>NC_132787.1:22949788-27749788 GCF_048418805.1 Vulpes vulpes | reverse complement strand
GCCAAAGATTGCCCTGGGGACATGGTAATTCAGTACTCAAGGTAGCCTTCATTTCTGTGAGCCAATACTAAATCAGTGCCCTATAATGGTGTTAGAAGCACTGCAGTGCACTCTGAAATTTTTGCTATCAGCTCCTCGCACTTATTTACAAAGCTCTTTTCTCTGGCATATGCAGGGTAACTGCAAGGACAATAAGTTACAGCTGCCACATCAAATTTCCCTGCAAGCAGAGACTTCCTGGCACCCCGCCACCAGCCAGGGTTTCCTTGAACACCCTTCCTGATGGGTAAGGGAGGCTGGAGAGAGAATGGATGACCAGGGAAAGGAGACAGTAAAGCCAACTCCTCCAACACTTCAGTTCCAATAGACATATGACAAGAATAACTAGAGAAAAGAATAAGAGACTATGACCATCTCCTACTTGTTTTCATCTCTTCCCAAGATTCCACTGAGGCATGAAGATGCTCAGGAATGCCATCCTGCCATTATCCTGGCCTTTCCACCACTCCAAAGGTGGAGAGCTGGGGGATAATTGTAGGTAGGAAGTCTAAGCAATGACTGCAGCTTTGTGTTGTTAGCAGGGGGAGGTGGGAAGGTACTTAGGAATCTGAGAGAATCAAGCCATCATCATCATCATCACTTTCACCAACTATGAGCCCTCCCCCCATAGTGAGTTCATGCACTGTGCATTCCTCATGACAAGCCCATAACTGAGAATTATTGTTTTCGCCTTTGTACAGAAGTCAGAACTGAAGCCAACAGAGATTAAGTTACATGCTCAGGGTTGCTCAGTTGCATGCAGGAGAGGGCAAACCTGTGCCCTTCTTACTCCAAAGCACAGGAAATGGGGTGGTAGACTTACCTCAGATGAGTGGTACTGCAAATTAGACTTACCTCAGCTGCAGCTGAGTTCCCAACGACCAAGAACAATATGCGTGCCGAGTAGGGCCCAAATCCTCTTGTGAGGATCTAGAGCAGCAGTAAATGTAGGGCATGTTAAGAACTTGAAAACCAGTTCTGTCAGTGCTGGCTTGTCACCCTCAAAGGGTTTATAGAGTCAAGACACCAGAGAAAATGTTTCCTTTGGAGCAAAGTGTTGGGCTACCATGGCATCTCTTCTCTCCTTTCCTTGACAGTGAGGAGGGGTATGAGTCTTCATATTGTCAAGGCAAATGTAAAGAACTTCTAGAAAAGTTTGACATGTGTGCCCTAGACATTGAAAAACAAAAACTCATTCCACCAGGTATAACTGAAGGAAAAGATAACAGTTTGCCTTTTTAAAATTTATTATCTGTTTTTTTAAGATTTTATTTATTTATTTAAGAGAGAAGGAGAGAGAGGGCACAAGCAGGGGGAACAGCAGAGGGAGAGGGAGAAGCTGGCTCCCCACTGAGCAGGGATGCCCAACATGGGGCTTGATCCCAGGACCCTGAGATCATGACCTGAGCTGAAGGCAGACACTTAACCAAGTCACAAAAGCATCCCCCCCCCCTTTTGTTTTTTTAAGATTTTTATTTATTTATTTGAGAGAGAGAGTGAAAAGGTGACAGTGTGAAGAGAGGGGGCTGTACTGGCAGTGTGCTGCTGTGCTACCAATGAAGGAAAGATGTGGGTCTCTCTGAAGATTAGATGTAGATTCTGCTATAGGAAGCAGATTCATGGTAATTTTTAAAGAAAGTTGACCTCAGACTACTTGGAAGGGCAGAGGCCTCAAGTAGCGAGGGTCTGCCTAATGCAACACACCCAAAGCCCCAGGGTAGGCTAGAAGAGAGGCCTGCCCACATCCTGGAAGCCACAGGGAAGAGAGCTACAGATGGAGGAGAGAAAGATCCAGCAACCACACATGCACAAAATCCTGAGAGACTCATGCCCAGACTGCACTTGCGCAAGATGCTTAATACAGCCCCTCTCCTGAGCTGCTTTCAGACTGGGCCAGCTCCAGAGGGGTCAGAGGAAGTACCTTCATAGGGGGAAGGATGTAGGTCAACAAGAGTGAAAAGTGGACCACAGCCACCTCTGCCACAGCAGGCTTATAAGCTGGAAGTGGGCTTCATCTAGGGAAATGAATTTGAAGTACATTGGGTTGATGCTTTGTTTTTGTACAATAGACTGGACAGAAATTGTGTGTTTACTAGATGAAACTTGGATTTTAGTGCTAAAACAAGAGGATTATTGAAAAAATAACTTTAAAACTGTGAAACCTGCTTGAAATGTCATGCAAGAACCAGTGCGAGGGAAGAGTCACAGAGCCTGTATTAAACAAAGTTTCTTTATGTTTTTGAGCCCCTCTGAGCTCATTCGGTGTGTAACTTATGTGCCTGAAAGGCTGCTCTATGTACATTATGAAATGCCCTTTTCTTGGCCTATTCTTTTGGGGAATTAAGTTTCTAAAGGTCTGCTGTGTCACAGAGGCCAGGTGCTATTTACCTTCCGATGCTCCCTCACCTTGTCCACAGCTATGTGGGAAGCCAACCCACCCCACCTCCACACACAAGAAACTAGGAACATCCAATTAAGCACACTGAATGAGTCTATAAATAGGCTGATTGGGTTGGGTGCCATAGAACTCCTTTTGCCTCTTGTTCTGCCCTTGTCGTACATTTTTACTGCCTACAAAGTTTTAAATCAATCTTTTGGTATCTCAGTCACAAGTCCTGTGACTACTTCAGAAGATGCCAGAAGAATTCATCAGGTCTGAGTACTTTGAGATCCCCAAAGCAATTATTTCTTAAGCACTACTCCATACAAGTGATCAAGGCCCAGGATGGGAAGTAATTTGTCTACCCAGAGCACTCATACAGATGGTGCTTCCGCAGCAGGAAGGCAGCAAGCCGGGAGGGAACAGGAGCAGGGTGGTAAAGTGAACACTCTTCAATAATGAAGTACATACATGCATATTAGATCTGGAATTCAGTTTGCATTTTGCATTCCTTTTAAATATGGGGTAAACTACAAGTCTACAGATTCAAAACTACCCACATACAGCCACAAAAATATGTTCATCACCATTTTGTAATGCTTTTTAATTTCCAAAAATTGTCAATAAAGGAATATAACTTGCCTCCTAATTTGAAGACGAAACTCTGATGACACCTAAAAAAACATGTTTTTATGTAATGTGTAATATGAACATATAAACATGTAATATGAACATATTCCTTATATAATATTAAGTGGGGGGAAGAGTGCAAAACAGTACATGCAGCATGTATAGGTAAAACATCTAGCCATGTTTCAGTTTGGGGATCTCAAACATGTTGAGTTCAGATACCTGTAGGGTACCGATGTGACCCATAAGTTCACCAAGTGTCCCGCATCTTCTGCTGAGTTACTGGGCCCTGAGGGAAGAATTGTCAATACCCCCACCACATCTCCTCAGATCTTAGCAAGTGCAGAGTACATTGCTTGACTTGCACATGCCTGGGGGCTTTCTCTGGCTAGAACAAACTGGACGTGCTCAATAGCACCTTCCATCCCTACCAGAATTCAACCAATGACCATTCAGAGTACTTGTACAAATAACCCAGTTCTCTCACTCCTCCAGTGAGATAACTCTGAGACACATGTTCTCTCTTAACTCCTTGTGTTCTCCCAGCAGGATTAAATTCTAGTTACCCATAAAGCTAACCGGGTTAATAACTCAACCACTGCTGAGATTTCCTAAGATCACCCCCAAAGCTTCATCTCAGGATATCCTTCTATGGAAACCCATAGTGGGACAGTTGATAACAGAAATGATTCTAGGAAGCAGATCCTTATGATGGGTTCTGGAGTTGGATGGTGGTCGGTTGCAGGAAGTGATAACTTACAGTTAGCTTTAGCTGTGGCATCATAATTATTAATATTCTCAACTGTGGTGAATTGGGATGAGATTAAGGTAAAAGAGAATGCATTTGTTTATATAACATGCATAGAATTTGAGAGATATTAGAAAGACTGTGAGGTTTGTTTGTTATTTAATTGGTGTTAAATGTCTATACACTAAGGGAAAGATATTGCTAGGCTCAGGTCAGACAATCAGAGCGCTCTTTGAAAACATGATAGGCTTTAGAGACACTTAACTCTTGCCGCAGGAAAGGCAACTGATGAATATCAGGCACAGAACCTGAACATGAGATTAAACACTACAATGAAATGAATTCAGAAGCCCAGGGTCTACAGAAGACCCTGGATATAGAAGGAATGGGGTTCAAAAGCCAGGACAGGAGCATCTGGTTAGATGCCCTTGAGAAACTTGAATATCAGGTTCCACCAAACCTTTTGGGCTGGCAGAGATTGCCCAATCCCCCTGCTAAGAAGCAGCCTTCTCTTGCCTTCAGATCATGCAAAATCCTCACCTATGGCAGATGTCTCAAAAGGTAATATTTACCTCCTCAAGATTTGTCCACACCTCCCCTGATTGCTTCCAGGCCAATAAATAGGAGCATTATCAGACTTGGATCTCTGCTACTGGGAGAAAGGGGCTATCTATCAAAAGATCTGTAGGATCTGCTACTGTGTATTGGCAAGAACTAAAAAGACACACCTAGGAATGGATCTTTATGGCACTGAAGCAAAGGCAATGGAATACAATACTGGGTAAAGAAAAAAATTTTTTGTATGGGGCTACTCTCCTGGCTGACACCATGGGGCTATGGTAGCATCTCTGGCAAGCCTTATATTCACAGTGCTAACCTCTTGAATCCTGAAGCAAAACAAGAGAATTTCACAGCAGAGAACTATTCACTCTCCACAACGTACCTTCTAGCATGCGTTTGGACTTTCATAGATACTGGCTTCCTAGCCATGGTGTATAAAGTGAATATGCAACCCAGACTGCCTATCTTGAGCTGGGCATTATCTAAGTCTCCAAATCATAAGTTCAAGTGGGCATAGTGACAGTCTATTACATGAAGAAAGCAATATATTCAGGATTGGGGTCTAGCAGATCCAGAAATCACAGTAAGTTATATGAAAAGACCCCTGTTATCAATATTTATTGTACCTCTGGCTTTCTAGAGGGTTTCCTATGATCAGTTGATGAAGGAAGAAGAATTCTGGGCTTTGTTCATGAACAGATCAGCTTCATTTGTTGGTTTAGGCAGAAAATGGGCAGCTATTACACTATGGCCCAGATCAGGGTAATCCTAAAAGATAATACTGTGGGAGAATCTTCACAGGAGCAAAAGTTCAATCAATATACCTAGTTATTAGCTAGGTGTGGATAAAGAGAGGAGTCTGAGGTAGGATATAGTTGGATTCTTGGGGCACTGGCAGATACTTTAGCTCATTACTCAAAGGCCAGGGAGGATCAAAATTGAAAGATTGGAAGAAGGATTAAGAGGTACAAACTTCCAGTCATAAAATAAATAAGAGATGAAAAGTATAGCATAGAGAATATAGTCAATATGATTGTAATAGCATTCATTGTTTGGTGACAGTGGTGGCTACACTTGTCATGATAAGCACTGAGTAATGTATAAAATTGTTGAATCATTGTATTTTTTTTAATTAGAAGATTGGAGACTTAGAGATTTGAGGAATAAGGACAGACCTACAGGAATGGGACATAAATGTGCAGATCTGATATGCAGGAAAAGAAATGCCCATGAGAAAGTATTCACCACTAAAAGTGGCTCTAAACATCCAGGTACATAGAATATCTTATCCAATGACAATCAAAGTCAAACAATCAAAAACAACCACCTCAGTGCTTATACAATGGCCCAGTGAATGGAGTAGCTGTGTGGTAAGGATAGAGACTACATGGAACCATTATGGTTCCATATACAAAAGCTGATCTAGTTACTATCATTCCTGAATGTTCCACCTTGCTCACAGCAGAAATGGATGTGTAGACTTCTATATAGTATCATCTTTTGAGGAAAACAATCAATTGCTTGGTGACCGTTGAAAGTCTATTTTGCAGGGGCCAGAAATTGGTATTTACTAATTTTTTTCATATTTCTTTTTTAAATTTAATTTATTTAAATTCAATTTGCCAACATATAGTTTAACACGCAGGGCTCATCTCATCATGTACTCTCCTTAATGCTCATCACTCATTTACCCCATCCCCCAACCCACCTCCCATTCTTCAACTCTTTGTTTGTTTCTGAGAGTTAGGAGTCTCCCATGGTTTATCTTCCTCTCTAAATTTTCCTCACTCAGTTTCCCTCCTTTCCCTTTGGTCTCTTTCACTATTTCTTATATTCCACATATGAGTGAAACTGCATAATTGTCTTTCTCCAATTGAGGACTTTACTAAAACTGATACATACTCTAGGGATAGATTTGCTTTTCCTTCTTGCAGTGCCTCAACCAATGCCACAATCTAGGAGCTCACAAAGTGTTTAGCTTGTTGTAAGGAGATCCTAGATAGCACTGCCTAAGAACTTTATGGTGAAAGAGATGGTGTCCCTGAGTACATGGCCATGAGATGCACTGGTCCTACCATATACTGCATGCTAAAAGTTGTAGACCATTTAGGGTGTTTCAACAGCATGGAAAAGGCACAGCTGAGGTGCCAGCTAAGGCATGGTATGCTTGAGGTTGGGATATGCTTTCAACCAATGACACTACCTGTTGCTCCATTTCAATAGCTAGGGTACCAAAGAATGAGAGTAAGAATGACTCTCCTTACTACTAATCTCAGTAAATTATTTAAAGAGTTTGTACTATCTTCTCCTAAAACTTTAAGGTTAGCTGGACTAGAAATCTTAGTTTGTATATGAGGGAAAACACAGTAAAGGATAAAGAGACCACTAATCCTATAACTATGACTGCCTTCCAGCCATTTTTATTGTTCATGCTGAGAAACTAACAGGCAAAATGAGTCAGTATCCTGGCAAGAATAATAACTCTCATGGGGACCCAGAATTTCTTCTGCATAATAGGGACAAGGTTATGTTTGGAGATCAAGGGATTCGTAAGACATCTGCTGAAATTTCTTTTAGAATTCGTGACTAGCCACCACCATGAAGACTCATTGACAGGATGGAATGAACTAATCAGGGCACATGAGTGGTCTAAGTGGTGCAAGGGGCAGAATGGAGCAGATGCTGCTGGTGCTTTACCCATAGACCCTCAAACTTCACCACTGTAGTACCTAAAAGTGACAGTCAAATGGCTCTCCTTTATGGCCAGAACCTTTCTGTCCACACACAAGACAAATCAGAAGTGTCGGAGAATTAACACTAACACCCAGAATCAACAACCAGTGACTAAAGGTAATTGGGATACAAATACCACAGTTCCTTTCACATTGGAGGTGAGAACTCTGAAGTGTGTGTTCTGCACAGGTTCTTAGAGTTCCTCAGTGACTTCCATTTATCCAGGGTAACTTGCTTCATTTTTTAAAATTTTTTCCCCTTTATTGGCTGTATTTCCCCCCATATCACCTCCCACCTTCTGTTTTTTTAAGCTTTGTTTATTTATTTGTGAGAGAGAGAGTGGGAGGAGGGGCAGAGGGAGAGAAAGAATCCTCAAGCAGACTCTCCACTGAGCACAGAGCCAGATGCAGGGCTCAATCCCAGAATCCTGGGATCATGATCTGAGCAGAAATCAAGAGTCAGACACTTAACCAACTGAGCCACCCAGGTGCAGACCACCGCCCACCCTTCTTACCAGATTTCCTAAAATCACCCTCAAATGAATGTCTTTTACTCTGATATTCATATCAGAATTTATATCTACAGGAATTTGCACTAAGAAAGATTCCCAGACCATTGTTGGAGAGATGTCTACACATGAGACACCCAAACAGGGACAGAGCAAAATCTTGTGGCATGGACAAGGTCACTGTGTAGTCAATGAGTGATATGCTACATACAAACAGAACGAACCCTTCTCTGGCCCTGCTGGAAGGAGAGAAGGCTCCAGCTCTTGCTGTGGGCTCTGAGAGGCTAGGAGAGGCTGTTATCCAGGGCCATTCAGGTCCAATTTATGTCCTGAAAAGTTCAGTAATGCCTATCACAGCACCATTTTGTCAGGTCTACTCATCTGACGCTTCCCAGAAATTTGGTCCTCTCATTTCTTGGAGAAAATTTCCCATCTTAATACATACATCTTTCTAGTCTTCCTCACTTCTCCACCACCCCATGCCATGTGTTCCTCCAGCTTATTTGTTCCCTTCAGCCTTTCTTCAGTGGCACGCCATTCCTCCTCAAAACTTACGCTCCTCTTAGCTTTTATAATGATCCAGAAGCTCCATTAAACCCACAATCCATATCTATAACAATTACAAACACACTTCCCTTTTCTCGGATGTGGGGAAAGCTTCATCTTCAACCCCTTCCAGAAGATAAGAAGAAATAGTTGTATACTATTTTTCATCTGCAGCAAAGCAAAGACAAAGCTAAATAAGGAAAGGCAGTCTAAGTCATCACATTCTGTCGCATATGTGGAGAAAAAACACACCATAACATTAATAGGGTTTATTTCTTGGTGGCATAAGTACAAGGAGTTTTGATTTTCTTTATTCTTTTCTCTTTCTTTCCAATCTTCTGAAAGAGACTACATGCACAATCTCAAGAAAATGCAACTGTGTATATCATTTCAACTCCCTGGATTGGGAACGCTAAAGCTATGTTTTTCCAAATGTGTTATCTGTATTAGAAGCAATGAACCAATAGGTCCTTGCTAACTTCAATTTCAATTTATTGCTCAATAAGAGTTTTCAAATTTAAAACATGTGCATACAAGTAAAAATGACTCAAACTTTGTGACTTAGAATATCGCTTACTTATAGAATAACAAAACCTTATTCTTCTTTTCACACATAAACATACCTATATAAAATATCTAATCTTAATGAGCATTGAATCTATTCGCAATTTTCAAAAATTACCAATCTGGCAGCCAAAAATCGATTCCAGCCTCAGTTAAGTTTAAAGATAAATTAAACTACATAACAACTGATTGTGCTTAGGAATGAAGACCTTGTAAGGGGACCACCATTAAACACTAGAAATTTGCTCCCGTGTGAAATTTCTCATAAAGTAGCTAAAGATCATCTGGCCTGAGAAGAGTAATAAAAGGATGGCTAATATACTTCAAGACAGTCATGGAAATCTTTCTGAGCTGCTTCTTTCATTCTCTAAGAAAATACTGGAAAATAACTGAAAAACAGAATGAGCTTCTATGAAATCCACTACATTTATATAGTAGGTACAAGAAAAGCCCTAGAAGAGGATATGCAAAACTTGAAAACTGTTCACTATATTCTGGACTGTTCCTTCCTTAGAGGTGTCTGAAACCATTTAATTAAAAAAGTACAAAAGGAGATAAAAATTCAAAATCTCATGTTCAGTACCATGAAGTAAAATTAAATTTAGTGCAAGTTAACATTTCATAGTTCACAGTAACTGAGACTGCTTGAACAACAAGCAGCTGTCTCTCAAGTAAACAGCAAGTTACATATCAAGTATTAGGTTGAACAGTGTGAAACTGCCAACATTTGACCTTTTTTTTACCAAACAAATGACAATGTCATATGATTCAACCTAACATTTTCTCTCACACTTATGGAACTACAAAACACTTGGAAATGCAATCTTTGGTCACAAACACTGATCTAAAAAATCATATGCAAAAAACTGTCAGAATACTTTAGAATGTCATCTTCATAAGTATATTAAGCGGGCAGAAGGAAGAGAGACTCAACAGAAGTTGATATTCCATTTTCAAGTAATGTTCAATTCCTCATTCTTATCTGAGTGATTCACACAACATTGATAATCAGTCTGAAAACTTGAGGTAAAAATGAACTTTCTTTTCCCCAAAACCACGTATATTAATGACTTTATTTGTTGACCTGGTCCAGACCATCATGGTTGAACAGGAATACAAGGGGAGATTACTCTTTTTGAGAAATTATCCAATGGGGCAGCCTTTGCCACAATTTTCTGAATATGCGTTAGCATAATTGTTGTTGAGATTATAATGCAAAGAAGTTTGAGGGTAGAGGGTGGAAAAGGTACTAGATAAGCCAGATCCTTGAGACACATTTCTTTAGTTGCTCTCCCAACAGTCAGTGACATGCACCACCCAAGCCCACCTGCCCACTAGCCCAGCTCCAACCCCAGAATCTCTCTTGCCTGGTGTTAGAATGTGGTTTCACCTTCTCTTAAAAACTATTACAAGGAAAAGGTCATATGGATCCTTGAACTTAGAAGGTCTCTTAGGAATATTTTAAGGGGGTTACCATTTATTTCCCCATTCTTAAAATACTCTCTTCTCTTGGAAACCTTGACATCGACTCACCCGTTTTTGGAGTTTTTTTTTTTTTTTTTCCTACTTCTCTGCCTCTTTTCATTTTTTTTTTTTTTTAAGATTTTATTTATTTATTCATGAGAGACAAAGGCAGAGGGAGAAGCAGGCTCCATGCAGGGAGCCCAACGTGGGACTCTATCCCAGGTTTCCAGGATCACGCCCTGGGCTGAAGGTGGCGCTAAACTGCTGAGCCACCTGGGCTGCCCCTCTGCCCCTTTTCAAATTCTCAGAGCAGCTTCTCCCTCTTTTCAACCTCTGAATGTTGAGGTCCTTAGCACTTAGTCTTGGGCCTTCGGCCTTTCTCTTTTATTTTCTTTCTCCCTGATATCCTCTGTTTCTGTTGCATAACATCTAATGTGATGGCAATTCCTAAATTTATGTCTCTAGCCATGATCTCCTTTCTGAGATCCAGATCCACATTATCCCAAGTGCCTTCTTGATATTTCTACTTGGAGCTCTGTCTCTTCCAAGTAAAACTTAGAAGCTGAACTCTTAATTTTTCTCCCCAAAATTCGTCCTTATTCTCTATTCTTCATCTCAGTAAGTGGTACTTGGATCTCACCATTTGCCCAGGTCAGAAACTTAGAATCATCCATGACAACTCTCCTGAAACCCACCACAACCATCACTAAGTTCTATCAATCAGACACAATGTATATAGAGCTCGATTCAATCTCCCAGTATCACATCTGTCTCTTCTAGTGTACATTGCCATTTTCTAGCCATGCCACCGTTAACCCTCATCTGCACTACTACAAGAGTACCACCTTTGCAATTTGTTCTGTTCTGGGAAGAGCTAAAAAGAGCAAACTTCTATAAATACAAACCCAATCAAGTTAATGCCAAGGGTAAAATTTTTTGACAGCTCTCAGATATAATCTAAGACTCTGCAGGATTTTGACTTGGTCTCTATCTCTCTCTCCAGCCTCATCTTGAGTCACTTTTCTCCATTCTTAGCCCACTCCCCTCACAATGGGCACCTGACAGTCTGTTCTATCACCTCCATTACTCGCCGTGCTACTAGATAATATCTCAGGCTTCTGCTTAAATGCTACTTCTCTAAAGAGAAATTTTCCTGCTCCTCCAAACTAAATTAGGCTTCTCATATTATTCTTCCTCATAGTAACCTATACTTTTCCTTTGAAAGACATATCACAGTTTTCTTTATACTTGTGTGAATTTAATGAATTTTCTCACTCTCTGGTTTATAAATGCATTGAGGGCAGGCATCTATCAGCATCTATTTTGTTCACCAATACATCCAGAATCTAGGAGAGTGCCTAGACATAACTACTGTTTGATAAATATTTGAAGTATCTATATCAGCTCTCGACATCAATAATGTATTTTCTTACACAATAGCTGTGTTAGAAAATTAAAATATCAAATTTCTTATCCTTTCATGGAATTGCATCAATTCAGTTTAATGCCATAGTTTACTTTTGCTGATCAAAAGCTTTAGCCCTTAGAAACAATACATTTTTAGGGGAAATACTTTTTATCATCATAATTAATTTATCATAAGTGCAGTTTGGGAAATAAAGACATTCCAAATGTTCACAAGGAAAACAATAGCAAGGTGGACGTCTTAGCAATTTATTTTTAAGTTGAGAATTGACTTCCAGCTCAAGATGGGAGATTGAACACATACATTTACAACCCACTCCTGCAAAGATCCATTTGAAATGACAATAATTACTGCAAAAAAAAGAAGAGAATACATTTATAGCAGCCTCAAAAGGAAGGAGTGACATTACCAGAGCAAGGATTTGAATGATTTCTAGAAAATAGAAAGCAGGTGGCATTTTGCAGATGGAATAAGGGGAGGGGAGGAGGCAGGCTGCAGTCAAGAATGTACGGAGGAGAAGACTGCAGTGGAAGTGGAAGCTATTCTTTCCGGTCCAGCTCCGAAGAAGCTCAGAATCAGAGTGGGAAGGGGGCAGAAAGCAGCTGATCAATCAATGTACGATCTACAGAGCAGCTGCACCGGTCCACTCCCACCCCAACCTCCACTCCACTTGCATCCACTCTTGCCTGTACAAAGCAACTGGCAGCCAGAGCATTTTCCGCCCAGACTAAAAATCAAAGAAATGTTCTCTAAACAAATTGAACAATACCTCTGGAAAGGACAGGGTTCCTAGTGTGAATGTGGATACCACAGAATTAGTTGCTTCTTATTTAATCAGCCCAGGAAAGAGGCCAGTTTGGCTACATACTTTCTGCTCACACTCTCTGGCTACACCCCCACCCACAAACTGTACACTCACAGTCAGCCTTCCAAGTTAGGGGAGGTCCTTGTGGGGAGGGTCACCCTAGGTAACATACCACCAACCTACATTCATCCACCAAATTTTTCATTTGGTGCTCATCATGCACAAAGAACAAGTTATATAGTATTATTCCAGACACTGTATCAATATTTCAGGACTGGGCAAACCAATTAACAACACAAGATAAAATAAACATTTCAGAAAAAAACTGTTGCCTAGTAATGGGCTTATAATCATCACTCTCCTAAAACTTTCCTTTCCAGTTGGCAAAACATGCAGTGTCTACCTGTTTACGACCTGTTCCTTCCCATAGTTTTGGCAACCTTACTTTCTCCTTCTTCTTTGTCTGATTCTTTCTCATTTTATTTTCCAGTCCTGCTTCCTCTTTCCTCTTTATCAACTATGGAGATCCCTCCAAAGAATAAATATAAATGTGCATGCCCACTCTGTGTGTGTGTGTGTGTGTCTGTGAGAGTGTGTGTGTGTGTGTGTGTGTGTGTGTGTGTCCATCCTACTGGTCCATCCTTTAGTAATTTGTTCTCGTTTCCCCATTTGCCTGAGCACCTCCTGAGTTTTACCCCCTCTTCTGGTCATTCCATTCAGATATACCTTGTTCATTTGAAAACTATCACTTGCCATCTGTGAGATGGTGATGTCTCAGCGATGATATCTTCTTACAGCCAGTTACATGAAATTTTTTAAACATTTCTGATTAACTTCTCCCCTTTCTTTTCTCTACCCAGCCAATCTCTCAGGCCTGTCAATACATCATGGAAATATCATGTGATTTCAGTGTGGCCTAATCCCACAGAAATATTTGAGGTGGTTTATATAGAGCACATGTAACAAAATGGTTTATTGTTTTTTTAAAAAATCAGAGCTACAGAAAATATAAATTAGGGGTGCCTGGATGGCTCAGTGATTGAGCATCTTCCTTTGGCTCAGGGGTCCTGAGATTGAGTCCAACATCAGGCTCCCCGCAGGCAGCCTGCTTCTCTCTCTGCCTATATCCCTGCCTCTCTCTCTCCATATCTCTCATGAATAAATAAATAAAATCTTTTTTAAGAAAAAGAAAATAAAAAACTAAAATACAAATGCAAAATCAGGGAAGAATAAAACACAAGTGGGTAGACTGTAAATGCATATACAATTGTTCCACGTTAGTAAAAATTTGGTTTTGAACAATCTGATGAAGAAATGAAATGGGAGACCACATTCCCGAGCTGTTAATATCAAAAATATGAGCATTGCTTTTGTAAGGAATGGGATGTTGAAGAGGCTCAATAAATAACAACCTTCTTTCTACCCAGGTTTTGTAGCAATTGAGAAATAAGAAGAAAAGAGCAAAGGTTAAGCCAAGGAAGCTAAAATAACAACCTTATCACTGATTGAAGCTGATGCTTGGCAGTGCAACTTACATCCGCAGACAAGTGAGCTTAAACACTGAACCGGGGACTGGGTGGACTCTCAGCAGGTCCTTGCCCAGTGGCCTCTAGTGGAGGCAGGGCCTGCTCCTCTACTACTCAGCCTCTAGAATAGCAGAGGGCAGTTGAGGGCACATTTTGTGGAAAGACTCATGTCCAAAATGGAGAGGAAGAGAATGAGCTACCCTAGCCCAGTCCTTCCCTCCCAAATCACCAAACTGATTTATTCATTCCTCCCCAAGGGAGCAGCAAGTGAGGTGCAAAGAGATGTGAGGAGCTTCCTCCACATGGAATCAGGAACAGAGGAGAAAAGTTCTGGTCCCCCACAAAAGGTTCCCTTAGAGGTGTGGCAGACGAGGCATTTGTCGACATCCTAGCAGTGATTGCAGTATTGAGTTTACTAAGAGTTTCTTATTGAACGCCGTGATTGTAACACAAAAATCCAACTCAGTTGAGTTGGATCAACTCAACTGAGACCAGTTGAGTTGGATCAACTCAGTTGAGACCTCTGTCAGACAGAGGTCTCAACAATAAAAGCAGAAAATGCAGATTTTCTTCCAATTCAACTCACCCCACTATTATATATCCTCTCTGTATATATTCTTTCTATCAGGCTGCATCATTGTCCCATGAACACAAAATACTCCTATGTCATTGCTTCTTTTGTTCCCATTTGAAGGGATGGGAAAGTTTTTTCTAAACTTTCAAATCTTAGTTATCTTTCAAAGAAATTCTGAGGCTGCCTTCTTCATGAAACATCTGATTATTCCCAATAGCATTGATTTCTGTCATATATTTCTTACGCCACTTAGAGTCTGTATCAAAATTCTACACATATATTTGAGTCAGTGTTGGTCTTTCTCCTTTTACATGTATTAGCATGTGTATTTATTTGCTCAGACTCTACACTCTTTAAAAGGTAGGGAGGTGCTTTGAACTTGAACTTTTCTGTATTAGCTGTACCTACCACAGGCAGGTGGTATTACATTTATTAATTACTGAATATACATTTGGTAATTAATAAATACCTGTTGAATGACAAATCAATTAGTCAAACTGAGCACATATCAGAAGGGAGATACAAAATAGGTTTACAAGTCAGCTGCTTCAAAGGTCCAAATGGAGTATATTCTTTAAAAATAGTCTGTTGATGCTAGAAGAGAATAAGAACTTTTCAGTAGGTTTACATAATATTCTTCCATATATGCTGTTCCTATTTCCCCATATAAAATGATTCCTCTGCCTGGACAATATGGAGACCATCTAGAACAAGATGGCTGTAGCCAAGTGGTTAGGTATTTGAGTTTTGGTATTAGGTTTAGATTTGAATTCCAACTCTTACCTGTCGTGCACCCTTTCTTTCAATTGTGGAACTGTTTAGTCCTTATTAAATTTGAAAGAAAAATACAATAAGCACAGTTAATAGTTTGCCATACTGATAATATAGAAAGATAAAGGTACAGATATGCACAAACACACACTGACGCTGCCCTTTGGCCAAACCATCTGAAAATAGGCTGCTTACCTCATGACACTTGGGAACATGAACTATGTAATCCTGAACATAGTTACTTCAACCTCTCCACATTTTGATTTCCTCATCCATATAAAATGGGAGGGAAGTCATAGTTACATATTCTTAATAGAGTCATTGTGAGGATTCCTTTTTTTAAAACAGCTGTTGTTAATGTTATTAACTCCAGTAAAATCTGTACATTTCCTATTACAGTCCAGTAATCCCCCCACTTGTAATTGTTCATTTAATTGCCTTATCCATAATAATAATAATAATAATAATAATAATAATCACCTTGTCCTTTGGGCAAATAAGTTCCATGAAGGTAGAACTATAATAACTTATTCACCATTGTACCCATAGCAAGAAGCATGAGTTCTCCATCAGGGCCACATTTAAAAGAGTGCTTTAATACGTACATAAAAGTGTCATCATCGTTTCTTGTTGAATAAACAATACAATTTTAATCATTATTAATGTAATTTGTGTTTATTACAGAATGAATGTTCTAAAGAGACGAAAGAGAAAGTAAAACTTACATGTAATCCCACCAGTCTGAAATAATCCTTCAGTGAATAGTTTTGATATATTCTTTCAAATCTCATTAAAATATATGCTTCATAAATATATATCTACATATATGTTTATTGACTGGGGCTTGTCTTGGCCAAATAGATAAATGCAAATTACATAGCCCCTTCTTTGCTCCTCGCGTGTTGTAAAATTTGCAGCTGAATTGCTTCTTTATGATTTGCCAGACTGTAAGCAAATGAAAAGCTGAGAACCTGTGTCTTATTTGCTTTGGATTCTTTGGGACCTAGCACACAGTGGTTATATGACTGTTATTATCAAATAAAAATTTGATACATTAAAATTTAAAAACCAGTTACAGATTCATAATTAGCACTTTGGAAAGACTACTTCCTGCAAGTCATGCCATAATTCTCATAACTAAAACCTCCATATATTTTGAGAACTTGTTTTGGGTGAAAGAAAAACTGTAAAATTTAGACTCCTAGATTATGAGCCTTCTCTTTTTATTGGAATTTCATTTTGGATTTCATTGGGATTTTTACATACTTAAAAATAAAAAGCAGGCTTCTGAGAATATGAGTCTGTGCCACCCTGCAGCATGGCACAGTAGTTATTGAGTATAATAGGAAAGTTAATTTCAATAGAAAGAAGATTCTTATTTTAAAGGCTTATGGAGATGATTGTTTTATAGGAACTGATGATACTATAAATTTTTAAATTAAAATAGTTTAGCAGTTTTACTGAAGTTTTCAATCTGCCATTTGAGATGAGCTGGCTTGATTCCTGGAAAGAGGTCTACTGTGTATTTATTCAACCGCATAAGAGCTGGACCACATATGAGGAGACAACCCCTCCCTGAATTTGGTTTTAGATTGCTCAGTTTCTTGGGTGGCTTGATGCTGGCTTAGAAATATACCTGTTTTTATTTCCTTATTTATAGTTGTAGTTCAAGCCTCTGTATGATCCTCAGTTTCATCCAATAATCTTCCTTATCTTTCTATTTTCAGATGTTGTTTTTCCTCCGTTTTGTTATCTATGACATCATTTTATCCAATAAGTACTCACCCTAGCCACTACTAAATATTCATAAACAGGTAGAGCATGATAGGCCTATCTGCAAGGCAACTGACAACAGGTTTTTTTATATCTACTTTTTTTAATCTTGCTTTGTTTAAATTTAATTAACATATAGTGTATCATTACTTTCAGATATAGAGTTCAGTTATTCATCAATTGCGTATAATGCGCAGTATTCACTACATCACGTGGCTTCCTTAATGCCCATCACCTAGTTACCACATTCCCCCACCCCTTCCTCTCCAGCAACCCTCAGTTTGTTTCCTATAGTTAAGAGTTTCTTATGGTTGTCTCTCTCTCTGATTTCATCTTATTTTCTTTTTCCCTCCCTTCCCCTATGATCCTGTTTTCTTTCTTAAATTCCACATGAGTGAAACCATATGATGATTGTCTTTCCCTGATTGACTTATTTTGCTTAGCATAATACCCTCCAGTTCCATCTACTTTGGATCCTTTGTATCCATTTTTTAGATAAATGAAATATCTGGAAAAACAAAAGAAGATGTTTTCATATATAAGTATGAAGCAAAGTAATAAAACAAATATTGAATATTTGTTTACTTTTAAAATCTGACTTTGTCCCAGATTAACACATAATATTATCATTCAAAATGTTCATGGAACAGTGATAGATGATAGATAGATGATGGATAGATAGATAGATAGATAGATAGATAGATAGATAGATGATAGATAAGATAGATATTTTTCTAACAGGTACTCACCCAAACACCTAACCACTCATGAATGATAAGACAAAGTATTCTCAGGTTGCTTGTGAGATACATATATTAGATTTAACAGATTTCTGCTTCCAACAACATGCCTGATTAGAAGATTCAAGGAAACATTCCTCTACAGAACAAACGAACTGTGAAAACAACATACTATTTTAAATATTGCTAACCTCACAGGAATAGGAACATTTCCCAAGGACATACTCTTTCTAAAAGTCACATGGTAAAAAAGAAAAAAAGTCACATGGTTAGGCACCTAGTTGGCTCAGTCAGTTAAGCATCTGCCTTTGGCTCAGGTCATAATCCCAGGGTCCTGGAATCAAGCTCCACATTGGGCTCCCTGCTCAGCAGGGAGTCTGCTTCTCCCTCCCCTTCTGCCCCCTGTGCATGCTCTCTCTCCATCTCAAACAAATAAATAAAACCTTTTTTTTAATACTTCATTTATTTATTCATGAGAGAGAGAGAGAGGCAGAGACACAGGCAGAGGGAGAAGCAGGCTCCATGCAGGGATCCCAATGTGGGACTTGATCCCAGGACTCCAGGATCACATCCTGGGCTGAAGGCAGGTGCTAAACCACTGAGCCACCCAGGGATCTCCAACAAAGTCTTTTTTTAAAGAGAAGTCATGTGGGCTAGGATTGGTAGCAGACATCTAGAAGGAGCATAGTTCCTGGAGGGCAGCTCTATATAGTTTCAGCACTGTCTGGAAACTCAGCCTGAAGCTAGCCTTGGGCCAATAAGAGTCTTGAAACAAGGACCTGGATCTCATATATGGAGACTAGGAAGTCCCAGTTTGGGGGGTGGGGGGTACCACCCACAGGAAAAAGAATGGAAATCTTCTACCAGTTTCTCAAATTTTCACCTTAGGCACAAAGGATTAAGCAAGAAACTCACAACATTTAATGCCAAACAGGCTTGAAAGCAAGCCACCAGTGACTAAAAGAGAGGAAACAACAGATCCAGGGGTCATAGAGATTGCAAATATGGCTATAAAAATACAGAACTACATACAAAGTGATTAAGGAAATAGAGAAAGTCAGAGGTTATCTATCAAAAAGAGATTGCTAAGAATGGCAGATATGGTTGCAATAAAAGTTATAGAAAGGAAACAGATAACATTGAGATCGAAAGCTCAATGGGCTAGACTGAAAACAAAACAGAGCTGAAGAGAGAATTAAGACTAGTACACACATAGACATGAACACACATAAATCACCTAGAATGAAGCAGAGAGGACAGAGAGAGGCAAAAAATATGGAGATATTCAGACATATGGAAAGCAGAATATTAAAAACTAACACAATTCTCATTAAAATTACAGGAGAACAGAGAACAAATAAAAAATATTGTGTCTGATCAAGAAAATAATCTGGTGAAACTGATTCTAAAACTAAAAGTCTTTGGAAAAATGTGTTATTATAGATACAGAGCCATGTGTATTAAAGTTTTAAACATGCAATACTTGGGATCCCTGGGTGGCGCAGCGGTTTGGCGCCTGCCTTTGGCCCAGGGCACGATCCTGGAGACCCGGGATTGAGTCCCACGTCGGGCTCCCAGTGCATGGAGCCTGCTTCTCCCTCTGCCTGTGTCTCTGCCTCTCTCTCTCTCTCTCTGTGTGACTATCATAAATAAAAAAAAATTTTTTTAATAAAAAAATTTTAAAAAAACCATGCAATACTTCAGCTGAGGAATGTTTTACATTTTTTTCAGACATCGTTTTCTATGACTTGCAACACTGATTACAAAAATCATTTAATAGAATTCAATTAAGCCCAAAATAAGTGGGAGCAAGAAAAAAAAAAAAAAACATAGTAGAAATCAGTGAAATAGAAATGGACAAACAACAGAGAAAAATGAATGAAACCAAAAGCTGGTTCTTTTGAAAGTCAAACAAAATTGACACTTAGGACGAGCCCTGGATAAGGTATGGTAGTGTTGGATCACTATATTGTACACCTCAAACTAATATAACACTGTATGTTAACTATACTGGAATTAAAATAAAAACTTAATAAAAAACTATTTAAAGGGGATCCCTGGGTGGCGCAGCGGTTTGGCGCCTGCCTTTGGCCCAGGGCGTGATCCTGGAGACCCGGGATCGAATCCCACGGCTCCCGGTGCATGGAGCCTGCTTCTCTCCCTCTGCCTATGTATCTGCCTCTCTCTCTCTGTGACTATAATAAATAAATAAAAATTAAAAAAAAAAAACTATTTAAGGGGTGCCTGGGTGGCTCAGTCAGTCGGGCATCTGACTCTTGATTTCCAGTCATGATCTCAGGATCACAGGATCAAGCCCTGCCTGGAGCTTCATGCTCCTCAGGGAGTCTGCTTCCTGTCTCCCTCTCCCTCTGCCCTGAACCAATCCCCCCCTACATACTCACACACTCTCTCTCAAATAAATAAATAAAAATATTTTTTAACTATTTAATAGAATTCTAGTACTTTTCAATAAAATAAAATTGGCATCCCTGAAAGCAAAATTCAGTTGCAAGAATTTGTGACTGACTTGAAGTTTTCAGAGTCAAGACCTTCAAGGGACATCTATCAATAGGGAAAGAAGAGCGAGGATTGCTTATTGAAATGGACAGAAAAGACCAAGGGAAGTGTAAATAAAATTAAAGCAGCTTTACTTTATGCTGCAGTTCTAGAAAGAAATCTGGTGAAACTTGTCTTCTACTAAGATACTAAATTGTTTTAGGCATGAAACTTGGAACATTTAAGAAATCTTTAAATTGGGGCAACTGGGTGGCTCAGCAGGTTAGGCATCTGCCTTCTTTCTGCTCAGGTTATGATCTCAGGGTCCTGGGATTGAGCCCTGCATCAGGCTCCCTGCTCAGTGGGGAGTCTGCTTCTCTCTCTGTTTCTCCCCCTCCTTGTGATCTCTCTCTCTGTGTCAAATAAATAAATAAAATCTTTTTCAAAAATCTTTAAATCAAAATCTAACAACAGATTCAACATCTTTTTGTTTTTTAAAAGGTCATGCATTTATGTTACTCTAATCTTGTAAATACTTAAATCACGTATTATATAATTTTGTATTTATATTTCATTTGCACAGTTACCATTATGAAGATGTTTGATAACTTACCTCAATTCATCTTCCCCACCACCCAAGGAAGTAGATACTATTTTCGTAAATGAGGAGAATAAAGCCGACTGAGTTAGGTATCTTGCCCAAAATCACAAAGTTAGCAAAAAGAGCACTATCTATTAATATTTTGAGTTTTTTATGATTTTCAATTTGTTTTTTTAAGGTCATTTTGAAAATGTTGTTCTTAAATCAACAGTCAAAGCTAATCATGCCAACGGTGGATGAAATGAAATGAAAATTTCTAGTTTCTAGATCATTTCTACAACTTCTTCCTCAAACTTTTCCCAAGGCTCCCAATAGTAAAATTAGCTTGCCTTCATTCTGCTGCCTATGTATTCCTCCAATCCCACTCTGATGAGGCTCAAACAAAATGGAAGAACTGGAAGAGTCAGTCAGAAGCAAAAAGGAGGGGCAGCAGCTTTAAGATTCACTCGAATAACAAAGCCATCAATAACTGAGCTACCTCTTATTAGCAGATAGGATATCTATCCCTATTGACTTTGCATTTTTAGAAAACTCTGAGGGGAGATTAGGGCTCTATTATGTGGAAACAAATAAATTATGACTCTAAGACTCTCAGGCGAGTCTGATGGATACTTTGCATGTGGTCTGGCATGCATCAAGCAGTAGATTGCTATCTGAAATTGGGCAATAAATTGTTTAAAAAGAGATGAGTTTACATTGAATTGTCAGGCACATCACTGGCCAAAATAGCTGGTTTCAATAAATGGGATTTGATGCAGGATCATCTCCATTCATTTTCATCTATGTTTCAAAGGCTATGGTCCCACTAAATAATATTATATCTCACCGCAAACACCAATGTTAATGTGATCCTTTCCTTCTGGGATGACCTGATCCAAGGGCCATACAAAAAACACATCACTGAGTCCTAAAAATAAATCCAGCATGGGGCAGAGCTTTCCTCTTTCATCTCCCACACTGGGGTATTATTACAATTTTAATGACCTGCCTAGGATTTTTCATACACTCTGCTTCTTTTGAAGGAAGAACAGGAAACCTATTGAAACACACCAATCTCCTTGAAATGTCTACAGCAACAGAGCAGTGGGAATATATGCTTTGCTGTAAAAAAAGAAAAAAAAGAGTAAAGCAATCATAAATGTATCACTTTGGTCTGTTATGATATACTGCTTTTCTTTTAGAGAGAACAGGTACTTGTGTTCTAATATTGTATTTCCAGTTACTACATTATTCTTTTAAGGTATTCAGAGCATTAAAAATCTCCACCAAAGAAAATTTCCTTTCTCTCTAAATATTATTTATGCTTTAGAACTTTGTAGACTCCTCAATGTAATCATTTGATTACATATCTGGCCAAGCTCCTTTTATTAGTTCCCCAAGGGAAATTTAACAATTATTTTAAATGATTGAAAACTCATTTATGTACCTGCGAAGTTTTATATGCTTATTTAAAACACAAACTTGGCCAAAAATTAGTTAGAAGTGTTAGGAATTGGAGCAGGGATAGTGCAAGAGGGACTAACGTTAGTTACCTGTTCCTTCTGGTGTTACCATGTTTAAACTGCTCAACAAACCCCTAATGTCAGCCAATCCTGTGTAGAAGGAAAATGTTGCAAACATCAAGATCAAACAAATTCACTTTTCTTAAATCCATTTGTTTCTCAGGAAATACATCACATTTTATTTTGGGGTTTTTTTTTTTTTTTTTTGAGGATTTTATTTTTACTTATTTGAGAGAGAGTGAGAGAGATATTACAGAGGGAGAGGGAGAAGCAGACTCCAGCTGAGCAGGAAGCCCAACACAGGGCTCTATCCCAGGACCCTGAGATCATGACCTGAGTCAAAGGCAGATGCTCAACTGGCTGAGCTACCCAAGTGCCCCTCAAAAATGCATCACATTATAGTTTGCTCAACATTTGGATTATAATTTTTTGTATTATAATTTTTTGTAAATGATTTCTTTTTCCAGAGCTAACTATCCTTCTTTCCTGTAACTGGTAAGACAAATCATAATTTTATCAATAAGGTAACATAACTTCTTGATAATGAAATGTTGTAGTATCATTCACTTTCTTCTTAAAGACATTCTTTCTGGAATCTTCATGCTGCAATTTGAGTTATCCTAGGATTTTTATCATGCTACTAGATTGGTTTGAATGCTTCTTGGATTACCTATCCTCTTTTCTCTTGGATTTGTTTTCACTTTTCTTGACACATCCTTAAATAAATTTTTCAGCACAAGTAAATGAGAAGAATTAGTTTTTGGACTTCTTACTTTTTCTGGAAATGTCTTTTTGACTAGATACAGAATTCTAGAATAAACCATTTCCTTTCAGAACTTAAAGTTATTGAACCATTATCTTTTTGCGTCTGGGGCAATTGATGGAAAGCTTGAAACCAATGCAATTCCTCTTCTTTTGTAGGTAAGCATTTTTCCTATGCATAAATTTTACAGTCTTCTTTTTGTTTATCATCTTCTGAAATTTATCAGGGATATATTTGGTGTAAGATGTTAGAAATTACTGCTCTGAAACTATTATAGCATTTCACAGGCCCTTTCAATGTGATCATTCAGGTATTCTGACTATTCTGAGAAAAAAACAATTATTTTGTTCATTTATTTGTGTTTCATCTCTTCTGCTTTCCCAATTCTCCATTTTGGAAACTCCTGTTGGGTGTTGGTTGGAGCTCGTGGATGGGTTCTGCATTTGTCTTTATTTTTCTCTACTTTGCAATCATACGTGTGATTACCAGCAACTCCTCCTTTTTATCTAGCAGCTTCTTTCCTGAGATAGTCCATTCTTAGTTTCAGTGTCTTCTTGACTCTGGGAAAATAACCAGATTAAAGGGCATTTAAAAGGGCACTAAGGGTAAGAACTTAAGGCCATTGATATAGATCTTTCATCTGAGAAGTTTTGCTGTGAACTATGGTAGAAGAATGAATTGGTAGTTAAAGGTTGTAACAGTCAAGAGCGTATGCTTTGTTTTGACTTTTTTGCTCCACAATAAGAGAGATCTGTGCATTTTTCAAAACAAGCAGGAAGAATTGAGAGTCCTTAGAGAACAGGAACTCTGTTCTTCAACATACATATGGCTATATTTGGCCACTGCAGACCAGCACAGTTGCAGCAATGTTAAAATACCGAGCTACTTCCTCAATCATCAGCAAAGGTCACTGCCACAACTCCTTTGAGGGCTACGCAAGACCCCAGCGTTCCTGAAGCTGCCCCAGTAACTGCCTTGGGAATACTGTAAGCTTTCCTCAATGCAGAAGCTAAAGGGTGATTCCTGGAATACCAGAGAGACTCCAGAACTCTGCTCTAGTTAGTAATAAAGGAGAACTTCTTTTTTAGTTACTAAGTTTCTGTGCACATCAGCTCCCCAGATTTCCCCTTCCTGCACACAGATTCCTTTCAAAGACTTCAGAAGGCTGGCTTTTGCCTCATCCTGCCCTCTGGCCAGCTGTAAGGAGCTCAGAACTGATTCCACAAGGAAGCCACTCTGGCACTGGCCAGCTTGCTACCCAGCCACCATGGTTCTGACATGCCACTCCCATCCCTACACATGCCCAATCGGAGCAGACCTGGACCCCCAACACAGAGGGGGAGGGAAGCATCCCTGTCCACAGTACTGGCACCCAAAGTGCCTTCTTGGGCTCCCCAGACTATGGCTAAATGCCACCGGCCTAGTGTTTCCCTTAGATGATTGCTGTGCAGTCTATACCTCTGTAGAGTTTTGATTCTAAGAGGATTAGAGAGAGGAAAAGAAAGCAAATATGTAGGTATTGAGGCCATTGCACAAATTAGCAAATGCTTTAGTTCTGGTGGCCTGGCTGCAGGAGAAAATGGAAAGAGCCTGAAGCCAGTTAGGGCCTGGAAACATCTAGAATGCATACAGGTCTCCCTTCCATCTCAATTAAATTTCACTTCATTTAGTGGGATAAGTTGGTTAAAATTGACCAACTGCTTATTACAAAAGTTCAATTAATGAATTTTTTAAGGAGACGCCTGGGTGGCTCAGTGGTTGAGCATCTGCCTTCAGCTCAAGTCATGATCCCGGGGTCCTGGGATCAAGCCCCACATCAGGCTCCCTGCAGGGAGCCTGCTTCTCCCTTTGCCTATGTCTCTGCCTCTCTCTGTGTCTCTCATGAATAAATAAATAAAACCTTTAAAAAAAAAAAAAGGGAAAAAAGCCACACATATACATAATACATGATTTCAATGATGTATAATTCTAAATCAAAAAGAAATTACAGCATGAAGTTACATGGTAAGAAGTGGCAAAACTATAAAGAAAGGCAAGTAAAAGATTAAGTCAGGGGAGGGGTTTCCTTTCTCTGGGGAGAAGCACCTAGGGGTTTCTGAGTGCTGATCATATTTTATTTTTTAACATGGGTAGTGGTTTCATGGGTCTTTACCAAAAAATAATTATTGAATGATATGTTTATGCACTATTTGTATGTATATTATATTAAATAATATTTCCAAAAGGAAAATATTTTAGTAGAATTAGTTGGAAGACCATTTCTGATGTAAGGCAATATATTAAGCAACATGAGGCTTCCTCTTCTCTCCACTGAACAGAGGCAACCATGGAAGGACCCACTGCCACATGCTGCCTGCGGCCATGAGCAACCTATGGTATAGTTACAATGGTCATAAATAACCTCAACACAGAGATAATATTAAAATGTAGGAAAGTCACTAGGAAGTGATGAGTTTTGAGTATGTTACTCTGTTTTTAAAAAATAAGTTATTTAATTATAAGTTCAAATAATTTAATTTTTAATTATGATGATGTTTAACAACCAACTCACAAAACTCTTGAAATTTTAACAAGTAAATGTAATACAATACAAGCCAGCTCCAGTGCACCACTGACTATGATCCATAACAGAGGCCTTAACAAAGGGGAAAATGAACATAAGCAAACCAAACCTTGGTCTAGAACACCAAGTACATATAGGGCAGAATTTAATTATTTATGCATTTAGCAATTGCATAGCATTTACTGCGCACCAAGTGCTGACCTCAGAACTACACGAATATTCACTCTGACACGTGGCTTTGCCTGACCTAGAGGCATGCATTGGAATTAACTGTTCAAGGTCTTCAAAGGTGAATGGAGTCTCAAGTTCATCAAGAAATGGGTAAAGACTCACATACTGGCCAAGGCCAGAGAGAATTTAGCATCATGATGGGAAATTGATGTGACTAAGAAAGATTTGCTCCCAAGCATGGTCATTTATGAAGCATTTACAAAAGAGTTCATGAATGGCTCCAGTTGGGCTTTGGATGATAAAGGGTCAAGCAAGGCGTCTCCTGACTGGCCCAGTTAGTAGAGCATGTGACTCTTGATCTCAGAGTCATGAGTTGGAGTCCTACGTTGGGGTAGACTTTAAGGAAATAAAAAAGGTCAAGCAAAAGAAATAGAAAAAGTAACCCAGAAGAATCAAAAGTAGGAGGGGACTGGTTAACTGTCTTTTGGGAAAACTGACAACACGGAGACAATCAAATGTGAGGAATAAAGGGTGCTGGGGACAAGTATGGCCATCTAGCTTGCTTTGGAACCCAACCAATCACCCTAAAGACATGAGAAACTCTTCAGAGCTTCAGACACAACTTGAAAAGCAAGCAGAAGGGAATAAACTACCACTACTGTTTTGTGAAGTATCATGCCCTTGGAAAGAATTTGTCTTATAATATAAATGTAGAGAGAAAACCAGTTTCATATAGAAATGAATAAATGAATATAAATTCTAATATAATATATTAACACATGTTAATTATTGTGAAATTTTAAATGTTTATGAATTTCTGCATCTACCAGATACTAAAATTCAAGAGCTAGGAGACTGTGATTCATTATTTCTTAAATAGGAAGGAGTAGATACCAGCAATACTATGCAGGAAGCTACAGGTTTTTAAAACTAATTAGACTCAGGTGTCAAATAATAGGTATTGATCAAATTCTAGAAACTATTACCATATATTATACTGAGCTAAGCAGTATTGTGCTGGAATGTCACACAAGTTTAAAATAAAAGATGTTTTATTATTCTGTTCCAATCTCAAATTCTTTTACAGATATAACTAGGATCTTCCCCTTTTTTTATATAGTAGTTGAGATGGCATTTATATTGAATCATATTCATTTTGTTTGTATTTCTGATTTCTTAAGCGTTAGTTTTGGGTTTGATATTATATAAAACAGAAAAGACGACCTAGTCCATGCCCTGGAGGTTTGTAATCTCAGCATGACAGACAGAACTGTAATGGTCTAATATAATTCAGGGATGACTGAGTTACTAGCAGGGCTTTAGTTTGCTCTAGGAACTCTTCCAATTATACAAAGAATCATGGGACTAAGAGAAAATAGGCATTTTGAAAAAAATAGATGCTTACTGCTTTTACCACCACCTCACTCTCAGTCTCGCCTGGGAACTGGGGGGAAGAGAATGCAGAAAGGCAGTTATCCCAGGGCTTGGGAGATGGCATTTTCTGCTCTTCATGATGTGCCTGCCACAGGCATCTATGGGAGTGTGCTAATGCAAATTGGAATTGAAGCTTGGAAGGCTTCCTTCTATTCTGTTCTGAAATTAAACCTCTGCATAGTAGAGAGCTTATTGTTTGGATAAGATCTAGCCTCAGGATAGTACCCTGATTGGAGCCATGATAAAAGTCTATCAAGGCTTTTAAAAGACTCTTGGCCATGAGGAATGCTGACACACCCAACATCCTCCTCACTGGCCAGAGCTCATTCCTTTTGTAGCCCAGACTATAGATAGAAGTGCTGGCACCTGCTATCACAACATCTAAATCTATCCATGAGTATTCAATCTTATTTTTCTAAAACCTTGGAAAAAGCATAGCCTCCATGCATCTCAGTTCTTTCATCTGCAAAAAAAGTTCAAAAAGATGCCTCCCTCATGTCTTTCCAATCTATCATTTTATAATCTCCTGAGCCAATCTCACCTGGCTCCCTCCATCCATCACAATCCCATATTGGTCTGTTTCTAAGCCCCGCTACCCTCTTCTCTCTTTTTTTTTTTTTTAACTTTTATTTATTTATGATAGTCACAGAGAGAGAGGCAGAGACACAGGCAGAGGGAGAAACAGGCTCCATGCACCGGGAGCCCGACGTGGGATTCGATCCCAGGTCTCCAGGATCGCGCCCTGGGCCAAAGGCAGGCGCTAAACCGCTGCGCCACCCAGGGATCCCTACCCTCTTCTCTTTAAAATAATTACTCCTACCATTTACTGAACGATGATTCCACAAGTGCTGCTCAGAAGCTGGCCCTGGTCTTCTTTGCATCCCAGTATCACGGGATGACTTCAAGCAGTACTGCTGTCCCTCTCCTTTCTCCTAGAAGGCTGGTGGGGCAAAGAACTAAGGTAAGCACAGGGATTTGTGGGTCTTGGAAACCATGGGTCAGTCACACTTGAATTTTGAGAAGTCAGGTATTATTAGCACACTCATTTCTGCCCCCTTTTCTGCCCTAGCACACGGCCACAATGGGCAGAGAAGGGAACTGCAAAAGTGAGTTTTCAAGGAAGTTAACTCTTGGAACTGTCCCAGCCCACTGTGCCACAACCCTAGGAAGAAGCCAGAGCCTTCCAGCTCTGCTCTCTTTGCGTGGCCTCCATCAACTGTGTTAAATAGTCAGCAGCTCTCTATCTGCCTCCCCCAAGGAGAAGGGAGGAGATAATAGAAACAAATTCTTTCATTTTTCTAGACAGAATAAAAAATTAGAGTTGAAGTCATTTTGCATGCACCTTCCCAAAGAAGCACTGTTTCCTGCAGAGACTTTCTGAATTTAGAACTCTCTTACCTTCTTGCCATCTTTTCTCAGATCAGTTCCTTAGCATTTCACTTCTTTCCCCCCAACCCGTTTGGGAGGGGTAAAAAAAACCTAATGAATAAAAATACAGGTGATGATCCCAGGAGGCTGCAAACAACCATGGTAGAAAAAAGTCCATAGTGGTTTGAAGCTGAAAATAATTGTATGAATTTCCCCAGCTCTTAGACATTTTTATCTTGCATCCCTCAGATCCAGAAAAGTGCAATAATATATCTAAACTTCTTTTCACTAGACTGACAGACTCTCACTCATGAGCATGGTAGGCCTAAGGGACCTCATAAGTAAAGGATTATTATTAGAAATATTCATTTCTGCACCAGGGCTAAGGGAAACATGCAGTGACATATGGATCAGCACTGAAATTTTAAGCCTTTAATTGACTTTTTATGGGTGTGTACACTGAATATTAAACACGTGGATTTCTTTCTGTTATATTTCCAAAGTGAATTTGCATTCTGTTTTGTTTGGTAACTTTAAACTTTGTGTTTCTAGATTTGTTTTTAGCTCTTTGATTTTTATCACACTGTTTTAGACAAAGCTAGCATCATCACCCAAATCTGTCATTTCACACTGTGTCATCATGCTATGTACTGACATGGTTATGCATAGGTGGCTCATTTCCAAATATCTGGAGTAGCACATGATTGGAAGGGCATAGATAAGCAAAGCCAATCAAAAATCTTAAAATATCTTTGTATCTAGTACTGCATTTTCAGGATTCTTCTTTGCCAAACAAAATTTGCTAATAAAATTGATTAGATTTCCGATTTCTTCTCCTGACCATGCTATCTCTTTGGTGAAAGCGATATTGATAATAAGCAGATAAATTATGAAATGACAACAACAGCTGAATCATAATCAATTTACAAACAAGCCTGGTCTCCACTGCAGTAATGAGAGTTAGCTAAATCTCAATAGACTTTTTTTTCTTTTTTAATAATGTTCTATAGTGGTGAGGGGTTGTCTATCTTGAGTCTAAACTGTTTTGTTTTGTTTTGTTTTGTTTTGTTTTGTTTTGTTCTAGGGCACATACATTTGGACCTGAATGAGGTGCAGGAAGGAGGTGACTGAATGATTAACTTTGGTACCCGAGAGCGACATGAGTTCTCTGAATGTCAGGCAATGGCAGCTAGTAGCAATGGTCAGTGCACCTCATTTGGCTTGGTGGGGGTCAGCACCTCAGCATTAGGCCTCACTGAGAGCAACCAATGTAGGAAATGAGGAAATGAATTGGACATGCCATGAAAGCAGAAGGGACCTGAATCTGAGTTTGCATGAGATACACCAAGACTGGATCTGAATGGATAAGAACCAGGGAAATATTAACTACTTTTAAAATAGCCTTATGGCCACCTTTCTGATGAGACTGGAAGAACCTGGAGAAAGGGGAATTACAGATGTTTGGAATTACACACTTTTTAAAAAATATGACTGTAGTGTATATGCATATGTTTGACTTTTTGGCTAAATATGTTTCCTCTTCCCCCACCTCTCCGGTCATTTTTCTTTCCCATGCTCTTGGATCATCTGTCTTCACTCATGCAACAGTAGTCAAATGAGGTATTATGCTTTCTCTGATATAAGACTGGGATGGGGATGATTTGTCTATGTTGAGTCAACCCAGAATAATAAAATACTCAAACAATGGCCATATACAGACCAAAATTTGCTGAGAAAATAGACTCTTAAGTCTTAGTTTTCTAAACCACAAAGAAATGTATTTATATGAGAGGATAAAACTAAAATGAAATGTATTCTTTCTCTCATCTCGCCACCCCACCTCCCTTCCCCTGTAGGTAACATAAGTGCTTTGTATTTAGTGAAAGAGGGGAGAGGTAGAGCAGTGGTTGTGTGCTACGTCTGAAACACTGCCTGGCAGAGTAGGAATTTACTTGTTCTGCTCTGTAGACACGGTGCATTCCTGTCAGTAGTTCAAACCATGGTCAGTGACCTTTAAGAATCTAGGGGAAAAGGAAAAATGCTGTGAGATTGGAGACAAGAAACAAAAAAATTGGCCTTTTTTCCAAATGCAAAAGGAAGCTGGGAGCTGCAAAAAAAAAAAAAAAAAAAAAAAAAAAAAAAAAAAGGCAGAATCGTCAGTATATTTATTACACCAATTTTTGCCACCAGGAGCAGAGAGCAGTTTGAACTTCTTCAACAAACAATGGGAAATTCACAGTAAGGTCAACCTGAATCAGTCCCCAGTATGGACATGCTCAGTCCTGCCACTTCCTAACTCTGTGACTGTCAGCCATTACCTAATCTCTCCAAGCCTCAGGGTTTTACCTGTGATGTGAAGATCATAGTGTTACCTGACACTCAGGTGTATTGCAGGGGTTAAACGAGATGATGCCTGGGACACCTGAGTGACTCAGTGGTTGAACATCTGCATTTGGCTCAAGTCATGATCCTGGGGTCCTGGGATCGAGTCTCACATCAGGCTCCCTGCAGGGAGCCTGCTTCTCCCTCTGCCTATGTCTCTGCCTCTCTCTGTCTCTCATGAATTAGTAAATAAAATCTCTTTTAAAAAATGAAATGATGCCTGAAAAGTGCTTGCCACAGGCCTGGCTCACTGCAAATGGTAGCTATCATTATTACTATTAAATGAATCATGGGAGCTGATGAATGTTGTGGGCAAATATGTAAGGGGTGGCCATATGGAAAGGAGAAAGCTGTGTTCTGAATGGTCCTGCTAGGTAGAATTTAGAAACAATTTTCAGCTCAGTCTGGAGGAAGTCTATTGAAAGATCTGAGCCATATAAGATAAGAATGATTTGCTTCAAGAGATGGGAAGCTGCTTCCAGTCCCTGCAACAGTTAAACGTCAGCCAGGTAGCTTGGCAAAATGAAAAAGTGTCCCCAGCGTTAAAGAGATGGTCAGGCTACTAGAAAACCATCAGGATTCTTTTCAACCTATGAGATCCTATGATTCTATTATTCCTTTCCCTTCAATTTACAATAGAAATAAATGGGGGAAAAAAGTCACATTTTAGGAATGGCAGAGAGGAAAGAAAGACAGAGGAAGGACTTCTGCTCTGTGCTTACTGAATTGCCACTATTTCTCCAGGGAAGAGGTCATCATCATTACTATGAATGATGCTAATGTTCAGTGCTACAGAAAATGGGTCAAGATGGGTTATAATGGGATTCTTCCAGCACTTCTTTAAGGACAGTCTTTACAAATAACCTTCTGGCATAACAAGAATACAAATTCACTCATTTCTTGATTTGTGCAAGATATATTTATTAAGCATCAGTTATGTATCAGGAATTAGGGATACAACGATTAGCAAGGTAGACACAGCCCCTGCCTCCATAAACTTAGAGTTGTTCATTTTGCAGTTTGTAAAAACATACTTGCTGTTACTAGTATTTTACTATATATGAAGGCTGCTTAAGATTACAAAGGGGTTTCGATGTTTCTTTTAGTACCTCCTGACATTTCGTGAGCTATCACACCATACCAACTTGGTACTTACCCCACACTAAACAGAAACTGCCCCAGTTAGGTTGCCTCAAGCATATACTCCAAGAATAGAGGTATACTTTTAGAGTCACTTGTGATTCCATATTGAAAAAGAATTATCTTTCCTCCTAATTTTTCAAGGCAATCAGAGATCATTACTAAAGCCTGCTACTTCTTAAAAATTTCTCACTATTGATTCAAGCCTCTTAATCGTGGTACAGTTACACAATTCCACTTAGAATTAACTAGAAAACCTAACGCTATCCCAATCTGTGGAACTATACCCAAAGCTAAGTGGAACATAGATGGATTGGAACTTGAAGAAAAAGGGTGGAAATCCTATGTGATAACCCCTGTGTATAATCTGAGTCTATATAGTGCCTCATTTTGGTGATCAAGGATACAGAATCTTAGAAGAGTTTTTCACTTCAGATGTTTAATAAAAATAGTCTTCATATGTCCGCTTATCAGAGGCCCTGTCTATTTTTATCCTGTTATGTATGAGCTTTGACTTAAGCTTGAATATATGAAACCCAGAGAAAGACTAAGAGTTTGAATACAGGTTTCCCCTGCTTTCCAAAAGTAGTGTTCCTGTGAGTTTTTTTGTGAGCAGAAGTGGTATAAAGCAAAAAAGCAATTATCAATTGATTTTCATGGAAAATGTGTTTAGTGTTCCCAGACCCAAAAAATAACCTCTTTTAGGCTTTTCCGATATCTTTGGACACATCTTGCTAACAGAGGCACAAAATAAATGGAGAAAAAGCACAGATGCAGGTCAAGGCTATGGTGGTTTTCTGCTGAGATGCTGAGTATGGCTCCTGGGGAAGGTGTTTGGCGGGGCCCTCTCACTGCTCAATGTAATGATGCAAAACAAACACTGAATGCTATTTTCATTTTCTGGTTTTGTTTTGTTTTGTTTTGTTTTTTGTAAAAGTGAAAGTCCTCTTTGAATTTCTCTTGGTTGACAAAAACAGGTATTGACGTAGATGTGTTGTCAAAGCAAAGTGGAACGAAGCAAACTTTTGAAAAGCAGGGGTGCTTATACATAGATCATTACTTTTCCTGCTTCTATTAGTAAAAAAAAAAAAAAAGGGAAAATATTCTGGTTACCAAGAATCTAGAGATTAAAGGATTATAAAAAATACAATAGCCATCACTGGTAACTGGGTTATCCATGATTTTTTGGTAGTCATCATTGCTAACTATGTCAATTCTGCATCAGAACTGGAATAGAAGAAAAGGCAGCTAGGGCAGCATCCAAGGTCATGAAATTATTTCATCCCAGGTGAAAGTAGCTGTCATTAGATACTGAGTCTGGGACCAAAGAGAAAAGATTTATATGTCACCTTTCAACCCATGGTCAAAGAACATAGGTGTGCTCTTCAGAGTGCATACACTGGACAATTGCTCCAGCCATGTCATCTCCTCCAAGGCAAAGGAAGAACCTAACAAGCCACTGAGCAATGATTGGCAGCCCACCCTATTACTTGGAGCAGCTGATCCCAATAGAGGATGCTGTCTTTGCTCTTCAGCACAGAGGATAAAGTCCATCACTGTGCAGCCTTTTCCAAACTTCTCTGATGACAAGAATTACCTGGGGTACTCACTAGACACACAAATTCCCAAGCCCTACCTATATCCACTGAATCAGAATCTCTGGGGGAAGAGCCTGGAAAGTTAAAGCCCTGGGTGATTCTTATTTTCATAGAAGCAAAGGAAACAGCACAGGAGTCTAATTCTCCTTGAGCCTTCTGGGCTCTAACCAAATGGGTGGCACAACCTCTTCACTGGCCTGGATAGCACCTTGTCATGAAGCTTCCAGATGTATGAAGAACCCTTCATATTTGCCACCACAGTCAGCAGTGTAGCCTCCATGTCATTAAATAACCAAACATTTATGAAATGAACCAAATTAGACAATTAAACAGCATAGAAAGAAATAGTGGTTCATTAGAGAAATTGTTTCCATTAGGTCTTTCAAAGCATTTTTGGAACAGAAAGTCAAAACAAATGCGTTAGTTGGCATAATATTTGAAAATCACTTTCAGCACACCAGTCTTCTGAAAAAAAGAAGTTTTGCATTAAATTGCAAATCCAATAGAAACATAAGTGTGTTAAAACCCCCATCTAGGATGAAACCCAGATAGTAACTTATTTTCCATATACAGTGACAATTATACATAATTAGACACATTCTACATGGAGCTCATAATAATTAATGAAAATATCCTGATGAACAGACACTACTGATCATGTTACACAATAAAGAAATTAATTTTATTACCTTAAAGTTAATCAAAATAAAATTATTTTATTAAAAACTAAAAGACATAAAAAATGGTTTCTGCTTAAAGAATCCATTGCTTATTTGGTCAATACCTGTTAATTAAATAAACCAGAAAATAGCACTGTGAGATGGTCCCAGATATTTCCCAGTGTTCTCTGTGGCTAGTTGCCACCATCCAGTTAAGTTCTTTAGTAGACTGTCAGCAAAAATAATGTGTGTCACTTCTAGGTCTTACTCTCTACACATCTGAACTTGAGTCTCTTGATTCCTTTAGTCCTTCCCAGTGGCTGGGAGAAACAGCCATCCTAGCTAGATCCACACATTGGAGGCTAGAGGTTGAGAAAAGGAAGGCTACCTGCTATTCCAGGACATTTAGGGGTACATGTGTGTCTGTGTATGTATGAGAAAGAGAGAGCTTCCATTTTGTATAAGTCACTTTAATTTTGAGTCTTTTTATTAGAGCTGCCTTGCCTGTACCCTAATACATTACCACAAATCAAAAACCAACATGCTTGAAAAAGAAAAATACTACCAGAATAAGAATTTCAGAAAAGGTATAAACTAAAACAACCACTTTGCAATACATTTTAGCCTTGATAGAATTTCTCTTTTTTATTTCCAACTTTTTATAAAAACCAATGGACCTTTTTAAAAGTAATTGTCAACGCTTCTACCTTCTAATACTTACTCTCAATATCTACTGTCTTTAGATGTTATTGTAGGATACTAAGTGACCTTTTAAGTTATTTATGATGTAAAATGAAGTATCCTTAAAATTGTAATCTTTTAACTGTCAGCAAATCCTTGCAAAGTTCAACAGATTCATAAATAATGAAAGTTAATATTCTGCTACAATATTTATGAAAATTTTAAGTCAGAGACATATAGATTTAAAAATAAAAACATAATATTTTTGCATTAGCAATTCAGATCAATAGAGACTATATTTCTAAGGCTAAAGTTTTGAAGGCACTGATTCTATTTTTATATCTCTCTAAGAGAAAAGTATTTTCTGTCATTTTGTATAAATTGACAGTCTCAGCTCAGAATTTTTTAACAGAGTACTAAAAACTTAGGAGAGAGAAGTATTAACAGTAGAAGGGCTAGGACACTCTTCTCATGGGTTTCCTGTGATTTGCTCTCTTAAGGTCTAACTGGGTAGGTCTTTCTTATACGGGCTCCACCTGCTTTGAGCAATTACCAAGGGCATGAGTAATAATCCCAAGGTGCCTCTGATTCGCAAATCTCTTTTGGAAAATGTACAAGACCTCCGTGCTGCCCAGATGGCCTCCTTTCCCTGTAGGAAGTCAGATCCTCTCTTCTCAGCATGCTTGAATGTCTTCCTCCCTCTCTGCCTTTCTGATGGCTGTCCCTACTTTCCAAGGCAGAACTCTCAAATTTGGGAAAGAATGTGATTAGGACAGCCAACACTCCAACTTTTGACCTTAGATTTCTGAAAGCCTCTGTAGAAGAAATTTACTGTAACCTTACAGTAAAAAAAAAAAAAAAAAAGAGGATCTTAAGGACATACATCCAGAATGATCATAAAAAAAAAACTTCTTAAATATTTTATAATCACAAAAACAAAGTTATAAAGGCTACGGTTGCCAGATTTAGCAAATAAAAATATGGACTACTTAGTTCAATTTGAATCTCAGACAAACAACAAATAATTTTTTCATGTAAGTATGTCCCATGCAACAGTCAAGACATGGTAATACTTTAAACATTATTCACTGTTTATCCAAAATTAAAATTTAACTGGACATCCTGTATTTTACCTGGCAACTCTAAAAAGTACATGAAAGAATATAGTAATGAAACATATTAAGTTAGCATAGCAGGGGTCTTGAACTCAAGGATTTTACTGGTCAAGGTATATATATGAGAAAAGGGAGCAGGTGGCCAGCAAGCCTCCATTTGCAAGAATTAATTTACATGGGGGGAAAACACAGAGAAGGTGGAAGGGAAAGGAAAGAAGAGCCTGCCATCTGTAGTCTGTCACCTATTGGATTCCCAGGTCCAGCACCAGGGACTCATGCTGAGCTATTTTATGGAGACAGACTGTAGGCCAAGCTGAATGAGAGATTCTGAAAATCACAGGGCAGAGGCCCTGCATGGCATTTGGCATCCAGCTAATGAGTAATACTGAGTAACAATGTGACCCAGAGTGGAGGACAGAAGCCTCCTTCAGTCTTCTAGCCTCGCTGCTTCGAGACTTCAGAAATGGCCCTTTGGGAGAACTCAGAGAATTTCACTGACCATGCTTGGAGGACTGCTGATCCTAGCCACAGCAGCCAGGCTGCATTGCCCCCCACCCCCACCCCATGGTCACAAAGACCAACTGACCAAAGAAAAAAAGAACATGGCAGATTTGACATTATCTTTTGCCAAAAAAATTGCTTTTAAGCAGAAATCAGACACAGGTCTGGATATAGCCAGGAACAACAGGAACAACTTCATGAGCAGTGGAGCAGCACCAAAGCACTGTATGTGACCAGGTGGAAGGAAAAGCCAAAGAGACATGGGTGTGACCACAGTATGATCCCGTGTGTACGCAGACAGAGAAGGCCCAGGGAGCATGGGTTGCAGTGCATGCGTGAGGGCAGGGCTATCCTTCTCAGCTCTATTATCAACCCCTTGCTTATTAGAAACTAATCAGGATCTTTCTATGCAAGAGTTCTTTCTTTGAGACAATTTTATTTCCTCTGCAACTCCTGTCTCTAAATATTGAGCAATTTTATGAGCAGGAACTCTCTCCATGACGCCAACAAATGCTCACGGTTACCAAGAATGTATTCGAAAATGTATTTACATATTCTAGAGTTTTGTGTCAAGTGAACTTTAGATTGGGAAAGAATTTATCCTACTTCATTTCTCTTTTATCTCCTGAGCAACCCTTCATCACTGTAAAAAAAAAAAAAAAAAAAAAAAAAAAAAAAAAAATCTCCTCCTGGAGGCAGACACCGAGCCCCTTGGCCCTTCCGTGCCAGAGGCACTAGAGGCACCAGAGGCCCGGCTGTCAGACACTGGGGCCACAGTCCTTTCCTGCTTGTTAGAACATCTCCATCCTGCTAGTCCAAGGGCAAGCTCTTTGCAACTCTTCTCCCAGGAGACCTGCAGATTTCAATGCAAGCCAGCTTCTTGGGGTGATGTGTTTTGAAATCTTAGAAACTCATGAGGCCTGGGTGCTTGGTGGCTCAGTCAGTTAAGCATCTGTCTCTTGATTTTGGCTTAGGTCATGATCTCAGGGTCGTAAGATTGAACCCTCATCAGGCTCTGTGCTTAGCAGAGAGCCTGCTCCCCTCCCTGCTCTCTCTCTCTCTTTCTCTCTCTCTCTCTCTATCAAATAAATAAATAAATAAATAAATAAAATAAACAAAATCTTAAAGAAGAAGCAGCAGCACATGGGGCTTTATTTTCATTCTTTTTTGGGGAAAAAATACACTCTCACACTTTGGGGTCCTCAAAAGCCTAAATAAGAAATTTAGCATTTGGGTAAAGGCAGATATGTCAAGAATTTATCTTGCCTTCAGAAAATACCTAAGGTTGTAATATCCTTAGATTACAGAATGGGTAACTGAGGTTCAGAGAACTTGAGTGAATCACTTAAAGTTTTGTGTATGGGTTGTTGTGTTTTGTTTTGTTTTTTAAGATTTTATTTATTTATTTTGACCGAGACAGAGCACACAAGCAGGGGGAGCACAGGCAGAGGGTGAAGGGAGAAACAGGCTCCCCCATTGAGCAAGGAGCCCAAAGCAGGGTGAGAAATCAGGACCCTTGGATCATGACCCGAGCAGAAAACAAAACATTTAACCAACTGAACCACCCAGGTGCTACTCAATTGCCTAACATTGAGTGGCACTAAAGAGCACAAGGGCAACTAGAATACATTGCCTGCCTTGCAGCTACATCCTCTCTTCACTACGCCCCAATGCCATATTTAAGAGTGCCACATAAATGCCTCTGACCAGCATTTCAGAAATGAAGTCCAATCTATTAATATCAGTTTTTGCAGAGTATAAAGGAAAAGCTAGTACAGAGCAGTTCAGGGTTTTTAGAAGAGCTTACTATTGATAACCATCTCTAAAGTGCCCTTGGAAGGGAGGCAAATCTTGAAGACACAGTTAAGGATTTGTATCCCACAAGACAGCCAGGCCAGAGCCTCCTGGGAGACCAGAGACACTTGCCATCTCTCTGGCTATCCATCTGTCTCTCCATGTCTCTGTCTTCTTAGAACTGGGTAGTATGTTCAACGTGCCTTTTAACATATAGCAATAAGATTCAAGGTTCTAATTTAAGTTGAAGGAGGGGAAAGTTCCTTGATCCTTTAGCCTTAGCCACCAAGTCCAGTCTCACTCACTCCCCAGGTTCTCTTCTAGCACAGTGAGCAAAGCATTTCCTTGCTTTATTTTGCAGTTTGCATATTCCTTGCGAGCTTGAAGAAAATGGCTGCCTGAAAGCCTGGCAGGATTCAAATATTAGTGTGTTGCTAAACATAATTCCATCTTAACACCAACCCAAACTCATTGTAACTGGTAAAAATGTGTAATTCTGGAAGACAGACACTCTGAGGGAGCAGAGCTGGGCAGGGAGCCCATAGTGAGGTCCTTCGAAACACCAGGGGGACAGCCCTCAGGACATGGGGTACGCAGGGACTCCACCAGAGCGAATAGGAATAGGAGGCAAGGCCGGAGTGCCAGTGATCAACTTTGTTTACTCATGTTTCTGGTAATGGCAGCAACCCCATGAATCTCCAAATTTTGCCGAGCAAAAAAGGTTCAATGCATCAGATTGCTGAGAGACTTAAAGGACTAAAATTCCAGAAACAATTATTTTACTGTAGATAATAAATAATACAAAGCCTCCCGAAGTACTTATTGTAATGGACCACGTAGTAGGTTTTTTAATTTAAGATTTATTGAATGAATGGTTTCTCTTTTATTGTCTCTTGTCCTTGATCCTGAAGGACATTCTGTTTTAAAAAGCCGCCAATATAACCAGTATTTTTAGACTGCTAAAAATATTTTTAAACCTTTTCAACTTTTCAGTAAAATGTGTTTAAATATCCTGATATTGTTCTATCATTGCAACCATTGAAAATGAAATCTTTTGAGGGAAGGAGGCTAAGACATGGGCAAAGAAGTAAAGTCTCAGAATTTTTATTGGAAACATCACAGAAGTACAAAATTTATGCTTGTAATTTTGGAAAGAAATAAATTTCCAAAGATAACTTAATCACTTCCAACAGGTACTTTAGGGAAGAGTTGGGTGTAAAGGGAAATGAAATAAAATGTGCTCATTATCTGAGAGTTGGGCAAGCTCTGAAGAAGCTTGTTGGTTGGCCTATAAGACATGTTCTTTCTCCATTCAATTGCAATGGAAAAGCGAGTGGCAGGGTTAATTTGAGCTTGGATCCACCTAGGGGTTTTATATACATTTTCAATTACAACAATACTTAATTTTATTTACAATACTTCAAACAGTTACTATCACAATTTACACAAATTCTTGACTATGGCACAAAACAAAGGGAAAATAATGATAGTGTATGAGGGTACTCATATCACTGTTTGCTTTTATTTTTTTAATCTCCCAGCCCTAGATCTCCTTCCTTATGCCCTTCTGTTGTAACACCCTGCTCTGCTTTGAAGAATCCTTGCCTCTCCCTGCCAGGCAAATGGCTGTCAATCACGGGCCAGAGCCCACCACAGCGGTGAGCAGATGACTCGAAATGGCCAATCACAGCCTTCCCTGAGAATGAAGCCTCAATCTGAGAAGGGAATCTGCACATTATTTAAGCCTTTGGGTCTCTGCAGTATTTGTGAGCTAGTAAGCCCCCTGATGCCCCTCATCCCCACCCCCTCCCTTTTGCTTAAATTAGTGTGAGCTGGTCTCCAGTCACATCCAGAAAGGTTCTGAATGACACATGTGCTATCTTTTATTTTACTTGAACCCCATTTATGCTTATTTTTTTTCACACAGCCTGTTGTCCACAGACACTGTCAAACAAAATCTCCTGAATGACTTTTTTGTTATATTCTTTCTAATATTTAAAATACATATCTGTGTTAAATTTTGGAAGTTCGGAATATTGATCCATCCATTTCAAGAAATGTTTCCTAAACTTGCCTGATCAAAAAACAACCTGGGGGGAAGAATCCTGGTTAAAATAGAGATTTAGGGGTGGGCCCATGCAACCTATTGAATTAGATTCTCTAAGGAAGACGGCTAACAATCTGTATTTTTTAACAAGCATCAGAAATGAGCCTTATAGTAACGTGAATTTAGGAAACACTGTCTGACAGCAACATTTGTCCTAAAATCCTTTCTTCTGAAGAAAACCTTCCTTCCTATGGGTCTTTGAACTTTTGAACCCTTTGAACTTTTCTCTGGAGTAAATCTGTTCTCTTCTGAACGCCTCCAATGAAGCAGGTCTCTTTGACTTCTTTTCTTTTTATAAGCACTCTGTGGTGAAAGTCATTCTGCTTAGCTGATTCCAATATAATCAATCTAACTAAAGCTGTGTGAGTTCATTATTTAAGAAAGTCATGGAAAGATCTCCAGCCTTGAAACTAAGTAAACCTGGATTTAAATTTCCCTTTTACACAAATCTGGATATGAATCCCCACAATATGTTTAATAACCACATGACCTTAAATTAATTCCTTAAACTCACTTACTCTCAATTTTATTAATCTGTAAAAGTGGAGGACAGCATAGGATAGAATGCCCACCCCACAGTGCTAATAGAATAGAATGAACACTTTTGCTTAGGGCTTTTTTTTTTTCTTAATTCCTATATAGTCAACATATAGTGTTACATTAGTTTTAGATGTACAATATAGGGATTCAATAGTTCCATTTATAACTCATCCAGATAACTATACTCTTAATTCCTTTCACCTATTTCACCCATTTTCCCACCCACCTCCCCTCTGGTACTGTTCTCTATAGTTAAGAGTCTGTTTTTTGGGTTTCTCTCTTTTTTCCCCCTTTGTTTTGTTTCTTAAACTCCACATGTTAGTGAAATCATGTGGTATTTGTCTTTTTCGGATTGGTTTATTTCACTTAGCATTATACTCTCTAGACCTAACCCTGTTGTTGCAAATAGCAAAATTTCATTCTTTTTATGACTGAATAATATTCTAATATATACGCCATCTCTTCTTTATCCATTCACCTATCAATAGACACTTGGGCTGCTTCTGTAATTTGGCTATTATAAGTAATGTTGCCATAAACATCAAGAGTACATAAATCCTTTCAAATTAGTGTTTTTGTATTCTTTGGGTAAATACCCAGTAATATGATTACTAGATCATAGGGTAGTTCTATTTTTATTTTTTTGAGGAAACTCCATAGTGCTTTCCACAGTAACTATGCCAGTTTGCATTCCCACCAACAGCACAAATGGTTCCTTTTTTCCCACATCCTCACTAATCCTTGTTTCTTGAGTTATTTATTTTAGCTATTCTCACAGGTGTGAGGTGATATCCATTGTGGTTTTGATTTGTACTTCCCTGATGATGCATTCTGTTGAGCATCTTTTCATGTGTCTGTTGGCCATCTGTATGTCTTTGGAGAAATGTCTGTTCATGTTTTCTGTCCATTTTTTAATTGGATTATTTTTGGGGGGGGGTGTTTTCTACATTCTTTATATATTTTGGATACTAAGCCTTTATTGAATATGTCATCTACTGCCTTATTTTTACAAGTAGATTTTACAATATTTTTCTTAGTTTCTGTGAACTGTCACAAGGCAACAATAGAAAACTTTGCCCAAATAGAATTTTAAGACAATTTGAGATGTTGCCACCATTAAAAAGACATACTAATGCTCAATACATAATAGCTTTACTTATTTTAAAATATAATTTGATTTTGAAGAGCTCTTATTTACTTTTGTACAAAGCCAACAGGAAAAATTAAGTTAATATCATGCGGTCAAAAGAAGGCAAATCAATCTGAATCATCATTCATTACTCCTCCTGAGTCACCTATTTAAACAGATAGGGCTTTTCATTTGTTTTTGTTTCTTCTTTTTTTTAATTCACTTTTTTCTTTCTTTCTTTCTTTCTTTTAAAAGATTTTATTTATTTATTTATTTATTTATTTATTTATTTATTTATTTATTTATTCATGACAGACACACAGAGAGGCGGAGACAAAGGCAGAGGGAGAAGCAGGCTCCATGCAGGGAGCCTGATGCGGGATTCAATCCCGCCATTGCGGGATCACAACCCGAGCCAAAGGCAGACACTCAACCACTGAGCTGCCCAGGCATCCCTCACCTTTTTCTTTTTTAACTCATGAACCACAAACTAATGACAGAATCAATAAATCCGAAAAACTAAACAGAAAAAAGCAGATTGCTTTTCTACTTGTTATATTGGCTTTTATCTATCATTTAATCATCCTCACCGACAAAACCATTTGTTTATCATATTAATTACCTTGATTCTTTATTTTCTCTGCCCCACAGAGGCTGTTTCCCAGTTGTCCTGACTTGCAAGAATTAGCAAAGACTCCTATGGGAGGATGTGTTTAGCTGCAGAAGCCATGATTAGCACTAGTGTTAAATTTCCCATTTTACCCACCACGATAGCCCCAAAAGGTTCTTCAATCCCCAGTTAAGCATTCTGGAAAATATCTAAACTGCTCATTCAGAGGGAAGGAATTTATGACAAGAATGTTTAACCATTTGATTCAGATTATCATTATCATTTTTTTAAAGATTTTATTTATTTATTCATGAGAGACACAGGGGGGGGGGGGGGGGCAGAGACACACGCAGAGGGCAAAGCAAGCTCCATGCAGGGAGCCTGACATCGCACTCGATCCCAGGTCTCCAGGATCATGCCCTGGGCTGAAGGCAGCACTAAACCGCTGAGCCACCCGGGCTGCCCTCATTATTATTTTGTAATCAAAAATAAAATTTTCTTGAGAGGTGGCAAATATTTGTCTTCATTGCTATAACATCTTAATATTCAAGGCACCAAATGAGAAATCTGGAAAACAGACTATTTTAGCCTTGCTTTCAAATTTAAAATTTCTTCTCGTCTTCAGATTCCTGTATGTCCCAGAGCACATCTGTATAAGAGTTTTACAATCTCTCTTTGAGAGGTGATCTGAAAACATAGCTTACTATGTTATGCTATTATGTAATTACAGATCTAAATAGAATATTTTTACATAGAGTGTTTGTATAATTATCTTGGTTGCTATGCTTCTTGCTGGTGAATGGTAAAAAGCATCTCAAGATAACACAGAAAAACTTGCTCAAATAGAAATGAGAGATATTTTATGCTGGCCTTCCAATTAAAAACACAAATGTTATTCTAGTTGAGAAAGGGCCTCTAAGCCCTAAGAAGGAAGTTAATCGGTGTGCATTGAAAGAACTACAGGCAAGTATAAGAAAAAATGCACTCAACAACAAAGATGTTTACCATGTACAGAAGAGTTTATCTCTATCCACAGAGGTAAAAACCTGAAACTAGAAGAAATTTTTATCTTTCCGTAATATATCATAGGGCATTATGTAACCTGTTGTCTGTTTCTAACTTAAGCTAGATACTTACAAAGATAAATGCCTACTTTTTTTCACTTACAGCAAATTTCTATTCACTAGTCCTTCGCTTTTGACAATTGTTCCGTTTGGATTGATATTGGCAGCCATTGTTTCTTTAGCACTATTGTTTAGAGTCATGTTAGATTTTTTGCTGTTGTTGCAATTTCCATCTTTAGGTGGGATTTTCAAACCATGCTGACAGCTAGTATCTAAACACTATTTTTAGTCACAGTGGCTAACATAATGTCTTATAGTCAAGGTGGTAATTTTTATGCAGTGCCTCAAAGGATTGTGTGATGAATGACATGTTCAAAACATACAGCACAAGCATAATGATAACAGGGCAAGAATACCCTCAAGTTTTAGGGCTTCAATTTAAGAAGTAGGCAGCTTTTAATCAATGTGGTGAGCAGATAATAATCTAGAAAACAAAACCACAACCAGCAAGACCAATACATAGTATTTGCAGATCTTTATATAAGAAAGGCAACATGGGGGCACCTGGGTGGCGCAGTTGGTTAAGTATCCAAGTCTTGATTTCAGCTAAGGTCATGATCTCAGGGTAGTGAAAAGGAGCCCCGAGTCAGGCTCTGTGCTCAGCATACAGTCTGCTTGGGATTCTCTCCTTCTCCCTCTGCCCTTTCCCTGATTCATGTGCCTGTGCTCTCCTCTCTCTCTCTCTCTCTCTCTCTCTCTAAATAAAATCTTAAAAAAAAAAAGAAGAAGAAGAAGAAGAAAGTCAACACAGTGTGGGATGTGTGAACTAAATGAGTAGGTCAGAGCAGTAAGTACATTCTGTGTCATGGTTAAATGGCCTCATTGAGAAATATTACATCAGCCACTTATCCCAGAAGATAAATGTGAACATTTTTTCTGTAAACATTTCTTTTCTGCAAAATTAAACATTTTTATACCTCAATTTATTAAATTACAAAAATAATATATACCTGGCTCACATTAGTTCAGCACCTCACAACATTCCTTTGACTGACTTATGCTTTAATGATGCCTTTTGCCTCCATGCAATGTTGCTACAAGAAAGTCAAAAGAAATTGGACTTTTCATTTCCTTTTTAAAAAAAAAAAATAGTTGGGTAGATTACAGAACCTATCACTCAATGTCTCCTATAAAGAAAATCCCCTTGGGCAAAATTTATTCCAGAAAATGCTACCAGGAAAAACTTTATCTTTTCTAAGTTTCTTTATCTTTTCTGTGTTTCTTGCTTTTAAACAAGAAGAAACAATGTAAGTTGTTATATTTCCCCCTTTGCTTTGACTGCCAGGAATCTCACAAGTATAAAGGTCAATGTGGCAGTAAGTAACCTATATGGCACCATTTTACATTCAGCATTTTTCCATAGTTCTGTTTCTATTTCTATTTATTATTTTTTTATTATGTTCTGATTAACATTGTAAAACCTACTTCAAATTCTTTTCAGGAAAAGATTACTAATATATAATATAATATAATAACTAATACATATAACCAATATTCTATTGGTTATCAGTAAATAGGACAAAAGCTACTTCAAATTCTTTTGGGGGAAATAACTAGAATCAGTAAATTCAATTATCAGGGGATCCCTGGGTGGCTCAGCGGTTTAGCGTCTGCCTTTAGCCCAGGGCGTGATCCTGGAGTCCTGGGATCAAGTCCCACATCAGGCTCCCTGCATGGGGCCTGCTTCTCCCTCTTCCTATGTCTGCCCCTCTCTCTCTCTCTCTCTCTGTGCGTCTGTCATGAATAAATAAATAAAATCTTTAAAAAAAAATTCAATTATCAGAGAGCACTTAGGGCAACTTTGACTTCCTGAAACAGAGTTGATCATCAAAAAGGTAAATTAAAAAGACTCTAAACAGTTCCAATCTAGTTACAAAAGCTTTGCACTGAAGATCACACATGTTAACACCAGCAAAATGATTCTGTCCTTCACTTAAAGTTTCTTTTAACTCTGTTTAGACACGACTCTAGCAAGATTGGTTATTGTGTTCCTTAGGGCAAAGTGGAGTAAGAAACTCCAAAGTGGAGTAAGAAACAGTTTGAAGTGGTCAAACTGTTAAAAAAAAAAAAAAAATTTGCAATGTACAGTGAAGGAAGAGAGTAAACAACTATTAAATGCAGTCATAAGAGGCTTAACCCTTGCTACCTCAGCACCATTTCATGCAGAGCAGAGTTTCTCTAAGTGGTCCTGAGTACTTATGTTAGAATTACCTGGGAATTTGTTAGAAAGGTAAGGTCCTAAGTCCCATGTCAGAATCTTTGGGGTGTGTACGATATTCACAAACACATTAAGTGGTTGATTCATAAAGGACAGTTTGAGAATCATAAGTGTAGACCCCGACAACTCTACGTTACTCAGTAGGCCTTCAGGGCCTGATCATACCACAAAGATTATATCAGAGCCTTCTCTTAGAAAATGAGCGAATAGGGAAACCTGGGGGGCTCAGTGGTTGAGCATCTGCCTTCAGCTCAGGTTGTAATGCTGGGGTCCCAGGACTGAGTCTTGCATCTGGCTTCCTGAAGGGAGCCTGGGCCTCCCTCTGCCTGTGTCTCTGCCTCTCTGTGTCTCTCATGAATAAATAAATAAAAATCTATTTTAAAAAGGAAGAAAGAAAATGAGAGCATATGTAATCAATTTTAGAAAGGTTATCCTTTAGAATTGTTAATATGCAAGGATATTGGTATTCTATTATTTTCATGTGCAGCAGGATAATTGTAGAACTGTGACCAGCAAGAACCCTGAAGGGCCCAAGGTTTACCCTTGTGGCAAGCCGATAAGTGAGTCTGCCACGGTGTCATGCTGGCAGAAGCCTGGAGACTCCCAGGTCAGAGACAAAGGCCCATGTTACTCACAGCACAGCAAAGAGCAGGAGCTGCTTATTTGTGCCAGTTTCCCTTCCACCTCTCATCCCTCAAGGGCTCTCCAGAGAGGCCCAGGTGTGTTTATGCCACAGCTAAGGAGACCCAAAGATAGCAATTCCCCCATCTTTTATAATGAGAGTAAGCTAACTGTACTGAACTTTGTTCTGGAAGGAGGCATTGTCCTTATAATACAGGACAGCAAACAAACCTGTTCTCTGCTCCAGACGGAGACACTATCTCTATCTTCCAAGGCTGTTTGTTGTACAAATACTCTTACAAAGATGGTCTGGAATAAAAATGGTCAGTGTCTCTGTTCACAAAATATGCAGAAACAAGAGACCCAGGAAGAACTGTCTCCTAGTAGTGACCTCTCTCAGGGCTGTGGAGTGGTGTGTATTGATTGTCCTTTTAAAATACAGGAATTTGTTGTCACTTAAACAAAAACAATTACGTTTCCTTTTTCTTCTTGTCTCACTGGTTGTTCTTCTCTGTCTTCTTTGCCTCTTCTTCTCCCAGACCCCTGAAGTATCCAGGCCTGAGTCTTCTCTGCCTGCAATCACCCATCAATGATTTTTACCCAATCTCATAGCTTAAATCACATTTATATTGTCAACAATTCTCAAGTTTGTATCACATCCCAGACCATCTTTTGAACTCCAAATCCACATAGCTGACTGTCTACTCAACATTTCTGCTTGGATATCTAATACATACTCAAACTTCAGATCCACATTCTACCTATGGTCTTCCTCAGTGTAGTTGACTGGTGATTCTATCCTTCTGGTTGTTCAAGCCAAACATCTTGGAGCCATCCTAGACTCCTCTTTCTCTCCTTTCCCACATCCAACCTCTCAAGACATACCGTTGGCTTTATCTTTAAAGTAGACCTTACCACCTCAACTGCTACCTTCTTCATCGGATCTCTCTCCTTGATTATTGAAATGGGCTCCTCAACTGATGTCCCCTCTACCACCCTAGGCTCCCCCAACCTCCTCCCAACACACACACATACACACAGTCCATTATAAAAGTCAGATCACTCACTGCTCTGCATAAAAGCCTCAGATTCCTGAGAGCCTCTCAACCTTTTTATCCTTCTGACCTTTTCTACTACCATCTCTCCCTCTAGTGACACAGGACTTTCTGTTGCTTGAACAAACTTGAGCACACTCACACTGCATTAATCTCCTACTGCCACTGTAACAAATTACTGCAAACTTAGTGGCTTAAAACAACACAAATTTATTCTCTTACAGTCTAGAGATCAGAAGCCCTAAATCAATTTCATTGGGCTAAAGCCAATGTGTCAGCTGGGCTTGTTCCTTCTGGAAGCTCTGAGCAGAATGATCTATTTCCTGCTTTTTTTCAGCTTCTAATGGCCACGTGTGTTTCTTCACTCATGACCCCTTCCTCCATCTTCAAATTGTATTGTTCCAATCTCTGCTCCAACATCACATCTTCTCTGACTCTTTTTTAAAAAGATTTACTTATTTTAGAGATGAAATGCATGGAAGCAGGAGGAGGGGCAGACGAAGAAGGAGAGAGAGAATTTCAAGGAGACTATGTGCACTGAGCACAAAGCTGGAGGCAGACCCCATCCTATGACCCTGAGATCATGACCTGAGCCAAAATCAAAAGTCAGATGCCCAACCAACTGAGCCACTTCGGCACCCCTCATCTTCTCTGACTCTTGATTGCTCTTGTGTTCCATGAAGGAGAGCTATGAATATATTGTGTCCATTTGAATAATACAGATAATCTCCCCATCTCAAGATCCTTAATTTAATCACACTGGCAAGGTCCTCTTTGCATATAAGGTAGCGTTCATAAGTTCTGGGCATTAGGATATGAATATACTTGGTGGGGCCATTATTCAGCATACCCCACCCACCTCAGGACACTAGCTATTCTCTCTGTAGGAAACATTCTTCTTCTAGAAACCCACATGGCTGATTTACTCACGCCCTTCAACTTTTCTCTCAGGCATAACCTCAACAAGGCCAACCCTGGCTACCTATTTAGAATGGCAACAATCAACAATTCCTCACCCCTACATTCCTGATTCCCTTCTCCACTTCCCTACCTTACCTGCTGTAACTTTTCCTCATAGCACTTACCACCTTCCAACATACTACATCACTTACTCATTTCTTGTCTATCTTCCCACCCTACAATGTATGTTCCATGAAGTCAGTCATCTTTATCTGTTTTGTTCATGAATATATTCTAAACACATAAAATAGTACCTGGCACATATTGAGAGTTCAATAAATGTTTGTTGAATAAGTAAATATGTCACAGACCTAACAAACCTAGGATACCAAAAGAAGGTCATGTTTCTTTAAGGTCAAATAAAAATAGCTCAGACTCCTACCAGTCTCAGTTTCAAATATTAAATCCTCACCACATCTTGTTAACTGTAAGTCCCAATTTCTTCATGAGAGGTCTCCTCTGCTAGGTACACTTGTCCCCCACTGTGACTGCCATGATGCTTCCATTCCTCCATGATAGCACTGAAGAGTCCCATCCCCAATGTTCCCCGGCACAAAACCAGATCCACTTTTCTAAAAGAGACTTAGGATAACTAAGAGATCAAACAAACAAAGAGTAGTTTAAAGTTCTGCTAGAAGTGACTGCTTTTCATAGAACCTAAAAACACAAATTCAACTTCAGAATCCCTTGTCTGCTCCCATAATTCCTCCAGGTAACAGAGACCTGCTCATTCCTCCACCACAGGGGAGGTTCAGGAACTCTTTCTGTACCCCATAGTCTAAACAAAACTGTTGCTTGACTACGAGAGAGTAGAAATCTGAAATTTGCTTCCAGAGACTTTTATTTCTCTGCCCCATAATTGGTCTCTTCCCACAATAATTTATAAGAGATATACCATCTCCAACCCATTGGAGTTGTAGCAGAACAATCTACTGTAATTCAATAATTGCACATTTTCTAAGATCTAGGTTATTTTATTTTTAATAACACCCTTTGTGGGGCCTCAACAGAACGATCTAGAATAATAACCTCTAGCCAGCTCAGTTCAGTCATTTTTAGGATTCCCTTTCCCAGTTTGAGTTCTCCAATTGCATCCCTTCTACCCCAGCAGTGTCTCCCCTTTAAACTTTGGCAAATACTGGACAATAGCATAAGTGAAAGTATACACATAATTCCCACAATAACAAATGATAATTTTCAGAGACCATGGGGTCTACATTTAGTGGGGGAAAAAATTATCTAAAGAAAACATAAAGGATGTTCTCAATTTCACTGACTACAGAACTCCCGCCATTTTGATCTGAAACATCGGCTTGCACCACCTTTAGGCCTTCCCCAACTATAATAGAAAAGGGAAAAGAACAACTTTTAAAAGAAGCCTTTTATTTGCATATCTAACAGCCTTAGTCAAGAGATTTTCCCAAAACAAAGGAATGGTTTACCCTCAAAACTGAACTCAAATTGCCCCCAAAGGGCTCTGAGGCTTTTAGATTGGCAGGTTTTTTAGTTTAAGGGAAAAAAAAAAAAGTTGAGGTCCAGTCTACAGTCACCCAATTTTTTTTTTAAGATTTTATTTATTTATTCATGACAGACACAGACTGAGAGAGAGAGGCAGAGACACAGGCAGAGGGAGAAGCAGGCTCCATGCAGGGAGCCCAACGTGGGACTCGATCCCAGGACTCCAGGATCAGGCCCTGGGCTGCAGGCAGGTGCTAAACCGCTGAGCCACCCAGAGATCCCCAGTCACCCAATTTTATTAAAAGATGAGGAATACCTTTTCCAAAGTGTCAAAACAATGTTTCAAAATGCAAAAAAGAATTCAGAAATAGCAAAATCTTTCTTAAGGATTTTAAAGCCATTTTCTGCAGAAGTCTAAGCACCTTATTTGCTAAAATGGTACCCACAGAACAACTGTCTCCAAAGTGATGCATGCCACATGCAGAAATGACAGATAGAAGAAGGAGAGCCATAAAGGGTCTAGGCCTGAAGATAAGAGGGTGAAGGTCACCCTCTAGGTGAGGCCTTCTATAGCCACTTATTAAAACACCTCAAACCCACTCTATCCACACACACACCTATATATTCACCCGCCAGACACCTCCAAATCTCATCCCTCATCCTCTGTGGGTTTTTTCTCCCTCACACACATCACTGCCTAACATTTTATATATTTCATATGCATATCTTTTTTTTTCATATGCGTATCTTATTTTGTTTTGTTTTAAGCCCTTATCCACCAGATAAGGACTATGTTCATGGAAATATTCTAAACACATAAAATAGTACCTGGCACATATCGAGAGTTCAATAAGTGTTGAATAAATAAATATTCAACAATATGGATATATTCTAAATACATAAAGGAACTATGTGAGCTCCATAGAAACAGGGCTTTTTTTTTTTTTTTCTATTTTATTCATTCCTTGCATCATCAGTACTAAGAACAGTGCTTAGTACATGAAAAACACTGAATAGATATGTAAATTGGATAGATGGATGATTATTGAGGGATGGATAGATGGATGGATGGAAAATTCTGAAGTTCTAAGGAGCAAATGTCAGATTCTACATAGACTTCTATAATTACAGCAAATTTTTAACACAAATTTTTACCCATTTTAGAGTTTTTCACAATGTTTCCTTATAATACAAGACATATACCTATAGGGAAGTATTTCAAGATAAACCATCACAGATACCAGTCTCTCCATTCTAGTACCTAAGACCGCAAGGAAAAACTGGGTCTCAAGCCTTGGTGGCACAGGGCTTAAGAAGCACTAAGTTCCTAATGTATAACTTAAGAATATAAACAATAGAACTAGAAACAATATTTCTAGTCCCTATTATGGGGATCATAGTTTTCTAGAAATTTCCCTACAAGGCATCTGCTTCAGCAGATGGGTGTAATACAGTCTTTGAATATAAGTTATTGTTCGTTAGAATTTTAAGTTCTTTGAAGATACAAAAAAAATTGTCTAGGGGATATTTCTTATTTCTAGAAATGTATACTCTCAGACAAGTGACATAAAACACAGTTTTAATAATTATAAACTATATGATAGTTTTTAAATTCTTAAAAAATAAACAGTTTGAGAGATTTACTTTTAGATTTGATACTCCTTCCCTAAAAACATTCCCCTGTATTTTGATCATTTTGTTAAAGCAATTGACATATGAAAATAACAACAAGCTATTGTGTAAATAACTTTCTTTCATGATCCAGTTCCTTAATATAGAGTTCTAAAAAAATGCTTCTCACAGAAGGTAACAAAATAGGTATTGAACTAAGATGATAAAGAAATCTTTAAGATAGCAAGTTATAAACTGTCTACTGGTATAAGGATAGACACATAGATTAATGGAATAAAATTTTAAGAGTTTAGAAATAAACCTTCACACTTATGGTCATTCAATATCAACAAGGCTGCCAAGACAAAAGAGTCATCTTTTTTTTTTTTAATTTTTTTATTTATTTATGATAGTCAGAGAGAGAGAGAGAGAGAGAGGCAGAGACACAGGCAGAGGGAGAAGCAGGCTCCATGCACCGGGAGCCCGACGTGGGACTCGATCCAGGGAGCCCGACGTGGGACTCGATCCAGGGTCTCCAGGATCGCGCCCTGGGCCAAAGGCAAGCGCCAAACCGCTGCACCACCCAGGAATCCCCAAGAGTCATCTTTTTAACAACCAGTACTGAGATAACTGGATAGTCACATGCAAAAGAATAAGTTGGAGTCCTACCTTACACCATATCAAAAATTAATTCAAAATGGATCAAAGACCAAATATAAGAATTACAACTATAAAACTCTTAGAAGAAAGCATAGGAGTAAATCTATGACCCTTGAATTCGGTAATTAGGTTTCTTAGATATGACACTAAAAGTACAAGTGACAAAAGAAGATATGGATGAATTGGACCTCATCAAAATTAAAAACTTTTGGGCTTCAAAGGATATCATGAAGAAAGTGAAAAGACAACCTACAAAGTGGAAGAAATTATTTATAAATTATATATCTGATAAGGGACTTGGACTGGGAATATATAAAAAACACTCACAACTCAATAACAAAAAGACAACTCAATTTAAAAATAGGCAAAGTTATGCTTGGAAAAAAATATGAAAATGGCCAATTAGCACAAGAAAAGATGCTCAACATCATTATCCATTAAGGAAATGAGCAATGAGAATGAACAAATCAAAGTCACAGTAAGATACTTCTACACTACACATCACATAAAATTGATTGGATAGATGATATCAAGTGTTGGTGAAAATGTGAAGAAATTGGAATCTCATACACTATTGGTGGGAATATAAAAAGTATAGATAATTTGGAATACAATCTGTTTATTCCTCAAAACATTAAAAATAGATCTACCATATAAACCAGGAATTCCACTCCTAAGTGAAAAGGGAAATTAAAACAGGTGGCCAGGTATGCCTGAGTGGCTCAGTCAGTTGAGCAACTGACTCTTAAGTTTGGCTCAGGTCATGATCTAGGGGTCTTGAGATTGAGCCCCACATTGGGCTCCACACAGAATTTGCTTGTTCCTCTCCCTACCCCACTGCCACTCCCCCTGCTCATTCTCTCTCTTTCCGTCTCAAATAAATAAATAAATAAATAAATAAATAAATAAATAAAATCTTTTTAAAAAAATTAAATAATCTCAAGGTCATGAGTTCAGGCCTCACATGGAGTATAGAGATTACTTTAAAAAAAAAAAAAAAAAAAAAAAACTAGGGCAGCCCCAGTGGCACAGCGGTTTAGCGCTGCCTGCAGCCTGGAGTGTGATCCTGGAGACCTGGGATCGAATCCCACGTCGGACTCCCTGCATGGAGCCTACTTCTCCCTCTGCCTGTGTCTATGCATCTCTCTCTCTCTCTCTCTCTCTCTCTTTGTGTCTCTCATGAATAAATAAATAAAATATTTTAAAAAAACTAAAAAGATTGGTTTTGGAGATAACTCAAAATGAACCTCACTTCAATAGTATTTTTATAGATTTATGCATCTTTGCACTAGAGAGAACCTTAGAATTTTATTTTCATGTTTGAGAAAGACAATCATTAAATTCTTACTTTATGTAATGAAATACATCATATGAATTGTCCTAACCTTCCTGTGAAGATCATATGAAATAATATCAGGCAAATTGCTTTGAAAGAACTGGCCCTGTCAATATAGTAAATGATATGACTGTCATTTTTTCACAGAGTTAAAGGCCAAAAAGAAAAGAAGTCTGTGTTTTTTCTTTTTGGCCCTTTCCACCAGCTTTTTCCATGCAATTTTAAGAGTTTCAAATCATCTCTTCTTCTCCCTCTAAGGGGGAGTATTAGAATATTATATGAGAAGGCATTAAAGCATGTAGGGAAGCCTTGCTCCCTGAAAGTCTTCACTGATTGAACTTGCTTCAAAGGTCCACTTACTTCCTCATTCATACATCACCAACCATTCCCAAAAACAAGGCAGAGAAAAATCAATGTTTTGTTTTTTAGTGCTGTTAAAGGCTATAGCTAAATAGCTAAAAGCAGATGAGACTGATACGGAGATGTATTTGCCTCCTGAACTATTGAATAAATATTAAAGCAGTAACCCAGACACCTCTCTTACATGAGTTTCATTGTTACAATAGGAACTGTAAGCCCAGGCCCTCCTCAAGATTTAAGAATTCTGTAATAGAGGCTCCTGAGTGTCTCCATCAGTTAAGCTCCAACTCTTGATTTAGGCTCAGGTCATGATCTTAGGGTTGGGAGATGGATTCTCAAGTTGAGCTCCATGCCCAACTGGGAGTCTGCTTGAGATTCTTTCTCTCCATCTCTCTCTGCATTTCCCCCAGCTCACATGTATACATGCTCTGGATCCATCTCTCTCTCTCTCTCTCTAATAAATAAATGAATTTTTTAAAAAAAGAAGAAGAAAAAGAAAATTTCTGTAATATTGGAAAAATGATTTAACACTGAACTTGAGAAGAAAATCTATGGAAATAGGCCTCTGTGTTCCCAAAAGGAATCGAAGGGAAAAATGAGATCACAGGGCTAAATACTCAGTACTCAGGAAAAACTCATAATCTAGCAATCTTTCACCCCTCTAGTCAAGTGCTGGTGAGATTACTAAGGAAAAGAGCTGGATCAATGAGTTCCTATACTACTCTAAAAGAAATTTTAAAATGATGGTGACTTTGCCTTATCCTACCCCAAATCTCCTTTGGGCCACCTATCTAACAAGCGTGGTCCAGAACTGTTATATTCCCTTATTCTTTCTCTAATGTCTTCATCCTGAGAATGAAGTAGCAGAAAACTGTGTGCATGAAGTTGTAACCTTAACTCTCTAGCTGACTGCACACTCTGGAAGGGATAATGAAGCATCTTATGAGTCCAAAATAATGTAAGATTTAGCCAGACAAAGGCGCAAATTTGAGGGAAGCCCCTTGGGAGAGAAGAGGTCAGAATCCTAAGGCAGAAGAGAAACCATGCAGAGCCTTTTGGGCTATGCAAGGTAGTTTGGACTTGATTTTACACGAGTAGACCTTGCAAGACCACTGAAAAATTTGTCACCAGAGTAGACAACGTGCTAATTGCAAATTGTATAGTATCACCTTTTCTGTAATTCCTGTACATTTCAGCCAGACTTTTAAGCTATTTTAAAGTGAGATATTTCTCACTCAAAACTTGGAAAATATGAATATCAGACAATTATGCTGTAAGCCATTGCTCTGTGGCTTACTACCCTCAGACCTGCTTGCTTTCTGTTTTATAGATGCTTAATTGTTTCTTCTCTGTTATTTCCTGTGACTGTTTATGTTTAGCATTCTAAAGTTACTCTTATTACTACACTTACAAAAGCCAATTTGGGAGCTAATCATCAGACACAAATTATCTTGTTTGTGCCATAACAGATTATTCATTATATATACCCATTGTTTCTCATCCAAATAAATTTTAGCGATACTAACTGCAGCTTTAAAAATTGGCCTTCCATAAACAGAAAGCCAGTCACTTATGTAAACAAAACACCACATTTACTTTCTTAATACAAAGGCCAGAAATTGATTACAACCTGGATATACGCTGGGAATCTGACCAATCTTGGTTCCCAGGTCAATGATGGTATTTGCTCACTGATTATTTAGAAGAGGGTAAATCATCAACTACATCTGGCTCAGCCCTATAAAGTGTATTCTAGGATCGGTTTAATGCCTTTAAACCATAGCAGAGCCTAAGTGCTAGTTAAAGAGTTTCTGATTTTTTATGTAAAAGTCTTGTTAATAGAATTACTCCCAAATCAACATTTTCATCATGTAAATCATTCCTACTTCATCCAACAAGGCTTTATTCTAAACTTCCAAATACAAAAGCTACCTCAAGGAATAGGGAAAATATTCTGAAGCTCCTTTCATTTACAAGATAAAGCAGAGTCTAACTACATACTATATGGTACCTGCATATTTTGGTTTTATTTTGATCACAAAACAAAGAAGTCATAGTTTCACTTCTTGAAAGCGCCTCAAAGATGAATTACCATTAAAGTCACAGAAACAATTCACTCTTGACATTCCCTTAAACAACATTCATTAGGCAATAAACTTGTTCATTTGCACTCGTTACCCACAGAACTATTCTTATTTTATCTTACTCTTCTGACACTGAGCTATAACATCTCACTGCAAATACAGGTATGTTAGCAGTGTTACACTGCAATTTAGAAGTGAGATCTAAAACAAGGAAAAGACAAAGACCTCACTATTTTCCATGAAAAATACTGCTTGGGCAAAGCCTTTTCTTCTAAGCCCTTTTAGACTGAAAATCATTTAGTCTCAATTAACTCCTAATTAAATTAAGTGTCAGAGAGACTTCAACAAAATACCCATGAGTCCTAATATGTAGTATTCAAAAAATCCTCAGCTTGATTCCTAGTCTTTTATAAGACTTCCTCTTATTAGAGTTCAATGAAAATAAATTTTGTTCATTATATCGTGTTGTAGGTAGATTATTAGTTTCTAACATGTGTTTATTGGATAGAAAATGCTCTGCTGCTTCTTTACAGCATCTAGTCCACTGGGTAGATTTAAAAATAAAATTGGTCTATCAAATAGCACAGCTCTGAAGAAAAGCTTACTGTTTCGTGGTTATAGAGTGACAGGCCCAACTGTGAAAGCAATGACTGCTTGATTCTTTTGAAAGAGAACACTGAAGTGCCCACATAGTGGGTGATTCTGCAGTGCCTTAACAGGGGACGCTGGTGTTTGAAGACAGACTTCTGCTTGCCTTCTGCTTAGAAGGAGCAGTCCAGAGCAGTGGAAAAAAGAAAGAAGAGGTTCTTGTCAGAATCGCATGAAGACAGAAAGTTGATGGCCATAAATTAGTTCTCCTGCCCAACTACCTGTGGTTGTTATTCCCCACTTCCAAACTAAATCAATACTAGCCAGTAGGGATTTTAGGAAGGACAGTCCATTGCAGTCAAGTTTTATTTCCTTTTGAAAAGGAAACTACTCTTTTGAAACACTTATTATAAAGGAGACAGTATTAAAATCTATTAACTGTTGTTGGGTTTCATTTTCCTCGTAAGCTTATTTCAGCATGTTCGTTGAAATTATGTTAGGAACTTCTCATTTTTCTACAAAGTACATTGACTGCTTTTACAATAAGGAAAAATAAACTAATAAAAAAGAATTGCATTTGAGGCAGTGTGATTCTCAAACTGTTCTTATTTAAACTGCTCATCGTATGACATAAGGAAAGAACTCCATTTTTCTCTCTATATTTCATATTTTTCACCAAAACTTCAACCTTCTCTTTAAAAATACTTTCTGCCAATTATTTTTATTTCATTAGGATTGCATGAGCCCTTTTAAATGTTTTTTTCTGAGTAACTTAGACTGACCTTTTCCCCCAAGGCCTGGGTTTAATGAACATTTCCCTATCACAAGTCTCTCAAACCTGTTTGAGAGCCCTCAAGAGGGCCCTCCGATACACAAGCTTATACTTCAGAGACAGTGATGCTGCCCTTGGAGCTCCATCTTCAGAAGCAAATTACTTCAAATGTGTCAATTCTCAATCTTTCAAGTACATGAGGGGGAAATTGGTAATTAATGTCTTAAAGCAAATTAATGCTGTATCAAATTTAGACATGTATTCCCAATTCCACCCTAAATCTGTAACGAGGTAACACATAAATAAACAAACTAGTGTATCCATGCTAAATATTTAAAATTTCAACTTAGGACATTAGCTAATGAGCTGTTTTAGGACTATGATGTAAATACAGTTTGAAATAGGCAACAGGCAAATAGTAGTAGGGTTTTTAATCCATTGAACTCAGACCCCAGGTGCCTGGTCCATTACATGGTCTCCTACCCTCTGATTTTAGAGGTAAGTTGTGATCTGACCTGTTGACTACCCTGGACCATCTGCCATGAGTGGAAAGGATATAGGTTATGACTAGTCAGCTATGTCCCCCTCATCAGATACCTTTCCTAGCCCAGAGCATTAACTTTAAAGTGCCACCACATTAGTATCACAAAGAATCCCATCAAAGCTACTGTCCACAGTTGTGGCTCAAGATTGGCCACAACCCAACATGACCAAGTTGCAGCTGCTTTCTTGCTCCAACAAAGAGCTGGCAAGTTAGGGCTTTGAAGAAGTTTCTTACTGTGCTGGACCCCTTCTTGACATTTAGGCATGTCTCTTCAAAATTTTGAAAGCCCCACTGAGTAGTTATCTGGCACTTTTCAGGAGTGGACAAGACATGAGACATCACATAAAACTGTATTTCTTATGTATTCCATTGCTTTTAATTAGCCTACTCTGACTCAATCAAATGTATTCCTTCATTCAAAATTGCATTTATTAATTCCACTATTCCATTTAAACCAGCCGTCCAAGCCCAAAGGGCAATTAATTTTCACCTCTGCCATAGCAAACAGGGAAAAGCATGAGTTTGGTTTAAACATATCTATATTTCTGTCTTTTGTGGATATTTTATAGCACCGAGAAACAGAGCTCAACTGATTGGAGCAAGGTGCTAATGAGACCAAGGGTGTGGATTCAATCTTTGCATGAGCCAATTAACTTAGACAAATCACCATTCCACAGATACAGGTTAAATTCCTAAGCCCAGCCAGTCATGTAAAAATAATACCAGTGAGCTAATGTGGGTAGCTCAAGGCAAGTCACTATTGACTTGCTCATCAAAAAAGAGGAAAATTGGTGGGTCATTCATTCAGCAAAAAATATACCCTATCTGCAGTGTACAATGTAATGTGTCAGGTAAGTGGTAGACAGGAAGAAAATTAAGGTGAGGAGATCAGCTTACAATCTGACATCCAATCTCAGGAAACATCCTGCCCAACAAAGAAATAAAGTCTATTAATAAGGCTGAGACATACAGAGCAGACAATAATATAAACAGGAAGAGTTAGTAAACATAATAAGATATATGATAAGTATCATTAAATTTGAAAATCTTCAGGGTCTTACAAAGGACAGTTCATGTTCAACTAGTGTGATCAAAAGTGACTACAGGAAAAATAAAGGGGATCCCTGGGTGGCTCAGTGGTTTAGCACCTGCTTTCAGCCCAGGCTGTGATCCTGGAGTCCCGGAATCGAGTCCTACATCGGGCTCCTGTATGGAGCCTGTCCCTAATGAATAAATAAATAAAAATCTAAAACCAAAAAAAAGAAAAAAATGAAATCTGGTGTGGAGTTTATAGGAAATTTGAGACAAAATCCTAGAAATCATTAAAACCAGATGATAGAGGGCCTTGATTACTAAACTAACTTTATTTTCTAAGAAACATGGAATTTTTAGAATTTTTTAAAAAGATTTTATTTATTTATTCATGAGAGACTGAGAGAGAGAGAGAGAGAGAGATGCAGAGACACAGGCAGAGGGAGAAGCAGGCCCCCCATGAGGCAGCCCAATGCAGGAATTGATCCTGGGACTCTGGGATCATGATCTGAGCCTAAGGCAAACACTCAACCACTGAGCCACCATAGAATATTTTTTTAGAATACAGCAACAACTAGATTAGAATTCTAAGGAACTAAGCTGGTAATGGCACATGACACACTGGAGATAGAGGATTGGGATAAAAGCAGCCAAATTGAGCCTTTCTTGATAGCTTATATCAAGAACTCAATGAGAATGGAAACAAATTGAAGAAATGCTAAGAAAATGGAAATAGTCAGGATTTGGCAGTGGATTACATGGGATAAATTATTGAAAGAAGGGAAATTTAAAATATATGAGGATTCAAAGTCCAAAAGTAGGAAGAATGGCAGTTCGGTAAGTGGAAATAAAGAATAGAAATGAAAGAATTGGAATTAGCCAGTAGGAGTCAGGAAAGCAGATGATGACAGTGAATTTGTGTTTGTATACATAGTTGACCCTCAAACACAGGGGTTAGGGACCCCACACAGTAAAAATTTGAGATATAACACTTGATTCCTGGGGCACCTGGGTGGCTCAGTGGTTGAGTGTCTGCCTCAGGTTGTGATCTTGAGATCGTGGGATCAAGTCTTCCATCAGGGTCCCCTCAAGGAGCCTTCTCCCTCTGCCTATGTCTCTGCCTCTCTCTGTATGTCTCTCATGAATAAATAAATACTTTTAAAAAAAACTCGACTCCCCCAAAACTTAACTGCTAATACGCCACTGTTGAACAGAAGCCTTCAGTATCAGTATCAGCCTATCAGTATCAGCCTGATACTGATATCATAAACAGTAGATTAACATACATTTTGTATGTTATGTGTATTAATATATTATATTCTTACAATAAACTAGAGAAAAGAAAATATTACTCAGAAAATTGTAAGAAAGAGAAAATACGTTTACAGTGCTATCTTGTGTTTATCAAAAAAAAATCCATATACAAGTGGACCCATACAGTTCAAACCTATGTTCAGGAATCAACTGTAAGGAATTTGAAAAACTGGCAGATAACTTATCTGAATTCATACAGCAGTCCATTAGTTTTAAGAAGGGATAAATCAATAATATCAAAATCTGTGGAAGAATAAAGGAGAATGGAGAGAAAAATCTGTTTGATTTGATAATAAGGAGAGCTAGTAGTTCAACAGACTATATTTCCATTCTGGGCACATGTGAGTTTATACTTTCTCAATTGAACCCTCTAGTTAGATAGGGCCATATGACTAGATCTGTCCAATGAGTTTGAGGAAAAGTGACACGTCACATTTCCCAGCCAGAAAATATAATTTGCTAGGGCAAAACTTTGTAGAATTCTCTTTTCCTTTGCCAAGGCAACCTGCAATGTTCAAGGTATGAGCTGTTTCTTTAGTCTTGATCTCAAGAGTGAAGAAGACATGGAGCAGCTGCCCCAGTCCACCCACAATATTGCAATGATCATCTATCTGTATAGCATGAGTGAGAAGCAAACCTTTGCAGTTTTTAGTGGCTGAGATTTTGGCTAAGATTGAGCCCATAGTAATAGAGCAGGAATTGGGGTAACCATCAAGAAAGCTGCTTCACAGGGCAGCTGGGCTGGCTCAGTGGTTTAGCACCGCCTTCAGCCCAGGGCCTGATCTTGGAGACCCGGGATCGAGTCCCATGTCGGGCTCCCTGCATGGAGCCTGCTTCTCCCTCTGCCTGTGTCTCTGCCTCTCTCTCTCTCTCTCTCTCTCTCTCTCTCTCTGTGTGTGTGTGTGTGTGTGTCTCATGAATAAATAAATAAAATTTAAAAAAAAAGAAATACAGAAAGCAGCTTCACTACAGTGATGGGGGGAAAAATCTGTCTTTCAGGATGCTGAGAAGTGATAGGATGGCAAAAAGTGAAGTATTCAGAAGATCACTGTATTGGTAAATCTGGTCATGAAAAAGACAGAATCCAGCAACTTTGTAGGTGATCAAAGAAAGAAATAGATTGTGAGAGCTTTTGTTGTTATTTTAGTGTGGGGAATCACTCCCAAGACAGAAAGAATATGAGAGGAGAAAAGATTAATAGAATAAAATTTCAAAAAAGCTGGAAGAGGGTCAAGGTAGAAAGAGTCACATTCCCTTCTCTGAGGCAAGAATAATGAGCAGAGAGATTAGCCATAAGAAAATGTTAAGATGGGAAGGGAAGAAACTGTAAGAGCTCATGTCATATGGTTTCAGCCAGTCAGTAGTGTTCTCTTCCCATACAAAGGCTATCATGTTTCAATGCTATCCAAGACTTTATCACTACTCGTGAAACACTAAATAAAAGCAAAGTCTTTCATGAAATTCATGCTCTTTTTAGCATATAATAAATAAGTACAATGTTCTGAACACAGTGCTAAGCAATGTGCAAGAGACAGGCATCTAGGGCATGCATTGTAATCGCTTTAGTAAACTTACACTCTGGCTCTGGGAAGAAAGTTAATATATATTTAAAATTAGAGAACAACAGCAAACTGTATGTAACCTGGTGTTAAGGTGTAAAGTATAGAGAAGGGGATGATTACTAAGGTCTAGAAAAATCAGGAAAAATCTCTTTTAAGCAGTGGAACTTGAAGATATACAGAATAAAGACATGGAAAATGGAGGAATTCCTAGTGATTAGAACGGGCCTGGTGAAGCTGGCAATCCAGGATGAGTTTGGCATGCTCTTGGAATGGGAAGATCCTGTCTACGGTAGAGTATGTGTATATGTGTTCAGTCAGAATTCTTAGCTGGGTGCTTTAGAAAACAACTCTGGCTGATAGAAGGATGCAGATAGCTCACAAAATCTTCAAAAGAAACATAGAGGGATCCCTGGGTGGCTCAGCGGTTGAGCGTCTGCCTTTGACTCAAGGCATGATCCTGGAGTTCTGGGATCGAGTCCCACACTGGGTTCCCTGCGTGGAGCCTCCTTCTCCCTCTGCCTGTGTCTCTGCCTCTTCTCTGTGTTTCTCATGAATAAATGAATCAAATCTTTAAAAAAAAAAAAAAGAAAGAAAGAAGAAAGAAAGAAAGAAAGAAAGAAAGAAAGAAAGAAAGAAAGAAAGAAAGAAAGAAAAAAGGAGAGAAAAAGAAACATAGAGCCAGGTGTAGAGGCTAAGCAGCCAAGGTCAATGACCAAAATTGTAATGCAAGACTTATCTAGGCATAACTGTAATGCAAGACTGTTCTAGAAGATTTTTCTGCAGCCATCAATGAACAAAGATACCTCAGTTTGTATTGTTGACCCCAGACAATCACCGATGCCTCTGGGAACCAGAGAGGTGTTGACACTGCTGCCACACATCACTATGCATTCTGTGAGGGCAACATCCGCCTGTATCTCTACCCTATGACCCAAAGTCTAGGCGAAGTAGGTCCAAAGGAGAGAGCCTAGATCATGTGCCATAACATATGATGGCACTGCAAAGAAGCCAGGAAAAGTGATTATCTAGCATCTACAGTTTCTACATCAAAGACGCAGCTCTGCTTCATAAGGCAGGAGATTCCCCATAAATAAGAAGAGAGTTCCATTCCTGGGTAGCCAAAAGGCTACTATGGTATCTATGACAAATAGAAATATGACTGCAATACCTAATGCAAAACAGAGGAAATATATATGGAGGACCTGAAATCCAAAAAGAAGAATTTAGCTACCTATTGATGGAAAATAAGAACTATTAAAGAATTCAGGACAGAACAGAGATGTTATTGGAAAGAGAGTAGGTGGTTTATAAATGTTTGCTGAATGAAGGAATGATTACAGCAGTGAGTAAGATTAGATGGTTGGAAATCCATCTGTACCAGTAACCTAGGCACAGGAGAATGATACCTTGAACAAGGGAAGTAGAAGTAGAAATAGAAATGATGAAAAGCACCCATATGAAAAATATTTTGGGGAAAAGATCGATAAGTCCTGGTGACTGCTTCAGTATAATTAATAAATGAGTAAGCTCCCTCCAAAGCGATTCCAAAATTTTCAGCATAAGTTGTTGAGGACATTTAAATCAAAACTGATTTGGGTGAATTTTCATTTTGAAGACTTAACTTTCTTCTGTCATTTCCAATCCACTGTTAAGACTTTCCAGTGAATTTTCCATTGAAAAACTAGTTTTCAGTTCTAGAATTTCTATTTGGTTATTTTTTATAGTTTAAAATTACCTATTGAGGGGATCCTTGGGTGGCTCAGCGGTTTGGGGCCTGCCTTTGGCCCAGGGCGAGATCCTGGAGTCCAGGGATCGAGTCCCACGTTGGGCTCCCAGCATGGAGCCTGCTTCTCCCTCCTACTGTGTCTCTGCCTCTCTCTCTTTCTCTAAGTCAATCATAAATAAATAAATCTTTAAAAATAAATAAATAAATAAAAATAAAATTCCCTATTGAGTGGCTTCTGGGTGGCTCAGTTGGTTAAGCATCTGCCTTCAGCTCAGATCATGATCTCAGGGTCCTGGGATCAAGCCCCGGTGGGGCTCCCTGCTCAGTGGGAGCCTGCTTCTCCCTTCTCTTCCCAGCTCCTAGCTCTCTCACTATCTCTGTCACTATCTCTGTCCCATTCTCAAATAAATAAAATAAAAATATTTTTAAAAATAAAATAAAATTCTCTACTGAGAGATCTTAACATATTTTCCTTTCATTCTTTGAACACATTCATAATAGCCAATTTATAGTCTTTGTTGGTTAAATTTAGCACATGGGTCATCTTGGATTTGGCTTTTATTAAACTTTTTTCTTGATTATAGGCCACATTTTCCTAGTTTTTTTCAAGTTTATAATAAATTCTTTTACACTGCATATTGTGGATAAATCATTGTCAAGATTCTGAATTCCATTATCTTCCTTTGAAGAGGTGACTTGTTTTTGTAGGCAGCTGAATTACTTGATGATTACTTTGAACCTTGTATGAAAATCTTGTTTCTTTGGTTTTATGCTGTCTAAAGAAGGTCTGTGGGAAGAACAAGGGGTTTTCTAAGCACCCCTTACTTGGAAGAATTTGACTTCCTACCTCTGTCTCTGCTGTGGATCTTGTCAGAGTGTGGTGTTTGACGTTATATCAGGTGTACCATAGGCTTTATTCTAGGACATGGTCCTTAGAGGCCTTTCTGGTGTCTTAGCTAGATCTTAACAAATATTACCAAATGTTAACTAGATATCTTTTCTGAATGGCTGAGCTGGAATTCCAATGTCCGCAATGTCCACAATGAACAATACTTGTTCAAGCTATAGTATCTCTCTATTCCACTCTCAACTCCATAGCTACAAGCCTCGGCTGTGTGGTTACCACAGGGCAGGGTCTCACAGGGCAGATAAGCATCCAAGTCCTCAGGCAAGACTGGTAGGAAACCTCCCTACAGACTTCCAAGTTTCCCCCTCTTTTCTCTCCAGCACCCACATATTCCAACTGCTTCTGCTGTCTTGAACTCTAATCACTCTCTCTTCAGCAAAGCATAAGCACTATGAATTCCAGCATCCTGTGCTATGATTCAGAAATGTTTCCCAGGCAGACATCTAGGTCAATCATGGATGAGAAAAAAAAAAAAATCATGGATGAGAGCTCCTTTTTTCAGGGATCAGAGTCTTGCATTGCCTGTTATCTAAAACCTAAAGAGCATTGCCTCATATATCTTGTCTGGTTTCATGGTTGTTTATGGCATGAGACTAGCCTTATACCAGTAACTCTGTCATAATCAGAAGCAGAAGACTGAATACATTAAAGATAAGAGAATGCTGAAAAAATAAAGTGAAAATTCAATAGACTTCTGACATCTGCTTTGTCTCAGACCCTTATTATGAGGCCAACTATCCATATGCATTCTTCTGGAAGTCCATAAGTGCTGGTTTTACCCAAGCCCCTCTCTCTGGCTTTTGTCCAGTCTGCTTACCAGTTTGACGTTTAACCTCTCCTCAATCCTTCAAGTTCATTCCTGTTGGGGGGGTGGGGGAGGAGTGTTCTCTTCCTAGTTGTGAAGTTTTGCCAGCCTTAAAACCCTAGTTTTTCTGTTATCTTGACTGAATTTTAGGAAGAAACTTCTTTCCTTCTGTTCTCACTGGCCTCTCCACATAGGAAGAGAAGTGAGATGACTAGTAGCTCAGACTGGAAGAAGAGTTGTTCTAAGTAGGTGGTTTATCCCCCTCTGTGCTTCTTGTTGTCTTATAATAAATATGTTCTTGGGCTGCAGATCTCTCCTCCACTGATGTATGAGGGGTGCCATGTAGGTGCCAAGCAGCTCTGCCTGCCCTGGGCCAAATCAGTCTGACTCACTGAGAGAAAGAGCAGGAAGCTACTTTGGCTTTGGGCACAGGGTACATTTCAAATTAATATTTACTAATAAAACTGAACCCAGAGTAGAAAGATGTGTGATTTATTGACCCCCTCAAACTTCAATAGTGCCCCAGCTTTCGCCCCATTCCTCATTTTGATGACTCACTTGGATCCTTTCCTTTAACTTAGAAACTCAGCTCTTGATTTGTGCATACTTTCCCAGTTGTATCAAACCAAACTCTGTATAAGATTCTTTCTGCCAGCTCTGGCCTTCTGGGATATACAACTCTGATTCCTCCTCCCTATTTCTTGCTGAAAATATGAGATTTGAATCACAAAGAAAAATACAATTTTCATTCCTAAAATAAGCTTTATGTGGTACCTGTGTTTGTTGATTAAAGTACAATATAAATCATACCAAGAACAAGGAATCAATCCCCATACAGACTAATTAATTTAATTTTGCTCCACCTCACCTTGGCTAACATCCTAATTTCCCTAGTTCTCTAACCAAGTGGAACATAAAGAGAGAACCTATAATCATTAGTGGAACACTAGGACCATTAGTGGGACAACAGTCTAAGGCTTATGCTGAATTATTCATCAGTGGCAATCATTTTTGTGTACCAAGGATAACGTTATCATTACATATATTATCATTAGAAGATCCCACAAAACCCAAGGAGATTCCTTCCTTGATGTTAGACACATGGATGAAAAGGTTAAATGTTAGAAGAAAGCATAGTATAAATTTTTTATCCTCAGAGCAGTCAGGTCAATAATTATGAATTATTTATTATTATTAGCATCATGGAAAAATTTACTCAGCAAATATTACACGGATCACAAAATGCCAAGTACCACAATGGAGAATAGACAATGAACACCCTCAGGGAATATAAAAAATAGTTGAGAAGGCAAGACACATTCACATAAGAATATTGCCAACTGGGACGCCTGGCTGGCTCAGTGGTTGAGGGTCTGCCTTCAGCTCAGGGCGTGGTCCTGGAGTCCCAGGAAAGAGTCCCATATTGGGCTCCCCTCGAGAGCCTGCTTTTCCCTCTGTGTATGTCTCTCCCTGTGTCTCTCTGTGTCTTAAATAAATAAATAAATAAATAAATAAAATATTTTTTAAAAAAAAGAATATTGCCAACCATTCAAAATAGTACAAAAGATGTGTCCAAATAGATGGTACAGATAGAACGTACAGGAAATGTGGCAGGAAAAGATGACCGTGTCCTGGGGGCTATCCACCTCAAATCTTACATTGGACATGGGGATCTGAGTTGGATTTTACAGTTTGAATGAGATTATTAGATTGGATCATATGAAATTGTCATTCCAATGAGTCAAATATGTTGAATATCGGCAATTTCATGTGGTTCAATCTACTAGGTTGGTAAGTCTCTTTTGCATGTGAGGGAAAAAGTATGGAGGTCATCTGTTAGTCACGAGTCACACATCCATTGTCTCATTTAATCTTCACAACAATCCTGTGAGATAAAAAAAATCTTGTCCTCATTTTTTTAAATGCAGAAACTAATGATCAGAAAAGAATCTTGCCGGGTCATACAGTAGTAAAGGGAGAAGTTGGGACAAGATTCAACTATCTGATGCCCTTACTGGCTCTTTCCTGCCCCACTGTACCAGAGTGGAAAAGAAAGCCAATCCTTGCCTCTCTGTAAAAATATAATTAAGTGATTGATATTTTAAGTAGCTGTCATCTATGCACAAATGTCTCCTAGTTTACACTCGAAATCCTAAAGATTATATATTATGTATTCATGAGGAATGACACTTTTCATATCTATTCAGCACTATTCCTTAGAGAAAAAGGGAGATTAAGATGAGTACTAAAGCTTTCTTACATGCTATAAAGTTCAAGCATGAGACTATTTTTTGCTTTAAAATTTTTCTTAAAGAATTCTCAGATGTTTCCAGCTAGGTTTTCTCTTTATGTGATGCCTGCCTCGAAAAATAGTCTTGCTCTCTGCAATTCTTGACATGCTCGTGATTGCAGTATTAGAGACTCAAGACAAGAATTTTAAAGACACCAAAACTAGTTCACTAAAATCAGGATTCCCTATGCACAGGTTGATATGTACTCCTATGTTTTAAATTAGTTTATATTTTTCCTAGAGCTATGTTCAGTGTCTTCTAACTAATTATGACAAATTAGATTCTTCCCATCAAGTTATATTTGCAATTCAACTTGAAGACACAGAAGAGCAGCTAAACGTTTAGAACTTTTTCCTTCTTTTTTAATTAAGTTCCTTTTACATTAGTCTTGTAATTGTTTCCAGAAATGAAAGTTATTTGGAAAAAAACCTCATTTATACCAAGATCTATTTCTTAATAAGTATTAAGACCTTGAAAACCTACTCTCTAAAATATAATAGTGGAAAACAGGTAGTAAGTTAACTGATTTTGAATTAAGGAACTAGAAATCAAAACCACCTTTTTATCCCTGTTATAAAATAATATAAAATTACTTTTCCCTAAAGGTGTAACACATACCTTTGAGATCTCAGAACAATTTAGGTAAGGCACATATATAGGATAAAGGCACCATTTCCTCATTTTTAAAAAATGTTCTGCATATATTGATCATGACTTAACTTTATATAGATTATCTAACCTTTCTCTCCACAAAAATAAATTCTAACATCAACTGCTTTCTGATAGACAAATTATTGTTTCAGTGCATCTAAGACCTTTGAATATTTATGGTTTCATAGCATCTGAAAACCTTTTAATTGCTCATCTTGCTCACCACTGGTGAGTCTTGAAATGTAAATAATAAAAATCTCATAAATATTTTCATTCAAGCAAGGTATTTGTTCTTGCCACAATTCTTTTGAAATCTGTACTCACTGATCTTGTGTTCTATTTATCACTCCTTAATCCAACACCATTTTCCCATCCCACTCTTCTTTTTTATATATATATTTCTTATTTAAGTTCAATTTGTCAACATATAGTATATCCCTTGGTGCTGATCCCATCAAGTGCCTTCCTTAGTACCCATCACCCACTTACCCCATCACCCCACTCTTCCTCCCCTCTTCAACCCTTTGTCCCATCCCACTCTCCTTTTTTTTTCCACCCACTTTTCTTTTTTTTTTTAATTTTTTATTTATTCATGATAAACAGAGAGAATGAGAGAGAGAGGCAGAGACACAGGCAGAGGGAGAAGCAGGCTCCATGCACTGGGAGCCCGACGTGGGATTCGATCCCGGGTCTCCAGGATCGCGCCCTGGGCCAAAGGCAGGTGCCAAACTGCCGAGCCACCCAGGATCCCTCCATCCCACTCTTCTAACACCAATAGCCTCCTAGTCTTCAAGCCTAATGGAACTTACTCAGCACTCATCCCTTTTAACTTCTCCACCACATTTCACACAATTGATTCCCTCTCCTCATCTCTCTTCTTATTTGGCTTTGGTAAAACTTTACTACCTCTGGTCTTTTATGTTTCATTTGCATCTTATCTTCATCCTCTAACCTGCTAAACATATGTTTCAATATTCAGCCCCTTCTTTGCTGTCTCTCTTTGTAATACCATCCACCATCTCATATGACTTTTAGATTTCACCCTCAACCAATGACACTAAATCTATGTCTCTAACTCAGAGCACTCGTCTGATCTCCAGACACAAATACTTACATGCCACCCCTCTATCTCCACCAGTCTGTCCCTTCACTCCTTCAATTCAACATTTCCCTAATGGAACTCCTCTTATTCTGCCCCTAGACACCAACTCCACATGACCTATTTCTGTTAACAATACCACAAACTTTCAGACCAGTCGGAAACACTTCAGAGTTGTTCTAATTCCTCTTTTCCCCTGACCTGTACTTCAAACCAGTCAAGCTCTCAACATCTTTCAGATCTCTACATTCTTTTGCAACACTGTTCCCAAGCATATTATAGTAGTTAACAAGCATTATCTTTTGATTTTATTTTAGTTATATGTGTGAAGTTGTTTTCTTTTTTTTTTTAAGAATTTATTTATTTATTCATGAGAGACACACAGAGAGAAAGAGAAAGAGAGGCAGAGACACAGGCAGAGGGAGAAGCAGGCTCCATGCAGGAAGCCCGATGTGGGACTCGATCCCAAGTCTCTAGGATCACACTCTGGGCTGAAGGTGGTGCTAAACCACTGAGCCACTGGGGCTGCCCTGTTTTCTTTTTTCTTTTTTTTTTTTTTTTAAGTAGGCTCCACACCCAATGTGGAGTTCAAACTCATGACCTTGAGATCAAGAGTCACATGCTTTCCCGACTGAGCCAGCCAGGCACCCCTAACGTTTTCTTTTTCGAAATTGTGTGCTCCAAAGAACAAGGGACTGAGTTTTATTCACATGGTGTAATCTTTTCACAGTGCCCTTAAATGCTGGAAGGGCAGGAAGCAATAGGTTCCAAAATTTCTACAAAGAAAACTTTAGTGGGACACCTTGGTGGCTCAGTTGGTTGAGCATCCAACTCTTGATTTCAGCTCAGATCATGATCTCAAGGTCATGGGATCAAGCCCCACATTGAGCCCAGTGCCAGGCTCTATGCTCAACACAGTATCTGCTTATCCTGCTACCTCTGCTTCTCTCTCTCTCTCTCGCAAATAAATAAATAAATATTTTTTAAATAAAAATAAAGAAAGAAGGAAAGGTTTAGAAATCTGACTGTGGGGCTAAGGAAACATGAGAGACTGTTGAAAGTAGCATTTGCATGGTTAGCACACTGTTTTCACTTAGACTATTTAAGTGGCTTTAGGATTCTGATGAAGACCCCAAGATCCCTCAGCAGTACCTCAGCTGATAAGCACATTGCCCCAAAATAAATGTTATTGAGGGAAAGGCAGGGATAAAACTAGCTTCCAGAGATGGTGAAAAGGACCCTTTCCATTTCCATGGAGTCACAGCCACTCCCTGTTGAGTCCCAACTCAGAGGAATATCAAGAAGTCTCTTTCCGGTCTCCTTCTCCCTTTCCCTTCCATGATTCCTCACTCATTTACCTCCCCTCTCTAATTCTACTCCTCAGGCGGTGTTTTGTGTGCAGAAAGAAGCAACAAATGGGAAATGCCTCTCTCCGACCTGAACCAGAAGAAGCATCTTTATCTGATTGCAGAGCTCTGATGCATTGTTCTAAAAAATTTCTGTCTCTTTTCCCACTTTTCCCATTCTCTATTGTTCTAGATTGGAATAAGCCAGAGCCCCCCAGGAGAAGAGGGTAAGCACTTAACCCTTGAAAGGTTGAGGATTTTAAAAACCCATCCTGAAAAAAAAAAAGAAAAAAAACCATCCTGAGATTCACACAGTCCCACAAAATTCAACGTAGTGACTAGCACAAATAAATATTTGGTAAGCAAACTAATAAATGTGTTCTCTCTAAAGATTCATAGATGAAATGGCAGAAGTCTTGAAACCAAATATACTAAATTCTGATTAATGTGTAATGCTTTATAAAACACAATAAAAGAATTTAATCTTTTTTTTTATTTTCCTTGAATTAATAGTGCCTCCTAATGAATCTAGGCTGCTAATGAATTTGGCTCAGCTCTAGTAAAATCAATGAAGCATTTCTATCAAATCAGTATTCAGACTATGTCTCCATTGATTTCAGCATAATACTTAATATGTGAACTACCAAAACACAGTTATTTATAATCCAGTGCTCAAAGATTCTCCACTTGAAAAGATTAAGAAAGATGCTGATACCCCAAATACGGAGTTCTAAATGTCATCAAATAGGATGTGAAGCCTTATATTATGCCAGACGCTTTGGTAAACCATGTTCTGTATCTCCACTAAATAACTAGAATAAATGTTACGCAGCTGAGATTGGTGTGTTTGGCTGGCAATACCCATCCCTATAGCACCCAGCTTCAGGATCCATTTGTAGGAGCCAGATGGAAAATGAAGACAGAAGAGAACAGTTTTCTATGTGGATTCATGGATCCAGAGAGGAACAATGCAAAGGACAGTTTCTAGTCCATTCAACAGCTTGACCTAAGGACTAGTCTGAAGTATCAGGGGAAAGGACTGCAGAGAAAGCCTGCAATGGCTTTTTGCCAAAAGAAATTTCAAGAGATTGGTGCCAGGTTAACAATGTCCAAAGCAGAGATAGGAAAAAGGCATTTTATCATTTCTGCAAATAACACAGCATGGCTCCAATGTGGTAGTAAAAAATGGAGAGAAATCCCGTAGTATTTGGCAGTTTAGAGATTATGCAGCTTTGGGAGCATTGTGAGAAAGTATGCTGAATAGAGAAGCAGCCTTCCCACAGAGGCTGCTAGAAAGCAGCTTGCAACCAGCAGCTCTCAACAAGGACACTTAAATGGAATAGCATGAGAGGGATGTTATGAACACATGTGAATCACAGGAATGACTGGGGAGTTTTAGGGGTTGCACAGGTAGGAAACCACCAAACTAAGAAAATAAATTGGTAAGCTAACATAGCCTCTAAAATTTGGGGATATTTGGCAGATAGTCATAAATAGGTAAATCAGTGTCCTTTTTAATCAAAGTTAACTATGTAAGTGTGTGTGTACCTGTATGATTTCACTTAAATTTTTCAGATATTTGGACACCAGAATATCACCCTTCACTTGATCCAGCTCTCTCCTCCCTTGATTATTCATCCTATCAAAATAGAAAACAGCAATATGTGTTTATTGAGAATTTTCTTATTGAGAAACTACATTGAGTTATGTGGAAAATTTTTAAAAAGAAGAAAGGAATGCCTTCCATTAATGAACCCAAAATTTATTTGGGAATATGAAAAGATACATAAAGGATAATTAAGAATTACTTAGTATAAGATTTCCCAATTAAGAGGTCATGTTAGCTTATATATTTCTTTTGTTAGCTAGTCGATTCTGGAAGAGTACATAATGACAATTGTTTCCTCTCCAGAGGAAGACTGTAAGACAGGAGTGGGTGGGACATCTTTATACTATTTGCCTTTTGCACAATTTGAACATTTTTGCCATGTGTTTGTATCACCTTTTCTTTCTTTCCTTCTTTCTCTTTCTTTCTTTCTTTCTTTCTTTCTTTCTTTCTTTCTTTTTTATTTATTTATTTAACAGAGAGAAAAAGAGCACAAGCAGGGGGAGCTGCAAGTAGAGTGAGAGGGAGAAGCAGACTCCCTGTTGAGCAGGGAGCCCAAAATGGGGCTCAATCCCAGGACCCTGAGATCTTGACCTGAGATGAAGGCAGATGCTTAACCTGCTGAGCCACCCAGGCATCTCTTGTATCACCTTTTCAAAACCAAAATAAATGGGATGCCTGGGTGGTTCAGTGGTTGAGCGTTGAGCGTCTGCTTGGGTTCATGGCAAGATCCCAGGATCCAGGATTGAGTCCCATATCACGCTCCCTGCAAGGAGCCTGCTTCTCCCTCTGCCTGTGTCTCTGCCTCTCTCTGTGTATCTCTCATGAATAAATAAATAAATCTCTAAAAATAAATAAATAAATGAGTTGTCTTTTTCTAAAGGAAGATCAGAATGAAGAACTATAACCTAGGTATAAGCAGAATAAAAGCAGAGGTCTTTGGAGTCAGACAAACCTGGCATCACTAACTGACCTAAGCCAATTAAGACTTCCAAAATTCTCTGGTTCTTTTTGGTAGATGTCTGTAATCTCTGGCCATTAATAGTTGACAAGAATTTTATCTGCAGTTCTATTATCATGTATGATGTTATGATGAAGTAAATCTCAGACCAAATATTGTGACACATACAAATTTCAATTAGTAGGCAGTCACAAAAAATGCCATACGATCTGAGCTTGTTACGGTCCCTTAGATACTCAAATGATGTATCTTGCAGCCATGGTAGTTGTGAAAATATTTTAGCAGCAGAATCAGCTAATCTTCACCTTGGATCAGACAACAGAATCTTCCATTAAGTAATAGAATGCTGAACCAAATGGAATACTTGGCCTGAATGTTTTTCAGAGTTTTAGGCTGATGGACTCCCAAATTTTTTTAATATACATTACAACGCAATATTGTTACACAACATTTATAGATGTATCTGAATATTATTTCTAGTTAATAAACATACCTTAAATACCACTTATTTCACCAACAAAAATTATTTCTAGCAGAAAAAGCATAGTATAATGATAAAGAATGCATGCTTTGGAATCAGATTATCTGGGTTCAAATCTGGCTGTCCCACTTACTAGCCACATAACCTTGAGCAAACTGTTAAAACTCTCCGCTTCTTTTTCCTCATCAGTAAAATAGGGATGCTAATTATGCCTAACTTGTAGGGTCGTTATGATAATTAAATGAGTTGACATTTACAAAGTGTTAAGATCAGTGTCTGACAAATAAATGCTATATATTAAATTAGCGTTCCTCGTGCTAATTAATGAATTCTTTAATAAAGATTCTGATAGTGTTATCAGGCTTGCTTACAGCCTTAGAAGATACAATGACTCCCTCAGGAACAGAGGGTAGGTATGATTACCACTCATGAAAAAACTTTGGCTTCCCTAAAATTAGCATTTGTTCCTGTAGTACAATCCACTGCATATGCAGGTGTCATTTGGCCTCCTTCATATCACCCTATGAGAAGTAGAATTTGGAGAAGAAAAAGAAATGCTAATATTCTAATTACTGCTATCACTGTGAGTAACAACCTATCCTTTATCTCTGATGCAAGAGTCTTGTGTCTTCTGCCAGCATCCATGAAACTGGAATAGGCAAACTCATTAACTTGCAAGTAGAGTAAAATCTTAGTTACTCTCAGTTCTTGACAATATAAAGAAGATGTTTTAAGCAAACTTATACCAATAAATTAGGAAATGAATGAAATCACATTTCTTGAAAGATACAAATTGATAGATCTCTTTATGACATTGAGAAAGGCAATTTTTTCTTAGGCAAGGCACAAAAAAACACTACCTATAAGAGGACAATAAAATAATAAATTAGACTTCAACAAAATTAAAATATTTTACTCTTGTTTAATGAGCTGGATATTTAAACAGAAACTTCTCAAAAGATATAGAAATGGTCCAAAAGAACATGAAAATATCCCCTACATCATTAGCCATCAGAGAAATGAAAAATAAAACTATAATGAGATATCACTACATACTCACTACAGGAGGGCTGAAATTAAAAAGACTAACAATACCAAGTGTTGACAAGGATGGGAAACAACTGGAACTTTGATATACTATTGGTGGGAATGTAGTGAAATGGTATAGCCACCTTGAAAAGTAGTTGGGTAGTTTTTTATCAAGTTAAATGTATACTTATCATATGACCCAGCATCTCTACTCCTAAGTGTTTTCACATTAAAGAAATAAATGTAAACACAAAAACCTCTATAAAAAATTTCATAGCAGCTATGTTTGAAATAGTGAAAAAATGAAAACCAAAAATATCAACAGGTGAATGGTAAAGAAATTATGGCATATTCATTCAAATGGAATATTACTCAGCATTCAAAGGAAAGAACTACTAATATACATATACAACATGAATGAATCTCAAAGCCATAATGCTGAGCAAAACCCAAAGTGAATATACTGTTTGGTTCCATCTCTGTGAAGTTCTAGAACAAGCAAAACTAATCTGTAGTGACATAAATCAGATTATGCACCTATGGATAGAGAACTGACTGCAAAGCCTTATAAGAAAGGCTTGGGGGTTATGGATATTCTCTATCTTATTATAGATTATAGGAAATATAAACACACATGCACATACCTCAAAGCTCATTAAATTGTACTGTTAAAATTGGTGCATTTGTTTATGTAAATTATACCTAAAGTTAATTTTTGAAATCATGATCAGGGCAGCCCGGGTGGCTCAGCGGTTTAGTGCCACCTTCAGCCCAGGGCTTGACCCTGGAGACCCAGGATCGAGTCCCATGTCGGGCTCCCTGCATGGAGCCTGCTTCTCCCTCTGCCTGTGTCTCTGCCTCTCTCTCTCTCTGTCTCTCATGAATGAATAAATAAATAAATAAAATCTTTAAAAAAATCATGATCATTCTCACTTGTTATAAAAAATTCAGTGGGCTTTAACCTCACTGAAACTTTATCTAAAAAATATTAATATCTACTATAGAGGCAAGAGAATTATACTATGTTCATATAGACTATTTAGCACAATGCCTTGATCAAAGTAAGAATAATAGTAATGTAAATGAAATAACTGCTGAGAAGGTTAAGAGTAGTAGGAATGGTTGAGTTTTAACTATCCGTTAAGTTTTCTGGGGGAGATGATTTCTGAGATAATCAGGGAGGAAAGACATGAATTATTGGGGAAAATGTCAGACAAAAGCACTGAGGTAAAATTACCAAGACGAGTATAGTAATGGGCAACCATCAAGTGTATTCTGCTAGGTTAGACAGGTTACGGCTAATCATAATGAAAATTGGGAAAGAAATTATAGAGGAAGAGAGAGAGAGAGAGGTAATATGTCCAGAGATGCAAAAGCTAGAGTAGGAAATAATAGGATATGCTAAACCAAGCAGAGAAGTGAAATACAGAAATTGGTGTTCAGAGTAGGCTATCCTGAAAACAATATATGATGTAAATAGAAGCAGGGCAAGACTTGAGACAAAGAAATGAATCAGAAACTCATCATTCTGCTATGCAAGACACAGAAGGCTTAGACCAGAAAAGAAAGCAAGCAAGCAATATTGTGGAAGAATATTTTCAGAAATTTGCTCTAATTAGAAGCAAAAGAGAAACAGGAGTTGCCAAGGACTTCACTTAAAAGTCTTGAATTGGAAAAATAGGTTGTTCACACACAAGTGCACAGTATGCACAGGAGGAGAATAGAAAGGAAAACTCAGGAGAGTGAATTAGTATTATAAAAGGAAAATAGAAAAGATGTCAGAGGTTATGTTCATCATCAGTGCTTGTATTAGTTTCCTAGGGCTGCTGCAACAAAGTATCAAAAACTGAGAGGCTTAGAACAACAGAAATATGTTGTCTAACAATTCTGGAGGTTACAAGTAGATCAAGGAATCTACAGGATTGGTTTCCTCCTGTGGCTGTGAGGGACAATGTGTTCCATGCTTTTCAGCTTCTGGTAGTTTGTCACAATCTGGTGTTCCTTGGCTCCCATTGCATCACCTTGATCTCTGCCTTCATCTTCGTATAGTTTTCTCCCTATGTGTTCATCCATGTGCAAATTTCCCCTTTTTATAGAAAACCAACCACAATGGGGCACCTGGGTGGCTCAGTCAGTTAAGTGTCCAACTCTTGATTTCAACTCAGGTCATGATCTCAGGGTTGTGAGATCAAGCCCTGCAGCACACTCATATGCTCTCTCTCTCTCTCTCTCTCTCAGTCGAAAACAAAACAAAGTAATCACAATGGGTTAGAGACCTTTCCCACTCCAAGTGTAACATCATCTTAAGTAATTATCTCTGCAATGACCCTGTTTCCAAATAAGGTCACATTCTGAGATATTGGGGGTTAAGATTTCAACATGTGAATTTTGGGAGGAGGTACATAATTCAACCCATAACAGTGCTGTTCACCAAATATATCTAGCTATCCCCCTTTTGAGTATATAGAGGATTGTACTTCCTCACTCTTTCTGAAATTGTGTGGCCATATGACTTGCCTTGACCAATAAACTGTGAAAGAAAGTGACATGTGCCACTTCCAGCTAAAGCTTTAAAGGCCAGTGCATGATTCACCACATTCTCTCCCCTCTGCTCAGGTGATTGTGAAGGTACTTGTCAAGATCAATTTTTCATCAGCTCATGGCACTGATCTATAATGAGCAGAGCCTTCTTTCTAGCTTGCACTGAGAATGCAGCAAGAGCAAAAAATAAGCTTGTGTTGCATGGAGTTAATTATTGGAGGCTGTTACTCCTGCTAGATACCTAGCCCATCCTGACTAATACAGAGATGACTGTGCTTTTACTCAGAAGAGTAGTCATTAGGAAAATGACTGTCTTTGAATAGCCATCACTTCACATTTTTACAAAGACTAAAAACAGATGAGACCAAAAGATCTTTGTTCCTACATTCTGCATTAAATAGCAGTGTAGTAGAGTGTTTCTTTAGTGGCCCACAGTGGACTATGTCTCCTTGCCCCATCCCCTCTGACCTTGACTTTGGGATTGGCTATTTGACTGGCTTTAGCCAATAGTACACTCATAGGCATGGTGTAAAAAATAAAATAACCCTAACACAAATGGAGCTTGACCTCTTGGAATTCTTGCTTTTAGGACACTCCCTCTCAGAATGTAGTGACCATCTTCTGAGAAACCCAACCTAGCCACATAGAGAGGCCAAAGGGAGGACCATATAGAGATTGGCTCACAGCTCTGAGTTCCTGGCAAGATATCAACTTGCCACCCTAGGAGTAAGCTTTCTTGGTATTGGATCTGTCAGCCACAATTAAGCTATAAGAACTGATGGGATATGGAACAGAAAAAAACTATCCCATCAAACCCTATTCTAACTGCAGAAGTATAAGCTAATAGATGATTGTTACTGTTTTAAGACATCAAGGATTTTGGAGTTTTTTTTAAATGAAGAAACAGATAACCAAAGCAACTGATAAATGCTTTTGTATAATAATCTGTTGGAAAACTTAAAATGAACCTACTTTATACATTAATAATTCCTTGTTCTATTCGGAAGAGGAAGAGGAGGAGCCAAAGAGACTGAGGAGAGACCAGTGAGCAAGAAGGAAACTAGGAGGAATGAAACTGGGTAAGCCAAAGGAAGAGAGCAATACAGGAAGGAGGCAGTGGTCAGGTCTGGAATTCCACTGCCAGATAAAATGAGGACAGAGAAGTCTCCACTGGGTTTGGCAAAACAGAGGGCACTGGTGGCCTTGGCAGTGGCGAAGATGGAAGCAACTTGCTATGAGCTAAAAAGATCAATGGGAAAGGGCCCATCACTTGTGTCTGCAGGGCTTTTTTTCCAAATTTAAACCTGAAGTTAAAAAATATGTATATCACTTGTGAATTATGAAAAAAAATTCCTTGTTCTTTGGAGCACCGGGGTGGCTCAGTCAGTTAAGTGGCCAGCTCTTGGTTTGGTTTCAGCTCAGGTCATAATCTCAGGTGAGATCCAGCCCTGCATCGGGCTCTGAACTCAGCAGGGAATCTGCTTCAGGATTCTCTCTCCCTCTGCCCCTCCCTCCGACTTTCTCTTTCTCTTTCTCTCTCTCAAATAAATCTTTTTTAAAAATAATTCCTCTTTTCACGAAGATGGCGCCGAAAGCAAAGGAAGCCCCTGCCCCTCCCAAAGCTGAAGCCAAAGCAAAGGCTTTGAAAGCTAAGAAAGTGGTGCTGAAAGGAGTGCACAGTCACAAAAAAAAAAAGAAGATCCGAACATCACCTACATTCCAATGACCCAAGACCCTGCATCTCCGAAGACAGCCCAAATATCCTCGAAAGAGCACCCCCAGGAGAAACAAGCTTGATCACTATGCCATCATCAAGTTCCCCCTGACTACTGAGTCAGCCATGAAGAAAATAGAAGACAACACACTTGTGTTCATTGTGGATGTCAAGGCCATAAGCACCAGATCAAACAGGCTGTGAAGAAGCTCTATGACGTTGATGTGGCCAAGGTCAACACCTTGATCAGATTGGGATCATCTAAACTGAGTCCAGCGGCTATAAATCTTTTTTCTTTTGTTTTTTCTTTATAAATCTTAATATACATTTTTTCACCATAAAAAAAAAAACTCCTTGTTCTTCAATAAAAGGCTGCCTCAGTATTATAGATCCAACATCATAAGCTTCAAAACAGGACATATTTGGGTTGAAACTCTGGCTCTGTCATTTACACGCCGGGCAATCATGGACAAAAGACTGAGCTTGTGAGCCTCAGTTTCTTCATTCACATGCTAAGTACAAAAAGAACTACTTTCTAAGTTTATTATAAAGATGAGAGACAATGATTACATGTAAAGTACCAGAAACAAAGTCTGCACTCAGAGAATGGTAAAAGTAACTGTTGTTATCATTTTGCTATCACTATTCATTAACCATCAAATGTTTTTGGAGTATCAGCTATATGACAAGCCTATGCTGGGTGCTGAGAAAACAAAGGTGAGCTTGTAGCTGCACTATACTCTCAGGGGTTTTCCAGTCTGTTAATTGTACTAAGTGCATTAGAGGAAAGCCACAGGTTTTGTGAGAATGCCCAAGATGGAAACCTAATTGAGATGTGTGGTCCAGCTTGGGGTTTTTTGTTGTTGTTGTTGTTGTTTTTAAAGATTTTATTTATTTATTCATGAGAAACACAGAAAGAGAGAGGCAGAGACAGAGGCAGAGGGAGAGGCAGGCTCCATGCAGGGAGCCTGACATTGGACTCGATCCTGAGTCTCCAGGATCAGGCCCTGGGCTAAAGGCAGCACTAAACGTCTGAGCCACCCAGGCTGCCTTTGGTTTTTTTGATAAATATTTAAACTGAATCCTAAGGAATAAGATGGTATTAAGCAGGTGAGAATGTTGGAGAGATGGGTGTGAACGGGAGCAGTAGTACAAGATTCTGATGCAGAAGAGAACTTGAAAATTCTACAAGCTGAAAGAAGGTTGCTGTGGCTCAAGTCTGGTCAGCAAGGAGAGTTGTATTATAGAGACTAAGAGATAAACCTCATGTTTTTCTTAATAGCTAGCCTCGAACCCATATCCTTAGAGGCTAGTGCTATGGCCCTATGTTACTAATTGCCAACAGTGTGCAAACACTACATAGGAAGTAAAGGTTCCTGACCCATGAAGCAGTCATTTCCAGAAGCTGCTTCACAGGTTGGTACCACGCTGTGAGTAATAAATGTTAGTGCTTGGAAGTGAGGTGAGAAAAACAAGGACAATGTGAGAGTTCTTAATAAAGAGAAATTCATTTGATTTTGAATTTTATCATTATATCCTTACTAATTTGTCTCAAAATGATAGGGATGATAGTCTTATTTTGACTACCTTTACCTAGAAAAATCAAAAGCTATTAACTCTATTGCACCCCACCAAAGCTATTTTTCACCGTATTTGAGGATGCCTTTTTGTAGTCTGTGACATCCACAATTGACTCAAAAAGTAACAATGTCTAGATTGATTCTTCTGTTAAATAATTGGCTATTTTGTAGGGGCCAGTAGTATAGAGAGAGCAGTAGAGGCTCGTGTGTTCTCAAACTGAGACTATTGAGTCTTTGTTTGAAATTTTTGCTTATTAAAAAAAAAGATAGTATATCAGAGGCTGTAAATTCATATTCACATTCACACACATATTGTATTCTTTATGTAGAAAATGCATTGAGGAAACAGCACCGTAATTTTTCCATGAAATATAAATGCCAAACTCATGCATAATTTATACAACATAAAACCAACAGACCATGTAGTTTTGGTGTTTAATTATGATCCCTTGGTTCTTCCTGATGAGCGCCATTAATCAGGCCAATCAGTGTCTGAAATATCCTATTTCAGTCTGCAAATAAACACCTAACTGGAGGTGTTAAAATAAATTTAATTGAAATGTGCTTTTGTACAAAATATTCTCAGGCCTAATGTAACGAATGAAATTTAAAAGCAAATAATGGAATGACTGACCAAAATGATAATATTTTTTTCTGAGATTTTTAGAGATACATGGAAAAGTAGGATTTAAGCATCCTAACCTTTTGCTCGAACAAAACTTTTTGTTGTTTAATTAGTTTGTGATTCTTTTTAAAGAAAACCTCTGAAGTTGCTGCTTTAATACAGATAAAGTGAGAAGAGCTCTTCATGCTTTCATTTGATTGTGTATTAGAATATTCCACCGGATGGCTCTCTGAAGGCCGGAGCAACCTCCCAATGGTTTCACATTTTCTAACTCCCCAAGAACTCCTCCATGTTTTCAAAGAGCAATAAATTAGACTGATAAGACAGGCTGTAAGCATTAGAACTTGGATTTTGTTTTCCTTTCACAAATCTATTCTACAGCTGCTCCATTGCATCTCCATAACAACATAGATCTATGGACGAGTTTCAAATGGCTTGAAAGGACATTTTCTCCACAGAGGCTACAAACATTTGGAAAGTAAACATTACCATTACTTTCCTCAAAAGTAGATTGAAAACTGATTTTAGCTCTGCCCCTGTCACACTGAAAGCAGCCTTGTCATTTGTAAGGATAGCCATTGTCTCCTCTCCAGTAGCAGAGCAAACCCTGTCAGAGGCTTCTCCAGGTCACATCCGGCACGTCCTCTGGCTGAGCCTGCTCTGCTCCCATCAACCCCTGTGCACATACTCTCAGTTGTCTCCTTCCTCTTGGGCCCCCCTAATGGTACACTGCAGAACATGCTGGATTCCAGTGGGCTTTACAAATATTATCTGGTAATTTCATCCATAAGTGTCTTAAATGCAAATAGTTTATAAATTTGAAACAAAGTACTATTACTACTATGGCTCCTTACTTCCCAGTAACTTCATTCACTTTGTATTCTTAGTAAACATTTGCAGGATAAGTGGATAGGCATCAGGATAGCATAGTGGTTAACAGCATGGACTCTAAGTTTGAATGAAGTTGGAGTCTTTGCCTTGTCACCTATTAGCTGGGAAACTTTGGACGAGTTATTTAAACTCTCTAAACCTTAGGTTCTACTATGAACCAGAGATTTTCATGCCTACCTTGGAGGTTTCTTGTGAGAATGAAATGTTAGGATCGGGGCAGCCCAGGTGGCTCAGCGGTTTAGCGCTGCCTTCAGCCCAGGACGTGATCCTGGAGACCTGGGATTGAGTCCCATGTTGGGCTCCCTGCATGGAGAATGCTTCTCCCTCTGCCTGTGTCTCTGCCTCTCTCTCTCTCTCATAAATAAATAAATAAAGTCCTTAAAAAAAAAAAAAAGGTGAGGATAGTGCAAGTGCAAGACTGAGTGCCTAACACATAATAAGGGCCAAGGAGAAGTCTGTTGTTGTAATCACTATTCATTCCACTCATCCAGCTGCTCTCTGAGCACTTACTATGTTCCTGGCATGCTGCAAAAGTTGAGCAACGAGTGGCAAATAAGACAAACATGCTCTTTGTAATTATGGTGCTCACACTCTGGTGGGAGGATAAACAAATCAGTAGAGGGGCACCTGGCTGGCTCAGTCGGTAGAGTATGTGACTCTTGATCTCAGGGTTGTGAGTTCGTGCTCACGTTCAGTGTAGAGATTATTTAAAGATAAAACCTTTAAAATAAATAAATAAATAAATCAGCATACAATTACAAATAATGACAAGGTGCTGTGATAAAAAACACCAGAGAAAGCAGGACCTACTTTAGATGGGGGTAATCAGGGAAGAATTCCCAGAAGAGGCTGTCTTTAAAGTGCAACCTAAAAGATGAGAAAGATGCCTGATGACAAGTGGAAGACAGGGAACAAAGACTGAGCAGAAAGCCTCGTAGCAAATTCATCGCAATGAAGAAGGCCATGGGTCTGGAGGATGCTGGGTAAATAGCAGTGATAAGGCAGAAAGATCTTCAGAAGCCAGAAAATGTAGAATCTTATAGGGTATGGGGAGAAATTTGGATTTTACTCTAAGTGCAAGAGGAAACTATTGAGGAGTTTTAAGAAGGACAGTGGCATGATACAGCTTCAATTTGTAGGAAATTATTTGGGCTACCATGTAATAATTTGGAAAAATGCAGAAGAAGTGGACAGAGAACTTCAGATGCTATTGCAATAAACCAGGAAAAAGGTGATGGTGATTTGGACTTAATGGCAGGGGTGCAAGAGAAAAAGAAGAATTTGAAATATATCATAGAAATAGTAAAATCAACTCTCACCATGGTATTGCCTCGTGGAGGGAGATGTGGTTGACATGAATTTCTTCCTGGTGATATTTACACCAGTAACGATCACCAATCAGCCTGTAGACTCCCCAAAAGAGATTGTGGCAGAATAATAATTTTAGATATTATCATTAAATACTGTCTTTATAATAGTTTAGTTATTCTCCAGCAACCTTCTCAGAAACTTACAACACACTTCCCCATCAACATCACTCTTCCTCAAGTCCTGCAGGAAGACTCATGGAAAAGAAAAAATGCTTCAACAACAGGAAAACTTCACTCTCTAGCACCAAGCTGAAATGCTGGTAATAGGGTAACCCTGGTGGCTCAGCGGTTTAGTGCCACCTTCAGCCCAGGGCCTGATCCTGGGAGACCAGGGATCAAGTCCCATGTCGGGCTCCCTGCATGGAGCTTGCTTTTCCCTCTGCCTGTGTCTCTGCCTCTCTCTCTCTGGGTCTCCCATGAATGAATAAATAAAATCTTTAAAAAAAAAAAAAAAAGAAAGAAAGAAATGCTGGTAATACGTGAAGTCTCATTTCAATGCAGCAAAAATGACTAATCATCCCCTATATGAAATCTGTTTTTTGACTTACCTGGATGCTTCAAGGATTCCCTACATAACTTATAATAAGTTTTTTTCAAGGTGATTTTTTTTGGTTTCAAATTCTTATGTGCTTACTTCCATTCCCTTGTAAATAACACCGACAGATGGTATGGAATACTTGGTTGCATAATAATTAAGGGCAAATTTGGTAAGAACTCAAAGATTAAAGATTATTCTCAGAAAAACAAGGAATCCACTGCCAGGACTTTAAAGCTTCTAAAGATTTATACAAAAAAAAAAAAAAAAAAAAATCCCAGGACGCTCACAGTATGACTTGAAAACCTGAATTTAAAAACATATATACCTGAAATAAGAACTCGAGTGCATTCATCCACAAACACCCTCAACCATGAAAAAGCATGAGTGACTCTATGTTTCTCCCTGTCAAGGAATAGATTCTGTAACAAATCTCAATCACCACTTGATGCATAGTCCATCAAAATGCAGGCTTCCAAGGTATGTAATTTATTCTGGCTTTTTAAACATCCTTGTGGGATTTTTCTCAACAAGTGGGAGCAATGCAATTTCACTGCTCCTCCTCTGTGCAGAAAATAGATAACAGGAGAATACTTCAGAACATATCACAAGGTAATTTTAATGCCCAATAGCTCAGCATGATACAGTTTAAAACAACCAAAGATCCAACTCATCCTATTGTAGTCCCAGAATTACGTTTTTTTTTTTAAAGAAATTTTATGTCTAAAATCAGAAAATTAAGACTTCAAGTAATTAAACACAGATCAGGCAATTCTGTTAGAAAATCAAGAGCAAAAATCCTAAAGACAGCACTCTATGTTGCCTGGCAAGAGGAGATGTAGGTGTGGAACCAGACCAGCGAGAGGAGCAGAATGAGGAAGCATCTGGAAAAGGAGATGTGGGGTACTTGGATGGCTCAGTGCTTGAGAGTCGGCCTTCTGCTCAGGTCATGATGCCAGGATCCTGGGATCGAGTCCTGCATCAGGCTCCTAACAGACTCTCTGTCTCTCTCATGAATAAATAAATAAAATCAAAAAGATTTTATTTATTTATTCATGAGAGGCAAAGACATAGGCAGAGAGAGAAGCAGGCTCCATGCAGGGAGCCGGATGTGGCATTCAATGCTAGAACCCTGGGATCACGCCCTGAGCCAAAGGCAGATGCTCCTCCACCCAGGCATCTCTAAATAAAATCTTAAAAAAAAAAAGAAAGGAAGAAAGGAAGGAAGGAAGGAAGAAAAAAGAAAAGAAAAAAAGAAAAGAAAAGAAAAAAGGAAAGGAGATGTGATGGGAGCAAAGTTTTATCAAATAATTAAAATGGCATCCACCATTTACACAGCATATGCCAAAGGCCAGGCACTATACTAGATACTTTAGCAATTTTATCTCTAATTATTATGACAATTCTCTAAGGTAGATCTTAAATATTCTCATTTTATTGATAAGGAAACAAATCTTCTTGAGGTTATATACCACGCTTATTGGTCCTCAGCTAGTAACTGGCAGAGCCTGGATTTTGTATCATCCATCTCTAAAGACCGGACTGCCTTGCCTGATAGGCTGTAGATGGTCCTGCTAAAGCTTACCTCTTTCCACAAAAATACATTTTCCGAAGTTGGATTAAGTTAAGTCCAAGGTGAACTGGAGAAGCATTTTTGCCCCAAGCATTTTGCCTGGAAGGAAGACCAACTTGACACGTTTTCAAAAATACGGCCAAGGATTTTAGTGAAACTCTGAGGAAAAACCAAGGTGGCACATGACAGCTAGATTCTGGGTCACCTATTTTGAGCAAAAGTACCAGACAGTCTGAGAGAAAAGATTGTAGAACGACAAACTGTGGCTTACTTTTTCAAGAGAGTGGTAGATACTAATAATCGTCTTCTAATACCTATGACTCCCTTCTTCCTTTTAATAACAGAACCTCAGGGGCAGCCTGGGTGGCTCAGTGGTTTAGCGCCGCCTTCAGCCCAGGGTGTGATCCTGGAGACCCGGGATCGAGTCCCACATCAGGCTCCCTGCATAGAGCCTGCTCCTCCCTCTGCCTGTGACTCTGCCTCTCTCTCTCTCTCTCTCTCTCTCTCTCTCCTCTCTCTCTCTCTCTCTCTCTCTCATGAATAAATAAATAAAATCTTTAAAAAAAAATAACAGAACCTCTGAGTCTTAGCTATGTTTAGCTGTTCATCTAGACACTACACATCCCTACCCCCTTTGCATCTAGGTTCCAAGTAATGGAACCTTTGATTCATATATGTCAGATTAAAAACAAAACTGGACTTTATTCGAAAGGATTATTGCAAAGGGTTCCGGAGGGATTATTGCAGTAGGGAGAACCCTCTGGCCAAGACATCTGCAAGTGTTAAGTGAAATGGGCTCCTTCCAGAGAGGAGTAAAAGTTAGGAAGGACTGGGTGTGGGGAAATGGGATGAAAAGGTGTTAAGGTCAACAATAGGTCAAAGAATGTTTTGCCCTGCGTCCAGCAGATTTTCTGACAGACACCCTTAAGGAGGGGCTGCGTGCTGGCTCAGGCTGAGGGCAGGCCAAAGTTCAGGAGCCCCAGGGGCAGAGAAAAGCTTAACCAAAGCTTGGCTAATAAGCATTTTGTTCACATTGATCAGTGGAGACAAAACAGTTCAGCTAACCACTTAGGAAGCAAAGAATGGGAATTTGAAGGGTCTGTGTCTCATCTAAGTCCTGGGTCAGGGTGGTTCACTGCAGTAAGCTGTTTCCCAGAATGCAGAGTCGGGGGAAGGAGGATTCCTTGAACCACTGCTGTTTTCCAGGATCACAGAGCTCAGATGAAGTTCAACACTGTCATAACCTTAAGAGGAACCAGGGTGTCCTGTACTTCTTTTTGCCTCCTAGTGGTTGGAGCACAGAGTGGTGGTAGTGGTGGTGGTGGTGGTGGTAGTGGTGATGGTGGTGACGGTGATGGTGATGGTGATGGCAGTGGTGGTGGCAGTGGCAGTGGCAGTGGTGATGGGCCACCATACAAGAGGCTATAATCTGGAGCTGGGAAGAACCCAGATCCCTGCACAACTTTGTGAAACACAGCTGTCTACTTGGTCTGGTCAGCTCACCTGCCTCTGGACTATTATTAACCAAAAGAGAAATACGTTATTTTCTAGGTACCATTTTATTGTCAAGTCTCCAAGTTACAGTCACTTCGCTAATGCTCTAATAGGTACAAATAGTCCTGAAAACAAAGGGGTTTTTTGTGTGTTTTTGGCATTGCAGTCAACCTGTGAGCATCATCATCAAATAAGAGTGATAATATTAAATGCAGAGCTCCCTTATAGTGGCAAGTATTCACATTCTCATTCATCTATGAATGCCTGAAGCATCGAAAGCTCAATTTTGCTCTGTTTTTTTTTTTTTCTGTGTCACATCAGAATTCTGTTTCAGTTCCTGAAATGAATTTAAAAACTGGTATTCTCCTAGCATTGAAACATTAAAAAAGGAAAATGCGCTTATTTCTGATTATATAATGTACATTAGCACATGTATTCGTTTGTGGTATTACTAGGGCTCTTAAAAAGTTCCTAAAATGGCAAAATGTTCCACCATTTGATTCGAATGGCCTTTAAGTCAGTAATAGCCTTCTTTATTGGAAATGTGGACATAGGAAGATAGAGAAGTTTAGCCAGTAGTGTTTAAGAGAACGAATCACCACCAAATATGTATTGCTTTATGTCCAACACTGCAATTCACCCATGTGGTGTACTTTGCTAAACAATTACATGCATGCCTCTTGTTAGTGGCTCAGCTCTTCAAATTCTGAAGGTTTTTCCTTAATTATTTAAATTTCTCAAGCCATTCTAATAACTTAAATAAGAGTTATCGATTAGTTTATGTTCCTCTAGTGAAAAAATAGTCCAATATCAAAACTGCCTGGAAAGGCCGTTTGTTCAATTTAATCTAAACAAAGAATTAGTTAAAAGTAATCACTGCAGCCTCTTTGATTCACTGGATCATTGAATTCACTGTCTCAGTTGAGTTCTTGATGATTTGCAAATACATTTTGGAGAAGTTATCCATCCTAGCAAAAAAAAATGAGCCTTTAGGGTTTTAATTTCCTGCATCTTCTTGGCATTTTATGTGTGGCTTTAATATGTTGTGAAATTATTCCAAACCTTCTATTGTATATTGTTCCCTTTTTAAAAACAGGTTCAAAGAAGAGACATACAACCAAATATATGGCATCATTTTTCACCTAAGTACTCAGTTTCAAAAGCATTCTTTCTTCTCCCAACCCCCACTCCCTTCTCCCAGTGGCTTCTGAAATGTTACACCTAAATGGATAAGCTCCCTACTGGGCACATTATCAATTAAGAGCTTCTTTCTGCTCTAGTCCTTGCACTCTGCAGTAATTCAAAAATCTTTTGCATATTAAAAACAATCTCACTCCCAAAAGATTTTGTGTCTCTTGCTAATGCAAACCATCACTTAGAAAAGGTCACTTTTTTTTGTATAGTGGTACCAACAAAGGAAAAAGGCATAGCAAAACTAAAAAATTCATCAAAACTTTTCCCTTTCCATTCAAGCTTAAACTCTTGCATATCACAACAAAACAACACAAAAATTTACCTATTGTTAGATTGAATTTGCTACTAAATATGTACTACCTGCTTTTGAAAATTCTTCTGGGGCACCTGGGTGGCTCAGGGGTTGAGCATCTGCCTTCAATTCAGGTCATGATCCTGGGGTCCTGAGATTCAGTCCATCTTTGGACTCCCTGTGGGGAGCCTGCTTTTCGTTCTGCCTATGTCTCCACCTCTCTGTGTGTCTCAAATAAAAAAATAAAATCTTAAAAAAAAAAGAAAGAAAGAAAATTCTTCTCTACAGAGATTAATAAAAGCAGTTCCTATCAAGGTCATTAATATGCATGATTTCCATTTTTAAAAGAAACCACTTTCCCATATTCTTACTTCATGAGCCAATACTAAACTCCACAAGAAGAAATCTTGTGGAAATGTGGACTTAATTGAGTTAGACATAGTCCAAGGTTTACCTTAGATGTTATGATCATTATAAATTCTGGATGTGGCATGTAATATGAAATGCAATTGGGCAGAAGACAATTTGAAACTCCCTTGTATGTGTTGTTCCAAAAATGAGTTTATAAAGTCAAAGGCCAATGTAGTGTGGGTAGTGCAATAATTATGTAGCTCTATTTACAATTGATCAGCTTTCATCAACTGCTATATATCCAGCACCTGTTTTTACAGAGCAGCCATAGTAGACACTCAATATACAATTACTACATTGAAAGAATAGTTGGCCTGCAACAAGGATTTCATGTGCCCTTTAGTTTAAAAGGTCTGCTCTCAAACAACTGGTTCTCAGATAAATTGAGCACAAGACTTACTGCTAAATTACTGAGTTCATATAAAGGAGTGTTCCAATCTACAGAATATGTCAAAGCGATGCATACACTTTTAATTAGCTGCATCCCATTGGACAAGTTTCCTAATCTCACTGAGCTCATTCTCTCCCTTGTAAAAAGAAACTAATATTGACGGTCAAGATCAAATCAGATAATGCACACACATTGGGCCTCCCATTATACCAGGCACATAGTAAATACCTTAGATGGTAATAATTATCATATTTTACATGAGTGGAAGGCCTCGTTTATTCGATCTGGTGACAGTGGTATGATTCTGCAGGAAAGCAGCACATTTTTATAATATGCATGAACTTTCTGTCGTTTGTATAAGCTTTTCCTTCTCTTCTGTTTTTGGAGAGTGGCCAGTACCGAGCCAGAAAACAGCTGCATCCTGAAGCCTGGTCTTCCGAAACACTCCCTCCCTCCTCATCGCCACCTCTGCAGCTCCGTTGTGCTACTTCTTCGAGCTGATCTCCGCATGGGGCCACCTGCAGGGCTTTTGTTTGCCCACCTATGGGGTCTCCCTTTGAGGAGAAGAAAGAAAAGATTTACAAAGTTCTGACCAACACAATTTGTATCTTCGCAGCTAGAGTCCAGTACAATAAAAGGGGCCCGAAACTATTTACCAGTTTCGCTTACCTCCAAAAAAATTACCATTTACAGGGTGTTGCATTAAGTTGATTGCTTCTCTTTCTCTAGATAAGGACTTCAACTTCAGCTCACAGTTAAAACTGATACGAGGAGGAGCAGCTCGACAAAGGAAACCGGGCAGACTGGGAATGTCAGAGGCGGGAAGGGGAAGCATACCAAACCTGAACCCAAACTTTTACTGCACGTCTCATTTTAGAGGAATAATTAATCAAAAACATACCCCGGGTTGGGTTTCCTTGGATGGTTATTCTCCCAACCATGAGCCGCTTCTCATTGTTTTCTCGGGATGATACTGGGTAAAGAGAGACTGTACAACTCAGGTTAGGGAGAGAGGCGAGCTGCTGTCAACCCTGACCACCACAGGGGTAACAACAAGACTCCAGTATTCTTTCCAGAGCTCAGACTTTGTTTTCCTGGAAACCAGAAAAGGAAATCTTTATTGGTGCTGCTATGTTGCTGTGTTAGGTGGCTCGTGTTGCTTCCACCAGCCTGTCTTAAGAGAAAAGCTTTATTCTGCATACATATTAGTAGAAAAAAAAAGTCTCAGAATCCCTACACAAAAGATTTCTTCTGTGGAGGTGTCCAGCTGTAGATTTACATTGGTCCCTGGTTCCTCAGGTGACTCTCACTCCATAACAAAATTTTGAAAAGATTAAGGAGGAAGATGGTGGGATTAAACAGGAATTGAATGAAGTTCACTGAATCCAATAACCCCACAAGAACTTTAAAAGAAAAAAAAAAAAACTCAAGCATTAAAAGAGATGGAGTAGTTCCCTAAAATAAACAAAGGAGGATCTGCCTTAATAGAGAAGTTGACAGCTTCTCCCCTCCTTTTCCAGGCTCAGCTACTAGCAACAAAGAAAAGGCCACGTTTGCACAGCTGCTGCCCTAAGCGCCCAATAACAAAAGGCTGAAACTTTAACTTGAATTGGAAAAAAAAAAAAAAAAAGTCAACTGACATAAAACATCACAAATATCAGGGAAGTCAACAAAGAAGCAAGAAACTTTGTGAGGTCAGGAAGAAGATTCTCCTAAAAGGGAAATGCCATGAGCTGGAGGGAAACTAGAGTGGGATAAAACCCGCATCCTGGACAGCCTCAGAGCCATGGTCCCACAGCCTGGAAGCATCCACCACTCGACACAGTGTGATGGGAAAGGCTTCCATTTCTTCAGAGCACTGAAGCTGGAGATCAACTCCGGAAAGTGGGGCCAAGTGCGGGATAATATCAAGAGACTGCCTGATATTATTTCTTCTAACTTCCGGAGCCCTAAGGATGAGGCTCCCTCTTGAGAAGAGGTAGACTCTGGGAAAGAGAGAAGGAAGTAACAGTTCATTTACACCTCCTTCATGTTTAATATTTTTCTGGTGCTTCATTTTCTTAACAGTATTTAAAGTCTCACAAAAGAAAAAAACAACTAATCAAGTCTCCTGGGAACATACACAATAGGCTGGCTTAGGCTATTAATTATTTATGAACTCTCAATTTCCAAAAAAGGTTGAGGCAGCCATAGAACAGAAACTATAAAACACTAAAACAATTAGAATATTTAAGTTAGGAGTAAAAACAAAAAGGTGGGAACCAATGAGGGCAGCCCTCCACCTGGGGGCAGGGAGGGAGAATAATTGTACCAGAAAACATAGAACAGTATTCATTTTTATTTATTATGTCAGTGGTGATATACAGAATTAAAATTTCAGTACATTTGCAGTGAAATTACTTTTTTTTTCATTCACCTTCCAGTTGCAATAAAAAAATGCTGAAGGAATCTGAAATACAATTCTAGTAATATCAATTAAATAAATGCTTATGGCATACTTTTTTTTTTTTTTTAAGATTTTATTTATTTATTCATGAGAGACACACAGAGAGAGAAAGACACAGGCAGAGGGAAAAGCAAGCTCCATGCAGGGAGCCAGATGCCGAACTCGATCCCAGGAATCTAGGCTCATGCCCTGAGCCAAAGGCAGATGTTCAACCGCTGAGCCACCCAGGTGGCATGGCATACTTTCTATGTGCTAGTCTCCTCAAAGTCTTAGAATCTAATGAGAAAGAGAAATGTAAACAAATAACCCCAATGCAATATGACCAATTTTGGTTGTATTTCTTTCCATATATACCATGGTAGAAGTTTTGTGGTGCTAGAAAAAGAACCCCTCAGCTTGGTTGGGAGAGGAAAAGCCTTAGTGACACTTCATATGAGTGACACATGAGTGGGACTCAAAAGAAAACCAGTCTTCCAGATGTAAAAGAGGGAGGACATTTTCAAAAGAAACCACCCATGCAAAAAGACAGGAGAAAAGACCATAGTGTGTTTCACCAGTGAGGGGCTGGGCATAAAGTTGGAAAGATAACTTGAAACTTTGAAAAAGGTTGTCTTGTAGAGAAGATACTGAAGATCTTTTAAACAGCTAAGTGAAAGTATCCTATTTGAGTTTTAAATATACTTGGGTGTTGTGGTTTGGAAAATGGATAATAATAAGGGTGAAATTAAAGTCAGGAAGGAGGCTGTATTAGGGTTCTTCAGAGAATCAGAACCAATGGGAGGTGTATACATTATAGAAAGAGATTTATCTTAAGGAATTGGTATGGAGGATAACAAGTCTAAAATCTGCAGGTTGGGCTGATAAGCTAGAGACTCAGGAGAGCTGATGCCTTCTTTCTAGTTCAAAGGCTGTCTGCTATAGCACCGCAAAGTCATTCAATATTGCCATTGAAGTCCAAAGGCAGTTTGTGGAAAGTTCTCTCTTGACTAAGGGGTGGCCAGCTTTTTGCTCTATTCAGACCTTCAACTAATTGGATTAGGTCCACCCACATCATGGGGCACAATCAGCTTTACTCAAAATCCACTCATTTAAATGTTAATCTTACCTAATACCTCCCAGAAACATCTAGATAATGTTTGACCAAATATTTGGGCATCCTGTGGCCCAGCCAAGAAAACACGTAAAATTAATTAACCATCACAGAAGCTATTACTATATAAGGGCTCTCTAGTATATGGTAGAGATGGCCAAAGGTCTGAACTAAGCTCAGAGCAATGAAGACAGAGAAAAATAAATCAAACTTAGGGGAAAATTGAATATGAGGAAGAAAAAAAGGGTTTGCTTGTTTTGTTTTTTTTTAAAAGAGGGTATTTTAAGGATAAAGTCAAAATGTTTAGTTTGAACAATCTTGTGGCATAGAAAATAAACAAACAATTAGATGACCAGTAACTCCCAAGGACATATTTTTCTTTTAATTAGCAATAATTGCATCTCAGATAAACTTCATTGGCTACAATACTGCCACTGCGCAAAGCTTTTTTTTTTTTTTCTTTTTTTCTCCATAGTAAGCCCAAATTGGTTATTCAAAAGAACCATTACAGTTACAAAAGGTATTTCACTAATCAGATTTCATGTGTAAGGGTTCATATATTTCTCGACCTATTTTGAAAAAATGCACTTAACTTCCGGTGAAATCTTTGACCTCGAATATACTTCTTTGCCTCCATTCCTATCTAACAAAATGTATAAAGACAGAAGAATAAGAATACATAAGAAATGACAACAGAGAGAAAGAGTGACAAAATTTTGAGAACTAAAAGCAGGTAGTTGAATGATGATAAATCAAAGGAAAACAGAAAATCAAGGAAATAAATTTCCCCACAAAACCCCAGAAGGGCTCCACAATTAGAGAAACAAAGCACTTCTGAAAGAAGAGGGGTTGGTGTTCAAGAGTAGTGCAAGTCCTACTAGTTTTTGAAAGTTGGGTATAAAAATCACTCAAATCTCTACATCAACTCCCCACCTTCCTGCAACTAGGAGTCTACCTGTCACCAATTCCAGCAGAAGACTAGAGGTTTTCTCTTTGGGGAAACTGAATCAAAAGGAATGTGAACTTGACAACAGGCAGGACTGGGGACAGGAGATGTGTGCCATGATGAAAATCAGGATTAAGTGAAAAATCTCCAGTCTGAATGGCAAAATCTTCAATAAGTTTTTCCCATCTGTTCCAAGAATCTGACAGCCTGAACTATAAACCTGAAACAAGAGATGAGAAAATCACTCTCCAGAGAAAATGACTAACCCAAGAAAGAAGAGTCCCACAGAGGCTGACAGCCACAGATTCCCTAAAGAGCGAGCCAGGTTTGGTCCTAATCATCCAACAATGAAGCCAGCACTTAATAAGCTCCATCGGTACACACAGGGCTTTCAATCATCTTTCTAATACTTTACTGTTAGATATAAAAAGACAGTCAAGGATCATTGGGCATGATGAAGGCTTTTAATATGAAAGAGGAGGCCAAAATAGGAAGAAGGAAAAGCGAATGACATAGAGCACAAGAAGTAAAAAGTAATATCATAAACAAAACTCTAGTATCCTCAGTTAGAGAGGAGAAACTATTACAGGCCCATGAAATAAAAACAAGACGCTTTCTTAAAAGTAATCCTCAGAAAAGAAGCACTCCCAAAATTAAAATATGGTGGAAATAAAAATGTGAGTAAAAGTGTTGAAAAGATAAAGTTGAAGTTGTCCAAAAGGAAATAAAACCACCAATAAGTAAAAAATATAAGAAGACATTGAAAAAAAGAAAATCAGCAAGAAAGTTCAACATTCAAGTGACAAAAGTTCGAGAATTAGAGAACAAAGAAAATGGGTAGGGGGAAACTATCAAAGAGAACACATCAAGAAAATTCCCAGAACTGAAGAAGGTAACTTTTCAGATTTTAGGAGCTCAGGGGCCCAGTGATCATCCACTTTTATTCCAGATATCCTGAAGTTTTTTTATAACATGGCTTGGTGTGTGTGTGTGTGTGTGTGTGTGTGTGTTAATTGGAAAATCCTGAAAGCTTCTGGAGAGAAAAAGCAGATCACACACAAAGTGATCAGGAATGAAAATGATATTGGTTGAAGAACAGCTCTGAAAGCTACAATGTAGTCAAAATTTCAAAAGAAAATGATTTGCAGCTTAGAATTTTAACCCATTCAAATTATTGAGCAAGTGTGACAACAGAACAAAAACTTTTTAAGATAAGCAAGATCTCAGAAGTTTTATCTCTTAAATGTTCATTCTCAGGAAGCTGCTAAACCTGCCAGAGCATCACTGGGACACTTGTTTAGAAATGCAAATTATAGGACCTCACCCTGAACCTACTGAAGCAGAAACTCTAAGTGTGGGGCCCTACCATCACAAGCCCTTTGGGTACAAGCGAAAGTTTGAGAAACACTTTACCAGTGGATACACTTCCCCAGAATGAGAAATGAAGCAAGAAAGAGGAGACACGGGCTCCAAGACACACAACACAATAGAGTTCACAACAAGACAAGGCTAGAGGAGGGATATTTCAAATGATCCTGCCGAATGCTTTCTATTTATTAATGCTTAAATCAGTGCCTTTTTTTTTAAAGACTTTTATTTTTAAGTAATCTCCACACCCAGTGTGGGGCTTGAACTCACAACCCCAAGATCAGGAGCTGCATGCATGCTCCACTGACTGAACCAGGCAGGCACCCTGCTTAAATCATCATTTTAACAATTTTATGAGATAAGCCTCATTATTTCTCCATTTTTACAGATGAGGAAACCGAGGCAAGATCTCAGCTAGTGAGTAGTGCAGCCAAGATTCAAAACCAAGCAGTCTACACCCAGGACCTATATTCTCTTATTTACAACATACCCTGAATGCACCAAGAAAATATGAAACCAAATAAATGCCTGATGTGTTTAAATAGAGAGAGAGATTTGTACCTCTGTGGAAGATAGGGCACGAATACATAGAAAACCAAACAACCAAACAAGCAAAACTAAGGCAAATATTCCATGGAAGAAAAAAAAAAAAGTTGAATCAGAAAGCATGCTACAGGGCAGCCCCCGTGGCGCAATGGTTTAGCACCACCTTCCGCCCAGGGCATGACCCTGGAGACCCAGATCCAGTCCCACATCGGGCTCCCTGCACGGAGCCTGCTTCTCCCTCTGCCTGTGTCTCTGCCTCTTTCTCTCTGTGTCTCTCATGAATAAATAAATAAAATCTTTAAAAAAAAAAAAAAGAAAGAAAGAAAGCATGCTACATGATGCAGCTAATATTTATATAGCCCTATGAGAATAAATACTAAATAATGATTTAACAAAAAATTATATCATTATATTAGGAAGATGGCTAGCAAGATGAATAGAAGCAGAATATGCTACTCCAAAATATGCCATTTTTATATATTAACTGTTTTGAGCTGTGGGCCCTTGAAAAAAAAGCTAATGCAGGGAGAGGTTGTACCTGGGCTCTCATTTGTTGGAAGAGTTTTTTGGGTTTTTGTTTTTGTTTTTTTGAGATTTATTTATTTATTTATTTAAGAGACGGGGGTTGGGGGAGAGCAGAGGATAAAGCAGAGGGAGAGAGAGACAGACAGACTCTCTGCTGAGTGGGGAGTCCAACACGGGGCTCAGGGATCAATATGGAGCTGGATCCCAGGATCCTGAGATCCCAACCTGAGCAGAAATCAAGCATCAGACACTTAACCAATTGAGCTAACCAGAAAGACAGATTCTTTCAAAGAAACTCAATTGTCAGGGCACCTGAGTGACTTAGTTGGTTAAGCACCTGCTTTTGGCTCAGGTCATGATCCCGGGTCCTGGGACCAAGCCCTGAATTTGGTTTCATGCTCAGTGGGGAGTCTGCTTCTACCCTCACCCCTCCTCCCCAGCTCATGTGCATGCTCTCTCTCTTTCTCTCTCAAATAAATAGATAAAATCTTTAAAAAAAAAAAAAAATAAGCAAGGGGGACTCAGTTGTCAGAAATCCTTTCCCCAGGGAGTGTCTTCAACCAGGGAAGATTGACTCTCATCACAGTAATGGAGGATAGTTGGAAGAAAGGCAAGCAGAGACAAGAGACCCCTGCCCCCAAAAGAAAACTACTCTTAAAAGGAAAAAGACCCCATCTTGTCATTCTAGACTTTACTTGTTCTACTGGGAGGACTTACAATGTGAACATGACAGAAAGGAAGGGAATGGCTTTGGGAGTCTTAACCCTGGCCCTGGGGGCCAGTTGAACAGCCAGCTGGTTGTTTAAACAAAGAGCTTGATCTGATCGCCTGTGGCTGGCTGGCTTGCCTTAGGGCAGTGGCAGCTGCCTGCCCTCTTGATCCCCAAGGGTATGAAACACCACCCTGGAAGGAGCCCTCCACCTTTCCCACAGGAACAACTACCTGATAGGTAGATGAGCATGTGGACAAAAACCTGATTGGGTGACAGGCACCTGGAGGGTTAATCTCAGAGTAAAAGAGCCCATAAAAACTCCTAGATTTAAACCCCAAATGGGCAACCCTTTCTGGTCCCCTCCCTCTTCGGGAGCTTTGTACTGTCGCTCAATAAACTTTGCTTTATTATCACTCAATAAACCTTGCTTTGCTGCTCACCACTCTTCATCTGGTCCACCGCTTCATTCTTGGAAGCAGCATAACTAAGAACCGGGGAGCACTAACAGAAAAGAAATACTGCAACAACAAGAGAGGAGATAAAAGGTGGCCACCATCCCCACCCAGACAAACTTTGTTAAACAATATCATACCTATTATCTATTCTTCTAAGGGCCCATTCATCTTTCCTAAAAGTCCCTTTATTCTCCCTATTTATGTTACCCAGGGATGTCACCCAAAAACTCACAAGGGTAGAGAGAAAATTATGTTTCCTTCCCTACAAAGACAAAATGAGAGAGAAATAGAGGGGTCAGAAAGCCAAATTTGTATCCTCCATAAATTCAAGCCCTATGCTACATGTAGAGATTACTTAAAAATAAAAATCTTAAAAAAAAAAAATGGTTGCCCCTTTGGAAAAAGGATAAAGAGAGGTAAAGGAGGGACTTTTGTTATAAGCCTTATAAAAGCATTTGACCTTTTAAATTATTCTGGCATTAGTTTGATTTAAAAAAATAAAATAAAATAAAATAAATTACTCCCCTGAGTTAGTAAATGTTTCTTAATTTCTTCTGGCAGATAATTTCTGCCTTACTCTGTGTTCTGGCACTCAATGTAGGGCAAAAGCCTTCTTGGGGCTTCCCCTCTTGTCTCCATAGCAGTTCTCTGTCTCCAGCAGAATGTCTCAGACCCTGAGACTGGGCTTCAAGTTCAAAGGAACAGATGGGAGAGAGTCACTGGAGATGCTTTATCCTAATTGTTCCATCAGATTTTGGCAGAGTGTTGTTTTCTCTATAATAATTTCCACAGAAACAAATTCTCTCAATCATCTACAAGTTTCTAGTGTACAAAGGTTGTCATGCCTTTCTTTCGTATGCTTTAATGTCCACAGACATGAGGTCTTTTAGTATCAAACTTTCACTTATTCAATCATGCATTCAAAAACAAATATACAGAGAAGTCCTACTGTGTGCCAAATACTATTGAGTTTCTTAAAATTATTTTTGCTCTTTGCACGGTTTCCATACTTAGGAATTAAGATGTTTCAAAGTTCTTTATAATCACTGCCTTTTTATGTGTTAATTAGAAAAGGCAACCTTCTGTGGTGTAACGATTAATTAAAATGAGGATAAACTACTTTATGTTAAGAAAAGAAAAGCTCCAAGATTTATTTTCTAAATTAGATCAGGTCAGTTTAAATTTTTCTCTTACCCAACTTGTCAGTAGGCTTTCCTTGTCACAAAGAAAAATGTTAACATTTATCTAAGAGAGTTATGTACCTCCTGCTGATAGTTTGTGGGAAAACGGATTTCGTTTCCTCACAAGAGAGGAAAGTACACTTACAAAGTAAAATAGTAATTTGAAGTACTAATACACAGATCCTCACTCCATCCCACTCCACCCTCCACTCAAACCCAGGCAATTTAACATAGGTCCACCATTGCCCAAAAGGATAGTGATTATGGCAGAATACAAAGGGAACAAATTTAAAATCCTTTTAACCTAACCAATGAATATTATAGACTGATTAGTTCAAGTTACAACTCAAGGTTCAGTTAGTTTCCAGGTATACACTGAATGTTTGTCTTCTCAAAACTCATATGTTGAAGCCCTAATGTAATATTTGGAGGTGGAGGCTCTGGGAGGTAATTAGACAATGAGGGTAGAACTTCCATGATACAGTTAGTGTCCATATAGGAAAACAAAGAGCTCTAGCCCTTTCTCTCTGCTCTCCATTTGGGAGGAAGCAATAAGAGGACATCTATCTATAAACCAGGAAGCGATCTCTCACCAGACACCAAATCTGCCGGTGCCTTGATCTCTTACTCCCTAGCCCCCAGAACTGTGTGAGATATGTATTTGTCATTTAAGATACTTAGTCTGGTTTGTTGTTGTTGTTGTTGTTGTTTAAAGATTTATTTATTTATTTCAGAAAGAGAGAGAATGAGCATGAGGAGTGGAGGGGGAGGGACAGAGAATCCCAAGCCAACTCCATATCATTGGTGGAGCCCAACCCAGGGCTCAGTCATACAACCCTAAAATCACAACCTGAGCTAAAACCAAGAATTGAGTGCTCAATTAACTGCATCCCATGGTTTGGGGATGCTATTTGTTATAGCAGCCCAAAATGACTAAGAGATTACCCAAATCAGGAATTAAAATCCTAGGAGCAATCAGCATGCAAATCAAGAAGCCCATACTCCAGAGACAACCAATATGAATATATGCCTTCTACTATCCGTATATCTGCATAAATACCAAAAGCTTTTCTTTTCTTTTTTTTAAGATTTATTTATTTATTTGGGATAGAGAGAGAAAGTATGTGAGCAGGGGGAGAGGCTGAGGGAGAGAATCTCAAGCAGACTCCCTGCTGAGGGTGGAGCCAGATCCCCTACGAGCCTGAGATCATGACCTGATCCAGAATCAAGAGTTGGATGCTCAACCAACAGAGCCACATAGGCACTCCCAGAAGCTTTTGCAATTAGCACAAGGAATGTTAGAAATAGGGTCTCACTGGAGAAAGGAGTGGAACTCGAGATACATTGTATAACTAACACAATATGAAAATCTACCAGGCCTATTACCTGGACCCTTATGGAGATTGTCTGAGGCTTGACCCACCAATGAACCTGTGTGCGATCATTGAGCCAGAGGACTTCTGGTTGCCCAATGCTCTCTCTAAGAGCACAGGATTCTGCCTCTGGATACTGTTCCATCTGCTTCAAGTAAACATTTCATGTAAAGAGGTAGTTGGAAAAAAAAAAAAGAGGTAGTTGGAGCATTCCAAAAGAACAAAGAGAGCTGGGACTTCATCAATCTTACACTTCGTACACATGTTTTCAAGCCTGCTTGCTAATAAATGTTCTTTTAATAAGGCCTTTATTTGTGGCATAATTTATGAAGAGTGACTCAATTTTGCAGTGGTAACTATTATTTACTAAAGTAATCTAAAGCTGTCCAAGCCCAAACTGGCTTAGATTTACAACCCCTGCAAAAGGTACAGGACTGGTTGACAGAGAGTGAAGACATCTGAAAGCATTCATATTCTTGACAAAGGAACAGTGTGGCATGAGGATCATACAGCTGGGGATTAATAGGAACATGAAATCTCAACAGAAGCCACCATCAAGTGGTGACTGCATCTGGAAACCACACATGATGATTACAGCAAATAACAGCATAGACAACTAGTAACTAAGACCCAGATACTGTTTTATCCCCCAGAGCCATGAGTCTACTTAAATGCAATCAGAGAATTGTCTGAGTTAAAACTTGCAGTGACTGAGTTTGCCAGGAATTGACTAAAGTTGTGGTTACTGCCATTAAGAAGAAGAGATACTCTAAATGAAAAATTGGAATATAGGGGGAAAAAACTAAATATTTTTCTTTCTTGCACATCTGAGTTTTGGATTTTGAGAAATTCACTCTATGCCACATGAGGAAAAACAATTGAATCTCTCAATTTTTCTGTCCCAGATTTTTTATTTTAAGCTTTGACATCTCTGCTACATTTTCTCCTCCAGTACACTTAGGAGCGAGTCCATCGTGTCCCTAGACTCTTCTTTAGTGATCCAAAGTCTGGTTTAAAGTCCAAGAGAGGGATATTCATGTCTTGTTGAAATGTTTATGGAAGTCAGAGAGGAAAGAAAGCTTAGGCTTCTATAGATGGGTAAACAACATTTATTTCCCAAAGGAGACTGGGAAGTCTAAGATCCAGGTGCCAGCAGATTTGGTATCTGGTAAGATCCTGCTTCCTGGCCTCAAGACAGCAACCTTCTCCTGTACATGATAGAGATCATTTCCCTCACTAATTCCACTTGGGAAGGGCTCAACCCTTATGACTAATTGCCTCCCACCTCTAAATACCATCACACTGGGGATTAGGACTTCAACATATGAATTTGGAGGGACCTAAACATTCAATCTAGAGCAGTATCTACTGCGGAGGAAGAGAAGTGGTAGTGAGGAGAAACTTACATTGAATTTACCCCCTAGGAATTTTACTTCCTAAGAGAAGCAGATAGAATTGTCTTACATTCAGCAAACACCTAACATTATGTTAGGGAAGCACTAGTCTCACCAAGATTAATTAAATATCTTCTGACATCAAATAAGGACACAGACACTATAATGTGCTAAGGGCTGTGATGGGGCTAAGTACAGAGCCAGTGCTGGGGATGGAGAGATCCCAGTTCTGATTGGAGGAGTCTGAAAAGCTTTCAGAAGAGATGACATTCAAACTGGATCGTAAATTTCACCAGTAAAGTGGCCTTTGCAGTTAGCATTAACAGCGTACACCAAGGCAAAAATGAATGAAAAAGCATGGAGTGTTAGAGAATGATAACAAGTCCAGGAGCTAGAAAGTCTATGAGTGGACTAGCGAGGTGTTCTGCTAGAAGAATAAAAATGTGGTCAGGTGAAGAAATCTCACAAATGCTTTTCTGAAGAGATTAGCCTTTTTGAGGCCAACCAGGGCATCCAACAGGCCTACAGTTTCCAAAGAGGTACCCTAATGGAAGCACAGAGTAGGCCAAAAGGCCAAAGCTCTGGCCCCTCCCACCCTACTCCACTTTACTTTGTATCTTTTATATATTTCTTCTATATTTTTTACTTGAAAGTAGGATTTGGTTGTTATTTTCAAGTTTTAAAATTGTTCATATAAGCAACGATAAGTCATAAAAGATCTTTGGTTAAGGAATTTAAATGACCATATTTACATTTCAGAACACTGATTCTGGCTACAGGACAGTATGGAAAGATTAGAGAGAGAAGACATGAAAAGCAGGAAAGCAATTGGTTAGACTGCTAAATAGCCTATAGCGGGGATGACAAAGAGTCCAAACCAAGCTAGTGATAGCAGAAATAGGAAGTAAGAAGAGGGAACAGATTCTAGAGACATGTTAGAAACTGGATGAGCAGCCATTTACTACTCCTACTACACACGTAATGGTTTCTGACAGTGTTTGGGCATAAAAGGCAGGAAACTATACACTCTACCCTCCCTCCATTGGTGAATTGATATAATATCAGTTGCTGTACTTCAGCTCCAAGGTATTACCAAAGGAAGGAGAGATAAGAGCCTCTTGCTACATTCCAAAGCTTCTAAGCTGTTGAGGGTATTATGGTTTGTTGATTGATGTGACTTTGTGGAAAACTGCATTTGATTTAGCAGCTTATGGGGATGCCTGGGTGGCTCAGTCAGTTAAGTGTTTGCCTTTGGCTCATGATCCCAGGGTCTTGGGATCCAGTCCTGCTTTGAGGGATTTTGCTTCTCCAGCTGCCCCATCCCCCATCCTCATGCTCTCAAATAAATAAAATCTTACCAAAAAAAAAAAAAAAGATTTAGTGGCTTATGGATCATGGAAAAAGTCACCAATACAGAGTATTCATTTCATTTATCAATTCCAAAAAACTGATGTGGTAATTCGTTTTCTCGTTTTCTTTTTTTTTTCATTTTCTACAAGTAATATTTTTCCCAACTCTAAAAAATAAATTTGGAAAAATGGATGTAATAGTATGTAAAGCAACCCATAAATATGGTTCATTTTATTACTGTTCTTATGCTACCCTAGTTGATGTCACATTCTGTGATAATGATGCTTTATGAAGACTAATCCTTGCAGTGGGCTGGCCTTGAAGACAGGCAGAACAGACAACTGACTTTATGGTGATTTGAGACACGATGACAAGATGCTCAATCCTTAGCATTCAAACATTCAGTATCTATTCACTAAACACCTACCTTGCAGGTCTTATGTGGAGGGCCACATGGATGGGGTCTTAGTCCAGTAGAGCTTTCGGCCAGCCAGGAAGACAAACATTAAACAATTAATTACAGGCTTAATTATTTGATCACTATTTTTGGTAATTGCTTTGAATATAAAAGAAGAGCTGCAAGAGAATCAAGGACAGGGGACCTCGTATAGTCCCTGCCTGCAGGAGGAAGTGACTTTTGGCTTGCAAGCCAAAGAACGAGAGGCTCCTTCTACAGATAAACAGGGAAGAGAAATTCAGGCAGAGTAGACAGGGTAAAGCAGGAGCATGTGTGTGGAACAGCTGGGGAAAGCCACTGGGGCTGGAGGGCAGGATGGTTAGATGTACAGATTTGTAGGCCATGTTGAGATTTGGTTTGAGCCTAAAGGCCAAAAGAGCACCTTCAGTGGAATTTAAGCAGAAGGTGAAATTATCAGATCCATTTTTAAGGACTCCTCCAACTTCTCAGTTAAAAATAGATTGGAATGGGACAGAAGTGGATTGAGGGAACCTGTGTTAAGTAGCTCTTGTCAGAAACTTCGGGAAGTTTCTGAGTTATAGACCCTAACACCAACAATGTGCGCTCTGGTGATAACTGTAACCAGAGCAGATCACGTGCAGACCCCCATCGAGGCTCAGACACACTAGCAAGGTCTGAAACATATGGTGCTGCTGGGTGTGATGACCGGAGCCCAGCACTGTCTCCTGCCACGAGGCCATGGCCTCCCTGACCACAGCTTTGTTGGTCTGGACCACGTGCCAGCTACTGTTTCGGGGGTTTCCTTTCTCCTCATTTGCTGCCCAAGCCTGAAGCTTCTTCCTACAACCTGCCTCTGACCTCTGCCGAGCATCACCACTCCCTGAAATCTGTAGTTGTGTACCACACATGGGACTGGCCTCCTAGGATAGCTCAGTCTTCCCAAATAGGGCCCTTTTCTCCCAGCTGCTTCCAGCTCAGCTGTAAATTCCCTCGCTGCTTTCAGCTGTGCCCTGGGTTGAGGATCTCTCCCAGTCCCTCCCTTCTCCAAAAAGTGCCTGTCTGGTGGAGGCTGCCCGGACTCTAAAAATAAACTACCATAAGTAGCTTACAGTGGTGAGGAGGTATCTATCAAGAAGATCTCCCCCTTGGCACAAGGGAGCTTTCTTAGTTCTTATTCTTATGACATAGGAAGGTAAGATTTTTATTTTTACTTTTTTTAACAATTGCACTCAAAGTACCGTGCTGGTACTTTGCACTTGCAGTATGGTGTCTATTATAATACAAGTATTTTTATCTTGTTAAAAAAAAAAAAAAAAAAAAAACGTGGTTATCAAAAGGATCAGGATCGTGTTTTATGGCAATGAATATCATAAGTTTTGCAAGCTCAAATGTTTTCTCAAAAATGTTTAAGTGTTAAGGTTTGTTTGCTTTTAACTGGCCTGCGTGTCTGACTCCCATGTTTCTCTGGATTCCTGCAGTAAAAAAATGATACACCTCAGTGAAAAAAGATATTGGGATGTGAAAAGTAATGTTATGAGTCAAGGAGCTACTGGCATTTAATCTGTAGCAGGTGTGTTGTTAGATTTAATAAGCATTTCTGGGTATTCAGGGTTTTTTTGTTTGTTTGTTTGTTTATGACAAGGCCTCGAAGCACATGAACAAAATTTAAATGAAAATATGAGACATAATCCTAGCAGAAGACAACTAATAATTCTCCACCCTTATACTCTCTATACCCCTGAAAGGAAAGAGAAAAGTTTTTCTCTTGAGTTTGCTAGGATACATTTCTTTTTCTTTTGTTTTCTTTTCTCCTTTTCCAGTCAGGGCAGGATAAGCTGTTTCAGGGAAATTAACTAGCATCTCATTTCCTAAGACTGAAATCTAAAACACATTCGTAAGTTTCAAGATAACATTTTTAAAAATCTGTGTTTGTGGTTCCTATTTAAACACCTTTTTCTAAAAATAAAATTCTCAGTGTGACCAGAACAAACACAGACTGGGTGAAAAACGTTTCTGCCAAGTTGTGAGATTGATGTGAATTAAAGTAGCTGAAACATAGCCCATGTTATTGTAATCTGGAGTGTTAACGCGTGCCCTTCATCTAAGAAATGCAAAATATTTTCAAAACAAGCATCTGGTGACACCCAGCAGGGTCATATCAGTACAGCTCTCCAGAGGAGGTAATTTGCCGTGCAGAGACTTTGGGATGTTTTGCTAAAATCCTGACCCTTTATTTCTTAACACAGCTCAGAATTCGTAATTCTTTGATAAACTTGTTTCATATTTTATTCTGTTAACCTGATTGCTCCCCAAAATTCTAAAGAATCTTACTACATTTTAAGCTGGAGGGGATAATAAAATGAGACACCTGAATGAATTGGTGAGTTTCAGGTGTATTTTGACCAAAAAGCCTTTCACACTGTTTTGGAAGTGTTAACTGTGGACTTTGGCACTTCATACCCTGTCCTCAGATTTGGGATTTTCTTTATCCCTTCTCCCATGTACTCTTAGAATGTGTATTTCATAATCTGTAGATTAGCTTGCTTTTTCTCCAATGATGAAAACATCAAAGAGCTTCAGACACTTGAGCTGCCGGTTGCAAATTGCAACTCCCAGCTCCACTTAAGCAGAAATAAGTAAGTCCCAAAAGAAAAGGTGAGCAGGGGACTCATAGAGATCCAATGGCAAAGCCTCTGTGGGAATTACAGAAGAACGATGTTAATTCTGCTCACTAGATACGTGAGCCCAGAAGGAAGACCAAAATCTGAGGCTGGGCAAAAAAATACATAGCAGAGGCTCTGACTTCCCATATGGAAATTATTCAAAAGGGAACCAATTGTTCTTTTCAAATTATTTCCAAGAAAGCTTCCTACTTAACAGTATGCCCTTCATTCAGTTGATCTTTTGTCTTCTATTCCTTTTATTTCCTTTGGAGCTTTTCTGTTTGTTTGTTTCTTTCTTTCTTTTTTCTTTTTCTTTTTTTTACATAGATAATAGCTTCTGGGTCTCATCATTTCTCGAACTTCAACTCAGTGACTTTTTTGGTTTCTTTGTATTCGGTAGGTAATTTGCAGGCATCTGATATCTCCTGGCTACATTTTATTTTATTTTATTTATTTTATTTTATTTATTTATTTATTTATTATAGTCACACAGAGAGAGAGAGGCAGAGACACAGGCAGAGGGAGAAGCAGGCTCCGGGAGCAGCACCGGGAGCCCAACATGGGATTTGATCCCGGGTCTCCAGGATCGCGCTCTGGGCCAAAGGCAGGCGCCAAACCGCTGGGCCACCCAGGGATCCCTCCTGGCTACATTTTAATACCAATACCAAGAGTAGGATCTAGCTACATTCTTTTTTTTTTTTTCTTTTTTTTTAATTTAGTTCTCCAACTCTATCTCCCTCTGTTATTCTGAGCCAGCTCAATTCTCTGACTCATCTTCCACTGCGTGCTGCCTACCTTTACCAAGGGAAAAAGAAGACCCATCTCTGAAAGGGGGAGGAGGGTATTTAAAAGTTCCCCATTATGGGGGGTGCCTGGGTGGCTCAGTCAGTTGAGTGACTTCAGCTCAAGTCATGATCTCAGTCCTGCATCCAGCTCTGTGCTCAGTGGGGAGTCTGCTTGTCCCTCTCCCTGCCCCTCTGCCTCATCCCCTGCTTATGCTGTTTTTGTCTCTCTCTCTCTCTCTCAAATAAATAAATAAAATCTTTTTTAAAAAAGTTCTCCATTGGCCCAATTTCTGCAAATTCATAATCTGAACATACACGTATAAATGAAAGGTGAACAATTGTCTCATAAATATTGGAGAACATAGTTGAATGAAGGGCAATATGTACTTGTGTGCTTAATTATCTTTATGATTAATAGAAAAACGCTTGACTTTCATAGGACAGAAACATTTTTAGTTCACTGAAACAAAGGAAGATTAAGTTTTTGTGCAGCCAAATGGTTTCTGGCCTAAAGGGACACACTTTAAAGAAAAGAACACAAAATCACAAATATAAAAAATATAAAATTAGAAACCAAAAGGAATGTAATTGGGGAAAAGTACAAAATACAGAAAGTATACATTCCACAAATACCGAAAATACACAATATAGAAAAATATTATTATTTTAATAATATAATAATATATAATATTATATTAATTGATAAATCTCTAATAAAATTTTTCCTTTTTTGCTTCTATTCTGAAAAAATACACAAAATTAATTGCAACACAAGAGGTATTAAAATACAGTTTTAAGTTGTTGCTACCTTGTACAGAGCTAGCATACATAGCATACAGATTATAAAATATAGTCAAATTACTCTTATACTACGTTGACTAAGTTGATGAATATGCGTAGGTATTTTGCCATCCAAGCACTTATTTTTCCAGTATGTATTTCTGCATTGCTAGCAATTTCGTGTACAATTTCATCTAGAACTGCAACAACATTCTAAGGACAAGATATGTCAGATACTCTAAGAAGTGATCTGACATATTGGAACGCAGTAAGCAGTGTGACAAGAGGTTCATTTCTCTGCAATATTTCTAAAGTCTGTGACTGATAAACCCAGGAATTCTTGGGCAAATTTTATTTCGTGTGATTCTCATTCAAAAAATGAAAAATATGATGCATTCATAATTGTACATTAATAAATATATTCCTGACATTAATAAATATCTTCCTGACAAAAGGGAGCAACCATTTTGATTAGGTAATAATGTGAAGTAGATGCTCTTACAATTCTCACTTGTTGATGTTTAGAAGTATTTGCCACAGATTAGCTTCTGGCTTCCTATTCTTAAAAGCCTTTCTCTTCCACTGTCCACATACTTCAGTGCCTGGCACTATCGGACACACTTGTATCACAATATAACTTCTGATGTTTTATCTTCATGTCATAATGCCAGGTGGGCAGTAGAAGTCTTCCAGAAGCAATTCTTTCAAAGGGGTCACTAATTACACAGGGAAGTGACTATCATAACTGTATTCTCAAAATGCCTGACACCAGAGGAAATGTGAGGGAAAGTTTGCATGGAGACAGGAGACTTAGCCAATTACAGATAAAAGTTTGCAAATTTTACAAGTCATCTGACCATGTGAACACATAGCTTGGGTCATTCCCAGGGCCTTGGATGGGGCATGCAAGGAAGACCCTCCATTAGCTTCACAGTTACGTTGCTTCAGCCTCTAACCTCATTGAGTAGTCGGACTTCCGGTTTCTAGCACTATGCAGCTTAGAAGTTGCCCCTCCATCCTAATAATAAGTAAAAAGCTAAACAAGCTGAAAAAATCAACAACTCTTCTTCCATTCATCAGAGAAATGAGATCACAAAGCAAACCACTATCCCCCTGGAAAAACAAATAGGCAGATACAAAGAATCACATCCCAACAAGGAGAAACTTGTAAGCATAAACCTTCACAGAAAATAAAAAAAAACTTCACAGGAACAATAAGAAAACTTGAATTGTAATTGACAGATTCCTGGAGTCTCCACGTGAATAAGTCTGAGAGTTAAAAATCTCTGAGAAACCCATTAAGGGGATGGGGGCACACATTTGTGAGTTTTATCTCTAGGAGCTCTACTAGGTTCTCAAAGTGAATATTAGAGAAAAGTCCCATCATGCTTCCTGCAGGGCTAAAGGGAAAAGGAACCATTTGAAATCTACCAGGGCATTCTGTTCTTAACAAAGTCTGCCCCCAAGAGAAACTATTTTATCAGAGCCTAACCTGCTGGGATTTTATCAGAGCCTACCTGACCTGAGGGAAGGGAAATATACAACCCTAGCCCTCTCTAGCCATCCTGTCCCACTATTGAGAAGTAGTGGTGAGGTTCACAGCCCAGAAACACAAGCTCACCAAAAGACTGAGAGGTAATCATAAGACCAATCAGAACTTCCTCTCTCCCCACACTTTATCACTACATTACTAAAGGTCTAATTACCACAATTCCTTTTACTAAATACATCATGTCCACTTTTTCAACAAAAACTTTCAGGGCATACTAAAAAGCAAAAACACAGTTTGAAGAGCCTGAACAATATCAGAACCAGAATCAGATATGGCAGGAATGTTAGAATTATCAGACCAAGAATTATAATAACTAAGATTAATGTGTAAGGGCTTTCACACAAAAAAATAGACAACATAACAGATGGATAACAGATGGAAATTCTAAAACACAATAAAAAAATGCTTTAGGTCAAAAACACTATAACAGATATGAAGAATGATTTGGTAGACTGGACACAATTGAAGAAAGAATCTCTGAGCTTGAAGATATGACAGTAGAAGTTTCCAAAACTGAAATGCAAAGAGGAAAAGACTGGGGTGGGGGGAGAACAAAATATCCAAGAACTATGGGACAGTTACAAAAGATATAATGTATGTATAATGGGAATTATAGGGAAAAAAAGAAAGAAAGGAACAGAAGTAATTTTAAGCAATAATGAGTGTGAATTTTCCTAAATTAATGTCTGCCACACTCACCAAGATGGACAGCTTCTGAATCATAAAACACTAATATATTAACTAATATATAAACACTAATATATCTTAATATATTTTTAAAAATATAAATCACAGGGATGCCTGGGTGGCTCAGTGGTTGAGCATCTGCCTTCTGCTCGGGGAGTGATCCCAGAGTTCCAGAATCAAGTCCTACAATGGGCTTCCTGCATGGAGCCTGCTTCTCCCTCTGCCTGTGTCTCAGCCTCTCTCTCTGTGTCTCTCATGAATAAATAAATAAAATCTTTAAAATATATATACATATATATATATTTATACACATACTTATATATATCACAAAGTGCCTGGGTTGCTTAGTTGGTTAAGCATTGGACTCTATATTTCAGCTCAGGTCATGATCTCAGGATCATGAGATCAAGCCCCGTGATGGAGTCTGCTTGTCCCTCTCCCACTGCTCCAAACTCTGCTCATGCTTGTGCTCGCAGTCTCTCTCTCTCAAATAAATAAATAAAATCTCAAAATTAATATATATTCATATATCACAAATGTTTGGTCTCAGACCACAGTGGACTTAGATGCAGAAGCAAAACATAAAGATAGCTGGGAAAAATCTCAAAATACAAGAGGATTAAACACTATAATTCTAAATACACATGGGTCAAAGTAGATATCTCAAGAAAAATTAAGATAAATTTTGCACTAAATGAAAATGAGAATGGGGGCACTTCAGTGGCTCAGTTGGTTGAGCACCCAATGCTTGGTTTTGGCTCAGGTCATGATCTCAGAGTAGTGAGAACAAGCTCCACATTAGGCTCCATGCTCACCACCAAGTATGCTTAAGAGATCCTCTCTCAAAGGGAACCCTCTTACACTGTTGGTGGGAATGTGAACTGGTGCAGCCACTCTGGAAAACTGTGTGGAGGTTCCTCAAAGAGTTAAAAATAGACCTGCCCTACGACCCAGCAATTGCACTGTTGGGGATTTACCCCAAAGATTCAGATGCAATGAAACGGCGGGACACCTGCACCCCGATGTTTCTAGCAGCAATGTCCACAATAGCCAAACTGTGGAAGGAGCCTTGGTGTCCATCGAAAGATGAATGGATAAAGAAGATGTGGTTTATGTATACAATGGAATATTACTCAGCCATTAGAAACGACAAATACCCACCATTTGCTTCGACGTGGATGGAACTGGAGGGTATTATGCTGAGTGCAGTAAGTCAATCAGAGAAGGACAAACAGTGTATGTTCTCATTCATTTGGGGAATATAAAAAATAGTGAAAGGGAATATAAAGGAAGGGAAAAGAAATGTTGGGAAATATCAGGAAGGGAGACAGAACATAAAGACTCCTAACTCGGGGAAACGAACTAGGGGTGGTGGAAGGGGAGGAGGGCGGGGTGGGGGGGAATGGGTGACGGGCACTGAGGCGGACACTTGACGGGATGAGCACTGGGTGTTTTTCTGTATGTTGGTAAATTGAACACCAATAAAAATTAATTTAAAAAAAAAAAAGAGAGATCCTCTCTCTCTCCCTCCCCCTCCTTCTTTGCCCCTCCCCCTGCTGGTGCCCTCTCTCTCTCTCTCTCAAATAAATAAATAAATAAATCTTTAAAAAGTAATAAAAGGATATGAAAAGAAAACATTAAAACTTGTCGATGCAATAAAAGTGCAAAAAGAGAGAAATTTATAGCATTGAATGCATGTATTACTAAAGAAAAAAGATCTAAAATCAATTGTCAAAATTTCATCAGGAAACTAGAAAAAGAAGAGCAAATCAAATCCACAGTAAACAGAAAAAAAAAATAAGAATCAGAGCTGAAACTGAAAACAAGAATTCAATACAGAAAATCAATGAGAAACCAAAAGCTGTTTTTAAAAAAATTCTATAAAATCAATAAACCTCTAACAAGGCTAAAAAAGGGAGGAGGACTCAAATTTCTCTAATCAGAAATGAAAGAGGGGATATCAGCACAAATCCTATAGACAACATAACCTCGAATTTGGTGATGGCTTTTTAGATACAGCTCCAAAAGGGTTATCCATGAGAGAAATAATTTATAAGCAGAACTTCATCAAAATTAAAAACTGCTCTATGAAAGACACTGTCAAGAGGATAAGAAGGCAAGCCATAGACTGAGGGAAAATATGTGTAACAGACACAGCTGATAAAGGATCATAATCCAAAGTATACAAGAACACTTAAAACTCACCAGTAAGAAAACAACCAGGTTTTTAAAATGGGCAAAAGGACTGAACACAAACCTCACCAAAAAGATATATAGATGGCAAATAAGCATATGAAAAGATGCTCCACATCATATGTCAATAAGGAATTACAAAATAAAACAACAGTGAAATACCACTATATACCTATTAGAATGGCCAAAATCCAAAACACTGACAACAGCAAATGCTGGTGAGAACAAGGAGCAATAGGAATCCTTATTCATTGCTGGTGGGAATGCAAAATGGTACAACTACTCTGGGAAACAGTTTTGTGGTTTCTTACAAAATTAAACATACTCTTACCATACAAACTAACAATTGTACTTCTTGGTATTTTCCAAAAAAAGTTGAAAACTTATGTCCACACAAAACCTGCATGTGGATATTTATAGCAGCTTTATTCAAAATTGGCAAAACTTGGAAGAAACCAAGATGCCCTTCAGTAATGAATGGATAAATATACTGTGGTACGTCCAGATGATGGTACTAAAACCCAAGAAGCTCCCAGGCCATGAAAAGACAGACTTAAATGTAGGGGTGTCTGAGTAACTCCAACAGTTGGGCAGTTACCTTTGACTCAGGTCATGATCCCGGGGTCCTGGGATGGAGCCCAGTGTCAGACCTCTGCTAAGTGGGGAGTCTGCTTCTCCCTCTGCCTACCACTCCCCCTGTTTGTGCTCTCTCTCCCTCTCTCTTTCTGACAAATAAATAAATAAAATCTTTATTTTTTTCAAGACTTTATTTACTTATTCATAAGAGACACACAGAGAGAGGCAGAGACATAGGCAAAAGGAGAAGCAGGCTCCCTGTGGGGAGCCGGATGTGGGACTCAATCCCGAGACCCCAGAATCACGACCTGAGCCAAAGGCAGACACTCAATCACTGACCCAGGTGCCCCATAAACAAAATCTTAAAAAAAAAAAAAAAAAAAGACTTAAGTGTAAGAAGCCAATCTGAAAAGGCTTTATACTATGACTCCAACTATATGATATTCTGGAAAAGGTAAAACTGTGGGACAATATAAAGATTGGTGGTTTCCAGGGGCTTGGAAGTAGAAAGCAATAAGTAGGCAGGGCACAGACGATTTTTAGGGCAATGCAACTACTCTATACTGTACTATAATGGTGTATAACATGTCATTATGAAATTGTTCACACCTGTAGAATGTACACCACCAAGAGCAAGCCCTATTATAATTAATAAACTTCCAATGATAATGATATGTCAGTGTAGTTCACCAATTGTAACCAAAAAATCCTCTCTGGTAGAGGATGTTGATAATGAGGGAGTCAATACATGTGCAAGGCAAGGGATATAAGGGGAATCACTATACCTTCCTTTCAATTTTGACATTAACCTAAAACTTCTTTAAAATACAAAGTCTATTTAAAATAAATATACAAAATAAATTTTTAAAAAGATTTTATTTATTTATTCATGAGAGACAGAGAGAGAGGCAGAGACACAAGCAGAGGAAGGAAGCAGGCTCTCCGGGGAGCCTGATGTGGGACTCCTCGGAACCCTGGAACCCCAGAATCCCAGGATCATGACCTGAGCCAAAGGCAGACACTCAACCGCTGAGCCACCCAGGCATCTCAATATGTAAAATAAATTAGTTTTTTTTTTTTAAAGAGTGGTTGCTTGGAATTATTATAGATAAAATTATACTTATTGGGCATAGAAATTAAAGTTGTTTGCTCTGCATTAAGTAGAGCCTTAAGCATATCTGCAATAACACTGGAAAATATGACAAAAATAGTGAAAAGGGTTTTCAGTCATATGCTAACACAGCTATCTTTTGTTTTGTCAAATAATGACTCTTTTTATCTCCTACTTCATTCCATCTGCTTCCTCCACTTAGCAACAAGAAATACAGCAATTATTTTATTTATCCAACTAGCTTTCTTTAAAAATCTTCCTTTTCTGTAATTTTATTATTTTTTTAAGATTTTTTATTTATTTATTCATAGAGACACAGAGAGAGAGAGGCAGAGACACAGGCAGAGGGAGAGCAGGCTCCATGTAGGGAGCCTGATGTGGGACTCAATCCAGGGTCTCCAGGATCACGCCCTAGGCTGCAGGCGGCACTAAACCACTGTGCCACCAGGGCTGCCCTGCAATTTTATTATTTAAAAAGCATAGGATGGTATTTCCCAATACAAATACTTTCAATTACCAAAGCCAAACTGATATTTACATTAAATTTCTACAGTTGGACTAAAAAACAAAAATTTGTGAACAAAACTAAAATAACTGAATTAGCTAAACTAGCTACCTATTTAATTATTATCTTGATACTACACAGTAACTTGAACTTTATTATTTTTTTTCTGTTGTACATTCATTAATTCAACAAGTATTTGCTATAACATGGAACTTGAAGTTTGGTGGGCCAGATAGCCATGATTCAAATAAACAAATACTTATCACAGCAGCAAACTGTGACCAGTGCCATGAAGAAAATGTCTGCAGGATTTAGTAACAGCAAGATCTGACCCATTTCTTTCTTGGGGAATGGGAGGGTTGGGGATAGTTAAGGGGAGAACGTTTCCCTGAACAAATGGCATTTGACTTGAGCCTGGAGTTCGAAGAATTATAAAGAAGGTTAAAAGGCAGAAATGAACAGGTAGAGGACATAGTCTGTGAGAAGGTCGTAAGAAAGCTAGGAGCACTGGGGCACCTGGATGGCTCAGATGGCTAAGCAACTGACTCTTGGTTTCCTCTCAGGTCATGATCTCAGGGCCATGGGGTCAAGCCCATGCCCACCAGGCTCTGGGCTCTGAGCTGAGAGTAGAGTCTGCTTGTCTAGCTCCCTCTCCCTACCCCTGCTTACGTGCTTGCTCGCTCTCTCTTTCTTAAATAAATGAATAAATCTTTAAAGAAAAAAAGAAAGTTAGGAGCTCTGTCACTTAAGGGACTAGAGTGATACATCTAAGTATATAATTTTTTATCTCTTTGACTTTTGAACCATGTAAGAAGTAACATGGTTTAATATTAAGAAGTAAATATTCAAAGAAATACTGAATATATTTTATTCCTAAAAAGGAATACAAACTAAAGCAGATGAACCGGGAGGCCAGGGCCACTCAGTGGTTTAGCGCCACCTTCAGCCCAGGGCGTGATCCCCAAGTCCCAGGATGGAGTCCCACGTTGGGCTCCCTGAATGGAGCCTGCGTCTCCCTCTGCCTGTGTCTCTGCCTCTCTCTCTCTCTGTGTCTCTCATGAATAAATAAATAAAATATTTTTTAAAAATAAAATAAAATAAAGCAGATGAACCTTATTATATTCCAAAAGAATAACATATCCACACTTGAGGTGGGAGAGTGGGGTAGAGAGTCAGGATGGGCTATTCAAGTCACTTTTGAGCATGGCATTTTAACACTTATAACTTCCTTCTAAAAGGAAAGAACTATATGAACATATGACTTTTAATATAGTAAGAATGTGTGTATGTGTGTATTTTTAGCACTATCTGCTGAGAAAGCCTAGAAGTAATCAGTCCCCAATAGCAATAAGAACAATTATTTCCCAAATTTTGGCTTCTAAACATATTTTCTACTAAAAGAGATCAAGGCTCCTTGGAAAAATGGCTGATACCAGCCTGAAGCAGAGAAAATATAAGAGGAACCTCAAACATCTTGTCACACTGCCATAAGAAAGCGGTTCAAAAACAGCAGGGATGCAAAAAAAAAAAAAAGCACTGGAATATATTTGAAAAGGTCCTTACCTAGCCAAATCTGGGGCAATTTCAATAGGAAAATAATTCTGTTAATAGATTAAAACCCATTAAAAAAATAAGAATCCATGAGTTCATACCAATATAGAAAGCCTAGGAATAAATAAGTGAAAGAGTGAGTGGATGAAGGAATGAGAATATAAAAAGCTTTTATTTATTTATTTATTTATTTTGTTATTTATTTTGTTATTTTGTTTTTCAGAGAGAATGTGCACACATGCATGTGCACAAACAATGGGAAGGCAGAGAAAGGGCCAGAGAGAGAAGAAGAAAGAGAATCTTAAGGATGCCCCTCACTAGGCTCAATCTCACAAACCTAAGATCATGACCTGAGCTGAAATCAAGAGTCAGACACTTATGTAACTGAGCCACCCAGGTGCCCCAGAAAAAAACTTGTATGACAAATATTATAATTGACTGGGGCAAAAATCATCAATGGATACTTAAACTAGTAGGTGAAAGTTTGATAATGAATCAAAGATATTCAAATCAAATATTATCTCCCAAGAAAACATTTTTTAATTGAAAATGGAAAAACATGGGATCCCTGGGTGGCGCAGCAGTTTAGCACCTGCCTTTGGCCTGGGGCCTGATCCTGGAGACCCAGGATCGAATCCCACGTCGGGCTCCCGGTGCATGGAGCCTGCTTCTCCCTCTGCTTGTGTCTCTGCCTCTCTCTCTCTCTCTCTCTCTCTGTGACTATCATAAATAAATAAATTAATTAAAAAAAAAGAAAATGGAAAAACAGAAACTTTACTAGGTGATCAAAGTTAATATCATTGGAATTAAGACAAATTACTGTCATGTGCCACATGATACAGTGTCCTGAGTAGTACACAACATCACTTTTGTAGTATTCTTGCTAAAAAATGTCGAACTAGTCATAAGGAAACATCAAACAGACACAAATTAAGGAACTTCTTTCAAAATAACTGGTCTGTATTCTTCAAATATGTCAAGGATATGAAAAACCAAAGCAGACTGAAGGTCTTTTCCAAATTAAATGAGACTGAAGAGGCATGAAAACTAAGGGCCACGTGAGCTCTCAGATTGAATAATAGACTGAAATTGTTTTTTCTTTTTCTAAAACTTTTTCTTTTGAAATTAGGAACTTCAGCTCCTCAAAAGATATTTTTAAGAGAATAAAAGGACAAGCGACACACTGTGAGAAAGTATTTACAAATCATGTAGTTGAAAAAGGATTTGCATCCAGAATATATAAAGACAAGACTCCCTGATCATAATGTCCAGAGTATCATGCTATTTTCTCTACTTCATATCTCAAGATTTGTACAATCTAAGAAGGGGAAGATGGATCAGATCTGGTGCTAAAATATACAGTAGGCATTTTCCTAGTGATTTGGGAAGGAAACAATAATTTTAAAAGGTAGAGGACAGGAGGAAAGAAAAGAAAAATGGGTCTTCCTGGAAGCACTATTTTCAAACCCTGTTTTTGAGTTACTCAGAGAGTACATGGCATTTTTTTTTTTTTTTTAGTACATGGCATTTTATAGCTGCTGCTCTCATAATGTCCTTCTCCATTATCGTGATGACTGAGAGGCATAATTTGATTACCTGCAGTTCATTGTTAAGGACGCATAGTCATTATCACAATATATAACTGAATTAACAGAGCAGGAATTTGTCCAAAATAGCTACCAGTATTGTTCAGTCTCCAGCCCCTGATTGTATACTACTGGTCACTCTGGTATTTAATAGCATAATATGAGTTTCTTTCTGTGATGCCATTTTCTCACACAATCCTGCTGAAATAAACTTGTTGTTTTATAGAAAGAAAGTTACTTCAGAAGTTGTAGAGATTCTTTGCTGCTTTAAAAAGAAATTATAATATGACCAATGTGAAGATGCAATCACTCAAAAAGAACCAAAGAATCAAAAAAAAGAGTAAATCCTGAGAGGTGGGTTATTTGACAAGATCTTAAGAACACAAAGGAAGCAAACCTAAAAAATTATAGAGGGAAGACAATTTTAATCTGCCAACTGGGAGTGGAGGAAGGGAAATGAAAACTAGTAGATGGCAAAGCATTCATAGTTGGATAGTTTAGGTTCGTTAAATTGAAATGGACGAGATTGAAGTTAAATACAGTTCATTTTCAGTCTTCCCTATCTTTGATTAACCTCACTGAGTTGCAGTAGACCCCTCTGCTATGTTTCATGACATAAATACTTAAAATTAAAATCTGTTTCAATTGTTACTGCTTCCTGAAGTGGGTCATAACACTGCATATCACAAGACGACCAAATGGGGTGTCAGGACCTAACAAATGTTTGCCAAAGGTATTTTTCATACTGAACAAATTTACCATTTTACCAAAAACACTATAATCTACTCTTGTATTCATAGATCATCCTGCAGGATATATGACCCCTTTCCAGAGCACCTAAAGGAAACTTTAGGCACTCTCTACTTTTTCCCCTTTGATGTTCTTTCCTCTTTCTTCACAGAGTTAATGAAGACATCTGCCTGACAATACTCAGCTTGTCAAATTAGACAATGAAGAGCCCAATCTCCCTTGTCATCTGCAAAAAAATGGAAACCAAAAAGTATGTCAGAAATACATACACTTTATCTTGCCCTCAGCCTAATTATAAGAAGAATGATGGATGCTGAATGGTTTTACAAGTCTCTTAATTTTGATGCTCCCTCTTGCAAAATGAATCTTTATTACTACTGAAACCCATGAGCAGCATGCATAAAACAGGGAGAGAAATTGCTGAAAAGTGGATAGTAAAATATGTGGCTTTTCACTTATTCAAATACTTGATCCAATATGCAGAAAAGTCTACTTGTTAAAGTATAGAAGGAAAGTTGAATAGAAAAGAAGGAAAGGGCTTCCCTTAAGGGTTTGAAAATCAATTCCAAATTTCCATAAAGAACTAGACCTGCAGATGACATGTACAATGTATACCCACGTATATCTGTTGTCCACAGAGCTCTCTTGTCTTTATTCGCATTCAAATTTATTCCTTCTCTTCTCTTCTTCTTTTCTACAACATTTCAATACAGCTCTACATCTAATGTAAAAAGAAGAGACCATCTCTTATGCCCACTAGGAAATCATTTGTTTGTGTTTACTATTATACCTTCTTATTATGCGGACGTATTTGGAATGTGTTATCTAGAATTATTTCCTATGACAAACAACTATGAAATGGGTATTATTTGACATGTTCTTATGACATTTCAAAAGAGGAGCAACTCAATCCAAAATACTAGTTCCTTGATGGACATTGGTCTTCAATGGCTGCCTAATCCTCCTCTGCTTTGCTTTGCTTCTTTCTTTTTCTTTTCATTTTCTTAAGATTTTATTAATTTATTTTAAGTAAACTCTATATCCAACATGGAGTTTGAACTCAAGATCCTGAGTTCAAGTGTCACATGCTCTACCAACTGAGCCAACGAGGTTTCCCCCTGGTTTTCTTTTAGAAAAGTACTTCATCCCCATGGTAGAAGGGCAATTGCCTATCTTTGGAGGCTAAGAGATCCAGGTCTTTTTTCTGATAGACCTGAAGGTCAGATGTATGACAACCTCAGCCAACCAAGTTATCTCTCCTGAAACTATGAATCCTGAGTGAGTGATGCAAGAATGAAGAAAATATTGTAGAGATGATTTCTTTTTACTAGCTTCGTAAGAGAAGAAGTGTGCTGACCAGGCATCTTTCACCATGCAGTGGTTGCTGTCCTTCCTACTTTCTGTCCTCTCAAGCCCCCTCTCTTCCCAAGCCTGACCTTACAGCCTCATAGCCTGTTATCCCTACATACACAAGCACCATATCCATCCTCATCCCTGCCACCGTAGTCTTCAATTATCTTTAGTTTAAGAAAATAGCAGTCAGTCTCTGTGGACCACAAGTAAGGAAATCGATAGAATACCCAAGAGATAGAAATGAATATTCAAAAGATAATTTGTAAACTCTTTCTGATTTCAATGGAAATACATGTGAGAGGGAAATTGATAGGGTGTTTCTATACTATATGAAGAAATAGACCTCACAAACTATAAAGAAACATTTTTAGATTTTTCCCTTTTAAATATTTTCAGCATGTTTTGGGAAAATGGTAGCCAGATTTTTAAAGAAAAAGATGCGGGGTACCTGGGTGGCTCAGTGGTTGAGTATATGCCTTTGGCTCAGGTCATGATCCCAGGGTCCTGAGATTGAGTTCCATGTCATGCTCCTCTCAGGGATCCTGCTTCTCCCTCTGCCTATGTCTCTCTGTGTCTCTCATAAATAAATAAGTAAATCTTTAAAATAAAGAAAGAAAAGAAAAAGGTGCAGTTGTTGATGTAAGAGTCTGTCCCTCTACTTTAGGAGGGATATTAATAGATAAAACCAGGGTTTTTAAACTTGACATATTATGAAACCTGAAACACTAAAAAAATTTGCAAGGTTAGGGGCACCTAGGTGGCTCAGTCAGTTAAACATCTGACTCTTGGTTTTGGCTTAGGTTATGCTCTCAGGGTCATGAGATTGAGCCCCACCTCGGACTCTGCTCTCAGCGAGGAGTCTGCTTGAGATTTTCTCTCTCCCTCTCCTTCTGCCCCTCCTCCTCCCTGCCCCCCCGGGCCCCCTCACATGCAGATGCACACACATGTGCTCTCTTGCTCTCTCACTCTCTCTCACTCAAATAAATAAATAAATCTTTAAAAAATAGTTTTGCTAGGTTAGAAAGAGTTCTGAATAAAAGACCAAATGATCATAGTAATGACAGTGAAGTAAGTGGATGAGACAAGAGAACATGTCATCACTGATCCCAATTAATACTTTTGTTGACAAGCAGCTGAGTCATGACATGGCAGTGAGCAAAGAACTGAATGAGTAGAGTAGAAAGAAGCTCATGGATGAGAGAAGACACATAAGAAATCAAAATGATATACTCATAGACAAAGTTGGATAATGACTCTACTTGATTACTATCAGTTATTAATATTACTAACACACTTCCCTATGTATTACCAATTTGCGGGGGGGAATTTACCTTTGATATATGTTTCTCACTTTAAATTTTTTTTAATATTATAGAAAAAAAACTCTCAAAGATTGTGAATTCTGGGATATGATAATTTACCATACTATGGGCAACACAGAGCTAAGACTGAATGGGATACATGTGTGATGTATTTGTGAGAGAGACAAGCATAAGTATAAAGAAAAGCAAGGGGGTAGGAGGAATGGATGGAAATTCAAGCCTGAATTGCCTGAACCAAGCTTCATGCTGGAAAGAAATGAAAGCCAACATAAAGATTGCAAACACTTAAGGAGTATTGGGAAAGAAAAACATAACAGAATTTTTATAAGAGCTCTGGGAGACATACATGTTAAAGAGAAAGAAGAGCCAGCAAAATATAAAAATATAAAATATCCTTCTTTACTGAAGAAGGAGCAAGAGAACTAAAAGAATACATTATAATTGCAGTAAAGAGAGATTCAGGAAAAGGCTGCACACATGTCAAGGAAATTGCTGAGAGAGGAGAGGCTTACAAATTGAGTCATACATAAACATATTATTACATTGCTAAATTTTCCCTGATTTTTAATTAAAAGACATTCATCATTCAATTTGATGAAATTCTGAAAAGCATTTGGAAGATACCAAAGATCTATTGATGACATTTCACCACAACATAATTATTTCCGGAGAACATGCTGAATATACACATGTCGATTTTCGTGGCAAGAATTACAGAGCCAGGGACATGGAGACTTGTTACCATCAAAAGGTGTGTGCTTGACCAGCATCGGTGAAACAAAAAGAACTGAGTCCACAGTTAATCCTAGGAGTAGTTCTGTATAATTGTGATTTGTTTCATTATTGTACATGGCAAGAAAATCACTTCGGAGTCAAAGAAGCTTGGGTTCAAATTTGAGCTCAGTTCAGCTTTTTCCTAGGTGTGTGACTGCAGACAGCTTCAGTACTCCCACCTGTAAAAGGTGCACTTGATAGTGTCTCTTTATGGCTGATGAAGTGTTTAAAACTGGAGTTATTGAGCCTGGGTGGCTCAGTGGTTGAGCACCTGCCTTTGGCCCAGGGCATGATCCCAGAGTCCTGGGATCGAGTCCCGCGTCAGGCTCCCTGTATGGAGCCTGCTTCTCCTGTGTCTCTGCCTCTGTGTGTGTGTGTGTCTCATTAGTAAATAAGTAAAATATTAAAAAAGAAAACTGGAGTTATTTTTTAAAATACCTATACCAATGTAGGAAGAGTTTAGAAGGTCCAGCTTGCTATTTCCTCCCTTCCTTGACCCCTACCACTATCAGAAAACAAACAAGGTAGAGCCTCCCCACTGATACTCAAATTGAAATCTTAAAATCCCATTTCAGATTAATCCATCTGGCCAAAGACTGTGTACTATTTTAGAAATTTAAAAATACTGAAAGATAACACATTCGGTCTGTCAGTCACTTCTACCTCAGTGGACACATTTATGAAACCCTTGGCTGAGAGCGTCTTTTAATGGAGGCAGAAAGCCCATGAAAACCCTAAATCCATTTGCAGTGGTAGCATAAATGCATCATCCTGAGATGTCGAACCCGAGGGCACAGACAGATTTTATCTCTTTTATGGTTATTTCCTAGGGACTAACTTAGAGACTTTGGGAAGTATCATTTGGGGTGGGGGTAAGATCCATTTGATATTTAACATTTATGATTTTCTAGAGTGCCATAAGGGTAAAATATAAAAGCCTTTATTAATATTCAAGCATTTGTAATACATTTTTATTTATACATAGCCTTTATTCCCAGAGCTCTTGGGACTTTGCAGACACATTACAATTCAGACTCAATTTATCTTCACAAGTGTGTCACTAAAGTGTATAAGGAGGCAGTATAATTCTATTATCTTCAGATTACAGATACAGAGGAAAAAAAAAAGGCAGAGACAGATAAAGTAATTTATCTATGGCCTCACTACACGTAAGTAGTTGAGCAGGGAATAGAACCAGTCATGTAATAGATACCTCTCCTGTCAGATAAGGACACCAGTGTCCCATCCCAGCTGGAAACTGTCTTTTTCTGAACCCTTACTACCAACTTGATGAAAAGATGGGAAGATGGGATCCTATTCAGGGAAATAAAAATAAATAGTTCAGTCTCCAACACATCACTGCAGATACAATTGCTATGGATTTGGTCGCTGTTAGGTAAGGCATTGTTTGTTGAGGCTAAAGTTCAGAGCAGCTTTCTGTCCATTAGATGAGCATTTGTGTATCATATAGAACCTGCAGGGCTCCTCCTTTGCTGACCTTCCCACCAAACCCTTCCCTTTTTAAAATTTTTAAAATTATTTTTTAAAATTCTACTATAGTTAACATACAGTGTTCCTTAGTTTCAGGTACAATATAGTGACTCAACAATTCTATACATTATTCAGTGCTCATCATGATAAGCGTGCTTTTTGATCCCCATCCCCTAATTTACCCACTTTCCCCCCACTTCCTGTCTGGTACAACAGTTTGTTCTTTATAGTTAAAAGAATGCTTCTTGGTTTGTCCCACCAACCCTTCTTTAGCTGGCTTCATCGCAAGTGTTGTTAAACAAATCCCTTCAAAAGTCTAGCACGGCTGAATCTTAACTTTAACATCTCCACCCACCAAACCAGAATCATGCCGCAGCCACTCTTAAAGGTAAAAATTAGAACATACATACCTCTGGCCCTGAGCCAGGTCTGAGGCAAGACTTTTACTTTTGTTTTTCCATCAGTTGTTTTCATTTCAGAGGTCACTGTTCAGAAGAAAACAGGAAAACCTAGCACGAATATTTTCACGTAGGGATAATAAACAATCACTTGTTCATTATTTTTGTTTATAAAAATTGACTTCCTTTATTTCTTGAGAAAAATTAAATAAGATGGGAGAAAAATTATTAAAATGGAATGTTTAAGGTTAGATGGTCAAGATAATTTATTCATTGTAAAGGTATTGAAAGATGTTGTAAAGCCTCGAATCAAAGTCTTCTTTAATTGTTTGGGATTGTGACCAGCTTGAATTTAGGTAAGAGAAACTGCATTAAAAAATCTGTGAATGGCTTAGATACAATCTCTTTCCTCTGTCACTTAAAGCAAAAATAAAGTCTCCATCTATTTTTTTTTCCAGGTTCATTGAGAAATTGGCATATATCGCTGTATAAGTTTAAGGTATATAGCGTGATGGTTTGATTTACATCTATTGTGAAATAATTACTGCTGTAAGTTTAGTTAATATCAATCATCTTGTATAGATACAATTAAAAGAAAAGAAATATACTCTGTACCCAGCCTATTCATTCAGCCCCACTCACTCAACCTCAACAGCCATTGATCTTTTCACTTTCCCATAGCTTTGCCTTTTCCAGAATGCCATATAGTTGGAATCATACACAGGCTTTTCAGATTGGCTTCTTTCATTTAGTAACATGTATTTAACATTCTTCCATGTCTTTTCATGGCTTGTTAGCTATTTCCTTTTTAGCACCAAATAATATTCCCTGTCTGGATGTAATACAGTTTATTTACCCATTTACCTATTGAAAGACATCCTAGTTGCTTCCAAGTTTTGCCAATTCTGAATAAAACTGCTAAATACATCCATGTGCAGGTTTTCGTGGGAACAAATGTTTCTCACTTCTTTGGACAATACTAAGGAACATGACTGCTAGATCGTAGTAAGAGCATGTTTAGTTTTGTAAGAAATCACCAAAGCATCTGTATCATTTTTCATTCCTACCAGCAATGAATGGGAGTTCCTTAGTTCCATAGCCTCTCAAGTATTTGGTGTTGTGTGTTTATTTTGATCATTCTGAGAGGTGTGTTGTGGTATCTCATTGATTTGGTTATACATTTCCCTAATGTAGAGCATTTTTTCGTACGCTCATTTGCCATTTGTATATCTTCTTTGAGAGGTATTTTTTTCACACAGTTTGCCCATTTTTTAATCTGGTTGTTTCTTTATTGTTGAGTTTCAAGAGTTCTTTCTATATTTTGGATAACAGTCCTTTATCAGATGTATCTTTTGCCAAGTATTTTCTTCCAGTGTGTAGTTTATTTTATTTTTTTCTAAACAGTATCTTATATAGGGCAGAAGTTTTTTATTTTCATAAAATCTAGCTTATCAATTATTTCTTTAATGGATCATGCCTCTGGTGTTGCATCTAAAATGTCATCACCCATCCAAGATCAGCCAGGTTTCTCCTATGTTATTTTCTAGGAGTTTTATAGTTCTGTGTTCTACATTTAAGTTTATGATCCATTTTGAGTTAATTTTGTGAAAACTATAAGATCTGTGTCTAGAGACACGTGGGTGTCTCAGTCATTTAAGCGTCCTAATCTTGGTTTCCGCTCAAGTTATTATCTCAGAGTTATGAGATGGAAACACACCTCAGGCTCTGCTCTGACTGTGGAGCCTGATTAAGAGTCTCTCTCCTACTCCCTCTGCCACCTCCTAAAAGAAGAAGGAGAAGAAGTAGGAGAAAGAGAAGGAAAAGAAGCAGAAAACAACAAGAAGAAGAAGAACAAAAACAAGAATAAGAATAAGAAGAGGAGTGTTCCTTACTCACAGTTTTGGGATTTTCCAAATTTTTGTTATTGGCTTTTAGCTTAATTTTATTGTGACCTGAGATCAGCATTGTGTGATTTCTATTCCATAAAATTTGTTGAGGTGTGTTTTGTAGCTCAGAATGTGGTTTATCTTGGAGAATATTATATGTGAGCTTGAGAAGAATGTGTATTCTGTTCTTGTTGGCTGAAGTAGCCTATAGATGTCAATTAATCCTGTTGATTGATGGTCCTTATATTTTTACAGTCTCCTTTTCCTCTATTTCTCTAAAAGGACTTCACAATATAACTAAATGATATAACTTCATCTCCCAAAATACTTTTCACATTTTCTCCTATCGATCTTTTATTATTTGTTCCCATTGCTTAGAATGTATTTATCCTCCATCCCATTTAATAATAATAAAAGATTCAACTCACTAAGAAAGTGTAACAATTCTAAATTTAAATATATCTAATAACCTTGCTTCAAAATATGTAGAGCAAAACTTTACCAGAACTATAAGGATAAATATTCAAATCCACAATAAAAGAAAAAGATTTTAACACAATTTTCATTAGCGATAGAATAAGGAGATATGAAATCTGTAAGGATATAGAAGATTTGAATAACATGATAGCAAATCTGACTTTTTCAATACACACAGGATATCCACAAAGACTGGCATCTCAAGAAGATAGTTGAGAATAAAAAAATCAAAACACTTAAAATAGAGGAAATACTAAGATAAGAGCAGGAATTCAGGTATCTGTCATATATTTTTGTATGTATGTTATTATTTTGTTTTGTTTTGTTTTTAACAATCCTTTAAAAAATATAAAAATCATTCTTAGATCACTGACGCAAACAAAAACAGTCCATGAGCCAGATTTGACCTGAGAGCTGTGGTTTGTTGACTACTGCCTTAGATCATACAGACATTAAAATGATCATAAGGGGAAATTATGAAAAACTTTATACCAATAAAATTAAAATTTTAAATGACACAGATAAAAACCCAAGTTACCAAAATAACACAATAATAGAAAATCTAGATTGTTTTATAACTATTAAAGTAACTGGATTCTTAATTTAATTCTTTCCCACAGAGAAAAACTACAGGCACAGATGGCTTTCCTGGTGACTTCTACCAAACATTTAAACAGACTTTTGAGGAGAGCAGTAAACAAGGGATTATTTATTTTCCATCATTTTTGAGGGAGCTTCTTAGCCTTGATATCAAAACATAACAAAAACATTATGAAAAAGAAAAGTTTCAAGGCAATATCACCTAGAACACAGATTGAAAAATCCTAAATAAAACATTACCAAATGATATTTTACCAAAATATAAAAACTTGAATTTATTCCAAGAATGCAAGATTGATTGAACATTCAAAGTCAATCAGTGTAATTTATTACATTAATAGAACAAAAGAGAAAAATCATATGACCATCTTAATAAACAGAACAAATATTGTGATAAAATTAACCATCTATTCGTAATAAAAATTTTCAGCAAACTAGGAAAAAAGGAAATTTATTTCCAAAAAAGTGTCAACAGGAAACATACGGCAAGCATTAAGCTTAGTGGTGAAATGGTGAAAGCTCTCCTACTGAGACCTGAAACAAGGCAAGTATGTCCACAATCACCACTCACATTCAACATTGAATGGAAGGTCCCAGCGAGTACAAAAAGGCAACATGGCTAACACAGAAAGAACAACAAAGGTGGGGGGAAAGAGAGAGAGAGAAAAGGAAAAGATTGAGGAAAGGGGAAAAGGAAGAAATAAGCTTTCAATATTCAGAGATGATACATGTATGTGTTTGTAGAATTTCCAAAAAAAGGAATGTAAATCGGTATAGTCCCTATGGAAAACAGTATGTGAGTTTCTCAAAAAATTAAAAATAGAACTATCATATGATCCAGCAAATTCCACTTCTGGATATATATCTGAAGGAAATGAAATCACTGTCTCAAGGAGCTATCTACACTTCTATATTCATTGCAGCATTATTTATAATAGCCAAGACATAGGTGGAACCTAAGTATCCATCAAAGGATAAATGAATAAAGTAAATGTGATGTCTATGTATATTATGATATATATGTATATATATATAAAATATTATTCAGTCATAAAAAGACAGGAAATCCTGCCATTTGTAATATTATTCAGTCATAAAAAGACAGGAAATCCTGTCATTTGTAACAATGTATATGAACCTAAAGGCTTTAAGCTAAAAGAAGTAAGTCAGACAGACAAAGACAAATACTGTATGATTTCACTCATATATAGAATCTAAAAAATCAAATTCATAGGAAGAGAATAGATTGATGGTTGCCAGAAGCAGGGAGTAAATGGGTAAAGGTGGTCAAAGGGTACAAACTTCCAGTTATAAGTGAATTCTGGGATTGTAATGTATAGTATGGTGAGTACATTAAGGATACTGTATTGTATACCTGAGAACAGTAGATGTTAAAAGTTCTCAACACACACCCAAAAATTATAACCATGTAAAGTGATGGATGTGGTAACTAACCTTATTGTGCTAATCATTTTGCAATATATAAATATACCAAATCATCATTTTGTACTCCTTAAATTTACACAATGTTATATGTCAGTTACATCTCAGTAAAGTTGGGGGAACAAAGAAATTCCAAAAGAACTACAGATAATTAGCATTAATGAAAGTTCAACAAGGTTGCTATGGGATCCCTGGGTGGCGCAGCGGTTTGGCGCCTGCCTTTGGCCCAGGGCGCGATCCTGGAGACCCGGGATCGAATCCCACATCAGGCTCCTGGTGCATGGAGCCTGCTTCTCCCTCCGCCTGTGTCTCTGCCTCTCTCTCTCTCTCTCTGTGACTATCATAAATAAATAAAAAAAAAAAAAAAAAAAAAACAAGGTTGCTATGTAAAATACACAAAAGCATTTCATTTCCTACCCTAGTTCATGAAGAATATTCTTTTATCTTCTAAAAGTTCCAGATGCACTCAAAGACATTTCTTGATATCAGAAATTAACAGCCATAAGACAAGATTTTTTAAATAATACTATTTAAACAAAACTGAAATTATCAAATTATCAAGCATCAAATCTTTTTAAAAATTTTATTTATTTATTTGACAGAGAGAGAGTGAGCACAAGCAAGGGGAGCAGGAGAGAGAGAAGTAGGCTCCCCACGGAGCAAGGGAGCTTGAGAGCTTGATGCAGGGCTTGAACCCAGGACCCTGGGATCATGACCTGAGCTGAAGGCAGAGCTCAACTGACTGAGCCACCCAGGCACCTCAAACATCAAATCTAACAAAAGACATACAGGACCTCCATGCAGAAAACTGTAAAACATTACTGATAAACATTATAGAAGACCAAATTAAATAGACAGACTGCACCATGTTAATGAATTTACGTAATATTAAAATGTAAATCTTCTCTGCATTGTTTTATAAATTCAATGCAATCTGAGCTAAAATCCCAATCAATTTCTTATTTTTTATCTTTATTTTTTTTAAAGATTTTGTTTATTTATTCATGAGAGACAGAGAGAGAGGCAGAGGTATAGGCAGAGGGAGAAACAGACTCCACGCAGGGAGCCCACCGTGGCACTGGATCCAGGGTCTCCAGGATCACGCCCTGGGCTGGAGGTGGCGCCAAACCGTTGAGCCACCCGGGCTACCCCCAATCAATTTTTTATTTAAAGTTAGTTTATGTATATCATGTGTATGTTTATGTTGGTGCATATGTGTTTTGGTTTATGTTTTTATGGAATTTGAAAACTTGATTCTAGAAAATATATGAAAACGCAATGGACCAGCCTGATTCCAAAATGGAAATATATGGAAATGCAATGGACTAGGAATAGTGGAGTACCATTGACAGAGTTCACGGTAAGAGGCCTTACTCCACAGGACATTTATACTTCCCTTAATGTGACAGTAATTAAGACAAGATGGTGGTGATGAAAGGACAGACAAAATAATGCTGAATCGGAGAAGAACAAACATGATACGTTCTCATTCATTTGGGGAATATAAATAATAGTGAAAGTGAATAGAAGGGAGAAGAAATGGGTAGGAAATATCAGAAAGGGAGACAGAACATAAAGACTCCTAACTCTGGGAAACAAACTAGGGGTGGTGGAAGGGGAGGAGGCCAGGGGGTGGGGGTGAATGGGTGGCGGGCACTGAGGGGGGCACTTGACAGGATGAGCACAGGGTGTTATTCTGTATGTTGGCAAATTGAACACCAAAAAAAAAATTATTATAAAAAAATAAAATAAATAAATAAATAAATAAATAAATACTGCTGAGAATATGGATATTCCCACTGGGAGAGGAGTAAGAGTGGGATGGGCCTTAAACCCAATCACACATCATTCAGAAAAACCAACTTTGGATAGGTTACACATTTAAATGTGAAAAGCAGGGGCACCTGGGTGGCTCAGTGGTTGAGCGTCTGACTTTGGCTTGGGGTGTTATCCTGGGGTCCTGGGATTGAGTCCCACATCAGGCTCCCCGCGGGGAGCCTGCTTCTCCCTCTTCCTGTGTCTCTGCCACTTTCTGTGTGTCTCTCATGAATAAATAAAATCTTAAAAAAAATAAAGTAAGCAAGGAAGTAATTTCATAATAGCTAAGGGGAGATGGAAGTGATATGACCCGGGCTTTGGAAGTACTGCTAAGATTTTATTTCTTGATCCCAGTGGTAGTTACATTAGAGTTTGCTTTAGGATAAATTATTAAGCCACACATTTTTATTTTACACATTTTTGTATGTTCTATTATTTTTTCAAGTTATATCTCTTGAAATTTAATTAATTTAGTAATATTGGGGGTTTGATGGTTCTTTATGTTTTTAATTGAGATATAATTGACATATAACATTGTATTAACTATAGGTGCACACAACATAATGTTTTGACATATGTATATGTTGTAAGATGAATAACATAAGATTAGTCAACATCCATTACCATACACAGTTACAAATTTTTTCTTGTGATGAGAATGTTTAGGTCCACTCTCTCAGCAACTTTTTTTAAAAAGTAATCTCTACATCCAACGTGGGCCTTGAACTCACAACCCCAAAATCAAGAGTCACATGCTCTACCAAGTGAGCCAGCCAGACACTCAATTAGCAACTTTTAAATATACAATACAGTATTATTGACTATAGTCATCATATGGTATATCACATTCTATGACTTGTTTATCTTATAACTAGAAGCTCGTATTGTTTGACCTTCTTCACCTATTTTGCCCACCCCACACACACACATACACCACCCCCAACTCTGGCAATCACCAACCTGTTTTCTGAGTCTGTGGGTTGGGTTTTTTTGTTTGTTTGTTTGTTTGTTTGTTTTTTAACTTCCACATATAACTGAGATTATACAGTATTTGTCTCTCTGTGTCTGACTTATTTCATTTAGCCATAATGCCTTCAGGATCCGTCCATGCTGTTGCAAATGGAAATAATTCCTCATATACACTTCAAATTCCCAAACTGAAAAGCTTAAAGAAACCTTCCATATGAATCGGGTTGGTGGCCAATGACACTGACACTTGCAGGAGCCATGGTCTTTGCAGTGTGCCTGAAATAATCTTATATTGAAGCCCACACAGCAATCTTCACCAAAGCTATCATCTCACTGATTTAAATGAAGGACTTGGGAGTTTCCTTTTTATGAACGGTAAAGATTGTCAGAAGAGAAGGAACAGCAGGTAGTTTTAATTAAACTCTCCTAGTAGAAAAAAATTCTCTTCTGCTGCATCATTGATGGACCTTCTAGGACCTCCCCCTTATGTAGGAGAACTGTCAGTATGGGCACACACACTTAAAACCTATGAAAGAGCCAGCAGCAATGATCCTCACCCCATGGTCACCATCACAGGAGGGAGCAATGGCGCTAAGTAAATTATCTCCAAGGAGCAGCCTTCTGTCCTCCATAGGCATTTAATGTATTGGCTTTGACAACCCTTGCCTCCTTTGTCATTCCAATTAAGTTATTAAAATTAAAGTAGACGTGCTTAAAGCTCAAGTGGTAGAGGTTCTTAAACAGGTCAGAAATCTGTGCCCTAAATTCTTAGTAAGATGCTTTCCCAGTTGTTTTCCCCTAGAGAAAGAGAAAAAATTATAAATGGTCATATCTAGATTCTTGTAGATTTGTTTTCCTCAGTTTCTATCCCACTAGATTAAAGTCCAACCTTTTGACATTCAAAAAAATCTCTATTTGATATGAGAAAATTAAAATTATTTTTAAAAATCCTTGCCAGGAATGCCTGGGTAGCTCAGTGGTTGAGCATCTGCCTTTGGCTCAGGTCATGATCCTGGAGTCCTGGGATGGAGTCCCACATGGGGCTCACTGCAAGGAGCCTGCTTCTCCCTCTGCTTATGTCTCTGCCCCTCTGTTTGTCTCTCATGAATAAATAAATAAAATCTTTAAAAAATAATAAAAATAAAAAACCTTGCAAGTGGCCTTCACCCTCCCCTAACCAAACCTCAACCTATCCTTGACAAAAATCTCAAAACTAGTCTCTGTAGACATACCTGGAACAAAAGAAATCAAATGGGAATTTTCATGTAGTCAGTACCATTGAGTTTAAAGTCAATTATCTGGGGTGCCTGGGTGGCACAGGCCATTAAGCATCTCCCTTCGGCTCAGGTCATAATCTTGGGGTCCTGGAATCAAGCCTCCCATCATGATCCCTGCTAAGCAGGGCGTCTGCTTCTCCCCCTCCCTCTGCCCCTTCCCCCATTTGCACAGTCTCTCTGTCTTTCAAATAAATAAAATCTTAAAAATAAATAAACAAATCTCTTTAAAAAGCCACTTAATGTTATAAGAAAAGATAACCACCTTTCTCATGCTAGAGCATACCAGCTCCTTGAATAAAGTTCAGTGGTCAAGGCTTGGCGAAAAGGAAATATTTCTGATGGTAGATAAAACAGAACAAAAAAGTTCCAAGTTAAATGCTAGAGAAATCTCTTAATGAAGATATTTTGCAGACTAGAGCAACCTCCGAGGGGAAATGATTTGAAGTGACATCGTTTGAGACATTTAAAATATAGTGGATAAAATACTCAAACCCACCATGAAGAAACACTTTTTGTAGAACTCTTGGGAAAATTAGTGAGATTTACAATAGGTCTTCTCTATGCGGAAGTAAGCCTAGGAGGCAGACCTGCTGTTGAATAAATGTTATTTTAAATTGGAGTGCGGTTGTATTGTAAGTCAGTCCCTTCTTCTTCAGAGAAGAGCATGAATGGGTAGGTTAGCCAAAAATTAAAAAGATTTTCTTTTTTTTTAAAGTAGTAGATATCTTCACAAAGCCTACCTCATTTTGTGAGTTTCTCCTCAAGAACCACATGCTTCAACACTCATTTTCTTTTAACTACTTTTTAAAATGTTCTCTACTCCCAGGATTTCCAACTTCTTTCTCTAATAAATCAGCATGTAACAGAGAAGAAAAGTTGGGAACTAACACAGTTTCAATTCCAAATGCTTAGATTCAATTCCACCTTTTTCAAGGAAAGTGAATTTCGTGGTGACCCTCCACGCCAAGGCTTTCCCACTTCAGGGCTGACCCAGCACAGCCCTAGTTAAGCATAAAAAATCACTTGTTTGGAATCAGCCCTTATGAGTTGAGGGAGAAAAAAACAAAAAACAAAAAACCAACCACCTACCTTTTAGAGAGCCTTCATTTAAAAGTACAATTGCCATATTCTATAAGCCTATTGATTTTTCTTCATTGTTGAGATGAAGAATGTAAACAGAATTGCATATTTACTCAGTCCGTTTTCTGATACCTTTGCTCCAAGAGCTCGGTGCTTCTGTCCCATGTGAATGAGAGGCTGATATTTCCAGAGCTGGTCCATGGAGATGACTGATGAACGACCAGACAAAATTCTGATTAATGCTTCATAATTAGGAGTCACCTCTACTTGAAGAGCCTTTATAAGTCCATAGTTTTGACCTCACTACCTTTTTTTTTCCCTTGGTAATTGCTAAAGTTTGACAGCCACTGTGTTTGTTGCCTGTAACATATGGCTAATTGAATCCGAGTTGGGGAAAGAATGACCACATTCCTAATTATGATCCATGGCACAGATCTGAAGCCTGAATAAATAGGAAACAAGGAAAAGGCTGCTGACCCAGAAAGCATACTATTATACAGTGACTGTACCAGAATGCAACTATTTCCAGAAATGCCTGAATATCACTTCTTTGTGGTTTGCTCTTTTTTTTTTAATCACAGAAGGTGTATAAAGGTTAGGCAGAGATTACTGTTATCCATGTGAGATTTGCAAGTCTGGACACTGGACACCTGATACTTAGTCTCTTGAAATTCATGTAATCTTACCCTGGGACACTTTGCATTTCTAATAAGGCAAATGCTGGATTTTCATCTTGTAGATTTTTCTCCATCCTCACCACTGCAGTAATGAAGATACATGTATATATTTTAAAACGTGTGCTTCAATTTTGGATGAATTTTTCTACAGTGGTTAATTTAATAGTAACATACCTCCTTTGAAATTTCTCCCCTGCGGGGAGAGGGAAGGCAGTAAATGAAACGCACCAAGAATACTCACTCATCAAACATTTTTGCTGAATATTTGAGTAACAGTGCAAGGCACGGTACTAGGTGTCAAAGGGTATACAGATGTTAAGACACTGTTTTTCAATTATTTTTTCAGTGCTTATGAGGGTAAGCAAGATGAACAATAGAAGTATAAGGTGAGAAAGGTTGTGGTATATACATAAGAAAATATTATTTGATTAACACCTCTCACTAGACTATAAATGCTATGAACGAAACCTAGCACAGTGACACAAGTAAGCATTCAGGATATGTTAACTGTAAATTGATCAAGGAATGACGTGGGATTTAGAGAGAAGTCACTTCTGATTGTGGGATTCTAGGAGACTTTTTAAAGGAGGTACATTTTTGTTTTAAGTCTTAAATGAATGGATAAGGTTATAGTGCATATGATGGGGGTCACTCTTCTAAGATGGCTCAAGCCTAGGCAAAGGAAAAAAGCACAATACAGGATATATTTGGGTGGCGCAATTGATCTAGTTTGAGAAAGTCATATATAATACTTGACATTTTGCAACATGTCATAAATTTTATAAAGATACATGAAAAGGAGTCATGTGAGATAGACCTAGTAAGGTATATTGGGAACAGATCCTGGATAACCTGGATTATTACAGGCTAATGATTATGACAAAAAGCAGTGATCCATCAATGTCCATGGGTTAATTCAAATCTCAACCATTTATTCATGACAGGAAATGTTCTCCTCTCTGAAATCTCTCAAGAACTCACGCACCAGCATTAACAAACTACAGTGGAAAATAAGGAGTATGATTTTCCCTGGAATTCATTTTTAGAAACAACTTGGAAGGCTATTGAGAATAGACATATATGTTAAAAACTTCAATCCTTCTATCTTTTTCTTTGGAGTAGCTTGCCAGCTATAACTAAAAATAATTCAGAAATTTAACTTAAGGACTGATATCAATGGCATCTTTATCTGGTAACATTTTTATTGTAAGACATTAAATCTCTCATGTGGTCGTTCTGGAAATGCAGGCAGTTTCTTTGGAATTGTGCAGCAAAGACTATCAGTCGTTTACACCAACAGCTGTTCTTCAGTATATTGACACCTTAAAACCCATTATTTTTGCACAGGAAACAGGGCCAACTGGAGACTTCCAAGGATAGAGTATACATTTTCATCTCTCTTTGCTAGTATACTTATGTAACTTAAAATTTGAGGAATAATAAGAAATAATATGTAAAGCATCTTAGATCATATTGCTGCTAAGGAAATATTCACCCCTCTCCTTTCCATGGGAGGAATACATACTTCTATCCCCGTTGATTTTGGATTTGGCCATGTGACTTGCTTTGACCAATGAGATGTCAGCATACATGACACACACAAAGGCTTGGTGTGTGCCTGTGGGGTTGGGCTAATCCTCTTGGACTCCTTCCAGTTGCCATGAGAAGAACTTCCAGTGTGTAACCATTACCCCTTTGACTCAGGATCTAAAATGAATACTTATGGAAGGGACCTAAGCCTAGCCCTCACCCAGAGCTTTGAGCCCCTGAACTCCAGCTGACACACAAAGGTGTGAACAAGAAATAAATGTTTGTTGTTTTATGCCACTAGGGTTGGTGATTGTCATCAGGCATTCGTTGACTAATGCCATCTTCTGCAGACTCTGTTCAAATTTGTCAAGATTTTATGCATCAGTAACTGCAGTCTGTGGTTTTTAGCCACCCCAGAATCCTTTTAGTACAAGTAAAGTGACTTAAAGATACAAACACTTAATTCATATTTTTGTTATAATATACCCATGAAATTAAGGTCAGAATTGACCTATGTGGCACGGCAATCCTATCTATGTCTATTGGCTTTTACAACTGTGATGGCTTCTAATAGAACTCACAGACCCACTTTGTCTGGAAATGTGACGATAAAGTAACCCACTGCCTTTCCTGCGACCATCAGAGCTTTTGAAGATTACCTCTAGTATTTATGAACTGGGAAATAGGACTCTGTCTCCTCACACCATTTATTCCTGATTTCCCTCATTCTTAGCAACTGACATGACGATCATTCTTCTTGAGAACATTAGTAGCTACTTTAGCACAGGTTATGGCAATAAAAGAGGTGCAAATTATTGCAAGATAGGTAATCCTTCTCAAGAGAGCTTCTTTAGTTTTATGTTCTGTCTATAAAACTTTCCAGCCCCTGGAATCTGATGTGGTCTCTCTTCTCTTTGGAAGCTATTTACTTAGCTATATACAGCCTCTCCTGATCTTCCTAAATAAAGTTCTTCTTTATTTGTTCAGCTCTCCTAGTTCTCCCCTCTATCATCACTGCACATGTGTGAACGTATTTTTCCTCGAGTCCTGAGTTACCAACAGTGGACTCCAGACACTTGGCCATGGACCCACAGGGCTAACAGTTTTCCAGCAGCCCCTCCGTGAGCTCGCACATTGTGTGACCTATGTGTTTGGCTTCTCATCGCCCACACAACAGATTGGCTAGTGACTCTATACACTCTACTCATTTCCTCCTTCCGAAACTTCACTTCACCAAGCTTCTTCCCTTTCCTGTAATAAGTCTCTTGTTCTAATACTACTTATAACGGCTGTGATTTCCTGAGTGTACTTACTTGTTTGTATGGCATTTTCTGCCCACCCTATCCTGTTCACCTGAACACAAGCCCACTGTTCACTACTGCCAATCAAATAGGAAGGCCTTTCAGGACTCCTATAACACCAAAGTGGGAATCTTTTTGGATTTTGTGCTTCAGTAGCCCACGCCCACAGTTTCTTAAGTGCCACGATGAATTTACAGGACCATTGTGGCATATTTAAATTTTTGAGCTGCTATTGTTATCTTCCTTTTTGAACCGAATTATTTAAATAAATGGAACTGTTAGGCTTTTAGTGTTTTACTTGTTTGTTTGTTATTTGTTTATTTAGGCCTAAAGATGCCATGGAAAAACTGACACACTAAGGACACCAAGAACCTAGGAAGGTAAAGAACCTCTGCACACCAGTAAGGACTCATGATATAAAAACAATGTAGAGGGACACGGTGGGTGGTTCAGGTAGTTCAGCATCTACCTTCAGCTCAGGTCATGATCCCAGGGTCCTGGGATGGAGCCCTGCATCAGGCTCCCTGCTCAGTGGAGAGCATACTTCTTCCTCCCTACTGATTGTGCTTTCTCTCTCTCTCTCTCTCTCTCTCTCTCAAATAAATAAATAAAATCTTTTTTAAAAAAAGAACAAACTAAAAAAAAACATAGAGCAAGAGCAAGGCTTTCCCCTCCATAAGGTCTCTGACTATCTCTTGGGAGGATGGGGTAATCAGAACACACAACTTTTCTCTTAGAACCAAGCTCCTTTGAGACAGCAAAACTCCCAGATAAGTCTTTGGGATCTTGGAGTAAAGGAGATTGGACCCCAACTCTATGAATAGGCCCCTAAGAATTGGCAAGAGAAGGTCTTAGCCTCACAGAGCTTTATAAATTCCGTGACAAGGGAGCAGCAGTATGATTGTCAAGAGCCCTAGAACAGAGTGGATGTAGCTGAAAGCCCTGCCAGACTGAAAGGCATTCATTCAGGCAAAAATGAAAAATGCATATAAGATGGCCTATATGGAGAGGATAGGGCAATGGGTGCCTTGAAGATGCATGTGTAATCAAATGTCCAATTCAGCTTTGAGGGCTTAGACCCAAGTAAGCCCTCCAGGACTTAATGCAACCCAAGGAGAATGGAAATAGAGATAGAGGGAAACCAAACACCTAACCACAATTAAGTTCTACCATGCTGCAGAATGGGTGTGCAAGCAGAAATAAAATTGAGTTATTGAAAAATAAAGGTCCAGGGACACCTGGGTGGCTCAGCGGTTGAGCGTCTGCCTTTAGTTCAGGGTGTGATCCTGGTCCAGGGATTGAGTCCTGCATTGGGCTTTCTGCGAGGAGCCTGCTTCTGCCTCTGTTTATGTCTTGGCCTCTCTCTGTGTGCCTCTCATAAATAAATAAATAAAATCAAAAAAAGAAAAATAAAGATCCTTTTCTTACATACTTTGATCTATGGACTGAGATCCATTACACCTATAATAAGCATATAAAATGGAAATCATTTCACCACTATTCAGGAAGGTGTTGTTTTTAAGAGACTCTATTTTTTTTTTAAGATTTATTTATTTATTTATTTATTTATTTATTTATTTATTCATGATAGAGAGAGAGAGAGAGAAAGAGAGGCAGAGACACAGGAGGAGGGAGAAGCAGGCTCCATGCCAGGAGCCCGATGTAGGACTCGATCCCGGGACTCCAGGATCGCACCCTGGGCCAAAAGCAGGCGCTAAACTGCTGAGCCACCCAGGGACCCCCAAGACTCTATCTTTTTTGAAGAAAAACTTCCTGTCCAAATACCGAAGAGAATTTTTTTGATATTTCTGATGAAGAGAGATTGTGGCTCAAATCAAAAACCACTCAAAATCTATCATGCTTACTGTGGCATATTTTATAAATATTAGAACTAAAAAGAAACACTAAGACTTTTTGGCTAGTGGTTTTCAAACATTTTAAATTAAGAAACTATTTCTGATCAAATATTCCTAGTAGAATATTATTAGATACTCCAAGAGATAAAAGTGGTGTTATTATACTAGCAAACTTAACTCAAATTTATAATATTTATTTAAAAAACAACCAATGAAAACAGTAAAGCTGTTTTGTAAATGTAAAGATATTAAACATTGGAGGTTATTGCTTTTAATCATGGTCATATCAGACACATGATCTTAAATCAGATATGATGCTCAATTTATTTCTGTATTTTGTATTCTCCATTTCCATTCTTGATTTCACAAGATAAATAATTGTAGTGGTAACAATTTTCTAATAGCTTATATCGTCATCTCAGATTATTATTTAATGTTTTAAGTATCTATTGCAATACAGCACACTATCTTAAAACTTAGTGGCTCAAGAAAAAATTACAATTCCTGGGGCACCAGGATGGTTAAGTTAGTTAAGCATCTGACTCTTGATTTTGACTTAGGTCATGATCTCAGGGTCGATAGATTAGGCTCTGCATTGGACTCCCCACTGTAGGTGGAGCCTGCTTAAAAGTCAAAATACAAAATTATAGTTAGTTTTTTTTTTTTTTAACTTATGATAGTCATACAGAGAGAGAGAGAGAGAGAGAGAGGCAGAGACACAGGCAGAGGGAGAAGCAGGCTCCATGCACCGGGAGCCCGACGTGGGATTCGATCCCGGGTCTCCAGGATCACGCCCTGGGCCAAAGGCAGGCACCAAACCGCTGCGCCACCCAGGGATCCCTATAGTTAGTTTTATATTTCATCAAGAAGGTTTCTTTTATATTCTAACAACTCAAGATGTGAACTTGGGGTTTATAAATATAACATTTTATAAATAAACAGATATGGTTCTTGACTTTTTCCTCAACATCTAACAAACACAAGAAAACAAATTTTAAATGAAATGAATCAACTCAGAGAAATGTTACTCACTATCTAGAGTCTCTGTGTTGGGGATCCCTGGGTGGCTCAGCGGTTTGGCGCCTGCCTTTGGCCCAGGGCGTGGTCCTGGAGTCCCAGGATCGAGTCCCAGGATCGAGTCCCAGGATCGAGTCCCTTGTCGGGCTCCCTGCATGGAGCCTGCTTCTCTCTCTGCCTCTCTCTCTCTCTCTATGTCTATCATAAATAAATAAATCTTCATTTTTTTAATTTATTTATGATAGTCACACAGAGAGAGAGAAGCAGAGACACAGGCGGAGGGAGAAGCAGGCTCCATGCACCGGGAGCCCGACCTGGGATTCGATCCCGGGTCTCCAGGATCGCGCCCTGGGCCAAAGGCAGGCGCCAAACCGCTGCACCACCCAGGGATCCCTAAATAAATCTTAAAAAAAAAAAAAAAAAAAAAAAAAAAAGATTCTCTGTGTTGGGCAGCCCAGGTGGCTCAGCGGTTTGGCATCTGCCTTCGGCCCAGGGCATGATCCTGGAGTCCCAGGATCGAGTCCCGCATGGGGCTCCCTGTGTGGGGCCTGCTTCTCCCTCTGCCTTTGTCTCTGCCTTGCTCTCTCTCTCTGTCTCTCTCTCTCTGTGTGTCTCTCATGAATAAATAGATAAAATCTTAAAAAAAAAAAAAAAAAAAGATTTTCTGTGTCTGGGATGCCTGGGTGACTCAGCAGTTGAGCATCTGCCTTCAGCCCAGGGCATGATCGTGGGGTTCTGGGATCAAGTCCCACATAGGGCTCCCTGCGGGAGCCTGCTTCTCCCTCTGCCTGTATCTCTGCCTCTCTCTCTCTGTCTCTCTCTCTCTCTTTCTCTCTCTGTCTCATGAATAAATAAATAAAATCTTTTTAAAAAAAGATTCTCTTTGTCCTTCTCCCTCTGCCCCTTTAAAAAAAAAAATCAGAATAATTTCTATAAGTCTAGAAATCAGGCCAAACACAGATGGCTGATTCTGCTCCATTTGGCATTAACTGGAGCCATCCTTCAGTGGTACTCAGCTGAGAGATGACCTTGTCTGGAGTGACCAAAATTACTTCACTCTCATGTCTGATTCTTTGGTAGGCACAGCTGGTAGGTAGGCTTAGCTGGGCCCTTCCCCCTCTCCATGCAGACTTGTGGTCTCTCCCTGTGGTTACTCCAGCAGGGCAGTCGAGTTTCTTGCATGGTAGCTCAGAAATACAAGAGTGAGCATTCCAAGAAGCCTGGGAAGAAGCTGCAAGTCTTCTTGTGACCTGGCTTCAGAATTTCAGAATGTCCTCTCCAACACATTCTGTTGATCAAATAAGTCACTACGGCCTGCCCAAGTTCAAGGGGAGGGAGGAATGGGCTCTACCTCTCAATGGGAAAATGGCATGTCCATAGAAAGAGCTGGAAGGATTGATGGAGGACCCTCTGGAAATAGCTACCACATTCGGGAAAACCAGTTGAGACATTTGAAAGAAAAGTGAAGTTTCAATGATTAACAAGTAATAATATCTAGAAACATTTCTTAGAAAATAAAAAAAAGAAAAGAAACATTTCTTAATTGGTAAATGTTCAATGTGGAGAGAATCAATGAACAGGTTTTCTCAGGCTGTCATTGCTTCATGGAAAAATGATTTTCAAACATATAGTGTTAAATTATGACGTTTCAATGGTGCTTTTTTAAAACCATGGACTTGAGGAACAGCGTCATCCAATATTTCTTTAAATTCTCAGAATAATTAGATTTATGTTATTTTATATATTGAGTCTGAATTTTGTTTCCATTTCTTTATGGACACTTTACTCTGTAGCTATAATTCATTGGGATCTTGAATTGCCAAACTAGCATGAGTTTCTTGTGTCCTGTAACTTGTTGCCCACATCATTACAAATAATCCTGAAAAACCAGCAATTGAAAATGTAAGCTTTAATAAAATTGAGATTTGTATACCACTAACACTGTGCGCAAAGATGATAGAAGCTTCTTAAAAGCTAGTGCCTGTCTTATACAACATATGATGACTAAGTATACTTTGGCAACAACGTTTCTGTGAATCTCCAATCCTTTGGTGCTCTTTTGCCCCTACCACTGCTCTTACACAGTCATTGAAGACATGCCTACATTAGAAGTATTTGAAAACTGATTTTAACTCTTAGCATTTTTTTCTGGTTCCTAAGAACCATATGTTTGATAGAGCATTACATCTTCCTCACATATGCATGTCAGAGCAAACCATAAATTAAGCAAAACTGAGATCCACAGTATTTGCAATATCATCAGTTGAACTGTAAAGAATTCATATGATTTCAGTTTCCTTGCTAATGTATCAAGGTCAGTGGATGTATTCTTAAATCCTCTCTAGATTGTGTTATCAGATAATGTTACTGATCTGCTCCCATATTTGTTACTGTGTTATATGTTATTTGTTGCTGTATAACAAATCACCCCAAAGATTAGTGGCTTAAAAACACAATTAAAAATTTTTTTTTAATAATTCTGTGAATTAAATGGTCCATGCTTCTGCTAGTTTTGCCTGGTTCACTGCTGTAGTTGCATTGATCAGGTGACTTTCCCTGGGCCAGAAGGTCTAAGATGGTCTTACTTATGTCTTGGATTTTGGTTCTAGCTGTTAGCTAAGGTGTTCTTTTTGTGTAGTTTCTTATCATTCAGTAGCTAGCTAGGCTACTTTTCATGATGGCCAGAGCATTTCAAGAGGGAAAGGCAAGAAATTCTCAGCTTTAGGGGTCTAGCCTTTGCACAATGTAACTTCAGCAACATTGTATTAGTATAACTAGCGGAGCCTTCGATAGCTCAGTTGGTAGAGCGGAGGACTGTAGTGGTGTATTAGTATAACTAAGTCACAAGGCAAGTTTAGATTCAATGGGTGGGAAAATAGGTTCCACCTCTTGATGGATCCAATACTGAAAGAATCCAATATTGAAAGAATCTGGAATCCTTCTGTCTACATTCACAAAATTTTATTTACAAATGGTGTTGTAACTTGTCATGGAACAGAGAAGTATCTTGCAAAAAATCTCATTACATATATCACATTGAAGATTTAAGCATTTTTATTACCACAAAGGTTAAGTCTCAATGATAAATAATGGTAAAAAAAAATAGTGCTTTTAAGTTTTCTGTTTTTTGTTGGTTTGGGTTTTTTTTTTTTTTTTTAGATTTTATTTATTTATTCATGAGAGACACAGGGAAAGAGGCAGAGACACAGGCAGAGGGGGGAAGCAGGACCCCAGGATCATGACCTCAGCCAAAGGCAGATGCTCAACCACTGAGCCACTCAGGTACCCCAAATTTTTATTTCTTTATGGGTACTTTAACCTGTAGCTAAAACTTAGTAGCACCCTGAACTGCCAAATGAATATAAACTTGTATCATAGTGACTTTGAAGAGGATTTTCTGCCTATTGCTTTCATTTTGTGTACTGCTGTCAGTTTGGTCGATAAAATCTGAAGATACATTTAGTACTTTATAGTATGACTCGTTTTTCTCTGAGTCTAATCAATACAGCACATCTGTCCTAAAATGTGGGCCTGATCAATATTATCATTTCCATCTGCACATTTGCTTTTTAAATGTCCTGCTTTTAATCAGCAACCCATTTCTAGTGGCAGGATGAATTATTCCACCTCATCTAAAATGTGTATGTGCATAAAAGTTAAACACAAAGCTCCCCAAACATGTAACAATTTTATCAAAAAGATCAAGTAACAAGCATTCAAAGTGAAAAAGTAAGCATTTACACATACTGCCAAGTGCATTATTGAGGAGTGATGGAGAAAGTAGTCGCTCTGGACGCTACCACTGGTGACATCATGGTGAGTGCAAACAGGCCAGGCACGTGGGAATACCAGGAAATTTGCAGAATTTTCAACAACTATATTCTTCTTGGTCAATGACACGTCCATTAGGCATTCAAATATAAGCACAGGAAGTCTTATTCCAGGGTTAACACAAAAAGAAGCTGATGTGACAGTGTATGGATGGTCTCAAATATGTTAAAATTGAGGATTTAACACTGAGTTTGTGCTAATTGAATTTTTTTTAAAATATTTTATTTATTTATTCATCAGGGACACAGAGAGTGAGAGAGAGGCAGAGACACAGGCAGAGGGCGGAGCAGGCTCCACACAGGGAGCCCGATGCTGGACTCCATCCCTGGTCTCCAGGATCACACCCTGGGCTGAAGGTGGCACTAAACCGCTGAGCCACCTGGGCTGCCCCGCCAATTGAATTTTATTTATATTCTTTTTATATTTATTTTTTTTTAATTTTTAATAGTCAAAGATTACCTTTTGAGATTTAAATCAAATGTTCTTAGAATGTATGTAGCAGTATGAAAATCACTACTTTGGTCAAAATGTTTAAGTAGACAACATAACGAAAGAAGCTAAGAATGTTGTCCAAGGATGAAGGAGCTGGGCCAATACTCCAAGTCATGAAATGCCCAGGTCACCATCTTCCTAGACTTTGCTGTCCTTTAGCTCTGATTTTTATCTAACATTAGTTCTCCTGTTCTTTGATCTCAAATATCTAAAGAAGTTTAGAAAGAGAAGTTTTGTTAAGATCAAACACAGCACCATAATTCACATCTCCCAGAACTAAAAACTACATTGAAAAATTACTCTTCCTATCAAGTTGTGTAGATGTATATAATGTAATATATCACAAAGAAGATTCATTACCATTAATATTCCCCTCAGGCCAAGATAAAGTAAATCCTCCTTCTGGTTTCCATTTGCTTTAAGTTCTTAAATTAAATGAATCAGGGTGAAGAGCACTTACTAATATAAATTTTCAAAGTCTATTCTGATTTTAGGATTCTAATTCTCACCAAACCATTTATTGATTTAATTCTTCAGGTACAATCCAAGTGGATGTAACAAAGATCTACTCTGCTAAATTTTCAAAAAGGACAATCTTCTATTCCTTCAAAAACATAGAATTATGACCTTCTTGAGCACACCTCAAAACCTTATGCCAAAAACTGAAGAAAAGAAATATCTAGTGTTCAGGAGATTTTAGGAATCCAGGTACCGTAAATTTGTTTAATATTTCTAGAGGGCAATTAAGCAATATGTATTTTTTAAAGTATTTAAAATCGTTCAATTCCTTTGAGCTATTTTACTTCAAGAAATCTAACTTAGTGAAGTAATCTCCCTGTGTATATAAATCTCCCTATAAATATGTTAATCACAGTATGGTATGTTTTTCCATATTATCTAATTAGCAATTACCTAAATGTCCAAGAATACAAAACTGGTTAAATAAATTAGATTATATCCCCATATGAGCCAGTAGTCAATAGCGACTAGGATCCTAGCAGTGGAATTGATACAAATCTGAGTTCAAGTCACATACTATCTGTGTGACAATGAGAAAGTTTTTTGAAGTTTTTAAGCTTCAGGTTCCTCATATTAAACAGCTTGCTGAGTTACTGTGAGGATTAAATGAGTACCTAACGTATATCTAGCTCTACTATTCGGCAAGTGCTCGATACATCTTAGCAACAGATATTGTTGCTTTAATTGAAGTCTTTGGGAGCCATTAAACATCATTTTCTAAAAGAATCTTTAGGCATACTGAGGCATAGGTTTACAAAGTAGTATACATATTAGGATGTCAAATTTGTGCATTCATTCATTCTTGCATTAAAAAAAACACAACAGGAAGATAATCATTAAAATGCTAAAAATTACTACCTTCAAATATTTAAATTCTGGGTGATTTTAATTTTTGTCTTTAATATATAGTCCCAACTTCCTGCAATAAGTAGTTTTTAGTTTATATGTAGAAAAAAACCACTATTTCCAAACCCTTTATAACAGCTTGTTCCTCAAACTGAACACTGGGTTTCCTCCTTTCTATTTTTTACATGAGGGGAAAGCAGACCTCAGGCTGAGTAAGTCTCTTGTTGAATGGGACTGCTCTCTACCACCCCAGAGAGACCTTCCAACCTTAGTGCAAAACAGGTTGCAGTTCTTTTATATGTTTTATTACCTATAGACAGAATCTATAAACAGACAAGTAGTTTTGATACTCAGAAACCTGGAATTTTAATCATTTGATGAAACTAGAATAGTCAAATAATCTCTAGGGGTATGAGGCAGGATTTTGTTCTGCCTTCTCCAGTCTTTTTTTCTATTTTACTAACAAACATATGTTGTTTGCCTACTACCATGGTTAAAAAATGGGATGTTGGAGCTGGAAAATAAACAAGATGAAGTTTTTACGTCAAAGGGCTCATAATTTCAAAGAAATAACATTTGTATTGCAATTTACAATTTACAAAGCATTTTGCACATAGACCCCTGTTTAATTCTCATAACACTGCAGGAGGTAGGATACTATAATAGTGATGATCAGTATATGGTTTAAAACACAAAAGGCATAAGTAATTTATTCAATTACTAGTGAGCTGGGCCCAGATTCTAGATCACTTTATTGCAAGTCTGCTATTCTTTCCTCTAAACTACTACTGAATGTCTTAGTCAGGTATATATATATATATATATATATATATATATATATATATATATATATGTTATATGCATATCAGTATCTGATCTATTTAGAACCTGCTCAAAGAATCCCCTCTATCTGGTTCACCTATGAGAACATATAAATTTACTACTAGAAGTTGTTGAAGACACTGTCATTTGACTCTTTGTCTACTATGTCTAATACCATATAAGCTCTTGTTTTTTTTAGAATTTATTACTAGAGGAGCACCCAGGTGGTTCAGTGGTTGAGCACCTGCCTTTGGCTCAGGCCCTGATCCTGGGGTCTTGAGATCAAGTCCTGCATCAGGCTCCCCACAGGGAGCCTGCTTCTCCCTCTGCCTGACTCTGCCTCTCTCTCTCTCTCTGTCTTTCATGAATTAATAAATAAAACCTTAAAAACAAAATTTGGTACTAGACAAAGTTTTACATTCCTAAAGGAAACTATATATCTCCTCCTATCTAATAACAGGAATTATGGAATTAATCATACTTCCCTGTTGACTGGGCTTCCCAAGAAACTTAAAGCCAAATTTAGAGCCAGTGTACAATTAGTAATAGTAGGTGCCCACTAAATATCTTGCAGATGAAAGAGAATGAATAATTAAATGAATGAGTGAAACAACTATGGTGGCCCTTATTATTTGTATATTTGTATTATTTTCTTTAGTCTTTCTATTTCTCTTTATCTGTTACCACTCTTTTATCATTTGTATTCTTATTATAATTACCCTTAGAGCCTTTGTAGAATGAACCAGGAAATAAATCAATAAACAAATATCTACAGTACATACTGAATATTAAGATCTTTATTCAAGACTTTTTAAAAATAAAGAGTGATTGATTGATTTTGCAGAGAAAGAAAGAGACCGTGCAAGTGGGGAGAGGGGCAGAGGGAGAGGGAGAGAGAATCCCAAGCAGACTCTTCACTGAACACAGAGCCCAAGGCAAGGATTGATTTCATGACCCCAAGATCATGATGTGAGCAAAAACCAAGAGTCTGATACTTAACTAACAGAGGCAGCCAGGCACCACTTTATTCAAAACTAAGAAAGCAGAATTCAACTCTTCTTAAAAATAGACTAGTCCCTGACAGCACCTAAACATCCACTCACAATGCTCCCATGAGGCACTTAAACAGGATATAATTTGATGGGAAGAAAGAGGTGGCCCTGTCATTAGATGCAAAAGACACTGAAAGCTTATACAAATTTTTAAAAAGATTTTATTTATTTATTTATTTATTTATTTATGACACAGAAAGAGAGGCAGAGACATAGGCAGAGGCAGAATCAGACTCCTTGCAGGGAGCCTGATGTGGGACTCAATCCCAGGACTATGGGATCATGACCTGACCCGAAAGCAGACACTCAACTACTGAGCCACCCAGGTGCCCCATGCTTCTCACAATTAATTAATTTATTTATTTATTTTTGCTTCTCACATTTTAAAGACCCATTTACTCCAGTTCTCAGTCTCCCAGAGCAAAGATGTGCATTTGTCCTTCAACCCATCATAACTATATGCCTTGAGAGGTCCTTGAGGTCTTTCTCTCTTCTGTTGGTTTTCTAATATATAAACATTTGACCTGATTTAACCTGTGTAAAAAGTATAATTGAGGGGAATCTGCTAGAGATTCTCTCCCTCTGCCCCTCACCCTACTCATGCAGGTAAATAAATCTTTTAATTTATGGTGGCTCAGTGGTTGAGTGTCTGCCTTTGGCTCAGGGTGTGATCCTATTTACCTGATGTCTCTATCTGCCTATGTCTCTGCCTTCTCTCTATGTCTCTCATGAATAAATAAATAAAATCTTAAAAAATAAAAATAAATAAAAAGAAGAAAAATAGCTTCACATGCATTGTGATGACAGCAGCCAGATTAAAATGGACTAACGGGAAGTGAAAAGGAATTGAAGATGGGGACAGCAACTGGAGAGGACTTTTTGAAGAAGGGTGCATGAGAAGTGATTATCTGAGACTGGGTGCTAGATGGAGGGTGGGAGGCTTGGCTGTTCTTGGACTTACCTGTCAGCATTTTCCTATAGGATAGATACTTTACTTTTTCATTCAATCCAAACTCAGGATGTGCTAGCAACAATAGTTTCCCCCTTTGTCCCTAAAGATGATGCCATGGAGCTTTTCAAATTGCTTTCAGCACATCCTTGAATTGCTCCACTTACTGTCCTAATCCACTGTGCCAACTTGATTGTCATCTACCATTTTTCATATGCCCTACCCAAAGGGTTGATGCCTGGCCACCATGGCCTAAATTATTAAGGAGTGATACATTCCAAGGCCTTGTTTTAGAGATGAAGTTTTCTGATTTCTGATTAGCCTTTAAGTCAAGTGGTGCCAATGGTATTTCTGAATAGTTATACTAATAATGGTACAGTATTCTTTTAGTCACTTTATTAATGCCAGTCTTTATTTGAAAGAAGATCTGAAGGCCCTACAATCTTGTTTTGTTTTTCACCTTGATAAAAAGTTGCAAATTGTATAGTGAGCTACATCGTTTGTGAATTACATTCTTTGAACTTATGGAAGTTCTTCAGAGTTAAAGGTGATATGAGATATGTCAATTATATCTCAAATTCAAAAATACATTTTTAAAAGTAATGCAGGTATGAGAAGACTAGATTCTAAAGTGTGACTCATTTAATTCAGCTGTGTAAACAGAAATTTTAAAAATTCCCTAAAATTTTCAGAATAAAAATTACTGTAGGATTTGCCTTATAAATCATTCATTTAATTAATTCACATACTTATTCAAACATTTTTTGAGTATCTAATGCTTACCATAGATATGTACAAAGTTATATGGGAGTAAAGAGAAATTAGATACCTGACTTTCCCCAGGAATATCACAGAAGGCATTGGAGATGGTAATGCTTGATCTGAGATTTGCTTTGCAAATCAGTAAGAACTCATTTTTTCTAATATCTGTTTCAAAAAAACCTATTCTTCCAGGATCCCTGGGTGGCTCAGTGTTTTGACGCCTGCCTTGGGCTCAGGGTGTGATCCTGGAGTCCCGGGATCGAGTCCCACATCAGGCTCCCTGCATGGAGCCTGCTTCTCCCTCTGCCTCTCTCTCTCTCTCTCTCTTTCTCTCTCTCCCTCTGTCTCTCTTGAATAAATAAATAAAATTTTTTAAAAAAAACTCTATTCTTCCATTTCCTAGAGCCATTCACAAAATCTTTCACTTGGCTCCTTTCTGCTATTTTACTATTGTGAGCCATTTATTTTTCATGTGTAGTTTCAGCCCCACTCCAAGTTCCAAAATTAAAGATATCCTTAGTCAGACAATATTTGATAATAACCATCTAACCATCTTGAACAATGGTCATGCATTGTTCTAATAAATAGGCTCTCCCTTTTTTCTTTATGACCAACCCTACCTAGTTTTGGTTCTGCCCCTAAACTCCAGCTCAGTTGAACTTTCTTGGCAGCCCTTAAGTCTCCCTGACTAAGACTCTGTTTCATTACTTTCCTGGGGCTCATTCTATAGCTACCTCCCCTGATGATCTGTGCCAACTTAGTGGATCTGGCCCTTCTCTGGATACTTGCTTTCTCTGCTTTGGCCTGTCTAACCACTGACTAAGCTCTGACCTAGTTTTTTTTCTATTAAACAGTGAAGTTTTTTTTTTTTTTTCTAGGTTTAAGAATACAACTTACCCTTGATCAATCAGCAGAGCTGTCAGTATAAATTATGCTATGATAATAAATCCAAATTTCAGCAGTTTGAAACAACCAAGACTTTTTTTTCTTTCTTGCTTTTGTTTTGTGTCCATTAAGAGTCACCTGAGGGATGTGCTTCTCAGTCCTCTGTCCTACTTCTGCTTTCCTGATTCTGGGACCCAGGCTGACAAGTAACTACCCTTCAATATAGCCAAGAGTTGTGATCAAGGGAAAGACAGCCTAAGGAGTTTGTTTTGATATATAAATGCTCCAGCCTGGAAGTGACTCGCAGCACTTCTACAAAATTCACTCCCTAGAAAGTTCGGTATTCAATATGCCAGGAAGGAGAGGAGAACTAGATATTGATAAGTAGCACCAAAGACTACTAAGCTTGACATTAGTTATCTTGCTTGCATGTTATCCAGGTCCCTTTTTTCTTGTTCACAGACATCTAAATAAAAATAATAGCTACATACTATGTGCATGGTGCTAGCCTTGAGAGAGATTCTGAGAATAAATATTCTATAATCAAATAAAACCCATTGGGAAATATGTATACCTCTTGGGTATTCTTGGATATGTATTTTAGCATATTAAAACTCTCCGCAATATTTTAAAGGGACTGACCTTTAATTTTACCTAATCTAGAATTTCCTAATTTATTTAACCACAATTTAAAAAACATTATCAGTCTTAGGAAAACACTTATGTCAATGTTATATTATCTCTTTTAATTTTATTATAGCCCTATAGAGGGAGAAATAAGGTGAAATAAGAAATAAGGTGTTATAATTACAAGTTTTTTTTCTAATTAGTAGTTTTTTAAAAGATATCAAAGAAGAAGACTAAAAATGTTCATTTTGGTAATCTATAAGGATTTCAACTACCTATCATTTATTTCCCAGAGATAATTCAGATTTTGTAATGACCATGTTTTTTGAAAAGTCAAAATGTTAAATTGTATAATGAACGAATTCCCACACTCAATCATTAACTTAAATTGCCAGTAATTTTCTAAAAGTAGTTCTTTGTAAAAGCATTATCAACGGAGATGAAAATTTTTGATGAGTTTCAACTTGGAAAATTTATTTCTTCCTTGCCATTCCTTTACAGTCCTATTTTAATTCTAAAATCAACTTCAAAGGATAGCCTTTTAGAAGAATATATTCTAAATTAACTGCATGTATTTTAACCATATGTTTTTCTATTATTAGATATAATTATTGATTGTGAATTACTGTGACTTCTCTTAAGCTTAAGGCTTACATCTGGATAGAAAAGTCTTCATTCAAATCAAATAAATCAAAATAAATAATAATGAACTTTAGAACCTCTACCATAATTTTTTTGCAAGCCAAAAAAAAAAAAAAGCTGTCTTTTTAAATTACACAGTTGTGCAAAATCCCTTAGGCCATTTACTGTGGAAGAAAATCTAATTCAGCATTCATGTAAGATGAACACTCCTTTTATTGCCCTATTGTTTGCAGACTTTTTTCTTAAATATGATACCATACTTCTAAATCTCTGCTCTTTCTTAGCTGCTTTTCCTTCTATTTAGAAAAGATTAGGTTACATTTTCTTAGCAAATTACAAATTTTCGGTGTTAGACATTTGTTTTTCCATAGCCATTCTTCTATTTCAGAGTATTATTTTCCTCCAATATTTTATTCCTTCCTTGTTTTCCCAGCAAACCTTCAGACAGTACATTTAATTTTATCTCACATGTTTGCTAGCCAAAGGCACATTTCTATGACAGTAACCTGTTTTATTTTTTTTTTAAGTGTATTTCCCATAAAATTCTTCCCTCCTCACTGTCCTACCTACATATATACACATACCACCACCACCACCAGCAACTACAACAGAAGCAGCAACAATAAAAACCAGATCTTCCAGGCAAATGCCACTCAACTCCTTCCAGAAGTCTAAGCAGGCCTGGAGCAGCACATAGCCGAGTGTTTACTAAAAGTAGCTAAGTTGATTGGCTGTTGATTTAGAACAGACCAAACCAGTGTTTCTGGAGAAACGAAACAGAGCTTCTGTAATTAGCAGAAGGCAGTTGTTACACCCTAAACTTCATAAGAAAGGTGAAGGACAGATCCCATTGATTTATTCTTATTCTAGACAGGGCTACTGTGGAATTCCTGCTGAATTCCAGATTACTGGACAAAATGAGATGTGTTTGAATTACAAAATAGTGCAACATGATAGAGCTAATCTGATACTTCAGAGGTGAGCTAGTACCCCTGCCTTCTCTTCATTTCCATTAAATACAGCAAATTAAAGCACTCTATGTGGGGCCCAGCATTGCTTTGACTTTCACAGTGAGATTTAGTATGATGAAGTCCTTTGGATTCTTGAATTAAGGCTTTATGGTAATAATGGTGAAGTTTGGACATTCCATCTGTCTTATTCTTTTACTTCTTGATTTGTCAGAATCCAGACAGGAAAGAAAGGCTCTATTTGGTGGACCCCCACAAAATCCCCTAAATCTGATGAGTTGGTTGCTAACATTAAGAAATAAAACAAAAGAAGGGACATTAGAGGGGAGAAAATCTATATACAGGAGTACTTTTTGTTGAGGTCTGGACAGGTGGCTTAGGGCTTTAGACTTTAGCATATGGGCAGGACCTTTTGACCTCAATGGTTTGTAGAGCTTCTATTAGCCAACCTGATTTAAGAGATGGGCAGATGCTTTTGCCTGCTTACAGCCCTAATGTGAAGTTTTGAGGTTTTACTCATATGAAATGGTGACAGCAATTTACAGCAGCTTTGCCCAGAATAAGCAACTATTTCAATAAGTGTCAGGGGTTGGGGCGGGGCAGGGTGGGGGTGGGGGTGAGGGCCCTACTTAAGTGCAGCTTCTAGCTCTTGGACCAAGTACGGATGAGCCCTACAAAGGAATACAGGGCTCACCAATGTTAGGCTTGTGAACAAATGTGCCAAATACCTGTGTTTAAGCAAGGATATATGGACAGTCACAGGATGCAGACTGCTATCATTTGCTACCTAGACAGGGCTTTCCTTATACAGGCCAAGAAAATATCCAACCAAGGAGAAAGAGCCTCAGCCCACAGGCCTTTAAGACATTAAGGGGTGTAGCAATTAAGATTCTAGAGAGAAGGTTTCAGACAGTTGAAACTTTTTCAGGTGAGAGAGATTGTCTTACTAACAGGGATTAGCAGGAATCAAGAGTTGGGAGCTCTAGTTTTCCTTCTTGTAATGATTTATTTTTCTTAATTCTTGGTTTATATCATCCATCTATAAAACTAAGGATAGTTAGTGTTATCTTCAAGAAACTGTGAACAATGGCAGGTTGAATATTTGTATAGTACCTAAAACTGTAACCTGAGATATTCCAAGTATAAGGGTGAAAACGATACTTTTAGAAAAGCATTTGCAAGGCACCATTTATACTGCCCTTTCCGTAAGTAGCTCCTTCCTATATAGAATTATTTGCTTGTTTGTTCCTGATTGTATTATTGTCCCTCTTTCTCCTAGCTTTCCTTTCCTGGACTTCAGGTCATTTTTTAATGTCAGCTCAGAGAAGCACTGTGCATACAGAAAAAAACATTGTCAGACAAAGTAAATGTAGCACAGGATGATTTTACCATCATAGCATGTTTTCTTTTTAAAAGAAGGAAATTAAATGCAATGTAAATACTCTTTTAATGGAATATCACTTTTTTTTTAAAAGGCCATTTAGATCTCAAGGAAATTCATTTAGTTTTTACAAAATACTGCAGTTGGGGGTATTCTTACACCATTATTTATCTATAGAGCTTCTCAATGAACAAGACAACACAGTTTATGTATTAGACTGGTCAGCAAAGAAACACCTGTTACCTCTTCCTCAATCAGTTTCCTTTACTCTGTGAGACTGCCAAGTCACCAGGTGGTAGGCTATCACAGGAAAACCATGGTGACTACAGAAATGCTTCTAATGACACTGCTAGCCTATAACTAATATATTTGCAGCTACTCATCCTGGAGATGCCCCTGAGCCCATAGGTGTCCTAAATCTAGAATGTCAGAGAACCAACCTCAATTGTGGGAAGGAATCCACCTTGACATAATTCCCATTGCTTTTAGCCAAGATTAATCTTTTACTTCCCAAATGAATCCAGAATAGGCAGAAACCAACCACCATCCAGAATCACCCATGCAAGACCTCATCTAAGCCTAGGTGGAAATACTCAGATCAAGCCTTCAAGCATCACCCCTTTAGGGATTCACCAAAAATGATTATTGTAATTGAAAATAAGGTAACTTCTTGAGAAAAAGGAGTGGACTGGTGAAGTAAGGAGCCTTCATTAGAAGCCAGGGAAGATGGCTCTAGAGCTCCTGCTCTGGACTTCGGGAGCACACAGCCCCTGTCTCAGTGCCCTGCTCCACCCCCTCTGCTGCAATTCTGGCAAACAGCAGTGGATCCAGCTGCATCCCACTGATAAGTAGACATTTCTTTTTTTTTTTTTTTAAAGATTTGATTTATTTATTTTTGAGACACACACACCGAGAGACAGAGAGAGAGGCAGAGACACAGGCAGAGGGAGAAGCAGGCTCCATGCAGGGAGCCCGACGTGGGACTTGATCCTGGGTCTCCAGGATCACACCCTGGGCTGAAGGCAGGTGCTAAACCACTGAGCCACCCGGGCTGCCCTAGACATTTCTTCTGTAGAACTGCAACTGGTCTCTCTGCTTCCTGGCCCCAAATCTGGTCCGAGGGTAGTCACCACCTTCCAAGGCTTGTGGTCACTGCTATGTGTCCTTACCTGGGAAGAAAGGTATAGATTTCTGCACATACATCCTTTGATTTATTTCATGTGTCCCTCTGTTTGTATGCAAATGAGACTGCATAATGGTAAAATTCTCAAGGGCAGGGGAAGGTTTTCTTTTCTTTTTTTTTTTTTCATTCTCTACCATGATGAGTGAACAGTAGGCCTTTTATAATTTTTTATTCCTGTGGATCTAAAATTTTTCTCTGGCATTTATTTCAGACTGTTTTTATTTTTTTTTAAAGACTTTATTTATTTGTTCATGTGAGAAACAGAGAGAGAGAGAGAGGCAGAGACTCAGGCAGAAGGAAAAGCAGGCTCCATGCAGGAAGCCCAAGGTGGAACTCAATCCCGGGTCTCCAGGATCACACCCTGGGCCGAAAGCAGCACTAAACCACTGAGCCACCCGGGCTGCCCTTCTCTGTGCATTTATGTATTTTTTTTTTGTATATGCCCTTATACAATAGTAAAGGTGTCACATTTAGTGGAGAAGTACTAAACTTTTATATTAAAACTTCCTATCTTTACCTTCCAAATTGTTCTGGAATCAGCTGATAGGATCTTATTACTTTACTGCCAGATGTCAGCATGTCACTGTGACACTGGATTTCATTTCTCACATTCTTATGACATGAATTATATAACACAACATCTTTGGCCTTTCAATGTCCCTCTTCTCTTTAATATCCAAATAAGAAGGATAAGAGCCTCCATTCAAGGGAATGCAGAGTCTGATCCCTCCCCCAGACTTTATAAATATACACAGTGAGTGCTCCCATGTTTCACAAATCCATCCTGGGTGTTTTGTGTCCACATCTCCCAGGCTGCCACTTCAGTGTTCACTGATCACCCCTGGCTGGAGCTCTGTGGGCTCCTTAACTTTCCAAAGTATAGACACAGACTACCCTCAAAGTATAGAAATGGGTTTTTCCATCCACTGCCACTTGGAATTCAGTAAACATAGCTAAGACACTTTAGGATACTTTACTAAGGCTTGAAGTAGCTATAAGGGATTATAATAAAGAAGAGAAAAATATGGGGGGCACCTGTGTGGCTCAGTAGTTGAGCACCTGCCTTTGGCTTAGATCATGACCCAGGTCCTCGGATCAAGTCTTGTATCAGGCTCCCGGCAGGGAGGTTGCTTCTCCCTCTGTCTATGTCTCTGCCTTTCTCTCTCTGTGGCTCTCATGAATAAATAAATTAAATCTTAAAAAAAAAAAGAAAGAAAGAAAGAAAAGAAAAGAAAAGAAAAGAAAAGAAAAGAAAAGAAAAGAAAAGAAAAGAAAAGAAAAATATGAACATTGATGTGAATTGTTCATCCTAGAAGCTAGAGTTTATTGATATGCCTTTTAACAGGGAATTACCTAGAGAACCCTTTTTTGGGTCCCCAGGCAGCTTGTGTGTTTACAGAATCCACTTAATCTTCCTCTAGCCAAAATTTCCCTTTTTCATCTCCTTCCTTTCCCAGGTACCACTTCCCCCCACAAGTCTCCCCACAACCCCCGTCTCAGACTCAGCTAGAGGAACCAGGTCACATCATCAAAGTATCTTCAAAGAGGCATGTCACCCACTCTCCCTCACCCCCCCCCAAAGAATTCAGTGGACTTAGGGATCTACTTTTGAGTAACTTCCCCCTTGATAATGGTAGATACTTCATTTACAAATAATCAACTAAAAGAAATAGTATTTACTTAATTTGCAAATATCTAACTCATGAAAGAGGAGTCCTTCAGAAACAAAAGAGACCAATACCCTAAAACAAATTCACCTCCCATCTGTGAGGGAACTGCAGGTAATGCTTGTTGGTTTGGAATACTATTTCCTCTTCCAACCATCAACAATTTACAACTTTTAGGATCTATGGTCCAACATCACCTTCCAGTATCAGAAACTCTTTTTCTTAAGCATAGCTATTTCTATACAATGGCTTTCCTTTTATTTGCAGCTTTAAGATGTGTATTTCCCTCGTTCTTACACTTAAAGACTATCCTATCAACATGAAACTTATTGGACAATGCCTGAGATCTCTCATATTTGTATCCTTGGAACACTAAACTGTTGGTAGCTTTGAGAGGTATTCAGCTAGTAAGGGGATGGGTAATGAACCACTTAAGAGGTAAACTTCAGAAAAGCACTTATACAGAGAAGAAGGAAATGGAGTATGTAGCATATTGTTGGCAAAAGAGCCACTTTGAAAAAAACCTGAGTCTTATTCACAGATTGAACTTTGTCCTCTTCTGATGGGTGTGGTAAGTTTAGTCAGAAAGAAAGCTCCCAGAAGTTTCTCTACGCTAATTTTGAATTCTGGTTGTTTCTGCAATATAGAACTAGTATCAATTATATTATTTACTTTCTTTGTGTACTGTAAGTACACCAATATTAGGAAACAACTTTCAGTAAAAGTGGAAGGACAAAAATGAGGGCAAAAAGATTTGGATACTATCTCAAGCTTATCGTATTTTAAATTCTGCCAAACAGTTTATGTGCAACCCCTAAATCAACTGACAGTGGATACTTACATTTCTGATAAAACTTGATCACCTGATATATTTTAAATTTCAGCAGGAGTGAGAAAAAAATTGAATTTTACTGACAAAGTTAGTTTCCTTTTTTCAACTAAAAATTAAACACTTGAAGCATAATCTTAAGAAATGCCATTTGTTTTGTACTTATGTCTCTAACTCCAAAACAAACCAATTGTCCTATTTTCAGCAGAAAGAAGTAATTTTACAAATGCTTTCTATGTACAGTTCCAAGTACTTAAACTCTTAATTGTAATTATACCTGAACTTCTGATGAATACCCATGGACAGCAAAGACATGTCAGGACAGGTAAATCATACATAATTAAATGACATCTGTGTCCCATGTATTGTAATCTTATAAAGCTCTGCCGGTGATTACTTTCTATTGCACAATTTTTAGAGCAGTAACTTTTTAAAATGTTGCACAAACATGATAAGAACATGAAACATTTTTTTTTCCTCTGGCCACTGAACTTTCATGAGAATGTAATGAGAACCTCATTTCTTACAACATCGACCCCCACCCTTGACTAGTATTTCCCAATAAAGGCCAGATTTTCCAAATATTATGTTCTCGTTGAATTTGCAACAATCATAAAACCAGTCATTAGGAATCCAGTGCATAAGGCAAGGTTTATCTTAATAGTATTTTGAACTGAATATAAGCAAGCATATTTAAAATTGCAATATCCAAAGAATCATACTTTAACAGTTTGGTTTTATTTGCATGCTCTGCAGTAATTTTAAGTAATTAAGCTTTATTGTCCCCCAAATCCTTTTGGGGTGAGCAAGTCATTCTTTAACAAACCAGTTTGTGGCAAAAGAGGGAATCTTTAATTACCCTCTATGGGACATTTTTTTCTGCTTCAAATGGGACAGAAGTTGTTCTTAGATGTAATTTTATATAACCTCAGTGGCATATTGAAGTATGGGAGGCAAAAGACATTTATGCAATTACTAAGTCTATTGTATATGTGGGCAAACATGAAGATAGAGCTATTATGTCACTGTACCATTATTCTAATGTTTTGTCTGTATTTTTAATACCCAGAGTCTACTTTGGAGAATGTCAAAATATTTTCTTTATTATAATCTAAGATTGGTTGTTGTTTCCTTTAAAGATTGTATCTATTCCTAGGGGTGCCTGAGTGGTTCAGTCAGTTAAGCATCTGCCTTTGGCTCAGGTCATGATCTCAGGGTCCTGGGATTGAGCTGCTCAGCAGGGAGTCTGCTTTGTCCCTCTGACCCTCCCCCACTGATGTTCTCTCTCTCTCTCTCTCTCTCTCAAATAAAGAAAATCTTCTTTAAAATGTGTTAAAGATTGTTATCTATTTCTACACTAGAAATATTCTTTTGATAAATGAATTTATAATCCAAAACTCACTTTAGTAAAATTTTATAGAAAAAGTTTTGGTGGCATCAAAAAGCAAAGGCTTAACTGGTAAGTAAATGTAATAGCTTACAAAGAAGCAAATAATATATTACATTCATTTTAACTAAGACAAGACAATTAAGCCAAGGTATATGACCACTGCATTTGCCTTCAAGCATGGCAGATATTTTACTCCAGTCTATCCACTACAGTCTCCTATTTTCAGGTTAATTTCCAGATTTTTTTCCCAGAATGATTTTGCAGGGCTACATGTCCCCTGCTTTGTTTGAGACAGGATGCTGTGGCTCCCATAATGTTGAGTCTATTCTCTGGGGTGGCCAGACCTCAGCTGAGGGCAAATCATTCTCAGAATCATTGCTCTGTTCCCATGACCTGGACCTGATTAAACAAATTACAGTGGCAAGCCCAGAAGTATTCCTCCAACCAGTTAGGCAGAAACTTGGGACCTAAGCAAGAGACAAGTCACAAAAGAAAACAACAAAGTGGAGATAATTTTTTTCAGGCATAAGTGTGGAAAACTAACACTATAAATAAGGGGCAGAATTCTATAAGCCCGGAATGGTGAACAACAGCATGCAACAAATAAAACATCATGTAATGACATGCAATTAACCGACTCTGCAATAAGTATATGAGCAAACCTGATATACAACTAGTTGAAATGTTTCAACTACAGAACCTATGAAACTAACAAAAGAAATAGAATAATAACCAGGGCTTAAATTTCATATTAAATACTGCTCCTCAATGCAACTCTATCCTATGTTTTATTTTCATAGCTCATTTCTGTCTCTAGGTCAAACTGACTATAGTCTATCTTTTTTTAAAAGTTCATCACCCCAGATCAATCTCACTGGTTAAAATAAGCAATCTTTCTACAACTTGTAAACATAAACTTGCCTGGAATAGCCTGCTTGCTTTTCCTTTGTTAATGTTGATCATTTTCAAGTTAACAGCATAGGCTTGAAATTCAGTTCAGTTTGGTTAGACATGAATTCAACTGACTTAAAAAATGTTAAATAATAAAAAATAATAAAATCATTCATACAAAAGAGGATATATGGACACTGCTTTATCAATATTCAAAACGGATACTTACAACGGGACCCCTGGGTAGCTCAGCGGTTGAGTATTTGCCTTCAGCTCAGGGCATATCCTTGGTGCAGGAATGGAGTCCCACATCGGGCTCCCAATGGAGAGCCTGCTTTTCTCTCTGCATATGTATCTGCCTCTCTCTCTGTGTCTCTCATGAATAAATAAATAAAATATTTTTTAAAAAAGGATACTTACAAGTGTTCCCAAATAAGACAAGTCACAAATGTTTGATTTAATAGTATTTGGTTCCACAGCTATTTTATGTTAGGGAGTTGCGTTCGTAGACAATTTCAAGGTAGAGGTATTTGTGATATCATTTTATATAATAAATGGATTAATTAATAAGATATTTATCTCTCTTCTTGAGAATATAATAATTCAACCAAACAACATCCATCCATATATTCATTTATTTAGTCGTTTATTGGACACCTATGTATACCAGGCTCCAGTTAGGAGCTGAAAATCACCATAGATAAGATACATAAGTTTTGAACTCATTGCAAAAAGAAACAAGACTTCTACAGCACAGAAATCTATAATTTCCCACAAGGTTCCCACCATTTTGCAAGGAGATGCTATTTCTTTTTTCACCAAATGATGGGGCTTAACACCATGGAGGAAAGTGAAATGAGAAGAGAATAGATGCTGATACTAACGTTTCTATGTAAGACAAGGGATGCACTAATAGCTATGGTCTTCCTTCTCTGTGGGGATTCCAGAAGGATAATAAGGGATGAGGGGTACTTGGATGGCGCTCAGTCAGTTAAGCATCCGCCTTCAGCTCAGGCCGTGATCCTGAAGTCCTGGGATGGAGCCCCATGTCGAGCTCCCTGCTCAGCGGGGAATCTGCTTCTATCTCCCCCTCTACTCCCTCCACCACTTGTACTTTCTCTCTCTCTCTCTCTCAAATGAATAAATAAACCTTTTTTTTTTTTTTTAAGGATAAGGGATGAGACACTGGTACAGAATGGGAACCCAACAGGGAAGCCTCAAATAATGCCTTTAACAATGTGGCAATGACGAGAGCTTTTTTAACTCAGATATTCTTGGTTATGGCTATTTCCCCCAGCCTAATGCATTTCTTTGTTCATCTTAAATTATGCATTAAAAACAATAAAAAGGGAAAAAACCAATAATAAGCAATAAGAATAGTTTTGTCCTTTAAAATGGCATGTAGGGGATTCCTGGGTGGCTCAGCAGTCTAGCGCCTGCCTTTGGCCTGGGGCATAATCCTGGAGTCCCGGGATCAAGTCCCACATCTGGCTTCCTGCATGGATCCTGCTTCTCCCTCTGCCTGTGTCTCTGCCGGTCTCTCTCTGTGTGTCTCTCATGAACAAATAAATAAAACATATAAATAAATAAAATGGCATGTAAAGTAATAATAGTCCATTCAGGAGGATTGTTTTCCTTTTCAAATTCTATCTTTTTAGAGCTTATACCTCTAGTTCATAGTAACCATCAATATAGAAATGACATCTTTCCTTAGATATTAACATGATTTATAAACGTCTTTTATCAGACAACAACAAGAAGAATCTTATGTCTGTGAAGTATTTTATAGTTTACAAACACTTTCACATACATTATCTTGTTTGATTAACAACCCTGGCAGGTGGCCAGGGTAGGCATATTTATCCCTCCTTTAAAAAATTGAGACAAAAAGAGGTTATGAAACTGGCCCAAGGCATCAAAGGAAATAATAAGGAGAACTCGTAGTTAAATGTAGGCCTGGTGTCTGCAAACCCAGGTCATGTGTCCCACGTTCAGTTTCTCTTTCTCCATGTTCTGCTTCCTATAACCCTGTGCCTCCAAGTGGGTTGATGGTACCATGACTTTTAACCATCAGTGCTGTAGATGTTGATAATATTGATGACTTATTCCATATGTGGTTAGCATCATATAAGTGGTAGGTAATAGAGTAAAAGTTGCTAGCTACCATTTGCATAAAGCATCCTAAAAAATTAGAGTAAATCATCATGGAAAGAGTATCAGTGGCCAAAAGAGAAACAAGAAAATAAATGAGCAGGGCCATTATAAGAGGGTTTTTTTTTTTAATTGTTTATTAAGAGAAAGATCATTCAATCTGAAATTTTATTTATTTATTTTTTAAGATTTTATTTATTCATGAGAGAAACAGAGAGAGAGAGGCAGAGACACAGGCAGAGGGAGAAGCAGGCTCCATGCAGGGAGCCCAATGTGGGACTCTATCCCGGTTCTCCAGGATCACACCCTGGGCTGAAGGCGGCGCTAAACCACTGAGCCACCTGGTTTATTTCACCCTCAATCTGAAATTTTAATAAATTAATTTCCTCTTAGTGATTGGCTAATATACAAACCTTTCTGGGTGATTCATGTACTTTTAAAAGATTTTTAGTAACTTTTTGGTGCTCTGGAGCTTTCCAGTGACTCTTCCACGAGGTTAACATCATTCTCCATTTGATCCCCTTTTATACATACTATCACCTTAAAGCAACACATTAGTAACCAAAAACACCAGTTCTGGAAAGTTGCTCTGTCCTTACCTATATTTAGAAATATTCAAATAAACAGAGAAACAGGATAATTTTTTGAAATTTTTCTCATTTAACTCAATTCACCAATATGTATGAAGTACTAGATGCCAGACACGAGGGAATACAAAAACCAATAGAACTTGGTCTATGAAATCAAGAAATTTGCAAGTGCAACTCTATGTGTAAAGCAAGATTTACTTATAGCCTAAATTTACATTTAGTAGATAACATTTTGGGCCAACTCATCATCATTTACCTGACAACACCTCCCACCTACAGAGATGGCCCTCTGACTGCCTTACCCATGACAGCTGGCCACTGGCCCAAGCTGAACTAATTAGATTCTTCCTACTGAATTTTGAATGAAGATACAGAAACTCCCATAAATCAGCTCTGGTTATGGATTAGGGAGACCCAGGAAATGAGGGCAATGGATTGGCGAGGCATGATGGCACAGTTGCCAAGTAAAGTATAGACATCCTATAATTTTATTTGCTAAATTTGGCAATCCCACACAATGTGCCATGTATAAGTGAGGAATGCTGCTCTGTAAAAAGAGAGTAGAAACATAGAGATAAAGAAAATCCTCTCCATGGGAGAGGGGATGAGATTGAGTAAAAGGGAAAAATATACAACTTTTCAGTCCTCAGTTCTGTCCCATGGGAGATCTGGCGGTATTTCCTGTCCTTGGGTTCTATAACATACCTTGCCTTTTTATAAGAGATTCTTCTTTTCTTCAGATTGCTTAGAAGACATCTGTCTCTTAATATCCAGTATGTCCTAAGGCATGTATAATATTGTCATATTTTGAGGGAAAGTTATTATTTCACAAACTTTAAAGAATTCAGAATCCATGAGATAGGTGAATGGAAAACTCATTTCTTATTTACAAGAGTAGGAAAACTTGCTTCTTACTATCAAGAGTAGGAAAGTTTGCCTTTCTGTAATAAATACCATGAATATCAATACTTATTTAAAAATTCTATATTTGGAAACTTGGTATTCAGAATAGATCTCTTTGGTTTCCATATACATATACATACAGTTGAAGCATAAACTTATTTAATGTACTTCTTCCAGATATTACTCTCAAATGTTGTCCCCAAAGTAAAAACTATGAAATGGCAAAATTCTTTGATTATGCTTATTCCCCCTCTTCCCTTTCTCTTTCCATAACCTCCCTCCTCCTTTCTCTAACCTCCTTAACTCCCTCCAGAGGAAAAAAGGCCATAAAAAAAAAAAAAAACCACCTACACTTGAGTGTAAATTAGTCAGACATGCTATTTAAATTTGGATTATTTGCATTTCTTAAAAAGACCTTAAGAGAGGGAAGCCAACAGGACATTTCTAGCTCCCTGTGAGCAACAACCCTATGTAATGTGGAGTTTATATTAAACAATATCAGTTACTTGATGGAGGACAGATCATCATGCTGAATGTTCAAAAAAATCACTGTGGTCTGGTTCAGTCTGTCCAAGCTGGGACTGGGGCTACGGCTGGAGATGACTTTGCCTGAGGTAGATCTGGGTGCAAGGGACAGTTGTCAACTGAGCAACAGCCCAACTCCTCAAAGAACAAAGAAACATGGCCACCTAGGTAATTCAGTGGTTAACCACCTGCCTTTGCTCAGGTCCTGATCCCTGGGTCCTGGGATCGAGCCCGCATCAGGTTCCCCACCTGTCTATGTCTCTGCCTCTCTCTGTGTCTCTTATGAATACATAAATAAAATCTTAAAAACAACAACAACAAAGAAACAGAGATGACCATGGGCATAAAGTAAAGACAAGAAATAATCTAAAATATCCACTTGGTAGCATATTTCTAGGGTCTGTTGCATGGAGCAGCCAAGCAAGAGTGAATACTCAGTATAAAATTCTTTTTTTTTAAGATTTTATTTATTTATTCATGACAGACACAGAGAGAGAGAGGCAAAGACACAGGCAGAGGAAGAAGCAGGCTCCATGCAGGGAGCCCGACATGGGACTCGATCCCAGGACCCCAGGATCACGCCCTGGACTGAAGGCAGGAGCTAAACCACTGGGCCACCCAGGGATCCCCCTATAAAATTCTTGAACCTATACAAAACACAGGTGGATAGGGACCTCTTAATTTTACCCACAAGTTATCAAATTGTTCCCTCTATTCAAAAATATCTGCCCCTCTCCTACCTGAAACTGTACTAATTGCATGCTTTATTAGTAACCGATCTCTTTTTAGAGTTTTAGGGCAAATTATCAGTCTTTCATACCTTAATGTGAACTATGAAAGAATCAATCAGTCCTAGATTTTAAAATGTGGAAATGTTCTTATGGCTAGAGAGAAGGATGAATTACTTTGAAGGGCCGACAGGGCCGGTTGGGACAAGAAGGCAGAGCTCATGACACTTAGTATCCAAAGGCTGGAATTAAGAGACGAGAATCAAAAAACAAGCACAGAGTCCTTACAATCAAGCTTCTTAGTTTAAATTTTAATCTGTAGTTGATCTGTCCCATAAAACTACTATAAACTGAATGGAAAGAACAATATACAACACCTTCATGCAAACTGTATCCTCTTCAGGTGCACAGCTTAGTGAGCAGAGTGGGTATAGATTCCAGGCCCTCCCCCTATTTGCTTAGCTGGGCATTCCTGTGTAGGATTTACACAACTGTATGTGCGACAATCCCTTGTCCTCTGCCCTCTCTGCTCACCTCAACACATACATACATCTACCTGCTGCTGGATGAAACGTGACTTATCTAACAAGATTCAGCTCAAGGAGTACTTCCAGTGTGATTTTCACAGCAGAAGCCTCTCCACTACCACTTTTTTTTTTTTTTAAGATTTTATTTATTCAGTCATGAGAAACACAGAGAGAGAGAGGGAGGCAGAGACACAGGCAGAGGGAGAAGCTCCATGCAGGAAGCCTGACGTGGGACTCAATCCCGGGACCCCAGGATCACGCCCCGGGCTGAAGGCGGCGCTAAACCACTGATCTACCTGGGCTGCCCTTCTCTACCACTTTATATTAACAAGAAAGAAGTATCATAGTATAGTGATTAATAGTACCACTCTGAAGTCAGATTGCTTGCGCTCAAATCTCAGATCTGTCATTTATTAGTTGTGTAACTGTGGACCTATTCTTTTATCTATCAAATGAGGGTAAACATGAGTAACTACCTCATAAGTTTGTTGTTGGATATATTGCAAGTTAATGCACATAAAGCACTTAGGACAATGTTAGATGCATAATGAATATTCCATAGATAATTGGAATCGCTATAACTCAGCAGTTGTTAATAGTACATCACTTATCCCATTCCATAGTTGTTAGATTTGCATATATCTAGTTTTTGGTCAAGGAACACGTTTTTATTTCCCCCTTTGTTATCCATAGAACCTAGCAAAATACAGGTACTAGAGGATACAGTGTGTATTTTGGTGAGTAAAGGAATAAATCTCTGGCACATGGTTCCAAAGGAGATTCTTTCCTTGAGAAAACAGAATTGCAAAGGGAGAGGGAGTCCCAAAGAACAGCACATTCCAGGTTTCTAACCTGGAAACCCCAGATCCTCTTAAATGAAAAGTAGAGATGTGAAAGTAGAGATGATCCTATGGTGTGAACCTGTTAGGCTGAAGGAGAAAGCAAGCTCACCACTTGAGAGCAAAGGGGTAAAAGGTCCTTGGGACATAGGTGAAGATCCTCATTCCACATCCTAGACCTTGACCAATCCCAATTGAGAAGCTCCTCTTCTTCCATCTCTTTCATATAATAAAGTGAGTTGGATCTATGTGAAACTGGGCAAGTCTTTAATTGGATAGAGATCAGGGATACTTGTGAGTGCTAAATAGAGGGTATTTCAGATTATTCGTACCTAGATTTGAGAAGATCACCAAGGATACTGAATGGCACTTAGCATGCTGAGTGTCACAATATTGGTACCCAGTAAATGTGTTACATTGATCCATAAGTAAAAGAAAGAATAAAATGATGAAAGCATGACAGAGCAATAAGTGAAACAATCAATTGTGGAGGCCAATTCAGAAATTACATCATATAGGGGATCCCTGGGTGGCTCAGCAGTTTAGCAACTGCCTTTGGCCCGGGGCGCAATCCTGGAGTCCTGGGATTGAGTCCCGCATCCGGCTCCAGCATGGAGCCTGCTTCTCCCTCCTCCGGTGTCTCTGCCTCTCTCTCTCTCTCTTTCTCTCTCTCTCATGAATAAATAAATAAATAAATAAATAAATAAATAAATAAATAAATAAATAAGAAATTACACCATATAGGCGACAGGTTGGCAGCATTCCCTAAACTGTGTCTCAGGGAACACTGGGTCGGGGAGAAGCTAAAAGGTATATAATAATTGACATTTGAAAAAGGCAGCACACTGTACAGTGGAGTTTTTTGCTTTGGGGGTTTTTGTTTTGTTTTGTTTTACTGAACATTAGCTTATTGAGGACTCTCTTTAGCTTTGTTTAGTTAATAGCATGGCACATTTTCCCCCTGCAGAGTGTTCAGTAGTCTGGCCCTGATTGCTGAGAAATTTTAAGAACAAAATAATCTGAAAGTTTGAAAAATACTTAAAGCTAAAATTGACGTATATGCTTTGAAAAATTAAATCTTTTATTTTAGGATTTTATTTATTTATTCATGAGAGGCACAGAAAGAGAGAGAAAGAGAGGCAGAGACATAGGCAGAGGGAGAAGCAGGCTCCCTGCCAGGAGCCTGATGTGGGACTCGATCCTGGATCTCGGGATCATGCCCTGAGCCGAAGGCAGACACTCAACCACTGAGCCATCCAAGCATCCCTGAAAGATTAAATCTAATGCCCATTCGAAAACAAGAGTCATATCTGGTATAAGGCTGTGACATTTTCTCAAGATTTCTGTCACGGTAAATATGGTAAGTGCTTTTATTTTTACTTTTCAATATATTTTTCATTCTGGTAGACTATACAGGGCATAAACTTTACTATTTTAACCATTTTTAAGTATGCAGTTCAGTGGCATTGAGTACATGTTCCAGGCTGTGCAGCCATCAGTACTATATGTTTCCAAAATTTTTTCATCATCCCAAACAGAAACTCTGTACTCATTTTTTTTTAAGATTTATTTATTTATCCATAAGAGACACAGAGAGAGAGAGGCAAGACACAGGCAAAGGGAGAAGCAGGCTCCATACAGGGAGCCTGATTCAGGACTGGAATCCAGGACCCCAGGATCACGACCTGAGCCAAAGGCAGATGCTTAATCACTGAGCCACCCAGGTGCCCCAAAACTCTGTAATTATTAAAGAGTAACTCTGCATTCCCTTCTTCCTCCAGGCTCTGGTAACCTCTAATATACCTACTGTCTCTGTAAATTTGCCTATTTGAGGTACATTACATAAATGGAATTATATATTTGTTCTCTTGTGTCTGGCTTATTTCACTTGGCATTGTTGTCAAGGTTTACCTGTGTTGTAGCATGAATCAGAATTTCATTCTTTTTTAGACTGAACAATATGCCATTGTATGTATATAGCACACTTTTTGAAGTCCATTCATCTGTTGGATGGATTTGGGTTATTTCCACCTTTGGGCAGTTGTGAATAATGCTACCAAGAACATTGGTATACAAGTATATGTTTAAGTCTCTGCTTTCAATTCTTTTGGTTATATACCAGGTGGAATTGCTAGATCATATGATAAATCTATGTTTAACTTTTTGAGGAATCCGTGTTTTTATTTTTTACGTGCCTGAATATTTTTCTTAATTGCTAAGTTAATAAAGTCCGAATTTTGATGTTCTATGCTATAACTCATACTAAGAATATGTAAAATTTAGCAGGAATTTTAGTTAATCATCATCATTTTATAAGAAAAACAATTTCTCCACAGGACTTAGTACTAAAGAATATCCTTGGGATGTGATAGGAGAAGATTGCTATAATCACATAGCATTACATCCGAAAATTTACAAAGACAGTAAAAGTATGTCTGTCCCTCTCACTCCCCTTCCTCCCAGCATCAACCATGGATCAATGCAAGAATCTTTCTCAAAAAAAAAAAAAAAGAATCTTTCTCCAGTCTCATTTTCTCAAGGTGGCATGCCACCAAATGTCCTCAATGCCTCTTCCCCTTTTCCCCTTTGGATGACTATTTTTTTATTCTTACCTAACCAAGAATAAGGCAAAATGTGTCATTTCGTTGAACATTTATATCTTCAATGTTTCATTTTCTTACTTTTTTTTTTTAAGATTTTATTTGTTTATTCATGAGAGACACAAAAAGAGAGAGGCAGAGACACAGGCAGAGGGAGAAGCAGGCTCCCTGAGGGGAGCCTGACATGGGACTCGATCCTGGGTCCCCAGGATCAGGCCCTGGGCTGAAGGCGGTGCTAAACTGCTGAGCCACTGGGCTGCCCTCATTTTCTTACTTTTTAATTATTGTTACAGCCTGCACTTATTTTATTAGTTAACATTATCATGTAGGCTATTTATTTGTTAAAAGTCATACAAAAATCACTCAATTCTACAAATCTATTAATAATGATATGTGACATAAGCACAAGGTTGTGAAGGCTTTCTGATGACTGGATAAATTTCACCACTCAATAGGCCCTTTTTCTACTTAACCACCTTTGCTCCACTCTATGAGCATTATTTGTCCTTGAAAAGTTTCTCCTTAGGTTAATTCTTTTAAGTTGGAAAGTAACATTATTTTTAATGGGAATGCTATGATCTGCAACCTCTGTAAAGTAAACAAACATCTGACTCTAAAGCAAATTTTTCTTCTCTATTCTCTATATCCTTATTTTAAAAAGACGAATGTGGCAAAATCCCCATTAGCTCTTTGGATTAGACTGGTGCTGAAGGGGTGCTAGGAAAGAGGTGGGTAGGAAAAGAAGTTAGAACTACACAGAGACCAGAAAGGATTGTGAGGTTTGATGGCTAGGAAGAGGAGAGAGGAGAAGAAAGACATCATGATGCCTAGAAAGGACTTCTAGTAGTTGTTTGCTTTGTGTTTTGGCAGGTGTCCGGAAAACTAAAGAGAGGGGTAACTAATGTAGATACGATCCTTAACTCATAAATTTGACCTGACTGCATTGTAACGAAGTTGGTCAAGTTGATGGTTATAAGGAATGCTATAGGAATTGTTGTGGGTTTCAAAGAATTCACAGAAGGCCAGCAGTAAACAAATATTTTTGTAATATTTTCTAGAAAAGAAAGTATATTCCAAGCTATAAAACATAGGCTTTTGTGGTTGTTCTGGTAGCTGTCATTTTTAAGGAAAATTAATTTTACCACCATCCGTGTCGTTACACAATGTACTGAACCAACTTTATGTGTCAAATGCTAAAAGATATAGAACAGTAGTTATTTGTCTTAGAAATTTAGGGTGCAGGATGAGGACAGCTACTAGGATTCAAAGTATATATCCATGTGCATGTATACATATCCCAGTTAAAGTGGACATTAAAGTTAACAACTGATAACAATGATCAATGACATGTTTTAAAATTAAAAAGAAATGTTGAGATCCATTACTGTATTTAGGTGGTATTTACAGGCAAGAAATAAACAAAACCAAAAACAAAATAAAATGGGATTTGACAGTAAAGAAATGGCCAGGCTTGCTGCAGCACATCACACATGTGATGTGCATCACACTTGATGCAGTAGCATCTTTCAGGCAGCACACTCTTATGATGTGTCCAATTTCTTTCTAATAGTGTGTTGCATTCAGTATTGCTCTAAAGGAACTGTCCTCTTAGAAATCATTTTGTTGGGGCACCTAGGTGGCTCAGTGGTTGAGCATCTACCTTTGTCTTGGGTCATGATTCCAGAGTCCTGGGATTGAGTTCCCCGCGTAGAGCCTGCTTCTCCCTCTATGTCTCTCCCTTCTTCTCTGTGTCTCTCATGAATAGAAAGAAAGAAAGAAAGAAAGAAAGAAAGAAAGAAAGAAAGAAAGAAAGAAATCATTTTGTTATTCTGAAATTTTGTCATAAGCTTTTCCCCAGAGATAATTGCAAGTAACATTTTTTTTATAATCCTCTACACATTTTTCTCCACATATTTTTTTCTTACAAAATTAGGATTTAAAAATGGCACAAGACAATTATTTGTGTGTATTCTGGTTTCTATAATTTTTTTAAAGATTTTATTTATTTATTCATGAGAGATGCAAGAGAGAGAGTCAGAGACATGGGCAGAGGAAGAAGCATGCTCCCTACAGGGAGCACCATGTGGGACTTGATCCCGGGACCCCGGGGTCACAACCTGAGCTAAAGACAGACACTCAACCACTGAGTCACCCAGGTGGCACTAAAACCACATTTTTAAGGTCATGTATTAACAGCATAGGTATACTAACATGTGCCTACCAAAACCCAAATTCTTAAGCATTTATGGGAAAAAAAATCACTGAGATAAACAACTGTGCATATAATTTTGCCCACTTTTCTTATTTTGCCTCAGGATAAATTCCAGAAAGTGTTATTTCTGGGCCAAAAGATATACTCAATTTAAGACATTTTTCTTGTGTGGCCAAGTTATTCTCCAAAAAATTAATGCCTATTTAACTCTCCCTAATAATGTATGAGAGTTCCACCTTTCCCCACAACCTCTGTAGAAATGGATGTTTTTCCTGATGTCATTTTTCTGCACCCAGGGTTAAGTAGTACTTAAGGAAAGGAATTGTCTAATAATTGTTTCTTCAATGTTTAATATAGTGCCTGCCACACAGTTTGTGTTCAAGAAATACTTAATAAATTAAAGAGCAAATGAAGAAATATATATTATTCTAAGCTAAATATGAAGTGAATATGGAAAAATAATAAAATGCAGAGGAAAAAAAGAAAAACTAAACAAGGAATCAGGAGGTTAGTGCCCCTCCTAACCAGTTTCATCCCTTGCAACAAATAATTTAACCTGGGCAACTTCTCAGGACTGATTTCATGGGCATGCAACCTGTGTAGCCGCAAAGGCCTGTGCCCTCAGAGGTATCCTATGATTGGCTTATTGCCACCATCTTGAAATGCCTAATGATTTTTGAACAAGAAGCCCAACATTTTCATTTTCCATGGGCCCCACAAATGATGTAGCTGGTCCCACCTCTCCTTCCTACATCTGTAAAACAAGATCAAGAAAATGAGGCCTGTTCAAGTCAGCAATTCTGGTTCAATGAGTTTTTCCTGAATACAACACAGGAGGCTACTATTTAGATACATAAGTATTTTCAAACCATTCTGAGATCCATTCTTATTGCTGGATGAAGATCCTTCCTTCTGTGAATCAGACTTTTTTTTCTAACTCATCTCCATCAGAGGCCTCCTTTGTCCTCGCCCTTCTGATTCTACATTGCACTGGATTATATTTACTCCTGTGGCATTGCAACCATTAACCTTTAAGTATGAAGGGATAGAAAAAGAAAGTTTTTCCTTCTTCCTCCCTCCCTCCCTCTCTCTCTTTCTCTTTCTTTCTTCTTTCTTTCTTTCTTTCTTTCTTTCTTTCTTTCTTTCTTTCTTCTTTCTCTTTTTTCTTTCTTTCTTGTTCCCTCTATATGGGGCCCGATTTTGTGACCCTGAGATCAAGAGTAACATGCTCTCCTTAAAAAAAAAAAAAAAAAAAAGAGGGGAATCCCTGGGTGGCTCAGCAGTTTAGCGCCTGCCTTTGGCCCAGGGTGTGGTCGTGGAGTCCCGGGATCAAGACCCATGTCGGGCTCCTGGCATGGAGCCTGCTTCTCCCTCCTCCTGTGTCTCTGCCTCTCTCTCTATGTCCATCATGAATAAATAAATAAATAAATCTTTTTTTTTAAAAAAAAAAGAGTAACATGCTCTACAGACTGAGCCAGCCAGGCACCCCAAGAAAGTTACTTCTGATGATAAATTCTTCTGGAGCAAAAGAAAGAATTATCTAATACAATTTTCTGTAACGATGGTATTGAGCAAGAAAAAAAAGACTTCAAAAAATCAATTCAAGCTTCTAATTAGCTCATAGATAATCAGAATCTTGGATGGTGTGGTTCCTTTCTCTTTCTTTCTTCCTTCCTTCCTTCAACTGTTTTTAAAAGCACCTGATCTCCATCTCCAAATTAAGTCTAATTTCATAGATGACAATTCCCATATACAATTATTTCTGAAGGGAACAACTGCTGCTCCAGTTTTATTTTTGAATAATCATTTTGAAAATAAATGATGGACTATAGAGGAAAAAATCACAGCAAGCTGCCCAGAGACAGGAACAGCATGTAAATTACTACTAATTTAAATTACCTTTCTTTCTTCTCTAGTTTAGGAAGATGCCATTTTTATTTTAAAACACTTATATCTGTGCAGTTCGAGCTATTTCAAGATGCTATCTGTTTCAACACATTACAAAATGTAGTGGGTAAATGTTCCGCCATTTTACAGAGAGATGGAAAGTGAAAATAACCTGCACCGAAGTTGCACAAAGCTTAGATCTCTGAGTCAGTGCTCTTTGCTCCATCTCAAAATGTTCAATAAAAATGCAGTACCAAGTAATGGACTGGAACAATTTGAAAGTTCTTTTTTTTTTTTTTTTTAATGTTTTCTAAAGTGTTTACTCTTCAGACTTCATTATATGTAGGACAACCTATACGATATAAATTTTCTTGACAACTTTGTCTTGCCCCTAATAAGTAGAACTTTTCTGCAGATTATGTTTTTGAGAGAATTTTGATAAAACTGGCATGGTTAGTATTCTGAGCCTCTCCCTGAGAGCTAGGTAAACAGAACGTAATACAACATAACATATGTCCATCAGGGCACAGTCGGCAAAGGTACCTATTTTGGTTCAAGTTTCCTGTCAATTTTGCTTTTTTCTGTTTCTAATATACCATCCTGGCAATGTGTAGTCTATAAAGAGAGGAAAGTAGTATGGATATTTGAAAGGTTAACTATATTTTCACTATTGTATTGCAAATTAAGATATCAAAGAAATAATAATCCACTTACCAGAATGAGTTAAAGCAGCTTTTTTAAGGGTTTGCCTTATTCTCAATAAATAATAAGGCAAGCAATGAGAAAATCTGGCTCATCTAAAAGAAAAATCAGGTGTCCCTGGGTGGCGCAGCGGTTTGGCGCCTGCCTTTGGCCCAGGGCGCGATCCTGGAGACCCGGGATCAAATCCCACGTCGGGCTCCCGGTGCATGGAGCCTGCTTCTCCCTCTGCCTGTGTCTCTGCCTCTCTCTCTCTCTCTCTCTCTCTGTGTGACTATCGTAGATTAAAAAAAAAAGAAAGAAAGAAAAATCAGGAGTTACTGAGGCATGAGGCAAATTTTATGTATGAAATTTTGATGTTTGGAGATTCATATATTCATTCATTTATTTAAAAAATTATTGAACACTCAAAATGTACTAAGTGCTGTTAAATAAGATAAACATGATATATTTGATAAGATTAGGTTCATCTGAGAGTAGCAGAAGACTTCCCCCGCCCCAAAACAGCATTAGCTTAAGACAGAATTTGATTTCTCCTTCACTAGTAAGTTCAAAGCAGTTACGTTGGCTCTGCTGCCTGTAATCCTTAGGGACCCAGGCTACATCCAGTTGCCTGCTCTGCCATCCCTAGGGTGGCTTTTGTCTTCTTCACCCAACAAAGATCTGTAGCCAGACTCATCCACATTCCAAGCAGGTTGAGGAAGAGGGGGCAGGGGCACAGAACCAAGTATTTGCAAACCATTTTTTAAGGGTATTTCCCTTAATCTGTCATACATTTCTCTGTTTATATCCCACTCACCAGAGCCCAATCTAAGGGCTCACATCTAGGTTAAAGGGTGCCTGAGAAATACATTTTTATTTCAAGCATCCAAACATCCAGCAAAAAATGAGTGGGGTGAAGAGGGGGGTGGAATTTAATAGAGAAGAAGAAATGTTGGGGTAAATAATTCATTTCTGCCATACATGGCCCTGGACTTCTTGTACCTAAAACCTTAACAGAGCTGGAGGAGGGAGGAAGAAAGGCAGAATCAGTTTAAGGCATAATTCAATTTCAAGAAATCCTTGTAGAGATCATGTTAATTAACAACAGCTATTCAGGTACCACTTTCTCCTGGAAGGCCTCCTGGACACCTCTCCTTGTGGCTGCAGGATGGATGCCCTTTTTATAAGCTTTGACCTTCCATCTTGTGCAGTATTTATCATACCATTTATTACCAGTATAACATTTGTGTGTTTATCTTTTCCCCATACCTTTCTACCCCAACTTGATTGTAATGCTTCAAAGGCCAAAATCTGAATTTGTATTTCTTTGTGTCCTGACTCTTCCTAGCCTAGTTTATGATATATACTAGATTCATAAAAAATGTCTAGTATTTAAACTGGATGAATAAATAAACTGTGCATAAAAGATCTCTAATGAAAGGTAATAAAGATTAGTTACCATAGAGTACGCAACAGTATAAAAAGAAAAATTCCTCCAGCTATCAAAATATTTAGCACCAAATTTTTTGCTTATGAACATGAGTGATTCTTTTATTTTCATCAATATTTAGAATAGCATTTGATTTTCTGAGCATGTTTAATATTGCTGACAAACAGAATTAATTGCACTTTGCCAATGATGAATGTTATGACAATTACAAAAAATCTGAAATTACCCTTTTATCAAGATTGCCTAAGAAACCCCTTAGAAATGGTCTAGGAAAAACATAAGTAGCTAATTCTATTTCTTCTATAGAAATGGCAAAGTTGGGCTCAGAATGACGCAATTGGAAATAGAGTAACACACATGACTCTAACCAATGTTGTTTCCTAGGTTCAGATCCTCACATGGTTGTAGCAGGGTAGACTACCAGTGGACTAAGGTTTTCATCATAATGTGTTCCTGCTCAGTCTCTCTTCTTCCATCTATTATCCAGACACAACCACATGAAAAAGAGAAATTTAAGCAGCTATGATTTATTTTTTAGCCCTTTTCCTTGTAAATCTATTAAATTCCATTGTAATTATTCATAACTTTTTAAAATTTTCATAGGTCAAACATGCATATTCTTCAGATCAGAAATCCAACTGATGAGACACTTCTGAATTTATAACTCCTTGCTTTTAAGAAAAATATATCCAAAACTGACAAGTGGGGATCCCTGGGTGGTCAGCGGTTTAGCGCCTGCCTTTAGCCCAGGGTATGATCCTGGAGTCCTGGGATCGAGTCCCGGGATCGAGTCCCACATCAGGCTCCCTGCATGGAGCCTGCTTCTCCCTCTGCTTGTGTCTCTGCCTCTCTCTTTCTCTGTGTCTCTCATGAAAAAATAAATAAAATCTTTTAAAAAAACCCCAAACAAACAAAACAAACAGAAAAGCTTTTTTAAAAAGGCTCCAGTTTTCCCTCTAGCACTATACAGTTATTTTATGATCCGTTCAATTACTAAGCATTTGTTGAATACTAACTATATACAAGGCAGTGCCTGATACTACAAAAAATTTGCATTCACATTACATTTTCTTTATTATTATTATTATTTTTAAAGATTTTATTTATTTATTCATGAAAGACACACACAGAGAGAGAGAGACACAGAGAGGCAGAGACACAGGCAGAGGGAGAAGCAGGCTCCATGCAGGGAGCCTGATGTGGGACTCAATCCCGGGTCTCCAGGATCACGCCCTGGGCTGAAGGCGGCACTAAACCGCTGAGCCACGCAGGCTGCCCCACATTATATAATTCTTTAAATTGAGCTATATGATATATTACAATTAACTACAGATACTCCAATTTATATTATTGTTTATATATTTACTACTCTACATGTAACTGAAATAAACAACTGGAAACTGAGGAATTCAAAACCAAGAAAAAGTGGTTGAGAAAATAGACATACACACACGTGTGTGTACATGATTTTCCATAAAAAGATATGAATCAACAGGTGAGAAAAATATTTTTGCTTTAAGCAAATGGTGACTTAAAACATTAAAGAAAATGTGTCTGTTCAGAGAGTACTGGTATACTGTCTAAAATACCAACAGTGAGGGAGGAAATGATTCTCCTTCATCCTTTCATTTATTCCTCAGACTTAGGGCATGAGATATGATAACCTTTATTATTTATAGCCATACACATAATTGTGATTTGGTATAAGCCTATGTATTTTTTCCCCATTCACCTAACTAAAGTATTGATTTTATGAATACTGAATATTATTCTTATCAATATTTTTCTAGAAAGAATTCATTCAAAAGATGCTTCCACAGATCTCTTTACCAAATTAAAATAATGCTGAATCCTTCCTGTCCTTCATTATTTCACTTGGTATAACTACAAATTTCAGTATTTTTAAAGGCAGGTAGACAGCTCTATAGAAAGCAGCTTTTTTCACATACTGCTATGCTGATGTTGGGTCCATGCCATTTTTTCCTCTTCTATATGGGATAATCTATAAAAAGCTGAAGAGAATGTTAAATCTAAGAAAGGATGGAAACATGACTCACTGGCAAGTTGCTGCAATACAAACAGAAATAAATATCAAATATGGAGTGAAGTATAGGGCACTATGTAAATGTCAGTACTATTATTCATTCATGTAAATAACATTTATTGAAAGTGAGGTGATAAAGATAAACAAAATGTTTTGGGAGAAGAAAGAGATGAAGATTATAATAACAATGCAGTAGAAAAGATATGGGAGCTTGTATGGTGGATGGAGTAGCTAGATTGCCCCAAAGGAATAAGGGATGGTTTCTTAATGGAAATAACTTTTGAGCTAAGCATTTAAACATAAGTAGGAGTTTGTTAGGTAAACAGAGAAGAGAGCATTCTAGGGAGAAAGAGTAGAATATACAGAGACTTGAGAGAGTCTGGTTTGTTCGGAGAACAGTAGGCCATTCCATATGGCTAACATGCAGGTGGGCAGGGCACAGATCAAGAAGGACCTTCAATGCCAGGCAACAGGCTTTGCATTTCATCCTCTAAGTTTTTTGAGCCATGAGAGAATTTTACGCAAGAAAGGAATATAATCAGATTTGCATTTTTAAAAAGATCATTCTGGTAGCAGTGGTGAATGCTTATATTAGGATACGGGGAAATGAGGAAGAGAGGTTACTTTGTGATACCTTTAGTGCACAATTAATAGAATGTATTAGCTAACTGGATGTGGAAGGACGATTCGGAAGTTTCTGGTGTGGTATTTGTTTGGATGCTGGTAACATTCACTTGGAGGGGACTATATTGGAAAGGTGCATATTTGGAAGAAAAGTGACTTGTTTTGGAATGTTGAGTTAGACATATGTGAGGAAAGTCCAGAAAGAATATTCTAGGAGAAGCATGTCTACAAAGAAATTTGGTATATGATCTAGAACTCAGGAGAGAGAACTAAGCTGGAAATACAGATTTAGGAATTATTATCATACTGGGCATCGTTCTCAGAAGTTACCATGTATACAAATCACCAAAGTGCTTATTAAATGCAGATCAGTCTAATCCTTAGAGATTTTGGTTGAGTGGGTCAGGAGAGAGGCTCAGGAACCCATAATTACATAAGCTTCCCTGGTGACCATCCTATAGATAATCTATAGGAAGAGCAGGAGAACTTCAAGGCAGTGGTGTCATGAAAGTCTAAAGTAGAAAGTCTCAAAGGAGTAGAAGTGGTGACTGACATGTGAATACAGCAGGGAAGCCAAGAAGGCTTGAAACTGAAAGCATCCACTAGACTTGGCAGGGGACACTGGTGACTCGAGACAGCAGGTGCAGTGAGGTGGTGAGAGATGACATCAACTGCAGTAGGTGGGAGAGAGTGAGGGTAAGGAAGAGGACACAACAAATGAAGCTTGGCTAAACAGGAATACCTTGTGGACAAAATGTGAAATCTAATATCTCAAAGACCTGGTTCAAACCCTAAGTCTGCCACTTAATGACTGTATTATAAGTATCTTCATGGGATCCACTTTTTTTTTTTGTTGATAATGTTAATTATGTTATGTTACAGAGCCGTTTGTACAAGTTAAATACAAGAGTACATGTGAAAGAACTTTGTAAATTTCTCTTCCAAACTTCTCTATTAACAAACTATCTGTGTGGCAGAAAATCCTAAGCAGTTCTATATAGCGGGTATCCTACTCCTGTCTGTGCACTATGACAAAACATCCCCAACTTCCGCTGTTGGAGTGCACACCCCATCAAAGCAGAAGACTTTAGAGGGAAAAATAATCATATGTAATATCTTAAATAGACCAATGCTCGCTTTTTACAGACGAGGATTCAGAGGTCTGAGAGGAGTAGTGTTTAAATGACTTGTTCAAAGTCATACAGCTAATTAATGGCAAAGCCAAGCATAAAATTCAGCCAGACTGCTGACTCACTCTATCCTGCCCCCTGCCCCTCATTATAACATACTTCCTTTCTTAATTCTCCATTTGAATTTTGGTCTTTCTCTTTTACAGCAGAGAGAAGTAGGTGATTGGAGCTTTGCTTATTAGGGTAAAGAAGAGGTGTTTAATCTAAGCAAGTCCGGGGGTTCAGATGTAAGCTCCTTGAAGACATTTTTGAACTTCCTCTCAAGCTTCTTTCCAAGTCTCCAGGCAGATGCCAACTGAGTCTAGAACCCCAGATGTAGTAGAGCGATTGGCCAGCAGCAGGGTGACTAGTGCTGCTACATATTTCCTTCAGTTATCCCTGTAAATAACTGAAGAGCTCTCCTAAACATCAACATTAAAAGACTGTACTTTGCAATAGGTCTTGAGTGATTCACAGGACACCCTCTGGAAAACAACTGTTAAAGAAGGTTTATTTCTATGACAAGGATAAAGATGCTGCTTCCACAATGTACTTAAATATTTATATTTCCATCTCCCTTTCTAAGCTGCCCAAAGCAGGCCAAGTCTTTTAATCCCCATGACCCAGCAGAATGGCAGGCACACCATACATAGTAGGGAGCCTATATATGGTTGTTGAATGAATGAGTGAAATAATTTTATCCATAATTCTGTTATCAACTTACTCCTTAATAGAAAAAAAAAAATCCTTGGGATGCCTGGGTAGCTTGGTCAGTTAAGTGCCCCATCTTTTTCTTTTTTTCTTTTTAAAGATTTTATTAATTTATTCATGAGACACAGAGAGAGAGAGAGAGGCAGAGACATAGGCAGAGGGAGAAGCAGGCTCCCCTCAGGGAGCCTGATACAGAACTTGATCCCAGGACCCCAGGATCACGACTTGAGCCAAAGGTGGATGCTTAACCACTGAGCCACCCAGGCATGCCAAGTGTCCCACTCTTGATTTTGGATCATGATCTCAGGATTGTGGGATTGAGCCCTGCATCTGACTCTACACTGGCCATGGAGCTTGTTTATGATTCTTTCTCTCCTTCTCTCTTTGCTCCTCCCCTGCTCTCTCTCTAAAAAAAAAATAATAAAATAACAAATAAAAAATAAAATTAAAACCTTTGAAGAGAAAAAATCTCTAATAAATCAACTTCCAAATATTATTTTTCTTCCCTCTTAGACACTCATTTGCCATCTTTTCTGCCTAGATTTCCACTAAGCTAATTGGATCCTCTATTTTGTCCTTCCTCATAACTTTTCATGATCCAGAATGCTCTGGAGATGACTTAATAAAGGAACTATTTACAATATTTTTAATTTCATGAACTAATGTATAACAAAATACATAAGGTAATGAAAATATATTCGGAGATACAATCTAATCAAAGTCACAAAACTTTGTTGGTAGATTTTAATAAACATTAATATGTATGAACAAATCTTTCTTGATAGTAAAAGAATTTTTTTCTCTCTCTCTCAAGAATCTCTCTACTTTCCAGAGTTCATGTTTTCTTCCTTGCCTTTTATTAAAAGGGGGAGGTGGGATTGATTTGTTTGCCAAGATGTCATCTTGTTCTTCTTCCTTTCACATATTTTGAGAAACTTTCATTTAGGTTATTCTTATCACCATGTGTATTTTTCTGTTATATTTTAACTGGAAGCTCTTTAGGACAAGGATTGTCCTCTATCAATGGAGAGATGTTTATTTTTAGTGTTCAGTACTTTTGAAACCTCTTTTTTTTTTTCCAGAGAAGCTGCAATAGTCATAGGATAATACTCCTAAAAAAGGTAGATCATGACATGAGAAATTAAATAGTCCCATAGGATAGAAATATTTTTTAAAAAGTAAGAAAACACAGAGGTTAGATATGAGTTTAGTTCTGAGTCGGTTACTGAAGAGGTACGGGGTGGTACAAAGAGGATATGTTATTGGGAAATAGCTCCTTTGGGAGGTGGCATTGAGAAGAAAATGAAATTCAATAACCATTTTGAGTACTGACTCAAGGGTGGGAAGGATTCAGTTATGGGGAAGACATGACTCCCAGCATCCTGAAGTGAAGGAGACACACCTGTACAACTAAAAGGCAAAACAGACCAGGATAAGGCAATTAAGTTTCAGACAAAGGACATTCTAGGAAGATTTTTAGAAATATACTATTTTACTCATTAAGGGTGAAAATTATCCAGAGAACTCAACATTCTAAAGTATGAAGCTGCTTTTAAGGGCTCCCAGAAGGCATGAGGGCCAGTCTTTCCCCCAAAGTAGAAGCATACCTCATTTTGTACATACATCTTAGTTTTTTATTTACGGCTTTCCTAAATTTGGGGACATATAGAATTGTATTTAAGATTTTTATTTTTAAAAAAGATTTTATTTATTTATTCATGAGAGACACACACAGAGAGAGAGAGAGAGACAGGGATACAGACAGAGCAGAAGCAGGCTCCCCTGAGGGAGCCCAATGTGGGACTTTATCCCTGAACTCCAGTATCACACCCTGAGTCGAAAACAGAGCTTAACTGCTGAGCCATCCAGGCATCCCTGTACTTAAGATTTTAGGTTAGCATTTCAGCGCTGTGAATGTGATTTCTTAAGATACACATTTTATTTTAAAGATTTATTTATTTTGGTAGGGGGAGGGGCAGAGGGAGAGGGAGAGACAATCTCAAGCAGAATCCCCTCTGAGCACAGAGCCCAACCACCTGAAGATCATGACCTGAGCTGAAATCAAGAGTCTGATGCTCAACCTCCTGAGGCACCCCAAGATACACATTTTTATAAAGTGACTCTCTATCACCTTTTGAAATATGCCTTGCACTAATGAATCTTATAAAATCAAAGATTTTCCGATAAAAGGAATCCCCATACAATATATGGCCAACCTAAAGACTTCTTAATAGTACACAGTCAAAAAGTCAAATACTATAGCTAGGGATCCCTGGGTGGCGCAGCGGTTTAGCGCCTGCCTTTGGCCCAGGGCGCGATCCTGGAGACCCGGGATCGAATCCCACGTCGGGCTCCCGGTGCATGGAGCCTGCTTCTCCCTCTGCCTGTGTCTCTGCCTCTCTCTCTCTCTCTCTCTCTGTGACTATCATAAATAAATAAAATTTAAAAAAAAATTTCAAAGGTTTAACTAACTGAGCCAGCCAGGTGCCCAAGCAACTGGCTTTAAAAAAAAAAAAAAAAAGTCAAATACTATAGCTAGACTAACAGTAGATTTCTAAAGTTATTGTGGCATTAGAAAGATTCACTTTAGATTTTAAAATTTCTAATGATAGCACAATATAAAGCCAATAGCTCTTGATTTTCTTGCTATGTAATAACCAGTGACCACTGATGGTCATGTGGAACATTTCCTGCTAGTTATTCATTGACTTAAAAAAAAAAAAAAAGGCACTTTTTCCAGAGACTGGGCAGGAGATAAGATGTCAAGAAGTAATAAGTAGCAAAATGAAAGAGGAGAATGCAAAGGCACCAAAAAGAGAAAACATTAAAGTGATGGTTTTTTTTTTCCCTGTGTATGCAGATGGACAGGAAAATTATAGCAGTAATTGCAGACTTCTTTTCACCAAAGACAGACTGGCCTTGGGGAATTAGAGTATGAGAGAAAATGTCCAATGAAACTGCATTCTCATCCAGGCCCCACCTGACTTGCTGGATATGGCTTTGGCCAAGGTCATTTACTCTTTCTGTGCCTTAGTTTCCTTAAATGTTGAAAGAGATGGCTTGCTTTTTTGAGGTACTGGAAAGATGAATGAGATAAAGCTTCAGGAGGCATCCAAGACTGGTCAGAAAAGGTGTTATAGGAATATCAAGTAGTACTATTATTATTGAACTGTGTATCCTGTTGGAATGAGTCATCTTGCTGCAAAGATGCATAAGCAATTTCAAGTGTGGCAGGGGACCAGAGACAAAGAGAAGAGGCAAGTTCTCCTAGGTTGTGTTATAGGAGATCTCAGTTGCATTGCAATCTGCCCTTTGCCTGTTTAAAGAACAAAAAGGGTGGGGTGCAGAGGAAACAAGACTTTAAAAATAAGTACAGCAATGTGGTTATAGAAATAGACTTTTTAAATTCTAGAGCCAGTCTGAATCCCTGCTTTGTCCCTTATAACTGTGACCTTGGGCAAGTTATGGTTTCTGTGACCTTAATTTTTTGCATCTGTAAAATGGGGATTAATTATCATAGCATCAAACAAACAAACAAAAATTATCATAGCATCTATACGGCTGTGGGGATTTAAAAATACGCATCGCGGCGAGGACTCCAAAAAGTTGGCTACCATGGTAGTTCATGGGAGGTGGAGGAAAGTAGGAATCCAGATTGGAAACAACCGAATCTCTTTTAAAAAAAAGAGAGACAGAAAAGTCGAGGTTTTATTTTATAAAATATTAGGATTTAAGGGGCCTACGAAGAGGCAAACTTGTTTTTGTCCAGCCTGAATTCTACTATTTCACGGGCCCACGGTACCTAGTGAAACCTTTGCTATCTGGCTCGCAAGACACAAGCAGGGGAAGCCTTCCGTGTGCTTCAATAAAACAGTTTTCTATTTTAAAGCGATATATATATATATGTGTATGTATGTACGCGTGTTTTTGAAAAACCTCTGCTACCCAATAGCTCTAAAATAACAAAGCTCAGCGGCTGTGCTCCCGATTGTTGCAAAGGGAGGGCAATCTGGGGCGCGGGGATTAGGCTCCTTGGACTCCCGCTCTGGGCTGGGGAGCCTTCGGGCAAAGCCCTGGGGGCAGGACGAGGCTTTCTTTTTTTTTTTTTTTTTTTTTTTTTTAATCGATCCCGGAACCTTGGTGCGTGCGGGCGGGGCGGGCGGGCGGGGCGGGAGGGGGAGCGCGGGCGCGGCGCGGGGCGCGGGGCGCGGGCGCGGGGCGGGGCCTGGCCGCGGGGCGCGGCGCCGCTCGCCCATCCCCCGAGCGCGCGGCGGGGCGTCCGGCCGGCGGCCGCGGAGGATGCGGAGGGGCGGCGGCGCGGGCGCGACCCAGCCGGGGCGGCGGGGCGGGCGCCGCCCGAGGGGGTAGGGCGCGCGCGGGGGCGCGCCGGGCCGGGGAGGCGCGCTCCGGCCGCGCTCGCTCCGCGCCGCCCGCGCCGCTCGCTCGCTCGCTCGCTCCTCTCTCGCCGTCTCGCTCGCTCCCTCCTCCCTCGGCAGCCGCGGCGGCAGGCCGGAGAAGGCGGCGGCGGCGGCGGCGGCGGCTCGGGAGCAGACATGGCGGCGGACCTGAACCTGGAGTGGATCTGCTCCCTGCCCCGCTCCTGGACGTACGGGATCACCCGGGGCGGCCGCGTCTTCTTCATCAAGTAAAGAGCCGGGGTCGGCGCGAGGGGCCGGGGGGCGCGGGCGGCCGGCGGGCGGGCGGGGCCGAGGGAGCCGGTGCGAGCCGCTGCAGCCCGGCCGGCTCCCCCGGCTCCCCCGGCGCCCCCGCTCACGCGCCGTCCCTGCCGGTTCTCTCCTCCCCGCAGCGAGGAGGCGAAGAGCACCACCTGGCTGCACCCCGTCACCGGCGAGGCCGTGGTGACCGGACACCGGCGGCAGAGCGCAGGTAACGCGGAGCTCGGGCCCGCGCGGGGGAGGCGGCGGAGCCCCGGCCGCCCCCGGCGACCTGCCCCGGCTCCTGCCCCGGCGCGCAGCCCTGGGGCGAGGCGGGCGGGGGCGGCCGCAGGTGGGGGCCGCGGGACCCGTCCCGAGTCCGAGCGCCTCCCCGGGCGCCGGCCCTGGTCGCGCCTTGCAGACGGCGCCCTCCCGGCCCTCCCCGCCCTCCGCCCCGGCGCCCCCTCTCCCGGGAAGTCTGGGCTCCGAGTCCCCCCCGCAGCCACCCCGAATGCCCCCCGCTCCCCGACACGCCGCCCCCGGGCCTCACCCCTTTCGGCCTTCGGGAAGTCCTTTCCCACTCCCGCCCTTGCAGCCCGGGACCCTGGCACCCACCCGGCGGCCGGAATAATGGTCTCCACATCCTCTTCCCCGCTCCCGGACAGCTGCCTCCAGTGGTGCGGCTGCCTCCTCCTCCTCCTCCTCCTCCTCCTCCTCCTCCTCCTCCTAGGTGGGACTTGTGGGTAGGTGACTGATGGAGGAGGAGGAGGAGAGGACTTTGGGGGGGGGGGGGTGCTGCGATCCTCTGTGTGACCCTGACTGGTTCGGGCAACGCCTGGCGCTTTCCCTGCGGCCGCCCGAGCAGCACCGGAGCCGGAGGAGGCACTTGCAGCTGCAGCTGCTGGACGGCGAGATTCAAAGTCCCCGGCAGCAGCTCGGAGGTTGCACAGAACCGCCAGGAGGCGGGGGGGGGGTGCTGGGGGTGTCGCGCGTGGGGCCGTTTGTGCCCTGATCGCAGGGCAGGGGGTCGGCGGGGAAGCAGACCTCTCTCCGGGGCCTTTGCAGGCTCGTTTCGAATACCGAAAAGGAGTTGAGCTGGGGAGAAAAGGTGGAGCGTGGCTTCAGGGCCGGTCTGGCTTTCTTTTGTCGTTCTTTGTTTACATTCGTGGAACTTGTTTGTCTTTGAAATGGAACATGTGTTCGCTCCCTGGCCTGCCTCTCTGTTTCTGGTGATTGGAAGGGCTGGAGAACTGTGTGGGTCCAAGGGGCGGATGCCCTCTGGGACACTTTCTCTCCAACTCGGAGATTCCGAGTGTCTTCGTACAGTTGCCAGGGTCTCGAACAAGCCTGCCTTCCCTATTAGATTCTGGAGTTCAGTGAAGTGACTAATATCCAAATTTGCAAAGAGGTGGAGGAGGAAAGGGAAAAGCTGGTGTAAGCAAGCATGATGAGGTTACATTTTTAAGGCATTTCTGACTAATACACTGTCATGTTTCTTAACTCCCCACCGCAGTCTTCGACTTCAATACACCTATTTCAGTGGTTTTTGCATATACATTTCAACTCTCATGGCCTCTTGCCTTATAGATGACAAATTTATTTCACAAAAGACAGTACGGTGTTGAAATTACTTAGCCTAATCATCTTGTGGAATTATTTCACACTTATTTTGGTGATATGTAATATGAATTTGTATCCTGTTTACCTCCACAGATTTGATAACATTCATACTATAGGAAAATTTTATTCTCGTAATATGATTTCACATTAATTTCCAAGACCTGGTCACGATTTTTTTTTTTTTTTTTTTTTTTGGTTTACTTAGCTTTGACTTTGTGGTTTTGTACACACATCATTGGTTTGCATTTCAGAGAGGTGTTATGGTTAACTTCAAGCCACTTGCCACCTGTAATGTGTAACACATAAAATGATGTGTAACACATCATTCACCTGCATTGTTCCCAGATTTATTACTTGAAACTTCATGTCTGTAAAAGTCAAGTCTATAGAAATACAGGTTGAGTATGTAATGTCAGTTTTTTCTCCCTAATTAAGTACTTATAGGAAGTCCTTTCTCATCAGTGACACACTTCCTGAATAGATTCGTTTATGCAGCTGAAAGGTATGGTCTTAATAGACAGTATACCTAAAAAGAAGCAGGTGTTGCTTTTTATGCAGTTTTTGTTTGTTTCTGGATGCCATTGGGTAGTTCTTTTCACTCTGATTGTTAAAGTATATGATCATGTAAGATAATCTCTGATATTGTTCATACTTTTCTGGTGGCTTTAAATTTAATAGCCATTTTCCCAAAAATGATATTTTGTTTGACTATGAGTTTTGTTACCAGTTCAACTTTTTTTTTTTTTAGAAACTTAATAAATGAAAATAGCTGATCATGAAAATGAGTAATTAAAATGGATTGAAACCTATTTTGCTATCCCATTGAAATACTGCTAACTGTGAAATGTATGTTTTTTAGATTTGCCTACTGGCTGGGAAGAAGCATATACTTTTGAAGGTGCAAGATACTATATAAAGTGAGTTTTTTACTTATGATTTTTTTCCTTGGTAATTTGAATGTTGTAATTAATCATCAGTTGAATAGTTGTATCTCTAGATATGATCATGATTTTTTAAGGTCTATAATATTGACTTTATTCTTTATGTAGTGTTGTAATTCTGAGAGGAAAGACGACACTCATAATTTTATTTGCCTGGACGCTCATTCATTTGGAAATTAGATTATTTATGCCCACAGTTATACTTTTGGTGCTTCTCTATATGTATTCTTGGGTGATAGAGCATTATAGTATTTTGTCTTTAGCATGCTACCACGTTATTTTTTTTTTTCTTTTAAAGTGAATTCTGTTCGAATTCTGTTCATGTGTATTTTGTCCAGAAGAAAAAGTGACGTGAAGCTAGGTGACAGTTGGATGAACAATGACAGAGCTGAAAGTAAAAACAAAGAAACACTAATTATTTCACAAATGTCTTTTGGAGCATTGTAATTTGCTTAGTTTATTTAAATATATCTAGGTCTTTAAAATACAACTATTTTGTGGTTCTTTGTGATTGAATAAAAGCCTTTCACTAGAGCTTACAAAAAAGAGATGACCAGTCTTGATTTTTAATTCTATATAACGTTGAACTAATTTCTATTCAATGTTCATTTTTATTTTTTTAAGATTGTTTTTATTTATTCATGAGAGACAGAGAGAGAGAGAGAGACAGGCAGAGAGACAGAGGGAGAAGCAGGCTCCATGCAGGGAGCCTGACGTGGGACTCGATCCCTGGTCTCCAGGATCACGCCCTGGGCTGAAGGTGGCGCTAAACCGCTGAGCCACCGGGGCTGTCCTCAACGTTCATTTGGTAGTACTTGGAGACAAATACAATACTTGTTGTCAACAGTGTGTAGGAAACTTGTTTTACCCATCGAGGGGAAAATAAAGGTGGTTTTCATCTTTGTTTTAAATTAGAAACTACTTACTTAAGAGCTTTTTTTTTGTTGTTTTGAAATTTTCTGATTAATTTTAAGGAACTGAGGCTTGGAAGAGAACACTTAAATACAAGATTTGGTTTAGATGTCAATAATTTATTAATTGATAACATACCTAGCTAAAGTCACCTTTATTTCATCGGGCCCTGTAAGGTATTTTACTAAGTGTTATTTTTAAGATCACACCATAATTCCATTAAATTATAATTACTTGGATGGTTTTAAAATTTTTCAGAATGATATTTATGTAAAATGTCAGGGGATATTTATAGGTATTAGGAATGCTTCCATTTGGATGTAGAAATAGAGAAGGCAGAAGTAAGATCCAGGAATGGAGTATTTTATGATGTAGCTCTTCTCTGGGTATCTTTCAGTTACATCTTTTATTTGGAGTTTGTGCTGTACATTATTAGATGACCTAAAAAATAAAGGTATAAGTAAAGTGCGGAGTCACCAAGTCTTTTCCTGGTGGCTATTTTCATCCTGTATTAACGTGAATTTGTATTGCCATGTAAAGGGATGCTTCATTTTTTTGGATTTGGTATTGATATCTCTGAAAGAAGTTTTTTTTCAGTAGGGTTCATTTATTTTTATCTGCTATAGTTTTACTGTACATGAAGCTTAGCTAATCTTACAAAATAGGAGTAACACTGTAATTCTCAATAATATTTTAATTCCTGTGAATGTGTACATTCTTAGATGAGCGTTTATATGATAGTACAAAATGTTATTCTGTGTGGGCTGAAAATGTTTTATTTCAGAACTGAGCTGTTAGGCTGAATTTTCTTTTGTTCCACTAGCCATTTTGATGAGATTTTCTTTTATGTTGACTTAAACAAATTAGATTCTTCTTTGAGTGTCATGCCCAAGTAAGTTTCTCAGGAAAACGAAGGCAGTGTTAAGAAGGCTGTAATAATTTTATTTTAATTCTGGAGACATTTTTAAACTACTGGGTTTTAATCATGTGGTTTTACTAGACAACCAATAATTGTCTGAAAGTAGTCATAATTTATATTATGAAAATTATTTGTTCTAAAATGGAGCATGTTATAGAAATGTCACTCATTAAACTTCTTTGAAGTAAAATGATCATTGACAAATATGTGACGTGCTAAATGTTAGGTGCTACTACTTTTCCTTTCTGGATGTTTCAGACTAATTTCTTTTAAGATTAGTTAAATCACTAACAAAGTCCATAATTTCCTAGAAATTTTTTGCTTATTGTATATGAGCAATTAGGGATGCTTTGTGATTCTCATATGACAAGGGCACTACTTTTATTATCTTAAACTTTGTATTTTACCAAGTGCTTTCACATACATTGTCATGTCTGAATCTCATTTTCATGGAAGTAGTCAGAAGAATTATTATTTCCATTGTCATACCGCATAATAAAACAACAGGAACATGCCTTTGGAACTTATAGGCTGCAAAGACAGTAATATGAGAAACAGCAGGAACATAAACTATATTTAGAGTGTCCAGAGAAGAAAGGATAGGAGTGTGAAGTCGGAAAGTGATTAATGTTGGTGGATGTATTTCTCATTGTTGGTTCTTTCTTAGATGAAGAAAGGAGGTTATTGATCAGATTATAAGAAAGGATGTAATATAGTGAACAGGGTGGGTTTTGTTCTCATGGGAAGAGGGAAGATAGGTCAATAAAAGACATGTTAGCCCTCCTGCTGTTCCTAATCTGGTGTTCCTTGGAGTCTCCCTTAGCAAGAAGAAAGACCTGAAGAACTTGAGTTGTTTACACTTTTGTTCATAAGGTACATTTAATTCTCAGATTATTTCTTTTCTGAACAAATGGTGGTTGTTCAAAATGGCGCATTGCCAGAAAGAATTTATTTTTGGATAGTACTTTGGTGTTGACTATTGCGTCTCTGGGGGTAAGGGAAAAGAAAGAGGATTGGAGTGGGGACGTCAGAAGAGTTGCGCTGTTTCTTAACCTTCTTAAGACTGTGGAACTCAGTCTTCTTGCCTTTAAATTAGGCTGGCTGGAAATGGCAACTTCTGAATTCCCTTTTAAAATTTCTTTGGATTTTATAATATTTTGGGAATTTGTAATAGTCTACAAAATGATGAACTCTGGGGCCAAGAAGACATGATGTGGGAAATACGGAAAGCTACTTAGCTTTCCTATCATGCCAACTATTTTAAACTTTGCATAGTTAACCACAGATGAGTGTGAAATGTGTAATGCCAGAGTTGTGTGTGCCTTCTTTTTGTTGCTGCGTTTTGTGTGTTGTATAGATACCTTCCTTGGGGAGCTGCTTGGAAACGGTTAATAGTGCTAATGTCAACAAAGGATCTGATCAGAGTTAAGAGTTGTATAGATTTGTTTTGTTTCGTTTTGTTTTGGGGAGAGTTGTATAGATTTGAATTGGATAATCAGTTTACTTTATATAATTTTTGAAATCAGTTCTTTAGTAAAAGTTTACAGTTAGGTAAAAGAATATATAATACAGAGAATGTATTTTACTTTAAATACATTTGTTCAAAAAATTAATATTTTAAAATGATCATAGGGATCCGTGGGTGGCTCAGCGGTTTGGCGCCTGCCTGTGGCCCAGGGCGCGATCCCAGAGTCCCGGGATCGAGTCCCACGTCGGGCTCCTGGCATGGAGCCCGCTTCTCCCTCTGCCTGTATCTCTGCCTCTCTCTCCTCTATGACTATCATGAATAAATAAAAAAAATAAAATGATCATAATAATAAATTTTTTTCTGAGCATATTTTTTCTATATACCTTAAGCTAGCCAGCTTCAAAATTATCACCCGTATGTATAAAAATACATATATAAAGTGTTTGAATTTGATTATTGAATTTCCATATTACTTTTTAACAGTTAATTCATGTTATTTATCTTTAGGAAGAATGCAGAAATTATCAGTGAATTTTATAATTTATGAAATGTAGCTTTAAATATCCAAATAACTTAGTTTATGAAGTACAGAAGATCATCTTAATATATTTGAAAGTTATAAAGCTTTCTGCTTACTCTTTGAAAATACTGCTTAATGACTCTAATGATGGGTCATGGTAGCTTAAAATGGATGTGTCATTGACTCTTCCTTTGTGCTTCAAAGCTTTAAGATGGTTAACTTAAAATGCCATGTAAATCTTAAAACAATGCTCTCTGAACAGTGAGAAACTTTGTTCTGATTATTTAAAGGTCATTGTCTTATGCAGCAGTATTGGGAATCAAAAAAAGTCTTCACGGGATAATAAATGTAGAATGTAAATTTTGTGAGGTTATATTTTCATATTGCTTTTTTTCTTGACTTAAAATTTTAAGTTCTAAAAATTGAACTTTTTCTTAGATATGCAAATAGAGCAGTGTTTGATTTTTGATTAATGAAGTTTCATTTCAGTATCTGCAATAGCTGGATCTAATGTGTGCTTAGAATTTCAAACTAACCTGCAGTGAGGGAATTCTGGTTTGACGTAGCCATTTAAAGTTGCAAGTGAGGAAAAAAAATATTTCTTCTAGATTATCACAATTTGAACCATGAGCAAAGATAGGGAATGTAACATAACTGCCATCAAGCATCTTAGAATATATTACTACGTATTTGATATTTAAAATTTTGGGGTACGTTAATACTATATTCTAATTGGATATAGCAATATAAGGCTTCAGAACAATTCATGGACCTTATATTTCTTTTTTATATTCATAAGAGTTTCAGACTATAATATATGATTCTTAGGTGTGTGAAGCAGTTTATACTAATTCATTAGGTACAACACAACTATGAATTATGGTTTCAACCTTTAAGGAATCTGTAACACGAGAAAACTGGCAGTGTGTTAAAAGAGGGAGATGGTAGGGGAAACATGGACTTACTTAGTACTAGGTCCTTTAGCATAGCATTAATGAAAGTGGGTTGCCTGGGACTACAGGTATCATTTCATAGGAACAGGTTAGGTTAGTGGGCCAGCCTACAAATAAAAACTTGTTTAACCCCCTAAAAATCTTGTGACTAGTATTGTATTAACAGGGTCTTACTATTTGGTCATTCATTTACAGCCATTCAGGAGTACTTAGTAAATGATGGGTACCCTTTAGGTGCTTTGCAGTACAATGGGGAGACTCTGCCTTCCTGGAGTCTGTACTCTAGTAATAGAAACAGATGTGAACACAAAAAATGAGACAAACGTAATTTAAAAATAGTATCTTCTTAAAGGAAATGTAGAGTGTTCTGTGACAGATTAAGAAAGTTTCGATGAAGAATTGCATTTAGTTTCAAGATTGGGAAGCTGGGACTTCCAGTTTTAGTGAATTTTATCGTGGAATCCCACTGTCTTTCTTTTCAGCCAGGACCAGGCCTGTTTAGTGTCTCTTTGTGGTTTAATGTGTAGCATCCAGTCAGTCTCTAAAAAAAGTGGTGTTGATGACAATGATGTTGGCTTCTAGTCTTTGAAGGAGTTAATTGGGACAGAGTGTAAGAGGCTTTCACGCAACTCAGGTTGTTGCATTTTGAGAACTTTTTGCATTTCTCAATTTTTTTCCCCCTTAAGGTGGTAGACCTTTAGTTTTTCTTATTCTCAAAGCTCTTGTATGTATTTAGGAAGGAGCAAAAGTGAGGAGTAGAAAAATACTAAAAATATAAAATATAGAATATAAAATATAAAAAAAAAAAGGAATGAGAGTTGGAGGTCCTGGAGACTGGCCAGATGTAAACATCCCTGTAGAGGCACCTTTATCTTTATATGAAAAATAAAAGATTTAGCATTTGTTAATGCATGCACCTCTCCTGTGACCTTTTTAATTTAATTTTCTATAATAAGTGTAAGTTGGGGTTAAATGTGAAAAGTTAGCATGTATATATGTGTATGTGTATATGGGAGTTAAGGGGCACTTGGGTGGCTTAGTTGATTAAGGACCTGCCTTTGGCTCAAGCCCCACATTAGGCTCCCAGCTCAGTAGGGTGTCTGCTTCTCCCTCCCCCTCCAGTCTTTTCCCTGCTCATTCTCTCTCTTTCTCTCAAATAAATAAGAAATGATATGATACGATACTTTGATACTTTGTCAGATGGTATCCTGAAAAAGCCAAGGAGGAAGAGGCAAATTAAGCTGGGTGGTCCTGCAAGGCTTGAAGGAAGATGTGGGAATTGGGCTAGACTTGAGAATGTAGTTGGAATTCTGATGGGTATTGATATAAATGACTGGTTGGATAAATTCATGGAGGTGGGAATGTGTATAATATGTGTGATGACTAGTGAGAACTACCATGCTGGTGAGTAATGTTAACACAGAAAATGCTAGGATACTGTTTGGAGCTGCATTGTGCCTGGCTTTCGAATGTCAGGCTGAGATTTTTATTTTCTAGTTTGCCATGGCAGATACATTTTGGTATAGCAGTAATAGTGCAAAGTGAAACTTTTAAGAGAGAGATTTTAATAAGGCAGGGTGAGTTAGAAAGGGGGAAACCTGGAATCAAGGAGACTAGTTCTGGATCTCTTGCTATAATAATCTGAGAGTTCGTTGCTTGTACCAAGTTGCTAGTAGCAGGAATGGAAAGGAAGGAGGTCATTGATCAAAGATATTAAAGAGAGGTTGACAAGCTTTAGGAGTCTTGCTGAGCTAGGAGGTTGACAGAGAAAGAGGTCAAAAGCTTTTCAAAGCCTTTGTGTCTGAGTGGCTATAACAATGACTGGTACCCTTGACCAGCATAAGGGAGTTGGTGGTGTGGGGAAGCTCTAGATGGAAGCGTTAATCATGAGTTGGTCTTTGAGGTGGTTGAGAGGACAAAGCATTTTAGGTAGCTAAAATTGGTCTTTCCCGGCCAGCCCCGGTGGCTCAGCGGTTTAGCGCCGCCTTCAGCCCAGGGCATGATCCTGGAGACCCAGGATTGAGTCCCATGTCAGGCTACCTGCATGGAGCCTGCTTCTCCCCTCTCTGCCTGTGTCTCTGCCCCTCTCTCTCTCTCTCTCTCTCTCTCTACCTCATGAGTAAAGAAATAAAATCTTTTAAATTAATTAATTGATTGATTGATTGATTAATTAATTAAATTGGTCAAATAAATAAATAAATAATAAAATTGGTCTTTCCAAAGGAAAGACATCATCATCTTCTGTTTCTTCCTCACAAACAAGAAACATAACCTGTTCTCCCTGAAAAGTCTAATCTCAAGTACCTAGTTGACTAGACTATACATGTATATACATCTGAGCTGGAAATACTGTATTCATTCATCCAGTTACTCATTCAGCAAATACTTATTGGGTATTTACTGTATGCCAGGTGCTGTTGGCTTTGTAAAGGACAGACATGGGCCTTGCACATCAGGAGCATACTGTTATTTTGTAAAAGAGACCATAATAAAATAATCACATGTACATAGTCGTAGACTGTGATAAACTTTGTGAAGTATGCATCATTCTTTGACTAGATATATTGAGTGGACTTGGACCAATATGGGGGTTCCTGGAAGAGGACTTTCTCATAAACATGAGAAATAAGGCTGCCTGCAAAAGTTCAATGGTGAAATTCCCAGAGTGGATCAGAGCAAAGCAGCACAAAATCATCTGAAAAATGAAGAATAAATAGCATCTTGGGCTTGAGACTGGACCATAGCCTGAGTGAAAGTTTTGCCATATCTAAAAACTTGGGGTGGGATTGGTATGATATGGAAATTGAGTGAAAGAAGAAAAACTGCAGGAGGAAGTTACCCTCCACCAAATAATAGAGGGCAAGGTTTCACCACCTGGTTTTGATCATTATTTTAGTCCCAGTGGCAAAGTCTTCCAATCACTTGTTCATGGGTATATTCTTCCTTCTGATTCTCTTCAACACATTTTGAATTCCTAAATGTGCCTTAGTGACTAAGATCTGTCACTAAACAAAATAGACCAGAAAACTATCTTTCTGGGGAGTGGAATGGGGGTGGGGTACAATATCAAAATAAGCCTTAGTAATAAGTAGATTTTATAGTATGTAATAATATGCAAATGATGTAAGAAAAAATAGAGCAGGGCATGTTGTATTGGGAGAGGAATGATAAGGAATGAGTATGGGAAGAAGGGAGTTGAAATCAGAGAAGTTAACAAGTTGGAATGTTTGGGGGTCTCATTGGTTGGTTTGATTGGCTGTTACTTAGGGAAATAGGGTGCCACTGCAGATCTGAATAGAGATCTATTCACATGATCCAGCTTCACCCTTTGAAAGAGTCACTAACTGCTGTGTTATGAGGAGATTTTGGAGAGCTAACAGATCCCTTCCAGAGTAAGTTCTGGTCCCCGTTAGATTCTCTCCTTATATTTTTCCTTCTTGGTATTTAACAAGATTATGATTAAATATTGAATTGTATAATTACCATGTTTTTTTTTTTTAAGCTGCCAGTGATTATCAGTTATCATTGATTTAATAGCAGTTTTTCAGGAAGGAAAAGAGAGTGCCATAACCATATTAAATAAACTTCCATTCTTATCAGAAACAGTATATTTAAAAAGTATGTGTTAGAAAAAAAAAAGTACGTGTTAGAATCGAGGCAACACTTATTTAATACCTGTTTGTTCACACTCTGTGTGGTAGGTAAGCTTCATGAAAAGCACTCTTGTTCATTGCTGTATTTTTAGTCCCTTGGCCTAAGCCTTTCTCATAGTAGTTCCTCAATAAATATTTGTTGATTGAATAAACTTTGATGATGACAGTCAACTTGATTCCATGCTCTTCAGAAATCTTATAATATGCCTCCTTGTGAAATTTAGAATTCTCTCCATATGACATTTATCTATCCCAACATGAATTAATAAATCATCTGTTTCTTGAGTTTGGTTTATGTGATTTTTTTGTGAGACAGAAAGGATCTATTTTGAGGCCTGCTTGTTGACCTAATCCGTGATGAAGCCCAGATAATGTAGGGACTTAAGAGGCTTCTTTGAAAGCAGCTGAAATCTAGATCTTGCCATTAACCGTAGCTTTTCCATTTAAAAACTTTCACACTTCAGGCCTGGCTCGTGTGGCTTCTAAAGAGGAAGGGAGATCTTGAAGTCTATGCTGTTGTGACTTGCATGAGTAAAGTAAATGTAGACCAAATCTTTAATATACTGACATCAGTGGATCCTATAGAAACCTGAGACACATAGAAAGTAGTCCTCGTGAGGTACAGATGATAGAAGTTTAGGAGTCAGTTGGGGAACTCCTTGGCCACTTAGGAGTAGCCTCTGAGCTATTCGGAAATTATTCTCTGAAGTGGCCAGTAATTTCAGAAGCACCCAACTCTTCGAAGTTGTAATAATCTTTGTTGCCTGCATCCGGCATATAATAGACAATTAATTGTTTGAAATGAAGAGCTATTATAGATTGTAAAAAAAGCAACTCTTTACCCAAATCTAATCATCCCAGGACATTTTTCTGCTTCTCACTTGTCACCCAGTCAGGATTCTTATTGTTGCAAATGTCAGTGACCCAAAACCAGTAGTATAAGCAAAAGCAGTCTGTTTTCCACTTTAATTCCAGGACTGATACAAATGAATTCTTTAAGGCTCTTACCTTTTGTCACTATAGAAGGCTTCTTTCCACTTAATTAGAAAAATTATGCCTCAGCCCCAAATTACACTCTTGTAGTTGTTTAACCCAAAAAGTAAGGTTTCTTCTCTATTCCCAAATAAAAAAAAATCTTGGACAGAACTTTGGCCATCTTGGATCACATGCCCATTTGCTCAAGTAAAGACTGGCCCTCCGGTCTTCAGTAATTTTCTGTCCTTGGCTGCAGCCAAAATTACTATTGGCAAGCCTTCCAGAAACCATGTGATTAGAGAGAAAGTCCAATTCACCATAGGAAACCAGAGTGTGAAAGACTACAAGATCAGAGGGCTGCTGCTCCTCCCTTTAATATAGTGCAAAGTGCTCAGAGCTGGGAAAGATGGTGGGCCTGAGCATCTGCAGAATTCCAAGAAATGATAGTATCATCATCAAAGAAGCTTTCTGCCGTACCTTGCAGAGGGAGTAGTTGAGAAGGTAATAAGCAGGATGGGTCAGGCCTAGACCTAAGAGAATGGAGTGGATGTGTTGAATTCTGAAGAAGAAACAAAAACCAAGCGTACTGGCTATTGTGGGCAAAGGAGATTGAGGAAAAATCACCTAGTCCTGTCGTGCCTAGAGAATTTCTATTAATGTTTCAGTATATATTCTTAATTGTATGTACATATTGGAGGGGTCTTATTGCTAATACTGTGCTGAATACTATTCATTAGTTATATTGTGTGTCTCCATTTTATTCATTAGAAGATTCTTTAGTGACTTTGATGTTTTATGTGAATGTATAATTGTTTAATCACTTCTCTATCTTTAGATGGCTATGCTGTTTCTTTTTGCTGTGAGAAAAATCCTGTGTAACATTCTAATATTCCTGTCAATTTCTTAGATTCGGAATTATTGAGAAAGGGTGTTATCTTTTTAAAAGGTTCAGTACCTTAACATTTTGCCAAGTAGCTCTCTAGAAGATTTGTACATATTTATGTTCTCTCCTGCAGTATATGAGAGTGTATGAAAGTGCCCCCATTTCTCCATTACCTACAGTAATGGAGAAAACTCTTGATTGGACAGATGAAATTTGAAGGTAACTGATAGAAAATCTACATGACTGTCGTTAGTTACGCGGGTGATTTAGAACAGGGATTAGTCTTCCATTTATTTTCACTACATAACCAACTATCCCAAAATCTTAGTGGCTTCAAACAATAAAGATTTAGAGTTTTCTCTCCTTTCTTTGGATTGACTGGGTTTAGCTATGCCAGTCTTCTGATCTTGGTGTTATAACTGAGGTTACTCATGCAGATACATTGAGCTGGAATTTGGCTGTGCCTAGAATATCCAGTGTCTCTCTCCTCATGGCCTCTCATCACATAGTGGTTATCTAGAGTTTCTTTATAACATGGCAGCTGGCTTCTAAGGGGGAACATTCCAAGAGAGGACCCAAGCTGTAGTGCACAAGTATTTAAAAAAACCTTTGCTTACGTCATGCTCATGTCCTGTTGGTCAAAGCAAGTCACAAATCAAGACCAAAATCGAAAGTGGGAGAGGACTACACAAGCTTGTGAATACCAGTAAGTGTGGTCATTGCAGACCATTGATGTAATAGACTACCAGAGATGTAAAAAATTTACAACTAACATTGCAACTCTAATTGATTAGCAATAGCACTTTGGAGCACTGTATTCAGAAGAATTTAGAGACCAACTCCTGGATCAGTAGAAAAGCAAATTGTGATAAGCTAGTGATGTTTGTAAGGGGTAGATGAGGAGGTTGGTGTAGTGGTGTATTTACCCATCCTTTAATACCTGTAAATTTATATTATAAAGCTATAAATTGAAAAAATAAAAAACATTTCATGAGCTTGCATGTAAGCCCAAATACTTTGAAAACATTTGGGTACTTGAGTATATTGAGTCTTAAGCTTTTGTTCATCGTGGTTTCATTTTGACAATTAATATGGTTGGCGTGGTATAAGATATTAATAATAGCTAGCTAGCTAGCTAAATAGATGTCTCACCTATTTATGCATTTGTGTTTGTATGGGGGGAGATTTTAAGTGCCTGAGTTGTCAGTTTGACCTCTGTATCAACTTTCTTTATTCAAGCAGTGATTATGAGGGGCAGTATTTCCAAGTAGGCATTATAGCATTCCAATGGGGACTTAAAGGAAAATGAATGTTACTGCTCTGATACAACACTGCAAAGTCTCCTTTTATACTTTTCCCTCCCATCCCATACTGCACTTCCTTTTCTTTTCATTCATATGTGTGTATATACACAAAATTGAGATTGAATTTTAAAAATGAGGTTATACTATATGTACTTTTTATTTAATAAATATCTTACTCCTTTCACTTTAATAGGTATAAGTCAACACCGTTCTTTCAGTAACTACAAAATATGCTTTTGATTATTTGGCCATACTCCTTTTGTTGGACAATTAGGTTTTTAATTTTTTTTCTCAATTTCTAGAAGTCTGTAGTGAACATACTCCTACATAAAGTTTGTAGTCAGTCGCAAATATTTTTAGAAAATGTTTGTTAGATGTGGAATGGCTGGGTTAGGCCATATATGTACTTTAGCTTTTTGATAAATAGTAAAATCCTTCTTTATACCATAAATGGGCTCTAAAAAAATTCAAATTATTAAAATGCATATTTAAGATTTTAATTTTCATTAAAAAACTATTTTTCGGTAAGTCCGTGGATTCACACAAAAAATAGAAACGTGATAAAAAGTGACACATTGTGCAAAGCTGACTGCATATTGAATCAGAAAGGCCCAGGTATCAGTGCATTCCATTCCTGAATGCCTTTGGGAATTGGAATTGGACCTATGCTTCCAAATGAATGTTTTACTGTTTATGGTTTACAGTTAGTCCAGCTGTCTTCCAAAAAATCTTTACCATTTTACACGCACACCAGGCAGTGTATGGGATTATCCTCTCGTGTACTCTTGCCAGGATTTAGTATTAACAGATTTAATGTTTTGGCTAATCTAATGGACAAAAATGGTATCTTGTTTGAATTTGCATGTTCTTGGTTTTGGCTGTGCTTGGCATCTTTTTCTCTATTTGTTACCAGTTTGATTGTCTTCTGTAAATTGCCTCTTCCATATATTTTTTTCTCTTTTTCTGTTCTGTTATATATTTGTGTTTTTGTTGTCTGAGCCAGTTAGCTTAGTAGAGATCTCCAAACTATTTTGGTTGTGTACTCCTACAGGTAAAAAGTTTTTGGTTATACACCCCCATTATATGTGTCTTTACAAATTATGCATGTATTGCTGTCAGGTCATGTCTTACATATTAGTAAAGTTTATTTTTTCTTATCATGATTTAAAAATTAATGTACATAAGTGTGCTGAATATTTCCCACAACCCAATGGAAGTCTAGTGTGCATCCACCTAGAAAATCACAAGTTCAGAGCACAATATGGTTTAGGCCCTCTATCAGCCAGTTAGATTTGCCAAGAGAAATGTGCTTCTTTCTGTGACCACAGTGTATATGTAATTTGTAACTCTATGGGCACTGAGTATTCTAGTGAAGTAGAAAGTAGCTATGCATCACACCTTGGCTCTATTACTTCTATTAGCCATATTTGAGAAAATGTCTTTTTTTTTTTTTTTTGGTAAGATTTTATGTATTCATTTGACATAGAACCAGCAGGGGGACTGCAGACAAAAAGGGAGAATGGAGCAGGGAGCCTAACATGGGCTCCATCGCAGGACCCCAGGATCATGACCTGAGACAAAGGCAGACACTTAACCGACTGAGCCACCCAGGCACCCCTATTTGAGAAAATTTCTTAATCCTGTTATGTACCAATTTCTTCTTGTCTTGCCTTGTTATTTAGGCTTATGATATCATCAATTAATTTGTGTGAAGAAACTTTGAAAAACTGTAAAACAGGTATGAAATACATGGGTATTTTAAAAATTTTAATTCACATGGGTATTTGTTTTGCAAGTTCATAACATTGGGTAAAAAAAGAATACATTTCAGTGTTATTTATGCTGGGAAACAACTTAAGATGCATGACCTACTAATAGTGGTTCAGAAACATCATTTTTAGTCTTCATCCTGTGTAGATTTTAAACATCTCGATGGTAGGAACTTCACTGATACTTACTATTATGTGTAATAGTATTAGTGATGGTGTAGTATACATTTGATAATATATTTGGTTTTTAAAGTGTTGTTTTCTACGTAAGAAAGCCCTCTGATTTAGGAACTAGAAATAAGTTTATTTGTGAAATGCCTGGTGGCACTAAGATTTTCTTTAAAGAGTAAAGTGGCTACTGTCTAGGGCCACAGATAAAAAAAGGCAGGACCTAGTTTGAATATATTCTCCAGGGGAATGAAAAATTTAAGACACCATAACATTAGGGACTCTCACATAGGTGAGTGGAACTGAATTAAAAGGAGAGAATGCTAAACGCAGTGTATGATATAGTATGCCCAGGAGTGACTATGAGAAGGCAATTTTGAATGTAGATGTTGCTATTTTAAAAAAAAGATATTTTATGAATTTTTAAAAATGAATTTAGCTGTAGAATAAATTATCTGTAGAAAAGGGCAGATGAAGTATGGAGAAATAAAAGAATTGAAACCCTTGTCATTAATAAAAAGGAATTTTAAAAATGGGGACTGCAACCTGTGTAAATGTATAGGTTTGAAGTATTTAAAATGTATTAATATTCAGGCTCTGCAAAGGTACTGCTGGAAAATAGGCAGGCGCTCTCAGGCCCACACTGCTGGCTGGCACAGGCCAAGCCCATGACCAGGAGAGGCTGGAGTAGGCTGGGACTAGGAACTGTAGGCGGTGAGCCAAGCGAGGTCACATTCCTTTTGAACACTTTCCTTTCCCTCCCTCTTACTTGATTCTCAGAACAACCCCACAGGGTAGAAAGCAGGACAGGCCTAGTCCAGTTCAAATCCCTAAACCTTTTATGCTTACCCAGATGAATGGGGGGGGGGGGGGGGGAGGGGTGGATAGAATGTATACTTACTATATCTATTTTCCAAAACTGAGTTTTTTTATTAAACTCTTGGAGGAGGTAAGAGACAATAGACACACAAGAATTGAAATCCTACTGAACTTGGAAAAATAGATATGTTTCTCAGAAACTATTCACAGTGAGAAATTTCTGTATTTCAGAAAAGAATGATAAATGGACAAGGAAATCAACTATTATTTTGTTTTAGAGAGGACTCCCAGGTCATTTTGAACATTTACCTAATCAGATTTTTACAACATCAAGTCAGCCCCGCTATTCTAATATGAATGATTTTCAGTTCAGCTGCTATTCCTTTCTCAGTGGAGCTGCAAAAGAAAGTCTAAATGGAAAATAAGCAGTATTAATGGTAGGGGAAGCAAAGTCCTTCGATGGGGTTCTAAATCCTTTTTGTATATAACAGTTCCTGCCTGGTCTACTTTTAAAACTTCATTGCAGAAGACCCTGAAATTAAAATCTTTCAGTTTTTGGCTTCAGTTCCTCAAAAACATGAAAAGAGAGATAAAACAGATTATCTGAGTTGAAAATAGTTAATATTTAATCAATCTTTTGTATCAGTTACTGCTATATAACAATCTAAGAATTCAGTGACTTAAAACAGTAACTACATATTTTGCACACATCCATCTGTTGGCTTGGCAATTTACTAGCTTCTGTTGGGTTTACTCTTGTCTAAGATTAGCTGTGGGTCAGGTAGGAAATTTTGCTCATTTTGACTGGTCTAGGATCACCTTAATCTGGGATGGTGGGGATGACTGGGCTGTCTTTCACATGATCTCTCATCCTCCAGTAGGCTTGCCCAGGCTTGCCTTTGTGGTGAAGCAAGTTCCAGGTGAGCTAGCAGAGACTTCCAGGTTTCTTAAGGCCTGGGCACAGAACTGGGACAGTGTCACTTCCACTGCTTTTTGTTGGCCAAAGGAAGTACAAGTCCAGCTCAAATTCAAGGAGTGGAGAAACAGATTTCCATATATATATATTTTTAAAGATCTTCTTTATTTGAGAGAGAGAAAGCAAGAGGGAGGGGGAGAGAGAAACTGAAGCTTACTCCATGCTGAGCACAGAACCTGGCCAGGGGCTTGATCTCCAGGACCCTGAGATCATGACCTTAGTGGAAACCAAGAGTCAGACGCTTAATGGACTGAGCCACTTAGGTGCCCTGGACTTCGTCTTTTGAGGGAAGAATTGGAAACTCTAATTGCAAGAGTTGTGGATATGGGGGCGGGTGGGGTGGGGGTGGGGGATGGAGAATTGGAGTGTTTTTGTAATTCATTCAGCACACATGCCAAAAAAATTACTGAACCCAACTGAAATTTACATTCGTCAGTCTTAAATATGGGATTAGACTTGATCATGGTCACACCGCCGATCATGTACTCCTGAGTATATAGAAAATCAAATGGATGTGATATTATCTTTATTAAATTTGTTAGTTCCTAACTCCTGTAATTTATTTTTTCTTTTGATGATATGTTTAGTTGGTTTGATAGTCTCATTGGGACTGTGTCTAAGGTTCAGAATGAGCCCTGGTGCTTCTGTTGTGGAGGCTGGGGGTGGAGAAGATACATAGGTTTTGGTATGTCTCTGAGAAGTCTTTGAAATAGAAGACCTCCCCTATCCTGCCCACGTTTAAACCCATTGACCAGGCACTTGATGTCCTATTACCATGTTTTATTTTCCTCATGGCACATAACACTGGCTCAAGTTCTTGTTCATTTACTTTTTTGGTGGTTTGTCATCCCTGACTAGGGTGTAAGCTTCATAAGAGCAAGGACCTCCTCTGACCTGTTTACTACTGAATTCTCAGACCTTAAAATAGTGCCTTCATCTTCTCAGGAGATGCTCAGTAAATATTTGTTGAACAGTTATAATAAAATTTTTGTGATAAGAGTGTTGAAACCTCTGTCTCTCATACATTGTAGACACTCATTAAGTATTTATGCAATCTTAGGGGAGGCTCATGGGCAGTGGGAGCTCGGAGAAAATGAATAGTTGGAGCCACAATGGGTTTTTTCATGAATGCAATGAAAGGCAGATGAGCAGGAGAGTTTAGGGTATGATAAATTTGCTGAAATGTTTGTACTATTGGACTTTTAGGCTGGGAAGGAAGAAGGTGGAATTATCTCATGGATTGGAATAAAGATTCTCTTAAGACCAGAGAATTCAGAGGGAAAGTAGTTAAACACGCATGCTGGGAGATTGGGGGTTATGTTGATGCAGTGTGATCACTGAGGTAGTGATTTCAGATGTGCCATATTATGGGCCTGAATGGGCACGAATGAATGAGTCAGGTGATTGAAGGACCTTGTTAGTAGAAACTAACAGCTGCTCTTTGAGAGTGTGCAGCAGTACAGCTTATATCCTCAGGAGAAAGTCCTTAACAGCCAGGATATTGGGAACGCTTTGAGAAAAGGTTGAAGATATAGGAAAGCTTGCTTATTAGGGAGCACCACTTCCATAGGTAGTTTAGTTTACAAAATAAGTAGAGTGGAGGCTAGGTCAGCGATAGAAAGAACAAAGCCTTGTAGGGATAATGTTGGGTCAGGGGATCGATTGAGAAGGGAATAGAGATGGTATGAACCTAGGCATTAAGAGGCTTGATGGATTTAGTTTCAGTAGAGCCTTAGACAAAAGAGACCTTGGGACTAATGGACAAAGGCCATGATTCATTTGGCCAAGGCTGATGGTCAGCCCAGGAATTTCTGGCCTCTGCATGTGTGAAAGGTAGATGTATTTTGAACTCTTAGGGGCTTACATACTGAACAGACATACTCATTTAACAACTTTAGTCTTTTAGGTTTTTCAGAATATCTTAAGTATCTTTTTAAATGAGAAATATTTTTCAAATGTAAACTATTTTTAAATGTGAAATATTAATGATATATGCAATAATATGCCAACTAAATATACTAATTAAATCATTAGTGGACAATGAATTAATTTATGTAGTACTGTTTATCATGTACTAAAATTCAAAGATGAGATTTTCAAATTAGTATTGTTTGTTTTTTGGTCATAAAGTTTTTTGCACTGGTATTGGCAGAAGTAGATGTTTTAAATGTAAATATTTAATCTCTTCTTTTTGTTGCTAGTCACTTTGAGAGTTTAAATTGTGTGGTGAACCAGAACAAAATTTCATAATCTTTAAACCACAAAGTTACCTAATAGACAACAGAGTAGGAATAACAGCAGTGGAAGATTTTACAAATTCCTGGAACCACCTGGAAATAATTTTAGGAAAGGCAGTTGATTATAAGCTCAAATAAGGACTGTGTAACATGAAGAATAATTAATAGTAATTACTTTCTTGCCTTTAACCCTTTGGTCAGACTTGTTCCACTGAAAGGAACAAGGCAGGCTAAAGTCTGTGTAATTTAACTGTCTGTGCTTTTAGCTTGTTTTGTGCAATTAGCAATAGTCTAATCTCTGTGGGTCAGGATGCCTAAGTGGCTCAGCAGTTGAGCATCTGCCTTTGGCTCAGAGCATGATCCCAGGGTCCTAAGATTGAGTCCTGCACTGGGCTCCCCACAGGGAGCCTGCTTCCCCCTCTGCCTATGTCTCTGCCTCTCTTTCTCTAATGAATAAATAAATAAAATCTTTAATAAATGAACTCTGGGGATCCCTGGGTGGCGCAGCGGTTTAGCACCTGCCTTTGGCCCAGGGCACAATCCTGGAGACCCCGGATCGAATCTCACGTCAGGCTCCCGGTGCATGGAGCCTGCTTCTCCCTCTGCCTGTGTCTCTGCCTCTCTCTCTCTCTCTCTCTGTGTGACTATCATAAATAAATAAAAATTTTTAAGAAAATGAACTCTGTGGGTCAATTAATATTTGTTTTATTGCTACTTATATCTGGTGCTAAGAATTTTTAAGCCTTCTTTGAATATGTGTTTTATTTCATTACAAAAATTTAATACATATCAAATTAGTATTTGTCCAACAATACTCCTGTGATACCTTTAGCTATAGAGCATGTCTTGGACCTTTGAAGCCCCCTCTTATCCTTTTTCATCACTTATGTCTGAATCCATATATAATATATGGTTTAATTTCTCCTGCTACGTTTTAAAATACTGTACAGTCATAGAGTTATTCTTTGTGTGATTCAATTTTGTTAAACACTTTTTTTGATGGGATTTATCCAGGGTTGATGTTTATTTTTATGACTATGTACTATTTCACTGTATGATTATAATTTAACCATTTGTGATTAGTGGACATTTGTTTCCTATTTTATGGCTATTATGTGAATATTACTCTGTCTCCTCGTGTATATTTGCAAGAGTTTCTCTAGAACATATATAACTATAACTGAGGTTTAAATATATGCTTTATTGAATAAATGTATTTTCTGAAGTACTTTTAAGCTCCCTCCTAGCAGTGTGTGAGTTCTTGTTGCTTCGTATCTTTGTCAGCACTTGATATTGTCCAACTTTTACATTATTGACACTCTGGTGGTTGTCAGATATTTTCTTATTGTGGCTCTTACTTTGAATTTCCCAGATTAATAAAGTTTAGCATTTTTTATTATGTCCATTGTGTATTTGTATTTCTTCCTCTATGACATGCCTGTATATTGTCTACTTTCCTTGGCATCTTTTTTCTTAAGATTTTTTAGAATTTTTAAGTTTGCTTATTAATGACAGATAGTGATCTCTTACAGATCTACTCTCCAAATTTGTAACTTGCCTTCACTTTATTTAAGAACTTTTTTGATGAACTTAATTCTTAATTTTAGTGTGATTATTTATCTGTCTTATGTAGGTTATGATAGGGATTTTTTTCCCTGTATCCAGTCTTTTTTTATCTCTTTACATTTTAGTTCTTATATTTTTTTGTATTGCTGGCTGATACTTCCAGTATAGTGATAAATAGAAGCAACTACAGATCTGACTTAAAAATAACTGCTTCTAACTTTACCATTAAGAATGATAGTTAGGGGCACCTGGGTGGCTCAGTCCACTAAGCATCTGACTTGTCATTTTAGCTCAGGTTATGATCTAAGGGTTGTGAGATCAAGCCCTGCCGTGGGCTCTATGCTCAGCAGGGGAGTCTGCTTGAGATTCTCTCCCCATGCCACTCCCCGACTCGTGTGCTCACTTTCCTCTCTCACACAAGCCTTTAAGAAAAGAGAATATTTAATGAAGTTTTTTGGAAGATATCCCGTTCAGATTAAGAAAATTCTCTGCTATCCCTAGTTTGGTAAGAACTTTTATTATTGAGTGAGGGTTGAATTTTATTGATTTTTCTTTTTTTTTTTTTTGCATCTGTTGAAATGACTTTTAACTTGCTAACTCAGTGAATTACTATGGATTGTGTTAATACACTTGTTTACGGTAAACCAATCTTTCATTCTTGGAATAAACCCAACTTGGCTTTAATTTAACTTTATTTTATTTAAATTCAGTTTGTCAACATATAACACCCAGTGCTCATCTCATCATGTGCCCTCCTTAGTGCCTGTCCTCCAATTACCATGTTCCTCCCAACCCCCTCCCCTTCTGCAAACTTTATTTGTTTCCCAGAGTTAAGAGTCTCTTGTGGTTTGGCTCCTGGTCACAGTATACTTTCTATTTTGTACATTGCTTTGTTGGATTTGTTGGTATTTTGTTTAGGACATTGCCATTTATGACAATAAGTAAAATTGCCCTATAATTTCCTTCCCTTGTACTGTCATTGTCTACCTTTGCATTTTTTTTTTTTTTTTTTATGATAGTCACAGAGAGAGAGAGAGAGGGAGGCAGAGACACAGGCAGAGGGAGAAACAGGCTCCATGCACCGGGAGCCTGACGTGGGATTCGATCCGGGGTCTCCAGGATCGCGCCCTGGGCCAAAGGCAGGCGCCAAACCGCTGTGCCACCCAGGGATCCCCATTGTCTACCTTTGATATCAAAGTTATTCTAGCCCCAGAAAGTGAATTGGAGTGTATTCCTTTTTTTTTTTTTTTTTTTTTTTTTTTTACATTGAGAGCTTTTACAAGAGATTGGGATCAATTATTGAGAAAGGTGTTATTATAATTTTCTTTGGTACAATTTTTTATGTGCGGTGACTTTTCATTTTGTCTGTGGAAGTTCTGTCATTTTTTTTAATTTTTGAAATTATGTTAGGAGATGCAGGTAAGTGTGGAATTGATATGTTTTATTAAGCACAGAATGTATCATCAGAATGAGTTCAACATTTTATTATTAGAAGAGGACCTTGACCTTCATTTATACTCAGGACCTTGCCTATTTTGTCTGATTTTAATGTATCATCCCAGCCTTCTTTTATTTAGTACTTACCTAATATAATTTTTTCTACCCTTTGTTAGAAAAACACCTTTGTATATCCATCTGTCTTCCACATATCTCTTTTAATTAGTAGATAGTAGATTTTTACCTAGTTTGAAAAAATTTTTCTAATCTAGAGATTTAGTTTACTTATATTTCTTGTGACCATTGGTACATTTAAAATTATACCTTCCTCTTTCATATATTCTTCTTTTGCTCTTTTTGGTTTTTAAGAAGGTAATTTACATAATTTTTTACATTGTATAGGCCTCAAATATTTAGATAGAGTGGGTAATAAATTTTCACCTTAGAATTTGACTTACAAGAGACATAGATTTCAGTATGTCCCACACATTCAGTAAGAAGTTATTAGAAGAAATGCCTGAAAAAAGGTCTTCGTAATTTTGGAAGAAGTAATTCTAGGGAAGATTACTGACTGTTCTTTTGTGTAGTTGGCATGGTTAAATATGCTGGCTGAAGGCTTTTTGCTTTTTTTTTGTTTATATTCATCAATGGAAGCAGAATGTTAACCTTAAAAACTAGAATCTCTTATTAGTAGTCTGCTATTTATATTGGCTTTCTGGTGACTTAAAATAATCACGACTTCAGCTAACACTGAATCCCAACTGTATTAAGGTCTGTACCTTGTGAGTAGAGAGAGAGCATAGGTTTTGCCCTGAGGAGTTCGTATGCCCCAGCATTATCTCCTGATGGTACATTAATGCCAGATGAGACTAAGAAACCTCTTTCTAGCTGTGTCACTTTTGGGTTATACCTCTGGGTTATAAAGGGATGGATGAGGCCTAGGGAGGAAAATGAAACAAGGGGGTAAGAAATAGGAAGGAAGAGTGGGAAGAGAAGGAATTCTCCTGGGGGTGGGCAAGTAGAATAGAGTGGCAGTGACTGTTTCCTTCGGTTGCTTGTCTTTAAACAGATTATTTAAGGATATACATGTATGAGCTCCTAGTCCTTACCTGAAAGCTCATTGTCACATACTGGGAAGACCTCACAAGCTCTGAGGTGTGTCTTGATAACAGTACCTGTTTCACCTGGCAAAAAGGAAATCCAGACAATCCCAAACTTGTTTTGATTATGAGATTAAATGAAAACACTTTAGGGGTGCCTGGGTGGCTCAGTCAGTTCAGCATCCAACTCTTGATTTTGGCTCAGGTCACCATCTCAGAGTCTTGAGATTGACTCCCGTGTGGGGCTCCACACTGGGTGCAGAACCTGCTTAAGATTTTCTCTCTCTCCCTTTCCCTCTGTCTTCCTCACTCTCCCCACCCACCCACTGCAACTCTGTCTAATAAGAGAGCCGGTGCCAGCAATGGAAGAAAGCAGGTCTTTCCTGTTAAGTCCCTACATCTTGATTTTTCTTCAGGTCCTGCTTGTGTATTGCTGTGATAGCTTTCCTGATCTGGAGTAGTTTGAGGACTTGTCGATTTTTTTAAAAAGCTTTGGAATCACCTGTATCAGGACTTTAAATGTGACTTACCTGGAATTGAATGGAGTATGTTTTCTTCTGCAAAAGAAACTATTTATTTATTTTTTAAAAGATTTTATGTATTTATTCATGAGAGACACAGAGAGAGAGGCAGAGACACAGGCAGAGAGAGAAGCAGGCTCCATGCAGGGAGCCCGATGTGGGACTTGATCCCGGGATCCCAGGATCATGCCCTGGGCCAAAGGCAGGTGCCAAACCGCTGAACCACCCAGGGATTCCCAGAAAGTAACAATTTAAAGATGTGAATCATAATCTTGGGCATATAATATTATTCATCTTTATCTAGAATTTGTTTTACTCTGCACTCAAGGTCGCAAAGGCTTTCACATAGGTGACAAGACTCTGAAACATAGAATTACTTTTTCATAATCTTCACAATGAATCAAAGATGTGGGGAAAAATAGTGAGCAACGATTTCTGGCTTCTGTGGAACTGAGCATAATAACACCTTACTGACCCAAATGTCCTAATAACCCCTGAAACAACTTGCATGGCTCTCTGAAAATAACTCCTCTCTGGTTGAAGATCTTTTTTATCTTCAGAGACACTCCTGAGAAGTGTGCGCGGAATGATTGGTCCTTTTCTCAGGTTATGCAGGTAGACCCACGTGTACAGACAAGGTAATTTTTTCAGTGTCCATGTTATTTTTGTTTGTTTTTGGGGACAATTATTTGTATTAGAAATTAGTTTCCAATTTACTGTCTTGCTTTTTGAAGTTTCCTGTATCAGTTATTATCTCAAAAAGTGAGTACAGAACTGCAGCGGCCCTCCCTTGCAATGCAATCTTTAATTGGCAGAGGAATCAGAAAGGTTAGATGGATGCATTTCCTTGCTATTTTTTTTTTCCTTTAAGGAATAGAATCAAGCCAGTCATTACAACTTCTGTGAAACAGAAGAGGAAGTAATTGGAGATTTTTTGTAGAGCAGTGTAGAAAGTTGGCCTTTTCCTTTAGAAAGTTGGTTGTGGAGAGTTTCTCAGGTTTAGTAGTGACTATATAGGACACTGAATTTTTATGTTTTAGTTTCAGTAAGAAAGCACAGAAAAATTCGATATTCCATTTAGAGTAAATGTTTCTGGCATCCAGAATGATAACACTCTTGCTGTTGGTCCCTTAGTGTAATGATCAGCTTATTCTACTTGTCATTTCCAGGACTTGTCTTTTTCTTTTTTCTTGCTTTATTGAGATATAATTGATATATACCATGCCAAGACTTTTTATTAAAGTACTTCCCAACAGTATTTTTTTTTTCATTATAGTCTTCTCATACATTTGGTATGAACTCTGCTTAGCAATTATGGTTTTGTTTCCCTGTTTCTATAGGACATGAAAAAATTCATGCATATATTCAAACATTTGAGCCCCTGATATATGTTGACTATTGGGAATATAGTAGTGAACCAGACAGATCTGACCCTTACCCTCGCATATGTTATAGTCCAAACACAAAACCCTTTGCATTGAGTTTAAAATTACAAATCAAAAGTTTGAAAATTTTGCATAATTTTTAATTGAATGAGAAAAGATGGAATTAACTGAATTTTTTATGTTACATAATCTGTCAGGTGGTGGGATGCAAATATGAAAAAGGCAAGGTCTACAAACTGGTTATTCTCGGAACTTCATAATTGATTTTGATAGTCACGAATAATGTGATAATATTTATCCTAATACCTACTGTTTGCTAAGATACAATGCTAGATACTAGGATGACAAACTGCATGCTAATAATTAGTAGGGCTTTTGTTTTTTATTTTCTTAAGATTTTGAGAAAACAGTTATTTGAATTAGAAACTGCTTGCATTTGTACCTGTTATTTTAAGTATATCAAGTTTTTGTCTCCCTGTTTTATGCAATATCTGCTGTTTGTGGAACACTGAAGTATGTTCCAGGCACTCTGCTCAGTATTTTATATGCGTTATGTCATTTATTGCATACACCATATGGACCCTCCCACCAGTTGTTGAGCATTTTATGTACCTGTCACAATGTAAGCATTTCATCTCTTTACAAATGAGGAACTTAAGCCTTAGAGAACTGGCAGAGCTGGGATTCAAACTTGGGGTAGGTTGCAGTTGTGGGTGTGTATCCTACCCAAAAAGATCTTGTAGCAGTTTAACTTTCTGGTAAACTTTTCATCTATGGTATAAATAGAGGATCAGATTATTTAAAATTCACCGATTCAGAAAAGAGGCAATAGAAGATTGGAGTGGTACTCAACTATGGAATTAATCCTTTTATGTAACCAATATTTTGTATTTGTTATGACCAGCTTTAAAAGAAAACAACACTTCCACCCGTTTCAACTAATACAGCTATTGCCATAAACCTACCATCAAGTTGATAATGACATTTAAAAAAAAGTAATTCCATGAAATTAGTCTGGAAATTCATGTATTTTATTACAGCCAGTGTTCTGTTGTGTAAAGGTAGTCATGCTGATGGCTTTAAAAATTGATAGTTTGAGGAATATCTCTTTTAGTACATTTTCGAATGCCAACCCCCTTCTTATAGGTTCTGGGCTTCCATTGACTTTACAGCTCCCTATTTAGAAGAGAAAAAAAAAATCCCAAACTCGAATGTAAAGTAGCTATAATAAGGCATTCACTGGCCAAAGTATTGCCTCACCTCCATCTGAACGTAGCCCTGTCTCCTTGGTTCCTACGGGTGTGGTAGAGATCTTGTGTGGTGTTTGAAGGGTAAGGAACAGGACTGTTTGCAGTTATGACCCATTGGCATAAACTGTAGTCTATACCAGCTTGCTTAATAGACCTGATTATCTTGCCACAGCAAAATCGGGTATGGTTTTTAACTTGTCCATCTTTCCTATATTTTAAGCCACTTGTAAGTAGATAGACATCTCTGATTTTAAATAGCATTAAATTAGAATTAACAATTGAATAATTCAACTGATGTACAACTTAGAACACAAACCAGACAGTAAATTACTAAATCAACCATTCCAAGTTTTTTCTAGTGTGCCTTTAACTTTTGCTGGGCACAAATGGAAATGCTCAGCCTCTGAAGATCATAAAAAGGGTTTGTTACTGTTTAGTAATACAAATTAAAACACAGCTGGGAATGAAGTAGTTAGCCCAATCTCACAGACATTAGCCTCCCTCTGTTTATTTCCGCCTGTGTGTATTCCTAGAAGGAAACAGCTGTGCATTCAGTTTTATTCTTTATTCCTTTACTTAAAATCTGGATTTCAAAAGAAGCAAACTGGGCATTTAGGCTGAGAAAAATTGCCTTATCTTTTTCAGTTGAAACAATGGTATATCCATAACATTAAAATATTTTTTGAAATAGATTTACCTGCAGTTTCATATAGTTGTGGCCATAATCTACCTGCCCTTTAAAAAAATATAAATGCTGTAAGAGGATTGGAAAGTTCCTTGTCTCTCTTCCTTACCTCTTCACCACCTTTTTTCTCCAACCTCTAGTGACAGTTTATTATAATGACTACACAGTATTGTGTAGTTATATCATAATATATTCCATTAGTTCCCTATTTTCAGTGGTTGATTTTTCTAATCCTTTTTATTAAAATAATTTAATTCTATAGAAAACATCCTTGAACATAAATTCTTTAAAATATATTTTTTTTTAAGTTCATAGTTGTAGCATTGCTGGGTCAAGGAGTGTGAATTTTAAACTTGATACTTTATAATAGTAAAGTGTCTTAAATTGAACTTTAACTTGATGGGGGACAGGGGACTTCAAAGCTTTAAATCTCAATATTCTAAGAAGTAATTTTTTTCTGCTCAAATACTAAAATATTAAAACTGATAGTAATAGTATTAATAATAGCTCATCGCCTTATGGAAGAAAGCAGTAAGGCTTTTGTTTTCTTTTAAATCAAAGGATTTATTGTAGAATTCTTAGCCTTATGAAAAGTCTGGCAGTTAGGACTTTTGGGTTCTTTTTTTAACTATTTAAGTTTTTAGGAACACCTGGGTAACTCAGTGGTTGAGCCTCTGCCTTTAGCTCAGATCGTGATCCCAGGGCTCTGGGATCGAGTCTTTATCAGGCTCCCCAGAGGGAGTCTGCTGCTCCTTCTGCCTATGTCTGCCTCTCTGTGTGTCTCTTGTGAATAAATATTCTTCAAAAAAAACACAACTATTTAAGTTTTTAGAAGTTCATGTCCTTTCTTAGCATGAATATGTTAATGTTTTATATTAGAAATGTTCAGAACATTCCCTAACAAAAAAGAGTAGGATAACTGAAAGTATTTTTATGCAATATTTTCCTTTACTCTTGAGCTGTATCCCTATATTTTTCAAGGAGGAGCAGATTCTCTCACAACTCATTTTGAATCAGTTACTGTTTTTTGTTTTTGTTTTGTTTCTACTGGAAAAAAACGCTTGAGCGAATGTCAGAAAACTTGCATCTGATTTGACTAAAATATGTTTTTGTGTCTTTCTGAAGACCAAAGTGTTACTTCATTTGTAAGGAAATCTTTTATGTATTGAAAGCTAATAGGTTTAATAGTTAGCTACCTATTAAAACATATTGTCAGTACACTCATGTGCACCAAAGATTGAGAACTACTACTATTTTAAACTCTCAGATTTTGCAGATAGGATCTTGGCTCAAAGTAGCAGTTCAGCCTTCTATAGATTTAAAATGGAGCCTTTACTTTCTAAAGTGTGCTGACTACTTTTGCTTCTCCAGGATTAGCAGGTATTGAGATAGTGATATGTTGAGAATATGCCAGTAAAACAATTTCTAGGAGCAAAAACTTTTTGGCATTGAAATAAGAGGATTTACTATAACATATGTGCTTTTGGAAATTAACCAAGATTGAGTATGTGGGTGCCAGCTTCAAAATGGAACTGAGAATGTTCTTTCCTTCAGGGCAAAGGAAAGAAGTATAATCTCAATTATTCAAATTAGATACCCGTTTTCAAAACAGAATGAGTAGATTTTTCTGGAGCCATAAAGTAGTCTTACTTTGTTCCCATAATATAGATTTGCACACACTCATTTAAGTGAATGGCCAAAAAAAAATTATTAGTCATCTAATGTGAATCAGAAATCATTTAACTTCTGAAAAGCAATTGTACTGTGATGCAATCGTTTTGGGGGAAATGAAGGAAGTTCACAATTAGGTTTATTGCTTTAGCAATTGCTTTGTATTTATGTTGAAATACAAGTTTATTTTAATATAAAATGGAATTATTACACATTTGCCTTAGTTTAATATTTTTCCTTACTACAGAATTTAGAGTTGCAATTCTAGCTTTCATTTTATTCCTACTGGCAAGTTCTCAGCATTAAATTCCTTTACTCAACAAATTACCAAGTTCCCACTATGTGTTAGGCAAGCTCTGATATTTCTTTCTGTTGGCATTTTGTTAGGTGATTTTAAAATGGTTACCCTAGGGCAGCCCTGGTGGCGCAGCGGTTTAGCACCGCCTGCAGCCCGGGGTGTGATCCTGGAGACCCGGGATCAAGTCCCACATCAGGCTCCTTGCATGGAGCCTGCTTCTCCCTCTGCCTGTGTCTCTGCCTGTCTCTCTCTCTGTGTCTTTCATGAATAAATAAGTAAAATCTTAAAAAAATAAAATAAAATAAAATGGTTACCCTAGTTTACTGCATTTTTTTTAAAGATTTTTATTTATTTATTCATGAGAGACACAGAGAGAAGCACAGACATAGCAGAGGGAGAAGCAGGGTCCCTCCAGTGGAACCTGATGTAAGACTCGATCCCAGGACTCTGGAGTCACAACTTGAGCAGAAGGCAGACTCTGAACCACTGAGCCACCCAGGTGCCCCTGCATTATTCTTTCATAGGAAATGGGTTTATACTTAATTTTAACCCTTCTTCCATATAAGAGTATTATACTGAACATTTCTAGGGGAAATGTTTTCTGTTGAGGCAAGTGGGCAAAGAAAACAGGTTATTTATGGGTCAAATTGATTTTTCTTAATCCTGAAATTGCAGGATATAATTCATCCCTTGAACTTATTTCCTTGAAGACACTTTTTTTTTTCTGTAATGTTTTAATATTTAAAGGAACCAAAATTAAAAGGAAGTCTTTCTCCACTTTCTAGTCCAGCCATTCGGTTTTAGGATATTAATATCTTCCTTGTCAGATTGCTTTGTGACTTTAGCTAAAGAACAAAGCACTTGAATATATCATCTTGTAAGAATGTGGACCTTCTGAACAAATTAAGAGAGAAATTCATTCCAGGTATTACATTAGCAAGGTTATGATGAAATAATACTTGAAATTATAGGGGAAGTAAAAATTAGTATAATTAGACGAGTTTCAATTTAGTAAGTATAGAAGGGTCAGCATTCACAATTACCTTGGAAAAATGCAATAGCCCTTTTTCATTTTCTTCAAGTGTTTATAGTCTTGATGTGTCATTTCATCCTAGTATTTAAAGGAGCAGTAGGATATTACTACATTAACTTGAGCTTTAAATATTCTTATTTGAACATTAATTGCTAGAATAAAAATGTTTTTTCTAAGCTGATTTTACTAATCAATCAGAGGCAAGAAAATTCTAGCTTTATTTTTCTGTCTTATAACTACAATTTTTGCTTTGTCTTTTAAAAGAATAACATTTTACTATGTCATGTAGATATTATTCCTTGTATTGATCTTCTGGTTCAGTGAGAATGTGCTTTGTTTATGAAAAAGGAAAAGAGCATTTCATTGAAAAATGTTTTTATAAGGAAGTAGAATATAAAAATAACTCATTTGTGTGTTTTTAAAAATTTATTAATACACTGAATTCAAGCTTGACTTAGGCTGTGTGTATCCTAGGTTTAATAATTTAAAATTTTAAATAATTTAAATAAATTAAACATTTAATTAATTGAAATAACTAAAATTTGTGTCGAATATCAAGTATTTTTTTAAAGATATTTACCACTGTCTCAGTGTTTTCATCATTTCTTAAACTTTTACTTTTTCATTTTCTGTTATATTTGTCATTTATCTGGTACTTTGGAGGATAATTAATAACACTAGTTCTTAGTCATGAGTTGCACTCAGACTTTATATAAATCAGTTGCTTAGAACTTGTAGTACGTTTTACCATAGAAACAATATTGTGGAAGTAAATCTTTCCTCAAACTAGCCAACTCATGATGTATTGTACCGATAGTATTAAAAAACTGTAATTTATTTGCAATACTTTGGACAGATACATCCCTCTATTATAATCTTGTAAAGATTCTTGTTTGCTTTCCCTTTTACTTCTTAAGCAAATGTGATGGAGACCTCTCTTCTTAAGTTCTGCAGATACCTCCTGTGGCTTGCTGTGGCACCTCTAGTGGAAGTTTTGTTCTGTGTATGTCGAAGCTGGGGAGAAGACCTATATAAATGTGAACAAATCTGAGCTTCTTCTATGGATACCTCTTAGTCTTGACCTCAGGGCTTGGCTGACTCTTCTACGACTAAGAACTAACCAACATGTCTCCTTCTTTTCACTGTTCTCTCAACTTAGCCAGTGCATCTTTTCTTCCTGGCCCACTTCCAGTAGGGACACAGTCTCACTTCTTTCTTCTGCTTTCCCAAAAGCAATTTCACAGCCCATGTGGTGGATTCTACGGGTGTGAATGTATGTATACGTGTTTTCCTTATTCATTCCTTCTTTCCTTCCAATTGCTAGGAAGATGAGAAATGAAAACTCTTTCTATAGTCACTTCCCTTCTGCAGTCACCCCCCCACCCCATCCAGGCTGTTTTCTCTTTTTTTGATCATATTCCATCAGTTTTATAGCCATAAAGGTTATACGTTTTTGAATATTCAAAGGTATTTCATAGGGGCACCGATATCCTAGACATCTTAGCACCAATGTTGGGTGTTAGGATTTAGGGAGCAAAGAGCAACAAAGGGCATTTCAGAGTTTGGGAAAGAAAATGAATTTAGGGGCTATAAATATAAACATTATTGTGCCTGTATTTGAGGAGGAGGAGAAAAGGGATACAGAATTAGCCATACATTTAGCTGTTGTACTCTTTGCAAACCTCTCTCTCTTTCTAGGTTCCTTGTACTTGAAGCCAGGTAGGGTGGAAGAGGTGGATAAGGAAGTTTGAACTGGGGAAGAGGAAATAAGGAGGAAATCTCTTTGAAGGAGAGCACCAGGAGGGAATTTTTGCAGTCTTAATCGTCCTTTGAAGCAGTTCTTAACCTTTTTATTTGTTATATATACACACACATACATGTTTGTGATTGCAAAGCAACCAATTAAATTGAAATAGATGATCATTTTAAAACAAATTTTTTGATACTATAATATCTGCTTCTTTATTATCATATAAAGTCTAGAAGTGAGTCTAAGTTTTTTGAAGTGTTGATGTGTAAATGATATTTCAGGATATCTGCAATGACTATACTATGACAAAAAATATCTGAATTCTACTGATGATAAAAATGCGAAGTGTTCCTGATGTGTGACTTGTCTGCATTTATAATTGAAGAAAAGGCTAAGTTTCTGTGAGAGGTCATTGAAGATAGAGAGTAATATCTCTCCCGTCTAACTTAATGCATTTTCTGAGTTCCATCCCCAGGTCCCAGTATTCCCTCCTATTCCTTGGGATACTATTTGTTTAGCGAGAACAAAGCAGATTAGAGACTGTCTTCATTTAAAAATTATAGTCCCTCTGTAATGAAATAAATTATACCTGTACAAATAGAATGTAGGGAAATCTTAGACATGCAGGCCATAGCAGACACTGATCTAGTACTTTTACATACTATATTTGATTTTAGATATTTCTCTTACTTATGGGTGGCATTTAATTTGTGTCTTTTTAGAAAGACATGTGAAATGATTGGCAAATTAAAGCACAATGCAAAATAAGATGTAAATGAAATCAGCAGTGAGTGAATTTTATAAAAATAAAAAAGGGAGCTTATTTTCTATACAGGAACAGGTTGTTTTTAATGAATGTCAGCAACTTTACAAAACAAAGATAACTAAATGAACATTAGACTGACCTAGGGACAGATCATTTCATCTCCCTGTCTCTCAACTTTCCTCTACACAAATCGATGCCAGTTAACTATTCTGTGTACCTCAGAGATTTGTTGTCAGGAGAAATGAATGAGATAATTGAAAGTAAACACTTTTAAACTGCCGAGCACCTTACTAATATAAGATGGTATCGTTATTAGTTTTGGTGTTAGTGATGAAAAGTAACTCACAAAATTCAAAGAGTGTAGTGTGACCAACACAACTAAATCTAAGATATAGTTGTACAGTGGGGTGGGACTCTGATCTGGTCTAATGTCTTCATTTTGTGCAGGAAAAGAAAGAACTCTAATATTTATTTAGTGCCTATGACGTGTCAGAAACAGTGCTGGATCTTTTCATATATTACCTTCTTGAGTACTCAGAATAACTTTATGAAGCTAGGTATTAACACTGCACACCACCCCCACCCCCTTTGTGAACAGGTGAGAAAATGAAGACATAAAAAAGTAGCATGACCAATATCATAGCTAGTTAACCAGGACCCAGAATTTGAATTTGATCTTTCTACTCTACTGTCTGAGGTAGAGGCTCTGTGCTTCTAAATGTTATCTCTGCTGGTTTTTGCTAGTTGAGTTTCAGTGTCCTGGAAAACTGTGGTTGACTTCTTGTTTATGTTTTCTATTCTAAGTGTAGTCATTGTGTTGTGGGCTACCCACTTAACTGTTCTATTCTGCCCTCTTGGGAAAAATAAAATAACTCTGCCATTTGGGGCCTTTACAGATATCCAGTTTTTCAAGTCTCATCCGAGTTTTTAGTATACCCAGTGACCCTTACGGTCACTAATCACCTCTGCAGAGGTTAGCCAACCAATCCTGTTCCCACTCTCAAGAGAATAAAGTGAGGCTCCCTGTTAAGAACTTTCTTTTTCCAACTTTTTTCTTACATCACCCAAAGCAAGATACAGTTTTGAGTTTTTAAAGATTTTATTTATTTATTCATGAGAGACAGAGAGAGAGAGGGGCAGAGACATAGGCAGAGGGAGAAGCAGGCTTCCTATGGGGAGCCCGATGCAGGACTCTATCCCAGGACCCCAGCATTACGACCTGAGTGGAAGGCAGATGCTCAATTACTGAGCCACCTAGGTGCCCCCTGAGATATAAGTTTATCCTGACTTGACTTCCATTCTCCCTGTTTTAAAGGAGTGACTGTTCTTTTCATCTGAAAGAAACTCTTCTTACACCTCTGCTGTTGATCCCCCAACCACCCCAAAGTTGCTTTAAGATGTTGCTTAAAAATCACTCTTTTTACCTTTTGTTTCATTTCTTCACATGAGAAACTTTTTTTTTCAAGCCTCCACCTTTCTGAAAAGGCATCACTTATCTTCGTCCTATTCTTGATATTTCTTCCTTCTCTTCTCTCATTATTTTCAGTAGCCAGATTCATTGGTGCCTTTGCATTGTGGCTATTATGCTGTCTTTCTTCCTTGATGCCACTTCCCACTATCTAAAATCCCCTGATTTACCTAGCTCAGTAGGTTTTATTACCATCTCTAGGATTCTCAAGTACAACTTCTCAGTCTGCTGAGAAGGTACATTTTCAAGCATAAATACTGGTAGCCTCTGTTGCTCACATCCTTCATATGTCTTCTTGATACAGTCACTTTCCCTGAGTGATCTTGTTTTTTCTTGTTAATCTTTAGCCACTAGTGATAACTCGTAAGTTTTTATCTCCAGCCATCTTTCTCTCCACCATTTAAACCCATTTTTCTGTTTTTACCTGTGGGTGACATAAATTGAAGTATTCCCAAATAAACACGTTCTCCTGTCACTCTACTGTGACCCCTTCTCCCAATTTTCCCCTTTGTTTTTCTCCTCAAAAATAACAACCAACCATCCCCCATACAAACGCTCCCCCGCCCCCAAAAAAACTGCAACTCATATCACCTTGTTCTGTGCTTCCTGAAGACAATTTTGGAATTGCTGAAAATTCTTCTCTTGACGGGGTGAAGATGATGTTCCCACAGATGGATGGGTTGCAGATCTGCTAAGAAGTATCATGTAAGGTTTGGTTTTCTTATTTAGTATCATGTTAGTTGCTTTATAAGAAACTTACACTGTATCTGACCTACATTTAAGTCAAAGTTACATGCATGCATTATGGCCCATGCCTGATGCAACCTAGACATCATTTTTCTAGATCTTTGGACAGTGTTTTAATTCACCCACATCCTTAATCAGTGTTAAATTGCTAGCGATAGAATCTTTGATATTCAGAGATGAGGTCTGACGTATAGAGTATAGAAAAGAGTTCAAACCAGAAACCTGTAATACCTGTTTAGCCTGTGTTATAACCAAGACTGGGCAGATTCTCTGCAGGATCCTCTTTGGGGAAGTTCTACACCTAGTGGCTTGTAATGTCTTTTATTTTCTAAAACTTTTGTGTGTTTTGGTCAAACTCTTCTTCAGACACTTTACTATTCAAACCACTTTAGGAAGTGAAGTTATATCACAGTTACACTGTGAGCCATTTTAAAAAGGGTTCATAAAAGGCAAACTAATTAGTATTGTCCCAAGTACCATTATTTAACTGTGGTTTCAATTTGTAAAATATTTAGAAGTGTGGAAGATTAAGTAACTTTTCAGTAGCAAAGATTTGTTGAAGGTTAGCTTTTTGGAGGCACTCTGATAGAATCCTAGGAAAAATACAACTTTGGTCCATGCGTGTGTGAGTTTACAGACTAGAAAATTAGATGTAACTAAGAAACTTGATTTCATCCTGAACAAGTGGGTAACCAGGATGATCTAGTGTAAATCCAACCCTGGCTGCCCCATTGTTCACCAAAATACCAGAGATTTTTCATGCTCTGGATACCAGAGGCTTATTGTCTTTTGCATTGCTCTTCCTGTCTCTTCCTTACTTACTTTAAAAAGGAATGGAGTATTGGGAATTACATTTAATGTCCCCATTTTAATTACTTGCACATTTCACTTTCACAAGTGGTTTGTTTGAACATAAAAATGTGATTCAAATATTATTAATTTTTAACTCTCAACTTGCTGCTTTATATTGACACCAGCTAAATAAGTATCTGGCCAGGACAAAAGGACTCCTCCTCAGTTGCTTAGAGGAAACCAGTTAGGGGGCCCTGCTTATCTTTCTGTTGTGCAAGGTGAGGCTTTTGCATGATCTTGAAGCAAATGAGGGTGCAACAGCTCTGGCTTTTCATAAGGAGAAGTGAGCCTAGAGGTTCCACAGGCATCTTGGGGATTCAAAATTTATCACATATGGACACATGTCTTATGTCCCAAGTCTCAGCATCTCTCCTTCCCCCAGTAAAATTAAAAAGTAAGTAAATAAAAGAATTCCTTTCTACCCTTTTCAGAAATAGTATTCTGAAATTTCGGTACCCAGCATTTCCAACTTAGTGTTATGATATTTGTTAGTGCAGTGATTTTTTTTTTGTTTTTTTCAGTTGGTGAGTTTGATTTTGGAAGTACTTATGGGATATGAAACTACTATGTGCGTCTCAGAAGCTCTATGATACCTACTATTTAGAAACCTAGTTTTTTGTTTTTAAAGATTTTACTTACTTATTCATGAGAGACACAGAGAGAGGCAGAGAGAAGAGAGAGAGAGGCAGAGACAGGAGAAGCAGGCTCCATGCAAGGAGCCCAGCATGGGACTCTATCCCTGGACTCCAGGATCACGCCCGGAGCCGAAGGCAGATGCTCAACTGCTGAGCCACCCAGGCGTCCAGAAACCTAGTTTTTATTAAGATGATCTAGCTTTTTAAAGTCTTCGTATGTCTAAGCTGAGTATTTAAGGACCACTGAACTCAGTAGATAAGAAGGCTATTTTTAGAAACAAGATACTTTGTGATTAAGAAGACAGACTTTGGGGGATCCCTGGGTGGCGCAGCGGTGTGGCGCCTGCCTTTGGCCCAGGGCGCGATCCTGGAGACCCGGGATCGAATCCCATGTCGGGCTCCCAGTGCATGGAGCCTGCTTCTCCCTCTGCCTGTGTCTCTGGCTCTGTCTCTGCCTGTGTCTCTGGCTCTGTCTCTCCTTCTATCTCTCAAGAATAAATAAATAAATAATCTTAAAAAAAAATAAGACCCTGTCCTTTCCCTTTAAAAAAAAAAAAAAAAGGGATCCCTGGGTGGCGCAGAGGTTTGGCGCCTGCCTTTGGCCCAGGGCGTGATCCTGGAGACCCAGGATCGAATCCCACGTTGGGCTCCTGGTGCATGGAGCCTGCTTCTCCCTCTGCCTGTGTCTCTGCCTCTCTCTCTCTGTGTGACTATCATAAATAAATAAAAATTTAAAAAATAAAAATAAAATAAAAATAAAAAAAAATAAGAAGACAGACTTTGGAGAGGGAGACAAACCATAAGACCCTCTTAATCATAGCAAACAGAGGGTCACTGGAGGGGAATGGGTTGGGGGGACAGAGTAACTGAGTGATATCCTTAATGTCCTTAAGGAGAATGTGTGATGTGATCAGCACTGGGTATTATTGTATAAGATTGATGAATCACTTCTACCTCTGAAACCAATACATTATACGTTAATAATTGAATTTTTTTAATAAAAATTTTGTTTTTTAAAGGCAAATTTTGGGATCAGAAAGACTTGGATTTCAGTTGCAGCTTTAACGTGATTAGCTATGTCTTTGGGCAAGTCCTTGAACCTCTGAATCTGTTTCCTCAACTGTCAAATGGGGATAAAAACAAACTCTTTCATGTATTTTAAGGCACAGGATTTTAGAAGACTACTTAACCTAATTAAAATAGTTACTTAACATACGTATGTAAGGCATACCATGCTTTAGGTCTTTACACTTTTATAAATTATATTAATTCACTTAATCCTTGTAATTATGAAGTAGATATGATTGGTTTTGACAATTTATAGAAGGAAACTGAGACACAAAGAGATCAGTGACTTGCCTGAAGGTCACACAAATGTGATAGAGTTGGGGTCTGGTTCCAAAGTCCTTATTCTCAATGCAACACTATACAATCTCTCCTAATGTTCTTTTTTCTAAAATAAAGTATCTGTGGGCTCAAAAAAAAAAAAAAATAGTAACAGTTCTTTTCTTTTTCTTTTTTTTTAGTAACAGTTCTTTTCTAATGCTAAAACATAAAAGGAAAAAAATTCCCAAATTAGAGCAGGGTTGAAGAAAGTTTAACCTAAATTTAACAACGAACTTAATTTTATCTAGCTTACTCCTTGTGTTATTGACCTCACTGAAACCTATTGCAGTTACACAAACACATCATGGTACTAAATGTCTTGTACCTAACGTTTTATTCCCAAATGGCAAAAGATCAGTGTTATGTCATTGTCTCTGCTTTTGCCTCTTTTTCATTTCAGTGTCTTGGCTATCTTTTCCTGGGTAGGATCCTTGTGTTTGTACTCTACTTTCATGCATTATTAATTATCACCCCTAAAATGGTTTGCCACCTCCCACATTTGTCCTTTTATACCTTAGCTGAGTAGTGGCTGTGATCCAGGAGCTTGACACTCTTTGCCTATACAAAGGCTGTCAGCTGTCCAGGAAAAGTTCCAGATCATGATTTCTGTAGCCTCTGTGATTTTATTAGTATCAGGCTTCCATGTTGATAGCTAATGAATATAAATAATGATAAACTAAATGTTTTTTTAAAAAGCACCGGTGTAAAGAAAAAAAAAGCACCTATGTATTTCACTTTTCTTTCGTTGCTTCTTTTTGAGAGTAGTAGTGACCACAACAACATAATTTTAGTTTTCTCTAATTTTGTGGGCCATTGCCCTTTGATTTGTCACCTTTTGTGACTCTTGTCTGTTAATATATGGTCCACCTTATACTGTGTTTAAATGAAATTAACATTTATCAAATAAGCCATTGGATTTAAAATTTCTCTTCTGTATATTATCTTTCCGTTACCAAAAAATAAAAAGTAAAAGAAGTTGCTAGCATATATTCATACAGGCAAATAATACCTACTTTGTATTCATTAATAAGATGGTACTATTCACACACCAACACTACCTTTCCCACCTCATTGGTCACCCAATTGTTATATCTGTTTAGGATTGTTTCCCATTTTGCAGTCCATACTTTGCATATAGATCAGTGATGAAAGCATTCTTCAGGGTAACCCTGGAACAGTAATTTGATCTCAGATTCTTCTGGGAACCAAGGAGAGCTAAAAAAGAATGTGTCTTTCAAAAGGGATGAACTTAATGTAGCTCACTTATGAAATGGATAAAAGTGGTAACAGATGCAATACCTTATTTGATTTAGGAAACTGCAGAAAGTAGTTTTGATTTTGGTGTTGGCTTCATGCTTACATAAGATTCAGCAAGGCCAATTTTGCTTTGGAAACATGTCTACTGGACACATTGAGTCTTGATGCTGAGATAATGTTTTTGTGGTTCTTAGTTTGCTGACACTTTTCAGGTTTGGAATCCTATCTTTTCTCTATTGGTTTGACCTGTGTTATTCCACAGTTTTTTTATTTCATTTCTTCCATTCATTTTATTCATTCCGTCAACCAAGAGATGTTTATTCGGCTTGTACTTTGCACTAGGTAGTGTGTCCTTCGGCTGAGGTTGCTGTGGTTGAGCAAACACAGATGTCCTCATGGAGTCTTCATTTTAATGAGGGAGACAGCACTTAAATCAATTGTCCCACAAATCACTGTAAAGCTTAGTGATAAGCTTAGTGAAGAGAGATGCAGTGTCATAAGAGTTGTCTGTGGGGGAGTTGACTGAATCGAGATCTACAGGGTAAATGGAAATTACCCAGGCAGAGAGGGAAAGGCAGGTAGGTCATTGCAGGCATAGGAAATAGTTGCGAAAAAGCCACATGGAGAGAGGAAGCATGGTGGGTTTGTAGAACTTTCCTTTGTAGAAGGAAAGCCTGTGTATCTGGAGTGTATAGACAGAAGTCTAAAGCAGAGGTGGGAAAAGTAGGTTACAGGATCTTTCCAAGGAGTACCATGAAGGCCATGTTCAAGACCTTTTTGTTTATCTTCAGAGCAGAAGGGTTCTAAAATCCCATTTCTGTCTCAAAAAGCTCATCCTGTGAGAAGAGATTAGAGAGGCTTGCATGAGTGTAGAAAAACCCATTAAGCTATTGCTTATGTCATTTTAATGAATTGTGAGTTATAAAATGGTACCTGTGTTTCACCATCTTTGTGCTTTGTATTTGGAATTTTCATGGTGGAAGCTTGTCTCTCTGTTTGCCTTGCAAAGGCCCCTGAGTCTACCTGGAAGTAAGTGAAAGTGAAGGTTACTTGCTACTCTAGCTCTGTGGCTGTTTTGTCTCAGATAATCAACTGTTAGTCTCAGAGAATAAGCTGGGATGAATTGAGGTCCGACTTATCAAAATTTGATTGGTTTCTTATTTTTTGTCTATTAGATATGAAACTTGCGGTCGTGGTGGTGGTGACCGTAGCAACAGCAACAGTGATAGTAGCAAATACATACGTATCAGGCACTGTTCTGGGTGTTCCGCATGTATCCATCCATTTATTTCTCATTCAGTCTCATGAGCTGTTGGAACTTCTATGTTCTCTTCTTAGAGATGAGGATAAAGCCCAGAGAGATTTATGAAATTGTAGAGCAGGGTATGAACCCAGATAGTTTACTTCCAGTATCCAAGCTCTTAAAACCATTTCTCTAAGTCAAAGGTCATACTTAGAGACCTTTGGCAGGTTAGAGAGGTTAGAGCCCTCTCAAAGGTCAGACTGCATAATATGTCAGGGAAGCAGGACCCCAGCCCAAGCACTCTGAATTCAGAGCCCCTGCAATGTTTCCAGGGGAATTACAGCCATCAGATGAATAGTTTTAAGTCGAGGAAGGTCGGGTGGCCTGGGTGGCTCAGTGGTTTAGTGCCACCTTTGGTCCAGGGTGTGATCCTGGAGACCCGGGATCGAGTCCCGTGTCGGGCTCCCTGCATGGAGCCTGCTTCTCCCTCTGCCTGTGTCTCTGCCTCTACCTCCCTCTCTCTGTGTATCTCATGAATAAATAAATAAAATCTTTTAAAAAAAAAAGTCGAGGAAGGTCAAGTTTCAAATGTCTGTAACTAATTTATTTTACAGAGTGGCAACCCATTTTCTTTTAGTGTTTTCTAGACATCATAAATCATTAAGAAACACATTTTACGTATAGTTTTGAAATCGCATTGTTCCATAGATGTATACTGTATTTAAACTTCTTTAATTTTAGGTAATAAGGTGTTTTATGTTGAGAATAATTAAAAGTGTATGAGACTACCACCATAATGAGGACAATGAAAAGATACAAAGTGTTGATGAGTATATACAGCAGCTAGAACTCTCCTGTACTGCTGGTAGGAGTGCAAATTAGTGCCATCACTTTGTAATACTGTTTGTTAGTATTTACTAAGACTGAACACGTGCATATCCTATGACTCAGTTCCTCTCTTAAGTAAATACTCAACAGGAATTTGAATATATATTCACTAAAAGACGTATACAAGAGCATTCATGGGATGTGTGTATAATAAATAATAGCAAAAAACTAGTAACTACCCAATTGCCCATCGGTAGTAGGTAGATAAGTTGTGACATGTTCATCTAATGAAATACTGTATAGCAACAAGAATAGTTGACAGCTGCATGCAACAGTAGGATTAAATATCAGTTGAATATCATAAAGATAAGTTTGGATGCATGTTTTTCCAGACCTTTAAAAATATGTGTGCATATAGATTCATTTCAGAAGGGAAACTGCTGGTTTTCTCCTCTATAATAGGCCAAGCTACTGTGAATACAGGCCCCGAATATAATGGCACAAACACAATAGAGTTTATTTTTCATTCACACACAATAGTCCAGGGTCGATGTTCAGGTTGGGATTTGGGTGCGGGCCTCTTACCACTCCTTGCATTCTTTCAGGAACTTGAGCCAGGGTTGTGTCTGACATCTTCAACATGTAGCTCCAAAGTTGTACCTCTGCCTGTGTTCTGTTGCAGAGACCATCATCACAAGGCACACCAAAGTGTGAGTGTTAGGAGTAAGGATAAGAGGTGGAAATATTGTCTGCTTTTGTGCCCAGGAAGAACATACTTTGATAGCCAGTATACATTGTTGTGCATATTATTTCTGCTGTTTTGTGATTTTTTTTTCCCTCCTCCCAGCATACTAGTACATGGTAACTCTCTTTTCATGTCAGTGAATGTGGATCTCTTTCTGTTTTTTATTTTTTATTTTTTTAAAGATTTATTTATTTATTCATTCAGAGAGAGAGAGAGACACAGGCAGAGGGAGAAGCAGGCTCCCTGCAGGAAGCCCGATGTGGGACTCGATCCTGGGTCTCCAGGATCATACCCCGGGCTGCACGCGGCGCTAAACTGCTGCACCACCGGGGCTGCCCCTCTTTCTGTTTTTTAATGGCAGTAAATCACCTCTTTGAATGGATGGGGTGAATTATATTTTAACATGCTAATATTGGTGGTTTCTTTCAGGTTTTTGACCATTACTAACCATGGTAAAGTGAATATACTTGATAAGAAGATTGGTTTTTGTAGGGTAGTATTATTAACAATAGAATTTGATGGCTGAAAAGTAACCCCATTTTTAAGGTTTTGATACACATATTGGTCTCCAGATTAATTGCTTTCAGTGTTCATTCTTATTTGGTGTATTCATCATTTTTATTGTTTTTAAGTAAGATTTTCATTTGTATTTTGACAGTCATTTTTGTTTATTTCCAAAGACATTTTTGTTTTATTGTAAAATCGATCAGTCTGTTTCTTTTTTGATTTCTGCATTTGGTGTCCTACTTGGAGTTACTCTTAGATTATAAAAATAGCTATATTGCCTTCTTTAGGTTTATATTTTTATTCTTGGTATTTATATTTCTAATCCACCAAGCAGTGCTTTATTTTTTCATAAGAGATGCACAGAGAAAGAGGCAGATACATAGGTAGAGGGAGAAGTAGGCTCCCTGCAGGGAGCTTGATGTGGGACTCGATCCCAGGACTCTGGGATCATGACCTGAGCCAAAGTCAGATGCTCAACTGCTGAGCCACCCAGGCACTCGAGTAATAGTTTTTACATAGAACCTGTCTTACTATTTGTCACATTGTTGGCTAATTGTCCCAATAGCATTATTTGTTGTTTTGATGTTGTCCAATATATAGAATTGTGTGAATATATATAAAAGTCTTACCACGTGTTTTAATATGTCTTTAATAGTGATTAAGTTGGAGTAAGGTGGAAAGTATCAGTTCTCTGAGCCATTTGAAGCAGTGAGAGCCACATTGCTTCAGACAAAAGGAGACATCACTAAGCATTAAACACATATCATGGAAAAGGTGAAGTCCCTTCTATTGGCTCAGAAAATGTGATAGATATGCTTTTTACATTTGAAAAATCCTCTCCATTGTCCTAGCTGGCCCCCAGTTATAGGTTTACCATCTGATTTACATGGGGCTGCATTTGACTCTTATTTCCTATGCTTTTTGTGCTCTCTCATATTGCTTCGGGGGGAAGTCAGTATACCTGCCCAGCTAAACGCTGGTTGAACCTAAAAGTGATTGTTTTTAGTGAGAATTGAGATCATGATAAGTTTGAGTACTGGTTGTTATGTTTTTTTTTTTCCCCAGTGAAAACGTTATGTCAGTTTAATTTATTTAACATGTGTGATTATTAAAGTTATTGAAAATAACCAAAGTCCTTGAATCCTGATAGACATTGTATTAACATAATTTTCTCTCTCGGTTTACATAATGTGGCCTTGAACAAGTCTGTATGTGTGCAACAATTTTAAATCTTCTGAAAAAAGAAACCTTTCTTCCTTACTTGATGTATTTTGCTTAGTTAGCAATCATGCTCAGACTTTGTGAACAACAGAAAGAAAAAAGTTAGGTGTTGGACGGATAACTCAAGAGCCTAGTGGAACGACCCATCTAACCTCCCAGGCTCACCATGTTTGTTAAGGTTCCTTTGGTTGCAAAAACAGAAGCTAACTCAAACTGAAAGGACTCTTTTGGAGTTTGCAGTCTTGAAGGAATTGCTGCACAGCTAAATTTTGCACAGAGCAAGAATATAGGGCCTTGAGCATTGGGAGCTTCTGAGCCCTCCCTTGAGTGCTTTCATCAGGGTGACACAGCTGTGACCATATTGTCACACAATTGTCAAATTCCCAAGAGAGAATCTGATTTGCTTGATGGATGGAAAGATAGAGCCATCTGTAGTAGATTGAATCATATTAATTTGCTAGTCGGACTGTTTTTATCTCAGAAAATGCAGTTTCTCTTTGAGCTTAATAGCACAGACAGGTTTTGAGCGGCTCTTCTAAGTGTCAGGAGAATCGTGAGATGGTGAGCCTTCCCAACTAATGTCTACTACATGTACCTTTGATCTTCTCCACTCCATAGATCTTGATTTCTTAATATTTCTTTTACTATTTTGCCACAAACCCCCAGAAAAACTCCACCCCTAGATCAGCTTCCCTATACAGGGAAGCTAAATACTATTGGGGAAAATGACACAACTCTTGAGATGGCCCTTCCCTTTCATTGGGTAGCTGGAGATTTTCCTAGTCATTATTTTTCTGTAAGGCATCCGTGGTAGTATGGGTTCTATGTGTGGTCATTAATAATTCCACATTTCACTGTATACTCTTCTGGTCTAAAAGAATGGCACAGTTAACTAGTGGGGAGACCACTGCTTCATACTAGTTCTTTCTAGTTGAAAGTTTCTATTAATTGTCTCCACCCCACCCAACCACTGAAGTTCTTGATTACTTTGAACCATAGTGTCAGTCCATTAAAGTTGTGTGTTTTGAATGGAGATAACCTTCAGGTTGGTTTCAGCATATAAGCTGTTGTAGATAAACAGAAGGAACCATCTCCTGGCCATCATTTTGCTTCAGTATTCTGGCTGATGTAATGTTTTTTGAGACTTAACTTTTCACTGGAATCATGTATTTGGATTCTGTTGTTAGAAAAAAAAATTCTCTTTATATGTGTAAATGGCTATTCTCATACAAAATAAACTTCAGAGTTTGTACAACCAAAGTGAGCTATACCTTATTTATGCCATAGATGAAACGAATCATCTATGACAAGTGTATTTGTGGAAACCCCAAAACTCTGAATTGAAGGCAGTTCATTTCATTGATTTACAAAGAAATAACTGTTAAACAATTTCTTTTGGGTGAGAGATATAAAAATTTGATATCACTGTCTTTTATGTTACTTTAATATTAAATTTACTTAAAATTCCTCATCTCCCCATGTGTTCCCTTTCCCCCTTACACATACCTGCAAGCCCATGTATATACACACATTCTGATTTTCATGCTGTATTACATATAACAACAACAGTAAGAAGGAGCTTCTCAAATGAGGGAAAGAGTATATTAGTAGTAGATCAGATCAAATTTTGAGATTTCTTGTAAGAATGTGTTTGTTCTAAACAGAAACTCAGTTAAAGGTAAATGATTGTAAAATAGTAAGTAAGCATCCTGGAGACAACTTGGGGAGCCGGAAAGAGCTAGACTTTGGAATCATCCCGACTTGGCTTTGAATCCCACACCTGATTCTAGCCATGTAACTTCTTTGAGTTTCTGTTTCTTTTTCTGTAAAGTATACAGGATTAATGTAATATACTTTGAGTTACTGGCACATAGTAGATATGTGAATAATAAGGTGCAATCATTATTTTGAATTAGTTTATCAAAGATAAAACAAATTGCTTCATTTATTTTATTCTGGTAGTTGTTCTGGAAAGCGTGTTTTCTCTTTCTCTTGTTTTTACCCTTAAAGAAAATTGAGTTATCAATAATGGGTTTGGTGTAGCGACTTTGCTGATGTCATACAGCTACTTTAGACCCAGGAGGCTGACTTAAACTAGTTTTCAGTTTTATCTTTGGACCTAAGTAAAGGTCTATTTAAAGATTATCTAGTGTAAAAAAGAAAAGGAAAGGGGGGTGATTGTAAACTAAAGCTACCACAGATGAATGAAGTTAGTGTTGTTTCACTACTTAGTTTCCGCTGATACTACATTGAAGGGAATTGGAGCCTTCCTTCTCTGTCCTGTCCTGTCCTAGGAGGGCCTCTAGCATCTTCTGTCTGACCTTTACCCATCCAGTTGACAGTGTTAAAATTGGCCGCCTCTGACTACCAGTGGTAGACTGGAGTTTCACATTGCCTTCTGAGATACTTTGATTGAAAGATCTGCCAGTGGTTTAACTACAGACTTTTGTAGGGTAAAAGCAAACTACTACATAAAATGCACACATTGAATCTAAGATGAATCCAATTTCACAAACATTAAAATGTTAAACAAAATGTATAAATCCAGGAAAGACATAAATTGAAGAACTCATTAGTGAATTTTTGGTGACCTTATATGTGTTGATAAAATTAAGGTCTTCCTACCTCTTGTCTTCTGATTCCTACAGAGCCGTCAGTGGCTCCTGAGAAAGGGCCTGGGTAAAAATCAGGTCAAGATTTAATTAGGGCACAGTCTCTTAGACAAAGCTTGGACTGAGCATCTTTCTGGGCCATTACTGATAACTTGTACTTCTTTTTCTTTTGTTGTATAACTCTTTCTCCACTCTCTCTCTCTCTTTTTTTTTAAGACTTTATTTTCTTAATTTTAGGTTCACAGCAAAATTAAGAGAAAGATACAGAGGTTTTCCATATACCCTTTGCCCCTACTCATGCATAACATCTCCCATTTTCAACATCCCCCAATAAAGTCGGTTCTTTTTGTAAACTTTCTTTTATAATCTTCTCATTCCTTACTCAGTGGTATGAGGTCAGAAATGAATGTTCAGCACTGGATGTAAAGGGAATATGTAGAAGTAATACTTTGTCATTATTTACTCTGCATTTATAATAGTGTGTTTTCTGTTGTGGAACTCTCCAGCAACCTCTAGCCCTCAGTGAACCAACCATTTTAGAAGGTGGCTGATGTATTGACCCTGCATTAAAGTACTACGAAATAAGATCAAGTGGAAACCCTGATCCCAGTGTTGTAAACTCCCTCTCTTGCCCCGTTTAATTTATTGGTAAAATTCAAGTGTGTGATCTTCCCTATATGACCAAAAAATTTCCTTGTGACTGGCTAATCTGGAATGTTTCTTTTTTCCTCCTTAAATTAAAAAACAAACCCTGTACCATACCCATACTTGGGTATTGAAGTTTCTGCAAGTGTTTTATTTCTAAATAATAAGAGTTGAAAGCCTAGGAATGAGTGAAATAAAAACTTTTTAATTGTATGAAAGAGACTTGTGAGGTAGCAAATCAGAATATTCTAGTGACATTTTTCTCTTTGTCATTGGCTTTAGCTTAATTAAATTGTGGGAAAATCAGGTCAGAAACATGAATAATCATTGTTAAGGTTTGTTCTTAACCTCTGAAGTGGAATATGGGAAGATGGCTAACCTGTCTGACCTGTCATAGGTGACATGATTTGTATTTATAAGGGGTTAATTTAAACTTGGCCATAAAGATTTTGATGAGTAATTTAATGGCTTTCTTTTGTGTTTTAGGTTTTGATTTTTCAGTTGTATGGTTGTAGAGAACCTTTTCCTGCCGTAAACAAACTGCAGGGGGATATTGCCTTTAAATCCAGTGAAAGCAGATGGGTAACTTTATGCATGAAATACAATTGAAATCTCCCTGTAACAATTTTATAAGTAATTTATCATCAGTTCTTTCTGTCTACATAATTGTTTGGAACTTGGTTGTTTTCCTTACATACTTGAGTTTAAAGTGAGCACCCTAGCTGACTGGGAAGGTAGTTGAATTACTTGGGTGGATGACTGTACCGCAGCCCATACACTCTGCAAAACCACAGCTGTAAAACCCTCATTTATAGTGAGAGTCTGTTACTCTTTGCTGATTTCTGATGTCTTTGGTGTTTGTCTAACAAGACAGTTGCAAGAAGTTCGTAAAATCTTAAGTGAAAATTTTTTTGCAGTTTGACATGTAAAATGAGAATAGTAACTAGAACAGAGATATTTTTCCCAGCCTTTCCCCTTAACCCACCCCAGGGAGAAACCCCAAACAGCCTGGCTTGACTTAAAGGGGAACATGGTAGAGAAAAACAGTTTCATTGACAGCTGAGGACTGTGATGTCACATTATTCCTGAAAGGATTGAGATTGTTAAGAAGAAATTGACTTAGGGAATAAGAATTTTTTTTTTAAAGGGATTTTTATTTATTTATGACACACACACACACACAGAGACAGAGACACAGGCAGGAGAAGCAGGCCTCCCGCAAGGAGCGCGATATGGGACTCGAACCTGGATCCCAGGATCACACCCTGAGCCAAAGGCAGAAGCTCAACCCCTGAGCCACCCGGGAATAAGAATTTAAATGAGCATTTAAAGTCATAAGACTTTGATTAAAAATTTGGGAAATGTGGAGATTATCAGTTCCTTCATCTACCTCTGGGAAGATTTTAGTGTTTCTTCTAATATAGGGATGAAGAGACACTCTGTTTAACTCTGAATTCCGTAGCTACTTGTAGTATAAATTTACCCTGCTTAAGAAAGCTTGATTAGCTATTCCTAAAATTTATGTGAATTTTATATTTATATAGCCAGGCTATTTTTAAAAAGAACAAAGTAGGAAGACTCATACTGCCAGATTTCAAGAATCATTACAAAACGACAGTAATCAAAGACAGTGTGGCATTAGAGAAAGGATAGACAGAAAAAACCCACAAAAACAGTATAACAAATAGAATCTGGAAATAGACCCATACATGGTCAATTGTTTGTTTTTAATGCATAGGTGAAAATATACTGAAATGGAGGGAACTTAGCCTTTTTAACAAGTACTTCTGGACAGTTGGACATTTCTGTGCAAAAAAAAGAACTTTGACCTATTTTATACTTTATACAAAACTCAAAAAAAAAAAAAAAAAAGGATCTACTAAAGGGGCACCTGGCTGGCTCAGTCAGTAGAACATGCAACTCTTGATCTTGGGATTGTGAGTTCAGACCCCACATTGGGCAAAGAGCTTACTTAAGAAGAAAACTCCAAAAGCTCTAAAAATGGATCATAGACCTAAATTTTCAAACTACAAGTCTTCTAGAAGAAAACATAGAAGATGCTCTCTGTGATCTTGAGTTAGAGATGTCTTAGAAATGATACCAAAAGTATAAGCCACAAAGAGAAACAAAATTGATAAATTGAACTTTGTCAAAGTTAAAAATTTTTCCTTTGTGAAAAACTGTTAATGGAAAGAAAACACAAGCAACTGAATGGGAGAAAATATTTGGAAATCATGTATCTGACAAATAAATTGTATCCAAATAACATAAAGAACTGTAGAAACTTAACATTAAGAAGACAAACCATCCAATAGGCAAAGGGTTTGAAAAGTCACTTCACCAAGAGAGGCAGATTACAAATAAATACATGAAAAGATGCTTAACATCAATAGACTTTAGGGAAATGCAAATTAAAACCATAATTAGGTCTACTGCATCCCTACTAGAATGACTCAAAACAGAGCAATGAAGGTATGTATTCCTTTCATTAAGTGTTTACCAGGTGCTACTAACAGTTCTCCATGCTTTACGTATATTAATCCATTTGATCTTTGTAAAAACTGTGAGCACTATCATTATCTATATTTTCAGATAACAGATCTGAGGCTTAGATAAATTCTCCATAGTCACACAGCTAGTAAAGGGCAGAACCAGGAAAATATTATTACAGAATTACATGAACACTGTATTACTCTACCATATTTGGTGAATCATGTGCTTTGGGTTAAGTTAGTAGTAATGATCATTCCCCTTGTGCCAAGAGTATATGTTTTACAGTAGACATTAAAATGGGGGAAAATATTTTACAGTTGCTCCTGATTTCCTCATACCTTCACATTTTCCCATCTGTTTATGAAAAAATGTTTTAATTTCCTTTTGTTGCTAACTTTTAACCTCTGCCCATCAGAATAGTAAGGAAATGATCCTCAGAAAAAAGATATATTGCTTCTTGGAGCCATTCACAGTTAAGGGCAGTTAATGTCAGTGCTAGCTGGGAACAGTGCTTTGTTTTCTCCAAAGCAATGGCATGGTGCTGGTGTTTTGTTTTTTTGTTTTTGTTTTTGTTTGAGCAAGAGATATACACATCACTCAACCATTCAAGGCTGTCACTATCTCACTAACTCCTTTGGCTTCTTGGAACATGAGGCAAAGGAGCAAAGCAGCCTGTGGGGGATGGCCTAGAGTGTTATGTTTGATTTATAAATAATTAACCTGATCATTGAAGAAAGCATTATATGTTTTGTTTTTATCTTTTAAGGCCTGGGGTTTGGCCAAGTCTCATTGGGATCCAGTTGATGATAGTAATGACAAAAGGTCAGGAGCTACCACCGTATCCCCTCAGCCATCAAAAATCAAACAGTTAAGTTTCAAGTGTTGGAAATATGAATTTTTCACTTTTCAGTCTCATAAACTAAAGCTACTGTTGCTATAGCAATGATTTTTCGCCTACATAAAATTTGTGTCTGAGACAATTTTTTCTTAAACATGGTTTTTAGAAGTATAAAATGAATAAGCGTAGGCATCATGGTCCTGAAATAATTCTTCAAATGGGAGAAAGGGGATTTGTTTTTAATAATTTGATCAATGTAAACATGAAGTCTTGATCACAATTCTCTCAGTTGATTTCATAGGTGGAAACTCTTCGGTGTAAACTCAAATACAAGTCCCATTTGATTTATAAATATATCTCATTTAAAGCAAGAGTTGAAAAATTAAAATAGCATAAATGCCAGTAAGTGGCATGGTATTATTCCAGCAACAAGAAGCTTTTAATAGCAGTAGGCTCTTAAGTAGGTTTATATTTTATTCCTGCTGAGCTACTCATAAAATGATTACCAGAAAATCATAGTGAAGGTGATAGGTTAATGCTTTCAGTACATGCATTATATATTCCCAAGTTACTAATATATTGAGGACTTAGATAAATCAAATGTTTTGGGGATGCCTGGGTGGCTCAGCGGTTGAGCGTCTGCCTTCGGCTCAGGGCGTGATCCCGGGAGTCCTACATCAGGGTCCCTGCATAGAGCCTGCTTCTCCCTCTGCCTGTGTCTCTGCCCCCCCCCCCTTCTCTCTCTCTCTCTCTCTCTCTCTCATAATAATGAAATCTTTAAAAAAGAAAAGTCAAATGTCCTAAGAAACTTGGATATTACTGTGTTGATAATCTTGTTATATTACCATTTAGTTTTATTTTTTAAAAATATTCTTTTTGATTATTTACTTTTTATATTATAATAATTAAGTTACTATGTTCTACTGCAGGTGTTTCATGGTCCTAAGAAAAATGTTGAAACCTCCTAAGAGTCACGGGATTTATACCTGGAAGCAATCTTAGGAATCATTCTGCCCAACTTTTCATTTTATTGGTTGAGGAGTTCATATTTTGAGGCTGAAGTGACACCTATGGATTATTCAAGTTATTGTGGCAGAGACCAAAATTAGATGGATGCTGGCCTCTTGACCATCCATGATGCTGTATCCTTGTTTGCCCTTTCCACATCTATTGATCTTTACAATAGATTTATGCGTATGAAAACAAATCTACATGCAGTCATCTCTGTTGGACAAGAGGGAGTGAATGAATCCTTAATTCAAATAACACAAGGAAACTATAGCCAATTTTCAGATTTATTTTTGCAATGAGAGAAATTTTATTACATGATGTTGAATATGTAGCATTTAAAAATATTTGATTCCCTATAATTAATGATATTGTAATAGTGTTAAATGTTGACAGATGGTAGTTACACTTGTGGTAAGGATAGCGTAATGTACAGAAATGTTGAATCATTATGTCATACACCTGAAGCTCAAATTTTAAAAAATTTAAGGAAAGGGACGCCTGGGTGGCTCAGCAGTTGAGCATCTGCCTTTGCTCAGGGCGCGATTCTGGAGTCCCAGGATCCAGTCCCACATCGGGCTCTCTGCATGGAGCCTGCTTCTCCCTCAGCCTGTGTCGCTGCCTCTCTCTCTCATGTCTCTCATGAATAAATTTTAAAAATCTTAAAAAAAAAATTAAGAAAAAAAAGCAAAGAATGTGTGTGTGTGTGTGGGGGGGAATAATTGAAAAGATGTGCCAGGATCATAGACACAGAATATATTGGGGCTAATGTCAAAATTCCCAACTGCTTTTAAAGTTATGTAAGTTAAGCTGGATCAACTATTAATGAAATTCAAAATTTTTTAAATAAATAAAGTAAAAAACATTTGATTCCCAGTAAGGAAGTACTAGCAAGCTAGTAAAAAATGGATAAAAGATGGGAGCAAGGAAAATCCTCTCACATTAACAAAAATGTAGAAAAACACTCTAAAAGAAAAGCCAGTTAGAATGCGATATCTTATTCACTTATCAGATTGGCAGTTTTAAGTGGTAATACTTCGCATTAGTGAAGGCAGAGGGAAATAGTCTCTTTACTACGAGTAGGAATGTAAACTGGTGAAAATAGTGAAATATAAAGTGCTCATACACTTTGATTAATCAATTCTATAACTGCAACTTTGTCCTACAAATATCATATTAATATGAGATTGAGTTTTCATCTATTTTATAATGTACAAGATAGTTGCTGAATTTTGTTTTTATACGCACACAAAAACAGTAAAAGTGGTAATTGCTGAAGTATCATTTAATAATGAACTAGTGTATTAGAAGAGTAGAAAAGAATACATGTAGCAATAGATCTGAATGTGCCAAAATCCAAGCTTTATGAAGAGGAAAAAAAAATCAAGTATCAGAGCATTTTGTATACCTAATAAAAAATATATATTTTTGCTTTTTCTATTTAAGGATTCTAGTAGGATACAAATGAAAATGTTAACTTTTGGGTTTTATTGAGTTTTGATGAGATATATTAAGAGCAGAGGGCACTTTCCTTTTCACTTTAAATCCTTCTGTATTTTGTGAAAAAGAATGTATATATATGCACACACACACACACATTCTGTGCACATATGTTGCTTTTGTTTAAACATTTTAAATCAGGGTGCCTTCCATGGCTGCGTCAGTTGAGCCCCTGCCTTGGTTTAGGGTCATGATCCCAGGCTGCTGGGATTGAGCCTGGCTTCAGGCTCCCAGCTCAGTGAGGAGTCTGCTTCTCCCTCCCTACCTCTGTCCCTTCACCTGACTTGTGCTCTGTCTCAAATAAATAAATCTTTAAAAAAAAATTTAAAACAGTAAGTTATTTACATTATGAAAATGATTTTGCTTTGCAACTGTGATTGAGGAAGTCATTTCTTATTTTGAAATATTTTTGAAAAACATGTTCTTGATTTCTTTATAATTAAATTTCTCTATTAAAAAAAAGCATGTTGAGGGGCGTCTGGGTGACTCTGTTGGTTGAGCATCTGACTCTTGGTTTCAGCTCAGGTCATGATCTTGTGGTTTGGGATCAAGCCCCATATCAGGCTCTAGGCTCGGCTCACCAGAGAGTCTGCTTGAAGATTCTGTCCTTCTGCCTGCCCTTCCCCCTGCTTGCACACATGTGCACGTGCACTCTTTCTCAAATGAATAAATATTTTTAAAAAGATCTTGTTTATTTCTAGGATTCAATTAAAGTGATTGAAATTCAACTAGCAAAATATTCTACCCAACTTGAGCCATACACCTCAGTCTTCATTTAGGAAGATAGATATCTAAGAAATATGTTTACCAGGTCATAGAGGTAATCATATTCTTTGACTCTGTAGTTCCATTTCTGGGTCTAGATGTTAAGGAAATAAAATGTTTTCATAATAGTAGAAAATAAGTATAATACAAATGTCCAGCAATTGACTCTTGTTGACTAAACCATGAGATAACAAGATAGAGTATTATGTGGTCTTTAAAAGTATTGAACACAGAAGCGCCCATGCAGCTCAGTATGTTAAGCCTCCGACTCTTGGTTTCAGCTCAGGTCATGATCTCAGGATTGTGAGACCAAGCTCCGCATTGGGCTCTGCTCTGGGTGCAGAGTCCGCCTGAGATTCTTTCTTTCTCTGCCCCTCCTGTTTAATGCTTTCTCTCTTTCCTCTAAGATTAATCTTAAAAAAATATGTGTGTGTGTGTGTGTGTGTGTGTGTGTGTGTGTGTGTATACAGTAATGCACACAAAATTCTACCAGTGGCTACAGTAATGCTTTTTGAGTACCAGATATACTTGGTAGAAACCAGGTTTCCTATATTATCTCTAATCCTCAGAGAAACCCGTTAAGAAAGCTGATATTGACTCTATTTGATAGAAAAGGAAACTGAGGGTGAGAGGAGTTAGACAATTGTCATGTCTACAAAGATGAGCTTTGTTTTGAAATCCCAGTGTTCATCTCCCACTCTAGCCCATCTGTATGCTCACAACTTTAAAATAAAAAAAAAAAAAAGATTTTATTTATTTATTTATTCATGAGAGACACAAAGAGACAGAGAGAGGCAGAGACACAGGCAGAGGGAGAAGCAGGCTCCACGCAGGGAGCCCGACGTGGACCTGGATCCTGGGTCTCCAGAATCATGCCCAGGGCCAAAGGCTGCGCTAAACCGCTGAGCCACCCAGGCTGCCCACGCTCATAGCTCTTTGCTGTTTCTCAGGAAGAACTGCTGCCTCATCTTTTGGCAGTAATTTATATAATCCACAGTAATGATTTTAAAGCATACCAGGAGTTGAACCTAGAGTCTCTTTGAACTCTGGGATGCCCAAGTAGTGATTCCCTCCATATCTCATTTCCAGTTTGTGATTTAGAATAATCAGACCTGTGCTATCACATTCATGCATGTCTATAATTTATAGGCATATTTGTGATTCTAAGAATAATTAATAATAAATAGTTTCCCCTACCCAAAAATGCTTGATTTCTCTTTTTGGTAGTAGTATTTTGTTGTGGTTGTTAATTTTCGGTGATTTAGCCAGTGTTGGTGATGAGTGTGTGTGTCACTGATTGTATAGCTTTGTGAGTTAACTCTAGAAATACAGGTTCTGGCTTTGAAGATGAACAAGTCATTCATGATGGGTGTGTTAAGTCTGTGATAGTGTCGTCATCATCTCATACTGGGCACCCCGTCCACAGCTGGTGTGCCACCATCAGGTTTCAGGAGCCATTGAGCACCCCCACCCACCCATCTCTGGCAGTCACTAGTGTCCTGCCCAAGAACCATCATTTACTTTGTGTGCCTGTGACATGAAGAGAATTGCAGACACACTGCCAGCAAACAGATATTTATAAAAGTTTATCAGAGATTGGTTTGATTTTTTTACTTGAAAATTGTATTTTGTTCAGAAGTCATTATTCCAAGTCAGTGCAGCAGAAATAGCTAAAACGTCAAACTGATCCCATCCTTAATTGAAGACAGTAGCGTACATGGGGATGATTAAAAGCTAGGCCAGCATTCTCAACTTATGGAAAAACAAGCAAATCAAGATCTGGAGAGACAGATTGCCTTGGTGTGGTTTACATGAAGTGGGACATGCGGTAGAATGCTTGAGCACATTTTCCAAGTAGGTTGTTAATTTTATTCTTAGTTTTCATGATTGAAGTTACAAAATCCATGTAATGAAATACATTGTGATGATGTACGAAGGTAATATGATAATAATTGTTAGCTTTTAGAGGCTGTTCACTTTTTTGGGGGGAGATAGTTACTGGGATTTTCAGGTTGATGTAGATCCATCCTGGGCAGAAAGTGGTAGGACTCTGCTTTCCTGCCTTGTACTGCAGCACCACTAGCATCTGCCCTACTGGGTGTTAGTTTCTTCATCTTTGTGGAGGTAGGATTTAAAATGTGGTGATGTCTGTTAATTGCTTTTTTTTTTTTAAAAAGGAGAAGTAAAATTATTTATAGTGATTGGTGGTATATGTTAATCTAGTTGAAATCCAGAAGTTTATGTATGCCTTGCATATCTTACTCAGTTTATTTTGATTGGGATAGAAAGGAAAAATTTTTAATTACAGACACATATTGCCTGCTTCAGAAACCCTTATGACTCTGATGATTATGTTACATTTTAAAGTAAGACATTTAATTCCTTGGCACTGGGAAACCAGTTTTTTGGAAAAATTTTTTTGTAAATGTGAAATTTACTTTTTTATATAGCTATTCTTGAATGCTTTTCCTTTTTAAAAAATATCTTATGCATTAGTGTTAAAAGCCTCTGCTTAGCAATATTTATATTGAAACAGAAGAAATGATTATGGATACACAACTGTGATCACAATTTTGTAAATTCATGCATAATACTAACGACTGGAAGGAAACCTGAAAACCAATTGGAACTGCAAACAAATAAAGTGTTAGTTAAATATAGAATTTTAGGATATAGGTTTTTCCCTGGCATTATGGGAGAGAGATGGGATTGTTAAAGTAGTTAACAGGCAAGCTAATTTCAGGGGAGATGAAATTCAGCCTCTTGTAACAGAATAGTGGTGTGTGTGTGTGTGAAAGAGATGAAAAAAAAATCAAATGTAGAAAAAAAATCAAATGTAGAATGGATCTTGACATATATATATGAAAGTGTGGCATTTATTTAAGCAAAGACCTTTCAGAGCTCCTCCCCCCCCCCCCCCCCCCCCAGTTGGTGTTATACTGGTTTTATGCTTTGTATCAGAGTGCAGTTATGCCAGTGATTTTTTTCTAGCTTAGAAGTGCCAGAGGTAGTAAGCAAATCTCAAACTGTCAGCTTTGAGATTTATTATGTGTGTCTGCTGTTTGAGTCCAAAAGGGCTTAACAGCTGAATATAGACTTTAAATCACCATTGGGATTTAAATTTTACTCTGAAAGACTAGCTCATTTGACAGTCATCAAGGGCATTTTCATTCTCAAGACTATTTTGCAGGCCCAGCAGAAATCTCCTCCATCAGCCCAAGGTGGAGCGGGGGAGTCATTCTCAGGGCTAAGGTATACTAAATCTGGGGTGCTCCACATGCAAAAAAATAATAAAACACAGGGGGATTTGTTTTGTAGACTAATCCAGAAAGTGAATTTTAAATTGGCAACAAGCGGATAGGGAGTGATTTGGCCAGATACTGAGGATTAAAGGTATTTAGAATATATGTTGTGTTATTACTTTTGATGTGCAAAAAATTTATACCTGGAAGTTTATTTTAGAAAGTCATCAATGTGAAGATGGAGCATTTGGGGGGGAAATTTGACAGCGATTATTGCAATTATATTTTCAAAGACATGTGGTACAATGATGATTTAAAGTATGTTTGTTACATAAGTTATTTCAATTAGATGACTGATTAGAGATGACACATATTTTAAATATATATCTACATATGTCTTATATAGATCTTTGACATACAATATTTTCTTTCAAAGAAAGGAAAGATTCCTCAGGTTGTGCTTCTTATTCACTGTGGCTCCTATAAAGTCATCAGCAACAACATTTAAACTTGGACTGACCAGAGACCAACCAAATCAGACCCCTCTATCATAGGGCCTGGGGATCTAGTTTTAAAGATTTACACAGATGATTATAATGTGTACAGTCAGAGTTCTGAGCTATTGTTCTAAAGTTTTGTATGTTTCACATGGAAAGGTAGTTGAAAGAAATCTTGTAGTTATGGTGGAGTAATTGTAAAAAGAAACAAATGAGTTTTATTAGTTCCTTTTTTAAAGATTTATTTATTTGAGAGAGAGCATGCACATGAGCAGGAGGGGCAGGAGAGGGAGAGATAATCTGAAGCAGATAAGGATCTGAATTGAAACCAGAAGTTGGAGGCCTGACCAACTGAGCCACCCAGCTGCCCCAGTTTTACTTCTTTAATCTTGTGGATAATGTTGGATTAAAATGAACACTTCCCTCTCTAAAAAAATTTTGTTGTTTACTTGAGATGGCCTGAACTGAACGTAATAAAATAGAAGAAGGTAATAGAATATTTGATAGCTGCAGACTAATATTGAATTGGCATGAGTTAGACTTGAATTTGACTTAAAACAAGTCAAGTTTAGCACTAAGCTAAGGTTAAAAGAGAAGCATATGAGTAAATGAAGCAGAACTATAATACTTTGTCCCCTCCCCCTTAAGATCTGTCCATTTATTTTAGAGGGAGAGTACACATGAGAAAGCTTGGGAGGGGCAAGAGGGAGAGCAAGAAGAGAGAATCCCAAGCAGACTCCCCATTGCCTGTGGAGCCATACACTGGGCTCGATACCATGACCCCGGAGATCATGACCCAAGTTGAAATCAAAAGTGTGTCACTCAACAGATTGAGCCACCCAGGTACCCCTGTACTCTGTTGTTTTTTGAAGATATTTGAAGTCCCTTGTTGAATGCAGCACAATAACTTCGTAGTATTGAAGTATAGACTCTGAAAACTTAAGGTACACTAACTTAGTATGATGAAAGGTGATAGTGAAAACATTAATGTGACTATATTGATTGTTATTATGATATTTCAAAATAATTTTTAAAAGCTTTGTGTGAAACAGGTTTTAATATATCAATCTAAGATAATTAAAGTAATGTCAAGATAGGTCACTGAAAACCTGAGGAAACTATAGTGGTGTCATTCATTTTAAAGCTTATTATAATTATAAGCAAGGATAAATTTGTGTGTGTGTGTATTTTATTACCAGTAGTTGGGGAAGGGATGATAAACAAAAAGCTATTTTTGCTGATTGGCACTTAACTGTGAGTCACATGTGACTCATTTCATCTGTCAGCTTAATCAAAAATAAAAATGTGTTTAGATCTGGTAAATTCAAAGACGATTATTCCATGATCCTTGCTCTCAAGAAACCTATAATTGTGTAGGTGAATAATAAGACATATACCAATAACAACAATAACAGTATGTTAAAAAAAAAAAAAAACAGTATGTTGACCTTTTCCATTGATGCAATATTAGGAAAAGGGGTTTGCTGGAGAAGCCAGTCCTGCAGGGACTAACTCATCTGCAGAGCTCATCATGATTGTGGCAGTTATTAAAGTCACGGTATCTAAGCTGATTAGTAAATCTGTGATTAAGAAAATGTATTAAGTGATCTGGGAGTGAGGGATTGGTCAGGAGGGAAAAGGTGAATGGAGGTACTAAATCATGGTGATTTCCATATTATAATATGAGGGATTCGGAATTGGAATCCATGTGGTCAAAGTAGAGGCATAGCTTGACAGCGTGGGATGGATCACAAGATCAAATTCTTTGGGAATAGGGAAGGTAATGATTAGATATATCATTTGTGGAGTGCCTGGCTGGCTCAGTTGGGAAGGCAGGTGACTCTTGATCTTGGGGTCATGAGTTAGTACATCATTTGTGTATCAGCAAAGTAGACTGAGATTGAAGGGAGAAGGTACTTCTTTAGAGGGAATTGTAGTAAAAATCAAGAATCCATATGTCAGCTACGTGTGGTAATCCATTTAATTCTTGAAAAAACCATATGAGAAAGCTACTATTATTTTCCCCACTTTTCAGATAAGGAAACCTAAACCAGTGAAGTGAAATAATTGTCCTAGATCACAAAGCTAGAAAGTGGTAGAGCTTGGATTTGGACCCAGGATGTCCAACCTAAAGATGACAATGGTATACCATCTCCTTTAGCCTAACTGGGTCCTTAGAGTCTGAAGCCAAATGGGGCTGAGTGGTATAAGCAAAATTCTGTAGGCCTTTGTGGCTGGTGTGCTCTTTTTAAGGGCCAGGTATGGTTTTTGAAAGAACACATTCTAGGTAAATGTAGCACAACAAAGGATGTCGAAGTGAGACATTGCCAGAATATGGGCCTGAGGACTACATTTGATTGTATCTCATAGTATGTGTGAAGCAGTAATGGAAGATGGAAAGATTAGATCCTTTTGAGATCCCTCAAAGATTCCTGAAGTCAGATTCCTAAAAGAACTCAGGTTTTACTTGATTGTATACTGAAGAGCTATCGAAAGCTTTAGAAGGAGACCTTACATGACTGGAACTGGTAATAGGGAGTGAGTTTGAATAGTATTTTTATACAAGTGACCTGTTCTACTTTAGCATGGCCCAGTGGATGTGGAAAGTAAAAATACATAGAATATCTAATGATCCAAAGGTTGGTTGAACAGGAGAGATGTAACGTGAATAGTTTCAAATAGCAGTAACTGGAAGATCTCATTGGGTGTGAGGGTAGCAGAAGTTAGTGGAACACTTTGAACACCAGAGCTCAGTGGTGTCATGTTTACAGGTTGAAGGCAGTGAGTGATCTAGAAGGTGGGCACCATCCTTACATGACACTGATAGCAGATGGACATGTCCAAGTCAAAGTTTATTTAGCTGTGCAACCTCAGGCAAATCAACCTAATCTCTCTCCCAAACCTTTTTCCCCCCTTTAAGTAGATTCCACACTCAATGTGAAGCTCAACGCAGGGCCTGAACTCACAACCCCGAGATCAAAACTTGAGCTAAGATCAAGAGTTGGACACTTAACTGACTGAGCCATGCAGGCATCCCTCTCTTTTTTTAAGGATCACCTTCTTTTTTCTAAAGTAGGATTAATGGGGAGCCTGGGTGATGCAGTTGATTAGATGTCTGAATCTTGGTTTCACCTCAGGTCATGATCTCAGGGTTGCTGGGATTGAGCACCATATTGGGCTCCACACTCAGCATGGAGTCTGCTTCAGATTCCCTCTCCCTCTTTCCAGTAAATAAATTTTAAAAAAATAAAGTAGGATTAATAATAGTACCTATTTCACTAGTATGAGGAGTAATGGGGCTTAGCACAGTATATTAGTTTTCTGTTGCTGTTGTTAAGTTGCCACAAAGTCTGTGGCTTAAAACAACACAGATTCATTACCTTGCAGTTCTGTAGGTCAGGTGCCTGACCCGGGACTCACTGGGCTCAATCAAGGTGTTGGTAGAATCCATTTGCTTGCTTTTGCAGCTTCTAGATGCTGCTCATATCCTTGATTCATCATCTCTGTTCTCCATCTTCAAAGCCAGCAGTGTTGCATCACCAACCCTTCTTCCATAGTCATACCTCCCTCTGACTCTCCTGCCTCCCCCTTCACTTTGAAGGGCCCTTGTGATTGCATTGGGCCACCCAGATAATGCAGACAAGTCTCCATCTTTTCTCCCTCAATTTTAACCACATCTGCAGGGCCTTTTTGCCACATGAGGTAGTAAGGTAACCTAATCACAAGTTCTGGGGCTTAGGCCACAGACTTAGGGGTGGGGGTGGCATTCTGCCTACCTCCTACAGGGCCTGGCAACTAGCTAACATTTGAGCGATTTCTATATTAGTATTGTCTCATCATCATTACTGTTAATGGTAGGATTACTCATCTATAGCACTTCAGTTGTAACATTAGTGTCAGTACTGCTGAAAATTGTATTTCTCTTCAGGGCTCTACTGGGTCTGTTTGGCAGAGATGTCAGCTGAGAACATAAGTAATTTACCAACATTGAACTTCAAATGGCATATTAGTATTCAGGAAGAAAAACTATGAACTCTTAAAGTTTTACAAAGATTTTTTTTTTTATCAGATAATAGCATAAGATGGTCATAAATCAGCTTTGTCATTAGGATATAAGGTTATTTTATATTTATGCCTTTTTATAATTAATGACTTTCAAATTAGAGGATTGGTAACAATGTATTTTCTTCCTACTATGTTTCTAATATATCTGGTTGGGGAGAGACTGCGTATTGTATAATTTGCTTTATATTTTATGGTTAGATAGTTGTTTTTTAACACCAAATAGTTATATATGTAGAAAACAGCAAAAAAGTTTATACTGCTGGATTTGCTACTTATTTTTTTAAACCTTCAGATTTATTTCTATACCAATTAAAACCCTGAAAATTATACTTGAGGAAGTTAGTATTTGTGCCTAGGATGTTAAGTTTTTTGTTTGGCCAGATGAGGGCACTTTTTCTTTACATTTCTGGAGTTTGAACTGTGAAGCAGATTTGTTTTTCCCCATCCAAGCTGTTACTTGCTTTCTGTTGTTATTGCCAGTGAGAGAAATAGTTTTGACATTTTTAATGTTTTGATTGTGTTTATTCTTATAGATTGATCTTTCCCCAAAAGGAAAAGCCTCAGTTTCTTGCAAAGCTTTTATATATGGAAACTTAAATGACAAAATTTGTGTGGAACTAGGTATTTTTAAGAAAACAAATGTACATGTCTTTTGTGGTTTTGCTTATAATAGTAGAAGTTGAAGTTTACTTTTTTTTTGAAATTTACTTTTAATCTAATTTTAGTACTCTCCATCTGTTCATAAGCAAGATGAAGTGACACAGACTAGACTCCTCATCAAATTTCTAATGCCTCCTTGATATCGAACCAATGTCACTTTGCGTCTCACTAAAATCATTCAGAAGTATGGAAAGGAAATACCAGAAATATTTTTGTCTTCAAACTAACTCCTCCCTCCATAAATATTAAAAAATGGGCTACAATCCAATACTTATAAATAAAATATCAGAAATATGGTATGTTTAATTTTTTATTTGTAGTGATTGCTGGTGAAGGACTAGGTTGAGGAGAACAGTTTCCAGTGTTATGTGTAATGGTACTAAAAACAGTACAGAACACAGCTGCTTGGTGTCAATGTGAATAATCTAAAGAGAAAACCAAAAACAACTAATGTTGAGGTTTATAAGTTGAGTTTGTGCATAGCAATGAAAAAGAGAACCGATTTTTGCTTATTAAAGTCTAAACAAACACTAATGAAAATGTTATCACTACTTGATTGGCTTAGAGGAAATTCAAAGAGCGGAAAGAGTTCATAGTATGTGTAAAATTTTACACTAAATTTTAGGAGTCATGAGAAGGAATGAATTATTTTTAAAATATATGTACCACAAGATGAGTATGAATAATGCCACCCTGGAGTAGGTTAAAGAAAGCTGCTCTCAAGTGACTCTGGCAGATGTGCCATGTTAGGGAAGCCAGCAAACCTGAATGTCCCTTATGAATACCAGGGAGTAGCAGTTACCACTGTCATCGTTATCTCCTTTATGAGCCCCACCTATGCTTCAGAGGCTTTTTCTGCTGCTTGACTTTTGTTAACAACCTTTGGGGCGGCTGCTATTATTCCCATTTTAAAGATGTGGAAATCAAGACATTCAGATTAGTTAGATCACTAATCTCTTAATAGAGACAGTAAGTCATGTGGTCAGTGTCATAGAAACGGGTAAATCATGAATTCTCAGGCCAAAATTAAGGTCATAAGGATTAAAGACACTTTAAAGTGAGGAATATCACAAAGAAGAGTATCATGAAGAATTGACTCATTCCCAGGCAGCTCTGTCTCAAAAAGCCATCTCTTGTGTCAAGGGATAGCATCTGGGGTGCTTGATCCCTGTAAGGAAAGGTTTAAGGCCTCAATGACAAGGACATCTGATGTCTGTTGATGGAGAGTTGTTATTAGTCCCTTGGAGAGAAAGAGAAGCTTCTTAACGTTCCATGTCTACCTTTTTTTTTTTTTTTTTTTTTAAACCCAGGGGCTTACCAAGAAAAAGGAAAGAGGAAAGTGGCGATTTTTCACTTTAATTCTGGTTTCTGACTTTTATTTTACACATTTTGGTAGCAGTCTTGTTGCTTAGACCTTACCAATATCTGTTCAAATGGTAGCTCAAGGAGCGCCTGGGTGGCTCAATTGGTTAAGCATCTTCCTTTGGCTCAGGTCATGACCTCCGGGGTCCTGGGATTGAGCCGTGCATTGCATGGGGCTCCCTGCGTAGTAAGGAGACTGCTCTTCCCTCTATCCTTCTTCCCTTGTGCTCTCTCTCAAATAAATAAATAAAATCTTTAAAAAATAATAATAAGTGGTAAATTAAAGTCCTTTTTAGCAAGTAGTAAATAATTTAAACTTACAAATCTTTAATAAGAATTAGGTTTTTTCCCTTTTTCCACGAAACATTCATTAGGAGCTTCTTATGTGCCAGCCCCTCTGCTTGCCACATTGGATACAGAAGTAAGACTTGGCTGTGTCTTGCTATTGAGTATATAGTCTAGTGTAAGAACTCAGGAAGTGAACCGTTTGTTACCTGAAGTGGCATAAATGCTGCGACAGTGGGCATTGGGCAGGGTGCTGTGAGAGCACATAGCTCAGGCTGGGGAGGAGAGAAGAAAGGCTTCATGGAAGATGCCATATCTGAGTTGAATCCTGAAGTGATCAGATTATTTCTCAGATAACTGAAAGGGATGAAGGGCTGGTTTTGTTAAAGAGAAGAGGTTTGTTTTGAATATTTAGGGTGTGGCACCTTGGCTTTGAGGTAATATATTTGGTTTTTAGAAATGTGGAAATAGAATTGTTTTAAAGGATTTTTTGTCTGGACATGAATACTTGAGTGTCATTTGAAGTAAAGTGGCAGATAAGATAGAAAGTGATAGAATGAGATAGAAAAAGAGGAAGAGGGCAGCTCAGGTGGCTCTGCGGTTTAGAGCTGCCTTCGGCCCAGGGCGTGATCCTGGAGACCCGGGATCGAGTCCCACGTTGGGCTCCCTGCATGGAGCCTGCTTCTCCCTCTGCCTGTGTCTCTGCTTCTCTCTCTCTCTCTGCGTGTGTGTGTCTCTCATGAAAAAATAAATAAAATCTTAAAAAAAAAAAACGAAAAAAAGAGGGAAGAAATTGGGGAATGAATGCCTGAAAAAAAGTTCATAGAACCTGACATATGGATACTCTGGAAGCCAAAGTCAGAAGACAGAGCAAAACTTAAAGAAGAGGCACCTGGGTGGCTCCGTGGTTGAGCATCTGCCTTCCGCTCAGGGCTCAGGTTGTGATCCCGGGTTCCTGGGATCCAGTCCCTCATCAGGCTCCCCGCAGGGAGCATGCTTCTCCTGCCTCTCTCTCACGAATAAATAAATAAAATTTAGGAAGAAAAACTTCAAGAAGAGTTAATTACAGAGTCAGGGGAGGGAAATGTTGTGCTTCTAAATTGAAGAAGCCAAGTAAGGCACTGGATTTGATTTGATTTGATATGAGCAATGTGGTACAGTGTTAGGTTTAAGGTAACATGTTAGCAATGCACCTATTCTTCTTGAAACCCCTTTTATGCTGGTTCTTAACTATGAAGAAGGGGATTCAGGGATCCCTGTGAAACTGGATATTCATAGATGACTTAAATTTATTTTGTACCCTGCCCATCATTCTTTCTTTCTTAGAATCTAATCCATATTTTCCTTGAATAGTAACTCCTTCCTCACTGTCAGGTCTGCCTGGTCTTAGGGGTTTTTGTTACAGACCTGACCTCAAGGGTCTCATACAAGATGTAACTGGGCCAGTGAGCCGTGATCCTGGGACTTTCCTTAAGCTCTGGAGAAAGAGAATCTCTTCTGTTGGATTGAAGCAGGAAGGGTGTAAGCCTCTAGCTGCCCTCCCGGGATTTGCATCTATGAGACCTGAAAGGCGGGAGAGGGAAGGAGGGAAAGAGGAAAGGAGCTGAGACAGACACACCTTTACCATATGAATTGAGTCACTGGATCTACTTCTGGATTTTTCAATTATTTGAGCAAGTGAATTCCCTTCTTTAGCTTAAGCTATTTTTTTTTTAAAGATTTTATTTATTCATTAATGAGAGACACAGAGAGAGAGGCAGAGAGAGAAGCAGGCCCCAAGCAGGGAGCCTGACGTAGGATTCCATCCTGGGTCTCCAGGATCATGCCCTGGGCTGAAGGTGGCGCTAAACTGCTGAGCCACCCAGGCTGCCCAGCTTAAGCTATTTTGAATTTGATTTTCTGTCGTTTGAGGGTGAAAGAGTCTCATTTACGTAAAGAATGCCTTATGTGCCTCTGTATTTTAAAGTATGCAAAGGATCTGGGGTTTACAGATCTATAGAGGCCATCTGAGCCAAATTAAATGCTCCTGCTTTATTCTTCCAACATTACTGTCAACAGGATTTTCCCCATAAATCCAAATCCAGTATTGTTATCATTAGCTAATTAGTGGGTGTCCTTGGGATAATTTGATCTTTATTATAAACATACATATAACATCTTGCCATTTATTGTAGTTGAGGGTATAGGGTATTTTTTATTAATACCTTTTAGATTAATCAAGAGTTAACCCATTTATCTCCTTTAGCTTCTTTCACCAGGGTTATCCTTTGTGAAATGTTGGGATTCCATTTTATTCATTATGTCTCTATCCTCTAATAAATATTTTTGCCAGCCATAATTCTTAGATCTAGGAATCAGACCATAAACCATAAAAGCAACATAATTTGCCAAAGGCCTCATAAAGGCCTTCACAAATATGAAGTCATCCTTGACTCTAGCTAACTTAAGCAATTTGAAGAAAAGGGAAAATGATTCTGTTAATTTTGTTATTAGGAGTAAGCTTCTGATTCAATAGAAAATGATGGATATTTAAAAATATATTCAGTAAAAACTATTTGCTGCAAGGCAACATTAAAAATAATGGGGCAATTGGAAAATACTTGCTATGATAATAAGATTTCAGGAAGCATTGTGACATCTGTGGTGACTTAATAGGTATGAGTTAATGAGTCTGGCCACAGAGAAGGTGATGATTTCTTTCTGGGCACTGCACCTGTGTGGATATGGATATAGCTCCTCCTAGGTACATAATGATGCTTGTTTTGCTTATACAGAACAAGAAAGTTGAGTTTTAATCACCTGTGGATAGTGTGAGAATGTGCCTGAATTTAATATACTAAATTTACTGTTTCCTATAGAAACAGACATTTCAGAAAAGAAATACCAACTAATTTCTGATGAGGTAGGTAGAATAAACAGGCAAGAGTGAAAAAATTGCTTGCACTTGAGTCCCAGTCCATATTCCCCATGTTCTAGTCATGTGTTTTTCGAAATTGGCCTGATGTTCTTAGCCTCTATGACTTTTTACTTTATTCCCTTTCCAGAATACCATTAATGAATCAGCATTGAATCATGAAATACAAGAATTAGTTCTAATTGACATTAGCCTATGAAGTCCTGTATGCTAACTCAGTTTACACTCCAGAAAGTGTATCGTAGTAAGACTTAATCTCTTCCTACTATTGACAAGCATCATCCCTTTCTCTCTTCCTCCATTTGTGCAGAATTTTTATTTTATTCCTACTAAATGCTTAGGCATCGTTAAGTCCTAGTAGGCCAAAGAACAGTGTGCCATTCCTGCCCTCTGGTGGTTGAAAGAAACATTGCAAGCAAGTGATAAAGCTGTGTGCTATGAATCTTACCAGCCCTGGTAACATTTGTTTCTTTTATTTCCACATCATATATTGGTTTACTGATTTATCAAGCCGGTAATGGGCATCTTCTTTATGACAGGCTTCATCAGGTCTTGGTGTGGTAACATCATGGCCTGTGGTAGCAATAGTTAACATAGTTGAGGTCTTACAAATGGAATTCCAAAAAGCATGCTTTCAGTATGTCTAAATCTGACTTTTGGGTTTTTGTGCTTAGATTATGAAGTGTTTTTCTTATCTACGTGTAACATTTCTAGGCCTGCTGAGCCTCAGATTGGTTGTACATGGGGTGGATTAGAAATGATGAAGTATTGTGTTTTAGTTCTCTTGCTCCCTAACAGTTTACCTCAAAACCTAGCAGCTTACAACAAACATTTAATATCAGAGTTTCTGTGAGTCAGGAATTATGGAAGTAATTTTGCTGGGTGGTTCTGGCTCAGAGTCTTTTAAGAGATTGCAGTCAGGATGTTGGTCAGGGTTGTAGTCATCTGAAGGTTTCACTGGGGCTGGAGGACCTGGTTGGCTTTACCCAGTGATTTGATTGAAGAGAGCAAGAGGGAAGCCTCAGTGTTTTCGGTGGCCTATCCTTAGAAGTCAAGCTTTTGTCATTTCTGCAATATCCTGTTGTATGTAACAATCAGGTGTTATTTCTTGGGCAAAGGGTCTATGTAAGGGCCGGAGTACCAAGAGGTTGAGAATCACCTGGGGCCACCACATCTTGTAGCCCTGTAGTCAATGACTTGAGGCCTGCATGGAGAAGATACAAGTAAATCTTCAAATGGAAGTATTTTAGAGTGAAATATGGGGTTGAAAAATCAGAACAGCTCATTGTCACTTCAATTTTCATACTTCATTCTCCTAGGAGAATGTTGCTAAGTACTCAAGTGTTCCCATGCTGATACTTTTAAATGGAGCATTTAGGAATACGGGAAAAGAGTGGTAACAAATGAGTTTTATGAGAACATACTTATATGAACGTGAGACTGGAACATTTCAGTTTTTTTTAATGTGATCTATTTCAATTTATATTTCTGTGCCATTCAGTAGTGAGAAGTATTTCTGCAAAGAGAATGCTTAGTGATGGCTGACCAAGTTTCATAGAAACTAATGCTTGTTTTTCAAAGATTTCTTTGCCAAATTACTTGTATATTTTAATTTGAGCAGCAGCACACCATTCTGGGTCTACAGCCTGTCAGAACTCTGCTAGTCTCATCAATGTCATGATGAAAAATGAGAATAATTGACTGTATTATTGATAAGGAGAATGTGGCCACTTCATGATATGCAGGCTTAATCATTGCTAGGTCATTAAGATCAGAAATGAACAGAACTTGAGAACTGTTTAAACCAGAATTTTAGTATTAAGAACATAAGGACTTTGAAGTAAAATTAGTAAGGAAAATTAACGTTGTTACTCGTCCCTGCTGCCTTCCCCCCAAGTTATTTTCCTGTTCTGTTTTCTGTCTTAATACATTTTTTCATAAATAACATCTGTTTTCGGGTTAGTATGTTCACTTAAAAAATATAATAATGATACTTTCAGTATTGTGAATGTATAAGAAGAATATAAACAATTTAAAATATTAAAATTGTACATCTGTTTTTCATCTAATCATTTCAGTACTATTTTAGGGACAAACCATATTAGAAATGATGTTCCTGGCTCTGCAGTTTCATTGATGCTTCCGGTAATAGCCAACCTAGAATAAATGTTTCCATGGAATAACTATCTAACAGCCTGTAATGCTTGTTTATCTTCAGGGTCTTATTTTGCTAATTTGACTTACAAAATTAATATATTTATAAGTTTGTAATCCTGAAAGGCAAATGGATAGATTTATGATATATGTTGAGATTATTTTCTTTAGAACATATTTCATTGATTATATTTTCTTGTAAGTTTATTCATTTCATATTTTATCTTGTGATTATTTGTTTACATTTATAATTTATATATCAAGGCATGATGTAATATTAGTGGTGAGATAAATTTAAAAGAAAGTCCTTTCCCTGAACAAATATTTATTGGGCTTCTATTAATATACCAAAGCTTCTTGTGGCTTCTGGGGTTAGTGTTGCACAAAATAGGCGCTGTCACTGAATTTTTGAAGCTGTAAGCGCAGAAGAGAGAGAGATGGACAATAGACTAATAACCACAGAGGTAAATTATATTTTTAAGTACTTAAGCTGAGACCTGACAGATAAGTAGTGGGAGTTAGTTTGCTGGGAGGAAACCTTATAAGTTATAAAGATTCACAGGATCTGGGATGCCTGGGTGGCTCAGCAGTTTGGCGCCTGCCTTCCGCCCAGGGCGTGATCCTGAAGACCCGGGATCGAGTCCCACATCCGGCTCCCTGCATGGAGCCTGCGTCTCTCTCTCTGCCTGTGTCTCTGCCTCTCTCTCTCTCTCATTAATAAATAAATAAAATCTTTAAAAAAATAAATAAAGATTCACAGGATCTGAAGGCAGCTGGATTCCCTGGAGAAGTAAGGGACGTTGGGAGCCTCCCCATCTGCATCTGGAGACAGGTCCAGGGACCACACTGCAAGGACTTACAGCCCGATTAAGGTCTTAGCACTTTATTTCAGAAACTGAAAGTTTTAAATAGAGTGACATTTTGTATACTACTCTGCTGAGTGGAGAATTAAATGATGCAAGACTTAGAATAGAAAAAGAAGAATAGTTAAATAGCTATTGCATTTATCCAAATGAGAAAAGGTGTTGCATGAATTACGGGAATTGTCAGCAGAGATACAGGAAAGTAGACTAATTGGAGAGAGATTTTGGAGATCCACACATACAGATTTGTTGGATTATAGGGGAAGAATAATTTCCAGCTTTGTGACTTTGGCAGCTGGTTTGGAAGTTCCATATTTTGAAATGAGAAAAAATGGTTTATTCTTTTTGGAGGGTGGGGTAAGGTGGGGAGTGAGGAAGAGTTTTGGATTGAAGGATGGAAAGGTCAAGAGATTCGGTTCTTAGTAGGGGAAGTTTAAATGGTTGTGGGAAAATCCAAGTAGAGAGATTTCAGGCACGCAGTTGAGTATACTAGTCTGGAACTCAGAGTGGGCTAGAAAAAGAAATTTGGCAAATGCCAACATTTTCTGCAATTTAGGCCAATGAACAGACTGGAGTGCAAGTTCTTAGGTCTTGTTTAGACCAATGATAGGATGAGGATGACATAACTGTGCTAAAATTTTATTGACCTAAAAACAACTGCTTTTTGAATAATTTAAAAAAAAATCGGATGTTGCTTAGAAGAACTTTGGAAAATGCCAGAACTTTTTTTCATTAGACTTTTTGTGATTTAATACTCTTCTCCTTTGCTTGATCTCATTCTAGAGGAATTTGATTACTTGCTTTTCTCTGCTTCTCAAAAGACATCAATCCATTTCCTTATTAAATGTTGAGGTCTGGTTACAGCATGTTGATTCCCCATTTTCCTCTTTGTAGCTTGTTTTTTAGAAGTTATTAATCAGCTGAGTCTTAGTATCATTTTTCCCATAGCTTCTCTTAAGCTTCATTGTGCCTTTTTGGTAGAAAGAAGACTGTCAGTGCACAACAGAATCATTACCCTGACCATTTTTGCTTATCCTGACTCATTTTGGAGTAATCCCGACATCTTCTTAATTAGACAGTTCAAAGAAATGTTTAGCTCTATTTATTAGTATTATATTTTCAGTGGTAGAAATACTGGTTTAAAGCTAGGAACACTTTCTTACAGTTAACAATGCCTTTCTCTTAAAGCATTATAAATAAGTAAATTAATTATCACTTGATTGGATAATTTTTGTTTAATTTTCCAAAGTCTTTTTAAAAATATTTGTTCATTGGGCACCTGAGTGGCTCAGGTCATGATCTCGGGGTCCTGGGATCAAGCCCTGAGTCATTGGCCTCCTTGCTTGGCAGGGAGTCTGCTTGTCCCTCTCCCTCCGCCCCTCCCCCTGCTTGCTCTCTCTTTCTCTTACATAAATAAATAAGATCTTTAAAAAATATAGTTGTACATTTATCAGTTTAGTGCAAAGCCTGTGCTAGACACTACAAAAGCGAGAACTGGAGGTAATTCTTGGACTCAGGATACTTCTGTTTCTACAGGCTTTGTCATAAAACCATTGAACTTTACTGCCTATAAATCACAACAATCTGAGAGTCCACCTAGTGGAAAATATATTGTTTCTGAGCATTATAGAGTACCAACCCTATAAGCCCAGTGTATCTAATTATTTCCAACATGTTGGAGAAGTGAATATGATTCATTTAGTTAGAAATTTCAGTAATCTGAGTGTTATTTCAAGTTCCCCATATGATCTTCCTTTTATTATTTGCCTCACTCTTGAGTCAACCACTAACTGTGTTTTAAAAGAGGTATCCCCAAGGAGAAGAGACTTTCCTATTTTCAAAATGGGCAGGACTGAGATTAGGAAAAAAACCAACTAGGTCAGAGCCAATTTCCACAGAGATTTAAAAATCTCAATGTGAAAACAAAATGAGCTGTGAAGCCCAGGTGTTTAGCAGGCGGGCAGAAGAGAAGTCAGAAGAAAGGGATGGGTAAGAACTGGGAACGTGGTGACTCATCCGTAATTGCTAAGGATGTTACCATTGGTATTTAATGTCACTGATTTTCAACTTTTTTGACCATGATCCACAGTAAGAAATACCTATTATTTCATGATGTATTGTTCACATACAAATACTTTTTTTATATAAAATTGAAATGAAAAAATACTTTCCCCATACTACTTGTATCTCCTCTTCTGTTTCATGATTTGAAGTGCTGGTAGAAAGCATCCCATTAACTGCATGTCATTAGCCTCTAATGGATTAGACCAGAGTTTACAAATATTGCCCTGTGCAATAGTGAGATTTACATGGGCACCGATGTGGTGAAGTCAGGATTGTTTTTTTGCTTATAACTGTTATTATGAGTCATGTGCATCTATGGAGAAATTAAACTATCTTTATATCCTGGCACAAAGCTTTCCACACAGCAAGCATTGAGTTAACATTGAATGCTTTTGAACAAACAGCAAGCAGTCATCACTGCTATGCAGCCTAATTGCTTCTTGGTAATATCGGTCTTGTCCCCTGAACTCATCTTATTGCAAGACAGGAGATATTTGTTTATCAACTGCAGCTGCCATGAACCATAATATTCATTAAGTTATACAAAATAAGCTAAACTGTAATCTAATCCAGTAAGGAGGATCCACTGTGTCCTCAAATCTTCCCAAACTTACTACAGTAATCATTTCTTATTATTCATGTTTGCTGTGGCGCAAGAATTCTGGAGCTGCTTGCTTAGGGTGTCTTGGGCAGTTCTGGCTTAGGGTGTCTTATATGGTTTTAGTTCCATATTGGCTGGAGTTCAGTCTCTGAAATTTTGAAAGGTTCAGCTGGAGGATCACATGGCCGGCAAGATGGGGCTGCCTATTGGTTTCTCTCCATGTGGGCCTCTCCACAGGGTTCCGTGCCCTCATGACCTGGCACCTGGCTTTGTCCAGGAAACCAAGGCAGAAGCAGCAGTGAAGGGTACTGCGAGGGTGTTGAATACCAGGAGATGAGGATCCTTGGGGGATATCTTAGAAACTAGCTACCATAACATAAACAGGTATCTTTATTAATGATTGCCTTGAATTTTTAACGAAGGAAAAAGTAAACATGTTTTTTTTATTTTTTATTATTTTTTTATTTTTTAAGATTTTATTTTATTTATTCATCAGAGACACAGAGCAAGAGGGAAAGGCAGAGACACAGGCAGAGGAGAAGCAGGCTCCATGCAGGGAGCCGAAGTGGGACTCAATACCGGGTCTCCAGGATCACGCCCTGGGCTGCAGGCGGCGCTAAACCGCTGTGCCACTGGGGCTGCCTTTGTTTTATTTTTGAATTTTGTAAAGCATTTGTAGAGAAGTATTGACATTTCTACTTCTCACAGGAATTTGGAGAGAATTTAAAGGTATAAAAATGATAAATTTCAGAAAATGAGATTCTTGATGAAGTACAGAATTATGAAAAATTAGATAAATACTGGGAAGACCCTAGATGAAATTATTAAGAATAGAAAATAATTTGCTCTCAGTAAAATTGGAGAATACTAATCATTAACAAGTAAAATAACCTTTTAGACCCAATTGGGCAGAGACATGTGTTACTACACCTTTAAAGAGAAGATACATAGAAGATTGTCATAACATTCCACTTACTTTAGATTAGGATTTGGCAACAGGGGCCTGTGGACCAAATCCATCATGCTGTCTGGTTTTTTTTTTTTTTTTTTTTTTTGCTGTCTGGTTTTATAAATAAAATTTTATTAGAACACAGCCACATTCATCTGTTTCCATATTTCTGTGACTGCTTTCTATTGTGATAGCAGAAGCAATAGTTTTGTGACAAAGACTGTGCTCAAAGCCTAAAATACTTACTGTCCTCTGAAGGATAAGTTTATTGACCCCCTGCTCTAAATTTTACACTTAAATACAAGATTAGGCTTTGGAGTGTTGATTCAGATCCATAAATCTAAGGACAATAGCATGTAAGTGAACTTTTAAACATTAAAGAGGGTGCAGTGTTAACAGTGTTTTTAATTTTTTTTTAGAAGAAAAGTCTTATTAACTAGAAGAGGGAGGGACAGACTATTGTAAGATTCACAAGAATAATGCTTCATTAAGCAAGACTTTGCTTATTAAGAAAATTCATGAGCTTTGAATAGGGCCCATGTGAGAACAGGTGAAGCCAGCATTTGAAAAGCAAATGTGAATATTATGTTGACTGAATTAGGTTATTGTGAAAAACCAATTTAAACATTTTAATATATTTCTGACTTCAAATTAGAAGTTAGGGATTTTTTAATTTACTTTGAAATCTGTTATGGTTTATGATTAGAGTTTTGCCCCCAACCTTTTTTTTTTTTTTTAACATGGAAGTACAGTCTTGAGAACATGCCCATGAGTAATTTCATTTCCTATCCTTCTACTGTGGAATGACTTGAGATAAAGGCACTTGCCAGCCTTAATGATATGCTGCAGACAAATTGAAAAGTGAAATTTCCAAATAATTAGCACAAAGTTTAGGGCTCAGGGCTATATGAGGAAGAACAAGGAAGTAGGCACTCCTGTGCAGGTGGACAAGGAAATCCTAGGTGAAATATGTTTCTAATAGTACCACCAGCATATGTTGTCCTACCGGGTTGACTTTGTGCTCATTGTTAAAACCTACTTTTCTAAATGAGTGAGCAGAATTTATACCAGAGTATAATATTATGGTTAAGATATAAGACGGGATGCCTGGGTGGCTCAGCGGATGAGCACCTGCCCCTGGCTCAGGGCATGATCCTCCGTCTCAGGATCAAGTCCCAGTTCAGGCTTCCTGCCTGGAGCCTGGTTCTCCATCTGCTTACGTCTCTTCCTTTCTCTCTCTGGGTCTTTCCTGAATAAATAAGTAAAATCTTTTTTTAAAAAAAAGATTATAAGATACAGTATCAAGAGGAAAAGATTTAGAAGTGAAGTTTTTTTTGCATTTTAATTTTAGAAAATAGCAGTAGCTACCATTGATTGGGCACTCACACTATTTCAGGCTTTGTGCTAGGTGCATTTCAAAAATTGGCTCGTTTAATGCTCTCAGTAAGTCCATAGGGTAAAAAATAGTGTTTTATCCTCACTCACCACATGAGTAAACTGAATGTTGGAGAGTTTAACTTGCCCAAATTCAGTAACAGGAGGACTAGGACTTGAATCTGGGGACATCTCACTCCAGATGTCTCCACATCACACTGCCAGCCCATAAATCTGTCATCTTGTTCTCAGCTCCTATTATTTTCCTCCCATTTTCTTTTCCCTCCTTCCCACCCCTTCTTCCGTTTTCCATTTCCTTTCCTTTTTTTTTAACTGTTAATTACATAACTAATACATAGTACTAAAACAGTTTAGCACAAAATGGTATAAAGTAAAAAAATGAAAGTAGCCTTTATCCATACCGTTAACATTTATTATTCTCCTACCCGCTTCCTTTACCCAAGATAATATACATATATCATAGATACTTTCCATGACAGGACACACTGTTCTTTATGCCTTACTATTTTTACCAGCTGCACGACATGTTCCACAGTACAGAAGTTAATTTATGCAGCCATTCCTATTGATTATTCTCTTGACTTTTGGCATCTTGTTTTCTCTTTCTGCTGTTTATATAACTTGGCCTAATGAGCATCTGGTGTTTGCCTTGCATACACTAATTGAGATGACTGAAGTTTATCAATTTAGATAATTTTTTAAAAGCAGTGGTTATGTTCTTCCCACGACTTTAATGATGTTTTGAGTCTAATTTCTTGAATGGGATTTTGTTTGTATCATGAGAGCTTGTGACCCTTTCTTAAACTCCTTAAGAATTCTTTTTCTTTTCTCAGTTTTCAGCAGATTATAATTTATATGTCAGTGATCATTTAAAAAATTTTAGGGATGAGCTATCTCAATCAAAATTTTTAAATTACCACATAATAAATGACTTAAGTTGATTCTTCATAGGTCATTAGACTGTAAATCTTATATATGGTTATAAATGTGTAATAAAAAAAATTTGGACCATGAATTATCAAAAAGTGTTTTTTCCAAAAGAACGTTAAGATATCTAACCTAATTCCTGGTGTCATTTTTGTAACTTATTTGAATAAAGCACACAATTCTATGATCGTTGTTGATGTATTGGCAAATTATGCTTTTCATACAGCAGCAATGCTTATTTTGGAAGGCATTATTATTTTGGAAAACTAACTTTTCTAAAATGCCTTAGTACAGAGTATCTACTTGTATATAGTAGTAGTATTTATGAAATAAAGGAAGGGATGGATGGATAGATGGGTAGGAGAGAGGAAGGAGACAAAAAATTGAGGAAGTTGTCTATTTGTTAGTGCAGCAATGTTAATGGTTATAGAACTGTAAAGAATGAACGTTACACCTTATCTAGCTAACAAGAGTGTTTAACAAAGCAAGAAGAAAACCTACCCGTTTGCCCTCTGGTTTTAGATGAATATGAATAGAAGGGAGACACTATGTGGCAGAGTAGATAGAGCAGAGTAGAAAGAACGTGGATTCTTTCATTCAGTTTCCGAGCAGCACAACCCTGGATAGTTTCTGTCGTGTTCACCTGTCCTTATATATACTGTGTATAGTAAAACCTATCTGACTGTTCTTGTGCAAACAAAAGATCAGTCATATAATATCACAATACCTGGAATGATTCTCAACAAATGGTAGTTGGTGTCATGTTGCTGCGGAAGCTGCTGTTCTGGCTTAGGAGTTTTTAGCTTCTGTTCTGTCTGTGATTTTGTTTTCTTTTTTTTTTTTTTTTTTTCTTTTTCTTTTTCTTTATTTTTAGAAAATCATGGAGTAGTGATTTTGGGTTGGTTTATAATTAATGGAGTGAGAAAATAAGCAGAATGGGCTTTTTGGATGCCAGAATTGATTGATGATATTGACTAAAAAATTTTAAATCCTCTTTTGTTGGCTGCAATCAATCAAGAATTTAGTAAAGTTCTGAGAGCCAACTTGTCTTATTACCTTTAGAAATGAATATACCCCTTGCCAAATGTACCTCCTTCCCTGCCCTTCTGCAGAGATAGTCCTCTTCTCTACTGTTGCTCTTTCAACATTAAGAACATTAAGAAAAAAAAGAACATTAAGAACCTCTTCATTCTGATCTTACCTTCTTGGCTACATTTCAGTATAGTTACTCCTTAACACCTTTTCCCACTTGGCTTCTATGCCATCATGTACTTCTGGGTTTCTTACTGCTTTTCTGCTACTCTTTTACAAGCTCTTTTTCTTTTGCTGTAGCCATTCTGGTCTCTCTTCCATTCTTCAAATATGCCAGTGAAATTTACTTTGGAAGATCTTACTTATTACTGCCTCAGGGCCTTGACTCTGACCATTCCCTCTGCCTGGCTTTTTGCTCACATCTCATCTTTTGATTGAGGCTTACTGTAACCCACATTATCATAGCCACATCTCTGACTTTTTTCTTTTTTCCATAGTATTTACCCCTTTTGTCATGCTACATGGATTACTCATTTATTATGTTTATCATCTCTGATAGAGTATAAGTTCCATGAGGGCAAGGATCTGGATTTTGTGTTTGTCGTGTTTTTTTCTTTTTTTTTCCCCCTCAGATACACCAAACACCTAGCATAAGGCCCTACTACACATAGTAGGCACGGTTGATTGATGAAAGCATAGCATCTATCCTGTGTTATCTTCTAGGTCACCTCATTGACTTCCAAGGCTCTTTGCACACCACATACCAGTCTTCCATAAATCTACATCTTGCACCTAGACCTTTTTCCAAGTCTGTACTCACTGATCTCTCTGCATAGACATAATCAGAAAAACAAAAAACCTTCCAGGATCCTTAATTACTCTCTTCACCCTTCCTCCTTCCTCTCCAATCTCTTAGTAGGCCCGGTTGACTCGTCTTCTTTGCAAAAAGTATCCCACATGAATCTGCCTCTGTCCTCCCTCATCCAGACAGTAGCAGCAGCTACATGACCCATTTCAATCCATTCTCCATATGGTAGCCAGAGGCATCTTCTTAGAATGTAAAGCTGCAAAAGAGATCATACCACACAGCCTTCCAGTGGCTTTCTGTAGCATTTAGAATATTTTCCAAAGTCCCTTTTCTGGTTTATAAATCGAACACTAATTGACCCGCTGCCTCTCAGACCTCATCTCTTAATTGTTTTCCCCTCACTGCACCACACTGTGCTCACAGAAGCCTTCCTTTTCTTCAGATATGCTGCCAGTAAAGCCCTTATTAGACTAACAGCCATTGTTCAAGCTGGCGCTTCAATGCTGCATCTTCAGGACTTCTCCTGACCGGACTATTCACCCAGTCACTCAGCCCTTTTCCACCATCTTACATATTATTGTTCGCTAAATCTACTCCCGTATGAGAATGTAAGCTCTGTGAGAGGTTTGTACCTTTGTACACCCATATCCCTAATTAATATGTACCACAATGTCTGTTAAAGTTAATACTTGATAAATATTTGTGGGCTGAATGAGTAAATAAAAGGAACACATTGTTTTTTATGTTATAAATTTCTATTATAATAATGATTGTATTTTAACTAACTGATTAAGAATATCCTCAAGTAGAATGGGAAAAATAGGACTATTCTGATGTTGGGGAAGGAGCATTAAGAAATGCTGCTCTGGGGCAGCCCCGGTGGCTCAGCTGTTTGGCACTGCCTTCAGCCCTGGGCATGATCCTGGAGACCTGGGATCGAGTCCCACATCGGGCTCCCTGCATGGAGCCTGCTTCTCCCTCTGCCTGTGTCTCTGCCTCTTTCTCTCTCTCTCTCTCTGTCTCATGAATAAATAAATAAGAATCTTAAAAAAAAAAAAAAAAAAGAAATGCTGCTTTGTCTCTTAATAGAAAACAGGAAATAGTCCTGCCCCACCCTCATTTTCTCTTTTCATGTACACAGTGCGATATTTTAAAAATACTCTTATGTCTTTATTCAGAATCAAAATTGTTTTGTGTTTGCTTTTGTTTTTCTAGTAAAGCACGAAAGATTGTCTTATAGTCTAAGCATTGTCTATCGCAAGAGACCATTTGAATGCCAAAATCATGTATAATTAGGTCTGTACATTATCTGGCCACATGCAAAGTAGGTGCTAAGGGCTTATCACTGCAGTAAAAGTCACAAGGATATTTAAGTTTATTTTACGAAATAGGTTTTAAAATTTATGGGGTTTTTTTAAGATAAATTATTATGGAAAATGTATGCCTTTGCCCAAGATTCTTTTTTTTTTCTTTTTTAAGATTTTATTTATTTATTCGAGAGAGAGGCAGAGAGAGAAGCAGGCTCCATACAGGAAGCCCGATTTGAGACCCGATCCCAGGGCTTCAGAGTCACACCCTGCACTGAAGGCAGACGCTTAACCACTGGACCACCCAGGCGTCGCTGCCCAAGATTCTTGCAAATATATGCTCCAGATTTTGTAGGGACTCTTTCAGTTATTTTTTCTTTGTCATTGTACACTTCCTGGGACTCACTTTCTTGCTATATATATTTGAAAAGAATTCCTAATTTCATTATATTAAGATGGAGTATTTTTAAAAAGGAAAATGTTTCCACTTTTTTAAATACCATCAGAAGATCTCTGAGAAAGCAGGAAACAGTAAATAGGAATCTTTTACCAACGAGTTGTATAGTGTCAGTACTTCATTATTCTGTGTCTGTCTCTCCCCGTGTATCAATGAGTGGCTCTTTGCCAGAGGAACTGCACAATCGTATAGAGAGCTTCTTCATAATGACTGGCCCCACCTTGATCAGATTGAAAGATTTCTGGACTCTGAATGTGTGTGCCTAAGTTGTTTCTCAGCCACACAGGTGATTCTGTTGTGAACTATGCTAAAAATCCAAAATGACAGCAAATTGCAGTCAAAGGCTCATGTACACTTCCGTTCTCCCTCCTCCCGTTCCCTCTCTTGTGGTTCAGGATCCAGTGAATGGCAAGTATGTTTAGTCATGGCGAGATCCATCCATCCTCCTGTGTCTATGTGCAGTATAATGCTCCAGAACTGTGTACAGTCTTCAGAGGTTACTCACTTGTCAATAGAAATGGATTCTATCTTTTGTCAAATTTTTACAAATTCATTCATTCTTATCAGAGTAGCCTTTGGGGGAAACATTTTATCAAATATTGTAGGTAGAGAAAGGATAAGCAAGTAAATTAAAGAATGAGTGGCAGGAGATAAAGATTTAAAAAAAAAATAGGACCTCTAATTAAGATCAAAGGTAAATGTAATTACAAGATGACCTCAATTTTAAATCAGAATGCTAAAGTCGAATGTAGAAGAGAGAGGAAATTCAGGTTAAAGACCTATTAAGTGATATGGAAGCATTCAAAACGTGAGTTAAAAAATGTGCATGCTGTGCCAGTGTGCTGGAATTAATGTCTCTTTTTACCTATTTTTGCATCTGCCTGTCATTCCAAAGTTATCTCCTTCATTCAGCTGTTTAGCACATGACCCTGGCTCCTCCATTATCCAGGGTGTAAAGCACTTCTTGCCTTCTGCTTCCAGATTCTGTGCTCCCTGAATATTATCTTGCGTTTTCTCTTTTCTCTCTTCCCAGTTTGGACAGCCTACACTTCTTCCTGTGATTCACACCATACCACAAGTTCTCCAGTCCCCACGCCACTTCTTAGTCCTCTCATGCCCTATTTCTCTGCCCCCTACCTGGCTGTTTTCCTCTTCCCTGTTTCTTTCTGGTCCCGATCCTCAGTGTTCATTTACAGCATTTCAAAAAGGTCACCCTCTCCCAGAATCTTCTTTAAATTTTCCTCATCAGAACGCTTTCTCTCATCCCTCTAAACCCCCCAGCGCAGCAAAACATCTATCTCTCTTTTGCTGTGATCATCTTGGATTAGCGACACGTACTCCTTTTGCCTTATCATCTATAAGCTCTTTTGAAAACAGAGATCGCCCTCCTTGTTTTTGTTTCCACTGTGCATTGCCTTGCACCATGTCTCATATATAACATGTGCTCAATAAATATTTATAAATCAGAAGTAGATTTGTTTGTTTTCAGTGAAGAACTTTCCTTTCTCCTTCAGAGGTCATAGTTTTCTAGAAACTCTTTTTAACAGAATCCTTACCCTGCCACATACTGTACACAGAATTTATTAGACATAGCAGTACATAAAACATATGCATTTTGACACTTTTTGTTTGATATATTGTATGACTCTTGGTATTTGCTTTTATTCTGTGCTTCTGCTTTTCCTGGGCTTTTTCTTTAGGGAGAGAGTGCTTATGTACCATACATTGCCCACAGACCTTGCAATTAAACCTACCTAACACTCACTGGCAGTAGATGAGTTGCTTTGATAGAATGCTAAAGAAAATGATGTATTGGTAGCTTTCTTTGAACTTTACACTTTTTTTTTTAAAGGTGTTGGAATTAGGTAGGTGTGGTTCCATAAACAGTTCTCATGTTCTTTTTTAACATTTTATTTTTTATGACTTCTCTAAACCTCTTAATGATCTTGTCTTACCATCTATGAGGGGCCTTATCTTATTGAATTTGTCTGTTTCTTATGCCTTCTTATTTTCCCAGGTCTTCCAGATTAATTTGGGGTCAAGAGGGAAGGGGGAAGTAAGGCTACTGTTCATAAAATGAGACATTTGTGTGTGGGTTAGTTAGGTATTTAATGATGGGGAAATGTAGAAGTAACCAAGAATGGTTGTGAAGAAAGGACAATCATAAATTAGTATATGGACCCAGTTAAAGATGGTGTAGCCCCACTCTGCCTGTGGTTTGCTATTCTAGGCTTGGTGTGTCAACTGTATGAACACTTCCAATTTTTGCCCAAGGTGAAAATGGAAGTGGATTCATAAGAATTGTCTGCTGGTTTTTGGTGGGGCTGTATCTGCTGTGCTAGATTTTTTTTTTTTTCCCCTGAAAGATTTAAATGGGCATCGGGAGCTTCTTGACCATATTTCCATCATGCAAAACTATATATGCCTTTGCAGCAGCTTGCTCAGCATACCAGGCAAATTAGCTATTTGATTGCATAAGCATTCATATGTAAACCATTTTATTGATTGTGTGTGTGTGTAGCATTTTGTAAAAGTTCTTGAAAATGCAGAAACAATTATTAATCCTTTTTATATTTTTATCAAAATTTTGCTGAGGTCTGTTATTATATAAGCATATAATCTATTATATAACGTATAATCTATAGATGAGAAAAATCCTTACTGATATATTTTCAAGAAAGCAGACATATTTAATAAAGATACCGAACATTTTAGTTTATTGATGCTTACTAATATTTCCAAAGGAAAAGTTAAAATACTAATAGTTTGTAGATTGTTTTATTTGTTGAATAGCAGAGATACAGAATAAAAGGTTAAAAAGTAAAATATGAAATGTTTGCCTAATTTATCAGTGGTCACATTTACTTTTTGGGGGGGTCATACCTGCATGCCTTGATATTTCCAGTATTTTGGGGAAATACCTATGTTGACATAGTTAGTGAAATATTGAAACCTAAGAATTTTTTTTAAGTATAAAAATAATTATTTCCAGGCACATCAAGTTAAATGAACCACAAAAATCATGAAGTCAGAAACAAAATCAATTATCATTTGGTGGTTCTGTTTAGTTTATTGCAGTTAATGATCTTCGATTGAATTTGCAGCTCTCTGAGTTTGTTTGGAAGTAGGCCATCACATGCTGAGATGAAATACCAAGTCATTTAAATTAGATACTGAGCATGCTCATATGAAGTACTTACTCTTGGAGACTGCAGTGAGGTTCAGTTTTCTTCTAGTGGGAAGAGCAGGAAAGAGCTCACCACTGTGTGCCCTTTGTCATGATTCTGTCAGAGGGCATGTAATTTTGTCTTTGGAAACCAGGAACCTGAGACAAAAAGAAGAATGCAGGTTTTTAGCAAAAGACTATTTGGTGAGTTAACTAGCTGTTTTATTCTATTTTATAATTCCTAGCAAGGCTGTTTCTTCTATCTGCTGCTTATTTTGTAGTAAGCTGAAGCTTTATGTAGCAAGTAACTTAGCTGAGATTAGGAGAAATTTGTTTCTGCCATCCAAATCTCACTCCTATGAAATATTTTCAGTACATTTCTGAGGTGACAAGTTCATAAATTGCTATGATGATACTCCTTCGTGTTCTCCACAAATTTCATTCGCTTACTGGTGCTGAATAATGCTGGCAGAATTGTGTGCTAAGGGAGCTCAGGATTTGTCTGTTTGAACAGTTTAGCATTTAGTTCTTGTATTTTTATGAAATTATAATTTTTGCTTTCATATTTTTACACTTCATCTTAAAAAGTAGTGGTAAGACTCATTTAGCATAAAAAAGCAAGAATTCTTGAAAAAATGAGAGGATATGTTATACTATATGTACATACTGTTATATAGATGATTCAAAAATCAGTTGACTTTATAATTGGTCATTTACAGTACTCGAAAATAGAATGAAATTGACAACACTTTGTGAAATATGCTGCAGTTACTCAATATTCATATTTAGAATCCATTCTGTTTTTAGTTATTGAAGTAGCTATGGAAGTGTTTGGAGTATAATAATAGTTTAGCCGTTTTAAGCTCTTTTTACTTCTCTTGAGCTCATATTATGGTGATTGCTAGGAAGTGTACTGTGGTTGTTTTTGTTATCCAAGTGTTCATGTTCTACCATGAAATTAAAGAGGGAAGTTTTGTGCATTTTTTCCATGTTGCGTTCTTATAATATCAAACAATATTTGAAGTCTATAAATTATTATTTCATAATGAACATGATTTTGATTTATATTTATTGTTGATAAACTTGGCAGCCAAACCTTCAGGGTATTCTGGAAATTAAAATTGCATACTCTACATGAGAGAAATCATTATAGTTCATAAAGATTTGAAGAAAAGGCATAGAATTACCAAATTTATTTCCTTGGGGGAAGATCATATTTATTAGTAAATGTCAGTAAAGTAGGGAATTTGAGGTATAGAAGGTGTTTTAAAGAGTTCTAGAAAAACAATGTGGTGGGGTAGGAGGAATAGGAAGAGAATACTAAAGGCTTAGTGCCTTCAAATGCCAAGCAATTATGTGATGCTTTCCTGAAATAGCTTTATTTTGTGAGCTGCCCCCACTATGCCATTTTCCAGGATTGGCACATGTGAAGGAGGTGGGTGTATACTTAAGGTTGTATATTCGTGAAAAGGGAGGGTTAGCAGTTAGAGATGAGGACTAAGTGATAATACTCAAGAAATCTGTTCCACTTATACATACTGACTCACTTGTGTGACCTTGGGCAGCATGCACACAGTTATTTCCACTTATTTTTAGTATAGTACTTAACCGTGGTAATAATAGATTCATTTAAGATTTCTAATGTAATAAGATTATTTCCTGGACTATTGCAAAGATGCATAAGGGCTGTAAGTCATTCACAGATAGTTACTGTGGTAAAAAAACAAACAAGTGTTGCTTTTACAGAATCCTATCAAGTGTTTTCTTTTTTAATTAAAAATATCTCGGGGATGCCTGGCTGGATCAGTCAGTGGAGCATGCAGCTCTTGATCTCAGGTTTTTAAGTTCGAGCCCCATGTTAGGTGTAAAGACTACTTCAAAATAATAAATATCTTTTAAAAAAATATTTTGAGTGTATAAAAATAAAAATGTAGAAGTTCTCTGTGGTCTTTGAAACTAATTTGCTAATACCTATTTAGTCTGTGAATAACCATGAAATTTTCATGGTAGGATTATACTTTATACTATTTTCTCTTACATATTTAGTCCCATTTGCCTCTAATCATAGATCTTCAATAAAAAAATAAATAGAAAAAATAATAAATCGATAATCAATTGAAGTCTGTTAAAGAAAAATATGGAGAAGGGTGCCTGAGTGATTCAGTTGGTTAAGTGTCTGCCTTTGGATCAGGTCATGATCCCAGGGTCCTGGGATCGGGCCCCACATCAGTCTCTTCTCAGTATGAAGCCTGCTCCTCCCTTTCCTTCCTACTCATATTCTCTCACTACCTCTCTCAGATAAATAAATAAAAATCTTTTTTAAAAAAGAAAAAAATATGGAGAAATACTGGGAAAGTGAAAGGAGGGAAATATGAAAGGAATGATTGACTACAAGGATTTCTTTGCCAGGTTTTGAAGATGAAGCACATCACATACCTGTATATTTTGTTCATTTCTAAATCATTAAGTTCGTCTACTCATTTAACTTAACATTTACCAATTAAGGATAATTTAGTTCCCTAACATTTATGAAGTTCAGTAGTGCTTAAAGATCCCAAGTGGTTTTAACTGAAAATGAGTTCTGTGGTCAAGTAAGTTTGAGGAATGATGGACCATGAGTGCTTGTTTATAGCAGAATTTCTTGCCTTTAATTCCTTTTCAGAACTTTATTCAGAGAACTTAATTTTCTCTGAAATATGGTTAAATTTTGAAAAGAAAAAACAATATATGATATGAAAAAACAGTATATGAACATTTAGCACACATTTAAATAATTCTGAGTATGAACCATTATCTTTGAAATACATGGATAAGTGAAAGAATTATGGGTTTCCTTAGGTCTTCCAGAATATTATCTCAGTTCTTTTCTCATTTTACATTTAGAAGGACAATCTTAGAAATACAGTGTAAATGGAATATAAGAGGTATGATTAGACTTGGGGATAGTACTAGAGACATAAGCTAAAATTACATTTTTGAAAGCCCTGAACATTAAAGTATAAGCAGTAAACACTGTGAGGGATTGGCGGGGGGTGGGGGGGGGCAATATAACCAAGTAAACATTTTGATAATTTTCATAAGTTTTCATCCATTTTCTTAAAGTTACTCATATAGAGAGACCAATTAAATTTTTTAAATATAGTTCGTAATGGGAAATAAGTAGTATTTGTAATCCCATGGCCTGGGTTCTAATCTAGTTTTGCCACTTGTGACTGTAGGCAAGTACCTTCTTTTTTCCATTCTGTGTTTTCAATAGTAAACATAAACATCAATGTTTTTCTTTTAGATTATGAGTATTTAATTTTACATAAAGAACCTAGCATGATGTCACTCAACAGTGTTCAATAAATGTTTGTCTCCTTAATTTCCCTTTGAAACAATTTTTTCTGTATTAAAATTTTTTCAAAATATTACTTATCCTATTTTAAATACTAACCTCGCAGAAATATACCTTATAAATATAATATTTATAAATTATAATATACTTGGAATCTCTTTATATAACTTTTTTCTTCTTTTTTTAGTTGACGCCATGCCTAGCGTGGAGCCAATGTGGGCTTCAGCTCACAACCCTGAGATCAAGAGTTGGACATTTAACCCACCAAGCCACCCAGGCACCTCTGTAACTTGTTTTTATTTTTTATTTTTTTATTTTTTATTTTTAAATGAGTATTTCATTCTTTTTTTTAAATTTATTTACGATAGTCACAGAGAGAGAGAGAGAGAGAGAGGTATAGACACAGGCAGAGGGAGAAGCAGGCTCCATGCACCGGGAGCCCGATGTGGGATTCAATCCTGGGTCTCCAGGATCTTGCCCCGGGCCAAAGGCAGGCGCCAAACCGCTGCGCCACCCAGGGATCCCTGTAACTTGTTTTTAAAACCAGAATGTAGGGGCACCTGGATGGCTCTGTGGGTTAAGCGTCCGACTCTTGGTTTCAGCTCAGCTCATTATCTCAGGGTCATGAGATCTAGCTCTGTGTGGGGAGCTCTGCTTAGGATTCTCTCTGTCCACTGCCCCCTACTCTGTGCTCTAAACCAATCAATCAATAAAAACAATGTATACATGATAAAATGTTGAAAAAGTCTTATTTTTATAAGAGTAATTGCTAAATACCCATTTGTTTCAGCTGTGTTTGGTCTGGTAGACAAAGTGATGAATATTTAGTCTAAAGAAATACCTCAAATTTGTTCTTATTACTGTACAAAACATGTTATTATAAATAAAATCACATTTAGTGAAATATAAACTCTTTAGTGGAAACCCAGCAGTGCCTGGCACAGAATTGGAACTCCCTAAATGTATATTGAATTAAATTTTTTCATGTTTTTCAACCCATATGAATTCCACTATTTTAGAGCTTATATTTTCTGTTTCTGTGTCCTGTTTCTGTGAAGATTGCTGTTCTTTTAAAAACAAAACCCTTTCATACTATTATTGTTTAAGAAATACATTAAAATTATTAGACCCCATACCATAATCTTCATAAATGAACTGATAATATGAATTACAACAGGGACTTTTCTTCTTTTAAACTATAAATAATTCTTTGCTGATCCTGATAGAATTTTTTTTTTTATTAGAGATTTTATTTATCTTTTCGTGAGAGACACAGAGAGAGGCAGAGACATAGGCAGAGGGAGAAGCAGGCTCCCCACGGGGAGCCTGATGTGGGACTCAAAGGCAGATGCTCAACCACTGAACCACCCAGGTGCCCCTTGATAGAATTTTATAATTACTTATAGCCCAGAACTCTGGCACTCTGGCTTATCCATTGAAAATTTGGTGAAATCTGGCCTATCTGGTGAATTGTAGCCCTTATGTAGCAAGATTGTTCAGCGTTTAGAGATTGAGTGCATAGTTTGGTGTTGGAAAGATATCTCAAATAGTGTGTCATTGGAGCCATCGCAGTCATATATCAGATTCTCTCTAATGTATTTCTTCTAACAATGGCTTTTTGACAAATTCAAGGTCAGCTAGATGGCTTGATATAAAACTATTTTAATGAGATCTCAGTGTTATCCGTGATTTAAGATAGGTATATCAAAAGTATATATATACGATGACCATTACTTACTTTAACTTGACATAACTTAGCTCTTTAGGCCATTAATAGATGGCCACTAAACAAACACTCAGCAAGTTTATGTGAGTTTAACCTCTGTCTGTAATTTCCTCAGTGTTTTGTTGATGGTGCCCAGATTCCCACTTGATTTCAGATTGTCTTGAACTTGCTTCCACAATCTCTTAGTTGTCACTCCAGACTTACTGGTTCTTTTCTCCTCTAGATTCTTCTCAGCAACCTTTTATCAAGTCCTCTCTTGCATTTATAGCTCAAACATTTAGTCTAGGAATCAGGGTTTGGAGTTTCTGTTCTTTAGTTTGTTTTGCTATTTCTCCACATTATTCCTGGACTCACACATCCAGATCTTTGTCAGCACCTATCCCAGAAGGTCCTTTCAGTAAGACAAATGCGCAGGTTCATTCCTGCCCAATTCATTCTAAACATTTTCGGTTTCTGGGGGGCATCTGATTGGCTCAGTCAGTTAAACATCTGCCCGAGGCTCAGGTCTTGACCTCAGGGCCCTAGAATAAAGCCCTGTGTTGGGGCTTCTGCTCAACAGGGAGTCCGCTTCTCCTTCTCCCTTTGCCCCTCCCCCTGCTTGTGCACACATGCGCCTGCGCACGCATGTTCTCTCTCTCTCAAATAAAATCTTTTTAAAAAAGAAACATTTTCAGTTTCCTGTAACCTAGATTTCCTCAGGTGTCCTGTGCCTGAGTAATAAAACGGATCACAGGTCAGAATAAAAGTTAAAATAATAACAGTGACAGTAACTTTACATCATTTACTCCCTCCCCTGTTAAGCTCAATATTAGAATGTAAACAAGCCCCCTTGGGCGCTGCAGTTCTTAGAATGCCTTTGTTTCCTTTGAGTGACTAACTGTTGGCGGGCTCTTATTGCCAAATTGTCGCAAATTCCCTTCCAGGGGTTAAGCCTTAAAACAGTTTGAATTACAGTTTACTATAATAACTTCAGAATAATTTTTCCTCAGCAACTCCTCAGCTCACTGGCCCTGAAATGGATTAGGTAACTTAAGCTCTTCCCTCAGGGTGTGTTATTTCTTCCCCATTATCCTGAATGCTGCCCAGAAGGTTAAAGAATCGCCATCATTACCTTAGTCTACTGGAGTCTCGAGTCTTCTGCTTTTTCCCTGAAACATGTTAGACCCATATGAAAGTAAAATATCTGTTGGCTGTGCCCCTGGCCCACCCACTTAATTTAAAGATTTTTTGTTTTGATTTTATTTTGAAAAATGGATAGTTTGATTAGTTATCAGCTTAGAGGCTCTTTTTCTGGCACTTCTGTTAAATATGAAACCTGATTAACTTGTGGTTTTTCTTGTTGTAACCTAAAGAGTACACATGTTCTCAGATCCTCATTTATTCTTAGAAGGGAGGGTACACATATTAACAGATATGGGAGCAAGGGACTCCTACCCTAAGCTACTTAAGAACTTCAGATAGGCTGGTTGCTTGCCCCCAGAATCCTCTGCAGATTCAGTATCAGTCTTGTTTTGTCTCTGAGAATAGAGATAGACCAAGTTTCTTATGAAGCTTTAATGTAGAATCAGTATTTTGATAGTTTAGTAAGCCATATTTAGTGTAAAGGACTAGACATTGAATATGCATTGAATATAGAGAGTCTTTCATGAAAAATACATATGTTAATAAAATCCTACAAATATTCTGTGATTTTTATTAAATTTTGAAGTATAAGTCTAAAATCTACTTTGTAAAGATAGAAAACCTCAAACCACAAGTCTAGAGAACAGGATCTATGACTTATTTAATACAGATGGAACTTCTTCCTTAGCCATCATTTTGCATGGACAGTTTCCAACGGAAGAGATTTAGGATTAGGAACCAGGGCCTTCTAGTCTCCTTAATGTCTGGTACATAGCTTGTCTGCTGTCTAGCAGACAAATCTTTGGTTTTGTTCTTTTTTTTTTTCCAGTTGAGATGAACTATGATGGGATTTTTTTTCCTGTCTGTCAGAAAGAATGTTTTGGATATAAGCATAAATTTTCCTTGGAGCTGTATTTTTTCCTTAAGAATAAATCTCTGAAATTACAGCTTAAGTCAATGAGAAAGTATGATTTGTCTACTAAAAGCAATTTTATAAGTATTTCAGAAGCATATCTTTCCTTTGAGGACAAGTTGCTTGTGGCAAGAAAAGGAGAATTGCAGCAGTTAACATCTAGCCGGCAAAATCCATCTGGGAGATGGTAACTTACTCTTAGTAAATAGCACAAAAATCTTTCTGTATAAACAAGTAGAAATTATAGGGCAGAGCATGTGGAGATGGGCAACTTATCAGCATATCTGTTTCCTGGTTAGAGACATCCTCATTTTCACTACCTCTTCTCTACTTCCCTAAGGAGCTAATAAGGAAGCAAGACTTTTTTCATAACCAAAGAGTTGACCTGTTTGTAGATTTTGACAGTGGCATTTGATAGAGTTACTGATGTAATTCTAGACAGAAACATGAAGCTTAGCACATGGGATGCTTTCTAGGACTCAGGGAGACCACATTGTATCCTTTTTTTCTTTTTTAATACTTAAAATTGTAAAATAATATTGTAAAAATATTGTAAAAAGGATATTAAGAATGCCCATATACTCACTGTCCAGCATAAGAAAAAGAGATTGCCAATGCATTTCAAAACTTGTGCGTCAACCATTTATTACTGTATTGCACATTTTGATTACTTTCAGGTAGCTGAGGAGTGATATAATATTAAATATCTAATTCCTCCTTAATGTTATATCTTTTATTTTTTAAAATTTTTATTATTTATTTTTAGTTTTTTAATGTTAGATTTATAGCATATATTTGTAAATAATTTTAAGTGAGAGCAATGCGTTGTCCAGTTTCTCTCTTTTCCTCCTACAACTATTTTGTTATAACAAATTTGAACCTAGGTTGTGTTTTCTTCTGTATGAAAGTGTTAAAGAGTAATTAAAGCTACATGATCTTGATCAAGTTACAAGATGGTAACTTTTAGCAGTATTTGGGGGAGAGTGTCAGGGCTAGGAGAGGATACAGCTGTTGGGAGCAGTTTTTGTACCTAAATCAAGTAGAATATGAATATAAAGATAAGATCGTGAGAGTGCCTCTTGGCTCTTTGTTCTTGGATCTTGTAAGGACTTCCCCCCCTCCGCCGCCCCCAAACACACATACACCCCCAGTGTGTACTGATAATGTCCTATGTATTCCCTGGAACCTGGAAGGTTACCTTATGTGGCAAAGACTTCACAGATATCATTAAGTTAAGGGCCTTGAGATAGGGAGATTGTCCTAGTTCGTGGGGAGAGGATTAAGTACAATTACAAGTGTCCTTAATGGTAGGTAACAGTGGCAAGGGGAGATTTCAGCCACAAGAAGAAAAGGCGCTATGACTCTAGAGGCAGAAATGGAATGATGGGACCAGAAGCCAAGAAATGCCAGCAGCCATCAGATGCTAGAAGAGGCAAGGAACTGATTCTCCTCTAGAGCCTCTTGAGGAATTGTAGTCCTACCAACACCTTGATTTTGATCCATTGAAACTGATTACAGCCTGAATCTCTGGCTTCTGGATCCATTTTGACGGGGTTTTGTTTTTGTTTTAAAGATTTTATTTATTTACTCATGAGAGACACAGAGAAAGAGGCAGAGACATAGGCAGAGGGAGAAGCAGGCTCCCTATGGGGAGCCCAATGCAGGACTCGATCCTAGGACCCCAGGATCACAACTTGAGCCAAAGACAGACGCTTAACCACTGAGCCACCCAGAGGTTCCATGGAACTGTTAAAGAATAAATTTTTGTTGTTTTAAGAACCAAGGCTGTGGTGATTTATTACAGTAGTCATAGGAAACTAATAGAACCCCACAGAGCTGGGTTCATTGGGATCACCCAACCTTCTACATTTGTTGTGTCAGTCCTCACGAGTCTCTGTCAGGCTACACAATTCCTTCTGTCAGACCTATCATACTTAGAGTGTGTGAATAATCTCAGCAGAGAAAGATCTGTACCAGATACCCAGAGTATTGGGAACAGACCTGCTTTGTTCTAAAACTCATTTAAGACAGTTTGCTTACAAATTTGAAAACCACACAGAGGGTGAATAATTAATTTAAATAAAACAAGTAGGAAAGATGAAGCACAGAAAAATAGTAATAGAAAAATAATGAAGTCGGGAGAGACTTCGAATAAATCAGCTTACCTCTACAGACTTTCAATTCTTGATCTGAGGGATCCCTGGGTGGCGCAGCGGTTTGGCGCCTGCCTTTGGCCCAGGGCGCGATCCTGGAGACCCGGGATCGAATCCCACGTCGGGCTCCTGGTGCATGGAGCCTGCTTCTCCCTCTGCCTGTGTCTCTGCCTCTCTCTCTCTCTGTGTGTGACTATCATAAATAAATAAAAATTTAAAAAGAGAGAGAGGAAAAAAAAAATTCTTGATCTGAGAACCAGGCCTAGTATTATGAATCTGTGTGAGTATTAAGTAGAAAAGTATTAAGTGCTGCTCACATTTTAAGTTGTTTTATAATTGTCATTGCCATTTTGTACCCCCTGACCACAGTGTTTGCTAATTGAATTCTCAGAAGAGTTGGAGTTATTTTTTTTGTCTTGATAAATGCAATACAAAACATTTTGCAAATCATATATCTGATAAGAGACTTGTGACTAGAATATATTTTGAAAACTCCTACAAATCAATAATAAAAAGACAAATAACCCAATTTAAAAGTGGACAAAAGATTTGAATAAACACTTTGCCAAAGAAGAAGTACTTGAAAGATGCTAAACATCATTAGCCATCAGAGAAATACAAATCAAATCCATAATGATCTATCATTTCAAACACACTAGGATAACTGTAATCAAAAAGACGGGCAATAGCACATGTTGGCAATGATATGGAAAAATTGCAGCTCTCCTACATTGCTGCTAGGAATGTAAAATGATGCAGCTGCTTTGGAAAACAGTCTGTCAGGTTCCTTAAAGTTAAACATAGAGTTATCAAATGACCAGGCAGTTCCACTCCTGTGTATCTACTCAACAGATTTGCAGACATAAGTACGTGTAAGACATATATGTGAACATTCATAGCAGCATATTTTTCAGTATAGCCAAAAAAGACACAACTCAAATGACAACCAACTCACAGATGGAGAAGTAAAATGCATTCTATCCATACAATGGGATACCGCTTGGTGACAAAAAGAACTAAAGTGCTGATGTGTACTACAATGTGAATGAACCTTAAAAACATTGTGCTAAGTCAAAGAAACCATTCACAAAGGACCACATATTATATGGTTTCACTTATATGAAATATCCAGAATAGGCAAATCCATAGTGACAGAAAATAACAATGGAGGTGGCTAGGGACTAGGGAAGGGAGGTAATGAGGAGTGCCTGCTGATGGGTATAGGTTTTCTTTTTGGGTGATGAAAACGTTTTAAAATCGATTATGAGGGGCTGCCTAAGTGGCTCAATCGGTTCAGCATCTGCCTTCAGCTCAGGTCATGATCTTGGGGTCCGGGGATCCAGCCCTCATTGGGCTTCCTGCTGATCAAGGAGTCTGCTTCTCCCTCTCCCTCTGTGCGTGCACTCTCTTTCTCCTTCTCTCAAATAAATAAATAAATTCATTTAAAAAAATTGATTGTGGGGATGGTTTTACAATCTCCTGAATATACCACAATTGAATTATACACTTTAAATAGTTGAGTTTTATGGTATGTGAATCAAAAAAGCAGTTATTTTTAATACTAGGTTATTATAAAGAAATAGGAAAATACTGAAAACTTATAAGTAAGGCCATAAAAACTACTGGTAATTTCACCAGAAAACCAAATGTTTTTTGCCTATTTCCTTCTCATTTTTCTCCCCCGGTATGCATATTCTATGCATATATGTTTTCTTCTGTAATTGAGAGCATACGGAATATACAGTATTATAATTCTACATTTTCACCTGACAGTTATTTTGAGCATTTTCAAAAAGATTTTCTGAAATATTTTTACTGTAAAAAGTGAAACATGCTTATTGTAGAAAATATTACAGAACATGAGTAGATTTACAGAACATGAGTAGGTAAAAGGGACAAAAAAATTATTCATGACCCTACTCTTCGATACTGATGTTTTGTGGCTCTTCATTGTTATGTTCTCAGCTTTAACCTGATGCTACTGAGTAATAGGTGTCTTGACTTCAAGTGACATTTTCTTCTCTTTTTTTCTAATGTCCATTAACTTAGTGTGTCTTTCAGTCACCTTTTAATTTTAGTTTGAAGTACCCGAGTTACTCAATGAGGTAGAAGAAGTAATTGAAACCCAGTCATCTTGAGTTTGAGGAAAGAGATTAAATTAGTGATTTCATGCTTCTTTGTATTACAAGGATTATAAAGATGTAAGCACGGAGCAGCCATCAACCAAAGTCAAAAGAAAAAATTCAAGTTTGGTTTTAATAAAAATGTGAAATATCTGTTAAAATATTATGTTTAAGTAAATGTATTGAGAAGTAGGTTTTAAAAAATCTGTGCTCACGTGCCTAGTTTTAATCTTAAATATTTCTGACACTGGAAACGTTACCTCACCAATGCATTTATAAGTTTGCCAAACATTACATGTACTATATTACATAGTTATTGAGTGCCCATTTTCTGATATAATGCTCACAACTGTCTTTGGGAAATGTATTATTATCTCCGTTTCAGAAATAGGAAGACATGTTGAGAATGGCTGTTTAACATTCTTAGAACTTGTCAGTAGCAGAGCCAGGACTTAAACCCAGATTTACATAATTCCAAAATTTTTTTATCTAAACTGAAGAACTCTGTGTGTTTTTGATATTCCAGTTCCTCTGCTAGATTCTTGTAAGCCTCAGACAGCTCCTAACCCATCTAGCAGAGGGGAAATAAGGCCTAAAAAGAGATAATTCCTGTCAAATAAATAAACACAGAAGAACATCTACACATTCTAGACATAGGTGACCTAAATCTCCAAAGACAGATGACTGATCCCTCTGAGGCAAGTGCTGAGGATGGTAGGAGATATGTGCACAGTTTGAGGTGGCACAGAGAAGGAAGTGATTACTCCTGCCCAATGGTATGAGAGTGTGCGTAGTTTCCCAGAACAGATTACATCTGTATTGGGTTTTGAAGAAGGATGATTAAGAATTTACTAAGCAGAAAAGTGGAGGTGGGGGAGTAGGGGAAGCACTTGAAAGAGAACAAGACCAAAATCTTACAGATCTCTTCAAGGAACAAATACCTACTTCAGTGCTATTAGAGTATTGGTTGTGAGATACCTGGGGGCAGGAAGCTCAAGCAAAGAGGAAGGTAGATCAGAGTAATATCCGAGCTTGCCAAAGAGCATAGACAATCTCATAGACATTGGTGGGCCATTTTAAGGGTTTAAGAAGAGCAGAATAAGGCAAATCTGTGTATTAGAAAGATAAACCTACAGCAATGTGAAGGTTAAATTAAAAGTGGAGGAGATCGCGCATGGAATCCTTAATGTTTGAAGTGGTATGATTGAAAATGGGACAAAGATTTTAAACTATGGCAGCACAGGGAGACAAGAGAGATGCTATGGAATTTAAGAGGCAGAATCTTCAGTTTGATAAGCTGGGATAGGGGTTAGCAAATGAGAGGGGAAGGACCACACCAGCACTTCGATTATACCTTGAGATAAGAAATTTAGGAGAAAAATCAGTTTAACTGGGAATAAAAAGGTTTGGACATTTTGAGTTTGAAATGTGGGTAGGATATCCCTTTTGTTCAGAGAGCAGAAATTAGATACAGGGTCCTGCGGAGCAAGAAAACAGGACAATAGATGTAGGTTAGAATGTACAAGTTTAATTAAAACAATATAGTTGTTGAGAAGTAACAGAAGTCATTTTTTTTTTAAGTTTTATTTATTTATTCATGAGACAGAGAGAGGCAGAGACACAGTCAAAGGGAGGCTCCATGCAGGGAGCCTGATGCGGGACTCGATCCCAGGACCCCAGGATCACGACCTGAGCTGAAGGCGGCACTAAACCACTGAGCCATCCACTCATTAAATGAAGGGTGGAGGGATCCCTGGGTGGCGCAGCGGTTTGGCGCCTGCCTTTGGCCCAGGGCGCGATCCTGGAGACCCGGGATCGAATCCCACATCGGGCTCCCGGTGCATGGAGCCTGCTTCTCCCTCTGCCTGTGTCTCTGCCTCTCTCTCTCTCTCTCTGTGACTATCATAAAAAAAATAAATAAATAAATAAATAAAATAAATGAAGAGTGTATTAAATTGCTATAGGATGAAGGGTATAAATGAAAGAGGACTGATGATAGAACCTTAAAGGAAACCAAATGGTTGGGTGATGGGGAGAGGAGACCTAGAAGAAATGGTTAGCATGAGAGAACCAGAATAGTGAAATGAGGAAAAACAGGAGGAATGTTAACCGTGTCAAGTGCTACACATTAGTCCCATGAACTAAGGAGTAGGGAGCATCCTTGGTCCAGTAGGAAGACATCAGCCACCTTCACCAAGGGAGGAGGCAGGATATAGGCAAAATGACAGGGCAGGAGGGAGGGCTGACAGCCAGTGTGAATTAGTCTTTTGTCCAGGAAAGAAATGGGGAGTTCACTGACAGGATGCATCAAAGAACGGGAATGATCAGAGTATGTTTTTCAGCTGGCAAGTAAGCAGCCAGCAGAGAGGAGATTGAAGATGCGGGAAAGAGAAGAACGAGGTGTTGGAACAAGGTCCTAGGGGAGCAGGGAAGAAAACTGATCAGGGATACAGAACAGAGGGTGGTGAGCTCATCTTTTGAAGACTTGAAGGAAGCAGTAGGAATGGGCATAACTACAGTTAAGATATGAGGTGTAAGGCAACAGAAGTGAAGTTTATTTGGGGGACATCAGAGGGATTAGATTTAAGGAGAAAAATTTGAGGATAGCTGCTGAAGGGAGAATGGAAGTAAATTAAAAAGTTGCTGCCAGGTAGTATTAAGAACTCCTCTGAAGCTGGCAAGCAGGAATTGTTCATCACATCAATCCATATGGGTAAATGCTGGCTTTCATTTGAAAGCAAACATATTTCTTTCCTTTTTTCTCCCTCCAGAATTTATTTGCTTGCTGAAAACTATTCCTTCTTTTATAGTACTTAGAACCCCTGTCAGTTTAAGTTTGTTTAGGTTAGCCAAACATTTTTTTAATGTGAAATACAGAAATATGTTATAAATAATACAGAAGTGATAACAGAATCCAGACACTGAATAATGATTTATTGAGTGTTTAGTGCTCTCTAGCATGCAGAGATGGTGGGGGTATATGCACTCTGAAATGTTAATAGCTGAGATTTTCACCAGGGAAAGGGGGGTACAGATAGGTAGTTTGGATAACCATATCTACACACACACCCCTCTGCAAGTTATATTTAAAACTTTTTAAAAGCATTTTTGTTTTTGAAACCATATATTAATATCTTTCTGAAAAATGTCATAATAAACCATATAAAGGACTCAATACTAGTTCCTGAGACCTCTTTTAAAAACTTACTTGGCACTTTTAAAGAAATCTCATTATTTAGCAAATCTAAAGAAATCTGTTTTAACCAGTTGGTGCTCAAGAGCGGAGTTCACAGGCAGCCCCAGTGGCACAGCGGTTTAGCGCCGCCTGCAGCCCTGGGTGTGATCCCGGAGACCCAGGATCGAGTCCCACATTGGGCTTCCTGCATGGAGCCTGCTTCTCCCTCTGCCTGTGTCTCTGCCTCTCTCTTCGCTCTCTCTGAATGAATAAATAAATAAATCTTAAAAAAAAAGAAAAAAGAAAAAGAGCTGAGTTCACTGTAGCTCAGGGAGGTGCTGAGTTTGGGGGGGTTTTTGGGGTTTTTTTTGTTGTTTTTATTAAATTTGTCACTTCAAAGGTAAAATGTTAATTCAACAATTACCTCCCACTTATCAATAAGAATATTAGAAAAAGTTGTATAATACTGAGTTTGGCATGAACTAGATTTATTTATATTGTTTATTTTCTAGGAAACATACAACAAAAGGTGGGACAATGAGATCGATAAAACAAAGAAAATAATAAAATGCAGATTTGCTCATCAATCAGTAGAATTGCTCCAGTTGGACTTTGTTTCTTGGTATAAAAGGGAAATATGTTACCTTACTGTCAGAAAGAAGATGCATATCAGTTCATCCAGAAGATATTTTCCCTTGAAAAGGATTTCTCTTGTGAGTTTTTATTTAGGAACATTTAGTGGTATAATAGGCAATCATTGTACAAAATTTTTGTAGTTGAACAGGCAGGCATCCTATAGCTTTTCATTACAGCTGCCTTTGAAAAAAGCTAAGGTAGTAACATTGGACTCATTTTTTTTTTTTTTTTAAGATTTTATTTATTTGACAGAGAGAGAGTACAAGCAGGGGGAGCAGCAGAGTCGGAGAAGCAGGCTGTCTGCTGAGCAGGGAGCCCAATGCGGGGCTCAATCCCAGAACCCTGAGACTGTGACCTGAGCCAAAGGCAGCTGCTTAACCACCTGAGCCACCCAGGCACCCCTAAACACCTTTAAATAGAGAGGATTCTTAGAGGGCACAAACTAGAAGGACAGAGCCTAGACTACATAAAGGTTTCACTGACTAGGTGGCTATGGTCCCAGGCCCCCTTCTAGAACAGGGAGGGCATGAAAGTGGGACATAACCGATTTGCCTGCAGTTAGAACTGCTATTTTCTAGATCCTCCACCAGTTGTCTACGGCAACTATTACCATTTAAAATATTAATCATTATAACTTGGAGTCTTACCAATGTTTATAGTCCCTCTTCCCTTTCCAGTACAGAAAGTGTCCTCCAAGACTTCTTTTCTCAATACTATTATTATATGTACCTACTGGTGAGATTATTTTGATTGTGTTTTATAGAAAAACAGTGAAAACATCTTACAACAATATTAGCTAAATTAACACCAGTTGCCAATCTGTGCCTGCTTTTGACCTACAAAAATGGCAGTGTTATATGATTCAACTCTAATTATGATTTTTAAATTTAATATAGTCAGTATATATAAAGAGAAGGATTGTGAGAATTAAATAGTAGGTGTGGTTTCTCTCAAGAATCCTACATCTTCAGTATTGTGATTGCTGTTTTAAAAAATGATCAAGGACCACAGGTTTACATCATCTTCCCTGAATATTGCTTCCTACAATTGCTTCAATTGCTTTGAAATATAATAAACATTAAAGTGCACATATCTTAAGTGTGTAACTTGATAAAGCATCACAAAGTGAACATACTTGTGCACCACTACTCAAGAAATGCAATATTGCTTTTATCCCAAAAGACCACTGGATGCCTACACCCAATCCATACTTGCCACTCCTTTGCCTTAAAAGTACCACTATTTTAACTTCTAATACCAAAGGTCTAGTTGTATCTGTTTTTTGGGTTTTTTTGTTTTTAAGGTTTTATTTATTTATCCATGAGAGACACAGAGAGAGAGAGGCAGAGACACAGGCAGAGGGAGAAGCAGGCTCCATGCAGAGAGCCCGACATGAGACTTGATCCCGGGTCTCCAGGATCATGCCCTGGGCTGAAGGCGGCGCTAAACCACAGAGGGCGCTAAACTGCTGAGCCACCCGGGCTGCCCTAGTTGTATCTGTTTTTGAAAAAAAACAAAGTATTATGAAATGTGTTACAGTGCTATCTTATATCTGGCTTGTTTTACTCATTAGCATCTTTTGAAATGGATTTGTGTTGCATGTAACAGGAGTTTCTTCATTTTCATTGCTGTGTAATGTTCCATTGTATAAATATGTCACTGTTTATTTTATCCATTCTCCTGTAGAGGGACGCTCAGATTACTTCCAGTTTAAGACTGTTACAGATGATGTGCTGTTAACAGTCTTTCCTGTTTTTTAGTCCTCATACTTATACCTTACTTTGAATTTATTTTCAAGAAGAGAATTGCTGAATCACAAGATAGGTGTATGTTCAACTTCAGAAGATATTACCAGGAAAAAAAAAAGAAGATAACTGCCAGACATGGTTTCTGAGTGATTGTATCAATTTAGGCTTCTAAAAGCATGTGAGAAATTTCTCATTGTTCTATATCATCCAGGGCAGCAGTATTGGATCATCATTTTTTTTTTAATTTTTTTTTTAATTTTTATTTATTTATGATAGTCACAGAGAGATAGAGAGAGAGGCAGAGACACAGGCAGAGGGAGAAGCAGGCTCCATGCACCGGGAGCCCGACGTGGGATTCGATCCCGGGTCTCCAGGATCGCGCCCTGGGCCAAAGGCAGGCGCCAAACCGCTGCGCCACCCAGGGATCCCTGGATCATCATTTTAAAGATTATTATTCTGTCTTGGTTCTTTGCCTTACCATATAAGCTATTATTTTAGTTTTAGTTTCCACAAGAGGTCTTCCTGGAAGTTTGATTGGAGTTGAAGTAAATCTGTAGATTGATTTGGAGATAAATGACATCTTTACAATATTGAGTGTTCATTATATGCCTTGGTTTATTTCTCCATTTTTAAAGAAATTTTAAAACTTATTCAGTAGTATTTTATAGTGTTCTATGTGGAAGTCTTGGAAACTTTTGAAATGTTGGTAGTTTATAATACACATTGAATGAGATACATGTTTTAGGAATGCAACAAGCAAGGTGATGAATTACTTATTATCATGATTATAGATAGCCGTAAGCCAGTAGTCTTATTTTCTGTTGCAGCCCATCCTGCCTCAAAAAGAGGTGGGATATGTGTGAGTTTTCCAGTCATTAAGGCAACAAATATCCTACCATGTGCTCCATAAACAACTACTAGAATATCAAGCACTGTTCTAAACATTGGGGAGATGATGGTAAACTAGAGAATAAGCCTTTTGGAATGCAGTTTAATCCTGGAAAAGGAAATAATGCTTGACTAATGTGATAGATTACCCGAACTATAGAATATATTTAGGCACCAAGAGTTATAATGGAAAGGCTAAACATATATGGAATGATGTATAAGATACGTAAAGAGGTTATCATAGGGCCTAGCACATTAACATTCAGTAAATTTTATTGTGCTGGTTATTGCTGGTGGTACTGTTATATCTATTTTGAGCAAAGGTATAGGGATTGAAATCAGAATTTTGGAGAAATGCCTGTGTTTAAAGGGCATGAATAAAAATTTAGCACATGAAGAAAGTCAGAAAAATGAATAAAAATACAGTGCATGAAGAAAGTCAGAAAAGTGCACAGAGCCTGGGTCAGAACTACGAATTCAGTGTTGTGGAAACCAAAGATATAAAGATTTTTAATTGTCCAAAGCTGCACAGACACCAAAGGGATGAGAAAGAAACCGACCATTGATGTAGCAATTATGAGAGTATTGATTGACCTTTGAGAAAGCAGTTTTAGTAGCATGATTGAGGTGTTGGACTTTCTGGAAAAGTTTGGCTGAAGGAGAAGGATGAAAGAACTGAAGGAAAAGTGCTTTTACATTGGAGAAAAACTTAAATGATGTCTGCAGAAACTTAATATTTGCGAGCTAATAGGAAAAGTAAATGGATTATATTAACTTAACCTATTGCTGCATAACAAATCAGAGCAAACTGTAGTGCTTAAAGCAATAACAAAAGAAAAAGGCAATAACAAACACTTTTGTGGATTAGGAATTTGCTGTAGGTCAGCTGGATGGTTCTGGTTGGAACCACTGGGTGCATTTTGGGAGACTCACTACCACAGGGAGTAAGTGTAGTAATTGAAAGGACACATGTCAGGTAACTGGTTATCTTCACTTTTCTCAGTATATGAGAAAGACTATTTGCTGAAACTTGTTGACACACTTGAGACTAGTAGGGTTGGGGTTTTTTGTTTGTTTGTTTTTTGTTTTTTAAGATTTTATTTATTTGAGAGAGAGAAAGAGAGAGAGAGAGCGCGTGCATGCACGCATGCACACCTGCAGCGGAGAGAGGAAGAAGCAGGCTCCCTGATGCGCCCAAGCCAGGACCCTGGGATCATGACCTGAGCTGAAAGGCAGATGCTTAACCAACTGAGGCACGCAGGCCTCCCTGGGCAGATAGGGCTTTTAGTGCATTTCACTTTTCACAGTCTGCCTAAATGAGCTTTTGAACTATCAAATTTTCTTATTTTTGTATGTCAGTTATCCTGAGCACTGGAATCATTGACCTATTTTATTCCATTTTCTTCTATATGTCTCTGTATTAAAAAAAAAAAAAAAGCACTGATATACTCATTCTAAAAGAAACTAGTGTATGTATAGTAAGATATAAGGCAGAACACTTTATAATCGTATTTTCAAACTTAAGCCAGTCACTTCTCTTAATAACAAATCTGTTGATTATACTTTTGTTTTTGATCTATTAGGGCTGCATTTATTTTTACTTCTGTTTGTTGTTTGATTGGGAGTGAAGGGGTGTGTGCTCTGTGCTTTGTTTTGTTTTTAGAAACAACTATAAAAGATTTGTGAATCATTTGGATATGTGCTGTTCCAGATTACTTTGGTTTCTCTCTTTTTTAAAATTTTCTACCAAAAAAAAATAAATAAATAAAATAAAATAAAATTTTCTACCATGAATTGGTAATCATAATTTAGCTGGAAAAGCCAATTTACTATATCTATCTATCTATCTACCTATCTAATCTATCTATCTAGATATGGTTACCTATCATTTAAAAAGCTAGATATTTGTTACTAGTTACTACTATAACATTTTACATATCCCTTTATTTTAAAAATACAGTTAATCTTAGACTTTCCTATGGATTTTTCAGGAGGAAAGATGTTTGGTACAAGACTGTATGTATTTGGTTTTGGGAAAGGGGGAGCATTAAAAATGTAGGAACAGTAGAAGCTCTTTTCTTTGTGTCAGACACACTAAAATAGCGGTTAATGCATACGGTTGCCAAAGTTTGTGGGTTGTTTTTTTTTTTTCCTTAAAAACTAAATTCAGGATCCCTGGGTGGCGCAGCGGTTTGGCGTCTGCCTTTGGCCCAGGGCGCGATCCTGGAGACCCGGGATCGAATCCCACGTCGGGCTCCCGGTGCATGGAGCCTGCTTCTCCCTCTGCCTGTGTCTCTGCCTCTCTCTCTCTCTCTCTCTGTGTGACTATCATAAATAAATAAAAATTAAAAAAAAAAACTAAATTCACACAAAAAGTCAAAGAAACTCTCCAGTTTGTGTTTTTTTTTAACCTTTAGTTGAATGTTTCCATCACATTGATGCATTGAATGCAGTTACAATTTCTACAGAAAATAAGAGATTAATTTCTGGTAAGCTGTTATTAATCACATCTCAAATAAAATGCCCAATGCTACTTGAGGAAAGTTACCAGTTGACTGACTTGCAGTCTGTGTCATTAAGCTTGACTAAAGTATGAAAATGAAACCTAGATGTTTGCCAAGGCCCTGATAGTGGACACACTGTGTCATTGACATGGCTCATATTTTAAACAGTACAACTCTAAATCTTTTATAAAGCCGAAATGTGGTCAGAATTTATAATGAGCATGTTAGAAGCTTTTTAGTTTCATTATTTACCATTTCTGTGAATGTGCCTTAATTTCTTTAATCATTTTTCCGTTTGAGATTGAGACATTTGAGGTTATTCATTATTGTGTTGCTTTTTTTTTTTTTAATTTTTATTTATGATAGTCACACAGAGAGAGAGGCAGAGATACAGGCAGAGGGAGAAGCAGGCTCCATGCACCGGGAGCCCGACGTGGGATTTGATCCCCGTGGGATTTGATCCCCGGTCTCCAGGATCGCGCCCCGGGCCAAAGGCAGGCGCCAAACCGCTGCGCCACCCAGGGATCCCTATTGTGTTGCTTTTAAAAAGAAAATCAAAGACTCAAGTAGTTTGCTATTGGTTCCACTTTTGCTGACCTAGATGAAATGATGCATTTGATTTATAACCTACTCTCTAGTAAATTATGTAAATCTGAACAAAAACATAATTCCTTCATTTAAAATGTCTTTACTCAACAAGAAAACAACCTAATAAAAATAAGAGCAAAAGATCTGAACAGACACCTTGCCAAAGAAAATATGCAGATGGATGATAAGCATTTGAAAAGATGCTCAACACATTTGTCATTGGGGAATTGCAAATTAAATTAACAGTGAGATACTACAACATACTTACTAGAATAACTAAAATCCAAATAACTGACAATACCATTTGCTGGCACTGATATGGAGCAACAGGAACTTTCATTCATTGCCTGTAGGAATGTAAAATTGGAAGATAGTTTGGCCATCTATTATAAATTAGCTAAACATAGTGTTACCATATGATCCTGTAGTCATGCTTCTTGGTATTTACCCAAATAAGTTGAAATCTTATGTCCACACAGTAAATTGCACATGAATGTGTATAGCACCTTTATTCATAATTGCCAAAACTGAAAGAAGCTAAGATGATATCCTTCAATAGGTGAATGTTAAACAAACTGTAGTATATCCATATAATAGGACTGTTATTCAGGAGTAAAAAGAAATGGTCAAGCCACAAAAAGACATAGGTGAATCTTAAGTGCCTGTTGCTAACTGAAAGAAGGCAATCTAAAAATTCTACCTAGCGTAAGATTCCCATAAACCTTCTGGAAAAGGTAAAACTACCAGAGATAATATAAAGATGAGGGGCTTGGGGGAAAAGAAGAGTTGAATAGAAGAGGCGTGGGGGATTTTTAGGGTGATGGAGCGATTCTGTATGATACTGTAATTGTGGTTGTGTGACACCATACACTTGTCAGAACCCACTGAACTTTACAGCACGAGTGACACCAAACTATATGCAAATTTAAGAGATCAAGGGACCTGTAATAGAATGCAGGCTGTGACAAAAGAATGCATATGTATGACACAACCTTACTAAGAGGGGATGGGGCACAAAGATGCTGACTTAAGTAACTTTGAAAATAAGTGGAGTCAGTAAGACTAAAGCCAAAGGACTATGCATAAATACTTTATTCTAGTAAAGTCATCAAAAATAGGGAAACTCTAAAAAAAACTGTCACAGCCAAGAGGAGCCTAAGACAAGATGACTAAAGAGAACATGGTACTCTGGTTGAGATCCTGAAACAGAAAAAGGACATTGGGTAAAAGCTAAAGAACCTCAATAAGCTGTGGACTTTAATCAGTAAAAAGTTTTTTTTTTTAACTGTCTAGCTCTTGAGATTATAATGTGCAAACATGCTCAAACAAAGCTGTATTTTTTTATCCTCAGAGTTATAGATGAACTGGGTTTAGACATGTTTGTGTCCATTTCCTAACTAGTGGCTATAGTTTGTCTGTTATATACACCAAATATTTTTATACTTTGTGAAAATCTTGATAGAAATATCTTTTGAAAATGAAAGTGGTACCTGATTTAATGATTTTATTCTTGGCTGTAGTAATTATATAGTGCACGTGACACACGTACTACCCCTATTGCTTGCTAGGTACACTCAGTAATTATTGATTAAAATAGTAAATGAAGGAAGAACTGGCTCCGGTCCTAGAAACTTTCATTTATTCATAACTAACCTCTTCCCATGAAGGATTTGAAATAGCTTGTAACAAAAGGACAATAAATTAATAGTATAGAAATAAAGGAGGTGGAAAATCAGTTCAGAAAAAATACATATTTGATTCAGACCCAGAAGTATTTGTAAATATTTTTGAAATATAAGCACATCAAGTTTTCTTTTAGTAACTCTTTAATTCTAGGAATGACAAGCTCAATGCCTATGAGAGCCAGGCAGATACTATAAATATGAACAGTTGGGTCAACTGTAATATAGTAGAGAGTGGTGGAGCCTCTGCTTGACCTACCAATGCCATTCACTTTATCAAACACCGTGTTTCAGGGAGGTAGCTGCCTGTTTGCTTTGGCATAAAGTTTTGTTCAGTAGATCAGCTCATATCAAAAGATGTCATTAGATAAATATTTGTTTTACTGGGAAAACAATAGATAAAGTGAAGTTTTTAAATTTTTTCTTTCAATTAGTATATCAAATCTGATGCCATCTGATAGCTTTGCAATTAGGTAGTCCAAGCCTAATTTTGATTCCTGGATCCAAAATGTTCTGAAGTGCCTCCACCCCACAACTACTGGGTCCTAGGGTAACAGTGTGCTCTGCTACTTGTCTCTTGGATTTTATTCCAAGGTGTTGATACACACTCTGCTGACATTTGAGCTTACAGGTAAGGAGACTATCACAACTGTTGCCTAGTGGACAGTGATCCTGAAACGCCATGAGATGTGAGAAGTTTCCCAATTTCAAAACTATTAAAAAGATTTTTTAAAGTGCTTCTTAAGTAGGTGTACTCCAAGCATACTTATATTGTAGTTCTTATTGTGAAATGGTGTGCTAATACTTTTCAACATTAGCAAATCATCTAGGAAATCTGAAACTCTCAATCTACAGCCATGACGGTTGGTTTTGTTAGATTTAATTACTCATTTTTTTTTTACAAAAGGTTTAACTTGACATTTCTCAAAGTCTAGTTCCCATGTCATTGGTAGTATAGAAAATAATTTTTAGGTATGTTGGGAGGTGAGATAAGCCAATCTGGGCATTCATTTTTGTTAATTCTTTTGGTAAGTACTTATAGACTCTGACAGCTGCAGGTAGATGTGACCCATATATGTTTCCTCCCCACAGCCTTGCTCCCAGGCATGTTACTGCATGAATACAAATCCTAGGCTGAATGCTGCCACACACACACTATTAACCAGTAGGTACAGAAACAGTCACTTAACCTATTCCTGTAAGAACAGTAAAGTCCCTACTCTGTGCCCTTTTTAAGCATTCCCAAAAAACACCCTAATGTGAAAGATTTACTCCAAATAAGACAACATTCTGTCAGAAGGATCAGCTAACTTAATGAATTCAGCCAGCAGAACCCTTCACGGAGAGGAACAAAGAGCCAAATGAAACTTTATAATGGGGAACTACTCTGAAAGTGTTTGGCTGCTGGGTTAGCCAAATTCTTGTTTCCTATTTATGCAAGGACCTTCTAGCCATCCACATACTTTGAATATCATTCATTTCACCATGAGTGAGTAATTCACCATGAAAAAATAGTTCCAACTTCCCTTATGCTAATAAACCATTTGATACAGTTTAGATAGTGATATTTGAAGTATTTGTGTGATGGCCTTGTTTGCCTTGAATGTGGATACCTGATAAGGTATTTAAATACTGTCTTCCTCCGTCCTTTGTATTAAAGAATTTTATTTTATTTTTTAAAAAGCTTTTTATCTTTTTTTTTTAAGATTTTATTTATTTATTCATGAGAGGCACAAGAGAGGCAGAGACACAGATAGAGGGAGAAGCAGGCCCAGTGCAGGAAGCCCGGTGTGGGACTTGATCCTGGGACTCTGGGACCATGCCCTGAGCCAAAGGCAGATGCTTAACCGCTGAGCCACCCAGGCGTCCCTGTATTAAAGAGTTTTAAAGTTAATTACAATATAACAAAGTAACACGTGAGTGAAAGTTTTGCATTTTGATATATGTTGCATGTTGGAAAATATGGCTAGTGGATAAAACTTGCAATTTTGCAGATACTGCTTAGGATGAAGCTTCGTAAGTTGCTTTTTAAATATAAACTAAATACTGCTAATAGCACACGTGATATTCTGATAGGGCAGAAGTAGACAGAACTCTGGTTTAATAGTTTCTCTGGACAAAATTTTATTATAACTCCCTTTTCTTACTTGCCCATATTGTCAGTGGATGATGATGATGCTCTTATTTGGTAAATAAGCCAGTTGTCCACATTTGGACTAATTTCTTGGTAAGATATCATCCCAAAGAAAATACCTACTTCTACCTATCTTTTTTTTTTTTTTTAAGATTTTACTTATTTATTCATGAGAGAGAGAGAGAGAGAGAGAGGCAGAGACATAGGCAGAGGGAGAAGCAGGCTCCATGCAGGGAGCTTGATGTGGGACTTGATCCTGGGACTTCAGGATCATGCCTGAGCCGAAGGCAGGCGCCAAACCACTGAGCCACCCAGGGATCCCCTCTACCTATCTTTATAATGAAATAGTGTCCATATGAAATCTTTAAAAAAGAATTTGTTGCAAAAATTTAAATTTAAATGCTCTTCAGATTTAGAGTTTTATAAAATATTCCTTTTTTTTTTTAAAGATTTTATTTATTTATTCATAGAGACACAGAGAGAGAGAGAGGCAGAGACACAGGCAGAGGGAGAAGCAGACTCCATGCAGGGAACCCTGACGCGAGACTCGATCCTGGGTCTCCAGGATCACACCTCAGGCTGCAGGCAGAGCTAAACCGCTGCGCCACGGGGGCTGCCCTATAAAATATTCCTAAGTAAATATGACTAATTTATGGAATTGTAGACAATTTACCTCAGTGACTATTTCCACTTAAAGCATTTTCTTTTTCTTTTTCTTTTTTTTTTTTTAAGATTTTATTTATTTATTCATGAGAGAGACAGAGAGGCAGAGACACAGAGTGAGAAGCAAGCTCCATGCAGGGAGCCCAACGTGGGACTCGATCCCTGGTCTCCAGGATCACACCCTGGGCTGAAGGTGGCGCTAAACGGCCGAGCCACCCAGGCTGCCCTCCACTTAAAGCATTTTCATAATTTTCAGTTAGTATTCTAATAAACTAGAGTTGATATGATAAACCTTCAGAAGTATGTAGCTCTAAAATATATATATATTATACTTTCTAAGAGTAAAATTTATGTCATTAACTTGTGAAATATGTATGCTTTTCTATTTTATAAATGTATTAGGATCTGTCAAAATTGTGGTTTCTTTTCTTTCAGCCACAATGGCACAGCAGTTTTAAGACAGTAAAGGAACCATTGAAAAGAGTTTTTGCAATCCCTTTATTTCACATGATGGGAAATGCCAAGCTAGTACCTGGCAATTGGGTTTACTACCAATTCCAGTTTGCTTTCATAAGGGTGAGAAATGCAGAACTACAAGTATTTGCTACATCTTTGTGGAGAGATGATAGAGGGGGTGCTTCCTGCCTTCCCCAAAGCCCCAGTCAGTTCCCACAAGAGTGTGTGACTCTTCTCATTACTTTACGCAGGACAGAAATTCTGGACCAGTGCAGAACTTGCTTATCACATCTGTAATATTTGCAAACAAAATTTCTAGGTAAAGATGAAGTTTTAATAATAGAATATGTGGAGTTTTAAAAATTACAAGTGTTGCTTGTTCTTTTCTCTTGTTACATTATGCTCTATGGTCTGCCTTCTGGGAAGGACCACCCTGATTGATCTTGCAGAACCTTGCTTTAAAGCAACAACAATTTGTTTACCCCATCCTTCTCATGAGTAGTAAAACAGCCTCATAAGGTTATATCAGAAGGTCCTCACCTATAAAGTACTAAGAAACCTCCCCAAGGATATTCATAACAGTAAACAATTAGGGTCTCTTTCATTCATGATTTAGATCAGAAAGCTCTTTGACTTATCCTCCTGAACTAGCTGTGTGGGCATTTCCATTTGTAGTGTGGGAGCTAATCTGTGTTTCAGTATGTAGACTCACGTTGTAAATCTTAGAATGCTGGGTGAAATTAAGAAAATCTCAGATTATATCCAGTCAGAAGAATTGTAAAATACCATACTATATTAAAGCAAGTTAAAATACTGTTGACCAGGATTGATTCAATTCCAATGCACATCTTCCTGCACATCTGTACATAATCCATATTATAGCTACATCAGTTATTTTTTAATTGCTATAAAGCTCATATAGCATAAAATTAGCCATTTTAAGATGTACAGTAAGTAGCATTTAGTATGTTCACAGTGGTGGGCAATCATTACCTTTATGTAGATCCAAAATAGTTCCTTAACCCTGGAAGTAAACCTGGTGCCCATTAAGCTCTCACTCCCCATTTCCCCTTTCCCCTCAGCCCCTGGCAACCATTAATCTACTTTCTGTCTGTGGATTTACCGGTTCCAAGTATTTCTTATAAAAGGAGTCATATAGTATGTGACTTTTTATGTCTATCTTCTTCCACTTAGCATAATGGTTTTGAGGTTCATGCATGTTGGTAGCATCTATCAGTACTTTTTTTTTTTTTTCTTTTTTAGTGGCTGAATTAATTGTATGTATGTGCTACATTTTGTTTACTCATTCACTCATTGGTGGACTGTTGGGTTGTTTCTACCTTTGGCTATTGCAAATAGTGCTACTAGGAATATTTGCCTGCAAATACTTGTTCGAATACCTATTTTCATTTCTTTGGGCTGTATACCTAAGAATTTAATTGCTAAGTCATGTGGTAATTCTGTGTTTAACTTTTTAAGGAATCTCTAAACTGTTTTCCGTAGCGACTGTGCTATCTTACATTACTGCCAACACTAAATATTTATCCTGGGATCCTGAACTGACTCTGGGGTTTCCAGATTAAATTCTCAACAATCAGGACTTTTTATTTTTGGATAATACTAGCGTATATTGTTTCATGAAGATTTTCAAAGGAAGCCTATGAAAGTGGTCCGTTTCTAAAGTTTGTGTTTGAGTTTCTATAATTTGTTATGCCATTGATCCTCTGGCATCTGAACAGAATTTTTAAGAACAGTGTTTTAAAACTGAACTTGCTGTTACTTAAATTAAAATACCTATTCTCTTCTTGTTTCGTCTTTTATATCTAATATGTAATGCTTTTGAAATATTGAGCAGACTTAGAAATGAGAGAGTAATTGATACATAGATTGTTTAGAGTGGAACATTCCTGAGTAGTAATTTTCAAGATGTTTTTTATTTGACTGACAGGAATTTTACTGCATAAGTATGTGGGTTATATCCTTCCAAGTTTCCAGTTGGGTACATCTTTTGTTTCTTTTTCTGTTGGTGCAGGATTTAAAGTTTTAGCAGCTTAATCATGTTTTCCAGTCATTTAATGCACTGAACTGGTTTCTCCATGCTAAATTGCATTTTTAAATTGTTTTAAATATGGTTTCTTCGTTTTTACGGAGTGCGGTGGACCACTGTCAGTGCCTCACAAACTGCTATTGCTCTCCATGCTTCCCTCCAACTTTATTCCTATTGGAAAGAGTCCAGATTTTGTTCTAATGGTTTTTTCTTCCATGTGCTTTGGAAAGGTTAGTCTCCCAAGACTTAGGGTATAAATAAAATTATTTTTCTTTCTTTTAAAGATTTATTTATTTATTTATTTATTTATTTGGGGGGAGAGAGAGAAAGAGAGCACGCGCATGTATATTGCATGTGTGTATTTGTGCACGCAAGAGCAGGGCCAGGAGCAGCGGAGAAGCAGACTCCAAGCTGAGCAGAGAGCTTAACCTGGGGTGCTCCATCCTGGGATCCTGGGATCATGACCTGAGCTGAAGGCAGACACTTAACCAACTGAGCCATCCAGGAACCCTAAATAATAATTATTCTTAGGGAGTTAATCCTATCCTCTATGACAGTGATGGGTTTAAGCTGAAGAACTTCCATGAAAGTTTTCTTCATTTCTTAAAAAAAAAAAGAAAGAAGTACGTACAATTACAAATTTGTCCTTCTTTACTAGAAAAACATGATAGTTGGAGCTGTAGTAGCAGTTGTGGAAACAATAAGAGAAAATTAAAAGAATCACAGAAGCATTACTGAGCCTCTGAATTTGACCAAAGACTGCTCTGCCTCCTCTTGCTATGTGAGATACTAAATTCTTCATCATTTGAACCATTTTTTAATTGGGCGTTCTGTTACTGATAGCAGCCTAACTCATACCAAACGAAAGATGAGAAGTATTTAGTATTTTGTTAAAATGGGAAAAAATTGATAATATACTTTACCATTCTCACATGTGAAACTCAAGAATTTTATAGGTAAGAAAAAAGGAAAGACTTTTTTTTTTTAATTTTTTATTTATTTATGATAGAGAGAGAGAGAGAGAGGCAGAGACACAGTCAGAGGGAGAAGCAGGCTCCATGCACCGGGAGCCCGACGTGGGACTCGATCCCGGGTCTCCAGGATCACGCCCTGGGCCGAAGGCAGGCGCCAAACCGCTGCGCCACCCAGGGATCCCAGGAAAGACATTTAATTTAAACTCTTTACATTTACAATTGAGGTAACTATAGTTACCTTGTCTATCATATAAATTATAAATAAAGGTGGGGTTTACCTGAAGGAAGAAACAAATTGAAATATTCACTAGTTTGTCCACTTATACCTATCAGCTTAGCTACTCAAGCCTGTTTTTGCCTGAAAGTAGTTTAGTGGCTTAGAATATAATGCCCAAACCAAACCTGCTGAATCAGAATCTCTTGAGGTTTGGCTTAGTGATGAGTTCTCCCATGATTCTGAGACGACTAGTTTTTGAATTTAGGAACCACTGACTATAGGGCAAATGTCTAAATTTCTCAATGGTTTGGAACTCTAAATACTGCTACATTTTTTTTTCCCTGGCAATAAGAAAGTATTTGAATTTCACATTTCAGGAGCTAAATTAATACTAAAACATTGACTGTTAAGGATATACAATATATGTGAAAGTACTGTTCTGGCATTTGTTCTTTGTTTTCTCTGCACTATTTATTTAGCAGCTTTATGTAGGTAGCTAGGGCAAATATTTTATAATTTGAGAAAAGGATTTTTTTTTTCTATTTTATGTACCTAATCTGCTTTTCCCTAAATATATTGTCTTACACAGGATTCTTGTTACAGAAACCAAACTCAAACTTATAGGCAAAAAGAGAAATTAAACATCTTATATACCCGAACTCTATAGATGGCATGGGTGCAGCTGGGCTGGGGAATGGCAGTAAGGTTTAGAAGCGGTGACTCTAACTTTGCAGGATGTTTGCTGCTTCTCACTGCTGATTGGCCTCATTATCTCAGAACTGATTCCACCCCAGAGATAGAACAGTGGCTGCTAGCAGGTCACAAACCCCATCCCCACAGTTTCATCACCCTGGAGGATCTCTCTTGAATGACTGCTTTGTAACAGGAGCTGTGCCGGATACTGGAAATACAAGGAACCTGGACATCTGAGAATTCTAATAGTCTAATGAATATGGCTGAGCTACATACATTCCTGAATTTAGGGACATTGTGGTTATACTATCTTCGTTGTACTAACAACAGGTAGTAACCAGCACTGTAAGTTGGGAAATCTGTTAGGCTCTAAGAGTGACTGGACTGAGAGTGGCTTAAACACAGAGTAGTTCATCTTCTCAAGTAGAGCAGTCTCAGAGATAGTCCTTCTAGGATTGGAATCAGGGCCCTAGATCTTTCCATCTTCCTGTTTCTCCATCCTAACATGAGACTTCCTTTGTCAGGATGACTTCATGGAACAACGTAGCCATGCTTACGTCCAAAAGGAATAAGATCAGAGGATCAAAAGCATTTATTTCCTAGCTGAGTCAGCTTCTTTCCAGGGGTCCCACAAGACACTCTTAATTTATATCTCATATGGTACAGCTCATTAACATTGCCTTACCTAGTTGCAAGAGAAGTCTGGAAACAGAGTACTTTAGTTGGGTGTGTTGCTACCCTTAGTGAAGCCGAGCAAGAAAGTGGGGGTGGTGAGCAGTGGGTGGCAGAGACAGTCATCTCACATTAGCAGCGGTCAAAGGATGGCCATATTGAGAGTTCACTGGCAAGTTTTCACTCAAAATCTAAACAGTAATATGAACTGGGTCAAACCAGTTTTCAAGTTAGTGTCAAGTCTCACTTTCTTTCATATTCATTTGTTAACTCAATAATATATCTCTAGAGAGCGGAGGCCCACTTAGATTCCAGCTTAGTGCTTTTATTTGTAGAGATGATGATGTTAGTAAGCAAAACTGCTTTATAGGAAAATCTAGTTTCTCAAGGACATCTGTAAAAACCCACTAGCCCTCTGTCACTTATAAAACTTCTTTGATCAAAACACTCTTCTCTTTTTAGTAGTTCTCCATGGCCTGTCAGGTGATACTCAGGCCCCTGTGATGTTCTCAGCCTTCAGCCCTTCTCTAGACCTACCTTTCTCTAAAACATTGCATTATAACCAAGCTAAACTAATTATCTCATTCTTACTACAATATTTTTTCATCATTTAATTCTCTCCAGATCCTGCCCATCCTTTATGGTTCATGCTGATAGGCCATTTGTACTTACCTCTGCTTTTTGTTTGTTTCAGAACCATAATAGTTCCTTAATGAGCTCTAATGTATCTAATGTGTCAAATACTGTTGTGAGGGCTTTAATATATGTGTTCATTTAATCCTTATAAAAATTTTTTGAGGAAGGGGCACCGGGGTGGCTCAGTGGTTGAGCATCTCCCTTTGGCTCAGCTTGCGATCCTGGGGTCCTCAGATTGAGTCCCATATCGATCTCCCTGGATGGAGCCTGCTTCTCCCTCTGCCTATGTCTCTGCCTCTCTGTGTCTCTCACGAATAAATAAATTAATTAATCTTCTTAAAAAATTATATGAAGAAGATACTATTATTATACCCATTTTAGAGATAACTGAGGCACAGAGAGGTATAGTCATTTTCCTAAGGCCTAATCCAAGATTCTGACTTAACTTTCTGGTTCCAGAATCCATCTATGCTATTTCAGCTCATATTCTTACTTATATTTCACTTATATACTTATTTACCCACAACTAGTTTGGACATTTCTTTTTCTTTTAATTTCTCACAGGATCTAGCAGATGTTTCTTCAACAAAAGAAACCATATCCTCAATAAATATTTACTGACAGAATTTAAAAATCTGTTAACAGTAGTCAAGAAAATTAAATCTCAACTCGTTTGTTTGATTTTTCTTTTTAATACTGTATAGTAGCATGAATAACATTTCCAATAAACTTCCAAAATATGGTGTTTTCATTTCAAAGAAAAAACTTAGGGGTCAAGGAATTTGTACAAATGAGATATAAAAACAGACAAAGATAGGGCACCTGGGTGCTCAGTCAGTTGAGTGACCCAGTCTTGATTTTGGCTTGGATCATGATCTCAGGGTTGTGAGATCAAGCCCACGGTCCGGCTCTTGCTGAGCATGGAGCCTGCTTAGGATTCTCTTCCCCTTCCCTCTCTTAAGATGAAAAAAGAAAAGAAACAAAGAAATTATCCCTCCTGTGCCAGAAATGCAAGTTAAAACCAGTCTTGTTTTTGGTTTTAAGGAAGGATGCTCATACTTAATAAAACTTGGCTTTGCGAAACAAATGATCTTGATTGGAGTTATTGCCATAAGAACACCTGATGTGTTTGTTATAGCTGGGGCTCAAGGGTGCAAGAAGAGCACCTGGCCCTAGGGACCCAGATACAACAGGTTCAGCCATTTGCCACTGACAAAATCCAAAAGCAAAGAGATATGTGATGAAACAAATTTATTTCAGTGAGCCAATACCAGGAAGATAGCAGACTAATGTCTCAAAGACTGTTTCTGAATGCTGAAAATACTTCTAGGCTTATGTAAGGAAAATATGAGACAAAGGTTAGTGGGTATATACAGTTGGGCAGTAAAGATCAGGTCATCATTGTCTGGGGGTCAGTCATTTGGGGTCTTGTTGGCTGTCAGAGTAGTTGTTAATTGCTTGAGGGGGTTGTTTCAGTTCCCATCACAGGATGCTTTGTCTATCAGGTCTTTTGCCTGAGTTAAAAGATACACCAGAAGGAAGAACTTAATCAGTTAGAAAATACAGACTAAGGTCAAAATGGAGATAAAGTCCTTTTTCAGTGTAATCTCATGATGAGAAAGCAACAACTTGAGAAAGCTTTCATCAAGTCAGTTGTAGATATCAAAGTATCTATTAGGCCCAACGCTTGAGTCTCTATAACGTATTCTGTCCTGCTCCCTAGCAGTAAAACTTTTAAAAACATGTATGTTTTCAGGGTGCCTGGGTAGATCAGCCTGTTAAGCATCTCACTCTGGGTTTCGACTCAGTTCATGATCTCAGGGTCATGAGATCGAGCGCTGCTAGGGCTAGGGCTTGTGCTCAGTACAGAGCCTGCATGAGATTCCCCACTTCTTTTCCCTCCCCCATGTACACCCCATCCCCCCTTCCTTTCTCTCTCTCTCTCTCAAATAAATAACATCTTTTTTAAAATGCATGTTTTTTGGACACCACGGTGTCTTAGTGGCAAAGTGTCTGCCTTCAGCTCAGGGCGTGACTCCCATTGGGCTCCCTGCAGGGAGCCTGCTCCTCCCTCTGCCTATATCTCTGCCTCTCTCTCTGTGTCTCTCATGAATAAATAAATAATCTTTAAAAAATTTTTAGAAAAATGCATGCTTTCTTGTCTCCTTTCAAGACTCTCTTATTGAGTAACTTAAGCCGACACACAAAGCAGCTGTTCACTGTTAAAAAACAAAAACACAAAACAAAAGAGCCTGCTATTTTACCAGCAAAATGAGTTTGTTTGGGAGTAGGAGAGGATTGCAAACCAGGACCAGCAGACTATGGTAAGCCATAGGCAAGTGTGGAAAATAGAAGAGAAGGGCTTGCTTTCATTAAAGAAAGGACACTGCTGGGAGGAGCTGTTATACAGAGTTCAGGGTGGTGACAGCTTCTCACCTACTGTGTGTGGCAGTTTCTCATTGGCTGGGCTGTTGCTGGACAAGAAGAAATTCTTCCTCCTGCCTGAGGTATGTAAAGTAAGCTTCCTCCTATTTGGGATGTGAGTGGTAGTGCATGAGAACACCCCCTTCGGGGCTTCCTGACTACGTTTTAAATGAGATTTCCTCTGTTTATTTTCACAAAACCATTGTAATAGTTTCTTTGAGGCCATTTTTTGATGATAATGAAACTGGTAACACTGATATATGTTTGATTTTATTCCTGCACCAAAAACAGACTATGTATCTTCCAGGTAGATGGTACAAGTGTAGAATTGACTTAGTCCTTGGATAATATATGCTTTGTTAGTAAATCAGACTCTGAGAAAACCACTTGGATTTTATTATTTCTTTCAGAGTGAAAATCAATAGGTAGCAGGTAGAATATACGCCACAAACTATCATTCAAAAACGTATACCTGGAAAAACAACAACAAAAAAAAACAAAAACAAAACAAAACAAAAAACACGTATACCTGGGATCCCTGGGTGGCTCAGCGGTTTGGCACCTGCCTTCAGCCCAGGGTGTGATCCTGGAGTCACGGGATCGAGTTCCGCGTCGGGCTCCCGGCATGGAGCCTGCTTCTCCCTCTGCCTGTGTCTCTGCCTCTCTTTCTGTGTCTCTCGTGAATAAATAAATAAAATCTTAAAAAAAAAAAAAAAGTATACTTATCCAGAGTTGAAGTTAGGACCTAGGCAAGGAACTAAAGCTTAGCTAAATTTGTATTTGTTTTCTCAGTCCTATAATTTGGTTGTTGATTTATTATATCATATTCATCAACATGTTCTTGAGTCTGAATTTCTTTATTGTGCCAGAAATTTAGATTATCTTTCATAAACACAAGTACTTCCAAATCCAGTTTCCTATTAGTTACCATTACACATTTAAGTACAAAATTAGTAAATTTAAAGTTTGTGTTGTGCATTGGTTGCACACATACACTTTGACTTGGAATTTTTCTAGAATTGTAATAGTTAAGGTAAAAATGTAAAGATTCTAGAGCCCATTAAAAAATTCACCACTCAAAATCCAGTTTTTTCCTATCAAGTGAAATTGTCTTCAAGCATGCTGAGATGAGTTCAGATATTCAAAGGAGATATAAATATAACCAGACATCTCACCTGTAGCTCAGAAGTTGACATGTCATATGATAATAGAAGGGAAGAAAGATTGATCTGTTTTAATGTCAACAGATTGTATCTTTCTTTGTATTTACTTACATAAATGAACTTACTAGAATTAGTCCAGTCTCCATGGGTATGTATCTTCTGTTTATTGTGCAAATTAGTTTATATATGTCTCTATTGGCAGATTCTTTGAGATGGAAGTAGGTATGACTGCATATTTTGTCAGTTATGCTAATCGTTCTTGTACTGAAACTATGAAAGTCAGGGAGATTGAAGGAAATCTCTCTGATGACTTAACATCTGAGCTTGACCTAAATCCTATAAATTGATGAGATACACAGGTTATGACACTTCAGATGGAGGAATTTGTGGCTAGTAATCTCATACAAAAAGTGGACAGAATATAGAAAGGATTAGAAAAAATAAAGGGAGTATAAAAAGGCTAAATCATCATCTTGCTAAACTGGCCTTCAAGAGCCAAAATTGTTAACTGATGACCTGAGAACTGGATATTTTCAAATAAGAAGGCTCTGAGTTCTGTTAGCAAGCAAGTATATTTTAGTAGCTACCGCTTCCTGGGGAGGAAGATTCTAGTGGCATGAAGGACTTTCATTATAATTGGTCCCTTCCAAAGCAGGTGTTTATGGATTAATTTGATTCTTAAATCATTCAACTCTTCCAGTTTTTTCCAGGAGATTGCTGTGTTGTGAAATTTTAGTTCTAATAGAAAACCGAGGTGATAATACAGAACAGCCCTTGAACATTTCTTGGGTAGTAAATTGAGAATGTCTGAACTGTTAATGTCAGTGTTGTTAACCTTAAAAATAAAATCTGCCAGTTATTTTACCAACAAAAGAGTTTTTTTGGGAGGAAAAGAAAATTGCAATCCAAGACAAAAACAAGCTGTGGAGAAAACCAGCAACAAAGGAGGAATATGCTTTGTTGGGAAGGATATTATAAACTAAAAGCCCATTGGAGCAACTTGGGAGTTGGAAGTATGGTGGCTTCTCATTGGCTGAACTGTTGGGGTTTTAGTTTGGGTGGGGTGGGGGGAGAAAGCCTCCCCACCCAAACTGGTTGCAAGATAAAGTCCATCTGTCCAAGGTCTAAGTTCCTGTTGGGTCTTTAGTGGACCAGGAATGGTAGCGTCAGTGAGCCCTCTTGTTCAAATTGTAGATCCTCACAGTTAAAAACCAGAAATAGACAAGACCACTTATGCTCTAACTGAAACCCATCATTCTTACTTCTTTATTGTTCTTTATTGTTCCTATTGTCACACTTTCTTGAGTAATTGATGAAGATGTTTTGCAATGACCAGAACATTAGAGCTACCAGAGATCAGAAAAGCTCTGATAGCAACAGAATGCCTAGAAGACCATACTCACCCAGCATGTCCCCTTCCCTGCCCATAACCTTGGGCTGAACACACTCCACACCTACCCATGATCACAGCCTCCCTGCCTGCTCTCTTCCACATACCTCCACCCCTTACAAAACTCTAGGTGCCAGGGCGCCTGGATGGCTCAGTCCACTAAGCAGCTGACTCTTGGTTTCAGCTCATTTTATGATCACAGGGTCTTGAGCTATGGCCCATCTTGCCAGCAGAGGTTGATTGTTAAGGTTTGAGCCTGCCACCTTCCCTGGGTACCAGCATCTGAAATAAATGTCTCCATTTTCTCTTTTTCCAAACACTGGTCTTTTGAGTTACCAGCTTCTCTTGCAGTGGGTTTGTCCGAGTTTGTTCAGCAACAATATTGGCAAACCTAGCCAGGAGCTATGCTTTTCAATTTGTCCAGCTTCCTCAGGATTCCATGGAACAGAGCAGTTGGCCACACGGTGTACCAGATCTTACCCATTCAATTCCTGTGTTAGTGACCGTGATAGATTATTCAGTAGGGGATGAGTGTTTCTGGTGCCAGGACCTCCTGGCTCCATTTTAGTGAGGATTCCATTACTGATTTTCACAGTGTCCAATGATGATAACCAACTTAGTGTTTAGAAGTTGGCCCAGTGTGCACATTGATTGTCTTGGTGGTACAGAATTTGTTTTTATACTGATCTTCAAGTTGTGTGGGTGCTTACCTATGCAGTGAATTCGTGGGACATTGGAGATCCCTCTCAGGCTACCAATGGGTGTGAGTTTAATTTTTGTGGGTTGATTCACTGTCTCCCTGGTTACCACCTTTTAACAGAAGATAAGGAGGATATGTGAGAGAGAGAGACACACACACACTGTTTTGTCATTACTTTCAATGTACTTTTATAATTAGTACTACTTTGGTGTTTTCTCTTGAAGTCATGAAATAGAGTATGATGCCAAGATAAATTAATTTGAAAATTTGGGAAAAAGGAAAAGGAAGCTGTTGGTATTCTTACTTTACATTTGTGTGACTTTGTGTTTCACTATTGTATTGTGATATGTGTAAGAAATGTATTTGGTTTTTGTTCCTGGTTCCTGGCACAAAGCTCCTCAAAACCCATGGAATTTCCTGAGTAATAAGAGTACCTTTTGTCATCGTAAGGAACCCTTTTTGAGCTTATACTAATGAAGTGATTAAGAGTGGGGACCCTAGACAGCCTCAGGATGGGTCTGGTCACCAGAAAGACCAAATGATTAGAACTTTCAGCCCCACCTACTGACATCAGGGAGAGGGAAATTGGGGGACTCTGTACTGCAGATTAAGCTCCATAGAAAATTTTGAACAGTAAGATTTGATGAGCTTCCAGGTTGGTCAGCACATGTACTTACTGGGGAGAGTAGTATACCCCAGTTCCATTGGGACAGAAGCTCCTGTGCTCAGGACCCTTCTAAGCCCTCCTCCTTGTACCTCTTCTTCTGGCTGTTCAACTGTAGCCTTTATAATATCTTCTATAAGAAATTTTAAACATGAGTAAATGTTTCTGTGAGTTCTGTGAACCACTCCAGCAAATTAATCAAAGCTGAGAAGGGGGTCATGGGAACCTCCAGTTTATACCCAGTGGATCAGAAGCACAGTAACAACCTGGATTTAAGATTGTTATCTAATAAGTGGAGGCAGTCTTGTGAGACAGAGCCCCTACTTAACCTCTGGGTTCTGACACATCTCCAGGTATATGGTGTCAGAATTGAGTAAAATGCTTGGTGGTGTTGCAAAAAATATGCATCAGAAACATGCATTAGTGGTCTTCTCATTATACTAGTGTTTTTCTGATTTGAAAGATTTGAATTATTGACCTAGGAGATAAAATCAGTAATCAACTGATGGAACATTTGAGTGCTTTCTCTTATCTAGCACTGTTAGTATATGGAAGAGATTGGTAGATGTTTCTCACCCATTAAGAGGACTTCTCCTTTGAGTGTTAGGATGAGTAAATTGGCACCAAATTATGGAGACAGTTGTGTGCTTGATCAGGTTGTTTGGTACTTGAGCTTGTTTTGCAGAGTGAAGGCTGGTAACCAGGTTACATAAGTTAAGATCAAGGGTAGCATTTCTTTTTTTTTTTTTTTTTTTTTTAAGATTTTATTTATTCATGAGAGAAACACAGAGAGAGGCAGAGACACAGGCAGAGGCAGAAGCAGGCTTCAGGCAGGGAGCCCGATGTGGGACTTGATCTTGGGTCCCCAGAATCAGGCTGAAGATGGCCTAAACCACTGAGCTACCCGGGCTGCCCAAGGGTAGCATTTCTAAGAAGTGAGTAGTCAAGAGTTTAAAATGCCACTGAGAAAAAAAATTAAAATTAAAATTAAAAAAATAAAATGCCACTGAGAAGTGAAGCTAAAAGAAATGAAAAATGATAGTCATCAGAATTGAATTCTTAGTCATTATCACAAATATTCACAAAGAATACACTGAAACACATTTTTTGGTGGCAAATATTTTGGAGGCCTTCATGAGGCCCTCATTGGGCTTTTCTTCTGTGGCTTTTTAATGAAGCATCCCCTGTAGCATAGAGCTACCTAAAAAGGGAATCAGGATTTTTTTTTTTTTTTTTTTTTTGGGAATCAGGATTAATTTAGATTTAAGATTTCCTACTGATTTAAAGAAGTTTACTAGCTCTGATATAGTAGTGGGGCATACGTCTACAGATCTGCCTCAGCTTCCTTTTCTAAAATGTGGTTTGGGCAGAATTGAGAAAGCTAACCTAGCTATTGCTGACATTTAGGAAAAGCAGAACAGAATCTTATAAGGCATTTGGGGGAATTGCCTTTTTGGTATATATTTTTTCTCCTTAAATGAATAGTTTTCTCAGTTAATTGGGCACCTTTTTATAGGTGTAAAATTTAGATTGCATCTTAAATTTGTACTTTTACAACTACTACCTCTAACTGAAATCGCTTCTTGAAATAGTTAGGCCAGCTGTCATTTACTTTGTTAATAAGCCTTTTCCAGATTCCCCCAGGCACTTTGCTACTTCCTCTTCAGTGCTCTGCGAATTAGGTTATGCTATAATGATCTGTTTACAGCTCTCTTTTCCCTATTAAACTGTCAGTTCCAAGATACTCTAGCCTGAGAGGAAGGACCTTCTCTCATTCCCTCTTTTTCCCTTTGGAAGTCCTTGTAAGCTGTAGGTGAGTGATGAGGGGGCCTGAGCCTCTCAGGTTCTAGAGAAATAGTGCAAGGTGCTGGTAACTTCATAAGACAAATATTTAGTCAACTTGTTAGTTCTCAGTATTCCTGTTAATCTTCCAGAATCTTGACAGATTTCTACTGCTTCATTATTATTGTTTTTCTCCTGGCAGCCATATACAGAACCACTATGTCACTGTGATTCTACAAACATATTACAGAAGTGTCTGCCTTTGCATAGGATAATTTTATAGCATATACAACAATGGATACACCTAAACCAGATCTGCTAGAATAATATAAAACTTCCTTCTTACTATTTTTAGCGATGTTTTGTTACAACTAACTTGATAATGAGAACAGTTGAAGACTTTATTATATAATAGAAAGTTGGTTTGGTTTGGGGGTAAGGCTATGATAAACTTAATACATTTTAATCTCCATATATTCTGTTTATAGGTTGTTAGGATTTGTGTCATATAAAGGGGGCTTTGGGATTTTAAGAACTGTGGGGAAAATTGTTGACTTTGATGTTTTCGAGAATGGGTTTTGTTTTCTTTCTTTGTATAAGAAATTTAAACTGAACATAATTGAGACTATAGCAAAACCTTCACTTTGAAAAACTCGGAAAGATCATGAATCACTACTTTCCTAAAACATATGCAAACCCTCTGGTTATAACAAACTGTGTTGGCTTGCTTGTCTGTATTTCAAACTACATGATGAAACAATTTTGTTTTCTCAACTTGAGATGCTATTTTTAATTTTTGCTATAGCAGTTTCATATGAAAGGAGTGTTTTAGCGCCAGTTTTATGTTACATGCTAGATTTAGTTGTAAGACAACTTACATTGAGGTTACTGAATGTTTTTATGACATTAGCATTCCTACAAGATATTTACAATATGTTTTGTAAAATGGTTTGTTCATGTACTCATTTAAGAATCACCATTTTGGGCGAAGGGCATGAAATAACAGAAGAAATACGATTGGTCATTAAATATGAGATAACATTTAATTAAGCACTTGTTAAGTGGTAGGCACTGTTAAACCTTGTGTAATTTTTCTCATACAATTCTCACAAAAATCCTGTGAGGATTAAATTGTTATCTTTATTTTCTATATAAAGAAATAGAGGTGTGGAGAAGCAAAGTAACTTGCCTGTGCCCAGAGTACTATTGAGAAAAAGAGCTTGACTCCTATCTCTGACTCCAGAGCCAGGTGCTTGTGACCATGAAGCTGGACAGCCTCTGTGAATGGGCGTATGAAGAAAGGCATAATGTCACTTGTGGTTAAAACACAAACACACACAATTAGAACTGTGTGATGGCGTGTGTTTTCTATCAGATTTGTTAAGAAAAAAAGTAATTGTTGATACCCAGTTTGTAGGGAAAGAAAAAATCTAATGCATTGGGATACAAATACAAATTGTTACCTCTTTTTGGAGGATAAAGCATGTAATTGTTACCAACACAGCTAAGCAGGAAAGCACGAAGATACCTGGACAGTCATATACATTAAGTATTCTCTGTAATAATAAAAAAATAATAATAAAGTGATTAGTAGGAATCAGGTTTAAATAATTGTGATGGGTAGCCATCAAAAAAGGAAGAGTTATATTTATTGACATGGGAAAATGTCCGTGGCATATTGTTGAATGAAAAGAGCAGGTTGCAGACAACATTTATTAGTTTGATTTCCTTATATTGAAATAGGTTTATATATGCAAACTCTGGTCTACCAGAATGTAAACAACTGGTATCTTTACTGCTAGATAGTATAATTTAGTGATCAAATATATAGGTAGTAGAGACACTCTGGGTTTGAATCCTGCTCAGTCATGTACTAGCGTTGTTCCATATCTACTCTGTCTTGTTTCTTCAGTAAAATGAAGAACTTCTGTTACTGGTTTATGAGGCTCAGATAAGTTTGTAAAGTGATTGACACAGTAAGTGATCAATAAATCTAAGCTGCGGGATCCCTGGGTGGCTCAGTGGTTTAGCGCCTGCCTTCGGTCCAGGGCATGATCCTGGAGTCCCGGGATCGAGTCCCATGTCAGGCTCCCGGCATGGAGTCCCATGTCAGGCTCCCGGCATGGAGCCTGCTTCTCCCTCCTCCTGTGTCTCTGCCTCTCTCTCTCTCTATGTCTATCATAAATAAATAAAAATAAATCTTTAAAAAAAAATCTAAGCCGCCATTGTCATTTCTGGGTGGTTGAACACCAGGCAGTTTTAACTTTATACTTTTATTAGTTGAATTGTTTTTTAAAGATTTTATTTATTTATTCATGAGAGACAGAGAGAGGCAGAGACCTAGGCAGAGGGAGGTGAAGCAGGCTTCCACGCAGGGAGCCTGATGTGCAGGACTCAATCCCAGGACCCCAGGATCACGCCCTGAGCTGAAGGCAGACACTCAACCACTGAGCCACCTAGGCATCCCTGTTGGTTGAATTTTTGAAATAAGTATGTATCGACTTTGGAAATAATAACAACAAAAAATATTTTTAGAGGAGTCATTTAAATTGATCTGCTTACAGTTTTAATAGGAAATGTCTATTTATTTTGAGCTAAGGTTATTTAAAACTACTAATGGGATGTTTTCTTCAAGAGTTGTTTGCAACCATAGATGCTGATATTTTACCCTCTGCCATATGCCAACTTTAGAGAGAATTGAAAGCATATTTCACTCTTATGGCTGGCAGGCATGCATAATCACAACAAATTCTTCCTAGAGAAGCTGCCTGAATGTGCGGCTGCAGTGACATGTTGGTGCGTGATGTCATCCCGGCGTCAGACTTGCAGAGTGGCAGGCTGGCCTGACAGCCACAGTGCATTTTCTTAGTGCTTAGTCCCCACAGTGCTCATTTGGGAGCAGCTCAGAGACAAAGGAGTTGAGTCTGGTTTTTATTCCGGTGTCATTTTTGCCTATAGTTGAATGTCTGTTCACAAAAATTATTTTGATGAAGGCTGGTGAGTAATTCTTGTTACTTTTATATATCATGGCTACATGAGCATTAGGACTTTTTTCTCAGGTTAATGATCCTGTGGGAGGTAGTCTTTGTAGCCCTGGTGCCAGGCATAGTTCCTAGTGCACAAAATTGACATATTATAAATGTTTCTATAACTGAACTATTATATTTCTGTAAAAATATAAATACTGCACATCATTAGGTTTTCAAATGATGTGGGCATTTTAAAATGTAATATTCTTTTTAGTCTCTCCTTAACTTTAAGCTACATAAATGCATAGTAGCTGCATATTGCTTTAAAGCCTAAAGATTTTAATGAAAGTTTTTTACATTTATCCTGTTTATTTTTTAGCTTATTCAGAAGAGAAGCGTGTGCTTTGGGCCTTTTTAATTTTTTTTTATTTTTATTTTTTTGTCCTTAAAGAGAACTAAATGGATAATTCTCAGATATTCCTGTGGAGATGTTAACAGTTTTCATTACATAATGTTTTTACTAAAATGTATATTAATACTAGTTTAACAATTGTTCGAAGCTGGTATTTATTTAAGTTAACTATTTGGACTGTTCAGTAATGTGATTCAATATAGGAATCCTCATTAACTTAAAATTTGAAAACAATATAATGGTAGGAGATTATTATATAAAGTTAGTACTGCCATTGGTTAAAAAGCTGAGCAGTATGCCTTAAAAGATTTATATTTGTTAATAATATTCAGGTTTCTTTGAGTTTCACTCTGTATATTGATTTAGTTGTTTTGAAGGCATTAATTTAAGGAGTGGTTAGGTTGAGAAAAATTTTTGTTTGTGGCTATTTTGCTTTTAATTTTCTTCTCCATTTTGAGGAGATGAATGGTATTATTTTAATTTCATACTCTTTGTATGGTATAAACTGAAGCCTTTAAAGTCCTTTACATTTTGGCATTTCTGGTGTAATTCTTTTAATGTGGATTCAGTACCAGCCTTGTGATTTCAAGGTTCTTTAGAAGAATTTTCAAAGTTTTCTCTTAAAGAATAGGCACTTTCTTTCTACTTTTTTAAGTCTAGTTAAGGAAAGGGCAATATGGAAATTCTTAATATTTTAAATATTTTCACATCAATTTTCTGAATGAATAAGTTGCCTTCTATATTTTTTGTGTGAATTACATGATTAAGTATTGAAAGGAAATTATCTAAGTCATCTTTTTCTATGCGAATGTACAAAAACATCAAATTTAAGGAATTTGCAATCACTACCTCATATTATGATTCCTAGTATACATTATACTTCTGCATTTGGAAGCATAGAAATAAGAGAAGTAGGGTCTCAAGTTCACTTTATTTGACTTGACAGCCTTAATTCAAGATGCCCGGTTTTTCCCTTGAGTTGCAAAATTTTCAACTGGAAGCTGAAAATTCTGCCCAAAGCCAGAAAATTTAAGTATATGGAGAACTCATGAATATTTGTATTCCCTTAAAAAATTTATCTTAAAATATTTTAACATGGTTTTAAAATAGCCTGTATTTTAAACTTAATCAGAAAGTTACTATAGTAACGATGAATTGGAATATATTCAGTATATATTTTAAACAAAGATGTTTTTGAGGCACTATGACATCAGAGGTCATTGGCTTAAATGCTGCTGAAGTTCAAGTGACGGGAAATTACTTAAACTTCTTTGTATGAACAGGAAATTAAATCTGGCCAAAAAGCTGGGGGGTGGGGTGGTGGTGATGAGCAGAACTGCAGCAGGAAAATAACCTGAAATTGACATAAAAGTTTTACTGAAGTCTAAAGCTGTAGAGAATAAAGAACTTGTCTGTTTTCTGATGAATAAGGTATGCTTTAAGGACCTCTTTCCATCAGTACTGAAGCCTGATGGAAAAGTATAATTGTGCTTTTCTTCAGTAAAACTCAGATGAAATTGTATTTAAGCTACTAATAGTTCTGAATGTATATTTGTTTCCTAGTGGTGTGTGGTACAAAACCTTGTGCATTGATTAAGCAAGTTAAATGAATGAGGAGAGTTCCTTGATCCTTGTATTAGAGGGATTTCATTTTCACTATGATTATGAAAACCTACTAGTTATCAAACCAATATAGCCTGGTACTCTTTTAGAAGAAAATGTGTCTCTAGAGTACAGTACTGCCATCACCATGGCCAGCAGTGACCACTGATTTCATTGGTTGCTCTACTCTAAGAAGTGGGCTTTACCCTGCCATTCTGGGTCAGATTTCTGTCCCACTCCCGCCTCAATCTGTAAGTGAGAAATTTCTCAGTACTCAGGGATAGTGATTTGTTCACTAAATAGAATCTTAATTAAGTGCTGTGTGCATCACATAAGTGCATTGAACCTTTTCAGAGTTATAAAAAATATATTTGCTCCGAAGAATGAAGCAGATACATTGCTACAAAACTTAAATAGTAAATGTCTTATATGTAAGTATGTTGTTACTCAAAGCCTAGATTTTCTGCCCCATTTCTATACCCCCTCCTTTCAATCTGTGCTAAATTCTAGCCACATCTGACTGGCCACTCCTGATCTTGAGGCTCAGTTCAAATGGCAGCCACTTCTGTGACATCTTCCCTGCTCTTCCTCTTGCTAATAAGCAAGATCAGTCCCTAATTGCTTCTCCTTCTTGTATTTTGATTATGGTTCTATGACTCTGTTTGTTTGTTTATAATGTTACTAATAAGGCTGTGTCACCAGTGCCTGTCTCATATTGAATGAAGTATTTAAGTTACACAAAAATATAACCATTTTGAAAGAAAAGCTACCCTTTTATTGTTTGTTTACAAAATCTTTGTTTCATACAGGTATTGTTTGACTTATTAGTAATCTTTTTGTTCTTGAAGTGATTGTTCAGATAAAACTCATGTAATATCAAAATGACTAAATACTATTCAATGATAAAATGTAAATGTAAAATTCAGTGATTACTGATATTTTTTTCCGTTTGAATTGAGCTATCCTGTCAATTTGATGATTGGAAAGAATGTTTCATTTACAATAAAATAACTGGATCTGGAAATTATGTGGTTCTTTATGTGTAGGTTAGAATTTGGTTAACTTTTTAAAGGTGTTATATGACCACATACAGAAGAGATAGTGCTTAAATTCAACCTTTTCTAGTTTGTTGTTTGCTTCCTTACCAGTGATATAGTAAACTTCTATTTAATGCATGTTATAATAAAGCATTAGCAATTGGGGTTCATTAGGGTGTACTAGAATTGCCTGAATTGGGCAGCCCCGGTGGCGCAGCGGTTTAGCGCCGCCTGCAGCCCGGGGTGTGAACCTGGAGACCCCAGGATCGAGTCCACATCAGGCTTCCTGCAGGGAGCCTGCTTCTCCCTCTGCCTGTGTCTCTGCCTCTCTCTTCGCTCTCTCTGAATGAATAAATAAATAAATCTTAAAAAAAAAAAAAAGAATTGCCTGAATTAATGCAATTCCAGGTTATATATTTTTGAATACCACGTTATTGCTTTTAAATGCTAAGATGAATATTCTAACTACTGACAAGCTTCTGAGTTGGAGTTCCGCTTAGATTTATTAAAAAACTCCATTAGACTTTTGCAAATAAAGCTTTTTTATACAAGTGACTGTAATTTTTTAAATAAGTATTCTTTTAAACCACTATAATATCCCCTGTGATCATTTTTGTTCCCTTAGGTGGCTTTACAAATGCCTTTTTGCATAGATTATTTAACTGGTAGACTTTAACTTTAGATCAAATTATTAGGTTTCTCATTCATTAAATTATAGTCCTATGCCAACCAGTGTACTTCACATTTAAGACAGAGCAGAGAGCCAGCAACTTTGTAAAGCAAGGAAATAACATTTTAACTTTTAAAAAAATCTCTCCTAGTACATTCAAATTTAGCTAATATTTAGTGAGTACTTTGTTAAGTCCAGGTAATACAGCCTTGTGCTACCAAGTACTTGATTCTTGCAAAAGTCCTTTGGGGTAGAGTTTGTTATTGTTGTTTGGCTTTTGGTTCCCATTTTACAGAAAAAAAAAATAAGGTTCAATGAGGAGGATGGTCTAAATAGAAGAGAACCTACTTAAAATGTGAATTTGAAAGCTGTTAAAAGAGTCTTCAGGACATAAGAGCCTGAACTAGGACAGTGATAGAGATAGATGTCTTTAGTTGTATATTCTCATAGGGTGATTTCTGGGTAGCAACCAGAATTGTGACTTTCTTGAATACTTGGCAAGAAATTACTTTTGTGGGTTAGTGTGTTTATTCTAAGAATCATATTTATTTTAACCATTAAATGCCATTTAACTTTCCCATTTAAAAGCTTCGTAGAGTCACCTAAATAACCTAGGAGTGAAAGAATTATCTCAATTGTTTTAGAGTTTTTTTGCTTATAATGTAATTTATCAAGTGATCTAAAATGTAACCTTGCCATAACATTCAGAATATCTAGCAGTTATTACTGTGATAGGTAAATTTTGTTTATAACTAGCATGGGGTTAATTGAATTATTCTTGCATTACTTCCAAAATTATTTAAAATCTACTAAAAAGTGTTTATATATTGTAAATGAGTATGTTGGTTTTATTTGAGGTTTTGTTTAAAAGGTGATTTAGAAATTATAAACAACCCAAAACTAAAACAGGTGAATTTGTATGTGAGCCTTATATTTTTAATTCTTTATTGTTCTTACTCTGTAATAATGCTTTCATCTCTGTACTTGCAGCATTACATCACATTCATATTTTCCCACTGGGAAAAGCAAAATTTTCAGTTCCTATGGGATGCTTTTGTAAAACCCAGGCTTTACAGTTGCTGCTATCTATACTTAAATTCTTTGGTACCTGTTATAATTGAGAAGTGTGTGACCACGTTTATGATTATGTTGTGATAATTTTGTCTGAGCATCTAAGAGTGGGAAGTGATTGTATAGCCTTAGAGAATAGGAAGATAGAAGAGAAATGGGAAATCTAAAATTAAGTTGGAATTGAGAAAAGTTTGATTACAGTGCTTCAAATAGACTTGGTCTTGGGGTGATGCTAGGCAGTGAGGTGGAAGGAGGCAAGATGAGAAGTGGTGAGGGAGAAGGTGTGTCCCTGGTCTGCAGAAGAGGGGAAGGACCTCTAAGGAAGGTATAGTGTTTTGTTTTAGTACCATTGAGCAGAAACAGAAGATGTAGAGCAGAACTGAAAAGTCTCATTGGCCCAGAGAAGAGTCAAGACAGGGGCAGGTTTGAAAGGTGGGGATCTGAAAGGACACAGCTTAGGTCCAGGCCTCAGGGCTGCTTCTTCCTTATTACCTTGTTGCGAGCAGTGTGACTTTGTCAGTTTTATAAATGCTGTGAGCCTCCGTTTATTCATTGGTAAAGTGAAGATAGTAATATCTCCCAAAAGTCTATGTGAGGATCATAAGTACAGGTGTGACAACTGTGTGAGCCACACTCACCGTCATGCTTAAATAATAGCGATCGTTAAGGTAATGATTTTAATTCTAACTGCTGGGAATGAGGATGAGTGAGGTACTCACAGCTGAGAAATCCTTTCTTTTTTAATCCCCTCCCCAAATTGGAGATGACCCATTTTTCTAAATGCTGAGAGGAGAGAGGAGAGAACATAAAGAGTTAAGACCTTAAGGAGATGGTGGGTAAATGAATCACTGAAGTTTGGGCAGGATGTCTGGAAGCAGTTAGTTCTAAGTTAAAGGCAAATGGTATTTAGAACGAAATGCGAGAAAAGGAAATATATACTTTTCATGTTTTGCAAAAAAAAAAATTACAGCCTTGTAGATTGCTAACTCAGTGGTTATTTCTTCACATAACTAAGGTTTAAGAACTGAGCCTCTCAAGAAAAGCAGGGCACTTGTAGTGTTTTTCTTTTGTTCTTAAAACATTGCCTTTGACTGTAGTCACAGTTTCCCATGCCAGCGTATTTTCAGTTTAAAAATAAATTGCAGACATAGTCATTGTGGCAGTCAGATTTCAACATAACATTTTCTCCTTTTTATTAAAAGAAAAACAAAGTAGTTATCTCTATAAAACATTAACAAACTTAACATTTAACAATATTTTTAAAATTACTGTGAACTACGTTAGAACCAGTTGATTTAATAACTAACTCACTGCTACAAACGTTTTTAAAACCTAATATGAGACTGTTTGAGTCTCAAAGTGATAAGGCTATATGGGTTCTAGTGATAAAAGCTCTTCAATTTTAAAACAAGCTGGAGAGTGTTTTTATCTGAAAGTGTACTGAAACCAAGGGTAAATTGAGAATGTACAGTATTCCCTTTTGTTTTAAGTAGAAGGATACTAAAAATAAAAGAGTTATAAGTACACATTTGAGCTGTTTGGTCTATAGTTTTCAGACTAATTTGAGAATTAAATAGCATCCGTAGTTCCCACATCTCTTCTTCTTTGCTCCCATCTAACAGCATTGTGAATGTGAGGCACTTTTTATGGGTTGAGTCCTTGTAAAAGTATAAGTCATGATACTGGCTTCATTGCCAGAGTTGCCAGAAGAACTGCCAAACCACTACAATATCCTATATTCCTATTCTAAATTGAATCCTTTCTTCCCCATAAGGAAAACATATGATTCAGAAAAAATAATACAAAAAAAATCATACAAATGGGTTTGCATCTGAGTTTAGTAAGAGACAGTTTTCTAAAACTACATAAATTTTGTGCACAGTGGATAAATGTCAATGTTATCACCACAGCTACACATTTAAAACACTGCTAAACTGTGCTTTGTCAAATGCATTATTTGGAAGAATTATATTGGTTGTTATTGACAATGTTAATAGCAATTTTGATGTTTCTTAAATTTAAAAAAAGAATGGATTTTGTATTAAAGCAGTTATTGAAATTAGCCATGAAACAAAGGTGTTAACACACACACACACAAACACACACACAGAGGCAAACAAAGTATTCCTGGAGGAGAAAATTAACAATATTAAGAAGTATCCAGAACATTGCTATTAGTTGGCTAAAATATTAAAAATTTTTTTTCTGATGCCAAAAGCAAAAGCTACAGAAGCGTAAGTAATGGGACTAACAAACTAAAAAGTTTCTGTACAATAAAATGAAAAGGCAGCCAACCAAGTGAGGAAATATTTGCAAATCATATATTTGATAAGGAGTTAATACCCAAAATATATGAAGAACTCCTACAACTCAGTGCAAAACACACACACACACACAATCCGATTTTAAAAATCTTTTTTCCTCTTTCTAAACCCATAATTTTATTGAGGTTTCTATATGAAATGTGCCATTTTGTGCATTTTATGCATCTACTTAGTGTGCAGAAGGGAGTATTGCCTTAGTGATGTCATTGGCATCTTCCCTTAGAAGTCTCCTGCCGAAGGAAAACTAGCAATGTGGACTGAACAAAAAAATGCCTTGCTCCAGTGACCCTGGAAAGGGACACAAATACCAACTACCTTTAGTGTGCTACCATAGAGTTTAACTTATTCTTCGTATAAAAACACCTGCCACTAAGAGTTGACTCAAACCAGTAAATTGCTCTGTTCCCATAACATGTCTATAGGGCAATGTAGTTTATCAGCTTTCCCTTTTTATGTAGGCTGCTAGAAATTTCAGTATTGTTTAAAATGGCTCAGCCTCATCCAGATTTTCCAGTACAGTTACCTACATGATATATTATTTGATTCACTAACACAAGATTTGAAAAGGAATAAGGTAGGATATTCTATCTCCAGCAGACAATGTCATTTTTAATTTATTTATATCATTTGATAGAAACCTACCATTTTATTCACATACTAATTTATTCATCTTAAGATCTTTTAAAACTAAATTATTATTGAGTGAAGTAGTTCCATGGAGGCTTTAAATAAGCAGGTCGTGCATTTGATCTTCTAGTTTACTAAATTACATATCTGGTAATAGTGAAGAAGGCATAATGCCAGAGAACAAGCAATTTGTATTGCTGTTTGTCAATTTCTTGATATCTTTTTAAAAATGGCATTGATTCAACCCTTTTATCAGAGCTTTTGATAGTGCATGATCCTCAGATTGAGCTAATGAATATGACCTATTTCCTTCGGCCCTGAACTCTCTGGAATATTTTGGTCCATCTTTTTTTAAGTGTTGTTTGTCACTATTTAAGAACCTTCTCACATACTGCATTTGCTACCATAAAAACACAGCTAATCTTTCTTTGGAACTTTTATATTAGAATTACTTTTCTCATCTGTCTTTTTGACATATTAGGGGCAGAAACATTTACCAGAAGCATGAAAACCAAAAGAGATTACAACTTTATTCTTTTACGATAAATACTGAGTTTAGTAGTCCCTTCATACTCTGCAAGGAATACAGTCTAAGGCCCCTAGAGGATACCTAAGAACACAGATAGTACCAAACCCTATACATACTATGTTTTTTCCTGTACATACATACCTATGGTAGAGTTTAGTTTATAAATTAGGCACAGTAAGAGATTAACAAAAATAACTAATAATAAAATAGAGCAATTAAAACCGTCTATGCTAACAGAAGTTATGTGAATATGGCCTCTCTCAAAATATTTTGTACTGTATTCACCCTTGTTCTTTTGATGATGTAAGTTCATTAGATGCCTATGTGATAAGATGAAGTGAGGTGAATGACACCGGTATTGTGACAGAGCATTAGGCTACTAGTGACTTTCTGGGGGATAGGTCAGAAGGATCATCACTGCAGTTGACCTATGGATAAAAATGTAGAAAGCAAAAAACGATGGATAAAGATGACTTACTGAGTGAGTACTAATTTAAACTGTTTAAATGTAAATAGTTGACGGAACAGTAATCTAATGACAATGACATGCTGAAAGTCCTTAGTTCACAATTAAAGTAACAATTATCAGTGACTTATTCTATCTCGGGCTGTACTTATACTGCTCACCCTTTTTATCCTTATAAACATCTCCACTATAAAGTAAGTTTCATGAAGGCAAAGATTTTTATGTTCTGTTCACTGCTAGAGCAGTTGTGAAAAAAATAAACTAACAACCTATGACCCAGCTATTAGTACTAAAATGAGGAAACTAAGGTGTAGAAAGGTAATTTAGATACCTAACAGCCAGAGGCCAGAGCTTGGATTCAAGACTGGGTGGTCTGATAACAGAATCTGTGCTCTCAACTGCCATTATTTCCTGCTGCCTCTGTTGTCTCTAGAGAAAGACAGGGACACAAAGAAATAATAAATGTGGCTCATTCAGCGGAGTTCATTGTTAGAAGGCTATGATGGTCTAAGTTAGGCTTAACTTAACCTCACACTATTGACATTTTAGGCTTCATACTTTCTTCCTGTGGAAAGCTTTCCTGTGCGTTTTAAGACATTATTGGCATCCTGGCCACTACCCACCAGATACCAGTCCCAGTTGTGACATTCAAAAATATTACTAGACATTTCCAAATGTCCCTTGGGAAATAAAATCATTCCCAGTTGAAATCCACTGGTCTAGACTTTAGAACGTTAAAACATCACAGATAGGGGAGGGGTGCCTGGCTGGCTCAGTGGGTGGAGCATGCGACTCTTTTTTTTTTTTTTTTTTTTTTTTAATTTTTTTTTTTTTTTTTTTTTATTTATGATAGTCACAGAGAGATAGAGAGAGGCAGAGACACAGGCAGAGGGAGAAGCAGGCTCCATGCACCGGGAGCCCGACGTGGGATTCGATCCCGGATCTCCAGGATCGCGCCCTGGGCCAAAGGCAGGCGCCAAACCGCTGCGCCACCCAGGGATCCCGGAGCATGCGACTCTTGATATCAGAGTTGTGGGTTAGTCCCCACTGGATGTAGAGATTACCTAAAAATAAAATCTTAAAACATCACAGAAGTCAGGAAGTAAGAGTAGGTGAATACTGGATGTCGTGTATTTTAGGTTAGGACTTAAAAATCCACAGAGAGCTCAAAGACAAGATGGGGAATAGTTAGTTGTTCTATGACTATAAGCATGTTTTATATGTAGACCTGAATTTTATCTCTTCTTTATAAGGATTCCTCTAGAAACACAAATTTGTGTATCATCATACCTTTCCAGTTTTTCCTTTCTTGTTCATGAAAAGCATAAAATTTCTGGCAAGGATTTTTTTAAATGGCATCTTTTCTATTAAAGTTTCAAATGTACTTTTAGCAGCATAGAAATAGTTTGTAACGTGTACAGTCATCAGTTGTGTTATGATACAACACGTATGTTCCTAAAAATACCTCACTGTACAAAATCCAGCAGTGAAAAGCAGGGGGGTTTTGTAGATAATGACTTTATTAGAAGATCACTCAGAAACTTTGTTAGTGGCATGTAAAAATAAAGATAGATGGGCAGCCCCAGTGGCACAGCGGTTTAGCGCCGCCTGCAGCCTGGAGTGTGATCCTGGAAACCTGGGATCGAGTCCCACATCAGGCTCCCTGCATGGAGCCTGCTTCTCCATCTGCCTGTGTCTCTGCCTTTCTCTCTCTGTGTGTGCCTCTATGAATAAATAAATAAAATCTTAAAAAAAAAAAACTTTCAAAAAAAATAAAAATAAAGATAGGGAACTAATAAAAGCGGTTGCACAGTTTTACCATTAAATGGTTAAGAAACACAAAAATACTGCAGATACACTTTGCCTTAAAAAATATATGCAGTTTATGTCAAAATGAACATTCGGAGGGGCAAAAGGGAGAAAAGTAGCCTGGCATAGGAATTAGGATACCATAATGATAAAAAAGGAAGGATAGCATCTTTTTTTTCCTTAAAGTTTCTCCTTGCGAGTATTAAAAAGTCAGTGTTGGTTGCAAGATAGATAGAACAGAAATATACAAATTCTTTCAATAAAAACCAGTATTGCAAAAAGAAAGTAAATAAACCTGTGTATATTGCATTATTTCCCTATGCTCTGTCATGCTGCCTAGGAGGAACACAGTAGATGCTAATCCTAATATCTGGAAGCTCTAAATTATAATAATATGGCCCCACAATGGTTACCTGGCTAGGAGACCACTCCGATATCCTGACCACTACATAGATACGGGTACCCATTAGATAAGGATTTAAAGGGATGGAGATATTTAATAATGAATGGTTTAAAAAGAGCACATTCTTTTTCCTAAAGTGGATGCTATTTTCAGTTAAATTGATGTTTTTATTGTCCAAGCACTTTTCAGAATACAGTGTCTCAAAGTAAAACTATATAAAACTCTTAGTGTTTGATTTTAGAAGACCAGTGACTAAAATCCATATGAAATATGAATATGTTTATGTTCTTCAATGTATTTCTTCAAAGTATCCAATATATCTTCTTTTATCTAATGTTGATATTATTATATTGACATAAAATTAATGTAAAATCTACAAGGACACTAATATGAAACTCTTCTACAGGCATATTTTAGAGATATTGCAGGTTTGGTTTGTCACTGCCATAAGGCGAATATTGCAATAAGATGAGAAATGAATTTTTTGGTTTCCTGGTGCATATAAAAGTTATGTTTACACTATTAAGTTTGCATTATGTCTGAAAATTACATTATGAAATTATATATATTATATATTATGTCTGAAAAAATAATGTACAAAAAATGCTAACCATCATCTGGACTTTTAGTGAGTCACAATCACTAATCACAGATCACCATAACAAATGTAATAATAACGAAAAAGTTTGAAGTATTGTGAGAATTCCCAAAATGTGATAGACATGAAGTAGGCAACTGCTGTTGGAAAAACAGTGCCAATAGATTAACTCAGTACAGGATTACTACAAACCTTCGATTTGTAAAAAACATATTATCTGCGAAGCACAATATGGAGAGGTGCAATAAAACAAGCTATGACCATAATGTTTTTAAATGAAAGATATAACCTTTCCCACTGCATATGTATAACTGTATCATAAAATAAACAAGTCTTCTTAAATGTTTATTCAGTCATGTAAAGATTCTTTAATAGGGGCACCCGGTTGGCTCAGTGGTTGAGCATCTGCCTTTGGCTCAGGGTATGATTCCTGAGTTCTGGGATCAAGTCCCACATTGGGCTCCCTGTGGGGAGCCGACTTCTCCCTCTGCCTATGTTTCTGCCTCTCTCTCTGTGTCTCTCATGAATAAATAAATAAAATCTTTGAAATAAAAGAAGATTCTTCAATAAAACAACACCATAAAAATACCACTTTTCCTGTGGTACTATTTTTTATTAGTACCCATATAGCAATACTGTTAATTTTTTCCATATATGAATTTGCTATGAGTTCTCTATAATGTGCCTAGATTAGGATACAAAATAGTGGAGGTAGATAAATACTTATTCTTTGTGACCCACCTATCAGATGTAAAATGCAATAATCATATAGCAAAATCAACTTCCCTTTATTTATAAAATGTGAGAAGAAAGAACTGAAGTCAGGCTTGGGTGGTAGGAGGTGCCTTTAACTGTATGGTAATACTGTAGTAGCATTCACACACGTGTATACATGGTAGATAGTAGAAAGGGTATTATATTTGGATATTTCAACACCTGAAGATTTGAATTTCATGTCTTTTATTCACAAATGTTGCAGTAAAGAAAACACTGTTTTGCTACCAGACTATTAGAAAAAACATTTGTAGTATGGAAGTACATACATTTTCTCTTTTTCTCTTTTCTTTTAGCCATAATGAAAGGAAAGTGACCTGTAAACATCCAGTCACCGGACAGCCATCACAGGACAATTGTATTTTTGTAGTGAATGAACAGTAAGTAAAGAATTTCATGGAATGCCTTCATTTTAAATGGTGTTAGCGTTAAGATTGCTCTTATCCATATTTTTAATATATTACGATTTAACAGTTATCTTATCTGGATATTTGTAGTCCAGTGTAAGAGAAAGCCATCTATTTAGTGTAGGTGGCATAGGAACATGACTTAAAGCTTTCTTTCATGAAGAATGTAATCTTAGAAGCTGTTTTTGCAACAGTTAAAGCACAGATATAGTAAGCTCAAGAGTCTGAAATGTAAGGTCAGAGAAACTATAAACTTGGTCAAATTAGGAAACTAATTTGAACTCAGTTTTCTCATCCTTAAATCAGATAGTGGTAATTATCTTTTCTCAGGATTGTTGTAACCTTCAAATAAAATATGTATGAAAATGTTTTCTGGGCTATAAATCTGTTCACAAAAAAATAGTTCTTGATATCATTATTTTTTTCAGTATTAGAATAGCTAATCTTATAACTGAAGTTTCAGTTTTCCAGTTTGATGACCAAGTAGAATACCTGTAATAGTGCTTATTAAAATAACACGATTTTAACCTGTATTGTACTTAGGAGAAATGTTAATTTTATTTAAAGTAGTTAAACATGTTAAATTCTGACTCTAGAGCTTATTAAGCTCCAACTATCCAAATGAAAAAGTGAGACACCAGCATTGTTAACTCTAGGGAAGTTTCATTGTAAAGCAGTTAGCATATATGGCAAGTTTTAACATTGACATATTTTCAGGACTGTGGCAACTATGACATCTGAAGAAAAGAAGGAACGACCTATAAGCATGATAAATGAAGCTTCTAACTATAACATGACTTCAGATTATGCAGTGCATCCAATGAGCCCTGTAGGCAGAGTAAGTTGTTTTGCTTACTGTTAATTATTGATAACTGGCATAATTGGTAGCAGCTATTACTGTTACTTTTAATGGACTTAGAATTATAGAATAATCATTTCATTTTTATTACATGAACCTAATTACATTTGAGGTAATTAGCTTAAACAATGGCATAGAATATAAACTAATATTATATTTTAATAATTTAATGACTTTTTAAAAATATTGTAGAGTTCAGATTTTGAATAATTTTACAAATATAATGGCTATTTTTGTGGGAAAATGGCAATTTATTGTATCAACTGAAGTTTTAATGCAGTTTAATATAATGACATAAAAATCCCTCTTTTTGACTGTTACATATGCCTAGGTTGAACAGATTTTTTTTTTTTTTAAGATTCATTTATTTTAGAGAAAGGGAGGGTAGATAGGGGCAGAGAGAGAGAGGATCTCAAGCAGACTCTGCACTGAGCTTGGAGCCAGATAACCACAAGATCATGACTAGAGCTAAAATCAAAAGTCAGACACTTAATTGACTGAACCACCCAGACACCCCTGAGCAGACCATCTTTTAAAAAAATAAACGTAAAATCCCTTACTGCCAAAGGGAAACCATATGCCAGTGTGCTTGATGACTCTGACATATTTAGAATCCATTATGTAAGTGCCATAGTCATATGGAAATAAAGGTGGGTGGTTTTCCTTTATAATCAGAAAGAAAAATATTAATTGTTTAATATACGTGTCCTAGATTAGATTTTTGTGTCTATAAAAATCTATGGATATTCCTTCTTATACTTTAAGCCACAGTGTTAATATTTTAAATTTAGAATTTTAATATGAAAATTATATCAGACTCTTGGAAAATAGATTACTAAATCTGAATAAACAGTTGCCTTAAAGTTGCTTCTCAGTTCCTAAATTAATGGATAGCAAGAGAATCAAGGGATAATAAAAGAATAATCTCTATTTAATAAAAAATGATACAATAGAACAATTACAGTAAATTATGGTTATTGTAAATAAATTAATAATAGACAGTTATCTATTTTAACATTTTTTTAATTTTTTGTTTTAATGTTTTTTAAAATGAAATTTTGTAGATTACAAGTTAATGTAAATTTCCAAATACTGTAAATAATTTCTAATTCTTACATAACCTAAAATGCTAGTAGGATAACTGAGCATTAGAGTGCTTCACTAATATATTTTAATCAAAACCTAGAGAAATGAAAGATAAGTTGAGGCTGGCTAGTAAGTTATTGTCTGGAAGGAAAGTTGGATCTGTGCCTCAGACTTTACACTAAAAATTTTCCAAATGGATCAGGTGTTGAAATGTTTTCTGGCATGTTTTTTTGTTGTTGTTGTTGTTTTTTAAGATTTCATTTATTTATTAGAGAGAGAATGAGAGAGCACAAGCTGGGGAGCAGCGGAGGAAGAGGGAGAAGCAGGCTCCCCGCTGAGCAGGGAGCCCAGGTCGACACAGAGCTCAATCCCAGGACCCCAGGATCATGACCTGAGCCAAAGGCAGTAGATGCTTAGCTGACTGAGCCACCCATGCTTTCCTGGTGTTTAAATGTTAAAAGCAAAACTATAAAAGCACTACAAAAAACAACGGAAGACTTTTTAAAAACAAACTTAGAATGCAGATGGGCTTTCTAAATAAGACATAAAACCCACAAATCAAAGTAGAAAATAATAAGAGATTGAATCATACATAATTATCATGCATGCATGGTATCTACATTTCATATAACAAACAATAATACCTTTATAATTAAAGAAGTTCTATGAATCATTAATGAAAAGGCTTATTAAAAAAAAAACAAAAAAAGAAAAGGCTTATTACAGTGTAGTTTTTAAATGGGAAAATTATGTAAAATCACTTCCCAGAAAAGAAAATAGAATTTTACTGTTAAATATATGAAAACGATGTTCAAACTCATTCATAATATGAAAAATGCTAATTAAAATTTTAAAAGGACACCATTTTTCTCATATCTGATTTTGAAAAGTTAAAAAGTTTTCTTGCATAGCATATTGACTACCCTGTAAATAGTAATAAGCTCCAAGAAATAGTGGAACAGAAGTAGTGGAACGTATTTGTAGTTATTGACAAAGAAAATGACCTGTGACATATTATTTTAGATGAATAGATATACACATACACACAGTTGATGTTGGTTGCCTCACGAGATTGTTTGGGTGCTGGAGCCCAGGGTGAGAAATAGACAGGTCCTGGTATACCATTTGAGTTTTAGATCATGTTGAAGCATGTATCTGTTCAAAAGTAAGTTAGAATTTATCAACAAAACATGCTTTGGGGAAAATGTGGTTCATATTGGTTCTTAACATTCTATTATATACTAATACAAACTTCAAAAAACAAAATTTTAGTGAAATATGCTGGATTCTAGATAAGTCAAAAATTAGAAATATTTTGATATCACTTACCTTTATAGAGAACTCAAATTTAGCTTCTTTGTTTTTGTTCGTTACCACTACCACTCCTGCCAAAATAAATTTCATGGTAAACATAATAGTATTTCAAAAGATTATGTATCCTTATGTATACTTTTAAGAATACAGTAAACACCATCCATCTGGTATCATCTAAGTTCAGAGTTCCCATAAAGGAGAAAATGCTACAGAATATTAAACATATCCTTCCAGTCATGTAAACTTGATGTGATATGTTCTATATTTTATATCTGAGTATTTTTCTTGACACCTGACTTGACAGTTTACTTTCCCTAAGTAAAACAACACTATTAAATGCAGATACCAAGGGAAAAAATCCTACATTTCATTTATTCTTAAAGATTTGTTCATTTTTGCCCAAGGTTTATTCAATTTATATAGCAGGTAGGACAAAATACTGCCACACATTGTGCCGTTTTATTTTATTTTTAGAGATTTATTTATTTATTTATTTTGAGAGAGAGATGGCGAGAGAACAGGGGTGGGGCCAGAGGGAGGGAGGGAGAGAATCCTCAAGCAGACTCCTCACTGAGCAGGAAGCCTGATGCAGGGCTCGATCCAAGGACCCTGAGAACATGACCTGAGCTGAAATCAAAAGTCAGACACCTAAATGACGGGCTCTTGGTTTCAGCTCATATCAGGATCTCAGGGTCAAGGAATTGAGCCATGCTGAGCTCTGAGCTGGGCATGGTGTCTGTTTTCCTCTCTTTCCCCTCCCTGCCTCCCCCCGCCCCCACCGCCTCCCTCAGCTCCTCTGAACTCATGTGCACAGGCTGGTGCATGCTCTCTCTCTCTCTTTCTTAAAAAAAAAATTATATGTCCCAGTTTTAAAGGACAGATTGTAAAATTTGTGATTCTTTGTAATATCCTGGGGGAAAAAAATTCTTTGTGCAGAATTCTTACACTTGAAAGAATTAAGTCCTAAAAGGCAGTAGAATTGGTATAATTCACCTGAAAAGATTAAGTCTTACAAATTTCAGAGAAATCTGAAGAGATAAAATTATGCGGATGAAATATAAACACCTATTAATAACACATTTTCTGTTTTGCCTTTTTCTATTTAGACTTCACGGGCTTCAAAAAAAGTTCACAATTTTGGAAAGAGATCTAATTCAATTAAAAGGAATCCTAATGCACCTGTGGTCAGACGAGGTTGGCTTTATAAACAGGTATTTTTGTTTACTTTCTATTCAATGTGAAAGAAAGATGGAATAAAAAGAGACCTTTTCAGCTGAATGTACCTAGGACAATTATATAAAATGAGGAAGGTGTTATAGTCATCTAGATTCTTTTTATTACCACTGAGGACTGTTAGGGGAACAGTAAAGAAAGAAAAGGTAATGATTACTTAGAACGGAGATTGTGTATGTTTGTGTAAATCTAGGTATGTCTAGATTTGTTTTTTTTGTTTGTTTGTTTTTTTTTTTTTTTAGATTTGAAATTAAATATATGCTGTGTGAAAATGTTAGCAATAATATGCTAAAATTATCCAGGCAGAAATACTCTTTAAGTGGGGGGAAAAATCATGCATAGGTCTTGTTCATTTTTGTATTCCTATAAAAATCATTAAATATACAATTATATACCTCTCTGTTTAATGTACAGATAAATCTGATCATCGTTGAAATTTTTTAGATTTTTTTCAGATTTTTACTTTTAGGCTCTCAAGACTGCTGTCCTAAGCGTGCTGTTTCTTTTTCTTAACTCATCTGCTATTTGCTTAAGTACGGATCAATCTCAGACACCCTAATAAGAAGTTGGGGTGTATATTGTTCTATTGTTTGGCAAACCTGACAACTAAACTTTTTGGAGCCTTACCAGTACATTGGGAATTAGTAAGGATGTGTGTTCATTGGACTTTTTGACATCTATTTTTACTCCTCAGATGCTGTTTCTTTTTTACTTTCTGGTTTACACCTGGATTTCCAAGTTAAATGACCACTAGATAACTGAGACGATATACTCAGAATTCAAGACCTCTATCTTAGTTCTATCTCTGAGTCTACACATATATAGATGACACAAAGTGAGTTAAATATTAGGTCGCTGATGGTGCTAATTGTTCAAATATTGCTAATTGCTTTCAGATTACCTAATAATTATAGTCCTTAAAGTTCATAATGAAATTGTTATGAAAGATTAATTAAACATTGTTCCATCTGAAAGTTGGGGTGACAACTAAACACATATTGAAAGAGGGCCCTCTTAAAATCCAGAGAATTCCCAATCATTGAAGCAGATTAGTTTGGCCAGCGTGCACTGAGTTGATTTGAGTATATAACTTGAATACAACTCTTAATTTTCATTTTAAAATCGTCTGTATTTTGACTGACATTTAAACTTCTCCAAGCTGAAATTTTTTTTTAACTAGTCTTTCTAATAAGTCCAATTATGTTCAAATAGCTTAATGTAATATTGAGCCTAATAGAGGATATGGGACTTCCTTAAAATGACTTTTGTTCTTGTTTCTTGATTCCCTTGATTAATTTGTATTGGAAGAGTATAACCAGTTTCTCTACCTGAGTGTTTATACTAACACCTGTGTGACTTTCACAGAGTTTATTTGCAGTCACTTAAAAGTCTAAAGTTTTAAATTATCTGCATTAAAGAATATTATTGGGAAACTGAAAATACCATATGCCAATAAAAAGATCTTTTTCAATCCATGGTGTAATTGTCAACTTCAAGGACAGATCTTTTTAAGATTTTTACCTATATAAGTTCTAAAATTATATTTAGATGGTTACAACTAGAAATATATAAGAACTATTAATGCACATCCATACTGGCCTCTTTTTTGCCTTTGTGAGTGTGTTTCATTTTCTCTTACAATTTTGCTTTATTGCATGTGGAAAGGTAATTTTTATTAAAATTGTAATTTTGATTGAGCTTGGTGTTTTTATTAACGGAATTACTTAGAAAAAGCTGCCAAAGAGGCACTCTTTTTTTCAGGATGAGCAAAACCCAAACCGTATATGTAAGAAGAAAAAAGTGTTTGTGAAATGTATTTGTATACTCAGTTTCCTTTATTCACAGTCATTTTGAATCACAGTACCTATGGGATAATTTCAAATCACATATTATTCTTGTTGAAGGTTAACATATTTCTTAAATTTGGCTTACCAGAATATGCACAATGCTTGCTGCATGGTTATATTATCCTCATGTTAGCAGACGTGTGTTCAGAAGAGTAATTCCAAATTGCTTACAAATTTGAAACTGAATCAGATCGCTTCAACAGTGTTTCTTACATGACAGTATTATTCTTCAGAGACCTGTATAGTTGGAAATGTCTTAATGTTAATGTTACATAAGTTCTAGAAAACTGCCTCCATATTTTGGCTTTTTAGTTAGGTATTCTGTATAGAATATATAAAATATATCCTGTCTTAAAAGCTTATTTTAAAGAAATGCATCAGAAATTAATTTGAATTTTCTGAAATGAAAAAAAATCCTTTAATATGTTGATTTAATGTAGGACAGTACTGGCATGAAGCTATGGAAGAAACGCTGGTTCGTGCTTTCTGACCTTTGTCTCTTTTATTATAGAGGTGAGTTTACCATAAACTGTCTTAATGTGTTATTTCATAATTGCAACAGAATATGTTAGTAGATACTTTTTTTTTTAGTAGATACTTTCTTTAAACAAATACACATTACAATTCTTTTGGATATTTTATTATCAATAAACAGTATCAAAAAACCTTCTTTGCATCGATATGTAATACTGAGCAAGGGACGTATGTCTGAAGACAGTACAATGGTGCTTCAAGCAGATTAGTCTGGGTTTGGTCCAATTTTTATAGTTTGGTTGTGTTAATTTTATTTGTTGTATATAAATAGCATATGAATCTTCACTCTGTAATGTTATCCTTGAAATAGCGCCTAGTAGATAAAAGTCACTAGTTTGATGAGATTCTTTTTATGTGTCAGCTTTGTTAATAAATCCAGCTATTGATTCATTGAACACACAGCAAATGTCCTGAGAGTATCAGAGATGACTCTGATGTATTGGCAAAAAGTCTGAAGAAATGTACTTAATATGATTCCCCACCTTCCCTGACCCCCCCCCCCCTTTTTTTTAAGCAATGACAACCTCCCTGATACATGGAGAAAGTTATCGAAGGCAGGTATACCAGGCTGTTAATGTTGGTGGAGAGGAAATAAAGGTACTATCTTAGGTATGGAGTAATAGTCTTCATTTCTCCTATATAGATACCATAAACTCCTTTTTTAAATATGTTTTCTTGTTAGTAAGTTCTGGATTAATACAATTTTAAAACAAAGTCCAGGGAAGTCTCTCCTCTGTGCTATATGGAGCTGTTAGCTATTACACAGTTGGTAGCTAACAAAGAAAAGTCTTCATAGGCTGTGCTCTCCATAGAAATCTGCATTGACTGTAATATAAAATCATGAATCTGGACAGTAGCTCTTTCCTACTTTAAAGTCCAGTTGGAAACAGTCACTAAAGAATTAGATTGTCAAAGCATGTTTAATAATTTATAACTCTTCTAGATAAGTATATCACAAGATATAACAGGATTTTAGAACCAATTAACAATTTTAAAATTTACTTTGTGATTATACAAAAAAAAATATAATGAAGTTCTGTGGTCATCTATCAAAGCAATATAATTCATATTAACCTTCAAATTTGAAGTTACTAGAATTGTAATCATCTATTTTTCCTTCACTGCAAACTGTGGTTGACAAGCATTGCTGAGTGAGAATTAACCAAATCTATAAAATTTCATTTTGTCATAGAAATATGGACCAGGCAGCAATTGTGGTATTATCTTTAGTTTAAGCGCCAGCTATACTCTACAATTTTCCTTAAAGATGTTCCCACTCTTTCAGAATGTCAGGAGTTATATATAACTCAGGCATCATTTATTTCTAAGCTTATAGTTCGTACTTCCCTCTTTTGTAGTCTATTTATAGTCTGTTTAGAGCTTTATTTTTTTTAAAAAATATTTTATTTATTCATGACAGAGAGAGAGAGAGAGAGAGGCAGAGACACAGGCAGAGGGAGAAGCAGGCTCCATTCAGGGAGCCCGATGTAGGACTCAATCCCGGGTCTCCAGGATCACACCCTGGGCCGAAGGTGGCGCTAAACCACTAAGCCACTTGGGCTGCCCCTATTTAGAGCTTTAAATGAGAACAAGAAAATGTTTATTACTACTTCTCATGTAAAATTCCTTAATGTTAATTTACAATAAAAAGAACGCTGAATTCCTTGTAATTTTCTGTTGTCACTCATGGAAAGGTGCTGCTTACCACCTTTATTAAAATAGAAAAACTTTTAACCTAATTTTTAAAATGTAAATATTGAGTTCAGAAGCCATGTTGAATATGAGGTTCCATTTTATTATTAACCGTATCCTTTTTACACATCATATCTTTATTTATTTTAGTATAGTTTACCAGACAGGAGCAATGTAAAAAAAAAGAAGAAAATATAAAAAGGAAAGAAATATAATTTAACTCACTTCTGTACTTCAAATGGTTGGAAATGAGTGTATGATACTATACACTTTCACTATATTATCAGCAGGAAATGCCAGATTTGAAATAAAAACTACAAGATTTTAGTGAGATAATCATAATACTTGGCAATTTTTTGAGCATTTACTATACGATGACCATGTAACATAGAAGATCTATTTCATCTCTTCCTTATAGCCACTTGACAAGGTAGGAAATCTGTTCATACAAGACAGTGAGGTCATATTGCTTGCGTGAAGTCTCACAACTAGCAAGTGTCAGAGGCAGGATTTATTTATACCTAGGCACTTCTCTTAACCACAGGCCTTTCTCCTTATACAGATCTCTTCTCTTATATGCTGAATACGGGAGCACCATTCATTTCTTCTGTATCTTTCCAAGTGTCTATTATACTGACATACACAGTGCACTGTCAGAAGTTTTTGAAAAATCAGTCCACAATTCACAGATATGGAAAGACAGAAAATAAGTAATTTGCTATTTTTTACAATAGGTTAGCAGCCAATACCAGATGGAAGCTCAAGTTCCCACTGTTCTTTGCAAAGGAGTAGGCATATTATGACAGAACACTTAGATTGCTCTATTTCTTAGTCAGTCTACTGACAAAACTTATCATGGGACTTAATTTATTCAACAAATATTTATTGAGCAGGACCTGCTTCATTCCAGGTACTGTCAAAACAGTGAAAGAAAACTCTCATGAAGCTTACATTCTAGAGAAGTCAGACAGTAAATAAATTCAAATAAATAAACAATACTATGATAAGAGCTCTTAGGGGGAAAAAAAGGTCATCATATGAAAGACATAAGAGAAAAGACATCTTTGGATCAGTTCTTTGAGCAGATGTTTTAGATAGCAAGATCTAAATGATGAAGAGTCAGAGTGAATATAGTACTGTAGGCAGGGGGAGCAATAGTGCAAAGGCTCTAAGGAAAGTGGAACTTTGGAAGAGCGGAAGGAAACCAGTGCACTCTGCTGGAGGACTAGCAGTAGGGACAGAGGTGGCAGGAATGAAAGATTGCACCAATGTCAGACTCTATAGAATTTCAGTTCTACTGAAAATACTGTAAGGGGAAAATTGGATGTTTTTCAGTATAAGAATGATTTGCTTTGATTTACATTGTGGAAAGCTCACTCATGCTGCTCTTGGAAAATGAATTATGAGGAGGGAAGGAAGGAAGCAGAGACTAGTTAGGAGTTATTAGATAGAAATGAGGATGGCTCAGACTAGGTGGTAGATAGCAGTGAGCACTTTTGATGCACCAGATATATTATTAGGTAGTAGGATACAGTAATGAACAATATAAACTCTTCTCTTCATGGAACTCACAGATTAGCTAAAGGACTCTAAGAAAGAATGTCATAGTATTCAGTTATGTTGAATGAGTGTTGACCAGGTGTACAAGGAAAGATTTAGGAAAGAAGGATGATCTAGACAATGGACTTAGTATGCTCAAAGCATGAGTGAGCATGGCATATTTGTAAAGTTAACACGTGAGGCTTATGTTGCTAGAATGAAGGTTATGTCTGCAGACATATCAGGAGTAAAGGCTATAAAAAGTAGTTTGAGGCACAAAAGGCATTTGTTTCCATCCTGATGAGTTTTAACTCTGTCTTAAATGTAAAAATAATGTTAGGATCAAATGCACGTTTTAGAAAAATCACCCTAACTCTTGAACTAGAAGCCAGGGGGCCAGTTAACAAAGTATTGAAGTATTCTGGGTAATGATAATTAGTGATAATATTCCAGTCTGTAAGTTATGTACCCAGCTGGAATTATATGTGTTTATGTCTTTTGCCCAAACGTCTGTAAAGCTGAAGTAGAAATGGGGAGTCTAAAATGTTATTTGAATCCAGTCCATATTGAGATTCTTAGGGTTCTTGTCCCAGATTGTGTTCCCCAGGATGGGAGCTCTATGATGGAAATTAATAAGCAAGAGGCTTATTGCGGAGTGTTTGTGGGACCATTGCCTGTGGCAGGGAAAGGAAGGAGCTAGGTTGGGACAGATGGAGTTGAACTGCCGTCCAGTCTAAGAAAAGGCCCAGCTGACCCCCCTGGAGAGTTCATTCATTCTGCACATAATCAGTACCCACCTTTTGCTTGTCAGTGTATAAAACCCTTTGGGTGAAACAGTTACTTAGGTAAGGCTTTACAAACTAAACAGAAGAATGTCGTGATTAGAAACATTTGAAGAATCTAGTGAAGAACTCTTAGAACTCAAGCTCTTCATTTGACAGAAGATGAAGAATTTTGTATATGCAGTGCCCTTAGTTTTATATAATAAGAGCAGTATTTATCGAACACTTCAAATGGGCTTAGTGAATTATTGAGGTCCTTATATCTGTTAGCTCTTTTAACCCTCATCACAGTCCTTTGCAGTAAGTCCTGTTTTCCTCAGTTTTATAGTTGATGAACTGAGGTACTCAGGATCGACCTTGCCAAGGTCTCATAGCTGCTTAGTGTCTGTCTGGGAAACCATTCAGGGTGATCCAGTGAAATCACCCTATGCCAGCGTGTACCTGTGCATTTTCTAAAATAACTTCAGGAAAAGTCACCATTTCCAATAATGCAATGTAAGAGAATGTATTATTTGATGAAAATGATTTTTTAATAAAGAGGACTTCATGAGCTGTTTCTGATTATATGCTTTATATAAACAAAGTTGGATTTAAAATTAGAATGTGACTCCTTCTTTTAAATTGTCATATTCTGGGACACCTGGATGGCTCAGCGGTTGAGCATCTGCCTTCAGCTCAGGACGTGATCCTGAGTCTGGGGATTGAGTCCCACATCGGGCTCCCTGTGGGAGCCTGCTTCTCCTTCTGCCTCTGTCTCTGCCTTTCTCTCTGTGTCTCTCATGAATAAATAAATAAAATCTTAAAAAAAACATTGTCATATACTCTATAACTGATGACTACTTCTACCTTTTTTAATATTTTAGACAAAATCTGCACTTGTGTTCATTCTAACTTGTATTAGTGAACTGTGAGCACAGTATATAGTAGGAGCAGAATTTTGTTGCATAATGAGAAAAACTTCTAGAAATAACCTCTATCTAATGCAACTTACTTTCTTTTGATAGTTTCACTATATATTTTAGAAATGAGGGGAAAATAAATAAATTTAACAAGTTTATGATAAAAAATTTTTAAAATAGCAAGCATAATAAAAGAATTATTTCTCATTTATGATTTTTCTCATTGCTGAGTTCATCAGCCTAATGCACAGCTTTATTAACTTGTCTTATGGGTTTCTAACAATGAACTATGTATTTCAAGTTTCATAAGCATCTCTGCCCCCAAGCAGCAAGTTAATAATGTGAATCTATAGTGTGTCAAGATGGATGTTTTGTCATTTTCCTGGGTGTGTTTTATCTGCTTGCTTTGTAGGCCTGTAATTTTTTTCCCATAACTTTGTTATGTATCAGAATGACTGGTAAAAGGTAACTGTGATTATGTGTTTTAAAAATCATATAATTTGGGGCAGCTGGGTAGCTCAGTGGTTGAGCATCCGCCTCTGGCTCAGGTCTTGATCCCAGGGTTCAAGTCCTGCCTCAGGCTCACTGCGGGGAGCCTGCTTCTCCCTCTGCCTATGTCTCTGCCTCTCTGTGTGTGTCTCTCATGAATAACTAAACAAAATCTTTAAAAAATTAAAAATTTTTAATCCTATAAGTTTTACAGAGCAGTTTAAAATGTATGTTTATTCACATCTTTTTTTAGCATCTACTACTCTCATTCTAAATGTCTTCATAGAATTGACAGTCTAGCAGGGGAGAGACTTGATAAATAATAAAACTTATAGCGTATATGTCAGAGGTATTGAGGGGGCAGTAAAGTTCCAAAAAAGAGAAATGAGGGCTCTGTGATGGGTTAGGATGGGAAGCAGTTAAAAATACAGAGGTTAAGGTAGGCTTTATAAAATGAGACATTTGAAGCAGACTAGAGGGCGTGAGCAAGTGAACTTAAGCATTTGTCTTGGCCTGAAATGGTTGGGCATTTAACTCCTACTAGAAATGTGAGTGGATTGATTTTGTAAGGTTTCTATGTTGTTACTTATATGCTAATACATTTTCAGTGAATCACATGTCAGGATTTTGTAGAGTGTGGTATGTATGCCAAACAAATATAAGCTGTTTTTATGTCTAATTGACATTTTTCTGATGTGTGAGAGAACCATTTCTGATTTGCAAAGGATAGAGAAGCTTATTGAAAATGAAAAAATATATATGCTGGTGCTATTTAGTATTTCTTTTAAAACCTTGTAAAGAACTATCTAAACAACACATGAGTACAGTTCTTTATATGAGAAGAAACTTTTGATTTGGTCAAAATACATTTTGAGAAAATTTATTCTGCTTCATGACAACATTTAGAATTCTAATCAGATGTTCAATTATCTCTTAGATGAGAAAGAAGAGGGTATCCTGGGAAGCATACTATTACCTAGTTTTCAGATAGCTATGCTTACCTCTGAAGATCACATAAATCGCAAATATGCTTTTAAGGTAAGGAAATAGTCATACTTTTTTTAATTCTGTATTTGAATCTTGCACTAATGTAAAAAATGGATATTGACCCATACATAGATTATTATAAAAACGTATTTTATCAATGGGCATATTTATATTTAATATATATTAGTTAATAGTCTTAAGATTGAATAGAATATCCCATTTAATTAGGAAATATATCTGAAGGCCAAATGTCTTTATGTCTATACTTCAAATAAAGCAAATATGTGAAAATGCTAGTAACTGGTAAATGTAGCATGGGTGTTCTGGTGATTACTGTACAATTCTTTAAAGATTATTATGGGGATCCCTGGGTGGCGCAGCGGTTTGGCGCCTGCCTTTGGCCCAGGGCGCGATCCTGGAGACCCGGGATCGAATCCCACATCAGGCTCCCGGCGCATGGAGCCTGCTTCTCCCTCCGCCTGTGTCTCTGCCTCTCTCTCTCCCTCTCTCTGTGACTATCATAAATAAATAAAAAATTAAAAAAAAAAATTAAAAAAAAAAAAAATAAATAAAGATTATTATGCAGGTTTGAATTTTTTCACAATAAATTTGAAGGAAGAGTACTGTAAGAGACAACAACTGTGGTTTTTAACATGCACACTTAACGATCATAGAGAATATTTGCAGAGATGTTCTTGGGTCTAAGTACATCATGAATATCAGGTACTTTTTGAGATAATATTGACATTGAGACGTTAAAACTGTTATTAAATCCAAGCAGACCTGAGGGCCCCCCCATCCTCTGACTAACAATACTCACCTGCTTCTGATACACTGGTGAAAGGCTACTTTGATGATAACTTGGTTATTTTTGTTTTCAAAAACCTTACTGCATTCTTTATGACTGTGGCTAAAATAAATTTCAGAGGTTACCTATTTTTTAAGTTAGTTTTAAATTAAGAACTCTGAAGGGGTTGGTGTAAAATTTTGTTTGAAGGGAAAGTAAGGGTAACACATGCTGTAATTTAACAGTGAAAATGTTTACACCACTATAAAATTGACTCTGCTTTTAGTTCCCTTCCACTTTTTAAAAAAATACTCAGGACTAAAAAATAAAATAAAATAAAATAAAATACTCAGGACTGCAGCTGATTTACAACTTTTGCTAATTAACAAGTTGCATTATTAGTTATGGAGAAGAAAACAGCAGTTATAGTGGTGGTGGGAGTGATGGATGGCCTCAATGAGAAGGTGATGTCTGAACAGACACTGTGGATAAGGGAATGGCATGGAATTTCAACAGGTTTTATTAACAGTGTGAACCAGAGAAACAGAATTAAGCATTTTAAGATGCTATAACAAAATTTAATACTGATAACTTAAAACAATAACTTGATAACAATTACTTTCACATGTAAAACTATATGATACTGTTATTTGATCATGATTTCAATCTTTTTGTCTGTCTACTCGTTAATTTGGCAAAAGTTTATTGAATTTGTGCTCTTCATAGGACATTTTGCTGGGTTCTTAGACTTTTAAATATTAGAGTGTTGAAGTCAGTAACAGTGATCATGCATGTTAAGCATATTTTCTCTGTAATTATTTGGCTTGCTGCTAATTTTATTTTATCTATAATAAGAATAGTAATTTCTCTCTCAAATTTTCTCTTTTGCAATATTTCCTCCAAATTTATGAGCTGCTTTTGACATTTGAGGCTACTACTTATACAATGGTGAGTAGAAACTTCATGGACGATTGTAAACCTAAAGTTAGGTAGCAGACTTGATCATCATCTAGTAAGTATTTCCATTTGACAGCTGGCAAGCAGGGGTGTGCCTTGTTAGCAAAGGACTCATGGCTGTACCTTGATCTTCTTAGGACTTAGACCCATGTTCCTTCCTTAATCACAAATATGGACAGTGGTCTTTTCATTCATTTCTCCAAAACCTGATTCAGGCAGTCCAGGGACACTGTGGTGGCTTTAATCATTTTAACAATATACAGCATTTGAGCCGTTTCTTCTAAAGTGTTTCCATGGATAGTTTTATATCTCTAGCAGGGTCTGGTTATGTAGTTATTTAGATCACAGTGTTCATTGAATTGACTTCTGTCTTGATTCTTTCTGAAAAAAATTTTGAAAAAGCTAATTTGACATTGTAAATAAAGCAGATAATCAAGATTTCAGAGTAGAGTGTGTGGCTCCAAATTTATTCCTCTCTTTTTATATTTAGCAGATTTACTCTTTCCTTTACCTCATTGTTTTGTTTTTTGTTTTTTATTTTTATTTATGATAGTCACACAGAGAGAGAGAGAGAGGCAGAGGGAGAAGCAGGCTCCATGCACCAGGAGCCCGACGTGGGATTTATCCCAGGTCTCCAGGATCACGCCCTGGGCCAAAGGCAGGCGCCAAACCGCTGCGCCACCCAGGGATCCCCCCTTTACCTCATTGTATGCCAAAATAGCTTTTGTTTTTCCTTGTCTTTTAGTGCATGATAGGAAACTGTCACCAACATTTTTATGTGGAAATTAATGTTTCCTCCACAGAATTCTCTACCTTGGCCTTTTTTTCTACTTTGATGTAGCTCCTACTGCTGTTCTCCTTTGCCCTGTCAGCCCACTCGTTAAGCTGAGCTCTTGGTGCTCACACCTTGGATAGCAGTCCCTCACTGGCGCCTTTATTTCATTTTTCTTCCTTTCCTCAAGAACAGAAGCAGATTGAACTATTATAAGGATAAAAGCCCATTTACCACTCACACAGGCCTTATTCAAACCCAGAATATTTACATTTTAACTCTGAAACTTGAGATGAAAAGCTAAGGGAAGGAGATCCCTGGGTGGCTCAGCGGTTTAGCGCCTGCCTTTGGCGCAGAGCGTGATCCTGGAGTCCCGGGATCGATTCCCACATCGGGTTCCCTGAATGGAGCCTGCTTCTCCCTCTGACTGTGTCTCTGCCTCACTCTGTGTGTGTGTGTGTGTGTGTGTGTGTGTGTGTGTGTGTGTCTCTTATGAATAAATAAATTAAATCTTTAAAAAAAAAAGCTAAGGGAAAATACCATTTTGGGTCATTTATTAATCTTTTATTTCTGTGTGTAGATGTCTATGAGGATTAAATAAAATGCTGTAACAGCAACTCCTTTTGAAGACTAAAGAAATTGTTAACACAAAGGGAAAATGTCTGACATGTACAGTTCTATTAATTTTGTCACTGGTTGCTGTGGAACATTCTTTTTTTTTTAATTGAAGTATAGTTGACATACAGTTAGTGTCAAGTGTGTATCATAGTGATTTGATATCTTTATATATTATGAAATGATCTGCACAATAAGTCTAGTTATCTGTAATAACTATAAAGTTATTACAGTATTATTGACTATATTCCCTATGCTATATAATATATCTCTATGATTTAGTTATGTTATAACTGAAAGTTTGTACCTTTTAATCCTCTTTACCTTTTTTGCCTACCCTCCAATTCCTCCACACCTTATAATAAAAAGTTTGTTCCCTGTATCTTTGAGTTTATTCCTGTTTTATTTAGTTTGTTTTGTTTGTTTTTTAGGTTCCACATAAAAGTATAGTCATACAGTATTTGTCTTTCTCTGTCAGACTTCTAACACTGGCATACTACCCTCCAGGTCTTCCCCTGTCATTGCAAGATTGTATATATTTATGACTGAGTAGTATTCCAGTGTGTGTGTCTACCACATATCTGCTTCATCCACTCATCTATCAGTGGACACTTAGGTTGCTTCCATATCTTGACTATGATAAATAATGCTGCAATGGGGGTGCATATATCTCTTTGTTTTTTGTTTTGCTTTGTTTTGTCTTTAACTATTTATCTGTTTGAGAGAGTGTGTGTGCACACATATACAAGCAGGGGCAGAGGGAAAAGGGAGAGAAAGAATCCCAAGCAGGCTCCATACCCAGCATGGTGCTAAACACAAGGCTGGATCCCTGACCCTGAGATCACAACCCAAGCCAAAACCAAGAGTCCGATGCTTAACTGACTGAGCCACCTATGCATATGTCTCTTTGAATTGGTGTTTTCTTCTATGAGTAAGAAGTGGATGATTTGCTGAATTGTGTGATAGTTGTTTTTATGGAACATTCTTGAATAAAGAAGTGTGAATTGTAGCAAATGGAAATTGCTAGGGATGTGTACATGGAAGTGTGGTGAGGAAGCATGACAAGGTACTTCATTTCTTACCTCCTTTCCTTCCTATATACGTTTTTCCTCCCTCCTTTTAATTTTTAAAGGGAAATGGCAATGTTGGGGAGGACATTTTAATATTTCTATTTTTTCAAGATTGAATTATATTTTAAGTCACTCACTTCTGTAACTGTATATAAGACAAGTCAGTTTTCTTTGAAAGTTGATAGGAATGATCTATGTAGGGAACCACTTAACTGTCTTTCTTTTTCTTTTACAGATCCTGTGTGTGTCTGTTTACAATGATCCTGTTGTTTTCAATCAGGCAGCTCATCCAAACATGAGGACCTATTATTTCTGCACTGATACAGGAAAGGAGATGGAATTGTGGATGAAAGCCATGTTAGATGCTGCCCTAGTACAGACAGAACCTGTGAAAAGGTAAAGGCTTGTAGGGAAAATAATGGTGATTTCCACTTACATTTTATTCCATGGCCTGCAAGTGTATATCGTTATCATAGTACATATCATTTTATTAGTCATGATATGAAATCATTTCTTCCTCAGAAAGCAAGGATTAATTCGTGTTCTGTATAAATTAATACACCTTTAGTTAATTTGAGATACCACTTGCATTTTTATTCCACATTTCCTCTTTATTCATTTTCACCTATCAGTGTACTGAGGTGAATCCAGAATCCTAACATTCAAACTGAATATTCTTTCTTCTTACAGAATTACCTTTAATTTCCGGTAAGTACATTTTTAATTGTTTCTTAAACCTACACAAGATCGTGTTTTAAGGCATAAATCTTAGAAGAGAATTTATATTCATGAAGTTAGTTTTATTGTGCTTTTATGTTATGTTGTATGTTTTTGGAGTATAATAAATAGAAATAAAAAAATTTAATGGGTTTCATTTCTTCAGCATTTCCTGGTTAATTCTGATGGTTTTACAGTGAATGTCTCCAGAAAATAACTCATCAGGCATTTAGATTATTTCTAAATATGTCTGTGACTTGATGAATTCTACTTTCTTCTGAAACTTCAGTACTCCGATTCCTTGATAATGTGCTATTAAAATTGATCTGTGATTTCTTTTTCTCGGCTTGAACATCTGAATCATTTTAATAATCAACTATATTAGGAACTAGTGAAAGGAAATCTGTTTATAAAACTACTTAAATAGCAGCTGAATAATGTGCTTTAAAAAGATTATATTCTGGCATGCGTGGGTGGCTCAGCAGTTAAGCGTCTGTCTCTGGCTCAGGGCAAGAGTCCCACATCAGGCTCTCCCTCTGCCTGTGCTTCTCCCTCTGCCTGTATCTCTGCCGCACTCTGTCTCTCTGTCTCTCATGAATAAATAAATAAAATCTTTTTTGAAAAAAAGTAAAGAATTGTATTCCTGTAATTTGAAGAAAGATCTGTGACCCACTTAAGTTCTTTTCCAGTCAGCAGCAGTTAAGCATACATCTTATACAAGGAAGATGCTTGCTTGCAGGTCTGGTAGTTTTTTCCTCTCCTCTCAGGGAATTAGGGGACTGTTACAATATAAATCTTTAGTTTTGGTCGATTACTGTACCTATTAAGTCTTGATTTGTTGGTTAAAAGACTGAAGTTGATGCTATGTAAATATATTTGTGTTTAATTTTTTTCAGTATCAAATCCAAATCAACTTAACCCATCACTAGTCATTACAGCTAGGAAAAAGCAAGGAGAGAAAAGAAAGACCCAGATTAAACACTAGGACACCTATTTAAAAAAGAAAGAGAGGGGGAGAGAGAGAGAGAGAGAGAAAGAAAGAAAAGAAAGAAAGAAAAAGAAAGAAAGAAAGAGAAAGAAAGAAACCTCAACCATTTGCATATTCCAAGTTGAAAGCTAATTTGCTTTTGGAATTTCATGTGTGAAGATTATCCAAGTTGGGGTTCCCTGGCTGGCTGAGTCAGCAGAGCATTGGAATCTTGATCTCAGGGTCATGAGTTTGAGCCCCATGTATGGGTGTAGAGTTTACTTTTTAAAAAAAAATTACATAAATAATAATAAAAAAAAAATTAAAAAAAGGGATCCCTGGGTGGCGCAGCGGTTTGGCGCCTGCCTTTGGCTCAGGGCGCGATCCTGGAGACCCGGGATCGAACCCCACATCGGGCTCCCGGTGCATGGAGCCTGCTTCTCCCTCTGCCTGTGTCTCTGCCTCTCTCTCTCTCTCTCTGTGACTCTCGTAAATAAATAATAAAAAAAAAAAAAAAATTAAAAAAAAATTACCCAAATGGACGTAAAGACAAAATGATTAGCACTTACAGGTAGGGAAAATGTGTGGGTGAAAACAGTTAATTAAAAACCTTAAGATAATTTTAACCTTAGAGAAAAATTTTCAAGAAACTCTTTAGAATAAGGAAATCAGTATCATAATTTAAATATTTGATTTTGAGATAATCTCATATTGTATGTTCTTATCTGAAATTCTGAGAATTTCAAGTTTTATTTTTTCTTATATTTTTCACTCTAAAAACTGATAATTACTCATTTCAAGTGATAAAAATAATAGTATTTTGGTTGGATTTCTGACAGCCTATTAGTTGAGTATGTGCCTGTAACAATTTTTAGCAGGTTTTGTTGATATGATTACTCAGCCAGAAATTATTGAAGGCCACCCATGTGCCCAGCCTGATGTCAGTCACAATTATCCTGTAGAAATTGTCTTTTCTTCTACTTCTTGCTGTTGGCATTTTTGGTCTCTCTTAATATTTCAGACTGAAGGAACCTAATTATTATAATATTTTATATGTATAGGGAGGTTTTATTTGCTTAGTTTTAAGCAAACACTCTCTTAAACACTCTTAAAACTTAGTTTTAAGCAAATACTCTTCCCTGTATGGCCAGAATACTTACAAATATTTATCAGGGCATATCACCTACAAGATAAAGCATATAGGTTTTAACTTGATAGTTCGTTTCTCCTAAATTCATTTATTCCCATTTGAAAAGTCAGTATATATGTCTTTTAAATTTTATTTCATTTCTTAAATGAGTCTTTGGAAAAATGAAGATGAAAGGGCAGTGCTGTTCTAATTTAAAATAGTAGCTCTAGATTAACTAGAGGTAACTAAGTTTAAAAATTTTGGGCAAAGAAAAAAATTGGGGGCAGAAGTCTATCTATAGCTGTATATGTGTGGGTTATGTATTTCTTGCTCATCACTAACACTGGCAGCAGTACCATATGAGGATCCAGTTGGAGCATCATTATATATTGAAATGTGGAAGATTGGCTAGTTCCTAAAAGGCCTCCCTACAAGGCATGATCTCGGCAATTTCATGCAGGTTCAGATATTCAGCTTGGTCATGTCAGAGTCTGGAAGTGATTGGTCTCAGAGAAGCTGATTCTCATCAAAAAGACCTAGATATAACAACTGGAATGGTGAGCAATAAAACTGTCTGGTGGCCCAAACACGTACTGTAAAGAAGCACATTCTTCCAGCGGGGAGATCGGTGCGAAATGCCAGATTTTAATCCAAAATTGCTTAATACGATAGAATGATAATAGTAATAAAGTCTTGGGCAGCCATTGATATACTCTTCTGATCCTCACAGTCCTATAACCCTGGTGCTACACTTATCCCCATCTACCAAAGAGGAGATTGAGGCACAATAAATTTCCACACCTTGTCCAAAGACACAGCTGGTAAGAGGTAGAGCTGCAGGCTGAACACAGAAAGTCTGGCTGCAAGAGCCCAAGTCAGATCCTCTTGAATACAAACATGCTAGTTAGTCATATGGTTCAGATCTTAGACAGTGATCACATGGCCATTTCCACCACCAGACTCATGTTTGTCTCAAGATGAATTAACCCTTCTGCCTGGAAGCCACATTGTTTATTTGAAATGACTAGTTGCGGCAGTCTTTAAGTGTGGATTTTGTGATTTTTACTGTTAAAGAGCAGTCCTAATTTGCTTTATTTCCAGATTTCTAATGGGGACCTCCTTACTTTTTATCTCCAGTGCTTTATACACTGTATATTTTATGTTTTCTCCCCCTTCTCCCCCTCCTATTTATGCATTCTGATGTTGTGCTTGAATTTTCCTATCACCACATTAGGGATTTATACAGGCTTGTCCTCTGTGACTCTTTCAATTTATTTGTAAAGTTGAGGGTAATTTTACATTTTTCCTAGATTGAATCCAAGTAATAGTATGTGCATTATTTCATCTGATTTACTATGATTTTCTTCTCTGATTTCAGAGTGGACAAGATTACATCTGAAAATGCACCAACTAAAGAAATCAATAACTTTCCCAACCATAGAGTGCTAATTAAACCAGAGGTCCAGAATAACCAGAAAAACAAGGAAATAAGCAAAACTGAAGAAAAAAAGGCATTAGAAGCTGAAAAATATGGATTTCAGAAGGATGGTCAAGATAGACCTTTAACAAAAATTAATAGTGTAAAGTTGAATTCTCTGCCATCTGAATATGAGAGTGGGTCAACATGCCCAGCTCAGGCTGGACACTATAGGCCAGTCAATGTGAATAGTTCAGAGAACAAAATAGTCAATGTTAGCCTGGCAGATCTTAGAGGTGGAAATCACCCAAATACAGGGCCCTTACATGCAGAGGCTGATCGAGTCATCCAAAGGACAAATTCAATGCAACAGTTGGAACAGTGGATTAAAATCCAGAAGGGGAGGGGTCACGAAGAAGAAACCAGGGGGTAAGTGTCTTTTTGTTTTGTGTTCTGAACCCAGACCCAGATTTCTTTCACACTATGTCAGTGGAGATTGGTTTCTGAGACACCTATTGAAAAATATTAAACTGTGCTTTTAGAGATTGTAGCTTCCTTTCTCTCATCTTCATGGTAACCAGACCTGAGTGTTTTTTTCTGTCTCCCTTTGTTCTGTCCAGATTTCTCAAAGAGGTCCTTACCCAGTAGAGGAGAAAGTTAAATAAGTGCAGTATACTGTGCAAAATGAAGGAAGAACATGATGCGTACAAGAATAGGGACAACCAACACAACCTATAGGCCCAGGAAAATCATTCTGCAGGAAGTGAAATACAAGCTGAAATATAAAGGGTGGCATGCTTATCTTGGTTTAGATAAGCAAAACTGCAGAGTTGATATGGAGAGGAAAAGGAATCCAGAGACATCCAGTACTGCTTAGGTACATTGGCTGTGATAATGCAGGAGAAACAAGGCTGAAGAGATAAGCCAGAAGAGATGTGTTCATATTGGTGGTTCAGAAAGGTCACTCCAGCTGCAGATTCTGGAGAATGAATTAGAGAAAGTTCAAAAGCTGTTAAAGTAAAATGAGGAGAGGAAGGGGATGTATTTAAGGAGGATTGACAAGGTTAGTTGAGAGCTTGGATGTGCTTGATTGCAAACTAGTATCAGTCTAGTTTGAGTGAGAGGGGAAAATCAAGAATGACATCCTGCCTTTAGGCCTGGTCATCAAAGGTTGTCCATTAACCATTTAAAGAAGATTTGTGAAAAGGGAAGATGATAAATGACTGGACTTTGAATCAGGTTTGGGGCATCATCATTATATCAAAAGTAAATTCATAAGAGTAGACAAATTCACTCATCTGGAGGCTGGATAAAATAAAGAATTTAACGGTAAACCTGAAAGGATGTTTAAGAGAAAAACAGAGTTGGGATGGCCTGCAAAGGAGATGAAAAATAAAGGCCAGAGGAGATGGAGAAAAAGCAAGCACCCACCGATACGAAACAGTGTTCTGTCATTAGGCAGGAATTTGGTGCTGCAAATTTTAAAAATACTTTAATGTACTTGCAGATGGAAGAATTACCTGAAGAGTTATTTTGTGACTCTTACCTCTCAGTAGTAGTAAACCACAAAACAATGGCACTGCTATGTTTCAGTTAAACGAAGATGAACTTAACAGTGAAACTTCTGAGGTATAGGAACATTCTTCCTTTGCTCAGTTGGCGTGGCTGACATCTGCAGCTGTCAGCCAAAGTCTCCTTTCAGGAGCAGCTCAAAGGCCGGGGTGCACTTGGCCTCATCTTTTGTTATCTCAACCAACACTGCAAAAACACACCCGCAATGTGTTGCTCACTTTCATTTTCTTCTCCATCCTCAGCACTCACTTTTCTGATTTTCCAAAGGGAGAATTGTGAGACAGATTTGCTATTTCTGGCTGAAGAGAAGCCAGAGTTCATTCTGGGAGGGGGACGGGTAGGGAGTGAATGGATGTTCCATAGTACTTAATACTTAAGGTAACCATTTTTCAGGGAAACCATAATAAAAATTCCAGCCATAATATGTGCTGAATCTCTACCCAGCAAATTAGATCTCACTTCTTAGTGAAATCACTTTCCTCAATGATTTCATACTTTCTTACAGTTGAAACTGTATAGTTAGAGGTTCAACAGATGTCTGGAAGTTAGGTTTTTTAAATTGTTGAGCATAAGTATTAGTTTCCAAGAACTTTCGGGTCTTTTACTGGGTATAATTAACATATATAAAGGCTTTCTGTGTGAGTTTTTTCTTTTGAATGCAGACCTATAGCTTCTGAAGGTTATTTTGAGCTAAGATTCTCTCTGTGTTTTTCTCCCCTTCTACTTTGGATTCACTGGCTAGAGTCTACTTTGGATCATTGGAGACACATCATCTACACTATTATATGAACTTCATACTTAAAAAGTAGTTGTGATATTTTATAATGAAATCATTTTTATTGGTGGAAAGCAGCATAAAGGTTATTCATAGTATAATTCATTTTGTAAAACTTTATGAAAGGCTTGCTTTTATTATTAAAGTTCTGATAGAAAGAAAGGACGTTTAATATTTAGTCAAATAGTAGATCTGCATCTGTGAACAGCGCTTTAAAGCTTCTTTGTGAGTGGCAGGCACTGTTAGGATGCAGGGTGCCTTAAGCCATTGTTCTGTGTGGCAGAATCACAGGGACAGGGTTTTCATGGTGTTTGACAGGCAGGTGCTGGTGAATGGAGCACCAAACCTGATGAAGGAGCTCACAGTATTCATTTCTTAAGCTCTCACTTAAAAGTAAATCACACGTTGCTTAATTTGAATTTCTTTGGGGCAAACCGCTGAAGGAAACTAGTTTTTGAAAAACAGGTTTCAAAATGCTAGAAAGTATATGGGCTAAAAAAGAACTTTACTTGATAACAACCTAACTTTCTATTAAAATTCTTTAAAAGCAGTTTCAAAATGGCAGACGTGCCTTTTTAACTTTGTAATCCTTAATTAGCCTACTGTTAATGATCATATGATATGTTAACAGCTCAAGTTCCATATATGTCTCTACAAGAGGGCCCAGCTCACGTATTGTGAATGCTTCAGGGCACGCACTGATGGAGGTGTTTGGTGCTATAGATTTTTCTGAAATGGAATTTAAACATTAGTTATTAGGCAGTTTTTGTTGTGTTTTAGATTAACAATGTATGTCCCTTGCTCCCTTGCATATATGTTTATAAATAATCTTTTTCTTATTTCCAAACTGGATATAAAGTTAATATTGTCAGCATATATGCTTCTATGATGTGGTTCAGTACTTAGTACAGAGCCTTTTGCATATTAAGCTTTCTATAATCTTGAATTTGTGAATGACCAAATCAAGGTATATTGGGGTAAATGACGTTAGAAATAGGACAGAATTTTTGGATGGAATCTATTTCTGTGATTGATGTGCTTCCTAAGCAGATAGCCGTGGGGTTACCAACTCTGGACTTTTTCCAGTTTCTAGCTCTAGTGTTAGTAGAGAAGGTGGGGATAAGAAGGAAGACGAAGCAGAGGGAAAAAAGGTGGGGGGGGGGGGTTGATATTTGTGGTGAGAAAGCAGCAAAGGAGTGAACCTTTATACTGATTATATCAGAGTACCAGGTAACTTTCTTCTTCACCCCAGGCCCAAAGGCATCCATTGGTTAGCTTTGCTGCAGCAGTTCTTATAGGGATTGGAGGTAGGGGTGGAGTATGGCACAGTGTTCGATTTTGAGCAAGTCTGTTGTAGGTGAAGATTTTGCAAAACTGAATAACAACCAGCACGATGAAGAAAATTTAGTGTAGCAGGAATGGTTGAAGGAATTGGAAATATTTCAAATACAAAATAAGACACACGGTTTAGAACCTTAAGATAGCTTTGTGATCAAATCATAGGGGCACCTGGGTGGCAAAGCCTCTGCCTTTGGCTCAGGTCATGATCCCAAGGTCCTGGGATGTAGCCCAGCATCGGGCTCCCTGCTCAGTGGGGAACCTGCTTCTCCTTCTCCCTCTGCTCCTCCCCACCATGCTCATTCTCTCTTTCTCTTTCTCTCTCTCTCTCTCTTTCTCTCTCTCTCTCTCAAAAAAAAAAAAAAATCAAAGATGAGACAAACCAAATCTTCAATAATTTCACTTTGCCATATATGGGTAGCATGTGAAGGGCTCTTCAAGATTATTCCCTTTCTAATTTGGGGAATATATTTTATTTTTAATTAAATCATTACAGATGAAAAGGTTTTTTTAATAATTGTTTTGGTTTGGAGGAAATTTTTTTGAATAGAAGGATTATTTTGCTTTTTCATTAATTGCAAAAGTCTGGGAATCATTGACCTAATGAAAAGAATGCTACTTAAGGAAGTGAAAGACTTCATTCTACTTCTAGTAGACTTACTGACCCTTCTTTTAACCCAGATATTAAAATGATATGAGGAGGGATGCCTGGGTGGCTCAGTGGTTGAGCATCTGCCTTTGGCTCAGGTCGTGATCCCGAGGTCCTGGGATCGAGTCACGCATCAGGCTTCCTGTGGGGAGTCTGCTTCTCCCTCTGCCTGTGTCTCTGACTCTCTCTGTGTGTCTCTCATGAATAAATAAATAAAATCTTAAAAAAAAAATAAGAGAATATGAGACATTTCTGGCTCAGTCAGTAGAGCCTGCAACTCTTGATCTCAGGATCATGAGTTCTTAAAGTCGATTTTATTGTGATCACTTTTAAAGGGTTAAGTTTGCATTTATAATTTGAATTGTAGTTAGTTATACCTTTTGCCAATTTCTGAAGATGGGGGACACAAGCTACACAAATTCTGACTTTATTTAGAATTTTTAATTGATTTTTTTTAAAATCCTTTTTATATAATGTATCTGACCAAGCATGAGGTTATCTAAAGGATCATTTTGATAAATTCAAAGCAGTGTTTTTATCACAGTGTCTTTAAAAAAAAAAATGTAAACTAAAATTCAATTTTATTCTTTCATTTTAGGAAACTGAAATAATATGTGCTTAGTAATATGCCATATGTATCCATATCCAAAAATAAAGCATTTTAAAGGAACTTTATTTTAGATGCTTAATATACATGAGTAACTTTTAGATTGCTTTAAAAAGCCTCCCACAAATGTTTATACGAAGGTGGAATATTCATTTCTATGCTAGAAACATGTAAAATTCCTAAGATTTGCAGTTGTACATCTAAATATTCTCATGTTTAAGTATTTTGTCTTTAAATGGTTCAATTTTGAGCTTTAACTTCAAGTCATATTTATTTTCCAAATTAAGAAAACTTATCAAAAGAAAACTTACCAAGGGGAATTTTCTCATCCAACCACAAGTGTACTGATGTGCTTCTTCCTATAGAAATAGGCATGCTTTCTGAAGGAAACATCACAATAGAGAGTCACACCTGCAGTAGTTTACTTACTGTCTTCATGCACAAGTCAGACTCCTCAGTATTCCATCCCTACACAGAAATCTCACTTAGCTGCTCTGGTGAGATGTATGAAAAGATTCTAGGGGTCTGTTTATATAAAAGCAAGATATGGAGACTTGAGATTAGATCTTGAACATTCTTACTAATAAGTAATTTTCCTTTTTTTAACCAAACTGTACATTTCATGGAATTAATAGTCTTTTATGTAAATAACAAAGATGTTTTTTACTTAGTGTAGTAAATTCATCAAACTGAATTTTGAATTATGAATAAAAAGGTTAAAATCTGTTCATTAGTATTTTATATCCTGTGTAATATTTTGATCAACTTTTTAAAAGTCCCAGTATATATTTTACTTACCAGAATGTACTCTATTTAAAATCTGGAAAACACTTTCTTCTTCATTTTTACATTTCAATTATTTTTTTTTTTAATTTTAGAGTAATTTCTTACCAAACATTACCGAGAAATATGCCAAGCCACAGAGCCCAGGTTATGGCTCGCTATCCAGAAGGTTATAGAACACTCCCAAGAAACAGCAAGACCAGGCCTGAAAGTATCTGCAGTGTAACCCCTTCCACTCATGATAAAACATTAGGAACTGGAGCAGAAGAGAAACGGAGATCAATGAGAGATGACACGATGTGGCAGCTCTACGAGTGGCAGCAGCGTCAGTTTTATAATAAGCAGAGCACCCTCCCTCGCCACAGTACTTTGACCAGTCCTAAAACAATGGTTAATATTTCTGATCAGACAATGCACTCTATTCCCACATCACCTTCCCATGGGTCAATAGCTGCTTATCAGGGATATTCCCCTCAGCGGACATACAGATCAGAGGTATCTTCACCAATTCAGAGAGGAGATGTGACGATAGACCGCAGGCACAGGGCCCATCACCCTAAGGTAAGATAAGTTCTGCTAACCTTGTGGTAACCACCTCTCTATGGGTGCTGTGTTTCATTTCTGTCTGTACTATTCCTTCTTTAAATGCAGAAGATAAGAACATAGGGAGGAGGTTAAGCAAGGCAGCTGTTTTGTTTTAAAAATTAAGGAAGAGGGGATCCCTGGGTGGCTCAGTGGTTTAGCTCTTGCCTTTGGGGCAGGCCATGATCCTGGAGTCCCGGGATCGAGTCCGGCGTCAGGCTCCCTGCGTGGAGCCTGCTTCTCCCTCTGCCTGTGTCTCTGCTTCTCTCTCTCTCATGAATAAATAAATAAAATCTTTAAAAAATAAAATAAAGTAAAATAAAAAGGAAGAATAATCTGCAGTGTCAGAATCTCACATATAAAAACCTCACCTTGCAATGCATGGTCCTTCAGGAGCACAGAAATAGTGATTTTGAGCAGATGCTTTATGCATTCTATGCTGGATAGATCAGCTTTCTGTGTAGGTTTCTTGCGTTTTTATTGGCTCTTCACACTTAAATTCTACACCTGCTGTCTTCCAGCATACCTGTATTCTTATATCAGGCTCATCCTGCTCTTTGCTAAGATAAAAATGCTAACCTCGTCTTCTGAGCAGCTGCGTATATGGCTTATTGAAATATCTCCTTAGATGCCCAATTTAATATTAGAATAACAATGTTTACTGGTCTATATACTTTTTAAAAATTAAGATATACATAGAGATTATGTTTTAATTTGTACATGCAATTGGTTTAAGCATTGCTTAGTATATTATTTGGAGTGAATTCAGGTGCTTTGTGTTAGCTAGCTTTTTATAAAACTAAAGCAGTTGTTTTGATCAGTCACCCTATACGCAGCCAGTTCTTTAATGTCTAACCTAAAATGAAAGGAATTTTTCTGTCATTTTCTTTTTAATTCTAAAGAATGTTTTGCATTATACCATTTTAAAATGTACCTTTTCTTATTCTTGTGACAGACTGAATCCTTTAGTTATAACATTGCATAAAGCTGTATGTGTTTGACTTTCCATAAATAAGCATTAGTTAGAAATGAATAAGTCAATTGAGTTGGTTGTCTTTTTTTTTGGAGGAAGCTTTAGGTTGGCTTGCCCAAAAAAGGCTCACTTTGAACTCCATGGTAACAAAGTTCACTGTTTTGTCACTTTGTACATCCAAAGGCTAAATCATGTTCGTTAAAAAATCATTATTACACTAGCGTGCCCGGCTAGCTCAGTTGGTTAAGCATCTGAATCTTGATTTCGGCTTAGGTCACCGATCCCAGGGTGGGGAGATTGAGTGTTGTGTGTGGCTCCATGCTCAGCAGGGAGTCTGCTTGGAGTCCCCCTGTGTGTGCACATGCACTCGCACTCTCTCCCTCCTTCCCTTTCTCTCTCTCTCTCTCAAATACATAGAGTAAAATAAATAGTAAAAATATTCATGACTAATCTCTAATACAATTTATTAGTGTGTAATTGAAGTGTTCTCCTATTTTTCATATTCTTGGCCAAAATTTAGCATCTGTTTCAACAACAAATATAAAACGAATGTATACTCTAGTTCCCAGTCAACTAATTGTCTGCTGCTTCTTTTCCCAAAACCTTCTTAAACATTACCAAAATTTTCTTTCAAACTATCCTGTCATTGTCCTTGATGAGATTAGTTATTTCCAAAGTCCGTGGATCCCTCAGCGTTCCCATTCCCTTTCAGAAAGTCTGTAAATGAGCTCAAAACTATTTTTATAATAGCAATAATAAGGTATTGTTCATTGTGTTACCATTTTTGTTTAAGATTTTATTTATTTATTCATGAGAGACACAGAGAGAGACAGAGGCAGAGACACTGGCAGAGAGAGAAGCAGGCTCCATTCAGGGAGCCTGATGCAGGACTCGATCCTGGGACTCAATCCTGGGACTCCAGGATCACGCCCTGGGCGGAAAGCAGGTAGTAAACCGCTGAGTCACCTAGGAATCCCCTGTGTTACCATTTTCTAATAGCCCCAAAGCAATGGTGGGTATTGGCACCTTAGTATATATCAAGGGACTGGCTCCAAACTAAGGTGGCCGTCATTGTATGCTCCTGTGCCACAGACTTGCAATAAAAATAAAAGTAGCAGTTTCACTTAAAAATCCCTTTGATGAAGCAGTAAAAGATAATTTTATTTAATCTTGACTTTTCATTATATATCATTTTAATATTCTATGTGATGAAATGCGAAATATGCTTAAAGCATTTCTCTTACATACCAAATTGCTAACTAATATTAGGGTTGACTCACAGAAAAAAGATTTGTGTGATTGAGTTGCAAGCTGAACTAGCTCCTTTTTTCACGAAACACTATTTTTATTTGAAAGAACGAATGACAGACAAACTATAGTTGTTCATACATGGTATTTGACAGACACTTCTCAAAGTGAACTGTTATCCTGTCACTTCCAAGAAAACAACTAACAGTATTTGTCACTGATGACAACTTTGAGCTTTCAAGCAAAAATTAGAATTTTGGAAATCTTGTATCTGCCACTGTGAGCTTGACAGCTTTCCAGTGCTTCAAGATCAGTGATGGTATTAACAATTGTGTGTTACTGAATTTGTATATTGATATGTGTCAACATCTCAATGAACCAGTATTTTCCACATGACCAGTGTTTGATATTACAGAAAAAAATGAGTAAAAAATCCATTTAAAGCATAAACACGAGCATACCTTGTTACCTTCTTCTGTTGCACTTTGCAGATACTGTTTTTTTTGTTTGTTTGTTTTGTTTTGTTTACAAATTGAAGGTTTGTACGACCCTGGGTTGAGCAGGTCTATCAGCACCATTTTTCCCACAGCATTTGCTCGCTTCATGTTTGTGTCACATTTTAGCAATTCTCACAATATTTCAAACCATTTTATTACTATTTGTTGTGGTGATATGTGATCAGTGATTACAATCATGGAAAGCTCAGATGATGGTTAGCATTTTTTGCAATGAAGTATCTTTAAGGCATTCACATTTTTTAGACATAATCTATTTCATACTTAATAGACAGCAGCATAGTATAAATAACTTTAACATGCACTGGAAAACCAGAAATTTCATTTGGCTTGTTTTATTGTAATATTCACTTAATTGTAGTAGTCAGAAACTGAACTCACAATATCTCCCAGGTATGTCTATAAACCAATAGGTGTTAATGTAACAGAGTATAAAAAGTTCATTGATACAGTTTCAGATACCACTTCGCAAGCAACTTTTAATATCTACTTTCATAAGCAATAATAACAAATTTTAATGATATTTTATAATGAAGCCCTAAGATTTCTCATCGTTGACATGGACCACAGAATTTATATTGTACCTTTATTTTCCTAGCATGTCTATGTGCCTGACAGGAGGTCAATGCCAGCTGGCCTAACTTTACAGTCTATTAGTCCCCAGAGCCTCCAAGGCAAAACGGTGAGTTCAGTATTTTTATTTATCATATCATGTTTTATATATGTGCTACATGATAGCACATATCTGACAGAGCTTTTGAGTTTGAATTTTTGAGAGAGGTTCCTCCCAAAGAAAAACCATGCTGCTTTTGTGGAAGAGATGCTCATCAGAAGAATTTGGGTTCGTGTAACCATTTCATTGTCTAACTGGATATGTCTCCCTAAATGTCGGAATTCCTAAATATAAGATTATATTTTCAAAGTTTGCTGTATAACCTCGGTGGGTTTCTTTACTTCACTGGATGTTAATTCCCCTTTCTTAAAACAGAAGTTGGAGAAGTTGATTAGTGGAACAAATCCAGCAAGCAATCAACCATGTGTATTCACACTACAGGCCCATTAAGTTTCTCCCATGAAGTTTTGTAAAGATTACTACTTCAAGGGGGAAAAAATCTGATTTATATTATTTATGCAGAGAGAAACTATAATAATACACTAGGTGTTAGCAAGTACCTACCATCATCGTTTCATCATCGGTATGATGTTCAAATTGGGAAGGAGTTATATCACCAGGACACTATTATTCTTCACATTAAAGAGAAAAGATGACTTTTCATTACTTCATTTTATTTTAATGGCATTCTTTTATCTGTGGTTAATACCAGTAGATAGTTTCAGGTCCTATGAAGATGTAATTTGAGGACCTAGATAGTTGTTCCTCATTTAAAATTCTCTTCCTGCAGGAATCAAAACAAATTCATGTCGTATGTATTTTGCAGACATTTTTTTATTTCATCTTTTATCTTTTACATGCTTAGACCTGAAGAAGATAGTCTGGCTTTAAACTACTGGAAGCTTATTTATTAAAGGTTATAAATATTGCTTGATTAAAACTAAAAACTTTTAAGTGTTGTAATTTTTAAATATTATTGATCTCACAAAGAAACAGACCTATATCATAAAATAATGCTAAGTATCATGAATTTTTAATCTTCTGCCTTGCTCCCTCTAGTGGATATTTAGGATAAAATTCACTTAACGCCTCCTTTTGTGTGGGTCAAAATGTGCCTGTTTTTATTTTGCCTCAAAAGTTAAGTATATAGGAAACTTACTGGAACCTTTTGTCCTTTTGAAAATCTCTTTATCTTTTTAACTCAGGAAATAATAAACCAGAGTCTCTCAAGATTGCTTTTGGTATTTCTTTCAAATATCACCCTGAATTTTAGAATAACTAAATCCCTTATTACCACCCTTGATAATGGTGGTACAAGAGCTTGATACGGTAGTCATAAGACAGACTGTCCCATAGTCACAAGGTCACCAGATGTGGTTGGCATCAGGGCAAAAGCAACTATTCTTTCCTTGTTATGAAATTTCTTAAGTCACACATATACAAGTTCTTTGACTCTTTAATATAAAAGACTGTTGTCTCATCTGTGTAGATGGCTTTATCTCAAGAATCCCATAGTAACTATGGTTTACTTCTGACACTTTTTTTCATCTAAAATTAATGTAAGTTTAGATAACAATTAAAAATTATTTCTGTCCCTTAAAAAAGTTGTATAGAAAACAAACAGCAACAGCAAATGAACAGAACAGAAGATAACTAGTGTTAACACTGTAGTGCAGGCAAGACAAATCAATCTCAGGATCACTTTTTGGCCTTGAAGTTTTTAAAGCACCCTGTAGCTCTGACGGGATGAGAGTCTCCCCTCCGGCCCATCTGCAGTTTTTAATCATAACAAACCACCAAATATTTTATGACCTATAAGACTGCCAATGACCATACTTTATTGCATTTCTAACAAAGAAAAATATATCAGCTTGATCCGTTAAGGAATTTTATCTACCTTTGAAAATTTATTCCCTTTAGGGATCATAGTAGCCAATCAGGAACCAGAAGTTTCTCTGCCTTCCCCAGAGTGTGGGAGGAAGGTTTATGAAGTCATGGAACCTTTCCATTTGTATTAAATGCTATCTTTTTTTTTCCCTTAAAAAATAAAAATTGATCTTTTGGTCATTTAAAATATCTTGTGAATGCACTAACAGTGACATTTAAAAATATAACTGGGAAGCAATTAATAGATCCCAGGTACTGAGTTTAATGATATGAAGATACTGTCCCAAGTTTTGTATGAATTTTAAATCTTTTTATTTACCTGCTGTTCTCTAAAATAGAGTGTTGGATATATAGATATTGTTGTATTGCTATAAAAGTCTTAGGGGTCATTTTAAAATATCTTTTAATAATCATTTTTAATAGCTCTCTCATGAGTTCTGAGAAACTGCCTTAATATACTGTTGTTTTGCTGTATCTTTTAAAGTAACACTGTTCCTTCTATTTCTCTAGATATCTATGCATTTATGTAGGACCTATCATCATAGTGCCTAGGCACTATGTTTGATGTCAACCATAAGAGGAAACTTGCCAAGAAATCTTGGTTTAATATCTGTCACTTAAGACAACAATTAATCTGTTTTCCACTGTTTGGATTCTTAAATTGTACTCCTTCAGCCAGAGGAGCTTACGCTGCTGCTCATAAAGCTGAGACGGCAGCAGGCCGAACTGAGTAGTGTCCGGGAGCACACGTTAGCACAGCTCATGCAGCTGAAACTTGAGGCCCACAGCCCAAAGGTCAGCTATGAAGAGTTTTGTATGTGTCATCTGCCATTACCACTTATTTTGAGCCACTCATTAATCAGTTTGGTGTCATTAGTGTCGAGCATGAGCCCATACAGTCATTGAAGCAACATTACGATCTCCTATTGACCCTTTGAGAATTCACTTATTTATACTTTATTAAAGGGAAATATGGGTAGGATGAATTTCTTCTTAGCCTTCCAACCCACTTATCCACCAATTTTTGGCCGTGAGGAAGGAAATGCATACAGACTTCAAAACAGTATTGTCATTTGCTGTATACTGAAGCTTCCACATCTGATAAAACAGATATTGAAAAGTCCTATGATTTCCTGGAAAGTAATAAGTTGAAAATCAATTATATATTATAGTAATACTACCTTTTAAATGTCAGAGATGAAGTATAAGATACTTTTGTTCTTGATTAAAAGAATGAACACATTTGTAAACCTTTCTCAAAGGGTTTAATAGCCTCTGGTTATAGGAGAAACATCCAAAGAAGTAGTCCTATGTCATGGAAAAGTATAAACATGTAAAACTTGTAACATCGAGTCTGCTAAAGCCATTTGAAGGATTTTTCTGCTTAATATTTTAGCTTCTATGCATGTCTATTTAATTTCTTATGAAACTAGGTATAATTTTATAATAATTTAGTATATCATCTGTACAGTTTATAGGGGAGCATGTATGTGAAAGTTGTATACTGTGACATAGTAGGTTGTGGTAAACTACCTGTTTTTCTTATCTCAAAATTGACTTTTCATGAACTCTACACCCTCTTTCTCTATCCCTTTGTTTCTTGATTGATGCCTACTAGAATGAAATTCTTTCACATCATCTTCAAAGGAACACCATGTATTTGGATCATCAGGTGGGATTTGTAGAATTTTTTTGCTTATGATACCTAATACAACTCTTGAAATGTAGTACAGTTTTCCAGGCTACTCAAATATTTCAGGCATTTAGAGCTAATAGCATGACTTTTACAAGTGACAGAATAAGATTCCTAACAGTGAATTCAGAAATACCAGAAAAAAAAAACACACACACACAAAACAACCAAGTAGAAAGGACAGATGTGAATGTTAGGGGCCATACAGATGCTGGTTACTGGAAAATTGAGTGCCTGAATTCTCCAGATTTCCCTTTTCTTATCCTAAAAAGACTCATATACTCATTAAAGCTTATCTCTGCTTGGAGCTGACCTAATTAAAGAAATAGATACCAAGCTGGGAATGCCTTGTTGGAAGACCAGGGAATGGGGAGGGGACATGCTATGTATTCCATATGGGTGAAAGTGTGATGGTCATTTTTAATCGTATAACTTTGGTCCTTTTTGCCATCTCCTCCTGGTGTTTGGTCTTTGCTATGTAGAGACAGTTTTATAGTAGCCTACAGTTCCTCGAATTACCTTAGTGGTAGCAATGGATGTGGATGATTAGGGTGAATGGCATTTCATGAACAGGGACTGACACTTCCATATTTCAGTTTTTATGAAATTATCTTTAATATTTAATTTTAATTTTATGAGAATTTTTGATATGTTCTTAAACATAGAATTTATTCTAATGAATGTATTTTTAGCTATATAAATTAAGCTATAACTTGTTTTAGTTTGTTTTAAAATGTTCAAACTTGAACATTTTACCAAATGAAAGAAGTTACTGTGAGAAAGGTTATAAGACAGTTGTTTACATATTTATTTATATTTGCCTACTTAAAGCAAAATAATAGTGTACTGCTTTAGTTCTATTTAAAGAGGGATTTTACATTAGGATAACCCTTTAAAAGAAGTTCAGTCGTTTTTTAAAAAAATTTTAAATGAAATAAATACACTTCTCTTAATGTATAGTTTTTATTTTCCCACCTTTTCATCATGATTTTGCTTATGGGAATGCTTTAGAAGTCAGTATTTTGTGACTCCAAATTCCAAACCACTCCAAAGAGTGTACTGTTGAAATTTAACCACGGTGTACATTGTAGACTTTGAAAGCAATCTAATAAAGACAGATTAGCCAATGAAATAGTAAAAGAAGTCTTCCCTCAAAATGCCACACTGCCAGAAAGGCTCTAAGATACATGGTTAATAACATTCATAAAAGCTTTTGCCTATAAATAGAGATAGTTCTGAAAAATGATGGGATACTACAAAAACTAGGTTTGAAAAACAAGAATATAAATATGAATCTGAAGTTATATAGTATCTCTGGAAATAAACCTAGTAGGTCACTGTAATTTATTACTGGCCTCAATAAAACATAACTGGAATTGCAAACACAGACCTTTAGAAAAATCACCGGAGGCTCCTAGCTGGCCTGGTCTGTGCATGCAACTCTTGATCTCACCCAGTCACGAATTTGAGCCCCAAGTTGGGCACAGAGATTACTTGAATAATTAAATAAATTTTTTTTAAAAATCATAAGAAAGTTCAGCTAAATACATCAAAAATACCACCATTTGCTAAGATGCTTCTCCTCAACTCCCTTTCCCAGACAGATCTCTGTTTCCTTCCCTTCGCCCAAGTGACCCAGATCCGATTGAGGTTTCTATTTCCCTTGTCCTCTCTAAGGACACTCCACTAAGCCTGTGCTACTGGAAAGGACCACTCTAGTGATCCTATAGGTGGTTTCCAAAATCTCAACTTTTCATTGATCCTCTCCACTCCTGCTACATGTCAGAAGTTTTCCAGTAATTCGCCTTTTTCTTATGTTAGATTGTGAAATAGTTATTTTAGTCCAATTTTAAAATTTTAGGATAATAAGAGTTACAGAATTTTAAGATACAATAATCCTAACTGGATATACTTCACAAGAGTTTGAATGCTTATTTGCACAATCAAAACAGTTTGTGATGGGGAAAAAATGAGCCATTTTTATTTTTATTTATTTGTTTTTAAATGAGCCATTTTTAGACAATAATTAGACAATATGTAGAAAAAAAGGTGACTTTGCCCAGAAACTCAGATATGCCTAAATATATAAGGTTTTCCTACAGAAAAATCTCTCTTTAAATAAACCAAAACATTTTTTTATGGTTTTAGATAATTACATTTAGTGTAAATGAAATACTTTTGAACTGTTCTACATTTTCTATCAACAGTGAGGTTATAAAGTTATATAAAAGAATTCTTTATTTTGAATTACAATAATTTTTCACTCAGCTCTTTTTAAAAAAAAAAAAAAAAAAAAAACATTTCCAGCTTTTAATCTTGTTACTGCCAGTAACCGATTTTAGATGACCAAATCTGTTGGGTTTTTTTAGGCATTATTGGCATTATTGGCATTATTGCCTAATTTGTAAACTGATTCACCAGTTTTTATATAACTACAAATTGGAAAGTAGATTTTAAAATCTGAAAGAGGAAAAGGCTCTGGTCACATTTTATACTATATATCATACCAAATGAATATGTACTAGTTAGTACTCACTTTTTAACACTTAATTCTTGTAGCTCAAATAAATCATTGCAATAACCTAAGGCCAGCCACAAAATGCAGATTTTCTCTTGCCCCTTGTGAAATGGTCAAAAGGTTTGTTATTGATTGAAACTCTCTTAATCCCTATTACTGTTAATAAAAAATAGAGCCAAGTATAGTTTCTGAGTTGCTTCAGAGGTAAAATCATTTCTGGTATTTCCAGAATGCTTATCACAAATAAAAAATAAAAATGCCTTATATGAAATTCTGAACATCTACATGTTACACAGTCAATCCAGAAATCTTGACCTCTGGTCCCTATAGCTTGAACAATATAATTTGGCTTCTAATTAACCACCATTCTGAAGATGAGTCCTGTACAGAAATGTTTTTAATGATAAGAAAAGCTATGCTAATCATAGAATTTCCTTTGCTGTTTGTTTCATTTTTAAGTATACTATTTTCATTTGCTTGTGCTTTTACAGCTCAGTTAGTAGGCTCTTCAACAGTCTACATTTATCAAGAGCAGCCTAGGTTTATTTATCACTTGTGTGAATGTTAAGATACAATAATCCTAACTGGATGTACTTCACATACCTCATCCAGATTCTATTTAGAAAATGAGTGAGTATATAACTTTTTTGGTCAGTTGTGAAGGGAGGATAAATAGGAATGGGAAGTGAAAAACGTTTCCATCCCCTTTCTTCATTTTCCTTACCCCGATTTTAGCTACTCCCTGCGTTTCTTTCTTCCTCACATGCTTTTTCTGACTCTCCCTATTAGTGCATAAAGGAGCTGTGAGAAAATTTAGATGATGATCCCTTTCCTTCTTCCTAAAACCTTCCTGCTAGTTTTCCATGTAGGCAGTGATAACAAAAAATGAGATGCTAGGAACTGAGACCAGGAAATGGGGTGGTAGGAATGGGCAGAAGGATCAAAGAACGAACTTGGAGCCCGACTTCACAAGTGTTTTGTCAGCATGCTGCCCCCCTGTGGGTAGACTAAACATGTACCAACCTTCTCCACCACCATCACCCCTCACCCCACTCTGATTTTATTATAGCACTCCAGTAGCCAACCTTCTCCTTTAAGAATACTTGCTACAGTAAATGGAGTTTGAGTTCTACAGATCTGAGCTTTACTTGCACTGGTACTGCGGCAGGTATTTTTTTCATCTTTTAAATATAAAATTGTATCATAATGTTGAATGTGCTTTTACAAATTGCCCTTAAAATTACAACATTCTGCCTTTACCCCTCTCCCTTCAAGAGTCATCATAGATAAATGCACCAGAAACATTTGCTTGAGAACCGGAAAGGAAGAGACCTACCTCAATCAACCACGCTTGTGTTGGGGAATACCTCTTCCCCGTGCGCTCAAAAGTTCTTTGTGAAAAGAATATGCCTTTGTTCCAATAATTAATAAAATTGGTTTACCTCTACCCAACTGGAGCTGTCTCCCCACTGCCAGAACATACTTAAGTCATTTCTCAATATAGCATCAAAGAGTATATTCTTTAACATCAGATGGCTAAAGGATCTTACTATCCTCAAATTCTCATAGAAAAACTGGAAATTTCTGCTGACAAACCAGTTTGCCATAGTACAATGAAAGAAAAATATAGCCCACACTTACCTATGGTGTTCTTTGTTGTATAAAAATATTTTGGGGGGATTCCTGGGTGGCTCAGCGGTTAAGTGCCTGCCTTCAGCCCAGGGCATGATCCTGGAGACCCAGGATCAAATCCCATGTCAGGCTCACTGCATGGAGCCTGCTTCTCCCTCTGCCTATGTCTCTGCCTCTCTCTCTCTCTCTCTCTCTCATGAATAAATAAAATAAAATCTTTTAAAATATATATATATTTTGGGATTTGTAAGAATCAATAGCTAAATCTTTCTGTCTTTTTATCAGTACATTTTTTAAGTATCAAATGCTTATGGGGAAGATAAATTCATTTTGATTTAATACTATTAAAACATCTTGAAAAGTAAGCAAGACTTTCTCATTTGCAAAAGTTGTGTAGTAGCATTGAGATATCTGTTAAGAAAGTATAATGAAAAAACTCTATGTAGACATAAACTCTGACCACTTTTAAACATACTTGTGCCAAGAGAAATGTAAAAAGGAACAATTAATGGAATGTATGTAATTGGTGCTGAAACCATTCAAGGTAAAAATCCAAGGGTACTTTTTTGCATTTTGTTCTTTGTGTTCATGAAAGACAGCTTCCCTGTAAAGGAAGAAATGCTAACAAGATGATTGAAAAGATTCTTGATGGCTTTCATTGTTCCTGTCAATTCAGCAACCTCATTCTGTTGAGCTATTAAGCAGGATCCCATTTTCTCTAATATTTCAAGGGATCTTCGAGCTTCTATTTTTAGGGATGATTGAGAGATAATGTTTCTAAGCAATATAGAATAGGCATTTGGCAAAAGCAAACAGGAAACTGGGAAAAATGAAAGTATGTTATTTAACATTAACCCTACTAGTTACATGGCACAGAGTATCTGTATTTTCTTATGCTTTGCTATCAAGAGCAATTCTTTCTGTCTCTCCCTTACACGTCATTTATTCTTTTTTTTTTCTTTTTTGTCTCTCCCCACCTCTGCATATTTGATCACAGAAGTAGTGGGGAGAGGGGGATAATACCCAGAAAATTCTTAAGCAGTGTATGACATTGTCAGAGCAGAACTCTTAAGATTAAATTAACAGGCAATGGGTAGATTAGAATTGAAAATTCTCTGTGTTAATTCTGATCTCTTGGCCTATCCACTGCCTACACAGTATTAGGATGGTTTTCCTAATTTCTTATGGTAATTAATCTATCCCTTTTTTTTAAATATTTTATTTATTTATTTATGAGAGAGATAGAAAGAGAGAGATAGAGGCAGAGACACAGGCAGAGGGAGAAGCAGGCCCCATGCAGGGAGCCCGATGTGGGACTCGATCCTGGGTCCCCAGGATCACACCCTGGGCTGAAGGCGGCACTAAACCGTTGAGCCACCAGGGCTGCCCAATCTATCCCTTTTTGTTAACTGTTTTCACTCATCTCAGCCTTAAACTGGGGATGTTCTCTGGTTTTGTTTTTGTTTTTTAAGCAAGCCCAACATGGACTTGAGCTCACAACTGAGATCAAGACCCGAGCTGAGATCAAGAGTCAGACGCTTAACCAACTGAGCCACTGAGGCACCCCAGAAGTTCTCTGGGTTTTAGTGTTCTCTCACCTGAGCATTCATCTGCACATCATTTTACTAGTTGTCTCTTAGTTATTCTTCACCTATCTAGTCCCTGGGTTTCTCCCAGGAAGCAGAGCCTGTGATGTGGGTGTCCTTGGTGTGGGCTTGTTCTCAGGAAGTTTATTTACTATCCAGGTACAGAAGTAAGGAGAGTGAGCAGGGAAGGAGAGAATATATTATCAACTGCCTTGGCAACTTGGGCTTCATCTGACTGATACTTATTGACAAAAAAAGCAGTACAGAATTGCCCAATGAACAACAGAAGGAGGAGCATTTATACTGGCTCCCATCCTCCTTTGACCAAGAGTTACCCCTTGAGACTAACTCTCCAGCATATTGAGGTTATTCATACATGAGAACCCCTGGGTTCCCATACACAAAGTGGTTATTGGCTCAGCAAGAGCTGAAATAAAAGATGTGCTAGCAGGATGTGGAGAAGGGCACAAAGATATCTAAAATATCCCCCGCTGCAGTTCCAGCTGTGTGTTTCTAGTTGCTTATAGAACTCTGCACTTGGGTGTTCTACCTTCCAACCCCAGTGTGTCCAAAATTTGGATTGTCATCTTATCCCTCAGTTCCCTTACCAAAAAACTAAAAGCAAAAATGGTTTCAAAATATTGTTCACCTTTAACATCATTGGTGTAACATTTATTGAGCTCATCATCCTTGGAGGAGAGCTCACTGGGCTTTGAGAAAGGTCAAGACCTTAATTTTAGCTATTTGCTTAGACAAAACTCAAAGTGGTTTAAGCCCTCAAAGGAAAAGAAAAAAGTGAGACCTAGTCTCCTCCTCCAGCCATGGCTAGGAGAATCTGACATCAGTCTTGGATAGTCTGATTGCCTAGTGGGTGAAAAGAAAAACCAATGGCAGCCTACCTAGAAAGATCCAAGCTGTGACAGTTCTGTTGTTCTGCCCCTCTAAGAGTAGAAATTACACAAATTTATAAAAATGGAAGAATGAGGAATGCCTGAGTGGCTCAGCGGTTGTGTGTCTGCTTTCTGCTCAGGACATGATCCCAGTCCAGGGATCAAGTCCCACACCGGGCTCACTGCGGGGAGCCTGCTTCTCCCTCTGCCTGTGTCTTTGCCTCTTTCTCTGTGTCTCTCATGAATAAATAAATAAATCTTTTTAAAAAATGGAAGAATGAGGTCAGACAGCTTCCTGGAGTTAGAATATGTTCTCCTAATATTTCATCTGCCCAACATGACCATATATTAAAGTTTAAAGTATCTTGAAGCCTGCATTTAAAGTACTTTAAGGACAGTTTTACTGAAAACAGGAAAATCATGAGATTCTGTAGAACTATCTGAACAGATTATTTTAGCTGAATACGTAATATCTGCATGGTGTTGAGTCAGGATAAGAGAGGCCATCATAACATCTTATAGGTGCTAAGCTCCTCATTACCATTCAGTCACAAAATCTTGACAATGTTAAAAACACCTGCCACATTATGTCTTTCAGCTAACTTCAGGAATTTCACAAACTTTTTGCTACAAAATAAGGTCTCTTTTTGGTTTATCACTCAGACCCTCACTCCTCTACCACCACCACCCCAACCTGTGAAACACTTCTTAGCCAAAACCCCTTTTCTCCAGCCAGCAACTCACTGTTTCCCAATGCTACTTTAAAAGCAATCCCATTATCAAGTTCCACGAAGGCAAAGTTGAAGGTGAAGTAGGGCTCCCTGCTCAGTAGGGAGTCTGCTTCTCCCTTTATCCCAACCCCTTGTGATCTCTCTCTCAGGTAAATAAGTAAAATCTTTAAGAAAACAAAATAAAAGCATCTGATTCTCCACACTGTGAATCTGTCCAGTACCTGTTCATTCTAACAGTTTAACACTTTACAGTTTCCAGAGCACATACAATATTCCACTTGGCTTCCTATGTATACCCTCTGTAGCATGTGGGTCAGTTAGATTTGTCCCTGTAAGTTAAGCCTCTAAGTTAATGCCTTGCCCAAAATCACAAAGCTAAGATGAATACATTGTATTAATGATTTTTCTTTCCTTTTTTCCAAAATCTATTTGACTTCCTTTAAAAGTATTGGAGTTATTCTTATATTTTCCATCTAATAAGATGGGAAAATAAAAACAATTTCCCCATCCTTCCTAAATGCATAATAATTATACAGTTTTATTTTGTATTTTCAAAAGCAAATATTTTTGTAGCCCAGTGACTGTAGCTTTTGCTTCTATCTTATCTTTATTAATTTTTTTCACAACATTCATTCAGCAAAGATTTATGGAGCTCAGTGTGTAAGGCAGGAAGTTACTGCTTACAAAGTAGAATTCTTTAATAATTTTCAAAGCCCAGGAAGGAAATAAAGTTGAGCATAAATGCCAAAAAACATTTTTAAGATAGACCTAAGAGTGTGATTATGTAGTTAAAACATAAATTGATAAAGCTTTAAATTAATTATAGGAAGTCTGTTATTCAGTGCCAATTGTAACTCAGAATACAATTGCTATTAATAAAACCCAGGTCCTTGTATCTAGAAGATATTTTAACTTTGATTTAAAGTTAAAGTATATTTTAGAGCAGATTTATCCAAAGCCAAAACAAATAACAGAGGTAATCTTTTTTTTTTTTTTTTTTTTTTTTACTAACAGAGATACCAGATTTTTACTCTTGGAATGTTTGTCCCTTTAAAATGGTATCATTAAAATACATGCAAAGAAGGGAAAATTATAACCATATCAATTATCATATCCACAATAAAACATTTTTGCAAAATAGATTTTGAGTTCTTTTAATATTTCTAGTTGCCTGTGATTTAAAAAAAATGGTACCATCAGATAATAATTTATTCCTTGAAGCTAAAGGAACAGTGGTCAAGAATGAATCATTAAATCCTCTTACTGTAGTGGATATTTGATATGTAACTTTGCTTTTTTATAGATCATTAAAACATCACCTTGGTTCATTGAATATGAAAAAAATGAGTCATTAAACAAGGAAAATAGTTTAAGCCACTGAAGTAAAAATCAGATCTGTAAAGTGTATCCTGTAACCAAAAGGATTTTAATGAAAAAAAAAAAGTTTAATAGACCCTAGGTAAAAAGAGGTGACACTCACTGTGAATAAATTATGTAAGTAAATAATTTAGAAAGAAATTACCTGAGACCATCAGAGTTTTCTTCAAAATATACCAAAGGTATATATATCTCAAAATGGGGGTTTTAGAAATTCAGCAATTTAAGTGAGGTTTTGAGTATAGAGATTACCCTCCATTTTTCCTACTGGCTTCAGGGTATTTTTATAATGTTTCGCAATAAGTGGGCCTTATAATTGGCGATCCTAAAGCCAGTACTTATTGCATCAGCCAGTTTAGAAATGCTTCTGCTTTTTCTTTTAAGGGAATGTCAGATATGTTTGACCCCTATATTATTAGTATCCCAATTTGTTGTTCCTTTTTTTTAATCCATCTTTTTCCCTTGGAGAGAAAGAGAAAATCTTATATTGTCTAGCTGCATCTCTTAAGGTACCATTGGTTCCCCTGAATATATAGCAATAGTAATATTTTCCCAAAGTTTTACTTTTAGAAAACATCTATAGCATGGACATTTTATTCATAATGCTTTAAAATGTTCACAGTAATAGACCTAAGTACTTTGCTCCGCCAGTTATAAAGAGACTTATTTACATTCCTCTATTTAAAAAGTCACTTCAAATTTTCCTGCTCCCTGTTAAACAATGAGTAGTTTGAATAGGTAGTCATACCCTTCAATCTCAGGTTCTTGGACTTTCAGATGTTCCTAGAGTGAGAGTGGAAGGCATTTACATTGTCATTATCTAAATGACCTGTTTATAAAGGCCCCCGCATTCCTCAGAGCTTCACCCTAAGCATGTCAAATTCTTTAGCGTTTTAGTCTTGCCACACTTCTTAAGAGTTTATTGATCTAGACGCAGGAGGACATTCTTGAGAAATGAATTCTTCAGTGATTAGGCCATCAGGGGTTTTTGCTATTGTTAAGACAGATTCTCAACTTAAATATTCTTTTCCTAAGAAGTCATTAAGAACTCGGGAAAAGTCCATTTTCCATTTAAATAGAAAATGACAGCACAGAAATGGGTCTTCTCATTGGTTATCAGGACAAAAGCTCTGTGGGGTAGATAGATAGGAGTCATCCAGACTGCTTGCTCCAAAAAAAGGAGGGAGCTATTAGCACAGCATTCAAACTCCAACTCAATTACAACACCGAGCTTGAACAAATGTTTTCCTCTTCTGGGAATAAGATCTAGATCAGGGGAAAAAAATTATACTAAGTTTACTTGTATAGAATTTCTAAGCCTACTAATATGATAGCCACTAACCGTATGTAACTATTTAAATTTACATTTAAGTTAGTTACATTTTTATAAATGTAAAGTTCTTTTTCTCAGTCACACTCCTCACATTTAAAGGGCTGAGGAAGCCACATGGCCACTGTATTGGACTACAGCATATAGACATTTTCATCATCACAGAAGGTTATATTGGCCAACACTATTCTAGATGATTTATTATATAAACTTTTTAAAGACCAATTAAGCCACTACTTAACCACTTTTTTTTTTTTTTTTTTTTTTTTAAGATTTTATTAGAGAGGCAGAGACACAGGCAGAGGGAGAAGCAGGCTCCATGCAGAGAGCCCGATGCGGGACTTGATCCTGGGACTCCAGGATAGCACCCTGAGCCAAAGGCAGGCGCTAAACCACTGAGCCACCCAGGGACCCCTACTTAACCACCTCTTAAAGGAAGATTCAGGAACTAATCTTTCCCAAGGGTAAATTTTATGAATGGCCATCTTGTCTCTGGTTACTGCTGATCTTTCTCTTTCCTACCTTTTACCCCAAAATTATTCAGAAGTATTTTTGTCATGAGTTAGAATATCCTGTTCCTTCTGCATTAGTAGCTGGCCTAATTTCTAAGATAGAGACTTTGAAACTGATAATTAACTGATAATTAGGAGTTGCTAGACAAATGGAATAACTGGCAGTTGGATTCCTGGCACCCCAGATCCCCTATGATTCTGCAAAGTCCACCAATAATATTAATAATGAAATTCAGCTGATTTTTTAAAGGGGATTTAATATCTTAATGCTTTATCTCATACAAAGATAATGTTTTAATGTAGATGGAATACTTGCATTTAGACAGTTTAGAATTTTTTCATCTTGATATTTGTGCAGATAGCTTGATTAACCTTTAGTACCAACTCATCAGGACCTTGAAAATTTCTTTATTGAGGACAGTTGAAATTAGTCCTCAATTATTTGAGTTAGTGCCAAGATGGGACCATGGTTGTCAAGCCTGATTTCCTGTCAGAACCGTCAGTGGATTTTTCAGAAAAAGTACAATACTTAGGGCCCTCTTTCCCCTAGTCCCTGGAAGAATTGCCAGAACCCAGCCTGTACATGTTTTTAAATATCCAGGTGATATTTTTTTTTAGTCAAGTTTGAGAACTATTGAGATAAATTATCACAAGAAACACCAAAGACAGAAGGAAAGTCCAGTTTTCTGAAATAAACACTATCTTAGTGCTTTCTAACCTTTTCATGTGTGGCACATGTAGAAAGTAATGATATTTTTACAGTACCTTGGGAACTGAAGAAGGTGCTATCGGCAACATGGTAGGTCCACTGAGGACTGAGGTGGTCCCTATCTCCACACACCTGTAATCCATTCCCAGCCTACAGGTGTCAGTTGGGAAGTTCTGCTCAAGATCCTACTAAGTGTGACATAGTTACATATGATTATGTTGAAAAGGTGTTTTGGTGATGAGTTTTTAAGTCAAGATATTTCTGATAGTAATATCAGAAGACACTGTTTGGGGCAGCCCAGGTGGTTCAGCGGTTTAGCGCCGTCTTCGGCCCAGGGTGTAATCCTGGAGACCTGGGATCAAGTCCCATGTCGGGCTCCCTGCATGGAGCCTGCTTCTCCCTCTGCCTGTGTCTCTGCCTCTCTCTCTCTCTCTCTCTGTGTGTGTGTGTGTCTCTCATGAATAAATAAATAAAAATCTTTTAAAAAAAAATTACTGTTTGTTCACATTAGCCCAGCATACCTCAGAACTGAGAAAGAGGCTGGAATTAAGTATCAGACTTCTTAGGTAGTTTTTCTAAACATTTGGACTTAAAGTTTCAAGTAAAAATAAGTGTTTTTCTGGTAAACAAATACATTGACATTACCTAAGTGTATTTCCAAGTTATTTCCACTTATATTTTCTTTTTTATTGCTTAAGTTAGTTATAAAAATACTGTAATGCCTGGATCATACATTCTCATTTTATTATTATAAAATAATGAATCTTATTATTAATAGCTATATAAATTATCAATTAACATGAAACCTAAACTTATATTAGCTGTTAGGTCAAACATGGAATTAAAGTATTTGGAAGTAAAGCATTTAACTCATTTCCAAGTGAATCATTAAACATCTTCCACATACTAATAGTCTTTCTCTGGCTCTCATTCCCTAAAACAAAATACATTTGCTGTTAACACCACTATCATAATAGTGTTTAGGATTCTCTTCAAATTAGAAGAGAATTGTTGGATTTTTTTTTTTTTTTAAGAACTTGAGCATGAAATTCTAATGGAATGCTCCATTGAAGCACTATGTATTTTTTATGTCATTGTTTACTACTTTATTTTTTTTAAGATTTTATTTATTCATTTATGAGAGACCCAGAGAGAGAGAGGCAGAGACACAGGCAGAGGGAGAAGCAGCCTCCATGCAGGGAGCCTGACGTGGGACTCGATCCCCGGTTTCCAGGATCATGGCAACGCTCAACCGCTCAGTCACCCAGGCATCCCAGTTGTTTACTACTTAAACTGAAAAACTATCTTAAGGTTTACATAGCCAAAGCCAGATAGAATATGTTTCATTAAGTTACAGAAACAAAGTTAGTTTCTAAGTATTAAAATATAGAATATTTGAGAGGTGTTTTAAGTGAAAGGAACTGCTAGCCTACTTCTAGAATATATTAGGAGATAAAGCAGATCTAGTCTTTCTAATTCTATAAATCTGGAAAGAGTGAAAGTTCTGTCAGATCATTGAAATCGCTTAAGAGGGACCAAGCTCTCATGGTAATTGCATGCAGGTGTCTTGAGCTGTTGCATATCACACGCCTTAAAGAGAGAGCCACCACATACAGGACACTTTCGTATCATTCTTAACAGCCCACTACTCATTCGTGCTAACAGCTCTTGGTTAGCTAGGTGTGTTGCTCTAGGGAATTCTGAAATGATCCTGCTGCTTCTGCCTTTCCATTACTCCATCTCTTGAGTAATTATGGATTATTAGTAGTAAAATGGGATCTCAAGAAGAGTGTGAGCTGAAGAGTATGCACTGTTATCAAATTATATTTTATTTTAACACTATGAGAACATCATAGTTACTTCTGCCAAAAGAATCTTTAGACCAACCTGTCACCTTGGTATTTTAATGACATTGAAGATTTCTCAAGTTGCTCATTAGAATGATCTGGGAATAACGGTGTCTTTCCAGGTTCCTCAAGTGATGTGGGTGTGGGTTAAGAACCCCTGGTCTAAACTTGAATTTTGATTTCTGAAGTAATAATTTAAAAAAGGGGTGGAAGATATTGTAAGATAGTTACATGTATTTACAAATCTAGGTTAGTTTCTTTTTTTAATGAGTTAACAGTTTTCCTAATAAATTTCTGGTGTGGATACAGATTTGTAAAACAATAAAAGTTTATAAGAACAGTTTTCTAGATCAGGACCTTACTACACCAGTCAACTCTGATAGGTTTCTTCCACCTTAATTCTTAGCTTTGAACATGATAGGAACACATGGTTCTCAAATTTTTCTTGGCTTCTTTGCATCACCAAAGAGTATTTGCCAAAAGATATGGTTGTTCCGTTAATTTTATTTCATGTTTATATATTTTTATCCTTGACTCTTTAATACCTTTTTTTTTTTTTTTTTAATTAGAAAAGCACTGTCTACTCTGGGGAGAACTTGAGAAATGCAGAAAAGTATAGAGAAAGGAAAAAGTAATCTGCAGTCCCACAATTCAAAATAATTGCTGCTAACATTTTTGTTCCTTTGTTGTACTAAATTGTCAGTTTCTAGAGATGACTTCTAATTTTAATACTCTGGGATTTGATATGTATGAAATGTCTCATAAAGAGAAATAATCAATTTCAGAAATGATCTCTGAAACACTCTGCAGTTTGTATAATTTAAATACTATTTTTGCTTTTAGTTTTTCTATTCCTAAGTTAGTTTCTTCTTGAAAATAACCTTTCTCAGTGACTCAAGTATTTAATAAGCTTTGACATATAAATTAAAGACATTTTACAATCACACATATGGCATTCCTTGATACACTTGCATATTTGCCCTCTCAAAGTAGTCCACCAAATAAGTCAGGCTTGATTACCCTTCTACAAAAACCATATTGTCCCTTCAAGTAAATTTGCCAGGCTGAGAGTCTGAACATTTGTCCTCAATCTGTACTATATTGAAGCTCCACTGAGAGGTGTGAGCCATACTGACCTAGCCATTTGACACATAGGCCCATTTGTAGTGCCACATTTCTTTTCTTTTTTTTTTAGAGTCAAATATTTCTTTTTTCTTTTAATTTTTTTATTTATTTATGATAGTCACACACAGAGAGAGAGAGAGACAGAGACAGAGACATAGGCAGAGGGAGAAGCAGGCTCCATGCACTGGGAGCCCGACGTGGGATTCGATCCCGGGTCTCCAGGATCGTGCCCTGGGCCAAAGGCAGATGCTAAACCGCTGCGCCACCCAGGGATCCCTGTAGTGCCACATTTCTGAGACTTAGTGGGCGATTTCATTTTGATCTTGAGTATTGTTTACATTTGGATACTCTCTGATCTCCATTTTTTAAAGCTTTCATGTGCCTGACCTCCACCCAACACAAAATAATCTGAGCCCAGTATTCTTTTGACTAATTTCCATAGTATACTATTGAAAGATAGTAATCATGAGATTGCTTTGAAAATTAAAATTTAAAGTGGATAGAGACTTAAGCTTACTTCTGTTACATCAATACAGTCAAATGAATAAGCCAAAACAAAAAACAGTTACACTCTGTTCCAAGGTCCACATTTGGTTAAGGTAACTAACATTCCCTTAAAACATAGAGGGCACTTGAAAATATAAAGAGATCTTAAATTTCCATGATAAAAATTTTTTCTCCTAAAGAAAAATTTATATCTCTAGTTGTCTATTTATACGTTACTTTCTACCACTGTAAAAAAAAAATTGCCTTAAACTGCATATCAACACATCTATTTTCCTGTGTACATGAAATGTCACTAATAAATGTCTTAATTGCTTACTGGCCAGGATTGCAGGGAAGAAAACGAAATTTGAGTATGATTGATATGCAAGTGTTGAGATTTAAAAATAAATTACTTTTTAAAAATAAAGTATTTAGCTTGAATAAAACTTAAATTTTGAACCAGTTTAAATTTGACAATCAAAACATTTTATTGACATGTAACATTAGTAACTAGGCTGAAAATAAAATTGTTTAGATAATGCATTTTTTAGGATTTATCTTTTGATTACATTATGCATTTATTAACCTAGAGATTAGTAAACTTTTATTGTAGATTTAATGGAGTCAGTAAAATAGCATTTGCTAACCATATTAAAAATGCTTATTTTCTCTAATATGTAGGATGAAAATTATGTAAAGTGTATGTTACAAAGTGCCATTAAAAACAGACTTGTCTGCTTACAAATGGTACAACTTCATTGGCCTTTTACTCTCTATATAGCATGATGATTCTCTTTTGAATGCTTTAGCTCTTGAGTCCAGAGCCTACTAAAACAAATATTTTTCTAGAGGCAGTAATTAAGTACAACATAGCTGGAAATGTGAAACATGGTTTCAGCCTTTTTAGGAACTAGGGAAATATATCAAGTCTTTGCTAAATAAATTTCAGTTTGCATGTCTTGAAATAATTCTACATGTTGTGTTATACTGTGAGAAAATCCAAAATAGAATGTTTATGGATGTCTATCAAAATTAACTTTAATGAAATATATGATTATCTAAATGATAAGATATACTGAGTATTATATTATACAATTTTAATATATTTTAATATTATATAAGAACTAGTATTTTTCTGATCACTACTACAAAGAACTGAATATTGTTTTAAGCTTTTTTTTACTAAATAATTAAGTGATGCCAATTTCTCCTTTTAAGTAGGTTGTTACTCTGTAGTTTATTCTTTGAATAAGTCATGATGATTTATCATCTATTTTAGTGTATATGAGGATATTCATTGGCTATATTGATTATATTTAGAAAGTAAAATGCAGTTGCAGCAATATTGCAATTAGTAAACTTTTTTTTATAACCTGGGAAGTATTTTACAGCATTTAATATTTGCTTGGAATGGTTTATAAAATCTGTACAACCTTGGGGTAAAATGTAAACAACTGCACTATTAGGAAGATATTAAAGTAGAGGCTATATTTACAGTGTCGTCTTTCAAATCTAGCTATGCTGTAAACTGATGTTTGCTGTATGCTCCTCCTGATTTGAAATAGATGAAAGAAAATGAACCTATTATCACCATGGTTCACACAATGATTGAGAACTCGGCGCTAAGACCCCAACTGTACCAGCAAGTAAGGTCTTGGACAGTGAATGATACTGCTTTATCATCTGCAAAATCCCTCAGTGACAGTTTTGGTTTATCCTCAGAGTTACTCATAACATTAGTGTTTTCTTATTTCATTTTTTGTTTATGTCTCTTTGGAAAAATGCAATTCATCCATGCTTTTTAAGATGCTGCAGTATTCTTAGCATGGCTTTGCTGAACATTTTGCCGTTGAATATTAAGTGTGCCATTTTCCTGAAGTTTTTGTGCAGAGTATTTGATTGATATGTACTTGGAGGTCTGCAGTACATTTGCAAATTTTTTTTACTAGATTGCCATTAATTTCGATTAATTCTAAAAGCATTAGAACTGATTTCTAGGGAAAACTTTTTTAAAAAATCTTTTTTTCCTTTTAGGGGCAGCCCCCATAACACTCTACCCTACTCCACTGTCTTAGGAATAGATAATATTTGTATGGGAGTTGTTTAAATCTAGTTTCTGTACTGTGGTATATAGTAAGACCTGTGGTATATAGTAGCCACTTCATAACATACTGGAATATCTTCTCCCAGTATTCTTATCATTCTTATGCCATCATATGCATCATCTTACCTCATTCTTTTCCCTAACTCAAAACATGTGCCATGGAGCTGGTTGGCTTTAATTTAGGACCTTGGTAATCTGCAGATCTGCAAAAGAAGTCATTTTATACATTTCTATCCCAATTTTTTTATATTTCATGGTCTAAATGTTCTTAGCTCTGTGTTTTGCAACATCAGCTTCTTCCACTTCAACACCTTCAAATTACTGTGGCCTCTGACCTGTTATAATACTTTAAAATTCATATAGAGGAAGAAAAATAACTAACATGAAAAATGAATGTATTTGAATTAAAATATGTAAAAGCACCTAATGAAAAGGAGCACCTTGAACTCCCTGGCTTTTACAGGCCACTGGTTTGCTTTAGTCATCTCAGAATCAGCATCATGGATGGGCCTCCTATCTGGGAGATTAAACTCTAGGTAGGAAGGTAAGTAAGGTGACTCTTAGGAGCACAGTTTTCAAAACAATGTAATGTGTTTGAGCAAAGTTTTCTATCAATAAAGAAACGAAGTATTAAATATTTAAAGTTAAACAGCTTTACTTTTCAAAAGTAAATGAAACCTCTGTATTTTTAAAGTAATCAGATGATATAATCTTGACATTTCATTCCAAAATGCCACTGCTGAGTACCTTCGGCCCTTGTTCTGGAATTCTACCTTTTTCAGTGTCTGAAGCTGTCACTTTATCACTTTATATGATAAATTGACGAGATCAAAGGCATTTTGTTGTAATAGGTTATACTTTCACTTTTCATATTTGCATATTTTCAGGAAGAGTGATAGCCTGGGTTTTCAGTTTGCTTTGGTTTGGATTTTCTTTTTTTTAGATTGATCAGTAGTCAGGGTTGATGATGCAGAAGTTATTGCTGATTGAAATTATTCCATTGCACAAAAAGTTCTGATTGGAGTTTTCCAAATGTGTAGCAATATCTGAGAGTGGTCCTATATAGTAGCATCACTGACCAGAGCAATAGGTTTATTTATAGAAATATATTTCTTCATTATTATATTTCCTTATTGAATATATGAGTACTTGAAAGAAAAAAAAACTATAATTGTACAAAACAGAAAGATCTGAATGGCTAGTATCAGCAGCCATTCCTGGGCATGAGATAAGCAACTGATGACCAGGTAATCAGTGTTGACTCTCAGTCCCATCAAGGTGAGGTTGTCATCAGTCAGTCCTTTTTTTAAAATCATCCATTAATAAAGTACTTAATTGTTAGAGGGCACTACTGGTGGATAACAGTGACCTTCAGACACACTTCCTAAATTTTATTAACTTGCATAAACTGAAATTAGATCTTATTTTTTTTCCTCCAGATTTCCCTTACAATACCATTATCTAAAGGAAATCTTCATGGAAGTTTATATTGTACACTCTTACAGTTTGCTTCTCTGACATTGCATTACAGTCCCGTGTTAATAGGTTCCTGAAATACAACTGAAAATATAATGGCAATATAATATTTAATAATATAATATAATGTTTATGACCTGTTATTCTGAATCATAGCCATTGGGTTTTCTCGCATGAGAACCTTTATGTTTACATATTCTTAGAAAACAGAGCACACCTGAAAAATTACCTATACAGGAATTTTCTTATAATTGGTAATATAAAAAGGACCTAAAACTGAATCAAAACCGATGCTAAATCAGTGCACATTGTGTTGAAAATCCCTCTACACTTATTAATCATTCTACCATCTTTCACAATTACATTTTTACAAAATATCAGTGAAACTAATCACTTGACAAATAATTGTTTTTAAAGGTACAGATTAATATTAGCAAATACCTAAGTCCTGTGAGCATTTTTGAGTCCTCATAAAATATCTAATTTTATAAAATATTTCCCCCAAAATCCTTTTTAGGGTCTATATACATTTATAAACTTTAAAATATATATATAGTCACATATTTAAAATGGATGGGATACTGTAGAAAGGTAAATTTTGACTAACAAAAGTAATATTTTTAACTTAATGCCAACCCAGTGTTTTAAATATTCTTAGATATTTTATTATGAAAAAGTTATTTCTAAATAAAGCACATATCCTTATATGTATGCATGCATGTCTGTAAAGTCTGTATAATGCACTTCTCAAATTGAAACTTGAGCACTGCTCAACCTTACATAATTCTACATAGACCATTTTCATTTGCTTTTCTAGTATTGCTGAGGCACTTCAAAAGAAGGTATTCAACCCAGAACTTTTTTCTTTTGCTAAAGATGAATTTGAAAAATGATTTGAAAAAAGTATTGCCAGGAAACATGATTTTATGCAGAACTTGTTAATGGGAATATTCATGAAATTACTTTTTTCTTATTAGTAGAATTTTCACAATGAAGACTAAGTAGCAAACTTCTTCAATTCTAGATGGAAGTTTTAAAAATAGATTATATTCATCTTTTCTTATGAAAAGCCTCAGTAGTTATTATCAGTAATGGAAAATAGGCCATGCTTCAAAGTTAATTATTTAAAGAATAATCTTGTTTTCTTCTTTTCTTCTGATGAGTAAAAGCAATATATAGTGGAAGGCTGATTATTTTAAGATTTCGTTGGCATCTAATAAATATTTTTATTGAATAATGATACAGGGTTTAAATAAATTTTTCAGTAGTATTAAAAATAGAGAAACAATGAAATAAATCTAACTTACTGTGCAATATATTTTTATTTTTATGGCTATAAGGATCCATCACTCTTAAATTACAGCAACACAGAACACATTCTTTGTTAATTAGCCAACTTGTGTGAAAATGAATATACGGTGGATTCCCTAAATAAAAACAGTATTCCAGTACCCTAAATTTTTATTACAGATTGCTAAATTTTACTTTTAAAATACCAGTCTTGGGATGCCTGGGTGGCTCAGTGGTTTAGTGCCTGTCTCGACTCAGGGTGTGATACTGGAGTCCTGGGATCGAGTCCCACATCAGGCTCCCTGCATAGAGCCTGCTTCTTCCTCTGCCTGTGTCTCTGCCTCTCTCTCTCTCTCAAATAAATAAATAAATAAATAAATAAATAAAATCTTTTAAAAAATAAAATAAAATTCTAGTCTTTTTTCTCTTGACCCTGGGATATAGGATACAATTCATATTTTAATCTAGATGTAGCACTTTCCACAGCTACATTCAAACTTACAGTCTCTGGTTTAGTAAAGCTGTTTTGCATTTAACTTTAAATATTATTAAGACCCCCCCAAAAAAAATAATAAAATAAATAAATATTATTAAGTAAAGTGTATTTGGGCATTTAGTAGCTAAAGGCTTTACATCTCTGATACCTTATAAATGAGAAAATTTAATTTTGGAATTATCTTTTTATCATGGATCTAAGCATTTTTAAAACTTTTTCAGATAAGAGTACAAATTCTTTTCTTGGATCTAGGTGCTTTAATTTAGAATGACCAATTGATGCTTCTTAGGACATATTCAATAATCTTTATTCTGACTTTTGTCATTAAATTCATTTTTCATGTGATAATTCATTTCTACGAAAGTTTTGTTTAATCACTGCATACCCTTAACTGGTCACAGATTCATTTGCATGAGGACGTGAAAGTAATGTCTTGAAATGAAACACGTAAATCCAGGATTTTTTATTGTATGTTTGTAATGCTTACATTTTTAGCTTGATACCCACATTTCTAGATCCACTCAAAGTTATCTGCTGTTTAAATTTTGCCTCCTTCTAAAAATGTAACTGGCAATTTTTTTTACAGAGTGGGCATATATAGTTATAACTGACACATTTTCATAATTTTATGCATTTATATGTGTTTATATGAAGTTTAATTTTACAATCTAGAATGTAGTGGCAATACATTATTCCCATCCCCACTTTGAGAAAAAGTGTGCCACTTAGTAAAATGCAATGAGCCCAAGTAAATTTTTCCTGCTATGTTTTTGTTACTGTCTTAGCAGTCAATATAAAGTCGAAAGATGAGAGAGCGTGAAATATTGCCTGCAGAGGCTATGATGTTATCTATGGTATATCTGACGGGGATGGCTTTTGAAATCTTGATAAACACAAGCAGAAATGAAGGTTTGTTTGACCAAAAGGTATTGGGAAGAAGCTGAAGAAAGGATGTTTAAATGCACGGAATAGTAATTTCTTATAGTATCATAAGACAAATGGTGTCAATGAGTCCATATAAACTTTCTATGTAATTTGACTATCCATAGTTTACAACATAGGCTTTCAGTTTTAAGAGGTTTTGAATGAGTTTCCTCTTTTCAATTAAACCCATCCTTTTCCCCCATTATCTTTTAGTTCTTAAGACAGAAGAACAAGATAAGTTTATATTGTGTATGTGTGTTTATATATTATGTATATGTATGCAGTATGTTACAGGTTTTGTTAATAAAGTTGTACTAAGATGTGTTGACATTTGAGTGTACACATACACAGTTGTGTGATTATGTGTATACCGTGAAAGATGGTTTTGACTTATGCCTGGTTCGAATATTGATTCAGTATAGTTGCTATGATTGTATTTGTCAATTTTTCAGTAAAATAATGTGTGTCTTACAAATGGAAAATGTAAGGTGCTGTATAATTTGTTTGACCAACTTATTATTTTATTTGACAAGCTTAAGTTAACATCATTTTTATGTATCTTGCATATTGTATCACTGTTAAATTTTTTCTACTTTTGTAATGATCTGTGTTTGAATTAAACTTCTTAAAGTATAAGAATCATTAAAATCCCATTTTGTTATTGTTATCTAAATCTAAAATGTTATAGGCTAAATATATTTTTTAAATATTATCTTTAAACTTGCTACCTAACATTTTTTCCCATAGTTGTCACAAGATGAATGTAGAGGCACATTATACAAATACAGACCTGAAGAAGTGGATATTGATGTAAGTGTTAGTATGCTATATATTGTCAGTATTCTGTTATATTCTCTGCCAAAACATTAAGCATAACAAAAAGCTTCCTCTTCCTCCCTTGCTCTCCAAAATGACACCAAATAAAGTAGCCTTTTCTTCTTTTACAATTAGGTTAAATTAAATCATCAACTCCCCATCTGTAATTAGCAGTTGATCATACTGAGAATCACTTAAAGGAAAGTAAAAAGCACTGCTGATCAAAAAAAGTATGTAGGACTGGAGACAAAGTAAAATTGTCTTCTAGAGAAAGTGTTAGCCTCTGACTACTTCCTTTTAAAATTTAATCTTTTTTTTCTTTTTTCATTGTATTGTAGATTGGCTGCCTTACCATGCATTCTTCTTTATACAGTGTCTCATTCTTCTCTCATTTCTCTTAGTTTTATTCTATTGAGTTATACCTTCTCCTTTCAGTATATTCCATTTGGTATAGCTTAAGTTTTTTTGTCTAACAAATACTTTAATAGATAAATGGCAAAGAATGGCAAACAAAGTGAAATCTCCAGTTTCTTGCATACTTGTCATTATGCAGTCAAGTTGGGGCATATTTATAGCTTATCCAGGGTTTTTATTTTCAAACATCTGAAAAACTAGTTTACTATAGCATTGAAATTTTCATGGAGTACCCTCTGATATTTTCATAATTTAAAAATTGGGATTTACTAAGAATTTCAAACCTTTAAACTATTGAAAATGATATTTTTCCTCCATTTAGCAAATTTTTTTTGTACTGTAGCAGTTAGAAGCAATCTTTTGTTTATATTATTTCTAAACATAAGAGCATAATTTTTAAAACATAAAAACAGAATCTAGTTGATATTTTCATTAAGTACTGTATATATCATTTAACCTATCTAGTAGTTGGTAGGGGAAAAAGTATTAACCACATTGAAATGACTTAAACTTATATGAGACTGTTCCATTACTAAGAATATCTCGAATTATTTAGGTGAAATAGTGTAGTTGAAAGGCTTTTTCACTTTATATGCATGTTAAGCATTGTATCTTTAAAAGCTATTTTTTATTTTACTGACTAAAATAAATATTGACCTAATTAGGTATTCTTTGGCTATTTTAAATGTGTTTTCTTGTTACACTTACCTTCAGTTACAGGACTGTCTACCTCCAATTAGATGAAAAATAAAAAATTGCTAACAACAGATTTTCTCTTAAAACCTAGGCCAAGTTGAGCCGGTTATGTGAACAAGATAAAGTGGTACATGCTCTGGAAGAGAAACTTCAGCAACTCCACAAGGAGAAAGTAGGACAATTATGTTTATTATCTACAATTGATGTTACTTTTTATGCTTATTATCAAGACACTGATAAAACTAAAGTAAAAAGAATTAATTCAATGATGTAGAACATTAAGTGTAATTATTTTTATTATAATAGTACACGCTTGAGCAAGCTTTGCTATCAGCCAGCCAAGAGATAGAAATGAATGCAGATAACCCAGCAGCCATTCAGACCGTGGTGTTACAGAGGGACGATTTACAAAATGGACTGCTTAGTACATGTAGAGAACTCTCTCGAGCCACTGCCGTAAGTAGCAGATTTTTTTCAAGTAAGAGTCCCTGAAATATTATGTGGTTCTTTGCTTCTATTTGCTGCTATGTAATGTGACTGTCTTTAGGATTATTCTACATTATAGCAAGAAATTAATTTGTTATTAATAATAAAAATTAAGGGGTGATTTTTTTTCTGGTGTAAAATAAATATAATTATTTCTCTTATAAGCATTCTTTTCTTTGTGAAGTACTTGTTTTACAAGGGAGATAAATACTCCACTTATGGATTATTCAAAGGAAAACTTTTTTTTTTAACTTTATTTATTTGAGAGAGAGAGACAGAAAGCATGAGCAGGGACAGAGAGAGAGGGAGAAGCAGGCATTCTGCCGAGTAGGGAGCCTGATGGAGAGCTTGATTTTAGGACCCTGGGATAATGACCTGAGCCGAAAGCAGACACTTAACCAACTGAGCCAACCAGGCGCCCCCAAATAAACACTTCTTAAATGTGTTAACATTTATTACATTAAGAGAGTAAGTATTTCGAGACACTTGGCTAGCTCAGTTGGTAAAGCATGCAACTCTTGATATCAGGGTTGTGAGTGTGAGCCACATATTGGATGTAGAGATAACTTGAAAATAAAATTTTTTTTTTACAAAAAAAAATATTTCATGGATTTTCGAGAGAGAGAATAATTTTGGGAAAGTGGTCATTGAATTCATTTAATCAACCATTTCAATAAAAGACCCCTGTGAAATGCTTTTAAGAAGCCATTGATATTATCATTTCATAGCTACTGTGTGATCTCAGTTTAGGTAAGTTTGAATAAGAAACATAATTAGAATCCTTTAACTTATACTCCTGATGCTTTATATCACTTGGGATTACCAAATCTAAAACTCTTCATCAGAGTTTATAAATTGACTATTTAAACAGTCTGCTTTAGGTCTTGTGACCCCATTATCTCTAAACCTAGTAAGCGCTCCTACCCAAGCAGCCCTTTGAAAGAAAAATCCTAGTAAAAGCCACCTGTTACAAAGGGAAAACTGCTAATATACCCTTGTCGATAACTTCAGGTAGGCAGCAGCTACCTTTTAAGAAGGTCCACAGACAATTACAGCATAACTAAGAGAGGTCTTCCAAGCTAGCAGAATCTCCACATGGCTTCTTTCAATTTTAAACACTGAATCAGTTTCCTAAATGTGAGCAGTTTTTAAAAGGAATATATATATATCATGATTGCAAATAAATCAGCACATGGTTTTGTGCTTCTTAATACCCTATATTTAAAATACCTATTCTTATTTTTAAATACTGTTATTTCCATCATTTCATTGATTCTCTTAATTGTACTGTGGTATTCATAGATTTTTTAAAAGAATTTAATATCCTTTTAGTTGTGATCTCCTTGAAATCAGAACTCTGTCTTGTTCATCTTTGTACTTTTAGCTCCAGCTCAATGTACCCCAGTGGGATGTGCATTAAAAATTTGATGATTGAGGGGCACTAGGGTAACTCAGTCTTTTAAGTATCTGACTCTTGATCTCAGTTCAGGTCTTGATCTCAGGGTCGTGAGTTTAAGAGCCTTGTTGGGCTCCATGCTCAGTGTGGTGCCTGCTTTTTAAAAAAATTTTGATGACTGAACCGAATGACTTACCCAGTGTTAAAAGCTAATGAATGCTATGCCTAGAATTCAAACCCAGGTCTTGCAAGCTTAATCCTGAAGATTTTAATCTACATAGGTTTTCATAATAGAGTCACAAAGGAAATAAAAGCACCTGCAATGTCTACAAAGAAGTAGTCACCTAGTTAACCAATGGGATGTAGGATTTGGATACAAAGGGGCAGTAAAGAGTGACAAAATGCCTTGAACCACAACACAGAGATGAGAATGTGGGAGACTAGTTTGGAGAAATAAGAAATAAAAGTAACTGTCTGGAATAGAGGAATATTAGGAATTAGGAATATGACATTAGAAAGGGGAAATGGGGCTAAACTGTCAATGCCAAGCTAATGAAAAACTCAGTATCCCTATGGCAGCCTGCGTCAAATCAAAATGTAGTTGGGGCACCCTGGGTGGCTCATGGCTCAGCAGTTTAGCGCCCACCTTCAGCCCAGGGTGTGATCCTGGAGACCGGGGATCGAGTCCCATGTCCGGCTCCCTGCACATGGAGCCTGCTTCTCCCTCTGCCTGTGTCTCTACCCCTCTCTCTCTGTCTCTCACGAATAAATAAATAAAATCTTTACTTAAAAAAAATGTAGTTGGGAGCCATTTTATGATTTGGTATCTGTTTTAAAAAATTCTGAGGATATACAATGTTCAATTGAACTGTTATTTTTTCCCTTACCAAATGAGTTTAGTAACTTAAATTTGATCAGTAGGTTTAAAAATGTTTCAGTAGAGGGTGCCTGAGTGGCTCTGTCAGTTAAGTGTCTGACTTTGGCTCAGGTCATGATCCCAGGGTCCTGGGATCTAGCCCTACATCAGGCTCCCTAAGTAAGGATCCTGCTTCTCCCTTTCCCTCTGCTGCTCCCCCTGCTTGTGCATGCATGCTCACTCTCTGTATGTCAAATAAATAAATAAAATATTTTAAAAAATGTTTTAGTAGGAATTAATTGTTTAAATGTCCCATTTTCTGGTTGTTACCCATATGATCACTTTCCAGTTTTCTTTTTCTTTGGCTTCAGGTTATTCAGTGGTCATTATAATCCTCAATTCATTCTTCTGAGACATGTCTTACTATGTAGAATATAACTTTTGCCTTTGTAAACTTACTCATATTTGTAGCTCAAGGCTACAAATGATCCTTAACAGCATATGGCTGACATTCAGTGGATGTTGACTAGATTTAAAATTGAATTACATTTTTTTCTGGCAGAATCCCAGAGGATTCCTCTGGATTCTTTCACAGTTGATTGAGGTCATTGGTTCAAATCCAAGTCATGAAGTATAAAAGATACAAGAGGTTTAACATTAATGGTTCTATAGATCAAAGCTTTGATTCTGAGAATATCTTCTCCTCACCTGGTTGGCCATTTAGGTACATAAAACTGGGATTAACACAAAGCAGACATGTAAAACAGTCTCCCCATTATGTTTTCTTTATTTTGGTATTCTATCTTTCCTCTATTAGCCCCATCCAACAAACTTACATACTTTAAGCACATAATGCCTCTGTGTTCTCACTTTTCTTCTACTTCTTACCTAAGCCTGATTAGTGAGAAAAGTTGTAATAATAATCAGTGATGCTTAAAATTTTTCAGTGTGTCACTGTCTTAGTTTGGGGTCTTTTCTGAAAGCAAAGCCCAAGATGAGGAACTGGGTTAAGATGGCTTATTTAGGAGATGATTCCAGGAATCATAATTAATAAGGAACAGAATCAACACCAAAACCAAGGACTTTTTAATTCCAAGGCTTTTCTACTTTCTACTCCATTTCACTATTTATGTAGTCACATAACCTGTATTTTCCGGAACTTGGAATCAAATTTAAATTATCTTACTCAAAAATCCAAAACTGGAATTTCAGACATCACAGAGCAGATGTAAAGGCCTCCCATTCATCTTGAATCATGTCCTAGTACTTTGCATTTATCCGCTGTAACATAATACCAATATATGAAGTAATAAGGGTAATCAGGAATATTTCTTGGAGCAGTTATTGGGTGCTAGATTCTAAGTACTTTACGTGCATAATAATCCTCATAACGCCTTGGCATGGGTACTATTATTGCAGTGGCTAAAAATGGAAAACTGAGAGAGATTACCCAGGATTACAGTGAATAAGCAGGATGTATATAGACACCCATTAAACTGGTTTGTGTTCTTAGTTGGATTCTGGCTAAGAGAACCGTAAGTAAACAGATTTTAGACTCCAGGGGATATACTAGAGTTTAGGATTATAAACTTACAGGGACACAGAAGCAGAACTTAACTGCCTTGGGGAGAAGCTTGCACATTAAATATCTTCATATACTCATTCATTCTCAGTGTAATAAAGAGTTTCTGAGAAACATGGCTATAGTAAAGTGTTATTTTTTATAGTAGTTCATCAAAACCCATGGATTGGCATGAAACCTGTTTTGAAAGATTTTTATTTTTTAAAGGTTTATTTCTTTATTAGAGTGAGCACATGCATGAGTGGAGGGAGGGATAGTGGGAGAGAATCTTCAACCAGACTCCCCACTGAGTGCGGAGCCTGCACAAGTCTAGATCTAATGACCCATGAAATCATGACCTGAGCTAAAACCAAAAGTCAGACGCTCAACCAACTGGGCCACCCAGGTGCCCCAAGATAATTTTTTTTTTTTTAAGATTTTTATTTATTTGAGAGATAGCATTGGCAGCAGGGGAGAAGCAGAGGGAGAGGGAGAAGCAAACACCCGCTGAGGAGGAAGCCTGACACAGAGCTCTATCCCAGGATCCTGAGACCTGAGCTAAAGGTAGACACCTAACCATCTAAACCCAGGCACCCTCAAGATAATATTTAAATACCTGGTTATTTTATAATTATAATACAACATCCCCACCCCCAAAAAAAGAGATAGTCAGATGTGATATGCCTCCTGATGTGCTGCAGTAGAAAGCACGCAACGGTAGTTGTGAGGTATTTTTACCAAAAAGTCAAATCTGAATCTCAACAAGCTTCAGTATGTAACTGCGAATTTGTAGGAAATAAAGGGAAACAGAAGAGCATGTAAGGAATACCACAGGAATTCAACTAGCAAAATGTAGAATAGGAGAAATTCTGAAGAGCAAGTGACCCAATCTCATTCCCATATGAGTAGCAAGGGAATAGAGAAGAGGATCAGGGAAATTGTTGTAATTTTCTTTTAAAAATTCTTAAGGAGAGGGCACCTGGATGGCTCAGTCAGTTAAGTGTCTGACTTCAGCTCAGGTCATGATCTTGAGGTTCTGGGATTAAGCACCACCCACATTGGGCTCCCAGCTCACTGGGGAATCTACTTGTTTCTTTCCCTCTATCTCTCTCACTGCTTGTGCGTTCACACTCTCTCAAACAAATAGAATCCTTAAAAAGAATTATTTTTAAGGGGTGTATGTTAAGGATTTTTAAAGCAAGAATTTCCACGTTATTTTTTCATTTTGTTTTCTTTTCCTTAGAAATACATTCTAAGGGGCGCCTAAGTGGCTCCATTGGTTAAGCCTCTACCATGATCCTGGGATCCTGGGATCAAGCCTCATGTTTGGCTTCCTGCTCAAGAAGGGGTCTGCTTGCTTCTCTCTCTCTCTGCCCTTCTGCCCCTCTCCCCTTCACCCCCTGCTGGTACTCTCTCTCTCTCCCAAGTAAATAAATAAAATCTTTAAAAAATAAAATAAAATAATAAAATAAAATAAAATAATAAAATAAAAGGGGTGCCTAGGTGGCTTAGTCTGTTAAGCATCTTGCCTTCAGCTCAGGTCATGATCTCAGGGTCCTGGGGTCAAACCCCACCTTAGGCTCTCTGCTCAGTGGGGAGTCTGCTTCTCTCTCCCTCTGTTTCTCCCCCTGGCTTATGTTCTCTCTCAGTCTCTCTCTCTCTCAAATAAATAAATAAAAATTTTGAAATTTAATAAATAAATAAAAAATACATACTGAAGTACTTATGAATGAAATGATATGATGCTTTGTGTTTGCCTTAAAATAATCCCGCAAAGATAGAGTATGAGTACTGTAGATGAAAACAGACTGGCCACATATCTGCACTGTTGAATTCGGAGCGGGTCTTGGCTTTTGTGTGTATTTGGAAATTTCCATTGTGTATGCCTGAGAAAGATTAAAAGAAAATCCACAAAAATGCTAACAAAAGCGTATTACAATAATAGGTATCTTTTCTTTTTCTTTCCCTGTATTCTAGTTTTTCTACATTTATAATTGTACAAATTTATTTAAACTTGCATAATAAACAATAACCACTTTGTTTGAAATGGAAAATAGTTTTATTTCAAAGATATTAGAAACTACAGATACAAGTTAAAGATTATAAATAAAGATTACACATTTATAAGTATGTAGCACATTGTGTTGCTGTCCCCATGGGTGGATTTGGTTGTAAATTGCCATTGATATTGGATGAGAAAAGGAGGAGTACCTGGCTGGCTCAGTCATTAGAGCGTCCAGCTCTTGACCTTGGGATAGTAAATGCGAGCCCCACGGTTGGGTGTATAAAAATTATATTATAATAATATAATTATTAAATATATAATTATCAAATATATAATAATATATTATTATATTATATATAATATATTATTATATATTAATATATTAGTAATATATATATTAATATAATATGTTAATATAATTAATATATTACATATATTATAATATATAATAAATTATATATTTAATTTTATTAAAAATAAAATCTTTTTTTAAAAAGGGAGGGGGGAAGGAAAGGAAAGGTCTTATTACATTAAAAACTTGGAGATGGGGAAAAAAAAACTTGGAGATGAATCATTAGTCCTAATACTTTCTTAATAAAGATCATAATCTGTGTTCATTCTGGCTCCATTGTTAGGTATTAAAATCCTCATTTTACTTGTTCCACATCCTAAATTAGACTCAGTCAAATTTTTGAAGTTTTCTGCCATCCCTGTAACAATCTTAAACATGCACATACTTTTTTTTTTTTTTTTACCTTTGTTAAAGTATAACATATTCTCAGAAAAGTGCACAATTTAAGTGCACAGATGTGGCTGACATCCATATCAAGACGTTGAATTTTTACTAGCATGCCAGAAACTCCCCTTCCGGTGACTGCTTCCCTAGAACACCACTACCTGATTTTTCAACTATATGTTAGCTTTTTGCTTATTTTTGAACTTTATAAAAGGTTAATCATGTAGTATATACTCTGGCTTCTTTCAACATTGTGAGAATCATCCATGTGGTTGTAGATTGCAAGATTTTTCATTTATTCTCCTAACAGTATATAACATGAAACTCTCCACATTTTTCATCAAAAACACTATTTCCTGACTTTGATACCTGTGACTTTACAATAATTGTATGTTTAAAAGTCATTACCCCTTTTAACTGCCTTATTGTACCTGTATATTATCTTCTTGACAAAAAAAAAAACAGTAAGGCTGTATTTAAAGATATTCAACACGGTGCTTGTGTGATCCATGAATTCTTTAATGAAATGCTCAGCCAGGGGGAGGAGGTTGGATGGATGGGGTAACTGGGTGATGGGCACTGAGGAGAGCACGTGATGGGATAAGCACTGGATGTTATACTATATGTTGGCAAACTGAATTTAAATAAGAAATTTTTTAAAAAATGCTCAGCCAGGTATTGGGAGAAACTGATGTTATGCCAGTGCTGCCCCTTTTCTTGGTGTCCTCTGTTGATTTGTGTTCTGCCCACCCATAATCATGTTTGAGGAGCCCAGAAGTAAAGGCAGAAACAGGTAAGCTCAGTAGGATTATGGGACTCAGGCCAAATATTACCGTGCAGTGGCAGGACTTTGCAGGCTAGAAAACTTGAAAGTATATTGTGGGGCAGCCCCGGTGCCACAGCGGTTTAGTGCCGCCTGAAGCCCAGGGTGTGATCCTGGAGACCCGGGATCGAGTCCCACATCGGGCTCCTTGCATGGAGCCTGCTTCTCCCTCTGCCTGCCTTTCTCTCTCTCTCTCTCTCTCTCTCTCTCTCTCTCTCTCTCTTTCTCTCTGTGTGTGTGTGTCTCATGAATAAATAAATAAAATCTTAAAAAAAAAAAAAAGGAAAGTATATTGTGTTTCTTCGCCTTTAAAATAATTTCTAGCCCTCAGTCTCTGACTCTGGAAGGTATGTTTCTGTACTTTTAGGATAAGAAAGATAAGGATTCTTACCTTCCTAAAATGTTCTTACATTTGGATGCCTTTATAGCCTTTAGACCCACCCTAAACCTGGCTTTTCTACAAAAGAGGCTAGGTGTTAGACTGCCAATGCCATCCTACTTAATTGCTGGGCTGCCATTGGGTCTGGAGATAATAAATAAATAAATAAATAAATAAATAAATAAATAAATAAATAAATAAATAACCAACCAACCAACCTTATTTATTCAGGTAAAAATAGTTTGCTGAAGCCAAGTAAGAAGACTAATATTTACACAATATTGATGAGATAAAAATCTTTAGTCCTTTTTCACTTTTACCTTTTAAAAATTTTATTCATTGTGAAATCAGTTTAATTCATTGTGAAATCAATTACCTATATAATATAGAGATGATAAAAAATCTCCAGTGGTGGGGGATCCCTGGGTGGCTCAGCGGTTTTGCGCTTGCCTTTGGCCCAGGGTGTGATCCTGGAGTCCCGGGATCGAGTCCCATGTTGGCTTCCTGCATGGAGCCTGCTTCTCCCTTTGCGTGTGTCTGTCTCTGCCTCTCTCTCTCTTCTCTCTCTCTTTCTCATGAATAAATAAATAAGTAAATCTTAAAAAAAAAAAAAAAAAGGACAGCCCGGGTGGCTCAGCGGTTTAGCGCTGACTTCAGCCTAGGGTGTGATCTTGGAGACCAGGGGTCGAGTCCCGCATCGGGCTCCCGGCATGGAGCCTGCTTTGCCCTCTGCCTGTGTCTCTGCCTCTCTCTCTCTCTCTCTCTCTCTCTCTCTCTCATGAATAAATAAATAAAATCTTTAAAAATAAAAAAAAATAAAAGGACAACCCTTAAGACCAAACTGTTAAGATTATTATGTAACATTGTATCAACTACTCTTCAATTTTAAAACATGTTTAGATTATTTTAAGTAATATTAATTACTTAAAGTAATTTTCCTCCATTCTCAGTTCCTTCTTTCCTTATCCTAAGACTATTGCTGTTAAACTGACATTTCCCAGGGCAGGCTTCATTCATCACAGTTCAGGGCATGAAATCTTTGGTCATGGAAGGTTCTTAGACAAGAGTTACTAATTCATTTTACAACAGTGTTCAGTATTTGTTGTTTATGCTACCTGTGCAGTACCACACTAGATACTAGTGATAAAACTAATCAGAGTCCGTGCCTTACTTTATCAATTTGTTGACTTCATAGAACTCTGAAATGTATGAAGAGTAATTACAACCCATAGAAGAGTACCTACAGTACCGTAGATAGTATCCTGAAACAGTGAGATGGTATTTTTGACCATATAGAGAATCATTCCATATTCAATAGATGGCAGGTGGTTAAAGACCAATGTGAAAATTTCCTCTGTGATTTTAGGGTGAGGGGGTGATTTTTTTCCAAAGGAGAAAAATAACATCTATATTGAGTCTTTATGAGCAGGGTTTCACCGACTTGTTTAGCTGAATTAGGTTTATTACATTACTGTAAATTCCAAGTAGAGATATGTCAGGCTTCTGGTGTTACTGAAAATCCAACATGCTAAAACACAACCTATTTAGTGTTTTTTTATTTATGGAGAAATTTTAATCATGACAGATAAGAAAATGCTTTATACAGTAAAGAAAAGGAAAAATAAATTACAAAAGTTTTTATTTTGCCCAATATACACAATTTTCTAAAACCTAAAAAGTTTGTCATTACAGTAATAACAATGTAAAGGCACATTTTCCCCATTAAAGTAATTAACACTCTTTGATTTTAGGAACTGGAACGAGCATGGAGAGAATATGATAAGTTAGAATATGATGTAACTGTTACCAGGAACCAGATGCAAGAACAGCTAGACCGCCTTGGTGAAGTTCAGGTACAGAAATGAATGGATTTTTATTGCATTGTCTCAGCTGGCTTTGACTGATACTGTACAACCCACCTTGTTAGATTTGTGCATACCCTTAATAGTTTTTACATTACTAGCCACTTAAGACCTGGGTTTAAATACTTCCAATGATAGGAATCCTACTATCCCACAAAGTAGCCCATCTCTCATCGTTTAAAAGTGTTCTTTATTCTATTAGGCACATGGTATGATACCTTCCATGTTTTGGGCTCTAGCTAACTATACTGAAGTTAGTATTGAATTGTTGAATTAAATGGATTATTCAAATAAAGGATAATTTATCTTTTTATAAAATTTATCCTGATCCAGAGCACCTGGCTGCCGTAGTCAGTACAGTGTGCAGCTCTTGGTCTTGGGGTTGTGAATTCAAGCCCCATATTGGGTATAAAGATTACTTAAAAATAAAAAAATAAAAATGTATTCTAATCCATTCTATATAAATGCCTCTTATATCAAACTATTTTAGCCTATTGACTTTTGCTAGGTTATTGAATAAGGGAAGAGATACAGCAGTGCTTAGTTGTATCTTCCCCTATTGGGTAAAAAATCCAGTTGTGTAAACAGTCAGATCTGGCCAAGTGTTAATTTTCTTGTTTGTAAAATAGAAACAATAATAAGTGTTGCTCTGACAAAGGGAGATAATAAAAGTCACTTCATGCTTGTGACCTTCCTTATATAACTTTGGTCATCTGCATTGGAAACCCTATGGACTCAACAGACAAGTCAATACAAAGAATAAAAGTTAATAAGGTTGACCTGAAGAAAACCAACTCTCTTCTATTGGTGTTGTCCAGTATAGTAGCCACTAGCCACCTGCCATTGTTGGACACTTGCAGTGTTACCAGTGTCACTGAGAAACAGAATTTTTAATTGTATTTCATTTTAGTTCTCTAAATTTAAGTAACTACATGTGGTTGTAACATTTATTTTGAACAGTGGAGTTAATACTAACTATAGTAGGAAAAACAAAACTGAAATATCTAAGAAATAACACAGTGTTCAGCAGACTGTTCCTGTGAAAGATCAGATCCTAGACTGTTTTAGGTGTTGTAGATATATGTAACCTTGGGCAGTTTTAGTGTTTTTATAACCCCTGAAACATGTGAAAATTCATTTTTAGCTTTCAAGCCAAACTTTACCTGATTTAACTTAACAAAAAATGTTCATCGTGAAAACATTATGTATTATAGGATATAAGACTTGAATAAATAGAGACATGGATATGGTATACCATGTTCATGGATGGCCCGATTTAATATTCTCTCAATGAAAATTCTTTGAAAAAAAATTCTTTGAAAAAATTAACAAAGTGGTTCTAATATCTTAAAGGTATAATGGACACTTGACAGGATGAGCACTGGGTGTTATTCTATATGTGGGCAAATTGAACACCAATAAAAAATAAATTTATGAAAAGAAAAAAAAAGTATAGTGGAGGCCACAGTAGTTACTATTTTGAAAAATTAAAGAACTAGAAGGCACATACTAAGAGATATGACATTGCACATATGGGTAGCCTGGGTGGCTCAGCGGCTTAGCGCCGCCTTCAGCCCAGGCCGTGATCCTGGGCCCCAGAATTGAGTCCCACATCGGGCTTCCTACATGGATCTCCCTCTGCCTGTGTCTCTGCCTCTCTCTCTCTCCTCTCTGTGTTTCTCATGAATAAATAAATAAAATCTTAAAAAAAAAAAAGCATTGCACATAGACCAGTTACATAACAGCTCTGCACTCCAGTTTTCACAACTGAAGTAAAATAAAAATAATAGTGCCTACCTCTATTATTTATATATTGACTGTATATATTGATTATTATAATGAATAAATATGTTGATTTTTTGAAGCACTTAGAATAGTATCAGGCATATAAAACATACTGTATAAGTATTTATTAAATAAATAAGTAAATGGGGCACCTGGCTGGCTCAGCCGGTAAAGCAGGTGACTCTTGGTCTTGAGATTGTGAATTCAGGCCCCACATTCAGCATAGAGCTTACTTTAAAAATAATAATAAACAAACAATGAAGGCAACATAAATTTAAAAGATAACATGGGGGGGGGGGGTGCCTGGGTGGCTCAGTTGGTTAAGCGTCTGCCTTTGGCTCAGGTCAATGTCTCAGGGTCCTGGGATCGAGCCCTAAGTCAGGTTCCCTGTTCAGTGGGTAGTCTGCTTCTCCTTGTCCCTCTGACTTTCCCCACCCACACTGTATGTTCTCTTTCTCTCAAATAAATAAAATCTTAAAAAAAAAAAAAAGAAAAAGAAAAAGAAGACGACAATGACTTCATACTGGGGAGAAGTATTGTAGACCACTAAAATTCAACAAGAGTTTCTATTTAGAGCTATAAGAAATTTTTTTCTGATTTGGAGAAGTGATACATTAGAAGAATGGACAGAGAATGTGACTAGTTAATCTATAGAAAGTAAATTCAGATCGCTAATAAATGTTTGAATATTGTTCAAAGTCTCCAGTAATCAGAGAATGCAAAGTAATACAAAAATAAGATTTTCATTGTACACCTTTCAGATAGGTAAAACTATATATTTTTTAATTATTAAAAAAAAATACTATATATTCTATATGGAACATGTACACATATCTGATTTCTATAATTGAAATTCACTCCCTAGAAGTCTGTCAGTATTCACATCTATGGGTAGTCATTGTTTTTGGGTCTTGTGTGAATACTACTTTCTTTTATGTTGATACTTCCAACCCTGTGGCTTGGAAAACTGGATAACTAAGGTTCTGTAGTGCCTTTTTGAAGCAGCATAGTACATAGTCTTTATGTTTATAAACTTCTAAAGAATACTTTCACCCCTTGGAGGGCTTTTTAGCTGTATTGACTATTTTTAATATCTAAAACTGATACTCAGTGGAAAAAAAATTTTTTGGTTACTGTGACAATTTTGTACTTCATTGCCCTTTAAAAAAATAATAAATTTACATTCTAAAAAATGGTATTTCTTGTTATCCAAAGTATCAATAAGAGTCATAGAGTTCTATTAGAATCTTACTGAAAACCAATATGATCTTATTTTCCAGAACTTAAGAAATTATTATACCTCCCATTTTTTTCTACTCCCTTAAAAATTTTTTTTTTTAGTTTCGTGAGTGTTTATTTTGTTCTGTTTTCTTTTTGGTTTTGTGTTCCAATTTTTTAGTCCCTTGTGGTCAGCACTAATGCAGGGCAAAATTTATTGAAGAGATGTGAAATAGTGCACTTAAGTCTGAAAATTGAATTTTTTTTCTTTCTCTGCTTTATCAAAGGCCAGAGAAGTTGCAAAAACAGGAGAGTCACATAGATCATATTAAATATTCTCAAAACTTAATCCACTGCAATTCTCATTTTTTAAAATATATAATTAGTGGAATTTACAGCTTTATTTTTTTTTTCTGTATGTGGGCTCTTTTTACTGATAGACTGAATCAGCAGGAATTCAGCGTGCACAGATTCAGAAAGAGCTTTGGAGAATTCAAGATGTCATGGAAGGACTGAGTAAACACAAACAGCAAAGAGGCACTACAGAAACAGGTAAATTAGGAGCACCTGGGTGGCTCAGTTGGGCTCTCTACTTAGCAGGGAGCCTGCTTCTCCCTCTCCCTCTGCCTGCCGTACCACCTAGTTGTTCTGTCAAATAAATAAAATCTTAAAAATAAAGTAGAGAAGTAAGAAACAGGTAAATTAGCTTTTCTGTGGTAATTGACCATAATACTACATCTAACTGGAATGACACAGGGCGCCTGGCTGGCTCAGGCAGAAGAGGATGCAACTCTTGATCTCGGGATCATGAATTTGAGCCCCACATTGGGCATAGAGATTACTTTGCAATAAATAAATAGACTTTTTGATTAATTAATTAATTGAATGACCTATAAATTGGCTTTCTTTTGTTATATTAGTGGATTTTTGACATCAAAAACAGGCATTTTTGTGACATTGAATCAGTACCTAACTCTATAAAGTAAGAAGCACAAGTTCTGCCAGCCTTACCCACAACAAAAATAAATTGCTGTTTTTTGTGTATAATTATACACATATATATTGTTTTGCTTTTATGAATTTTTCCCCACAAAAAGTGGAATCAATGTATACTTATTTTTCAACGATTTGGTTTTTTTCTCCTTAACAATACAATGCAATAATAACTGTGTAAGAATCCATTGTATAGGTGAACTATAATGTATCTCTGTCTGTGTTGTTGAACATAGAGGTTGTTTCCAGGTTTGGGGTTTGTTTTTTTTTTTCCTGTCATAAGCCATGCTATATATAATTCTATATATTACTCCATGTCTGTGTGTGTGTGTGTGTGTGTGTGTGTTATTGTATATATAACTAAACACACATGCTAGTACCTGTGGATTACAAGAAGTAGGAAATGAGTACACATCTTCCATTTTGATAGGTACAGCTAAATTACCCTCCTAAAAAGTTATACTGAATTACATTTACAAAAAAAAAGAAAAAAATTACATTTACATTATAACTGCTTCAGAAAACCCATTTCCCTATACTCTTATTTAAACTAGATATCTTAATTTGTATTTTTTAATGTAATTGGTTTCAAATTCTGCAAATATTAATAAACAAGGGATTAGAAACTGAAGGCCTCATTTAAAATAAATGAAATAGGGATGCCTGTCTGGCACAGTCAGTAGAGCATGCAACTCTTAATCTTGAGGTTGTAAATTTAAGCCCCACTTTGCGTGTAAAGATTACTTGAAAATAAACTCTTTAAAAATAAGTGAAATGAAATTGTTCCTTTTTTATGTAGATTTAAAGAATATGTTTAGTATAAATAGTTATGTTTTTTTATTTTTTTTAATAGGTATGGCAGGGTCAAAGCCTTTCTCAACTGTTAAGTACAAAAATGAGGTAAGTTTGGATTGTTTATCTCTAAATTTTTTAAATGTGTAAAACATGAATTAGAATTTAAGTGTCTTCTTTTCATAACAAATATATTTAAGATTGTTTTTTAATCTTGAAATTTCACTGATTGAGTAATTTGATACTTCTAACAGATGTGATTTTTCTTCCCTTAATGCAATAAAAAATTAAATCACTACTTTTCATCTATGTTAGAACTTTAACATTGTCATACTTTTTCTGATATAAGTAATTTGAATATTTATCATTGTTTCTTACTCTTGGTAAAATTTGTAGGATGATTGATAGATAAGTTAGCCATGTGTCATGCATACCATTAAAGAAATTACAACTACAAAGAGATACTGTCAACCTAATTGAAAGCATCTGTGGTCTTGAATTTTGTATTAAAACCAATCAAAAAGAAATATTTATTTTTTTCTCAAAATTGCAAAAAGAATAAGCAGTAAGATATTTAAATGATTTTCTTCATTTTCAAAGTGAAATATGGTAGTTTCATACATGTGCTTTGATGTTGAGCTTCAAATGAAAGCTAACCTAAAAATTAGATAAAACCGTATCAAGACTGAATTACTGGCTATCATAAACATTTTTTATTTTACTTTTCAATATGAGACTTTTGGCTTGGCAGTGTCCCTTTAATTATATTAAAGTGAATTTAAGTTAACTTACCATTGCAAAGAATTTCGATATACTTAACTCAGTATGCTTATCTAAATAAGGTGACTATTCTACAATCTTTAGGAAGAGGAAGTAGCCCCACCTCGTCCTCCACTTCCTCGGTCCTATGACTTTACAGAGCAGCCTCCCATTATCCCCCCTCTGCCCAGTGATAGCAGCTCCTTGCTCTGTTATAGCAGGGGCCCAGTCCATCTGCCTGAAGAAAAGAAGATTCATCAAGTTCAAGGATACCCAAGAAATGGATCTCACTGTGTAAGTGGCTTCAGTAGCCACAGAATAATCAATCCTGTACCTGCTCCCTCATTTTTGAAAGTTAATTTATTTTACACTCAAACTTTTTATTTATCATAACCCCACTTTTTAGCCAATGTTTTTCTGTTTGTTTAGATATAATGTTACCATTTGTGTTTTTTCTTGTTTTGGTTTTACCATTCTCATTTTTTAATATTTTTTACAGTTTTAATACTTCGTAATTTCATATTTTTAATAAATGTTTTTGTAAAGTGATTACTTTGCATTGGCCTGAGAAGTCATATGTTTATATATACCATTTCAGGATATTAGAGACAAAATTTCCTTGGATCAGACAGAAGGGAGAACGAAAAATATTGCTACTAGGGATAATAAAAGGGTTGGGATATGGGCAGTTCCCTCTAGGAACTATTAGAGAATATGAACATGGCCAAGGATCGACGTTACCCATGGAAGCTGGAAATAAGAGGTTTGGGATTAAAACAAATAAGTGTAAAATGTGATAAACTAAAAGATAATTAAGGGGATAAGGAATAGAACTAATTGAATTAAAATAATTATTTTCAGGCCTCAGTTTTACTGTAATAAAAAATATTCTGATGACTTTGTCCCTAAGAGGAATATTCTTAATTTGAAAACCAAAACTTTTACAGATTAAAGGTATTTCAGATATTTTTTTCCTACCTTAGTTGTAACATATATATCAGTTGTACCTATATGCAAGATAGCTGACTGAGGCTTTTAATTTTCAGGTTTTGATCTGAGTCTTTAGAGGCAAACATTTTAAAAGAAACGTCGCAATTTTTTTTTTTTAAATGCACGTCTTCCTTTCAAGGGTCCAGATTATAGACTCTACAAGAGTGAACCAGAGTTAACAACAGTGGCAGAAGTTGATGAATCTAATGGAGAAGAAAAATCAGAACCCGTTTCAGAAATAGAAACTTCCGTTAAAGGTCAGCATTTGGGATGTTTTATCTCCTATGTTTTTCAGACATATTAGCAATAAACTCAGTTTACATGTTGGCCCAGTACATATACAGATCTACAATTCCTGTTCTGAAATCTTTGGAATCCAATGAGCTTCTAAACTTAGAAGTTTCAGGTATTAGGAAAATAACATAACATAAAGCACACATTATATGTCATCTTGACTAGGCATGAGGGCACCTCCCCTTTTGAAATTAATTAGTATTTCTGGAATATTCATCCTAAGTGGGATAAAGACTAAAAAGCTTCATATCAGTCCACGGTAAGTTTTACTGAGAAATAAGTGTGTGCCAAACTTCGGAAAGTTTTCCATTTCCTGAAATTTTGGGGTAGGGAGGTTTAGGCTTACTTCAGTTTCAGCTCCCCAGCTGGCTCATTCGGAGAGCAAATGACTCTTGATCTTGAGGTCATGAGTTGGAGTCCCACGATGGGTGTAGAGTTTGCTTAACCAAATAAGTAAATTAACAGATCCCATGAAATAATACTCTTTACTGGGTGTACTCTGACTTTTTTTATTTTATTTTTTAACAGAAACTCCTTATTTTTATTTCTTTTTTCTTAAGTTCATTTATTTATTTATTTATTTTGTGGTCTCTACACCCAACGTGGGGGTGATGAGTTCAACCCCAAGATCAAGACTTACAGACTCAGGATGCATGGGTGGCTCAGTGGTTGAGCATCTGCCTTGGCTCAGGGTGTGATCCCAGATACTGGGATCCAGTCCCAACATCGGGCTCTCTGCGGGGAGCCTGCTTCTCCCTCTGCCTGTATCTCTGATTATCTCTCTCTGTGTCTGTCATGAATAAATAAATAAATCCTTAAAAAAATAAAAAAGACTTGTTGACTCTTCCGAATGAGCCAGGCAGGCACCTCTGATCCTTTTTTAAATACTGATCATTCTTCAGAGTTCTAAAGAAAAAGAACAGATGGGGCCTTATTCAAGATAGGAAAGATAGGGGCAGCCCAGGTGGCTCAGCGGTTTAGCGCCTGCCTTCGGCCCAGGACATGATCCTGGAGTCCTGGGATCGAGTCCCATTTTGGGCTCCTTGCATGGAGCCTGCTTCTCCCTCTGCCTGTGTCTCTGCCTCTCTCTCTGTGTCTCTCATGAATAAATAAATAAAATCTTAAAAAAAAAAAAAAAAAGATTGGAAAGCTAGAAAAGACCAGATATAGTACAGTGCTTCAACCTTGTTTGGATTTTGGTTTTTAAAAAATCTCTAGGAGCATCTGATTGGCTCAATTAGTGGAGCATGTGGCTCTTGATCTGTGGGTCATGAGTTCAAGCCCTACATTGGGTGAAGAGATTTTTTTTAAATGAGTACGGTTTTTTCTAAAGATATTCTTGGGACAGTTAGGGAAATGTAAATATGTTCTAGAGATCAACAGTAAGTAATATTGTGATTATATAGGAGAATGTGTAAATGGTTCACCAAAAAGAGGGTATGTGTGTATTCACATACAGTTGATTTGAACAACATTGTTTTGAAATATGAGGGTCCACTTAAATGCAGATTTTTTTTTCAATAAATACTGTATAGCACTAAAATGTATTTTCCATATGGTTTTCTTAATACGATTTTCTTTTGTCTAGCTTACTTCAGCATAAGAATACAGTATATAACATACAAAATAATGTGTTAGTAGTTACCGGTCAACAGTAGGGTATTAGTGGTTAATTTTTTGACGGATCAAAAGTTATATGCAAGGACACCTGGCTAGTTCAGTTTGAAGAGCGTGTGGACTCTTGATCTTGGGGTCATGAATTCAAGCCCCATGTTGGGGCTTTTAACAAAAAAAAACTTACATGCAGATTTCCAACTACATGAAGCGGTCAATGTCAATAACTTCTATGTTGTTTAAAGGTCAACTGTACTTACAAGAGATAAAGTGAATATGGCAAAATGTAATTTTTTAGAAAAATAATTATTGATCATTACCCACCAGACTGATTTTTTTAGAATCTGCTAAAGGATCACGAAGTTTGAGGGACCAAAAAAAAAAAGTTTGAGGGATGCCTGGGTGGCTCATTAATTTAGCGCCTGCCTTCAGCCCAGGATGTGATCCTGGAGTCCTGGATCAAGTCCCGCATCGGGCTTCCTGCATGGAGCCTACCTATGTCTCTGCCTCTCTCTCTTTCTTTTTCTCTCTCTCTCTCTCTCTCTCTTTCTCTCTCTCTCTCTCCCTCTCTGGGTCTCTCATGAATAAATAAATAAAATCTTTAAAATATACATATATATAAAGTTTGAAGAACACTAAGTGGTAACAGTTAGCTTTTCCCATAATTACAATATTTTTTTGTCTTCCATTTTCAGGTTTTGAGGGTATTCTTGTTTTTTCCTTAAAAAAAATTTTGCCATGTTGAAAACATATGCCAATATCTATACATACACCTTTCTTACTCTCATGAAAATCATTACTTCTCCTTACTGAAAGTCTTTATTAGTTTTACCTTTTCATACACAGATATGTTAAACAGTCTCATAGTCTTAGCCATATCATATTATTATAAATAACGCAGGAAACATTAGATTGCAAACAAATGTTTTGGCAGTATAACTGACTATACCCTGGCCATTTCTCTTATAGAAAGTGATTCTAATTGCTGGTTGATATCATTTTAAATTTACTGAGAAGCTTCACCAAGTTGAGGAAAAGTAAAGAAAGGGATGCTCACTTTATGTGCAGGGCGTGCCTTAGTTTGCTTGGTTGCCATAGCAAAATTTCATAGACTGAGTGGCTTAAACAACAGAAATTTGGGACGCCCGGGTGAGTAAGCAGTTGAGTGTCTGCCTTCTGCTCAGAGCGTGATCTCGGTCGGGGTCCAGGGATCAAGTCCCTCATCGAGCTCCCCACAAGGAGCCTGTTTTTCTCTCTGCCTATGTCTCTGCCTCTCTTTGTGTCTCTCTCTTGAATAAATAAATTAAATATTTTTAAAAAAACAAATTTATATTTACATTCTAGAGGCTAGAAGTCCAAGAGAAAAGTCTAGCAGGGTTCAGTTTCAGATGAGGATTCTCTTCCTGGCTGGCAGATGTCTGCCTCTTGCTATACCCTCACATGGCCTTTTTCTGAGTACAAGGAAAGAGAAAGCATATATAAGCTCTCTGATGTCTCTTTTTATAAGGTTACTAATCCTGTCGGATCAGGGTCCCACCTTTATGACCTCATTTAAGGTTAATTACCTCATTATAAACTCTGTCTCCAAATAGAGTCACACCAGGGGTTAGGACCTCAACATGAATTTTAGAAAGACAGAAACAGGAGGCTGCCATGCTGAAGAACATGGCTAGGGAAGTCTGGCCCAGTGTTTTCAGCCATAATCCGGGGAGCAGCAGATGGTTCCAGACATTGGACTATGAAGAGGGCCAGGTGGAGGCCATGTTGGATCGATACTTTGAGGCTGGCCCTCCCTAGCAGGTGACTGCCTCCCCTGCCCCAACTGCTTGCCTTAGCCCCATTTTGCTAATTCTTCTAATCCCAGACTCTGTCTTAGTACCCTTCCTACCTCATAGCCCCAGTACCAAATTAAAAGGTATGTTTAAAATTCTGGGGCGGGGGGGGGGGGGAAGAATTTTAGAAAGACATAATTCAGTTTATAACAAGAGGGATCCGGGATCCCTGGGTGGCGCAGTGGTTTAGCGCCTGTCTTTGGCCGAGGGCGCGATCCTGGAGACCCGGGATCGAATCCCACATCGGGCTCCCGGTGCATGGAGCCTGCTTCTCCCTCTGCCTGTGTCTCTGCCTCTCTCTCTTTCTCTGTGTGACTATCATAAATAAATAAAAATTTTTAAAAAAAGGAAAAAAAAAATAACAAGAGGGATCCAGTAAGTTAAAGTGGAACACTAAAATGCCTCATGACAGGACAAAGCTCAGAACCTGAACAAATTAGGAGTCTGATAGGACACCCCCTCAAGTAAACCTGGAACCTGTGAGGGCCATACTCTCAGTAAAAACCAATTAGATTTCATCAAAATGTAAAACTTCTGTCTTATTAGAATGGGAGAAAATATCAGTGTATATGTATCTGACAAAGACTTTGTATTCAGAATGTATAAACAACTCTTGGAAATCAATATAAAGACAAACAACCCAATAAAAGTAGGCAAATGACTTTAAAACTTAACAAATAAGGTATAGGAGCATATGAAAAAGTTTACAACTGATCGACCATAAATGCAGTTTTGATGCAAATAAAATCATACTTCACACCTTCTGGAATAGCTAAAATTAAGACTTACTACCATGTGTTTGTTAGGACGTGGGATAGTTGGAACTCACATACATTTTTGGTGATGGTAAAGGATAGAACAACAGTTTCTTACAAAATTAAAATTAAATATGCAATTATCATATCTAGGAATTCTATATATTTGCCTAAGAAAAACGGAAACAACATTCCTCAAAAAAACTTACACAAGGATTTTCACAGCAGTTTTAATTCATAATATCAAAAATTGGGGGCAACTCATGTCTGTAAACAAGAGTGTGGATAAATCGTGATATCTTCATATAGTGGGATAGTCCTCAGCAATTAAAAAACACTACTGATAGATGTACATGTGTTACTCTTAGTAACATGTATAAATATAAAAAAATTACGTTAAGTGAAACAAGTCAAACATAAAGGAGACATGGTAGTGTATGATTCCCTCGTATTAAGTTTGAGAATAGGCAAACTAACCTATTGGTGATAGACAACAAAGAAGTGGTTGCCCTTGGCAGTAGGGTAGGATTGACTGGAAGAGAATCTTGTTCAGTGATGAAGATGGTCTTTATCTTGATTGAAATAATTACAAAAGGTGTATGCAGGTACAGCTAGGGAGAAGAATACATTTAACAAACCTCACCATTTGTGCATTTAAGATCTATGCATTTTAGTTACACATTCTGCCTCAGTAAAACTAGGAAGGAACAGTAAAGACAACAACCAGAGACTTTACCGCTTCCTGTAGTTTGAAAGAGTTCCACAACATTTCAGAGAGAAGGAAAGTGAGCAGATATGGAAAGTCTAAAGCAGAGAACTAAAATATTTGATAGCAATAGCATATGAAACAGGAGGAAATTTGTTGGTATTCATATGTGTTAAAGTCCTTGTATTGTTTCAGAGGATGGTAATGATCATGATTAACTTTATACTTCAAAAGTTAATTGTGCATGCTTAAGGGTAAGATAAAGTTAAGAAATAGACTGTAAACAAACTGAACAAGAATCCAAAAGAAAAAACAGGAAGTAGGGGAAATGTAAAGCAAAAAATAGGATGACAGAAATAAGCCTAAGTATATGAGTAATTATAACAAAATAATTAGACTAAATGCTTCACTTGAAAGAAGAGTATTGTCAAATTGGATTTAAATTTAAAGTATAGCTGTATCATGTTTATAAAAACCTCTAAAACTTAAGGCAACAAGAAACTTGAACCTAATATTGTGTGAAAATATCAAGTTGTAGAAAGCTACATAACATATAATATATAGCTCCACGTATGTGTATGTTAAAAATATGCAATACTGAAGTAGATTTTTTTTAGGAATTCAAATATTAGAGAACTATAAAGAAAAATGGGAAAATAAATGCATAACCCAACAGTTAATTACTTCTTAGGAGAGACAGGAAAGAAGAAGGGATTAGGGAATGTTGAAAAAAGGCTATTAAAGGTAATGATGATATCTTAAGCTGTGTGATGACTAAATGGGTAGATGATTCTTTATGCTTGCACATATTTTATACTTCTTCCTTTGTATCTGCTCTGTTTAATAAAAGCAATAAAGAGAAGCCTCTTTCATTTATCCAACCAATAATTTTGTAGTAAGTGCTAACTAAAAATGTAGGTAGTGTATAAGTTAATGAAATATCAGGCATATAGCCACGATTTGGAGAAATTTTTAAAGCACAGGTTCACAACCAACCACCTACAAACCAGATCTTTGTTCTCCTTTTTGATGAATACACAATGCACGGCCAAGATTTTTTAAAAATCAGGGTGTGGGGATCCCTGGGTGGCTCAGCGGTTAAGCACCTGCCTTCGGCCCAGGGCATGACCCCCGGTCCCGGGATCAAGTCCCACATGGGGCTCCCTACATGGAGCCTGCCTCTCCCTCTGCCTTTGTCTCTGCCTCTCTCTCTCTCTGTGTCTCTCATGAATAAATAAATAAAATATTTTTTAAAAAATCAGGGTGTATACAACACCTGAGCAGACACTTTACAATAGAGTATATTTACATAGCAAAAAAGTATGAAAAGGGTTTTTAGTTACAGAGAACTGCAGATGAAGACCACAGTGAGATTCCACTTACAGGCCACATTGACCACATTACCACATTGACCAAGGTTAAGACTGGCATTACCTTTTTAAATTATCTAAATGTTTTTAGTAGTAGTTCAGTTGTTTTATTGAGACTTTCCAGATATACAGCGATATCATAATTATAGTTTTCCTTTTTCCCTTTCCTAATTTTATACCTATTCTTTCTCTGGAGCCAGTAGTTGCACAATAATATTAATAGAGAAGTTAGTGGATATCCTAACTCTATTGTTGACTTCAGTGGAAATGCTTTAAAATTTTTCCCATTGATTGTGCTATTGGGTTTGTTGTGGGATATGTACATTGATCATATTATGAAAGTATCTGTTTGTTCTCATTTCAGTAAGTTTTTTTTTTTTTTTCTTTTAAAGATTTTATTTAGTCACTTGAAAGAGAGAGAACACAGGCTAGGGTGGGGAGGGAAGCAGAAGCAGAGGGAGCAGCAGACTCCTTGCAGGGAGCCCAACACAGGGCTCGATCCCAGGACCCTGAGCCAAAGGTAGATGCTCAATTGACTAAGCCACCCAGGTACCCCAAGTTTTCCTTTCTCATGAAAGGATATTGAGTTTCATTAGATGCATTGCTAGCAATCATATTTTTCTCTTTATATATTAATATATTGAGGGGAATGGGTGACGGGCACTGAGGTGGACACTTGACGGGATGAGCACTGGGTGTTTTTCTGTATGTTGGTAAATTGAACACCAATAAAAATTAATTAAAAAAATATATATATATATTGAGTCACAGGTACTAAATTTTCTGAATTAAACCATCCATTTGCAGGGCACCTGGGTGGCTCAGTCAGTTAAGGGTCTGACTCTTGGGCAGCCCTGGTGGCTCAGCGGTTTAGCGCCACCTTCAGCCCAGAGCGTGATCCTGGAGGCCCGGGATCAAGTCCCATGTCGGGCTCCCTGCATGGAGCCTGCTTCTCCCTCTGCCTGTCTCTCTCTCTCTCTCCCCCTCTGTCTCTCATGAATAAGTAAATAAAATCTTTAAAAAACAAAAAAAAGGGAAAAAACAAAAAAAGGGTCTGACTCTTCAACACAGGTCTTGATCTCAGGGTTCTGAGTTCAAACCCCACATTGGGCTTCACACTGGGCATGGAGCCTACCTAAATAAATAAATAAGTAGATATTTAAAAATGTTAAAAACCATACTTTTGCGTTCCTAATATAAACCTCATTTATAGTATATTTTTCCTCTAATGTGTTACTAGATTCTATTTGATAATGATTTATTTCATATTTTTACATTAATAGTTATAAGTAGTAGTATCTATGAATATAGGTGGCAGGATTCTTAGCCAAAAAAAAAAAAAATGTGTTGGTTGCTAACATTTTATTAACTTTATTTGAGAGAGAGAGCACACAAGCAGGGGAAGGGGCAGAGGGAGAGGAAGAAGCAACCTCCCCGATGAGCGCAGGGCCTAATGCAGGGCTCGATCTCATGACCCAAGCTGAAGTCAGATGCTTAACTGATTGAGCCACCCGGATGCCCTGTTGATTGCCAACATTTAAAACTTGGGACTTTGTAGGGGCACCTATGTGGCTCAATCAGTTAAGCACCTAACTCTTGATCTCAGCTCAAGGCTTGACCTCAGGGTCGTGAGATTGAGCTCCACGTTGGGCTTCATGCTGGGCATGGAGCCTACTTTAAAAAATGGGGACTTTGGGATCCCTGGGTGGCGCAGCGGTTTGGCGCCTGCCTTTGGCCCAGGGCGCGATCCTGGAGACCCAGGATCGAATCCCATGTCGGGCTCCTGGTGCATGGAGCCTGCTTATCCCTCTGCCTGTGTCTCTGCCTCTCTCTCTCTCTCTCTCTCTCTCTCTCTCTCTCTGTGACTATCATAAATAAATAAAAATTAAAAAAATAAAAATAAAAAAAAATGGGGACTTTGTAGCTTTTCTTTAAAACTCAATAGACAGTAGACAGGACACCTGGGTGCTCAGCAGTTGAGCATCTGCCTTTGGCTCAGGGTATGATCCCACAGTCCCGGGATTGAGTCCCATATCGGGCTCTCTGCATGGAGCCTGCTTCTCCCTCTGCCTGTGTCTCTGTCTCTCTGTCTCTGTGTCTCTCATGAATAAATAAATAAAACCATCAATCAATCAATCAATCTCAATAGACCTAGGGGCATTTGGCTGGCTCAGTTGGTAGAGCATACAACTCTCAATCTCAGGATTGTAAATTTGAACCCCACCTAAAAAACTCAGTGAACCTAGCCAGAATGCCTGTTTCAATAGCACTTGGTTTCCTGGACCTGAGTGGTTTTTATCCCCTTCAGATAGGATATGGGGAGGAAAGTTGCTGTGTATCACTTGTGTAACATTTTTAATCCCTGTGGGCAAAGCATTTAGTACATAAGTAGAATAAGGACTACACTATTCTGTGCATATTTTATTCCATTCTTTTTTTCTGGTTTCTACATAGTCCTAATGCCGCATGATCTGTATTAGATAAATATGACCAGTCAAGTTTATAAAATTTAGCAACTATTTAATAAGTGACTTTAACTCATCAGTAGAAATTTTTTGAATTGGAAAAAAGTAAAGAAGTTGATAATTTGTTCCATCAATGCATGTCTTTACTACTAAAATATACTTTGACTGATGTATGTTCTCTATAGGGTTTGGATTCTTCCTCGAAGTTTACCTCTTAAAATTTAGGTGTTTTTCTTTTTTTCTTTATTTTTTTTTTTTTAAGATTTTATTTATTCATGAGAGACACAGAGAGAGAGAGGCAGAGACATAGGCAAAGGGAGAAAGAAGCAGACTCCATGCAGGGAGCCCAATGTGGGACTCGATTCCAGGACTCCAGGATCACGCCCTGGGCCAAAGGGAGGCTCTCAACCACTGAGCCACCCAGGCATCCCTTTTTCTTTTTTCTTTTTCTTTCTTTTTTTTTTTTTTCTAATCTCTACACCCAACATGGGGCTCATACTCAACAACCCTGAGATTAAGAGTTGCATACTTTCCCAACTGAGCCAACTATGAACCCATAGGTGTTGGAGTTGTTTGTTTTTTGACTTATAGTCATAAGCTCTCATCTGAATAAATTGTCTGAAGTATGCAGATCAGTTACGTCATAATTTGTGCCACGTGACCTAAAGTGAGGCTTTTAAAAATGGATCACTAGCTGGGATAATAGAAGCTTTCTCTTTGTTTGAACTGCAGAATTACCTATGTTGTGTATCAACTCAACTCTTCACATTCTTAAATATACAACCTTATAATACTAATAGAGTTTTTTTAATATGATTTTCTTTTTTTTTTCTTTTTTAATTTTTTATTTATTTATGATAGTCACACAGAGAGAGAGAGAGAGGCAAAGACACAGGCAGAGGGAGAAGCAGGCTCCATGCACCGGAAGCCCGACGTGGGATTCGATCCCAGGTCTTCAGGATCACACCCTGGGCCAAAGGCAGGCACCAAACCGCTGCGCCACCCAGGGATCCCTACTAATAGAGTTCTTAAACAATATTAAAACCTGAGCTACCAATTGGTGTATAATTGAAAGGAGTCCTAAATGATTGACCTACCATCTGTCTTTGGGGAAGAAATTAGACTTCCTTTTAACTTTTTCCATTAGTTGATGTAACTTTAAGTGAACCCAAAGAGAATGATGTTTTTCTTTTTCCTTTTTTTTTTTAAGAAAACCATTGAGATTTTAACAATTTTTTCTTTTGCCAGCATCCTCCATGGATAATAGTACACAAGATGACCACAATATAAATGTATACATTTTATATGTTAACTTACTTTTAGTTTTTATTGTTATTGTATTAATGATGTTGTGTTCTATGGTGTATGTTCATTTTAGAAATTTTTAAAAACAGGGATCCCTGGGTGGCGCAGCGGTTTAGTGCCTGCCTTTGGCCTAGGGTGCGATCCTGGAGTCCCGGGATCGAGTCCCACGTCGGGCTCCTGGTGCATGGAGCCTGCTTCTCCCTCTGCCTGTGTCTCTGCCTCTCTCTCTCTGTGTGTGTGTGACTATCATAAATAAATAAAAAAATAAAAAAAAAATTTTAAACACAGAAAGTGACAGTGATTCCCTATAGGGTGACTTGTTAATGTTGTTAGTGGGCTCTTTATTAAAATAGTACAGTGTGACTGGAAAGAGAACAAATGGAAATTAAAGACATGTAGGTAAATTACTTAACCTCTTTGGGTCATGCCTTTCCTGATCTTTGATATGTGAGAGGATTAAAGTACTTTCAATCTCTGAAAATGTTGTGAATGGAAAGAAGGCTAAAGTAGAAGCTCCAGCCATGCTGTTGCTGAGCTATATGGACTTGAGGAAGTAAATTAATGCAGGTAGATATTGCACTTCATTCATTTTTTTTCTTAAGATGGTTCTTGTGAGGATATATATGATCCATTGGTTATTACTAATTTTATAATTAACTTTTTTGATGTTGTCTATTACTGTAGAACTTTAGGTCAAGTACATTAGACTACTACATTTTCCCTGGTTCTTTTCAAAAGATAAATTTGCCTTTTAGAGCGCCTTGCTGGCTTGTCAGTAGAGCATGCAGACTCTTAATCTCGGGGTCGTAAATTGAAGCTCCACTGGGTATAGAGATTACTTAAAAAGAGAATCTTATTTTTTAAAAAGTAAGCAAAAATTAATTTGCCCCTTTTTTTTGAGAGAGAGAGAGAGAGAGGGAGAGAAGAGAGTACACGCTAGTGAGGGAAGGGGGTGCAGAGGAAGAGGGGGAAAGAATCTTAGGTAGTGCAGAGTTCACAATGCTGAGATCATGACCCGAGCAGAAATCAGGAGTCAGACACTTAACCAATTGAACCACTCAGGCACTCCCAATAAATTTGCCTTTTGATTTTAAAAGTGTCAGAGTGGGGGACTCCTGGGTGACTCAGTGGTTCAAGCGTCTCCCTTTGGACCAGAGCGTGATCCTGGAGTCCCGGAATCAAGTCCCACATCGGGCTCCCTACATAGAGCCTGCTTCTCTCTCTGCCTATGTCTCTGCCTCTCTCTCTATCTCTATCTCTCTCTCTCTCTGTCTTTCATGAATAAATAAATAAAATCTTTAAAAAAAAAAGAAAACTCAGAGGGGAACCTGGATGGCTCAGTCAGGTAAGCATCAGACTCTTGATCTCTGCTCGGATCTTGATCTCAGGGTTGGGAGCTTATGCCCAGCATGGAGCCTACTTAAAAATAAAATTAAATAAATTAAAAGCCTCAGAAATTGAGTATGTCAAAAGAAAGCAATGTTGTGTGAAAGATGTTTTGTAGAACTTACTACTCTTTTAATTTTTAGGTTCCCACTTTCCTGTTGGAGTAGTCCCTCCCAGAACAAAATCACCAACACCTGAATCTTCAACAATAGCCTCCTATGTAACCTTAAGGAAAACTAAGAAGATGATGGATTCAAGAACGGTATTTAACTTAGAAGTTAATTTCTAGAAGGATTCTTAAGCCTCTATATTGCTTTCTCATACATAATTCCCCCCTTCTTTTAGTGTTTCACCAGAAAATTTTTTACATACTCAAGAAAAACTTAGTAATCTTAATTTTTTTAAATTAAGATTGGGAAATTAGCACGTAGGGGACAGACCTACTCAATACCTACTCTAGGTTTGTTTTGATCCAGAGGATCCACAATTTGTAGAATCTATTCTCATATAGCTGCCCTATGTTACATCTCCTGACACCTCTCTAAGAATTTCTTTGATGAAAGTGATAGACATATCCTGTGGTCAACTAAGGTAATGGATTTCCAAGCTAACCTGAGTTTAGAGGGCTTTTAGCTATGGTAGATTTGGAGTTTGCCAGTCCTCTGGTGACCCTGAAAAATGTGAACTGAGATTGGGAAATAAATTCTGTATTTCACATATTCACCTGAGATCCATTTAATTCAGCCTGCTGTAAACCAGTATAAACTTGGTCATTTTGGGAACATTGTCAGGATACTTCACTCCTTTCACCAGGTAGTCTCAGAAATTTGGGTGCAAAGAATGTGGGGTTTTTTAAGATTTTTTTTTTTAAGAGAGCAAGAGAGCACAAGTGGTGGGAGGGGGAGGGCAAAAACAGGAGGAGGAGCACACTCCTCTCTGAGCAGGAAGTCTGATGCAGAGCTTGATCCTAGGACCCAGGATCATGACCCGAGCCAAAGATAGATACCTAACAGACTGAGCCACCTAAGCACCCAAGAGTTTTTACTTTTCATCTTTATAAACTCTACTTATTTGGTATGAGGCAATTTGATAATTTTAAGCTAGAAGAATGAAAAATACTACAAATGATAAGATTTATGGTTATTCTTGAAAGATATTAAAATACAGCTACAAAGTATGTGTGTAAAACACCTGACAAGTTTATATACAAGAAATATTTTTTAATTAGTACAAAATTGTAAAGATCTAGGAAGATAATTACTATAGAATAAAAATTAATGAACAACTATATATCCATATTAACATTAGTGGTCATGGTTTTATAATAGCATTGTTTTTTCATAGTTAGGCTTTTTCTTTTAAAGATTGAAAGAGTATTTTTTTGGAAATTATAATATGAAAATAAATCAACAGAAAAAGGTTTTAAAAATGCATGTTGAGGGGTACTCAGCTAGCTCCACTGAAAGAGCATACGACTCTTCATCTCAAGGTTGTGAGTTCAAGCCCCATGTTGCTTGTAGAGATTACTTGAAAATAAAATCTTTAAGAATTTAAAATAAAATTTAAGTTAAAAAATGCATGTTGAGGGATGCCTGGCTGGTTCATTCAGTAGAACATGCAACTCTTGATCTTGTAGTCATGAGTTCAAACCCCACATTGGGTATAGTAGAGCTTACATTAAAAAAAAGTTAAAATATGTGTTGAAATGAAAAAGAAACATATTTAGTAGATTTATATTCTATAACTATTTTTAGTACATAACTATCTTAAATAGTAGATATCTTCTATTTAAGAAATAGTATGGAAGTCTACAGTTCTAAAATATCGGTACAGGGAAGGCATTTATAACCAAACTCAATACCAGAATAAAATACTTGGAGCATAACAGATAAGTTCCTTAAGAGATGAGGAGTGAACATAGACCAGTTATTTTTAAGAGTTTCTTTATGGAAAATATGTAAGTAATTCACAAATATATGATAATTTTTCAACCCCATAATAATTTTTAAAATGCTAACTAAAACTGCAAAGAGACCGTTTCCAGTTATCATTGGAGAAAAAAGATCTAAAAATTAATATCTGGCATTTAAAAACAATAGATCTTTAATAATATGACAACTTGGAAGAAGTTGCAGTGTGACATTTTTTGTATAAACGTAGAAAATCCAGGAAGACTACATTTGTAGTTACTAAAAATAAAAGATAAAATAAGAAACTTAATAAAATGCAAGACAAAAATAAAAGGAAAGGGATGCTGTAGGAGCTAGTTACCAATCTGTAGCTAGAATTTACTTTTTTTTATGATTTTTCGGTTTGTTTGGTATTTTGTTTTCCAAAGTGAACGTGTTTTATTGTACATATAATGGAGAATCATCATCACTTGTGCACATTAAGGCTTTTCATTTTTCCTCTTCCTTTTAGTTTTTACTTGAGCTTTTAAAGATATTTATTCTATACAATTGAATATGGCTCTAGAGCTATAGCTCCTGCCCTACCGGCATTTTTCAGATTGCAAGAGAGAGAAAAGATCTTAGAGGGTTTGCCTGACACACTGCTTTGTCACAGAAATGCTTATCTCTGCCCTGGGTTCTTTTGAAAGCAAGCAACTTCACCAATGTCTCAGTCCCCACCAACTCAGACAAGAGACATAAAGAAGAAACCTATGGACTCTATGCCATAGATTCTACTATATGATTAATATTTCAATGTTCTAGTATATAAAATAAGCTAAATTTTGCTTATGACTAATATTGAAGTTCTTATTTTGCATTTTATACAATATTGTTTTATATCTTTAATAAGTAAAGAAGTGAGATTTGGTTATTTATGTGACAAATATTTTTAAACCCTTCAGTAAGTCATAAAAATGAGCCATAAACACATGTATATATATAGTTTTCAAATAAAACCATCTAATTAATGGAACATGGTATTTCTGTAGTTCTTTTATTGATCATAAACAAAGAATTTTTCTCTACAAGCCGTCTCTCAGTAAATGTGTGACTTAAAAAATTACATTTTCGTTAAAATGAATCTGAGGTGCCTGGCTGGCTCAGTTAGTAGATCATGCTACTCTTGATCTCGGGGTTATAAGTTCAAGGCCCATGTTGGGTATAGAGATTACTTAAAGATAAAATCTGGGGGGGGATTATAAAAAATAAATCTCATATATTTAAAAGCTGTTTTATACATTTTTCCCTAGTTTGAGTTTTATACAATTTCCTGTTTCAGTGACCATGTATCACCAATTACTAGTGAAGGATAAAACAGTTTGCCTTTCTGGTGTTAACAGACCTCCATTTTTGACTTTGAGGAAAAAAATAAATGCACTTTTTTTTTTAAGAATTTATTTTTTGTTTGTTTGTCTGTTTGTTTGACAGAGAGAGCACAAGCAGGGTGAAGGGGAGGGAGAGAGAGATGTGGGGCTCGATCCCAGGACCCGCGGAGGTTATGACCTGAGCTGAAGGCAGACGCTTAACTGACCAAGCTACCCAGGCACCCCAATAAATGCACTTTAGAACATTTTTTCTTCCAACATACTTTTCAGAAGTTATTCTGCATCTTTGTGTTCATATGTCTATTTTTAATTTAAAGGAAAGACCAAGAAGTGCAGTGGACCAGCTTTGTTTGGCTGAAAGTACCCGGCCTAGGATGACTGTGGAAGAGCAAATGGAAAGAATAAGGAGACATCAACAAGCATGCTTGAGGGAAAAGAAAAAAGGGTTAAATGTTATTGGTGCTTTAGACCAGTCACCCTTACAAAGCCCTTCAGGTTTAAGGGATAATCCATTCAGGACTACCCAGGTACATCAATTGCATTTAATCATTCTTCTGTGTAAATCTAGTATCGCTTGAATCAGGATCATGGAGTTACAGAATTGATGGGTTTTCAAATGTCTGCAGTGTGGATAGTTATTTTATATTATTTAATTCCCATAATAATAAGGTAGTAGAGTGGAAATAGCCTGAGTTAAAAAATCAGAGTTATATTATTTGTTGGATGTCCTTGTACCAGTTGTGGACTTAATCTTCCCTACTGTAAGTTAGATGATGATACAGCCCATCCGATGTACTTCACAGAGTTACTAAGAAGATAAAAGTGCTTTCAGCAAATAGGAAATGCTACGCAGGTTACCAAGATAGTCCCCAATTCCCCCTCCAATAAAATGTGTATTACTCTGTCCTAATTTACCTATGACCTAAATTATAGCAGGAGAGAGCTTCTAAGTCTACTATTCATCACATTCCAACTTCAGCCTTGTGAAGTGATAACCATTCCATTTCTTATTATTTGTTTGTTACCCCAATTTATGAAGACAGGTTAACAGACTAGCAAGCCTTGCTCAGTAGCTTCTGCCTGGATCTTTCCCTATTAGTAAACATGTATCAAAGTGTTGCTCTGTCTTCCTAGAAATTCCTTTTCTATCTAATCAAGAGCTTTCAGGCATTGCTACTAAAGATTTAGCAGATTAGCAATTGAATAATTGCACATTCTACAAATTACAAAATGGAAAAATAAAAGAGATGAGAAAAAAATGTGTGGAATACTGAGATAGATAGATAGATACATACATACATACATACATACATACGTTTTTTTCCTCTGTTGGTTTTATAAGGAAACCTCCTTAAGCGAAGATCAGCCTTTTTCAAAATTAACGGGTGCTATCTAAAAACTTTACATGGCTGGGATCCCTGGGTGGCTCAGTGGTTGAGCGGCTGCCTTCAACCCAGGGCATGATCCTGGAGTTCCGGTATCAAGTCCCGCATCAGGCTCCCTGCATGGAGCCTGCTTCTCCTGCTGCCTATGGCTCTGCCTCTCTCTCTCTGTCGCTCATAAATAAATAAATAAAATATTTTGAGAAAAAAAACTTTACATGGCTTTATAGTATGAATCTCTGCTGTGTATTTTTTGGACAGCCTCGAAGAAGGGATGATAACATTAAGGAATTGGATACCGTCGTTAGAGAAAATGATGTAAAGCCGAACCAGGAAACTCCTGCAGCAGAAATTGTTCGACTAAAAGAAGCTGAACCTCAAAATATGGATTTCAGCAAAGAGGTAGATTATCTTAGAACAGATATTCCAAAAGGGTAGTTTTTTGAATATTAGATCAAGTGGTAAGGCTGAAAATAATTATGTTTCATTTCATTGGAGAGACCATAAGTCTAAGTGAAATGATCAATTTTGTTTAACCTGAGAGATGTATTCAGCACATCAGAAAAATGGGTTAATTGAACAGTTAAAACATAATCAAGGTTAGAATAAATTACTGTTAACCTCAATTAAAGAATCTCATATCCCAGAGCTGCTAGCTATTAGCAATATGCATTATCCCTCTAGGCAAATAATTCTTTGCATCTAGTAGTGAAGAATGTTAATATTTCTCATATACTTGAATCTCAATATGTATTTCAATTACTATTTGACAGTGTATCATTTAATGACGAACATTTATTTTTTAATCATTTTTCTTCTTCTTCTATAGTTAAAAAAAAATGAGGACATTTTTTCCAAAACACTCTTCAAACCTGAACCAAATGGAGTAAGTTCAGAAGAAATGATAGATAAAGAGGGAAACCAAGAGAAAATGCCTGAAGATGTTTCATGCAGGTAATAATTAGGGAAAGCAACAAAGGAATCACTCCCAAAACTATATAACTACTTAATAATGGTGAACTCCTGATTCAAAAAGTCTTGGATTCCTGTCCCAACTTGGCTATTTAAGAATTATTTAGGATCTTGAGCAATTTACATAACCTCCCTAAACTGCAGATTCCTTACTTGTAAAAATGGGGATAATAGTACCTGTCTCACAAATGTGGTGCAGTGATTAAGTAAGAAAGCACAGGTATTGCATTTAACACTTATTAACACCTAGAAATTCAATAAAGACCTCTAAAAGAGTGGCAAAAATTACATAAGCTGTAACATTGTCTCAGCATTGCCCGTATAATGGATCACTAATGATAGACACTGATCAGAAATCCAAGGTATCTGATGTGTTCCAAAAGTTATAATGATTTGCTATTTATTTTTAAGCTGTATTTCTTTTTTTTTTTTTGTATATATTTTTTATTGGAGTTCGATTTGCCAACATATAGTATAACACCCAGTGCTCATCCCATCAAGTGCCCCCCTCAGTGCCCATCACCCAGCCACCCTATCCCCCTGCCCACCTCCTCTTCCATTACCCCTTGTTCCTTTCCCAGAGTTAGGAGTCTCTCATGTTCTGTCTCCCTCACTGATATTTCCCACTCATTTTCTCTCCTTTCCCCTTTAATCCCTTTCACTGTTTTTTATATTCCCCAAATGAATGAGACCATATAATGTTTGTCCTTCTCCGATTGACTTACTTCACTCAGCATAATACCCTCCAGTTCCATCCACGTAGAAGCAAATGGTGGGTATTTGTCGTTTCTAATGGCTGAGTAATATTCCATTGTATACATAGACCACAGCTTCTTTTTCCATTCATCTTTCGATGGACACCGAGGCTCCTTCCACAGTTTGGCTATTGTGGACATTGCTGCTAGAAACATCGGGGTGCAGGTGTCCTGCCGTTTCACTGCATCTGTATCTTTGGGGTAAATCCCCACAGTGCAATGGCGCTAGGTCGTAGGGCAGATCTATTTTTAACTCTTTGAGGAACCTCCACAGAGTTTTCCAGAGTGGCTGCACCAGTTCTCATTCCCACCAACAGTACAAGAGGGCTCCCCTTTCTCCACATCCTCTCCAACATTTGTGGTTTCCTGTCTTGTTAATTTTCCCCATTCTCACTGGTGTGAGGTGGTATCTCACTCTGGTTTTGATTTGTATTTCCCTGATGGCCAGTGATGCGGAGCATTTTCTCATGTGCTTGTTGGCCATGTGATGTCTTCCTCTGTGAGATTTCTCTTCATGTCTTTTGCCCATTTCATGATTGGATTGTTTGTTTCTTCGCTGTTGAGTTTAATAAGTTCTTTATAGACCTTGGATACTAGCTCTTTATCTGATACGTCATTTGCAAATCTTTTCTCCCATTCTGTAGGTTGTCTTTTAGTTTTGTTAACTGCTTCTTTTGCTGTGCAGAAGCTTTTGGTCTTGATGAAGTTCCAGTAGTTCATTTTTGCTTCGGTTTCCCTTGCCTTCATAGATGTATCTTGCAAGAAGTTGCTGTGGCCAAATTCAAAAAGGGTGTTGCCTGTGTTCTCCTCTAGGATTTTGATGGATTCTTGTCTCACATTTAGATCTTTCATCCATTTGAGTTTATCTTTGTGTCTGGTGAAAGAGAATGGTCTAGTTTCATTCTTCTGCATGTGGATGTTCAATTTTCCCAGCACCATTTATTGAAGAGACTGTCCTTTTTGCAGTGGATAGTCTTTCCTGCTTTGTCAAATATTAGTTGACCATAGACTTGAGGGTCCATTTCTGGGGTCTCTATTCTGTTCCATTGATCTATGTGTCTGTTTTTGTGCCAGTACCACACTGTTTTGATGATCACTGCTTTGTAATACAACCTGAAATCTGGCATTGTGCTGCCCCTGGCTCTGGTTTTCTTTTTCAATATTCCCCTGGCTATTCAGGGTCTTCTCTGATTCCACACAAATCTTAAGATGATTTGTTCCAACTCTCTGAAGAAAGTCCATGGTACTTTGATAGGGATTGCATTAAATGTGTAAATTGCCCTGGGTAACATTGACATTTTCACAATATTAATTCTGCCAATCCATGAGCATGAATATTTTTCCATCTCTTTGTGTCTTCCGTTTCTTTCAGAAGTGTTGTGTAGTTTTTAGAGTATAGATCCTTAACCTCTTTGGTTAGGTTTATTCCTAGGTATTTTATGCTTTTAGGTGCAATTGTAAATGGGATTAACTCCTTGATTTCTCTTTCTTCAGTCTCATTGTAGTGTATAAAAATGCCACTGATTTCTGGGCATTGATTTTGTATCCTGCCACACTGCCGAATTGCTATGTGAGTTCTAGCAATCTTGGGGTGGAGTCTTTTGGGTTTTCTATGTAGAGTATCATGTCAACTGCAAAGAGGGAGAGTTTGACTTCTTCTTTGCCAATTTGAATGCCTTTTATTTCTTTTTGTTGCCTGATTGCTGAGGCTAGGACTTCTAGTACTCTGTTGAATAGCAGTGGTGAGAGTGGACATCCCTGTCGTGTTCCTGATTTTAGGGGAAAGGCTCCCAGTGTTTCCCCATTGAGAATGATGTTTGCTGTGGGCTTTTCATAGATGGCTTTTAAGATGCTGAGGAATGTTCCCTCTATCCCTACACTCTGAAGAGTTTTGATCAGGAATGGATGCTGTATTTTGTCAAATGCTTTCTCTGCATCTATTGAGAGGATCCTATGGTTCTTGGTTTTTCTCTTGCTGATATGATGAATCACATTGATTGTTTTACAAGTGTTGAACCGGCCTTGTGTCCCGGGGATAAATCCTACTTGGTCATGGTGAATCATCTTCTTAATGTGTTGTTGGATCCTATTGGCTAGTATCTTGTTGAGAATTTTTGCATCCTTGTTCATGAGGGATATTGGTCTATAATTCTCCTTTTTGGTGGGGTCTTTGTCTGCTTTTGGAATTAGGGTGATGCTGGCCTCATTGAACAAGTTTGGAAGTACTCCATCCCTTTCTATCTTTTGGAACAGCTTTAGTAGAATAGGTATTGTTTCTTCTTTATAGCTGTATTTCTTTTTTTTTTTTTTAAGATTTTATTTATTTATGCCTCAGAGACATAGAGAGAGAAAGAGAGGCAAAGACACAGGCAGAGGGAGAAGCAGGCTCCATGCAGGGAGCCTGACATGGGACTCGATCATGGATCTCCAGGATCAGGCCCTGAGCTGAAGGCAGCGCTAAACTGCTGAGCCACCGGGGCTGCCCTATAGCTGTATTTCTTGACTGGCCTTCTTATGTGTATATCCTCAATCTCACGCTTCATTAGAAAAATCACCAGAGCTGGAAAAGAGAAATGCTATGATTTTATGTTACTTAGAATGCCTTTATTTCGTCAATGAATAGCAAAATTGAATTTGAAAAACTTTTGGCAATAGCTGATAAAAAAAAAAGAAAAACCTGCTGTTTTGTTAACAGCCATAGATTAGAACACATCTAGTATATTAAAAATCTATGAGTTTAATGATCCAACAACTGCAAAAAATAATTTGTTGGCCATTTTGTTTTTTGTTTTTTGTTTTTTGTTTTTTTTTTTTTTAATTTATTGATGATAGTCACACAGAGAGAGAGAGAGAGAGGCAGAGACACAGGCAGAGGGAGAAGCAGGCTCCATGCACTGGGAGCCCGACGTGGGATTCGATCCCGGGTCTCCAGAATCGCGCTCTGGGCCAAAGGCAGGCGCTAAACCGCTGCGCCACCCAGGGATCCCTGTTGGCCATTTTGGACAATGCTAATGGAATTAAACAATATTCCTCAATGGCTGGAAAAGCTGTTAGCTGAAAAGATGTCAGGGAACTTTATGAGTGGTTCAAGAAACCCTTGAACTGGGCAGCTCGAGTGGCTCAGTGGTTTAGCGCCGCCTTCAGCCCAGGGCGTGATCCTGGAGACCCGGGATTGAGTCCCGCATCGGGCTCCCTGCATGGAGCCTGCTTCTCCCTCTGCCTGTGTCTCTGCCTCTCTCTCTCTGTATCTCTCATGAATAAATAAATAAAATCTTTAAAAAAAAAAAAAAAAGAAAAGAAACCGTTGAACTCACTGATCTTTTTTAACATAACGAAAAGAAACAACCTGTTAATGCATAATAGTGCATGAACCCCACTTGATAAGATATTATCTGCCCCTTTCCCCACAAAACCTATATCCAATCAAGCCTCAAAGTCCTATCATTTTTATTAAAAATAAGAGCAATATAATCATCAAAATACAGAATGTGGTAAACTATGTAGGATGGGTAAAACCAGGTTCTTTCACATAGTGTTAAAAAATAAAGGGGAAGTGGGCGGGAGGTGCCGGTGACTGGGTGATGGGCACTGAAGGGGACAATTGATGGGATGAGCATTGGGTGTTATTCTATATGTTGGCAAATTGAACACCAATTAAAAATAAATTTATAAAATAAAAAAAGAATAAAAAATAAAAAGGATGTGTTGTGTGGGATAGGGTATTTTGGATTAAAGTTAACTTTAAGAGACTTGTCAGGCAAATACAATACGTCCATCGACTTTGGATCTGCTTGAAACTTGTAACTCTAAAATGATATAATGAGCCAATCAAGAAAATCTGAGCACTGACTGGATATTTGATGACATTAAGATATTATAAGTACAAACTGAAGTTTTTATAGATTGAATGATATGTCTGAAATCTGCTTTAAAAATAGTATGGAAAGTAGGAGACTGGGAGTTTAAATGAAACAAAATTGGTACAGCGTTGATCGCCTGAGTGTACAGATTTCATGTATGATATGCTCTAATTTTTTTGTGTTTAAAAACTTCTATGGGAGGAGAAGAAAAGAGATTAATTAAAAGCAAAATGTTAGCAGTTACTAAATAGAGATGGTGGCATTTTTGTGTATGCTAAATTTTCGTAATGATAAATTGGAAGAAAAAATTTATTGTATTCTGTAATAACAAGTTTTAAAACATCAATCTATTTTCATTAGCCCACAGGATGAGACACAGATCATAAATCATAAAGCAGAAAGCCACCTTGAAGAAAATATAAAGGACAATATTCATGAGCAGGAAGAAACGATTGTTTCTTATGAACAAACTCCTGAAGCATCTAGAGAAAGTCAAACGATGGCAGGTAGATATTTCACATTTCATACTTTTCTCAGTGGGGTGTCCTCTGAACTTCTGCATTTATAGTTTGCCTTCCCACATGCACCTTCAGGAAGATTGCCACTGCCCCCATCTGGGAAGGGGGGGCATCTATCTTGATCCACCACATCTCTCCCGACTTGGGGGTAACTTCTTTCTCTCTCTCTCTTTTTCGTCTGCACCTTAACACATATACCATAAATTTTTTCTAATAAAATATTCCAGAACTTGGAAAATGCACCTGTTTCCCTGAGGCTGGATTCTCAGTCTTCACAAACCTACCACCTTGGGAACTATAGAAGATTTAATACCTGAACTAAGTAGAATGGGTTTGTTTACTGTAGCCCCTGGTATAATCCACATCTGGGTTTTTCTTTGAGAGAAGATCATGATCCGGGGCACCTGGGTGGCTCAGTGATTGAGCATTTGCCTTCAACTCAGGGCTTGATCCTGGAGTTCCAGGATGGAGTCCCTCATCAGGCTCTCTGCATGGAGCCTGCTTCTCCCCACTCTGCCTATGTCTCTGCCTCTTTCTCTAGGTCTGTGAATAAATAAATAAAATCTTTTTTAAAAAAATTAATTTAATTTAAAAAAAAAAGAAGATCGGGATCCCTGGGTGGCGCAGCGGTTTGGCACCTGCCTTTGGCCCAGGGCGCGATCCTGGAGACCCGGGATCGAATCCCACATCGGGCTCCCTGTGCATGGAGCCTGCTTCTCCCTCTGCCTGTGTCTCTGCCTCTCTCTCTTTCTCTCTCTGTGACTATCATAAATTAAAAAAAAAAAAATTTAAAAAAAAAAGATCATGATCCATAGTGTGTCAAAAGATAGGGGCTCCTGGGTGGCTTGGTCAGTTAAGCATCTGACTCTTGAGTCTGGCTCAGGTCATTGATCTTAGGGTTGTGAGATGGAGCCTCATGTTGAGCTCTATGCTGAGCGTGAAGTCTGCTTAAGATTCTTCCCCTCTCTCTGCTCCCCCATCTCTCACTCTCTAAAAAATTTTAATTAAAAATAATATTAAAAATGTCTATGCTACTTTCTTTTTTGTTTTTCAAATATTTTATTTATTTATTTATTTGAGAGAGAGAAGCCACAAGCAGGGGAAGCAGCAGGGAGAGGGAGAAGCAGGCTCCCCACTGAGCACTGAGGCCTTTGTAAGGCTTGATCCCAGGACCCCAGGATCTGAAAGCCAGATGCTTTCATGACCTGAAAGCAGATGCCTCACCAACTGAGTCATCCAGGCACTCCTCCTGTTTGTTTTGTTTTGTTCATTTGTTTGTTTTTGGAATCTTCACATATTTAATTTTCTCTTTTTCTTTATGATATTTGGCAAGGGGTGGGGATGAGGGGGATCATACCACTAGTCCATATTATTAAAATTGGTTTTCATAGTCCATAAGCAAAAAAACATTAATAATCCACCCTCCTGGGGCACCTGGGTGACTCAGTGGATTAAGGGTCTGCCTTCAACCAAGATCATGATCCAAGGTCCTGGGGTCAAGCTCCCTGCTCAGGAGGGATCTGTTTCTCTCTCCCTCTGACCCTCCCCCTCCTCGTGTGTGTGCACACACTCCTTCTCTCAAATAAATAAAATCTTTACAAAAATAATCCTCCCTCCTTTCATCCTCCTCTCCATCATTTTATAGAAGGGCAAATACAATGCAATTCAATTATCTGAGACTGTTTTTCTTAGGAAGAACACAGGATTCCAGCAGAGCATTTTCTGGATCTTATATACACCTAGCATGCAAATCTATGTGATTAGTCATGTTTCCTTGTGACATATTAAGCACTGTCTTTTCTTTTGCCTCTATCATTTATAAGGCATCACACACAGGAATTCTCACCTTTTTTTTAATTGTCACTGACCACTTTCTGTTTTGGCATGTCTGCATAAGTGTGTGTGGGTATATTAAAATCACAACATTTAGGGTCACCTGGGCAGCTCGGCGGTTGGGCGCCCATCTTCAGCCCAGGGCGTGATCCTGGAGACCCGGGATCGAGTCCCACATTGGGCTCCCTGCATGGAGCCTGCCTATGTCTCTGCCTCTCTCATGAATAAATAAATAAAATCTTTAAAATAATAATAAATAAATAAAATCACAACATTTAAACTGTTGATTTTATTTATTTATTTTAAGATTTTATTTATTTATTCATGAGAGAGGCAGAGACACAGACAGAGGGAGAAGCAAGCTCCGTAGAAGGAGCCCTGTGCAGGACTCAGCCCCTGAACCCAGGATCACACCCCTAGCTGAAGGCAGATACCCAACCACTAAGCCATCCAGGGGTCCCTGTTGATGGTATTTAGCTGCATGGAACTAGAAAGGCTTTTAAAAGTAAGACCTAGGAGTGCCTATTGCTCAGTCGGTAGAGCATGTGATTCTTGCGCTTGGGGTTGTGAGTTCAAGCCCCATGTTGGTCAGAGCTTACTTTAAAAAAAAATTTTTTTAATAAGTAAATAAAAATGAGATCCAACAGGAGTGATTTGTAGATAGACACCTAAAAATTAACCTCAAAGGCAAAAAAAAAATAGTGGGGCAGCCTGGGTGGCTCAGCGGTTTAGCGCCGCCTTCAGCCCAAGGTGTGATCCTGGAGACCCAGGATCGAGTCCCACGTCAGGCTCCCTGCATGGAGCCTGCTTCTCCCTCTGCCTGTGTTTCTGCCTCTCTCCGTCTCTGTGTCTCACATGAATAAATAAAATCTTTAAAAAAAAATGGTGAAGAATTTTCCAATTGTGTTGAGGTATAATTGACATATAACATTGTATGCAATGTTTAAGCTCATGGTATACGAAGAAGAAGAATTTTTTAACAGTCTTCAAGAGACATTTCATGCTAAATAATCAGTTGTCAATTTAGAAAATAACAGAACCCAGATACAACTATTAAATCCTTCCTGAAATATGTTCCTGTTTTATGAGATCACAGCATCAGGATTTCCTTCTCCAGATGTGTCCTAAAGATTTTTATCTTCTCACATTCTCTTGGTGTGTTTTAGTGAAAAGTCTTTCCCCATCTCCTGAGTCCTCGGCATCACCAGTTCCAGCCACTCAGCCGCAGCTCACAGAAGGATCCCATTTCATGTGTGTGTAGTCTCAGAAAAAGTACGTCAGTTCCCTTTGCATTTGTGCTTTAACTTTAGAGTTTTTAACTTGATTTTTATTCATGTGTTGGTTTGGTGAACAAAAACTGAGATTAATTGTCGACTGTACATTAGGGATCGTTGGCAGAGCAAGAAGGCTGTGTATTTGAGCCATGGGCAATAACTCAGATCTCCAGCATTAGCCCTTGCAGTGATTTGCTATGTGACAGCATTTTAGAGAAAATGCTCTTATTTTAGAGAAAATGTCTCTTATTTCATCATCTGTAAAAACAACAAAACTAAGAGGGTATGGCCTTTGCCAAGACAAGCCTCACGGTGTTTTGCAGCTGTGCTCCCACTTAGCATTCCTTTCCATAGTCGGATCTGAGAATTCTGTTGAAGCTATTACATGTTGATCAAGTAATGTCTTTTACAGTTCGTGCAACGTATCTACTGCATTGGGAGTTTAATTATTTTAAAGGACAAAGGAGTGTTTGTGGTACAGCCAACTACATGGAATATTAAATTGTTAAGATCTATCAGAAATTATTTCTAAATAACTAAATTTTTTTTTAAGTAAAGGAGGTCACTACTAAAAAAGCTGTGGGTGGGGGAATGGGGAATGAGGAAACCTTGCTTGAACACTGTTCCTTCAACCAAAGTTTAAGAACTGAGAATAATCTCCTAAAATCTTACTTTTAACAATTTTATAGACAGTTGCTAAGTTTTATTTGCCTTTTTCTACTTGTAGATATATACTTTTTTTAAACTCTTTTTTTTAACTGTGAGATAGAGCTATTTATGCCTTTTTCTGCATTATTTCTCTTACCATCTACCAGATACAGTAATATTGTGTACTTTACAGTTACCACCAGTTTCTTTTAAACTATTATAAACAGCGAAAACACATAGAGATACTACAAACATTATTGCTAACATATTCTTTGACTTTTAGATTCTCAAAATAGTACAAATACTTAGTATCCAGTAATGCTTATATTCTTAAATCTTCTTCCATTCATACCTTTTCTGTAGCAACTATAACCTGTGTCCTTTTGTTCGCCCTGAAGCATTTATGTCTGTCTTGTTATATTTGTAACTTTTATTTGAGATTATGTCTACATAGCGGGACGGGACACCTGGGTGGCTCAGTGGCTGAGCATCTGCCTTCGGCTCAGGGCATGATCCTGGAGTTCCCAGGATTGAGTCCTGCATTGGGTTCCTTGCATGGAGCCTGCTTCTTCTCCCTCTACCTGTGTCTCCGCCTCTCTTTCTGTGTCTCTCATGAATAAATAAATAAAATCTTTTAAAAAGATAGAGATATTATGTCTACATAGAGCCTGGAAGAGGCTCTGTTGTCAGCTGGTGTTTATGCAGGATTGACATCCTTTCTGAAGTTACAAACCACCTGTTTATTATAGTCTACCTATGTCTTGCCTCTGTCACTCATGCATTTAAACTTTTAACTTACTGTGGTTTGAAGTGACAGTTGCCACTAGTCACAGAATAATACCAGCATAGTATTTAATTCATACTTATTTAATTCTTCTTGTGCAAAGAATTGGTAGATGGCCTCTTCCTATCTTAGTGGAGAAGTATATATTAAAATCTAGTCTCATTATCTTTTGGCTCAAAAACAGGTTACAATTCTTTGTACACAGACCAATGATAATAAAGAATGTTGTTTGACAATAAAGAGTATTTACAGTTAAAACCCAAGTACATTTAAAGGTTCCTTAAGTTGTTATTATTGGATTTTGTTTTGTTTTACTTTCACTCAGAGTCAGTGGCATTATATACTAGAATGGTGTCCGGTTATTACCGGGTAATTTTTAGTCTCCTGGCATGCAGCCACCATGAATAACTAGTGGCACTCAACCCGTTATTATTTTTATGTCTTCTCACTCTGTGTATGTTATCTTGATGACTTAGTAGTTTTGGCAGGACTTTGGAAAGATTCATAACTGATGTTGCTGTGTAGGCAGCTTAGTATATTATTACATATTTTAGCAAAATTATGCAAATCTTCGCTTATTTTGTTGATCTTTTGGATTAAGCCACAAATTCGGCTACCTTTTTTTAATTCTGAATTATTTAATTGCATTTTTTGCTTTGTGAATTAAACCTGTGAAATGACAAGAAATTATCCTTCCGTTATATTATGTCTTAGGATTTTCGTGGCTATGCTTGTCAGTTCTGTTGTTATAGAACAACACCCTCAGTTACTTTAGGAAATGGTTACTCATTAACTTTTCAGGTGTCAAAAGTAATTTTCCCTGTCTTTATTTTTCAGCTATACTAACTTCTGTTGAAACCATTCAAAGCTAAGGACATGGACCTTCAGCAATGTGAGAAGATATTGTACAGTATATTTTAAATCTATGAAATTCATAGTTCTGATGCTTTTGGCCACAGAGCATCATTTTATCACTTCTGGAAAATGTTTATTCCAAATAGCTTTAATGGCTCATATGTACACTCCGTAATCTCAAAGTTGTTCTGACACCAGCTTGCTGCTATGATTTCAGAGCACATAAGTAAAGGTGCTTTTTTAATGTGCGGTCTACAGCCAGAGCTTACTTAGTTGCTGATTTCTAGATTTTGAGGTTTCTAAAGTTTAGGTGGATTTATATTTCTTTTTGCTTTTTCAGTACATAAATTTAGTTATTTCCAATGAAGCTTGTTTTCCTTTTTTTTTTCTTCCCATTTTGGCTACTGCAATGCTTTGTTTCACACTTGATTTGTAAAAATTTTATATATATATTTAAAATGTGCCATTTTATTATTGCTAAGTGAAGTATGTCCTGTTTTCTGCTATAATTATTTCTCAGTCAGATTGCAATGTCAGCAGTTACTGCCACACTCTTGTCAGCTTAAACACAAATGTTACCGCTTACTTTTTCTTAAAAATACAACTTAAAATGTAGGTATTTTGAAGTACTGGGCTTATACTTCAATTGGGATAGTTGTGTACAGCAATAAGCAGGTTTTCAAATCCAGTACTTAGTTTGTGTACAAATGTAATTATGTTCATTGTGTATATATTATACAATGAGCACATGTAAGTATTAAAGGCTACTTACTCTTGTTTAAATGCAAATGTTCATATCTCATTTCTTTTTTATCATGTTAAATAAATGTTGATGTTCTTAAATCACTTGTGTTACAATGTTTGCTCTTCCCATCTAAAATGGAAAGTCTGTGGGGTACCTGGCTGGCTCAGTGGGTAGAACATATGACTCTTGATCTCAGGTTTGTGAGTTCGAGCCCCACACTGGGTGTAGAGATTACTTGAGAAAAATAAATCTTTAAACAGATAAATTAATTAAATTAAATAGAAAGTCTGAGACACAAGGAATTTCTCGACAAAACAATAGTCTGTTAATCTTTAGACAACACCATGAAAAGACTTTCCTGCCATCCAGCCCGACTCTCCCATGTGAGAGCTCAAGAAACATGAGGCCCGGGGAGATAAATTGACTGGGCCACAATCCCATTATGTTTAATGACAAAATTTGGACTGGAATATAGTTTGTTCCACTTTTCCTCTGAGGAAAAACTCAACACCACCGGGCAGGTTTAGTTGCGCGAAGTCTTCTTGCACTTATTTCTATTTGTTTCTGTGTTGTGGAAACTAGCTGCAAACATCTGCTGTCTCCGCTCAGTGGATTGGGCTTGAAGGAGGGGTGTGTGGAGCAGAGGGTTATTTCTCTGACATGGGGAACTAGAAACCGTTTCATCATCAGAAGTAGGACCCTCAGAGATCATTTTCTCTTACAATACATTCTTTGCAGATGTTCACGCTCTTCAGAATCAATTACATTTCTTCCCGCTATAACCTTTTGTTCGTGCTATATATTGTTCCCAGAGTACAAGGAAATTTGATGCTTTTGGATTCCTATATGAAATGGCTGAAACTAAATTGGCACTGGTCAGTCTTTTTTTTTTTTTTTCTTTTCCCATGCTATAGTAAAGAGGATTTAAATTTAATTCGAAATGCAGATGTATAAAAATTCGTCTGCTCCAAGCAGAAACACACAAAATGAAATGCAAATAGATACAGTCTATATTGTAGGAGGGGAAGGAGAAGAGAAGTTAAGATGGAAGCAGAGTGTTTAGCTCTCTGTATCCATGTAAACATGTTTACACATATTGCCTTTGTTTTATTTCTTTTTTTAAGATTTTATTTATTTATTCATGAGAGACACAAAGAGAGGCAGAGACACAGGCAGAGGGAGAAGCAGGCTCCATGCACCGGGAGCCCAACGTGGGATTCGATCCCAGGTCTCCAGGATCACGCCCCGGGCCAAAGGCAGGCGCCAAACCACTGCACCACCCAGGGATCCCTACAAGCTTTTTTTTTAAATAGGAAAGTTTACATCATTCCTTTTTCTCCTTGAACTTTTTTTTTTTTTAATTTTTATTTATTTATGATAGTCATAGAGAGAGAGAGAATGGCAGAGACACAGGCAGAGGGAGAAGCAGGCTCCATGCACCGGAAGCCTGATGTGGGATTCGATCCCAGGTCTCCAGGATCACGCCCTGGGCCAAAGGCAGGCGCCAAACCGCTGCACCACCCGGGGATCCGTCTCCTTGAACTTATATTTCCATTTTACTTACCTGATGATACTTGATCACAACAAATTATGATGCATAAAATTTAATTATTTTAATTATTTCTAATCCCATTCATTTCTGTGAGATCTTGTTACTCAGCCATTGTAGTTACTTTTTCACCACCCTGGAGGATTTTACACTCTGGGTATAAGAGTAAGATTCAGAGAAGTAGGATTTTCATGTATGAAGGAGAAAGGAGCTCATGTGAAGAAAGAGCCTTGATCTCAGGAGGCAAAGAGATGATATGTTTTAGGCAGGAATTTGTGTGGAAGATAAAGTTCTGGATACCAAGTCCACTGAAGTTGTCCTTGCCCACATACCCTTGAAATGTTTCTGTGTATTAATTTGAAGAATGCTGTCCTAGACTATTTGGCCATTAAAATATTTGTAAGTGTATTGATTTATACACACCTAGTCACTTTGTTTTGTTTTTTTAAGATCTATTGATTCATGAAAGACACAGAGAGGCAGAGACACACAGAGGGAGAAGCAGGCTCCTTGCACAGAGCCTGATGCAGGACTCGATCCCAGATCCTGGGATCACACCCTGAACCGAAGGCAGACGCTCAACTGCTGAGCCACCCAGGCGTCTCTATACCTAGTCACTTTAGCCACAGAAAGGTTTTATATAGGGCAGCCCCAGTGGCCCAGTGTTTTAGCGCTGCCTTTATCCCAGGACGTGATCCTGGAGACCTGGGATCAAGTCCCATGTTGGGCTCCCTGCATGGAGCCTGCTTTTCTCTCTCTCTCTGTCTCTCATGAATAAATAAATCCTAAAAAAAAAAAAAAGGAAAGGTTTTATATAGATTTAGTGCATGGCAGAGAAACTCACTATTGAACAATTTCGAACTATGTATGAGAATAAACAACGCAGAAACAACTTTTTTATTATGCTAAAGTAATGTGGAAAGTTTTCCCAGAATTATTCCAGAAAAACAGATTACATCCTTCATCCATAGGTTAAAAATAAATCTCTGAAGTGTTTGGTTTGTATTATAAAAGCAGAAACTTTAGGGCAGCCCGGGTTTAGCGCCACCTGCAGCCCAGGGCGTGATCCTGGAGACCCAGGATCCAGTCCCGTGTCGGGCTCCCTGCATGGAGCCTGCTTTTCCCTCTGCCTGTGTCTCTGCCTCTCTCTGTGTGTCTCTCATGAATGAATAAATAAAATCTTAAAAATAAAAAATAAAAGCAGAAACTTTAAATTTTGAAATGGAACTTTTAACATTTTTTTTTATTTTAAAATAACAATGAGGGACGCCTGGGTGGCTCAGCCATTGTCTGCCTTCAGCTCAGTGCGTGATCCCGGGTCTGGGGATCGAGTCCCACATTGGGCTCTCTGCAGGGAGCCTGCTTCTCCCTCTGCCTATGTCTCTGCCTCTCTCTCTCTGTGTCTCTCATGAATAAATAAAAATCTTTTAAAAAAATAAATAAAATGACAATGAAAAGTCAACCTAAAACATAAGGTGAAAGACTGGGTCAGAAGCAGGAGGGAATACAGCAGAACTATTTCATGTAATTCATGCCTGGGAACACATGTAAGTACAGGATAGAACCCCAGAGCCCTGTTTCTCATAAGTTTAGTGCCTCACAAAGTTGCTGGAAAGTCTCTTACATCCTCTGTTAGTTATATTCAGAAAAGCCTGTCCAGTCTACTTGAGGGAAGACTCGCTCATTCTAGCTCTTTCCTAGAAAGGGTTCATCTCTGTTGCTCCAGTGCTGGGAAACGTGCAAGCAATCATCCTAGGTTGGCAGGATGGCTAAAGGGACCTTCCACCAACTCTGTTGCTAGGAAACCCAAATCCCTCCAGCCCCTTGATATGACTGTGGGGCCTCACTGTGTAGCAGTTAGGAGCTCACACTCCGGCACTAGATTGTCTGGATTGGAACCTAGCTCTGCCACTTACTACGTGTCCTTTGCCAAAGTGCTTTACACTCTCTAAGCCTAGTTTTTTCCACAAATCCAAAGTTGGTCTAATAGTTATTACACTAGAATTGTTGTAAAGACTAAATGAGTCTTTACAAAGACATATGTCACATGTTTAGAACATTGCCTGGCACCACGTAAAAAGCTTGCTACCATTAGCTTTTATTAACTAAGGGCTAACTTTATCTAACTACAGCTTCTAAATTTACCAGAGCACTACTAACTACCTTATTTAAGCAGTGTTTTCAGATCGGGTCTCAATTTAGCATACATTAAAATCACCTGGGAAGCTTGTTAAAACACAGATTCCTGGGCCCCATCCCTAGAATTTCTAATTTAGTCACTCTGGAATGTGGCCCAAAAATGTGAATTCTAATTCTAACAAGTTCCCAGATCATGCAAATCCTGATGTTCCAGGGACACCCCCCCCTTAGAAACCCCTGACATATAATGAGGCTCTGTGTTGTTTTGAATTTTCGTTTCATTTATATGTGGTACAGAGTATTAGGATAAATTAAGAAGTTATTTACACAGGTGAACAGAAGAACTAAGAGAGATCCCTCAGTAACTCAGATGTTTCACACAAAGGCCCAAAGAGATGAGGGGAGAAGTAACTAGAATCCACAGAAGAGAGTTAACTTCAGTGAAGCTCTTACTCTCTTTTTCAAGAGTCAAAGCCAGCCTCAATGTAGGCAAACCCTATAGGGGTCAATCCCCTAATGCACTCACTGTCTTATCACTCAGTTCTCTCTTGGGCTCCCATTGGCTGAACCCAGAAGATTCAGAGGTCACAAGAGTTGTTCTGGGTGTAGCTGGGAATGCATACAGGTGAGTTTTTCAAGACCTTTCCAGGGGATCCTTAAATTCAAAACTGTGTTGATAACACTAAGATGTTGCCTTTTTCACTTTTATTCTCTCGTTAGTGAACAGTAGAGTTTCCCAAAGGCTGTCTGACCTATGATATTTCAACTGATTGAGTGAAGAAGAAGATGTGAAAACCCAGCTGTCTTCTGTTAATCCAGATATTGAGGACAGTTACAAAACTGAAAAGCAATGCTTTTTATTTAAATGTATCATTTTTTTAAGATTTTATTTATTTATTCCTGAGAGACAGAGAGAGAGGCAGAGACACAGGCAGAGGGAGAAGCAGGCCCCATGCAGGGAGCCTGATGTGGGACTCGATCCTGGGTCTCCAGGATCAGGCCCTGAGCTAACGGCAGGCCCTAAACCGCTGAGCCACCCAGGGATCCCAATGCTTTTTATTTAAAAAGGATATTGGCAGCAGTTTAGCACCTGCCTTTGGCCCGGGGTGTGATCCTGGAGTCCCGGAATCACGTCCCACATCAGGCTCCCTGCATGGAGCCTGCTTCTCCCTCTGTATCTCTGCCTCTCTCTCTCCTCTGTGTGTCTCTCATGAATAAATAAATAAAATCTTAAAAGAAAAAAAAAAAAGGATATTGGGGGCAGCCCCAGTGGCCCAGCGGTTTAGCGCCACCTTCAGCCCAGGGCATGATCCTGGAGACCCGGGATTGAGTCCTGCTTCAGGCTCCCTGCTTGGAGCCTGCTTCTCCCTCTGCCTGTGTCTCTGCCTCTCTCTCTCTCACTCTCTCTCTCTCTCTGCCTCTCATGAATAAATAAAATAAATTTTTAAAAATAAATAAATAAATAAATAAGGATATTGGGGTCACTGGGCTGGCTCATATGGTAGAGCATGTGACTCTTGATCTCAGGGTTGTGGTTTACAGCCCTACATTGGCTATAGAGATTACTTAAAAATAAAATATTTTTTTTTAAAAAAGGGGTAAACAAAGACATGTTATTCCATGTCACAGTGAAGAGCACCCACGAAAAAATTCATGATATTTTCCACATTACTTAAAATGTGTGATTTATATACAGACATTTGTATTACTTTTAAGAAATTGCTATTAGGCTATAATTATTACTATCTGCCTCTTAGTCTGTTCACTTCTACCTAACAGGAAAATGAATGATTTCATTCCTTTGTATTTTTAGTAGCAACTAAAGCTGTCCAGAAACTTGCTAGATATGTGCCCTAAGCTGATGCTCAAAGATCTGCAGAGTTTTGTTTTTTTTAAGAAGCAATGTATTAGTGCATCTGGGTGGCTCAGTCAGTAAAGCATCAGACTCTTGATTTCAGCTCAGGTCCTGATCTCAGGGTCATGAGATTGAGCCCTGTGTTAGGCACCATTCTCAGTGAAGAGTCTACTTCAGATTCTCTGTCCACCCTAGCCCTTGCTGTCTCTCTTTCTCTCTCTTCCCCCCCCCCCCTCTCTCTCTCAAAGAAAGAAAGAAAGAAAGAAATTTTTTTTTTAATTTAAAATAAAAAAAGGAGTAATATATCTCACCTAGATCCTTGTGTTGGGGTTGTAGAGGCATCTGCAAACTGGAAGAGCAGGCCTGAGACAGCTCGTGCCTATAAGACCCTACTGGAAAGTGACAGGGACTTAATGGGAGTTGCTAGCATTTCAAACAAATTGGCCCCTAGCCATATCCCCTGAAATTGTCCAAGAACAAGGAGAAGGGAAGCAAAGTCTTCTAGGAAGGCCCTGATGTATCTTGAAATTTATAAAAGAGACACAAGCACTCAATAAACATGGACAGATGCTCCTTAAAAGTGATAATAAAAGACATACAAATTAAAACAATGAAAAATCCTTTTTTACTCAATAGTTCAGAAATCATGTCCCAAAAAATGATAATGCAATATGATATTATTCACTGCAAAATTTAGAAGATAAACTTACAGTGTTTTATGTCAATTATATCTCTATAAAGCTGGAAAAAAGTTTGAGGGTAGACCTCATGTTAGGTGTTCCTACCATGCACACACAAAAAAACATGATGTGGGGCGCCTGGATGACTCAGTTGGCAAAATGTCCACCTTTGGCCCAGGTCATGATCCTGGAGTCCTGAGATCGAGCCCCTTGTCGGGCTCCCTGCTTAGTGAGGAGCATGCTTCTCCCTCTCCTGCTCCCCTCGCTGTGTGTGCGCTTGCTCTCTCTCTCTCTCTCTCTCTCTCTTTCTGTCAGACAAAATCTAAAAAAAGCAAAATGCAAAAAACAAGGACACAAGGACACTGGGAGGTATGAGGTATCTTTATTACTTTGATTGATGATGGTTTCACAGGTGTTCATATGTCCAAACTCATCAAACTATGCCTATTAAATACATTCACTTCTTTGTATATCAGTGATACCTCAATGAAGCTGTGCTTCTTTTTAAAAAGTGATAATATCCACAGTTAGCAGGGTGGGGGAAAATGATATACTCACATAGGGTTGTTGAGAGCGTCAGTTGATAAAGGCTTTCACACGAAGCATTAAAGACACATACTCTTTGACCCAGCAATGCTACTTCTGGGAGAATATTTTAGAGAAATAATCTAGTCTAGTGAGCATCCGGAGGCACTTGAACGTTTGTTTCATAAATGCTTTCAATAATTTATCTCATGCCATAAGCAACCAGACAGCAGGGAGCCCATGGCAGGAGGGCAGTGAGGGGGTCCGATTCCTCTCTTCCTGCCCTGCCACGAGTAGTGACTACCTCAAGTGGGCCCCGTCCAAAGCAGGAAGCCCAGAAGGTGGTATCAGCCTCTTCCATTTCTATCTCATTGGCCAGAACCAAATGATATGGCCACCTGACCCGTAAGGGTGTCTGGGAAAGCATGTGTTTATCTTTCCTGTTTTTAAAATAGAGCAGGGCAGTCAGTGAAAGGGAGTTGAAGTGAATGTTAAATAAATGAGCCAAGTTGCAAAAAATACTCCACGACCTACACGTCCACCTGTACGAAATTGATTTGTTGTTATTGTTAGGGAATTGATTAAATAAAATAGAGAAGACCCCTACTATGCAGCCACTTATCGTGGGGTAATCCTGTTCACTGTATATTTAGTAAAAAGAGTATGATGTGTTTCATAAGATCCCATTCTGCTAAAAAGATAAGGATACTATATAATCACAGAAAAACCTGATATGCATGGAAATGTTAATTCTGGAAATTCTTTAAGGATTCTACATTCTCTGAAATTTCTTTGGCAGGTAATCACATCTTAGTTTTAGAATAAAGAACAGAACATAAATTTCCATTTTTGAGTTCTCATTGGACCTGAAACAGGAGATAAACTAGTCAGTTAAGAGCACCTTGAGGAGGCCTCCTGCCCCCAAGTGACCTCCAAGTCTTAGCCATAAAACGTTCTCAGGATTGACTCAAAGCCAAGTATAAAGAACCATAAATAAATCATTTTGGAAAATACTGTTACTTGCGGCCTGTTACGTTTCACTTTACTTCTAAGAGGACAAACTCCAGCACACCCTCCGTTGCCAGACCAAAGCTCAGTCAGTGAAGCCAGGTGGTAATTACTACAGGGACAGGCTCAGATCAAAATCGTGAGGAACCTGATTCAGAGGAAAGCTAATCAGTGTGCCAAAAAGAAGAAGTCATGGCTGAGGACACTAAGTGGAAAGTTATTTGTAAATTGGTCCAGTGGGTTTTGACAGTCAGTGTATCATCTCCAAGGAAATCTCAGGAACAGCAACATAAAGCTTAAGTTATCCTTGGAGTTTCAAGTGATTTGGTTTATTTGATTGCTGATGGGACGCCTCTTAAGACATAGTATAGACATTGTGCAGAGTTCTATTTTTAAATCAACACTAACCAAATTTTTAAAAGATAATAGCACGAATCTATCTTGTTCCCAAATCCTCAGGTCTGAAGAGGCTCTAGGCTTCGACCTTAAGTATCTGGGCCAGCGTTCCAGAAAACTTACAGGTCTGTGGTTGCTTTCAAAGTGACAGTAATCCATTCTCATAAGATTACTGTGACTGAACTAAAAGGAGTATCAATACATGCACTTTGTGGAAACAGTGTAGGAACTCTGGTCCCTTTACCTCCTTTTACAAAAGTAGAAGAAATCCAAAAGAAAAAGGAAGTAAAGAAGGTAAAACTCTGGAAACAATAATAAGAATATGAGGATTGGAGGCAGAAGGGAGCAAGGACCGGAGGGTGGATCAGTGTGAAGGCTAAAATAATAATGAAGGTCAAGGGCACTCAAGGACAGAGTTCACTTAGCAGCTTTGTAAAATATCCATGAAACCCAAAGAATATACTGTTTAAAATCAAATTTTAAAATGTGCCTCAGGCACCTGGCTGGCTCAGTTGGAAGAACACGAGCCTCTTGATCTCAGGATGGTGAGTTCAAGCCCATGTCGGGTATAGAGATTACTAAAAATATTGTAAAAATAAAGAAAACCCTTAAAATGTGCTTGACTATCCATGTTGCCTAAACCATATTTCTTGAACTTAGCTGATTAACAGAATCATTTTGGGGGTTTTGTTTTTGTTTTCATATAGATTCTCGAGTCCCCTGTTGCCTGGATAACTGTCTTCAAATCAGTGCAGACCTCTCATCTTTGTTCCTTATTTTCTTTTTTTTCTTTTTTGTTCTTTTTTTTTTTGTTCCTTATTTTCAAGTTTGTTTTGGCTAGGCTGTGTCCTTTGCATTTCTGTTTCAGGATTCGATTGGCTAATGTTAAGGATTTTTTAGTCCATCCTTCATGAGCAACATTAATCTTTTCCTATAATGACTTTATCATTATTGGTGGATAATGATTTCATAAAATGAGTTGGAAGGGTTCTTTCCTCTATTTTCTGAAAGAATTGGTATATCATTTCTTCCTTAAATGTTTGATGGAATTCACCAGTGAATCCATATAAGACTGAAGTTCACTTTATGGAAAAATATGTACATATAAATTCCATTTAATTAATAGATAGAAGGGGTACCTGGTGGCTCAGTCAGCTAAGCATCTGCCTTCAGCTCAGGTCATGATCCCAGGGGTCTCCCAGGGGTCCTGGGATGGAGCCCTGCATCATGCTCCCTGCTCAATAGGGAGTCAGCTTCTCCCACCCCTTCTGGGCCCTCCCCCTGCTCATGCTCTTGCTCACGCTCTCTCTCAAATGAATAAATAAAAAATATTTCAAAAATAAGCAATTAATAGATATAATACTCTTCAAATTTTCCGTTTCTTCTTGAGATAATTTTGGTAACTTATGTCCTCAACAGATTTACTCATTTCATTGATTGGCATAAAATTGTTTATACTGCTTCCTTATTAGCCCTCCAGGAATGTTCAGAGATGACCTGATGTTTATACCTGATGTTGGTAATTTGTATAGTCCCTCTTTTTTAATCAGTCTGATTACAGGTTTATCCATTTAGTTGATTATGTTTGATATACTGCGTTTCATTTCTAAATATTCTCTCATTGCCTTTGCAACTTCCTCTCTGACTTTTATGAAGAAGTGTGCTGTTGGAACGTCTGGCTGGCTCAGTCGGTAGAGCCTGCAACTCTTGATCTTGGGGTCCTGAGTTTGAGCCCCACACTGGGTGTGTTTAATTATCAGATATTTAGGGATTTTCAGGATAACTTTTGTAATTAATTTCTAATTTAATTCTATTGTGGAGAAAAAAAAAAAAACCTGCCTTCTGCTGAGGTCATAATCCCAGGGCCCTGGGTTGGAGCCCCACATCGGACTCTCTGCTGACAGGTAGCCTGCTTCTCCCTCTCCTTCTGCCTGCTGCTCCTCTGCTTGTGCTCTCTCTCTCTCTCTCTCTCTCTGTATCAAATAAATAAAATCTTTTTTTTAATGCTTTTATTTATTTATTCATGAGAGACACAGAGAGAGAGGCAGAGACATAAGCAGAAGGAGAATCAGGCTCCCTGTGAGGAGCCTGATGCAGGACTCGATCTGAGGACCCCAGGATCAGGCCCTGAGCCAAAGGCAGATGCTCAACCACTGAACCACCCAGGCGTCCCTGATGGTCAGCATTTAAATGTGATTATCAATATGGTTTAAATCCACCATTTTACTGTTTGTTTACTATTGTCTTATCTGTTCTTTGGACCTTTTTTCTTTTTCCTTCTTTTGAGTCCAGGGCCATCTCTGCCTTAGGATCTCCCTCCTGGCACCATCAGCCAGAAAAATACCCCCTGGGGCAGAATAGGACTCACCTCATTTGTTTTCCTGCCCTCAGGGATCCCAGTCCTGCCGTGTTTGTTCAATGTCAGAAAGAGTTGTTTTAAATAATTTGTCCAGTTTTCTAGTTGTTCACAGAGGGAGGGTGTGTCTAGTTCCAGCTACCCCGTCATGGTCTAAAATTAAATTCTGGAATATGTGTAGTTAAAATAATGCAAAGTAGGTCCAAGATGGAGTTGCTCATGCTAAGCCCTCTAGCGACAAAGCGAAACTTAATAAGTTTCTATGCTCAGCTCTGCAAGAGGAGAGGGCCCAGGTCAACCAAGGAACACTCAGCTGCTCAGCAATTACCTAGCCCAGTGCTAAAGTTCCCTTTACTCCATGTAAGGAAAATTATCCTGCTTCTTTTTTTCCGAAGGTTTTATTTTAAGTAATCTCTACACCTAAAGTGAGTCTTGAACTAACAACTCTGAGATCAAGAGTCACATGTGCCATCACACCAACTGAGCCAGCCAGGCACCCCCAAAGTAGTCTTGCTTTAACCAATCAGCAAGGGCCAAGTATAATTTCCTGTTCTTTTCTACTTTGGTCTATAGAAATCTCTCACCTTCTATGGCTCTTCAGAGCTCCTTTCTATCTGCTAGATTGGGTGCTGCCCAAATTCATGCATCACTGAATGAAAACCTACTAGATTAGCAAATCATGGAATTTTTTCTTTTGGCAGTATTTAATAAGTTTTAGGATCCCTGGGTGGCGCAGCGGTTTGGCACCTGCCTTTGGCCCAGGGCGCGATCCTGGAAACCCGGGATCGAATCCCACATCGGGCTCCCGGTGCATGGAGCCTGCTTCTCCCTCTGCCTATGTCTCTGCCTCTCTCTCTCTCTCTCTGTGACTATCATAAATAAATAAATAAAAATTAAAAAAAAAAAAGTTTTAATTTAGTAGAATCAAATGGGAGAATATACCTAATAGGCAGGAGAAGACTTCCAGTACCTATTTCTCTCCTCATTCATTTAGCTGAATTTTATTGAACACTTACTAAGTGCCAAGCACTCTGCATGGCTCTTGGAGATGCAATTATGGGCAAAAATAGGTATGGCTTCCATGAGTTTGAAGTTTGGTGTGGAAGAGACTAATATTAATTAAATCATGATTATTTGTTCCGGTAGGTGCTATAAAGAAAAGATTACTGTGTTTTGTTGTTTTTTTTTTTTTAAGAATTATTTAATCAGAAAGAGCAGAGGCAGGGACAGATGGAGAGGGAGAGAGAGTCTCAAGCAGACTCCCCACTGAGCAGGAAGCCTGACATGGGGCTCCATCCCATGACCCTGAGATCATGACCTGAGCCTAAATCAAGAAGCAGATGCTCGGGGAACCCTGGGTGGCACAGCGGTTTAGAGCCTGCCTTTGGCCCAGGGCACGATCCTGGAGACCCGAGATCGAATCCCACGTCGGGCTCCTGGTGCATGGAGCCTGCTTCTCCCTCTGCCTATGTCTCTGCCTCTCTCTCTCTCTCTCTCTCTCTGTGTGTGACTATCATAAATAAATAAAAATTTAAAAAAAAAAAAAAAGCAGACGCTCAACTGACTGAGCCATGCAGGCGTCCTGAGAAAGATTGCTGTGTTATGAAAGCATATAAGAGAAGTGATCTATAGGTGTGGTGGAGATGGTGGGGCAGACTTTCTCAAGGAAGGAAATTTGAGCTGAGATGTGAAGAATGAGTGGAGTTAGTAAATAGAAGGGGAAAACAAGAGGCTTAAGATGAGGCACTGGCTCTAGAAGGAGCTTGAAATCAAGCCAGGCCTGATTGTAGTCTTCAGCCTCAGAGCAGTAGAAAATTGCTGAGGTATTTTAAGCAGGAGATTGACATGATTGGATTTGCCTTTTGAATAGATAACTGTCATTTCTGTAGACTCATACAATTAAGATTTCTCTGCACTGAAAATCAATGCAGTAGGACAACATGTTTCAGCATGAAGACTTCACACTGATTTGGGTGTAAGTGGGGTGGGGGTGGGGGACGGTGTCAAAAGAATACACACGATGTGATTTCTTCTACCTGAAGCAATAAAATATTCAAGAAAACATATATGCAGACACATATGGACACATGTAAATGTAAAAGCATTCAGGTGTGAGAAAATGATAAATACCAAAATCAGGGTGGTAGTTACCTCTCTACCTGTAACATTTAATTACAGATGGAATGGGGAGAAAAGAATATGTCTGGGGAGGGTTACAAGAGGGACACAGAAAAAAAAAAAAAAAAAAACAAGAGGGACACAGACATATGGATTTTTAAGTTTTAATAATGAGCTAGATACATGAATGTACATCATTCTTTTTCTTTCCTGTATATCTGAAGTACTTTTTTAAAATTGTTATTATTTATTTTAGAGAGTGAGACAGAGCATGAGTAGGGGGAGGAGCAGAGGGAGAGGGACAAGCAGACTCCATGCTGAGCATGGAACCCAATGCAGGGCTTGATCCCAGCATCCTGAGATCAGGAGCCCCACCAAAATCAAGAGTAGGACACCCAACCGACTGAGCCGCTCAGGCACCCCGATGTACTTTCTTTTTTCTTTTTTAATATTTTGTTTATTTATTTGAGAGAGAGCACACAGGTAAGAAGAGTGACAGAGGGAGAGGGAGAAGCAGACAACCTCCTGAGCAGGGAGACCGATGCAGGGGCTCAATCCCTGGACCCTGGGATCACGACCTGAGCCAAAGGCAGACGCTCAACTGCCTGAGCCACCCAGGTGCCCCCTTGAGTATTTTCTTAATAACACTTTGCAATATGGAAATTGGATTGGGAAAAAATGGAGAGAAACCTGGGAATGCAAATAATAATCGATATGGAAAATTGATTAGGAGATCATTACAGCAGGCTGCTTGAGAGATGATGGTACTTTGGACTGCTGACATGATAAGAGAGATGGAGTGAACTAACGATGTTTGAGTAAGAGTATTTGCATTTCAGGGGATCCCTGGGTGGCGCAGCGGTTTGGCGCCTGCCTTTAGCTCAGGGCGCGATCCTGGAGACCCGGGATCGAGTCCCACGTCGGGCTCCCGGTGCATGGAGCCTGCTTCTCCCTCCGCCTGTGTCTCTGCCTCTCTCTCTCTCTCTCTGACTATCATAAATAAATAAAAATTTAAAAAAATTTTTAAAAAAAAGAGTATTTGCATTTCAGAAATAAAGTTCACAGAGGCAGTCAGTATACGCTCACATCTGCTCAGTATACCCTCCCTGTCCATTTTACCTTCTAAAGCTCTCTTGATTATATCTACTTAGTTTCACTGTTACAGCTCACCCAGATTCCTGCACCAACCTCCAAACTGACTGCATGCAGTTACCTTTCACTTCCTTTTTTTCCCCCAATTTTCCCCCACCAACCTTTCAATCTGTTTGCTGTATGTCATCATGTTACTGCCCTATTTGAAACCCTTTAATGAGGGCCCTGTTAGTCTTTTTTTTTTTTTTTTTTTTTTTTATGATAGTCACAGAGAGAGAGAGAGAGAGAGGCAGAGACACAGGCAGAGGGAGAAGCAGGCTCCATGCACCAGGAGCCCGATGTGGGATTCGATCCCGGGTCTCCAGGATCGCGCCCTGGGCCAAAGGCAGGCGCCAAACCGCTGCGCCACCCAGGGATCCCGGCCCTGTTAGTCTTAAGCAAAAGATGAACTATGTTTCCCCGGACCTTACTTAATTAAAACAAACTGCCATACACTACTTGCTATTAGCTTAACTCATGTAAAATTACCTTTTCTCTATACCGATTAGCAGCCAATTGGCAATTTCACATGGTTCAACCAATTCACGCCAAACCCTGACCTATATATATATTAACAAAATGTATACATATTGACTAAGTGCTCCAGCAGGAGCACCTGGGTGGCTCAGTAGTTGAGCATCTACCTTTGGCTCAGGTTGTGATCCTGGGGTCTTAGCATCGGGTCCCGCATGGGGCTCCCTGCAGGGAGCCTGCTTCTCTCTCTCCCTATGTCTCTGCCTCTTTCTCTGTGTCTCTCATGAATAAATAAATAAATAAATAAATAAATAAATAAATAAATAAATAAAATCTTTTTTTAAAAAAGTCTTCACAGCAACCTGGCAAAGGATGCACCATGGTTTTCATCCTTTTACAGATGAGAGAACTGAGGTACAGAGAAGTTAAGGACTTGCCAAGGTTTATTAACTGTGGGTGGGGGGTCAAAAAAGACAGGGTTAAAAAAAAAAAAAAAGACAGGGAAAATTGAAATTTGGAATATGTCCTTTTTTGACAGGGTCAAAAAAGACAGGGTTAAAAAAAAAAAAAAGACAGGGTTGTGGAGCAATTGGAACCCTCGGGTATTGTTGGTGGCAATGTAAAACGGTGCTGTCGCTGTGGCAAAAGTTTGGTGATTGCTCAAGAAGTGAAACATGCCCCAGTAATTCTATTCCTAGGTATATACCCAAAAGAATTGAGAACAGGGACGCCTGGGTGGCTTAGCAGTTGAGCCTCTGCCTTTGGCTCAGGCTTCCTGCATGGAGCCTTCTTCTCCCTCTGCCTGTGTCTCTGTCTCTGTCTCTCTCTCTCTCTCTCTGTGTCTCATGGATTAAATAAATAAAATCCTAAAAAAAAAAAGAATTGAGAACAGGTGTCCCGGGGCGGGGGGGGGGGGGGGGGGGGGGAGGAGGAACCCGTACACAAATGTTTATGGCAGCACTATTCACAAAGCCAAAAGATGGAAACAATCATTGGATTCATCCATCTGTGGGTGAATGGATAAACAAATTGTGATATATCATACAATGGAATATTATTCAGCCATAAAATGGAATGGAATAGTGCTACACCACAGATGAACCTTAAACAGTTGTGTGAGGTGGGGCACCTGGTGGCTCAGTCAGTGAAGTGTACAACTCTTGATCTCGGGGTTGTGAGTTTGAGCCCCCTTCTCCCTCTGGATGTAGAGATTACTTAAAAAATTAATTCATTAAAAAAATTAAGTGATGTGAAAAAAGGCAGACACAAAAGGCCATGTATTGTATGATTCCATTGATAAGAAATGTCCACAATAGGCAAATCCACAGAAATAGAATGCAGATAAGCAGTTGCCATAGGCTGGGGAGAAAGGGGAGATAAGAAGTGACTACTTAATTGGTCAGGGATTTCCATCTGGGTGATGAAAAAGTTTGTAACAATGGTGGTGTTGTTTGCACACTAAATAGTTGCAGATGTATTTAATGCCACTGAATTGAACACCTTTATTTTTTTTAAGATTTTATTTATTTATTTATGAGAGACACACAGAGAGAGAGGCAGAGACACAGGCAGAGGGAGAAGCAAGCTCCATGCAGGGAGCCTGACGTGGGACTCGATCCCTGGACTCCAGGATCACGCCCTGGGCTGAAGGCAGCACCAAACCGCTGAGCCACCCAGGGTCCTGAATTGAACACTTCTAAATAACTAAAATGGTAATTTTTTTGTCACATGTATTTTAACACGACTTTTCAAAAAAACAGAAGGTGAGATGCTTGAATGGCTCAGTCAATTAAGCATCCACCTTTTGATACGGCTCAGGTCGTGATCTCAGGGTTTTGAGATTAAGTCCCAAGTCAGGCTGTGGGTTGGGTGGAGTCGGCTTGAGACTCTCTCTCTCCGCAGCCTTCTTCTACCCTCTCCCTCCAAAAAAGAAAAAAAGGCAAAGGCTTCAGAGTCTGTGCACTTAATTACAACACATCTCTGACTACCTTGTCACCTCAAATCTTAGGTTTGCTCATGCTTCATGGGCTAAGGGGATCCAAGCTGACCACAAAGCCATGCTGTTCCCTCTACTGGCGACAATCTCCCCTGTGGGCACCGGAGCACTCACTCACACACACTTCGCCTTCATCTACGAAATTCCCACTTACCCTTGCGTCACCCTAGACCTCACTACCTCTAGAAGAATATTGTGATTGCATCATCCCTCTGGGGATGACACATTCCCCTTCTATGTCCCTCACAGCTTTAGCTTCTCCCTATCACTGTGTTTAGTACCCTCGGGAGGTCAGTGGCTGCATGTGTCACCACTCGATCCCCAGCACTTCTCAGAGTGCTTCGCACATAGTAAAGCTTCGCTGAATGAGTAAGTTTGTAATAAATGTTTGCTGGTTTTTATTTATTTTTATTTTTTTTATTTTTATTTATTTATGATAGTCACACACAGAGAGAGAGAGAGAGAGAGAGAGAGAGGCAGAGACAGAAGCAGGCTCCATGCACCGGGAGCCCGACGTGGGATTCGATCCCAGGTCTCCAGGATCGCGCCCTGGGCCAAAGGCAGGAGCCAAACTGCTGCGCCACCCAGGGATCCCCTGTTTGCTGATTTTAAATAATCAAATTTTATTCTTGGGATGCCTGGGTGGCTCAGCAGTTGAGTGCCTGCCTTCGGCCCAGGGTGTGATCCTGGAGTCCCAGGATCGAGTCCCGCATGGGACTCCCTGCGTGGAGCCTGCTTCTCCCTCTGCCTGTGTCTCTGCCTTTCTCTCTCTGTGTGTGTGTGTGTGTGTGTGTGTGTGTGTGTGTCATGAATAAATAAATAAAATCTTTAAAAAAATTTTTATTCTCTCCCTGTCCCCCAAGGGACATGCGGGAATGAGGGATCTCACAGATGGGGAAAGAGAATAACAGGAAATACATTCACTTTCTGAAAGTCTGACCTGGCTTTAAGAGAGGAACACAAGCAAGTGGGAAGATGAGACCCACCAGCCTCTTCAGCCCCAGGCAGAGTATTTCACCTAGGCCAGCAAGATAATCCATCTCGCCTTTTCCAGTCCTCACAGCCAGAAGATTGAAAAGGAGGTACTGGACTGATGCCCTGCAAGGTGTGCCTGACTGGTCTCTTCTCTTTACCATCCTTTGAGAGATAATAGATTTTGACACTTAGGGGAGGGAGAATTCTAGGACCGGCCATGAACCTCGCCCCAGGATCACCCCCTCCCCTCTGAGTATGGGTTGGAGTTCTGATTGGGATGAGCCATCCCTCCTGTGATCAGATTACATTAAATGGAAACAGGGGATTATCCAGATGCACCTAATCCCCCTAATGGGTCCTTTAAAATCACAGAGATGTCTCCATCAGGAAGCACAAGAAGGCAGGGGGATCAACAACTCAAGGAATGGATGCCACAAGTTGCTGGTTTGAAGGGAGAGTGGGCCTCCAAAACTGGTATAGCCCCTAGCTGACAGCCTGCAAGGAAGTGGGGCCCTTTGTCCCACAACTGCAAGGATCTGAATTCTGCGAACAATCTGAGAGAGCTGGAAAGAGAATCTTCCTTGGGGCCTCCAGATCAGAGCACAGCCCAGCCGATCCCTTGACGTGGGCCTGAAGCCTCCCAGGACTTCTGACCTAGAGAACTGTGGCTGACAAATGGATGCCTGGCAAGCCACTTGATCCATGACCATTCGTTACAAGTGATGGTAACACAAGACTCAAACTGTAGCATGCAAGTTTTTGTGGGGAACTTGGTTGCTCAGTTTACTTATTCAGTTCAATATAAATCATGCAAAAGAGAACTCTTGCGGGGCACCCGGGTGGCTCAGTTGTTTGAGCATCTGACTCTCTTCTCGGTTTTGGCTCAGGTCATGATCTCAGGGTTGTGAGGTCGAGCCCCGCATCTGGCCCCACACTCAACAGAGTCTGCTAGTCCCTCTCCCTCTGCTCTTCCACTCACCCAAAATAAATAAATAAAATCTTTTAAAGATGACAGAGAGAGAGAGAGAGAGAGAGAGAGAGAGAGAGAAGGAGAATGAATCCTTTCTAAAGGTCTTCCTCTAGGGGCGCCTGGCTGGCTCGATGGTTGCACATCTGCCTTTGGCTTGGGTGTGATCCTGGGGTCCTGGGATCGAGTTCCACACCAGGCTCCCTGCATGGAGACTGCTTCTCCCTCTGCCTATGTCTCTGCCCCTCTCTCTCTAATGAATATATAAATAAAATCTTTAAAAAAAAATAAAAATAAAAAATAAAGGTCCTCCTCCACATCTTCCTAAAAATGGGACAGAGAGAAAGGGCATGTTCCCAAGTTTTGATGCTTCTACTGACTTCAGAAAACAAGTAAGACATCTGACCCCAGAGGCAGGGTATCTGTTTGGAACCTTACTGCTCTGCCGCAGCACTGCTGAAGTCTCTCACACTCCACAGATTCTTCCACTTGCCCTTGCCTTCTGAGTGGCACCAGAAGCATACAAGCCTTTCTCACTTTACTGGCAGAGACCCCGCGAGCCAGCAGAGGCAACCACTGGGAAATTCTGTAGCATGTGGATGCAGATAATTCAGCACCTGACAGCCAACCTTATTTGGGTCAGCTTGTCTTTAACGCCTAGTGCCTTCTAATTAAGAGATTAACCAAATGCTGAGCTGTTAATGTGATATTAATAATAGATTTTTCAGCGGAATTGCAGGAGGAGCTCCCCACCCAGCACTTGCTCCTATCCTTCTCTTCTAGCAACATGCTTACCTGGCATAAAAAAGTGGACTCAAATGATGACCAAAATCTGTTAAAGCACTGGTGACAGCTGACATTGAACACATGCTTTAAATATTAATGGAGGGGGGTGTGTACCTGGGTGGTTCAGTCGATTCTGCTATCAGGCCCCACATCAGGCTCCCTGCTCTACTTCTCCCTCTGCCTCTTCCATGCACTCTCTCTCTCTCTCTCAAATAAATATTAAAAAAAAAGGGGGGGGGGTGGAACTAGACACTTAAGAAAAAAATGCCTTTTTTTTTAAGATTTTATTTATTTATTCATGAGAGATAGAGAAAGGCAGAGACAAAGGCAGAGGGAGAAGCAGACTGCCTGTGGGGAGCCTGATGTGTGACTCAATCCCAGGACTCTGGGATCATGCCAAAGGCAGATGCTCAACCACTGAGCCACCCAGGTGCCCGCTCCACCTCCCCCCCAAAGATGCCTCTTTTTTTTTTTTTCAAAGATGCCTCTTTTATACAAAAATGCATTTTCAGTTGTTTGTTAGTGACATGTGGCTTCCATGGAAGTGTAAAGATTAGAGTCAGATCTCGGTCAAGTCAGTAGACTATGTGATTTCTCTAGAGAAATTTCCATTAAAAAATGCTTTCTCAGAATACCTGGATGGCTCAGTCGGTGAGGCCTCCAACTTTGATTTCTGCTCTTGGTTTCTGCTCACGTCATGATCTCAGAGTCATGACATTGAGCCCTGTGTGGAGCTCTGTGCTCAGCAGGGAGTCTGCTTTAGATTCTCTTCCTCTCTTCCTCTCTTCCTCTCTCTCTCTCTCTCTCTCTCTCTCTCTTGCGTGCACGCACGCACTTAAATAAATAAATCTTTTAAAAAATAAAGGATGATTTTTCTACCAAATTCTTTATTTTTCCTCCAGAGATTCACCTCCACCTAAGATATCCTGCCTTTCCCAGCTGAAGTTTCTGCTGGCTGCTGAACTGTGCCTGCAAAGATGACAAATGACACATTAATGTATCCTGTCTTGCTGGCAGGTTGAATGGGATGGATTTCAAAGTAAGAAACTGCTCTGGACTATGCTGGAGGTAAGATGAGTTCTAACATGGTTTTAAAACTCCATCAATGGCAGGGGCACCTGGCTGGCTTAGTCGGTAGAGTACGTAACACTTGATCTTGGAGCTGTGAGTTTGAGCCCCACATTGGGTGTAGAGAATATTCAAAAAAAAAAACAAGCTGAAAAAAAAAAAAAAAGAATCTAGGCCAATTCACTCAGCTTGTTGGGTGCCAGTACAAATGAGACTAAGAGCCTGCCCCCAGGAGTTAGGAGTTTCAAACAGAGGATAAGTTTCTTCCATCATCAACTCTTAATCCTGCTTTGCCATCTCAAAAAGGAATGCTGTGAATTCCCCAGCGACTATGAGGAGGCGGTGTAGACAGGGGCTTTTCAACACTCTTGGGGAAAGTGTGTCTTTATATTTCTGTCATGTATCAGTAGCATCATCTTCACATTCAAGGGACTGCCCTGTCTTAGAGAAAAAACTCAAGAAACTTATATGAAGTGAATAATGTTGAAGTTCATGTTCAAAGGCAGCATGGCCCTTGACAAAGGAGACGTGGACACATGAGAGCCTCTCATTTGTAAGTGCTTTAGATCCTGATTTCCTTCTAGGTCACAGGTCTCTCTTCCCTTGCCAACCTCATACATAATGCAATGGCATCCGCTTTTGGTGAAAGCTTGATTGATTCCTTCTCTTTCAAAAGCAATCACGAGAATGAAGCAATTAAACTTAATAACACACAGTAGAAAGAAAACAGCTCTGCTTGTGTTTCAGTCCTACCTCAGGAAGATCATGTGGCTTTTACATAATCTTAAGGAATTTTATGACAATAGCTATATGGGTTTTTTTTTATATGCTTAATTGAATCAACCTGTTCAAACAGCTCATAATTTATGAAGTTTAAGTGTTCTTAAGTAATTGAATAGGAGCTTTCCTGCTAGGATATTAAAGGGCATTTCAAGTGAGTAAGGACAGCATTGTAGACATAACTTATGACTTGGGCTCATCTTACAAATAGGCAAACATTAGCGACCTAATGTCCTATTTTTTCCCAAATGATGTAGAGCAACAAATCATTGTCATTTAATCCACAATGACTAATAAACTTCCCAAAATGTTCCTTTAAATGTTTCATTATTCCATCTACAGGTATACTCAAAACCTAGTTCTTTCTTGTCCTTCTTAATCTGTCAACATTATGTTTGTTATAAGAATAAAAAGTGTTTTCACATACTAGTTGGAGCCAAATCAATTAAACTACATTTTATTTCTAAATCTAATTTTCGGGATGCCTAGGTGTCTCAGTGGTTGAGTGTCTGCCTCTGGCTCACGTTGTGATCCCAGGGTCCTGGGATTGAGTCCCACCTCAGGCTCCCTGCATGGAGCCTGCTTCTCCCTCTGCCTCTCTCTCTGTATCTCTCATGAATAAATAAATAAAATCTTTAAAAAAATAAATCTAATTTTCACAAAGTTTTGGAAATTCAAGTTTGTAGCTCACTTACAAAGGAAACTCCCAAGTAATTTACCTCTGAACCGCTTTACATCACTTTACCAATAAATCTATTTATGTAGAAAAAAAATTTAAGGTATTTTTGCCACTCAAATAGTATGTAGTGGAGCTGGCAAGCATATGGAGCAACAGGAGCTCTCATTCCTTCCTGATGGGAATGCAAAATGGTACCGTCACTTTGGAAAATAGTTTGGCAGTTTCTTACAAAACTAAACATACTCTTACCATGCAATCCAACACTCACACTGTTTGACATTTACCCAAATAAATTGAAATTTTATGTCCATATAAAAAAGCCACACATGGATATTTATGGTGGCTTTATTCATGATTGCCAAAACTCATAAGTAACCAAGATGTTGTTCTTCAGTAGGTGGGTGGATAAGTCAACAATGGTACATCTAAACAATGGAATATTATTTAATGCTAAAAAGAAGTAGGCTATCAAGCCATGAAAAGATATGAAAGAAATTGGATTTTTTTTTCTTTACTTATTTGAAGAGCACAAGCAGGGGGAGCAGCAGGCAGGGACAGGGAGGAGCAAACTCCCCGCTGAGCAGGGATCTCAATGTGGGGCTCCATCCCAAGATCCCTGAGCTGAAGGTAGATGCTTAATCGACTAAGGCCCTCAGGTGCCCCTATTATCTCCTTTTAATGAACTGATAAATATAGGTGTGTGTTTCCCTGAGTTCTATGAGCTGCTCTAGCAAATTAATGGAACATAAGGAGGAGGTAGTTGTAACCTCCAATCTATAGCTGGTTGCTCCGAAGCATAGGTAACAGCCTAGGGTTTGGGACTGGCGTCTGAAGTGGGGGTGAAGTCTGGTAGGACTGAATGCTTTTTTTTTTTAAGATTTCCTTTTTAGGTAATCTCTATACCCATTGTGGGGCTTAGAACGTAAAGTCCCAAGATCAAGAGTCACACGCCTACCTAATAGCCAGCCAGCTGCCCCCTGTAGGAGCAAACCATTAACCTGCAAAGACTGAAGCAACTTCTAGGTAGATAGAGTCAGAATTAAACTGAATTCTTGGATACCCTAGTGCTGTCCCAAAACTGCTTGGTGTTGGGGGTGGTGGGGCGCGCCACACACACACGCACACACATGCACACACACACATATGCACATTTGAAACCGAGCCTACAAATCATAAAAGAGTTGCGAAGGACAGAGAAAGGTTTTCTTTTTCTTTCTTTCTTTCTTTCTTTCTTTCTTTCTTTCTTTCTTTCTTTCTTTCTTTCTTTCAAGATTTTATTTATTTATTCATGAGAGACACAGAGAGAGAGGTAGAAACATAGACAGAGGGAGAAGCAGGCTCCATGCAAGGGAGCCCAATGTGGGACTTCGATCCCAGAACCCCGGGATCACACCCTGAGCTGAAGGCACATGCTCAACCTCTGAGCCACCCAAGTGTCCCCAAGGAAAGGTTTTCCCACAGGAAATGGCAGTGGAACTTAGTGGTCTGATATTGGTCAGAATTCTCTTCTACTGTGCTATAACCGAACACCAGAAAAACACCACAATTCCTGGCATTATCTCTTTTCTACTCCCTAAAATTGTAGAATTGAGAGGGAATAAGAGAGATAGGTATGCAAGTGATAATTTACTTGCTCTTATGACAGCCCAGGATGACGTCCCAATAATCATTGCAAATATTTTTATTTAATTAATTTATTTTTTGAGATTTCATTTATCTATCTAAGAGAGATAAAGAGAACACAAGCAAGAGGCAGTGAGGAGAAGCAGGCTCCCTCCCAAGCAGGGAGACCAAATGGGGCTCAATCCCAGGACCCCAGGATCATGACCTGAGCCAAAGGCAGATGCTTAACCGACTGAGTCACCCAGGGGCCCCCAAAATATTTTTTAAATATTACTCTTGGGATCCCTGGGTGGCGCAGCGGTTTGGCGCCTGCCTTTGGCCCAGGGTGCGATCCTTGAGACCCGGGATCAAGTCCCACATCGGGCTCCCGGTGCATGGAGCCTGCTTCTCCCTCTGCCTGTGTCTCTGCCTCTCTCTCTCTCTCTCTGTGACTATCATAAATAAATAAAAAATTAAAAAAAAAGATTAAATATTATTCTTAAAACATTTATACAGTATCTATTAGGGACCAAATGATAAGACTGGAAGAGAGGACAATTTGGTCAAATTCCTGAACTAGGTAATCAGCCTGTGCTTCAGTGTCTGGCTTTTCTCACTTTGTATTATGTCCCTGGGTGATCTTATGAATATCTGTAGCCAGAGCTATCTGGAAGCATATCGTTGCTGTGAATGAATATCTCCAGCTGCTTATTTGACATCTCCACTTGAATGTCTCAAAATCACCTTTAATAGAACGTGCTGCACACTGAATTCACACACTTTCACTCTAGCCCTACTCCTCCTCCAGTTCTTACCTCATGATTCGTTCATCCCTATTCTTCCAGCTGCACAGACAGACCCCAAGGAGCTATCCCTGACATGCCTCTTCCTGCTTCACCTTCCACATCCAAGACACACCCCCATCCTGCTATTTATTGTACTTTCATATCCCTTGTGTATGCTCTTCTCTCTCTCTTCCTCCATCCCCTGGATCGAGCTTCCATCAACACTCACATTGATTTATCTCCCCCCAATCCATTTTCCATACCATTTTCCAGGGCTATTTTCAAAAACAAAAACCTGAGCATATCCTTCCACTGAAAACCCAAGGTGCTATAAAAGATAAATATTTAGTCTTTGTCCCCAGTTCCTAGTATACAGCTCGTAAAACCCTTGCAATCTCTGGAGTGATGACAGTGTCTTTCATATGCTGTTGAGGTGACTGGAGGCCGGGAGGTCCTAGCTACTCAGAATGGTGGCTGCTCACCAGAAAGACCAAACCCTGTGGTTAAAGAGTTGGATCTTCCAGCTCCCCTCTCAAGCTCCAGGGAGGGGACATGGGCCAGAGAGTGAGTTCAGTCACCCATGCTGGGTGATTTCATCAATTATGCCTGCACAGTGAAACCTCTAAGAGAACCTCTGGGTCGATGAGCATCCCCAACCGAGGGCATGGAACCGCGAAGGTCCCCCCCCCACACTTTGCCCTGTGCATCTCTTCCATTGGCTAGCTCTGAGTTCTAACTTTTTTTAGTAATCTCTACACCCAAAGGGGGGCTTGAACTCATGACCTTGAGGTTGAGAGTCGTGTGCTTTTCCAACTGAGCTACCCAGGCACCCCTAAAGTTTATTTATTTATTTTTTTAGTAATAAAAAAAGGGCTTTTTTTTTTTTTGAAGCCCAACGCAAGGCTTGAACTCATGACCCTGAGATTAAGACCTAAGGTGAGATCAGATGCTTAACCAAGTGAGCCACCCAGGCACCCTTTTAAAATGTTAAAGTAATGTCCAACAACCCCAAGATCAAGGGTTGCATGCTCCACCAACCTAGCCAGCCAGACCCCTGAGTTCTAACTTTTATAAGAAGCCTATAATAAGTAAGCAAAGCCCTTTTCCTGAGCTCTGTGAGTCATTCTAGGTAATTATCAAACCCGAAGAGGGGGTTGTGGGAACCTTCCATTCATCTGGTCAGTCAGTCAGAAGAGTGACCCAGACTTGTAATCGTGTCTGTGGTGGAAGCAGACTTCTGGGGACGGAGTCCTTTAATCTGTGGGAGCTGATGCTAATTCCAGGTAGACAATGTCAGCGATGAAATGAATTGTTGCACATCCAGTTGGTGTCAGATTGTTGAAGAAGTGGTATTAGAAGACACCATGTATTTGGTGGCAGGATGAAAAAAACTCCATTGTTGTCAAAAGTGTTATGAATAGAAACTGCTGAAACTCTTCAAAAGATTCCTATTAGTTTGGGGCCAAAGAACAAAATGCCTTGAAGTGCCACAGAGCCCTGCATGCTCTCTGGGTCACACTTGCTTCTTCCTCCTTCATATGTGATGTTCTCCTCTCTCACCAATTCTTTGGGCTTTTTGGAGTCCTCTCGGTCCCTTGAGCAGACCTATTTGATCACCTTTCCTGCATATCTTGGCTCAAATTTTGCTTCCTGAACAACTTGTCTTTCATACCCTCTCCAACACACACCAAGACTAGACCTGTTCTCTGGTACACACTCTCGAATCACTTTGTATTTCTCATCAGAACAACGATCACACTTCATAATTTATTTCTTAATATATGCCTCCCCATTAGAACAGAAGCCCCCATAAGGGTAGAGACCATGTCTGTTCCGTTCACCATTCTAGCCCAGCTCTTAGCATAGTGCCTGTTCTATTACAAATGAGTGAGAAATATTAAATTAATAGCATTTAATAGTATACTGAAGAGAAAAGCCTGCTAGTTATTTTATGTGAGAGTGTGAGCTCTGCCCTTCCAGATGCTGAAATGAAAAAAGGGCCTCTGTGCCATTTTCTAGAAGTACAAGGAAAATAATACATTTCCCTGTTAAAGAGCCTCATGGATTAAATAAAATATCAGGTCATTTGCTTTGACTGAAAGGGTATGTGTCAGTACGTTATCTCTGATTACCCCATCCTCCACCGAAGCTGTGATTGCAAGATTTATTAACCTTTGACTAAAGAACAAATTAATGGCTACATAAAAAGATAGTTTTGTAGACAAAATGAGATGTACCAAAGAGCAAAGAAAAGCAGGTTGTCTTTGGAATACCAGTAACTCCAGGACTGGAGTGTGACTGTGGGCATGTTCCTTAATTTCTCTTAGTCTAAATTTCCCCATATATAAAATGAGTTTAATAGTTTTTAATCTGATGGAGCTATATAGATTAAAAATGAAAAAAAAAAAGATTAAAAATGAAATAATATGGGGACCTGGGTTGCTCAGCCACTGAAGTGTCTGCCCAGCTCAGTTTGTGATCTCAGAGTCCTGGAATGGAGTCCCACCTCAGGCTCCCCGCTCAGCAGGGAGTCTGCTTCTCCCTCTCCTCTGCCCTTCTCCCCGCCTCCACTTGTACTCTTTCTCTCAAAGAAAGTCTTTTTAAAAATGAAATAATACATTTAAAATTCAATATTTTGGGGCACTTGGGTGGCTCAGTCAGTTAAGCATATGATTTCTACTCAGGTCATGATCTTGGGGTCCTGGGATCCAGCCCCGTGATAGGCTCCCTGTTGAGCAGGGAGTCTGCTTTTCCCTCTGCCTCTGCTCCTCCCCTTCCTCATGCTCTCTCTCTTTTTCAAATAAATAAATAAATCTTAAAGAATAAATAAATAAAATTCAGGATTTGGCAACTAGTAGTGAATATGGCCTAATGGTTAAGAAGAAGGCCTCTGGAGCCAAATTGTTTATCACTCCTAGCTCTTCTACTCTCTAGCTGTGTGACTTCGAGCAGGTTACTTCTCTGTGACTTAGCTTATACATCTATAAAATAAAAATAATACAAACTGCCTTACAGGACTCTTGTCAGGAATTAAAGCATGGGGGCACCTGGGTGGCTCAGTAGTTGAGCATCTGCCTTTGGCTCAGGTCATGATCCCCTGGGATCATGTCCCACATCAGGCTCCCCAAAGGGAGCCTGCTTCTGCCTCTGCCTGTGTCTCTGCCTCTCTCTGTGTGTCTCTCATGAATAAATAAAAATAAAATTCTTATTTATTTTATTTTATTTTATTTTATTTTACTTAAGATTTATTTATTTATTTATTTATTTACTTATTCATGAGAGACAGAGAGAGAGAGAGGCAGAGACACAAGCAGAGGGAGAAGCAGGCTCCATGCAGGGAGCCTGATGTGGGACTGGAACCTGGGTCTCCAGGATCAGACCCTGGGCTGAAGGCTAGCTTAAACTGCTGAGCCACCCAGGCTGCCCTAAAATCTTTTACAAAAAGGAATTAAAGTATGTAAAACACTTGAAATAGTGGCTTATAGTTGTGCTAAATGAGTATTAGCTATTGTTAGTAGTAGTAGGTACTCAGCAAACAGTATTTCTTCTTGCATAATAAATTTTAGGTTTCAGGATGCCTGGGTTGCTCAGCGGTTGGGCGCCTGCCTTCAGCTCAGGTCGTGATCCCGGATCCAAGATCCTGTCCGCATTGGGCTCCCTGCAGGGAGCCTGCTTCTCCCTCTGCCTATGTCTCTGCCTCTCTCTGGGGGTTTCTCATGAATAAATAATCTTTAAAAAAAAATTTTTTTTAGGTTTCATTCCTGTTCAAAATCTTTGTCAATTTAGGAAAAATAATACAAATCATTTTGAAAGAGAGTCACCATATATAAGATACATCTCATTACAAAAATAGAAATTAGGGATCCCTGGGTGTCTCAGCGGTTTAGTGCCTGCCTTGAGCCCAGGGCGCGATCCTGAGGTCCCGGGGTCAAGTCCCACATCGGGCTCCCTACACGGAGCCTGCTTCTCCCTCTGCCTGTGCCTCTGCCTCTCTGTGTGTGTCTGTCATGAATAAATAAATAAATAATCTTTTTTAAAAAATAAATAAAATTAAAGACAAATTAAAGAAAAAAAGGTTATGCTACACAATAGGAATAACCATGCAAAAGTTCGAAAAAAAATGTAATAAAAAAAGATCTGAGGGGGACCTGGCTGGCTCTGGCAGTACAACATGTGACTCTTGATCTTAGGGTTGTAAGTTCAAGCACCAAGTTGGGTATAGAGATTAATTAAAAAAAAAAAAAAAAAAAAAAAGATCTGAGTCAGGTTAGCCACAGAGTCCCTAGAGTGCCTTAGGGTTTGCAAATTGAGAGGCATAGAAATGTAGAAGAGGTGCTAGAGTGCTTTAGGAATAAACTTAACAAGAAATAGAAAACATTAGTGAAGGAAGGAAAAGAAGGCTGAAGTGGAAAGACAAATCACATTCCTAAATTGAAATACAGTCATCCCATGAAATCACCCTACAAATTCAGTATAAATCCTCATCATTTCTTATAGAGATTTCATTATATACATTGACAGACTGATTCTTAAATCCATTTGGTAGAGTAAATGACAAGGAATAGAAAAACAATTTTAGAAAAGGAAGATTAGTAAGTAAAGTCTTGCCCTGTTAGATACTGAAGCATAGTCTGGTGCCATAGTTGTTAAAACCATTAAGGAATTGGTATTGGGCATAAAAAAATACAGCTACAAAAAAGAACAGCATCCAGAAAGAGGGAGACTTTCAAATAAATAGAGTAGGCAGTATCTCCCTATTTCATCATATTGAAGGAAAAATAGTAATCTTCCTCACACTGCTCCAGATGGATTAATCTTCTAAAAATTAAAATCTATATTTAAAAAAGCAGAAAATATAAATTACTCATAAGAAAAAGTTTTTTAAAAAACGACCTGGAATAACATTTTTTAAGCCTGTCAGATTGGCAAAGATCCAAATATTTGCTAAGACATTCTGTTGTGAGGTTGTGAGAAACAGACACAGAAATTCATATTTTGTGGGTAAGAATATAAATTGAGGGGTGCCTGGCTGACTCAGTAGGTAGAGCTTGTGTCTTGATCTCAATGTTGTAAGTTTGAGCCCCATATTGGGTGTGGAGATTGCTTAAAAATAAAATCTTTAAAAAAGAGAGAATATAAATTGATACAATCTCTATAGAGGCGATTTGGTGGCACCTACAGAAATTACAAATGCTTATTTATCCTAAAAATACACATGTACACATGTGAAATGACAGACACTACAACACTGTGGTTTGTAAAAACTGCAAAAGATTAGAAAACACTGAAAAGGCCATTGGTAGGAAACTCTAGTACACGCATACCATAAAACTATCAAATAAACTGAAAAAACTCAAAATACCAATATAGAAATGTCTCCAAGATATGTATCTACTACTTTCTTGGTTATTATTTTTTTAAAACAAAAACTAGACTTCGTTTTTTTCTTTTTTAAAAGATTGTACTTATTTATGAGAGATAGAGAGGGCTGGAGGAGGAGGAGAGAGAAAGGGGCATGCAGACTCCACGTTGAGCGTGGAACCCAACAATGGGGCTCGATCTCAGGACCCTAAGATCACTACCTGAGCCAAAACCAAGAGTCAGAAGCCCAACCAACTGAGCCACCCAGATGCCCCTAGACTTCACTTTCTAGAGCAGTTTCAGTTTCACAGCCAAACTGAGAGGAAAATGTATCCCCATATACTCCCTACTCTAACACACAGACAGCCTCCCCCACTATCTGACACTAAGGTGGTACATCTGTTAACAATTGATAAAACCATATTGACACACGGTTGCCCATAGTCCGTAGTTTACATTGGGGTTCACTCTTGGTGTTGGACATTCTGTGGATTTGGACGAATATGCAAGATGTATCCACCCTTATAATATACAGAATAGTTTCACTGCCCTAAAATCCTCTGTGTTCTGTGGGTTCAACACCTGGGAACCACTGATATTTTTACAGTATCTCTAGTTTTGCCTTTTCCAGACTGTCTTATAGTCGAAACCATACAGTATGTAGCCTTTTCAGATTGGCTTCTTTTACCTAGTAATATGCACTTCATTTTCCTCCATGCCTTTCATGGCTCATTTCTTTTTAGTGATGAATAATATTCTATTTCTTTGGATGTACCACAGTCTACCCATCCACCTACTGGATATCTTGGTTGTTTTCAAATTTGGGCAATTATGAATAAATTGCTATAAACATGTGGCTACAGCTTTTTGCGTTAACATAAATTTTCAAGACATTTGAGTAAATTTTCTTTTTAAGATTTTACCCATTTATTCATGAGAGACACAGAGAAAAAGGCAGAGGCAGAGGGAGAGCAGGCTCCCCACGGGGAGCCTGATGAGGGACTCAATCCTAGGTCCCCAGGATCCCCACCTGAGCCAAAGGTAGACACTCAATCACTGAGCCACCCAGGTGGCCCCACATTTGGGTAAATTTCAAGGAGCATGTTTACTGGGTTAAATGGTAAGAATAGGTTTAGTTTTGTAAGAAACTGCCAAACTGTCTTCCAAAGTAATTGTACCATTTTGTATTTCTATAAGCAGTAAATGAGTTTCCCCTCTTCCTCATCTTTGCCAGGATTTGGTATTGTCAGAGTTTGGGATTTTAGTCATTATAATAGGTATTTAATGTATCTCATTGTTGTTTTAATTTGTAATTCCATAATGACATATGATGCTGAGCATCTTTGCATGTACTTGCCTGCCCTCTGTATATTTTTTTCTGGTGAGGTGCCTATTCAAGTCTTTTGTGTGTTTTAAAATTGGTTGTTCTTCTTGAATTGGTCTTTCTTCTTTCTTTCTTTCTTTCTTTCTTTCTTTCTCTCTCTTTCTTTCTTTCTTTCTTTCTTTCCTTCTTTCTTTCTTCTTTCTTTCTTTAAGATTTTATTTATTTATTCATGAGAGACACAGAAAGAGAGAGGCAGAGACACAGGCAGAGGGAGAAGCAGGCTTCACACAGGGAGCCGGACATGGGACCCGATCCCAGGACTCCAGGATCACGCCCTGAGCCAAAGGCAGCCGCTCAACCGCCAAGCCACCCAGGCGTTTTCTTTCTTTCTTTCTTTCTTTCTTTCTTTCTTTCTTTCTTTCTTTCTTTCTTTCTTCCTTCCTTCCTTCCTTCCTTTCTTTCTTTCTTTCTTTCTTTCTTTCTTTCTTTCTTTCTTTTCTTTATTTCTTCCTTCCTTCCTTCCTTTCTTGCTTTCTTGCTTTCTTCCACAGGGAGAAAGTTGTTTGTTTTCTTATTGTGAGGGTTGTTTTTTTTTGTCCTGAAACCAGATATATGGTGTCTTTTCCAACACCAATCAATTCTCCAATTCTCTAGTTCTCCATGACCAACTGGGTGTCCAACAACTTGATTAAATTCTGGCATGATCTACCTACAGTTAGGATCAGATGCCACAGATAAAAAAGGCTCAGACTCAAAAGTCTGCCCTTACTTCAGATGCCAACTGCAAATGAGTTGCTCAGGCTACCCACACTTTTGCCTAACCAACTACAAATTCAGGGGTTCTCATGAACCCCGTTTGCATTTAGTAATTTGCTAGAATAACTCACAGAACCCAGGAAAACACTTCCATTGTGTTTACTCATTTCTTACAAAGGCCCAGGAACAGACAAATGGAGAGATGCTTAGGGCAATCTATAGGGATGGGACGGGTGTGGAACTCTCACACCCACTCTGGACACACACCCTCCTAGCATTTTTTTTTCCTCCTAGCATTTTAATGTGTTTACCAACTCAGAAATTCTTCCAATCTCTTTGTCGAGGGTTGTGATAGAGCTTAATCCCTAACCTCCCTTTCCTCCTCCAGGTTATGGGTGGAGCTGAATGTTCCAACCCTCTAATCACTGGGTCATAGCTCTCTTAGCACCCCTACTCTGACTCACTCCAGTAGCATAAACTCAGAACTGGTGGAAATTGGCTAGTTATGTATAACAAAATACTCTTGTCACTAAAACTCTTGGAAATTCCAAAAATTTTAGAGGTTGTATGTTGTTATACCCACTTGTCATGTTTCAGGAGTTCTTTGTATATTTTTGGATAACAGTCCTTTATCAGATATGTTTTTGCAAATATTTTCTCCAGTCAGTGGTTTGTCTTTTTATCCTTTTGGCAGTCTATTGGCAGTCTATTTCATGGAACAGAGTTTTTAATTTTAATGAAATCTAGCTTATTAATTATTTCTTTCATGAATTGGCCTTTGGTGTTGTATCCAAAAGGTCATCATCAAATCCAAGACCATCTAGGTTTTCTCCTATGTTCTGTTCTAAGAGTGTGATACTTTTGCATTTTACATTTAGGTCTATGATCCATTTTGAGTTAATTTTTGTGAAAGGTCTAAGATCTGTATCTAAATTCTTTTTTTTTTTTTCTTTTTAGATTTTATTTATTTATTCGTGAGAGACAGAGAGGTAGAGACATAGGCAGAGGGAGAAGCAGACTCCCTCCAGGGAGCCTGATGCGGAACTTGATCCCAGGACCCCAGGATCACGACCTGAGCCAAATGTAGCCACTCAACCACTGAGCCACCCAAATACCCCCAAATTCGTTGTTTGGGATGTGGATATCCAGTTGTTTCAGATTTTGCTCCTTTGTTGAATGTATTTTGGGGGTTAAAAAAAGGATGCAGGTTAAAAGTTTGCTATGTTAGCCTTGGTATGAAAATAAAGATTGGAGTTTAGGAAAAACATATGTAGTTACTTAAATGTCCATGAAATGTCTTAGAGTTGGGGATCCCTGGGCAGCTCAGCGGTTTGGCGCCTGCCTTTGGCCCAGGGCGTGATCCTAGAGTCCCAGGATGGAGTCCCGCATCGGGCTTCCGGCATGGAGCCTGCTTCTCCCTCTGCCTGTGTCTCTGCCTCTCTCTCTCTCTCTCTCTCTCTGTGTGTCTATCATAAATAAATAAATAAATGAATAAATAAATAAATAAATAAATCTTTAAAAAAAAAAAGTCTTAGAGTTATACTCCGCACTGTAACAAAAACAAAGCCAAAACAAACGTATAACATTGGTTGTTTTAAAAAGGAAAATTGAGCAACTAAGATGTAGAGTTGGAAAGACTTTTCCTGTTGCTGCCCCAAGATGGGCACTTTGGCATGAAGATTGTTCTAGCTGAAGACAATCAAGACCCTGTGGGCTCAAAAGAAAATTTCCCCCTCCCTTAACTACATAGAAGAATCTAAATTGGGAGTCTTTCCCAGAATTAGGGTTATTACCAAAGAGAAATTTTTTTCTGAGTGACCCATCTCCCTGGCAGGGCAAACATCTAATTACCAAACATCAGGTCTTCTTATTGCCCTGGGAATTGCGTTCCTTCCCTTGGAAGTCCCAGACCCCTACCCCCTTTTCCTTAGTTCAGAATGGCATATATAACTCATTTGGCCTGGCTGTTTTTGGATTTCAATGTCTATGTGGATTCTCCATGTGTATGCTATTGAATTTGATTTTCTTTTGTTCTTCATCTGTCTCATGTTAATTTGATTCTTAGTCCAGTTAGAAGGACCTTGCAGGGGACAGGATATTCTTGCTCCCCAACACTGTAAACCCGTTCTCAGTTTGGATTAATGTGAATGAATATGTACTGCCAAATGACAAAACTTAAACAAAAAGTTTAGTAGGGGTGCTGGGGTGGCATAGTCAGTTAAGTATCCAACTCTTAGTTTCAACTCTTGTCTGCTGAAGGGAAATTCTTTCTCCCTTTCCCTGTGCCGCACACCCCCCCCAGCCACACTCAGGCGCTCATGCTCTCTTTCACAAATAAGTAAATCTTTAAAAAGGAAAAAGCACAGTTTATTGGGGCACCTGGGTGGCTCAATTGGTTAAGTGTCTGCTTTCAACTCAAGTCATGATCCCAGGGTCCTGGGATCAAGCCCCACATCAGGCTCCCTGTTCAGGGAGGAGTCTTCCCTCTCTGTCTCTGCCCCTGTTTGTGTGCTCTCTCTCTCTCTCTCTCTCTCTCTCCTCTCAAATAAATAAATAAAATCTTAAAAAGAAACCAATTTAGTAACAAATCTGATATACTTTATTCAAGGGAAGATAATCTATGGATTGGGAGAGTACAGTACCTCACAAGTAGTCAAGCATTCTTCCTGAGGGATTTTGGGCAAGAACGAATTTTATAAAGCATTAGATGAGGGGGATCCCTGGGTGGCACAGAGGTTTGGCACCTGCCTTTGGCCCAGGGCGCGATCCTGGAGACCTGGGATCGAATCCCACGTCGGGCTCCCGGTGCATAGAGCCTGCTTCTCCCTCTGCCTGTGTCTCTGCCTCTCTCTCTCTCTCTCTCTCTCTGTGTGACTATCATAAATAAATAAAAAATTAAAAAATTAAAAAAAAAAAAAGCATTAGATGAGGCAACCCGGAAACAGGGTACGATTGGCTAGCAGGTCTGGGATTTCCTATTTTCTAGAGTAAGGTAAGCTAGATAAAGCGGAGTTAAAGATTGAGAGTGGTGTATGTTAGGGTTCCTTGACAAGTGTTTCCTGTAAGTGCAGGCTGACTTAGTCTGAGATTTGTGACATGGTCTGAACCACTGGCACAGACTCCATTTTGTGGGTCTCGACATGTGAATTAAGTTTATCAATACAAAAAAGAAGAAAATATAAAAAAATGCAAAAAGTAAAGTTTTTTGTGTGTATCTCTTCTAAAAGATAAGTTTTATGCATATATAAGCAAATATGTGAATATCTTTTTTTTTGCCTGGAATCAAGCTTGGCATAACATATGAGGAAATTAGGCCAGGGAAGAAAGACACCCCAAAACAAATCCAACCTGACTACAAAAGCTAGCAGTCTTCAACTACTGATTTTTAACTAGCTTATTTAATTTTGCCATGCCAAAGCAAGAAATTTTTTTCCTGTATCATTTAATCTACCTGCATTGGTATTTCCCTGGCAGGTGGCTACAAAATCACATTAGTTCAATTACAGAACTTTACATTATATTAGGCACAACTATTTCCCTTGGGTTCTAATTAAATAAGATGGAGTCAACTCCCTGCCTATAGCATTGTGGAAAAAAAAAATCCCCATTACATTATTCTCCATAACCCTTGGATAAACAAAAACCAAAAAGAAAATAAATATCTTCTTTCAAAGGGTTAAATTCAGAATTAAAAAAAAAAAAAGAAAAAAAAAAAAACTTTGGTAAATGGCTTCCACATTCCGAAGGATGAGGAAGGAAAACTATGAAATCATTTTGAATGGATTTGTTCAGCAGGGGAAGAGCTGGCTCATTTTCCACGTGGGCTGCCAAGTTCACCAGCCGTGGGGGGAAATGATTTTACTCTTACTTTCTTACTTCACGTACATTTTTAAACTGTAGTCTTATGGAAATGAAAATCCCATTTGGAGATCAGATTCTTCAGATGGATTTAATTTATATACCATTTGACCAAGTCAATCAGAGTGGGCTTAGTAGATGGCTTTTTTCATTATAACATTGTATGCTTTACTTTGGAATCTTTTTTTCTCAGTTACAGAAAGTCGATTTAGCAAGTACCGCATCTAATTTAGGTTTTGCAGCTAATTATCTTTGGGGTGCGTTCAAATTTTCTTCTGAGCAATTGTTCTATTCCCTCTCTTTAAAAGCAAACTTTCTGAATCATTGTCTGAGTTACCCTTCTAAAATCTAGAGTACCGCCTGGATTCATAGGTGGCTCAGGATGCTCCAGGGAACCGATTTCAGCCTGTAGCTTGAGTTTGTCCTTGCCAGATAGGGGCAAGAATGAAGGCCCACGGGGCAATACAACAGAAAGCAAGAAAGCGGCCCCCTTCTAAGGGATCAGACTGTCTCTTTCTAAAACTAGGGCCTCACCCCCCAAAATAGAATAAAAATAAAAAAGGGCCCAGTGTCCCAACTTCACTGCTAAACCTCCTTTTTTTTTCCTTTTTTTTTTTATTGATCGAAAATCTAAACGAATTAGTTTACCCTCTCTTGGAGGGCTGAGGCCTGCTGTATTTAACAGGCGATTGCACACCAGCCCGCGCACCCACACGGAAATGTGCGCCCTGGGATTAACCGGAGAAACTTTTGCCGCTATTCTTGCTCTTCAAGGGAAACTGGCGTAAAACACACCTCCTGCCACTTCATTATGTCAGAGGTTTGTGTCTCCCATTAGTAAATCCACAGAGAGCAGGGACTTCCTGCCAGCCAAATGGTGTAGATGGAATAGATTCAAATATTTGAGACAGAACCTGCTTTGTGTCTGGTCCTTTACAGACGTTTTCTCCAGCGGAGAGAGCCAATGCCAATGCCTCGCTCTCTGCAAAGCCTCTTGGTGCCTGTAGGATTGCGGCTCTCCTGCTTCTAGGCCTTATCCACCCCATTTGCCAACCAAAACAAGAGTTCCGAATTCTTGGCCAGAGACCTTACAAATCCTGGCACATAGTAGGTGTTCAGGACATATTTGTTGAATAAAGAAAAATAACCTTCTTGTCATATATGTGACCTGTTTGCCAGACTGCCGGTAAAGATCAGGACTGTTTCTGCCCAGGTGGATCTGGATAGCTAAGAATTCTGGGGCTGAAAGCATTTGAAAGGTGCCTCATTGCTGTGAGCTTGAAGGAACTGTCAGTGATATGCTAAAATGGGTGAATAGCTGCATTTCAGGCGGTGGAGGGAAGGCTTACCTTGGTTTACAAGTGCTAAGATTCAGTTTGTTTTGGGTAAACTACCTTTTGTTACTTAAACTAGAGTTAACTCCCATATCAATGGCAGAGAAGTTGACGGTGGCAGCAGCCAGGAGTAGGTTCCCTGGAAGCTCTCTAGGAGGTCAGGTGTGAAATACCCATTTTCCTGGCGGATAAACTAAAGAACTGGCAAAGCTGTCAACAAAAGTATTAAAAGTCTGGGTGTGGGAGCTTGGTCTTTCAGGTTTGGGACTGGATATTCTGAAAGTATTCAAGTTCACTAAACAAACCAACCTATTCTCATATTTTGTAGAATAAAGGAAATCAGGGATGCCTGGGTGGCTCAACAGTTGAGTGTCTGCCTTCAGCTCAGCGCATGATCCTGGGGTCCAGGGATCGAGGCCCCCACGTCGGGCTCCCTGCATGGAGCCTGTTTCTCCCTCTGCCTGTGTCTCTGCCTTTCTCTTTCTGTGTGTCTTTCATGAATAATTAAATAAAATCCTTAATTTTTTTTTTTTTTTTTTTTTTTTTTTTTTAAATAGAGGGATCCCTGGGTGCCTCAGCGGTTTAGCGCATGCCTTTGGCCAGGGCGTGATCCTGGAGTCCTGGGATTGGGTCCCGCGTCTGGCTCCCTGCATGGAGTCTGCTTCTCCCTCTGCCTGTGTCTCTCATGAATAAATAAATAAATCTTAAAAAATAAATAAATAAAAATAAAAGAAATCATCCTACGACCTGGTGCTCATTATTACCTTGAGCCTCATAAGAACTACCCAGCTTATCTGAGAATTCATAGTATTAGAGATCAGCCAAAGGAGTGGACATAGCTCACCATCTCAGCACGGCAGCTCTGTGGGCAGGCAGTATGTATGACCTGACTGATGCACTACACCAAAGAGAGCCAGCCTGCCTGGAGAGCCACCTGGACTAGAGAAGAAATTGAACTCCAATTAAAAAAAAAAAAAAAAAAAGATTTAGACGCCTGAAAAAAAAAAAAAAGATTTAGACACCTGAAAAAAAAAAAAAAAAGATGACCGCTTTAAGAAAAAAATTCCTCAACTGCTTGCAATTCTTCACTCTTGCAAAGCCAAAGGATCCCCAGGGCTCTGGTGAGGGCCCTTGTGCATCTGTAACCCAGGATTTTGAAAAAATTCCGACCTTATGGAGCTGGGAGCATTAAATGAGTTACTCCATGTAAAGTTCTTAGAACAGTACCCGGGAGAGGTAAAGACTTAATAAATATTATTACTAGTATCATCTCAAATGTTACTCTTGGGGTCAGGTAAGGGGGTACTTAGCACATGAAAGTACTGCCTCCTTCCATTCTCTAGTCCTAGGCACCTGTCCTCACTCTAACTAACCCTCGCCTTGTCAGTAAACACGGAAGAGCACAAGGGACCTAGGAGGGTACAAAAGAGTAGAAAAGTGGTTTGAGGCCAAACCCTAGAGTGCTTTTACAGTCATTCCTGAGAGCTTGCATGTTATACCGTGGGTCAGTTTCTTAAAGTGTGGTGTTGGAATCATCTGTGCTTTTATTTATTCTTTTTTAAAGATTTTATTTATTTGAGAGAGAGGGAGCACTAGATGGGGGAGGGGCAGAGGGGGAGGGAGAATAGACTTCCTGCTGAGTAGGGAGCCCAACTTGAGGTTTCATCCCAGAACCCGGATATCAGGGCCTGAGCTGAAGGCGGACAGTTAACCGACTGAGCCACCCAAGCACCCTCATCTGTGCTTTTAACTTCAGAATTCCCAAACTGATTAGAAAAGTCTTTTCTATAGAGAATACATGTTAGTCTGGCTGAGTTCTTTGGACACCTTCCTCTTAGGGGAAGAAAAGGTAAGAGAGTGCCTGGCTGGCTCAGTCAGCAGAGCCTGATTCTCTTGATCCTGGGGTCATGAATTTGAGCTCCATGCTGGGTATAGACATTATCTTAAAAAAAAAAAATTAAGATATATATATATATATATATTCTTTCTTCATATGTACATATGAAGAAATAGATAAGATAATGTTGGTGAAAATACCTAGTAAAGTCATTGTGAGATCTGTCATTATCTTCAAAATATTTTTTTTTCATTTTTTTTTTTCTCAAAATATTTTAGCATATAAATTGTGTTGCTATGGGTGTGCCCTTTGGCTTAAACCATAACCCAGAGGCTGCTAAGACTCTAATCCAGAAGGTACAATCATTAACAACCAAATGCAAGGCAAGACTCTTGTTGGATGTGGTATTTAAAAATCAACTGTAAAAGACACTTTGGGGACAAATGTGGAAATCTGAGTACAGACTGGCATTAGAGGATATTAGGGGGTTACTGTTAATTTTATTAAGTGTGATCTTGGGGAAATGTATTTAGGTTGTTAGAAGTGCATACTAAAGTAATTAAGGGTGAAATGTCATGATGTCTATAATTAACTATATAATACTTGAGCAAATATGAGGAAATTATAAGAATTATTAAATCCAGGTGATGAGTGTTTGGGTGTTCATTATATTATTCTCTCTACTTTTCATATGTATAAAAATGTTAATACTGAAAAGCTAAAAGGGGAAAAAAAGGAATTCACAGTGCAGGATGGTAGTTTTCTAGCATTCAGAGCTAGCTTTTACAAATGCTTCTGTTAAATCTCGATAAAACAAAGATTCTTCACAATTTACCTACGAAATGTGAGAAATGGGTTTTACCGGTAAAACTAGTGGCTTATTGACCAACATGATGTATGCTGGAAAAGAAGGGGTTTTTATGGCAAAACAAAAGATATTCAAGATACATGATTATCTAAAAATATTCCAGAGACTCTCCCTGCCCTAGCATAAGTAGGGTGTTCAAATCCCAGGAGGCTTGTAGTCTGTATCCTTAGCAATGATACCCTATGCTAAATCCTTCAAGGGGTCGGTCTCTGGTCAAAACGTTGGAAGATTCTGGGTACCTGACTCAATTTTCCCTCTGGGATCTTGGCTTTTACTTGAGAAGTCCTTTTGGCTACTTGTTTCTACCAAAAAGAATCTAAAAGTTGTGCATACCCTAATTGGCTCAGATTGATTTGTAAGAACAGGACTTGCACATAATGGGTTTCCAAAATTTGCTCATTGCTTCCATTTCCTAATTTTGAACTTTTCACTCTTTTTAAAAAAATTATTTTAAGTAAACTCTATGCCCAATGGAGGGCTCAAACGCATGACCCCAAGATCAAGAGTCACATGCTCCACCAACTGAACCAGCCAGGCACCTTGAACTCTTTTTTTTTAAGTCTATCTTTTTCATTTGGTTTTTATTTTTAAATAATCTCTACACGTACAACCCCAAGATTAAGAGTCCCATGCTTTACCAACTGAGCTAATCAGGTACCCCTACTTTTCACTATTTTAAATATTCTGAGAAACATGCTGTCTCCTTAGCTATATTTTCTTTATTTTTATTTTTTTTTAAGATTTTATTCATTTATTTTTGAGAGATACACAGACAGAGACATAGGTAGAGGGAGAAGTAGGCTCCCTGACAGGAGCGTGATGCAGGACTCAATCCCGGGACTCTGGGATCACACCCTGAGCCAGAGGCAGATGCCCAACCACTGAGCCACCCACGCGTCCCATCCTTAGCTGTATTTTCAAAACAATACCCCACTAGTCTTTTTCACTTATCATATACTCCAGCTAAAACGATTATTTAGCTATTAGCTAAATCTTCTAAACTTACCCCATATACAACTTTACTTTCTCTGAAAAGAAGTTTTGGACATAATGAAAACACTAATGAACCCGTGATGTCCTTGATCACCTATTTTCCTCATAGGCTGATGTCAAGGATGGATGCATGTTTCACTTCTCTTGTCATGTAAGTGACCAGGAAAATCACACTCTGGATTTCTTTACTGTCATACTCACCATACTTTTGACACCAGATGTGTGAATCAGCTTTCTGACATCAGCTGGGTGTCCTACAATTTGATTCAGGTCTGGACACTATCTTCCTGAAGTTAGCTTCAGATCCCATAAGTTAAGGGCTCAGTCCTATAAGACTATCTCTACCTCAGATGTCAATCACAACTTTCAGCCTGTCACCTGTTCTTATGGTCTACTGACTACAAATTGGTGTTCCCATAACCCCCTCTCAGGTTCAGCAATTAACTAGAACAGCTCAGGAAAATAAACTTATATTTACCAGTTTATTATATGATAAAAGGTGCTGATAAGAGCTGGCTGGCTGGTTCAGTCAGTGGAGTGTGCAACTCTTGATCTTGGAGTTGTGAGTTCAAGACCCACATTGGATATAGAGATTACTTAAAGATAAAATCTTTTTTTTAAATATCTATTTATTCATGAGAGCCACACAGAGAGGGAGAGAGGCAGAGACACAGGCAGAGGGAGAAGCAGGCTCCATGCAGGAGCCTGACGTGGGACTCAATCCCGGGTCTCCAGGATCATGCCCTGGGCCCAAGGCGGCACTAAACCGCTGAGCCACCCGGGCTACCCTTAAAGATAAAATCTTAAAAAAAAAAAAATGATACTGAAGAACATCCAGATGAAGAAGCATCTAAGGCAAAGTCCAGAAGGGTCCCAAATGCTGCAGCATCTGTCCCTGCAGAGTTGGGGTACACCATCCTTCTGGCACATGGATGTATTTACCAACCCATAGTTCAGGCATTTTTATGGAGACTTCATCACCTAGGCATGATAAATTACTAACTCAATATCTATTCCCTCTTTTCTCCCCAGAGGATGGGACAGAGGCTGGAAGCTCCAGGCTTCTAATCATGGCTTGGTCTTTGGTGACCAAGCCCCATCCTGAATTTATGGAGCCCACCAAGCATTGCTTCATTAGAAAAAATATGCTTCTATCACCCAGGAAATGCCAAGTGATTTAGGAACTCTGGTTCAGGAACTGGGGTTAAAGACCAAATTTTAGAACAAAAGATGCTTTAGCACCTTTGTTTCCTAGGAAAATTTTTTTTGAAGAGTTTATTTATTTATTCATGAGAGACACAGAGAAGCAGAGACACATAGGCAGAGGGAGAAGCAGACTCCCCACAGGAAGTCTGATGCGGGACTCGATCCTAGGACCCTAGGATCATGACCTGAGCCAAAGGCTCAGTCACTGAGACACCCGGGTGCCCCTATTTCTTAGGAAATTATAAAGGTTTTAGGACCTCTTGGCCAGGAGTCAGGGATGAACACCAGAATATATATTTCTTATTATATCATAATAAGATATGGAAAATGTCATTGCTTTAAAGTAGCAGTTATTAATATTACCGATCATCTGTGGAACTATATATATCTATATATCTGGACCAGAACACATAGCATTTCAAGTATACATTGATACCTCTTTTGATATAAATGATATTATCTACTACAAGTTATTTAATAAAGTCCTGTTTTTTTCCTCAAATAATCTCTATACCCTACATGGGATTTGAATTCACAACCCTGAAATCAAGAGTTACACACTATCAATTGAGCCCACCAGGCACCATCACAAAGTCTGTTTTTACTTCCTTTCCTTTTTTTTTTTTTAAAGATTTTATTTATTTACTCATGAGAGAGAGAGAGAGAGAGAGAGAGAGAGAGATGCAGAGACACAGGCAGTGGGAGAAGCAGGCTCTCCGCAGGGAGCCCGATGCAGGACTCGATCCTGGGTCTCCAGGAATACGCCCTGGGCCGAAGGCAGGTGCCAAACTGCTAAGCCACCCAGGGATCCCCTTTGCTTCTTTTTCTACCCAACTTAAATTTCCTTGTTTAGTCTCCTGCTTATATCTTTAACTCTTTTGTTTCTTTGCCCTTTTGATCTATTCTCCTGGCAAAACCCTGATACTAGAACAATCCAATACGCTTGTCATCAACTCCTAAGAATTTCTCCAAGCATCTCCATCATCCCACTGAAGAAAAATGTAAAGATCCTATAGCCTTACCAATCCCAATCAATTTTGGCATGAATCTCAGACCCAAACTAAGACAGTTATGATTTCTTCCTTGAAGTGTTTGGAGTTGAAATTCAGAGTCTTGTCCATTTCTTCATGCGTAACAATTTGAGCAAGAGCGTTATTGAACATACTCAATGGTTAGAATGGTATGGGCTTTGGCCATTCAGGATGATAGTTTACAGTCATGACTGTATACCACGTTACACTACAATTGTCTGGAAGCCCCTGATATACCATGTGTTGTTCTTATAGTTGCTGGATCATGAGGAAAACCCAGAGGTCCTAAAGGAGATGGTGTCTTTCAGTATTTTAAAACCTGTGTGTGACACTTGAGAACTCTGTACAACCAAGCTTCTTGCCATGTTATTATATTATTTCTGTTATAATTTACTTTAAAACACTTTCTTATAAACAGTATAATGTCCTAGTGTGTAAATGAGCTTTCATCTACACTCTAGGGAAGGTTAGTTATCATTAGAGTTACCCTATTAGGAATTCACACTCTAGGGGAAGTTAGTTATAATCTGAAGTGCCCTAATCAGGGATCCATACTCCCTAGGTGGCTACTTAAGCATTTCAAGGATCTTTATTGAAATTTATATCAGAAGTTTCATTAATTAGCTAAAGGGATGTTAGAAATATATTTTCATTGGTGAAATAAATGATGGCCCAGATACATGGCTGGCTAGAAAGATTTCTCAGCCCTCTCACTCCTGTAAATGAGATATAAGAAGATGCCTGACCAAAAACCAAACCAAAACAAACAAACAAATAAACCAAGAACACACCTGACCAGAGTATAAGTTTCACAGGAGCAGGGATTTTATTGGCTTTATTCGTAGCTACACACCCAATGCTAAGAACAGTGCCAGACACATAATAGACACTCAATATATTCAATACATGGTGAACAAGTTGGTAGGAAGCCTAGCAATCTACTACCTTCTTGGTCTAAGTTTTATTTGATTCAGTGTTATCCACCTCTCCCTTCTATTCCTTCTATTCAATTTTTTGGGGTTATCTGCTGACAGCCCTGAATAGAAGGCTGGCTGATTCTCTGTTTGGATATTGCTGTCACTACCTCACGGTGAACCTCTCATACAAGATGCTTCTGGGCAAGCCTGAGGACAAAGAGTGAGGATTTCATGATCCTTATAGCAACATGTTATGTGACTTTTTTGCCCACTTGCCCATAAAACTTTATACATTGGAAGAATTAGGATGAAGTCTTTCCTTGTATCTACCCTCTGATATTAATGTTGGGAGGAGGGCACATCTAGGTTGCAGCTAGTCCAAATGATGGATGCTGTTGACATTTACTAAGAGAAACTGACAGTTGCTGAAAGGCCAAATGGACTGAAGTCAATTTGCAATACACAGGGAAAACTGAGACAGAAGCACATACCATTTTGTATATTGGTGCCAGTAGAAATCAAGGGTTTTCTACCTCATGACAGAATAAATGCTGTCCAACTGTATGGAGGATGAATCCAGAAGGCGCTCGTCTGAGATCAGAATTAGTAGGACAGATGTTATTTGCCAGGCAGACTTTGTAGAACAAAAAGGGAATGGGTCAAGGATGTAGACTTGGGAACCAATATTTAAAAAACAGAGAGATCAAGAAGAAACCATGAAAGATATCAGCAATCTAGAAGGTGTGGTGTTGTAGAAATAAGAGAGGAAAGGAGGATGGAGCAGAGGAGAAAATGCAGCAAAGTGCACAATGCAGAATTTGGTCTGAGACTTATTTTCATTGTAAAGTGATAGCAAGTTTGTAAATGCAGAACTGAGGAGTACCCTCCAGATTTAGTTAATGGTTTTACTGAAAGTCATCTTAAAAAAATGTGGGGATGGATATCATTTTGCATTGGAAAGGCAGTATATGGAAGGTAAGAAAGTGGAACAAGAAAGTATAGTTAGTATTTTTAGGGTTTGAATGAAAAAGAGAGACATACTTGGTTTGTAAGGATGGAAAAACTTGATCATGGGGTTGCCTGGCTCAGTCAAGCAAGCTGCTGGCTCTTGGTTTCAGCTCAGGTCATGATCTCAGGGTTGTGAGATGGAGCCCCGTGTCAGGCTCCATGCTCAGTGAAAAGTCTGCTTGAGATTCACTCTCCCTCTGCCCTTCTCTGTACCACTTGCACATACTCTCTCTCTCTCTCTAAAATAAATAAATAGGGCAGCCCCGGTGGCTCAGCGGTTTAGCGCCGCCTGCAGCCCGGGGTCTGATCCTGGAGACCCAGGATCAAGTCCCGCGGCTGGTTCCCTGCATGGAGCCTGCTTCTCCCTCTGCCTGTGTCTCTGCCTCTCAGTCTCTCTCTCTGAATAAATAAATTAAAAAAAAAAAAAAAATCTTAAAAAAAAAAAAAAAAGCAGCAGCAGCAGCTCGAATCTCTCCCTTGTAGAGATGTTTGTGAACTCAGTTTTGTGTCTGTGGATCATAGCCTCCGGCCATAGTCATTGACAACCTCCCCTCTGGCCTGCCTCTGACCCATGGACAGTCCTTGGCTCTACAATGGGCATGGGGCCTGCTTAAGATTCTCTCTCTCTCTTTCCCTCTGACCCTCCCCTTTCTCTAAAACAAACAAAAATTTAATTGAGAGTTTATTTGAGCAAAATTGATTCTTGTCAGGCAGCACCAAACTGGAAACTGGAAGTGCTTCAGAACACTATCTATTTGTTAATTTAAGCTGCATTAATTAGGATATTGATCTGGCTGGTTTAGAACACACAGACTACATAAAAGATTTCTTTCTCAGTACAAAAAATCCAAGTTATTAGTCCAAGGGAGTGGGCGGCCTTGTAAAATGAGACCTTGATTCCTTCATCCTCATCTGGAGACATAGGTCTCTTCTCTCTGTGGCTCTGTTATCCTAGGGTGTGGTTCTGGTATGCATAGTTGTATCCATGAATCACCCCCACATTCAAGTCTCTGCCCCAGCCCAAGAACAAGACACAGGAAGAGTGAGAGGAGGGAGGGCCACCAGCTTTCCTTAGGAGGATGTGATTCCTCTGCTCAGTGCTCATTGGTCAGAACTTAGTCACATGGCCAGATCTAGTTATAAGTGATGCTGGGAGGTCTAGATACCCACAGTGGGAAGAAGGGTGAGAAGGATTAACAGGTTCTGCAAAAACAAAAACACAATAATCCGACTAACCTCGCTTTAAAAATTAATTTGGGGGGGTGCCTGGCTGGCTCAGTCAGTGAATATGCAACTCTTTTTTTTTTATGATTTTATTTATTTATTCATAAGAGATACTGAGAGAAAGAGAGGCAGAGACATGGGCAGAGGGAGAAGCAGGCTCCATGCAGGGAACCCGACCCAGGACTCAATCCTGGGTCTCCAGGATCACACCCTGGGCCAGATGGCAGGCGCCAAACTGCTGAGCACCCCCCCCACCTGAATATGCAACTCTTGATCTTGGAGTCCTGAGTTCAAGCCACACGTTGAGAGTGGAGTTTAATTTTTTTAAAAAAATTGAGATAATTTACCAAGATGTCTAAACAGCCACAAAGTAGATATAAAAACAAGTAATAAAATAAGAGAGAAAGAAAGAAATGGGGAAAAAAGTGAATGAGTAAGGTTAGTGGTCAAAATAGATGGCATACATTCTTCAGGAAAAGAAGGATGTGGTTATGCCTGTTTTTGGCTTGAAGTCAAGGTGATTTATCCAAACTGCTGATTTGCTTTTTTAAATATTTCACCCATTACATATTTTGTTTAGATTTTCCCCTGGCTTCGTAGAAATTTGATGGATAAAGTACTAACTGGTACTGTAACCTGTATGCTACAGTAACTAATCCAGCAAACTCAAATGTAATCATCGAGAGCATTTTGAACATTGACAAAAGTTATTTGGTTAGCAAGTCAGATGTAAAATACCTGAAAGGACAAAAAATGTGGTGTTTATTTCACATTTTGCCTACCCGTTGACTGATAGCTTATAGGGAAGCATTTTTACTATATTCAAAATGAAGAACTATCCAGACATTTATCAGACACGTATATGATCTCCTTATTGTGGGAAGTTGCCAGCCAAAAGCAGGTATGTCTCAAAATGGATACACTGACAAATTTTAACTGTAATCTGTATGTGTATATGTAACTATAAAACTATACCCCAAACTATAATCATTATTTGGTTGTGTTTTGGTTGGATTACAATCCACAGGTAGGGGGAAGCTTCATCAGATTTGTAGTTCTTTCCAGCTTTACAATCTTTCTGTATGCTGTTCTGTCTTTTAATGCATACTTTCTTTAGACTCCAAGTCCACCAGAGAATGAGGTCACTGTGCTGCTGAGTGATCTTGTTCACTGTGACTGTATCAACGCGCAGAATGAGGAACCTGAACTAAAGGAGGAAAATGTGCGATGGCTTCAGGTTTTAGAGACGTTGTGTTCAGGAGTCTCTTGCACATGGTGTAGCAGGAATCTCAGCTTGATTCTAAACTGGGTCTGTTGCTGGGTTCAAGCATGTCTGGGCATGTCTGACAAACTGGTGAGGCAGGCCTGAAAGAAACCTGCTGACATGGGGGCTGAGACTGCTTCCTAGAATAGAATTCATTTTAGTGGAAGAGAATTAGACAGAGAAGCTCTATAAGAAAGACTTAGTCATTGGATGGGGAGTAATAAATACAGCTTGGGGTAGCTGTTACTCAAATCTGTCGCCAATCTAGCTAGGCCCATGAAAGCATGTCTGGGTTTCTAAGAGAAAAAGAGCTCTGAGTAAAAACATAAAGAGCTGTTTCACTGAACCTTCCATGATAGCGGGCACAAGCAATCTGCCTCGGGGTTCCCCTAAAGGAGGCCAACACCATGATCTCCATTTCTGCAGGCTACCCCATGGCTGTGGCTGTTTTGCTTGTATCACAGATTCTGGGAAGGAGCCTACAGCACCTAGGAGAGCAGGGGAGGGGGGCAACCAGGAGTGAATGTACTAGAGATCTCACATCCCAGAGGCTCCTGGAAAGCTAGAGGTGTCCTCATTTCCTTAGTAGGCCTGGTAGGCAGAAAAGCAGGGGAAATTCAAGTCATTATTGCTAATCTGACCCCATTAGTACTGTGGTCGATGAGTTTGAATACTATTTCTAATCAAATAGTTCTTAGGCAGTGATGTGTTATTAAGCATAGAATCATGCACTCTCCTAGTGCAGGGAAGCAGGGAACTCTGCAACAGTGATTTTTAATCTGTAAAGGACCAGTATTTTCTTTTTTGAAAACTTCCACTGGACTGATACTTTTTGCTAAATACAGTAAAGGTAGGGATGCCTGGGTGGCTCAGTGGTTGAGCATCAGCCTTCTGCTCAGGTTGTGATTCTGGGGTCCTGGTTTTGAGGCCTGAATCGTGCTCCCTGCAGGGAGCCTGCTTCTCCCTCTGCCTATATCTCTGCCTCTCTCTGTGTGTCTCATGAATAAATAAATAAAATCTAAAAAAAAAAAAAATACTGTAAAGGTAAATTACCAGAATAATAGAAAAAACTGACATCAAAATATGAGCCCCAATTGTTTATTCTTAGATTCAAGTAGGCATAAAATTACTCTGTCAAGGTGTTATAAAAGTTTCCATAAGCTAATTTCAGTACTTGTCTAGCTACAGGCAGGTAACAGTTTATGGGGGTGTTCATGCATGTGCACTGGTTGGTAGGCACTGCTTCTTGCGATTCATGTTTTCATCCTACCTCTCACCTGATGCCATCTGAAGGAGTACCATCATCCACAAGTCTGTCCTCTAGCCACACACTTCAGTGAGTGGTTACGTAGGAGAGTGGCCTTGTTCTAAGGAGATACATGCAGAGTAATGACCTCTGCACTTGAATCCAGGCCCAGAGACAGACAGACAGAGAGAGGGTGGGTAGAGGTGGAGTTAGAAGAGAGGGAGAGGAAGGGACAGGGGAGAGGGAGGGGTTGGAGAGGAGGGAGAGAACTTCTGGTTTTTGATATTTGCCACTTCTACACGTTTAATCCCCATTCACTTTCACTCTCTTCACATTTTTCTTCTAGGTCCTATACATTACATACCATTACAAATAACTTTAATCGTATCATCATACCTTTTTTTTTTTTAAAGATTTTTATTTATTTATGAGAGACACAGAGAGGTAGAGACATAGGCAGAAGGAGAAGTAGGCTCCTTGTAGTGAGCCCCATGCAAGACCCCAGGATCATAACCCAAGCCAAAGGCAGATGCTCAACCACTGAGCCACCCAGGTGCCCCTCATCACACCTTTTGGAAAATATCTCAGTACACGCTAGTTGTCTTTCAAAGTTAAATTTTTTATTCAAGATTTTATGTGATCTGGGGATCCCTGGGTGGCGCAGCGGTTTGGCGCCTGCCTTTGGCCCAGGGCGCGATCCTGGAGACTCGGGATCGAATCCCACGTCGGGCTCCCGGTGCATGGAGCCTGCTTCTCCCTCTGCCTATGTCTCTGCCTCTCTCTCTCTGTGTGTGTGACTACCATAAATTTAAAAAAAAAAAAAAAAAAAATTCAAGATTTTATGTGATCTGATCTTTAACTCTTTTTTAGTTTTCCAGATTGCTTTCTCATACCTGATTAACACTATCGTGAATAAATTTTTATTTTTTATTTTTTTTTATGAATAAATTTTTATGCCTTTCCATGTTATTTCTTCTCAGTCTTAGAATTCCCCCTTAAGCAGAATTCTGTTCACTCTCCAAGATTCAGCTCAAGTTAAACTTACACAGTCATATATTTTTTTTTTAAATTTTTTATTTATGATAGTCACACAGACAGAGTGAGAGAGGCAGAGACACAGGCAGAGGGAGAAGCAGGCTCCATGCACCGGGAGCCCGACGTGGGATTCGATCCAGGGTCTCCCGGATCGTGCCCTGGGCCAAAGGCAGGCACCAAACCGCTGCGCCACCCAGGGATCCCTTACACAGTCATATATTTTATTGTATAAATTTGTTCAAATCCTACATTCTTCATGAAATTTTCCTTGATTAGCTCAGCTAAATGTTAACCCCAACTTCCAGGGTTTAATACAGTGCTTGGCACATACACTTTTCAGTTAAACTCTCTGAAAGCACTTACGTTACAATACAGGATAATACACTTCTGGTCTATCTCAAATAGTGGCTTTGAGGTTGAAATGTGTGAGGTGAATATTTTGCATTATATGTGCGTGGAAAGTTAACTGTAAACCATAATGCCCCATACTATTTTTTTTAAAAGATTTTTATTTCTTTATTTATGAGAGACACAGAGAGGCAGAGACATAGGCAGAGAGAGGGAGAAGACTATAGGCTTCTGTGAGGAGCCCAATGCGGAACTCCGTCGCAGGACCCCAGGATCAGGCCCTGAGTCAAAGGCAGACGCTCAACCACTGAGCCACCCAGGCGTCCCTAATGCCCCATACTATTATTTTTTCAATTTTTGCTTTCCCTTGAGGAACATATGGGACATATAACAGCTGTCCAAAGGCCAAAGGTAGTGGGTATAATACTTGGGTACTCATAATCTATGAAGCAGGAGACTCTGTTTTTGTTTTATAAAGATTTTATTTATCTATTTGAGAGAGAGAAAGAGAGAGAGGGTGTGAGTGTACATGAGCATGAGCTGAGAGAGGACAAGCAGCTCCCCACGGAGCAGGGAGTCCAACACAGGGCTCAATCCCAGGATCTTCTATCCCAAGCCCCTAGGATCATGATCTGCGCTGAAGGCAGATGTTTAACCCACTGAACCACCCAGGCGCCCCCTAACAGGAGACTGTTTTAATGCAATCAGTTCTCAGATCTGCACTTCCCTTAGGTGGCTGTCCCTAAAAGCGATCTGCCTGAAGATACACCTCTGGTGTCAGAGTGTAAAGTTCTTTCCACCCTTCCTTATCCCAGTTGCCCCTTCCCTACTTTACAAAAGAAAAGCATAATTCTTCTCCACCCCAAGTCCTACCAAGGTGCAATACCCCAGGGGTGAAACAAAAATCTCCAGGATGTCAAAAAAGGAACAATTGGTGAATGAGAATGGATAACACAACCTTAGAAGTCAGATGGTTTTCAACAACTTGCTTTCAACAATTGAAAGAGAACCTAATCAGGGTTGTCAGCTGATGGATCATTAAAAATATTTTTTTTGTTAGATCTTTATGTGATTCTTTTGGCATATAATTTGGAAGGAGTTCAAAGAATCAAGTTACTAAAAACTCCATTTTCATCTACTTATTTATTGTGAACAAGTTTCCTCACTGAGTACATCCATGGAATTGAAAACTTGGAATAGAATTGATGTTGAACTTGTTCTCATTCTAGTGATACTCATCCATCAATAAATAAACTAGTTGGGGGCATCTGGGTGGCTCAGTTGGTTAAAGGTCCAACTCTTGATCTCAACTCACGTCTTGATCTCAGGGTCTTGGGTTCAAGTCCTACCTTGGCCTCCACGCTGAGTGTTGAGCCTACTTGAAAAACAAACAAAAAAGTAGTGGGAACTAGCAGTTCTATCTCTGTAAGATGCATTTCCAACAACATTTTACTTCTGTGTTTAATATTTATGTAAGTATTTAAAGATTTATTTATTATTTTAGAAAGAGAGAGAGTACAGGCAGGAGCGCTGAGGGGCAGAAGGGAGGGAGAAAGAGAGATTCCTAGCCGAGCGAGGAGCCCCCTACCTAGGCCTCAATCTGAGGACTGAAATCTTGACTTGAGCTGAAACCAAAAGTCAAGGCTTAACGGACATAGCCAGCCACCCAAGCGCATAAATATTTAAAAACGTGTTTTGGTCATTCGAAATAATAAAGCTTTAAAATTGTATGATCCCAAGAAATTCAAAAACGATCCTTAATTTCAGTTTATTTCATTTTATTACAAGGGACCAGAAGATGATTAATAAAACAGACATAAAAATCTATTATTAGGATGAAATTCTGGAGGGATGCGGAATATAAATACGGAAGATAAAGGAAAGATGGACATTGCCCAAGTATCAAAGAAACTGTATTTTATTTTTTATTTTTTATTTTTTTATTTTTTTTATTTTTATTTTTTTAGAAACTGTATTTTAAAAAGTGGATTTGGTGGGTCTCAAAACTGCAGTATTTGGAGTCGGCTGGCTATATTTAAAAGTGTGACAATGATAAAATATTCATAACCAGTTGGGGGAAAAAAAAACGTAGATGTCTTTTTTAAACTGCATAAGGATGTACAGAATTTAGGGGGCTCGTTAGCTAAAAAGTTTGAAGATCCTGAACAGAATACACGTTGGCAGGGAGGCGGCTCCAACCGTTTCTTGGGGGGCGCTGAAATCACGGTTGGCCCGAACCTGTGGCTGCGCTGCGCGCGGGTTCAGCGGCTCGCGTCGTGCTGCTCGTTTCCACCCGCCGCAAGCACCTGCCCTCGTGGGCTGCAGCTCTCGGGAGAGCAGGGACTTGTTTGATTCCTGGCTCGCCGCCCGCACCCGGGGGGGGGGGGACACTCCCCAAACATCCCCGGAATGAATGACTTTACCGTGAGAACTCGGAGGGCTGTTAAAATCCCCGGCCAGCGCTCGAGCTTTCGTTCTGCGTGTCCCGGCGGCCGCGAGGCCCGGAGCAGGCGTGGGAAGACCCCGAGGAAAGTCTGAGCCCTCGGCGGGGGGGCGGGGCGGGGCGGGGCGGGGCGGGGCGGGGCGCGGGCGCCGCGGCCGGGGGAGGCGCCACCTCGGGCCGCCGCGCAGGCGCGCAGCCGTCTCCGCGTGAGTGCGCGCAGCGGCGCGCCTGTCCCCGCGCGGGCTCCGTAGCGCGTGTGCAGGCTGACGCAGCTCGCGGGCCCTCCTCCTGCTCTGCGGCGGCGGCGGCGGCGGCGGAGTTTTGGGCGTTGGGGAGGGGGCGAGCGAGGGAGCTCGAGTCGGGAGAGGGAGGCGGCGGCGGCGGGGAGGAGGAGGAGGAGGAGGAGGAGGAGCAGGCGCCGCCATGGCCGCCGCTATCACCGACATGGCCGACCTGGAGGAGCTCTCTCGCCTGAGCCCTCTGCCCCCCGGCAGCCCCGGCCCGGCGGCGCGGGGCCGGGCTGAGCCCCCCGAGGAGGAGGAGGACGAGGAGGAGGAGGAGGAGGAGGCCGAGGCCGAGGCGGTGGCAGCGCTGCTGCTGAACGGCGGCGGGGGCGGCGGCGGCGGCGGCGGAGTGGGGGGCGGCGAGGCGGAGACGATGTCGGAGCCGAGCCCCGAGAGCGCCAGCCAGGCCGGCGAGGACGAGGACGAGGAGGAGGACGAGGAGGAGGAGGACGAGAGCAGCAGCAGCGGCGGGGGCGAGGAGGAGAGTAGCGCCGAGAGCCTGGTGGGCAGCAGCAGCGGCGGGAGCAGCAGCGACGAGACGCGCTCGCTGAGCCCCGGCGCCGCCAGCAGCAGCAGCGGGGATGGGGACGGCAAGGAGGGCCTGGAGGAGCCCAAGGGACCCCGGGGCAGCCAGGGCGGCGGCGGGGGCGGCAGCAGCAGCAGCAGCGTCGTCTCCAGCGGCGGCGACGAGGGTTACGGGACCGGGGGCGGCGGAAGCAGCGCGACCTCCGGGGGCCGGCGAGGCAGCTTGGAGATGTCGTCGGACGGGGAGCCCCTGAGCCGCATGGACTCGGAGGACAGGTCAGTGCCCCGGAGGGCGTCCCCTTCCCTTCTCCCTTTTGCGCTCGTGCGCCTCTCAGAGGGGGGCACGAGGGCACTTTTTTTTTTTTTTTGACTGGGATCCCCTGCGCCCCGAATCCGCGGCCCCTCCCCCCGGCTCCCAACTCGGAAATCCCTCCTGCCCGCCGCGCCCCTCTCGCCGCGGAGGGCCGCCCGCAACTCTCCTTTTCCCCGCCCTCTTTCCCCCCTCGGCTCTGCGCCCCGGACGGACCTACGGACAGCTCCAACTCCCAAACAGCCCTCAAAGTAGGCCCCGACCCCCTGGCGGGGCTACCGAGGGCCTCGCTGTACACACCCCGGCACACGGGGCTCGCTCGGTCCGACCGTGTTCGCGAACACTTGTCAGAACGGTAATTGACAAGTGTTTTCCAACATGGCTGGTCTCGCCTGGATGTAACAGAACTTCCTTGTTCAGGGAGGAGACCCCCCCCCCCCCCCGCCCCAACTATCACTTTTCGCCACTTAGAAGGAAAACGACTGGCCTTTTGTAACTTGGTCAGCGCTTCTAAAATTTCTCACGTGTAGTCATTAAATACGCTCTCCAAAGGGATTTTGCTAACTCGTATTTTGCTTTGTGACTGAACGTGGGCTGAAAGTTTAAGAACACTTGTAGGAATTGTAGACGAGAATACTGGATTGATGTCCTTTAAGATGATTCGAAGGGACCAAAGAATTGGGAGTCGTAATGAGGTGTACAGCCCGGAAGGCACACCATATTGGTACGTGGTTTATGATCTTTAACAGGAATGTCATGATTTTTTTAGACGGTGATTCTAAAGTCATGGATCGGAGAGAGCTCTGAAGAAATAAGTAGCCCTTTTCTAAAGCTTGTTAGAAATAACATGAATACAGTCGAAAATACGCTTCATTTTTTGGAGACATTAAAATTTATTGCATTAGTGTGTTTCAGTAATTACTTCTCATCACTTTGGAAGACTTCCTATTTTAACTAATTGGTTTTTAATGTACTTTTTTTTTTTTTTTAAACGCAGAGACAACCATGTCATGCCTATTATACTGCTCCTGGCCTTTATTTTGACCATCTATTAATGTTTTGATGAACAGTAGAATTTTTAACCATCGGTATTGATTTGTCTCTAAAAGTTTAAGTATTCTGAGGTTTTAGGAATTCGGATTGGTTAACTAATAAAACGAACACTTTGGTTTATCGTTAATGTTACAAGGAATACAAAACTCTAAATAACATGAAAATATAGCACTAGATTCAGTTCGACATTTACTTTAATATCTAGAGAAGAAAATACCTTGGATGGATGGAGTAAAGCAGACTGTACAAACCCTAGAGAGACTGTGCTGAACTATGTAGGTATGGCGGGAAGGAGAATCTTTAAGATGATTAAAAAATTGATGTGACCCACACAGTGAAGCGTATGTTATTTATCATTTTATTATATCCTCATCCATTGGTACCAGCAGATATTTGAAAGTTGGCATCAGTTTATACAGTTAACATCTAGCACAGTTCTTCCATTTATCCAGCGTGTGTGGGCACACACAAGGTTTAGCACTGCACAATTTAAATGTCTCTATTCATTCTCACAACTCTGGTGCAAGATAGGAATTACTTTGACTTCCATTTAACAGGTGAAGCAAATTGTCTTACTCAAAAAGTAAGTATGGAGTGGAAGAGCTGGATCCGAACAAAGGTTCTCAAGCCTCCTACTTCCACTTCACAAGAGTTAGAATACTCAATTCAAATAACAAGCTGTATGTGCCAGGATTTTTGTTTTTTTTTAAGTTACTATTTGCTACATCCATTTAGGAGATGAACTATTATTGGTCAAGTAATATTTCAGGAAGTGGAGTTTTGGCTTCATTTCATATTTATAAGATAATCACTGGAATATCTAATTTTTACATCATATTTCAGAGTAAGGACTAAGAGATTAGTGCCACAAGTCCAAATAAGGTTAAAGCTTGATAATCAAACATACTTGCTTTTCTTAATGCTTAAACATTAGAGAGTGCAAAATATTGTAATCTTTTTACTGTTTCAGAGTGAAAGATTATCACTTGTATGAAAATGTTTTGCTAGTGAAACTGGATATGGTAGTCTTAATCTTCATTCTTAAATGCCCCCTTGTTGCCTTTAAGTTTTTTTTTTTTCCTTAAGGGTCCTTTTTTTTTATTTTTAAAAATTTTTATTTATTTATTCATGAGAGTCAGATAGGCAGAGACACAGGCAGAGGGAGAAGCAGGCTCCACGCTGGGAACCCGATGTGGGACTCGATCCCTGGTCTCCAGGATCACACCCTGGGCCGAAGGCGGCGCTAAACCGCCCAGCTACCCGTGCTGCCCTTAAGGGTCCTTTTAAATTTGGAAAGGATTCACAGTTTTTGGAAAGGATTCACAGTTTTTAGGAACTGTTCTGCAGATTACATTAATCTATGTAGATTTTATAAATTGATTTCTTGGTAGGAGGCCGTAATTACTTTTGTAACTGATGTAAGGGTATCGTGATTTTAAAGTGCTTTTAAAAAATTTGGGCATTCCTATAAAAATAATTTTATTATTAAAATTTACTGTTTCTTCTAGAATACCTGTTCAATTTTTCTCTTACTTTGAAATTAGATCATACTTTTGAGTTTAACATACCTTGGAATTTGTTGAACTATCTTAAGTATTTTTAATTGTAAGTGCTTCTTTTTAAGAAACATTTAGATATAAAGACTTAGATATTTAAAGCTCAGATCCAAGGTGTCAGTTTAAACATCTAGTGGAAATGTTGTGTGGTGAAAAATGACTGACTTATAAAATGAATAAATGACAATTGCTACAAAAACATTGATTATTTTCCCCATGAGAAAGTGATTCAAAACCAGAATAGCATATTAGTGTGTTTATTTTGGTAAAGTTAGAAAACCTTAATTTTTAAAAAAAATTTTTTTTTTTTAAATTTTTTAATTTATTTATGATAGTCACAGAGAGAGAGAGAGAGGCAGAGACACGGGCAGAGGGAGAAGCAGGCTCCATGCACCGGGAGCCCGACGTGGGATTCGATCCTGGGTCTCCAGGATCGCGCCCTGGGCCAAAGGCAGGCGCCAAACCGCTGCGCCACCCAGGGATCCCAGAAAACCTTAATGTTGATATCGAATTTATTTTCTTTAGGGGAATATTTAGCTGTTTGAGACCACTATGAACAAGTTTTTCTTTTACTTCGAACCTAAGCTTAAGTATTTTTAAAAAAATTACCACTTTAAAAAAATAATTACCATCTTTTAAGTTAATTTCAGAGACTAACTTTTAAATAGAATTTTAGAATTTAAGATACTTCTGAAATTTTTTAAGTTCACAAATTCTAGCTATTGAATCAAATTATACACTGGAAGTATTCTTACTTTTTCTGTGTAAGTGAATTGATAATTTCTAGTGTAGTTGTTTCATTCATATATATATATGTATACATGTATACATACATGTTAATGGAACAACTACAAAAGAAATTATATATAATTTATATAATATATACACATATACACACATATAACAATGTATTATATATATATATACACACACACACACATATATATATGTATATGTGTGTTCCCCCTTCCCCCTCCAACTAGATAGAATAGAAGCCATGACTTGTTTTGAAAAGCCAAGACCACTATCAGCCACTTGTATCCGCCTTTCTGGATAAATCCATGCCAAGTGAAAAGTGCATGTGTAAGGATGGGGGTAATAGGGAAAGGCATATAAGTATGAAACTTAGTGATCAGGAAAGGCCACAGGCCCTTATCATTTTGTGGATCAAGATTTGTAATCCCAATCTTGGGGCATTGCAAACTTTGAGGTGTAACTGATACTGCTCTGATGCTGGGAAAACGGGCTTATATTGCCCAATTTCTCAGTGGTATGACTGGGAAGATCTTCCAATTTGGAGTCTAAATTTTTAAGTCCTGTTCATACCAGAAGGCTGCTTGCTGAAGTTATCATCAAGATTTATTAAGGATCTGTATGGTTGAGGCAATACAATACTTTTATGTAAAGTAATTTTTGCTCATACTTTATGATAAACTCCTTTCAGTATTTACCTCTTCAACTCCGAAGCAGCTGTCCATAGTCTCTAAAGTCATTCTTTTAAATGACCTTTTATTTTGATTAAGTTTAGGGAAAAGAGCTTTTAGTAGGTCTCAGTTTTCTTTGATAACCTGTAACTCCCAGTTAAGTAAGGCATGGTTCTGTGCATGAAACAAATCATGAAAAAACTACAGACTTCAGGACTGAATTTATGGAGAGATTCTAGGGGGTCATTTTACTTTTAAGAAAAGTTAGGGCTACTATGTTGAGTCAGAGAATCCTGTAAGTTGATTTGCTAACCAAACAGGTATTTACTATGTGCAGGACTCTTTATTGAATATTGTGGAAGACGGGAAGAGAAAAATGCTTTCTGCTTCATCCATCTTGCGTATTGCTGTGAGACTTTTAATTCCAAGGTCTATGTTTTGCCCTAGTTCCTAGCACAAGACTTTATTGAGTCTTATATAAACCGAGTCAAATTTTACACCTTGCCAGTTGTATTAGCTATTATTTATTGCTGTGTAGCAAATTTCTTTCAAATTTAGCAACTTTTAAAGGAAGAGACATTTGTTATCACACAGTGGTTTCTGAGAGTTAGAAGTGGATAGGCTTAGCTGGGTGGTTCTGGCTCAGGGTTTCATGAGATTGTAGTGAAAAGGTTGGCCAGCACTGCAGTCATCTGAAGATTTGACTGGGGCTAGACATGTGTTTCCAAGATGGCTTACTTATTGTAGCTCTTGGCAGGATGCTTCAGTTACTCACCAAGTCAGAATCTGTGTATCCTCATGACACAGTAGCTATTTCCCCTCAGAGCAAGTGGCAGAAGAAGCCACAAAGTCTTTTTATGACCTAAATATACTTATTTTTTATTCTTCTTATGTTTTCATGTAGCAGGTAAGTTTTTCCTTTTTTTTTTTTTTTTTTTCATTTATTCCCTGTTACACAATAATTACTTCAGATTTTGTTCACTTAAGGCCCATCAAAATGCCATAACGAATTCTGGCTTTAATTTCTTTTTCCATTTAATTCCTATAGATGTATTTTTTTCCTTCCTGCTTATGGCTCTATTCTAGGTGGTGGGATATAGAATGCTTGTATTAAAAAAAAAAAATAGAATGCTTGTATAAAGAGTGTGTATCTGAGTCAAAGGTCACAATTTAGATCTTGGTCTTGCTACCTGTGTTATGATTTTAAGTAATATCTTTGAGCCTTGGTTCCTTAACTACGTAAAAAGGTTAGATTTTACCATGAAGGTGTTCTAAAGTGCAAAAGAATCTCTGGTAGAGTCCTGTGAACTTTCTGAAGAATCCATGTTATTTGAATGCTTGCTTTATCCTTTTTGTTGTACAGTGGTGGTTTTGAGAGCAGAAACAGTTTTAGCTCATATAGATCTTTATAGTGTCTAAATACAGTACCTTGGATATGGTGAGTAGTTAATTGTTAGCATTAAATTGAAAAAACAAAACAATTTATATAAATAAAGGGAACTATAAACTGAAGGCCAGGATTTAGTGCCTTTGGTTGGATCATTGTATTTGATATTGCTAAGTTTAGTCGTTGGGTCAGTGTACTCCAGTAAAGCCAGTGAGAGTCTATGCAAAATTTTATGTGATTTCTCTGAGAAGATGTTGACAACTTCTAGCAGATTTTCAAAGGAATTTGGTCTAAGAGCTACTAGTTTGGGGGCACCTGGCTGGTCAGTTGGTAGAGTATATGATTTTTGATCTCAGGGTCATGAGTTCAAGCCTCATGTTAGGAAGTAGAGTTTACCTTAAAAAACGAAAAGAACAAGGGGCACCTGGTTGGCTCAGTTGGTTAAAAGTCTGACTTGGTTTCCCCTCAGGTCATGATTTCAGGGTTGTGGCATCGAGCCCTGTATGGGGCTCAGCACTAAGTATGGAGTCTGCATGATATTCTGTCTCTCCTTCTCTGTCCCTCCCGTGGCTTGCGCACGTGTGCCCTCTTCTCTCTCATATAAATGAATAAGTAAAATCTTAGAATAAAACAAAAACTACCAATTTAGAGGAGATCCAGAGATACATAATAATTGTTTATTAACTAACTGATTGTGGACAATTCTACCAACAAAAATGATAGGACAATTCTGAAATTGTTAATGTCTGTAAAAAACATTTTTTTAAATGAGTGTGAGTATGGAAAGTCTGAAATGGATAGTCACCAGAGGTTTTTTTTCCCCCTAAATAATTGTTAAGAAGCATTTACTGTATAAAAATGCATAACATTTTATCAAAGTTAAATGGAAATTTTGAAGTTAAGGAGGGAGAAGGTATAGGGAGAACAGTGGTTTAAGACTGTGATTTGAGTCAGAATGTGTGGTTTGAATTCTGGTTTTCACTTAAACTGGGTGACTATGGGACAGTTATTTATTTACCATCTTACTGTTCAGGTTTCTCATCTGTAAAAAAGGGACAATAATAGTTAACTATCCTATAAGATTGTTAAGGGGATTACATGTAGAGTATTTGGCACATAGTGTATTTTAAATGTTTTTACTGTGTGATAGGTATTTAGCCCACGCTTATACATAGAATCCCTCCGTTATGTGCCAGGTGGTATTCTAGGTACAGGGTACAGAGTAGTGAGTAAAACAGAGCCCCCTGACCTCACGAGTTGGGGAGACAAATTGCACAAATGAGCTAGAAATAGCTGGTAATGATCTTTTGTTGTAATGAAGCAGTATCAGATCTGAATGCCAACAAGTACTAGACCCAACTGGTAATTGTGTGGCAAGTATCTGTAAATGAGTGCCACAGAGACTTGCAAAAGGATATGCCAGGCCAAATATTTCATTGCAAAATCTACATTTTAATCAGCTTTCCTTTAACATATATATAATCTATTCAGTGGTCGACCTAAAAGGTCACGTAATAGTTTTTAATATGTAAGTGAGCTACTCACCTATTAGTAAAACTCTTCGGAGTTTATTTTCTAGTACTGGTAATGGACTTGCAGTGATTTACTCACATGTCGAGTTCATTTTTATGACTGTTAGCATGCATTTGTGCAAATCACGGTTATGTTGGTCTTGGAACTAAATGGACAATTTTGGGCATCAGAGGAGATCAGAGGGATGTATGGATGTTTAAAAAAATCACATTTTGAGCATTTACTCTGATGCTTAATTTGGTGTTCTTTCTACTGATAAGAAAGAAATGTGATGATGCCTCCTCAGTTTTTATTTTTATTTTTTAAAGTAGGCTCCATGCCCAATGTGGGGCTTGAACCCACTACCGTGAGATGAAGAGTCGCATGCTCTACAGACTGAGCCAGCCACGTGCCCTCAGATACTTCGTTTTTAATGACAAGACTAAAAAAGATGGTTCCGTTGTTTTCTAGTTTTTCTGTAAAGTGTTTGTGACACAGTACATTACATTAAAATAAAAACTGGCAAATATTGTAGTCAGTGGTTAAAATTTTGGTGGGTTTTAGAGTTAGAGTGGATTTTAGAGTTAGGTGAGTGATGAGAAATTTTTAGAAAGTCTAAATGAAGCATAGGAAAGAGCCTACCATATTCAGGAGACTTCTTTCTAGGTCAGAGGATTCACATTGGAACTGGGAAATAAGAATGGCTAAAGTGGGATTTCTTATGCCAACACAAATGAAGGCATTTTGTCAGTGTGGATTTGTGAATCAGATTCTTTTGCTGCTCCCCAACTTCTGTCTTTTTAACTCCTAATCACATTCAGGTTTTATCAAACATTTTCACGGGCTAACTATTCCTGATTCTTTGTTGAGGCACATTGCTAGCACTCCCAAGTTTTTTGTTGCCCCTGTTACAGTTTGAGTATTTACTGTTTCTCTTTCCTGCTAGAATATATGCTCCTTGAGAATAGGAATCCTGTCTCTTTTGATCATTGTTCTATCCAGAACACCTGGCACAGTGCTTGATACTTATTTTAGGGATTCTTTTTTCTTTTAACATTTTATTTTTCAGTAATCTCTACACCCAGTGTGGGTTTCAGATTTACAACCCCAAGATCAAGATTGCATTCTCTACCTACAGAGCCAACCATGCATCCCTTAGGTATTCTTAAATGCATTTTGGATGAATGATGAATCTCCTGTGTTATAGGAAAACGTGGCAAAGGTAGAGAGGAAATTATGGGAGCTGCGAGACCAATTAGGAAATGGTAGGAATAGTACAGGTGTGAAATGAAGAGACTTGAGCTGGGGTAGAAGTTGGGGAAAAAGTCATGCTTAGGAAACTAAATCAAAGGAAAGAAAAACTAATTTCCTGAGTAGCTTATAAGAAAAATATTGTGTTATTATTTTTGAGTAAAGTGTTTTTTTTCTTGAGGATTTCATTGGAACAATAGCTTGCTTATTTTTCCAGACACATCCATCACTGAAATAACTCAAGGAAAAGTTGGGTAGTGAAGGAGCATGAACCTTAACTTAGGAGTTATAATTTACTTCTCAAAAGTTGCTTCCTTACCTGTAAAATAAGATATTTTAGTATTGTGATTAAATTAGATAGAATATGTAAAGGGCCTAGGGTTGTATTTATTTATTTAAAAATATATTTGTTTATTTATTTATTTGACAGAGATAGAGTCAGAGAGCACAAATAGGGGGAATGGCAGAGGAAGAGGGAGAAGCATGCTTCCTGCTGAGCAGCGAGCCCAGTGTTGGGCTGGATCCTGAACCCTTGAGATATGACCTGAGCTGAAGGCAGACGCTTAACCTGCTAAGCCTCCCAGGCTCCCCCCAGGGCTATCTTTAATTCATAGAGTCATTTATGCTTCCATTCTCATGCATATAGATGTGGAAAGAAAACTTGGGTGAGAATGAATGATATTGTAGTACTGGCTTTACTGGAGAAGGCTTGCAAATCATTTTATTTCTCTGAACTTCAGATTAGTTTTTTTTTTTTCTTAAAAGTGAGAATTTAAATGATATAATTTGGAGCTCAAATGTGATGATTCTGAAGTAGACTTGGCAAATGCTCTCTATTTTATCCTTTCGATTTTATCCTTTCGACCAACCCAGAGTATTGCAAGCATGGCTTTCTAATAGCCAGGATCTCAAACATAGTTTAGATAGGTTCTTCTGCTTTCAAAAATCACCATAATTTATGGTATTGTATTAAAATACCCGTTTGTGTTTGTTTTTTCTAGGCTATAACATTTGTAAGGATTAAAATCTGGTTTTATTTATTTATTTATTTATTTATTTATTTATTTATTTATTTAAATATTTTATTTATTTATTCATGAGAGGCAGAGAGGTAGAGACACAGGCAGAGGGAGAAGCAGGCTCCATGCAGGGAGCCCAATGCGGACTCGATCCGACTCGATCCTGGGTCTCCAGGATCACGCCCTGGGCCAAAGGTGGCACCAAACTGCTGAGCCACCTGGGCTGCCCTCCATTTATTTTTTATACTTGCATTGCTTACCAGCTGTATGCGCCTATTGCACTGCCTGTGTTCAGAATTCAATAATTTGTTGAATTCAGCTGAATGTGGATGTACCTGATACATATTTCTTCTTTCTCACTATCATGACTGTATGAAACAAGGAGAACCATTCTGTGCCTCATACATTCCCTCAATTCTTCTTTTTTTTTTTTTTTTTTTCGTGTATTTACTCATTTAAGTAATCTCTATACCCAGTGTGGGGCTCAGACTCACAACCTCCAGGATCAAGAGTCTTGTGTTCTTGTAACAGAGCCACTGGGTACCCCTTCCCCCAGTTCTTTTTAACAGCATAGTTAGAAACAGTATTTGAAAAAAGTTGTGGTTTTTGAGTAATGTAAAAAGCAGACATCCCCAACTAATATTTTGTTTCCGAACAAAGAAATAAATTTACATACTATTTTAGGTGAAAACTATTGTGTGTGCTTTGCTTATGAATCTGAGACTCATGAGCTTATTGGAAGGATTTTATGAAGTTCAATTCATTGCATCCTCACAAACAACTGATGAAGCGAGGAAAGCAAGCTGGCATTAGAAGTTACCCAGAGTTGCATAGCTCCTTGAGAATGTAGGCAGTCCTGGCGGATGTGCTTTAAGCTCTTATGCTGCCTGTATGACTCTTGTAACCAGCCTTGACTAGGGGAGTTTAATTAAAATAGTATTAAGTCAGTGGCTAGTTTAAATTTCAGCCTCTCTTACAAAGAATAACTTAGGAGCTTGAATTCGTTTACATTTCTGGGCCTGATTTTCATTGGTAATTATAATATAGCCTAGATTCCTTTGAAGGCTATGAAGTATAAAAGTTGATTTTTAAGTGTTGTAGTTACTCAGTCTTCCAGGGAATAGAGTCTTTAGTAGCATTTTCTTTCTTTTTTTTTCTTTTAAATATTTTTTTATTCATGAGAGAGACATAGAGAGAGGCAGAGACATAGGCAGAGGGAGAAGCAGGCTCCATGCAGGGAGCCCGCTGTGGGTCTCTATCCCAGGACTCCAGGATCACACCCTGAGCCAAAGGCAGATGCTCCATCGCTGAGCCACCCAGGCGTCCCTACTATTTTATTTCTAAATTATAAAATTTTTGTCATTACTTTTTATAAGTATTTGTCAAAGTACCAAGAATGGATGAGTCAGCAGTAGATTTTTTAGTGCTTTACATTTATGTTGACAGTCATTTGAACATGTCTTTTGAGGTGTTGAGTCCTTAGGCATTTTTGCCAGAAATGTGTGTATGAAATCATCTGATAAAATCATTTTTATGCTTTTACACCAACTTAAAAAAACAAATGTGATTGCTTCTGTATAAAATGAGTGTTATTTTTCATAGCAGATTTTTTTTACATACTGTCTTGGCATATAGGCATTTTCCTGGAAATCTTTTTGAAGGTAAAAGATTAAAAAAAAGGTAAAAGCTAACTCCTTATATAATGTAATTACATTGAAATAGAATGTTTTTAGTATTACAGTCTTTTTGAACATAATTGCTTGCTGAGCTGGTCTTAAACTGCGAGAAAAATGTGGGTGGAGTAATCTTAAAGAGCAATAGACTAGAAATGAGAAGCAAATTTCAAATGATGTGCATGTAAGAATGCAGCCTACTTGTTTTCCATAGGCTATATTTCATCATTGTTGCATAAAGTCCCTTTTGACCAATTTAGTGAATGCTGCTGGGTCTTGGGGAAAAAATCTTTTGTTTTTATTCAGAGAAATAATTGTAGGGATGGAAAGTAGTCTTTTTCTTGATTAGAAAAACCCATTTTAGCTTTTTAAATTACAGTGATAATAGCTTGTAATTACAGTAACAATAGTAATAATAATATCTTGGTTTTGGCTAATGATTTTTAGTGTGCCTCCAATTAATTTTTATGATTATTTCAGTATGACAAAGCCATATATTTTACTTGCCTTAAAAATGCTACTTAAATTTGTCACTAAAAGTATGTGAGCATTTACTGTGTGCAAGGCACTATACTGCTTAGGTTTAGGAGTTTACTCTAAATGAGAGGCTTATAGGTGATTCATAGTACAATCAATCAGATCAGAAGGAAACAGAATTCTTTCTACCTTAGGTGAGTAGGGAAGGCCTTAAGAATATGTGACTTGAGATATATAATGCATGTAATCAAACAAGCACTTTGGGCAGCCCGGGTGGCTCTGCAGTTTAGTGCCGCCTTCAGCCTGGGGCGTGATCCTGGAGACCAGGGATCGTGTCCCACGTCAGGCTCCCTGCGTGGAGCCTGCTTCTCCCTCTGCCTGTGTCTCTGCCCCTCTCTCTCTCTCTCTCTCTCTCTCTCTGTCTCTCATGAATAAATAAAATCTTAAAAAAAAAGTAAAATAAGGACTTTTACTTTTTTTTCTTTTTTACTTGTTTTTTCTAATTGCTTCTGAGTTTAAAGACCTAAAGCCTGCAATACCATAGCAGTTTGGAAGGCAAAACCAGGTGGCCTTACTGAAATCTGATGTGATCTAAATTCTTTAATCCCATTTAAAATCATTTTCATTTAAAATCAGTTTCATCATTTACTATTTGTTCTTGATAAAGAAAAGCCAAAGTCTCTGCCCCTTTATCCCTAGACAAATGAATATTTGGAGTTGGATTTTATGTTGACATTGTAGGCTCGTGTCTGTTTTAGTGGCTTAAGTTCTAAATTTGGGACAAGTTCTACTTGAGGATAGTGTTGCTTTCTATGACCTTGAATTAATTTTTTTATAAAGCTAATTGGCTTGTAGGAATTTTTTTTTTTTTTTTAAAGAAAGAGGAGGGGCAGAGGGAAGGGGAGAGGGAGAATCTTAAGCTCCATATCCAGCATGGAACCAGATGCCAAGCTTGATCTCACAAGCCTTAGATTGTAACCTGAGCTGAAATCAAGAGTGGGACACTTAACTGAGCCACCCAGGCACCCCAGGAAACTTGTTAGCAAAACTACCTATCTGCCTAAAAACACTTGATCTTAGCCAAAAGGCTGAGAAGTGATTCTGTCTGCCTAAATTAATCAAATTATATCTGAATGTTAAATATCTTTTGTGTTATGAATGTTATAGATGTACAAAAGCAAAGAAACAACTTTTTGTATGTATACACCAAGTGAACCTGTCAGTTACTTGTGATACAGGCTGTATTTCAGTATTTCTCAAATCTGATTTGCTCAAATATTTCCTTTGTATAAATGTGGCTGCTGAGTTGTTTGGCATTTGTGTTTTGTATTTGTGTGACTTTGGGCAAGTCATATAATTTCTATATTTCAGTCTCTTTTATCTGTTAAGATGAGGGTACTGATAGTACCTACCTCATGTGGTTGTTGTAAACATTAAATGAGTTAATACATGTCAAGCATGCTTTCAGTTACTATGGCTGCATGACAACCAACTCCAACATTAATGGTTTTAAACAATTATTTTGCTTACAGATCTAAGATCTGAGCAGGGCTGGGTAGGAGTAGGTCATTCTTGCTCCATTTAGTGTCAGTTTAGAACTACAAGTGAACAGTTTAGAAAAGGTTAGGGACTCTCATCACCAGAAAACTCCCTTAACCACTCAGGTCTGTCACATGCATGGTGCCTGGACTATGAAAACTGATACAGCTAAGACTCCCTGGCATCTTTCTCTAGCTCTGTGTACTTTTCACAAGATCTTTTCTGCATGGTAGCTAGGGAAGTTTCTGAAGCTGTGGTAGTTCTGGTTTTTCCTTGGTAGTTCTGGTCTCTCAAGGAGTGTGTCCCAAAGTTAGGTTGAAGCTGTGCTATTGCCTTTTATGACCTCGTCTTGTAAATCTAGCAGTATCACTTTTGCAGTAGTTTCAGGCTTGTTGAGATTCCAGGGGATAGTAATAATGACCCTCCAGCACCTTGATGCCCTCTTGTAAGAAAAAGATGTGGGACAGTGTATATGGTGTAGCTATTTTTGGAAATACATTCAGTAAGTGTTAGCTGTTATGGTAAAAAATAGGAGCTGAGGTTTAGAGTACCTTACTTTTGTGATGCAAATTTTGTTAAGTTACATGATACTTTTATTTTTTTCCTTGAGAGAAAGCCATAAAATATAACAGGTAGGCAGTTTATAATTTTCTTGAAGTGCCTGTTTCTTTTAACTGGTTTAGTTTTGGCTTTCAGTCCCATTGTCAATGTCTAAAATAAGGAGCAGGGCACAAAATTATAGACCAGTCCAACAAATGGAGGTGAGGAACGGTAAAGTTTCACTCTTTTTTTTTTTTTTTTTTTTTTAGTTTCACTCTTAAAGTTGTATATTATCCATATGATATCAGGTATACAGCTTCACACTTTTCAAGAATACAGGCTTGTCTGAAATGCTTGGCACTCTTTTTTTTTTTTTTTTTTTTTAAGTTTCTTTATGATAGTCACAGAGAGAGAGAGAGAGAGAGAGAGGCAGACACAGGCAGAGGGAGAAGCAGGCTCCACGCACCGGGAGCCCGATGTGGGATTCGATCCCGGGTCTCCAGGATCATGCCCTGGGCCAAAGGCAGGCGCTAAACCGCTGCGCCACCCAGGGATCCCCCTTGGCACTCTTTTGAGTTTTAGCCTTATTATAATTTTGATTATAAGTATGGTAGAGACATAGAGTAATCATTCTAGTAGTGAGTGTCAATTTCAGGGATAAGAATATCACCTGTTAACCAAATAACAACTTATCTGTTTTGTGATTAGATTAGGAATCCCTGATGTGCAGGTATAATGTTTACCTACAATTTGATAAATACTTTGAAACTAAGTGCAGTATACTTATTTCTCTGAAAAGCTATTATCAGTTACAGAGTTAATAAGCTAAGTGTATAATGCTTGCTCTGACCCTGTTAAATGTAACATAAATGAGTAGAATTTTTGTTTGCTTTTGTCTCATACCACTTTCTTCAGTACATGTGGAGGACCATGTTCCATTCTTTAAAAATAAGAATTACAGAATATTTGTTTTATAGTAAGCCAGATAGAAGCTTATGAACCTAAGACTTTATAAAGATGATATGGTTTTCATTGAAGGAAAAAAATAAAACATCTTGGATTCTTCAGAGATTAAGGAGGTTCTTTTGTGGAACCTCAATCAGTAACTTCCAAATCCTGAAGGAAGTGGTTAGATCATCCTTTTTCCTACTATATTCTTTTCATTTTTAAGATTTTATTTTTGAGTAATCTCTGCACTCAAGGTGGAGCTTGAATTTGCATCTTCAGGTCAAGGGTTGCACGATCCATGCAGGCACGAACCAGTCAGGCGCCCCTTCCAACTACATTGTTTTTTTTTTTTTTTTTTAAGATTTTATTTATTTATTCACGAGAGACACAGAGAGAGGAAGAGAGAGAAGCAGGCTTCATGCAGGGAGTCCGATGCAGGACTTGATCTTGGGACTCCAGGATCGCATGCTGGGCGGAAGGCAGGTCCTCAACTACTGAGCCACCCATGCGTCCCCCAACTACATCTTTAAGTTTATGGCACTTTTTATCCTTTCTGTCACTTACTTCATAATACAGCTCCATGTTTTCTAACTTTTTTTTGGTTTGTTTCTAACTTTTTAATGTAAAACTACTCTCCATTTCACAGCTAGTAGTTTAACAATTTTGAGGTCTGTTCTTGAGAAAATAAAGAATCTAAAAACATTTTTCATTTTTTTCCCCAAATGAATTTTTGTGCAGAACCCCAGTCCCTAAGACATATTAAAATGATATTTTATTAGTACTTACTTTTTATAAGTTCAAAAATTTTACATTAATTTATAAATTGAATCAGAACAGTAAAACTTTTAAGTGAATTTAAATTTGAAGTAGGGGGCAGCCCGGATGGCCCAGCGGTTTAGCGCCGCTTTCAGCCCAGGGCCTGATCCTGGAGACTTGGGATCAAGTCCCACGCCGGGCTCCTTGCATGGAGCCTGCTTCTCCCTCTGCCTGTTTCTCTCCCTCTCTCTCTCTCTCTCTGTCTCTCATGAATAAATAAACACAATCTTTAAAAAAAAGAATAAATTTGAAGTAGGATTTGTGAACAAGTTTGTTTTTTTTTTTTCCTTCTCTAAAAATTTCAGTTATTTGAGAAAGAGAAGAGCACAAGTCGGGGGATGGGGCATAGGGAGAGGGTGAAGCAGACTCCCTGCTGAGCAAGAAGCCCAATGCCAGACTCAGTCCTGGGACCCTGCGATCATGACCTGAGCCAAAGGCAGATGCTCAACCGACTGAGCCACTCAGGCGCCCAGTTTATGTCAGTTTTAGTATTCAAACAAAATTTCCTTGTTCTATTTTGGCAGCTTAGTCTTGAAAATTTGACTTGCAGATATGGGCACCTTGTTTTTCAGTCTTCATAGACTACATTTTGTTCTCCTGATTGAGAGCTATGAAAGAGGATTACTAGTGTGGAAATTTGTTTGAAAAATACCAATGATACTTAAAGATCTTAATTGTGTTTATATCACAAATGCACAAGTCACGAGAACCTCAAATTTAAGCAGTAAAACTTTTTTTTTTTTTTAAGATTTTATTTATTTAATCATAGGAGACACAGAGAAGCAGAGAAAAATTGGCAGAAGGAGAAGTAGGCTCCCTGCAGGGAGCTTGATGTGAAACTTGATCCCTGAACCCTGGGATCATGACCTGAACCAAAGGCAGACGCTCAACCACTGAACCACCCAGGTGCCCTCTTAGTATTGTTTTATGTTAGCCCTATAATTTGTTATCAGCGCCCTAGGAGAGGAGAGCATGTAGCAAGTAACTGCAAGTCTTGAAAGGTGTTTAATTGGGTAAAGCATAAGGGAGGGTGTGTTTTGCAGATCTAATTTTATTTATTTATTTATTTATTTATTTATTCATTCATTCATTCATTTATTTATTTAAAAAATATTTTATTTATTCATGAGAGACATGGAGAGAGAGAGAGAGAGAGAGGCAGAAACACAGGCAGAGGGAGAAGCGGACTCCATGTAGGGAGCCCGATGTCGGACTCGATCCTGGGACTCTGTGGGATCATGCCCTGAGCCAAAGGCAGACACTCATCCGCTGAGCCACTCAGGCATCCCTTGCAGATCTAACATGTGGAGGCTAAATCAGATTCTGCAACTTTGCTAATCAGTGACATAGGAAATTCTGATATTTAAAATTTTTTGAGGGATGCCTGGGTGGCTCGGTGGTTAAGTGCCTGCTTTTGGCTCAGGGCGTGATCCTGGAGTCCCACATCAGGCTCCCTGTGTGGGACCTGCTTCCCCCTCTGCCTGTGTCTCTGCCTCTTTCTCTGTGTCTCTCAAGAATAAATACATAAAATTAAAAAAAAATTTCTTAAAAAAATAAAATTTTGTGAGTGACAAGAGTATAAATTAAACTTGAATTCAGATTATATACACATATATCTTCAGGCCCCTATTCTCAGTGCTCATTTACAGTTAGACATTTTGGGCACCTGGATGGCTCAGCAATTGAGCATCTGCCTTCAGCTCAGGGCGTGATCCCGCGGTCCCGGGACTGAGTCCCACATTGGGCTCCCTGCATGGAGCCTGCTTCTCCCTCTGCCTCTGTCTCTGCCTCCCTCTCTGTGTGTCTCTCATGAATGAATAAATAAAATCTTAAAAAAAAAAATAAAGTTAGACATTTCAGTAACCTAGAAATTAGGAGGGAGAAGAAAAGTATCCATAGCTACCAAGGAAAATCCACAGTACAAATGAATTTCCTTGTAAGTAACTAAAAAGAAGATTCCTGATAAGGCTTCTGTTCATTGGACCTCAGATTCAATGTCAAATTCAGCAATACATTTCAAATAAAATAAAAATGTTCCAGCTCAGAAACATACTCTTTCCAATCTGTTTTATTTTTTATTTTTATTTTTAAAGTATTTTGTTTGTTTATTCATGAGAGGCAGAGACAGACAGAGGGAGAAGCAGGCTCCATGCTGCGGGGGGGTGGGGTAGGGGGCCTGGGATCACGACCTGAGCCAAAGGCAGATGCTCAACCACCAAGCCACCCAGGCATCCTACATTTTGCTTTTAAAAACTCATTTGCTTCCTTAAATATTGAATATAACTTAGATCTCAGTAAAGCTGTTAAGTTTATGTGAGTTGTATTTATCACTATTCTAGGAATGGAAATTAAGACCAAGAACTTTAGAAGTATTAATTTACAAATAAGCCAATTATATGTAACACTATTTTCTGTCTTTTTTTTTTTTTTTTAAGTAGGCTCCAGTGCCCATGATCCTGAGATTAAGGGTCACATGCTTGGTACACCTGAGCCAGCCAGGCACCTCTAAACAGGATTTTTCTTAATGTAGAATAACATTTCCAGTTAAAAAAAATTGAAAAGTGATGTTTTATATTTAATGTCTTTAAAAATTTTTTTTTTTAAAGATTTTATTTATTTTTTCATGAGAGACACACACACAGAGAGAGAGAGAGAGAGAGAGAGGCAGGCAGAGTCACAGGCAGAGGGAGAAGCAGGCTCCATGCAGGGAGCCCTATGTGGGACTCGATCCCGGGTCTTCAGGATCACACCCTGGGCCGAAGGCGGCGCTGAACCCCTGAGCCACCCGGGCTGCCCTAATGTCATTAATACCTGTCTTAACAGCTAGTTTTCCATTTCTACTTCTGCAGTCTGTTGCAATGAATTGTTTGGTTGAACCATGTGAAGACTATCTGGCCTCATACAGATACTTAGTTGGAAAAAGGAGTGTTTTATTTTTTTTTTAAGTTTTCATTTATTTATTCATGAGAGAGAGAGAAAGGCAGAGACATAGGCCGAGGGAGAAGTAGGCTTCACGCAGGGAGCCGCATGTGGGACTCGATCCTGGGACCCCGGGATCATTCCCTGAGCTGACGGCAGATGCTCAACTGCTGAGCCACGCAGGCGTTCCAGAAAAAGGAGTATTTTAATAGCCTTTTTAGGTTAATTGTGTAACTATTTGATAATAATACTCAAACTTGACAAAGAATAGTTTTTTTAATAGTGTTTGCAATGTGGAATCTAAACCGTATCAGTCAACTTTTCTTATTCTGTTACATGAAGATCATGGTCTTGTCCTCTATGATGATAATACAGCATCCATGGATTGCTTCCTCTTTTCCTGTATCTTGTCATTTAGCAAGCTGCTCTTTACTTTTCAGTGTTGGCAACCCTGTCGGCTCTTGTCACATCCACCACACAGATGTTTTGCTTGACAGTAATCTGAGTTCTCAAAGAAAGGTTCTGTTCTTATATGTATGAGTGAGTTGGCCCTTGAATTCTTAAGAGGAAGTCATTTTCATAAAATCTATGTACTTTAGATGTTGGGGTAGAAAAGTCTGGTATGTCAGGTAGTTTCTTAACAAGAGGAAAATGACCCATGGAAAAGAGGGAAAATGGAATGTTATGTTGAAAGTGTCTCCTGTACTCTCCTAAATCTTGCATTTGAATTTCTAACAACATGTATTTTTTTTTAAATTTAAGAATTTTCTGTTGTCACTGGGAGCATGCGTGTTTTGTGTGTGTGCTTTTAGTCTATCATTTTGCGATATGAGATACTTCTTAGATAGTCTAATCAGTCTTACTTGGGTAATAAAAGATCTTTTTAGAGTCTTGCTACTAACATCATTGTAGCAGTAGTATCAACAAGTAGGTGTTTTTTTCAAAAATAAAGTATCTCAGGTCCTACTCCCTACCCCAAATCTCCCAAATCAGTATCTGTACTTAGTAAGATTCCAGGTGATTCATATAACATTGAGAAGTACTGCTTACATTATGGTAGTTATCCGAATAGTAAGAGTGCTTTTTCTGGCTTCTGTTTTTGTCCATATACTAGGCTGCTTTTGTTCACATTTTACAGAATCAATAGGTGTTCACTGGGAAGACCTAATTGAGTAAAAAATTTTAACACGTATGATCCTAGGAATATTACAGGATCAAGTGGAATGTCCCTTTCTAGTTCAGATCATCTTGTTATCTTCCTGTTATAGGAAGAAGGAGGAGGGCACTGCTTTCTTACGAGATCTATAGCTAGCTCAGTGTCCTGTCAAAATAAAAATTAGCTACAACTTGTCTTCCTGTGCTCTTCTGCATCAGAACTGTTGTCTTTTGTCTTTATCAGTCTTAGGAATGGAAGGAACCATGGATTACAAATGTGTCTGGGGCCAGAGGGAGCCTGGGGATGTAGGATTTGGGCACTTTTTAGAAGTTGGAGGAACCTAAGAGGGTCTATATGTGACAGGGCTCCAGTTGGCCCTGCTAGGGAATGGGAGGCTCTTTGGATACACACATCTGCAAAGGTCTCTTGAGTCTTCTAGGTCATACTGAGATACTTTATTTTTTTAAAAGAAGCCTTAGTCTTCTTTCACCATATTTGCAGTTTAGTTGCCAATGATTGACAATTCATGTTCTTAATATCAGCATTATGCTATCTTTTTATGAGGATCTGTATTTACCTGAAGTACTGTTTCAAGTGTGCTTATTAGTGTTTATGGATATTTGGACTTAACAAGGTTCCCCTTCTGTGGTAAAATTAATAAGCAAAAGTACATTAAGCATTGTGTATAACAATTGCTAGTTTATTTTTTATTTTTTTAAAGATTTTATTTATTTATTCATGAGAGAGAGGGAGAGGCAGAGACACAGGCAGAGGGAGAAGCAGGCTCCATGGAGGGAGCCCGACGTGGGACTCGATCTCGGGTCTCCAGGATCAGGCCCTGGGCTGAAGGCGATGCTAAACTGCTGAGCCACCCGGGCTGCCCCCAATTGCTAGTTTATATACAATTGTGTATATTGCTAGTTGGATCTATTACAAGTAGAAGTCTCTTGACCTTTACTTTGTCTAAGGAGAAAATTAGTTTCATTTTCAACTAATTTTGGACTTACTACCTGTAGCAATACAGGTATCCTATTAAAAATTAAATGAAAGATGTATATAGTGAAAGTTTCTCTCCTACTGACCCTCTGTTCCCTCATCCAAAAAAACATGGACAGTGTTTTGTGTATCTTTCAAAAGAAGTTTTTTCTTTAGACGATAGTTGCGTCTATATTGTCTCTCTCCCTGATCTAGGTATGGAAATTGGAGCATTACTACCCTGCATTTGTGTGTGTATATGTTTTTATTTTTTATTTTTTATACTTTGCTGTACCTTAGAGATTGTATCACAATAGGTCATTGAGATTTCTCTCTTTTCCTGAGATCTGGGGACCCTGGGATCATGCCCCAAGCCGAAAGCAAACGCTCAACCACTGAGCCACCCAGGCATCCCCTAAGATTGTTTATAATTTGAATGTGGTTGGTTGTTCACTTAAAACTTAAAATTTTATTTGCCTTTAGAGTTAATTGGTATGGTTTACAAAAGTATGAGATTTATAGCTAAAATGTTTAAATTTTTAAAATATATGAAACAAGGGATAAGGAAAATAGATAACCAACCATTTCATGGTTAAGGGCCTCATGAAATTTGGAATTTCTAAGGCTCAAATGAAAATATGCATTTCAGTATAGAAAAACTGCCATACTCACAATTTATTCCTGCCAAAATAAATATGAATAAATATTCAGTGATTCAAGAGCTGATTTGCATTTGAGAGTTCAATGGAAATTACAAAAGAAAAAAAAATGTCTACATCCAGTGTAGGGCTTGAAGTAACAACCCTGAGATCAAGAATTTCATGCCCAGGCAGGCTCAGCGGTTTAGTGCTGCCTTCAGCCTGGGGTGTGATCCTTGAGACCTGGGTGGAGTCCCACGTCGGGCTCTCTGCATGGAGCCTGCTTCTCCCTTTGCCTGTGTCTCTGCCTCTCTTTGTCTCTCTCTGTCTCTCATGAATAAATAGAATCTTTAAGAAAAAAAAAAAAAAAGGAATTTGGGCAGCCCTGGTGGCACAGCGGTTTAGAGCCGCCTGCAGCCCAGGGTGTGATCCTGGAGACCCGGGATCGAGTCCCACGTCAGGCTTCCTGCCTGAAGCCTGCTTCTGCCTCTGCCTGTGTTTCTGTCTCTCTTTCTCTCTCTGAATAAATAAATAAATCTTTTTTTTTTTTTTAAAGGAATTTCATGCTCTACTGAATGAGCCAACCAGGTGTCCCAAGTTTACAAAGTTTTATTTTATTTTATTTTTTACTTTTGAAAGATTTATTTATTCATCAGAGACATAGGCAGAGGGAGAGAGGCAGGCTTCCCAAAGGGAGCCTGATATGGGACTCAATCCCAGGACCCCAGGATCATGACCTGAGCCAAAAGCAGATGCTCAACCACTGAGTCACCCAGTTGCCCCAAAGTTTTAGAGTTTTTTTTTTTTTTTAAGATTTTATTTATTCATGAGAGACATGGTGGGTGGGGGGGCGGTGGGGAGAGACACAGGCAGAGGGAGAAGCAGGCTCCATGCAGGGAGCCTGACGTGGGACTCGATCCTGGGTCTCCAGGATCAGGCCCTGGGCAAAGGCAGGTGCTAAACTGCTGAGCCACCTGGGCTGCCCTAAGTTTTAGAGTTTAAATTAATTAATTAATTAATTAATTAATTAATTTATTTTTTAAAGAAGGATGATTTTTTTAAATTTCTATTTATTTATTTATTTATGATAGTCATCACAGAGAGAGAGGCAGAGACACAGGCAGAGGGAGAAGCAGGCTCCATGCACCGGGAGCCCGACGTGGGATTCAATCCCGGGTCTCCAGGATCGCGCCCTGGGCCAAAGGCAGGCGCCAAACCACTGCGCCACCCAGGGATCCCTATTTATTTATTTTTAAGATTTTATTTATTTATTCATGAGAGACACAGAGAGGCAGAGACACAGGCAGAGGGAGAAGCAGGCTTCATGCAGGGAGCCCGACGTGGGACTCAATCCTGGGTCTCCAGGATCATGCCCTGGGCTGAAGGCGGTGCTAACCCACTGAGTCACCCGGGCTGCCCCACAGAGTTTAAATTTAGAACTTACATATTGTCTGGTAGCCAGATAAACTTATGTGTGAATATTCTTTAAAGGAAAATCTTAGACATTTTTTATGTCTAAAATATCATATGAAAACATTTTTGCTAGTTTTTTAAAATATGTGCTTTGGATGTTAGAACTCAAATCATTATTAAGCATACTTAATAAGTGGGGGAGGGAAAAACAAAACACTTAATAAGTTAAAAACTTTTTTAAAAGATTTTATTTGTCAGAGAGCATGAGAGAGCACAAACAGGAGGAGTGGCAGAGGGAGAGGGAGAAGCAGACTCCCCGTGGAGCAGAAAACCCAATGTGGAGCTCGATCCAAGAAACTTGGGATCATGACCTGAGCCCAAAGCAAATGCTTAACTGACTGAGCCACCCAGACACCCCAATAAGTTAAAATTTATTTTGGCTTTTACGTATGAGCAAATAAGGTTGTGGTTATAGGTAAATGTTCTTATTTTTAGAAGGTATATGCTGAAATAATTGTGGTTGAAGTATCATGTTTGCAATTTGCAGATAATGGAGAAAAACAAATTACAACAAATAGGACAAAATGTAAATTGTTAAGCTTTCTGTAATAAAAGCTTGGGAGTAGGGAAGCATATTTCTTAAAAGTTAATGCAGTTTTCAAAAATTACTTAAATTGTAAACAGATACATTGCTTTTGATGGATTTAGCCTGCAAACATTCTTGTTGTTGACTGTTGACCCCTCCGTGGTTGAAGCTACTTCCCTGTAATTTCTGTATTGGGAAGATACTGAAAATAATTTTTTTAATGAATTATTTTTGATTTAAAAAAATTAGGATGACCTGAGCTAAGTTGGACACTTAACCAATTGAGCCAACCAGACACCTCTAAAGATTTTATTTTTAAGTAATCTCTACACTCAGTGTGGGGCTGGAACCTACAACCCGGAGGTCAAGTCACATACTCTACTAACTGAGCCAGCAAGGTGCCCCTAAGTGAATTACTTTGAAAAGGAAAAGTGTGTTACATTTTACTAAGATTTGAAATTTTGAGCATTCAGAATTACTTCTATTTCTACTAATATATAATTTTCTTAATAAAAGGATAACTAATGTGTAATACTTTAGTAAATAAAAAAAATAAAAAGAATTGATTGATTGGCTTTTCAGACCTCTTTTGTGGATTGTGAGTTTAAAAATGTTGAGGGCCAGAAAAAGATGTTTTATTTGGACTTCGCAAAATCAGGAAAACTTTATTGTACTGTTTTGTCTGTTCTGTTTTTTTATTTAGAAGGGAAAATACACAATTTCCCAAACTTACTTGAGGTAGAAAGAGGTAGGATAAGACAAGAAGTTGTAGCCTCGGATTAGTGAATAGAAGAAAATATTTGGATTAACAAGTGATTTATACTGTAAAGGTACTCTTGATTCTGAATTATTTATAGCTGGAAACTGTTACTCTGTTGGTTTATTGTGCTGCTTAGAACTATGGAAGGGATGAAATGTGTTGAGCTGCGTGTATGTGTTTGTGTTTGGTTTGTTTTCTGTAGATTGTTGCATTGGGGAGTTCATGTCTGCCAAAGTTGCTTAAATTATCTCTTCCCTGTTTTGAGGCTTTTCCCTTGATTTGCACTTTATTGCCAACAATCATCTCAAAACCATGTTGTTTTCTAATAGAAAATATGGTCAGTATGCTTTATATGGAGCATAATGTCAAGTAGTAATCTTAATTGAGTATTTATAAGATCATATTCATGTTAGTGAATTTCTAGGAATAACACAGCCTTTTTTCTTCTTTTGTAGCATAAGCAGTACTATAATGGATGTAGACAGCACAATTTCCAGTGGGCGTTCAACTCCAGCAATGATGAATGGACAAGGAAGCACTACTTCTTCAAGCAAAAATATTGCCTATAATTGTTGTTGGGACCAGTGCCAGGCTTGCTTCAACTCTAGCCCAGACCTGGCCGATCACATCCGTTCCATACATGTAGATGGTCAGCGAGGAGGGGTTGGTTTTGTCATTTCTTTTTTTCACTCCCTGTTTTCATTAGTTTTATTAATTTATTCATGCTAGTTAGGCTTTCTTTCTCAAAGTAATTTGGGATTGTTTTTACACAGGCTCTATTTTTTATAAAGCTTTTGTATTTATTTCCCACATACTTGATGGAATCAAATAGAACATATTGTGTGTTGGATTTTAATTTGCTTTTAGAAGAAATTAGACTTCCTAAAATATAGTGGGAATATAATAAATGAATTCAGCCTATTCCAAGTTTGTGATGTTTTGACTAGAGGACAGCTAGGATTTCTCTTGTTAGAGTAGTCTTAAATTATCCCTGATGGTGAAATTAACTGGAGAGATTGTTGGTACCAGGATTAATATATACAGTTCTGTGAAATGACAGTTTGTACTCATTATTTGTGAAAGTGAATTGATCACCTTTTCCCAGGTCTTAACAGAGCTGGCTTAGACAGAAAGTTATGATTAGTGAGTATTGACCTATATCCTTTTGGGAATACATTTAAATGTGTCAGTTTATATAATTTTTATTGGATAGTGAATTAAGAGCTGAGTAGATTAGGTGAGTCAGTGTAATGGATCAAAGTATTATAAGGTTATAATTTTTTTCGACTTCACTAGGTTTGTCTTGAATAGTTACCACGTTAGTGCATTTTCCAGAAATTAACGTCACATTGTAAGTACACATAATTCTTAGGCCACATATTTCCTATCAGCCTGCCACCACTATTGAGATAAACTGATACTAAAATGGTTAAGATCATTATGGTTTAAGTGAGTGGGTAACTATTTCCAAGGTTGCATTGATATTTAGGTTGCATTATTGATCTTCTTTAAAAAAAACAAAACAAAACGCAGCCATATAAGCACCTCTAATATTTTAACTAGTGTTATTTGCGCATTGAAATTTCTTTTAAGAAAACTTTGCCATTGTCACAATATGTTGTAATGTGTCAGCAATCTTTTGATTACTTAAATTTGGTAAGATTTGACTTACTGGATTTGATTTTGACGACAGATGGTATATTAATGAACTTTGCCCATCATATGTTATTTTTACCTCCTAACCCAGCCCTGCTCAATGGTTAGGTTACTTTTGTAATAGTCTTTTCCCTTACCACATGTATCAGATTTTGTGTGAAAACCAAGTCGGTTTCCTAGTTATCACAGAGTTGCCTTTTGTGAGGCAGTGCTTGATGTCACTTGGTATGTATCACTAAGATAGCCTTTTGAGCCATGGCATGATGCTTTTTTAGCCACTTGATTTAGCTGTATATAGGGTCATGAACTATATAGATTATTGGGCATCTCTGGTAGGCGTTAGAGAATTTCATATTTCTAAGCGTTGGATCCTACATGTTGAGGAGTACACAGCCTTATGAGAATGTTTTCAGCCCTTTAAGGATCTGTAGAAAAAAATGGAGGTGCAGACTGAATGTATCCTGTAATCACTGCTGCTATGTTTACCTTATAGATATCAAAGAGCTAGGCATGAAGTCTTGGTATTTTTATAATAAGTATAAACTTGCTGAAATGAACCTGTCCCCCTCATGTCATTTCTTGCTTTATACTTATTCATAAAATTATTTTATTATGAATAGTAAGATTGTCTAGCTAATTTTTTTTTTTTTTTAATTTTTATTTATTTATGATAGTCACAGAGAGAGAGAGAGAGAGACAGAGACACAGGCAGAGGGAGAAGCAGGCTCCATGCACCGGGAGCCCGACGTGGGATTCGATCCCGGGTCTCCAGGATCGCGCCCTGGGCCAAAGGCAGGCGCCAAACCGCTGCGCCACCCAGGGATCCCTGTCTAGCTAATTTTAAGATTAATGCTGTTTTGACCACAGAAAGAAGGCCTGATCTTTGAATGACATTAGTTGCTGAACTACAAATGTTAAAGAATCAGAGGAGTGGAGAAAATACATTCAGATTTTTTTTTTTTACATACCAGTCATTGGTATATAGACTAAGCTTTCAGAACGAAAGTATGAATGAAACTCTGAAAACTATACACGGCTATGTAACAGGAAATCTTGATCTGGTTTTGTGCTTAAAATAGAGTGGGTGTTGTTTGGACATTTTTTTTTAATGGCCTCTTTAAAGAAAATTTAAAAAAAATTGTAAATGTTTTTAAGTGTACAGTTCAGTGGCATTAAGTACATTCACATTGTCGTACAACTATCATCTGTGTCCATCTCTAGAATTTTTTCAATATCTCAAAACTGAAATCTACCCATTCAACAATAACTTCCTAATTCTCCCGAGCACCTAGTAACCACTATTCTACTTTCTGTTTTCGTAACTTTGACTGTTGTAGATATCTCATATATGTGGAAAACAGCTAATTTCAAGACAGTTTTTTTAAGATTTGTTTTATCTCTTCTTCTTCTTAAGATTTCTTCTTATTACTTCTACCCCAAGTGTTAAACTGTCCTGATGGAACAGAAAGAAATGAGGAAAATATTGGTACCTCTAGAGGATTTTATGCTTCTTAAAGCATATTATTAAAAGATGACAGTTTTATTGGAGCAGTAAGTTAGTAAGATCTAAATACTATATTAATTCCTGTTCTTGTTCTCATCCCACTATGAAAGTCACTGTGGGAAAACAAAACCATCATGTAACAGCTTAGAAAACTTCTTTCCCCCTCTTTAAGCTTTTTATGTTGCCATGTCACATGGACTATAATTACATTTAGAGGCTGAAATTGGATACGTTAGCTTTTTCTGACCTTTTTATGTATTAAAACGGGTAGAATCTTCTATTTCAAAAGTTAAACTAACCATTTAAATACCAATTGTGAATGTAACTTTTACTTTTTTAAAGATTTATTTGAGGGGGGAGGGGCACAGGAAGAGGAAGAGAGTCTCAAGCTGACTCCGTGCTGAGCACAGAGCCTGATGAGGGCCTTGATCTCACCACCCTGAGATCATGACCTGAGCCAAAACCAGGAGTCAGACACTTTTAACCGACTATGCCACCCAGGTACCCCTGAATGTACTTTTTTAAAGAAGACTCCTGAAAGTGTTTTCTACTATTTAAAAATATAAGGAGAAAGAAGCAAAAAAAATTTTTTTAACCTTTTTTGTTAGGTATAGTAGAATTGTGTTCTTGGGTCCATACTTGCATGCATGACTGGATTTCAAAACCTAGGCTGAGCTATTTTACTAATCAAATCTCAAATCCCCGTGTCCTCTTAATTTACACTGAAGACTTGGTAGGCAGGAAACTTCGTCTTGTAGGATTTCAGTGGTTCAGTAACAATCCGTTAGTGTTCTTTCTGTTTTAACTATTTCTCACTTTAAAAACAGTTGTCGGAAAAAAATGTGTTTCTTGATGCAGGAATTATTTTGCACATGTCATTTTATTAAGTTCATTTTTATATATATTCTTTGGTGTTTGAGGGCAGAGGGCCCAAGGAAGATTTGGGGAGAGGGCTGATATTCAAAGACTTGAATAAAGTCACTTACTTTTATATGCCATATAAAATGACATTTGTAGACACTCAGGGTTAAATTGGAAAGTTACTAGAAAGTGAAATCAATCTTAGGAGGTCACACTGAGGCTGTTTTGTTTTGTTTTTTAAGATTTTATTCATCTCTTAGCATGAGTGGGGTGAGGAGTAGAGGCAGAAGCAGACTCCCAGCTGAGCAGGGAATCTGATACAGGGCTTGGTCCCAGGACTCCAGGATTATGACCTGAGCCAAAGGCAGACACTTAACTCACTGAGCCACCCAGGTGCCCCTCACATTGAGTTTTGATTGCCTATCTGGTATCTCCTGAACACAACATGAAATTGGCCATATATTTTGTAATAAAGGAGAAATGCTTAATTCATGTAATTTGAGTGTTCTATTAAATATTTTTGTTCTCTGTTTTAGTAAATATGCTTTAACAGAAAATTGAAAATACTCAGTGTGACTCAGAATAGTAGGATACAGAATTATAACTGTCATTTTAGGTCTTAGAAGAGCAAACTGATTTGAGACCAAATAAATTACATATTAAAATGTTTTGTTCAAACATTTTGTAAAAGAGTGAGATGGTTTTTTTTCTAAGAAATATTAAAGCTTAAGGGATCATCCAACACCTTCTTGAATTTAGATGGTGTATCTCTTGCTTTATATAAAATCTTTTTGTATGATTTTAATTCATACAAAAATTCTTTGGTAAAACCAGCCCCTTTCCCCATGCCTACTTGTAAATTATGTTGCCTACTAGCTCTACTTAGAATATACTTGGTGATTTTAATTTACCTTACTACTAACTGAATTTTCCTTATGCATACTTAGATTTTGTCAAGTTTGCAGTAGATTTTACAATTTACTTAAAATTTTGTTGGATTCATTTGTATACTTCCAAGAGTGAGATGTTAGTAACTAGATAGGGAGACTTACACTGGCCTTGGTTCCCAGGGTTGTATCAGTCTTTTTCATTTGGGGCATTTTGGAGGACTTCCCTTAAAGTAAAATTGACCTTTTCTGACAGTAATGAGAAAGGTTTTCTATAGGGCTTCTCGATTGAAAGCCCAAACTTCCTTGTACATTGAAATTTAGACCGCTACATCTTTATAAGTTAGACTGTTACACATTTAAAGATTCTTTTAATAACTACATCTTCTCTCCTCTCTCTTTTCTTTAAGACGGGCAGAAAAATTTGGTGGCAGTTAATTTTGAGAAGGGACCTCCAATTATTAACATAAACCCAATTTTTCTGTTAAATAGTCCTACTGAGAGAATATATTATCTTGCATTTCATCATATTTTGGAGTTAGCAAATGTGTGCGCACAGTGTTTGATGAAAAAGGAAATAAAGGCTTAGATAAGTATCTTCCATGATTACATCACTGCAAAGTGTGAAAGCTCTGGGTTAGAGTTCAGATCATTTACTTTCGTGCTATTTCTATACATTTTTTTTAAAGATTTTATTTATTTATGAGAGAGCACATAAGCAGGAGGAGGAGGGAGGATGGAGAGGGAAAGTGAGAATCTCTCAAATAGATTCTGCACAGAGCCCGACCCCCAGACTCGATCTCAGCACCTTGAGGTCATGAACAGACACTTAACTGACTAAGCCACCCAGGCACCCCTAATTTTGTTACCTCTAATTACAAACCTAATATAAATCTATCATGAGAGGGTACACTTGAACCTCTGTGCCTCAGCATTCTGATTAGTATTGCTAAAGCTTAATTCATTTTAAGATAATATAGAGGAATGACGGGTTTTATTTTATTTTTTAATATTTATTCATGAGTGACACAGAGGCAGAGACACAGGCAGAGGGAGAAGCAGGCTCCTTGCAGGGAGCTGGATGTGGGAGTCGAGCTCAGAACTCTGGGATCACGCCCTGGCCGAAGGCAGTGCTAAACTGCTGAGCTACACAGACGTCCCGACAGATTTTATTCTTGAATAATTCCTTTCACATTTGGGTTGGATTCCAGTGGTGTTTGGTCAGTTTTCAGGGTTAATTTTTATAATGAGACAGTTTCTAAAAATTGGGTATGAAAACAATTTTTCACATATTGTGCCTCTAAAAACTCTCGTTTGAAGATGATCCTTTTGCCAGAGTTTGAACTCTTTTTTTATCAAAGTGTCTTTTTTAACATAGATTAGGAAATGAAATTCAGCTTTTAAACAGTTTTGTGGTTTTTGTGGATCCTTGGTTGGAGTTCTGGTGCCTCTTTTGTCCTTGTGCCAGGTTAGTGCTTCCTCTTCCCCTGCCCTTGCCCTTGGGAATTATTTTCCAAATATTTCACTCCATTATAGCTGAACATAGTTAGCTTCAGTCTCTTTACACTTACTTCATTTCCTATAAATTTCATTAGGTTGAAAGTTACGGTTTTTCTTTGAACCTGAAGGTGTTGCTCTAATAGTGTTACTAGACATTATTCCATCTAGAGTCTAGACCGTACCTACTCATAGTGAAGGCTATTATATCCAGTGAAATTACAGTGTGCCATTATCTCCATATTCATATTTATTCCTAGGAAAAAAATTAAAAGTCCGAAATTGTTGTTTTCTCTCAAATACAATGGTTGGCTAATGTTAGGTAGGGGCAGTGTCTGAGTATTTACCTTAATTGTTTCTTTGAGAATAATTCAGCACAGATGTTATTTAAGAGTTAAGAGACAGCAGAACTCTTCACTGTTATAGAAATTATTACATGAATGACGTTAATTTTGTTTCCAGTTACTTTTTAAGGCTTTTTTTTTTTTTAATGTGGTATGGCTTGTTGAGGAAATTTTAAATCAACCTCTGATTCCCGAGAATTGAATGTTTAAGACTCAGAGTCTAGTAGTCTTTTTTTTTTTTTTAAAGATTTATTTATTTATTCATGATAGAGAGAGAGAGAGAGAGAGAGAGAGAGAGAGGCAGAGACACAGGAGGAGGGAGAAGCAGGCTCCATGCCGGGATCCCGCTCCCATCCCTGGACTCCAGGAATGCGCCCTGGGCCAAAGGCAGGCGCTAAACCGCTGAGCCACCTGGGGATCCCAGAGTCTAGTAGTCTTGAGTCAGGAAATAGATAGCACTAATGATTTGATTCTTTTATTTTTATTTTTTTTTATTTATGATAGTCACACACACAGAGAGAGAGAGAGAGAGAGAGGCAGAGACACAGGCAGAGGGAGAAGCAGGCTCCATGCACCGGGAGCCCGACATGGGATTCGATCCCGGGTCTCCAGGATCGCGCCCTGGGCCAAAGGCAGGCGCCAAACCGCTGCGCCACCCAGGGATCCCAGCACTAATCATTTGTATGTGATTTTTAAACATTACTGAACTAATTTCCACAACATAACATGAGTAGTTTTAAGAACTTTCTTTCTTTTTCTTTTCTTTTCTTTTCTTTTCTTTTCTTTTCTTTTCTTTTCTTTTCTTTTCTTTTCTTTTCTTTCTTTTCTTTTTTTTTCTTTTCTTTCTTTTCTTTTCTCTTTTCTTTTTTCTTTTCTTTCTCTCTCTCTCTCTTTCTTTCTTTCTTTCTTTCTTTCTTTCTTCTTTTTGTCTTTCTTTCTTTGCATTTATTTTTAAAAATAGCTTTTAATTCTGGTAACTTGAAGAATCGTATTGTAAACATACATTAGTCTCAGGGATTTGAAGTGTGAAGGAGGAAAGGTTATGATTTCTGTATCTGCTTACTAAAAGAAATGAGCTAGTCTGTACAAAAATCAGGATATGTGATAACTCTAGTCGTGTCAAACAGCAATAACAGTATTGCCTTGTTAGACCTGATATAAAATGGTTTTAGTTATCACTAAAAACTCAGTTATTTTTAAGATAGCTGATTTTTCTAGACTTTAAAAAAAAAAGTTTATTTTTAAAAGATTTTTTTTCTTTTTCCTTTTTTCTTTTAAAGATTTTATTTATTCATGAGAGACAGAGAGAGAGAGAGGCAGAGACACACACAGGCAGAGGGAGAAGCAGGCCCCATGCAGGGAGCCTGACGTGGCACTCAATCCCAAGTCCTCAGGATCCTGCGCTGGGCTGAAGGCAGCGCTAAATCGCTAAGCCACCCAGGCAGCCCCCCCCCCCCCATATATATATATATTTTTTTAAAGATTTTATTTATTTATTTGAGAAACAGAGAGGCAGAGACACAGGCAGAGGGAGAAGCAGGCTCCATGCAGGGAGCCTGATGTGGGACTCGATCCCGGGACTCCAGGATCATGCCCTGGGCTGAAGGCGGCGCTAAACCCCTGAGCCACCCAGGCTGCTGCCCTCGATTTTTTTTTTTTTTCCTTAAGATTTTATTTATTTACTCATGAGAGACACAGAGAGGCAGAGACATAGGCAGAGGGAGAAGCAGGCTCCCCCTGGGGAGCCCAATGCGGGACTCAATCCCTGGACTCTGGGATCATGCCCTGAGCTGAAGGCAGATGCTTCGTCACTGAACTACCCCGGCACTCCTCTCTCCCCCTCCAAAAAAAAAAGTGTATTTTAAACTCTTTAATGATTGTTTTCAGTTCTGTGTCCAAGTTCATTCTATTAGATGTGTAGTCTTCAAAATGTGGCTCTATTTATAATTGCTCTTAGAAAAGAGCAGAGCCTATTAATGATTCTTTGAAGATTATGATTACAATGGATTCATACTTTTACTGATGTTGGGGTACAGTTTTCAGTGTTCAGTTTGATGGAAATATAATGTTAGAAAATTGGTATTTTATTAGTAAGAAGATGATAAAGATTAGATTGTTAGTTAGATTAGTACTTTCTAATCCCAATCATACTCAATTATGTGAATCCAAGTATGTGGGTCTTTCATGATGATAGAGCAGTTTATGCCCATTTGCTTTTGGATTTGTTTAATTTAACATTTTGTATTAGATTTTGCTTTATAATGAAGATAAGTGGAAATAATTTTTAATGAATAGAACAATGTAAAAATAAGTATTAGTATGCATGTGAGAATAAGGAATCAAGAGCAGAATAATTTAATTTGGTAATTTAATAGCTTTACTCATTTTTTGAAGTTCCATCTTCAATTAATATTTGATTATTTTGATTTATTTTCATTGTTTCTTTATACCCCTATATTTTCCTGGTATTTCTAATTAATAATGCTTGTTCTAAAATAATTGTGTATAATCCTAGCTCTTAGGGATATGTTGTTAATATTTTGTATATTTCCTTCTGAATGACCTCTTGGGATTGGTTTGTCGTTCTCATTGAAGGAATTGGACAGTTGCCTTATGGAGAAAGGGTTTAAAACCATATCTCTCATACCGGAAGTTCAGAAAGTTTAACTATTAAGCCTTTTTGATTGATTCATACATTAATGGTTCTTTTTTTAAGACTTGCAACATGTTCATTTGAACTTACAAGGAATAAAACTTTGTTGAAATAAGTGATGAAAATTATTATGGCTCTTCTTTTAACAGGTATTTGTTTGCTTATGGAAAGGTTGTAAAGTATATAACACTCCGTCAACCAGTCAGAGTTGGTTACAGAGGCATATGCTGACACATAGTGGAGACAAACCTTTCAAGGTAAGTAAGCATATGTGCGTTATTTTATTTGACTTTTGGTTGTATATTTCTTAATGGGCATACATTTGCCCTTCTAAAGATTTTTTTTATTTTAAGATTTTATTTATTTGAAGGTGAGAGAGAGAGAGAGAGCAGGAGCATGAGTTGGGGGAGGACCAGAGAGAGAGAGAAAGAGGGAGAAGCTGATTCCCTGCTGAGCAAGGAACCAGATGCAGGGCTCTTCCCGGGACCCTGGAATCATGACCCCAGCTGAAGGCAGATGCTTAACTGACTCAGCCACCCAGGTGCCCCCCCCCCCCCCCCCCCCGCCCCACTTCTAAAAATAGTTTTTTTAAAAAAACACTTGTTTTAGCATTCCTGTGGATGCATGGAATTTAAAACAATAGATGGAGATGAAAATAATACCCAATTTTTAAAATTTGGAGAACAGAAAGAAAACTACTGAGGTGTAGGGTCTTGAAAATAGCTAATGAACAGACTGATACGAATACATACATGTCTTTAAAATTGGTGGCTTTTAAACCTTGTGCTTTTTTTTCTCACTGCCATAGTTTTCAGCCTTCTTATTAGCAAATAACTCTGATTATTATACAAAAAAGTGAAATTGTACAATATTGAGGGGTTTGATTGTTTTCATTCAGTTTTGAGGTCATATTACTGAGCTTTGGTAAATTATGTCAAATGATGTGTTCTGAAAAATTGTATAAAGAACAAGTGTCTATAAAAGCTATTTTTCTATTTATCTTCATTAAAAATTAAAATATTTTGGTTTTTAATTATGGAAAGCATATACCATAGAGGTTAAAATTTGTGTTTAGAGGTTTAATAGTAGTTAAACCATAATCTTCTGGTATGTAAATACTGTGCCAGAAACTTCCCTTGGGTTTCATTAGAGGAGATAATCCTTGTGGAGCTGCTTTTTAAAAATTACCCAGTTTTTTGAAAAGACCATCTTTAACAAGTTAAAAAAAATTTTTACATTGAGATATCTTGCTCCTTTTTTTCTTTCCTTGTTCCTTCTCCAAATAATGTAATCACTATTATTAGTTTCTTTTTTTTTTTTAAGATTTTATTTATTTATTCATGAGAGAGACACAGGGGGGGGGGGGGGGCAAAGACACAGGTAGAGGGAGAAGCAGGCTCCATGCAAGAAGCCCGATGTGGGACTCAAACCCTGGGAATCCGGGATCATCCCTGAGCCAAAGGCAGACGCTCAACCGCTGAGCCAACCAGGCATCCCACTATTACTAGTTACTAGTGAATTCTTCTAGTATTTATGAAAGTATAAGCAAGTAGATCTGTAGTTTCATTCATTTAATTCAGTAAACTATATACTCTCAATGCCTTATTTTTTATTTTTTTTTGTTGTTTTTTTTATTTTTATTTTTTTTAATGCCTTATTTTTTAAATGAGCTTTTTATTTTAAGATTTTATTTATTTATATTAGAGAGCATGAGTGTTGGGGAGGGACAGAGGGAGAAGGAGAAGCAGACTCCCTGCTGAACAGGGAACCCGACTCAGGGCTTGATCTCAGGACCCCAGGGTCACAAGCCAAAGGCAGATGCCTAACTGACGCCACCCAGGTGCTCTGAGCTTTTTATTTTAGAGCAGTTTTAGATTTACAATAATATTAGAAAGATTATAGAGGGTTCCCTTACACCCTATACCAAATTTTTCCCACTATTGACATCTTTGTTTCATGTATGTGTACCTTGCTTTTTAAACTTACTTTATGCTAAAGATCTTCTATAAGAATATTCTTTTAGTTTATTTAACCAAACTTGTATAGATACTTGGGTTATTTCTAGTCTTTGGCTATTTTAAATTGTACTGCAGTGATAAATCTTTGAACATAATGTCATTTTGTACATGCATAATTATATTTGTAGGAAAAATTCCCAAAAATCATATGAGAGGGTAGATCAAAGGCTATATAATAGAAGTATTGGTGATTTTGTGTTTTGTTTTTTGTTTTTTTAAAGATTTTTATTTGAGAGAGAGTGTAAGCGTGACAGAGACCATGAGTGGGGGAAAGGGGGAGGGTAGAGGGAGAAGCACTTTCCCTACTGAGCAAGGAACCTGATGTGGGACTCTATCCCAGGACCCTGGGATCATGACCTGAGCCGAAGGTAGCCGCTTAACTGAGTGGCCATCCAGATGCCTAAGTATTGGTAATTTTGATAAATATTGCCAAATTGCCCTCCATAGGGTTTGTGTCTTCATCATCATTGTTAGAGCATCTGCCTTCTCAATAGCCTTGCTGAGAAGGTGTTATCAAACTTTTGAATTTTTGCCAATCTAATAGATGAGTTGTATCCTACTGTGTTTTAGTTTGCTTTTCTTTTTGCATCTTTTCATATGCTTAACTATTCGGGTTTTCCTTTGTTTTAAATTATATTTTTTATTTTTAAAAATTTACTTATTTATATTAAGCCAGCTCTGTGCCCAATGTGAGCCTTGAACTCATGACCCTGAGATCGATCAAGATTTGCATGCTATACTGACTGAGTCAGCTAGGTCTCCCTCTTCATTCATTCATTCATACTGTGAAAGTTTTATTTAATCATTAAAGATTTTATTTATTTATTCATGAGTGACACAGAGAGGCAGAGAGAGAAGCAGGCTCCTTGCAGGGAGCCTGATGTGGGACTGGATCCCAGGACTCCAGGGTCACGCCCTGAGCTGAAGGCAGATGCTCAACCGCCACCTGGGTGTCCTGGAATACAAATTTTTTTTTAATACAATTTTTTTTAAAGCACATTATTCAGCTGCTATTTAAGTAGTTTTATAAACAGGTTTTAAACTCCCCATCTAAAAAATAAAATAAAAAAAACTCCCGATCTAAGATGTAGCTGTTTTAAGACTAGTTACCCCATAGAATTACACAGTATGTATCCAATAAATGTAAGAGCTTATTGTTGTTAAACAATAGAATCATTTACTTTCTCATTGTGTGTATTTCCATTTATTTTTCTTTAGGGCAGCAATTCTGCTGGTTGATTATGATGTGCAGATTCATTTCAAAGCCTGTCAAATGCATTTTTCTCCCAGATCCTCTTTTTGGAAACTGTAGAAGATTCCCATTGGAGAGGGGGAAAGAAATTATCTTTAAAAGACAAAAATTAAGGGGTATGATTTAGCAAGGCATTGTTCTAGAAGTCATAGGAATCCTTGAAATCCAGAAAACATTTATTGATGTCTACAGTACATGGCAGTGTGCTAGGTACTTTGGAAGCAAGGTGAATAAGAAAGCCAGGCCTCAGCTCTTCAGGGAACTTAACATTCTTTAGGTGTGTACAGATCTAAATGGATTTAAGTAATGAAATGTTTTAAATGCTTTAATAGTGACCTATGAAAGGTTTCTGGGAACATGGATTAGGGATAAGTTAAAAGTATATAATGACTGAGAAGGAGTAGTAGGAAGTAAAGGGAGTCAGCTATAGAGAGAAGGTCGTGAGGTGATGATGTTTTAGGGAGCCTTTTAAAAAAATTTTTAGTTGTAATGTACAATAAAGTTTCTAAAGTATGCTTAAGTGTTCAGCAGTTTAAAGATTGTTTCATACGTTTGTATGCACCTGTGGCACCACCACCCTGATGAAAATATTCTTAATAAAACAGAATTTCTTAATGTCCCTTTCCAGTCTATTATCCTGTCCTCTATTCTCCCCTTGCCATATTACAATTTCAGTCATCTTGGCTTAGTTCCAGCTATAGCATTTTATTTAACCTAACTTCTCTTGGCTGTTTACCTATGAATGGAGGTGCTGAGTCATAGAATAGGGCATTTTTTAGCTTTGGAAACTGTAAACTCTTACCCAAATTGATTGTATCATTTTATATTCCCACCAGCAGTGAATTAGAGTTTAGTTGCTGTATATCTTGGTATTATCAGTTTTTTAATTTTAGCTATTCTAGTAGATTTAGATTTGTAGTGGTATTTCATTTTGGCTTTAATTTTTATTTCCCTGATGAGAAATGAGGTTGAGCTCATTTTCATGTGCTTATGGCTATTTGAATTTCCTATTTGAGGGAAGTACCTATTTAATAATAAGCCTTTTATTATTTTATTGAATGGCTTGTCTCATATATATATATATATTGCAGATACTTTCTTCCAGTCTCTATGATGTCCCTTTTTTGTTAAGATTTTATTGTTTAATTTCTACACCTAATGGGCTCAAACTCACAACTCAGAGTTTGAGAGTCACATGCTCCACCAACTAAGTCACCAGGCACTTTTCTGTCTTTGGTTTCCTAATGGGATCTTTTGAATAGTTTTTAATTTCAGTGAAATCTCATTTATCAACTTTTTTTGATAGTACTTCTTGTATGCTAAGAAGTTTTTGCCTACTCTTAGTATAAGAAGGTGAGGAGTGTCTTATTGAAAACCTAAGTTTAAAAAAAAAAAAAAAAGAAAACCTAAGTTTTGTCTTGTTTGTAGGGAGATCATTTCAGGCATATATTTAAATATATTTTGCATACTATAAGGTTTACCAAGGTTTTCAGTGTTTTTTTTTTTTTTTTTCCCAGTGGTTTTTTAGTGTGTTCATAGCATTCTGCAACCATCACCACTAATTAATTATAGAAATAAGTGCTTCTGAGAGAAAGAAAAGGAGGCATATAAAAGAATGAATAGGGAGTAGCATTTTTTTTTGTATGATTTACTTGAGAGAGCAAGAGCATGTGGGGGCAAGGGTGGAAGGAAAGGGAGAGAGAGAATCTCAAGCTGACTCCCCGCTGAGCATGAAGGCCCCCCCTCCCCCATGTTGGGGGATAAATCCCATGATCCTGAGATCACAATCAGAGCTGAAACCAATTGCCGGCCTCCTAACTGAGCTACCTAGATTCTCTTGAGTGATACTTTATTGTGGCAATTTGAAAGATTTTTAGAACTATTTCTGTAGATTGGTGAGCTTATTAGACTGTTTGGAAATTAAATATATAAGCAGTTGATTTCAAAAAGTTTTTTATATTGGCTGTTTTAGTATTTGTTGTATAATGAACAAGTGAAGGTAGGGGTCAGAAATAGTCATGATTAGCAAAGGCTTTAATAATGTTATTTTCTGCCTTGCAGGTTACCTACATATTTTATTACATTACCTATTTTAACTAATTTAATTCTTTTTTTTTTAATAGACACCAAGCCTCTTTTTTTAAAAAATTTTTTATTTATTTATGATAGTCACAGATAGAGAGAGAGAGAGAGAGAGAGAGAGAGAGAAAGGCAGAGACATAGGCAGAGGGAGAAGCAGGCTCCATGCACCGGGAGCCCAACGTGGGATTCGATCCCGGGTCTCCAGGATCGTGCCCTGGGCCAAAGGCAGGCGCTAAACCGCTGCGCCACCCAGGGATCCCAACTAATTTAATTCTTAAAAAAGTTCTTTGAAGTAATTACTGTTACTGCTCTCAGTTTAGATATGAGGAGACTGAGGTAAGAAGAGATTAAATATTTTCTAAGGTTATGGGCAGTTAGTGGCAGATGGAAGGCTTCAGAGGCGGTATAAATTCAGTCTTTGTCCTTAACCACTTGTGCTCTGGTGCCTCTTGATAATTTATAATGTAGAACAGCCCCTGTGCAATATGTATATTGTATATTGTGTTTAGATTACCGTTATTATCTCTTACTATATGTTAGCCTGCAATTTGATTATGCTGTGGAGTTTGCATTGTATTTTTTGGCCTTTTTCTTTTTTTTTTTTTTTACAATATTCTTCAAACATTCACTAAAGAGTTCAGTTTTATTCATACCTTAAAAAAATAACAATGTGGCTGCTCTATTGTTGGTTTGTGTGGATAATTGATAAAATCATCTTGATGAATTTCCTAAAATGTGCACTGTCTTTACTGAAAATATTTGAAGTTGTTAATTCTTCAGGATGAAGTATGAATAAAGAAGAGGGATTGAGAAGAGGGAAAGGAAGGGCTTAGTATAGCACCTAATGTTGCCTAATTATGACAGACTTTGAAATTTCACAGCCAACAAAGTTTTTTCTTAATTTCTAGTAGGGTCTTGATCTTCCTCCACTTGGTCACATGGAAATAAGTGTGTTAGAAATGTAATACCTGCTACTATTTTAAGAATTTGAAACTAAAAAGCTTCAAGAAGATAATGGAACTATAACACCTCAGAAAATCGTTATTCTTCTGTACATATTGGATTTCTTAACATAAGTACAAAATAAATTGAATCATTTTGCACCTAAATGTAGCTTGCTTTTTCAGTTCTATATTGGGCAGTGTTTCATGTCAATAAGTTTATTACTTCTTAATGGTTCTACACTATTCCTTTTTTTTTTAAATTTTAAACTTTTTAAAAAAAGATTTTATTTATTCATGATAGACTGAGAGAGGGGGGCAGGCAGAGACACAAGGCAGAGGGAGAAGCAGGCTCCATGCTGGGAGCCTGACGAGGGACTCAGTCCCAGGACTCCAGGATCACGTCCCGGGCCAAATACAGGCGCTAAACCACTGAGCCACCCAGGGATCCCCCCACTATTCCTTTTAAAAAGATTTATTTGAGAGAGAGTATGAGCTAGCAAGAGCAAGCATGAGCAGGATGAGGAACAAAGGGAGAAGCATACTCCCTGCTGAGCAGGAAGCCTGATGTGGGACTCACTCTCAGGACCTTTGGATCATGACCTGAGCTTGAAGGCAGATGCTTAACTAACTGAACCACCCAGGCAGTACTGGTTGTTTATTATTCTTATGTGATAGTTTATCTTATTTAATCAGTACTTTTTTTTTTTTTTTAAGATTTGTCAGAAAGTTGGGGGGAGGGTCAGATGGAGAAGGAGAGAGAAAGAATCTGAAGCAGATTCCCCATGGACCAAGGTGCCCAATGGGCATTGATCTCATGGCCAGGAGATCATGACCTGAGGTGAAATTAAGAGTCTGAGACTTAACTGAGCCACTCAGGTGCCCTTAACTAGTGCTTTCTTGATGTATCTTTTTTGGTCCAATTATCCCCAACATAAAGAACAATGTAATCAATGAACATATTTTTATAAACTGCTTTTGGGAGCTAATATAAATTCCTAGAAGCTATTTCACTAGTTCAAAGAGTAGATATTTAGGTTTGCTTTTTATAGGTATTATTAAACCCCCCTCTGGAAAACTGTAACAATTCATAGTCCAACCTATATATAATATAGTGCTGTTTCCCCAGTCTCCTTGAAGCTTGGCAGTAATTATTGACATTAATAATTGGCATTGTTTTATCTTTGCCAAACACATTTTTTTTTATTACTAGCAAGATTTGAATATCTCTAATGTTCTGGCTATTGGTTATTTTTTTCTCTAAATTGATTATTTGGTTACTTTGCCCTTTCTTCTGTTGAATTTTTTCTTATTTATATAACTTTAAATTAAATATACATATTTTCTGCATGTAACAGATACTTTGTCATTTATAATAAACTTCTGTTTTTTTTTTTTTAAGATTTTATTTATTCATTCATGGGAGACACAGAAACAGAGAGAGAGAGAGAGAGAGAGAGGCAGAGACACAGGCAGAGGGAGAAGCAGGCTCCACGCAGGGAGCCTGACGTGGGACTCGATCCCGGGTCTCCAGGATCAGGCCCTGGGCTGAAGGTGGCACTAAATCGCTGAGCCACCCGGGTTGCCCCATAAACTTCTGTTTGTTCTATCAAGAAGTTTCTCTGTATTGATATTCCCATAATTTCTACATATATACATGTAGATATATGCAATGTAAACACAGTGTAAATATATTTTTTATATATTTGCATTACCCTTTTCCTATATTTTTGTATATTTATCTTTAAAAGATTATTTATTATTTATTTATTGATTGATTGATTGAATGTGAGCCAGGGGGAAGGGCAGAGGGAGAAAGAGAATTTCAAGCCGACTCCATGCTGAGCTTGGAGTGCACTGTGGGGCTCTATTTCATAGGATCATCATCTGAGCCAAAATCAAGAGTCAGATGCTTGAGTGACTTAGCCACACAGGTGCCCCAAATTTTGTATTTAGAGGATGGAAATTTTTTTAACCTACTCATCTTTATCAAGTAGGAAAAACATCATTTCCTTGCTGTGATAGGAGTTCAATATTTTCTCCATTTTGATGTTTTTCTTGACTTTTTTTTCCAAAAGGCAGAGTTTTTAAACTTAATTTTGGAATAATTTCAACTAATAGAGAAGATGGAAAACTCCTATACCCTTTCTCTGTCACACATGAATGTATAAATTCCCTAACCTGGATTCACTAATTATCTTTGTGCTACATTTGTTCTATATCCATCTATCCATCCATCATCTATCTCTGTCGTCTTTCCTACTCCCATCTCTCCCTCTTTCTTCTTCCCTACCACCTACACACATTTTTTGAAAATTCTAGCAGAATCCGTAGATACTTCACTGTGTGCATTTCCTAAGAACAAGGGTATTCATAACTTTAGAATAATTATCAAGACCCAGAAATTTAATATTGATACTATTAAGTATTGAAGTTGTACTAATTGTCCCAATAATGTCATTCATAGCAGTTTTTATTCTCTACTTAGAATCCGGTTGGGGATCATGCATTGCTTTTAGTTTTGTGACTCTTTTAATCTTAATGTTTCCTCAACATTTTTTTATCTTTCATGTCGCTGATATTTTTGAAGAGTATAAATCTTTTATTTTGTATATTCCCCATTTTGGGGTTGTTTGGTGTTTTTGTAATGATCAGATTTGGTTTATGCATTTGGAGAAAATAGAATAAAATTCTCACTGTATCATGTTAAGGGATACCTGATGACAATTTGTCATAGATGATGTTACCTAGATCACTTGATGAAGGTGGAATTTGCCTTCATATGTATCATATGAAAATAATTGATCATGTTAGCTTATTATGAAATTTTAGTTTTGTAAAATCAGCATATCCCTAAAATGTAAGTACATCTTCTTTGCCAAGGGTTTGTTTAATTAATTAATTAATTAAATTTTATTATTTTATTTTATTTTATTTTAGAGAGAGAGCATGAGCAGGGAAGTGGGGCAGAGGGAAAGGGAGAACCAGACTCCTTGCTAAGCAGGGCAGCCAATTTGAGACACTATCCCAGGACCCTGGGGTCATGACCTAAGCTGGAGATAGATGCTTAACCACTGAGGCACCCAAGTGCCCACCAAGGTTTTTTTTTTTTTTTAATAATATTTATCTTTGATAATTAAAGTGCAGAGATCATTACTAGATAACATTGTGCCTCCACTCTTCACTTTGTCATGTATATATATCTGCCTTATACATTGAAGATTTGTGAGAAGGTGGAGTTGCTGCTGTTGTTCTGCTAATACATGTAGTGAAACATTGTTAAGGGTTTGTAAAACATTCCATGTTTTGGGGGATCCCTGCCTGGCTCAGTTGGTAGAGGGGGTGGGACTCATGATCTTCAGGTTGTAAGTTCAGGTCCCACATTGGGTGTAGAGATTACTTAAAAGAAAAAAAATTACATGTGTTTACAGTAGTAGGATGTGGTAATATTTTAAACTATTTTTAGTCTTTTTTTTCCTTTTCAATTTTAATTTTGATTCTTGTTAATTATCTGGTATTTATGATTTATGTTTTATGATAGTTAAGTGGCTTAATACTACCATGCTTAGAAATATATATTTTACTTAACTGAAGAAAAGAAAAAGTAGTTAGATATAGAGTGGTGATTGTTTAGACTTGCTTACTTTACTGCTGATGAGGCAGTGGTTTGTCTTGATAGATATGTATGTGTTAAAAATTATGTAGTTGTACTTTTTATTAGATAAGTTTATTTTTTTTAAATATTTTATTTTTTCATGAGAGACATAGAGAGAGAGGTAGAGACACAGGCAGAGGGAGAAGCAGGCTCCCCATGGGACTCGATTCCAGGACTCTGCAATCATGACCGAAGCCAATGGCCAGATGCTCAATCACTGAGCCACCCAGGCGTCCCTATCAGATAAGCTTATTAGTAATACGTGCTTTTACTTTGCACACACATTTCTCTCCTACTCCAGTATTTGTTTACTTTGAGCATAGTATAGTCATTTACTTGTTTTGGGTTAATTTATTTATTGTAACTTTTTTTAGGCAACTAGCCACCTATAGCTCAGCATGATCGACTCCATTCACAATATTGACATACGTGAATAACTTCTCATTGTGTTAGTGTAGTGTTTGAATGACTCAAAACTTCTTCCAGGGCTGGTACATAAAATAGCCTATCTTTTCAGGTGTTTTGGAATCAAGACCCCATCCTAAATTGTTGATAAAGAAAAAAGAAATTTTGTCAAACCAAACTATGATATCCTTATAGTTGTACATACAGGCAAATTCTGGTAATTTGTTACATAGTGAATGATACCATTACTGCGTCATTCACTGTGATGGATGATGAAATAATTTTCTTCTCCTTTATGACTTATTTTGTAATGGTAGTTGAGGCTGATAATTTTATTTATTCATTCATACATACATACATACATAACTGCCTGAGCCCCGACCCACCCTGCCAGCTCTGATGCTGATAATTTTTATATCATTTGCTTTTTAACCCCAACTTTTTTTTTTTTTTCTAATAAAGATTTTATTTATTCATGAGAGATAGAGAGGCAGAGACACAGGCATGGGGAGAAGCAGGCTTCATGCAGGGACCCCGATGTGGGACTTGGTCCCAGGACTCCAGGATCATGCCCTGGGCCAAAGGCAGGCCCCAAACTGCTGAGTCACCGTCCCCCCCAACTTTTTTTTTTTTTTTTAAGATTTTATTTATTCATGAGAGACACAGAAAGAGAGGCAGAAACACAAAGGCAGAGGGAGGAGAAGCAGGCTCCATGCAAGGAGCCTGACGGGACTTGATCCCAGGAATCTGGGATCACGCCCTGAGCCAAAGACAGACATTCAGCTGCTGAGCCACCCAGGTGTCCCTGCCCCCAACTTTTTGAGGTATAATTGGAAAATAAAATTTTAAAATATTTAATTAAATTATATGTAATGATGATTTGGTATGTGTATATAGTTGTGAAAGGATTTTCTCCATCTAGTTAATGAACCCATCCATCACCTCATATATACATCTTTTTTTTTTTTTTGTAAGAATCTTTTCAATAGACGTTCTCTGTAGTAACACAAAGCATTAAATACCTTGTTCTGCTATCTTTAATTTGATATTTAGTGTGTCTGTGTGTATTTGAAGCTCTCATGTTCCTTAGCCTCGGCGGCCAGTGTTTAGGATGCTCCTGCTGACCTAACACGTAATGTTTGACTATACATAAGGATAATAACTGCAGTGATCATCATGATACTAAAAGACCAAAAAATGATTCGCTTTCTTCCCCCAAAGAAAACTAATTGGTCACCATAAGAGGATGATAGGGATCTTATTATTTGGAAACTGGTAAGAATCAAGTAGTTCTTCCTTTACGATATGAATTGTGCCACTGGGTGTCCAAATCCTGGTGCTTGAGTTGCAACTATGACCAATTAAATTAGAATTGGGGCATGCAGCCAGACATTTTGCTATAATTTTAAAAAATTGGGTGACTTGGATGTGCATCTAGGCTTAAGAACCATTGTTCTACAAGGTATTTCTCTTATGGGGTACCCTATACTAAATAGCATTTCTTTGATAAATGTGACTGTCAGTTCAGTGGTCTTTGCAAAGGATAAAATAAAAGAGAAGAAAAAGAGCTATGCTGTGTACTGTGTGCTTGTTGCATTTTGGATCTTGTTTTTGTTGATATAAACTTTCTTTTCTAGGCTTCCTTGATACCACACTTGCCTGTTCTTCATCCTTCCCACTCCTATTTCCGAACTCATTGGCTGCTCTCTCTAGTCACCTTTGCTGGCCTCTGCTCTACCTGACTTCTAGGTGTTGGAAAGTGCTCTCTTGAAGGTCTTACCCTAGGTGTCCTTTGGTTTTAAATACTATAAAATACTGTATATTCCGATTATTCTCAGTTGTTTATCTCTAGCCCTACCAATATTCCCTCTTGTATTCTAGAATGGAATATTTCGCTTTGATGTCTAATTAGATTATTTTGAACTTAATATGTAGAAAATCTTAAGGTTTTTTATTTCAAATGTGGTTCTACTTTAGACTCAGTAAATAGTAAGATTGTCAAAGGCTCTCACTTTAAGAACCCTGCATCATTCTTGATTCCTCTCTTCTCCTGTACTTCCTTATTATTATTATTATTATTATTATTATTATTATTATTATATATTTTTAAAGATTTATTTATTTATTCATTCAGAGAGAGCGAAGAGAGAGGCAGAGACACAGGCAGAGGGAGAAGCAGGCTCCATGCAGGAAGCCCGATGTGGGACTCGATCCTGGGTCTCCAGGATCAAACCCCAGGCTGCAGTTGGCGCTAAACCGCTGTGCCACCGGGGCTGCCCCTTCTCCTGTACTTGCATAAATGCCTTAGCAAATCCTCTCAATTTGACCCTCAGTATATTTTGAATATGACTACTGCTTCTCTTTCTACTCTTTTATCTTTGATTTATCATCATCATCTTTTTTTCTTTTTTTAAAGATGTTATGTATTCATTTGACAGAGAAAGAGAGCACAAGCAAGGGGAGCGGCAGGCAGAGGAGAAATAGGCAGAGGAAAAACACTTCCAAGCTGAGCAGGGAGCCTGATGCGGGCCTTGATCCCAGAACCCTGTGATCATGACCTGAGCTGAAGGCAGATGCTTAGCTGAACCACCTAGGCATTCCCCGCGCCCCACCACGCTGGGAGCCTGACATGAGGCTTGATCCTGGGTCTCCAGGATTATGCCCTAGACAGAAGGGGCGGTGCTAAACCACTGAGCCACCCGGGCTGCCCTGTTTCTTTTTTTTTTTTAAAGTAATTTCTCATTTTAAATTCTCATTGTACTTTTGGGCTTTCTTTTTTAGATTTGTTTATGATTCTTGGTGGATAAATGATCAAAATCCAAGATAAAACTGTTTTCTATTAGAATTCTCATTTATGTTCAGAACATTGAAGCATTGCTCATTAAAATACACTTGTGAAATTTACTCAGTTTTAGATGATGTCAGGGCCTATTTGTTGAAGTCTTGAAGGGTTCTAGGACAAAATGAATCTGTTAGCCTCCTAGGATTCTTATAATTAAGGGCAATCCTAGGTGGAGTTCTATCATAAAGTCCTTCTGAATTTAAACCCGAGGGCTTGGATCCGAACTGTTAAAGTTATCTCTACCTTAATTGTAGTCAAGTAGCTTTTTTAAAATTTGAAATACAGAGTTTTTCAACAAATTTGTTTGAATAACCTATATTAAACTGGGAATTCCTGGAGATCCCTGGGTGGCTCAGTGGTTTAGCGCCGCCTTTGGCCCAGAATGTGATCCTGGAGTCCTGGAATTGAGTCCCACATCAGGCTCCCTACATGGAGCCTGCTTCTCCCTCTGCCTGTGTCTCTGTGTCTCATGAATAAATAAATAAAATCTTAAAAAAAACAAAACTGGGAATTCCGAGGCAAAGACTTTTTTTTTTTTTTTTAAGATTTTTTTTATTCATGAGAGACACACAGAGAGAGGCAGAGGGAGAAGCAGGCTCCTTGCAGGGAGCCCAATGTGGGACTTGATCCCTGGACCCCAGGATCATGACCCAAGCCAAAAGCAGATGCTGAACCACTGAGACACCCAGGTGTCCCAAAGACGAATAGTTTATTGTATTCCTTAAAGTCCCTGACACAAGGGCTGCAAAAGACAATGTATGTTTTTAAAGTAGATATTAGGAAATATAGGAGTAATATCTTCTAAAATTGAAAAGTAAGGAAAATAATTACCATATGGCTTTATTCTATGGCAGTATTGTGTAATAGAAATATACATGAACCAAATAGATCATTTTAAATTCTCCAGTGCTTCATTAAAATAATTGAAACAGATGAAAATAATTTAAACATCTTTGACTTAACTTATTATATTATTATTTCAACATCTTAGCAGTATACAAAATTAATGAAATTTTTTGCTTTCTTGGGTACTGAATCTTCAAAATTCAGTATGTATTTTATTTACTTTTCTTAAATATTTTATTTTGAGAGAGAGCGCACAAGTGAGGGGGAGGGGCAGAGGAAGAAGGAGAAGGAGAAGCCAATTCAGCGGAGCAGGGACCCTGAGGGACCTGAGGCTCAGTCCCAGGACCCCAGGATCATGACTTGAGCCGAAAGCAAACACTTAACCTACTTAGTCACCTAGGCGCCCCCAGTATGTATTTTATACTTATAAGTCTTTTCAGTTTGGAATAGTCACATTTCAGGTGCTCAGTAACTATATGTGTCTGATGCCTAAAATGTATTGGACAGTGTAAAACTAATCCATTAGGGTGATTCTACTTAAGCACTCTCAGTTCGGATGCTAAACCTTTGATCTTTATTTAGATTTCACAAAATTAGCAATTGGAGAGGTAGATTCACATACCAAGCTATTTTAGATACTAAAAATTTTTTAGTAGTGAAATTAAGTATCAGATAATTAACTGAAAATTAAAATGGAAGGGCTAGTTTTATTATTATAGTAAAAGACATTACCTTTTTAAAAAAATGTAGATGGCAGTTAAGGAAATACTAATAAAAGCCACAATGAGGTACTACTTCATACTAGGATGATTTTAATATAATAAACTGAAAATAACAAATGTTGGCAAGGATATGGAGGTAGCTAATGATTATACAACATTGTGAATGCACTAAAGACCACTGAATTGTATACTTTAAAATGGCATGTTATATGAATTTCACCTCAATTAATAAAAATTAAATAAAATTAAAGTTTGTTTCTTGGTTACAGTAGTCTTTAATTGTTAATAATGGATTTTGTAGTGGATAGTATTCTATTGGTAATCCATAGGATATAAAACTTTCATTATTTCTTTCAAGATTTAATTTATTTGAGAAAGAGAAAGCATGAGTGGGGTTATGTGGGGTAGAGGGAGAAGCAGACCCCCTGCTGAGCAAGGACCACCCCTCTACCCCCACCCCAGGCTCAACCCCAAGACCCTGGGACTGCGACCTGAGCCAAAGACAGATGCTCAACCATTTGAACCACCCAGGCACCCCAAGAGATGGAAACTTTTAAAAAGCATTATTTTTTTCTTGGCACTCAAAATCTACCTAGTAAATTTTTAAATTCTGAGAATTCAGTAACCATTAGATGTTAAACTTGTCATTGTCATAATATATAGCTGAACATTTGATGCAGGCACTCTGAGGACCACACTATTGATAAGGTCATTTTAAGAATTAAATATTAATTTTAAAGCCCTGGATATGGCTGATTGCTCCTGTTCAAGGTTCCCATAGCATTTTGTCTCTTACTGCCAACTTTGAAGTTGTCATTTTATATGTCTCCTGACTACATGTAAGCTCTTTAAGGGTGGGAAATTAAGTATAATTAAGTGTAAATTATACTTAAGTATAAGCATTCATCCATATGCTTTTAGCATCTTACATAGTACTTTGAATATATAAATATTTGAACTAAAACTTTGGATCATTCCTCTGCCTCTTAATGTACACCTTAAAATGGGCAAAGATTTTTATTAGTAATGCTGAGTACCATTAGAGCCCATAAAAAGTCTCTTTTGTATCAAAACAAATAGATTATGAATGGCACTGTATAAGGAGATTGCTGTAAAATGTTTCAGCCAGCATCACTTTTATTAGAATCTGTAAGTAGTTTAGTTTTCAGGTATATTTAGAAATAGCTATGATTTGTAAGGTGCTTCTGGATATGTATACATGCATGCATGTATGTGTGTATATATTCATAAAAGTATGTTCTTCAGTATATATAGGGAAAGGATAAATTGGGATAAGTATCTAAATAAGCAGTGAAAGTGTCAGGATATCCTTAAAGGAAGATTAGTTAGTTTGGAAGATTAGTTTGTTTTTAAAAGATTTTTATTTATTTATTCATGAGAGATACAGAGAGAGGCAGAGACATAGGCAGAGAGGGAGAAGCAGGCTTCCTGCAGGGGGCTCGTTGTGGGACCCCAGGATCACACCCTGAGCCAAAGGCAGACAAAGGCAGACACTTAACCGCTGAGCCACCCAGGCGTCCCAGAAGATTAGTTTTTAAAAATTTGCATAGATTTAGAGGAACTTTGTAAACCAAGTTGCGATCTCTACTAACAGAGTTGTATTGTATTTTTAGAAGTTTAAAATGATAAAGGTCCCTGGATTAAAAGAAAGAGCCTGAAAATTTAAATTTTTTGTGGTATTATCTAGATAAACTCTAAGTTGAACCACTTAGGACTAATGTGAGGATTTATTTGGTATTCAACATGACAGATTTCTATGCTTGGAGTTTGGTTGTCAAGTCAGAAACTAAGTATATTGGATAAGTTACTACTAGAGAAGCTACTGGAAATTCAGCTGTAGATTTTGCTGTTTGGGGATCATTTTGAAAATGGTGTTTGTTTTAATTAGTAACATTGATTTGTTAGAAGTCACACACTTGGGCAACCCCAGTGGCTCAGCGGTTTAGCACCACCTTCAGCGTGATCCTGGAGACCCGGGATTGAGTCCCATATCAGGCTCCCTGCATGGAGCCTGCTTCTCCCTCTACCTGTGTCTCTGCCTCTCTCAGTCTCCGTGTCTATCATGAATAAATTTTTTGAAAAAGTCATACACTTGTACTATAGCTAATTTTTGTATTACAATTTTAGTAATATCCAAACATTCTGCATTCACTCTTGGAGTAGCAGATCTTCCAGGTGACTTGGGTAGTTAACCTTTCATTTTCTCAATCTGGCAAGTCCAGAAGCCTAAAGAAGCAGTACTTAGTGGAATTTATAGAGTTGTGTAAGATCAACCCTGAACATAAGCCTTCTCTAAGCAACTGGATCTAATAATTAAAAGTCAGTATCACTGTATATCTTCTCTATTTGTTCTAACAGCAAAGAAAGTAGGGAGGCTACTGATGGTCTTGAAGCAGTATATATTGTTACAATAAAAATAATTTAAAAAATCTAGGAGTCCTAAGTAATTGTTAAGGATATTTAATTTTTCTTTAAGCTTTATTTATTTTAGAGAGAAAGAGCACATGTTTGGCAGGAAGGGCAGAGGCAGAGGGAGAGAGAATCCCAAGCAGATTCCTTGCTGAGCGGACATGGGGCTTGATCCCACTACCCATTAGATCATGATCTGAGCTGACATAAGATCATGAGCCACTACCTATGAGATCATGACCTGAGCCAGTCATGACACTCAACCAACTGAGCCACACAGGCACCCTAGGATGATATCTGATTCTTTGATTTAAAAACAAGTTACTGTTTTTCTTAGGAAGGTGTTAAATTCAAAACCCAAGTTTTCTGGGAAGAAGATCTCACTATTTTTCCCTTGCATGTAGTGGGAAGAGCAGTAAACTGGAGAGTTGTGAAACTAGAGTTTTATTTTTCATCTCTGCCACTGCCTAATGTGTAATATTTTGGGCAATTTATAACAAGAAGGGCTATAGTAGTCTCTCACAATTTCTATCTGGGATAGTTCCATAGTGTTACTGATTTACTTCCAAAAATATAAAATATTCACTCATTCATATTATTGTGCCCTACATGGCATCCCTGACATCCTTTTTATTTTTATTTAGTGTGTTGTTGGTGGCTGCAATGCCAGCTTTGCTTCTCAGGGAGGGCTAGCTCGCCATGTACCCACACACTTCAGTCAGCAGAACTCCTCAAAAGTTTCTAGCCAGCCAAAGGCCAAAGAAGAATCTCCTTCTAAAGCTGGGATGAACAAAAGGAGAAAATTAAAGAACAAAAGACGACGTTCATTACGTAAGTGTTTTACTAAAAATCTGTATGTATTAGATAGCTTTTGTTTATATCTTGGGTTTTCATGCAAATTCAGATTTTACTGTTCTTTAACTCTGTATTTTTGTTAACAGTAATAAACAGATAGGATCTCTTGGGTTTCAGTGTAAGAGTTCATTAATGTATATTTTATCCTAATTAGTAGTTAAGGGAGGGTAAGTATATGTGGCAATAGAATATGAAATCTGTATAGAAATAACATTTTGAGGGCTCCTTTGATTCTGTTCTAAAATAAGATTTAAAATGTGGCAATGTTGATATTTTAGAAAATTTGAACATGTTAAAGGTAATAATGAAGTAAAAGTAACCAGTCTGCTCCAAAGTGGTAGTATATGTGAATAGTAAAACTGTTTACAGTGTCTCAGTCCTTAATTCTATTGAAATACATGTTGTATGCCAAATTACCAGATTTTGAAGTATATCCTCAATATTTAGGATAGAACACGGACAATAAGGTTTATAAATGTGGGGAGCAGGACTTGACTTAGAAACTCCAGAGCCTAGCACTGGCCCTGGTCTTGGTGTCAGCTGGCTAATTAAATATATCCCAAGTGAAGAAATATGATTGACTGCAGCTGTCATTGAAAGGGAGTCCAATGCAAGGGTTGAACTAGAAAGAAAAAAGGAGATCACTATACCCTTTCCCTTGGGATTTGATTAGAGTGCAGAAGAGACTCCAAACACTAATCCAGATTGGAAAACTTGTCTCTAAAATGTTAAAATTTTTGTTATCACAAAGCTACAGCAGACAAAGGAACAAATAGTAGGTGACAAACTTTTCTAAACTCTTAGGCTTCTTATTGTTGAAATAAACATGCATTTTTCAAAGTTGGCTATTGAATTTAGATTATGGATCCATTTTCCTTTTGATTCCATTTATAAAAACAGAAATGACATCAGTTTTTTTTTTTTAAAAGGGAAAGCTTTAATTTTTTTTTTTTTTTTATGATAGTCACACACAGAGAGAGAGAGAGAGAGAGGCAGAGACACAGGCAGAGGGAGAAGCAGGCTCCATGCACCGGGAGCCCGACGTGGGATTCGATCCCGGGTCTCCAGGATCGCGCCCTGGGCCAAAGGCAGGCGCTAAACCGCTGCGCCACCCAGGGATCCCTGACATCAGTTTTTTTTTTTTACTTGACTGATGATCTTGGGTAGCTTGCAGTCACACACAGAAAATTGCTAAATATATATTATGGTATTCAAAACTGAGAATAACTTTCCTACCCATTCCACTTAATAGCCTCATTATTTTCTTCTCAGTTTATATATAGTAATCATTTAAACTTCTGACTTTTTTTTTTACACTATTTGCTTGGTGTAGTGTCTATACAGTGTGCTTGTTCTCTTAAAGAGAATGGTTCAGTTAAATATCCAGGCCTTGCTTAGAAATGGAGGGACTGGTGTCTGATTAAGTCAAGGCTTCTTTTGAGAATGTTTTTTCCAGTATATAGTAAAATGGGGTATGTAGGGAGAGTGGTGGGGAGGGAGGTTGTGTAGTGGGTGAAAAAAAAAAATCTTTTTCTTTCCTCTTTGAAGGGAAGAGGATGAGGATAATCCTGAGTATATGAACTTTAAAAAAATCTAAGCTCTTTCACTGTGAGCAGCTACTGTTAAGTGCCGTGATTTGAATGGCAGAGCTGCTGCCATTGTAGTTCATTCTTTCCTTAAAAATAGACATGTTTAAAGCAGTGCACTAAATGATCTCTTTGCTCTAGTACCATCCTCATTTAATTCAGAGAGGTCGTTTTCACTTAACTGAGTGAAAAGTACATTAATAAATGGCAGAACTGCAGCTTAAGTCATTTTTTGTTAGAATTTTTAAAATTTATTTTAAAGCTTTTCTATTTTGATATTTTTGAAAATAAAGTGGAAAGAATAGTATAATAAATACTTGTATGTCCTTCATTTAAAGAATATACTACATTTACTTTATCTCCATATGTACATACTCTTTTGGTCCTGATTCCAATATACTCTAAGAATGCATCTCCTAAGAATAAAGATATTCTTTTACAAGGCCATAATACCATTCTTGGGGATATACCCATAATACCATACTAAAAGGGCAAAAAGATATCAAGATATCAGATAATATGTATAATTTTGAGCCACAGGAAAGCAGTCTCAATTTTTGTGGTCTCCAAAGATTTTTGATTATGTAGCTTATCAGTTAAAAAAACGCTTGGGCACCCATTCTCAACATGTGTGCTTATATAATACACACAGGGCTGGTGCACATTATAAAACTGTTACCAAGAAAGATATATTGAAAAACATTGATGAAAAATGAAAATAGTGATAGTATTTTCTTTCCTTACCCTAATGGATCATGACCCAGACCTACTTTAGAGATTATTATTCTAGTTTCTCTTTTCTCTAAGTGCTTATCCTGCTGAGGAGAAAGCATATTTGGAGAGCATGGACAGAGTAGAGTAACCCCCCCCCCCCCACACCCAAAGCCACAAATCTAATGGGAATGGGATTTGTTTTTCCTTTTGACTTTTTTCTCCTGTAAACATCAAAAATTTTTTTTCTGATTTCCCTTTGCATTCCTAGTCCTGTGGGTTCTGTTAGTTTATTACTTGATGTTGTTTTATTTATTTTCCTTTGAAGAAAAGTCCAATGAAAAAAATAGCTATTTAGGTTGTTTTATTGTCTATGCCAACTGGTGAAAACATTTCTCCACAAAAGCTCTGGTGGATTTGTGTAGATGTTCTGAGGACTCCATGATTAGTAGAGGAAAATTCACTTCACATAGTATTAAAATATGAATTGTGTGGTGAATCAGCATACATGTAATTCATGATATGCTGTACCAGGAAATCAAGCCATTTCATTTATTGTCAATAAAATTTAATTCTTAATTATAGATGATACTGAAAATTTTCATGTATTAGCCCCCACAATTGTAAAATAAATTCATTTTCCTTGAGTAACATTCTAATTAGGAATAAAAAACAGCACAATTTATAATAATACTAGTGGGATGAAAACAAATTTTGAAAAATGTTCTTATCAAATTAAATCTTCAGTGTATAGTTTTGTTGTGATTACACTAAAAGATCACTTACTCCAGGTTTGTAAGTTTATTTCAAAATAATGTAAGCTTAATAATACAGACTGCTTTGTGACTTAAAGGCATTTTTATATACATTTGTTTTGCTTAATAGCCATTGTATTTCCATTTCACAAATAAGGAAACAGGCTAAGTAGATTAAGGAGTTTGCCTAAAGTCAACACAGCTAATAACTGGGGGGGTTGGGAGTAAGAATTTTGGTAGACTCATTGGCATTGAAAAGTGTATTTAGGGGATCCCTGGGTGACTCAGCAGTTTAGCGCTGCCTTTGGCCCAGGGCATGATTCTGGAGACCTGGGATTGAGTCCCACGTCAGGCCCCCTGCATGGAGCTTACTTCTCCCTCTGCCTGTGTCTCTGCCTCTTTCTCTCTCTGTGTCTCTCATGAATAAATAGATAAAATCTTTAAAAAAAAATAAAAAAGGAAAAGTGTGTTTATAATTTTCTTAGATTGTTATTAGAGTTATTTTTTTTTCTTTAAAGATTTTATTTGAAAGAGAGAGCAGAAGGGGAAGGGGCAGAGGAGAAGAGCAAATCCCAAGCAGACTCCCTGCTAAGTGTGGAGCTCATGCAGAAGTAGGTCTCAGGACTCTGAGATCAGGACCTGAGCTGAAACCAAGTTGGACACCACCTAGGCGCCCTAGAAGAGTTATTTATAATTAAGAAAATACTTGTTAAAACTCTAAAATAATATTACAGGTTTGTCAAATTTGGAAAAATAATTTTTTAAAAATTTATTTAAGTAAATACTCAACATAGGTCTTGAAATCACTGTCCTGAGATCGAGTCACATGCTCCTCCAGTTGAGCCAGTCAGATGCCCCAAATCTGGAAAATTTTTGATTCCATGTTAATATAGAATATTCATGGCATATAGTTTATATGTTTGGGTGTGGTGAATTAAATCTCAGCGTAGCAATAGGTGAGATGCTCATCAGATTGTTGAAAATACAGGACTCGTGCTCAGGAGAGATGCTGGAGTAAAATAGGAAATTATATGGAAAAGATAGTAGTTGCAGTGTGGAATCATGAGGTTGAAGGTTAGAACCGCACACACCAACAGGCACAGTTAGGCCCCTCATTCGCTCATTAGCTGGAAGTCTGCTTTTGTGTATCCTTGCCAGCTAAACCCCATGTTCTAAAAGCAAACTAAAACTTTTTGTTTAAACACCAGATAGAAACTTATGTTAATTGTTTCAAGATCCTTCTTATTATGTATTTTTGTAGAAAATAGACTGGCTACTTGGCAGATTGTTACATTTTTCTAAATATTCTTTACCTCTTTTATATTGACTTTTAGCACGACCACATGATTTCTTCGATGCACAAACACTGGATGCGATAAGACATCGAGCCATATGCTTTAACCTCTCAGCTCATATAGAAAGTTTAGGGAAGGGACACAGTGTTGTTTTTCATAGTACTGTAAGTATTTGTTATTGGTTTTTTTCAAATTACTTGTGTAGGTTTACAAGAACATGTATTTTGACTTTCACAATCCTATTTCTAAACTGTTCAAAGTCTATGAAAATATATTTTAACAAGATCACAAGTTCTGCTTTATCAGTATTTTAAAATTACATGTATTGTCGGTTATAAAAGAAATACAGTTAACTCTTAATATGAACTTGAACTGCACAGGTCCACTTAATTTTTTCGATAAATCACTGTAAATGTATTTTTCTTCCTTAAAATTTTCTTAATATTTTCTTCTAGTTTATTTTATTGTAAGAATATGGTTTACAATACATACAAAGTATAAAATAAGTGTTAATTGACTGTTTATGTTATCAGTAAGGCTTCTGATCATCAGTAGGCTATTGAAAAGTTTTTGGGGAGTTAAATGTGGATTTGTGACAGTGTAGGTGATTGGCAGCCCTAATCTCTACATTGTTCAAGAGTCAACTATATTTCTCACAGTTCAACATTTTGATGATTGAATATTTCAGCTTTTATTTTAAGCTATTTAGGAATATCGGGGTGATGTTTGGGCTTGTAGGCATTTGAGGATCAAGCTGTAACCTTAAACTAGGTATCTTTTCTGGTTTTCTCTTTAATAGAATGAGAATATTAAATTCTTTTTAACTCCCTGCCACAAGTGCTTACATGCTCGTCCCTCACTCCCAAAACACATCTAACGTTGGTATTAAACAGAAATAGGATAATGGCCATTAAATTAAAGATTTGTGAAGGAGGGAGTTTTTATTTGTTTATTCTACTGAAGTATCCCAAATTTCTGTAATTGTGCCTGATACATAATAGTGTATGTATTTGTTGGATGAGTGACTATAGTATCAAATTTTAAAAAGCAATAAATATTTCATTTTTGGTTAGGAGGTAACAGTTATTCTTTGTTCCCATGCTTCTTGCCATTTTATTATCCAGTCATCCTTAAATTGGTATATTTTGGTATAGGTAAATGAGTAGAGGTAAATTTTAGACCACACCTTGGTGATTTGAATCCCTAGAGAAAGAGATTATTTAATTTTGAGAGTTGAAATATCAAATATACTAAATTTAGGTTTTATTTTTTATGTCCATCAGAATGCATGAGAATTAAATACAAAAGATCAATATTGATACCAGTTTCTCTACTGGTTTGAATATCTATTTTTTCTATCTCCTATAACATTAAGGTTTTATTTATTGCATTGCATTTTTACTTTTTCTTTTATGTACATTTCCAGTGAAAAATTCCCAATTTTGATTGTGATTGCCAGAATTGAAAGCAAGAAAGGTAGAAGATTAGACAGAAAGCAAGGAAACCTTTTCTGAGATTGGAGCACATGATGCAACTTTGGGTTTGAGGAAAGGTGCACCATAATTTATTTGCTTTTAAAGAACATTGGATTTAAGAAAAAAAAACATTAGAAATATAGTTATGTAAATAAGAATGAAAGAGTTGAAAGGAAAATTAAAGTTTGTGAAGACAAAGTTAAAATGGCTGTACTAGGAATTCTTTTTGGATTCAGCAAGATTAGGGTCTTGTTCAGCAGTGATGGTTGAAGTCCTTTGACATTTGATAACATAGGTTTATGATTTGGTAGGTCTATAATTGTTCTTTTTTTCAAAGATCAATAAGTGAGATGTCACTAGAGCCAGAGTGTGGCATTAGTACTCATTCGTTCATTCGCTTAAATATTGAGCATGATGCAACAGTGAACAAAACCATTAAAACAATAAACTGTGGCTAGTGGAAGAGACATGATAAACAAGATGAAATAGTAGAATTGTAAAAACTTACAAGAAGTGAGGTTATGAGCCATTCAGATATTAGAGGGATGAACATCATAGCTAAAGGGAAAATCAAATATAAAATGACCAAGTGGGAATATGCCACATATGTTTGAAAGTATACCAACTGTGCAAGAAGGCAGAGAGAGTAGGAGTTAATTCAGAAAGGTAATGAGGGAGAACTTTGTTGAACTTAAGGCTTTGGTTTTTATTCTTTGTCTGATGGGAAGCCATTGAAGAAGTTTGAGTAGCCATGGTCTAATGTGATTTTCTTTTCATAATAATTTTTATTGAGATAATAAATATAAACTGCATCCATTTAAAGTATACAATTTTATGAGTTTTAACAGTTGTATTCACCTATGAAACCACCTCCACCACCTCAGATAAGATATAGAATATTCTCATCACTCAGAAGTTTTCTAGTGTAATTTTGTAGTTCATCTCTGTCCGCATCCCCTGTCCTAGAGAACTCACTGATCTGTTTTCTCTTGTGGATCTTAATATGCTCACTTAGGTTTCTGTGTTGAGAACAGAATGTAGGTCAGGATGGGGGAAGAGAGGATCAGTCTTTTTAGTATCTGAGGTGAGAAGAGGCTGTAATAGTTACAGTGGAGATGCTAAGAAGTGTTATATTCTGGATGTCTTTTGAAAGTAGTACTGACCAGAATTATGGATGGATCACATGTCTGGTTTGATAATGAAAGTAAAGGATGACTCTGGTGTTTTTGGTCTGGGCAACTGGGCAAAAGAATGGAGTTACTATTTAATAGAGGATTTGGGGAGAGTAGATTGGGGGAGAGTTGAGTGTCAAGAGCTGTAATTTTTGACATATTCAATACAGAATGTATTGCCTCATTTACTTGGATGGAAGAGTTTGAGCCCAGAGGAGAGGTATGGCTATAGATACAGAGATATTATCAGCATACTTAAAGGTATTTAAAGGAATCAGATTGGATTTATACCTAGGAAATAAGCATAAATAGAGAAGTATAAGGAGTGAGGTTTGGAGACTAATCACTGAATTTACAGGGCAATAAACCTGATGAAATAATGGCTTAGTAATGAGCAGGTATCTCTACATCTTAGGGAATAGTGGTGATGATGATAAATATGGTTGTATTTTAAAAAATGAAGCACCAATGTTCACATGCTTTCATTAGAGCAGCTTCTTGTGATGAAATGCTTAGGTTCACCATGGGAGGAATAGATCTGATCAAAAAATGAAGGAACTAAAAATAGTGGTGATATTAGGAGTCTGGAAAATTTTTTTTAATTCACTCTTTTTTTTTATTTTTTATTTTTTATTATTTTTTTTAAATTCACTCTTAAAATCATGTATAAAGATGAAAATAAGTTTTTAGCTGTAGAAAACATCTGACAAGTTTTAAGAACATGATACTTCGTTTGCCGTACACTAAGAAACTAATGACTCCTTAGTGTCATTAGTGATTTGCACCCCCAAGTGACATCAGAGGGGCAGGAGTACCTTGACTGAGAAAGAGCCACAGAGGTAGAGTGTAATCTGAGGAGTGCTTTTTCCTGAAGAAAGTGGAAGGAAGAGACATCAAATATGAGAAAAGGTACTTACTTCATTGGACACAATAGAAAAAAAAGGAGTTAGGTAGACCTCCCAAGTTCCATGACTAGGTTTGGATGGAGGTGTGGTATGTGTTAAAGAGAATCCGTTCTTTTAGTAATCAGACTATCCAATACAAACTGCAAATTTAGGTTTCCTAGAAATCAAATAAGCAGTTACAGTCAATAACCATACTGGTAATGAAACAGTTTGCAGAAAAATATATGTGTGATGTACATACTATGCAGTTGGCCTAATTTGTCTTTAATTGAAACATTTTCTTTCGAGCCTTCTCCAGAAGAGGTCAGCAGAATCCTAGTTACCAGTCAGTTGGTTAGCTGTGCTTGGTTGGTTTGCATTGTTTTTAAGTCTTACTTTTTTTGGAGTGGTATTTTGTTTCAGCACCTTCATATCTGTCTTTGGGCTTTTAAATTAATCACATTGCCAAGTCTAGAATTAGAGAACTATTGGTTTTTTTTACATAATGAGAATAGAATGTATTTTATTTTGCCAAGTCTAGAATTAAAGAACTACTAGTTTTTATGTAACGAGAATAGAAAGTATTTTATTTTTATATAAAGTGCTGTTTTTACTTAGTGCTAACATATTTTGAGGTGGCTGTTTGCAGCTTAAACTAGGTAAAAATACTGAGATTTAGGTTATGAGAACACTAAAGTGCAAATTTTGTTAATATGGAAGTTGTAATAGATTCAAAATGCAATTTTGGTCAGTTATATAAGCATTTCCTTAGTTTTCAGAATCTGGTAACGAATGACAAGCATATTGCCTTTTTTACATTTTAGGTTGGTCTTTTTATTCAGGTTGATCCACCTTTTAACTTAGATCTGTAGACTCCTTATAACTGAACCTAAACACTCATTGGCTAATGTTTCATTTAAAATAACAGAAACCAACCAGCAAACAAAAACATCGAAGCAAACATAAATATCTTAGTCATAAAATAGAGATCTCAGCTGTTACTTCTTTTCCTTACTGTTTTATTCTTTAAAAATATTCCAACCAATATGGATTTTTTTGTTGGCAATCTAGTGAATCTTCAGACTTTGATAGTAAAATAAGTAACATTTTCAGGCCCTTAATAAAGTTAATATGGTATTAGTATTTGGCTTTGCAAAACTTCTTCAACTTCTTTTTTCTGTTGTGGGTTTTTTTTCTTTTCTTTCTTTTCTTTTCTTTTCTTTTCTTTTCTTTTCTTTTCTTTTCTTTTCTTTTCTTTTCTTTGTGAAAATACATGCTCAAAGGTAAAGTTGCTACAAAGCTGGTCAGAACAAAATACTGTGGTAATATCTGGTCTGGGATATGAGCATTTAAAAATTCTTGATTAGGATCAAAAGTGCTTTTTATTGATATATTAAAATAATGTTCTGTGAATCATTTTTATGATCTCTTATTTCATCACTAGGTAATAGCTAAGAGGAAAGAAGATTCTGGAAAGATAAAACTTTTGCTTCATTGGATGCCTGAAGACATGTAAGTATTTGGAATGCTATGTATAATGAATAGACTCTTATTTTTATTAAAAATTTTATACTAAAAAATTACTTAAGTAATTGGATTTGAATGTTAGAAAAGAATTACAGAAATTAAGCTGCAAAACATTTTGACTTGTCAGATTAAAAGGATAATCTCTGAAAGCTTGTATAGTACCTGGCTCAAGGTATAAGCTTTAAAACTTGCTTATTTTTAATAAAACTTGTTATAGCAATTTTTAATCTTTTTTAGGATGTGATTAATTTTAGGACTTTAAAAGACCCTTAGGTAATACGCAAGCAACCTTAGTTGTGCCTTTGTTTGAATCATTTAAAAAATTTCTAAACATTTTCTAGCCACAATGATATTTTATAGAAAAATCAGTTGGCGGGGCACTGGGTGGCTCAGTCAGTGGTTGAGCATCTGCCTTTCGCTCAGGTCATGATCCCGGGGTCCTGGGATTGGACCTCCCCTTGGGGAGCTTGCTTCTTCCTCTGCCTGTGTCTCTGCCTGTCTCTGTGTCTCTCATGAATAAATAAATTAAAAAATCAGTTGGCTGGTTTTCTTTTCTTTTTCTTTTTTTTTTTTTTTTTGAGTTGGCTGGTTTTCTAGCACCATTATGTTTTTCTGACCCAGATGCTCCTTAATTAAACATTTCATGTTTAATTTTCCTTTTATCTTTTAATTAAAATGTTCCTTCTTGTTAGTAAAGGTAATAAAGATGTATCATAGAAATTTTAGACAAAATTTAAAAATGCCAAGAACAGAATAAACTTAAGTGGATGGAATCTCATTGGGTATACTTGAATTTTCATAAATTAATAGTATGTGCTTAACATTTGTCTTTGTTATTAAATATTTTTTTGTAATATTATTTTTCATTGTGAGATGTTAATGAATGTGATGTAAGAGTCTTTTTTTTTTTTTTTTAAAGAGATGGGAAGAGAGAGAATCTTAAGCAGGTTCCATGTTGGGTGTCACAGGTGTCCCATGAATTAAGAGTTCTTAAATAGATTGAGAGTTTACAATATATGCTTAGCATATTGGTAAAGAAATCTATCTTTTAATCCTGTGACTATCAAATTGCCATTAACATAGAACATATTTTCCATCACTTTCCCCTCCCCATCCAGGTTTTGTGGAAATGCTACTGCAAATACATATATATTTATAATGCTATGAAGTATTTTGAAATGGCTGTGTAAAACTTAATGAGTTCCTTTTTTGCTGAAACATTAAAGTTGCCATTTTTCTCTACTATTAATAGCTGTTAAAATCAATACACAAACTGCAGAATGTTAGAGTTTTTTTAATTTTAATTTTTCAAAAAGATTTTATTTATTCATGAGAGACACGGAGAGAGTTTACACTCTCTGTAAACTGTTGGTTTGTGTCCTTTGTCTCTCCTATCCCTTTTTCTTCAATGAGCATTCACCTGTTTCATGCTGTAAGAGCTCTTTTTATATATTGAGGTTATAAACATAGTTCCTTTAAGATGTTGAAATATATGTATACTCTTAGTGTTTTGGAAATTGATCAGTCCAGATATCAAAATGCTTTTATTTGAATTTCCCAGTAGGATTAGATTTCTTTGAATTCAGGAGTTGGTGACATGTGCATTTTTTTTTTAAGTGGGGCTTTATCTAGTGGGGTGTTTACTTATTTCTTCATTAAAAAACTTGGTGTCAGCCAGCATAAGGAATATAGTCAGTCGTACTATAATAATATGATGGAGTGACAGAGTAATGTCTAGAATTGTTGAATTACTATGTAGTACACCTGAAACAAATATAACATTGAAAATCAATTATACTTCAATAAAAAAATAAAAATAAATTCATTGTCAAATTTCCAAGTCAGGCTCGAGTATGAATTTTACTCAGTGAACTAAAAGACAGGGAGTGTTTGTATAATGTGTGTTTCTAAGTGGCTTTGCCACCAAAATAATTCCTAATTAATTCCCAAATTCATGCCTGAAATTTCAGTGCCATTTTTAGCTGGGACTCTGCATCCCATTGCTGTTCCTTTGCTTCTGACAAGCTTGTTAACCTAGGTGGCTCAGTCACACCAGCAGAAAAGTCTATGTAATTTGAAGTGTGTGAATAAGTTTAAGATAGATGTTATTTCATTTATGACTTTTTTTTTAAACTCATAGTCTGCCTGACGTGTGGGTGAATGAAAGTGAACGACATCAATTAAAAACTAAAGTAGTTCATTTATCAAAGCTACCCAAAGATACTGCCTTGCTTTTGGATCCAAACATATACAGGTAATTTAATTCTTGATTTGATGATTGCAATCTTAAATCTCCCTAAATTTTGGATATAAGGTTAGGACTTCTTTTTAAGTATTGAATTTCAATACCAAGCATAGCTTGCTTTCTGGAGCTTTGTATGTGGAGATTCCATCATAAAGGTTTCTACATTGTAGGATCCAGAAAGATAATGTTTTGGTAAAGTTTATATGCCAATTTAATTCCAGATTTATCTTATGTAGCTTAAATTGTAATGCATATAGTATTTGGAAAATAAGTGCCTTATGTTTAAGTATAATATCAGACTTTTGTGGGTCTGGGAATATATCACATATGCCCTAAAATGCCCCCCAAAAATGGTTGAATTTTTGAACTTAAAATCTACCCAAACATTTTTAGAATAGTAGTTTAAATATTGTGTTTAAGAGGTAGCTCAGTGTTCACAATGCTAATAATTTTCTGATCTGACCTTTGTTTTAGTGTGCTGTGCTTATGAAGGTATGGGGGGGAAAGAGAAGATACCAACATTTCTGACTATATGCTGAGTCACTTTGCTAGGTGCTTTACATCCTCACAGCAGCCTGTGGAGTAGGTGTTACTATCTCTGTTTTTACAGATTGGAAAACTGAAGCAAGAGTTGAAATAGCTTGCCCAAGGTTACACAGATAGTATGTGACAGTACTGCCTCATCCAAATGACATATACTAGGGTGATTCAAAAAGTGGTGAAAATGCTTAAAAGGCACTCTTCATCAGCAAACTTCCTATGTTTTTAAAATCAATTTTAATTTGATATGTATTTTGCATAGGAATAGGTTGAATAAGATAACATATAATAATTAATAATACCAAATGTGAATTTTAGCTATCACCTTCTGAGAATGAAATTCAAACATAATGGGACTTGCCTCGTGGAAACACCGAGACTCTTGGAGTTGACCCTCCTCCCCCCCAAATTTATTTTAAATATCTTTTGGTGAAAGTGCTAATAAGTACCGTAAAAACTTGTTTTTTTGTGGTGGAATAAGCTACGTTATCAAGAAATTAAGTAGCATAGTAAACAGTGAAATTACCTTAAAGGAGAAGATTGAGGGAAATCCATCACTAAAAATATGAGAAAGTCACAGTTTACCTTTCTCTTTATAAGAAAAATAAATGAATATTCTTTATTTACTGTTACTTAATTTAGGGTTTATTTCTGCTTACCCTTTGAAGGGAGTAATTAAAATTAGCATTCTAAAAGAGTGGTATTTTGGGAAAGTCACCCTGCTATTAGAACTGGTTGTAAACATCCCTTAGGCAGAGAGTTGACAAAGGGGCATGAATCCTAATTATAAGATTCAGACTAACTTCTGTTGTTTCTGCCCTGTGTTCTGTTTCCCCCTAAGAGTCTTCCTTTTTCACACACCAGCTTATTTTTGTAAATCTTGTGTATTTAGGAAGCAAATTTATAGCAAAAGTGACTTAAAAAAAAACATTGAGGTGCAGAAGTACTGTCCAAAAGAGCAATTGCATTGCATGTTTTCAATAGTGTACGTCTACAGTTCTTACTGATTTCAGTCTTGGGTAATGAACATGTTTGTTCTTAAGACATATTAAATGCATCTGTGGAATTAATTTTCTTTAACTGTATTTCACCTCCCCCACTCCCACCTTGGTCTTAACCTGTAATTTTGAGTCTAAACTTTGATGCTTCTACTGTTCTGGAAATGAGAATTGAGTCTTTCCTAAAGTGGTACAGATTAATAGAACTGGTACATTTGCTGTGGTGTAACATGATAGCGAGGCCTGGATTTTGATTTGGAAAACTTGTGAAATTAAGTATAAAAGCAATTATTCTAATTTGTTTTAGAGAAACATTTTGTGGCTTATACACATCTCAAAATGATGAAAGCATGACGGAGCTTCCAAAAAATATATTAAATGAAACTAAAATTTAGAATGCATTTATTCAGGATTTAAACATCAGTTTTAAAGTCCTAGTTAGTTGAAATGCATGTGTTAGGCATGAGATTCTCTTTTAGAATCACATTAGGCTACATAAAAAGAATTTATTAAAAACCTGCATTATGTAACTGAATTTGTATCCATTAAAGTAGGAATGCTTTGGAAATAAATTTTAGTGATCAATGATTATCACATTGCCTATATCTTATTAATGCTTTTAATGTCTCTTGAAATAACGTGTTTTTTATTCAGTTGAATAAAAGAATATTCCTTTTTTTCTTTTTCTAGAACAATGCCGCAGAAGAGGTTGAAGAGGTAAAAAATAAATAAATACATAAAAAGCAAACAAGCGGGGACACCTGCAGTCTTAGTCACTGACAATGGGTTTAGTAAAAGTTGCACATTAGAGTCAACCCCCTTCCTTTTTTTTTTCTTAAATCCAGTATTTAGAATAATATTTATGCTTAGTGTAAACATTCTGTGAATGAAGTAGGCTCTTCTGTGGAATATATTAATATATTACTGTATATCCACATTTTCATGGAATGGTACTGTGGGAGACTGAGCAAACACTCTTCTGGCAACTTAGTGAAACAGCTTCTTAAAGGCTTTGCATGCTTGCTGCTTTAAGCTGCTTTTTTTCCCCCTTTAGTGATTATAGTAGTTTATATTGGAAAGAAAACAATTACAACATGTGCCCTTAAAAATACCTAAAGCACTGTAAGGATATTTGTCTTGACAGTGTCTATTGATTTGAAGTCATATTAGGAAATATTTAGACAATGAAAATTATCAAGAGATAATTTACCTTTCAATTATGATAAATAGATGTGATTGGTTGCCATTTGTGTTCTTTTGCAGAACTCTGATAAGAAAAGTGTTCAATTTGTATTTAAGCAAACAGTGAACGACATTTGCAATCAACTAAAAATTCGTCTATCGAATTAGGGCTGAAAATTTCTGTTAAAGAGTGTTGCAGTATGTCTGGTGGCTCCCTTTTCAGGACTAGGGTTTTCTCATGGAGTACAGTATGTTAATATTTACCTATATAACTAATCTGTTAACGGTTTTTGAAAAACCTCTATTTCAAATTATTTGAATAATCCTCATATTTTCATTTTAACCTATATAAGCCTCTAATTTTTTTTTTTTTCCTGAGGAAAGCATTTGGTTTCTGAGTTGTTTTTTCTTAACGTAAGAAAAATTGTACTTTTTTTTTTTTAAATATCTTCAAACTGAATCCTTTATGCACCAAAGTTGGTTTTGAAAAGGAAAATAAATCACTTTCTTGCTTGGTAAGCAAGAAGCCATATGGATTTTTTTTAACTTACAGAAATGGAAATATGTGTAACTTGTTAGTATTGTATTAAACAAATGTTGCATAGAGATAATAGAACATTGCTTGTAAATAATTCAGCAGATTTGTAATATATTTTTATATTATGAAATGTACTGTAGATGTTTTTCTAGAGGCATGAAAGTTAAATGTATATATTATGGGTAGAAATAATATTGAAGGATATTGTAATTCACTAGTGCTGCCAGAGGAATTGTTAATAAAGCACCTTCTTTAACAATAAATGTCTTTGCAGACTTAAGGGACTATGTACTACTGTTAATATCTATAAGAACAAAACACATTGAACATCCTTCCAGAAAGTCTTTGAGGGAGGACCTATACCCATAATAGAATTATGGCACTCATTTCTGACAGTGACCGTGAAATCAATTATTTCCTTACTGTTGGAAGGACATATTGTAAAGTATATGTGGTTATATGCAGTCAAACTGCAGAAAATACTCCTGATTGAGGAGTTTTCACTTTACTACAGTGATATAAAAACCAGCAATTTTTACACTAAATTTTTTAAAGAAAAGAATAGACAAAAATATAGAATTAAGCCTTTGGTTCCAAAATGGGAAAGGTTCCATGATACATAAATCATTTCTCATTTACTTTAAAAAATTTTTAAAATAATAAAAATTATGGGAGACTTTATTCGTTAACAGTGGGGTAAAGAGCTATATACATGAAATGAGTCATATAAAATTAAATGAAGTGCAAATAAAAGCACTGCTACTATAAGACATTCTGGAATGGTTGTTTAATAAGGGTATTATCCATTTGATCTGTAGCAAATGTGATTTTATTTTTAAAAAGTAAAGAAAAGCAGTGTGTTTTACTTTTTTTTTTGTTTTCTTTTGCTTAAGCACTTCATCAATTGCTTTATTCTGTATCTACGAAGTAATCTGCGATCTCCTTTGTTCTTTTAAAATTTTGATTTGTTATAAAATTGCCAAATAGAAGTGTTTCAGATATATAGTTTGTACCTGTATTTTTTATTTTATTGCCTCATGTTCTTGTAAGTCATTCTTAATTGACCGATGATTGTAGACCTTGCCTGAGTATTTTTTCTAATAAAACAAAGCAAATCACATTTAGCTTCAAAATTGTAACAATTCAATTAAATTTTAAAACGGCTTCTGAAATATACATCTCATATTTTCTTTAAGGGCACAGCAAATAAATTAGTGTTTTCATTGTTTGGAAATATTTAGATGTCAAAACCAAACTTCATGGTTATTGATTAACTAGCTTCTGAGTGCTGGGTCACTTGTGGTACTTTGCTGCTTATCTGACTTTGGTCTGATATATTAACACACCAAAAAGTATATGGAATTGAGATGAAATAGTTTTATAACTTGTATATATACATGTATACACATGCAATTAAAATTGGGAAATAAGTGTGAAAATTCTAACTAAAAATAGTTCATATAGTGATGTTTACCATTTATACTGTTCCTCCTAACCTCCGTATATGGCTTATTTGTAATATGGCACCAGAATTTATCAGTCTCTTATTCAGGATCCATGGTGTAGTTCAATAGCAGGCAAACTGCAGCCCACAGGAGTATCCATTCATGTATGCGTTGTCTGGGACTGCTTTCTCCCTGTAGTGGCATGGTTGTGTAGTAAGATCTTAAGGCCTGCAAACTTAAAATATTTACTCTCTGACCTTTTAAGGAAGAAAATTTGCTAGTTCCTAATATAGTTGATAAAAATTTTGGAAAAATAAACCTAGGTTACACAAATTTTAACGTACATTTTAATCTGATAGTGTTGAATTTTGACAATAAGCCAGTAGAGTAAATTTCAGTGAAAATCATTTATACTTTTCAGTACATATTGTCATATTAGGTATCTGCAACAAATGGTGGTTTGAAAAAATTTTTTATATTGAACTACTTAATAGTTACCAACATTTCACCATTTGTGTTTATGTATCCTTAGGACTAAATGGGATTTTGTAAATAAGATTATGTTTAAACCATAAGGCACATCTGCTTTATATAAGAATTTTGGAAGTGGAAAATACTGTAAAACTTAAAGTTGTTTATTTTTCTAATAAATTTTTTCCTATCTAAATCTTCCCTAAAGTGAATACACATTACTTCTGAATTTCAGATGAAAAGAAATTAAGAGGAACAGTAACTGTTAAAGCATATTTTAAGATTTGTTTTACTCTGATTAAAAGCATTGATAATCATGTCAGTAAATTTTTGCCTGTAAAACTTTTTTCCCTTTCACACCTTAATAAAATGTTTTAAATATACAAGTCCTTTTAAAAGGATAGAATTTGCCATAATTATTTAAAACATTTTTTATTGTTTGCTATGTGAATTCTTGTTTTAATAATATATAAGTAACAAATAGATATTCAGATAAAATTTAAAATGGGTAAATGTGGTTGAAGTCTAAAATAGTGGGGACTTCCTATATACTTAATTTTTTAAAGTATTTAATACCTTCACATCATTCTTTAAAAGGCAAACACAAATTCCTAGTTATGGCAGATTCTCAGTTTGAAAAACATATTTTTTAAGTAATCTCTATACCCAATGTGGAGCTTGAACTCACAGTCGTGTGATCAAGGGTTTCATGCTCCACTAACTGAGCTAGCCAGGCACCCTGAATGTTTTCAATTTTTTGGGAGAGCTAACAGTATGTTTTGAAAATGAAAAAGATACTCTTGTACAAAATGTAAAGACTATTTCTTAAAAGTATAAAATCTGTTAGAAAATTCCATACTTATTTTTCTTTTTTTAATTCTTAAAGAATTTGTGACCTGGTGGAGGATTTTCTAATTCCAGCACTACAGGTTTATTGTCATTAATTATTATTTTTAAGATTTACTTATTTATTTGAGGAGGGTAGGAGTAGGAGGCGGAAGAGAGAGTCTGAAATAGGCTCTGTGGGGCTTGATCTCATGACTCTGATCACGACCTGAGCTGAAACCAAGAGTTGGACGCTTAACTGACAGAGCCAACCAGGCATCCCAACAGCTTTACTAAATAAGGGTCTACAGAGTTCTTCTTAGGCTAGAATATTTTGTAATTTCTAATGCTTATGAGCCTCAGAGCCTTAAAAATGTAATGAAATGCTGTATTTTTAATTAAAAAAATTTAAAATATTTACATTAGTCCAATTTATTTTCTTAATCAGATTTGCATGGTATTATGGTTCTCTTACTCTGAAAATTAAAAAGGAGTTGTAAGTGGCTACAGCAGGAATTGCAACCCACATTTTTTTCTAGGTCAGTATTATTTTCACCATACCAAACAATGTGAGAGAGGAAATAAATGTACATTGTAATACTACTGTAAAGTTGTTTTCAGCCTTTCTGCTATAGCCAAATCCCTAGCATGACATGGCACAAAATAGTCTGTAAAATAGTCTATTTGTTGAAAGACCATTATAGGTGAGTACTTGTTACAGGAATATATTTTGGAGAGTTATGTCCATAAAATACTAGTAGGGTTGAAGCAACTTTGCTTTACACCACACTGTGATAATGTTTACCTTTATTTTACGAACCTACAAAAGGAACTATAGTTTGTCTAAATGTTTTCATTGTAAGGGATTATTGATGTTATATTTTTACGTATTCAGTTGTAACCATTTCTGGTTTATTGAATTTTATTTAAAAGAGGCTCAATTTAGTTTTTGGTAGGACTACCTTTTTTTTTTTTTTTTTTTTTTTTTGAGACCTCAATCATATTTATGATATGAGTAACATTTTTAAATAGTAACACTATTTTGAAGGAGTTACCCAGTATTTGATTTTTAAGTATTTTGTCAAGGTCCCAGGGCATTGTCCCCCAAAGGACCTATTTTCCTTTTCAATATTTATATGCCTCTGCTAGAGAAAAACCTATGTGTTACAAATCTTATGAATTTATTAAGAAACTGCCAAGGATTTATATGTTCCTATTAAAACCATTTCAGGAATTCATTTATTCCTAATAGGTCTTGCATATGATTATTACATTTTGGGCCTTTACCTTATAGAAAAAATTTTTTTGGAGAGTATGAAGCAAGGGAATAATCGTAAAACATGAGCAGTTACTCTTGATAGCTGGGCCCAGTGTAGATAGTTTAATATAAACATCATCAAGCATTGCAGAGGAGTAGGTCAGAAGATTCCTAGGTTGTATCTTGTTGAATTTCATAAATTAGAGCCTAATTGATTATCTTAATACTTGAATAACTTTTTAAAACCTCATAATAGGATCCCTGGATGGCTCAGCAGTTTGGCTCCTGCCTTCCGCCCAGGGTGTGATCCTGGAGACCCAGGATCGAGTCCCACATCAGGCTCCCTGCATGGAGCCTGCTTCTCCCTCTGCCTGTGTCTCTGCGCCCCCCCCCCCCCAACCCCCCGTGTCTCATGGATAAATAAATAAAATCTTAAAAAAAAAAAAACTAGTTGGGAAGATTTCTATACTGTAGTCTCCTGGGAGGGACTGTCAGCTGACCTTGTGAGTTGTGTCTATTTTAAAGTTTTGGTATTGCAAAATGTTTTCCTGAAAAGGTGCTACCAACACAAACTCCCATCAGTTGGATGTGAATGCTTTTTTCCCTGCACTAATTCCAATACTTAGATATTATCAACCTTTACATTTTAGTCAAAGATGGAAAAGTGAGTTAAAAGAATTGCCTGGGTTTGATTCTTCTTTCAACTGAAAACTGATTTTGTGGTTTTGGGGAAATTGAACCTGTTGAACTTGTGCCTGTTTTTTTGTTTGTAAGTGGCATACTGCTATTACTTGATAGGATTTGTATAGTCCTTGTTTTGATGAGCATGGTTTGAAAGTAGAGTCTTAATCTTTGTATCTTCTTATCTCCCCCCCCCCCCCCCTTTTAAAGATTTTGTTTTAGGGACACCTGGATGGCCCAGCAGTTGAGCGTCTGACTTCAGCCTAGGGCGTGATCCCGGGATCTGGGATGAGTCCCACATTGGGCTCCCTGCAGGGAGCCTACTTCTCCCTCTGCCTGTGTCTCTGCCTTTCTGTGTGTGTCTCATGAATAAATAAATAAAACTTTTTTTATATAAAGATTTTATTTTAGAGCAGGCAAATGAGTGGCAGGAGGGGCAAAGAGAGAGGGATACAAGTGGACTCCCTGCTGAGCATGATGCCTGGCATGGGGCTTGAGATCCTAGGACCCTGAGATCATGACCTTGAGCTGAAATAAGAGTCTGAGGCTTAACCAACTAACCCACCTAGATACCCATATATCTACATATCCCTTTATTTTATTTTATTTTATTTTTTTTTTACATATCCCTTTAAAGCCACTCTAGATAGGATCTTTTCTTGTCATTGAAAGAAATCTCTGTGTACGTTCCTTCATCTTTCTGATTATTCTTGGGGAATAAAGAGCTCTCCAGTATGTGTATTCACAAAAATAATATTTTCATTTTCGTCATATTAAGTATTTTATCTTCCTAATCATTCATTCATTCATTCATTTATATTTGAGAGCACAAGCAGGGGGAGGAGCAGGCAGGGAGAGGGAGAAGCAGACTCCCTGCCAGGAACCCAGGATCATGACCTGAGTCAAAGGCAGACGTTTAATCCACTGAGCCAGCCAGGCGCCCCTAATTTTAATTGTACAATTAGGTGAGTTTTGACAGATGCACATCACCATGAAATCAACAACAATTAAGACAGAACATCTCCATTGCCGCCCATAAGTTTCCTCATTCTTGTCTGTAGTATGTCCTTGTCGACAGCCCAGCCCAGGCACCCACTGAGCTATAATTTCTTAATGTAGATTGGTTTGCATTTTCTAAAATTTAAATAAATAGAATCATACAGAATGTACTCTACTGTGTTTGGCTTTCACTCGGCATAATGGTTTTGAAATGGAACAATAAATAATATATACACATTTTCTGCCTCTACTGATACTGAACATTTTTCTATTTGTATTGTAAGTAGGTAAGTGGGGGCACAAAATTATCTGAACTCTTCTGACATCGGATGATTATTTCTGATCATTACTTCAGATTTACTAAATACAAAAGACTTCTGGGATGTGATTAGGCAGTGTAGAGGTATTTTTAAGGCAGTTTTTAAAAATCCGTTATCTTTAATCAGTTTATTGTCAGTTTTTAAGGTAGTTATGTGACTTAAGATGGAAGTCTTTTAGGTAATTATACTGGAGATGTTAGAGGAAGTATTTCTAGCAAAGAAATTTGTTGTACTTAGGATGTCCTGAAGTTAACTGTTCGCTTTCAATTTTAATATTAATGGAATGCAGAATCGTAGAGCATCTGCAAAGTGCAAGGCACTGCCCTGGATCCTAGGGATTCAGCAATAGACAAAATATTCTTGATCTCATGGAACTTAAAAGTGTATGAATGGGAGATGACAGGCAATATTTAAATGAGTAATACAGAGAGGGTGAGGTTGTGAGTTCTGTGAAGGGAAATAAAATGGAGGGAGGGATAGGGAATTTGTGATGCAATTTAAGTAGAGTAGTTCATAAGATCTTATCGGTAGGTGACAAAGCCTGGAGGGAGCTGAGTGGGAAGTCACACAGGTATCAGAGAGATGAGCATTCCTGGCAGAGAACAGCAAGTATGGAAACCCTTGAGTCAAGATCACTTATTTCCATAGACGTTAGTTTCTTACATTGTCCTAGCATGATTCCAGGTATTGGTGTTGCTGCATTTAACAAAACATGTAAAAGTAATTTTATCTTTGAGGACATGGGAAGCCATTGGAGCGATTAAAGCAGAGAAAAGTTATGTTCTGAATTGTTTTTAAAGGGTCATTCTAATGACTGAAGAACTGACTAAAAGGGAGCAAAGGCAGAGGCTGGAAGAGCATTTAAGATAAAGACCATATATACAATCTGCAACCAGAATGCATGGTAGTAAGAAGGCAGAACTTGGAAATTCATTTGAAGGTAGATTTCCTGAGAGTTCAGATGTAGTTAAGAATGACTCCCAAGTTCTTTTTGGTGTGAAATACTGGTCAGATAGAACTACCAATCTCAGTAGCCATGGGAAAGACTGCAATATGAACAGGGTGTGGGGAGAGTTGAGTTAAGCTTTGAATGGCTTATATTGGGGTGCTTATTAGATATCCAAAGCAGAGGTGTTAGGAGTTAGAGGAATTTATTATTTTGCTATTTTTTGGAAAAGATCTTATTTATGAGAGAGAGAGAGCATGCAGGGGTTGGAGTAGAGGGAGAAGGACAAGCAGACTCCATACTGAGTGATGAGCCTGACACAGGGCTCTATCTCAGGACCCTGAGATCGTGACCTGAGCTGAAACCAAGAGTGGGACGCTTTACCAACTGAGCCACCCAGGTGCCCCGAGTTAGAGGAATTTATAGTGGAAATGATTTAAGGTAGAAGACCAGTGAATGCAATTTACATACTTTCTTTGAAATCTAGGTGAAGTAACACACATCCAATAAAGAGTTTATCAATTCCTTGAGAGTCAGCTTGAGCAAGAGCAGGACCCTGGACACTTGAGCAAGCATCAGGCTACAGTGATTCAACCTAAGACCTAGTAGAAACATACTATTTTTTAATAAAGATTTTATTTATTTATTCATGAGAGACAAAAAGAGAGAGAGAGAGAGAGGCAGAGACACAAGCAGAGGGAGAAGCAGGCTCCATGCAGGGAGCCCGATGTGGGACTCGATCCTGGCACTCCAGGATCACACCCTGAGCCAAAGGCAGACGCTCAACCACTGAGCCACCCAGATGTCCCGAGAAACATACTATTTGATACGCTTTTCAGCTGCCAAATGGTGGTAAAAGAATGATCAATGGCTCAAGTTGCTTGTGGTAAGAAATTTAGGTATAGTAAAACTGCTTGCTTATCTTTTACATTCTATGTACCAAACAAATGAGTCCTTTTTAAAAAAACCAACATGGGAATGGTTCATTTTATTTTTAAATGTTTTATTTATTTATACATGAGAGACACACAGAGAGAGGCAGAGACATAGCCAGAGGGAGAAGCAGACTTCTTGCAGGGAGCCCGATGTGGGACTCAATCCCAGGACTCCGGGATCATGACCTGAGCCAAAGGCAGAGGCTCAAACACTGAGCCACTCAGGTGCTCCTTTATTTTTTTATGATTTTACTTATTTATTTAGAGAGAGTGTGAGCACAAGTTGGGGGGGACAGGCAGAGGGAGAAGGAGAAGCAGACGCCCCCCCGAGCCCGAATCAGGGCTTGGATTCCAGAACTCCAGGATCACAACCTGAGCCGAAGGCAGACACTAAGCTCACTGAGCTGCCCAGGCGCCCCTATTTTATTTTTATTTTTATTTTTCTAAAGATTTATCTATTTATTTTAGAGGGGGGAGAGAAGCAGACTCCCCACTGAGTGTGGAGCTAGACTTTGGGACTTGATCCCACCACCCCAAAATGACGACCTGAACTGAAGTCAATAGTTGGACGCTCAACTGATAGAGCCACAGATGTGCTCCGGGATGTTTTATTTTTTATTTTGCATTTCAGCCAGAGATTTTTCAAAAAATTTCAATTTTTAGTTGACATACAATGTTACACTAGTTTTAGGTACACAACATAATGGTTCAGCAATTCTGTACATTATATAATGCTATATTCTCTATGTTGTACTTTTTCATCCCTGTGACTTTTGTCTTTCTCTAACTTATTTCACTTAGTGTAATAAAGTCCCTTGGTCCAACAACATGAATGGCTGAGTAATATTCCGTATTTTTTTTTATATTCCGTATTTTTACGTATAAGTATATATACTAAAGATATGTGCCCATACACACCACAGCTTCATTTTTCTACTGATGGACACTTAAGTTGTTTCTATATCTTGGCTATTGTAAATAAACAATAAACACAGAGATGCATATATCTTTTTGAGTTAGTGGTTTTGTTTTCCTTGGTTTAAATACCTAGCAATGGAATTACTGGGTCATACGGTATTTCTATTTTTAATTTTTTGAGGAACCTCCATAACGTTTTCCACAGTAGCTGCACCACTTTGCATTCCCACCAACAATGCACAAAGGTTCCCTTTTCTCCAAATCTTCACCAAACTTGTTACTATCTTTTTGATAGTAGGCATTGCAACTGATGAGAGGTGGTATACCGCATGATGGTTTTGATGTGCATTTCCCTGATGATTAGTGATAAATGAGCAGCTTTTCATATGTCTGTTGGTCATGTGTGTGTGTCTTTGGAAAAACTTCTATTCAGGTCCTCTGCCATTCATAATATATATATATATATATATATATATATATATATATATGTATTTTTTTTTTTTTTTTTTAAAGATCTTATCTATTTGAGAGAGTGAGCAAGTGAGAGCACGAGTAGGGAGAGGGGCAGAGGGAGAGGAAGAAGTAGACTCCCTGCTGAACAGGGAGCCCAATGCAGTGCTCAATCCAGGGACCAGGGATAATGACCTGAGCTGAAGGCAGATGCTTAACCAACTGAGCCACCCAGGTGCTCCCATCTGCCATTTTTAAATTGGATTATTATTTTTTTAGTTGTATGAGATTTTTATATATTTTGGATATTAACCCCTTATATCATTTGCAGTTAAGCGAATCATCTTAAATCTTTTACTTAATAATATGGGTTAAGTAGGCATTGGCACTACCACTTGGAGTAATAGGAATAGTGAACATTTCTCAAACACCAAGTCCCAGACTCTGTACTGAGTTCTTCAGATACATTAACTCCTTTAATCCTTTTTTTTTTAAATTTTTTATTTTATTAATGAGAGCACAGCAGAGACTCAGGCAGAGGGAGAAGCAGACTCCATGCAGGGAGCCTGATGTGGGACTTGATCCCAGGTCTCCAGGATCAGGCCCTGGGCTGAAGGCGGCACTAAACCGCTGAGCCACCCAGGCTGCCCTAACTCCTTTAATCCTTACAATAACTCTGTAAAGTTGGTATTACTCCATTTTATGGTGGAGGAAACAGGTGCAGGGAGGTTAAAAGAGGTTTCCAAGATCCCATAGATAGTGAATATTTGGAGAAATTTCTTGAAAAATTTGTGAACGCTATCCCAGAGGAAATGACTTTCAAACTGGACTTAGAAAAATTTGAAATTTGCCAGAGGAAATGACATGTTCAAAGGGGATAAAGAGTTTAGTATAATTGTGTAAATAGTATCCAACACATACTACTTTGAACAAAAGTTAATATTTTCTGTTTATATTTTGAAGACTTTAGGAAGATGGCAGTAACCTAATTTCTGTATGGTATGAAGTGCCGTGTTGGAGCTATGCCTGGAGTGTTGTGGAAGCACAGAGAGCATTTGGCTAGTCCTGGAGCATCAGAGCTGGCTCCCCTCAGAGGAGCATTCAGAGTTACCTTTTAAAAATTATGACTGACTGATTGTTGGAGAATGGAGGGGGAGATGGAGTGGTGTAACAGCGGAGGATCTGCATGTGCCACAGCAAGGAACGGCCTGGTGTCGAGAGTCGGGGGTGGTGGGTGGGAAGTCGGCAGAGGTAGGGAGGATCTCCTGGTGAGGACCTTATCTCCCATGTGTCACAGTTTGGGCTTTATGTGAAAGATCGATGGGAGCAATTTAAGGTTGTAGGAAGACAACCTAAGATTTGTTTTGGCCACCATGCTTAGTAGTCGATGAGAGGCTGGGCCTGGTGGAGTGGCGATGGGAAGACTAGTCCAAAGGCTGCTGCTCTGCCTTCTTTTCCAGAGTGGAAAATGAGAAAAGGAGTAAATAATAATTTTCAGAGATGTTTAAATTTTACTGAAAATTAATTTTCCAACATTTGAAAATAATAGAATTCATTACCGGGAAAGTTAATATCAGGTTGTAATTGAACTATCAAATAAATTCAGACTTGTTTTGGAGTGAGGTAAGGGGCTAGAACAAGTATCCTTTTTAGCTCTGTGATGACCTGATTATAACGTTCCATTTCAGATTCAAACATTTGAAATTTTTGAATTTCAAATTGAATTTTTGAATTTCAAGTTGATAATCTGATTATAACATTCCATTTCAAATTCAAAAATTTGAAAATTTTCCAAAGACATACACACACACACATGACCAACAGACACATGAAAAGCTGGTCATTTATCATTTTAAAATGGGATGTAAAAAATAATATAGTAATACAGTACAGTACATTGCTCATTTTATCTATGTGAGAGGTAAAACATCAAAAATGTCCTTAAAGCACTTAAAAGTGGCCTTGCCTTGGGGAAGGCAGGGTGGCTCAGTTGGTTGAATGTCCAACTCTTGACTTAGGCTCACGTTGTGATCTCAGATTGTGAGATTGAGCCCCTTATTGGGCTTCATGCTCAGTGGGGAGTCTGCTTGAGATTCTCTCTCTCTCTCTCCTGTGCTCATCTCCATCCCTGTGCATACTCTCTCTCTCTAAAACAAATTACATTTTTTAAGTGGTCTTTTCCTTATGGTATGTCCATAGGCAGACAAGTCCTACCTAGTTGTATTTCCAAATAGGGAAAAATATAGCCTCATTACCATGGGACAGAGCCAAAAATTGTTTCTTGCCTTCAGCATTATGACTTATTTTTGACATTGTGCAAATCACTTAGGAATTTAGCAACATAGAGAATATTTCCTAAAATAGAGGACAATATTTAGTACAGAGAAGGTAGTTGATATTTATAGTTTATAAGGAAATTTGAACATGAGTCAGAAATTCAAAGCAGATTTAGTTAATATCAGTTCAAATTTTATCATCTTTGCTAGGAAAAAAAAATGGGAAAAGGAAAATACAGAAGTGAATCATAGTGAGCAACAAAGATATGTGTAGTAGGCATTTCCTGTGACTGGGAATATGGGCCAGAGAGTCAACCTAGATGCCATATTATGAAGATTGGAGGTTGAAGTACTTTTAAAATGCACTTCTAGGATCATTTCATCCATCCCTTGGAGAAAATAGAAAACTAATCATTTGTTCATTACCCTTTTAGTTCCCCTAATGTTTTACTTACTATCTATTTATTTATTTTTAGAGAGAGAGAGTTGGTGTGCTTGTGTGTGAGCGGCGGGGGAGGTGGCGGGTGGGGGGAGGAGAGGTGGGAGGAGAGGGAGAGAGAATCTTATGCAGGCTCCAAGCCCAGCTCTGAGCCTGACTTGGGGCTCCATTTTGAAACCAAGAGATCATGACCTGAGCCAAAATCAAGAGTCAACTGCCTAACTGACTGAGCCACCCAGGTGCTGCCCTATCCCCCCCCTTTTTTTTTTAAAGATTGTATTTATTTATTCATGAGAGACACAGAGAGAGAGAGGCAGAGACACAGGCAGAGGGAAAAGCAGGCTCCATGCAGGGAGCCTGATGTGGGACTCAATCCCAGGAGTCTGGGATCACATCCTGAGCCAAAGGCAGATGCTCAACCATTGAGCCACCCAGATGTCTTGAGAGAGAGACTCTTAAGCAGGTTCCATGCTCAGCATGGAGCCTGACATGCAGTCTCATGACCCTGAGATCATGACCGGAGCCGAAATCAAGAGTTGGGTGCTTAACTGACTGAGCCACCCAGGTGCCCCATTACTATGCCTTTTTGATAAGTGGTTAATTATTTGAGTGTATTTGTCAAAGCTCTATTAAAAGCCTTAAATAAGCATCTCAGAAAAAAAAAATTGGTGTCAAGGAAATCTTAACCAAGTTCTCCTTGTCTTCTTGTCTGCTTCTAAACTATTTCCACTTACTAATGCAACTCTGATCGCCTAAGGATTGAAATTACTTAAAAACATTTTTTGAAGTTACTTTTAATTCATGATATATAACAAGCTAAAAATGGTTAAAAAAAAAACCAGTGGAAGTATTTTTTCTTCACTTATTTCTTCTCTAATGTTCTTCCTTTATGCAGGTCTGAGTTTCTGATCGATATCATTTCTTTCTCTGAAGAACCTTTTTTTTCCTAATATGTTATTTATTTTTACGTTAAGCTCTGCACCCACTGTGCAGCTCAAACTCACAACCCCAAGATCAAGAGTCACACACTCAATCACCTGAGCCAGCCAGGTGCCTCTTGAATAACTTTTAATATTTCTTGCAAAGCACATTACTGCCCACAAATTCCCTCAAGTTTTGTTTGTCTGAGAAGGCATTTCAACTTTATTTTTTTAAAAGATTTTATTTATTCGTGAGAGACACACAAAGAAAGGCAGAGAGACAGGCAGAGGGAGAAGCAGGCTTCCTGTGTGGAACCTGATGTAGGACTTGATCCCAGGACCCCGGGATCATGACCTGAGCCAAAGGCAAGATGCTCAGCCACTGAGCCACTCAGGGGCCCCTGTTTTTTTTTTTTTTTTTTTTTAAATTGAAGTGTAGTTGACATATTATATTATATTAGTATCAGGTATATGACACAGTGCTTCAACATAAATGTATACATTATGAAGTGATCACCATGATAAATCTAGCCACTGTATGTCACCACACAAAAGTGTTACCATATTGTTAAACTGCATTCTCTTTGCTGGACGTTGCACCCCTGTCACTTACTTTATAACTAGAAGTTTGTACTTCTTAATCCCTTCCCTCTATTTTGCCCATCCCACCCCACCTTCCCTTCTGGCAACCAGATTGTTCTCTGTATCTAGGAGTCTGTTTCTATTTTGTTCATTTATTTTGTTTTTTAGATTTCACATCTCAAGTGAAATCATATGGTATTTGTCTCCTTCACTTTTGAAGGATAATTTGAGATTATATAGAATTCTAGCTTTTTGTTTCCCCCCAATACTTTTAATATTGTTTTTTTCTCTCAACACTTAAAATATTTCATTCTACTTTCCTTAATTGTGTGGCTTCTGAGGAAATGTCTAATGTTACTCTTATCCTTGCTCCTCTATAGTGAACGTATTCTTTTGTACCTGGCTTCTCTCCAGAGCATTCCTTTATCTTTGATTTTCCACAGTTTGAATATGATGATATGCCTGGCTATAAATTTTTTGGGCATTTATCCTACTTGCCCTTTGAGTTGCCTGTATCTGTGCTTTGCTGTCTGACATTAATGTTAGGAAATTCTCAGTCTCCATTGCCTCACATATTTCTTCTGTTTTTTTCTCTCTCTTCTTGTATTCCCATTACATGTATACTATGCCTTTGTAGTTGTCTCACAGTCCTTGGAAATTCTATTCCCTTTATCTTTTCTTTTTTCCTTTACATTTCACTTTTGGAAATTTCTATTGATATATCCCCAAGCTCATAGATGCTTTCCTCAACTGTGTCCAGTCTGCTAATGAGCCCATCAAAGTCTCTCAGCATTTCTTTTATAGTGTTTTTGATTTCTAGCATTTCTTTTTGATTCTGTTAATTTCCATCTCCTCTTACATTACCCATGTCTTCTTTTTTTCTGTTGAATGTTGTCTACTTTTTTCATTAGCATATTAATATGTATTACTTTTTTAGATTTCCCAATCAAATAATTCCAACATGCTTTCTGTATCTGATGAGTCTGGTCCTGATGCTTGTTCTGTCTCTTTAAGATGTGCTTTTTGCCTTTTAGTGTCCATGTAATTGTTGAAAGCTGGACATGATGTGCCTGGTACAAAGAACTGTGGTGAATAGGCATCAGCAACATGGTAGTGAGGTATGCAGGGAAGGGGGAAGTGTGTTATAGACCAAAGCTTAGGTGACATGTGCCCTAGGCTATGACCTTCACAAGTACTTCGTGTTTCTCCTTCCTCAGGTGGGGCAGGAAGGCTGGAGGAGGCTGGAGTTGGGTATTGACCTTATCCCACCTGGAAGACGTCTCCCAGATCAGTTAGGTTCTTGTAAAACTTTGTACGTTTCGGCTCTGGTAAAATAATTTCCCTTGAGGACAAGTCTTGTTAAGAATTGAACACTGCTGGGGTGCCTGAGTGGTTCAGTCGGTAAAGTGTCTGCCTTTGGCTCAGGTTAGGATCTTAGGGCCTAGGATCGTGCTCTATTTTGGGCTCCCTGCTCCACAGGGGGTCTGCTTCTCCCTCTACCCCTCCTCACTGCTCTGCTGTCTCTCTTTCTCAAATAAAAAAAATATTTTTCTTTTCTTTTCTTTCTTTTTTTTTTTTTAATATTTTTCTTTTAAAAGAAGAATTGAGGACAGCCTAGGTGGTTCAGTGGTTTAGCACTGCCTTCAGCCCACAGCCTGATCCTGGAGATGGATCAAGTCCCACGTCGGGCTCCCTGCATGGAGCCTGCTTCTTCCTCTGCCTGTGTCTCTGCCTCTCTCTCTCTCTCTGTGTCTCTCATGAATAAATAAATAAAAATCTTAAAAAAAAATAAATAAAGGAAGAATTGAAAAATGCTTTGGGTATATTTCAAAATGTCTACTTTCCCCCTCCTCCTGCCAACAGCAGGAGAGGACTTTTCTGTTTTCACTCTGAGAATCTGTTAGAACTCCTGGAGGTAAAACTTAGAAAACTGTGGGAGGGGCTTCCCTAAGACTGGGTCCCCTTGGAGTTTTTATCTCTCAGACTTGTCCACGCTGAGCCTTAGCAATTTGCCAATTATGGTTTAGATTTTTCTACCCCAGTACTGGTTCCCTTGGAGGTTTCTGCTCCACTTAAGTTGTGATTCTGTCTACAGGTCTGTCTCTACATTTTTGGGAGCAGTGGCTTCTGTGATCTCACTTCTCTGATGGATCTAAGAAGAGTTGTTGATTTACAATTCAGCTTTTTTACTTGTTAGGACAGAGTGATGACTTCCAAACTCCTTACATGCCAGAATAGAAACCAGAAGTTCAAATAGTTAGAAATAAATAGTAATCTGCTATCGATTTATCCATTGCTTTGGTATCATTACCGTACAAGAGAGTTAAGTATATAGAAGGGTCAGGGATATATTTTTAGTTTGTGTGTTATGTAAATTATATCATTTTACATTAAGCATTCTTGGGCAAAATTAAAGTACAGTAGTCTCATTTTTATGATTTTATGATTTTTTAAATGAGTTTTCTTTTTCTTCTACAATCTAGTCAAAGTAGAGGAACTCAAAGAATAGAGAATCAAATGAGCAAAAAGGAAGGATCAAATGAGGATCAAGAAAATCCAGTTGTTCAGTACTTACTGAATTCCTACTATGTGCAGTGTTCTGGGGATACCGGAATGAATAGAACAGAAAATCTGCCCTCATGGAACTTAATATTCTATGGGGAAGTAAGGTATAAGACAATAACATATATGAGGCCAATGATGAGGGCCATGAAGACAAGTAAAGCTGAAGGAGGAGCTAGAAAGGTAGGGTGCTGTTTTCATTAGCACTGTCAGGGGAGTTCTCTTTACAGCAGTGATGTTTGAGCAGAGAGGCCTAACATGGCACATGTGGGAGAAGCATGTTCTGGGCAGAGGCTGTATGTACCCAGGGCTGTAGTGAGAGTGGGCTTGGCCAGCTGTGTGGGGAGAGCCGGCCAGTGTGGCAGGAACATAGCGAGTGAGGGGAGGCCAGAGGCACATCAGCCTTTTTTCTTAAAGATATTTGGGTGCTTTCAGGTCTCTGTCATAGCTGCTAATACTTGACCTTGTAGCAGAAAAGCAGCCAAAGGTGTTACATACACAAATGGGCCTGGGTGTATTCCAGAAAAGCCTTTTTTTAACAAAAACATGCCATCGGCCAGATTTTTCACATTGGCCCTAGTTTGCTAACTGTTAATTTAGGGCCTCATAAGCCATTAGAGAGTGCTGTGAGTTTTATTATCAATATGACCAGAGTCACTGGAGGGTGTTGAGCAGGCGAATAAAGTGATAGGACTTAACCTTAAAAGGATTACTGGTTGCTTCATGGGAAACAAAGTGTGTGTGTGTGTTTAAAGATTTTTATTTATTTATTTATGAGAGACACAGAGAGAGGTAGAGAGGCAGACATAGGCAGAGGGAGAAGCAGGCTCCATGCAGGGAGCCGGATGTGGGACTCGATCCCAGGACTCCAGGATCACGTCCTGGGCTGAAGGTAGGTGCTAAGCCACTGAGCCACCCAGGTGTCCCCAAAGTGTATTATTCACACAAGAGTGGAAGCAGGGAGAGCTACTGGGGGTTTTGTATGAGTTGAGGAAAGAAATGATGGCTTCAACAGAGGTTGGCAAGAAGGGGCATGAGATGAAGAGAGAGAGAGAGAGAGAGAGAGAGAGAGAGAGTGTGTGTGTGTGTGTGTGTGTGTGTGTGTAGGGGTGACTCTAAGGCTATTTGAGCAACTGAGTAAACAGTTGGGGAAGACTTAACAAGAATGAGTTTCGGTGGAGAAATTGAGTTTGGTTAACTTTGTTAGACATCTAAGTGCCAGTAGTGAGTAGGCAGTTGGATGTTTTCCATTCTTCTCTCTTCCAGGAAGAAGTCAAGGTCTGAAAATTATCTGGAAGAGTGAATGAAATAAGGAAATGTAATAGAAATGCTAGATAGCACTGAAATAACATGGGGTTTGTCATCCTAACTTTGAAGTGAGAGCAGATCCCATTATTGTGTACATTTTCCAGCCAAGGAGAGCTATGTGGGTACAGGTATGGAATTAGTGGTGGGTTGGTTTTAACTTGAACTTGGATTTTATTAGGCAGGTATGATGGAGGAAGAGATTCCTAGGAAAATATGTAGTCTATGGAATCCAATTTGAGTAGGGAGTGAAAAATCCAGAGATCATAGGTTTTGGTGAGGTTGGAGAACTATTGGACTCATTGCCTCTAGTGGAAATGAACTGGAAAGGCAGGAGTTTCGTCAGAGGGATGCTTGAAATTAGGACCTTGCTCCCGATCCATCAATTGCTACATTAAATATCCAACCAATCACTCTGAGAGTGGGTGATTGAGGTGAGAGTGAAGATGTGATCCCTGGATGTGAGAAAGTTGGGTAACTGAGAGGCTAGAGTGTGCCGCTAATCCCTTACATGCACTTTGGAATCAGAATGATCATGAAGAGTGGAGATCAAGACTACGCTTTGAGGCAAGTGCAGACCCTTCAGTGAATGTGAATGATGGGGAGTGAGCCCGAAGATAGTTGTAACTGCTAATTCCTGTCAGCTTTGTGACTTAGCGCCATCAGTTAACCCCTCTGGTGTCTGTCTCCTTCTGTTTGTACTGATGGGTCAGTGACTAGCACGATAGTACATAAGGGGCTAGGAAGGGAAAGAATGGAAGTTTCCTTCTGGTGCAGTGATTGTCTTTGAGCATTACTCACTTTATACCTGAGGTTCTTTTTTTTTTTTTTTTAAATAAGATTTTATTTATTTATTCATGAGAGACACGGAGAGAGAGGCAGAGACATAGGCAGAGGGAGAAGCAGGCTCTAAGCAGGGAGCCCAATGCAGGACTTGATCCTGGGACTTCCAGGATTAGACTCTGGGCAGAAGGCAGATGCTCAACCACTGAGCCATCCAGGTGGCCCTCTTCATGTGGGAGTTTAATGAATCCATTGATCCAGAACATTCTTCAGTGACACAATCATAAAATTGTCAACAAAGTCAGAAGGCCAAAGTCATAAATATGCTAATATGCTAATGTTATTATTGCTGACTTGTGTTATATTTATCTGTCTTTTTCAGTTTCTAGCATAATGTTTTATATTTTAAAAGATGTTTAATAAATTGTTATTGAAGGAGTATAGAAGACTTCCTCAAATCAACTTTTTAAGAAGCAATTTTTTGCCCTTTATGTAAATTCATGATGAAAATTGAAAATAGTGGTTGTTATTCTGCATATTTTGCTTAAAGTATGAGGCATTACTAATTTTTTAAAAGATTTATATATTTGAGAGAGAGAGAGAGAGAGAGCACATGCGTGCATGTGGTGGGAGTCTTTCTTTCTGTTAATAAGAATTTTGTAATCTGGGGCACCTGAGTGGCTCATTGGTTAAGTGTTTGCCTTCAGCTCAAGGAGTGATCCTGGAGTCCTGGGATCGAGTCCTACATCGGGCTCCCTGCATGGAGCCTGCTTCTCCCTCTGCCTGTGTCTCTGCCCCTCTCTCTCTGTGTCTATCATGAATCATGAATAAATAAATAAAATCTTTAAGAAAAATAATTTTGTAATCTGTAATACTGAACAACTAATGTGTGTTATAACTGAAGTATATACATTTTTTTTTCTTTTTTCTTTTTTTTTTGAGAAAGAGAGAGAGTGTGAGCAGGACAGGAGGGGCAGAGGGAAAGAAAATCTTAAGCAGACTCCATGCTCAGCACTGAGCCTGAGGGAGGACCCCATCTCATAACCCTGTGATCATGGTCTGAGCTGAAATCAAGTCGGATGCTTAACTGAGCCACCCAGGTGCCCCAGCTGAAGTCTATTTAAAGTAAGATATTATCAGGCTTATTTAAAACTCAGCTGGGTCAGAAGGAGGCAGGAAAATGAATTCATTTCTGGTAAGGTTTGCAATTTGATCTTTCCTCTTTGAAGAATTTCATAGTCTGACATAGGTATTTCTTGTTTTTTTTTTTTAAGTAGTTCCTAAAAAGTAATGTGTAAAGGAGTATCCTCTATTTTTTTTAAGATTATTTATTTATTTATTCATGATAGACATGGGGGGAGAGAGAGGCAGAGACACAGGCAGAGGGAGAAGCAGGCTCCATGCAGGGAGCCCAACGTGGGACTCCATCCAGGGTCTCTAGGATCATACCCTGGGCTGAAAGTGGCGCCAAAACCACTGAGCCACTGGGGCTGCCCTATATTTCTTTTTATTTGAGCCCCTTGGTAAAAGAACAAAAAACTAGAATAATTCCTAGCCAATCAAGTACATTTTCCAAAGTATGAAGTAATTTTCTTGAAAATTTCTAAATATGAAAGTAACATATTCAATGTAGAGAATTTAGGAAATACAGACAAAAATAAGCAAAAATTCATAATCTAATCATGTCTAAAATTAAATTTAAAAAAGAGGGAGGGACAGAGAGATAGGGAGAGAATCTTTTTATTTATTTATTTATTTAATTTATTTATTATTTATTTATTTTTTTTAGGGAGAGAATCTTAAGCAAGCTCCATGCTCCACATAGAGTGCAACACGGGGCTCAATCTAAGGACCCTGAGATCATGACCTGAGCTGAAATCAAGAGTCGGATGCTTAACTGACTGAGCCACCCAGGCACCCCCTAATCATGTTTTGTTAATATATTAGATATCAATTTATGAGGATGTTTAGATGTATCTACACAGATTTTCTTTTTCCACATTAGGTTAATAAAGGATCATGGATCTGTTGAGCACCTTCACATCAATGAGCTCTTAGTATTGTTAGTGTGTGCAGGTCCCCTGTTGTTATTTTAGTTTCAGTGTCTCACCAGTATAAATACTACTTCCATGAAACATCTTCGAACTGAAAACTTTGAGTATGTATTTGGTTACTTCCCTAAATTAAATTCTTATAATGGGAATTATTTTCTCAAAGAGTAGATAACATATTTTAGTTTTGGTGTTTTTTGTTATTTGCATTCTAGAAATGGTATGTAGCATTGTTTTTTAAATACCCTTCCCATCCTGAATATTATCATTAAAATAAAAAAAAAAAGTATAAAGGGCAGCTCATTGCTTTAATTTATATTTATTTTACTTCAATAAAGCTTGGGTATATTATTGTGCTTATTGATCAGTTGTAATTCTTATTTTATTATTCATCTATGTAAGAATATTCATCCTTTTCTCTTGTATGCTGCAGGAAATGTTTATCTAACTTTTGTTATTTTTATGCAGATTTTAAATCAAATCTCTATCTTTTTCATCATGGGTCTTTTCTTGTTAACATGTAGAAAGTGCTTTCCCATCCGATATCAGTAAGTTGTTTACTATAGGTTATTTCTTGGTTTCATTTTGAAAAAAAATTATGTAAAATTTCAAGCATATTTAAGAGTACGGAGAGAAGCATAGTGAATCTGTGGTACCCATCACTCAGCTTTAGTATATATCTATATGTGGCCAATCTTATTCTATATATGTCTGCTTCCAGACCCTCTTGGGACATTTTGAAGCAAATTTCAGAATCTGAATATCATTTAATCTGTTCATATTTAGGGTTGTATCTCTAAAAGATAAGGGTTTCTTTTTTCTTTTTCTTTTTTTTTTTTTTTTAAGATTTTATTTATTCAGGAGAGACCCAGAGAGAGAGAGAGAGAGAGAGAGAGAGAGAGAGAGAGAGAGGCAGAGACACAGGCAGAGGGAGAAGCAGGGAGCCCGATGTGGGACTCAATCCAGGGTCTCCAGGATCAGGCCCTGGGCTGAAGGTGGTGCTAAACTGCTGAGCCACCTGGGCTGCCCATAAGGGTTTCATTTTTTTAACACATAACCACAAGACCATTATCACAAGTAAAGAATTTAGGTAAAGAATCCTAATATCCATCATTCAGTGTCATTTTCCTAATTATAATTATTTTCAAAAGTTTGAAATTAGGAATCTAGTAAGATCCATACATTGCTTTTTTTTGTTACAAATTAAAGTTTCTTTTAATCTGTAGATTTGCCCTCCATATCTTCTGTTTCCTTCCTCTCCTTATTTTTTGTTGAAGAAATGGCTTTAAAATTTTTTGACTCTGGAGGCACCTGGTAGCTCAGTCAGGTAAGCGTCTGAGTCTTGGTTTTGGCATTGAGCCTTGAGATGGGTTCTGTGCTCAGTGTGGACTCTGCTTCAGATTCTCTCTCCCTCTTCCTCCCCATCTGCTTTTCCTCCTGCTGGTGTGCTCTAAAATACATACATAAATAAATACATAAATAAATAAATAAAGTCTAAAAAATTTTTTTTCACTCTGTAATGCAATTGATATTTTTAAAATATATATTTTGAAGCTGAGGTCCATCTCTTGTCCCCTACTTTTGACAGTTACCCAGTACTATTTAAATTATAAACTTAAATTCTTCATTGAAGTGCCACTTTTATCATATAGAAAATATTATATAAGAAAAGTGACATTTCAAATTAATAGAGAAATACAGTATTTTTACTATGAAAAAAATCCATTGGTTTTTTTAATTAAACATTTTATTTATTTATTCATGAGAGACAGAGAGAGAGGCAGAGACATAGGCAGAGGGAGAAGTGGGCTCCCCGTGGGGAGCCTGATGCGAGACTCGATCTCAGGACCCCTGGATCACACCCTGAACTGAAGGATCACCCACTGAGCCATCCAAGCATCCCCCCATTAGTATTTTAATTGGAACTGAAATAAATATGTTAATTTGTGCAGGATTCACATCTTGACAATAGTGAATTTTCCTACCCAGGGACATGTTGTATCTTTTTCATTTATTTAAATGTTCTTTTGTTTCTCACAATGAAGTTTTGTTTTTTTCTTCACTTTTTTTTTTTTCATTTTGTCCCACTTGCTTCTCTGTTCTACCCTGGTTTCATATACATAAATTTTGCTGAGCTATTTGAGTGCTATTTGTAGGCATCACCCCTAAATATTTCAGACTGTATCTCCTAAGAAGATAAATTAATTACATTCAAGAAGTTTAATATTAGTGCAACAATATTATCTAATCCTGTTCAATTTCCTCCAGTTGTCCTAGGGACATTTATAGCTATTATAAAAGAAGGACCCAACCAGGAAGCAAGCAGTACATTTACTTGTTATGGCTCTTTATTTTTGTTTATTTATTTTTAAAGATTTATTTATTTATTTATTTATTTGATAATTGAGAGAGAACACACACACAAACAGAAGGAGTGGCAGAGGGAGAGGGAAAGAGAGAAACCCAAGTAGACTCTGCTCCAAGTATGGAGTGGAGCCTGACACAGGGCTTGATCCCACAACCTTGAGAACATGACCCGAGCTGAAATCAAGAGTTTGGTGCCTGACTGAGCCACCCAGGCACCCCTTGTTATGTCTCTTTAAATCCCCTTTAGGCTAGACAGTATAGTTTGGTAGCTTAATTATTATTATTATTATTATTATTATTATTATTATTATTACTACTTTTTGTCTTTCATGACACTGACAGGTTTTGAAGTGTCCAGGCCAGTTATTTTATAGAATACCCCTCAATTTAGATTTGTCCAGCAGCTTTCTTTAGATTCAGCAGCAGCATTTACCTACAGCAATACGTACAGTAATACATAGGTGATGTTTTGGCCATTTCAGTGTGATATACAAGGAAGTACATGATAGCAGTTTGTCCAGTTATTATTGATGTTAATCATTCGGCAAGCTGTTGTCTGCTGTGTTTCTTTAAATTCTGTTTTCCATCCGTTTTTTATCCAGTGGTTTTTTTTTTTTTAAGATTTTATTTATTTATTCATGAGAGACACAGAGAGAGAGGCAGAGACACAGGCAGAGGGAGAAGCAGGCTCCACGCAGGAAGCCCAACATGGGACTTGATCCCGGGTCTCCAAGATCATAACCTGGGCTGAAGGCGGCGCTAAACTGCTGGGCCACCAGGGCTGCCCAATCCAGTGGTTTTAATATCCATTCATAATTATAGCCTGAGTCACTTATGACTATGGTAGTTACAAAATGATAGTTCTCTATTTCTGTCATCTTTATATATTTATTTGTTGGCATTCTTCTGTCTCCTCTCTTTCTTTTTTGACATGTCCCCATTTGGTAAGTACTTCCTTTCTGGCACAAGGAATTGTTCAAGACTCAACTTATACTTTCTTTGTTCACTTTGCACTTTCCCTGAGCATTTTTCCAAGGAGCTCTGCTTCCTTTTAAAGGAGAGAATACTTAGAAATCAAGATCTAGGCCTGGGTGCAGAATGTTTCCATCATCCCAAGAAGTTTTCTTTTCTTTTTTTTTTTTTTTAAAGATTTTATTTATTTATTCATGAGAGGCAGAGAGAGAGAGAGAGAGAGAGAGAGAGAGAGGGAGGCAGAGGCAGAGGGAGAAGCAGGCTTCACGCCTGGAGCCAATGTGGGACTTGATTCTGGGTCTCCAGGATCACGCCCTGGGCTGAAGGCAGGTGCTAAACCACTGAGCCATCCAGGCTGCCCCTTGTTTGCATTTTTAATTTAACTATTTTAACTGGTATCTAGTGTGTAGTGTTGTATTATCTCTGCACTTTTATTTTGTACTTCCCTGATGACGAATGATATTGAGCATCTTTTCATATATGTAGTAGCCACTTGTATGCTTCTTTAAAGTTTGTGTTCAAAGTTTTTGCTTATTTTTAAATTAGCTTTTTTGTCTGTTTCTTAATTATTATCTTGTAAGAGTTTACTATATATCTTAGACACACTTTCTTTTTGGTCAGGTGGATATATATATGTAATGCAATTTTCTTTTTAATTTTTTTATAATATCTTTTGAAAAATGAGTTTTTAATTTTTTGAAATCCAATGTATTTGCTCTCTCTTTTTTTTTTTAATGGTTTGCGTTTTGTGTCCTCGTCCAAAATATTTTTGCCTACCTCAGGGTATTAAAGATTTTTTCCTATTTTTTTTTCTAAAGTTTTATAGTTTTAGCTTTTACATTTACATTTGACATGCGTGCCATTTCAAGTTAAGTTTTGTGTATAGCATGAAGTCTGAGTTCATTTTTTTCTATTTAATATCCAATTGTTCTAGCATCAATTGTTGAAGACACTATTTTCTTCCATTGGATTGCCTTGACCCCTTTGTCAAAGATCAATTGATCTTGTATGAGTGAATTTATTACTGTACTCTGTTCTATCATATTGATTTTATTGTTTATCCCTATTCCAATACCTCATTCTCTTGATCACAGTAACTTTAGAGTAAATTTTGAAATCAGGTGGTGGAAGTCTTTCAACTTTGTTCCTCTTTTTCAAGATTGTTTTTGGCTATTCTTATTTTTGTGTGTGTTTTGTTTTGTTTGTTTGTTTGTTTTGTATTTCCATATACATTTTAGAGAAAGAGAGAGTTAGTTTGCTTGAGAACAAACTTGTTAGTTTAAACAGACTTGCTATGATTTTGATTGGGATAGTCTTGAATCTGTAGATCAATATTAACCAGTTAACAATATTGGCTTCTTACTGATACATACAACATTTTTCTCTCTCTTTTTAAGAAATTTCTTTTGGTTGTATTTTATGGTTTTCTTTGGCTAAGTTATGTATATGTTTAAATTTATCCCTAAGGGTAGTAGAAGGGGGGGGGGGGGCGGGGAGGTTGGGGTGGCTGGCTGGCGGGCACTGGGGTGGGGGGCACTTGTTGGAATGAGCACTGGGTGTTGTACTATATGTTGGCAAGTCAAACTCCAATAAAAAATATACAAAAATAAATAAAAGCTAAAAAAAATTATCCCTAAGTATTTCATGTTTTCGATGCAGTTATAAATGATTTTTAAAAGATTTTATTTATTTATTTGACAGAGAGAGAGACAGCACAAGCAGGGGGAGCAGCAGGCAGACAGAGAGGGAGAAGCAGGCTCCCCATTGAGCAGGGGCCCCGATGCAGGGCTCCATTCCAGGACCCAGAGATCATGACCTGAGCCAAAGGCAGACACTCAACCACTGAGCCACCCAGGTGCCCCTGATCACTGTTGTTAATCTCTTGCTTTGCCTAACTAGTAATTAAACTAGATCATAGATACATATGTATAGGACAAAACATGGTATATGTAGAGTTCGGTGCTATCCACAACTTCAGGCATTCCCTGGGATCTTGGAATGTAGCCTCTGCAGGTATAATGTATATATAACTTGTCTTTCAGGGGAATATTAGTAAAAGTTGGATAAGGTCAAAAGACAACAGCAGTTATTTTCCTCTTTGTTAGCCACGAGGAGATGTCATAGACATATGGGTGGCTCATCATTTCCAATTTTGTAGACATATGGCTATGCATCACTGTCTCTCCTGTCCTCCTGAGTGCATGGTGGATTATATTTCATCCCTTTGAATTACAGGTATATGAAATTTGAGTGGAAATAACATATACTTTCAAGTAAACATTTAAGGTGATGTTTCAAGGAAACATTTATTTATTTTTTTAATAAATTAATTTTTTACTGGTGTTCAATTTACCAACATACAGAATAACACCCAGTGCTCATCCCGTCAAGTGCCCCCCTCAGTGCCCGTCACCCATTCACTCCCACCCCCCGCCCTCCTCCCCTTCCACCACCCCTAGTTCATTTCCCAGAGTTAGGAGTCTTTATGTTCTGTCTCCCTTTCTGATATTTCCCACACATTTCTTCTCCCTTCCCTTATATTCCCTTTCACTATTATTTATATTCCCCAAATGAATGAGAACATACACTGTTTGTCCTTCTCTGATAGACTTACTTCATTCAGCATAATACCCTCCAGTTCCATCCACGTTGAAGCAAATGGTGGGTATTTGTCGTTTCTAATGGCTGAAGAATATTCCATTGTATCCATAGACCACATCTTTTTTATCCATTCATCTTTCGATGGACACTGAGGCTCCTTCCACAGTTTGGCTATTGTGGCCATTGCTGCTAGAAACATCGGGGTACAGGTGTCCTGGCGTTTCATTGCATCTGAATCTTTGGGGTAAATCCCCAACAGTGCAATTGCTGGTAGGGCAGGTCTATTTTTAACTCTTTGCGGAACCTCCACCACAGTTTTCCAGAGTGGCTGCACCAGTTCACATTCCCACCAACAGTGTAAGAGGGTTCCCTTTTCTCCGCATCCTCTCCAACATTTGTGGTTTCCTGCCTTGTTAATTTTCCCCATTCTCACTGGTGTGAGGTGGTATCTCATTGTGGTTTTGATTTGTATTTCCCTGATGGCCACTGATGCAGAGCATTTTCTCATGTGCATGTTGGCCATGTCCATGTCTTCCTCTGTGAGATTTCTCTTCATGTCTTTTGCCCATTTCATGATTGGATTGTTTGTTTCTTTGGTGTTGAGTTTAATAAGTTCTTTATAGATTTTGGGAACTAGCCCTTTATCTGATAGGTCATTTGCAAATATCTTCTCCCATTCTGTAGGTTGTCTTTTAGTTTTGTTGACTGTATCCTTTGCTGTGCAAAAGCTTCTTATCTTGATGAAGTCCCAATAGTTCATTTTTGCTTTTGTTTCTTTTGCCTTTGTGGATGTATCTTGCAAGAAGTTACTGAGGCCAAGTTCAAAAAGGGTGTTGCCTGTGTTCTCCTCTATGATTTTGATGGAATCTTGTCTCACATTTAGATCTCTCATCCATTTTGAGTTTATCTTTGTGTATGGTGAAAGAGAGTGGTCCAGTTTCATTCTTCTGCATGTGGATGTCCAATTTTCCCAGCACCATTTATTGAAGAGACTGTCTTTCTTCCAGTGGATAGTCTTTCCTCCTTTATCGAATATTAGTTGACCATAAAGTTCAAGGTCCACTTCTGGGTTCTCTATTCTGTTCCATTGATCTATGTGTCTGTTTTTGTGCCAGGACCACACTGTCTTGATGACCACAGCTTTGTAGTACAACCTGAAATCTGGCATTGTGATGCCCCCAGCTATGGTTTTCTTTTTTAAAATTCCCCTGGCTATTCAGGGTCTTTTCTGATTCCACACAAATCTTAAAATAATTTGTTCTAACTCTCTGAAGAAAGTCCATGGTATTTTGATAGGGATTGCATTAAACGTGTAAATTGCCCTGGGTAACATTGACATTTTCACAATATTAATTCTGCCAATCCATGAGCATGGAATATTTTTCCATCTCTTTGTGTCTTCCTCAATTTCTTTCAGAAGTGTTCTATAGTTTTTAGGTATAGATCCTTTACCTCTTTGGTTAGGTTTATTCCTAGGTATCTTATGCTTTTGGGTGCAATTGTAAATGGGATTGACTCCTTCATTTCTCTTTCTTCAGTCTCATTGTTAGTGTATAGAAATGCCATTGATTTCTGGGCATTGATTTTGTATCCTGCCACACTACCAAATTGCTGTATGAGTTCTAGCAATCTTGGGGTGGAGGCTTTTGGGTTTTCTATGTAGAGTATCATGTCATCGGCGAAGAGGGAGAGTTTGACTTCTTCTTTGCCAATTTGAATGCCTTTAATGTCTTTTTATTGTCTGATTGCTGAGGCGAGGACTTCCAGTACTATGTTGAATAGCAGTGGTGAGAGTGGACATCCCTGTCTTGTTCCTGATCTTAGGGGAAAGGCTCCCAGTGCTTCCCCACTGAGAATGATATTTGCTGTGGGCTTTTCGTAGATGGCTTTTAAGATGCTGAGGAATGTTCCCTCTATCCCTACACTCTGAAGAGTTTTGATCAGGAATGGATGTTGTATTTTGTCAAATGCTTTCTCTGCATCTAATGAGAGGATCATATGGTTCTTGGTTTTTCTCTTGCTGATATGATGAATCACATTGATCGTTTTACGAGTGTTGAACCAGCCTTGTGTCCCGGGGATAAATCCTACTTGGTCATGGTGAATAATTTTCGTAATGTATTGTTGGATCCTATTGGCTAGTATCTTGTTGAGAATTTTTGCATCCATGTTCATCAGGGATATTGGTCTGTAATTCTCCTTTTTGGTGGGGTCTTTCTGGTTTTGGAATTAAGGTGATGCTGGCCTCATAGAATGAATTTGGAAGTACTCCATCTCTTTCTATCTTTCCAAACAGCTTTAGTAGAATAGGTATGATTTCTTCTTTAAACGTTTGATAGAATTCCCCTGGGAAGCCATCTGGCCCTGGACTCTTGTGTCTTGGGAGGTTTTTGATGACTGCTTCAATTTCCTCCCTGGTTATTGGCCTGTTCAGGTTTTCTATTTCTTCCTGCTCCAGTTTTGGTAGTTTGTGGCTTTCCAGGAATGCGTCCATTTCTTCTAGATTGCCTAATTTATTGGCGTAGAGCTGTTCATAATGTTTTTAAAATCATTTGTATTTCCTTGGTGTTGGTGGTGATCTCTCCTTTCTCATTCATGATTTTATTAATTTGAGTCTTCTCTCTCTTCTTTTTAATAAGGTTGGCTAATGGTTTATCTATCTTATTAATTCTTTCAAAGAACCAACTCCTGGTTTCTGTTGATCTGTTCCACAGTTCTTCTGGTCTCGATTTCGTTGAGTTCTGCTCGAATTTTAATTAACTCTCTTCTTCTGCTGGGGATAGGGTCCATCTGCTGTTTTTCTCTAGCTCCTTTATGTGTAAGGTTAGCTTTTGTATTTGAGTTCTTTCCAGTTTTTGAATGGATGCTTGTATTGTGATGTATTTCCCCCTCAGGACTGCTTTTGCTGCATCCCAAAGATTTTGAACAGTTGTATCTTCATTCTCATTAGTTTCCATGAATCTTTTTAATTCTTCCTTAATTTCCTGGTTGACCCTTTCATCTTTTAGCAGGATGGTCCTTAACCTCCACGTGTTTGAGGTCCTTCCAAACTTCTTGTTGTGATTTAGTTCTAATTTGAAGGCATTATGGTCTGAGAATATGCAGGGGACGATCCCAATCTTTTGGTATCGATTCAGACTGGATTTGTGACCCAGTATGTGGTCTATTCTGGAGAAAGTTCCATGTGCACTTGAGAAGAATGTGTATTCAGTTGAGTTTGGATGTAAAGTTCTGCAGATATCTGTGAAATCCATCTGGTCCAGTGTATCATTTAAAGCTCTCGTTTCTTTGGAGATGTTGTGCTTAGAAGACCTATCAAGGGTAGAAAGAGCTAGATTGAAGTCACCAAGTATAAGTGTATTATTATCAAAGTATTTCTTCACTTTGGTTATTAATTGGTTTAAATATTTGGCAGCTCCCACATTCGGGGCATATATATTGAGGATTGTTAAGTGCTCTTGTTGGATAGATCCTTTAAGTATGAGATAGTGTCCCTCTTCATCTCTCACTACAGTCTTCGGGGTAAATTTTAGTTTATCTGATATAAGGATGGCTACCCCTGCTTTCTTTTGAGGACCATTTGAATGGTAAATGGTTCTCCAACCTTTTATTTTCAGGTTGTAGGTGTCCTTCTGTCTAAAATGAGTCTCTTGTAGACAGTAAATAGATGGGTTTTGCTTTTTTATCCAGTCTGACACCCTGCGCCTTTTTATGGGGTCATTAAGCCTGTTCGTGTTCAGTTACTATTGACAGATATGAGTTTAGTGTCATCATGATATCTCTTCAGTCCTTGTTTTTGTGGAATGTTCCACTGAACTTCTTCTTAAAGGGGAATTTTAAGAGTCCCCCTAAAATTTTTTGCTGAGCTGGTTTGGAGGTCACATATTCTTTCAGTTTCTGCCTGTCTTGGAAGCTCTTTATCTCTCCTTCCATTTTGAATGAGAGCCTTGCTGGATAAAGTATTCTTGGTTGAATGTTCTTCTCATTTAGGACCCTGAATATACCCTGCCAGCCCTTTCTGGCCTGCCAGTTCTCTGTGGAGAGGTCTGCTGTTACCCTAATATTCCTCCCCATAAAAGTCAGGGATTTCTTGTCTCTTGCTGCTTTAAGGATCTTCTCTTTATCTTTGGAATTTGCAAGCTTCACTATTAAATGTCCAGGTGTTGAACGGTTTTTTGATTTTAGGGGGGGATCTCTCTATTTCCTGGATCTGAATGTCTGTTTCCCTTCCCAGATTAGGAAAGTTTTCAGCTAGGATTTGTTCAAATACATATTCTGGCCCTCTGTCCCTTTCGGTGCCCTCAGGAACTCCAATTAAACGTAGGTTTTTCCTCCTCAGGCTGTCGTTTATTTCCCTTAATCTGTCTTCATGGTCTTAATTGTCTGTCTCTTTTTTCCTCAGTTTCCCTCTTTGCCATCAGCTTGTCTTCTATGTCACTCACTCGTTCTTCCACCTCGTTAACCCTCATCCTTAGGACTTCTAGTTTGAATTGTATCTCATTCAATTGATTTTTAATTTCTGCCTGATTGGATCTAAATTCTGCTGTCATGAAGTCTCTTGAGTCCTTTATGGTTTTTTCTAGAGCCACCAGTAGCTGTATAATAGTGCTTCTGAATTGGCTTTCTGACATTAAATTGTAATCCAGATTTTGTAACTCTGTGGGAGAGAGGACTGTTTCTGATTCTTTCTTTTGAGGTGAGGTTTTCCTTCTAGTCATTTTGCTCAGTGCAGAGTGGCCAAAAACAAGTTGTGTTGGGAAAAGGAGAAAAAGAGAGGAGAGAAAGAAGGAAAGAAAAGAGAAAAAGAAAAAAGAAAAAAGAAGAAAAAGAGAAAGAAAAAGAAAGAAAGAAATAAAAAGGATGGGGGAAGCAAACAGAAGTCAAAAAGAAAAAAACAAAAACAACAAAAAAGACAAACACGGGGGAGTATCTTCCGATTCTGTATACTTTAAGTCCCTTGACTTCCCCTGGAACTGGTCCGTCTCCTTGGTCTTCTGGGGGAGGGGCCTGTTGTGCTGATTTTCAGGTGTTAGCACTTGGGGGAGCTGCTCTGCCCCTGCCTGGTGCAGGGCTCAGTGGGGATTGTTCACCCCGTGAGGCCCCAGGAGGAACAACCGCAGTGGCAGGGCCAGCTCTGCAGCCCTGGAGTCAGCTCCCGCAGTAACTCCGGGGCTCTCCGTCTGCAGGGCCTGGGGGCTCCGGGGCGGGGCCGCTGATCTGCTCAGCTCAGGGCAGGAGCGTCCTTGCTGTCCTGGGCCCTCCCGGCCTCTGCCTGTCCCGGGGGAGGCCGGATCCTGGGCTGTGTCCCGGCGCCCTGTGCCCCGGGGCCTGCGCTGTTGGATTCGCGCTCCCGCCCGCAGCGCCCTCTACACGGGCCTCTTCCTCTGCCCGAGCCCCTCCGCGCTGCTCCGGGTCCCGCCGAGCGCTGCAGCCCTTAGGGAGCTCGGCGCACTCTCCGGGGCGCAGTTCCTCTGTTACTGTCCCAGGGAGCCCGAGGGCATCCCCGCCTTTCTGGGGATCCTGCTCCAATTCCCCGGGAGGCCTTTCCGCGGGGAAGGTCGGTGCAGCTCCTGCTCCTCCGGGACGGGGCTCTCCTGTCCTGGGGACACTCGCCCCGGCCTCAGCCCGGCTCCTCGGGGCCCCTCCCCCTTGAGGCCTTTTGTTTCTTTATTTCTTTTTCCCCGTCTTCCTACCTTGATAGAAGCGCGCACTCTTCTCACTGTAGCGTTCCAGCTGGTCTCTCTTTAAATCTCAGGCCGAATTCGTAGATTTTCAGGATGGTTTGAAGGTTATCTAGGTAATTTGGTGGGGACAGGTGACTTGGGGACCCTACTCTTCCGCCGTCTTGCCCCTCGTCCTCAAGGAAACATTTAAAGGCTGGAGCAAAATTTCCCTTTTTCTCTTCTTCCCACTGCTGTGGTGACTAGCAGGTTTCAGTGGTGGAACCTCTGTGTCACTCTGGGTCCCTGACTGAGGAAGCATGGATCAGAGGCCCCAGTGACAGGCAGTGGATATACAATTTGAATAAGAAAGAAATCTTAATCGTTTTAAGCTACCAACAATAGGGGTTGTTTGTTCCTGCAACATAACCTACCTTTTCCTGACTAATACAGGAGAAGTGTATTAATTTCATGGTGGATATTGGAGATTGGGGGCCTCAGAGAACCTGAACCAAGGGTCTCCGGGAACAGATAGATGTGGAGATCATGGGTTCAGTTTGGGGCCAGAACTAGTAATTAGCAACAATCTGCCTAAAAAGTGAAAAAGGTATTATAATATGGATTTATTGCTGTGGAAATGTTAATGAGTTTTTTATTTTATTTTATTTTATTTTATTTTATTTTTAAGATTTTATTTATTCATGACACACACACACACACACACACACACACAGAGAGAGAGAGAGAGAGAGAGAGGCAGAGACACAGGCAAGAGGGAGAAGCAGGCTCCATGCAGGGAGCCTGACATGGGACTCAAGCCCAGGTCACCCTGGGCTGAAGGTGGCGCTAAACCGCTGAGCCACCCTGGCTGCCCCTGTTAATGAGTTTAAAATTTAGTTTCTTGTGATGGGAGGGAGCCTATGGAAAGGTGAAGGCTGAAGATTCAGAAATGAGGGAAAATAATTGCTAATATGTCCGTTAGAAGGCTGGAAAACATGGAATCGCCAGAGCACAAGTGGTTTAGATAGGAGGGACGTTACTTTTCTTGTAACAGGAAAGGAAAGGAAAATTGGTAGGTGCAGATATAGGTAGGTTTATAGATCTGCTGGGAGAGCTTGAGGGATAATAATTATAGTTGTTAACATTTATTTATTTATTTTTTTTAAAATTTTTTTTTATTTATTTACGATAGTCACAGAGAGAGAGAGAGGCAGAGACACAGGCAGAGGGAGAAGCAGGCTCCATGCACCGGGAGCCTGACGTGGGATTCGATCCCGGGTCTCCAGGATCGCGCCCTGGGCCAAAGGCAGGTGCCAAACCGCTGCGCCACCCAGGGATCCCAGTTGTTAACATTTAACGCTTTCCACCCTAGTTGCTGATCCAAGTGCTTCAAAAATTATAACTTGTTCAATCTTCCTCCTATGTGATAGATATTCTTATTCTCATTTTACAGTTGAGGAAACTAAAGAAGTTCTTGACTGGTGAATTCACTATATTTTAGAAGTTGAAGGTGAAGTCATTTGCTGAGGTTGAAGGTAGAAGTGAAACTGGAACAGCTCTTTCCAAATCCATCCATCCTCACCCCTAAAACTACTTCATATTTTAAAAAATCACATAGTTGACTAGGATAATGGAAATTTTTTGAAACTTATGTGCATTCTAAATGAAAATACCTTTAAATAGCTTTGTCACTTGAATAGACACATAACCTACAATCTAAGTATGAATTGTGAGATTCTGTCCAAATTCAAGCTCAAGATCATTCTTTTAGCCTCTTTACCAATCACATCGCTGTTCCTAAATCTCTCTTATAACAACTCCTGAGCTGCTACTGATGGAGGAATTGTGGAAATTTGGAGAGACTGAGCGTGAGAGCTAGCCAGGAAAAACCAGTGTTCCTTTCACATAGGCCAGGACCACCCAGTCCCTGTCTTTAAAGCTGTCTGCCCCTAGAAGTTTTTGCAAAACTGCCCATCTTTGTAAGAAAAGCTACCTATTCTAAGAAATCTTTTAATTCCTAGTTAGTCAAAGCCCTCCTCTCTTGGGATCAAAGTTTGTGGTTTTTAAGTGCCTGTGTTTTCTTCTTCTATTTCTTTTCCGTTCACAATTGTCAGGATTTCATCTTACAGAATTTTGGGTTTTGATCTCCTGCCTGAGTGGTTATTTCTTAAGAAATATAGGAGGTCCCACTTTCCTCCAACTAAATGGGTCTCATGTATCAGTTAAGGGAGTAGAGAAAGTGAATATTGGTTCCAGCATTATGACAATTTAGATGCATCTGAATATCTTTCTCAGCATTAAGTTGATGTTGCTCCAGAGAGAGATAGTAGTGGGGGTTTCTGTTGTATGTATGTTTGGGGATGGGGGAAGTGGGATGGGATGTGAGTTGCTCTTGATAATTTAGACAGGACACTTGATTTCTCCCATCTATGAAGGGTGTAGGAGATGAAGGCTTAGCCTAGGTGAGTCAGGGGGTTAGAAATGAGATCCCTGCATCAAAACAGGACTCCTGAAGGCATCTGGAGAGAAATCTCAAAGGAGTAATGAAATCTGCTCCAATGAGGTGCCAGTGGGAAGAATTGAGTACAATAGCCGTGGCAGCTGAGATGGAGAGGGAATGAAAATGAGTTAATGTTTATGTTGAACTAACATGTGACTGTATTTGTGGAAACATACTTTGGTTTGTAGAGAAGTTATTTGGTAGAAAAATTTTGTAAATACTTCTATCACAGTTGTGAATTATTAAAAAAATTAATTGATGCCTTGAGTTTTAATCTTGCTGCCAGGAAGCACAAAGTATCTCCTGTTACTACTCCTACCCCAGAAGATGAGCTTAGTATTGTTTCTTAAAGGTCTGAGTGGTTCTACAACTTGCTTTTATTTTACAGCCCCAATAGGGAAAGTGTTGAGTTTTGTATTTTTTTTTTTAAGATTTATTTTTTTTTATTTGAGAGTGAGAGAGTGTGAAAGTGTGTGCATGGATTGGGAAGCAGTAGGGGGAGAGGGAGAGAGAATCTCAAGCAGACTTCCCCCTGAACATGGAGCCTGGTGAGGGGCTCAATCCTGTGATCCTGAGATCATGACCTGAGCCCAAACCAAGAGTTGAGTACTCACCCGACTGTACCCCCGAGGTGCCCTGGTTTTTGTATTTCAGGGCCATCAATAGGGAAAAAACTGGATAATGCAGAGAATAAGAGGAGGGTGGCAGGGTTGGTTGAAGGCTGATTCTAGGAGGAAACTTCCTTGACTTTGGGAAGTCAGCCTGCAGCACCCATGGCTGTGTATAAGAGGGTGGCTGCAGGAAGTCTGTGGAGATTGGAGAGTGAGGCCCTTGATTACTGAGTATCTCTCCAGGTAAGCCTAAGAGGAAAGGACAGCTGGGATTTGCATCTCAGAGCTGCCTGGAGGTGATGCTGAGCAGTTTGTCTCATCTTCAGTATAGAAGGAGTATGGTTACCACAACAACCACTATGGGCTTTAGTTTGAGCCCCTCTTCTCATTTTCCAAGCACTGTATCCTCTCTAGGAATTCTTGTATGATCTTAGGGAAACAGGTGGCAAGACCTTACCCCAAATACCTGCCTTCCCTCTAAGCCATGTTACACTGAATTTTCCATTAATTCTACTAGGTGAAGGTAGGTTGGGACCAAAACCAAAATAATTTGATTTTTAAAAATTAAAAAATGAAACTTTAAGTGTTATTACTGAGCCTCATGAAGCAAATTTATACCTACTCACCTCTTTATAATTAAAACCTATGGGAGTCAAATGAAAAACTGCCTTGCAAACAATGTTTTACAAAGCACTTCGCTTTTGAAGTATTATTTTTTAATGATTAATTACTTTCTCTCAGTCTCTGTAAGAAAAAAAAAATCCCACTCCCAGGCATATAATGTAATCATTTGGTAATTTCCAGGCTTATGTGAAACCAGATTATTCTGGTCTATTTTTTTTTTCCCTCTATCTTTGGACAGAGAGGTCTCTCTGTTATGTTCATTTGCCACGTGATCTCAAGTGCCCTGGCATAATGAAGCCTACCAGCGATGCATGTATGTATTTATTTATTTGCTTATTTGCACTTTTATAACACCTATTATATAAAAAGCTAAGAAGCATTTATAAATAACAGCTTGTTAAAAATCTGACAGGTCTTGGCATATGGGTTATGCGGAGATTCTTGCTTCTCCACCCTTTTGTCCTGTGTGAATATTTCACTGGTGAAGAGAAGCCATTTTGGACTGATTTCTGTGCTTCCAGCACTCCCTGCCCTCTTGTGCTTTCGTGCCTTTAAACATGGTGTTCCTTCTGTGTGGAACACTGTCCACACCTTTCCTCTTGAATACCCGGCTTTGATCATTCATCCTTTTGATTGTAGCTTGAGCATCACTTCCTCAGAGCAGCCTCCCTTGGTGCCCCTCTAGCTCTCTTAGGCTTCCCTGTTTTAGCTTAGGGTCCTGGAGCACCAGAATACTGATCATATTGGTCTACACTGGTGTCACTGTGTCTTCTTTGGCTAGACTGTCAGTTCCATGGAACCAGGAACCTTATTTCTCTCATCCCCCCCCCCCCCATTCCAATGTTTATGTTATGTTTATTATTTTTTTAAATTTATTTTTAAGAAGCCAAAAAGTTTAATGTTATTGAATAAAGGGAGTTCATTCAGGGCTTATACAGATCATAAGAATAGATTATAACAGCTAAGAGATCAATAGCTTATGGGAAGGAAGAAAGCAGTTTATATTTTCAATGTAGAAGAAGAAAATCTAATTGCTACAGATGTCTTGTAAAATTCCCAAAACAAAGTCTTAGCCAAGTTTATTATCTAGTAGGTTTTTTTTTCAAGGGATGAAAAATGAGATTCAATGTGTATACTATTGGTTACAACTAATATAACAGCTTGAAAAAATCATAAAACAGAAGCATAAATATAATATAAAAAGACAAGATTTTAAAATTGTACTGTAGGAATATTAACTATAATAAGTGGAAAAGATACATTAAAACCAGCCGTGTGTTACACTAGTTCAAAACAAAACTCATAAGGAAGACCAAAACCAATGCTAGTTAAGGAGAAGTGGTCTGATTTTAGGAAGTGTGTCCAGACAGACACCACCACAAAGAAATTCCAACAGTAACTATGCTAACTACCTAATGGACACAAAGAAAACTGATGTGGAGTTACAAATAATGTCATTCTCACATATATTCTTGGCTTTTGTTATGGAGACATTCAAAACTCAGCTTCTAGTTACCAAGAACAATAGCAGATGTTTTCTGGCTTCCAAGCCAAAGCTGGGGGTAGGTGTGACCCAACTTTTGTTAAGAAGGATGGGCTACAATTTGATTCTTAGGTCATCCCCTGTGAGAAGTTCATTGATAAGAGAACTGGAGCTGAACCCCCTGATTAACTTGAGCTGAGATGATAATACTGTTGAGAATCCATTATTAGTTGCTGTGATGGGAAAAAACAATGGTGTCTAATTGGTGTTGAGTTTTTATTTGGATAGAATGTATTTTGGTGTCATGTGAATATTTAAAGAACTGGTTGGTCTATTCCTCAGTAATGAAATTGTCTAGGAATTTATTTATTTTTGTAAGATTTTTATTTATTCATGAGAGACAGAGAGAGAGAGAGAGGTAGAGACATAGGGAGAAGGAGAAAAAAGGCTCCCTGTGGGGAGCCCAATGTGGGACTCCATCCCAGGAGCCCAGGATCACACCCTGAGCCAAAGGCAGATGCTCAACCAATGAGCCACCCAGGTGTCCTGAATTATCTAGGAATTTAGAAGTCAAAATGTCAGCATGGACTGGGAGCTTGTTGGAAATGTAGAGTTTCAGATTCCACCTTAGACTTACTGACCCAGAATGTACATTTTAACAAGATTTCCTGGTGACTGGTAGATCCCTTAAAGTACGATAGGCACTGCTTTAAGATATTAATTACATCACAGACGATTGAGTGGCTCAATGCAGGAGCATTTGTAAATATTTGTTTATTCATTCATCTGCAAGAAATATATTTTTAGCATGTAATTTTTATTAGGCATTAGTAGTTTGGGCAATAATCACAAGAATAATGTAATAGGCTTTTACATACGCATTATTTCTAATTCTCGCAACAACCTTGAAAGGAAGGGGGTGCCAGACCCATTTTACAGAGAAGTCTCTGGAATTTGGGTAGCATGTCTGTGATAGCTCATCAAGTCTGTGAGTGAGCCATGATTTGAGCCCTGTCCCATCTAACAAGTCCCCTATTTTTCTTTTTTCCTAAGAACAGAGGTGCAAGATCTTACACTTTGACTTCCTTGATAATCTTAACACTTCATTTTTGGTGTACATTTAAAAAGTGAAACATGATCTGGTTACTATGTACTTCGTGTAGTAAGGCTTCTTGTGGAAAAAGGAGGTAGAGAGGAGACAGCAGAAGTTTCTAAATAAAAATGTTTCACTTCTCTGTCCACACCAGATACAACAAATGGAATAATAGACCCATTTGCCTCACAGTCTTTAGTGAAGGAGTAAAATTAATTTCAAACCACTGAGTCTGAAAAATCCCTGGAGAGCTGCATTGCTCCACATTTTGCATCAAATCTTTCATTTGGCCTCAAAAGCCCACAAATGACTTCAGGTGGAAAAACAGGAAAGGGATGCCTCTGCGTGGCTGTGAGCCGGCTGCTGATTTACCTGGATCTCAGTGCACATCATCAAGTAGGTGAGTAGACAGGGAATACGACCTGTGGTGTGGGGCAAGATAGCAATTTTTATTCCCTCTCACAAATCATCTTGCTCCATGTCAACAGAATACTGCTTGAGGTCCGGCTCTGTGTTTTTGTTTGCCAGGAGAGAGATTCCAGCCTGGAGTGAGATTCCAGCTGCAGGCAGTGGACGCAGTGAAGTGCCTTTGACTTCTTCTCCAGAGTATTGTGGCAGGTGTGCTTGCTGGGCAGTAAACATAGTTTTTAGTGTCATAGTCATAGTTTCCAATGCAGTGAGAAAGCCCATTTATGATTTTAGCACCCAGAAGCAAAGAAGATTGTTTACTTTTTTGCCAAAAAAAAAAAAAAAAAGACAGAAAGAAGAAAGATAAAGAAAGAAAGAAAGAAAGAAAGAAAAGAAAGAAGAAAGAGAAAAAGAAGAAAAATTACCATTACAAAATACTGATTCAGGCCAAGCAAGGAAGATCTACTTCAGGCTTTCCTAAGGCTAGAGGGTTGGAATACCCACATGTAGTTTTGTTTAGGATTGCCACAGCTTCCGTGACTTCATTTTGTGTTTGTGAAAGGAAGACTTGCCTTTTGAAGGAATGTGGTGCACACGCTCTTAATATAACATGAAAGGAAAGGTTCTTCATGCCAAGAAATAACTCACGTGAGATGGAATCCTTTTAAACAAATCTGGTGGCAAGCTTTTTCTGGAAGCTTGAAGGAAGAATGAAGTAACTTAAGGTTTTGTTCGTGGCAGTCACCCTCAACCTTTCATATGGAGTTCGCAAAGCCGGTCTCAAAACACAAACTCAACCTCAGCAGCTCTTCTTTTGTGCAACCAAAATGGTGTGCAAAACCCACTCTGGCTAATTTGGATGGTTTTCAGGTGTGGTGACGATTTTTAGATTTATGGCAAGTTCTAGCTCTGACTAGAGACATAGCACATTTGGAAAAATGAGGTGTAAGTAGTCCTGGGCTGGGCAAAACCAGCCAGTGCCTCTCAGGGTAGTGATGTTCGAGTTCAGAGCTGCAAAGGTAGGCAGTTCAGCAATGAGGGAAACAGGCTTCTTTGGAGGGTTTTGTTTCCTCTACAACCAAGGACTGAACTTCTTTTCTTTGTTGCGTTTGGCTCGGTAACTTTTTCTTTACCAGCGGTCCCATTTAAAAGTCATGCTTTGCTTAGGACACCTTGATGCTGCTGGGAGCACCCAAACCTTCACCCTTCTGCTCCCGAGGCTCAGTAAAACTCTCCTGGTCTTCATATGTGCAAGTTTTTCCCATCCCGAGAACATTCCTCTCTAACATGGAAACACACTGTTTCCATCTCAGCCCTGCTCGCTTGACCTTCTATATCACTGATGATTTGCAGACACAAAGAAGGCACCGCTGCCTCTGCATTCTTTCTTCCAATGTGGGTCTTTTCTCCTTTTGGAGAGATGGCTGCCTGTTTGTGAGGCCTCTCTGACCTCAGCCTTTGGAGGGAATTCAACCGAGGCAAGGACTCAGCCAAGAAATAAAACTGGATCAAACTTGTGAAGAGTGTATGCAACATGATATAAGGGTGTCTATCTTCCCAAATAAGGGCCCAAATAACCCCTAAAAGTTACTCCCCTCGGCAACACGAGCATGAAGGGCAACATGAGGATGTTACTACTTTTTTTTTTCTTTTTTACTGGGAATCTCCTAGGATGGAAAAAAAGTAATTATTTTGTTCACATTGGAAGGGGTAGACATGCTAAGTCCTCCTTTCTCTTGTTTTTTTTTTTCTTTTTCTGACTCGATAGAACACAACGGTTTGAAGTTTGTTTGCTTTTGCCTTCATAAAGGGCAGAATTCGGCCCTCTTCCCAAACACATGAGAATTGTTTGTAGATTTATGACAAACCCAAGACCTGCCTATGGTAAAGAATGTGTATTTATTTCAATACGAAAGGCAATCCCTTGAGAGCATTGTGTGGGAACCATGCTCTTTAAATATTTTTATGCTGGAAGGCTGTCTTTTTCAAATCATTCTTGGCTTCCAGCCCTGGAGAGTGAAGCCTCATCCAGAGGGGCAGGAGAAAAAGACTGGGTTAGAAATCAAGAGATGTAAAAGCCAGAGCTGGGTCTCTGCTGTGGATTTGCTTTGTCATCTTGAGCATGTCATTTTTCTCCCCCTCTACATCTTGGTGGACTGATGAGTGGAATGGTGTGGTCAAACTGAGGCAGTGAACTTGAGCTTTCTTTTTTTATGTTTTTCACCGCGGTATCCTCCTTTCTTTTTTCTTTTTCTTCTTTTTTTAAAAAAATATTTTATTTATTTGATTGAAAGAGATTGAAAGATATCACGAGGAGGGAGAAAGGGAAGAAGAAGAAGCAGATTCCCCACTGAGCAGGGAGCCCCATGCAGACTTGATTCCAGGACCCTGGGATCATGACCTGAGCCAAAGGCAGTCGCTTAATTGAGTGAATCACCCGGGCATCCCTAACCATTTCCTCTTTTCCAATGTAATCTTACGTAACCTCTAGTACGTAATATACATAATAGCTATATTTTATTAGATAATTTATGAATTCTTAATTATAACCTTTGTTAAAAAATGGGGCGACGAAGATGCCATTTTCGTGTTCATAGATGATTGAAATGGGAGTTGTAATAGTTTCCTGGTGCTGCTGTCTGAAACTACCACTACCAGTGGCTTTAAACAACAGAAATTTATTCTCATACAGTTCTGGAGGCTAGAAGTCCAAAATCAGGGTGCTGGCAGGCCCACACTCCCACTGAAGTCTCCAGGGCAGGATCCTTCCTTGCCTCTTGCAGCATCTGGTAGCCTCTTGGCCCTCCATGGCTTGAGGCAAACTAATTATATATATATATATATATTTATTATAAATATATATTTATTATAAATATATATATTTAACATGTCACCTTGCAATCCTGATCTCTATCTCTTCACTAAAACTGATCCAGAGATCTCAAAATGCCATGTTAGGAAATTTACATAGCAACATTAAATTACTGACAGTATCCTAATAAAGACTCATCTTCCTTAACTAACGAGGATGCACTTTTTAAAAGGATTTAATGATTGGATTCCTGAGGTTGCTTAAACCATCAGTGTATCTGGCTGACACTATGTTTTCAAATGTCATAAAACTATGAGTTACTCAGTGATGCCATTTCAAAGCATCTTGTTAGTGGCAAGTTCTGTCTGACATTCCCTTAAAATTGCAAAAGAGTAAAAATAGTGTTACTTTGTATTCTGAGTCTAAATTTGGTTTCAGTTTTGTTGATGACGCTTTTTCTGCTGTTATGAGCATGAACTGGGGACCCTAAACTGCCAGAATGAACCCATTCAGCTGGTTAAAAATAGCATCTAGATACTCCAGCTGGTTACAACTAAATTGCATTGGAGAGATGTTTAATTAATGGAGTTTTTTAAAAAAGTTATTTACATTTACATTTTAATTTGAAATATCTGTAGCAGAACCTTATCTTGGAACTCCTAAAAAACTTTAATGTAAAAACATGCATTCTGGAGTTTACCACTCTTATCATTAAAATAACTGAAAAGTCCCCAGTTGAAAGACTAATGCCTTAATAAATTTGACAATTTTTACAGCTTATCCAACTTCTTTCACAATGCTGTGTAGACAACTATTTGACACACATAAGACCACAGCAAGCATGTCTCAGCAACTGCTTTTATCTTAGCAATTCCTTTTATATCAGAATAGACATGATACATTTTTGACAAGTTATTCAGTGGTATATTATAATCTAATCTAAAAACCTAATTTTTTTCTCCAGTTTTATTTTATCTAGTAAGTCTCCTTTGTGTTCATTTTTTTTTTAAAGATTTTATTTATTTATTCACAAGAGACACAGAGAGAGAGGCAGAGACATAGGCAGAGGGAGGGAGGAGAAGCAGGCTCCATGCAGGGAGCCTGATGCAAAACTCAATCCCGGGACCCCAGGATCAAGCCCAGAGCTGAAGGAAGCTACTTAACTGCTGAGCCACCCAGGTGTCCCCCTTAAAAAAATTTTTTAAAATTTATTTATTCACAAGAGACACATAGAGAGAGGCAGAGACATAGGCAGAGGGAGGTTGTGTTCATTTTTTTAAAAAAGGAATTACTCGAGCAGCCTGGGTGGCTGAGCGATTTAGCGCTGCCTTCAGCTCAGGACGTGATCCTGGAGACCCGGGATCGAGTCTACGTCAGGCTCCCTGCATAGTGTGTGTGTGTCTCATGAATAAATAAATAAAATCTTAAAAAAAAAAAGTAATTACTCCTCTCAGGGCACCTGGGTGGCTTAGTGGTTGAGTGTCTGCCTTTGGCTTAAGGTGTGATCCTGGGGTCCTGGGATCGAGTCCCACATCAGGCTCCCCTCAGGGAGCCTGCTCCTTCCACTGCCTGTGTCTCTGCCTCTCCCTCTGTCATGAGTAAATAAATAAATAAAATCTTTTAAAAAAAGTAATCTCCCAACGTGGGGCTCAAACTCACAACCCTGAGATCAAGAATCACATGCATGCTTCACTGACTTGAGCCAGCCAGGTGCCCCTGTTTTTAAGGTATTCCTTGTGTTCATTTGTGTAACTCTGTATAAAAACAAGCAAAACACAGACAACTGAAAATCTTTATTTTCATGTATCTGAATCATAAAACCTAGACTTTGAAGGAATTCACTAGATATGTATTTTGTGCATTTCGAGGTTAGATCAGTGATGGTAACCAACATGGTATGGGCTCTCAAAGGTATTTGGAAATATATGGGGGCATTTTTGGTTGTCTCAATACGTAATGGCACACCTGGCATCAGGTTTCCTGGAGCCAAGGATGCTAAGTGATTTGCACTTGTCTCACCTTAAATGTCAGCAGAAGAGTGATTATGTTTTTGTAAATATCTGATGTTGTAACATAACCCCAACTTTAGCAAGCTCTTTTTTGGTAGAATTTGTCTTTTCCCCACTTGTAACTTTGGATGGGTCTATTAAGGAGATTTCATTGTCAGATTTCAATTTTGTTCATATAAAATTTAGTTGATGACTCTAAGTAGTTCAATTAGGCAGTTAGTTCACAATTAGTTCAAATGTCCAAATTGTTTATTTTTTGGAATGTTTGTGTTTTCTTGCAAAATCATGTGATTTAGGGGGACTAAAATCAGAAGATTTCACTGCATGAATTACAAGAAGTTGAGCAATTTTAGTCACACTAAAATGAGACCAAGTGAGTGCTTTCATTGTACTTTCTTGTCTTCACAAGATTTCATGTGAAACATGTATAGGCACTTGCTTTCATTTCATTGACTATTAGTTGAATATCACTTGGTTTCAAATTGTCTCTTTTTGCAATGAGACGTAATCTTATTTATTTATCAGATTACAATTTCTAACTAATGACTCATGTCTACTTGTAAAGGTAATTGTCACTAGAAAATTTTTTTAAAAGATTTAAAGTACCCAAAACTTACCATGAGCTATAAGCTCAAATAGTTTTTTAAAAAATATTTTATTTATTTATTCATGAGAGACACACACACACACAGAGAGAGAGAGAGAGAGAGAGAGAATGGCAGAGACATAGGCAGAGGGAGAAGCAGGCTCCATGCAGGGAGCCCGATGTGGGACTCGATCCCTGGACTCCGGGATCACACCCTGAGCCGAAGGCAGGCAGGCCTCAACTGCTGAGCCACCCAGGGATCCCATGTAAACTCAAATAATTATCATGACATATTTCACTTGTTTGCTGCATGACCTACTGTTGCTTTCTGAAGCTTTCTGACAAGAGCAAGCACCGAGGAGAAGCATCTGAGTCTCGTCAGGCATTTGACGAATTGGATTAATGTGTTCTGGGGTAAGTCTACCTCCCTGTATGATTGTATGGAAGAGGTCATGTGCAAGTCTGACTTAAAAAAAAAAAAGACTCATGCAGGATTACTACCTATTCAGGGTATTATTTATATCCCAAAGATGGCTTAATAAAAAGCTATAGCTCAAGATCTGCATAAAAGTGAAGAAACTTGAGTACAAGTTAATATGACAGGTCCCAGTGTTTTCAAAGTTGGTGTTTTTAATGACACTTTAAAAATAGTTACAATGTATAATGGTGATTTGTACCTGATGGGATCTCAGCCTCCTAATGGTCTTGTTTGGTCTAGTCCAAGCTAGTTTCATCCTTTTCGTTTTCCTCAGTCCCATCTTATCATTTCTATGACAGCCTCGTTTAAACAATTCTGAGGGAGGCATAGCCCCTTCTCAAGATTTTTTCATTTCCCCGCATCCAGGTCCCAATTCTAAACTCCCGGGGTCGACACAATCTCCATTTGAGATTGTGGAGGAGGGGACACTTCATTTCTTGGTCTTTCCTTGGCTTGTTTTACTGGGGGGTGAATGGCAAGTTTGCCTGTGTTTATTTAATTCCCACCAAACAACTTGGCAAAAATGATGGCTCTCTTATTTCCTGTGTTCTCTTTTACTTATGTCAGGAGGCTTATGCCTTAGCTTTGTTTGTCATAGTTTTATTTATTTAAGTAATCTCTAAACCCAACATGGGGCTCAAACTCATGACCCTGAGATCAAGAGTTGCAAGCTCTTCCAACTGAGCCAGCCAACTGCCCTCATGCCTTAGCTTTGTAATGTGTCTTCCTTTGGCCTGCAAGTGGCTTCTACACAGGTGGACATCTATGCCCACCCACATGAGGCCCATGGAAACTACTAAATCTTCTCCAATCCCCTTAGGAGGGAAACCCAGGGGTTTGTTCTAGCTCCTCTTTGCTGGTTGCCTTCTCTACTGTCTTGCTTCCTTAGAACCCAGAGTGCTCTGTATGCTGTGACTTTCAAAATACTCCACATTTGGAGCTGAACACATGTTCTATTTACTTTGAGATTTCTCAATTAAAGGTTTTCCATAAAGCGTTCTCTGGTGACTGACCCCCACCCGCACTCCCTGACTGTCACTATGCTTCTCCAAAGCTCTCCTTTTCCTATCTCCTGTTGAGAGATTTTTTTTTGGATCTATTTGTGGCAAGGGGTGGAGGGACAGGTGAAAAATCTGTTCTCCTGGTTTATATCTATTTTTTGTAGTATTTTGTCTTATCTGGGCAAGGGTGGGGGAGGCAATTTCCTTGTGACCTTAGACATGAAGAATGCAATACCTTGTTCCCTCCCTATTGTGTAGAAAAAATTATGCTGTGAGAGGATCAGCTATTTTACTGAGCAGGTGGGAAAGAGTGCACTATTAATACTTTGAAATATCATCATGCCACACAAATTAAACAAATACAATGAACTCCAAAATTATCACCTTAAAAATCAACCATTTCTTCTTCCTTGAAATTTCTTGGAAAAGTTTGGCTAGATGTTTAAAGTTCCTTCAAAGAAATTCTTCAGTTTTCCAATTGCTGATAGATGATGACAATTATTCTTTGATTTGTCAAAGATTAACACAAACAGGACAGTCACCTGTCATCCCCTTAAACACTGGTAATAGTGAGATTTTCTTATAGAGAAATGTGAATTGGTGGTCTGAAGGAAAGAAGGAAGGAGAAGAGAAATTAAAGAAAAGTTAGAATAAGGGGAGCAGGAATCTTGTCAAGAGGGGAAAAAAGTGCCCTACTCACAGAACAGTTATTTTTTTAAAGATTTATTTATTTATTTAGAGAGCGAGCACATGGTTGAGCTGGGGGGGGGAGGGGTGATAGTGGGAGGGGCAGAGGGAGAGTATCTCAAGCAGACTCCTTGCTGAGCTCAGAGCCCAATGTGAGGCTCGATCTAATGACCATGAGATGATGAGCTGAGGTGAAATCAAAAGTCGGATGATTAACCGATTTAGCCACCCAGGCACCCCTACAGAACACTTCTGACACCACATGTGTGTGTGGGAGGAGTTTCCCACACCAGCCAATTCTCTAAATCTCTCAAAACCAACTGGGTATCCTACACTTCAATTGACACTACCCAGATATGCAGAGACACCCCCCTCCAAGTCAAGTGCCCATTTCCACAAGACTGCCCCCGCTTCAGAGGCCAATAGCAAGTCCCAAATTGTTGTTTGTACTTCTGACCAACAGGCTATAAATCAGGAGTTTCTACAGCCCCCTCTTCGGTTCAATAATTTGCTATATTGACTCACACAACTCAGGGAAACATGCTTACTGGTTTATTATGGAGTATATAATAAAGGATATGGGTGAACAGCCAGATGAAGGGGCATAGGGCAAAGTCTAGATGGATCCTGAGCATGAGGGCTTCTTTACCCTTGAAGTTGGGGGTGTGCCACCTTTCCTGGCACACAGATGTGTTCATTAACCCAGAAGCTCTCTGAGCCGTGTAGTTTGGGGATTTCTTTCTTTCTTTTTCTTTCTTTCTTTTTTTTTTTTTTTTAAGTAATCTCTGTGCCCAATATGGGGCTTGAACTCATGACTTGGAGATCAAGAGTCGTATGCTTTACCAACTAAGCCCCTCTCTGTAGGTCTGGGGGTTTTATGGAAGTTTCATCATGTAGGCGTGATCAATTATTAACTCATTCTCCAGCGTCTCTCTCCTCTCCATAGGATGGGGCTTGGGCTGAAAATCACAGTCCTCTAATAATGCCCTGCTCTTTCTGACAACTAGCTCCCATCTTGAATTTATCCATGGGCCCACCAAGCATCACCTCACTAGAACAAAAGATGTTCCATTCCTATCACTCAGTAAACTCCAAAAGTTTTAGGAGCTCTGGGTCAGGAACTGGGAACAGAGATCAAATATATATTTCTTATTATGGTATATTTGTGTTAGGTGAGATAACTTGACCTGATGGATGTAACATTCAATATGACAGAGGGAAAAGGTCATGACTGGTAGGATCTAAGGAAGTTTTAGGAAACATCCATATAGCCCTTTTCTTAAGTAGGCAACATGGAAAAGCTACTCTGGCTAATAATTCAGATAAAAAGTGTACTACATAGGTGATCTCAATCTCTGACTAAAAGAAAATTTGGGGAATTTGCAAAAAGGAAAAAGGTCCCGATGAGGGAAGAGATTCCACAGTAAAAACTTTTGTACAAACCTGTGCTGTTTCAGAAGACCCAGAGTGGGGTTCAAATTCAGATGGATATGTGAATATTGTTTCACCATCCTCAGGAGTGAGGAAATGTCTCTTACGATACAAGAAACTACTTGAAATTTCAAATAAGAGAGAAATATTCTTGGGGAAATCCTAGAGGAATTCCTTCATCTTCCTAACTTCATATCACTTGGTTCAAATCTACCAGTCCACCTCCATCTGTTCCTGCAATCTGCCTTTCCTCACTTTTTAATGTCCCTGCTCCTGTCCCAGCCAAGTCCTCCACCTGAATTCTGGATTCTTGTCCCTCTCATCTTCCCATGGACTTTTCTGCACATAAACTGCTTGTCCTTCCAGAACAATTCTGTCAGCACATAAACTGCCTAAGTGTCTCCCATTGGTTGACCCCATGGGTCTCTCTTCTGTTTCCTCATTTTCTCAATTCATTGTGTCTAACCTTCTTATAAACAAAGGGTTGTTTATTATCATTGTGTATACATCCCCTCATCCCATTCTCTCTTAACTATCTCCAGGCAATCATCTAAAATAATAATATTCAGTTGTTTACTTTTTTTCTTTCTTTTTAGAGAGAGTGTGTGCACATGTGCTTGAGTGAGCAGGGATAGGGGTGCAGCAGAAGAAGAGATAGAGAATCTTAAGCAGGCTCCACACCCAGGACAGAGCCCATCTCAGGGCTCCACCTCATGACCCTGAGATCATGACCTGAGTTGAAATCAAAAGTTGGACACCTAACTGACATGAACCACCCAGGAACTCTGTGTTTCTTAACTTGATAAAAATTTAGTTACCCATGTACTGAGCTCCTTTATACCCTTCATGGCCAATGTTCATAAAATAATTAAGAGTTGACTTTATTCACTGTTTCCACATACTCTCCCCACTTCATTGGATTCTAGTTTAACTTCTAGCCCACGAGTGTACTGTGAACTCTATGTTCTAAATCCAAAGTTTTATCAGTCTTTATTGGTAGATTATTAGTATTTGACACTATTAATTACTTTCTTCTTCAAATGCTCCCTTCTATTGTTTTTATGACCCTCTCCCCTTCTAGGTTTCCTCCTGTCTTTCTGGCGCATATATCCTAGCCCTGTGGGCTAATCTTTCTTCATTCTTTAAATATCGATAATTTTTAGGGTTCTATCTGGGACTCTCTTCCTGACACACTTCACATTTCCCCTCAAAAATTTCATCCACTGTATAGTTTCACATATTATCCTTATGTCAAAAATTCCATCCCTTTTTCTCCTGAGCTTCAGACCTATATGTCCACCTAATTGCTTAACATTTCCATTATATACAGTTTGCCCTGCAGCCAGGAACTTATACAAAGCACAAATATGGAAGAATACTTCTCTAACATAATGGGAAAAGAATTGGTGAGAAAAATTTGTTACATGTATGTTAAACCATTGTTTAATAGGTAACCCATTAATTAGAGTGTTAACTATTTAAAGAAAATTCATAAAAAATTAAAGTGGAGTGTTTATTTAAATGTGACATTCTTTCCTTCACGGGCACAGGTAAAACTTTTGTACAATGAAAGTAGAAGAAACAAAATGGCAAATAGGTATGGTGATAGATTAAAGTCTAATATCAAAAATATTTATAAAGAAAAATATTTCCCCCAAATTTATTTATTTATTTATTTAGAGAGCATGTGCACATGTGAGTTGGGGGAGAGGCAGAGGGAGAGGGAGAGAGAGCAAGATCATGACTGGACCCGAAATCAAAAGTTGGATGCTCAGGGGTACCTGGGTGGCTCAGTCAGTTAAGTGTCTGCCTTTGGCTTGGGTCATGATCTCAGAGTTCTGGAATTGAGCCCCATGCCAGGCTCCCTGCTCAGCCGGGAGTCTGCTTCTTCCTCTCCCTATGCCCTCTGCCTGCTGCTCCCCCTGCTTGTGCTCTCTCTCTCTGTCAGATAAATATATGAAATTTTAAAATAAAAAGAGAGAGAGAGAGTTGGATGCTCAAGTAACTGAGCCACCCAGGCACTCCTAATGAAAAATATTTTTAAAGAAATTATTAAGTTCACAATGGAAAAATGGAGGATGGCTGTGATAGTAGAGAAAATCACATAAAATGACATATAAATGTTAATTTAACATTTACAGATTGTTGAGAGGAAAGCAAGATAATAATATAGACAAAAATTAAAAAATTTATTGATAATACTTTGGAGAAACTGGAAAGTCACCATTTCTTGGGAGCACTATTAATTGGTTCAGCCTTCTTGAAGAGCAATTTGGAAATAATGAGCCATAAAATTTTAGACTTTCTTTTCCCAGTAATTGTAATTCTGAGAATTTATTCTACAGAAATAATTCCAAAGAATACATGAACTATGCTTAGAGAGATTATCTTAGTTTATTTATTATAGAAATAAATTCTACATCAAATAGGATGGGGGTATTTGGCTCAATCTGTGGGGCATACAACTCTGGATCTCAGGATTGTGAGTTCTGTCCCTATGTTGTATGTAGAGATTGCTTAAAAATAAAATTAAAAAAAAAAAAAGAGGAGGAAACTTAAAAATTTATATTCTGCTGACTTAATGGACTATTTTGCAATCATTGGAAGTAATAGTTATGAAGACTGTGTGTATTTTTTTTTCAGATTTTACTTTTAGGGGCACCTGGGTGGCTCAGCAGTTCAGTGTCTGCCTTTGGGTCAGGGCATGATCCTAGGGTCCTGGGATCTAGTCCTACAAGGGCTCCTTGCTGGGAGCCTGCTTCTCCCTCTGTGTCTCTGCCTCTTTCTCTGTGTCTATCATGAATAAATAAATAAAACTGAAAAAAAAGATTTTATTTTTAAACAATCTCTACATGAAATAGGAGCTCAAAACTTATAACCCTGAGATCAAGAGTAAGATGCTCCACCAACTGAGCCAGCTAGGTGCCCCTGTATATGTTTTGTATACAAAGAACAAAAGACTTGTATGTATGTAGCAAAAGAATTCTAAGTAAAAAAATGAAAAGATGATTTTTATCAATAAAGATTGTTTATTTAAAACAATACATTTTGAAAAGATCATAAAATGTAATCAGTAGGGCTTACATAAATTGGTTATCAGTATAATTTTTTAAAAGAAATTATAATAATAAAACTCATTAAAAAGATTTATTACTTTGATATTAATGCATATTTTTAAAAGGTTAAATTGAAGGAAAAATTTTCTTTCTTGAGAAGAATAAATAGGTATTATGATGTCAAAAGATAGTCTCTTATCAAATAGCTGCCCAAATAGTGAACAAAACCTAAAATGCTTTCATTTAATTCTTTTTCCTTTTGTTTAATCCATGCATATTTCAGAGAAAAGTTCATCCAAACCTCAGATTCATCTTTTAATTCATAAGAATGCTGATTTGGAAAATTTAGTGTTCTGTGTCCATGCATCTCACTTATTAGATATTCAGTGTTTTCATGTTTTGCTGACAGAAATCACAAACTTCTTATGATTCTACTTGGGAAAACCATGCCCCCCTTTCATACTGATAAAAAATACTGTGACACTTTGTAAAGGCATAGTGTTCTAGTTACAAGTTTATTCTGTTTTTATGAAGAGAAAAGGGTCAGAGTGAGTTATATAAGTAGGTCTCCTGTGAAAAGAGATTCTAAAATCCTGAAACAAAGAAAAATAGAAGTTATAAACACAACTCATTAAGGCCTACGAAGAATGAAGGGGTAGGTTTTTCAAGGCCATTTAGAGGTGAATTGGGTCTTAATTTTGGCTTAATTAGCAATCAATACCAAACATTTGCTTTTTTTCTTTTCCAAGGCAAGACGCCAAGGCAAAACATGCAGTTTGGTCAAAGCTCATAGTTTTTTTTACTATGGTGCAAATAATGGTAACATAATTACCAAAGATGGTTGTATCATCCCTTTAAACATTCATATTTTCCTTAAGTTTTGATACTTTGACAGTCAACACTAAGTAAATTTAATATTTGTGTAATATGACACATGGTGACATTTAAACTGAAAATATTGAATTTCATTAAGTTTGTTTAAGAACTTGTAATGGGGACACCTGGGTGGCACAGTTGGTTGGGTGACCAACTCTTTGTTTTGGCTCAAGTTGTGATCTCAGGGTCATGATCTCAGGGTTATGAGATTGGACCTGGCATCATGCTCCGTGCTCAGAGCGGAGTCTACTTCAGACTCTCTCTCCCTCTCCTTCTTCCCCTCCCCACTGCACTGTCTCTCAAATAAATAAATAAATATTCAAACAAAACAAAACAAAACACCAAATTTATAATGGTATGACAGTGAAAAGGTCATGTTTCAATCTTTTATGTCCCACTTATTCATGTAAAATGAAATCAAACTTTTGTCATCAAGTGTTTTTCCTCTTAAGATTTTAGTATTTATTTATAATAAATAAATAAATAAATAAATAAATTAAATAAATTAAATAAAAAAATAAGTAAAGTAAAAAAATAAGTACGCTTCACACCCAGCATAAAGTCCAACACAGGGCTTGAATCATGACCCTGAGATCAAGATCTGATCAAGATCTGAGCTGATGGATGCCTGGGTGGTTGAGCGTCTCTACCTTTGGCTCAGGGATAACCCAGGAGTCCTGGGATCGAGTCTCACATCGGGCTCCCTGCATGAGCCTGCTTCTCCCTCTGCCTATATCTCTGCCTCTCTCTCTGTGTCTGTCATGAATAAATAAATAAAATCTTAAAAAAAAAAAAAAGAAAGACCTGAGCTGAGATCAAGAGAGAGTTGGATGCTTAATTGACTGAGCCATCCAGCTGTCCCGATAGATGTTCATTTTAAAAGACAACAATTCAGTTAAAAGGCTACAAATCATCTTGTTTGTGCTTCCAAATGATAAGATAGTTGTCACAGAAATCGAGACGAGCGGAGATGGCATATTTGCGTATCTGCTTGAGAATTAATCATCAAGAATTTTTGAGAAAACGAATGCCTCTTTCAGGGTCCTTCAAAGGGCAAAGGGATGATTTTCTAGACACTTCCATGTTGGGAAGTGTTAGTTTAGATTGTGATTCACAGTATAGCTGTTTTAAGGCTTCACTTTCCATGAGTATTCTCACCTTGAAAACAACATATGGTCTCCACCTGTGAACAACAGCCAGATCTTTCCTGTTCTTTTTTTTTTTTTTTAAGATTTTATTTATTCATAAGAGACACACAAAGAGAGAAAGAGACATAGGCAGAGGGAGAAGGAGGCTCCCCATAGGGAGCCCGATGTGGGACTTGATCCCAGGACCAGGATCATGCCCTGAGCCAAAGGCAGACGCTCAACCGCTGAGCCACCCAGGTGTCCCTTTCCTGTTCTTTATAGAATTTTTTTAAATGAACATTTCTTTCTCCTCCATCAGCCTTTTTCTCTTCTGAAGTTTTATATGAAGAGAGACATTCTCTAAATCATTTGTCTGAATAAATTTATCAAAAATTGCTTCATACATGCCACATAGTCATAGATATGTCTTCTCACAAAGTCTGTATTAACATCTAGGAAACTGCTGCCTCTACTCTTTTTCAAAAGAATAAAACAGGATTTTATATCATGTTCAAGAGTAATTCTGAACTGTAACTGTGATTTGGAGAACACAGGTCTGTTTAACGATTTTGTTTGAATGCTTCAATAGATTAGCAAGGCAGGAGAAATTGGTTTTAGAATGGATCTCTTTATTACTGTGTGGCCTACGTTTTCTCTCCTGGAGTGTCATGATCAGGTGGTTGTTTTTTTTTTTTTTTTAAAGGTTTTATTTATTTATTCATGAGAGACACAGAGAGAGAGGCAGAGATGTAGGCAGAGGGAGAAGCAGGCTCCCTACTTGGAGCCTGATGTGGGACTCGATCCCCAGGACCCCAGGAATCACGACTTGAGCCAAAGGCAGACGCTCAACCACTGAGCCACCTAGGCGCCCCTTGATTGGGTTTTGATCTTGGAGTCTGGGATCCCTCAATCTTATTACAGCATTGCTTAGATTTTAGTATTTCTTTGATTAGGTTCAAATGTGCTATGGACTGAATGTGTGTCCTCCAAATTCCTAGATTGAAATACAGTCCCTCATGTGATGGTATTTGGAGCTGGGGCATTTGGGAGGTAATGAAGTCATGAGAGCGGAATCCTCATGAATCGGATTAGTGGCTCTATAAGAAGAGGCCAGAGAGCTAGCTTGCTCTCATTCTGCCATGGGAGAACACAATGAGAAGCCAGTTGTCTGAAACCCAGAAGAGGGCCCTCACCAGGATCTGATCATGCTGGCATCCTGATTGTGGCCTCCAGCCTCTGGAACTTTGAGAAATAAATTTTTGTTGTTCATAAGCTACCTAGTTTATGGTGTTTGTTATAGGAGCCTGAGCTAAGACAAAGTGTGGTTTGGATTCCTTGCTGTAGTTCCTTAGAAGGAAAGCCATGTAAAAAAAAAAAAAAAAAAAAAAAAAAAAAAAAAAAGACAAGTTGTCCTCAAATAATAATGGCATAGGGATAGGATAACCATAGTCACAACCTTGTTCAAAAAGGGGTGAAAGGAGGCAGGTAGCAGTTTTAGAACCAAGCTGGCCACGTGCCACCATGTCTTCCCACTCCAAGAACAGGAAATATTCTTTAATTAGGGCTCAGTTCTGCTACTGAAAGTAGTTTCCTGTGGCTCTTGGTTCTGCCTTCTGGGTTCTGAGTCACACTTTTTTTTTTTCCCCCACAAGAAATGGCATGTGCTTGCATTTGAGTAGTTTGATTTCTGTTCAGAAGCCTCTTCTTATTTTGAAGTGTTTTTGATCCATTTAACCCAAGCTTTCAAAGATTTCATAGCTTCCTACATACTTCCTATGTAAGTTGTGTATCAAGTTAGGATGTGCTCCTTTAGATAAAAGCCACATTTGTCAATGCCCTTCTACCTTGTGCTGAGACACAGGGTACTGTGGAGGATCTATCAACAACTTATTTCTGAGGTTTAACAAAAGGTCTTATAGCGACATTTTTATTTTATGTTATGTTATTTTATTTTAATTCCAGTGTAGTTAATCTACAGTGTTATATTAGTTCCAAGTGTACCATATGTGATCCAATGCTTCCATACATCACCAAGTACTCATCATGACCAGTGCAATCCCTATTCCCCATCATTTATTTTCTCCACCCCACCCTCCCCTGTGGTAACCATCAGTTTGTTCTCTACAGTTAAGAGTCTGTTTCTTGGTTTGTCTTTCTCTCCCCCTCTTCCACCCTCACTCTTTTTTTTTCTCAATGTGAATCTCTATTTGCAAAATGTCAACTTCTAAGTAATTTCCCATTCAACCTTCAGAATTTGAATACAAATGTATTTAAATGTTTGAAAAATAAATCTAACCCACATAGCCAAAATACTAAACTTTGATTTTTTTCAGAATGAAGTGAAATATACATATTTATTTCTCAAAATTTTTAGTAATTACTTAATTAATTTTCCAAATCTTTATTTAAATTCATTATTTAATGTGCAGTGTAATATTGGTTTCTGGTGTAGAATTTAGTGATTCATCACTTTTCATAAGACACACAGCACACGTGCACTCCTTTATCTTCATCACCCATTTCTTGCCTTCGCCAACCGACCTCCCCTCTAGCAACCCTCAGTTTGTTCTCTAGAGTTAAGAGTCTGTTTTTTGGTTTGCCTCTCTCTTTTTTTTCCTATGTTAATTTGTTTTGTTTCTTCAATCCACATATGAGTGAAATCCTATGGGATTTGTCTTTCTTGGACTAACTTACCTCATTTAGCATAGTATTCTCTTGCTGCGTCCATGTCCTTGCTCTAGCCACACTCTTGACCTGAGCTTTCCCCTGAGGCTGCATTTTGCTGGCAGTATTATCATCTCCATTTTATAGATGAGGAAGCTGAGGCCTTAAATCACTTAACCTTCTTAAATCACTTAACCTTTTGGTTAAGCACATATTGCCAATTTCCTCCCCTTCTTGAAATCTAAAATCAAACAGGAGGAACCAGAAGTGTAGAGGAAAAATAAAAAGAAAAAACCAGGAAGAGTCTGTCTCTAATACAAGTTCAAAATGCTGGGGCATATGAGGGAGAAAGAAGATCAAGCAGGCTTCCTGGAAAAGGCAGCTTGGCTTTGGACACACCCAAGAAGAGGGATGGAGGGGTACTTCAGGCAGAGAAAACAGAAGAGAGAGGATTGATGTGATGAGGAAGAGAGGCTACTGCTGGAATGTAGGGCCTTCTTTGGGGTGGATGGTGTGGTGGTGATGATAGTGAAGTGTAATGAGATATATGATTGGAAGTGGAGGGTTGAGTGAATTTTGGAAGACTTGGAATCCTGGGCTGAAGAGGTTCGATTTAATTGAACAATGATTCAAGAATTTTTGAAACGATCTGTTGGTTCTACTTGTCTACATAATCATTTTTGTGTCTCTGTGCTTTCATACTCCAGGAGGTTATTGTTCTTTCTGTATTCTAGTCTGAATAATGGACATGAAAACAGTTTAAAATGGAACTAGTATGCCATAGTGGTTGAGAGCTAGAATTCTGGACTCAGGCTGACCTGGATTAAGACCAAGTCTACCACCTCCCATTTGCATCTCTTTGGGCAAAGGTCTTAACATTTTTTTTTTTTTTTGAGAGAGAGAGAGAGAATTTGAGCAAGGAGAGGTGGAGTGAGAGAGAGAATTTTTAAGCAGTTTCCATACTCAGCCTGGAGCCTGACATGGGGCTTGATGTCAAGATGAGCTGAGCTGAAATCAAGAGTCATACTGGGTCCTAACTTTTCTAAGCCTCTGTTACCTCACCTTGAATGGGAATACCTATCTCAGAAGTTTGCTATGAACATCACAGGAAATAATATGTACTAACTGCTTAGCATAGATTAGGACACATGGTAAATTATCAGTAAATATTGTTATAAATAATATTATTGAAATTTAAAAATTACTGTATAAGAGTATTCTGTGAATAGAGTGAATAGAGACTCATATTCAGCTTGTGCCTTGCATACTAAACCATAGTGACCCCATGATCCTCCCATAGGTGGTCCTTTAACTAATTCCTACAAATGTGCTAAAGTAGCCCTTCACCAAGGATCCTTAAGACCTCTCAATTAAAGAGAGTATATAAATACCTATTTTCTATCAATTAGCATTTGATGCATACTAAACTTTGTGACTTTGTGGCTTCATGGCTTCACTTATTTAGCTCATTGATTCCATTGTTTGCAGTCTGGGCTGGGCTCAACTAGCTGGTTCTTCTGGTGATCTTGGCTGGGTTCACTCATGTGTCTCCAGTCACTTGGTGAGTTGGCTGTCTATCTGAGGTGACTGAGTCACATATCTTTTATCCTCTGGCAAAATAATCCATGTTTGTTCTCATGGTGGCAGAGTTCCAAGAGCTGCAGGTGACAAACTCCAGAGTGAAAGTACTTTTTAAGTTTTTGCTTGCATCACATTGGCCAAAGTAAATGGTATAACCTACCCAGATTCAAGAGTAAAGAAATAGACTCTACCTTTTGGTTGGAGGAAAAACATTTCTTTTGTAATTTACTGTACTTCTTATGTTGTTTACACAAGACCTTTTGAAGTCTCAGCTAAACTACCTATGTCGAATAGTCCTAGAGCTCTGTAAATTCTTTCAAGTCTTACTAGAGATGCATATAGTTATGAATCTTAAGTCTATCCTCAAATTCCTTTTTCCTATGTCACTAACAAATACTTGATCTTGTTTCTTCAAGAACTGGTAGGAAGACCTTGAATCAACTTCTGAATAATTATTTATTGTTTTTTTTTTAATTTTAAAAAATATTTTATTTACTCATTTGACACACATGCACACAGAGCACACAAGCAGGGAGAGCAGCACGCAGAGGCAGAGGGAGAAGCCGACTCCCGGTTGAGCAGGGAGACCTAGGAGGGGCTCCATCTGAGGACTCTGGGATTATAACCCCAGCTGAAGGCAGTCACCCAACCAATGGAGCCAGCCATGTGCCCCTGTTTAACTGGTTGTTAATCATGGGAATTAAATGCTAGTTTTACTAGTAAAGATGTTAATAGAATCATGAACATTTAGAGACTCCTCTAAAGCAGATACATTGTCTAATTTAATGGACAATGGAAAAGGGTCTTTGGGCTTTCTTTATTTTATTTTTTTAAGATTTTATTTATTTATTCATGAGAGACACACACAGAGAGAGGCAGAGACACAGGCAGAGGAAGAAGCAGGCTCTGTGCAGGGAGCCTGATGTAGGACTCGATCCCTGGACTCCAGGCTCACACCCTGGGCTGAAGGTGGCACTAAACCACTGAGCCACCAGGGCTGCCCATATTTTATATTTTATTTATTTTATTTTATTATTTTATTTTATTTTATTTGGCTTTCTTTATTAAGAATAAAATATGCTGGTTCTTTTGGCTTCAGGTATCTCTTTATCAGGAAATAAGTTCGGTCCAAGAATCCTTCCAATCCTAGGGTGCCCAAGGCCTCTCTGGTTATCTGTGAAGCTGACCTGCATTTTAAGGGACTTTAAGACCCAAGTGGATTGATTCTTTTTAATTCTGGTACCTTCTCTGGCTCTGGGCAACAAATGGTCTAAATGTGGTCATGGAGTCACTAAACGTGCTGGAATCCCTGTATTTCGAATTATGTAGTGTGTAGAGAGGAATTTCTTGATGCAAATAGTTTGCAAGCCTTTCTGCCTACTAAAAGCCTTATCTGTTTCCGCATTGCTTGAGAGGAGGGCTCCAGCGTGGGGCAACTGCTGCCTCTGGGCTGCAGGGAGAGGCTCGGGCACAAGGCCTGGCACCAGGGTGATGCCTCAGGGGCCCCTCAGAGGCCGCCGGGCTCCAGAGGCTCCCCAGGAGGCAGAGCCCCCCACCAGCCTGCGGAGGGGAGTCAGGTGGTCGCCACCTGGGCGAGTTTCACCTCCGCACCCAGGAAGCGGCCTCAGGAAGTCGCCGCGACCTGCAGAGGCATCTGCGTGCACAGAATCCAGCCACGCAGAGCAGAAGGGACGGGTTCGGTCCTCCCCCGGGCCCTGGCAGGGTCGGAGGAGGTCAGGGCTTCACCCCGCGGCCCTGGGGCGGCTCCTCCACCTGCAGCGAGAGGCCGCAGCCGGTGATGCGCTGGTGCAGCGGGTCCGCGAACCTGCGGAGGCGGCCGGCGCCCGAGCCTCAGGGTCACCTGTGCACCGGCCCGCGCAGAGGGGGGTCCTGGAGGTTGCTCAAAAGGCCTCGGGCCGCCCTGGGGGCAGAGGATGGCAGAGAAGGTGGTCCTGGAGGTTGAGCCTGGGAAGGAGGTTGGGGGTGGTCAGAGGCTGGAAGAGGGGGTGACTGGAAGAGGGGGTGTCGCGGAGTCTTTTTTGTCTACTGTTGAAGCAAAGGGACAGATCTACGCGGCTGCCGGGGGCACTGAGAGCTGGAATCATTCTCGAGAAACTTCCTCAGGAATGATCTCACTTATATGGCACAGGAGGTGTCTCTCTCTCTCTCTCTCTCTTTATATATATATATATATATATATATATATATATATATATATATATACACACACACACACACACACATTATATATGTACACATTGTTTATGTATATATACACAGTATACATAAAATGTGTATATAATGTATATTTTGGTAGGTTTGTGTTCTCTCCAGTTGAGGAAGACATTCCAAGTATCTTGCTTTAAGCATTTGTTTAAACACCTCTAGGAAGTGAACTTAGAGAATAGTCTTCTGTGTACTAAGCACTTTTACTTGATTTGAAAAGTGCTTACACCTTCTTTTGGAGAGAACTGTTGGTAATTCCTTTGACTAAATATGTGATTTTTGGTAAGGCTCTCCCTTCCGCGGGTTTGGCTTCTCAGAGTACCTCATTTTCCTGGCCAGTGCTTGCACAGGGATGGGAGAATTTAGTTGGACCAATCAGAGACCTTACCAGCCTTTATTTATTATTATTTTTTTAAATAAGGGGAGCTCGACCTCTCTTTTCTCTATGCTCATTTAAGGATAGTGGTGGATTACTGATGTGCAACCATTTGATTTCTAGAAACAATAATTTTCATGTTCTTTCCTTTCCACTTCCTTATGTTATATCCACTTGTTACTCTAAAGTGTTCCTCATTGCCTTGAGAAGAGAGCAAGAAATAACAGAATCTTAGGTTTAAAAAAAAAGCTTTCTTCCTCCAAATGGGGTTTTGAGAGTCAAAAGAGAGGACCCGTGAGGAGGAGACATAGATTTGATACTGTTGTTAGACAGTTAGCAAGAAACTAGAGAATAATGAGATCCTCTCATCTGCACCTCTGAGAAGATCAACGGAGGGATATGTAGGCCGGGAGGGGTGGAGTCTTCCTTGTAGGAGATCAGAGTGGGAAGATAAGAAGCCCTCATCTGGGGGGTCAGCTTTAGGAGCATGTTGAGTTTCACTGGTGGCTGTGTTGAAGGAGCCAATGGAAGCCAAGCTGGTCCTTGTAGATCATTCATCACCCTTCATGTGTGCCAGCTGTGGATTATACACCAGGAGGTCACTGGTCCATATGGAGACTTTGATAAGCTCTGTTGAAGTTGTCCAGTCTATACATTTCGAGGGTCCAGTACTCCTCTCTATTTTTCCCTCTTCTCTCTAATGACATGAGGGAGAGGAATCTTAAAATCCAGAAGAATGATGTTTTTTTTTTTCCATACAGTGAATGTTTTTCTCATCTCCACCCAGCAATCCATTCTTTTCCCATTAATAAATTGATAACACATATAAAATTTACATATATAAGTGGGCCTGTCTCTGGCAGGCTACCATCTAAAATAACAGGCCTCAAACTTTCTTGCATTTTCCATGACAGCTGAAGGACAGGAGGAAAGGAAAGAGCTGTTGAACATACCTACACTTTGTTGCTGGCCCGAGGTGGGGCAGGCAAAACTGGGACTGCAAAACTCATCAGCTGAGCCTGCATAGGTTTTTAATATCTGGTGGGTTGCACACATGGAACTTTGTAAATTTGAGTGGAAAAGCTTGGAGGATTTGGCAAAGCAGTGTTTTATTCATGCTACTCAGTTAAAAAAGAAAAATAAACTAAGAATGAGAACAGAGCAGATGGGTTACATAGAAAGTTCTGGAATATTCTGAGAACATAATAGATTAAGTAGGATTTTATGAACTGGCCTGGGAAGCTAATGATTGTTTCTATGAGAAAATGCATTCCAGTTTTCAACTCAGGATATCTGGAACACATCTCTCTTTGTCATAACTCCAGAAAGATTCACAGGAATTTTCTCTCTATTCTGAACTCAAAGATGGGAATGAACTATACTCTCTTTAAGCTGAAACTCCACGGATAGATGCAGGAATAAGTGGGTGGCAGTGTTAATTTTTTTCTCCGTGGAGAAAGGGAATTTTACAGCGGTGAGAGTAGGGTCTCTGATGCCAGGGTCCTATCCATACATGTCTTTATGAGACATAAAACAGCTTAGAAAAAAAGTGGGAACAGAGCCCAGAACTCAGGATTTGGTGGGAAAGCAGGCCAGAGCTCTCTTCCTGTGTATGAACCCTTGACTTCTTCACATGCTGCTTAGGGGCCAAATAGTTGATAATGTCACTAAAGCTTAGGCTATCTTCAAAGCTTGCTGGGCAAGCAACGTGATACTGATGGGGTATCTCCTTTCCTTTTCATTCTGGGACAACTGGACTTGATGCCTGGGCATACCCTGCAAACTCATGACATAGAGTGGGGCTAAAGCTTGGCCAGTACCTGAAAGGTGCTATCTATATAACTAGGGAACATTGGTTAAAAAAAAGAGAGAGAAAGAACTAGGGAATGTTGGTTCTTACTGATTAAATAAATTGAGCATGAGACAAAGATAGCATTTGATCTGTCTCGAGCAGATTTGATTTAAAAAGATCTTAAAAATATACTGAAAGTGGCTAAAATTTTTCTGTCTTTGCCTAGATATAATAATTTTGTTCTGGAAATATATATTAACATCTAAGCCTAAAGCAATGGAAATATTAGGTGTCACAGAAAAACAGATGAATAAGCAAGCTCTTTCTCTCTTTTTCCTCCACCCCTCTTACTTCCCCATTTTCTCCTTTCTTAAAGTTAATTTAATAGATAAAGGACAGCTTTAAATGACTATAAAAATAAAGATTATGTTTAGACAGTTTTCCCAGCTGGAATGCTCTGTTTAAAACACTCTGTTTTCATGGCCTGTACTGTTTATTTTACATTCAGAGATGTGGGCACATGGGAACCGTGTGCAGAAAATATCCGCTTCTGCGATTGATATAATACAGAAGCAGAGGGTAGAGGTTCAACAAGCTGTCTTTCTAAAGCCAGATGTACAATCTTTTCTTTTATTACTATTGGCAAATATCTTTAAGAGAGGGAGAAAAAAAGAAGCCATCCTGGAAACTAATGAAGAGATAAATCCATTCTGTCTCTGGAAGTATAACACCCAAGATTTACAGAAATAAAGTTCTCCGTGATCATTTGGGGTCTAATTCTGGTGGAATGCTCAGGACTGTTTCACTACTTGCATTGAAAAGTAACAATTGATTATGTAAACATGGTGCCTTAAACTTTCAGCACATCTACTATCAATGATCGCTTGTAAAAGCCTTCAAACTTGACTCTCTATGTTCAGTTTCAATTTTTCACTCTCCCAATCAATCCATTCTACATTCTTCCACCAGGGTGATCTTTAAAACTGTCAAACTGACCATGGCTCCACCCTGTCTTAAAGTTTTATAATGGCTGTTCTCTTATTGCTTCTAAAATAGGTAAAAACTTTTGGTCCTTTAGCAAAAACCAGCTTTCAAGTGTATATATATATATATATATATATATATATATATATATATATATATACATATATATATATATATACATATATATATGAAAAATGTTATATCTATAATATTTTTTGACCACATACTTTGAGCCTGAAAAAAGAAAAACTATGTAATAGTTGCCAATATTTAAAAATTGGAGAATTTGATAGAAAAATCTGAATATCCTGCTATTATTAAATTCATATAGAATACTTTACATACATGTATAATTTTTTTTACCACGTCCTTTGAGCCTGATAAAAGAAAAACCATGTAATAGTTGCCAACATTTAAAAATTGGAGAATTTGACAAAAAATCTGGATATTCTGCTATTACTAAAACGCTGGAAGCTCTGGCAACACTACCCTTCTATTTTGTGTAAAAATAATTAAACTGTTCCATTTGGAAGGGCACAGTTTCCCTAGTTTCCCACAGGATCGTACACTTCCTGTCTTTTTTTTTCATTTACATCATTTCATTTTACTCATTTACACGATCTGTTTGGCATTTATAGGCATTTAAATTTTCAACTCCTGGATTGTGGGCCCAAGTCCAGCTCCTTAGCCTCACTCACATATAAGGACCATCTGACTCTTATTAACTTTTTTAGGCTCATTTCTCACATTTTCTCCTCTTGAATTTTATGCTGCAAAAATATAGGTTCCCCTAAGACATTGTGTGATTTTACCATTTCCAGTCTTTACTGTCTATCTGAAAAGCCTTCCCCGCTTACCAAACTATTTTTTCCCTTCTGGAAAGTGTTATCTTGATTTCCTTAGAGTTAACCATTCTTGGAGTTTTTTCTGAGCATTGAATGTATTTCCATGATTGATTATACTATATATCTTACTAATTTGTGTAAAATAAGGAGAAACTTCCCTTTACGAGCTGCAGCTATCAAATTCCTTGTGGGGAGGTCCAAACCTTCGAAGAGGGGTAATTTGGTAAGCTTGCTCCAGAGCTGCGGCTGAGCCCTCAGGACTGAGAAGGCAGTTGTTCCAGGACTCAGAGACCCAGACAAGTCTTGGCAGGGGTTCCTCTTGGGCCAGAGGGGGGCAGGTAAAATTGAGAAGACAGAGAGAGGAGACATGGAAAGAGGACAGAAATTTCAAATGGAGGACTTTCAAGTAAAAACCAAGAAAATAAGAAGAAAATAAATGCAGAATTAATTGAGAAGAATGAAAAGAGGTTGGCTCTTCAGAATAGACTGGGAATGGAAAGCAAGTGGGGCAAGGCAATTGCTTTTTCACCACAAGCCAGTAGTGTTTGAACTTTAAAAATCAAATTCATAAAAAAAAAAATCAAATTCATGTAATAGTTTGATAAATTAAAAAAACATATTTAAGAAAACTTCAGTGTAACAATTGATTTTATGTGATATGATCCTTTTCCATGGTCCTATAAATCTCATAAAGATGTTAACTGATCACCAAATTTGGAGTGATTTAAAAAATTTTTTTAATTAATTTTTTTTTTTTTTAACGGAAACCAGTGAAGAAGCTGTATTCTAAGCGCTGGCTGATGTGAGACCAGAGTGGTAGCTTGTATAAGTCAAAGAGCAGCTCATTTTAACTACATATATTTTTAAATACAATGTTTTAAAAAGGTTTTTAATTTTTTTAACTGATTTCTACACCCAACATGGGGCTCGAACTCACAATCCCCGAGATCAAGAGTTGTATGCCCTACCACCTGAGCCAGCAGGGTGCCCCTCTCAATACAATATTAAAAGAATTTATCAAACTAATACATGCACTTGACTAAAAAGTATTACAGAAGGCATAAGGTAGAAATCATGGTCCCTGTCCTACTGTTGATCAGCCCCAGTTCTATCCTCTAGAATTAATCTCTTTTAATTCTTTTAAACTGATACTGTATTTAGCTCTTTTGATGGTTATCTTAATATCTTCAAAATACTGAGGTCACTGTAGCAGATTATGTTTTCTTTTTAAAATTTTTATTAATTTTTATTTTTAAAAATCATTATAAATTTTTAAAAAATATTTTATTTATTTATTCATGAGAGACAGAGAGAGAGAGAGGCAGATACACAGGCAGAGGGAGAAGCAGGCTCCATGCAGGGAGCCCGACATGGGACTCGATCCCAGGTCTCCAGGATCATGCCCTGGGCTGAAGGCAGGTGCTAAACGCTGAGCCACCCAGGGATCCCTCATTAAAAATATTTCTTTGACAGAGAGAGAGAGAGAGAGAAAGAGAGAGAGAGAGAAAGTGCACAAACAGGGGGAATGGAAGCATGTAGCCCAATGGGGGGCTTGATCCCAGCACCCTGGGATCATGACCTGAGCCAAAGGCAGATGCTTAACCAACTTAGCCAGCCAGGTGCCCCCAGATTTTACTTTCTAAAGATGATCAAGAGAGTATCTCCTGTCTCACATAACTTTCTTTAAAAAAATTATTTTATTATGAAAAGAACACAACATGAAGTTTACCCTCTTAAGTTTTCAAGTACAGTTATACTATTGTTGATATGTGGATACAGATCTTTGGAGCTTATTCATCTTGCTTGACTGAAAGTGTATATCCTTTGATTAACAACTCCTTGTGTTCTCCTCCTCTCATGCTCCTCCTCTCATGCCGTGGGAACCACCACTACAGTCTTTGATTCTATGGATTTGACTATTTTAGGTACTTCATATAAGTGGAATTATGTAGTACTTGTCTTTCTGTGCCTGGCATATTTTACTTAGCATTTCCTCAAGTCACATAACTTTCTAGAAACTTGCCATTCTCCTATCAAGAGGTAGAGTTTCTGTCTCCTCCTCTTGAAGTTTGAAGGGCTTTATTTTTTCCCCCTCAAATCAAAATATTTTTACTTCTTTACATTTATAACTGAAATTTCCATCTAGATTTAGGCAAGACTGTCATGTACACTGATGTCCTTAAATTTTAATTATGCAAATAAGTCCTTTTCAAATACTAATAGATGTGTTCTTACAGCTTTATAGTTGAGAAAATGGGTAATGTAGTGGGTATGTAACCAGAATACAGTTCTCTGCAGGTTCAGACTTGGCTCTGCCTCCTACCCACCTAAGCATGGTGGGGTTGCAGCAAGCTCTCCTTTCACCTATCAGCTGCTGCTTCCAGACGGCAGTCAGATAGATACTTGAGGCAACAAGAGTCACTCAAGCTTTGGAGCAGGGGTATCCTGGCCCTAAGCAGTACGGTTATCTCTGGAAATTCCAGTGTGGCACAGAAGAGTTCTCATGAACTGGGAAGTACTAACATGGATTCTGGCAATCAAAGGGATTGAATCTCTGGCCATGCCTGATTGGGCTCTATTTTCCACTCTCAGAATGGACTTGCAGAGCCTGACTGTACTCATCGGCTGTACTGTCCCTTGAGCTAGTTAGTAAGAATGGTCTCCTTCCAGTAGGGTGATGCCAACAAAATAGGTAAAAGAACACAGTGCCCAACACAATCTTATATGCACACATTGGGTGCTTAACAAATATTTGCTTGTTGTTTTACGTGTAAAAAAGTACATAATAAACTCAGTAAATCACTCCAGAGCAACTAAGTCTTTGTAGCCACAATTCAGATTGAGAAATAGCATTATCAGTAACCCAGGAGCCTCCCCAGAGCTCCCTGTAGTCAATACCCATTTTTCTCTTCAAAGGTAAACACTATCCTAATTCTTTTTTTTTTTTAAAGATTTTATTTATTTATTCATGAGAGACACAGAGAGAGAGAGACATGCAGAGACACAGGCAGAGGGAGAAGCAGGCTCCATGCAGGGAGCCTGACGTGGGACTCGATCCCAGGTCTCCAGGATCACACCCCAGGCTTCAGGCGATGCTAAACCGCTGCACCACCAGGGCTGCCCACACTATCCTAATTCTAACAAAACAGTTTATTCAGTTTTATAGCCATAGTGCCTTACACATGGGAAACAATAAAATACTCTTAACACTGTAATTTAGATTTCAAAACTGTAACATTTTTGAACGTTATAGAAATACAGTTGTACAGTGTGTATGTTTGTCCACTTCATCCATGTTGAGGCATATAGTTGCCATTGACTCATTTTATACTTCTGTCTTCAACCAGCTACATCTATCATGATACATACATGTGCCTTTTCTACTGTTAAAAAATAGTTGGATTGTTTCCAGCTTTGGGCTATTACAAATAATGCAGCGTTGAGCATTCTTTGGCATGCCTTTTGGGACATATATATATACATTTCTGTTGGGTATATATCTGGGAGTGAATTTATAGTAGGCCTCAGGATGGATATATATATATATATATATATATACACACACACACACATATATATATATATATATATATATATATATATAATCTATTCTCTTAGCAACTTCCTGGTATATAGTACAGTATTAACTGATTAGTCACCACGTCATACATTAAATCCACAGAATATAATCATCTTATAACTGAAGTTTGTATCCTTTGACCAATATCTCCTCATTTTTCCATTCCTAGTTCCCTGGTAACCATTATTCTACTTTTTGTTTCTGTGAGTTAAATTTATTTTTAGATTACACATATAAGTGAGAACATACTGTAATTTGTCTTTCTCTCTTACTTACTTCACTTAGCATAATGCCCTCAAAGTCCATCCATGTTGTTGCAAATGGCAAGATTTCATTCTTGGGCTGAGTAAAATTCCAGTGTGTGTGTGTGTGTGTAATTTCTTCTTCATCTATTCATCTGCTAACAGACCCTGAGGTTGTTTCTATACCTTGAATATTGTGAATCATACAGCAATAAATATGGGAGTGCAGATCTCTTCAAGATTCTGATTTCATTTCTTTTGGATATATACCCATAAGTAGGATTGCTGGATCATATGGTAATTCTATTTCCAATTTTTTGAGGAACTTCCATACTGCTCACCATAGTGACTGTACCAATTTACATTCCCACCAATAGTGCACAAGTGTTCCCTCTTCTCCGCATCCTTGAGGACTTATCTCTCATTTTTTTTGATAATAGTCATGCTAGCAGGTATGAGTCGATACCTCTTTATAGTTTTGATTTGCATTTCCTTGGTGATTGATGGTGTTGAGCACCTTTCCATGTACCTGCTGGTGACCTGTATGTCTTCGTTGAAGAGGGCTTTTTGACTGCCTTGACCAGCAGAATACTGTGGAAGTGATATTATGTAACTTCTAAGGATGTATTATAAAAATGTTGTCAAGTTCTGTTTTGTTCATTCACATGTGATGGAAGCAGAAGGAAAGAGTCAGGAGATACTACCCACGTGCTTTGAAGATGGAGGAAAAGCCAGGAGGCAAGGATATAAGGAATGCAGCTCCAGAAGCTGGAAAGGGCAAGGGAAGGGTTCTCTACTAGAGCCTCCCAAGGTAACACAGCCATGCTGAGCCTTAATTTTGGCTCAGTGATACCGATTTTGGACTCCTGGCCTCCAGAACTAGGAGAGAATAAAATTCTGTTGTTTTGTGTTACCAAGTTTGTGGTAATGCACAACATCAGCCATAAGAGACTGATACAGATGGCAAAAAGTATGTGAAAAGATGCTCAACATCATTAGACATGACAGAAGTGCAACTTAATACCAGAATGAAATGCTACTACATACTTATCGGAATAGCTAATATTGAAAAAAATAATGACCAGTATGTATCATATACTAATTTTAATGAAAAATGGAATATACAAATACATTTTCTTGTGTTTATGTGAAAACTCTAGAAGGATACCCAAGAAACTAATCAGAGAGGTTATCTTTGGGATGGGAATAGGTGAGACCAGGGTGGGTGGGGAAAAGTGAGAGTATTTGAACTATATTCTTTTTTTTTTTTTTAATTTTTTATTTATTTATGATAGTCACAGAGAGAGAGAGAGAGGCAGAGACACAGGCAGAGGGAGAAGCAGGCTCCATGCACCGGGAGCCCGATGTGGGATTCGATCCCGGGTCTCCAGGATCGCGCCCCGGGCCAAAGGCAGGCGCCAAACCGCTGCGCCACCCAGGGATCCCTGAACTATATTCTTTTTATATATTATTTGATTTTTGATTCTGAACATGTGACTGGTTTTTTTTTTAAATGAAGACTAATGCAATAGAAAATTTGATTTCAGTGGAGGTAAGTGAGGCCTCTTTACTGACAGGCTTCATCTTAGAGCATGTGGCCAGGGACCCTATTTTTAAGCTGGGATCTCTAAGTTCCAGAAGAATTTGTGGTGAGGCAACAACATTGCCACTGGCTATTCTGGTTCACTCCCTGTGTTAATCTTATTTCATTGGAGATAAATCATTTTTATGTTCCTGGAGGTGGGGGGTGAGGGTTGACTGGCTGCTGAGCACTCTACTTCTGGGGATGGGGTGGAGAAGAAGCCAGTCTATGCACATTTAGTTCAGCCTGGTCCCTCATTTTTGCCTTCCATGGTAATCAAGGTTTCTAGTTTCTAGCCCTTTCGGGGCTCTGCTGGGCAGACAAGCTCCATTCGTATCCGCAGTCCTCTCTATGTGTATTCCAGGCTGTGGTTTTCTTTCCCTTACTTCATCAGTTATAAATCTACCTCCTAACTTTGGGATGAAGAGGAAAGAAAGATGGCCTGTCCCCTATTTTGAAGAGAAACAACTACATTTATTGGCTGTTTTCATCTCCTAACTGGTTTATGAGCTCCTGGAAGGTAGGAAAGTTTATTATTCATTTTTATATACCCAAGGTATATTAGTCACTGTCCAGTCAGAAAATAGAGACTGTACTAAAGATTTCAACAGAGAGAATTTAATATAGGGAGTAGTTTCCATAGGTGCTTTTTTCCATAGGAAAAAACGAAAGGGAGCACTGAACTAACATGAAGATAATTACCAAAGTAGCTGCTACAATCCTGGTCTTAGGGAGACAGCAGGGATGAGGTTGGGACCACTGAAAGCTAGAACTCAGAGTAGGGGACCTGCAAAGTTGGGGCTCAGGCCTCTGAGGGGGGGTTATGATTGGGTCGCAGCTAGTAAGTGATGGCTTGAGAGAGGTTGGTGATGGGTGCCAACGGTACTTGCAGTGGGAACTAGGTGTTGTAGCTGGGACAAAATGCCCCTGACAGGAACACCAAGCAAAAGGAAGGAGAGAGTTGCTTGTTTGCTGATCTGCCTCCCAGTCTCCCTCTGGTGCGAGACTTAACAGGAAGCCAATTGGCAAAGGAGTTTGGGAAATGTATTTTGAAGAATCTGTGTCCCAGCATCACAAAACAGTACAGAATTGGTTTTAGAGTTGAGAGGCAATAGCTAAAAAATGGCACAAAGGGTATACATAATTTTTTAAAAAATGTTTTGTATAAATAAAATATATTCAAAAGATGTATTTATATCCCGGAATCTTTCTTGAAAGTACCAGGCATGTACTTCTGTTTAGATATCAAAAGCAAACACAGAAAATTAACTTCTAGGCATAAATCAGTTTCCCCACACTTACTGTACCTAAAAAATACTACATGTCAACTTCAAATCGAATAAAAACAGAAGCAAAGCACTGTTTTCCAGATGAAGAATATTTTACCCAAACTGAATGAATCATGTTTACATCAAAACTTGCCCTTCTTCCTGTCATCTTGTCTCGTAAAGGACAACATTGCTTAGCTACTGAAGCCCAACTCACAAGTCATCCTCTGTGTCTTCCCTCAACCCCCACATCCTGGCTGGAGTTCTGGTAGTTTTGCCACGTAGGGTCTCTTAACTCCATGTTTTCCAGTTGCTTCTGCTCCTGCCTCATTTGTCCCTGATGATATTCTCTGTGAACCAGTGCAATTACTCCCAGTTTGGTCTCCAGCTACTCTCTTATTTTTCTTTACCCATTCATCTGTTGATGACCGCAGTGACGTAATGGACAGCATGATGAGTCCAGTTATCACTGCCATATGATATGAAAGTTGTTGAGAGGGCAGCCTGGATGGCTCAGTGGTTTAGCACTGCCTTGAGCTGGGGATGTGATCCTGGAGTCCTGGGATGTGATCCTGGAGTCCCACGTCAGGCTCCCTGCATGGAGCCTGCTTCTCCCTCTGCCTGTGTCTCTGCCTCTCTGTCTCTCTCTGTGTCTCTCATGAATAAATAAATAAAATCTTTTAAAAAAAAGTTGAGAGTAAATCCTAAGAGTTCTTATTACAAGGAGAAAATATTTTTGTCCTTTCCCCCCCTCCCATTTCTTTCTATTGTATCTGCATGACATGATGGATGTTAACTAAACTTACTGTGGTAATGATTTTACAATCTGTGTGAGTCGAACCTTTATGCTGTACAGCTAAAACTCGTACAGTGATATATGCCAATTATATCTCAGGTAAAGTGGGAAAAATACACAGATCTTAGCAGATTAGTGTCAACATTAGCAGATCAATGTTATATCATTCAGTGGCTAAAGGTGTTAGTAATGTATAATTTTTAAAGATCGTTCTAAACTGTGAAGGAGAGAGCAGTGCTCACCAAGTGTCCATGAGAGAAGGTAGACAGAAGAGAGAATTGTGTGTGCTCATGACCCTGTTTGAAATTACCGGATTCCTGTTTTGTGCAAGGGTTACAGGGTGGTATGGAGAAATAGATCAAAAAGATTGATCTTAAGGCTTAGAAATTGAAAAGGTAAGATAAAAGGAACATGAGGTAAAGATTAGGAAGAGAAGAGAGAAAAATAAAATTGGAGTCATAACTTTTGTTTCTGTTGAGTGGAGAAGTAACAGAATTTTTGCATTAATGTGAAGGAAATTATTTTATAAATCCCAGAAGTGTCTGTAACAGTTCACTAAAAAGATGTAAGGAAAGGAACCCCAATTGATATTGTAAAGGAGAGGGAAAAAAATAGGGAATGATGTGGTTCTTTTTTGAAGTTCAGGGGAAGACCAAAGAAAGAAAAAAATTTTCAGAGTTGCCTTTTTTGGGGTCGGTTTAATATCAAGAGAGCCACCACCATTTTCATGAGTCTGGAAAGGCACTCTCTGACATCTGCACAATGGTCCTGGAACAAGAAGCAGTGTAGGCCTGGTATGGCATAATGTGCGGTTTATGGATAAGGTTTGCTTTCTAAATGGTTGGGTCTGGTATAGCCTCTATTTGAAAATAAGAGAATTAAAGATCTCATAAGAAAAATTATGGAAAATTTACAGCTGATAAAAGACTGTCTACTCATATCTGTTTTAGTAGAACTGTAATTCAACTTGGTGAAAACCAAAAAACAACTGAGGCAAAGCTGGGAAATCTACCTTTTGAGGTGAGAGGGAAGACTTACGGGAAAGAGGTCGTAGATATACTCAAAATTATCTGGCACAGTACTATAAGCATTTGAAGATGATTGTGATAGAAAGGATAAGAAAGTAACTAACATAAAATAGCTTTTTTATTGGGATATGGGTAAAACATTGCTGCCATCAGAAGCTTCCTCAGTAATGCTTTGAGTTTTAGTATGTTATAAAAAGTTGAAAACAAAGCCATGAAAAGCATTTTTATGGCATAAATGTGTAGTAGAGTTAATAAAGGGAGCCCTGTGTCACTTATAGGTAAAATCAAAAGGGATCTCTGAACTTCATTTTCCCAGATGGGTTATAACAAATTGCCCTTCTTCCGGGGTGCCCATGTGTGATTGGGTGGGATGTGCTTCACACAGAATCACTTGGCCAGGACCAGTTTTTTTCTGATTTGTTGACTCAGAGGAAAGTTTTTGTAATTCACCCACCCAGAGGGTACACTTTCCCCTAATTTATTCAAAATATTGTTTGGAGATAGTACAAAGGAAGACCAGGGGTGTCATTGGATAGGTGTGATAGAACATTGGTCTAGAAATATGTAGACCCAAGTTTAAGTACTTGCTGCATTACTAACAGTGAATGCGGCCTTTCCTTCTCTGTCTGATTTTCCTCATTCACAAAATCACCGAGATTGCCTCATAGTATTTCTGTGAGCACTAAAGGTGATAAATGTATAAGTGTTCTGTAAATTGTAAAATATAATTCAGTGTTCATTTGGTAAAGACATATATAGCACTGCTAAGTGCAAGGCACTTTGGTAAGCCTTGCAGATACAGAGCTGAAAGTCCTTGCCTTTGGGGAGCTAACAATCTATGGGGATGGCAGATGGACCCATAATTATAATGCACTGTGATCTGGAATGTAAAATTTGCTATGGACTTAGAGGATTGAGGGACCCTCCTAACATAAGATCCCCAGACCCCCTTGTGCTCCTCATTACAAGTTTACACAATTAGATGACCTCAGCTCTAGAGTACTATGTATATCTGAATAGGAAAATAGATACACAGGTAGAGGTCCAAGTCAAGCACAAATTACCTTTTGCAAATTAGGAAGAAAGACCCCTTCTTGACAGATAAATGGCAAAATGTGCCTCTCCAGTCTTCTGCCAAGACCAGTCAGAAAAAGGCATCCCTCTAGGTGAGCCAGATGAGCCCTGGGCAGGGCACAAGTCCTGGTAGTCAGAGGGTGAGATTGGAGCAGTCTGTTACAGTGGCCCCTGCCAGGGGAGTCTATGGAGTATAGCCTGAATCATTAACCATGGTAGCTTGCGGGGGGTAGGTTTTTGTAAGTCTTGCTTTGGAAGATCACAGTTAAAAAAAACAAAACAGAATAGGATATAGCACATGCCACCATATGTGCATGCAATTTAGGGGGTGGATTTAATTTTGTGAACTTGGCTTCCATAGGCAGACATATACTCCTGGGAGGGCTGGGAACACTTTGTAGTAACTGGGGCAGATACTTGCCAGCTTTCCCATGTGAGCTTGAACAGAGTTTGAAGAGATGTGTCAGATCCTAGCAGGAGCACCGAAACCTCTCTGAGTAGTGAGAGACATTGAATGCAGGAATTGGTTACACAGGTGATGGAATTATGGAGAAGTCACACAGGAGGTGGTGAGCTGATCCTGGTATTAGCAGTAGTAGGAAGCTAGTGTGACTTGTGGGCCGGCGTGACAGAGGACAGAAGTAGTGTTACTGGAGCCTGGAGACCAGGCACCCTATGGAAAAATGCAGCAGCGGTAGGCCTGGCTAGTCTGAGCTGGCACCATGGAGGGAAAAAAGAGCCCCTGTTGGAGACGCTCCTGAAGATGGATGGACGAGGAAGGAAGTGCCCTGGGTTCTCTTTCCCTCCAGGTCTCTGGGCTCCTTCCTGTCCCCTCCCTGGCTGATCTCAGATCTTCCAACTATAGGGAAGCCTTGGAAATGTAGCCTGTAGGGCTCAGCCCCCTTGCTATATAGAGCAGGCCAGGGAACAGGAAAGGGAGGGCCCCTGAGGGCTCACAGCTTCAAGCTTTGATGCAATGAAAGAGAAAAATACAGACTGAACCAAATAACCCAGAACTACACAAAGTTCTTTGTTTAGAAGGGAATCCTAGAGGAAGAGGGGTTTAAATTTGCAGTTAGAATATACCAGCATTCAGTGACGGACTAGTTAAACATCAAAGTGTATAGAATGGCAAATAAAAGGAATACAAACATTTAAAACATGGACGTTTTCACTTAATATTACTTAGACTTGGTGAAATGGGCCTATATTATACTATTAAAGAGTACACGTTTCCCAGAGGGCAATTTTCCTCCCTTCATTTTGTAACAGGTGTCAGCTGTGTGAGGAACAGCCAGGGTGAAAGACTATGAGGTCTCATTCCATTGTAGCCCAGATCAACCTGTGATGAGCTGTGACCATAGAACCTGCCCAAGATTCTCTCCATCTGGTTCAAGGGAAGGAGTGATTCCTGAGGTCTCTCAAAAACTGCCTGTTGTCCTTAGAAAGAGCCCTTCTGCCTTTTAGCTGTCCTGGATGCTGAGGTCAAATGCGGTTACTCTGGTTTGCAAATCTGGACACCTGCTGTCAAAATCAACAGTCCTGCTCTTTGGGACTCTAGTGCTTTTATTTAGAATATCCTCTTGGCTCTCTCTTATATAAGCATCCTCTAAGACCATGCCATCCAATAGAATTTTCTGTGATGATGGAAATGTTCTATGTCTGTGTTCTCCAATAGCCTCTAGCCTATTTGAGTGCTCGAAATGTGGCTAATGTAAGTTTAAATTCTGTTTATTTTTATTTTTTTTAAAATTCTGTTTAATTTTAATTATTCACACTTTAAATTTCCACACATGGCCAGTGGCTGCCATGTTGGCGGTGTGTTTATGAGATGGAGACTCAGCCTTTGGATTATTTTACTAGTTTATTCCCCAAGAGGGAACAGTCTTTCCTTTGCTTTTCAGGTAATCAGAAGAATTAACCTAATCCTTCAGGCCTTCAGGATAGACTGAAATTTCTCTAAAGCCTAATACTTTGTTCATATTTCTATTGTTTCTGCTCAGTGCCCCATCCATCCAAAGAGATTCCAAGTCTCTTTTCCTGATAAGTCAGGGGAGACAAAAACTTGTGGCAAAGTTTCTTGGCCAATGTGAATGGAGGAAGAAAGGGCCTAGGGTAGCATTTCAGTTGTTCGTGCCATAGAGTGGTGCTGGAAGCATCTGGAAAGTGTTTTTTTGTTTTTGTTTTTTCCTCTTAGGAAGCATCTATGACATCTCTCAGAGGATGCCACCAGACAAAATTGCCAAAACCAAAACAATGACAAAAGTAACAAAACCAGGGGGAGATCCATCCTAAAGGATGCCAGTGGAAGATAGAGTATGACTGGACCAGAGCCTTCCTGCCATATAAAATTATGACTCCTCATAATGCCACATGGACTACATTTTACCCCTTCAATGAATAAAATCAGAGACCAAAATCCTGAATTGACTGAGTTCAAGTCTAAGTTGAGAAAATATGAAGTGACTGAAGTTACTCTCCAGAAAACTTGAGTTACAGAAAATAATAGATGGATTTTTTTTTCAGGTGTATATCTCAGGTGTAGTCAAGTATGATATACAAAAGGTTAAAACAACAAAATAAACTTCCATCAGTGCATGATGGCCATATACTGTAGCCTGCACCGTGGACTGGTAAACGTGAAGGGAGTACTGCCATATGAGCCAGTGTGGGAGAATTTCCAAAATAGTGAGTGGAGGAGGCAAGTCACAGGAGAACATATACAAACATTATATAAGAAAATAAACTGGCAAAATGGAGTAATACTTGTCTTAGGGATGCATGTGTAAGTGGTAGGAACTATAAAACAAGTAGAGGAATATTACAAAAGTCAGGATAGGAATTACCTCTGGGAGTTGAGGAGGAGGATGGAATCAAGGAGCACCCGTGGTAATGTAAATGTTCTTTTATTTAAGCTGTTTGGTGGGGACAAAGTTGTTTATTTTTGCTGTTACAACTATTATTAAAATAAACAATAAGGCCAGGGGAATAGTATATATACAATGTGATATCATTCCTATAAAGTTTAACATTATATAGAACTAGGAAAAAAAAAGAAATCATATAGATGTAGCTGTTGTTTCTAGATTCATATTAAAATTATAAAATATAAAAAAAAATAAAATTATAAAAAGTACCCCAAGGGGCACCTGGCTGGCTCATTTCAGTGGAGCACGTGACTCTTGATCTCAGGGTGGTGTGTCTGAGCCCCACATTAGCTGTGGAGCCTACTTAACAAATGTATCCCAGATCCAGGATAGTGGTTAACTCAGGGAAGGGAACGAAAAAGCACCAAGCAGGTCTTACAGGTGCTTCTGTTTCAGCACTCATTTTCATTTTTTATTTTTTTTTAGTTGAGTGATGTCTGTTTCATTTGGATATGCATACAATATTTCACCAAAACAATAAGAAGCAGAAGCCAGCATGGCTTCAGGAGAGAATCTGCAGGGAGTGCAGCAAAAGAGCAGATGGACAAGAGAAGAAAGCACACGAGGGAAAGGCCAGATTATCTCTAGGTTCAACACATTGAGTGCTGGGGCTAGAAGGAGGTCGCTGAAAATTCGCCCTGTGCAGAGCGAAGCGCACAATAGGGAAGCATTAGGCCTTTTGGCTGAGAGTGATCTCTTGTTAACTGACGCCTGTGAGAAAACAGAGGGTCCCAGGGTTTCATTGTCATTCCCTCAGCCTGATTGTATTGACTGTTGCCATTGGTAGGCTTTATTCTGCTCACCTCTTGTTTTGTGCATCTTTTTCAACAAGTGGAGAACCAACTGGAAAGGATTGCAAAATTCCAAAAAGAATCGATGTCAAGTAGGTAAGGGGTTAAGAGATAACTCAGCATCTTGCATTTTTGTTTGCTTGCTTGCTTATTTTTAGGACCAAAATTAGAGTATATGTTTTGAAATCAGATTGCCTCCGTTCAGATGCCAGCTCCACTGATTGTTGGCTGTGTGTTCTTAAGCCAAATGCTTAACCTCTCTGTCTTAATTCCATGATCTGCAAAAATATGGACGACAGTATCTACCTCATGGAGGTATGAGGATTAAATGAATTAATGTATGTAAAAACCTCAGAACACATGCTGTATAAGGGTTTCCTAATAATTTTAGCCTCACTAAGTTTTTTTTTTCAAGTTTCCAGGCCTAAATGAATTATCATCTTTTAAACAATGTCAGAAATTGTCATACTAATTGGTTACTCAAGAAGATAGAAATGGGGTCAAGTGTGGTGGCGCTGGGACAGGGCAAGATAATCAGGTGCCCAGGTACAGGGTTATACTAGAGATAGAAATTTAAGAGTCATTAGTATGCAGATTTCAGTGGTTGATCTTAAGGTAGGTCTTAAAATCCCCCAGATGATCCTGTATACCCCTCATGATGAATAAAAAGTGTCCCCACTGTTATTCAAGTGAGAAGTTTTATCCTTGCCTCATTGCTCTCATTTACTTTCCTCTTAGGATGGCATTAGTCTAGGGTTCTGTCTTTTTTCATGTAGTCTGTTTTCACAATGACTTGAATGGACGATGCTAGACATCAAGGAGGGAGGAGATAAAGGTTTGTCATCTAAAGGAACAATAATAGTTATTAGTAGCACACATGAGATCAAATAACACGCTATGGAAAAAGAATGCTAACTCATTTTGAAAAGGAAAAAGAAAACACAAAATCCTGTGGGATTTAATTCTGACTCATAACAAAAACCTTTATAGGCATTCAGCTATCTAGCTCTCTGCTTTATTTGCTGACAAGAAGGCCCAGAAAGCCTGTATTTTTGTTACTTTATATATATGTCTCCAGGTTTGCTTCTTTCAGTAACTAGAGAGTTGAAAATAGTATTTTTGAGTGCTTCGGTGTAGCATTTCTTATATTGGAATATTTTAATGTCACTGAAATGTATTTAATAAATTCTAGATGCATATGTCACTGTGCTAAGGGCCATTCAAAGCAATGGAAGTTGATGTTTTGCTCAGTAGGCCTTGCCAATTATGGTCTGTGTCAGAGGCCTAGACTTTGTTATTATGTTCTTTAGGAATACGAGCAGCTTTTTCTAGCCATTAAGGCTAAGGATTGAAAATTAAATTTCTAGAGAAAAATAAGCCTTGGATAACTTTGGAGAATGGTTAAACCTTTCATCCTATATATTCGATTATTATCAAGTGCCTAATTTGTGCCAGTCGTACTGATTCTGAAGATGCTGCATCTAATGACAGACTTTTTTTCAGAACAGTTCATTATGATTCTAATTTGGTCAATTTCCTATGTCACTATATTCATTGTCATTGACTTTCTCTCTATGCTTATTGATCCCTTGGATTACATACGCTTTTTCCCATAGTTGTTATTCTGAGGTGGTTTTCTCCTCATAAGAAATGCCAGGTCACTGTCTGGGGAGTGTTAAATAACTTTATGGTGATTATATCCTGAAAGTGGTCATTTCATCTTATTTTGTTTGGCTTATTTATCATTTGTCTTAATCTTGAAGGTAAGAAATCTCAATATCCATCTTAGTGTGTGGTCTCAACTTTGGAAGGAGTTGCTTGTCAGGACTTTTAGAAATATTAGGAGCTCTTTTGGATCATTTACCTACTGAACATAATGGAAAAATGGCCCCAAACTCTCTCTGAAATTGCAGTTAATTTATATGAAAAATGAAGAATCTACTGAGAGAGCATTTTACTACTTGGTGATCATTTGGCTCTTTAAAATTGTGATAAAAGAGAAATCACTAACCACAGCAATAGCAGCAATGTTTCTGCCATAACAGACATTTCTAATTAATTCCTTGGCTATTAAAACCTTCAGGCCAATCTGCATGAGCAATAAAAAGGCTGAGCAGAGGATGATGGAGAAAGTTTTTCTTTTTCTACTGTCAGTTTTACCAGTCATATTTTTTCATTTTTCTGAGGCACAAACTAGGAGTAGAAAAATGGCTAGGGAAAAATTAAAAAGGATCAAATATTCTCTACGTAGCTATTAAAATAAAAATTCCCACCTGCATATTATAGAATTAAATGATTCTGAGGAATGTATTAGCCTTTAGTATTCCTTCAGTAGTTCTTTTGCTACAATAACTTCTCACAAAAAAGACGTAGTGACAGTTTCTGAGCTTGTCTAGAAAGAAGCAACATGACTCTGGTTTTCTTTCCAGTAGATGGTGATTTTGGAACAGGAAGATTTATGAATTCCTTTTGAATTGTATACACAGTTACTTCTCCAAGAATACCAAACTTAATACTTTTTCATCTCTGTTTTCCTTCTTATTTCAGGGCATATAGTAATTTGCCTTCCATAGCTACTGATGGTTAAAGGCTCTCATCTTTCTCTTAGCATCTTTCTTAAATTCTTCTTAAAAGATTTTATTTATATTTTTGAGAGAGGAGAGCGTCCAAGAGGAGCTGGGTAGGGGAGAGGGAGAAGCAGGTTTCCCACTGAATGGGGAGCTCAATGCAGGGCTCATAACCTGAGCCGAAGGCAGAGGCTTGAGCGACTGAGCCGCCCAGGTGCCCTTTTTAAAATTCTTCACTTGGGTTAATCTTAAGCCAAATTTGGATAGAGATTCAGTGTTTTGCAGCTGGTGGCTAGCGAAGCTGCAGGTTCTATTGCTTTGTGTTAAATGATGTCTAAATTTGCTGGAGTTGAGTATCAGTACCTTTTACTGTATAGATAGGAAATATCCAGGACTGGCTCCATGCCTCCCCAATGCAATTGCTGAATGGAAGTTCATAAAAAACAGTGTCTGACTTTGTAAGTTACATTGACATGCTTTATTTTATTTTATTTTATTTTTATTTATTTTTATTTTTTTGAGAGAGAATAGGGAGTGGAGAGTAGGGAGGAGCAGAGGGAGAGGGAGAGAGAGAATCTCAAGCAGGCTCCATGCCCAGCACAGAGCCCAGTGTAGGGCTTGATGTCATGACCGAGATCATGACCTGAGCAGAAATTGTTAGAGACTTAACCAACTAAGCCACCGAGGCACCCCCTACACTGACATACTTTTCATCATTGCATGTTGACAGCCCTTTGAGGTAGGCATGACAGGGATTACTGTGTCCTCTTTATAGAATGAGGGAATTGAGGTTTGGAGAGATTAAAATAATTCTCTAAGAAAAAAAAAATAATTCTCTAAGGTCACTCATGAGCTAAGTAGTGGAAGCAGGATTAAAACTCTAGCTTCTGAAGCTCTCTAGTCCCGCCCCTGCCCCCAAACCACATTAACTCTATGCCACATTGCCCCCATGCTATAATGGAGTTTTCAGATACCTGGAAAGATGTAACTGTAGCATAAATTGAAACAACAGATTTGGGAATGAGAAGATGGGGGTTGAAGGTGCAATTCTACTACTTCTTAGTGACCTTAGACCTTTTAATCAAGTGATTCTGCTTATTTCCAATAGAGAGAACCCCCCCCCAAAAAAAGAGAACCCCAAAGTGTTATGGTCCTGAGTTTCACAAGCATTTCTCTGACTTGTGGGTTAGAAAAATCTAATTTGTCTTTAGTATCTCTTGTGAAGAACTTGATAGAGAATACTGGCTACTGTTATTTGTCAAGAAAATCATGACTTCAGTCCTAGAAAACACTTACTGCTGAGTGAATGGAATGATTATTTTCTATATTTGAAATTCTTTTGACTGTGTAGATTGTTATTATGAAAACTTCATTTTATAAATCAAAGAGCAAAAGCAACTTAGGACTTCCTAATGCATTGTAAGTTCAAAATAGTAGCTTCTAAACTTTTAAAAAAAAAAACCGATTTATTTATTTATTTATTTATTTATTTATTTATTTATTTATCTATCTTAGAGAGAGAGTGTGTGTGAGTGGCAGGGGGAAGGGCAGAGAGAGAGGGAGGACTAAAGACTCTGAGGCAGACTCCTCGCTGAACGCGAGCCTGATGTGGGTCTCAATCCCATGACCCTGAGTCTATGATCCAAATCAAAACCAAGAATCAGATGCTCAACTGACTGAGCCACCCAGGTGCCCCTCAAAACTTTTTTGATTAATACATACTCTACTAATATATTAGTGCTATACACAAAAATTGAAATTCCTAAGAATGAGGCAAAAAATACAAATAGCTTTTCTCATATTTTCTTCTTTTCTTTGTCCCATAAATGAGTTGTTTGGTTTATTCCCTGGATTATCTGCAACACTCACTGGAAATTGCTGTTTTAAAGAACAAAAGAAAATATCAATAGCGGACCAGATAGATCAAGAATGTATGAAATCTTGTCACGTGTTCTGTAACTCATTTTCTCTGGTCCCAATCCCATGCTGATTTTCAAGAGCACATGTTAAGAATTAAAGTTTTTGGACATGCTTCATTCTAAAGAGAGAATTGATACAATGAAGTAACTTGAGAAGATTAAAGATACAAAACCAAACAATAATGAGATCCTTTAACGTGCAGCATATAGACAGAATCCCTGTGCATGAGACTCTATGCCGACAACAATTGTGAGGTTCTGAAACTTTCTCTCAGGAACTGTTTTAATGACTTCCATATATACATGAAAGAAAGTATCCAGGAGAACATGGAGAAAATTAAAATTTTGTGGAGAATGAAAGCGAGCCCAGGGGTAATTTGTAACCACATGCATAGGATATTTATAGCCTCATTGTCTTTTTCGTTTTTATCACAGCTCTGTGAGATAGCCATTATTATTCCAATTTTTTGATTAGAAAAACAAAGTTAAAAAAAAAAAAAAGAAAAACAAAGGTCAGATTAAATGACCTAAGATCATCTAGTCAGTGAAGGTGACATCAGAACTCTGAGCCAACCTGGTGATGTGCTCTCTATGACAGGCTGCCTTGCTATCTGCCACACAGCTGAGAATGTGTCTTTTTTTGTAATTCCCGAAGTGAAATATGATGAGATTGAATATTCCTAAGGTGTGTGTCAAGCTAAATAAAGAGGTAAACAGAGGCAAGAAGAGACCTCGACCTACCAGAAACCGATTTTGTTTGGGAATAGCAAAGGAATTGCAATTTGGGGCACCATCTGTAGCACACTAGAGGTGAAACCTGAGGGTTTGGGGTAGGCCCTGTTTATGGGTCAGGAGTGCAGAGAAGGGGGAGTTTAGCAAGAGTCCAAGCAGCAAGTCCGTTGGCTTGAGGATGAGGAGAGGTTCTTGGTAGCTCTTCATCGGTTAAGCCATGAGTTTTGGTTGGCTGTAAATTAGGCATTTATGGGAAACTAGTGTCTCAGGCCTCAAGTTTGTTTTCCTGAGGACACAGGCTTGATTTTCCTTTTCTAGCCTTGATTCCATTTTAGATTGAAATCTTTTCACAGAGGGGTTGGACACTGCTTTCTTACAAAGGACTATGGCCAGCGGTATGGCTAAGGATCATGGAAAAACTGGTGAAAGACAAATTGGAGTCAAAGCAAATTAGAAGATGCATATAAAAAAAGAATGGAAGATTCAGCAAAAACCCCGCATACAAAATATTAACCATATTTTGGCAAGAAATGTTAACCATGTTTTGAAAAGAAAAGTTTTTTTTCCTCTCAATTCTAGGTTTATGCTAGTTATTTGAAAGAGTACATTAATGAAGTTTAATGATATGAATAAATAGGTGGGAGAGGAAGAAAGGGCGAGGGAAGAGATGGAGATGGTAACAGTTTTCTTTAGATAATTGCCCTCTTTGAGATGGGGTGTATTTCTTAAGAAATTCATATATATATTTGAGTTGAAACTCTTAATATTGTTGGAATGCAGTTATTTGCAGGTGGGAATTAGTCATATATCCTTTGAGTTTTCTTTCCTATTTTTCATTTATTCATTCTTTTTTTGGAAAAGATTATTTGAGAGAGGGGGCTGTGCAGAGGGAGAAAATCTTCAAGCAGACTCCATGCTGAGTGCAGATTCCTGACTTGGGGCTCCATCTCATGACCCATGAAATCATGACCTAAGCCAAAACCAAGAGTCAGACACTTACTGGACTGAGTCACCCAAGTGCCCCTCATTTATTTATTCCTTTACCTCCACATTTCACTTGCATTTTCCCCCTCTTATCCATGAACACGTTCTCTTACAACAATATGAATAAATTCTCACTGTGCACCAGGTAGTTGTTCAGTGTGTCCAGTATATATCCTGTTCCTGTCTGTATACTTAGAAAATAACTATGGTTTTGCATACATTTCCCCCCCAAAATTTTATTTTGAAAAAAATCAAAATACAGAAAAGTTTGAAGAATTGTGTAGTGAACACCATCTAGATTTTACCAATAACATTTTACTTTATTTACTGTATTAGGTATTCATTTTCCATTCCTCTGTCCATATTAAAATCTAATTAAGGGACACCTGGGTGACTTAGTGGCTGGGCATCTGCCTTTGGCTCAGGGCGTGATCCTGAGGTCCAGGGATCAAGTCCTGCATCAGGCTCCCCACAGGGAGCCTGCTTCTCCCTCTGCCTATGTCTCTGCCTCTCTCTGTGTCTCTCATGAATAAATAAAATCTTTAAAAAACTCTAATTAATAACAGCATGCTGAAGTTTTAGAAAGGTATTGATGTCTGCAATTCACTTTGAATAGCACCTAGAAATGAAGATTAATGATGTATTTATTTGTTTACAGTTTATTTTTATATTTTTTAAAGATTTTATTTATTTATTCACGACAGACACAGAGAGAGCGAGAGAGAAGCAGGGACACAGGCAGAGGGAGAAGCAGGCTCCATGCAGGGAGCCCGATGTGGGACTGGATCCCGGGTCTCCAGGATCACACCCTGGGCTGAAGGTGGCGCTAAACCACTGGGCCACCGGGGCTGCCCTGTTTACAGTTTGTTTAGTTAAAATTTACAAACAGAGAAATAAATGATTGACTTTTAAGGATGCTATTCAATGAGTTTTGACAACTGACATATTTATTGTTAATTTACATGGATTTTAGTGTGTCCTATAAGTGTTTCTATTGTTCACTTTTCTCACCAACCTCTGCTTTTAGGATGCATCTCTGCTGCCATGGTACACCTAACCAGTTGGTGACCATGCCTACTTTCAGAGTAGTAGTGACTATTAGAAGTTATCCGTTTAATATATTAAGCGGAGTGCCATTCTAAGGCACTAGATGATTGTGAGCTTTTTTCATTCATTTCAGATTTAATAAGTAGCTATTCTGTGTCTGCAGTGTGATGGGCGCTGGATTTATTGTGGTGATCCTTTTTCTGCTGTCAGTACTCAGAGCTTTTTGAGGAGATAGCTATTTACCATAACTCTCAAGAGTGAATTGTGTGTTTCTTATCACACTGAAGTATAACTAAAGCTCCTTAAAATATGCAAAAGGAACATTGAAAATGCATTAACTGGTTAGAATTCAGAATGAATTTGGAAACCTGCTTGTGGGAGTATATGCTAGCTTGGTGTTTAAATGAGGTAATAAAACAGCCAACACTTACTGAACATTTAGTGCATAGTAGCCCCTGTGCTGAGCACCTTAAATCTTACAGCTTACCTATTAAATTGGTACTATTTCCTTCATTTTATAGATGAAGAAAACTCAGGTTAGAGGGGTTAATGCATTGCCCAAGGGCATGTAGAGTGGAATTTGGACTTATGTCCATCTCTCTCTAGAGCTTGGGCCATGAACATTTGTTATACTGATCATCAGAGGAGGAAAGAAGCTCCAGTGAGTGGCAAATATTTTGACCTAACGAGTCGTGGTAGATTGCTATTTTTGATTCTGTGGAAATTCTGTTGTTTCAGTGCTCACATAGATCCACAAAACTGCATGATAGAATACAGCGTGGATATTGCTGCTCCTTTGAGCACTTTTAAAAAAAAGATCTTATTTATTTATTCATGAGAGACGCACAGAGAGGGGCAGAGATACAGGCAGAGGGAGAAACAGGCTCCTCACAGGGAGCCCGATGTGGGACTTGATCCCGGGACCAGGATCATGACCTAAGCCAAAGGCAGTTGCTCAACTGCTGAACCACCCAGCCATCCCTCTCTTGAGCACTTTGTATGGAGGTGCATATTACTGAATTTTCTGGGCCTTGATTCTAGCATACTCAGATAGGAAAGGCCAACAGAACTAAAATGATGGTGTCCTCTTCAGTTTCTGAAGAGGGGAGATTAGAATGGAGGGGCAGACAAGAAGCTAGTAGTAAGTCATCTGAGGAGGAGAGAGTTCCCAGTAGTTGCTGGGATTCAGGGGCAGGGGTAGCTCTCTGGAGTTCCTCCCAATGTTACTTAATGAGGGATGGATTATCCTCATGGACACTTGGAAACATGTAGGGGCTTTCGGTTGTCAGTGATTTGGGAGTGCTATGAAATTTAATGTGCTGGGTCAGAAATGATAAACATCCTACAATGCCTGAGTCAGGCTTACACAGAATGGAGTGCTCTTTCCCCAATGCCAGTTCTACTTCTGTTGGAATGAACACTAGGAGAAAGCACAAGGAAAACTGGAAAGGCTTCTGGGAGGAAACCAGATGTATCTTTAGTATGTTTTATTCATCTGGTCACAGTGTGCTTGTGTGAGTGTGTGTGTGTGTGTGTGTGTGTGTGTGTGTGTATAAGAGAGAATGAGGGAGAGAGGGAGAGATCTTGGCAGGGGGGTCTTATGTTACATTGAGAAAGTTATTGAGTTTACTCATACATGTGGACATTGATGTGACCTGCTGATGAGTTGAAAATTGGTTATGATGAGTTTGTTCTTTTAATGCACTGCCAGAATTTATTTGAGATCATTTAAAAATGTTTGCATCTTTATTTATAAATAAAATTTGTCTATAGTTTTCTTTTTCTGGAATATACTTATGTTAATAAGAACACAACAATGCATAAAATAAATAAGATAATTCTTTGGTTGAGAATAGATAAAATAGGAATTATTTGTGCCTTAAAAATTATATATAACTCAGCTGTTATATTATCTAGCTGTCCTTTTAAAAATGGGACCTTTACTTTGCTATCCAGTGTTTCCTGTGATTGTTTATCTCTTCAAACTTTCTATCTACTACTTGGTCAAGTGTAGTAATTTTTATTTTGGTTGAAAATCAGTATGTATCCAAATTTTCATATTTATCACTGTCTTAGCTTGAGATCCCCAGAACACAGAGGCTAAAGCAAGGCTTTAGTGCTGTTTTATTGGGAGGTGCAGTCCTGCGACAGTGAAAGAGAGGGAGATGGGAACCAGGGAGAGATGGGAAGCAGATGCAAGTTGGTGCATTACCAAGATGCCCAGTGCTTCCTGAGGATGAAGAGCATCTCCCAACAGGTTGTATGGAAAATAAGCTTTGGAATAGTGGGTCGGAGAGAGAAAGAGAGGTGGATTTATCTGCCAACTCCGTCCCACTCCCTTCTCTCATTGGCCAGTGTTTGCCCCATTGGGAGTTTACTCCCTGCCCTTCCAGCCTACATCACCTGGCCTCTTTGCTGTGGAAGCTGGATCCTACTCTTGTGGAATGCTAATATTTAAGTCCTGTGGTTTCTGTCATGATGGGAAGGGGTGAGGGAAGCCATGTTTCCAAACCTGGTTCTTACCTCAGGAGAGAATGAGATCAAGGATGCCAGCAGATGAAGTGGCAGTGGTGGTGGCAACAGTGGCATCTGTGTGGCTGAGGGCTCCAGGAAACAGGTGTGGTCTTGAGAATCTGAGGTAACCCTTGAAGTGTGTCTGAAAAAATTTCCACAGGTTTGCATCTATATTCTTTTATGATTTTTAGATCACTTAAAAAATCTGTGGTTTTATCACAATCAAAAAAAATCTTGGCAATCACCTTTTTATTTTATTTTATTTTATTTTATTTATTTTATTTTGGCAATCAGCTTTTTAAATCTCAAGGTTGTATATTCTTGTTTTTGTCTTTTTCCATTAATCAGGCTTGCCAGGGGTTTATGTATTTTAAAGAATATTTGCAGAAAAAAATACTTGCAGAGAAACAGTTTTCTATGTTTCTTCTTTCTTATTATTGCTTTTGGATCAAAATTTGATGTTATAGTTTTAATTTCTTACATTTAGTACTTATTTCATTTTTAATATTAACATATATTAAGGCATTTAATGGTATATTTTGGCTTTGAGTATAGCTTTACCTGTGGCTCATGGGTTTTGGCCTCAAGTAGTCTCTTTTTGTTACTTTTCACACAATTTATGATTATAATTTTGAAATCAACGGACTCCTGGAGTAACAATCTCTGGCTCAATGAGTGGCACCACAGTTTCTTAAAGAAGAGTTAGGTATATTGGAGGTCTTTTTGAGATTCTTGACTCTACTTCCCCCTCAGAATAATTTTAAAGATAACCTGTAATAGTGATAATTAAAAAATGCCTGAATGCTTGACATAGTCCTATCTAGTTTTAGGTCAATAGACATAGCAAGTCAGCTCGTCACTGCCCTTCTTTGGGGGAAATTGTTGCTTGTGCTGTCTCTCATATTCTGGACAACTGACTCCTTCACAGTGATTTTGGTGTTCTAATTCCACAGCTGTTCACTCTGTAGATGTTTTTGATTTCGTATATGTGAATATACACATATTAGTCAGACTTCTGTAGACATTGAGGCCCTTGCATTAATAAAATAGTTTTTGGAGTAAACTCTATTAAGCAAATTAAATTCTTGTCCACTCTATCATTACTGCTTATTATGGTTAGCAAGCCAGTCCTGTCTCTTGTGATTAAGTGACTCTGCTGGCCTCTTCCTCCCTGGGATTCTATAATCTTTATTGAAATAATGGGACCTATTCCAAAGGTGGTTTTCCCACTTATCTTGATTCATAGGGTTCAACCATTATAGTGCTTTTCAAAGACCTCAACATTTAAATACTTTTCAGTGCTATGGTAAAGACCTTGGGCCTTCTTGGGAGACATAATTTGGGATACATAGATAAGTGTATATAATAATTTTAATTTATTATTCCTGACTTTCTGGCTCTTTGTAATTTTTTCTACTACATTATATAATCTGATATCTCAGCATCCTTCAGCATAAACCCCCATCAAGTCCACATTTGAGTTCAGAAAGAAACTGTTTCCAAGAAAACAGTTGGAAGCAAGTGGGGTTTTTTAGAACTAGTGCATTGGGTCCCGCATTTTGGCATTTATTTCCATATTCATAACCTTAGTAAATATAAAGTTATGTTCTTTTCCTTCTAACATTCTCAGAATTTATTTTCATATTTATTCTCCAGATTTCTGGTAATAGAAATCAACCACTTGTTACAGTGTTTCTTGATGTAGATTCATGGTTTGACTTTGTAATTTACCTCAAAGGGCATGGTGGATTATATCTCTACCTTTAGGTACAGAAGCACAAAGAATGCAACAGTGGGAAAATTGAGAAGTGACTGCATTTGGTTGGTGATGAGTCATTTACAGTCAAGGCTTCTGTAGCAAGTCAGGAACAGATTTAATGGAAGAGAGAAGTACTTCATCTAGAAGGGAGGATTAGTGGTTTTTAGTTTTTAGTTGTATTTTTTTTTTAAGATTTTATTTACTGGGGTCCCTGAGTGGCTCAGTTGGCTAAAGGTCTGCCTTTGGTTCAGGTCATGATCCCAGGGTCCTGGCATAGAGCCCCAGGTCAGGGTCTCTGCTCAGTGGGGAGCCTTCTTCTGCTTCTCCAGCTTTGCTCATGCTCTGTCTCTGGCTTTCTCTCTCTCAAATAAATAAATAAAATCGTTGAAATTTTTTTAAAAAAACTTTACTTATTTGAGACACAGAGAGAGAGTATCAGCAGGAGGAGAGGCAGAGGGACAAGTAGACTTCCAGCGGAATGGGGAGCCTGACCCAAGGCTTGATCCCAGGACCCTGAGGTCATGACCTGAGCTGAAGGCAGATGCTTAACTAACTGAGCCAGCCAGGCACCCCTGGAGGATTAATGTTTTTGAAGGTTTCGGGGTACCAGTGGACTCCGTTCTAGTTCTTAGGGCCTTCTTTCTTAGTCAGTTCCCTAACTTGTACTTAAGAGAAGACCCACGAAATGAATGTACCTTGCAATTGTGCAATGTAAGGTCACACTCTGTGTCTGACTTTCAAGTGATCTCAGCCAAGCAACTGTAAGATATAGGAAGCTCTTTTTTTAGGGTAGTTGCAGAAAACTCTTTATTTGAGAATTAGGCTGGAAGCCAAGAATTTTAAATTGAGCTTGGCCTTTTCTTTTCTTCTTTCTTTCTTTCTTTCTTTCTTTTTTTTAAAGCAGGCTGGTGCCATGTTGCCAGTGGTAGGTGCTGCATTCTGGGTTATAACAGGTGACCAGGCAAGTGCCACCTCTGCCCCATGTAAAGTGAGCTGCCAGTCCTTTAAAGGTCATGAGATCTTTACTGCCTTTGCACCCAACCCAGGAAGAAAATGGAAGATTCCTGTTTTTTTAAGGGTACGTGGACTGCAAAGCCTTTGGTACCAGTTGCTCTGTGGCTTACTGTTCTTAGTTTGAATCCTCTATTGCTAGTTATAACAGAAAGGGCTTTATTAAAGGGTATTAGGAAGCTCACAGAATCCCTGGGATGGCCAGACAATCAGGCTTTTACATTAAATATACAAATAAATTTCCAGTTGTACCAATTATATCCAAAGGAAATTCAGTCTGTCCTTACTTTCAGGGCTCTTGTATTGTTTCCTTTTACCCTGAAGATACTTTCCAGCGAAGACAGTTTTGTGGAAATATGTATTCAATAGTTTCCTTAATCCCTTTGGCTCATGTTGCTTGTATAAAAGTCAGGGAAAGATATTAAAACTGAAAGGTAAATCCTACACTCACTTTTAATTGGCAAGGAAATGCTGCATTAAATGTTTTATAAACACTGTGTTGTAACAAGGCCAGCAACTGATGCATTTGTTCGTTCTTCTGCCTGAAAAGACCGGCACTTGACTCTGATTTACCTTTGGGTGAACTTTTGTTTCTGATAGTAAGCAGATTTTTTTGCTCTGAGGCTGAAGAGTTGGTGCTTTTACTTTTGTTTTTTGGGGGAACATAATTACCCTAGTGCCTTTTGATTTTCCAGCTCTGTTAGCTGTTAGTAGAAAGGTAGAAACCCAGTTCCTGTTTTAGTAAAGCAAAATCTTTCAGGAAATGAACACTGACAAGTGTTTTCTATATTCCTTTCAAAATGCTTTTCCAAATGTAGCATTTTGGAATTAAAAAAAAAATACCCAGGTAATTAACGATTTTAGCTGAAGTGGCCAGAGTCCCAGCATTCAAAGCTTTCAGGCAAAAGAACTCTGTTTCTATTAAAAAAAAAATTCTTCAGTATAAGAGAAAACAAAAATGAAAGGAAGGCCAAATTGTATTGGCTGCTTATTATGGTTGTGCTGGCCAGAACTGTTCAACTCTTTCCCTCTCTCCTTATTTGCTGGTGCTAGTGCCTGGATAACTTTTAGTCAATCTCTTATAAGCAGACCATCATTTCAGAAAATGTACACAGTTCAGGAAATTTAAACTCGCGCAAAATCTTTGCTTAAATTTGCCTTGAGTTGAAATCCTGTGATGTTCCAACTCCCTCCAGGAAGTCTTTCAAGAGACTGATCTCAAGTAACTGTTTATGTGCCCTTTAGTGACTTAAATAAGAAATTCCTAATGGTGAATGATCATTAATGGATTAGTCTGAAATTTGAGCATATGCAGGAGTGAAATGAGGAAGGAAGTTGTAAATAGCAGAAGGCTTAGGTCTAGGCTCCATCACAAAGTGCTGGTGAGAATCCTGTGAATGTACAGAAGCAAAGACTTTCCCCAGCTCAGGTCAGGTTTCTGAGAACTAGCTCTGAGACTCTGAGATTTCCATGCAGGAGATTTGTAGGATGATATTCTTGTGAATGCCTATAGGGAAGTGAAGGAAGCAGGGAAGGGCAGAGAGAGGAGTTCAACCATGATAGTTAAAAAATTTTTTTTGTATTTCTTTTTTTAATATATATTTTTTAAAATGTGAAGTAGAGGTTTATTATCTAGTTTTCTTTCTTCCTTTCTCCCTCCTACCCTCTTTCCTTCCCTCTCTCCTTTTTCTTGTTTTTAAATTTTAATTCCAGTATAGTTAAGATACAGGGTTATATTAGTTTCAGATGTATAATAGAATGATTCACTTCCATATATTACTTAGTGCTCATCAAGATAAGTGTACTCCTTACTCCCCTTCATCCATTTCATCCATCCCCCCACCCACCTCCCCTCTGGTAACCATCAGTTTGTTCCCTATAGTTAAAAGTCTGTTTTTGGTTTGTCTCTTTTTTCCTGCCTTTGTTTTGTTTCTTAAATTCCTCATGTCAGTGAAATCATATGGTATTTGTTTTTCTCTCATTGTCTTATTTAGCTTAGCATTGTATTCTCTATTTCTAGCCATGTTGTGCAAATGGCAAGATTTCATTCTTTTGTTATGGCGGGATAATATTCCAGTGTGTGTGTGTGTATATACCACATCATTTTTTTTTTATACCACATCTTCTTTATCCACTCATTTATCAATGGACATTTGGGCTGCTTTGGTAAATAACCTGTAGTGTGATTCCTGGATTGTAGGGTAATTCTAATTTTAATTTCATGAGGAACCTCTATACTGTTTTCCTGCACCAGTTTGCATTCCCATCAACAGTGCTTCCTTTCCCCCCACAGCCTCGCCAACGCTAGTTGTTTGAATTTTTGATTTTAGCCATTCTGACAGGTGTGAGGTGATAGCTCATTGTGGTTTTGATTTACATTTCCCTGACAATGAGTGATGTTGAGCATCTTTCATGTGTCTGTTGGCCATCTGGATGTCTTCCTTGGAGAAATGTCTGTTTATGTTGTCTGCCCATTTCTTAATTGGATGATGATGATGATGATGATTTTGGTGTTGATGATATAAGTTCGTTATGTATTTTATATGAGAGAGTTTTAATGGCGGCCTTGCTAATCCAGTGGGTAACCATGGATTTTGAGTGGCCATTTGGTTATATTTTGAATTGAGGCAATGGCTCAAGCCTTGGTACCCCATCATTGAATGCAAGCTATCCCTGGTAAGGGGTCTGAGATTTTGCCCTACTTGTCAGCTAATGAGTTAGCTTTCACAGTTTCATAGATGCTGGAAGAAGACACGAGATTCCTGGGTCAAAGACAAAGGACTTTATTAATCATGGCACAACAAACAATGTGAGCTTCATGTTCACATAATTCTTGTCCTCCCAAGTCCCACAGGGGTGATGTGGAGCAGCCCATGTGGATATTGTCTATGCAGTGGGGGTGTGCCCCAGCTGAGGCTCTAATCTTTGACAATGGAGAGTTTAGGAATCCCCATTATTTCATAGTGGGCTACAAGCAAATCTGCTTACACTTTACCCTACACAGATAAACACAGATTATTCTGCAAAGACTTCTCATTAGTGCATGGTTTTTATTACTTAAAATTTAGGCTCAGATTCTTAGGATGAAATGTCAGAAGCTTGGGCAAGTTGTTGGATTGCTTTATTACTTAGGGTAAAGGTAGCCACAAGGAAGGCGAGGTTTGGGAGGGAAGAAGGAAGTGTTACTCAAATTGCAAGACATTCTGCATTTGTAGTGGCATAACTGATGGGGGTGGTGGTTCTGGCTTTCTACTTCCACCCGCTCCCTCTAGCTATCTTCTGGCCAGGGTGAAGTGTTGGCCATAGCAACAGTCACTCTTGATCACCACCACTGTTGATTTCTAGATGACACCTTCATCTCAGAAACACCAGTTTGGAGTTGGATTCAGGTCTGGCTGTATCTCTTTTGTTGGGTCAACTGACTTGACAGTGGCTATAGAGCAGCACTTAAAGCTGGACAGTTTATACGTGGCAGCTGCGATGTGCACAAACACTAAGAGCGTAAGACTTTGTAGAGTGCCTCAAAGCTGTGATTCCATATTACCACACAGAGGTCAAGAAAACCTGTCCAGGTTTTTTTGGATTTGCCTTGGAGGGCCAAGTGGCTATCTGCTGTTTAGGGATGAATTATTCCATCTGACCAGATGCAATGTGAAGTCTTGGCAATGATTCACCACCTTTTCTAGTTAATAGAAAGTTTGAAGTTATTTGTAGTCCAATGTCATTGAGTCAAACAGTTTAGATTTGAGCCTTGGAAAAAACTTAATCTCGAATTTCCGACTCTTATTTCCAATGATATAACTCCCATTGTAGGTATTGCTGTTAGAACGTTCGTTAAAAGTAAGTCAGTGAGTCCCTGGGTTAATTTCCCAGCTTAGTCTTTTGTGGCTTTACTTTGTAAGTTCCTGGGTGCTTCAATGAGTTGTAGTCCATAATGTCCATAGAGGATTATAATAGAAGATTCCAAAAGTTTGTGTATAGTGAACAAGGAAAAGCTTCACATACACATAAAATGGGCGCATATTAGCTCTATTTTATAGATAGAGGAGCTGATTTTAGCAGAGCTAGATAACTTGACCAAGGTCATACAATCAGAAAGTGAGAGTTGAGATTTGAACACAGTTCCAAGTCCAAACCTTGTTTTAAACCACTATAGTAGAACAACTGCCCTTGTGCTTTTTTTTTTTTAATTCTTAAGATTTTATTTACTTATTCGTGGGAGACAGAGAGAGAGGCAGAGAGACACAGGCAGAGGGAGAAGCAGGCTCCATGCAGGGAGCCCGATGTGGGACTTGATCCCCTGACCGCGGGATCACGCTCTGAGCTGAAGACAGATGCTCAAACCCTGATCCACCCAGGCGTCCCCCCTTGTGCTTTGAGAGTGCTTCCTGTTCTATGGAGCAACATGCCAAGAATTGTAATGGTGGTACTGATTGAGCTACTGGTTCTACCTTTCTAGAAAATGACCCTTTCACAAAAATTGACAGAGGTCTATAGAAGCTCGAGGTTGTAACTGTAATGCCATACCCCTTAGTTCATTAGTTAGAGGTAAAAATTGTTTTCTTGAATTGATTTGAAAAGCTAGGGCTAAAAACTTAAGTTAATACATTTTTTTGACCAATCTCATAAATATGTGCAAGGTACCATGTTAGGCTTTTTGCAAACAGAAAATAATTTATAATTTAGGCAAGCTTGGTATAAGTAATTGAAAAGTAAACAGCTCTCTATGTAAAGATTTACCCTTTATTTGGAGATTTTCAGGTTAAAGCAGCCCCTCAAGGTGCTTTATCTCAAAGTGCAAGGGCAGTGGTTCTACTATTATGAGTAGAAAAAGAATATAATTATCCACAGAGTATGATGTGAGAGGTATTCTGAATACACAGACACCCCAATCTCATAAACTGCAAGGCTTTGTGATCTTTTCTGAAATGTAATGATTAGAGATTCATTCCTTTGAGATGTATGTAGTAGGTTTTTAGACTTTGTGAGTGAGCTATTAAAGTTCGAGAACTTTGACTACATACAGGTGAACACCAAGGGAAGAACACCTTAAAGACTTTGCTAATACTAAGGGAGGAGAGTGGCACCTCTCTGGGAACAGCATCCTTTGGAATGAGATTGGGCAGTAGGGTGAGGTAAGGTTCTCTGTGATGGAAGGTGACTTCCAGCTTGGAACCCTTAGCTTTACCCTTCCTAAATTTGTCTTATACGAGCTCCAAATTTCTTTAAAATTTGTTGTAGGACATGTTTGCTTTTCACATCTGTTTCCATATTGCCATATTGCTCCCTTGCTCTTAAAAAGCATGTCTTTGTTTCAGGCATGTACACATGCACCCATCCTAAACCCCACAGCTAATATAAGAGGAGGGATGACTTCTCTTGGAATTTAGGGTCTATGGTGTCATTGTTAGAGGTCAGGGGCAGAATAAATGAAGTTTATGTCTCTTCTTGAATTATACCTTAGTAACATAGTGAAGAGATTAAGTAATTGGGTGGATGAAGTGTCAGAGTTAAGTGTTTCTGACTCTAAATACAACATTTTGTTCCATACCTAAGACCCTCTCTGTTTTGCTTTGTTGAGAGGAAACAAAAGCATTGGGGCCCAGAATATAAGCTTTTCCTCTTCCAAAATTCACATCAATTTGTCCCTAAGTGTGGAATAAAAACGAAACCTTTTTTTTCCCCTCAAGATTTCCTAATCTCTTATTTCTTCTGGAACTTGGTGGAGAGAACATTACAGCTGCCTCCAAATTTGTTTCCCTCGGAATCCTCCACCCCTTCTGAGACAGTAGGATTGAGCAACGTGGTGTCAGAAAGTCTGAACATTCTTGTCCAGTGTAGTCTTTTGAGGGAATGCTGTTCTTTATGTGTTGAAGCCACTGCAGAGGAGCCCCCTGGAACATACTATTGGGGCGTAGGGCTTCAATTTGCCTTTACTATTATGTCAGACCTTTCAGGTCCTTAAGACTGTGGCATGATTTTCTATTTCATTTAAAATTTATTCACTTTTGGGGCAGCCCGTGTGGCGCAGCGGTTTGGCGCCTGCCTTCAGCTTAGGGCGTGATCCTGGAGACCTGGGATCCAGTCCCATGTCAGGCTCCCTGCATGGAGCCTGTTTCTCCCTCTGCCTGTGTCTCTGCCTCTCTCTCTCTCTCTCTCTGGATCTCTCATGAATAAATAAATAAAATTTTAAAAGAATTGTCACTTTTTAAAAAAAGATTTTATTTATTCATGTGAGACAGAGAGACGCAGAGACACAGGCAGAGGGAGAAGCAGGCTCCATGCAGGGAGCCTGATGTGGGACTCGATCCTAGGACTCCAGGATTATGCCCTGGGCCGAAGGCAGGTGCCAAACTGCTGAGCCACCCAGGGATCCCCAATTTGTTCACTTTTGTAGTGACTTGATGTTGCTCTTGCTTAAATAAAGAAATAATTTACTATCACGTTAATTATGTTGCAGCAGGAACTGTGTATGAATGCCAGGCTGGTACACTTTGTATTTATATTATGCCACTGTTCTTCCTATGAGTATGTTATCAGGTTCATTCACTGTAATGATTTAGGGCACCCAAGATCCAAGTGTTTCTTTGCTTCCCTGCCTTCTCCCACTCATTCTCTCCTTCCTCTCCATTGGCCTTCTCTCTATTTTTGTTGAGTCTTCAGGCAGAGACTGGAGTCATACTGGTTAATGTGTTTCTGCACACAGATCCCTGACTACATTTCACAGTGAAATCGAATCTGAGGGCTTCACAGTCTGTTAAATCTACAGCTGCTCTTGGCCGTTACTATCAAAATGAGCATTAAAACAATTGGTCAAGTGTATGACATGAATTGAAGATTGCCATCCAGCTGAGGGTTCAGTCAGCCTTAAAAAAAAAAAAAAAATCTTACTTGCTAAAAGAGTTTCTGTTTGAGTACCAGAAGGCACCAGAGAACTTTGGGTCGTATGTTAATTTTGTATTAAAAGATCAGTCTTCACACTCTCATTTTATTGAGGTCCAGACGAATTCCATCTCCATGACTGTGGCTTGCATTCCAGGAAAATTTGCATGCATTTTCTGTTTTTCCTGCTTTTTCATGGATATATTTAAAAATTATTGTGGTCTAAATGTTTAAATCTGGAAGAACCAAAGTGATAAAGAGCTGGAATTGCTTTATATACTACCATCTGCTTCACCATTTGTCTTGTGTAATGAGAGCATTAAATTGAACTTCCCTACCTACTTCTCTTTAAGGCTCTGATTTAGTGTATACCAGAAAGAGATGAACCATATGTAGGTCTTTCTGGCCAGTAAGGATTAGTTGCCAATCTTTTATGATGGCCACTATTGAGCAATAAGTTATATAGGAGAGCAGTTCATTGATTTTTATTTCCAGTTTGTGTACAAACTATATAGAAAAACATTTGTAGATACACCATGTGGTAAAATGAAGGTACCTCCTGCATAGATGGAAGGCTACATTTGGAAAGGATTTCCTTCTGTTGGCTTATTTGGGGTACTATCAAGCTGGTTAATGTTTTAAAAATATTTTAGAAGGGAAACAGAGGAAAACTTAGAAAGATCTCATTTCTAAGCTTCTTACTTCACTAGGGACATACAGCAGGCTATGGATTTTGACTCTAGGCATATAAACACCAAAAGAAGACAGCTGCTAGTTGCTATAAAATAGTTAAATTCTCCATCTGGTTTGCAATATGGGTGAAGATTTGCTGCAAATCTGGATTGAATGCCATGCCCTAGTTAGTTTACAAATATAGTGCGTCCTTTTAGTTATAGAACATGAAGTGTGGTCCTGAACACCAAAGAATTAAACTTTCTTGTAAGTGTTCAGCAAAAAGGGAGTAAAGATAAAAGCAATACCACTTTATTTAAGATTTACTCCGCTTGGTGTCTAAAAGTGATTTTTTTTATATCCTCAAGAATCTGACAAAGAATAGAAGAATCTTAGGCCTGGGGTGACTTAGTCAGTTAAGCTTCCAGCTCTTGGTTCTAGCTCAGGTCATGATCTCAGGGTGGTGGGATCAAGCCCTGCATTGGGCTCTGCACTCAGCGCCGTCTGCCTGTCTCTCTCTCTGCCCCCTTATGCTTGCACTGTCTCTAAAATAAATAAATAAAATCATTAAAGAAAAAAAAAAGGCAAAGTGTTAGGCCTAGTTTAAGCTTGGGAAGATGGTGTAGTGAAGAGAAGCACAAGATGTTTTTGCTTGATGTTTAGGATTTAAACTGGCCCAATATGTAAGGCAATACTATGAATGTGGCATTCTTTTCTTTGAGAAAGTTACTTAAAAGAAAACCCTCATTGGGTATCCCTGGGTGGTTCAGCGGTTTAGTGCCGCCTTAGGCCCAGGGTGTGATCCTGGAGACCCGGGATTGAGTCCCATATCGGGCTCCCTGCATGGAGCCTGCTTCGCCCTCTCCCTGTGTCTCTGAATCTCTCCCTCTCTCTCAGTGTCTTTCATGAATAAATAAATAAAATCTTAAAAAAAAAAAGATTAACAAGATATTGTTTAAAAAAAACCCTGATTTTTATTTTAAAAGAATTTAAAATTTCTATTTTTATTGAGATATAACTGACATACAGCATTATATTTCAGATATACAATGTAATAATTTGACATTTATGTATATTATGAAATGATCACCACAATTAGTCCAGTTAATATCATCCATCACCACATAGTTACCAATTTCTTTTTTTAAATTTTTTAAATTTAAATTCAATTTGTCAATATACAGTATAACACCCAGTGCTCATCCCATCAAGTGCCCTCTTTAATGCCCATCATGCAATTACCTCATCCCCCCACCCACCTCCCCTTCTGCAACCCTTTGTTTGTTTCTCAGAGTTAGGAGTCTCATGGCTTGTCTCCCTCTCTAATTTTCCCCCATTCAGTTCCTCTCCTTTCCTTATAATCCCTTTCACTATTTCTTCTGTTCCGTGTATGAGTGAAACCATATAACGATTGTCCACACATAGTTACCAATTTCTTTGTCTTATGATAAGAAGTTAAAAAATTTTTTTTATTTTTTAAAAATATTTTATTTATTTATTTATGAGAGACACACAGAGAAGACTCAGGCAGAGGGAGAAGTAGGCTCCATGCAGGGAGCCTAATGTAGGACTCGATCCTGGGACTCTAGGACCACGCCCTGAGCCAAAGGCACATGCTCAACCACTGAACCACCCAGGTGTCCCATGGACTTTTTTTTTTTTTTTTTAAATAGCAGCAATATCCACAATAGCCAAACTGTGGAAGGAGCCTCGGTGTCCCCCCGAAAGATGAATGGATAAAGAAGCTGTGGTCTATGTATATAATGGAATATTACTCAGCCATCAGAAGAGACAAATACCCACCATTTGCTTCAACGTGGATGGAACTGGAGGGTATTATGCTGAGTGAAGTAAGTCAATCAGAGAAGGACAAACATTATATGGTCTCATTCATTTGGGGAATATAAAAAATAGTGGGGGAGAATAAAGGGAAGAAGAGAGAAAATGAGTGAAAATATCAGTGGGGGTGACAAAACATGGGAGACACCTAGCTCTGGGAAACAAACAAGGGGTGGTGGAAAGGGAGGTGGGCGGGGAGTTGGGGTGACTGGGTGACAGGCACTGAGGGGGGCACTTGGCATGATGAACACTGGGTGTTATGCTATATGTTGGCAAACTGAAGTCCAATAAAAAGAAATTAAAAAAAAAAGATTTTATTGGGGCACCTGGATGGCTCAGTGTTTGAGCATGTGCCTTTGGCTCAGGGCATGATCCCAAGGTCCTGGGATTGAGTCCTACATCAGGCTCCCTGCAGGGAGCCTGCTTCTCCCTCTGCTTATGTCTCATGAATAAATAAATAAAATTCTCTCTCTCTCTCTCTCTCTATATATATATATATAGTTTTAGGGGTAGAATTTAGTGATTCATCAGTTGCACGTATCATCCAGTGCTCATTGTTTCAAGTGCCTCCTTAATGCCCATCACCCAATCACCTCTCCCCCCTCAGCAACTCTCAGTTTGTTTTCTATAGTTAAGAGTCTCCTATGGTTTGCCCCCCTCTCTGTTTTTATTTTATTTTTCCTTCCCTTCCTCTGTGTTCATCTGTTTTGTTTCTTAAATTCCACATATGAGTGAAATCATACGGTATTTGTCTTCCTCTAACTGACTTATTTCCCTTAGCATATGTTAATGTAATATTGAAAACATCTTGTCAGGCATTCCTTGTCCTTGCCCGTGTCAGCCATAATGGAAGGCATCTGCTCTGGAAGGGGATTCCCTAAGTGAAGGCAGAGTGGGGCTTTGCCCTGGAGATAGGGATGGGGTGGTAGAGTTTATGTGTTACTTGGTGCTATAGAGAGTTTGTAACCTGTTCTGAAGTGGCCATACTTACACAGGGGTAATGAGAGATTATTAGGGCAAGGGAGGAGATGACCGGCAGCAAGAGAAATGGCATTTACATTTGTAAGGTTCAGAAAAACTCCTTAAGAAGTTAGCTGCCCCATGGAGTTTGTAGAAATCACAATAGAAATCACCTTGCTGAGAATTTACTTTATAGGTGAGGCAAAACTGATGTCCACCCGCTTTGTACTTAATTCATAGCTCCAGTGATAGACCTTGTACCTTTGGAGAAAGAAAAGAAATTTGAGTCTTAGGTTCAGTTTACTTCTGCTCTTCTGGCTGCTATAGCTTTCGTGGGAGATGTAGTTAGGGCATTTGGGGTGAACTTCTCTAGAGAGAGAAGGATTGAGGGTTTTCTGTGACAAGTCACAAGCATACCTTAACTAGTGATGTGTCACTGCTCGTCCTTATATGGGCCATCTGCATAACACCTTCATACTAACCCTTTTCTAACGGCATGAGTGTGCTTTGTGGAAACTATGCTCTACTCCTAGAGTAGAAAACCAGGTAACATGTCAGTATAGAAGTCTGTAGTCTCCCTTCTTCCTGCAACCCTGTGGAGTCTTGGGAAGTGCAGACAGAAAAATTATTATTTCTGAATACTGGGCTAAACCATGAGACTATAGTGCTGCTTTTGATAGCCAGCCTAAGGAGCCATGCCATTGAGTTGTGCTGGAACTCCTGGTAAGTTTGATGATTTAATCAGGGCTTGAACATGACTATCTGTGTCCAAATCCCTGGCATATGGCCCTGGGGGTAGTATGTGAGCCAATAAATGATGTCCTAGTAATTAACTTCCAGCTTATGTTTATAGTCATTTATGCAGTATTTTGAAATATCTGACAACAATGCATCTCTTGGGCTTTAGTATTCTGTAATAATTTTTAAAAAGATTTTATTTATTTATTCGAGAGAGAGAGAGAGAGAGAGAGAGAGAGAGGCAGAGACACAGGCAGAAGGAGAAGCAGGCTCCATGCAGGGAGCCCGACATGGGACTCCATCCCGGGTCTCCAGGATCAGGCCCTGGGCTGAAGGCAGTGCTAAATCCCTGAGCCACCCGCGCTGCCCATATTCTATAATAATTAAGATCACTCACTACCATATTGTTCAACTTGCAGGTAGAACCATAGATTCAGAAAAGATTTACTGAATCGTTACCATGCAGCAAACAAACAATAATGTCTGGCTGTGCAATCCCCTTTGTCCACCCGCTGGCTTCCTGTCACGCCCAACTCCAACTTTCTGTCTATAGGGCAGTCAGTGCCCCATCAGATCCCACTTGTATAATAAGATAGTAGACATGGGAAAGGAGTGGATTTAGTTACTTAACTATCAGCACCAGAGAGAATTTTCCTCCTATGAAATTGATGGAACCTGTCTGAAAATGTAAAATGTATAAGTCATGCTAAGGATATAGAAATTGCTTAGTTATATTGAATATTCCCTTGAAATTACATTTGTTTCTCCAATATATAACTGTCCTTAGTGAATATTTCTTTTGCCTACAATGATAAAATCAGTGTGAAAAGCATGCAAGTAGTAGTGTTTGAGTTCTTTCAAAGTAAGAGTTAATCAGTTGACTGCCAGCAGGACTTATGGATGGAAGCCCTCCACTTTTAGTAAAGGCCCAGCTTTCTCTTGTTGGTGCCCCTTTTGCCTAGAAGAGGTACATGTGGCCTTGAAAAATGTGCACATCATCTGTTCTCTTCCTTCAATCAAGTTGGAATGTGCCGATCTTGCCTGTGTCTGTTGAGTCTTATGAAGTATCTCCAGGGGTTTTTAAGGCCAGACAAGAAAATGCTCTGAAGGCAGATGAAAGAGAAGTCTGTGCAGGGAGCCCCAGCACAAGCCAGAGAAAATTTTCTGTATCTAAAGCAATCTGCTTTGTTGCATCTGGACAAAACTCTGAGAGAAGGGGGAAACATGTGCTGTCTTCCAAATGGGAAGGACCATTGTGTCAAACTTTTATTGGCAGGAGCTCCTTATTGGTGGAGCTCCTCCTCAGCCATGAGAAAATAGATGGACGATATAATCTTCTGAGCTGGAACTCTTTACTGTTACCTGTCTCTTGTAAAAGACTTTCATAGTTTTAGGAGATTTTTGTGCTTTATCTAGAAATCAATTGTTATGTTATTGTACTTAGAAATATTTGATTTATATATATATGAAATTTTAAAGGTGGAGAATTGACTGGAAAGGTTATGAAAAGAACCACATAAACATTATGAATAAAACAAAATGCCTTGTTTGAGTTCAGTAAACACAGATTGATTCTTTTCATTGCTAAAGAGTTTACCTAGATGAAGATGACCCTGCCCCAATGTATCCTTCAGCGCAGTGAAGTAATTACACCACTCAGTACACTATAAAAAGTGTATAATGGGGTCGCATACAGTGTGCCACTCGGAGGCAGGGGTGAATGTATTTAAAGATTGGGAAAGTATCTACTAGGGTGATGCCATTGTTTTTTTTTTTTAAGATTTATTTATTTCTGATAGAGAGAGAGAGAGAGAGAGAGAGAGAGAGAGAGAGGCAGAGACACAGGCAGAGGGAGAATCAGGCTCCATGCCAGGAGCTCGACGTAGGACTCGATCCCGGGACTCCAGGATGGCACCCTGGGCCAAAGGCAGGCATTAAACCGCTGAACCACCCAGGTATCCCCAGGTGATGCCATTGTTGATGATGTCTTGCAGGTGTTCAGCAGGTGCAGAAGAGGGGGGGAAGGATATTGTAAGCAGAGGGATTGGTTATGTGCAGAAAACAGTGGCTTGTGTATACATCTGACTTCTGTTGGAACAGTGGGGAGGTTTGGGTGGCCTGAGCTTTATGGTGGAATCTAAGGTGAATCTAAAATCTGCTGGCGTTAGGCAGAGATGGGAGGTTGAGAGGGTGGAGATAGGTGAGTGTCCCTGGGGTGTTCCTAAGCTGGTAGTGGGGAAGTTGGGACACAGGAGGCAACTGAAGACAGCTTGTATGTTACATGAGTAAAATATGTAAGATGTCAAAAAATTCACAATTTATGTTTGTCTCCTACTGACCTTGTATAATTTATTTAGTGGGGGAGAAGCAGAGAATTCTTCTTGAATTCTAGGGACTTGACTACCCTACTTTAGATTGCATACACACAGTCCCAATTCTATATTTACAAGTGTATACAGCTCAGTGTATTAATGAACATTTCTGTCTTCAGACAGTACAACTCTTCTTTATCCACCATATAACCAGGGTCTCTTATGGGCTTTTTTCTCCACTGTAATTTCCTCTGGAGCATCTCTGGAGGGAACCAAGGATGTCTAAATGGGAAGCAAGGTCAGGTTCTTCTCTTATTCTCCATCCTCGCCCACTCTCTGGATGCCGTTTTGACCCCATTAGAAGCTAAGGAGGGTCTGTGATGGGATAGTTTCACTCTCTCCAGGCCTGACAGATGTTTAAAGCTGGCTCTCTGCCTTGTGGGAAACCAGGTCTGAGACTTTGCATTTGTAAATTTTGGACATGATCAGCTGGCACCTTTCTTTGAAGTTTTATAATTGTTAGTTCTTGGGATCTCTGGGGAAATGTTAATTTTAATTTTCTGTTAAGTGTGTAACATCTGGGAGTGTGGGATATGGAAAGCTGGCTTGGAAATATGTTGGGAAGAGGGAGGAATAACAGAGATAGTTATAATGAAAAAATAGTTAACATTTATTGAGAATTTATAATGTGTTAGGTGCTGTTCTGAGCTGTTATATGGAGTAACACTCTTAACTGTCATAAGGTAAGTACTGATATTTTCCCTATTTTATAGATGAGGAAATAAAGGTACAGAGGAGTTAAATAACTTGCCCAAGGTTAGAGTGAATGGCATTACTGAGATTCCAGCCCAGGCGTTCTGACTTCACAGATTGCTCTTAATTGCTCTGTGGCTTTGACACCCACAAAATGAAATTGAACTGAATACCTTACATAGATTCTCTCATTTAACGCTTTCATTAATTATGTGAGGTATGTTTTATTATAATGCCTATTTTATTCCTTATTTTTATTTTTAAAAGATTTTTATTTATTTGAGAGAGAGAGAAAATGAGTATGGGGGAGGGGCACAGGGACAGCAGACTCCCCGCTGAGCAGGGAGCCCAATGTGGGACTTGGTCTGAGGACCCTGAGATTATGACCTGAGCCAAAGGCAGACGCTTGACCAACTGAGTCATCTAGGTGTCCTTAATTTCTATTTTAGAAATGAAGAAACTGAACCTCAGGTTAATTTACTAAGGGTCATATAACTAGAAGAGCTTAGATACTAATCCATGTCAGATTGATTCCCAAGATTTTGTTCTTAGGTGCTGCACTACTGGTTTCCTCATGGAGAATGCAACATGGCAGCTCGCTGATGTGTGATATTTTGGGGATAGCACAGGGATTCAGAGTACAGGTTGTGGACCAAGAACTCCTGGGCTCAGGTCATGAGCTCTTACTTTCCAGTGGAGGGATGTTGACTGTACTCTGCTCTGTTATGGAGAGTTCTTACTCTGTGTCTCATTCAACCTCATCTATTAACAGGATAATTTTATCTACATTGTAGAGTCATTATGATGATAAAATGAAGTAATATGGGTAAAACACTTAGAAGATGCCTTGTGCATAATAAGTGCTCTACCAAAGTTAGCTATTATTATTTATTCAAAATAGAATCTGGAAATTTTACTCTTAGCGTATGCCTGCTCCTAGACTATTAATAAATAGGAAGTAGGAATTGAAGTTGCAGAAATAATGGTCTGCTCCTCAGTGTTTCCAAGGACTAAGAACTTTTGAACAGAATTAAAATTGCTTTCTGTCAAGGTGGTAATAATTCTTAGGTCTCTTTGTTTCCTTAACATTCTATCTTGTCATCTGAGTACACCCTTGAGCAATTAAATAGGAATACAGGACTTCAGGTTTTCTTGGAAAGAATAAATTTGAAAAGTCTGCTGTTTTGCTCTGATCAAAAGCTTAGCTGGCATTTAAGGCTAGGGTAGGGTTTTGTCTTAAGTTTATCATATGAATACAATCTGTTCAAGTGCTGGGCTTGAACTCAGGACTCTGAGATGAAGTCCTGAGCTGAGATTAAGAGTTGGATGCTTAACTGACTGAGCCACCCTGGTGCCCCTGCATCCAATCTTTTCTTATGACTTCAAAGGATTCTTTTATTCAGAAACAAATCACTGAGTGCCTTCAATGTTTGGCACAATTCTAGATACTAGGAATACAGTAGAGAACAAAACAGACAAAAATACCTGCTTTCAGGGAGCTTACATTCTAGTGGATGAGATAGACAATGAATAAATAGGCAAACCGTAGAGTAAGTCAGATAGCAATTAAGGCAATAGAGAATAAGTAGGGAAAGAAAGCACTGGGGGTTTGTAATTTTAATTTTATTTATTTATTTATTTTTTTGAGAGAGTGAGCCTGGTGAGGGGAGAGCAACAGGAGAGGGAGAGAATCTTTTTTTTTAATATATATATATTTTTATTTTTAAGTAAAAATATTTTATTTTATTTTTAAGCCCCCAACTTGGGGCTTGAACTTAACAACCCGAAATCAAGAGTTACATGCTCCACTGACTGAGCCAGCCAGGCGCCCCTGTCAACTAAGAGTTTTTTTTTTTTTTTAAATTAATTTTTATTGGTGTTCAATTTACCAACATACAGAAGAACACCCAGTGCTCATCCCGTCAAGTGTCCCCCTCAGTGCCTGTCACCCATTCCCCTCCAACACCCGCCCTCCTCCCCTTCCACCACCCCTAGTTCGTTTCCCCAAGTTAGGAGTCTTTATGTTCTGTCTCCCTTCCTGATATTTCCCAACATTTCTTTTCCCTTCCTTTATATTCCCTTTCACTATTATTTATATTCCCCAAATGAATGAGAACATACACTGTTTGTCCTTCTCTGATTGACTTACTTCACTCAGCATAATACCCTCCAGTTCCATCCACGTTGAAGCAAATGGTGGGTATTTGTCATTCCATTGTATACATAAACCACATCTTCTTTATCCATTCATCTTTCGATGGACACCGAGGCTGAGAGGGAGAGAATCTTAAGCAGACTCCAGGCTAAGCTAGACTCAGAGCTTAACCCCTCAACCTTGTGATCATGACCTGAGCTGAAATCATTGGGTACATAACTGACTGAGCTACCCAGATGCCCCAGGATTTTTAATTTTAAGTAAAATGTCAGGTTTAGGTGTGATGCTGTAATTGTGATTTTGTTAAAAAAAAAAAAAGAGCCTTTATCATATGGAAATGTATATAAACACATTACAATGAAATTTAAAAATTTTTTAAAATTTTTATTTATTTATGATAGTTACACACACACACAGAGGAGAGAGAGAGAGAGAGAGAGAGGCAGAGACACAGGCAGAGGGAGAAGCAGGCTCCATGCACCGGGAGCCCGATGTGGGATTCAATCCTGGGTCTCCAGGATTGTGCCCCGGGCCAAAGACAGGCGCCAAACCGCTGCGCCACCCAGGGATCCCACAATGAAGTATACTGAGGTGTATAGATGAAAGAATGTCTTGAGATTTGCTTTAACATAATCCAGAAATGGGCAGGGGGCATCAGAAAAGAGTCCTAATTGGAACAAGGAGGCTATGAGTTGAGTGTGGAAGCAGAGTGACAGGTATGTAGGGATTTATTAACCTTTTTCTCTGTATTTGTTTGAAAAGCTCCACAATAAAAAGTTTAAAAAAATTATAACATCTTAAACATGTACTAAATTAATGAGGCAGTGAGCTCTGAGGAATTCTGGAGAAAAGCTTTTCAGACCTAATGATCCCATCTGTGAGATTCTGACTGTTGTTGGGGGAGGAGCATTACCCTTGTACTGGGGGTAAGTGGTTGATGTGGGGCGCTCTTTACAAACTTACAAGGTAAGGCCATGTCTTACCACTGCTTCCCCAGTGCCCAACAGGGATCCTGTGCTTGTTGAAGGTTGCACATTCATTTTCTCATACCTTCTGCAACATACTGTAGGGTCGACAGGGAAGAAATCTTTACTCTCATTTAATATAGACGAGGTATCATTTGATATCCTGAGGAGTCTTAAATCACAGAGCTGCTTGCTAAGTGGTGGAGCTACTTGATTTCAATTCCTGTGGGCCTTTTCCCTCTACCACATAATCTATTAAGGGACCTAATTTCTTGATATAGAGGGATGGACAGATGATTAGCTGTTTCATGGCACAGTTTCTTTGAGAGGTAAATAAAACACCTAGTGCTTCGTGTGTAGACTCTTAGGGCCAAATTTAATTTCCTCTAACTGTGTGTGGCCAGAGAAAATAAGAAGCCCTGTTCAAGTATAAACCCAGACATAACACTGTTACTCTGAAACTTGGTATCACTTAACACTGAAAAAAAGTAAAACAGAGCAAGACTCACAAAGGTATTTTACATGCTGCTTAAAAGTTATACACCCAGGAAATTACATGCAATGTCTATATGCACATACATTGAATTTCAAGTTCAGTGGTTTTACAGTTACTTTCCATATGTAGAATTTTTATAACCAGCAAATAGATGAGACTTTGGGGTTTAATGAAAAGATCTCTATGGATAACATATGTTTCCTTTTATAAAAAATAATCTCTTAGCCTCATGAAAATGCCTGAGTTTTTAAGGGCCCATGGAATAATTTTATTTGACTCTGAAATCATACCCTTTTCTTTCACTCTATTTTGGTGTGTCATGGTTCCTCTAAGGGTCCTATGTTCAATTCTGGAGGCCTGTTCAGTGTAGGAATAAGGAATTCTTTTGAATCTGTAGTTGATCCTGTGTAGATACATCTTTTACGAATGTTAAAATGTTGTAGGTGTTGGGTATATTTAGATTTGTAACTTCATGTTCTCTGTTTCATCTTTGGGGGACAGATTTAATTAACAGCCTAAATGAGTTTCTTGGCTCTTAGAAGAACATGCTTTAGGGAAATTAGAGTAAGTTAGAGGCAAGTCTGCAATTTTTAAAATCTTAAATGCCATTTGGGAGAAACGGTTTGAGTTAGTATGAAGTTACTTGAAGATTCATCATCTTTTAAACACACACTTTAAAGAGGTCATGAGTTTGTAATAAAACTTACCCCAAGGTCTGATTTTATATTTTAGGTTCATCCTGAATGTACCCAAGGTCTGCACTAATATGTCCCCCACAAGCTTTTCTAAAGGGTGAGCTGTTTGAGATTTCTACGGAAACCAAACTAATCTTAGCAGAAATAATTAAACCCTGGGAAAGTCTATGGCTAGGCATAGTGATACTTGAATAATGTAATAATGTTGATGTTAAAAAGTTTACGTCGGAAATGTAGGCTTTAATCTCAAAAACACACACCAAAAACCTTTTCTGAGGTTGTAATTAAAAACGTTATTATCACCTGAAAGTTATTTGTGTGATTGCTTTATAATTGACAAGTCTTTTTTGCTTATACTTTGGTTATTTGTACTTTATTGTATTATGGTCAACAACTGTGCCCTGGATTATTTGTTGAATTTTGTACTTTATGAGGTTTTCTTTTTCACTGACCATATAGTTGAATTTTTTAACGTATTTTTTTATTGTATTTTTAAAACCTACAGTAGTATTTCATGAACATATGAAAAATCTCAAAACATAGAGTTGAATTTTATAAATGCTTTGTGATGACTTGAAAAATGATGAGTTATCTGTTTTTAGTAAATACAGTTATATTTACTGTGTGTTTGTGTGTGGGATACTGTGTGTATTTCTTTTCTCTCTCTCCGTTTTTTTTTTTTTTTTTTTTTTTTTGATAGAGACTTAGCATGAGCAGGGGATGGGGCAAAGGGAGTGGAAAAGAGAATCTGAGCATGGAGCCTGACTCAGAGCTTGATTTTAGGACCCTGAGATCATGACCGGAACCAAAATCAAGAGTTGGAGGCTCAGCTGACTGAGCCACCCAGGTACCCCTGTATGTGTATTTCTAGGAGTTTCTCTGTATATTTCCAGAAATTGTTGCTAAATATGTGATGGCCTACCCCAACTCCCTAGGTGGTATAAGAACATATTTCTTATGAGATGTTCAACAATCTCATTGAGAGGCAGGAAGGCTACTAGGGTTGTGATGAGGTCTGTTCTCCACTCTGCAAATTATGAATGCTTTTGGATCATCTGTATTTGGGGGCAAGGGGAGCTTTTCAGAAAAGTGATGTGTACTATGGGAGGAGACTCTAGGTCTCAAATTCCATGTGAGTCTCTGGCATTCAGGAGCAACTGATGAATAAACAAAGCCAAAAGGTCTCAAGAGAGACTTACTTCACTGTTAAGGTTATAGACTCACTTGTCAGGGTTGTACTCCTGGATGGAGAACACGAGAGGTCCGAGGCATCTCCTGCTATGCCTGGGGCAAGTCATTGGTGCTGCAAAATGAGTCCTGGGAGGAAGAACTTGGAGTGGGATTTTTAGCAGAAGTCTGCTGGGAGAGTGTAGGTAGGGGATACTTTCTGTTGTGATAAGAACTTCCGTCTCGGGATTGTCACTGATGTGGGGAAATAAGGATATTTACCACATTGACATTGAGAAGGTGTGTAAATTTAGGACTTCCATAGACTTTTGTTAATTTTTTCTTCTTTTAAAAAATTTTTTTCTTCTAAAAATGTATTTTTGATACATATTAACACTATGATCATTATTTAGGAAAGTAATATCCTACTGGGGCTGTACAATGATAAACTTTTTCTGTGATTTCTAAGAGGGGTTTTTCAGCCAAATAAAATATGAAACTCTCTTAGAATAAAATCATATGGGCCTTTTTGACAGGACAGCCACTCTGTCCTTGATTTTTTTTGGTACCACTGATATTTTCCTTGGGTTTGAGGCATAGAATTCTCTTCAGAATTTTAAAGTGTGAGATGAAATACCTGCCACACAAAGGATTCAACCTGTAGGGGTACTCACCACATTTAAATTTGGGGTTCTCAGGTGAAGCCAGCTTTATTTAAGATGGACCAAATAGGTACTGAAAAATCTTAATGAAAGGATGCTTGATGTTATTGGCTCATTTCCTACCTTATTGAGTTTCTGGTCACAGTTGCTTGAACAATGTTTGATGACTTAATTTTCTTTCTTTCTTTCTGGGGGACAGTTGGGAAAGAAATTCAGACAGAATTAGCAAGACCTTATAGCTAAGCAGATGTATGTAGACAATTAGAATATGGGATGGGAAATCTGAGATAATTATACTGAAGTACTGGCTGGACATTATAAAAGGGATTGACTCTTTTGATAAATAGACTTGAAATTATAAATACTTCAAAAAACCTGTTGAAGAAAAGGTGATTTTGCAATCATAGCCTTCTAGAAAAGAATGCCAGCCAAGAACTAGGAGACCAGTTTGTATTGTGAAAAGTCACGCCCCTTTTCACCTGTACTGTAGTGTTAACTTCATGGACTCTGGAGCCAGGCTACTGGGATTCCCACCTTAGAGTGACTATTTCCTACTACCTCTTTGACCTCGGGCAGGTTGCTGAATCTTTCTGCAAAATGAGTATGGTGATAGTAGCCTACCTTATAGGCTTGTTGTGAGGGCAAAATAAATAAATATATGTGAAATGCTTATAAGAATGTCCAGCACATAGTGAGTGCTCAGTAAATATTAGTGATTATAATTTATAGGTAATTTAATTTCTCTAGATCTCAATTTTCTCATTTGTATAAGAATATATTTTTCTGAGCTTCTTAGTATGGATAATAGGAAAGAATCACTTAACTGAAGGAATTTGGTCTCCAGGAGGAGAGAGAAATATATTCAAAGGCCAACGGATCAAAGCAAAATAAACAACATCAGAAGTCACTTTGGATTTGGGCACATAATGGAAGTCGTCCTGGCCAAGGTGCCAGTCGAGTTATGCTTTAAAGCAATGGTTGTTAGACTTGTGGATATTACAAAGTGATAGTATCTAGAAAATAGCATTGGAAGCAAGGTACAGATACCTGACTTTATTTTTGCTAAATAATGAGGGGGGAACCCCTTCTGTCATCTAATATCACCATTATTTTATAAAAGGAGACACTCAAAGATGAGAGGATTTATCCCTATCCAAGGACAGTGCTTTAAATTCACCATATTTGCTTTTATGGGATCTCATTACATTATCCTTTTTCTCTTCTCCTGGACTTAAGTACAGTTTCATCATGAAGCAGGCAACCTACTTACCAAATTTGAGAAATACTACCTTTGAGGATGAGAGGACTTGCGTAGCCAGAAACCATGGATGGGAAGAGATGAAAAGGATTTTAGCCTATAAACAGAGGTAGAGCATTGAGATGATTCATGCCAGCTGCGATTCCCAAATCCTAGTGACAAAGTGTGCTTACCTCTTGCGTGGTAAAGTCTGATATGGGGTAATCTTTCTTCACCTTGTAGCTATGCTGTTTGGGACATGTGCCCTTCAAGGAGACTGGCAAAGCAGAAGGGAAACGGAGGAACACTTGGCTCTCAAAGTTTTGGAACAGGGACTAATACCAGGCTCTTCTTAAAGAAAATAATAGTTAACTATGGGAAATAGTGATTTAAGGAGGAACAAGAGCATAAATAGTTTTTGTTTCATTTTTCTGTTTCTCTTTACACTGACACTCAGCAGGATGTCTGTGCTCTGTGTCCTTCCACCATGTTTTCTCTTTCACTCCAGCCAAGCCCTTTCCCCACATGTGCCAAGAGTGCACTCGCCAGCATCAGCGGTGACTCTCATCTTGCTCAATCCAGTGGCCACTTCTTGATATGCATTTACTTGAATTCTTGGAAGCTATGGACAAAGTTCATCACTTCTTATTGAAACATCATCTTCTGGAACACCTAACTACTATGGTTTTCTTTTTGAGTTTGCTGGCCCCTCTAAATGTTGGCATGCCCCAGGGCTTAGGCTCTCACTTGCTTCCAAGGTGATCTTATTCAGCTGATTGGTTATGAATATTAGAAATACACAGGACTTTCAAGTTTTCTCCAGTTCTGATCTTTCCACTGAGCTTTGGATTTGTGTATCCATTTGCCTATTTGACATCTGTAATAGAATGTGATTCTATTCTATTCAAATCCAACTACCCCACAGGAAACTGTTGACCCCTCCCTAATCCCCCGGCAAACAACTCCCCTCTACCCACCCCCCCAAGTCTTGCTCTCTATTCCTCATCCACAATAGGCCGCCACCATCTCTCCGTTGGCTTTGCAATAGCCACATGACTGACCTCACTACTGCCTCTCCTTACCCCAAATCCAACCTGTACTCTGTACAGCAGCTGGTGTAATTTGGATTAAAACTGAAATTAGATCTTATTACCCCTCTGTTCAAACCTCCCTCCTGCCAAAAGGCTTTTCTTGACCTTTATGATAAATTCCAGAGCCTTTTCCATGGCCTGCAAGGCCCTACAAGGTCTCATCTCTCTGGTTGCCTGTTGGTTTGCTTACCTTTTTTCAGTCACACTGGCTTCCATCTTTTCCTTGAACAAACTAAGACTGTCTGAATAACATGGCTTTAGCCTTTTTTCCCTTCAGGTATCTCAGTAACTCTCCCTTGCTTGCTTCATCAGGTCTTTGCTTGAATATCACCTCCTGAGAGAAACCTTCCTCAACAATCCTGTGTGAAGCGGCCATTCCTTATACCCTTTAAAAAAAATTCTTATTTTTTTCCTTATACCCTTTCTAACTCCTTTGCCCTGTTTTATTTTTCCTCAGAGTGCTTATCATTACCTCAGTTTATATTGTATACTTGTCATCTGTCTCCTCCACTAGAATATATGATCAGTGAGGGCGGGATAAATGGTACAGAATGGTGTTTTATCCACCTCTGTCCCAGTGTCTCCTGTCTGCCACCTTGCTAGTAGACAGCATTCTTGTCCAGTCCTGGCTGCCACCCTACTTTTCTGACACACAGTAAGAGGTCTGTAAATACATTTTGAAGGAATGAGTGAACGAACAGACACGTTTTGTCGTTCAGACTCTTGCAGTAACAGGGAGTGGGCTGTGGTGATGACAGCTGTCATGTCTTTGGCAGAGATGTGGTAGCTGGAAGCCTGTGATTCTGCAGACAACTTCTGGCTTCTCCATGTTCCACATGTTCACTCTCAGTGACTCTTCGTTCCCCTCTCAACTTCTACTCCTCAGACTCCGTCAGATAATTCAACCTTAACATTCCTTTTGATTGAGAGAATTGTACTACTTGGGAAAGAGGCAGCAAAGTGTTAGAGACCATGCTGCCATCTAAAGGACAGAAGCGGTAGGAAGCCTGTTAGGCTTGCAAAAGTGAGGGAACTAAGATTGGAAATTTGATGGGCAGTGGGGCAGGAAGACCAACTCGGCCTGCTCAGAAACCTCTTGTTCTATCTGGTGACATAAGGAAATGAAGGTTGTTGGGAAATTAGCACAAATGTCTGTACAAGATTTAAAGTCAGGAAATTACTTGTATCTGTTTTTTTTTCTTCTTTCCTTTAATATACCTGTGTGTGTGTGTGTGTGTGTATGTGTGTGTGAGTGTGTATGCGTGTGTGCATGTGCATGTAGTGGGAAAGGCACTTTTTCTTTTTTTGGCTCAGAGAAAAGATCCAGAAATGTTGACAGTGGTTGTCTTTGGGTGATGGAAATGTGGTATTTTTTCTTCTTTGTTCTCTTTCTCTGAAGTGTCTTCAAAGTCCATTATTACTGAAATGTTTTTTTAAATGATTTTTTAATTTAAATGGGGAACGAGCAAGGTTCAGCTGGAAAATCCATGCTTTGTGAAGACGAAATTGAAGGAAATCTTTGATCAAATCAAAATTATGTTGAAAGAGTAATATGATATTTTGTGTTTTCCCTCTTTGAAGAGGCCTATTTCCTGGACTCAACTTGACAAAATGCAAAGGCTTAAATTTGGAGAAATAAATTAAAATGATTAAAAGTGACCATTCGGACGAATAGGCAAAATTGTGGAAAACACTTGGATAGTTCGATAATTTCTGACTTTTACAGATAGAAGGCTTAGGAGAGATAATTTAGCCTGTGGGGGAGAAGCAGCTTTAGGAAATTCAGAGAACTGCATTTTGGCTAAGAAGCAGAAGGGTTTAGAAGAGAACAGTGCATATGAAGAAGTTCAGGAGGGATGTCTGAGTGGCTCAGTAGCTGAGCGTCTGCCTTCGGCTCAGGGCATGATCCTGGAGTCTCAGGATCGAGTCTCACATCGGGCTCCCTCTGCCTATGTCTCTGCCTCTCTCTCTCCCTCTTTCATGAATAAATAAATAAAATCTTAAAAAAAGGAGGAAGGCCAGGAAACCCCTCCAAAGGAATCAGGAAAGTGGGCATACCCAGTCTGCAAGGATTATAGTCAAAGCAGAGTGATTTTTTACCCCACGCTACCTGAAAGCATTAATAGCTCCTCTACACAAACAAAATCCTTTGATCTGGAAAAAAAATTGTTTTTAAACTGTGAAAGCTATCTTATAATTGAGTAGATCAGCAAAGGAACTCTGAGATCCAGGGTTATTAGAGATCCCTTAAGGAACCAGAGCTACCATTAGGAAGAGGCTTGGCTGGGATGCATGCTCAGTAGAAAAGAGAGAACTAATGTCTAATGTATGCTTAAGCAATGTGGGGGATCCAGTGCTAGGACACTTTCTAGAGAATAATTGGAGATGCTGTCCTTTATGAACTGAGGTTGGGATTAAGGATCAGTGTTTTCTTGCCTACCCATAGGATCCTGGGGATTGATCTGAAAGGAGGATTAGAGAGAGAGGAGTCTGGCAGATTTTGAGAGTTCCTCCTGCATTACAGGTCTTGGTGGGTTACGATCTGCAAATGATACCTGTTGCTTAATAATAATAGCATTTGTTGAAGATTTACTGTGTGTCAGAAATGATCCTAAGTGGTTTGCAAATGTTATCTCAGTTAATCTTGTCCTAAACTGGATGAAGTAAGTGCTTAATATGACGTATAAAAACAACAACCCCCAGGCCAAGGAACTCCATTTAAGTAATTGTCCAAGTTCACGAAGCTAATATGTATGTCTAGGATAATCTGAGTCCTTAATTTATAAACAGCTACATGTAATTGCCCAAGAGCCTGTTTTCATGCTCATATGATCCCCGAACAGGTTTCAAACTGGCCAGCCTCCACAATCACTAGCCAGTTCTTTCTTCTGTCTCCTATTGGTCCTGTTTCTCTTGAGAACTCTCACTGATAGGTTCACCTTAGTAAATTTAATGGCAATAGCAACAAAAACTATGTAAATTGAAGTTAAAAATTACATGTTTTCCTGTGACCCTAAGGTTATTATGTTCAAATAGTTCTGTGGTGTTGAATTATCACTATGATTATTAATGGTTTACAGCTGCTCAAAATGGCACAGATATATTAAAATATTTGATTTTTTAAAAAGGGAAAATAGATGAGAAGTGCATCTTTTAGTTAGACTTGTTGAGAAGTATGCATGTGAAGCTGTTTCTGAGGCTTTGATGAAAGGAATTGATGAATTCTCTCTGGTTCTGGAACATTTTAAGGTTTGGGATGGGTGAGAGGTAAACTTTTCTTTGGTACATAGGGAAAAAAGTGACTTTGAGAAGAGTGTATTGTATCAGTTATAGAAAAAGTACCTCTAAGTGTAGGGGATCTGCAAACAGGTTCCTTTAAAAATGTGAACTTGCACCAATTTGAAAATCTTCAGAGTGCCCTCTTTGGAAGACGGCTTCCTATTTGGTTTTTTTAAGCGTCCTGTTTCTCTCAAATATGTTGGTGGCTGACCTGGTTCGGATTTAGCGAATATGTCAGAACTTTGGTTTCTGCTTGTTTTCCCTGGTTTGTGTTAATTTAGGCCTATCGCTTCACTCTAATCTTTGGATTCAGTGTCCATCCTGGGTCTGTGTCCTTGATCTCTTTTCTTTTTTAGGTCTCCTATCCCAGCAGTTTCCTTAGCTTCCTTGCTTTGTCACTTGACAGCTTGATCTTTCATTATACACATTACAGAAAGGCACAACAGTGATGATCACCTTAGGGGTGCTGGATAGATGCTGGAGGTGGGACTTCAGTCCACCTGTCAGTCATCTTGCTTTCATTGACTTTCTCATGAGCTCTCAATTAAGTTAAAAAATACTTTGTTGTCCTACTTGAAAATCTGGCTCCTTTGTTGGCTTCTGCCTGTTTCTGTGTATCCTGCTTTATTCCTATTTGCCCTTTGGTCTTTGTTCTTTGAGGTTTAATTACTTCTTACATTTCCTTCTCAGGTTTTAAGTTGTCCTAGCTCATGATTTTTCTAAATGCTAGCAAAAGGGCAGCCCAGGTGGCTCAGCGGTTTGGCACTGCCTTCAGCCCAGGGCCTGATCCTGGAGACCCAGGATTGAGTCCTGCATCAGGCTCCCTCCATGGAGCCTGCTTCTCCCTCTGCCTGTGTCTCTGCCTCTCTCTCTGTCTCTCATGAATAAATAAATAAAATCTTTAAAAAAATGCTAGCAAAATTAAAGCATAAAAATAATGTCAAAACGTACCAAATTTTAGAGATGGAAGGAACATTATAACTTAGGATTTCTGTGTGTGAAATTGATTTTGAAATTGTGCAGGAATCAGTCAAGCATAAGAAGTCTGAAGGTATGAGAGAAAAGTTTGAGGACTAGCATTCCTCTAGCACTTCCCAGTCACTCTGTGATAGCACATTATATGCGTGCTTTCTTTGCCCTTTCCGTGTTGCCAACCAATGTTGCTGACCCTGGCAGTTGAAACAGGAAGGAGGGAAGAAAAATTGGGGAAGGTGCAAGGAGGTTCTTGACTGACATCTCCTAGAAAGGGATCTGCCAATATTCAAAATGAACTCTTTCTTTTGTTCTGTTGGCATCAGAACAACAGGGTTGGAGGTTCCTCATCTGTAGTTCTCTTGTTTCAGTTGAACATGCTCTTGCTCATGCCCTCTTCAGACTCTTGTGGTTTGGTAGTCCACGTGTGGCTTTTTTTTACTGAGGTCTCATGAACCTCTGCAGGCAGCCTTATTGAGTCCCTGTGCGGGTGCTCCCTCGCAGTCACACACATATAGAGCCCACATAGTGCCATTGCTTGCTCATATGATGCTTTTGTGTTTATTAGAAAGAAGTGCATGTTTCCCAAGGCACTTTGTTTCTGCCTGTTGGGAAATTGTGGCCATATATACTGGTTTTGTTAGAACAAGACCCTCTACTGCCCTGTGCCAGATAATAAATATTCCTGTGTTACCATATAAATGAATTCCTCCAGTACCCCTCTCCCCTCAATAGGTGATATACTCTTGATAGCACATAATCAGAACACTATATATGGTGGCTCTAGGCTCACATATGGAAATATTCTTTGCTTAAATTCTGAAAATGAAGGCTGATTCTAGCACAGCAGGAAGCTATTTTTGGCCTGCTGCCAAATCCTTGGATTGTTTACTCTAAGAATAGTCTTCTTGAAGCTCCCTCTTGCCATGAGGTGAGGGTCTGCTTTCCCCCCAAACTCATTGGGACACTGAAGATTGGGATTCAGAGGAGCAACAGCTACCTCCATAGAAATCTTCATAAAAATTTTACCAATATCTAACTATCTGGCTTTTTTTTTTTTAAAGTAAGCTTTAGGCTCAACATGAGGCTTGAACTCATGATCCTGAGATCAAGAGTTGCATATTCTACTGACTGAACCAGCCAGGTGCCCCATTGTTTGACCTTTTATAATCGTAATGTTCATAAAGAATTTTAAGAGTCATGTAACAGGTTTTTGGCTTACTCCTTTGTAAGTTTTGCATGTGTATCATACTACTTTTTTCATTTATTTTTATCTTGGTACTTTAGTTGGAACTTCTCTTTTAACTTTGTTATATAAATAAAATATAAAATGCAAATATTTATCCAAAGGTGATCAGCACCTTTCATTTCACTTCAGTGAGAAAAATTTTGCATAGACAGAACTTATTTTCACTAGAAAACTAAAATTTACCAAGGAGTCTTCTTTATGGATTTATTTGTAGGAACAGGGCAAATTTCTTTTAGTATAATTTATCAGGGAGGAGTGTCATGAGAGTCTTTTATTTTTGTTCCTTCTGGAAGGCACAAAGGATCATGTGACAGAGAGATCCCAGAGGACAGATTAAGAGGAGATGAGTTAAAGCTGCAAATAGCAAGATTTAAGGTTAAGTATGAAGAACTTCCTAACATAGAAAATTCTTTAGCACTGTAATGAAATATCAAAAATCCTCCCCACAAAGCTAGCCACCCAAACCAAATTTATCGGGTTATTTAAACTGCTTTGTTTCCTCTAAGTATTCATTGATCTCTTCAAGTTGATGAGATTTGATTATATATTTAGTCTTTGACTAAACTAGCAAAATTATGCTAGAAAGATCTAGCTATAATTTCTAGATACGGAATTTAATTTCTATATGGAATTATCTATCCATTTTAACCCATATAAACAAATATAGTCTTGTGATCCAGATTCTGTCAGTGTCATAAAAAAAACAAAACAAAACAAAACAAAAACAAAAGCAGTAACTTGACTGGTCATCAGAGGCTTTCGTTTTTGCATAAGTAAAGCTGTATTAGAGAAAATATATAATTTAAAACAATTAGAAATCTTTACTCAGTTTCCTATGCAAATATATGAGGGTATCAAGTGATGATGAGTCTTGGAGGATACTTTCTCGTGTCCTCCAAGACTCAGATTTCTGCATGTCTTGTGAAGGAAAGCTCTGACTGCCCTTTGTTCTGGGCTGTCTTTTCAAGGATGCTTGTATAGCTAACAGCCTTGGAAGACAGATTTTTTTTCCTGTAACAAAGGACAGGTTTTCTTATAGTTTTCTGTAGTAGGTAAAATAGTGGGCTCTTTAAAGATGTCCATGTCTTCTTTTTATCTATCTATCTATCTATCTATCTATCTATCTATCTATCTATCATCTATCATCTATCTTTTATTGAAGCTCAATTTGCCAACATATAGCATAACACCCAGTGCTCATCCTGATGTCCATGTCTTCATCCCAGAAACCTTTGAATATGCTACTTTATAAGTCAAATGGGAATTAATGTAGTTAGAATTAAGAATGCTAATCAGCTAAAGGATCTTCAAATAAGGAGCTTGCCCAGGATTATCCAGGTGAGCACGTTGTAATCAAAATGATCATTTAGAATGCAAGAGGGAAACAGAAAAAGAGATCAGAATGATTCGATGTGAGAAAGACTCAACTTAATCTTGATATATATTTTTTTAAGATTTTATTTATTTATTCATGAGAGACACAAGGAGAGAGGCAGAGACACAGGCAGAGGGAGAAGCAGGCTCCATGCAAGGAGCCGGATGTGGGACTCGATCCCAGGACTCCAGGATCACACCCTGGGCCGAAGGCAGGTGCTAAACCACTAAACCACCCAGGGATCCCTTGATAGTTTTGAAGATGGAAGAAAGGAGCCATAAGCCAAGGAATGTTGGTGGCCCCTAGAAATTAGAAAAGTCAAAGAAATGGATTCTTCTTCAAAAGGATGCAGACCTGCCAACACCTTGATTTTAGTCCAGCGAGATGCCATTTGAACTTCTGACCTCCAGAACTGCAAGGTAATAAATTTGTATTGGTTAAGCCACTAAATTTGTTTAATCCTCTTTAGGCCCTGCTATATCTTGTCTTAGGGGAAGTTGTCTTAGTCACTCTGATTTCCCTTTTCCCTGACGCAAGACCTGACTCAGTTGTTAGTTTGCTGAAACGGTATTGCTTTCCTCCATGCCTCCAGAAATATCACTGTGAACTTGAAATGACCGCATTTACAGGCTGGCTGTCGCCAGAGACTGTGAAAGGATTTGGGAAGGAACTTACAGTGATGCTTATAATTAGCTCAAGAAACAGTCAAAAACCATTTATTGAGGAGTTAATATGTGCAAGTAAATGCAAGCAAGCAGTCTTTTAGATACTGGAACAATGCTAGGAGTGAAGGCTGGGAGATGGAGCTTCCTGAGGAAGGTTGAAAAGGACTTTGGGAAGAAATTGAGGCATGTATATCACAGGGTCTGGAATTGTGAAGAAGTTTGGGGACCCTCGGGAAGGACAATTTTGTGGGGTTCATCATTAAATTTTTTGCTGGAACATGTCATTTTTTCCAGAAGCTTCACTGAGACATTTCTTCTTAATTGGTGTAGTAAGAAAAGCTATAAGGGCACCGGGCTGGCTCAGTCAGTGGAACATTAAACTCTTGATCTTGGGGTCATGCATTCAAGTCCCACACTGGGTGTAGAGCTCACTTAGAAAAGCTAGATTATTTCCCCCCAATTCTTCCTCTTTGAGAGAAATAATGAAAAAGTATCACTGCTCATGCTCTTGAAAGTCACTAATAAGCCAATAAAAAGTGATATGGTTCAGAGCTTTATTTATTCATCAGGGGACCCTGATCATCAAATTTTTTCTGGGCTATATGTCTAAAATGTGTGCTTCTCTTGTTCTGAAGACTACAAAATCACCAACCCTCTTAAGAGATTTGGAAGGAGCTGGAGGTTACCAGGTTGGTTAGTGGATAATCTTCATGTATTCTGTGCAAAGTATCTCATTCATAAAATATTGAGTTTTTAAGGAAAGACACTTGGGCATGCAGAATTTTGGTTCCTAAAAGAAACTTATCTTGATTGTAAAGAACATAATAAAAAATGCATTTTGATAAAGTCATATAATCTATGCTTTTCCGTTCTGACCACCACAAAAGAGACAAAAAGCTTCCACATATAGCAAAGATGCATTCCCAAACCAGGAGACCAGTCAACAGCACTTCTACCTATCCAGTCTTCAAGTCTGAAGATGGTCTATGTAACAAGAGATGCTTCAGAACAAATTATGGATCCTTAAGAGAAAATTAGTATCTTTTTTGTTAGTTACAAAGGAATGGCTAATTGCCAAAAATGTCCTGTAATGAGGTCACATCCTGAGGCTGTCTCTCAGGCTGAATTTATGTGTAGGCAAGAGACCACATGACTGATAAAACTGTAGGTGAAAACAAACACGATTTCTACCATTTCGTGAGAAATAAAAGGACATTTGGATTTGGCAGGAGTTTATATTTATTGGTTGATATTTACCTAGTTACGGTGATTAACACATTTTAAAAAAATCTTCCCTCAGTAGGCAACACAGAGCAATACTTAAAATCTCGTTTTTTGTATGAAGACATTTTTCTAAAGAAGACACATATATTGTGATTCATGTATCTTTTCTTGGTGTTGGCCTGGCTTTTTGACCTACCAGGCTTAAGCCAGGTATACCATTAACTTGGTGACTCTTTCTCGAATTGGAGGAATGATGTTTAGAAAGATAAACTATTTGGAATTATACCTTTATAAGCCCATAAGTACTGGTAAAATTCAGTGATGGAAGAAAGAATCTAGGGAAAAAATACTTTCCACAGATGAGCAAGATAAAGCAAAGAATTGGATGGTATTATGCTGAGTGAAATAAGTCAATCAGAGAAGGACAAATATTATATGGTCTCATTCATTTGGAGAATATTAAAAAATAGTAAAAGGGAATAAAGGGGAAAGGAGAGAAAATGAGTGAAAATATCATTGAGGATGACTGAACATGAGAGACTCCTAACTCTGAGAAACGAACAAGGGGTAGTGGAATGGGAGGTGGGCGGGGGGTTGGGGTGACTGGGTGACGGGCACTGAGGGGGGCACTTGACAGGATGAGCATTGGATGATATGCTATATGTTGGCAAATTGAACTCTGGTTAAAAAAATAAATAAAAGAAAAAAAAGCAAAGAACAGGACAGAAAAAATTAAGGAATAAGTAAAAATAAGTAAAAGTGCTGCATTTCCTCTCATGGGATGGATTTTTCAACAACTCCTGAGGACCGAAATATAAACTTTGACGTCTTAAGTTCCTTTGTGGTTCTGTTCTAAGAAGTAATCAAATCCATTTAATACTTTTGTCTTTGCACAACATTAATTTATTCCTACTTTGACCTTAACGGTTCTAGCAGAACTTACAGTTTATTCATTTGCATAAAAGTGGATTGTGTAAAAACAATCTTTAAATGACTTAATATACATGAGGCACTTAGGAGAGGATCTGGTACATGTTTGCACTACACAAGTGTTATTATTTTCTCACAAGAGAAAAAATCCTACAAGAAGTCTAAAAGCATTTAAGCTGTTTATGGTTAATCTTTGGAATTCTTTTTGGTTAAACTTTCCACAGCTCAGCACGACATGAGATTGAATGCATTGAGTTCGTTTCCCAGATGGTTGGATGACATTTTTGACTTTTTAGGATGACTTTTGAGGCTGTCTTTGTCTGATGGTTTGTGTCAAAATCTGTCTTTTCTATTCCCTTGAGTTTTGAAGAGCAACTGGAGATGTTTTGAACCATTAGATGTCGCTTTCTTCTTATTGCTTTTGGTTTAGGAACTACGCCCAGGGTTTAAGCTTTTTAGTTTTCTTCTTCTTTTTAAAAATGTCTATAAATAGTCTTTATGTCAAAGCTAAATGGGAAATTTAATTTTAGATTAGTAGATAAGAGGCACAATACTCAACTCCTTGGAATGATGAAACTTTGTGCCTGTTTTAAGTGACCTGACTCAATGTCCCTAGCTGACTAAATTTGGAAATGCAGTTTTTGTGTTTTGTTTTTTATTTTTTATTTTTTTCTTGTTGAGGTTAGCATAGTACTGTTTCTACACCAGACATTTCTGCCTGCATATACCTTTATTCAAATCAAAGTTCATGGTTTTTTTTCCTAGCAATCACTAGGGTGAAAACTTTATTCATCAGATACCAGTTTAGTATTGTTTTCCAGAAAAACTTTCCCCACCCAAATCATTTAGGAAAAGCCTCATACTTACCACTTAGTTTTTAGCCTCATGGAACCTTAAGTAACCCTGAGAATGTGGACTATCTTTTTCAGTCTTGTTACATGCCAACTTGTTGGAGGGCGTCGTTAAGAGGACATGACTGTTAGTTGACCCAAGAGCTGGACCCAGGCAGTCAGCGTCTCCTTAGACCCTCATCTGCCCTGGGAATGTATCTTCTGCCCACTGTGCTCACAGCAGGAGCCTTTTGAAGGACATGACCTTGAGAGAGTAAGGGCTCCTTGAGACCCCTAGATGGTATACATGACTGAACCCAGCTAAGGCCTCTGGTCATAAACTCTCAAGATTATGGTGGGGAGATGTAGCCACCCAAGACAAACTGTGTAAGTTCCCTTGCTTATTACATCTGCCACCTGCCAGTCTGGAGTGGCCTGCCTCTTTGTTTAGTCTCTCCTTACCTGTCCTGTCCAGGGACCGATTTCAGATTTCTCCTAGGGAACTCCTGAAGTTTGGAACCAACACAAATATACAACACACAGTCCTTCTATCAGGTACATCATCACTAAGTATTTGTTAAATGAATGAATAAATAACTAAATGAGGCAAAAAGTGACTTGAGAATGCTTTAATCTTGTTGTCTGCTATCTATTCAGTAGTTCTCTTTTTCTGTCCTGGAACTGACCATGTACACTTGTTTCAAAATGCTAAGTCATGGTTTGGATGGCATGAAACTAAGAGGAGCTTTTTACAGTGAGAGACAGAATTTGGCATTACTGGTTTTCACTTGGCTTGGGCTCATTCCGTCCATCTTTTCTCTGGGCATTTCCTTTAATGCACACAATATTAGCTTCTAGATGTGTTGAAAAATAATTTCTTTCAGGAATTGCTCATCAAAATAGTTTCTTGGAACATTTAAAAAATTATTTTATTTATTTATTCATGAGAGACACACAGAGAGAGGCAGAGACTTAGGTAGAGGGAGAAGCAGGCTTCCTGTGGGGAGCCTGATATGGGACTTGATCCCTGGATCCTGGGATCACTACTTGAGCTGAAGGCAGATGCTCAATGACTGAGCCAGCCAGGTGCCCCATTTTCTTGGAACTTTGAAAAACAGAAACTTAACAGGAAGATGAAGATAATTTTAAATTGATGTGAAATTTTTACTTGCAGTTTAAGTAATTGTTTTATTGCTCCAATTTGCTATTTGACAGCCCTGCTCTGATGCCTATGATGGCTTTATCCCCTGGAGGGAAAGAGTATCACCATGTATATGGAGATTGTTTTCTAACATTTCAAAAAGAGATACCCCAAACCCTTCTGTAAATTTCAAGTTCAGAAATACTACTAGATAATATAATTTCCCTTACAGAACTCTATAAATTAAAACACAATGTCAGTGACCTTCATGGATCTCTAGTGCTGGCATAAATAGCAGATTAAAGTAATTTATAAAGCTATCAAAATACACGGTGCCACATTAACTAAAGTCCACAGTATGGGTATATGACCTTGTTGCTATAATATATGTGTGTGTGTTTGTGTGTGTGTGTGTGTATGTGTGTTAAATACACATATAAAATTTGAAAAATTCTCTTAGGGGCACCTGGGTGGCTCAGTCTATTAAGTATCTGCCTTCAGCTCAGGTCAGGTTTTTGTGTGGACATGTGTTATCAACTCCTTCAGGTCCTGGGATTCAGCCATGTGTCAGGCTCCCCGTTCAGTAGGAGAGTCTGCTTCTCCCTCTCCCTCAGCCCCTGCTCATGTGCATGCTCACTTCCTCTCTCTCTTGCTCAATCTCTCTCTCAAATAAAAATAAATAAAATCTTTAAAAAATATTTGAATTCTCCTTTGAAGCAGTCATACCGTCTTACTGGTTTTCTCATTAGTTGATGAATTAGACACAGCCTCATTTGAGTGTTTATATTTGTGGGAGAGTCATTATTATACTTTCAAAAAAGTAAATTTTCCCTTTAATAGGTCTATTGTTCATCCCAGAATTTGCATGCTTCCCATGGATACATATGCAAGTTTTTGATCCCCTGCATGCCATGCACAACTGATTGTGGGCAACCAGAAATAGTATCTTTGGTTCATTTAATTAATGGGACATGAGGGGCACAGGAGTGTCAGTTGGGATGTTCTTGCATTTTTCTTCCACTATTTTCCCCCCCAGTATTCCTATCAAGTTTACCCAGAAGGGTGGTATATGGGCCCTGATTTCTTTCTTTGGGTCCCAGACAACATGTTGCCTTAGTCTTTAAGCTTTTAAATTTTTTACCTTTCACTGGCTACTTGAAATTTTATTTTCTGGTCTGTGCATAAGAAATCTGTTTTTATGTCATAACCTACATTCTTTCCACCTTATGTCTTATAGTAAAATTCTGTATTCAGGATTTAAGACTGTATTAACAGGATAAGAAAGATTTTAGGATTTAAAAATTTGTCAAAAAAATAAAAATAAATAAAAAAATAATAAAAATTTGTCAAAGCAGATTATCTTAGTTGTATCTAAATATAATCTGAAACTTAAAGTTGACTCCTTTTAATAATTAATACCATTGATTTAATATGAGGGGGGCCTTGGGAAAACTGGAAATGAGATATTATTGGTGTGAAAGTACATTGGCTTTATATCTAAAAATACTGTCCTCTTTAAAAAATAAAAAAAGCAGCTTTTTTTTTTTAAGGTTTACAATAAAACTGAGAGGAAGATACAGAGATTTCCCCATTCACTCCATGTCCTTACACATGCATAGCTTCCTCCATTATCGATACTGCTCACTAGGATGGCACATTTTTTGCAAAAACTGAACCTACATTGACACATCAAAATCACCCCAGAGCCCATAGTTTCCCTCAGGGTTCATTCCTGGTGTTGTACCTTTGCACAAACATGTACCGAATGACATGTATCCATCATTGTAATATCATACAGAGTATTTTCACTGCCCTAGAACTCTCTGCTCTATATGCCTCTGTGCCACCTCTGGCAGGGATTTTTTAATTGTCTCCATACTTTTGCCCTTTCCAGAATGTCATATAGTTGGAATCTTACCATATGTAGCCTTTTCCCTTAGTAACAAAGACATTTAAGTTTCTTCTATGTTCTTTCATGGCTTGATAAGCTTGTTTTATTTTAATGCTGAGTAATTTTCCATTGCTTGATATACCACACTTTATATGTTCACTTACCTACTGAGAGACATCTTGATTGCTTCCAAGTTTTGGCAGTTATGAATAAAGCTGCTTTAACATGTGTCCAGGTTTTTGTGTGGACGTGTGTTTTCAACTCCCTCCGGTAAGTAACAAGCATGTGATTGCCATTCATATGGTAAGAGTATGTTTAGTTTTGTAAGAAACTGCCAAACTATCTTCCAAAGTTAGTGTACAGTTTTATATTCCCAGTAGCAAAGGATGAGAATTTTTGCTGTTCCATCCACATCTTTGTCAGCATTTGGTATTGTCCATATTTGGGATTTTGGTCATTTTAATAGGTGTTTAGTGGTGTCTCACTGATATTTTAGTTTACATTTCCCTGATGATACATGATGTGGAGCATTCTTTTCATGTGCCTACTCATTATCTTTATATTTTCTTTGTTGAGATATTTATAAGGTCTTTAGCCCATTTTTAATAGTTTTTTTTTAATTGTTGAATTTTAAGAGTTCTTTATATATTTCACTGGATAAGAATTCTTTATCAGATGTATGTTTCACAAATATTTTCTCCTAGTCTGTGGCTTGTCTTTTTATTCTCTGGACAGTGTCTTTCAGAGAACAAAAGTTTTAATTTTAATGAAGTTCAGTTTATTAGAATTGGCATTGTGTCTTAAAGACATCTTTGGTTTTGTATGTTTTGTATTATATCAAAAAAGACATCACTGTATCCAAGGTCATCTAACTTTTCTGCTATATCATCTTCTAGAAATTTGATAGTTTTGCATGTTACGCTTAGGTATATGGTCCATTTTGAGTTAATTTTTGTGAAAGGTATAAGGTCTGTGTATAGATTGATCTTTTTTATATGTGGATGTCTAGTACCATTTGTTGAAGAGACTGTCTTTTCTCTACTCTGCAGGCTTTACTCCTCTGTCGAAGATCAATTGACTCTGTGAAGATCTTTTTCTGGGTCCTCAATTCTGTTCCATTGACGCATTTGTCTTTTCTTTTATCAATACGATACAGTCATGATTACTGTAACTTTATTTCAAGTCTTATAATCAGGTAGCCTCATTCTCCAACCTTGTTCTTCTTCAGTATTGTGTTACCTGGTCTGAGTCTTTTGCCTCTCTATATAAACTTTGTAATTAGTTTGTCATTATCTATAAAATAATTTGCAGATATTTTGATTGGAGTTGCACTGGATCTACAATTGAAGTTGGGAAGAAGTGACAGCTTGATAATATTGAACTTTTCTAGCCATGAATATGGAATCTCTGTTTATTAGTTTTCTTTGATTTTATTTATCAGAATTTTGTAGTTCTTCTCATATAGATCTTGTACATGTTTTCTGAGATTTTTTTTTAAAAAAAGATTTATTTATTTGAGTGTGATGGGGGAAGGGCAGAGAGAGAGAGGGAGACAAGCAGTCCCTCCCTAAGCAGGCAGTGATTTCAGGGACCCTAAAATCATGACCTGAGCTGAAACCAAAAGTCAGAGACTAACTAAATGCACCACCCAGGTGCTGCTAAGGTTTTTTTTTTTTTTTTTTTAAAGATTCATTTATTTATTTGAGAGAGAGGGAGGAAGAGAGAGAGAGAGAGCGAAGAGGGAGGGCAGAGAGAAGGAGAGAAGTAAACTCTCTGCTGAGCATGAAACTTGACTTGGTGCTTGATCCCATGACCCTGAGATCATGACCTGAGCTGAAATCAAGATTTGGATGCTTAACTGACTGAGACATCTAGGCACCACTAAGTATTTCTTTTTGTTGGTGCTAATGTGAATGATATTGTTTTTAATTTCAAATTCTACTTGTTCCTTGTTGGTATATAGGAAAGCAGTTGACTTTCATGTATTAGTCTTGTAACCTGCAGCCTTGCTAAAATTGCTTAATAGTTCCCAGAGGGTTTTTTTTAAAGTTATTTTTGACTCTTTTAGATTTTCTACATAGATCATATCACCTGTGAACAAAAACAATTTTATGTCTTCTTTCCCAGTCTGTATACCTTTATTTCCTTTTCTTGTGTTACTACATTAGTAAGAACTTATAGTATGATGTTGAAAAGGCATAGAGTGGACATCTTGCCTTGTGATTTTAGTGGGAAAGCTTTGAGTTTCTCGTCATTAAGTATGATGCTGGCTATACGTTTTTTGTAGATATTCTTTATCAAATTGAGGAAATTAATCTCTGTTCCTGATTTGCTGAGTTTTTATCGTGAATGTATGTTGGTTGTTGTCAGATACTTTTTCTGCATCTATTGATATGTTCATGTGATTTTTCCTTTTTAGCTTGTTGATGCAATGGATTACATTAATTGATTTTTTAAATGTTGAACCATTCCTGGAAGAATCCCACTTGGTCATGGTGCACAGGTCTTTTAAAAATGGATTTGATATGTTAGTGTTCTAGTAAGGATATTTAGAGCTTTGTTCATGAGAAATACTGGTCTTTAGTTTTCTTGTGATGACTTTTCTGGTAATGCTAGCCTCATCAAATGAATTCTGAAGTATTCCCTCTGTTTCCATCTGAAAGAGTTATAGAGAATTGATGTAATTTGTACCTTAAATGCTTGATAGAATTAATCAAAGAAACAATCTGAGCTTGGTGCTTTCTGTTTTAGAAGGTTATTAATTATTGATTCAGTTTCTTTAATAGATATAGGCTTTCCAGATTTTTGTGTGTGTGAATTTTGTAGATTGTTACTTTCATCTAGGTTATCAAATATATGCGCACAGTTCTTCATACTATTTCTTTTTATCTTCTTAATTTTAAGGGGTCTGTAGGGGATATCCCCTTTTTAATCTCTGATATTAGTACTTTGTGTCTCCTCTCTCACTCCCTTGAGTTAGCCTGGCTAGAGGCTTGTCAATTTTATTTATGTTTTTCAAAGAACCAGCTTTTGGTGGTGTTATTATTGGTCTGTTTTCTTCATTGATTTCTGCTCTTTTTATTTTTTCCTTGTACTTATTTTAGATTAATTAGCTCTTTTCTTTCTAGTTTCTTAGGTGGAAACTGAGACGATTGATTTTAGATCTTCTTTTCTAATGTATGCATTCAATGCTATACATTTCCCTCTAAGCACTGCTTTTGCTGCGTCTCACAAATTTTGCTAAGTTGTGTTTTCATATTTCATTTAGTTCAAAATATTTAAAGATTTCTCTTGAGTTTTGACCCTGTGTTATTTAGAAGTGTATTGTACAGTCTCCACGTACTTTGACATTTTACAGCTATATCTGTTAGGGATTCCTACTTCAATTTTGCTGAAATCGAAGAGCAGACATTATATAATTTCTGTCCCTCGTCAACTTGAGAAAAATGTGTCTTATGATGTTATTAAATGAAACATTCTGTAGATGTCAGTTATATTCACTTGATCCATGGTGTTGTTGAATTCAACTACGTCCTTACTTATTTTCTACCTGTTGGTTCTTTCCATTTCTAAGAGAGGAGTGTTTAAGTCTCCAACTATGATAGTGGATTCATGTAATTGTCCATTCTGTTCTATCACTTTTTGCCTCACAAAGTTTGATGCTCTGTTGTCAGATGCATACACATTAAGAATTGTTAAATCTTCTTGGAGAATTGACCCATTTATCATTAAGTAATGCCCTTATTTATCTCTGATAACTTTCCTTACTTTCAAGTCTGTTCTGTCTGGAATTGACATAGCTACTCCTGCTTTCTTTTGATTAGTTTAACGTGGTATATTTTTCTCCATCAACTGAATTTTAATTTATATATATCCTTATATTTCAAATGAGCTTCTTATAGACAACATATAGTTGGATCATATATTTTTTAAAATTTAATTTAATTTTTATTTTTCAAAGTAAACTCTAGGCCCAACATGGGACTTAAACTCATGATTCTGAGATTGAGTTGCATGCTCTACTTACTGAGCCAGCTGTGCATTCCAGTTAGATCATATTTTTTGATCCATTCTTATAATCTTAGTTTTTTGATTGGTGTATTTAGACCATTGAAATTAAAGGAAATGTTGATATATTGGATTAATATCTACCATTTTTGTTATTGTTTTCTATTTGTTGCTCTTATTTGTCTTCCACTCTTTCTGTTTTTTTTTTTTTTTGTGTGTGTGTGTGTGTGTGTGTGTGATTTTGTTTTTTAAAAGATTTATTTATTTTAAAGATAAAGAGAGTGTGTGTGTGGGGTGGGGCAGAATGGGAGAATCTTTAAGTAGACTCCCCACTGAGCTTGGGGCCCCATTTGGGGCTCCATCTCATCACCTTTGAGATCATGACATGAACTGAAACCAAGAGTTGGATGCTCAACTGAATGAGTTGCCCAGGCATCCGAGTTTTTTTGTGATTCAACACATCATTACTATTATTTTGAACAAACTGTTATGTTAGACCAATTAAGAGTAAGACAAAAATAAAAGTTTTTTTTTTAATCCTCTAGCTCAGAGATTTTTTCCTAAGCTGTGTCTAATTACCTAATAAGCCCATCAAAGGTATTCTTTATTTCGTTTACAATATTTTTTTAATCTCTAGCATTTCTTTTAAGTTCTTTCTTAGGATTTCCATCTCTTATATTGCCTGTCTGTTCTTGCATATCGTCTATACATTAGAATATTGAGCATATTAATCATGGATGTTTTAAGTTCTCTGTCTGGTAATTCCAACATTTCTGCCATATCTGGTTATGACATTTGCTCTGTCTCTTCAAATTATGTGTTTTTGCCTTTTGGTATGTCTTGTAATTTTTTCTTGAGAGCTGAATGTGATGTACCATTTAAAAGGAACTATTGTAAATAGTCCTTTAGTGCTGTAACCTTTGGGAGGAGGGCATCTCAATCTTTTAGTGCACCTTTGCCTCTAGACTGTGAACTTAACAAGTGTTTCTCAGTTTTTTGCCCTCCCTTGGTGGAGCAAAATGGTTAGAATAGGCTGGAGTTGGGTATTTTCCTTCTCCGATGTGGAAATTAGAATCACTTGGAATTGAGATATTTCCTTCTTCCAGGTCAGTTCTGTTCTCATAATACTTCAGGAGGTTAGGCTGTAGGTAACTAGTTTCTCCTGACGGCAGGCTTTTGTGTACTTAAGAATGGTTCCTTTTCCCCTCCCTCTGCCAGAAGTAAGAGATTCTTCTCACATATTTATTGTGGGAATGTGGTCAAGATCCTGAAGTAAAATTTTAAAAAGGTTTTATTTATTTCATTAGAGACACACAAAGAAAGGCAGAGACACAAGCAGAGGGAGATGCAGGCTCCCTGCTGGGAGCCCTATGTGGGACTCGATCCTGGGACTTCAAGATCAGAACCTGAGCCAAAGGCAGATGCTTAACCACTGAGCCACCCAGGCATACTCCTGAGGTAAATTTAAAGTGTTGTGGGGGTCACTCTGTGACTGACTTCCCCTGAAATTTTTAACTTAGACTTGTGGACACTGGGATCCTGAGAATTCATCAATGCAGTTCAGGTTTACCTACCCCCCACTGGATCCCACACTGGTTTCTGCTAGTGAGTCTCTGCTCTTGAAGATGTGACTCCCTGTATTTGCCTGTCTCTCCAGCATTAGAACACAGGGTTACCCTAAGTCCTCCCCTCTTGAATGGATCCAAAAAGAGTTGTTGATTTTTTAGCCTGGTCAGCTTTTTCCTTGTTGTTAGAACACAGTGACAGTTTACAACCTCCTTACATGTGGATCTGGAAATCCACTATCATTCTCTTTTCGTGATTGTGATTTTTTTTTTGTCTGCAGTGAATATTTGTGGCAATATATAACCCAATGTGTTCTTTGGCACTGGAGAAAATTCTTCCATAGCAACATGTTCATTTAAAGCTGTATCTTACTCTTACCTAATATTTTGGGGGAAAATGCTTTGTTAACACTTTTTAAAAAAAGATTTTATTTATTTATTCATGAGAGACACAGAGTGAGAGAGAGAGAGAGGCAGAGAGAGAAGCAGACTCCATGCAGGGGCCCCGATGTGGGACTCTATCCTGGGTCTCCAGGATCACAACCTGGGTGGAAGGCAGCACTAAACCATTGAGTCACCAGGGCTGCCCCTTTGTTAACACTTTGAATACACCTTTATTCATAGCAAAGTTCAGTCTATTGTCCTTGTTTTCTATTGCTACCCTGGAACTCTTTTTTTTTTTCTTTAGATGCTTCTGGTTTTTTTTTTCTAATCATGTTTATTTCAGAGGTCATCTTTTTTTTTTTTTTTAAATGCATCTCTTCATTTTATAAGTTGACCTCTTATTTTAGTACAGTTCGACTTCTCATATACATCAATCATTTTGCTCTTGGTTGGAAAACTCCTTGAAGCAGTCTAACGAATTGCTTTTTTCTTGTTTATGTATAGAGCATATGGGGAACTTTATATCATCTATCCTGGCTGTTGTTGAACTCATTTCACCCTTTATTCAAAACTTACATTCTCTGGCTTTCAACTCTCTCTCTCTCTCTTTTTTTATTGAATCATTTACTTTATCTTCTTTTACATCATCAGCCAACTTTGTTTTTCTGAGGAGGGAGGCAGGGCAAGTGGGAGGGCATTTTCCACAGAGAATCAACGTTTTTTGACTTTACAAGAATAATTCCAGAGAGCAGACTATAGGAGGCCATGTTGATCTGTGGATTTTGGGCCATTTTCTATGGCCAGTCACTAAAATCATATTCACTTTGCATTTAATTTAATTCTTACCTTTGCAAAATTAGACATTACTAAGTTATAATGAAGCATCAGTATTTTTCACATACAGTTAAATCCATGTATGCTAAATCCCTGAATGTCAAAACTGAAAGTAATACAGAGTTGGCAAAGTATGCTGGTTTAGAATGCTAATTTTAGAATCAATTACTCTTGACTTAGCATTAATCACAATAATAACAGCTAACAGCTATTTAATGTACTCTGTATATGGAGTACTGGTCTTAATGTTCTCTGTGTATTAATTACTTAAATTTCATAACAATTTTTTGAGGTAGGTAATGTTATTTCATTGTATATAAGTAGCTTGAGGGGCACCTGGGTGACAAAGTGTTTGAGCATCTACCTTCAGCTCAGGGTGTGATCCCAGTATCCTGGGATTGAGTCCTGCATCAGGCTCCCTGCAGGGAGTCTGCTTCCCCCTCTGCCTATGTCTCTGCCTCTCCTCTATGTCTCTTATGAATGAATAAATAAAGGAAAAAATTTTAAAGGAGCTTGAGTTATAGGGAGGTTTAGAAATTCCAAGGTCACAGTTTTAAAATGTACCTGGGATTTGTTTTAATCAGCTAGGATAAGAAGTGCAGACATGGAAATGATTGTCATGAGGAAGAAGTTTTTATTCACAGCTTCCAAGAAATGGGAGGCACAGCACATCACATTGCATCACGTGGGGGAAGAACCAGGGGTCCACTGGGGGCAGGGGGAAAGCATGGCAAAGAACCTTTATTGTGTCTGTGGGAAGGAATGGGAAAGGCAGGGTAAGCAAGTTTAGGATTGAGTAGTTTGAATAATTTCAGTGGGCTCTGGGGCATAGGGACTTTGCCTAGTTTTCTGGTACTTGGTCATGAGATGATTAGGGCAGAAGAATATTACGCCTTGCAGTGTAAGAGCCAGATAGAGGGGTTAATTCCCAGCATGGACACTGGGTTAGTTGATTTTCATATAAAAGGTACACTTGAATTGGCTAGTCTTGGGATGGTTAGTCTCTCTCATTTTAGGTCATAGGTGCTAGAGCATCAAGGATATAGAAAATAAGAAAATACAGCTAATCTAGTTACACAGCTCATAAATAGTGGAGCAAGGATTCCCCAGCAATATTTTGATTGGGGATACTCTGAAGTCCTGTGGTTGGTTGATACTAATGGATTCTAGACAGTTCTGAAATATGACAGACAGATTAAGCTGCCTGTCAGTGTAATTACTGTGCTCCCACATAACTGAATGAAGAGCTTCAAAAGAGATTTAATAATGTTGCTCTAAAGCTGTTATTTGACATTTACTGAGTCCCAGCAGTGTAGTCAGTACATTATCATATACTGAGGTGGAAGTGGCTGCTGGTGCTATTTTGCAGACTTTGATTGACTTCAGTTGTGATTATCGGACTGGCCATGATGAACAAAAAGCTAATAGATACACAGCACTTTTACATTATGGGACCATCTTAAAGAATAATGATCCTAACATGTATTTCAATGCAAAGATAGAGACTTTTTATGAATGTATAAGACTTCTAAGCTAGAGTCTTTAAATATTTATGCCTTTCCCAGTTCTGTGCAAAGTGATATAGGAAACACCCCCAAACCCCAGAAAAAGGTTTGTTCTAATTTGTCCCCCAGTTTCAGATTGTTTTAGGTTGAGGTTAATAAGGTTATTTAATATCATTGAGCTTCAGTTATCTAATTTGTAAAATTAGAATAATTATGCTTAATTCCTAGTATTAGCTCTGTGATGTAAAAACAATGTATGTAAAACACTTAGCTGGCTTATAGTTGTAAGTCAATGAATACGGGTTACTATTGTATTACACATGTATTATACATAATGTGTGTATATATATTATGTATATACAGATCTGTTAGTCATAGATAGTATAGCTTCTAGGGAGTTAAGTCTTTTTCCCTTCCTTTCTCCCTCTCTTGCACTTTCTTCATCTTCTCTTTCATATCAGTAAGTAAGACTTCTTTATGAAGTCACAGTCATTTTAAATGATTCTAAAGAGCTATTGTAGCAGCTCCTCATCCCATGATGCAGGACTCAGAATAGGGTTTGATAACTGACAAGGTTACAAATAGGCTTATTTTTTCTCTTACTAAGAAATGCACTAGTTATTTTAAGTTGTTATAGATGGAATCCTATTGGCTACACTGGAGGATTGACACTACTGTCTTGACTTTTTGGAAATGTCTTGTCTTGTCAGGTAAGCCCATCTTCCTGAGTCGTCACAGGACAGGGTTACGTCCTTGGGTCTGAGGATCTGCCAGATCAGAGACTCAACCTGGTGTGTCAGAAAGGACTTGAACCCCAGGAAAATGTAGCTATGTTTTTTTTAAACTTTTTTTTATTGTCTTAAAAAGTAACATGAGATCTACATTCTTAACATTTTTTTGTACATTCTTAACAAATTTTTAAGTGTATAGTACAGTATTGTGACCTATAAGCACAGTGTTGTAAAGCAAATCTTTAGAACTTTTTCATCTTGCATGATTTATGCTCTGTCCCCACTGAACAGCAGCTACCCATTTCTTTCTCTTCATAGTCCCTGCCAACTACCATTCTACTTTCAGTTTCTAGGAGTTTGACTGCTTTGGATAGCTCGTATAAGTGCAATCATACAGTATTTGTCCTTCTGTAACTGGCTTATTTCACTTAGCATAGCATCTGCTGCTATGGAAAATGGTATAGATTTCTGAAAAAATTAGAAATAGAGCTACTATATGATCCAGCAATCCCACTTCTGATTATTTATTCAAAAGAATTGAAGTCAGGATCTCAAAGAGATTTTTGCCCTTCTATGTTGGTTTCAGCATTCTCAATAGCCAAGAGGTAGAAACAACCCACATGTCCATTGATGGATGAGTAGAGATGATACACACACAAATATATACAATGGGATATTATTCACCATAAAAAAGGAATCCTGACATATGCCACAACATGGGTTATAGCCATGTTTTAAGGGCAAATTTGGGGAAAGTTTGAAGCTTTATATCACATTCTCAAAGGGATTTGATATCTACCTGCATTAGGGCAAACCTAACCCTAAACAAACTTGGGATAAGTTAAATTTTCCTTTTTCTCCATGCGAATTGGAATAATCTGGAGTAATTATCCTTACTCCAGATAATTAATATTCTCATAACATTCGTCCCTCTGCCCCAACTTTTAAGAGTCATGCTCTGTAGCTGCCCTTTCCAGTCTACTTTTCCTAGATAGAGTCCCAGTAGAGACACTACCATTCTGTCCTTTGAAAATATACTTGTCCCATTTTCTCAGCAAATGCTCTTTGTTAGGGAAATGAAAATGAATTGAGTGCAGATGTAATGACTTGCCTTTCTCATCTACGAATATTTCCGCAGGGAATTTCAGTGATGGAAGCTGAGGAAAGCAAGTAGTGGAGATTTGAGACATAAGAGCAAATTACGGTGGTGAAAAAGATGGTGACAGAGAAGCCCTTCTCAGCTCTTGTAGGTCACAGAATGTACACACTTTCCACATGCAAGACAGATCAGCCTACTCAAAATCAAAACAGGAAACATCCATTTAGTATTGTCTAATACTTATTTTGCATCTTCAAGAATGTCTCTTTAAAATTATTTATTAATTAGTTAATTAATTAATTTCAGTAGGAAATGTATCCATTAGTATAACTGCATTTCTTAGGACCAAAGTTTCAGGGATTAAGGGTTGAGCTTGTGACCAGAAGTTTCTGCTACATATGATTAGAAGAATAAATCTCAGGTGAAAGTTTACTTTAAAAAAAAAAAAAACTCGGGATCCCTGGGTGGCGCAGCGGTTTGGCGCCTGCCTTTGACCCAGGGCGCGATCCTGGAGACCTGGGATCGAATCCCACGTCAGGCTCCCGGTGCATGGAGCCTGTTTCTCCCTCTGCCTGTGTCTCTGCCTCTCTCTCTCTCTCTCTGTGACTATCATAAATAAATAAAAATTAAAAAAAAAAACTCATTCTGAATGCTTCTCAGGGACCTAATTATTTCTGAAGCAGTCTTCTAGTAACATTATGGGAAAGATTTGGTAGTGAGAAAAGAAGTTCCAAATTTGTTTGATTTATACTTCCCACCTGCTAAATTTTATCTTTTTAAAGGGATACCTTGCCCCTTTACACGATCCTTAATAACATATATATAGTTCATATAATGAAGGCTGCTTAATATAAAGTTATGTTGGGAAATTTGTATATTTCCTATAGGTTTTAAGTATTAGATAAACTCAGGTATATTTTACTTAGAATTCTTTCTTACTAGATTGTAAGTAATTTTCTGATTTAGATACTAAAGAGAACTCTATAATCATTGGCTTAAGGATTGATTACCATTAAATTTGTAGAAGTAGTGCTTCCCATTCCAGCTTCATTCCCATTTTACCCCCATTTTTTTCCCTTACAAAACAGATGTGACATTTAAACACTTCTCTAATGTTACTGGCATAACCAACTTTGTCAAGGAGGCATATGGTTTATGCAAACACAGAGATTATCTTGGAACATTGACATATGTAAACTTAATTTTAAATAGCCTGTGAAAATAGTGGGAAACAGATGGAGAGTTGCCATGGAAATCACTTACATGTAGAGGAAGAAAATGTTACTTTAGAGTCACTGTCATTTCCAAAGGACTGGTCAGACTTGCAAGGGTTTTTTCTTTACTCAATTGTCAGTAATAAAAACAGTTGTTGGCATGCCCTTATATTTTTTATTTGTCTATGATTTTATTTTATTTTATTTTTTTTTTGTCTATGATTTTATAATGCTTTTATTGTGCCCTAAATATATTACAAGTATGTGTATTTCCATTGGTAAAAATTTTTTGGTAGGGAAGAGAATTAATCCAGGTATTTAGTATTATTTTAAATTAGAAGTATTCTTTTCCATTTTTTAAATTTTTCTGAATGAAATTATAATTTGTGGCTAATGAGTTTTTGTTTTCTATATGTAAATTTTAATCTTGGTAAAACAAAATTTAATCCCAGAATTGCATGGGTTTTAAAGAAGATGACAAATGTACATTTATGGGTTAATTGTATTAACTATCAAAAATAGAGACTTAAGTCTGGATAGCTCAATGAAAGCAAAAAGTTGCTTAAGCCATATTTGTTATTAGAAATTATAATTGCTAGGCACTGCTCTTTACTATAGTTTAATCATAGAGAAAGCTTAAAAACTCTAAATAGGAAGTCATTTGCATTGCTCATTTTGCACCAGTGATTATTTTCCACCTGATTGTTTTATGTATTCATTACCATGCCCTTTGGAAAAGTCAATAACTAAATTCTAATTCTTTCTCCTTTCTTCTGAGGCAATTTTAGTTGCTGTGATTCTGACAGAATAGACTAATCAAAAGTGGGAGAAGAATTAGAATTGGGGCCACAGGGGATTTGAAACATCAACATAACATTTAATAAAATATGAAGTTGAGTTAATGCTGGTTTTGACCTTGAAAATGGAATATGAAGAATAAAGAGATAAATATCTAACAATTATTCCAATTTGCAATAGGAATAAAAATTTGTTGTTTTTTTCCAAAATACTAAATTACACAATGAAAATCAACAGGAATTTAAAGTGAGAATGCAGGAATCAAAGTAAAACCATGCTAAATTTTTAAAATGATACAGATGGGCTAGTGTCTAAATGATTAATTTTTGTGTTTTCTTGGTAGATTTGGATGGCAAATTGCGTTTCTGCAATTGTGTTATGGCCACCATTGTGATTAAGAAATGGAAAATGAATTTCTGAGAACCAACAAAATCTGGTCTCATCAGCTTCAGAGCCATACTACAGAGAGTGAAAACAAAAGTTTTAAAAGGATGGTATCAAAGAAAGACCAGCCGGAATGGGTAAATACTTATAAGTGGGACAGCTGAATCTTGTGAATAAATTAGTCTTAGGAAAATTTAAGCCTGAGACATCTCTCATTTGTGAATGGGCAATGGTTTAGTTGGCTTCATACCTGAGCTAGGAGTTCTTGATACCTCTTATTTGTTAGGGGCAAAGCGAAATGAATGTTTCTATGGGAATTAAAAAAATGTTTTATTGAAGTATAACACACATACAGAGAAATGCACAGATTGTAATGTATAGCTCAATTTCCACAAAGTGAAGGCAGTTGTACCTAGAACAAGAAACAGACTATTACCAGAAACCCATAAACTCCCCTGATCACTGTTGTCCTAAATGTAATCACCACTCTGACTTCTAAGCCATAGAATAGTTTTGTCTGAAATTTATGTTAATATGATTACAGAAGCTGTACTTCCTGTCTGTTGGCTGAATGTTCTGTTAGTGAGATTTATCCCTGTTGTTCCATATAACAGTGCTTTGTTCATTCTCAGTTCTCCGTAGTATTCTATTTTATGAAAAGCCCACAGTTTTTGCCTAATGCTGTCACTGCTGCTATGAACATTCTTATAAGTGTTCTTATGGGGAACAGTGCATATTTCTTTTTGTATATAATCAGGAGTGGAACTCCTGGGGGCATGTGGTAATTGTTTTTAGTGGAAACTGATCAATAGTTTTTGTTTTTGTTTTTTTTAGATTTCATTTTTGAGTAATCTGTACACCTAACATGGGGTTCGAACTCACAACCCCAAGCTCAAGAGTTGCATGCTCCCCCAACTGAGCCAGCCAGGTGCCCCTCCTCAATAGTTATTCTAAAGTGGTTTCTGAAAGAGTTCCATTTCATTTGGTTCTCATCCTTTCCGACTCTTGGTATTATTAGTCATTTTTATTTTTAGCCATAATGGCAGATAGTAGTAGTATCTCATGGTGGTTTTAATTTGTGTTTCGATTTAAAAAGTTGAGTACCTTCAGATATGTTTATCAACCCTTCAGATAATCCTCTTTGCAGAGTGCCTGCTCAAGTTTCTTGCCCATTTTTTCTATTGGATTGTCTTTTTCTCACTGATTTTAGAAATTCTGGATCTTTTGTTAAGAAGATGTTGCAAACATCTTCTTCCACCATGGGGCTTTATTTTTCACTTCTTAATCATGTCTTTGAAGGATAGACATTCTTAATTTTCATATGAAACAATTTAGCATTTGTCATTACACTTATGGTCAGTACTTTTTGTATTCTGTTTAAGAGATCTTTGCTTATCCAAATGTCATCAAATACTCATATATGATTTCTTTCACAAGCTGTAATGTTTTATCTTTCACATTTAGATTTACAATATATCTGGAACTGATATTGGCACATGCTGTATGGTAGAGGTTGAAGATTCAAAGTTTTTGTATGTGGGTATACAATTGACCCAGTGACAATGACTAAAAACCCATTCTTTTCTTTTTTTCCTTTTATTTTCTTTCTTTTTTCCCCCCTTTTTTGAAATTGAAGTTCTATTTGCCAACATATAGTATGACACCCAGTGCTCATCCTGTCAAGTGCCCTCCTCAGTGCCTGTCACCTAGTCACCCCATCCTCCTGCCCACTTCCCCTTCCACTACCCCTTGTTTGTTTCCCAGAGGTAGGAGTCTCTCATGTTTTGTCACCTTCTCTAATTTTCCCCACTCATTTTCCCTCCTTTTCTCTATACCCACCATTTGCTTCGACATGGATGCAACTGGAGGGTATTATGATGAGTGAGGTAAGTTAATTGGAGAAGGACAATTATATGGTTTCACTCATACGGGGAATATAAGAAACCCATTCTTTTCCTTTTTAAAAATGTATTTTTAATTAAAAAAGATTTTATATATTTTTTTAAAAGAGATTTTATACATTTATTTATTTAGAGAGAGAAAGGTCACACAGAGAAGGGGAAAAAAGAGGGAGAGAGAGACTCTCACCTAGACTCCCTGCTGAGCACAGAGCCCAATGCTGGGCTTGATCTCATGACCCTGGGATCATGATCTGAGCCAAAATCAAGAGTCAGAAGCTTAACCGACTGAACCACCCACGCACCCCAAACCCATTCTTTCCCTAACTCATTGTATGTTACCTTTGTCATAAATCAAATGGATTCTTTGAATACTTGAATCAGATTGTGAAGTTTCTTTAAAAATATCCAGCTGAGGTTTTGATTGAGGTTACTTTAAACCTGTAGATCAATTTTGGAGGATTCGTTATTTTTGTAGCATTGAATCTTCCATGCCATTAATTTTGTAATTTTAGACTATAAGTGTTACACATCACAGATTTATTCCTAAGTAGTTGATGTTTTTTAAATGCTATTTAAAACATTTCATTTTGTTTGTTTGATGCCAGTGTATATACAATTGCAATTGATTTTTGTATATTGGTTTTGTGTCTAGAGATTTTGTTAAATTCCAGTAATTTGTAATTTTTTGGATTTTGCACATATATGTTATGTTATCAGCCAATAATGAAAGATTTACAATTTTATTTCTTTCTTTCAAATATTCATTCCTTTTATCTTTTACCTATTATTGTTTTCTTGCCGTTTTTGAACTGACCAGGTCCAGGCACCTCAGTATAATGTTGAATAGAAATGGTGATAACAAGTTTCTTATTTCTTTTATCTCAAGGGGAAAAGCTTTTGAAATTTTATTAAATATGCTTCCTGTAAGTCTAGAAAGGTTTTATGTAGATGTCTATTATGTTATATATATATATATAAATATATATAAATGTTTATTATGTTAATTTTAATGTATTTTATGTTTTGTTATGTTAATGTCTATTTTTTGTTATGTTATGTTATGTTAATGTCTATTACCTTACATAGTTACAAAATTTATTTTTCCTTTCTTGTGATGAGAACATTTAAGTTTTACTCTCTTAGCAACTTTCAGATATGCAATACAGTATTATTAACTGTAGTCACCATCCTGTATAGTACATCTCTATGAATTATTTATTTTATAATTGGGAGTTTGTACCTTTTGACCCTTTCACTCATTTCTCCCACTCCCACTCCCTTCTCTGGCAATCACCAGTGGGTTCTCTGTATTCACAAACTTTTTTTGTTTTTGTTTTTATGATTTCACATATAAGTGAGACCATACACAGTACCTGTCTTTGTCTGATTTCTTTCATGTAGCATAATACCCTCAAAGTCTATTTATGTTGTTGCACATGGCAAGATTTCATTCTTTTTTTTTTGTGGCAGAATAGTATTCCATTGCATATTATGTGTGTATGTATGTGTCTTTTTTAAAAATTTAATTTAATTTAAAAAATTTTTAAAACAAGATTTTATTTATTTATTCATGAAAGACACAGAGAGGCAGAGACACAGGCAGAGGGAGAAGCAGGCTCCACGCAGGGAGCCCGACGTGGGACTCAATTCCGGGTCTCCAGGATCATGCCCTGGGCCGAAGGCGGCGCTAAACCACTGAGCCACCCAGGCTGCCCCTGTATGTGTCTTTTTATCCATTCTTCTATTAATGGGTACTTCGGTTGTTTCTGTATCTTGACTATGTAAATAATGTTGCAATGAACAGAAAGGTGCGTATGTCTTTTTGAGTTAGTGTTTTTGTTTTCTGCAGATAAATACCAAGAAATGGAATTGCTGAATCATATGGTAGTTTATTATTAATTTTTTGAGAGCCCTCCCTACTGTTTTCTATAATGGCTGCACCAATGTATATTTCCACCAACAGTACACAAGGGCTCCCTTTTCTCCACATCCTGATCAACACTTGTTATTTGTCTTTTTTTTTTTTTAAATTATTATAGCCATTTTAACAGGTGTGAAGTTAAATATCTCACTATGGTTTTGATTTACATTTCCTGATGATTGGTGATATTGAGCATCTTTTCATGTGCCTCTTGGCCACCTGTATGGCTTCTCTGGAAAAAATGTCTATTCAGATCTTCTGATCATTTTTAGTAAGATTTTAATTTTTAAGTGACTTGAAATTTTTGTGTTATCTTCTCTTTTTTTAATTTAAGTATGGTTGACACACAATGTTACAGTAGTTTCAGGTGCACAACTTAGTGATTTGGCAAGTTTATGCTTCATGTTATGTTCACAAGTATAGCTATCGGGACACCCGGGTGGCTCAGCGGGTTGAGCATTTGCCTTTGGCTCAGGGCGCGATCCTGGAGACCGGGGATCGAGTCCCACATCCTGCTCCGTGCATGGAGCCTGCTTCTCTCTTTGCTTGTGCCCCCGCCTCTCTCTCTGTGTCTCTCATGAATAAATAAATAAAATCTTAAAAAAAAAAGAAAGTATAACTATTAACTGTCCTATTACATTGCGATTATAATATCATTGACCACATTCTTTATGCTTTACTTTTTATTCCCATGACTTACTCATTCTGTAACTGGAGGCTTGTATCTCCCTCTTCTCTTCACCTGTTATGCTCAACCCCACCCTCCCCCCAACACTGGTACTATCAGTTTGTTCTCTGTATTTGTAGTTCTGATTCTGCTTTTTATTTGTTTATTCATTTTTTAAAAAAGATTCCACTTGTGACTGGAATCATATGGTATTTGTCTTTCTCAATCTGACTTATTTTACTTAGTATAATACCCTCCTGGTCTATTCATGTTGTCTCAAATGGCATGATCTCAAACTTTTTATGGCTGAGTAATATTCTAACATGTTTATATTCATCATCTATTGATGGACATTTAGGTTAATTACTTCTTTTGGCTATTGTAAATAACATTGCAATAAACATATGTCTTTTTGAGTTAGTGTTATCATTTTTTTTTCCTGGGTAAATACCCAGTGGTGGAATTATTGAATCATATAGTATTTCTATTTTTTTTTAATTTTTTATTTATTTATGATAGTCACAGAGAGAGAGAGGCAGAGACACAGGCGGAGGGGGAAGCAGGCTCCATGCATCGGGAGCCTGATGTGGGATTCGATCCCGGGTCTCCGGGATCGCGCCCTGGGCCAAAGGCAGGCGCCAAACCGCTGCGCCACCCAGGGATCCCAGTATTTCTATTTTTAATTTCTTGGAGGATCTTTTATACTGTTTTCCACAGGCTGTACCAATTTACATTTCCACCAACAGTGTATGAGATTTTCTTTTTCTCTACATCCTCACCAACACTTGTAGTGTCTTATCATTTTGATACTAGCCATTCTAAACTGATGTGAGGGGATATCTCATTGTGGTTTTAATGTGCACTTCCCTGATGATTAAGTGATGTTGAGCATCTTTTCACCTGTCTGCTGGCCATCTGTATGTCTTCTTTGGAAAAATGTCTATTCTGCCCATTTTAAAATTGGATTATTTGTGGGTTTTTTGGTGTTGTGTAAGTTCCTCATATATTTTGGATATTAATCCCTTATCAGACATACCATTTGCAAATATCTTCTCTCATTCAGTAGGTTGTCTTTTTGTTTTGTTGATGGTATTCTTTGCTGTACAAAAGTTTGTTTTGATGTAGTGTCAATAGTTTATTTTTTGTTTTTTTTTCCTTGTGTCAGGAGACCTCAGGAGACACATTTAGAAAAATGTTGCAATGGCTGATATCAGAGAAATTACTGCCTGTGTTCTCTTATAGGGTTTTATGGTTTCAGGTCTCACATTTAGGTCTTTAATCCATTTTGAGTTTATTTTTGTGCGGTGTTAGAAAATGGTCCAGTTTATTATTTTACATGCCCTGTCCAGTTTTCCCAGCACCATTTATTGAAAAGACTCTTTTCTCCATTGTATTTCCCTGCTTCCTTTATCATAGATTAATTGACCATATGAATGTGGGGATTTGTTTCTGGGGTCTCTATTCTGTTCTTTTTTTTAATCTTTGTGTCTGTTTTTGTGCCTGTACCATACTGCACCCCTGTAGTATATCTCAAAATCTGAAATTGTGATAATTCCAGCTTTGTTATTATTAGAATTTCTTTGGCTATTTGAGGTCTTTTGTGAGCCCATACAAATTTTGGTATTATTTGTTCTAGTTTTGTGAAAAATACTGTTGGTATTTTGATAGGGATTGCATTGAATCTGCTGACTGCTTTGGGTAATATGGACATTTTGATAATATTCTTTCAATCCATGAGCATGGAATATCTTTCGATTATTTTGTATGCTCATCAATTTCTTTCATTAATGTTTTATAGTTTTCAGAGTACATATCTTTCACCTCTTTGGTTAAGTTTATTACTAGATATTTTCTGCTTTTTGGTGCGTTGTAAATGGTGTTGTCTTAAAATTTTCTCTCTGAGACTTTGTTGTTAGTGTACAGAAACACGACTGATTTCTTGGTATGAATTTTGTGTCCTGCCACATTACTGAATTAGTTTATTACTGTTAGTAGTTTTTTGTGGAATCTTTAGAATTTTATATGTATAGCATTGTGTCATCTGCACATAGTGACAGTTAAACTTCTTTACCTATATGGATGGCTCTTATTTCTTTCTCTTGTCTGATTGCTTATGGCTGGAACTTCTAATATGTTGAACAAAAGTGGTGAGAGTGGACATTCTTATCTTATCTTGACCTTAGGAAAGCTCTGTTTTTCAACAATGAGATGATGTTAGCTGTGGATTTTCACTATATGGCTTTTATTATGTTGAGGTATATTCCTTCTAACCCCATTTTGTTGAGAATTTTTGTCATGAATAGATGGAAGTTGAATCTTGTCAAATACTTTTTTGCATTTCTTAAGATGATGATCATGTTACATCCCCTTGTTGGATCAATCCCTTTGTCATTATGGAATGCCTTTCTTTGTTCCTTGTTACAGTCTGTTTTGAGTCTCACATTCAGCTCTCTGCTCAGAGGGGAGCCTGCTTCTCCCTCTCTTACTTCCCCCTCCCCACTATCACTTCCTCTCCCCACCACTCATGCTCTCTCTTTCACTCTCTTTTTCAAACAAATAGTCTTTTTTTTGAAAAAATATTTTATTTATTTATTTATTAATGAGAGACACACACAGAGAGAGGCAGAGAAATAGGCAGGAAAAGTAGGCCCCATGCGGGGAGCCCGACGCAGGACTTGATCCCGGGTCTCCAGGATCAGGCCCTGGGCTGAAGGCGGCGCTAAACTGCTGAGCCACCCAGGCCACCCCAAATAAAGTCTTAAAACTAAAAAAGAGGAAGGGAAGCAGAGTGATGGGCTATAAAGGCTTTCCTTTTACTCACTGTAAGATGGTAGGAATGTCTCACAGCCCACTAAGCTCCAAATTCTTCACTTGCAAAATGGGAATAAGAAAGAAACCACTTTATAGAGTTGTTGGAAGAATTAAATAATTATGCACGGCACACAGTAAGTAGTAGTTTTTTTTTTTTTTAGTAGTAGTTTTTATTGTATGCAAGATTTCTCATGTGTCTGAATCACATTTAAAGAAATGCCTGCCTCAAGTAGCTTATGTGTTAGTTTTGAAGATAGTATAGAGCAAGGAAATGATAGAGGACTCCAGGACAGCGGCAGTGACTTTGCCTGTGTGTACACAGCTTTTTCAGTTATATCTTTCTGTGTCATTATGTCAGTTTTGATGGAGGTGAACTCGCTCCCATTTTACTAGACAAGAGAACTAGGGCTTAGAGATTTAGTGACATTTTCACTATCAGAAGTTAAAAGCAGCAGAGACAGAGCTCAGGCCAAGGATATTTGACTCTAAGTGTAGTATTAGCATTCCTTCTACAGCTTCATCTACCTCTTCATCTATTAGCTGGATTGATTTTATACACTCTTGGGAACCCCATCTGGTTTGGAGATGCTGAGATATGATCTCACATTATCTGTCCAATATTCCTATTAAATGAGGCAAGTTGGGGAAAAGGGCCCACATTTCTTGGGCTCCTGAGAATTTGCAGTGGTGATTATTCATTACAACCCTCTATGAAAAGGCCATGTACAGTGTGAGATTGTCACAAGAGTCAAGAATTCTCTTTTGGTTTTCCAAAGAAACATTATTAAGGGAAAAATACATGTAATAATTACAAATTTTTTATTTTTTATTTTTTTTCTTTTCAACTTAGTGTTTTTATTTTCTTAACAAAAATACCCAGAAGTTAAATGGCTGGATCATATGGTGGTTTTATTTTCAACCTTTTGAAGAATTTCCACAGTGTTTTCCATAGTGATTGCACTGATTTACATTCCTGCCAGCATTGAACAAAGTTTTTCTTTTCTACACATCCTTGTTAACACTTGTTATTTCTTGTGATTCTGTTAACAGCCATTCTCACCGATGTCAGGTGATATCTCATTGTGAAAATGCCTGCATTCTTTTTTTAAAAAAGGATTTATTTATTTATTTTAGAGAGACAGAGCGTGCTCTTATGTGTAAAAGTAGGGAGAGAGGCAGAGGGAGACAATCTTCAAGTGGACTTCACACTGATTGCTGAGCCTGATGTGGGACTTGATCTCCTTACCCATGAGAACACAACCTGAGCTCAAACCAAGAGTCAATGCTCAACTGACTGAGCCACCCAGATGTCCCTAAGACTTCTACATTCTTGATGTCACATCATTCTCTTGTACAAATTTTTTAAACAGATGAAAATAATCAATTGTTTGGAAGCAGTTTATTCTGATTGATGAAACTCTAAACATGAAGAAATCCTAAGAAGTGCCATTTAAAGGACTAGAAATAATTCCACATAGAAATTCATGCTTCATTTTAGTGATGAATCATTACATAAATATCCAGTGCTTGAAATGGGAGGAAATGAGAGATAATAATGTTGTGGGGTTTCCCCCCACCCCCGCCCCTTAACTTAAAAACTATTGATTTTCTACTGAGAAATATTCTGGCTTAACTCTCCCCATCTTTTTTGTTTTGTTTTGTTTTGTTTGTAGTGAAAGTAAGTGAAATGGATGAGTGACAGATGCCAGATTCCACTTGAGGACTGAGAAGCTATTCAGTCATTAGCTGCTCTTTGGTGAAGAAAGTCATCTTGCCAAGTTCATGATCCTTTCCTGGGGGGATAGCATGCAGTGACATGTTCATACCAGGTATAAAGACCCAAGCCCCTCATCCCAGCTCCAAACAACTCTGAAGAGCACGAATCAGCCTCAGAGGTCCCTGTGCATCAGCTGAAGTCTTTCTTGAGTTGGTATCTCAATCCAATTTCTTACTGCCCAATCCTGCTTCATTTCCGTGCCCAAGGCTGCCACTCCCCAGTAAACTTTCTGAATGCTAATCTCTGATTTAGACCCTGTTTCCCATGAAATCCAACCTGAAACAGTGGGGATTTGAGAAGGCTTATTCTCATAGTGTGGAGTGGTAATCACAATCAGCATACACAGTGGGTGTTAATATTGCATGCAGTAGTAATTCTGAGTTGTAGAAGAGTAGAGAGACTCTAGAGACTTCAGAAATTATTTAGACCAGTGGGTCCTACACTTGAGATCTATGTCATAATCTCTTGGATCATAATCTTTAGGATTAAAAAAAATATTTCGCTAGTAATTCTGATGAAACCAGTCTATAGATCAGCACTTAAAAATGACTAACCAAGAAAAAAATAGTTTATTTTTAGATGACAAAAAATTATCTCAAATACCAATGCCCTAATTTTACTGTATTTATTTTTAATGACTGATGATCAAGGTTGTACAGAATATGAGAACATGTAGAAAGTTCTGGGTAAATGAGATGAATGAGAGGACAAATTTGTCATCTACACAGGAGTTAATGATTACAACTCTGTGAAGGTGCACATGTCTGATAACCCATGGGACATTTAGACATTTACCAGACTCTTTGTGACCAGTATTAGAGCTAGAGCTGCCCTGCCCACCCCCCAGCTCAGTTTACTGCAGGAATAGTTTTCCATCATATGAGGCTATTCAAGCGGAGAATGGCCTGTTGTTTCTGCTGTGGGGCTTTCTCCACAGAGAAGTAAGTTTAGCTGGATAGTCTAGAAGTGTCTGTCATGCAAGAAGCAGATGAGGAATTTGTATCTTCAGAGGAAAGAAAGGACAATTTCAGAGGGATTGCTAAAATAAATCCTGAGTGTTTGGTTTGGATTAGGGCATGACCTTTGCTGGGTTTCTAGTCAAAAATGAATAAATGCTGTGGTATTTTCCCTGTCTGTTAAAAACAAAAAAATTAACTCTGGTCAGTCTCAGATGGAAGGGATAATAGGAATGTTGCACGTGTGTGTGTGTGTGTGTGTGTGTGTGTGTGTGTGTGAGAGAGAGAGAGAGAGAGAGCGAGCAAGAGAGAGAGAGAGTTGAAGCATGCGTGGTCTTTCACCCACCCTATGCCTTGGAAAGTTCACAGTCAGATTCCTCTGGGACTCTAATTGGAAGGGCAGAGCTGTTTTTCTTAATGAAATTCAATCTTTGCTCCAGAGATGAGCTCAGAACAAAAATAAGATTATATTGTCTTATAGAACAACTCAATATAGGTCACAGTGGGATAAAGTTTCATATACTTAATTGAATCTTTTTACGAATGGCATTTCTTAATGAATTTTTTATAGAAGACATAGTGTTTTCATTTACTATAACAAAAGGGAGAATTGCATTATAAACATTTTAATAGAGAATTTATATATTGAAAAGCAATGCTGCTTATTCAAAGGAATTATTCTGTGGATGTTTCCGAAAAGCAGATAGTCTATCAGTATGTGGCTTCAAAACATTCTCCTTAAAGGGCTCCAATGTTCGGAATTACATGAATGGGCACGTAAGTGTATACACATACACACACACACACACACACACACACATATATATGTATAACATTTATAATATGTAACAAATACACATTATATATAATATTTATATATTTTTCTTCTCAGGAAAGAAACCATTTGGGGAAGAATGCATTAGGGAAATTTTTGAAGGCAAATATTCAATCATTTTGATTTGAGTTCAGTGATTAGGAATTGAAGTGTGTTACTGTAGGAAGAATGGTAAAGTGATGATTCTGGTATTGATGTCATTCCCATCATCTAGATGTGTGATCATCAGTAAATCTCTTTTCTTCTTAAGTATTGGAATTCTATCTCTAAAATATTGGGATAGTTGACTTTCAAGGACATTTCCAGTTGTAAAATAGAAGCTCATACCATCTGAATTTTAGGATTTACTAGCAAAGCTATTTTGTTGGTTCTACTACATGTAGATGAAAAGCCATGGATCCATGCTTTTAACAACTATTGGAGATGATAATATCCATGTTGTGAAGTTACTAGACTAGATATTTCATCTCCAAATCTGTGTTATTTAGGCTTATTAATCTTAGTGACAGTGAAGATTTATTTTCTAGCATAAATGGATGTTTCAATTTTTTTGGTAGTTATGACTGATGTAAAATTTCAACTGAAATCCTCATTTTTCAAGGACTTATTTGAAATTTGGTAGAACTTCTCTGATCAGGGATAAGATATAAAATATTTTTAGTAGTTTTTCATTATAAAATTAACTTATATACTTAGTATATAGGGAAAAATTCAACCCTAAAAACACAATGACCATTAACATTTTAGTATGCTTCTTAAATTACTTATTCCATATTTAATTTTTCTAAACCTAGAATAAATATTATGGTAGGAATAATTTAGAATTCTGTTTTTATAAGTTAATATTATATTATGAGCATGTCTCATGTAATTTGATATTTTTACAAAAACATTTTAATGGGCATAAATATTTTAACTATTCTTTTTTCTTTTTAAAGATTTTATTTATTTATTTGAGATAGCAAGAGAGAAAACATAAGCTGTGGGGAGTGGCAGAGGGAGAGGAGAGGGAGAAACAGACCCCCTGCTGAGCAGGGAGCCTGTCTCGGGGCTTGAGCCACAGGATTGTGACCTGAGCTGAAGGCAGATGATTGAGCCGCCCAGGCACCTCACAAATATTTTAACTATTCTAAATTTTTATTAATTTTATGTTTTTCAAATGATATTTTGATTTTTCTAGGTATACGATATTACCCACAAATGTCAATATTTACCTTTTCATAATTTCACATTCTCTTCTTATTCCTTTAGCATATCATATTGCATTGTCCAGTGCTCAAGAATTAGAAGGGATTTAATGTAGTTGAACTAGGATTGTGTAGGCCGGCAGTGAGAGGTAACATGGGGTACATAACATAGATTTGGATTATGAAGTGCCTTGAATGTTATGCTAACAATTTTGTACTTCATTCTAGAGAAATGAAAATATGTATGAAAATGAAATTAGAGCCTTACTTTACACTATTCAGTTCTATATGGGTTATGGAGTCAATATGAAAGGGAAATATGTAATATATTTAATGAAAAGAAAGGCTATCTTTCTGACTTCAATGTATGGAAAAATTTCTAAAATAAATATAAAAAGCATAATCCATACATTCTCATCAACAAGTGTTTATTGAATGCCTATGAAAGTCAGGCACTACTCTGTGTATTTGTGTTGTATCAATGGATGCAACAGAAAAGACAAAAATCTCTACTTGAATGGGATTTTACATTCTTCAAGTTTATAAAAATAAACACAATATATTATGAATTATATAGTATATAAGAAAATAGAAAGTGGTGTCTTCTCCTGGATCACTCTCCAAAACTCAGTCCTAGTTGGCTTCATTTTTCTGTCAATCTCCTTCCCTTAGTGATCTCATTGTAGTTAGCTGGCTGTAAATACCACCTACATGCTGATGGTTCCCATGTTTTTGTCACTGGTCCACAATTCCAGGTTTATATATCCAATTGTGTATATGACAGCTTTGTTTGGACTTTCTATAAACATCTTAAACTTAACATTTTCAATACTAAACTCCTGGTTTCATCCAGTAAACCTGCTTCACCAAGTATTCCCCCATTCAATTGATAATAAATTCCATCCAACCAGTTGCTTATAATTTGACTCACTGTCACATTCTGATTCCATTTCCTGTTATTTTTCCTATAGATATATTGTTGTCTTTGGTTCTGTTGACTGTTTCCTTTGATGTGCAAAACTTTTTATCTTGATGAAGTTCCAATAGTTCATTTTTGCCTTTGTTTCCCTTCCATTGGAGATGTATCTAGCAAGAAGTTGCTGTGGCTAAGTTCAAAAAGGGTGTTGCCTGTGTTCTCCTCTAGGATTTTGATGGATTCCTGTCTCACATTTAGGTCTTTCATCCATTTTGAGTTGATTTTTATGTTTGGTGTAAGAAAATGGTCCAGTTTCATTCTGCATGTGACTGTCTAATTTTCCCAACACCATTTGTTGAAGAGACTGTCTTTTTTTTCCAGCTTTGTGGGAGATTAGTTGCCCATCGAGTTGAGGGTCCATTTCTGGGTTCTCTATTCTGTTCCACTGATCTGTGTATCTGTTTTTGTGCCAGGACCATAATGTCTTGACGATTACAGCTTTGTAATAGAACTTGAAGTCCAGAATTGTGATGCCACAAGCTTTGGTTTTCTTTTTCAACATTCCTTTGGCTATTCAGGGTCTTTTCTGGTTCCATACAAATTTTAGGATTATTTGTTCTAGCTTTGTGAAAAATGTTGATGGCATTTTGATAATCCTTTTGATAAGGATAACATTGAATATGTAGATTGCTCTGGGAATCACAGACATTTTAACAGCATTTGTTCTCCTAATGCATGAGCATGGAATATTTTTATGTTACTTTGTGTCTTTCTCAGTTTCTTTCATAAGTGTTCTATAGTTTTCAGAGTATAGATCCTTTTCCTCTTTGGTTAGGTTTATTCATATGTAACATGTGGTTTTTGATACAATTGTAAATGGAAAAGATTCCTTAATTTCTCTTTCTTCTGTCTCATTGTTAGTGTGTAGAAATGCAGCTGATTACTGTGCATTGATTTTATATGCTGTCACGTTGCTGAATTCCTGTATGAGTTTCAGCAATTTTGGAGTGGAATCTTTTGGGTTTCCACAGAGAGTATCATGTCATCTATGAAGAGTGAGAGTTCAACTTCTTCTTTGTGGATTTGGATGCCTTTTTTCTTTTTCTTTTTGTTGTCTCATTGCCAGGGCTAGGACTTCAACAACAGTAGTGAGAGTGGATGTTCCTGTTTTGTTCCTGACCTTAGGGGAAAAGCTCTCACTTTTTCCCCATTGAGAATGATATTCACTGTGGGCTTTTTGTATATAGCTTTTAGGATATTGAAGTATGTTCCCTCTGTCCGTACACTGTGGAGAGTTTTAATCAAGAAAAGATGCTGTATTTTGTCAAATGCTTTCTCTGCATCTATTGAGAGGATCATATAGTTCTTATTCTTTCTCTTATTAGTGTAGTATATTACATTGATTTGTAGTTGTTGAACCACCTTGCAGCCCATGAATAAATCCCACTTGGTCATGGTGAATAATTCTTTTAATGTACTGTTGGATCCTATTGGCTGTACCTTGGTGAGAATTTTGGCATACATGTTCATGAGGGATATTGGTCTGTAATTCTTTTTGGTCGGGTCTTTGTCTGGTTTTGGAAACAACGTAATGCTGGTCTCAGAATGAATTTGGAAGTTTTCTTTACATTTCTATTTTTTGAAATAGCTTCAAGAGAATAGATAATAATTCTTCTTTAAATGTTTGGTAGAATTCCCCTGGGAAGCCATCTAGCCTTCGACTCTTGTTTGTTGGGAGATTTTTTATTACCACTTCATTTTCTTTGCTGGTTATGAGTCTGTTCAGATTTTCTATTTCTTCCTGTTTCAGTTTTGGTAGTTTATGTTTCTAGGAATGTATCCATTATTTATGGGTTGCCTAATTTGTTGGAATATAGTTGCTTATAATAATATGTTCTTATAATTGTTTATATTTCTGTGATGTTGGTTGTGATCTCTCTTCTTTCATTCACAATTTTATTTGGGTCCTTTCTCTTTTATTTTGGTAAGACTGGCTAGGGGTTTATCAATTTTATTAATTCTTTTGGAGAACCAGCTCCTAGTTTCGTTGATCTGTTCTACTATTCTGTTGGTTTCTATTTCATTGATTTCTTCTTTACTCTTTATTAATTCTCTTCTCCTGATGGATTTAGGCTTTATTTGCTGTTCTTTCTCTAGCTCCTTTGGGGAAGGTTAGACTGTATATTTGGGACTTTTGTTGTTTCTTGAGAAAGTCTTGTATTGTTATGTACTTCCCTCTTAGGACCTCCTTTGCTGCATCCCAAAGGTTTTGAACAGTTGTGTTTTCATCTTCATTTGTTTCTATGAATTTTTGAAAATCTTTAATTTCCTGGTTTACCCATTCATTCCTTAATAGGATGCTTTTTAACCTTCATGTGTTTGTTTTCCTCTTGTGATTGAGTTCGTTTTTTTTTAATTTTTATTTATTTATGATAGTCACACACACAGAGAGAGAGAGAGAGAGGGGCAGAGACATAGGCAGAAGGAGAGGCAGGCTCCATGCACTGGGAGCCCAATGTGGGATTCGATCCCGGGTCTCCAGGATCGCGCCCTGGGCCAAAGGCAGGCACTAAACCACTGCGCCACCCAGGGATCCCTTGAGTTCAAGTTTTAAAGCATTATGGCCTGAAAATGTACAAGGATTAATTTTAGTCTTTTTGTACCAGTTGAGACCTGATTTGTGACCCAGTATACGATGTATTTTAGAGAATGTTCTATGTGCACCCAAGAAAAATGTGTATTCTGTTGCTTTAGGATGGAATGTTCTGAATTTATCTGTGAAGTTCATCTGGTCTGGTGTGTCATTCAAAGCCTTTGTTTCCTTGTTGATCTTCTGCTAGGTGATGTGTCCATTTCAGTGAGTGGGGTTTTAAAGTCCCCTACTATTATTATATTATTATCAATGGGTTTCTTTAATTTTATTATTAATTGGTTTATATAATTGGCTGTTCCCATGTTAGAGGCATAAATATTTAAAATTGTTAGATCATCTTGTTGAATAGACTCTTTAATTATGATATAGAGTCCTTCTTCATTTCTTATTATGGTCTCTGGTTTAAAATCTAATTTGTCTGTTATAAGGATTGCTATTCTAGCTTTCTTTTAATGTCCATTAGCATGATAAGTGGTTCTCCACTCCCTCACTTTCAATCAAGAGGTGCCTCTGAGTCTAAAATGAGTTTTTTCCATGAATATATAGATGGGTCTTGCTTTTTTATCCAATCTGATACCCTCTGTCTTTTGGTTAGAGCATTTAGCCCATTTATAGTCAAAGTAATTATTGGAAGATATGAATTTAGTGATATTGTATTACCTGTAAAGTCACTGTTTCTGTTTATTGTCTCTGTTCTTTTCTAGTCCATGTTATTTTTGGGCTCTTTTTTCCCTTAAGGGATCGTCTTTAATGTTTCTTGCAGGGCTGGTTTTGTGATCACAAATTCTTTTAGTTTATGTTTGTCCTGGAAGTTCTTTATCTCTCCTTCCATTCTGAATGACAACCTTGCTGGATAAAGTATTCTTGGCTGCATATTTTTTCTCATTTAGCACCGTGAATATATCGTGTCAGTCCTTTCTGGCCTGCTAGATCTCTGTAGATAGGTATACTACCAGCTGTACTTTTCTACCCGTGTAGGTTAAGGACCTCTTGTCCCAAGTTGCTTTCAGGATTTTCTCTTTGTCTCTGAAATTTGCAAGCTTCACTATTGTATGTTGGGGTGTTGACCCATTTTTATTGATTTTGAAGGGGGTTCTCTGGACTTGAATACCTTCTGGACTTGAATGTCTGTTTCCTTCCCCTGATTAGGGAAATTCTCAGCTATAATTTGCTCAAAGAAACGTTCTGCACGCCCCCTTCTCTCTTTCCTCTTCCTCTGGGACCCTAATTATTCTAATATTGTTTCACTATATTGTATCACTTATCTCTTGAATTCTCCCCTCGTGATCCACTAGTTTATTATCTTTCTTTTTCTGTTTCTTTATTCTCCATAATTTTGTCTTCTATACCACTGACTCTCTCTTCTGCCTCATTTATTCTAGAGTTAGAGCCCCCATTTTTTATTGCATCTCAATAATAGCCTTTTTGATTTTGGTCTGATTAGATTTTAGTTCTTTTATTTCTCCAGTAAGGGATTCTCTAGTGTCTTCTATACTTTTTCCTAGCCCAGCTAATATCTTTATAATCATTTTGAATTCTAGTTCTGACATCTTAACCTATATTCATATTGATTAAATCCTTGGCAGTGAGTAGTACTTCTTGTTCTCTTTTTTTGGGGTGAGTTCTTGTATCTTATTATTATCTCCAGAGAAGAATAGATGATAGAACAAAATACATAAATTGTAACAACATCAGAAAAATATGTATTGAACAAATCAGAAGAGATCAAAAACCAAAAAAGAAAAAGAAAGAGAAAGAGAATAAAGTCAAACAGAAGATGAACCAAACAGAGCAATAAACTTGATCCTGCGTGTAATTTGGTCTCTTTTTTTAGAAGAAACTAGATCCCCAAATTATAAATAAAGAAAAACTTATACATACACAAAAATAAAATTGAATACAATGAAAGGAAGCCAAAAATGAAAAAAAAATATATAAAATGTACAAATGAAAATTAAAAAAGACTTAAAAAAAGAGTTGATAAAATAAGAAAATAGCCAGAAAAGGAAAAAAAAATTAAAATTGAAAGACTAAAGAATCATGAGAAAACCCCACAAATTCTATATATTATTTTTCCCTAGTCCTGAAATTTTGTAGTTCTGTATGACATGGTGAACTTGGTATTATCTGGATGTTCCTGCCAATCTTCTGGGCAGGGGGCCTGTTGTGCTGATTTTCAGGTGTCTTTCCCTGGGTGGAATTGTACCCTCCTTGCTAGGGGGCTGGGCTGAGTGTAAGTGGCTCTGGATTGCTCTATTGCTCTTTTGTTCCTTGAAAGCTTTCAGCACTATTTTGGTGGATGAAAATGGTAATGCCCCATCTCCATCCTTGAAGCTGAATGTTTAGGCCTTCCCACTCTTCAATGCATCCTCACAGAAAAGCAGTCATTCTTATCTCTCTGTTTTTGTTCCTCACTCTGTGTTCATTCAGCCTCTGACTGAGCAATTTTATCTCAGGCATGTGACCCTGTTTGGAGTTTTTCAACTTTACAGACTCCTGTGGTGCACACATGCACCACTCCTCCTGGGGTGGGGAGGGGAGTCACACTGTGGTCCTGCTACTTGCTGGGCCCCTTCTTGGAGAGTGCTCTTGCAGCTGTGTAGTTGTTCATGGTTTATGGCAACACTGAGCAAAAAGCAGGTGCCTAGACTCCATTTGCAGTCAGCTTCCCTGCTCAGATACTTGGGAACTTACTGCACTCAGGTACCCCATTCTTTCTGTGACCCTGGGGGTCCTAAGACTGCACTGTCCACCTGGGGTTTGCCTTCCTGAGCACCTTTCAGGCAGGGAGGTCTCTCACCCAAGCAGACTTCTAAAAGTTCTGATTTTACACTCCACTGCTATATCACTTTCTGGCAGCTTATTGCGGGAGGCTCCCTCAGCCCACGGTTTATCTTCCCATATATCCCCTCATATTCATGTCTCCGTACCTGCCTTGCAAAAAGTGGTGCTTTTTTATTTATACAATTGCAGCAATTCTTTTCTTAGATCTCTGGTTGAGTTAGAAGGTATTTAGAATGATTTCATAGCTATCTAGCTGAGTTTCAGGGGCCAGATCAAATTAGGGTCCCCTAGTCCTCCAGCATTTTATCTCTCTCTCTGGAAAGCATTTTTTTTTTTGATAAGTTTATTTTGAAATTATTTTCTCCTTACAGGCTAGAATACTTTTATAAAAAGGAATGGTTCCTTGGCAATTTTTTGATTATCCTGAAGTACAATTATATAACAAAGGTGGGGTACATGCTTGCCTTCTTTTATTGATTTAATACCTTTAATGATTGCAGGATCATTCATGTTTTTTTCATTTTTAAAAAAGATTTTATTTGAAAGAGAGAGTGAGCATGAGTTGGGGGTGGAGGAGGACGGAGTGGGGAGAAGGGGAGGGAGACTCTCTCTGAGCAGGAAGCCAAACACAGAGCTTGATCCCAAGACCTTGAGATCATGACCTGAGCTGAAGGCAGATGTTTAACCGAATGGGCCACCCAGGCACCCCTCATTCATGTTTTCTATTAATTTTCTTCCAAGTAATAGTCTAGTTTATGCCAAATTTTGTTTCTCTATTAATTTTTAATCCCATAACCTAATCACTAGAAATATGATTTCTATTTTATATTATTACAATATTTTTAATATGAAGTATAAATGGCTGATTTTCTTTTAATAGAATAGATAATTGTCTTTACACTTATAATAATTCCTAGTACATTTGAATTCATTTTTACCTTTTTTTTTTACTTTTTATTTAGCTTGCTTTTTAAACTTTTTTCCTTCTCTGTTCTTGTCTAAGATGCTTTTCTTCATTCTTATTTCTTCCCTTCTAATAAGGATATATACATTCTAATCTTTTAGCAGTTACCCTTCTCCTGGACAACATAAAGACTTAGAATGCTCAAATTTTAATCAGTATTTTAGTTCTATTTTAATATTTTAACCACTACATTAGATGTTATTACTGGTTTATGCAATGCTTTTTTCAGTTCATTTCATGTTTATCATTTCCTTTGGTTGCTGGCATATCTTGCATCTTAGCACCTCCTTAGGAATTTATCTTTTTTCACAAAGTACTTTACACATGTCTCTAGAGATGTCTGTTGGTAATAAACTTTTTGAATTTTTGTTATTTTATAAATGTCCTTATTTCAACTTGATTCTTGAAAAACAGTTGATGAAAATACAATTCTATCTGAAAATCACTTACCATTTTGAAGATACGCCATAATTTTTGTAGCTTTCATTGTTGCTTTTGAGAGATGAGTCATCAGTCTGCCATTCTGTTGCAGGGAATCTGTTTTTTCTCCTGGTGGCTTATAAGATCTTTTTGTCTTTAGTCTTCTTTAGTTTCACAACAGTGTGTTTGTGGATTTCTTTTTATTTACTCTCCTTGGGTTTGTTGCCTCCTAATTTTGGGGATTTATACCCTTTATTTTTTACTTTACAAATAAATTCTAGAAAATTATCAGTCTTATCTATTTAAATATTGCTTTTCCTGTTCTCTCTAGTGCCTCTTGAAACTCTGATTATATCATCTTACAGGCATCTTACTGCCTCTTAAGCTCTTTTTTATTTTCCATCTCATGGTCTCTGTTGTGATATATTCATTGTATTCTTTCATTATGTTTTCTTAGCTCTTAAATCATTTTTTTTTCATATTTTCTAAGAAGTTTCTTTTGAATAACTTCTTCAAGAATATTAGAAGGGTAGAGGGAGAGAATCTCTAGCAGGCTCTGTACTGAGTGCAGAGCCCATCATGGGGTTTGATCCCCCCCACCCTGAGATTACAATCTGAGCTGAAATCAAGAGTCAGAGGCCTGACTGAGCCACCCAAGTGCCCCTCAACTTCATATATTTAAGGCAACATTAAGTTTCTAATTTCAGTTATGTTTTCATATTTAGGCATTTTATCTGATTCTATCGTCAAATGTGCATGATCAATTTTGATAGTCTCTTATTTCTTCATTTACACTTTCAGTGCACTCTTTTATTATTTATATAATAATATATCAAAATGTTACTTATACTTATTACTTATATTCTCATTATATAGTTATTCAGTATCTGATTATTTTAATATATGTAATTGTTGTATGTGTGATCCTTTATCTTTTGGATTTTGCTGATTTTTGCTCCTAGTTGCACGTCTCTCTCTCTCTCTCTCTCTCTCTCTTTTCCAATTGTTTCCATTGTTTAGCTCCTGAACTTGGAGTTTTAGTTTGGGAAATTATTTGAGAAGTGGGTTTAAATGTGCTTTTTTTTTTTTCTCAAGAAGGGTTTATTGCAGGTCGGGTACACGTGTAAAAAGTAAAATTTACTTTTTCTTTTTAAAGATTTTATTCATTTATTTGAGAAATACAGAAATAACGACAGAGAAAGAAAACATGAGCAGGGAGGAGAGGGAGAAGCAGGCTCCCTGCCTGCAGAGCAGGGAGCCTAATGCCAGGCTCCATCCCAGGACCCTGAGATCATGACCTGAACTGAAGGCAGATGCTTAACTGAGCCACTCAGGTGCCCCCATGTATTTACTTTTGACAGGAGCCTGGAGCCACAACTGACCTAGGACTACTTTAAGGTTATACATAGGACCAATTTCAATTTGGAGATTTTCCAGTGACAGAGGTATTAAGAATTTCCATAGTGATCCTACCCAAAGGAAGGCCTAACATAATAAATTCTATCCCTCTTCTCTCAGAGCCAAGGCTATAGGATTATACCTATTATATCTCCCTGTAATGCTCTTCCCCTACTTTACTCATTCATGCCTTTATGTAAGATTCTTTGGTCTGATTCTCTACTTTGTAAAGAATCTGGGCTTTGTGTTCTTTCACTTGTCTATGAGTCCATTAAAATCCAGTCTTCAGGCTACCATGGAGTAATCCAGCTGGATTCCAACTTTCATATGAGTTTTGGCTTCTTAGGAACTTTTTTTTCCTTTTGGTTTAGCTTGGTCATGTATTTTATTTTTTATTTTTATTTTTATTTTTTGTTTTTCAGTCATGTATTTTAAAAGATGGTTTGGGGCTACCTGGGTGGCTCAGCTAAGCACCTGACTTATGATCTCAGCTCAGGTCTTGATCTCAGGGTCGTGAGTTTGAGCCTTGCATTTAAAAAAAAAAAAGATGATTTGCATTCTTTTTTTTCTTTTTAAAAAGATTATTTGAGAGAGAGGGTAGGTGTGAGCAGAGTGGGGGAGAGAGAAAAAGGAAGAGAATCTCAAGCAGATTCCCTGCTGAACATGGAGCCTCATATGGGGCTCCAACTCAAGATCCTAAGATCATGATCTGAACTGAAACCAAGAGTCAGATGCTTAACTGAGCCATCCAGGCACCTCAAGATGGTTTGCATTCTATCTAACTAAAGTTGACACGGAAAAAATAAAAAATCTGAATAGATGAGAAACCATGCAAGAAATGTAATGTTTTAAAAAACTACCTTAAAAAATGAATACTAGACTCAGAAGATTTTATGGGTGAGTACTTGGACTGTTATGAACTGATAATTTCTTCTGTTTTATAAAAATTTCCTAGAGCATAGGAAAATAATAACTCTAACATAAAACCCAATAAAGATAGTTTCAGTGAAATTTGTAGGTCAGACTCACTCGTACATATTGATTTAGGAATCTTGAATAAAATGCTATCAAGCAGTGTGTTTAAAAAATAACATTTTAGAGTAAGATTTATTTCAGGAACATAAAGATAGTTGGCTTTCAGAAAATCTTATAGTATGTCAAAGGATAAAGTCTATATGATCATCTCAATAAATCCTGTGAAGGTATCAACTTTATACAACACATTTAGCATAAACACTTAGTAAGTTGGAAATAGAAACATTCACAACATAATAAATTATAGTTGTTATGAAATCAATAATTAATATATTTTATTGTAAAAAACCTGGGCTTAGAGCTAAAGAGAAAGTGTTAAATTGGCGATTTTTTAAAAAAATTCAAGTATAGTTAACAGGTTTATATTAGTTTGAGGTATACAATATAATGATTCAACAATTGGATACATTTCTCAGTGCTTATCAAGATAAGTGTATTCTTCATGATGAGATTAATACTGAGTGTTATAGTATATTTTGGCAAATTTAATTTAAATAAAATTGAAAAAAGATAAGTGAATATTTTTATCTGCTTCATCTATCCCCTCAACCACCTCCCCTCTGGCAACTATCAGTTCTCTGTATTTAAGAATTTGGTTTTTTTGTTTGTTCATTTGTTTCTTAAGTTTCACATGAGTGAAATCATATGATATTTGTATTTCTCTGACTTATTTCACTTAACATTATACCCTCTAGTTCCAACCATGTTCTTCCAAATGGCAAGAACTTATTCCTTTTTATGGTTGGGTAATATTCCATTGCATTTATATACCACCTCTTTTTTATCCATTCATCTATAGATGGACAGTTGGATTGCTTCCCTATCTTGACTATTGTAGATAATGCTACAGTAAACATAGAAGTGCATATAGCTTTTCACATGAGTGTTTTCATTTTCTTTGGGTATATACCCAGTAGTGGAATTACTGCATCATATGGTAATTTTCAATTTTTAGAGGAACCTCCATACTGTTTTCCATAGTGATTATGCCAATTGTATTCCTATAAGCAGTGCATGAGGATGCTATCTTATCCATATCCTTGCCAACACTTGTTATTCTTTGTGTTTTTTCAAATACTAGCCATTTGAAAGAGATAAAGTGATATCTCTTTATGGTATAATTTGCATTGTGATTACCAGTGAGCATCTTTTCATGTGTCTGTTCGCCACCTGCATATCTTCTTTGGAAAAATGTCTATTCAGGTCTTCTGCCCATTTTAAGTTTTTTTATTTTAATTAATTAAATTTCAGAGAGAGAGAGAGAGAGAGATCATGAGAGCTAGTTGGGAGGAGGGGGAAGAGAGAGAATCTCAAGCAGGCTCTATGCCCAGTGTGGAACTCGATGAAGGCTCGATCTCATGGCCCTAAGATCATGACCTAAAATCGAGTCAGGCACTAAACTTACTGAGCCACCCAGGCACCCCTTTTCTACTGTGTTTTAAATTTTAGTTATTGCATTCTTCATCCATGATTGATTCTTTTTATGTATTGTGTCTCTTTGTTGAAAGTCTCACTGAGATCCTACATTCTTTACTCAAGTTCAGTAAGTATCTTTATGACTCTTTAAATTCTCAATTGGGATATTGCTTATTTTAATTTAATTTAGTCTTTTGCTGTGGTTTTGTTATATTCTTTCATTTGGTACATATTCCTGTCTCTTCATTTTGTCTAACTCTCCTTTTCTGTTTCTGTGTGTTGAGAAAGTCCATTCTGTCTCCTAATCCTGAAAATAGTGGCCTTGTAAAGAAGTGTCTAATACCCTGCACTATAATGTCCCCTGTTCACCAGAACCTTGTGCTTCAGGGATGTCTCCTGTGTGGGCTGTGTGGAACCTGCTGTTGTCATTGAGCCTCATTTGCCTTAAGTCTAGTGGCCCAAATGACCTAATTTGCCTGTTTGGGGTCATATTTGGTCCTTGTGCTGTTATGGGTACAGTCTAGGGTTGCTGTGGGCCTGCAGTTGGGTGGTGTCAGCAGTCAGACCAGATGCCTGCTGGGGCTTCAGTGACCCCAAACTGCAGGGATCTCTGCGTGTGCTGCCTCCTGAGAAGTTTTGGTTGGTGGGCAGGGCTGGCAGTCAGATCAGATTTCTGCCTTCAGTGTGTCTCCTGGGACTGCAGATGCACTGATTGGCAGGGCACTCTCTCTCTTCTTCCAGTTATAAGGTTCAGCTGCTGAGATTGCAGTCAGACTGGTGTGTCATTAGCCTCTCTTCTCCCCAGGACAGGTGTCACTTGGGAGTGGTGCTGGTCCCTCCTGGGGCTGCTTGCAGGATGAGATATGGCAGGAGCCACTTTGGAGGTACTTCTGACAAGTGGAATGAGTTGGATGGGCAGATCTGCAGAAGACTGTAGGGGTGGGGTGTACTTTAGCGAGGTAGGTGGAGAGTGTTCACCCTGGTTTGCACTGTCCTGCTATCTAGGCTGGTGAGGGAGAGAAATGAAGGCTACCACCTCTTTGTTCTTAGAGAAGTATCCTAAAGATCCCTGCCCCTCCAGCACATGTTCTGAGATTAGTAAATAAATTTTCATTTATATCCTAGACTTTTTCAAAATGGTGCTTCTATGCTGGATTGTTTGTTTTGTGGTTTCTTTAAGAGTGAGGATTCAGTTCCCTATTGCCCTCCAGCTTTTCCAGAGCTAAGCCCACTGATTTTTAAAGTATCTGGAGTTAAGCCCTGCTGGTTATAAAAACTCACAAAGTTAAGCCTCAGTGGTTTTCTTTTTCTTTTTTTAAAAATAATTTTATTTATTTATTCATGAGAGACACACAGAGAGAGGCAGAGACACAGGCAGAGGGAGAAGCAGGCTCCCCATGGGGATCCTGGTGTAGGACTTGATCGCAGGACCCTGGATTCATGACCTGAGCTGAAGGCAGACGATCAACCACTGAACCACCCAGGTGCCCCAAGCCCCAGTGGTTCTCAAAGCCAAATGTTATGGGGACTTGTTATGCAGTATCCCTGTGTCTGGGGTGCTTGGTGTGGGATCTGTACCTCTCCCTTCTCTCTGCTTGTGGTGCCCCTCCTGTTTGTGGTTAGTCTCATCAATAATTTGGTTCCTGACTGACCAAGTTTCTGGTCTCCTACCCTATTTGATTTGGCCTCTGTTTTATGATGAACTGTTTTGCCAGTCTTCAGTTTGGTTTTTGGATTAGCTGAACTGATGTGGCTGTTATCTAGATGTGTCCGTGAGATGAGGTAAGCTTAGTGTTTTCCTGCTCTGCCATCTTCCCAACCTATCCTGGTGATTTCATTTTCAGAATCATAGTTTTTATAGTCCAAGGTAGGGAAAAACGGGATCACTAAGAGAGCAGGATCAGAGTTGGAAGAGAAAAGAACGAAAACAGTACTTTGGGAGTGCCTGTAATGGGTGGGTAGGAACTGAGGACATGTGGTTAAAAAGTTTGATTGAGAACCTGGACATTACAGCTTCTTGGAAAATGTAATGAGGAAAGAATTTTAAGAATAAGACAAGACCAAATAATGTAAAATGCCATAGAATGGTTGAAAACGAAAAAGAGTAAGGAAAAGTCATTGGGTTTGACTATTAGGAAATCATTGTTGACTTTTCAGAGAGGTATTTCAGTAGAGAGTTACAGATGGAATACAGATTATAGCTTATTATGTATGGATTCAAAATGGGGATAGATATAGTGAGTATACATTTCTCCACCTTGTTTGTAAAGAATAGGAGAGAAACAAGATGGCACATTAAAGAAAAAATAGACTTTGAGGTTTTGTTTTTGTTTTTTTAAGTAAGTAATGGTATTTATAGACAAAAAGGAAATAAACTTTTGTATAGAGGGATTAAAGACTTTGATGGAATAATGCTTTGGATATTAATAAATTCAAAGGAAGGAAACTTTCAGATGGAGAGATTAAAGACTTTAATGAAAGAAATATTGTGTGGAAGTCACAAAATCATAACACAAAGAACTAAGTAGTAAAAATTAACCTTGATATAGAGTCACTTTATTTTTTGAGAAAGGAAGAAAAATACATGTGAGCACATAAATTTAGGAGCTGGAGGAAGGAGGTAAAGGGAAATAATGTTTAGCCTTGATTTCAGTGAAGTAACATCATTATTGACACTGAAGTTGGTGTGAGTACACTTTCAGAGGCTTGAAAAATGTAGGAAAAGTTATCAAACTTTCTTTGGGGATGTTTGATAATAAGTTAATCATGAATGATTAAAAGATAAGTTAGCAGAATTAAGAGATGAGCTGAAAGAACATTATGGATAAAGCATAAGATGCAGTGTTTTCTGAAATTTATTTCCATTATTGTGTAATTATAAATGTTGCAGGTCAGGTTGCCCAGAGAACAAATTCTGAGGTAGAAATTTATAAACAGGAAGTTTATTGGAGGAGTGCTTTGGGGATCAACACCTATGGGGAAAGACAAGGATACAGGATTGGGCAAAAAGAGCTTATAGGCTTTGATACAGTCTCAGCAAGGCCACTGCTAACTCTATAAGGTGGGTGCCCTGCAGAGCTGTTCTGCACTGATGTGAGGGAGCCAGCTGCTATAATTCTGTGCTGCTCTGTCACTGATGCAGACAGCCCCTGGTAAGGGGATGTGACGTTAGGTAAAGAGGTTGTCTTTAGCTGAGCACAATTTCTAGAAAATCCTGACAGCTGAGGGTTTTTAGCTGACAGTACTTCTGTAGCAAAGGAGGTAAGTCTTCAGTCCTGAGGGGACTAGACTCCACATCACAATATCTACTTCAGTCAACCCCTTCTGCTACTTAAATCTGCTCTTTCATATAACTTCTGGGAGTGAGTCCTCCAGGATTCTTTTGGACCACTTTCTATGAGAGAGTCTCATAAGACGACAGTAGGTGAGATAAATCATGGTCCCTAGTACTAAGCTAGGCTTAATATAGTCATTAACTCCCTCCTCTTTATCCATGATATGTCCCCCTCGTCCTCAGCTTGCATCTTTTTTGGTCCAGGTGGCTTATTTTTTGAGGTACCCAGATCTTCATCTCTGAGATATTTGAGGCTCTGGTCACCATTTCAGGCTATGGCTGCTGCACTCATCAATTTATGTGGGCAAAAGGATACCCAGAGATCACCAGGTAGATCACTTGGATGCCAGATATGTTCCTCCCTGCCCTACCTCCTTCTGATGATCAGAATCAGTTCTTGACAGGATAATAATTGTTCTTGCATCCTTTCCTGACAAAGGGAACCAAAGTACTTGAGCATCAACCATAGGTTGAAAAATTACTGGGTCTTCTTTGAGAACCAAGACCTCTCTCAATTGACAGAAACCAGAGCTGCAGGGATAGGAAGATAGCAAATTCTAGAAATAGGTCACTGGAAGTAGGGATAAGTGGAGACACTCCTGCTTCAGCACTTTGGTTTGAGACTTGTAGGTTTTTCCTTTTGGAGACCAGCACCATATAATGGTCATTGACTTTAAATATCCTCACAGATGGCACACCATCCTTACAGGGTATTATCTCTGAACTGGAGGTTCATCTATCACTTTAACAGCCTGTTTGGTTACTTTATTGGACTGGCATCTTCTGGGTGGCATAGTATGTGATAGTGTGATGGGACCATTGCCACACCTTGTTTGCTATAAAATAGGTCTCTTGGTCTGCACTTTATGTGCACGTTGGGGATGGGAAGGTCAAATACTCTGAAGATCTTCATATACTAGTACTGGCTGATGCCCCATAGACAGAGCAGTCAAACCCACACTCTTGTTATGTGTCTGTTCTGTTCAAGATAGGTCACTGCTCCTTCCAAAGTAGAAGGGGTTCAATATGGTCAACTTGCTATCAAATGGTTGTTTCTTTGAGGAATGGGGTTCAATATTGATGGAAGGTTGTACCTTCTGCGGTGCCAATAGGTAGGAAAGCTTTCAGGAATGGCAGTCATATGTTGGGACCTTCATAGTTTACATCTTTGCCACCAGGGCCACTTCATTTATAATTCACCCATAATTCAGCATGGGCTGACCACTAACAGGCTGTTCGACATTAACTGGTTGACTAATTTTCTCTAATTAGTTATTGAATGGTCTCTTCTATGTTGGATATTCTCTGAAGGGCATGACATAAAATGCAAATATATCATAGTTCTTGCCCATTCCCATAGATTTAGCCATATACCTTTTCCCTTGACCTCCTGTTCCCTATTGTTCAGTTTTTCTGCTTTCAGTCATATTACCAACTGGCCAAGCCATTTGCCACTGCCCACTTTTGTTTCTGCATAGTGTGTGACCAGGCCTGCTTTCTGCAGCTCTGCTCATTAGGATTTCTTTACACTGCTGTATTTCAAGATCACCTTGTGGTGCACCTGTATCCTATATGTATATATATATTTTTTACGTGTTTCCACATAGTGAACTGATCATCTGCGAACCTGGCTCAAGTTTTATTCCTCCATCAGTGGTTTTAATGGACAATCACACAGCCATAGGGTGAACTGAAGTTTCAGTAAATAGGTGAATGATAGGAGAAGCAGGGGCACAAGTACTGTGTCCACTGGCCCTACTGTGACCAGTCCTGAGTGTACCATTTCTATCTAGCTCTGGGACAAGACAGTAAATGCACTGATATTAATTCTGAGCCAATGAGAAGAACTTCTTACTCTCTTTCCAATAAAGACAAAGAGAACATATTCACCAGATCCATGGCTGCAAAGCAGGTGCTTGAGACATGTTAATCTGCTTTAGCAGATAGCCTGTCTGGTGTAGCAGCTGCAGTCAAGGCTCTGCTGCAGTCTACACACAGCTTCAGCCAACTTCACAGGGAGCTCAGAAGCCAGGGTGGCCCTTCCCAGGAGTCCTTAGTTGGAGGGAGTAGGCCATTAAACTTGTGCATGGACCAGTCATCTGATGGGCTTGTGTTCATGGGTGATGCAGCTGTCTTCAGCTGAAGTCAGTTCCTGGAGAGAACCAAGAGCTGAGAACCATCTGCCAGTAACATTCCCAGCCACTGGAGTGTGAGCCCTTCAGTCCTAAAAGGGGATCTGAGAGCTTTTCACAGAAGCCACGGAAATAATCAGTCTACTAACAAACATAATTTTAAGAATATGTTCAAGACAGTTGCAGGCTTTTGGCATCATTTAATTTTCCCATTAACGTGAAAGAAGGAATCCAAGCAGGGTGGCACTAGGTGCTAAAGGTAGCACAGGACTGCACGTGATGCAATTACAGAGAAAGGTAAAGCTGAGGGAGAGGAAACCCTTTTCCGATTCCATGAGTGCATCTTGGTTTGCTTCTGTTTAATTGTGAAAAAATGGAAGCAAACAGCTCTATTAGTATTATTGTTGTGATCATTGGTGTTTTTGTCCTTAGTTGCTTAGCAGAGATCTCGTCTAACCTTACAACACTAGTATGACTTTGCCTGGCTTGGGAACATTTCTCAGCCTAAACAGCAGAACTCTATTTTCTGAAGATTTTTATTTATTTTTTATTTATTATTATTATTTTTTTATTTTCCGAAGATTTTTATTTGAGGAGTCATAATAATGTCAGACATGTCTTTTTTGGTTGCACGTTTCATTCTCCTGGGATGCACGCTCTTGAGACAGTATTGCTGGTTAAGGATGTGCATTAGGGAGTCTCCTTGGGTCCAGATCTGTGAAAGAGAGGTGGGAGAAGCGGGGGTTGGGTGGAGGAGTGCAATTTTGCTGTAGGCCTAGCCCAGCAGCCTCTGCTGACCCCGTGGGGAGCTCTGGCCTATCAGGATGTCTCATGCTGGGCTACGATTTCCAGGCCCTTATGCCTTGATCCGTCTTTGTATGCAGACTGCTCCTGGAAGGGGCCTCTGTGGCCGAGGCAGAGACAGTCCCTGAGGAGGCTGACAGTGAAGGCTTCACACTCTACAGCTGGGGCCAGATGAGCTTCCTCGTGACTTTCTCAACATCACTTATAAGTAAGGAATCTAGGTCTTCTGATCCCTGCTTAGGAGGTTTTTCCTTCTTTATATGCTGCCTCTTGCCTCATATGACTATAGTGAGACTAGCACCAAGCTTACCAGTGTGCTCTCTAGGCCTTATTCTTGGCTGCATTGGCCGAGCTGTGTGGACTTCATGTGAAAGCAATATTTTTGAAAAACCTCAGGTGGCCTAGGTTTAGCAGAGTAAGCTCCAGTATTGGCTGAGGCACAGAATTCCTGGCATGGAGTCATTGCTAATTCACCAAGGTTTCTCAGACAATTTATTATAAATATGAAGGGACGCTGCACCAGCCAGCTTGCTTCCCATTTTTGTTCATTTCCAGGGTGGATACTGAGTTTGGCGTCTCACTGGCTCTTTTTGCTGCCTGAATATTTCAGTCTTGATCTAAAAATAGCTTGAATCCTACTGGGGTCATTGTGGGTTTACCAGGGCTCCAATTCTCTGCAACTCTGAGGAGGTTGGGAGAGGAAGATGAAAGGAATCATTAAAGAAAAAGATATTTTATTTTAGAAGGTAACAGAAAACGTAAAGCCTTGCCTGGGCCTTATAAAGAAAGGGTGGTTGCTTTCATGAAGTCTGGTTTAACCTAAAAGAGATTATCTGATTAACCTCAGGAGAGCTAGGGGTTGTTATGCACCTGTGTAGGTATAGTAGGAGAGGGAATGATGGATGGCTGAAGAGACAGGATGGTGGTAAAACCAAGAACATGGTGTAGGAGTCAAAAGCTCTGGATTCTAGTTCTGACTCTACTGTTTACCAGCACATACCTTTGGGTAAAAGTCTTGCTCTCTTTTGGTTTAATTTCTTCATCTTTACAATTAGTCTGTTTATATATGATTTGCCGTATTTCTTTGGTTGTTACTGGGAGCAAGTGATAGACATAAATGTGTGAAGCTCCATATGAAAAAGAATAAATTTCAGGGGCCCTCTCACATGAATTTTAAGACTTTGGCAATTCTTGACACTCTGGGATACATATGAAATGGATGGTAAAATCTGCAAGATCATAGACCCTGGAGGTCCTAATTACCCTGGAAAGTGTGGTGTAGAGGAGGGGAACAGGTTTGGTTTCTTTTTTGTAGCTTCTAGGAGTCTTGGCTCATCTGTTATTTTGGAAGTCCTCTGGAACTTGAAAATTCACTGGGGCCATATAGGTGGCTTTAGTCTGTTTGGCTTTGTCTCTTGAGTTCCCTTGGAATGACTGAAAGTTCAGGAAATGAGTCAGAATGATTGAGAGTAGCTAGTGGCCTAACATGATCTGGATCCAAAAAAAATATACTCTTGATGTAGAAATTTGTTAAGATTTGAGAACAAACACTTCTTTTGTGAAAAATGAGTCACATAATAATGATATTTTGGAATGCATATCCTCTACAAATTCTTGATGAAGATGCATAAGTGAGGAGACCATAATATTTCATAGAAGACAGAGCAGAAGCAGGACTCATCTGGTCTTTTGAAGTAGCCTTCAGACTCCTCTTGTGATGTCTAGTTTGTTTTGTTCTGAGCCATTTTTTATACTGTCAGAAGAATTACCTTTCTAAATCTGTTTGTGCTGCTTTTCCTGCTTAGCTCTGATGCTTGTAGACTAAAGTCCAAATACATTAGCCTGGTGTATACTAGAATCTGGGGCAGGATCTTGTCTGCCATGTTCCTTGCTGTGCCTCTCTGCCTGGGATGATTTCTCACACAGAGTTAAGTGCTCTCAAAGTATTTGGTTATGAATGAATAATAGACATGTATGATTTGGTTTTTACCTTCACTTTTTATTTATAATTTTCCTTTCCAGTTACCTGTCTCCCCTAGCTCTACCTATTGGGGACAGGTGGCTGCTCACTGTTCCCAGAGTTAGTTTGGTTATCTCAATACATGCCTTTGAAATATTTTCCTTACTGACTGGAATAACTGTCCTATGTGTCTGAGAAACAGTCATTGATTCTTTTAATATTCAGCTCAATTGCCACCGCTTTTGTGATTAGTTTCCTTCCCTCATGGTTTCTGTCTGTTTCCATCCCACTTTGTTCGATAATGGTCATACTTTGAATGCTGGAGATCAGTTGTTTTCATGTTAGTCTCTCACACAAATCTTATCTTATTCATCTTTGTACTATTCTAGTTCCTGGACATAATAGGTACTTAATTAATGTGTGTTGAATGATCAAATGGCTCTATTTTATGATGAACCAGATAGCTTTGGTTTGTGTACCGTATTCTATGGGCTGCAATGAAAGAACCAGAAGGAAGACTGAAAGGTCAAACAGTAGGTATTATGCTAAAATATGTTCCTTCTGTTCTCAGTTTTCAAGATGAAAACTAGCGACATGTTTCAAAGTCGTAAATCTGATGGGTTCAACCACTAACCACAAGTTTCAACTCTGGCACTTAATGAGGTTTGTTCTTTCCATGAAATAGTCTGTCATTTGGGGAGAAAATGCTCTCCTGGGGTACTGACTGCACCACCACGTCCTGATTCAGTGTTTTACACATTCCCAAAGTGGACTGGTTGAAAGAAAGTAGTAACTCAGTACAATTTTTTACTCCTATTGGAGAAAGAATTTAAAATATATATTAAAGGGAGGGACTTCGTATAAAGGACTAGATTATGTAAGATAACGACTCAAACAAAATAACATAATTTATTTTATTACCTAGTATCTAATGAAACAGCATATTCACCAACTATTAAATTGCCTTGAAAATGAAATCTTACTTGTACGGGTCTTTACTGGAGAGGGATACTTATGGCATATGGTAACAACATAGACGTATTTTGAAGTTAGGCACAGCCCTGGAGAATCATTTTCATTTCATTTCTGTTTTTCATGTTTCACATTTACTGTCTCAAACAACTCTTCAGTTTATTAGAACTGCTTTAATGATACCAGGACACAGAACTGATGAATGATTTGTTAGTGTTGTGAGAGCAGGGGACAAAACAGTGTTGTGGGTCCTCAGGAATACTGTATTATCAAATACCATGCAATGCGGAATTACCATAGTGGGATTGTAGTGGAATATCTAGAATTTAAGACCAAGTCCTTCACTTTCTTACCACCTCCCTGGTTACCTATTTAATGAGAATATAGTTAATTAATAGTTCTCTCAAAGTAGATTATTCCAAGTCTGCTGTTCCACTCCTAGTTTTTCTATCCTAGTTGATGTATGTAGGGCCCAGATTATCTATTTGTTGTAAACTCTCTGTGCCATGGAACTCCTCTCTGTTAGGAATGCTTGAGGGTTGACTTGTTCTCCTTCTGTTACATCTTTTGTTGTTGTAATAGCAATTAGTCTACCTAATGAAAAAAAAAAAAAAACCAGAGGTACTTATTGTTTCCTGAAGGTTTGTTAGGAGCTTTCTTTTTTGTTTTTTTCACCTCCCATATATTACATTAAATTTTATTTGTATATTTTATTTATTGGAGTTCAATTTGCCAACATATAGTATTAACACTCAGTGCTCATCCCGTCAAGTGCTCCCCTCAGTGCCCATCACCCAGTCACCCTAACTCCCCACCCACCTCCCCTTACCCTACCCCTTGTTCATTTCCCTGAGTTAGGAGTCTCATGTTTTGTCACCCTCACTGATATTTCCCACTCATTTTCTCTCCTTTCCCTTATAATCCCTTTCACTATTTTTTATATTCCCCAAATGAATGAGACAATATAATGTTTGTCCTTCTCTGACTGATTTACTTCACTCAGCATAATACCCTCAGTTCTATCCACATTGAAGCAAATGGTGGGTATTTGTCACTTCTAATGGCTGAGTAATATTCCATCGTACACATATACCACATCTTCTTTATCCACTCATCTTTCAATAGACACCAAGGTTCCTTCCACCGTTTGGCTATTGTGGACACTGCTGCTATAAACATTGGGGTGTAGGTGTTCTGGCATTTCACTGCATCTGTATCTTTGGGGTAAATCACCAGCAGTGCAATGGTTGGGTCATAAGGTAGGGCAGTTATATTTTTAACTCTTTGAGCAACCTCCATACAGTTTTCTAGAGTGGCTGGACCAGTTCACATTCCCACCAACAGAGGGTTCCCCTTTTTCCACATCCTCTCCAACATTTCTTGTTTCCCGTCTTGTTAATTTTCACCATTCTCACTGATGTGAGGTGGTGTCTGTTAGGAGCTTTCTACATATGTCACTTAATCTCGACACAAGTTTTATGAAGTGGATATTGTCATTCTTATTTTGTAGAAAAGAAAATCGAGTAAAAGATTTTGCTATTTACCAGACTGTAGTACTAGTATCCATTCATCCACCAAGTATTTACTGAACTCAGTGTTAGACATGGAGTTTATAGTTGTCAAAAAGAGATTCTGACTTTAATAGAGGTTGTATGCTAGGGGTAATAAGTTATACAACATTTGACTTCGAGACTGACATAGAGCTGGGCCCCACAGAACTGTAAGATCCTGGAAAGTAGGGACCATATCCAGGGACTATGACATTAAAGTACTGTATCGAATGGAATTCGAATAACCAGAATTTACTCTTATTTGACATCCCTTATTTATTCCTTAGTGAATGTTTGAAAAGGTGAATATGTATGCATGGGTAGGATAGATGTATAACCAACTCCAAAGCTGACTTATGCCAGTGATTTTTCTTTCCTCCAAATTCACACCAGTGGTTATGGAGCTGGAGGCACTAATTTCTAGCTCCCCCTAATAAGCTTCAAATGTTTATGATATGGGAAACACATAATCTAATAACCTGTCATTGTTATTTCATTGAACAGCCATGGCTAGGGGGGCCCAATTCTGGAACATATACCAAGAAAGTAGAGTTGGGGCAGGTAGGTTGTTTTGACTGAAGCTATTTCTTTCTTCTGCAAGGATAGCCGGCCAAGGCCTGGGTCGATGGGGGTGAAGAGGTAGACAGAATGCTAAGGAACTTCAGCTAACATATAAGAACTGGGTGTGCATGTGTGTGTGTATGTGCCCATGCATGTTTCACAGCTTTGCCTAAAGCACAATTCATATCTAAGAATTGTCATTTTAACTACAGAAATATAGCACCCAGGTGAAACTTGTGTTTTCTCTTTGGATTTGGCTGCTAAAAGACTCCATTTATGTAGTGCTTTCATTTCCTGGGGCACCAGATAATTCTGCTGTGAGGTTGAGCTGGAAATGCATTCGATGGCCAGTACTGTGCATTATTCATTATCTAAGAGGATGCACCCAATCATGTATCACCATGAAAGTACCCACTTCTCTACAGTGTCCCTCTTTCACTTAAAGAGGAATTAAGGGAAGAAATGGAGCAAATGGTGTTTTATGAATGTTGTTGCTTCATCTAAGCTGTCAGTATAGCTTCGTGGTCTTAATTTCAAACCTATTATAAAGAAGATATCTTGGAGGTGGGAAGTAAGAGGTGTTCCACACAGCTAGCTAAACTAAATGAGAAAGTGATTCTTAATGACTGTTGAGACAATACTGAGGACAATAAGGCTTGTAATATTTTTGAAAAGCAGCCTGAAAATCTAATGAAGGATGAGAAAAGATTTTGCATTTTCTTATTTTGGGAACTAGCAGGATTTCCAGCTACATGTAATTTCAGGAAGTGATGTGACTAGTCAGTAATACTTTGCACATTTGCTGGGAAATGATGGAATAATTCTGATGAAATAAAAATAGCTACTGAAGTATATGTCATACTATTTGCTAACTGTTATTTCTTGTCTATTAACTCATTTTAAAGTAAAACTAAATTCTTAGCAAATGCCTTATTTAGGCATATTTTCCAGGAGTATATAATGTGTTGTCAAAATTTAGATCACCAAGGTGCGCCTGGGTGACTCAGTTGGTTAAGTGCCTTTGACTCAGGTCATGACCCCAGGATCCTGGGGTCAACCCTACATTGGGCTTCCTGCTCAGTGGGAGGCCTACTTCTCTCTCTCCCTCTGCTATTCTGCCCTCCCCCTCCCCAACTTGTGCTCTCTGACTTTCTCTCTCTCTCTAGTAAATAAGTAAGTAAGTAAGTAAATAAATAAATAAATAAATAAATAAATATATAAATAAGTAAAATCTTTAAAAAATATCTAGGCCACAAAAGCCAACCAGATTAAATAAATATTTATTGAGTGCCTACTATGTGCCAAATATGAAGCTGGGAATTGGGAAAACCAAGGAAACGTGTCTTTTTCTGAACTCATGGAGCTTAGTATCTAATAGGAGAGGCAGTTCTTAAAACAACAGAACTCATAGACATATATGAAATTACTGCATTGATAAATGCTATATAGGGAAGGTATGTGGTGCTGTGATGACATCTGAGCATTCATGGGAGGTTTACTGGAAGTGGAAATGACATTAAGCCTGAGACCTAGAAGATTAGTAGGAGTTTTCAAGGTAAAGACTAAAGGCAGGAGTGCTCAGGATGGAAGATAGCACCTGCAAAAGCCAGTGGTGGAAGGGAGCAAGAATATGGTGATGGGAAAAGCTAATGGTACAAAAATAAGCTGAAGAATTTTCTATAATGTTCCCTCCTTTGGTTATTGGGCCACCATCATTCCTAGGCTAGAAACCTAAGTTTCATCTTTGCCTCCTTTGCTTCCCCTCCCCCCTTACATCGATTTGATAAAAACATCCCACCCGTCCTACCTTAGAAACATCGCTGGAATCCCAACTCTCCTCTTTCCCATTACCATTGCCTTACTTCAGTCTCTCATTTTTCTCAGAGAGATAAAATCTCAGCTGGAGTCTAGTTGGATTTTCATTCCTATATTTTATTTCAATCCTGGTTATCTTTTACACCACAACCAGATTTGTCTTTCTAAATCTGACCATGTCATTCTCCTTTGGAAACTCCCTTCTTGTATATAATGGGCAATGCATTCTCTCTAACATATATGGCCTTTAATGGGTGGATCTTGAACTTCTCCCCAGTGTGATTTTTCACTCTTCTCCAGCTGGCACATGCCATTTGTTAAACAGACTGAGCTTCTTGCCACTCCTCAGACTTGCCACATTCCTTCATGACTGTGTATCTGCACAAGCTATATCTTTTGTATCTTTTGCCTGGGATGTCCTGTTCATGATACTCAAAGATGTACCTGTCTTTTTAGTGCTCACACTGTAAACATCAGATCCTTCTTGCTCTAGGTAATTTCTCCAAAAGGAAGTCCTTTTAACTTGTATTTGGGAGTATAACTCATCCGTTTGTTTGTATAGTATTCTTTTCTCTATGCTCTGCCTTTTCAGAGCCTTTTTGGTTTACATTCCCCATAGTAGAATTCCCTTCTTTTTCCAAGGTGCATGAGTGGTACTTGCTGCAGCCTTTATACCCACTTTCTTAGCTAATCTTTGCCTCTAATTCATATGTTTTTCTTGGATTCTGCAGTGCAAGTAAGTGGTCATTTTGTTTATCCTCTGAATGCACTCAACTTTCTCATATCTATTAAGTCAGTTACCATCCATCCATTTTCTTTCCATCTTCTTAAAATTTTTATAACATCTCTCATTTGCTGTTGTATCCATTCTATCCTTGTCTTATAGATCATTCTTTTTATTAACTATTTATCCTAGTGGGGTTTCATTTATTCAGCCTTCTCTTTGTTTAGTCTACTTGTTTAGTCAGAACCTGTGCAATGGTTTTCTAATTATGCTCTTTGGCATATATTTATTTGTCTTTGAGAGGATATGCAAGTGTCAGAGAATAAATCACATCATATATTTTTCAGGGCAAGTGGCTTTTGGAATATTTTCAGTTCTGTCATTTGCCATACCTCCACATGCACACTGTCATTCAATCACACCAACCTACTTGTACTTTTGTGTTTTGATACAGTTTTCTCTGGGCTTGGAATTACCTTCACCTTAGCTAAAAATCTCACACTGTCTAAAATTTGGTTCCAGTGCCCTTTATTTTGGAAATATCCAACCCCAAGGTGTGCATCATATACGCTTTTTATTCTCCATCTAAATGCCTCTACTGGGCTCTCATAATGCCTTTTGCTTTCTTGATTATAATATTTATCTGTGTATCATAATATTTGGTTTTCTTGCCTAGTCTATAAATTAGACTGAACTCTTTGGGGACAGGGTCTTTATTCATACTGTGTCTCTATCCCTGGTATCACAAAGTAGGCCCTCAATACACATTTGTTGAATTAATGATGACAAGGAACCCAACTTTTGGAAGTGATCTGTTTTCCTTATTTCAGGAATTTTGCCTTGCTGGAGATGTTTTCTTCATAGTTGTAGCTACTCCATGGACTGTAGTGATCAGGAAAAAACCTGCAGAGAATACATGTATTATGTGAAACATGTATAAAGGATCAAGTGCATGTGCACGTGCATGTTATTGTGGCACAGGGCAGCTTGATGATCCTTGCAAGTGCAATTTAGAGAGTTGCAATTCTATATCCTGCAGGTGAAATACATTGTATGTTGAAGTAAGTGGCTAATTATTGAGACGTGGTTGATTATTAAAGCAATGGCCTCTTGTTCAATCTCTGTTGATAATGCAAATGGAAAACACAGCTAAAAATATCACTAATGATCTGAACAAGCGAGTCAAAAAAAAAAAAAAAAAAGAAGAAGAAGAAGAAAGAAAGAAAGCAATTAGCTTGAACAGCTGGAAGCATATTTTGCCAGGATATGTATTTACCAACATTTGAGTAATATTGCCTCACAATTTTAAATTTTAAATTAAAAAAATTTTTTTTCTACTGAGGGTAATACTCAAGTCTTAGAGAGGAATCTTTATGCTCGAGATTTTTCTAAGAATTTCCTTCCTTCCAACATCTTTTTTTTTTTTTTTTATAAATACTAGGCTCCACACCCAATGTAGGGCTTTAACTCATGACTCTGAGATCAAGACCTGAGATTGAGAGTCAGACACTCCACCAACCATCCAAGTGCCCTTGTCCCCACATCTTTAATCACATACTTAGAAATCTACAATGTGGAGTATCAGATAATTTCAAGGACTGAGGAGAGAAAATAGGGCAATATAGTAAATCATATAAAGCACAAGTCTGGGCTTAGATTGCCTTAGTTTGAGTCCCAAATGCAGTGGCACTGTGTGACCTTGGCAGAGTTAATTAACCTTTCTGTACCTCATTTGTGAAAGGGTTATAAAGGTGTATCTTAGTGTTGTTACAGGATTAAATGAGGTAATACCTATACATTTCTTGAAAAATGCTTAGCATGTCATAAGCAATTATTGCTATTATTCTTTATACTCTTGAGGCCAAATAGCAGTGTTGTTCCTTTTTCCAAGCTAAACTTCATTTTCCCCCATGCAGCAGAAATCATACTGACCTACATTCATATCAGTTAACATAAAAAAGAGTTAGTGCTAAGATTCCCCCATGTGTGCTTTGGTTAATGCTTCTTAGTATTTGTAATCCCTATGTCCATTGTAGAACACAACTTTTAGATTTCACCCAAAAGGAAGTATTTATGGCTAGCAGAGGAATGTATCTTTTTCTAAATGTCCTGCTTAATTCCTACATTACATGAATTTTTTTCTAGGTTTCATTTAAATTTTTATTAATTTTTATTTTTTTAAAAGATTTTATTTATTCATGAGAGAGAGAGAGAGACTGAGAGAGAGAGAGAGAGAATGGGAGTGACATAGGCAGAGGGAGAAACAGCCTCCATGCAGGGAGCCTGATGTGGGACTTGATCCTTGATCCCAGAATCATGCCCTGAGTCAAAGGCAGATGCTCAACCACTGAGCTACCTAGAGGTGTCCCTCTAAGTAGTATTTTTAAAATTTGAACTCATGGCAACCTCAAATAGAAAAACAGATTTTAATTGGTCAACCTACAAGATATTTTAAGTAAATATCCACGAAGTAATGCTTGTATTATAAAACCTAATACAAAATATCAGAATGGGTTCCTACAATCCCATGTGCCCTCTTGATGTGGTTTGAGATGTCATAGGCTTGAACTGGTAAGTATTTTATATGTGAAGAGCAGCTGTTCAAGGGCTTCAGAATAATTTGTTTTCTTAGTTTGTATGATTCGCTCCTTCCTCCATTTTGTTTATACTACACTTGGCCAGTAACACCGACTTTCATATATTTCATGAAAGCAAGTTTCAGCCCTGTCCTGATGAACTTGATAAATTCTAAGAGTTCAGAGTAAATATTAGTATTTGTGTGCTTCTGCATATGCATACATATACTTAACAAGTGACAATCTGTGGAGATGTCTTTGTAGATGAAAACGCTAATAAACTCCTTTTATTTTTAAAAAATATACTGTACAGAAACAAGCCACTAAAGCTAGTATTCCAGAAGGAACCAGTTGGATGTCAGATAGGCTTGTAGGATCTTATTAGTGGATAGACTCAATGAATAAACACTTTAACAGGATAAGTCTGTTAGGGAAATGTGATTTGAGTTCCCTCTGAGAATTTTTTTCTGAATGGAATTACCAGGTCTATTAATAGGTAAAGGGAAAGTGTAAATTCTTCACAAAGACTTTCAAAAACAATTTGAAAATATTTTCGAATGCAGCTATTGGGACGCCTCTGTCTCTCATGAGTAAATAAATAACATCTTTTAAAAACATAGAATGCAGCTAACCTATTAGCCATTGTAGAACTGGAAAAAATGTTTATGATGTAGAGACAAGTGGCTTACAGGTTGAAGGGAAATAGGAGGAAGAAACAGACGCTTCTTTAGGTAAAGAAAATAGTGTTGTGTACTAAGATTTGGAGGAAGGGAGTGAAAGGGTGTACATACCAAGAAGCAAAGAAATGTAGTCTGTTTCCAAAAGCAGACTCTGGTTGTTGAGCTACATGTAAGTAGGGCAGTAAGCTGCTAAGGGAGTTTGCAACTCCTCATGCATCGTCTGTATTCCTGAGGGCTAGGAAGTGGAGCACTCCAAGAGCATTGCTCTGTGATCATTAGGGAGGTTTAGATTCAGATATCCTTAATGGGAAGGCTCCCTCCTTGATCAGTAGCCATTGGAAGTGTGTCATGGTTCCAAGCAATAAAATCCACCTTAGCTTAATTGTGCAGGAAAGAAGCTTATTCAAATATATTTGGCCCATCGAAGGATCTCCCAAAAGACTTGAGATGTCTGGCTCAGCCACTTTACTAGAAACAATGCCCAAAACAGATTTTAGTGGCTACTCTAGCAAAGGCACCAGTGCTGCCACCACTGAGTGCAGACATTGCAGTTTGTCCTGGATATTGCAACTTCACTGGTGATATTGGATTGGGCCCCAGAAGTTCTGGGACTTCTGACCCTGGAGAGCCAGATATATCTGCTGCCATGCTCACTGAAAGATGGATTACATCTGCATCTGCTTTCTCATGTCACCAGCTTCCCAGACTGAAGTCCTGTGTGGGTGTATCACATGCTTTTACCCAGCTGCAAGCTAGCTTGGAGTTCTGGCTTCTATGTTGAAGAGCTGGGTCTCAGAATGTGTGAAAATGTTCAGACAGAAAAGAAGAATGTACAAAAGATGCTGGATTGCCACAAACATGACAAATATTCACTGGACTCCCCAAAGTGGTAGAAGAGTGTTAGCACCTTTGTATACCAATCATTTAATTAATGCTATTTTGTATCTATTAACTATATTAATCAAATACTGCAATATGAATATGTGGTCTGTGTTTTAGGTTATATCGAGAGTGCTGAGAGTGGAACAGAGATAGAAAAATGGTCAAACTGTTCACTTGCTCCTTAAATCCCCAAATGTCAGAATATCAACACTTCAAAAACACTTTGAAGATCATTAAGAGATGAATATGAACACATAGTTTACAGAATTGAAACCGCAACTCCTATGTGGGTAAACTTGACAGTTTTCTCCTTTGCTCTTTGTTGAACTGTGTGCATAATGCTACCATAGCAATTATGACACTGTGTTCCACATATTTCTCCACCTATCTGCATCATATATTATCCAGTAGTAGTATATGGTAAAAAGATGTTTGCTGAATAAAATAATAGTATCCGATTGCAAACAGGAATGTTTGGGTATGCTCATAACTTTTTGGGAGCAGATATAATTATGACCAATGCTCTTCCCAAACATATCTTTTGGTGTTATAGTTGGTGGGAGACAGTGAATTGGCCGTGGATAGGAGAAAGGCGAAGTGAGGGCAACTACACTGTATGACAGGGTTTAGGTGAAGGAGAGGTTGGCATATCTAGGCTGGCCAAGAGAAAGACTCAGTGCTTGGTTTTGTTTTGCTTTGATTTGGATGACTGGTGGAATGGTTACTGAATGCTAGGGTAAAGTTGACATGACTACCTCAATCTTCTAGAAAATTTTCTTTATGCCATTTCTAAGAATGCAGTCGCATACTATAACACCTTTTCAAATTTGTAGTAAAAAGGTTTTGATGTGATTCAGAGCACATTACATGTTCCAGTACATAACACACAAAAGCACATAGACTACCTATTATCCCTTTGGGAAATGATTGAAATGTTTGTTTTAATTAAGTATATTGGGATATTAAGGACATTTTTTTATAAATTTATTTTTTATTGGTGTTCAATTTGCCAGGACATTCTTTTTAAATAAAAGGAAGCATGTTGATTCTAACTCAGACTTTGTCACAACCAGTGACATGGATCCTCTAGATCAGAGCATTATAGGATAGATTATTATGGTTTTACTAAAAACACTTGCTACCAAAACACACAGTTATAAGGACCCAGATCTTGCCAGAGATTATGCAGATCTTGAATTTAATTGTATTTATATTTAATTTCACATAGTAGGATTTGATTTATCAGAGAATCGATGCCTGAAAGTTGTCAAAAGAAAGCTACTGAGTTTTAAGATCACAGTTGAAGTTCCTGCTCAATATATGTCATGAGGTCTTTTATGTAAGAGTTTGAATGATGCTAAATTCCTGTTTAGCTATAGTTCCAGGAAAAAAGGACTGTGAATAATGTGTTTCTATTGATAGAAATTGGAACTTCCTACTCTATTTTTGCCTAACCTCTAGAAAATTAAGAGCCAGATAAATTGCCCAAGCACTAATCCTTGACCAACTGAGGTGCCTGGAAGTCCTGCAGCTGCTAATAACTCAAAGTCCTAGTTTATTCCTGTGTCTCAGCTTGCACTGTGTTAGTTTAAATACAATTATTTTTTTGTGTGAAAGACCAAATGTGTATTCACTGCAGAAAATATAAAAAAGCATAAAATGAAAAATACATAATTTTTAATCCAAGGATAATTGGTATTATTACATGTCCTTCAGTGTCTTTTTGTATATGTTATTGACTGTATATTTGCTGAATATGCTTATTCACAAATATTGCCTTAACTAGAATCATAGCTATCATATAGTTTATAGATACTTTTAATACCAATATATATCAAAAACATACGCTAAGACATCAAAATATAGCTAAAGCATTTTCCCATCTCATGCACTATTTTTCTGAAACACAATTTTTCTTGGTTACATAGTACTCCATTGCAATGAGAGACAAACATTAATTTTAATTTTATTAATTTAGTAGAGGTAGACATTTATATTATTTTCATTATTTGTCTGTTGCAATTAACTTTGAGAGAAATAGCCTTATAAATCTGCATTCATCTTTGAAATGGGATTATTGGATGAAAGGGTGTGGATATTTATATATTTTTAAGAATATATCTCTGTATCACCTATATCTAAATCTTTATATCTAAAGTTAAATGTTGGATCACTTTACTTTCCCACCAGCTGTTGATGTAAGTAGTCAGTTTCCTCATGCTTTTACTAATTCGTTGGCTACTAATGTATTGGCCACATTTAAAAAAATCATTTTAATGAATTATCCTGTATTCTTTCACATTGTTTCAGTCTGCAACCCTAACTTTTTGACTCACAGTAGAGCCAAGTTCCAGTCTTGACTCGGCTAACTAACTCTGTGAACTTGATAGACCATGACTTTTTGGGGTCTCTTTCTTCATCTAGATAACTTCAAACATATTTTTATGCTGATAAATCAGTTTGATATATTCAAAAAACAAAGATTTGATTGGTGTCATTCAATTTTTGTCGCTCCTTACCAACATCCTCCAGTCCAGAGGGAATGGCTACTTTGAGCACCTGTTCATTGACATTTCTTGCTATATGTGGCAGTGTTAGCCATGTGGCTATTTGATAGATGAATTCCATCAACAGAGAATGTGATAGTTCCAGCAGACACCACCATTATGCTTCGCTGGGTTATGTCAATCTGTAGTTTAGGGTTTAGTGTTTACTAGCCTATTGTTGACAAGCTCTACTGGGTTTTTGGTTTTAGTCTTATGGTAAACATTATTCAAGTGGAGAAAACCTGTTGCTGTTTACTGAAAAATTGAATAAATGACTTCAGGTGATTTATAAAATAGTTTGCCTATCTCAGAGGGTGTCTTTAAAAAACAAATGAAATAGTACTTGAGGAAATATTTGTTATGGAATGTGGTCGCTCCTGGTCTGATATTGTCACTGTAGTTGATCTGTGGTAGCTTTCAACATTAAATATGAGGAGTGGCATGTGTTATAGGAAGTAATTTTCTCCAGGTTGTCTATTGTCATTAACTTGGGGTAAACTCATGATTGGTTTCCTGCACTCTTGTGGATGTGGTTTCAGAACTCTAACATTAGTACTTTGGCAAGTTTGGTGGTCACTCACAAACTGATCTAAAGACATTGTCAGAGAACCAGAAGCAGTATGTGACTTCAGGCAGCTGTGTTCTTAGACCTTGGTACCAATGATGAAAACCGTGTGATGATAGGTCACCAACACTAACTTTGATCCTGGAATCGTTTTGATCCAAATACAAACTGTGAGTAATCTGGTGTAGTTTACTTACATCCGTTCATATTCATACATGGAGGAAACAACATGATTAACATCATCTTTCAGCAAAAGATCAGTGGGTATATTGGTTTTTAATACATATTTTATGTCCATAACTAAATTAATTTAAAATATATTAGTTACTTGATTTAATATTTTAATAATTGGCCTTTTCCAAACAACCTCACAGAATGGCATGAGAAAATAAAACACCTTTAATACCAAAAATCAGTGAATTGTTATGAGATAATCTTTACCATACAGATAAGGCAGAAAATTAAGAGGAATGCCCAGGATGCTTAAGACCCTTGCTAGTTCATCTCTTGGCTTCTTGGTAATACTTCTTGATAACCTCATTTAGTTAGAACGATTGTTTTCTTTTGGTTAAAGCTTTGTGTATAAGAAGTTTGGTGTACTTTTTTGAATAAAAAGTGTTCCAGTCACCTCATACAACTCCTTAGATGATTTTAGGATTGTGCTAAGTAGTTATCCAACATTTTAGGCAATGGAATAAGTTCTCCTGGGATCTTGGACCATTACTGGTATAAGTAATTGAAATGTTTCATTTTTCTATGAAACATTCTCTGAGCACCTCCATTGCTGTAAGAGGTTGTATTAAAAGAGAATATATTCTGAAGGAGATGTTGGTGGGATTAAGACGAATAAGAGTGAATTTTGGTGGCTCTGATGTTAACATCACAGCACCTCATAAAGGAGAGAGTAAGTGCTTCATTCTGGCCTTGATCTGCCCACTGATACTAGTATGGAACCACGAAATGATGGTTCTCTGTGATAGATGACTCTTCAACCTAACCGTGTTTTCATTTTTCTTTGTTTGAATGTGTTAAGAGAGCTACTCCCTGCCAATTTAGTTTGTTGCTATCAAATTGATGAAACTTTTGACAATTGACACTGTATCCTACTGTATAAACACTCAAGATAGTCTAGCTCTCTTAAAAGCTTTCAAAGAAAGACACTACTTACTTTCAAACCTAAGTTTATAGTTTTTTGATGTGAATATTGTAGGATATGATATAAATAAGTACTTATGTAATTCAGGAGTAATACTTTGTTCATGTTTTGTGTATTTTGGATATCAGGACAAATAATTTTTCTCTTTAGGCTCCATACATCATGTTATAGAAAGTTCAGAGTTTTCACCAAGCAGGATGTGGATTCCAGTTGTAAGTTATCTGGAGAGTAACTTTTTTATTGTATCAAGTTAGAAAGACACGGCTAGACAACTTGAGCCAGCAGATGGCACTCTTACCTTGGTGTGTATGTGAAGAGCTGTTGGGACTCATGGAGACTTCATGCAGCTAGATGTCAGAAACTGTTGAGGATTGCATTTCTCTATTTTTATTTGAGCAGTTTTATAACAATAAAGTTATTTTTACTTTATAGAGCAAAGTGGATGAATGGATAAAATCGTTTCTATAGATAGTCTGTTCAATTATTTGTTAGCATGTGAAAGAATTAAGATCCAGATGGATGAAAAGTATACTTCCTAGAGATACAAGTTCTATATTGTATCAGTGTCTTTTCTTCCTTTATTTATAACTCACAATCGGAATCTGATAAATTCAGCTGGGTGGACAATAGAATGAGAACAATGTTTCTCTCTTCCTTTGTTTTTGGGATTTCATAATATACTAGAATTATGGAATTTTAGTGCTGCAAGGAATCTTAGAGATCATCTAGTTGAATACACAGACTTTTAGGTAAGGAACCCATTGTCCACAGAGGTTAAATAATTTGTTCAATATGAAGGTAGAGATACTTTCAAGTAAAAGCAGAAAATGGACCTCACCCTTCTTCTCACCAAAGTGGCACAATAACTTAATGCTCTATAATTGCATATTTCTCTGCTATTCTCTAATGGCATGGAAGAGAGTGAAGCTTTGGCTACTGGATTTACTGGTAGAGATTGATGGGTTTGCCATGCTTTGTCCACTTCTGTTTTGCTTCACAAAATTTCTGCACGATGTAGCTAAGATTCTAGAAGTGTACTTGAGGTATATCTGTGTCCAAATCAGGCAGAAAGGTATGGCAAACTTTGCTCTTGGCTATTACTAACTTGAAGAGGGCTGTGTACATCTAATCAAATTTAATCTAACCAAAGAGGGCCATTCCAAAACCTAGGGTAACCTACATGTTTCAGGTATAAAATGTTAAAACCCGGAGCCAGTGAAGTAAGCTTAACTTCAGTTATTTCATTTGCATTGGAGATATTTGTGAAGCCAAAGAGCATTCATAGAACAGGAGTACAGGATTAATAGGGTAGGGTTTCCAATTAGCCTGAGGCAAGGGGAGACTGTAAAAAGCCCTTCCTGCCACAGTACAGGAATTTCAAATTTTTCAGTATGACACTGAGATGCAAAAAACATTTCTTTTCTCTCTTCTGAATCAAATCAAATATGGATGGCTCCAGTCACCTACCTAGCAGGACAACCAAACTCAAGCTATTTTTTTTTTTTCAGGAGACCTTCTTCTCCTTGCTCTTACCTTACTTAGAACAACAAAAGAGCCAAGGGGTTTGAAATCAACCAGAAAAATTGGACAAGGGGTCTCTATGTTCTGTCTTGGTTGATAGTTGCTGAGGGTTTGCTGTTCAGGCTTGTGTGACCCATTTGAGACTGGCTCCCTATTACTCTTCACTTGGGACATGAACATGGCCCCTGAACTTTCCAAAGTGCCACATCCAGGCCTTCACACTCAAGCACTGTAGCTTCTCAGTGTTTTGAGAGACCAGAATGCAGGTGTTTTATACTCTTGACCTCTCACCTGCGCTTGACATCATCACCCCTAAGCCTCCAGTCCAGGGATATCTAGTTCTCTTCAGGGTCTTCTGGGGCAAAACCCTCCAAGCCACTCACCTCTGAGACCATAGAGCTTATTCTATCCCAGTGGATCTGAACCAAAACTGGTTCCTTTCCTTCTCAGGGCATGGAGAATACAAAGGTAGATCTAGGAGAAGATAATTTTTTAAAAAAATTCTTTTGGCCAATGAATGTTCAGCAAGAAGGATAAGACAGATTTTAACTTCTCAATAATAAGGCATATTTCATCAGGCTACATTTTATTCTAACCAAACATTTTAGGATTGGTGACAATATCTGAGGAGGCAAAAAGAAAATTCAAATTCACAGAGGCTGCTTCTTCTAGTTTATACTAACCGGGTCCTCAAGCACCTGCTGGGTGAAAAATAGGTTGAGTTTAAGTGGAACAACTGAAGTAAGACTGGAGTGTATGAGGGAATAAAGATTAGTTATTTTTTCCTCCAGAGGAGTGGACCTCTTCTAGTCTGCTGCTGAAAAGGATTACTGCTGTTTAATGGTTCTATTGCCCAACTTGATTTCTTATCTTCTCAGAAACTCTGAGCTTCCTATAAAATGGAATTCACACTTACTGCCTACTTACTCCTCAGGGATCCTTGAGAATTCCCAGGGATAATTTGTGCTAAGTGCTTTTTTTTCCTAGTTAGTAATAATACTAATAAGGGCTATTAAGATGTCACGTGGACTACTGAGCACCTCCCCTCCCTCTTTTTAAAGTTGTTCTTGATAGATCTCCTAGACCAGGATCTGAGATAAAATGTCTACTACTAGAAAACTTCCCAGTGAGGCAGAGGGGGGAAAAAAACCCCAAAACATGTCAGATTCCCTCCTTCCTTCCCAATTGTTGGTAAAACAGCTGAACCTTGGGGTGTGCTTCATCTTCTCCATCAGTGTCGGTGGCTGTATTCAGGTGTATTGGAGTGGGTTCATCCAAGCTTCTGAGAGGCAGCTGTGTGCATCACTTTTCAACACCGTGGTGGGGGCATCATTGTTGGTAGCTTGAGATTAGCCACTGTGGGAGTACTTAAAAGGAAGGGTGAAGACTACAAATGATAGCTGATTGATAACATTTATCAACACATTACTGCCTAAAAACCATGTTTGGACTTTTTTAATGAAATAATTTGTTTAAAAAAATGCCTGGGAAGACCTAGAGGTTTTTCCCTTCAATGTTATGTGAAAAGAGTGTCTCCAGAGAGATTGTGGGTGATTCATAATGGAAGGACTATTCATCACCTCCTCTTCAGCATACATTGTAATTTAAAATGCCACCACTGTATTTGTTTAATAAAAGTAAAATATGTGCCAATGACAACATATCTTTAGAGTGTACCATAATTTCACTCTCTAAAAAGAAAAATATAAGAAAGCAAGCAAGAAAATCTATTGAATCAATGTTTTAAAAAGGTGTATGGAGAGAAAACAGGGAGTGCCATTTGAATTTCATTGCAGGTAACCTCTGTCTTTATGAAGAGCTATTTGTACCTTAATGCTTATCATCCCCTGCACACACACACCCCCAGCATTTCTCCCCCCGCCCCCCAGCCCTGTCAGGGTATAATCTGTTAAACCTAAATTACTTTGGCAGTTACCACAGATTTTAAAGAATCTTGTGCTAAACCTCAGGGGACCCAAGGTGGATTAAATGGAATGAGTTAGTGACTGCAAAGTATTGTGATATTTAAAAAAAATTCCCCTTTTCTCTATACCACCACCTCCACAAACAAAAACAATCCCATGCTTGACTCAGTAGTACCTTATTATCAAGTGTGTCTTTATTTTCATGATGAAGGGAAAAGAAATGATTTTCTGTATATTGCTATCATATTTCATAGCAGGATTGCTAAATAATATATATTTTTAGTTGAAAATTCTGTTAAATCTCCAAAAAGCTCAGGTATCAGATATTATTGTTTGGGGCAGGGGCGTCTTCTATGGGGAGTTAAGTAAAACAGTAGAAGGCCTTTCCTGAGATGTGGAACCCTGCATCCTTGCTGATGTGATTGTCACTGTAATTGCTGATATTCACACTTCAGGGATTCTCAGCTACAGAGCCATGGACTCACCAAGCAATGTCCCCAGAACCCTGAAGTCATCCATATAGTTTTCTGACTTTAGAAAATCTTATGTTGGCTTTATTCAAATATCTCAGGATCCAATGTGAACCACAGATAGACTGGAGCCCTGAGCCTTCATCCATAGCTCTGAGGGAGCTCTATAGATGTGCACCTCTACACATGTGGCTTCCATCCTCTGTCCCTCTAGGGACAGAGCTTGATTAGAGTACCAAAAACTTATGTACTTTATACTTAATAATCTTCTTAGATCTCTCCCTAAAATGGTTATCAAGAAGTTTTCCTTCATTTATTGTATCTTATTAGGGATAAAATTGTGGATATTGGATGGTTAGAGTCACCATTGCTCTCTGGGTTTTTCTGTGAGCCTGAGCATGTCAGATCTTAAAGTTTGTAGATTGAGGCACATGTGATCATTAGGCCAATATAATTCTCTAATCTTACTAACCCAGCAAAATATAAGAGAAATTCTCAAAAGTTCTGACACGTTATAAGAATAATGCTCTGGATTTTCTGACATATAGTTTTTTAAGTTAAGATATTTGGGTTTGATCTATGTATTTTCATGCATTGGAATTTATTTATGAGGGCAATTATTTAACAGATATTTATTGAGACCAAATATACATATATGAAATGAATCAAGACAAATGTGAAGCAACAAAGAAACTATAAATATTAATACCTAACATTTACAGTCCATTTTTCCTGTGACACGAGCCATGACAAGGGCTTTTACGAAATCTTTCATGGAGAAAACCTAGGATCACACAGCTTGTAGGTTTTCAAGCCAGGATATGAGCACAACTTGTCTGAGTACGTGGGCTTAACCCTTTGCAATACATCTATCACATGGTACAAAATAGCATAAATGGGCATTGGGGGATAGCTGCAGAGTGATCAGAGAAGGGAAGACTTCTTGAAAGACATAAATTTGAAATCAGTCTTTGACATATGTTCCTGTGGCTTAATGCCATTGGATATATTAACTTAAAGTACATAGATTTACAAATTTGAAGATCATTTAAAATTTTGGAAGGAACAAATAGTACATGTGTTAACTTAAATTTACAGGCACAAGTAATTCATCACCCTTTTCCACTCCTTCATTTATCTAATCCATCATAGCACCACTGCCAGCATTTTCATGAACTGTCATTGCAGCTTAAATGCCTTCCCACCATCACCACCCCAAGCTTTGGCCCACAAATTCCTATTTGTCACCCCTTTTGCTGTTGGTCAACAGAATACTTTCATGATCTTAGCCCTTATCATTGTGTCTGGCTTATCAGAGGTTTTTACAGATCCTGGTTGGATGAATTACAATGAAAGATTGTCTCATTTTTGTCTTAAATTCTCTTTCTTGTTTTCAAAGCTACATTATTTTTATTAATCAGACTTTCTCATTACAAACTCCCTCTACTCCTCCCCTTGCGAAGAGGAAAAATATGTAACATTGAACTGTTAATGAGAATGAGAAGAGTGGGAGGCATTTCTGACAACCTTTCTGAGATTTGGATGAAATGCAGTTCTGAGACAGGAGACTCACCCTTGTGAAAGATAGAAACTTCAATTCAGACAGAATGGCTTCCTGATGCTCATTTGTGTTTAAGTTATATAGGTTAAAAGGTTCTGTCAGTGGCTGCCAGATAGAATCTGTTGGTGATTTGACTCTGAAACTGTTGTGGTACAAGTGGTCAGGAATAAGCTAACTGCTTCTTTAGACTGGACAAACATTTCTTTTTGGACTACACTCATGCCTTTCCCAAAGCGACATTGTCACATAATGTTTGCACAAGTGCTTCCTATTTGTAACTTTGCCAGGACTGTGTCCTGTGTGATTCTGCTTGCATACCCAAGACTCTCCGAGTTGCCAATATTCAGACATCATTAATGACCTTACTAATGCCATTTGATAAAACATTTACATCATTGCTTGTCTTATATCTTATTCTTGACACATAATGGAATGTCTGTACTACATTTCCCCACATCCTTCATTTGCCACATATTTGCTTGATGGGGTGGTTTTGAGTTGTTAGTGTTCTGGTACTTTTAATTCCCTTTTGGCTAGAACCTAAATGTTTGGTTTGCCAGGTCATGAGCCTTGCACCTTGGCAAGAAAAACACTGCAAAGGCACAATAATGAGAAGTATTGCTTATTAAGAGGTCTCAAATAGTTCATCTGCCTGCCTCACTGTTACTTTGGGAAAGTTCCTCTTCTCTGTGCTTCTATAAAACGAAGAGCCAGTTGGACCTGGGGGGGTCCTTCTGCAGCTGTTGTCCTGTTTTGTACCATTTCCAGGTAATTACATTTTTTACAGTGGTTCTCTTCCATGGGTTCTGAATTGCCTATTTGCTGGAATCAGTTACTTTCTTAATAGAAAGAGCTTCTGCCTCAAATCATTGTCACCTCCTGGTCCCTTGATACTAATTTTTTTTTAGAGCTCTTTAGATTCCTAAATGGCAACTTTCTCTTGACCCCTGTGCTATATAGTCCTTAAGTTTGGACTTTTTGAACCTCCTGTTTTATTTTGGTCTTGTCTATTTCAGAATTCCTATGAGAATATTGGTCTGAGACTAGTAAAGGGGATTTTGTCCTTAGTGCTTCATTCTATGGTTAGGCTGCTCTTTTTGTTCTGTTTGTTATGATCTTTATTAAGTAGCTAGCAAAAGCAACATTAATTCACTTTATTTACTGTTGAATGTTTATTTTATTTTATTTTTTCACTACTGTTGAATGTTTAATACGCACATATACACTTTGGACATTTCAAGGGATTATACTATGTGACTGTACCCACTATAGTATGCATTTCTTGGTTGCCTTCTAAACACCCCCATCCTCAGCTTTATGGAGCATCCTAATTACTCTGAAGTGGTGTTTCTCATCCCTGGCTACATATCTGGATCCTGTGAGATGCTGCTAAAAAAAAGAGAGATGTTCCATTCCCACCCCATATATTGAATCAGAATCTCTGAAGTGTGGGAACTGGGAACTTAAAAATTACTTCTTAACTGGTTCTAAAGTATGGTAGTGATAGAGAACTATAGTTTCAGCCAATCAGTGTATTAGGACAATTTCCCTGGTGGCTGTTACTGGTGAACTTCCTATGGTAAGGAAGCATATTCAAATTTAAGGCAAGTGAACGAGGAAACGTGTGGCTCTGGTGACTGCTGGCTGTCATCTCATGACCAGTCTTAGGATGAAGGTGATTCTTTGGACGGTAAAGCAGAGGATATGATCTCTGATGTCATCCTTCAGTGATTTAATCAGTTAACCTGAAACTTGCCCTACCTTTGGACTCCATTTATGTTAGAAAATAAACTTCTAAGTCAAGGGACTTGGAATCAGAGAGATTAAATGATTCATGGAAGAAATGAAAAGCCAAGTCTTACAGTTCGCTGTTCTTCCTGCACACTCTATGGAGGTCCCTCTGAAGAAATTGGTAAGTATAGAAGAGGTGAGGAAGCAATACCTTCTCAGAAGCAAGTCACAATATCTTTGAGGGGGATAAACCACAGTTGTTAGAAACTGTACCAAACAACCATTGTAACAAACTCTGGCAGCATATTTGAGTTTACAAAGAGTTTTAACATCTATTACCTCTTGTTATCTTCTCAAGAAACTCTTAGGTCAGGGTATTATTATACCTACTATACAGTTGAGGAGATTGAGGATCAGGGAAGATTCACTATTTGCCCAAGATGATCTAGTTGGTAACTGAGCTAGGAACTGAACCCAATATTCAGATTGAAAATCCAGTGTCCTTTTTGCTATGCCTCTTGCCGTGAATGGTCTTTATGTTTTGGAATTCCATTAGCTCTTCCTTAGATCGACGCACACACACACACACACACACACACACACACACACACACGCACAAGGATTCAGAAAACGCAATGCTGTACTCTCCCCAGATGCAATAGTGACTTGGCATACACCTGAATTGACTCTACATGGGGAGTTGTGGGTTTCTGTTGTTATATCTGGAAGTGGATGAGGTACATAGAAACTGTTGAGTTCCAGCCATAGAAACAACAAATACCCACCATTTGCTTCAACGTGGATGGAACTGGAGGGTATTATGCTGAGTGAAATAAGTCAATTGGAGAAGGACAAACATTATATGGTCTCATTCATTTGGGAAATATAAAAAAAGGTGAAAGGGAATAAAGGGGAAAGGAGAAAAAATGAGTGGGAAATATCAAAAAGGGAGGCAGAACATGAGAGACTCCTAACTCTGGGAAACAAACAAGGGGTGGTAGAAAGGGAGGTGGGTGGGGGGCTGGGGTGATTGGGTGACAGGCACTGAGGGGAGCACTTGATGGGATGAGCACTGGGTATTATTCTATATGTTGGCAAATTGAACACCAATAAAAAATAAATTTAAAAAAACTGTTGAGTTCAAGGGAGGGAAGTCTTATCTTGGGAGATTAGGGTTTCTGTGGACAATTTAATCTGGTTGAATGGCTCAAGATTACCTATCGGTGGGAGTTGGTGCTCTGATTTTATTTCTATATTCTTTTTATTGTCTCATCTTGTGCATTTTGGCTCATCATTTTCTGGACACAATAGCCACATTCTTGATAAACAGACTAAGTGAAGGTTCCTGCCTTCTGTGTTCTAGAGCTTTCTTCTCTTTCCCCCAGTTCAACCAAATTCATGGTAAACCAGTTGCCTCTGTCTCTAAACTAAGCTGCTCCTGCAACAGCTTTCCCCTGACTTCCCACAGGATAAAAAGAACAGCTTAGCAGTCTTCCCTTTGTATTGCTCATAATTCTGGGAAGATAGTAACCCAATTATATAGTGCAGCTGTACAAACATTCCAGCTATAATCTATGAAGTTCAGATCATGAACACATTTCCATTGTCTTCTTTCCCCATATGGAATCTCATTGTTTCTTTTAATTATATTTTAAAAATTTGTTTATGTCAGATGGAATGTTCTTTAGTAAAGTAAATTTAAGCTATATTTGAAATGTTGAATTTTTTGAAGGGAAAACTTTTTTTTAATTTTAATTTTTTAAAAAAGATTTTATTTGAGAGAGAGTGCACACATGTGAGTGTTTGCACAAGCAAGGGGAGGGGCAGAGAAAGAGAGAAGGAGAAGCAGGCTACCCTCTGAGTAGGGAGACCTGTTGTGGGGCTCAATCCCAGGACCCTGGGATCATGACCTGACCTGAAGGCAGATGCTTAACTGTTTAACCAACTGAGCCATATAGCCATCTGAGGGTAAAACACATTTTTTGGAGAAAACTTATTTAGAATAAATAATAGTGTTTGGGAATGGAAACAATTGAATTTCTGAGTCTAATTTAGACTATGTCAGCATAAGATTCCCCTTTCTTATTGCTCAGCAGTTACTTAATGGGGCAGCCTCTTGGGATAGATGCCTAGCTTAGAAACCCAAGTCACTCTGCGAAAGGTATAACCATTGCACTGAATATTTATGAACACTTATTATAAGGTAGAGCCTACTTCAAACACTTTACGTGTATTATGATATTTAATCTTCAGAATGGCCTGATGATGTGCTCGTAGTTACTGTACCCATTTTGCAGACAAGGAAACAAAGGTATAGAGAAGTGAGTAAATTGCTCTTTTGTCATCTTCCAAGCCAGTGTTTAAACCCAGGTATTTTAAATCAGATCAACACTTTTAATGACAATGCTCAAGTATCTTCCTTCAAAGGGAAGTAACCTATTTAATTGGTTTTCCTTTTAGTGATTTCTTTCTTTCTAGAACCAGTAACTGGTTTGACCAACTAACTAGTCAACCAGTCTTAAAGTGATAGTGACACAGTTTTCTGTGTCTCATTACCAAAAGGCAAACCAGGAGAAATAATTTCCTGGAAGCAATTAGAGAAAGAGAAATAAATTTTACAGCTCTATTTTAAACATGTGGACAAAATTACCTGTTAAATTTTATTTCTTTCACTTCTTGATTCTTGAGATGTTTTCACTTTGCCTGTAATAAAAAATAGAACCATCTGTTGAACATTCCATATTCCTTACTTTTGACTTTACTACATATACTCCTAGAAAATACTTCATTGAGTCTCAAGGACAAATTCATTCTTCTTCTTCTTCTTCTTCTTCTTCTTCTTCTTCTTCTTCTTCTTCTTCTTTTCTTCTTCTTCTTCTTCTTCTTTTTTTTTTTTTTTAAATCTCCAGTTTGTACTTGTAACACTCTCTAGGAAGTGACAAATTTTCAAATGAGTTGCTTCAATTGGTTGCCCATTGTTCACATGCTCTGCTCTGTTAGGAATGTAGCTTTGCTCCTCCAAGTAGTGGATTAGTGCTGGCTAATGATGAAAGGAATACACTTCCTCTAGTTCTTGATGTTTCTTTCTATAAATATGACTTTTCCCATAGCATATTTTAGATACTTTAAGGATGGGGTGCAGAAGAAAAATGACTCAAAGCTTATGTGTTTAGAGAACCAGAGCTGGAGTCACTATCTTAGCCTAGACCATTTCCAGCTAAGTTTCAACCTCTCTCTCATCTTGATTGCTCTTTAATCATTGTAGATTCTAGTCAAGGACAAAACTGTGTCTTCAAGCATCATGCTTCTTAAAGGGCTTGTCATTTCTATATATCTTTGGAAATTTACTAAATACAAGACCTGCCATGTTCTGAGAACCTGAGGAACTCCTGCTCTGGCTTCTGTCCAACTCTGTTGATCAGTATAACCAGGGATGATAAAGCTTTAAACAGCTGAGTCATACTAGTAAGACAGAAAAAAGAAAGCTTGACAAATGGAGACGCTAATTAGCTCATTTGTCCACCTTGACCTTTTGTATTACCTCCATTGAGCTGTTATTCCTACATTTCTTGGAAGAATGCTGCAAGAAACATCCTTATGAAATCAGATACCACATTTGCATGTTATTAAGGGAGATGTTATTAAGGAAGTTGCCTATAATATGGCTCAGTGCCCCATTAGGTAAGTCTCGTGAAAATTCCCATTTAGTTTTAAGTGCAAAGAAAAGTCCTGCTTTCTCTGACAAACCATTGTATCTTTGGTTCTCTCTTTTTATCAATAAAAAATCAATAATAATTTTCTTATCTCTCTGGCTAACTTAGAAAAATGAATTATATAAACACTTATGATCTGAATACTCTCTTTACTCCCTCCTTACACGTCTTAAATTTTCCTAGGAATGATTTATTATTATTATTGATAATAATAATTTTTTATTAGATGTGGGGTTTTTTGTGTGTTGCTTAAAATTCTTTCCCAAATCTAGTTGATGTATAAGATATCTATTAAAATTTATAAAGTGTAAAAAAATTACAAATTGTGAGAATAACAACTGGGTGAGGAATGGGTTTTGTCCTTTACCTAGGAGACCAGATATTTTTTCATAAAAGAAATTCTTTTTAATCTTTCATTAGCAAGGAAAAATATTTCCTCTACCCTCTTAGGTTGCTGATTGGAGGTCTGCTAATTAAACTGATGAAATACAGATTAGCAAGAGAAAAGACAGATTTTTAATTTGTGAATGTATATGAGTGTTCACAGAAAATGTGACTCAGGAGGCAGTTAGAATTTAGAGCGTATATACCATCTTAATGGAGAAAGGTCCTTATGGGAAAACAAATGACTTTCAGGAAAGATAAATGGATCTATAGAATAGATGGGAGATATGATAGTTTTGTGATAATGTCTGATTAGGCAGTTCCTTATGCTGGTGCCAACTTCTTTTCTCTGGTGATAGGAGCCTTTCTTCCCTGGTTATGCAGGTCCTCGGAAGAGGGTTTATATCAGATGAATTTTTTTGGAAGGCTCTGTTTTAAGGCAGGTAAAGGGAGTTCAGAAAAAAACAAAGACCTCTTCACAGTGGTATGTTCTGGATCTCTACTTTGAAAGATCACCATCCTTAGGAAGGGAAGTTAATTTGGGTAGGCCATTTGACATTGCAAAGTTTGTGGGTTAGAGTGGGCTCCAAGCATGTGTTTCTGTAGGTTTTAGGCAAATCTGATAATTTAATACACCCTTTCTTAGCTAGTTATGGTGTTGTATCCTCTGACAAAATTTCCAGAATGCATGTCTTACATTCTGATTTTCTCAAACTCTCTTTTCTCCAACTCACCACACACATCTCCAGAATTATGGAGTTCCAAACATCTCATTTTCCGTTTTTCCAGTTGTAAATGTATTCTCCCTCCTTGCTTCAAATGACAAATTTGTGCTTCTTTTGTATAAGTTAACACTTCTTTAAAAAACTAGGACTATTTAGCACTTCTCACGTAAGGTGTAAGAACAGACATTTTATTGAAAGAAGCACATATCGAAATGAGTCCTTTTTTCCTGCACTTTTATTTTGCCCTGTATTGTTCTGTTTAAAGTCTAACTAGGCTCACAAGGTCCTAATTACTTTATGCATGCCGGAATTAGAGACTTAAGTACTGAAATGGCCAAAAGTTAATTCAAATACATAGAATTTGCTCAATCAGAAAGACATAATATCTTATAAAACTGTGTTGTATTATGAAGTCCAAAGTACATTCCCAGTCTGTCTACTTGTTTTTGTCTCAACTGTTACTCTATTTGTTTGCGTGTATGTGTGTTTTACCAAATCAATTGCCATTTGTACTGTAATAATTTCCTAAGTTACCACTTTGCTACTTTTCTTGCATTCCTGCAACTAGTCCATTTGTCATGCACTATGGACAATGATCTTTTAAACATAAGAGAGATTATTAAAAGTCCAGAACCTTTCATGGTTATCCACTGTCTTTGAACAAAACCCTAACTTCTCAGCATGGCCCACAAAGTCCAGCATGACTTTTGTTCTACAGCTCATCTTGGACCTCATTTCCTATCATCTCCCCTTGCTTGTTGCTTTCTGGCCACACTGGTTGCCCTTCTTTTCCTGTAGTTCTTGCCTCAGGCCTTTGTGCCCAGTGTTTCCCTTGCCTCAACTGTCTTTGCCCAGATTTTCTCATGATTGGTTCTCATTATTTGATATCAGTTTCCCAGGGAAACTCTCTCTGACCCTATAGTCCACCCTGTCTTATCCTATCTACTGTCTCTTATATCACCTTGTTTTATTTTCTGATCACCACTGCTATCTGAAATTGTTTACTTGTTTATTGTCCATCTCCTCCACAGAATGTAAACTCAGTAAGACTAAGTATCTACTTTATTCTTTGCTGTGACTTTATTACCTTCTTTAATATGTACTCATGGGGTGATTTATTGCATGAATCATGTCAAATAGAAAAAAATGATTGTACCACTTTCTAAATAGAGTGATGTTTCCCAGTCAGATAGTAAATTAATTGGACAGATGTGGAAGTTGGGTTTGAATTTATTTTATATGAATATTTTGAAAATGAGTTTACTCAAATACTTGGGAAGATTTTCATATATGATTTCTAAAATTTTGAAATAAGTATAAATTAAAAAAAAAGATTTATGAGTGAGGCAATGAGAGAGAGCATGAGCAGGTGGGGCAGAGGGAGATGGAGAGAGAGAATTTCAAGCAGACTCCACACTGAGCCTGATGTGGGGCTCAATCTCACCACCCTGAGATTACAGCCTGGGCCAAAACCAAAACTTGGATGCTTAACCTACTGCACCACCCAGGTGTCCCATGAAATAAGACAAACTTTCAGAAAGGTAGAAGTACAATACCAGAACCATTTTTTTTTCTGAATCATTTGGTAGTGTGATACTTATTCCTGAATATTTATTTTAATTTTTATTTATTTATTGAGACAGAGAGAGAGAGAGAGAGGCAGAGAGGCAGAGATGCAGGCACAGGGAGAAGCAGACATCATACAGAGAGCCTGACGTGGGACTTGATCCAGGGTCTCCAGGATCATGCCCCGGGCTGCAGGCGGCGCTAAACCACTGCGCCACCGGGGCTGCCCTATTCCTGAATATTTTTATGTGCGTTTCATGCTAAAGGATATTCTCCTATTTAACTAAATTGAACCACCAAATGAGGAAATGTACATTGATACATTACTCTGGTATATTTTTCAGAATCCATTCAAGTTTCATCAGTTGTTCCAATAATGCCACGTATAGTAGGCCTCCCCCACCCTCCCAAATCCGGTAGAATCACTTGTTGCACTTAGTTGTTATTTCCCTTTAGCTTTCTTCACTTTGGAACAGTTCGTTAGTCTTCTTGACTCCCACAGTCTGGACACATTTGAAAACAAAAGGCCAATTATTTTGAAGGATGTCGCTTAATTTAGGTTGTCTGATCTTTCCTCAAGATTAGACTCAACTGTGAATTTTGGCAGGAACATACCAGAAGTGATGCTAAATTCCTTTCATTGATTTTTTTTTATTAAGATGGTTTCTGTCACACTTTTCCACTATAAAGTGGAAATACTTCCTTTGTAATAAGTATTTTATAGGGAGGCACTTTATAAAATATCATTACAAAATATCTCTGTTTCTTCAAACTATCAATTTATCCATTTAATTACATGTATTTACTTCCCATTTTATTCAGTGTGTTATACTCCATTGCTATCTTTATTTAAAAAGTTGCTCGGGCAGCCCTGGTGGCCCAGCGGTTTAGTGCCCCTGCAGCCCAGAATGTGATCCTGGAGACTTGGGATCGAGTCCCCTCAGGCTTCCTGCATGGAGCCTGCTTCTCCCTCTGCCTGTGTCTCTGCCTCTCTCTCTCTCTCTCTCTCTCTTTCTCTCTCTCACGAATAAATAAATAAAAATCTTAAAAAAAAAAAGTTGCTCAACTTGTCCCCAGTATAACCAGTAGAAATTTGTTCAAGCTAGTTTCTGTGTCCTTTTGACATATCTTCATCATTCATGCATGCATCTTTGCTCTCTGGCATAATAAGATGTTACAGGTGTATCTTATATTTTCCCTGCTTTCATTTTGTTTATAATCAGCCATGTCCCTGAAGAGCCCTCATTTCTTTTAATGGAGAATGGTAATTAGAAGCCAAGGTCTGGACTTTAGGTGTATTCATTGTTATTGAGATGTCATTGCTTCCAGGCCCTCGAATAGGCAGATCTAAGGAATAAAAATACATCTAATATACATATTTGTACCTACATTTATTTTTCTCTATCAATATCAATCTGTGTCAAAACTCTAAGTTCACACAATTCCTTCAGTTCCAGTCTTCATCATATCCTAATCTATCTCTTTGGGTGAGTTTATATCTGATGACTTTATCAGCCTAACTGTACCCTAAGTCTGGTCTGATCTTCAGTTGCAAAATAAAATAAAATAAAATAAAATAAAATTCCATAATGAGCATTGTATCCATTGTCTGAGAAAAGCTGTGGGCAGGACATCCTGGGGCAAGGCATAGGGGAATATGTTAAGAAGTGTATACTAAACATTAAGTGAATATATGATAAATATTCATAACTATCATATTCTTTTTGTTAAAGTTCATAATTTAACACTATTTCCTATTTATACAATCTGAATTCAGAGAATCATTATTTATGATTTTGCTGCCTTTTTAAAGCTAAGGATAAGCTTCTCAATGCTCTTAAAGTTTGACTACTTTTTTATTTTATATATAAGTATGTATCATTTGTTTATGATATAGGACATAGTTGTGTAAAAGTAGGATCAACTTATGATCCGGGAATAGGTAAAATGAGATGTATAGCAGTTGTAGGATTCCTCAGTAAAAATCAATGCCAAATCATTTTATATCTGGTAAATGCCAAGCAGTTGAGAAGGAAGACATCAAGTATTTAAGCAGTCAGAAATAAGGTACCCAGAATAGTGAAAATATCAGCTCTGCCCCATGACCGGCTAACAATTCCAAATACAACCTTAATATTTTTAACTTATATGAATGAGACTTGGCCATTAAAATATTAAAGTCCACTCTTCTATCTGTAAAAATGGGAAAATTATGGTTAATTATGAAGAAACTAAAGGACTGGCATTGATAGTAGAAGAGCTAGTACATGTATAAGCCAGAAGTGCTGCAGGCTACTTTCCTTGCAGGTAGAAGATAATTTATGTTGAAGGCAAGGTGAAGACAAAACATCTTGCCAGTTAAATGCCCATTTTGGAGTTTAGCCTGAATAAGATTCCAAGTTGGTCACTGAAATGAAGGTCAGTGTTAATTTAAAATCAAAACATTCTACCTGTAGTCCTTACTAACGCACTTCTTTTGAGACCCAGATCTAAATGCTCACTCTTTTTTTATCTTTTGCTCTCCAGGAGTACCAGAAAAGCAGTTACTTTTCTTGTTTAGTAGGAAAGAAAGCTAATGGAAAAATTGTTATTTGCACTGAAATAGGTTTTTGCCTAATTTTTAATTTCATTTTTAAAAACAGAAGCAAAAAGATGTTTGTAAAAGCACCACATAAGAAAATATCTTAAGGATGCTGAATGGTTTACTTAAGATTTGCTGTTATTTTATTTTCATGATTTTTAATTGAAATATAGGTCATTAGTTTTCTATTAGTTTTTTTTTATTATAGTCATATTGCTTTATAAAATAATGCTATTAAACTAATGTTCAACAACACAAAGGGGAATTGGTTTATTTTGGCTTTCAATGTTTCTGGAAAGATTAATTTCGGTAAAATCATTCTTTACTTTTTAACAGTACTATGGCTTGAAAAAATAGAGAAACCTGGTGGGAACAAATCCAACTTGACTACAAGCTTAGTTTCATTATCATGAAAAAAATAAGATTCAGTTCAAATTCTTTGAATTTTCAATTTTTTTTGTTAATATACTATCATAAGTACTCGAAATGGCCAATATCTAGAGTTCAGGAATTTATTCCTCTTGATGTATGAAGATTGAGCCGAGATGAAGTTCCAATACTGTCAGGGACTTGGGTCCTGTATTGATTCCTCTTTGCCACTAGATGTCTCTGTATAAATGTCCCTTCTACCTGAAAGGCTTTAAAAAGATGCCAACAAAATTGGAGGGATGTTTGCTCTTCTTAAAGCCTTTCTACTTGCTCTGCTTTAGCACCCTGGTACTGACCAGATGCTTTTCCCTTTTTTTCTGGAGAATTAATATCAGAGGACAAGACAGGACTTGAACTAAACATAAAGTGGACAAAGTTAGGCTTGTACGTTGGTCTAAACATAAACATATTAACTACTCATCCTGGAAAATATGAGAATCCCAACAGATATAATTTGGATTTACAGACAGATTTTAATTAAGCATGCTAAAATGTGGAGAGGCTTAGGTTTGAATTAGATAACCAAGATGGAAGATAATTTAAAATTACAGTAATAAAAGAAGTTTGTATATGTTTTGAATATTCATTAATAGACATACATATGATATTAATCTCCAAGGGAATTAGAGCTTATTTCATAATTCTTCTTTGTTTTTCGTACTTGACAAAGATCAACCATGCTAGCTGCCAGAACAATGTGACATATTAGTTAAACCTGATCTCATTTCTTTATAAGTTTGTTTAATGTTTAGTTCTCAGTTTACGTGCGAAGGAAAGGGAGTAACTCGGTGTTCTGATTCAAAATGTCTTTGCAGTGTGGGTTGTATGAAATCATAAGACTGGATTAGAATAATAATGAGATTCCTTGTTATACTATCTGTTTTGAAACAATCAGAATCATTAAATAAGATTTTGGTAGTAAAATACAATGTTAATAATCTTTCTGTTTAAAAACTGGATTTGATTAAAAACTTTTGGAGAAAGAATTATTTTTTGGGACCAATGGATTTTTTCAAAAGGGTTATATCCTGCATTTAAAATACTGTAGGTATTCACTTATCATTTGAATATATTTTATCCAGCTCTGTGGTTAAATAATCTTTTATAATGCTGATTTTTATTTCATGACATTACTTATTATGTAATTCAAAATAGGAATAATATAGGGAAATAAAAAAATAAAATAGTACCAAATAACCAAAATTAATTTTTTTCTTTTTTAAAGAAAGCATCTATATTTTGGGATTGTTTTTATGCAAAATTTTTTCTCAGTGTTGAAGAAAAAGACACAAATACATATGCAGTCTTCTGTTTCCCTTAATGCAAAGTGGTATTTGAGAAATGGCAATATTTGAGCAAGCTTGGAGGATGGTACTGAATGCAGGAGATTGACAAAGGCAATTGTTAATAGTGCCTCTTAAAAATAGGAAGAAAAATTTTACAAACTAAAACCTGGGCAAAGTTCTTGAAAATATCCCTGAATAAAGTTTGTAAGGGCTTTAGAGAAGGAAAAGGTGATTATTAAAAATAAGCATATAGAATAAAAATATCAGATAAGAGTTGGGGAGGATATAGAAAATAACCCTAATTCTTACTGTTTTTTACTGTTGGTAAAAATATAAATGTACCCAAAATATAAATGTACACCAAAATATAATGTACCCAATTTTGAAGTCTAGCAATTCCTCAAATGATTAAATATGGAGTTACAATATGACTCAGTAAGTGGTTGGTTGTATGTTCAAGAGAAATGGAAACATATGTTCATAAGAAAACATGTACCTAAATGTTCCAGCAGCATAATTCATAATAGCCAAAAGGCGGAAACAACCCAATGTCAATCAGTAGACAAGTGATAAACTGTGGTATATATGCATCCAATGCAACATTGTTTAACCATAAAAAAGAATGAAGTACTGACATATGTTACAGTGAGGATGAACCTTGAAAACATTATATTAAGTAAAAGAAGCCAGTTACCAAAGACCACATAATAGTATATGATTACAATCGTGGGGAAGTCCAGAATAGGTGACTCCATAAAGACAAAGTAGGTTAGTAGTTGCCTAGGGCTAGAGGAGGTGGACAGATAAGAGGGTGATAGTTAAAGGGTACAGGGTTTCTTAGGAGGTGATTATGTTTGGATAACTGCAAATACTAAAAGCCAATTAATTGTACACTTTATTTTAATTTTTAAAATTTGAGCATTGTTGATACAATGTTACATTAGTTTCAGGTGTACAACTAGTTTCAGGTACAACGTAGTAGTTCAACATCTCTGTAAATTATGCTCTGCTTCACAACCATAGCTACTATCTGTTACCATATAATGCTATTATACTATCATTGACTGTCTTCCTTATGCTGTGCCTTTTATTCCCTGGATTGTATACTCTAAATGAGTTAATTGCATGATGTGTGAATTTTATCTCAATAAAGCTGTTAAAAAAAAAAAAGTGAAATGCTGATTCATGCTACAACATGGATGAACCTTGAGAACATTAGGCCTAGTGGAACAAATCAGGCCCGATAGGTGGGATCCCAGTCAGGCATTTATTGTTCTTCCAGCCAGATGCAGACTACCAGTCAGAGATCAATTTTATTTTTAGCGAAGTTGCCTTCCAAAATATACGACATGCTAACTTTTCTTGGGCTCCCAAGGGAGCAGAGCTAGAAAGTTAGGGTCAGATTATCATGTAGAAAGTAAAAAAGGTAGCTCTTTGCCCTCAGACATATACTGAACTCCTTAAACTAACTTATTACCCATTCAGATTCAATTCATCTTGGCTTATGTGATTTCCATCTTATTCTTGGAGGAATCAGTACAATTTATGCCAAAAAATTGCATTTTTGGTTGTTTTTCCTATTCTTTAATTCTACCCATCATCTTGTTTCAGTTAACTAAAAAACCAATTGTGTGAATACATGATGATCAGTGATAAGGAGTTAACATGGTAGGATATTTTAGGCATTGCCATAACATAGATTTTTTTTTCTCTGTTGGTATTAAAGAGAGCTCCTTCTTGTGCAACTAGAATAATTGGGGGTGGATATATCTGAATAAAGGTATTCTGAGACACGGTTTCTAAAAAAATGACAGAATTTTGAAATGATGACTACAGCTGGTATCCCTGATATAACTTGTCTACATTTTGTGGAAATGCCTGTTGTACACATATTGATCTTTTTAACCTCTCACATAAAGTCCTGTCCTAAAGGTATTTTTCTTGAGTGGATTACTTCTGTGAAATGAAATAAAAGAAGGGACAAGTATGATGTAGCTAAAACTTGTTATTTAGTCCAGTTCCAACTAACAGCCAATTAATTACTTATTTGCAAGAAAGCACTTTTGGGAGGGGAGTGTCAATCTAAAGGCTGTTTAATTGATATTTGTTGTTTTTTAAAGGCCAGTAGCCATTCAGGTTTACTTTGTACAGCATAGCAAAATGATAAAGGTTATTTTTTTTTTTATTCACAGGGCATTTTTTAAAAAAAATAAATTCACTGGTGTTCATAGAAAGCAATGATTTTTCAAATGATTTTAGACAAACATATTGCTCAAATAAAATCTAATGTGGAAGGCAATGGGTGAAACTAGTTACAGTGGAGTTGCTTAGTTTGAAGTAGGGAAAGGAGAATGGGTCTGGTGTCAGCAGCAAATTGCTAACCATTTTCTGGAGATCCCAAAGGATATTAGTTGGAGTTCTAGACTCATCTTAATAATCAATTACTTAGGCAATTCTAGAAAAGTCACTTTATCCCTCTGGGTTGTTGTTTTCCCTGTGTAGAAAATGGTGTAGAAATAAAGTGATTTCTAAGTTTTTTTTTAATTTTAATTTTAATTTTTTAAATAATTCTGATACTTTTGGGTTGTGGACTAAGACTCTTAATGAAGACAGGTACATAAAATATTAGGTTGAAACTAGAATTTGGCTAAGAGGTCATAGCTATGGCAAAACTAAATTTTAATTTATTGGTCAATATACAAAGATCTAGGGAATGATTTTTTAATTCAGTTTTTCAGTTCTAGAATGGTAAAACTCTATTAACTATAAACCAGGTTATCAGCTTTGATATTTAAGAACTCGATTTTAATTTACTGCTTGTGGGAGTTAATTGACAGCATATTTCAGAGGTTTGATATTTTAAACTTCTTTTATAATCATTGAGTTTTAAATTTTATGTCATAGGTGATAAACAGAGGAATAAAGTTACATTTTTGATTATTTTTTCATTTTGGTTAACAATCGTGCATTTTGATATGATGCAGTGCTCTAAGTGTCACTATGACAGATGCAAGCAGTATTAGAGTGTCGCAGAGATGCTTTCTTGAATCAACCTTTCCATCGTGTGCTTCATTGAGGTCGTACAATGAAATAGTCTGGAAACACTCCAAAGTGAGGAGCAGATGGATGTGCTGTGGGTCTGACCACTAACCTAGAGACCTGGTCCACAGGTGATCTTCCACATTATTGCTCTACAAATACCGTATAGTTCAGGTGAGTAACATGGAGGTATGAGGATGTTTTCTCCTCTTTCTATATAAAACTAATGTTGTTTTTGAAAACACTTAAAAAATGTATTCAGGGGCAGCTACCTCACCAGGGCAGATATTCTTGTGTAATTGTATATCTTGCTGGTGGGCCTGGAGGTCTAACTTATGCCAACATTGGATGATAATGTGGCTGTTTCCCACACCTGTCTTGAAGCCTACCATGAAAATAAGAGTGATAAACTCAGTGTATTGTACACACAACACTTGAATGGTAGAGTCAGAAAAAAACTTCTTTTTAAAAATTTCATTGTTCCTTCATGTTTATTCAGTGAAGTTGGTTCTTTCTTGACCCTGAAACTGTATGCAAATCAAAGAACTTTCAGGACAATCTTAAGTAATACAAAGAATCTAAATTCAAAAAGCAAAATGTCCAGTCCCCTATAGGGGCATCAATTTTCATTAAAAGCCACAACTTGATTTAGAGTTGAAGCTTCTCCTCTTGAAAACTTGCGTCCCCAGACACATGGCATATCAGTAGCTATGTGATGGCCTCTTGCTTTCATGCCTGCCTAGCTTTTAATTCCTCCTCTCCTTGCTAACTTGTTGGTGGGTGGGGAGGAAGGAGAGGACAGGGGACATTTTGCTTGACTGGTACCATGGAGGCGATAGTGACATGCTCTGGATATGGTGGACATTAAAGCTGATTCTTGCTTGCATGGGTGCAGGTGGGTTTTTCAGAGATGATCCCTATGTTACAATTCCTCTGACAAAGGCAAATGCATTTTTCTTTAGTCTAGTTGCTCATTTCTTCCATTGTCTCTAGGAATGAAAGCCCTTGCTTATTTCTGTTGATGCTTATTTATTGTCCTGCAGGCACTCTTAGGATCTCAAATTCCCCATAGGATTCTCTCTCCTATAGGGGACCTATGTTGGATCCAAGAGAAACAGTCATACATTCTTTGTACTGATAAACCCCAGAAAACAGTTACTCTCCTGCACAGACTACTTCAGTTGGCTTCTTTCCCCTAAGTTCCTAGCAGCTGAGGACATTGCCTCCTTTAAAGCTTCTGCCTCTTGGCTTGAGGTGAAGGGTTGACAGTTCTCTGAAAATCTTTCTTTAAAAATCCTTCTCTGGGTTTCTGTGGTGTCAGCAGTGATGTGTCTCTTGACCTGTGGTGTTGAGTGTAATATAGAGGCTTAATGAAAATTCATTGTGCATTACGTTTACATTTTGTAACTTTTCTGTGTATTAGACTCCAGTAATGTTCATTAAAAAGAAAAATTGTCCAAATGATATCATCCAGTTGCTGAAAATATACAATAAACCTCCTCCTTCCTCATCTCCACCACCCCATCTTCAATCCTATCAATCCAGGATCTTTGCTCTGGTCCTTGGATTCTTTGAACAGTTTTGGACCTGCTCTAGTTCCTCATTTTAGGAAGTGTTCCAAATGAACTTTTTATTTTAGCACCTGTACATTTACTTTGACTATGACTTCATGAATATTGATATCAAATACTGTGTGAAGCCTTCTACCTGTATCAAGTAATCTTTCTATAAACACAAAAAGGTTAATAATGGTTACCATTATTTTACAAATGAAGACATTAAGGCTCAATGGGTCAAGTAACTTGCTCAAAGTTGTAGGACAAGTAAATGACTGCCATGATTTGGACCAAATAGGATTGTCAGATGTGTGACTTGAGGGTGACCACAAAACATGGAGTGAAGATGTAAAAGCTCGCATGTCAGGTTTCCGTGTATCTCCCATTTGCTGAGGTCAGCGAGCAAGCAGTTACTCACTTCATGTCTGATGAACAAAGCCTGCTTGAAAACAGAAGACATTTTGGGGCTTATGGATCATGGCTTATGGACATTTTGAGGCTGTGGCTCCTGTGATGGGCAAAGCTGTGCCTGTCCTAAACTAAACAAAGCAAAAGAATGAACAAGGAGAAGAGGTTGTCCTCAAAAAGTTAACTTAGCCACTGTGGTTAGTTGTCACAGTTTTATGCTCAGAATAAATTATTAGTGGCCTCAGGACTAAAATAATCTACATGTATACTTTAGAAGGATAAATAATTTAGCTCTATGTCACAGAAGTGGGCAGTAATTGCCCATTAGGCCAATTTTGATAAACAGAGCCTGTGCTCCAGATGAACCAGGTATCTGGTCTAGTGTTAGCACTAGACATGACAGAAAGAGAGAAAGAGAGAGAGAGGAGAGAGAGAGAGAGGCAGAGACAGAGACACAGGCAGAGGGAGAAGCAGACTCCATGCAGGGAGCCTGACATGGGACTTGATCCCCAGTCTCCAGGATCACACCCCGGGCTGAAAGTGGCGCTAAAATGCTGGGCCACCGGGGCTGCTCAAGGCCCACTAGTTTATTAATTTTACTCCTGAATGAATAAAATGTGTAAAGTGCTGATGAGTCCACTGGTAGTGTCCATCTATTAGAACCAGAGTTTTATGCATTGCTTTGCTTCCCTTTCTTGGTAAACTCAATTCATTGAATTTAAAATGTATCCTGAAATCATTTTGTCTGAAATATGATTTCCAGTTTTCTTGTTATAAACATAATAAAAATTCATGATAATTCAAAAAATTAAAAGGATAGTGTAATTATAACAACCATTCTAAGATATGCATTGTTAACATTTTTTCATTTTAATCCTTTTTTTTTTTTTGGTATGGTTGAGCTCTATACCAAAGTGTACAGCTATGGAGTGTATAAACAATTCCATTGTCTTTTTTTCATTTAATTTTATTTTTATTAGGTTTTAAAATTCCAGTATAGTTATCATACATTCATTTATAACATAAGCTCTCTTCTTATTGTGAAATTCTTTTTAAAGCACATATATTTAAGTGTTTAATGATGTTTAATTATGTAAATAACAATTTATTTAAATATTCATCCATTATTGGATCATTATTTGTTTTTTTTTCTGTGTTAGTAAAGCTGCAATAAATATATTTTTGCTTAAATTTTGTTTTTTTGATATTTTGACATGTTTCTTAGTAAAAATTTACAGTGGTAGAATTTCTGGGCCAAAAGGCAAAGACGTTTTTAAACATTTTATTTAAAATCAATTAATCAATTACTTAACATAATGTTATAATAATAATAATATAATAATGAATAGCAATTAGTTTCAGAGGTAGAGTTTAGTGATTCATAAATTGCATATAACACTCAGTGTTCATCACATCAAGTGTCCTCTTTAATGCCCCTCACCCAGTTACCCTATTCTCTCATCTACCTCCCTGCCAGCAACCCTCAGTTTCTTTCCTGTAGTTAAGAGTCTCTTATGGCTTGTCTCCTTGTCATTTAATCTTAGGGCAAAAACATTCTTAATTTTTGAATGTTGTTTCTCAAGAAATGGAAGTAATAGATTGTAATATAGAGATGTGCATCCAAAATAATCATTTTCTTAATAACAAGTAATGAGAATATAAACTATACATTTGTTCCCTTCTTATATTTTCTTTTTAAAATAAGGAGATCCAAAGTTAATGGAACTGTGTGAAATGACTTATTTTTGAGCATCTATTTTGAAGGAACTCAAATTATTTTATTTTATTTTATTCTTTTTAAATATTTTATTTATTCATGAGAAACACAGAGAGATAGAGGCTGAGACACAGGCAGAAGGAGAAGCAGGCCCCACGCAGGGAGCCCAATGTGGGACTCGATCCTGGGTCTCCAGGATCATCCCCTGGGCTGAAGGTGGCGCTAAACCGCTGAGCCACACTGGCTGCCCTCAAATTATTTTATTGCATTAATTCACACAATTCTTTGAGGTAAGTGACAATGTTATTATATCATAATTGAAAAAAATGGAGCTGTTGCTTTTTTCAAATTCACTCAGCCAGGGTTTGGCAGAGCACCAGATAATCTTTGTCTTTTTATTTTATTTTTTAAAGATTTTATTTATTTATTCATGAGAGACACAGAGAGAGAGGCAGAGACACAGGCAGAGGGAGAAGCAGGTTCCATGCAGGGAGCCTGATGTGGGATTCCATCCTGGAACTCCGGGATCATGCCCTGAGCCAAAGGCAGGTGCTCAACCACTGAGCCACCCAGGCATCCTAATCTTTGTCTTTTTAATTTTAATTTTAATTTTTAAAATTCTCACTTGCTGTGTATGTGTGACCTTATCATAACCTCTACCAGAAAAATATTTATGTAGCAAAGAGGAAAATTATAGATGTCAGAAATACTTATTCTTATATAACATGAGGAGCAGGCAAGGGTAGTAGTCCAGATTAGGTACCTAGAGGAATGGTTGAAATATTAGCTGGGAAGTATCGTTGGATATCTTTAATTATGAGTAGAGAAAAAATGGATGAGAATGGTCTTTCAAAATATTCAAAGTCTATTCACATTACTTCAGAACAGAAACCTACCTTTTTTCATATTTCCTTTTTTATATTTCCATTTTCCTTCTTGAAATGGAAAACAGTTACAACAAATAAGACAAGAGAAAGAAAGAAAAAGCATAAAGACTAGAAAGGAAGAAAGACACTGTTGTTTTTTCACAGATGACAACTGTATACATGGAAAATTCAAAACAATCTACAGATAATTTTTAGAATTAATAACTGACATTGACAAAGCCAATCAAACAGGGTCATCATGCTACTAAATACCAACAGCAATTTGAACATGAAATTGAAAAACAATACCATTTGGGAAAACAAGCAAACAAATACCTAGGAGTAAATTTAATGGAAGAAATGTAGATGCTTTTCATAGAAAACTATAAATGTTTGCAGAGAAAAATTAAAAAATATCTAAGTAGAAGGGTTATAATACGTTTGTGGTTTGGAAGACTATTGCCATCATGTTACTTCCATCTCAGTGAATCCTTAGATTCAGTGCAATCTTTTATTTTTCCAAAGATTTTATTTATTTTAGAGAAAAAGAGAGAGAGTGCACAAGTAGGAGGAGGAGCAGAGGGAGAGGGACAAGCAGACTCCACGCTGAGCTCAGAATCCAACAGGGGCCTCGATCCCACAACGCTGAGATCATGACCTGAGCTGGAATCAAGAGTTAGCCACTTAACCAACTGAGCCACCCAGGTGCCTCAGATCAGTGCAATCTTAATCAGAATTCCCACAAAGTTGTATGTATGTTTGTGCATGTAGATTGACAAGTTGATTTTTAAAATTTATATAGAAATATAAGACAATACTGAAGGACAACAAAGTTAAGAGACACTACTAGATACAATTACTGATTTTAATCCCAAATTAATTCATATGGTGCTTTACTGAATGCAAGACTGGGCAAGTAGCTCAATGGAACAAAACACAAGTTCTACCAACCATCGTCCTATAATTTATGGCAAGTGTGACACTGCAGAGCAGTGGGACTGTGACAGTTTTTTAAATAAATGGTTCTGAATTAATTAGAGAGCCATATGGGAAAAATAAAACTCAAGTCCTACTTCGCATGCCATTTAAAAGTCAATTCTAGGTAAAATCTATTTCTAAGTATAAATGGTAAAACAGTAAATCTTCTAGAAGATAACATTGGAGATTATCTTCATGATCTTGGGGTAGGGAGTGATTTCTGAAAAGGGAACACAAAAAGTGCTTGTTATAAAGAAAAGTATTGGTAAGTTTTCCAATATTACAATTAAGGCCCTGTTTATCATAAGATATAACTCAGTGAGTAAAAAGGCATGCCACTGAGTGGAAAAAGATATCCACAATGGTATGTAGCTAGAGCACTAGGAATTACTACTAATTAGTAAGATTAAGACAGATAATGAAGATTAAAAAAAGGGCAAATGGCTTGAACACACACTTAAAAAAATAGGATATCTAACCAGTTGGTAAATACAAAAAAAGTATATGTGTATGTATGTATATTTTACCGAAAGACATACAAGAATGTTCATAGCGGTTTTATTTGTAATAACCAACAACTGGATATTATTGAAATATGCAGTATCACGAGAAAGGATAACTTCTATTATATTCACACATTCACACAGTGTAATACTATAAAGAAATGAAAAAGAATGGATTATAGTTACATGCAATAACTGAGATGAATCTCACATCCTGATACTAGAGAAAGCAGGAAATAATGGAGTCTATATGACTTCCCTTATATAACATGAGGACCAGGCAAGGGTAATGTTGATAGAAATTGATGATAAAAGTGTTTATCCTTGGAGAGGAAGTTGATGGTGGTTTTGGTACTGGTGGTTTCTTGGGTACTGTTATTATTTTATTTTCATGTAGGTGGTAGTCACATGGGCAAGGTCATTTTGTGATAATCCATTGGGTTGTAAGTTATGATTTGTGTATTTTTCTGTATATGCTGCTTCAGTTTTTTAAGAAGCCCATTGCATTTCTGAATAACATCATGTGTATAATCTAGAAACAAGTCCAACAGAAATATTCAAGTTCTGTAGGAAAAAAAATTAACTTTCTTTGAGGATATTAAAATTATTCATACGTACATGTTTACCATATTCAGAGGTAGCAAGATTCAATATAGTAAAGATGACAGGTTCACATACAATTATCTATAAATTTGGGAATGCCTAGGTGGCTCAGTGGTTGAGTGTCTGCCTTCGGCTCAGGGGGTGATCCTGGAGTTTCAGGATCGAGTCCCACATCGTGCTCCCTGCATGGAGCCTGCTTCTCCCTCTGCCTGTGTCTCTGCCTCTCTCTTTCTGTGTCTCTCATGAATAATAAAGTATTAAAAATTATCTATAAATTTAATGCAAGTTAAATGAAAATCCCAGAGGGTTTTGGAAATGATTCTAAAATTCATGTGTAAGAGCAAAGGGCTAATAATAGAACACCAATGAAGAAAAAAAAAAGTATGGATTTACTGTATGAGATTTCAAGGGATTATTAATGGGAAGAAACTGAAATTCTCATAATTATGAAGCTATAAGGATTATGGCCATGTGGTATTGGCACAGGAACAGAATAGAGAACTTAGACATTGAAAGACTCTGATGCTTCTGTGTACCCTTGATCTACGATGTAGTGGTATTGCAGATCATTGGGGAAAGGATCGACCCTTCTGCAAATTATGGAACACTAAATGTTTAATGACAGAAAAAAACAATTTTGGGTCCCTACATCATCCTATACACAAACATTACTCAGAGGACTGAAGAATTAAACATGAAAGGCCAAACCATAGCAATTTTAAAAGACTTAAAATCTTAGAAATATCATGGTCTCAGGGTTGGAGAAATTTCTTAACACGCAAAATGTAGAAACCTTAAAAGGAAAGATTTATAATCCAGTCACATTAAAATCAAGAATTCCTATTTATTGAAAAAAGGCATAAAGTGAATGAATACAGTAAGAAACAGAGTAGTAGAGCAACGAATCAGTAAAAAATGACAAAAGTAAAACGGGCAGAAACAATGGTCATTTTAGAGAAGAAGAAATGCTAATGGTTCATGAACATCTGAAAAGGTGCTCAAACTCATTAATAACCAGGGAAATTCTGATTACTGAGGGATTTTCACTCTTTTGGAATTGGAAGGATAAAAATTTACATAAATTGTAGTATGTTCATGCCCTGGAGTGCTATATAGCAGTAAAAACGAACTCAGCTACGTATTTTTGTATGTTTGTATTTCAAAAAACATGTGGAAGAAAAAAAAAAACATATATATAGTTCCATTCATATGCGATAATAAAAGAGACAAACTTTTTTTTTTAAGATTTTTAAATTTATTCATTGACAGAGAAAGAGAGAGTGCACAAGTTGTGGGGAGAGGCAGAGAGAGAGGGAGAAGCAGACGCCTCGCAGAGCAAGGAGCCTGATACGGGGCTTGATCTTAGGACACCCAGATCATGACCTGAGCTGAGGCAGACACCCAACCAACTGAGCTACCCCAGTTCCCAAGAGGAACTGTTTTTAATGGATTCACAAATCTGTGAAGCACTTAGTAGAAAACAAGGGAGCAATTAACGTAATTTAGAGTGGTAGTGACCTGAGGTCTGGGGGAGAGGAATGTAACTGGGGAAGGGCCCTATGTAGCTTGCAGTAACCAGCAGGGATCTGTGTCTTAAGGTGGTGGACAGTATAAGGGTGACAGTTTTATTATTTTTCTCCACAGTGTAAATAAACGACACAATCTTTTACATATATGATGTATTTCATAGCCAAAATGTAAAAGAAAAATAAATAAAAATAGTCTTTACTATTATTATTATAGTATTATGAATTATTAAAGGAAAGAAAGCATAATAACCATAATATTACTTCACTTCACTGATAAAAGGAAGAAATTTTAACTTAGAGCTTGGTATCTTGACAAATGTTTGGAATTTCCTTAAGGAAAGTTTCATTTTCATAAAAAGATTTTCCAGTAGCCCCTAGAGGCAAAAGGTACCATTGCACAGTGAAAAGAGAATCCCCAAAACTGCAGAAGAAAGTTCAAAAGAAAGGAGACTCCTGGTTGAGCATGTGTTAGCAAAATATATTGAGAAAACATTTAGAGCCGATGGTCAAAGTGATATGGAGAGCTTGGTTCTTGTCTCATGGAGTCAAAGAACAAATCTCATGGACAACACAGAGTGAGCAAAGCAATAGTGGTTTATTAAGCAGAGATACAGAGAAAGCTCTCAAAAGTGAGAGAGGTCCAGACAAGGTGCCACTGAGGGCACTTATGGTCTGTCTTTTATAGGAAACTGACCAGGGACTTAGTAAATTTCTTGTCAATATCAGGGTGGATTTATAAATATGTCTATATTTAGAACAAACATGGTGGACTTGTAACAAACAAGATGTTTCTTTGTAAATATCATTAACACAAACAAGGGGTTCCCTTCTCTCTGGTTAATATCTCTTCCATAATATTTCTCTACATCTGGGGTTTCTGTGAGTCTAGTAGCCATTAAAGGGGGGATACTCCCTAACATTTTGGAGCTGGGGAGCCAGGTTTTTGTTTTTTTTTGTTATTGTTTTTTTTCCGTCTTTACTGTCCTATTTCTGTTTCCTTGGGATGGGTAAGAGCCTGCCTTTGGGGCTTTTCCCTTCTCTTCCCCTGCCCAGCCCCATCTACCCCTAATTCATTCCTACATCAAAAGGTTACACAAAAGGGCAGTTAATTTTTGAATCTTGAGTTCATATAAAAATATGCTTCACAGATCATTAGTCTGTCCATATAAGTAAAGTAGTGTTGCCATTTAAAACAGAGGCAGTAAATCTCATTTGGTGAAAAATCCCGACTGAGTTATTTATCATAGAGAATCATTTATGGAAGGAAGTTCAGAAAAAAGGATGTGATCATGTCAGGAGAGAAAACTTTTGTCTGCAAAGAGTGCTTCAGAGATATATTCTATTTGTGATAAGAGAACTTTGAAAGAAGACAGCGTTATAAAAAGGGAAATAAAGGTGATGTTATAGAAAATGAGCATTCTGGAAATAGAAATGTTGATTTCTGTATGTATATACCAGCCCATTTGCAATGATTGTTTAATCATTAAATAATGTTTTTTAAAGTTAATTTTTTTTAAAGATTTTATTTTTTATTTGACAGCATGAGCAGCAGGGGCAGTAGGCAGAGGGAGAAGCAGGCTCCCCTCTGAGTAAGGAGTCCAATGTGGGGCTGGAGCCTGATGAGGGACTGGAGTCTGATCTGGGGATCCATCCCAGGAGCCTGAGATCATGACCTGAGCCAAAGGCAGGCACTTAACCGACTGAGCCACCCAGGTGCCCTCAAAGTTAATTTTTTTAAATAATTAAAATAGTGATAATCATGATCAGTGGGAAAGGTTTATAAGAATTTATTTTTCTAGAGCTGTCTCTGAAAATTTTAAGCTGGCAGAAATTTATTCTTAATGCTAATTTTCATTGTTTCTAATGTATAGTTTCTTTATTCTTTGCCTTAGGACAGTTACTTTTCTTTTTTCTTTTTTAAACCTGTGTGCAAGTAAGTTGCATTTGGAATACTAACAGTTAACAATGGGCAGAAGATAAGGCCAGATAGGTATAGTCACTTTTTGAGAGATAAATTTGGAAAATATCCTGAAAATGTAAAAGCTGCTGTTGGCTTTAAAAGTCAATATGATTCTGGGAATGAGCAGAAATGGCTTGGTGCAGATGTGATGGCAGGCTGTTGTCTCATTTTGGTTGAGATCAGGTTGGAGAGTTTGGCTTTCATCATTTTATATGTAGAAAAGCCACAGGAAACATTCTGGTAAGGCAAAAAATGTACAACAATTTTATTTTTGAAATATTGAAGCCAGGTGTTTTGTTTGTTTATACTTAAAATTTCCTTAGAATTGCTATCGCTCTAAGAATGCTAACAAGTACTCTACCATTGATTGTGCCAGCCAACTGTTATACCCTTTAGCTCATTCTTCATGGCGCAGATACTCAGTAAGGGTTGTGTGTGTGTGTGTGTGTGTGTGTGTGTGTGTGTCTGTGCCTGTGTCTCTGGGAAAGAGCCTAGGAATAGAGCAGGCAACAAGACAAGTATGTAGCCCCTACCCTTACATGGCCTAGTTTATGACCTCATGTGGCAGACGATGTTAAATGGTTATGCAGGAAACATAAAGGTTGTGATAAAATGATAAAAGAAAAAAAATAAAATGATAAAAGAGTGCATTTAGTCTACTCTGGGGGTGACATTTTGCTGAGGCTGAGACCATAGTAGTTAGAAACATAGCAAGAAATAATTCTGGATTGATTTAATGCCAGTAGCATTATTGCAGGCCTACGGTTTTTGAAAATTCTTAATTCATAAAGTTTTACTTGTCAGATTTCACCATTTCCTGGCTCTCCAAAAAACCAACCTAAGAAAGAATAGGCATCTGCCTCTAACAAAACCCAAGAAATACTTCACAAGCGCTAATCCAGAGAAAATAGAACTAAAGGAAATAAAAAAGGTGGCGTCAAATGTGATACCTTTCTTTTCAAATGCAGCCATATTTTAATTTTACTACCAGTATTTTGGTCTTGATATATTGACGTGCTTGTTCTGTAGATAATTGTATATTTTAGGAATACTTTTGTGAACCTTCTTTCCCCTATAGAAATCAACTGGTCAATATTTAAACATATATGGAATGAGGAAGCTGACCTGGAATCCTGAATTTGCAGCCTGTTGTGTGAATTTGGGTCAGTCTCATCTCACTGAGGCTTTTTTAAAAACAGGCATTTTAAAAATTATTGCTGTCAGAATTAACTGACATATGGAAATTGCCTATTACAGTGCCTGGGGCATGATACTTTCTCAACAAGTATGAGGCGTCCCACTTGTTTCAGTAGCACTACATGTAAAGTGCTTAGCCCATGATAGGTGTACAATAAATGTCAATTTGTTTTTTTTTCTAAATTTTATTAGTAAAGAATAGTTATTAGTTGAGGCGTTCTTTTGTTAATTTTAGAGAAGGAGATAATTGCTCTATAGAATGGGACAAGGAAAAAAAACGAAGACTGCCATCCCAAGGGAAAATATTTTATTTTATTTTATTTTATTTTATTTTATTTTGTTTTATTTTATTTTATTTTATTTTATTTTATTTTATTTTGTTTTATTTTATTTTTTTTAGGGAAAATATTTTAGGCAGCAATTAGATGTAAAGTGTTTGGCATGATCGCGAGGTACCTAGTTTCTATAAATGTAGTTGACCATTTCATAGAAGTTTTCAACAGTTTACAAATTAAGTATGTGACATATGTATACATAAAAAATGGTATACTGTGTGCTGGGTCTGGTACTTGACACTCATGTATATATGTGGTTTATGGACTGTAGCTTTTATTGTATCTTTATCCTGCATGAGAAAGTACAACTTCTGGGAAGAAATATATACGTATTTTGGAATAAAATGAAGTAGTACTTAAGAGAACATCAAATCCATTATTACTCAAGTAATGATAATCAAATAGTAAATACAGTAATTCCTTGTATTCTATAATTTTTATACTTTGCAAAAAACTTTCACATAATTAACATTTTGACCCTCACAGCATTCCATTAAGGTAGATGTCATACAGATATCTTCTCTTCTCTTTCTCCCCATCTCTTTCTTTTCTTTCTTCCTTTCTTTTTTCTTCTTCAGTTTATAAGAAAACAAAGCCTTTCGGAAAATAAAGGACTTGCTCAAGGGCACATGGACAGGAAATAGAAGAACTGGGGAATTGAACATAAGGTTGTATAGACCAAGGTCAATTTGTCCCCTGCTTGCTGTGTCTAAGGGAAGTGAGTCCTGGGCACCCATTTCCCATATACCTTCCACCTGAAAGAAGACTGTGTCTAATATTAGTCTCCTTCCACCTTTGAAACAACTTTACTGTTGACTTTGGAACATTCTTTGGATGGAAAGCACTGGGATGGAGGTACTTTGGCCATAATGTCCTAGAGTTTAATTATTATCCTGTAGAAACTGCAACAGCTGCTTAGAAAGTCACACTTGCAGGAGCTTTGTTCCTTTCATTTTCAGTAGTCTTGGGCCAGACTTGCAGAGAGGTGCGGTGAGGGCAGTCCTCTGTTTCTGGAAGAGGAACTCTGAAATAAATACTTCACTTACCAGACATTTAATGAATGTTAAGATTGTTGTCATTTGTAGTGGTCATCAACAAACAATGTTTTATTCTAGCCACTTAATAATTTACTCTCTTACTTATTGCTAATTATGACCTTGTTGGGGCATGGGGAATTTAAAGTGAACTTGTTTTCCTACACACTTTAAGAGAGAGTTCTGCATCCAAATTCTTCTTAAAGGAAAAAAAAAAAAAGAGAGTGTGGAGCACAGTTCCTCACTCTCCTGTAAACTTTGCACTTGATAGTTCTGATTTCCAGCATTGCATTTGGAGTAAGTTTTTGGGTCAATTTCCCCTTACTGTTTTATACATGCTCTTTTGCTATTAATTCAGAATATTGAAGTGGTGATTTGGATGTGGATTAACCATGCTTAATTGCAGTTTTGTCTTATCTATGATTTAGAATTCAGCCATTGCCTTTCTCCACCTCATTAACCAATTAATCAAAAATTGACTGCATAGTTGGTCGGAAAAGTTAACTCTTCCAAACCATAGAGATGACTTCTCCCTATGACTTCAAATACTAGTTTCAAGTATCAAAGAGTGTCCAGGCAAGCCAAGATGTCCTTGAACAATAGCGGTCAGTCTACTGCGGTAACTCAGTCTTGCGGTTCTCCTGCCCTGACTGGAAGTTATAAAGCTGGAGCCAGAACCAAGGCATTATGCCTCCTTCAGAGAAATCGTAAGTCTAAATTAGTCAGAAATTAAATAAATCCCATTTGGCAAGGCCATGACAAATATCCTAGAGTCTTGAATGTATTTAAATGCCATAAATGGTGAAATTTGCAGCTCATTAAATATGAGGAAATGATTTAAATAATAAAACCCCAAACTTCAAACTCACTGTTATTTTCTTTTCCCACCTTCAATTTCCAGCCAGGAAATAGTGTCATAGTAAAACAATCTTGTGGTTCAACTCCCTGCTGCAAAAGAACTATATTAGAGTTATCTTAAACTAATTTCTTCAAAGGAGTGTCTATCTGATGTTTAAAAACCTCTGAAGGAGATTCCATAAACTACTTTGGTAAACTCTAGCAATGTTTGAATGACCTTGCAGTTAAAAGGTGGCTCCTGGTATTTAAATTAACCTTCCTTGCTGAAGTCAGAATATCATCAATGAGGGATTTTTTTGTGAATGTTAGAGATGGAAAAGATCTTGAGACAACATGAGAAACACTTGAAACAACAGTTTTACACTTACTAAGTTATTTCTTTTATTTTTTATAAAAATAAAAAATTTTTATTCTCTTATTCTTTTGAATGTTGTAGGAATAGCTTTTACATTTGTTTATTTAGGATTCTTTTTTTTCAATTTTTAAGAGATTTTATTTATTTATTCATGAGAGACACACACACACACACACAGAGAGAGAGAGAGAGAGAGAGAGAGAGGCAGAGACATAGGCAGAGGGAGAAGCAGACTCCATTCAGGAAGCCTGATGTGGGGACTTGATCCCAGAAATCCAGGATCATGCCCTGAGCCAAAGGCGGATGCTCAACTGCTGAGCCACCCAGGCGTCCTGCATTTAGGATTCTTAATACATTATATTTATGATATATAATCTTTATTTATTTATGGTGGTATATTGGTTTAGAAGGATCTGAGGGCACTTTCTATCCTGAGGTTTTGTGATTTTTTTTTTAAATTATGATTGTGAATGGTAGGGTTATTCAGAAAAGCCGATTTTGCCCTAAATGTTCTAGTTCTGTTTCTTGGACTATAAATAGGGCAGATAAGATTTGGGCAAGTCTGTGAACTTTCCATTGACTTTATTAGAACAGTGTTTTCCACTGGTTATTCCTGAGGGGCAAGGTCACATCTGATAGGAGATTGGCTCAGCATAAATATTGTGTATACAGAGTAAACATGAAAATGAAAGCCAGAACCTGAAAAATGACAGAAATTTGTAGGCTTAAAATAATATTTTTGGATTCATACCATGGTTGCTGTCTACTTTGTATATATATATATATATGTTCCTTGGATGAACATTCTTGAGGTTTTATATATCATTTGCACATATAGATCTTCAGATTTTTCTTTGTTCTTGCCTGAATTACTCTTTGGAGAATGTCTCTGGATTTTTGCAAGCACCTCATACTCTCCACATCCAAAATTGAATCCTTCACTCAAACCTGTCCTTTCCTATCTCAGTAAATTGTGTCATCATTCATTCTTTCAGTTGCCCAAGCAAGAGACCTTGGGTCCATTTAATTTACTTTGCCAGTTAGGGCTACGTTTTACTCTAAGTCATAGAAAATCCCAATTAATAGTGGCTTAAATGGTACAGAAGTTTATTTTAGCTGCACATAAAAATCTGAGTTGGTACTTGCAGACAAATATGGTGTTCTATAACACGAGGGACAAAGGTTTCTTATATCGTACTGCCTTGTCATGGATTGTGATATCTGAGTTCCAGGCAGCAGGTTGGAGGGAGAGAGAAAGAAGAGCAAAGGGCACACATGCTCTAACCATCAAAAAGATTTCTAGAAGCTGCTACCGAAATACTTAGGCTTATTATCCCATTGCTCAGAATTGAGTTGTATACCTAGCTGCAGAAGAAATGTGGAAGCTGCAGTCTCTATTCTGGGAAGCCTTGTGCCAAGCCCCAAACTTGTGACTCTAACACCATTGAAAAAGAGGAAAATGAATATTGGGACACAACATTTTGGACTCCCATATATCTTTGAACATACTTCTGTTCATTCATAGGACACCATCAATTCCTTCATAAGGACGATAATCCCCAAATTCATTATGTGTCTCATCCAACTCCAAGTCCCCGAACTCTGTGTACATTGAGGTGAGATATAGCTTCTTGTGGTCCCACAACCTAAAAGGCACTCTACTCTGCCCCATAAGTGCTCATAATCTAATGAGAGAACAAATAGAACAACTGCTATAAAGTTTCCCATACAGAAAAGAGGGAAATGAGGGGCACCTGGGTGGCTCAGTCAGTTAAGTTTTTGCCTTTGGCTCAGAGCATGATCCCAGGGTCCTGGGATAGAGCCCCACATTGGGCTCCCTGCTCAGAGGGGAGTCTGCTTCTTCCTTTCCCTCTGCTGACCCCCCTGCTTGTGTTCTCTCTCTCTGTGTCAAATTAATAAAATCTTAAAAAAAGAGAGAGAAAAAGAGAGAAATTAGAAAGGCATAGAAGTCATTATCCATAGCAGTTGTCAAACAGAACAGGAATTATGAAGTCATTCTTTGGTATTAGAAAAGCTCCTTCATTAGGCTCTCTGCTAGCTCTTGGCTTTGCTATCTGAGAGGAATTCCCTAGTGCATGTCTTTGTGATTCCTGACTTTGTCCTTTGAGAGTTTATTACCCCCACTTCATTCTCTATGACTGCTTTGTAATGCGTACTCCTTGAAGATGCAAAGCTTTCATAGTTCCTTCCCTGTAGCTGTAGATTAGGGGGCCTAGGGATTGCTTTGTGGGCAGGGTGGGGTAGTGGAAAGATGCACCAGAGTGAATTTTCCTAGAAAAAGCTATAAAAGAGAAAAGAGCGAGTGATGGCACTCCTGGGAACATCAACGTTTAAGAATTAGATGGAGAAAAGAAAGGAAAGAAAATGATTAGGAATAGAATAGGAAAAAAAAAAAAAAAGGAATAGAATAGGAGAACCGTGAAACTGTGAAAATGTGATATCATATAAGTTACAAGAAGAGAGAATTTCAAAAGAGGATGTATTTCAAAATATGTATGTTTTATGGTGGTCAGTAAATGCATGCAAACTGAAATGTCCTTAAGGTTTGTTAATGAGTAGTCATTGAGACCTTGCAGTCAAGAGCAGTTTCACTGGAGAGCTGGTAGGATAGAAGTTTAAGGAGGAAACAGAGGTAGCAATTTGGAACTTGGTTATAAAGAGAATGGGAGGTAGGGGGGAAAAATTAGGAAGTTGAAACTCAAATTCACTCAAATTATCATATTTTTTAGAAAGGTGAAATTTCAACTTGCAACACAACAAGGAAGCTATGATACATATCCTACTCTGTCCTATTTCTTGGATGTGGATGAGTAGATGTGCTTTATTGTGGCAGGTGACATTGACTGGGAATTTAGATTTTTTTCTCCTTGCGAGGTAGATGGAATTGCTGAAGAAGAGAGCCTTGGCCAAAGCTCAGGTAATTTAAAGACTGTGGAGGAAAAAGGAAAGGCTTTGAGAGCCAGAAATATTTATGGGAGAGTATTACTTTGTAACAAGATCAGTTAAACATGACTATTCATTATGTGCAAGGCACTGTGCCTGACACAGATACAATGAGCATGCCTTGAAAAAAGAAACCATCCTAATTCAGACTCTACTGGCCCACACAGTCAAGTTTAATGAAATGACTTTCATTTAAGTCCCTGATACAATGATCCATGTAGGAAAATTCTCTTAGGATTTGGTACTGGCATTAATGGTGTCTTTTGTGAGCAACTTCACTTGTCTTTTCCTTTTAGATAGTAATACTAGATAACATCCTCACACATCTATGCACCAGGCCCTATGCCAAACACTTCACCTACATTTTCTCAGAATATTTTCACAATGTGTCTTTGAAGAGAGTGCTGCCAAAAATCCACTGCTGAGGTTAAGTAACAGGCCATTATATTTTCCTCTCTTTTCAGCTGCCAGGAAGCTTAGAGCAAGGTTTGAAACCCATTCATAGTAACTACACTGACCTCTTTTTTTTTTTTTCAGTATAGAAGATTTTTGTTTTGTCTTTGGTTATAGTCAGAAGTCTTAAACCTTCAGATAGGATGATTCAATTTTGGTTTGATGTTGCTGACCTTAAAAAAATATACATACACATACATACACACACATCCATCTTACATGTAATTTGTTTATATGTATATCAAACTTTTTCACGTTATTTAAATTTTTTTTCATCCTTAAAAATAGTTATAGTCATCATTTTTTAGTGATCAAATATATTTTTAAAGGGAAACAGGGTATAAAAAAATTCTACATTTAATTGCATTCATATGATACCATTCTATTACAATTATAAATTGAGTTTCTAATTTGGATCTTAGACTTTGAATATTTTCACTCTGTGATGACGCAAACATCTATGACTTATGCTTCTTTAGGTCAATTTTGTCTCTGTACACATATAATAACATTTGTAACCACATAAGTGATTTTATATATATGGTTATAGGAGAGAACTAGTTAAAAATGGATATTTGAAATATCCACAGAAAAAATAATTGTGAGGAAAAAATGATGCTTCATGTATTAATTTTCCTGGTAGATTTCAGTCTGGGGAAAGCTTTTCTCTGACTGTAGCCTTTGAATAATTTTCTTCTTTGTTAAAATATAGAATCACGAAACAGATGGTTAAACTATGCATTTATCTTTTCATTTTTTATTTTTTAATTTATTTTTTTAAACTATGCATTTAAAATAACACTGCAGCCTTAAGTCTTATGTTCTATAGAATTTGCATTCAGAAATTTTAATAAAAGATAGTATAACATAAACTACAGTTGACTTTCAGGCTGTTTATGTGCATACAACTATTTTGCCAACTGTACTTGGTCAAATTCAATAAATGTGATTTACTACCTAAGAGATTAGGATACTAACCTTAATTTCCTCAAGTTTGTATTTAATTTGGATGTATGTAATAAGAATAATAATTTATAATATAGGACACTTCTCATATTGATCATTAGCCATTATAGGATAACTAAGGATGAGTAACACTTTCAAGTTTCAGCATTGCATGTATTATCTTTGAGAAGTTGAAAATTGCCTTGAACATGAAGGTTTTCCCAACTTAAAATAAGTTGGGACATTTTTCTCAATTTATGATAAGCTGGAAGTCATATGTATTAGATTGGATTGTAAATATTTAACACAACTACATCAGTTAACCATTGGTCCACTAGGAGGGAAGACTCATGTAGGTCTCCAAATTGTAATGCCAGAACTAAATGACCCATCACTGAGATTGCTGTTCATTAAAGTAAGCGACTTTTTCATATACTTACTCTGAAATAACAGTAAAATACATGAACAAAAGCTCATTCCATTAATATTTATTGAGTACCCTCTATATGCAAGGCACAGTGTTAATACTTTGGGGAAAAAAAGATACATTAAACTTAAATTCTGCAGTCAAAGAGGCGTCAGTTTAATGGGGAAAATTAGGCATGTTCATAAAATATGTAAGGTCCTAATAATAGCAGATAAAGGGCCCTGGGACTTAAGAATTTACATATCCTTGGGGTACCTGGTTGACTTAGTTGGAGAAGCATGTAACTTGATCTTGGGGTTGTGGGTTCAAGTACCATGTTGGGTGTAGAGATTACTTAAAATCTTAAAACAAAGAATTTCTATATCCTTAATCCCTCCCAAATATTTGATATGACCAAGCTAAAAGTGAAAATAGAAACAAATACAAAAATCCTGCATGATGATGATAGCACATTTGGAAACATATAACTAGTTTATTGAACACTGTGAACTTGGTGGGCTACAAATATAAATGATTTTATTTACTCCAATTACTTCAACTATGTTGTGGTGAATTTCATCTTTACATTGCTTATCAACACTTTGTTCCTATCCCATATTTTCCAGTCATTTTCAGTTATTAAACACTCTGTGTGGCCCAGGGTGAAGCATCAATCTCATATTCAATTCCACGAATATCTCTTCCTTTTTTCTCAGCACCAGCCAGGTTTAGGCCCCAAAGACTCCTTCTGCCACTGCCCCCCCCCCCCCACCGCCCCATCCTCCACCACCAGAGGGGAGTAGAAAGAGGCTGGAGAGGGCATGGTTTGTCTCTGGGTCACATGGTTTGCCTTGTGGTTTCTTACGGGTCCCTTAGGTATATTGGGGGAGACAAGAGAAAGTATAGGAGGAATTGCATTCTTACAAGTGTTGTGTAGGGAGGGCAGCCTGCTCTTGCAGTGGCTCAGTTTGATTCTTTCCACTGCTGGTCACTTCTGTTTGTGTGGTAGTATCTGTAGAGATACTAAGTACTGTTTTCTTGGGGAGGTGTTTGGGCTCCATTGGGGGGCTGTGGTACCTAGTTCTTTTTCTAGTGGGGAATCTAGTGGCTTTGCAGTTTGTCTTCATTATGTGGGCTCCTGGGAACCTATACTGCTGCCCTCTGTGCTTCTTGAGGGTGTGAGAGGACTATGTGTGGGGTTGCTCTCCATCTTCATCTCAGATACATGATGTCCCTTTTTTCTTTGTGGGAATCAGAACTCTGGCATGCCTCTTTTCTTTGAAAATATCTAATTCAGAAGTGGACCAAAGCATCTGAGGTTCATATACGCCTCCAAAAACATCATGCTATCTCAAGAAGCCATTCATTGTTTTGTTCCAATGGTAAGACCAGTGTAGATCTACAGATTCTATGGCCCCATAAACACCTGTATGGTGACTTCCTTTCTTAGGCAATTGATTCCCTGGGAATTCCTTTTCACTTGGCTTCAGGGTCCAGAAACCCCAGTCACCTTGAATAATTTACTCCTAATAACCTGGGTTGTTTCTTTATTTCTTTTCCTTTCTCTTGGTTTATTGCCTTCACTAAGGCAAATAGACAAAATAGTAGTGGGGTGAAGCTTGACTGGCAGAACTGGCTCAGCTTCTGTTTAATCAACCTGAGGTTGTGTTTGGTTGTTTTTTTTTTTTTTTTTCTTTTTTCTTTTTAAAGATTTTATGTATTCATTCATGAGAGACACAGAAAGAGAGGCAGAGACACAGGCAGAGGGAGCAGCAGGCTCCATGCAGGGAGCCCGTCATGGGACTCCATCTCAAAACTCCAGGATCATGCCCTGGGCTGAAGGTGGCGCTAAACCGCTGAACCACCCAGGGATCCCTGCCTTATTGTTTTTGACCAGCTTAGGACGTTTTACTTAATTAATACATTTGCCCTTAATTTTGGATCCTGGTTGTTAATTCTAGGGCAAAGGAAGAAAAAACTTTGTCAACATGTTACATAGACAAGTAAAATGTTTCCATACCTAATTGTGGCTATGTTTGTTATTTAAAATTTATTTGTTTTTGTCTTCATCATTTTATATACACTGCTGATTCAATTTTTATCTTGCCTTTTTCCAATTAAAATTATTGTAAAAAATCATTTCCTCATGTTACTGTAAACTATAAAAATAATTTGCGGTGTAGAAAATTACTCCATTGTATATTTGACATTGATCATTTTACTTACTAATTAATCATTAATCATTTCACAATTTTAGATCATTTAGATGGCTTCATTTAAATAAAAAAATATTGCAAATAATGCTGAGAACACCTTGGGCAGACATTTTTTCCCCATTCTATGTTGGATTATTCCATTTGTATGGCCAATAAAACTTTTTTTTTGAACAGTGGAAACTGAGCTTATATTTCTGGAACCTTGAATATAGGTATAATTTGGTGTTGGTTATACTTTTCTAAATGATATCATCTCTGACCCTGGAAGACATTTTCAATTTCTTCCTTTGGTTCTAGCTAGTTTCTGTCTCCAGGTTGATTTTTTTTTTAAAGATTTATTTATTTATTTATGATAGACATAGAGAGAGAGAGAGGCAGAGACACAGGAGGAGGGAGAAGCAGGCTCCATGCAGGAGCCTGACGTGGGACTTGATCCCAGGTCTCCAGGATCCACGCCCTGGGCTGCAGGCAGTGCTAAACTGCTGCGCCACCGGGGCTGCCCTCCAGGTTGATTTTTGGTGGAATTTTTTAATATTTAATTTTCATGGTTTGGCAACAAGTGATATATTCTGCTCTGGGATTTCAGCAGAAGCTTTCTGTAAATCTCAGAATCATGACAGACAATTTATACTCTGTCATGCAAGACCATGATCACTTCCCTGAATCTGAACAACTTGGTAAATTTTGGGAAGCTTCAAGAATGTCTTTTCTGAAAAACCCTGATTCTTTTAATAAGAATGTCTTTTCTGAAAAACCCTGATTCTTTTAATATTCTTTTAATAAGTTCTTTAAGCAGCATAAACTTAAACATTTATAATTGTCTGAATATAGTCATGCCTTTTACTTGATAAATGGTTTCCTTTTTTTTTGTATATTTTTTTTATTCGCGTTCAATTTGCCAACATATAGCATAACACCCAGTGCTCATCCCGTCAAGTGCCCCCTCAGTACCTGTTGCCTAGTCACCCCCACCCACCTCCCCTTCCACTACCCCCTTGTTCATTTCCCAGAGTTAGGAGTCTCATGTTCTGTCTCCCTCTCTGATATTTCCCACTCATTTTCTCTCCTTTCCCCTAAATCTCTTTCACTATTTTTTATATTCCCCAAATGAATGAGACCATATATAATGTTTGTCCTTTTCCGATTGACTTACTTCACTCAGCATAATACCCTCCAGTCCATCCATGTCGAAGCAAATGGTGGGTATTTGTCGTTTCTAATGGCTGAGTAATATTCCATTGTATACATAAACCACATCTTCTTTATCCATTCATCTTTCGATGGACACCGAGGCTCCTTCCACAGTTTGGCTATTGTGGACATTGCTGCTAGAAACATCGTGGTGCAGGTGTCCCGGGGTTTCATTGCATCTGTATCTTTGGGGTAAATCCCCAGCAGTGCAATTGCTGGGCCATAGGGCAGATCTATTTTTAACTCTTTGAGGAACCTCCACACAGTTTTCCAGAGTGGCTGCACCAGTTCACATTCCCAGCAACAGTGGAAGAGGGTTCCCCTTTCTGCACATCCTCTCCAACATTTGTGGTTTCCTGTCTTGTTAATTTTCCCCATTTTCACTGGTGTGAGGTTGTATCTCATTGTGGTTTTGATTTGTATTTGCCTGATGGCAAGTGATGTGGAGCATTTTCTCATGTGCTTTTTGGCCATGTCTATCTCTTCTTTGGTGAAATTTCTGTTCATGTATTTTGCCCATTTCATGATTGGTTTGTTTGTTTCTTTGCTGTTGAGTTTAATAAGTTCTTTATAGATCTTGGAAACTAGCCCTTTATCTGATAGGTCATTTGCGAATATCTTCTCCCATTCTGTAGGTTGTCTTTTAGTTTTGCTGACTGTTTCTTTTGCTGTGCAGAAGCTTCTTATCTTGATGAAGTCCCAATAATTCATTTTTGCTTTTGTTTCCCTTGCCTTCATAGATGTATCTTGCAAGAAGTTGCTGCGGTCTAGTTCAAAAAGGGTGTTGCCTGTATTCTCCTCTAGGATTTTGATGGATTCTTGTCTCACATTTAGATCTTTCATCCAAATAAATGCTTTCCTGTCAGAGTCTGAAGTGAAATGAAATCAAGTTCTGGAAAAAGATAATGGCAGATAATGGCAAAGCTTTCTCCTCCTTATCACAGCACAGGTGGGCCAGCAGGTGTGTACAGCTTATCTGGGAAATGAAAGAATGAGCTAAATGGACATATTTCTAGAGTGTGAACTTCACGGCAGGTGCTCTCTGAAGTAGACAGTCACCAGAGCAGCACTTGTAGTACAGATCTCTCCCCTGCATGGCTAGGAAGAAAAAGGAGGATCCTAAACATGGAACACAGCAAATGGATTTCCAAAATCCATGTCTCTTGCAGCAGGTATCTACTGTTAAAATGGATTAGAAAAACTACCCCATGAAGATCTTTGTTGTTGAATTCTTTTGCAGTGTAATTCCATAGGATTCACATTCACTGGGTGGTACATTATTAATGATAAGGAAATATAGATGCCGGCATTAGTATGCAGCTTAGCATAAGTTAAAGTTGCAGTTGCTGGTTGAACAGATCAAATTTATTTATTTATTTAATTTTTAAAGTATTGAAAACTTTTTTTTCTTCTTTTTTGGAGAAGGAGAGAGAGAGAGAGAGAGAAAGGAGGGGAGAGGCAGCCTAGCATGGAACCTGATGCTGGGCTCAGTCTCATCTACCCTGAGCTGAAATCAAGAGTTGGATGCCTAACTGACTAAGCCACGCAGGTGCTCCTGAACAGACCAAATTTAAAGGAGTCAGGTTATGGCCTAGGTGGACAGATCTTAGAAGACACCTGACCAGAAGGAGCGAGAGTGAGTTGATTGCAGAGAGTTGTCATGGATGTGTGTGTAGTGAATAGGAATGGCTGGATGCTTTAGATCTTCAATCAAGATACTTGATCAATGTCATTTCCTAGGACTGTTGGTGGTGAGTGGATAAAATCATGGAGATTGGACAATAGCAATTGGACCCAACAGCTGGGTCCACGGGGAAAGGATCCCAAAAGAATAAACTAGAGGCATAATGGGAGAAAACTGCAGGAAACTAGAAATATTAATGTTATGGCCTAAGCCCCCAAAACTAACCAGGTTCTTTTCTCATATATCTTTGTGTTTCTCTATGGGGAAGAGACATAGGGAAGGAGAAACCCAAACTGAGCTGTAGTACTGTATCTTGAAACATTTTGTGGATCATATAAATCCCTCAGTTGACGAAACATTATCTCTACATTTGATTTTGATAGGCTAAATAGACCATACCTCTTAGTGGCTTTACTGTACGTCTGTGATGTTATCTAGTTAAAGCAGAGCTGGCTCAGTTAAAGCAAAACAGAACGAAAAATCCTCCTCTCTCCCACTCTAGCAAGGATCAACTTGTTTCTTTTTGAGCTTCTATGTCTCATAATGAATGAAGATAGCTGAAGAAACTAATCCATTGGGGTTTCTTTCTAGAGGTCTACTGAGAAGGGAGAAGACTAAGAAGTAAATTATCAGGGTGACATAGAAGTGATGTCAGAAATCTGAATATGGACATTGTGCTTTGGCTTCTTTGATGGAAGTGTATGGGTGGTTTAGCCCTACTCCGTCTAGACATGTTGAAAAAGCAGATTTCTCTTACTTTAATCTCTTGCCCTACTTGTACTTCTTAGATTATGGTCTAACTATATCTTACTGTAATCTCTTGCCCAACTTGGACTTCTTAGATTATGGTCTAACTATGAATTTTAGCATAGGGATCTCTGCACAGAGAGATGAGACAGTACCTATTCCGTCATGATGACTGTGGAGTAATATATTTAGAAAATAAACATTATAAAAGGAGGCCTTTTGCTAAGTAGGGGTGAAGAAGGTGTTAGAACTATAGGGGTCCTCCAGGGAGAGCTGAAAGATCATAGACCTCCAGATTGTTCTAACAGCATGGTGCATTTGTCTATATTACCACCACTTTGCCTGTGCTGTCAGCCAGCCATTATCAAGGTAAATCATGGCATAAAACTGAATTAAAATTTAAGAAAGGAGAAGAGAAAAATTTCATTAAATTTCCCACAAAATGTAAAACAAATAGGGACTATGTTTAAAAATGAGACAAAAGATTTTACAAACCTAACAAAGAAAAAGCTAAAAAAAGATAAGGATGACATTTTTTATTGAATTTATTGATATTTGATATTTCAAAATAAAGTGGATAAAAACAAAAATAATAAAAGTTAAAGAGAATGATGAAATTATATTTTAAAATAATGGTAAATAAAAGGTATAGAAAAAATATGAGAAAGAGGCTGATAAGCAAAGAAACAAAAATGATTAAACATAAAAATATGTGATTTAAATAAAAGGTAAAAAAGATAAAAGTAAAAGCAGGAAGTAGGAGGATGAGAAAGATGAATTGCAAACATCCATCATCCATCCATTGAGCAACAAGCTAAAACAGTGCTGAGCTGTTTTTCAAAAGACAAAATGTAACCTGGAGAAAATGAGACAAAAATTAACTAACCTACCAGCTGTAAGCCAGCAAGTGGCGGAGTCCTTAGCAGAATTCTCTGAGTTGAAACAGTTTTCCATAGTGCGAGGCCCCATTTAATAGAATCCCTAATGGGTGGAAAGGAGGGTGAGAGAGAGAGAGAAGCGTTTGCTCATACTCCTGCCCTTCAAAACACCTTGGGCACCAGCACCCATGTCAGCATTTCTCAGCAATTAGGAGTACTGGGGCAGGGCCTCAGGGATCAGCAGCCTCAGCCATGTGTGTGGGCTCCTGGGCCCTGCAAATCTACTGCAAATTTAGGTGAAGCAGCTGTAGTTATTCCTTGATTATCCATCAGTTATGGAAGAAAGCACTCGTTTATGTAATTTAAAATGATTTATATTTGACCCCTTGGGTGTGTGGTTTTTTTAATTAAAAAAGAAAGTCCCACATCCCTTTCCTTATCGCTCCCTACGGGTCACAGCTGCTAACACTTTTCTGTTTCATTCTTGACCTTCTTCTATGGATTTAAAACACTTATATGTATAATTGTATCAGATTTTTGTACATAAATAATAATCATAACTAACATATGTTAAATGTTTATAATGTGCCGAGTACTAGAGATATATGGTGTCACAGTCTTTACTTATTTAACCCTGCAGCATTATTTTGATTTTATAGATGTGCAAATTGAGGCAAATGAGATTAAATCACTTGTTCAAGGCCACCCTGCAGATGAGGAGTGGAACAAAGATGTGCATGTAGAATCCCTGTTCTTAAGCATTATGATTTTCTGCTTTACTAATTGGGATCATGTTGTGCCAATTTCATGTAACTTATTTTTACTCTTGGAAATATATCATGGAGCTCTTCTGTGTGAGTACATAGAGATCTACTTCATTCTTTAAATTACTGCACAGTGTTTGACCACATATCAAAATTTAATTGTTCCTTATTTATGAACATTTAGATAGTTTCCAATTTTGGCTACTGGGCACATTTATTCTTATTAATAGATGTTTATTGAGTAGTTACTATATGCTAGGCATTCTTCTTGGTGCCGGGGAATCAACAGTAAACGCAATGGACAAAGCTCACTGCCATAGATTTATTTTCTAGTAGGGGAAACTGACAATAATCAAATAAATGTATTGTCTATATCAAAATATGTAAATCTGTCAGCTTATGATAAGGACAGTGAAGTGGAATAGAATAAAAGGATATATGGTTTGGGGGTATCATTTTATGCAAGCTGATTGCTCACCTATTTTTTTCTCATTTAGGAACAAAACTAATTCTGAGAGAATTATAGACTTACTGAAAGTCACAAAGTAGTACAAATAACACTTTATCCAAATTTCCCCATGGTAATATCTTGCATGAGTATAGTATCATATCAAAATGATGAAACTGGTAATTGTGTAGGCTGTAGACCTCATTCAAATTCTCCCAGTTTTTACATGTACTCATTTGTGTGTGTATGTGCAGTTCTGCGCAGTTTTATTACATGTATAGGTTAATGTAACCACCAATATCTACTCTTAAGTTGCCATTTGAATGAAGCCTAAAAGAAGCAGAGGAGATAGGCCCAGGCATATCTGAATGTGGAGTGCTTTAGGTAAGGTAGCTTAGTATGTGCAAAGGCCCTGAGGTAGGTGGGAAGCAAGTGTGGCTAAAGAAGAGTTTTCATGAGGGAGTGATCACAAAGGTAATGGCTACAGGAGGGAAATCAAAACATCCAGGCCATCTTCTAGGCCATGGTGAAGACTGGTTTTTACTCTGAGTGGGATGTGTAGCTGTTGGAATGTTTTGAGTAGAAGAATTACAAGATCAGACTTCTGTTTTAATTGGATCACTCTGGCTGCAGTATGGAGGACCAGTTAGGAGAGTGAGTCTATGGTTATTCATAGTCAATTACTTCCTTTTTTCCCTGAACAAGAATTACATTTGTACTTTCTTGCCATTTGGTATGTTGTGCCACCCTATAGGAATATCCCTGTGTCTCCCTTCCCCACTGTTGCCCATCTACCTGGTTATCAAGCCTGGACCATGTAGCTGGCTTTGGTTCACTGGAATGTGTGTAGACATGACATATTAAAGTCCTTAAATCAGATTGCATGGGTCTTCTCAGCCTTCTAATATTTTTTTACTGCCTTGAGAGATTCAGACTGGATCCTAGAATGAAAAGACATGTGAAGAAGAGCCACAGTCTCTAGCAAACTTTCAACCCTTGCATAATCACATGGTGGGAAATATGTGTATGTTACCATATACTCTGAAGATATTGGGTGGTTTGTTATTGCAGCAAAGCTGACTAACATAGAATACACTGCAATAGGCCAAATGATGGTGGTTTGGACTAAAGTGTTGGTAATATTTTTCTACATGTCAATTAGGATTTCTAGGCTGAAGGGCATGTGCATTGTGTCAACTTGTCCTTCTGAATGGTTGAGTAAATCTACACGCCTATTGATGTTACAAGAAAATGCTTATTTCCTTGCATGTTAGCAAATAGTGGATGGTACCTATCTTTTTCTTTTTTTAAAATCTTTTTAAAAAAGACTTTCTTATTTTTTTCATGAGAGACACAGGGAGAGAGGCAGAGACACAGGCAGAGGGAGAAGCAGGGTCCTCATGGGAGCCTGATGTGGGACTCGATCCTAGGACCCCAGGATCATGCCCTGAACCGAAGGCAGATGCTCAACCACTGAGCCACCCAGGTGCCTCTTTTTAAAAATCTGATGGCCTAAATGTTATTTTACTATTGTACAAGTACTTCCTTGATTACTAGAGAGACGGGCCATCTTTGCATATTTCTTTTTAGTTCTTTTAGATTAGATTATTATCTAATCCCAACCTACTAATTCCAGTGCTTTTCATATTCTGCCATTATTCTCCCATTTGATAATTTATATAGTTGGACAGCACATAATAGCTCCAGGCCTCAGGTTCCTCATGCATAAAAGAGGTAATAATATCTACAATCATGATACTTATCTCATAAAATTATTGTGGGAGTTAAATTGGACAATACATATGAAAGATTTAAGGCTCTGCCTGGGACCTAACTGTTCAGGAATCTGGCAGCTGAAAAATGTCTTCAGGAAATCAACTATGTACTTGTGAAAGTCCCGAAGGACATTATGCAGCTTACCTGGCACAGAGCAAGGCACAGGGTAGGTAGACATAGCAGGTAGATAGTATTACCCTTGAACACAACATTTTTCATATTATTTTGTGCAGATTTTTAGTCCTGTAGCATGTTATAAAATGTTTAGTTTCTGTTTTTATTTATCTTTTCCATTTTTTTCCCCATAGCCATATGTCAGCACCGTTCCTCATGATGATGTAGATGGCCAACTGAATGAGGAAACCTTTCGTTGTGGCACATATTACCTTATGATCTATTTTAGATATCTCACCCATTCTGCAGCCTCTCAAGTCCACCATCTGCACTTGTCCTCTCACTGCAAGGAAGGGGACTAGCAGAAGAGACAGAATGGGTAAGCCACCTAAAATAGAACACAGGATAATACGTGCGACACTGAAAAACCTTCCTTGTTCCATTGGTGACATATACCCCTGGCTCACATACACCTTTCTCACGTGTCCTCTTCCCCTGTTAGTGCAAAGGCATTCTTGTCACAAGAGATTAATAAGATATTATAGACTTAAATAGTTTCCTTTGCCTTTCTCCTACTGAGTCATTTAAAAAATTGTGTTTCATTCCTCCTAGAAGTTCAGCCAAAAATGGGCAAATAATAGGCTTCCTAATTTTTTCTTCTGTGGGAGTGTATCTGTAGCAGATTCACATTTCTTCCTCATTCAATGGCAATCGGAGGGATTCCTCCCTCCCTCATTTTGTTGTGGTCTCTACATATCTCTGAAAATATCTCTTCCAACTTAATTTTCCAATGTGGTGAAACAGACAAGTGTGTCTAACACAAAGTGAACAGGAAATAAGAAAATATTTTTATGCACAGAGAATGCAAGTGCTGTCCAAAGTCAGTTAATTAAAAAACATCAATCTATGCAAACATAAAGAAATAGTCCAGCTGGGAAATTAAACCAGTTTAGAATTCAGTAAAATCTACTTATTTCCAGTGTGTCTCTAAGTTTAGAGAAAACATTTTGCTTGAATGTTTACATAATCGTGTGATGGGATATTTCTCCAAAAATATTGTCATTATCCCCAAGGTGAGTATTTTTTCTTTTGTCTAGAATTTATGTAAGGTAGTAACCTATGCTTTGTAAATCATACATATAGACTGGAACTAGAGGGACAACAATTTTTTTCTGCATCTAAACTCAGTTTGGATGAAATCTTGAACTACTATGGTATTGTACTTCTCAGATTAACAAGGGGGGGGGGAATTAGCAAAGAGCAAAGGTAAGCTCTAAAGAATTTGGTTGCTTGGGTCTGCTTGATAAAATGTTTTGGTTTTCCTTATAAAAAGAATTAATATTAATTGCAAATCCTTTGGTGATCAAAAATACAAAGGAAATGCAATCAAATATTGGTACGTGGCTCTCACTATTGCGAGTCAAATAATGTTCTCACAAACAATGGTGACTTGTTTATCTAACCTCATTGTTCCTTATAATGACTTTTTGGGATAGTTAAGGGAGATTCCATTAATCCCATAAATGTTTTTAGGAGAAAATTTTCTAAAATATGTGGCAACCTTTCTTTTTTGTTAGGCTTATTGAAGATAAATTAAACTTCCTAATGGATAAGGGAAATCTCATAAACACTCATTATTTTGCAGTGCTGAAAGAGTTGAGAGTGCTAAAGTACCAATAGCAATCCTCTTCATACTAGCTAACATTTGTGATCATATAGGATACCGTGTGTGGGCATACTTTTAAGTGCTTTATTCATTTAACTCATTTCATTCTTAGAAGAACCCTAAGAACCAGTATAGCTCTCAATGTTGCAGATGAGTTAGACGAGGCACAAGGGCAAGATAGTTTAGTAATTAACCCACAGTGGCCCTGCTCAGAGGTGTTAGTGCCAGGATTCATGTTCAGGCAATCTCTCCCCAGAGCCTAACCTCTCAGGTTTTATGGCCTCTGAGATAGGCATGGGTTCAGGCTCATGTCTGAATTTTGGCTTTGCCACTTGGTGGTTGAGTGAAGTGGTAAGTTGCCTAACTTTTCCAAGTTCTCATTTCCTTATCTTTAAATGGGATGATAATGGTACTGACCTTACACGTTGCAAGGAGAGAATGAAATAGTGCAGGCAAAGAACTTGGCATTTAGGAAGACATTGAGATGTACTAGTTTTTTGTTGCTGCTCTTTTTATTTCTCCTCTTATGCAAAAGAGTGAGAACCCACATGTGCTCCTGTGATACGGGGAAATATCGTTCACTGGAAAAATGGCCCTCACATTGCTAATTTTGGTTTGTTTTTGAAACTGTGATTATGTTTTTTTGTCCTTGTTGGTTGTCTGCTGTCCCTTTTTGATGCCTTGGGAGGGCAAGAGCATAGGCTCCCAAAATCTACGTTACTTTTCTAAGCCACAGTTTCCCTGCTATAAAATGGGGATGGATATTTTTAATAAAACAGCTCCACCGAGTTGCGAATATGGTATTGTTGTTTTGTGGTCTGGATAAGAATTTTGAGAAAATACTCTATATCTTAAGATGCCCTCGGTATAACCTTTCTAGTATGTGATGTTTTCCACAACTTTATTTCCAAATTTGTCTCCTTACTTTAGCATTTTTTTTTTTTTTTTACTTTAGCATTTTAAATTTGGTCAGAACCAACTCATTCATTCCTTCTTATTTTTCCCAAATGCTTGATTGCTTTTGAATGTCTCCTCTGTTTGTCTTTCATTTCTCAGTGCTGGCAGATTTGGTGTATCTGTTGCCATCAGTTGGGGTGGTTTGGCGGGGAAGGTTTCCCCAAGGGAGAGAGCATTCACCATCTCTTTTATGGGTAAAGCATGTTGGCTTCAGTTGCCAGTTTTGACACTTTCATCTTGTTGAAATTGATTTTATGTATCTTTCTTGAAACAGTTATAACTCCATTCTCTATTTTCCCGATGTTGTTTGTACAGACCTATTTCATCTGGTTCTTTTTTGTCCTTGTATAGAGCATATTGTTGTTGTATAGATAGAATATAAATAATTATAATGTCTATACTTTTAAAGGGAAAATACTACACAGTTGTGTGTGGATGAATTGTTAGGCGTGAAAACAACAAGCTGATGTCAACTTTCAAGTTCCTTCTCTGCCTGTGGTAAAGGCTCCTGAGCCTATTGATCAGTCTTAGTTCAGGCTGGGGGAAATGGTGTGGAGGATACTGGCAGGGAAAGTTCTGTTGTGGAAACAGTTACATCATAGGGAGAAATCATAAAAGAGTATGATACACAAAATCTACCAAGGGATCCTTGATATCTATGACATTATTTTTAAGAGCTCTCAATTCTTTTTAGTTTTTAAAATCTGGCAATGACTTCATTCATCTGTTGGCACTTTAGGCTTAAAACTTTTTGTTATTTTTGTATGGTTCAAAAAAATAAAACAGTAGTATTTAAGGGGTAACATGAAGAAGTATCACTCTTGCCTGTTTTTGATCACTTCATTTTTACACATTTGCCTCATCTTCTTTTATTAGTTTCATATCTTTGAAATATACAAGCAAAGATAAATATATATATTTCTTATTTATCCCTTTCTTACACAACTTTCTTCTTCCTCTTCCTCCTCCACCCCTCCCCTAACTCTCCCTTCATCCTCCTTCTTCTTCCATAACAATATATCATAGGCATCTTTCTATATCAGTATCTAGAGATAAGTGGGCATATTAATGTACATAACTGATTTTATATAGATACACACTTGGCTTATTTTTCCTTTTTTTTTTCTGCTACAAATAATGCTATAGTGAATAACCTTGTATGTGTGTCAACTAGCACATGGGAAGTTTACCTTGGATAAGTTCCTAGAATTGCAATTGCTAGGTGGAGGAGGGAGAATGCATTTGGAAGTTTTAGTTATGGCCAAATGGCTCTCCACAGGGCACATGCATGTTGGTCAGCAAAGTAGGAGGTGCCTCTTTGCCCTCAGTTTTGACAGCAGCATATGTTATCAAATGCTAGGCTTCTGAGAAATGTCATATTGTAGTTTAATTTTATTTGAATTTCATTTATTGTAAGTGATATCAGGTATTTTGGACAGGTTAAAGGGTGTTGGTCTCTTTTCCCTCAATCCCTAGGTGGGTTTTTTTTTTTTTTTTTTTTACATATTAAGGGAAATTAGGCTTTTGATTATCGTATGAGTCATAATTTTTTTGGCCAGTTTGTTACTTATTTTTTGGCTTTGTTTAAAGTATCTAATAGAAATTTTAAAAAATTTATGTAATAAATTTGTCAGTCTTTTTTTTTAAATGACTTTTGGACTTCGATCACAGGTCAGAAAGGTCTTCCTCTGTCCAAAGTTATAGAGGAAGTAGTCAGTGTTTTCTTCCAGCAATTTTACAGTTTCATTTTTTTATATTTAAATTTCTGATTGTCTTGGATCAAATATCCAGAATGTGATTCATTGTCACAGCATTATGCATTTTATTATTACTTGTTTTTCATATTTTTAAAAATTATAATTCCAGTATAATTAACATACAGTATATATATATGTTTCAGGGGTACAATATAGTGATTCAATAATTTCTACATTACACAGTGCTCATCCCGGTGAGTATACTCTTAATTCTCTTTACCTATTTCACCCACCCCGACTCATCTCCCCTCTGGTACCATCTGTTTATTCTCTAAAGTTAAGAGTCTGTTTTTAGTTTGTCTTTTTTTCTTTGCTCATTTTTTTTCTTAAATTCCACATATGAGTGAAATCATATGGCATTTGTCTTTCTCTGACTTATTTCACTTAGCATTATTCTCTAGATCCATCCAAGTTACTGCAAATGGCAAGATTTTATTCTTTTATATGGCTGAATAATATATATATACATCTACCACCTCTTCTTTACCCATTCATCTATCAATGGACACTTGGGCTGCTTCCATAATTTAGCTATTGTAAATGATGCTGCAGTAAACATGGGAGCACATGCATCCCTTTGAATTAGTGTTGGTTTTTTTTTTAAGATTTTTTATTTTTATTTATTTATTTATTTATTTATTTATTTATTTATTTTTTTAAGTTTTCTTTATTTATTTATGATAGTCACAGAGAGAGAGAGAGAGAGGCAGAGACACAGGCAGAGGGAGAAGCAGGCTTCATGCAGGGAGCCTGATGCGGGACTCGATCCTAGGACTCCAGGATCATGCCCTGGGTGGAAGGCAGGTACTGAATTGCTGAGCCACCCAGGGATCCCCCTGAATTAGTGTTCTTATATTTTTGGGTTAAATACCTAGGTGTGCAATTACTGGATTTGTAGGGTAGTTTCATTTTTAACTTTTTAAGGAAACTCCATACTGTTGTCCACCATGGCTATACCAGTTTGCATTCCCACCAACAGTGTATGAGGCTTCCTTTTTCTCCATGTCCTTGCCAACACTTGTTTGAATTTTTTGATTTTAGCCATTCTGACAGGTGTGACATTGATACCTGGTTGAGGTTACACCTGTCATTTCCCTGATGATGAGTGATGTTGAATATCTTTTCATGTGTTTGTTGGCCATCTATATGTCTTCCTTAGATAAATGTCTATTCATGTCTTCTGCCCATTTTTAATTGGAGTATTTGTTTTTTGGGTGTTGTGTAAGTTCTTTATGTGTTTTGGACCCTGACCAGACAAATCATTTGCAAATATCTTCTCCCAGTCAGTAGGTTGCCTTTTAGTTGTATTGATTGTTTCCTTCACTGTGTAGATTATTTTGATGTAGTCCCAACAGTTTATTTTTGCTTTTGTTTCTCTTGCCTCAGGAGACATATCTAGAAAAATATTGCTGTGGCCGATGTCAGAGGAATTACTGCCCATGCTCTTTTCTAGGATTTTTATGGCTTCAGGTCTCACATTTAGGTCTTTAATCGATCTTGAGTTTATTTTTGTGTAAGAAAGTGATCCAAAAAAACCAAAACAACAACAACAAAAAAAAGTGATCCAGTTGTGTTCTTTTGTATGTTGCTGTCCAGTTTTACCTTACATCATTTGTTGAAGAGACTTTTTCCCATTCTTTCCCACTTTTTCCCATTCTTTCCTTATTTGTCAAATATTAATTGACCATGTAATTGTGCACTTATTTCTAGGCTCTCTATTCTATTCCATAGATCTGTGTGCCTTTTTTGTGCCAGTACCATACTTTTTTGATTATTGCAGCTTTGTAGTGTATCTTGAGGTCTGTGATTGTGATACCTCCAGCTTTTTTTTGTTCTTTTGCAATATTGCTTTGGCAATCCCATACAAATTTTGGGATTATTTGTTCTAGTTCTATAAAGAGTGCTGTTGGCATTTTGATACAGATTGCATTAAATCTGTAGATTGCTTCAGGCACTATGGACATTTTAACCATGTTTGTTCTTCCAGTTAATGAGCATGGAGTTTTGTTCTATTTGTTTGTATCATCATTTTCTTTCACCATTGTTTTAAAGTTTTTAGAGTACAGGCCTCTCACTTCCTTGGTTAAGTTTATTCCTAGGTATTTTATTACTTTTGATGTGATTGTAAATGGGGTTGTTTTTTAAATTTCTCTTTCTGCTACTTTATTATTAGTGTATAGAAATGCAATGAATTTTTATTTATTGATTTTGTATCCTGTGACTTTACTGAATTCATTTATCAGTTATAGTAGTTTTCTTGGTGGAATCTTTAGGGTTTTCTCTATATAGTACCATGTCATCTGCAAATAGAGAAAGTTTGACAACTTCTTTATCTATTTGGATGCCTTTTATTTCTTCCTGTTGTCTGATTGCTGCAGCTAGGACTTAGAGTATATGCTGAATAAACGTGATGAGAGTAGATATCCTTCTTGTCTTGTTTCTGATATTAAGGGAAAAGGTGAAAAGCTCCTTGTTTTTCCCTGTTGACTATGCTGTTAGCTGTGTTTTTTTTTTCATATATGACTTTTATTATGTTGAGTAATATTCTTTCTAAACATACTTTCTTGAGGGTTTTTTTTTTTTTTATCATGAATGGGCATTGTACTTTGTCCAAATGGTTTTTCTGCATCTATGGAAATGATCATGTTTTTCTAATTTCTTTTGTTTATGTGATGTTATCACATTGATTGACTTGCAAATATTGAACCACCCTTACATCCCAGCAATAAATGATCATGGTGAATGATTTTTTTTAATGTATTGTTGGAATCAGTTTGCTAATATTTTGTTGAAAATTTTTGTGTCTCTGTTCATAACTGATATTGGCCTTTAGTTCTCTCTCTCTCTCTCTTTTTTTGTAGTGTTCTCATCTGTTTTGGTATCAGAGTATTGCTGGCCTCAGAATAAACTTGGAAGCTTTTGTTTCTCTTCTATTCATTGGAATTGTTTGGGAAGAATATATATCAACTCTTTTTTTTTTTAATTTTTTTTATTTATTTATGATAGTCACACAGAGAGAGAGAGAGGCAGAGACACAGGCAGAGGGAGAAGCAGGCTCCATGCACCGGGAGCCCGACATGGGATTCGATCCTGGGTCTCCAGGATCGCGCCCTGGGCCAAAGGCAGGCGCCAAACCGCTGCGCCACCCAGGGATCCCTATATCAACTCTTCTTTGAATGTTTGGTGGAAGTCATCTGTGAAGCCATCTGGTCCTGGACTTTTGTTTGTTAGGAGTTTTTTGATTACTGATTTAATTTCATTGCTGGTAATCAGTGTGTTCATTCAAATTTTCTATTTCTTCCTGATTCAGTGTTGGGAGATTATATGTTTCTAGGAATTTATCCACGTTAGCATGTAATTTTTGATCATATTCTCATATAATCCTTTGTATTTCTATGGTGTTGGTTATTGTGTCTCCTCTTTCATTTCTGATTTTGAGTCCTCTTTCCTTCTTTTTTTTGGTGAGTCTGGTTAAAGGTCATTTTCTTGATCTTTTCACAGAAGAAGCCCCTTGGTTTCATTGATCTATTCTATTGTCTTTATTATTTTCTAGTTTCTATTTCATTTATTTCTGCTCTAATTTTTATTATTTCCTTCTTTTCCTTCTACTGGTTTTGGGTTTTACTCCTTTTTTTTTTTTTTTTTTTTTTTGGTAGCAATTTTAGGTGTAATATTAGGTTGTTTATTTGAGATTTTTCTTGCTTCTTGGGGTAGGCCTTTATTGCTATAAACTTCCCTCTTAGAACACCTTTTGTTGCACCAAAAGACTTTGGACCATTAGTTTTTATTTTCATTTGTCTCAATGTGTTTTTAATTTTCCCATTTGATTTCTTGGTTGACCTATTCCTTCATTGTTTAGTAGCATGTTCTTTAACTTCCATGTGTTTGTGTTCTTTCCAGACTTTTTTCCTTGTGATTGTTTCCTAGTTTCTTAGCTTTGTGGTTTGAAAAGATGCATAGGATGACTTCAATGTTTTTGAACTTGTTGAGACTTATTTTGTGGCCTAATATATGATCCATATGCACTTGAATGTGTATCCTGCAATTTTGGGATGAAATATTCTGAATATCTCTGTTAGATTTCTCTGGTAATATGTCATTCAAAGCCATTGTTGATTTTCTGTCTGGGTAATCTATCCATTGATGAAAGTGGGGTGTTTAAGTCCTCTACTATTATTACTATTAATTATTTACTTTATGTTTGTTATTAGCTGCTTTATGTATTTGGGTGCTACGATTTTAGGTGCAAAATTCTTACATCTTTTTGTTGGATTGATCCCTTTATGATTATGTGTGTCTGTGTTTGTCTCTTGTTACAGTCTTTATTTTAAAGTCTTTTTATGTAAGTCTTGCTACTCCAGCTTTCTTTTCACTTCTATTTGTATGATAAATGATTTTTCACCCTTTTACTTTCAATCTGCATGTGTCTAGATCTGCAATGAGCCTTTTATAGGTAGTATATACATGGGTCTTTTTTTTTTCTTCAATCCATTCCATCACCTTATGTCTTTTGATTGGAGTGTTTAGTTCATTACATTTGAAATAATTATTGATAGGCATGTTCTTATTACAATTTTGTTACTTGTTTTACAGTTGTTTTAGCAGTTTTCCCCTGTTCCTTTCTTTTCTTGCTCTCTCATGGTTTACTGTCTTTCTTTAATAATATACTTGGATTCTTTTTCTTTACTTTTTTGCATATTTATTACCAGTTTTGATTTGTGGTTTGATTTGTGGTTACTGTTAGGTTTATTTATGTCATCTCATGCATATTGCAGTCAATTATATTAAGTTGATGGTCATTTAATTTAACCTATCCTTACAGCCCTAAAATTTTACTCCACTCCCCTCCACATTTTATGTATGTGGTGTCATACTTTACATTCTTATATTTTGTGAATCCCTTGACTGATTTGTACAGATATAATCAATTTTACTGCTTTTATGCTTCCTACTTTTCTTACCTGTGCTTATGGTGTTTCTTTCCACTCACAGAGTCTCCTTTAATATTTCTTGTAAGACTGGTTTAGTAGTGATAAATTCTTTTGCCTGAGAAACTCTTTATCTTTCCTTTTATTCAGAATGAAAGCCTTGCTGGAGGGAGTATTCTTGGATTCAGATTTTTTTCTTTCAGCACTTTGAGTATGTCATGTACCTCCCTTCTGGCTTGCAAAGTTTCTGCTGAAAAATGAGGTTTCCCTTGTACGTAACCATTTTCTTTTCTCTTGCTGCTTTTAGAATTCTCTCTTTAACACTGCTTTTTCTCATTTTAACTATTATTTGTCTTGGTGTGGACCTCCTTGGGTTGATTTTGTTAAGGGCTCTCTGTGTCTCCTGAATCTGGATGACTGTTTCCTTCCCAAGATTCAGGAAGGTAGCTTCAGAAAGTAGCTGCTATTTCTTCAAATAAATTTTCTGCCCCCTTCTTTCTCTCTTTTCCTTCTGGGATCTCTGAGTTGTGAAAGTTATTATACTGGATGGTGTCTATGAGTTCCCTTAATCTATTCTCATTTTTAAAAAAAGATTTTATTTATTCATTCATGAGAGATACACAGAAAGAGAGAGAGGCAGAGACACAGGCAGAGGGAGAAGCAGGCTCCATGCAGGGAGCCTAATGTGGAACTCGATCCCGGGTCTCCAGGGTCAGGCTGTGGGCTGAAAGCAGCACTAAACCACTGAGTCACCTGGGCTGCCCTATTCTTATTTTTATTTTTTATTTATTTTTATTTTTAATTAATTTATTTTTTTCTTATTCTCATTTTTAGTTACTCTTTTCTTCCTTCCTCCCTTTCTTCTTTCTTCTTTCTTTCTTTCTTTTCTTTCTTTCTTTCTTTCTTTCTTTCTTTCTTTTTCTTTCTTTCTTTCTTTTTCTTCTTCTTCTTCTTCTTCTTCTTCTTCTTCTTCTTCTTCTTCTTTTCTTTCTTTTTTTCTTTCTTTTTTTCTCCTTCCTTCCTTCCTTCCTTCCTTCCTTCCTTCCTCCCTTCCTTCCCTTTTTCCAGCTTGATTGCTTTCCATTACTGTTTTCCAGGTCACTGATTGGTTCTTAGCTTTCTAGTCTATTTTGCATTCCCTTTAGTATTTATTCACTTTATTCTTTTTAAAAAAATCTATACCTTTACTTTTCAGTAAGTTTATTTTTTTAAGTTTTATTTATTTGTTTAGAGAGAGTGTGTGAGTAGGGGGAGGTACAGGGGGAAAGGGAGTGCAGAGCTTGTTGTGGGGCTTGATCCCATGACCCTAAGATCATGACCTCGCCAAAACCAAGAAACAGACACTTAGCTGACTAAGCCACTAGGTTCCCCTACTTTTCAGTAAGCTTAAATTCTTGAGGGGTATAGCATTACATGGGTGCTGTGGCCAGTGGTTTTAGTGGGAAATTTGCTTTGGAATTTGGCATGAACTGTGCCACTGTTTCCATGAGCATGAGTTACTTTCCCCCAGATTACTCTGGTTTTATTTGTTTTGCACCAGGAGTCACTGTGTTTTTCTTTGGTTTGTACACATAAACACATCTTTTGCCTAGATAGAATTCAGTTTCATCTCAAGCATAAACATCTTCAATTTTAAGAAGAGCTGTGTTTCACCTGGTTCTGGAGACCCCACAGATAGCCAGCAAAAATGGCCTTGGACCACAGCCTTCCAGACATACTCATCATTTTAGGAGTCCTTTCCCAACAGGCCTCCACTGGCTCCAAAATGTTGGCACTCTTTAGTGCATTTTTAATTTCAGTTATTGACTTCCTCATTTCTGATTGGTTCTTACTTAGGTTTTCTGTCTCTTTGTTGAGGGTCTTAAGTCCTCCACTCTTTTCTCATGTCTAGTGAGTATCTTTATGACCATGATTTAAAATTCTCTATGAGGCATCTTATTTATCTCTTTTGCTTAGGTCTCTTGCTGTTGTTTTGTCCTGTCCTTTAATTTGGTACGTATTCCTCTGTCTCCTCATTTTGTCTAACTCTCTGTGTCTATGTGGTAGGAAAGTTAGCTATGTATCCTGCTCTTTAAGTAGTGGCTTTGTGAAGAAGAGTCCTGCAGTGCCCTGCAGCTCAGTGTACCCTGTTCACCAGAGTCTAGCACTTCAGAGGTGTCTCCTATGGGTGTTGCCTGTGCCTTATTCTTGTGGCTGAGCCATATTTGCCTTTAGTCCAGTTGTCTGTAATGGCTCTCTTTGCCCAGTGTGGGACGGATTTGGTCCCTGTGTTGTTAATGGGCCAGTCTGGGACTGTCTTGGGCTTGAGCTGGTTCAGACCAGGCATTTGCCAGCTGCAGTTGAACTGGACTGCAGAGTATTCTTCCTGTGTTGTCTCCTGAGCAGCTTTTGTTGCTGGGCAGGGCATATAGTCAGACTGGGTGCCTTCCCCCAGTCTACTGCTGAGGTCACTTTCAGACTGGTATGTGTGGTTATCTTCCATTCTCCCTGGGGCAGGATTCACTTTGGGGTGGTTCTAACCCCTGTTAGGGCTGCTTGAACATTGCTAGACTTGTGGTGCTACTTTGGATGGACTCCTGCTAAGGTCGTGTTGGAGGGAGTGGGTCTGTAGGACAGCATGGAGGCAGGGGTGCATGGTGTTAGCAGGATTTGTGCTGATCTGGTCTGCTATGAGAGGTGACCTGGAACTTCTCTGGAAAATTCCTGCTCAGGTTGGGTTGAAGGGCACTGGTTCACAGAAGAGCATGGAGGTGAGGTGTGCTGTCAGCAAGCTAGGTGGACAGTGTTCATGCCATTTCTGTAGGTGTTTTTGTATTTAAGCTGGGTGGGGGGAAGGAAATAGTGCCCATTGTTTTTTTGTTGTTGTTTGTTTATTTTGTTTTGGGGGAAGTTTCCCAAAGATCCTTGTCTTGCCTCTGTAGCACATGCTTTGAGATTAGTAAAGAGGTCTCTCTCCGATATACCCCCGCCATTTTTTTTTTATATGCTACTTCTATGCTGTATCTCTATGGCACTGTTTGTTGTGCTTTATCTTTAATGGTGAGGCCTCCATTTCCTATCTCTCTCCAGCTCTGCTAGTGCTGACTTCCTTATTTTAAAGTTCTAGGTGTTAAGTCCTGTTGATTATAAGGACTCATGATGTTAACCCCCTCTGATTTTCAAAGCCAAATGTTGTGCAGATTTGTCTTCCCTGTTGTGGGTCCTTTGTGCCAGAAATGTCTGGTTGGGGTCTCCTCCTCTGTATCCATGGCATGCTTTTTTCCTGCAGATAATCCTACAGGTCAGTTTGGCTTTAAACTGCACCTCTGCCTTTCTTACTCTCTTTGATGTGGCTCTTCTCTACATTTAGCTGTGGAGAGTCCCCTTTGCCAGTTTTTGGGTTGTTTTTTGGGTTATTTCCACTGATGTGGGTGTTATCTGGGTGTATCTGTGGGATGAAGTGAGTCAGATATCCTCCTACTCCACTGTCTCCTTTCATAGCACCATATATTTTAAAAAGCTATCTTTCCCTCACTGATTTGAGATGTTGTACATATTTGGGCCTATTTTTGGACTTTGTGTTCCATTGGTGTCTATGTCTATTTGCATGGCTATAATATAGAAATTTTTTTTTCCTCATGAAGCTCTAAATAATTAAAAAGAGTTGTAGAAGCCTATCAATCACAGGGGCCTTTACCTCTTTACACAAAATGATCTGAATTTTGATCACACAGTGAGAAGCAATAAAGTGACCTAAGAACTTAACTCAAAAACTATAAAAATATTGAAAAGAAAATTCATGGAAGTCTATGGGAAATCATAAATGAAGGCACAGGAAGTTTTTTCTCCAGTATTTTGATTTGATTCTTCATCTTCTAAATTCTCCATTGTAATTATAAAATAAAATAAAAACTAAGGTTAAAATCTCATTTTCAAAATAAAATAAAAATAAAAATATTCCAATTATTTGACATTGTAGACCTGTGATATTTGGTGAGTTAATTATTCTGACCAGAAATAAAATACTTGTTTGGATATAGCTTATTGTCTGTTCTTGCTTCCAGTCTAGCCTTCCTCATCTTCATTTTTGGTACCACTGTCAGTGTGATCATTCGTAAATATGATCATGCCAATCTCCTATATGAATGGTTCAGTGAACCTTTATTGGTTGTATGATAGGCTGGCTGAAGTTATTATTAATGTCAGCAAAGCCACCTAAAAGTCAAAAATTATTTTTGAACTTTAATTATGCTTTATACAGAAGTGATAGATACAGGGAAGAATGAAGCAATGCTTGTCCCTGGCCCTATAATGTTTATGATCTAATGGAAAATGCTCATAGGAACCAAGTGATTATAGAGAAGTGTAATATGGGCTGTAATAGGATATTAGGCTACCCGTTTAGCCTTGTCACCTACAAATACCCCACTCTCCAGCTATGACAAACTGTGCAGTCTCTGGAGCTAACCACTCTTGCTCCTCTATATGCTTTTGCATTTGTAGCATTTTCTTGGAATACTGGGTCTATCTGGTGGATTCCATCATGACTCATACAAAGCAGCTTCTCTGGAAAACTTTCTTGTACCTTCTGTGGGGAATTAGCTCAATGCCTGCCCCACCCGACCCCTGCCTCCTTTGTGCTTTCATTTTACTCTGTATATACTTGTCTCATTCATTTGTCTTATGGTATTGAAGCTATCTGTTTGCTTTTCTACCCTTATAAACTGTGAGTTATTTGGGAATAGGGATGGCAGGAATGGGTCATCTTACTTAAATGATAGTAATTTTGTGTATAATCAACTCTCTGGAGGAGCTTTGCTAAATAGAAGACAAGTAGTAACTGAAGGAAATGGAATTATTTATTGGATAGTAGGAATGATCAAAAGAGAATGCAAATTTGATATTTACTCTGATGTACATTTCTTGCTTTCAACACCAGAAAAGCATGGAGATAACTGTTTTCTCTAATTTTCTCATGTTATCCACCTTTTTTTAATTAAAAAGAAAAATATAATTCTATCTCAGTGACTTTTTTTCAAAGGCCATAAAGCTTAAAAGTATCATGTGTGGGATGTACCACTGTAAATACAGGTGGGTGACCTAGTGGCTTTAATACTATATTCAAAGCAATCACAGCAGTGATATACTCAAAAGAAGCTTAAGATGTTTCTATTTGCAGCCCACAGAACTTGTCTAAGGACATATTCTTTTAAATACTTAAATCAGTTGTCTGAACAAAGGAATCAAAGTGATTAAAACTTTTTTTTTAATTGAAGTACAAGTGACAGCCCATGTTACATTAGTTTCAGGTGTACAACATAGTAACTCAACAGCTACACATGCTGTGCTTACTGCAAATGCAGCTACCATCTGTCACCATACAGTGCTATTCCAGGATGACTTTTTTTTTTTTTTTTTTTAATTTTGGTCTAAAGAGGGAGAGAGTGATTGTTAGGAAGTTCTTTTTTCAAGGAAACCACAATTTCTGGACAGGTTGGTGGTGTAACGGAGGAAATGGGAGCAAAAGACAGGGATCTAGCTTAGCAGGCTTGGTATGCTGTGGAAAATATTCTTTGACATATCTGGAAGGGAAATGGTGAGGTTAGAATAGATATCCCTTGTGGATATGTAGAGGGAAGATTTGAGGATTATGAGTTTGGAGGAAGGAAGGTATTTCTGTGAAAGACCATGAGAACTTGAACCCGTGTAGTGAAAGGAGAGAGGAGGTAGGAAGGGAGACAGGAGAACCATTTTAAAAGAAGAATCACAGGACTTGATGAATGGTCAGATGTGGAAATGGCTGAGACAAAGGCGGGTTTCTGAAAAGTCTAGCTGCTCCTTAGAACATCCTGTTGAGAATATAGTGGTTTTTGCATGATCATTGATGTTGAGGTCCTTTTGATAGTCTCACTGTTGTCTGTCTCCTGCCTTTGAGTCAAAAGCAGCACCACCAAATAACAAAAATGAAATAATTTCCCCCAAATACACAAATCCAGCTTTATCTGATTATCTTTCCTTGTGCTTTTTATTTTTAATATTTATTGAGTATTCACTATGTATTTAGCGACTATTTAAAGAATTTACATGAATTAACTGATTTATTCTCACAAGAACCCTATGAAGCAGGTGGTTGTTTTTGTTTTTACAGATGAGGCAATTGAGTCTCTGACTGATTAGGTAATTTGCATGAGTATCCCTTCCAGCCACTGTCAGTTAGTGGCATTTGGGCCTTGAAACTCAAGCAGCCCACCTCCCAATCTTATCATCTCAATCATTATATTTTACAAATGGAATTGTTTTCTTTTTTCTTTTTAGATTTAATTTATTTATTCATGACAGATACACAGAGAGAGGCAGAGACATAGGTAGTGGGAGAAGCAGGCTCCCTATAGGGAGCCTGATGTGGGACTAAATCCCAGAACCCTGGGATCACAACCTGAGCCAAAAGCAGACACTCAACCACTGACCCAACCCAGGTGCCCCAGATGGAATTGTTCTCTTAATTTCTTCTTCAGATTGTCCATTGATGGGGTATTAGAAACACAGATGATTTTTGTTTGTTGATCACATACCCTAAAATTTTGCTGAATTTGTTAACTTGAGCAGTGTTTCTGTGGATTGTTAGGGGCTGCTGCCTCAGAGTTTTGTTAGATATTTTTTTTCTTTCCAAATCTGTCTCTATTGATTTAATCTAGAACATCCAGACCTTAAAAAATATCTTTTTTATAGATATTTAAAATATCATTTTAAATGATATTCTTCTTCTCCTTCTCCTCTTTCTTTTATTGTTTGGTTTAGAGAATTTGTTTGTTAAAAAAGAAAAGACCTGGGGCACTTGTGTGGCTCAGTTAAACTTCAGACTCCTGATTTCGCCTGAGGTCATGATCTTACAGTAGTGAGATCTAGCCTAGGGTGGGGCTCTGTGCTCAGCATGGAATATGCTTCAGATTCTTTCTCCTTCCCCCTCTACTCCCCCTCTTCCTGCACAATCTCTTCCATAGATAGATAGATAAATAAATAAATAAATAAATAAATAAATAAATAAATAAATCTTTAAAAAAATAGACCTAAAAATGAAGAAAATATTTAGTAACATTTTGAAAGTGCTAAATAAGTAAAGTGTTAAAGGCAAGCAATGCTATAATCAATTAAGACCACCATAAGGTTCTGTGGATTGATTTGTTTTGGTTGGAGAATTAAGTGGAATTACAGCAATATCAGTTACTATGATCAAATGACCCTCATCTAATTAGGTAATTTAGATAGCCCACTCATCCTGGCAAATTGTGGCTGCTTAAATCTGTTCTTGATTTGAAGGAAATGTGGCAATTTAACTTCCTTTCATAGTAAAAAAAAATAACTTGTTCCTCTCTCCTTGCTAATTTATGGTTCCTTGAAAGTCAGGGTTGACTCTTTGTTTCCCAGATGGGTCTTCCCTTCCCTTCCCCTGTCCCACGTCTTTTTTTTTTTTTTTTTTTTTTTTTGAGTTTTAAAATTAATATCCTTTCATTTTTATTATGCATTTATAAGACATATGTTGAATTTTACTGACATTAATGTAAGATGCTAAGACCACATTCTTTTCCCACCATTTTAATGTCTGACCCAGACCAGTGCTTCCTGCTTTTGAAACCTTGACCTTCGCCCCTGGGTTATGATGGATATACAACAAATGGAGCATATCATAGCATTTCAGGACCAGGAGAGACCTTGGAAGTCACTTTCTGGTGAGAAATTGTAACACTCACTCCACACTCCTATTTTCAGGATTTCAGTACATCTTGGAAATGTTGATGCATATGGTGCATATCTCATTCTCAGTGTCATAATAGAGAAATGAAGACATTTACCTCCAAGTTAACAGAGAATAATAAATAGCAACTAATTACTTATATTCAGATACAGTGCTCTGGCTTCTGGTTCTCAAAGACAGGGAAGGAAAAAGCAGAAACCAAAAATCACGGTAAAGGAGAAGAGTTAGAGATTTGCCATATCTTTTCTAAAGATCTATCACTGAATCTGTGACCCTTTGAGCTGAAGTTCAGTGCACTAAGTTCTCTCTGACAGTGTCATGGCTTAGCTCTTTCCCTCATATGCACAGACATCCAAGTTATAATATCCCAACATCCCTCACATATTCTTAACGACACTGTAGTCTGTGACTCCCCAGTATTTTACATGTATTTTATGTTAACTATTAGATTATCTCTAATATAATATTGTATATTTCCAGAAAAGCACCTGGAATTGTAATTAAATGTTTTTCTCTTGATGTTGGTCTGTAAACCGCAGAAGGTTTTCTCTTCCTAGTACACCATAGATTCCAAGAGGTTGTGGAATGTGTCATTCATCAGTATATCCCAGGACCTTACAGAGTATAGAGACATGAGTAAATACTTGCTGAATGAATGGGTGGATAAATTAATAGTGTATGTACTTCAAGGAGTGATGAACTACAGTTTCTTCCTTGGCTTCCTAAAATGATTAAAAGTTTTTCTGAAAAGGGCATATGTACAACATGCAGGCAAAAGTGAGAAGTCACTGACACCTGGTAGAGGCTCAGCAATTATTGTTAGGTTGACATCCTAACAATATTATGAAAATATGGAAGATTTTAGAGCAAATTCTCAGTTTGATTTTCTGTAAAGATGATTTTTATATTTGTATTGGCATTCAAGACTCTATAGGTAATAGAAAAGTAAATATAATGACTTTCTTACAATGCTATTAATATTATTTCAACTGTGACTTTAAGTTTTTCTAATTCATTATTTGATTCTTCTTGCATGTCATATTGTATAAGTCTGTATCTACAATCATGATGTATTAGCTTCAGTATGAGTTAAGAGCAATAATGTTCAAATTCTATTGCCATTATTTGGCTTCATAATTTGGCTTTTAAACAATTTAGTGAGAAATCCACACCAATGTTGAGAACCATCTGGGGATGGTTCTCCATAGTATGTGGAATTTGAAACCTTGTGACATTGCACTCAGAGGATTTGGGGCTGAGGGCCATATTTTTTCAAAGGAAGAATACAAAGAAAACAAAAATGTATAGTTGAAATAGTTATTGTTATAGTTGAGTGAGAGAGAGTAGAAGAGAGAAATAGAGATAGCTCTCACCTAACTAGTGTCTGGTTGGTGAAAGTGATGGTATTTTCTTGGGATTGGGAAAGAAAAATATTAATTGGTCATTCTGGTGGTTAAATATATGTGTCAGGTTGGCAGGGCCACAGTACCCAGATACTTGGCCAAACACTGGTATAGATGTTGCTGTGAAGATTGTTTTAGATGAGATTAATATTTATTTATTTATTAAAAAGATTTTATAATTTGAGAAAGAGCACTAGAGAGAGAGAGCAAACACAAGTTGAGGAGGAGAGAGAGAGGGAGAAGCAGGCTCCGCAGTGAGCAGGGAGCCTGACATGGGGCTCCATCCCAGGACCCTCGAATCATGACCTGAGCCAAAGGCAACTGCTTAACCAACTGAGCCACCCAGGTGCCCCAAGAATAATATTTAAATGAGTAGGTTTTGAATAAAGCAGATTATCTGCCAAAATGTGGGTGGGCCTCCCACAATCAGTTGAAGGCTATACAAGAAAAAGGACTACCTTCCCCTGGGGAAGAGGGAATTCTGTTAGCAGATTGCCTTTGAACTCAAGCTGCAATAGCAACAAGTATTTTCCAAATTTCCAGCCTGCTGCTTACTCTACAGAGTTTGTGTTTGCTAGCTCCAACAATCATGTGATCATTTCTTAAAATCTACCCCCATTCTCTCCCCCCTCTCAGAAAGATATACACACACACGCACACACACACACATACATACATTTTATTGTTTTTTTTTTTTCTTTCTGAAGAACCCAATATAATAGATATTAAAATGTCATCTCTTGGGGGCACTGGGATGGCTCAGTTGGTTAGGTGTCTGCCTTTGGCTCAGGTCATGATCTCAGGGTTCTGGGATTTAGCCCTGCATAGGGCTCCCCAGTCAGAGGGGATCCTACTTCTCCTTCTCCCTGTGCCCCTATCCATTACTGCTCTCTCTCTGTCTCACAATCCCACTTTTCTCAAATAAATAAAATCCTTTAAAAAAATTAAATGTTACCTTTCATCAGTTTGTGTGTTTTTCTCTTTATAACTGTTATCTTGGAACTTTCAACGTGTTCAGTAGGCCCTCACATCATTTTGTGTCAGGGGAACATGGTACATCACCATACCAGGGCAGGAAAAATCTTCACCTGCTGGATAATAGAGGATCTATGAGTTGTATCATCAAAAATTTCCCCTGCCTGCTGGAAGTAAGCATGAAGAAGTAGGGAAAAAATTAAAGATGAGAACCCTACTTTTAGACCCAGATAAAGGAGCTTCTAGTTGGAGAGGAGGCATGGCAAAAAAAAATGACTGGCTTCAAATAAATAACTGAGTCCTCCGCCATTCAGCTTACACCTGCCCCAGTTAAAGCAAGGATGCCTCCAGAGCCCAGGTTTAGCATCTGTACCCTTCTTTCCCATTAGCTGTTTTACCAACTTTTCTTATGCCTCATGCTCTTTGTCCCTGCACCTCCCCCCATCACCTCCCCTCCCCAGCCATGCCTAAGCTCTCATCTATTTCCTTATGGTCCTGCTAAAAGGCTGGAGGTAATACAACCAAAACTTTAATGGAGCATTTACTATAATATGTTAATTACTGCTCTGAGTGCTTTGTATATCTCAAACCATTAAATCCTTACATGGATCCAATGAAAGAGAGTACTATTATCATCCCAGTTTTATAGGTGAGAAACATTCAGAATTTGAATAAGTTCCTTGAGGCCAAATATGTCATGGTAGAGCATAGATTTGGACTAAACTAGTCTGAGTCCAGACCTTGTCCGATTCAGCTCTGGATATGACAGTTAATGCTGAGGTGTAAAGGAATGGCCCTGGCTTCGTTAGTGTACCATTCTTTCCAGTCAGATCTGGATTTCATGATGATTTCCAGATATGATATTTCCTGATCCTAGAACCAGGGCAATGGATACAAGAGGCTCCCATCTCTTTTGTACTAACTCTCCAAAAATAGTGATAGATTGCATATTCTTTTCCTTTTTCCATTATTTTTTTGAACTGATAACTGATTTACTTTTATATTATTTATGGCAACATTATTTTTCATCTGTGTAACAACCATTTCCGCTTCTGAATCTCTAACTTATGGTTAAGCTGGTGTTTCAGAATTAGGGAGCATTTTATTTATTTATTCTATTTTTTAGAAGGCATCTTTGTTTTTTTTCTTTCTTTTAAGATTTTATTTAAATTCAAGTGAGTTAACATATAGCATAGTATTTGTTTCAGGGGTAGAATTTAGTGATTCATCAGTTGCATATAACATGCAGTGCTCATGTCATCACGTGTTCTCCTTAATGCCTGTCGCCCAGTTACCCCATCCCCCCACCCCTTTCCCCTCCAGCAACCTTCACTTTGTTTCCTGTAGTTAGAAGTCAGGGTGCATTTTATCACTAGCTAGACAAATTTGCCAACAGTCATTCATTTGATGTATATCTATGGTTTTTCTCAGCTACATTGGCATCATAGAAGAAAGCAGAGGCTTACTCAGAGTCACCAGGGAAGCATACTAAGTTTGAAGAAATTTCTCCTGCAAATTAATAATGACCTCATATTGCAGATGAGGGCTCTGAAGCTAGAGAGGTGAGGTAATGTGTGTAGAAGCACATTCCTGTTGAAACTTGTATATAATCTTAAAGGATGAGTAGGAATTAATAAAGTGGAAAAAAGTAGGAAGAACATCCCAAGGGGGAGCAAGGAAATGGGGTTATTTAAGTGCCTGGGATGCTGAGAGAACTCTAAGAGGTATGGGCTGGCCAGAGATGGGGCGAGTGGTGGAAGTGACTCGAGAGGCAGGGGCAAGATGGTTATATGCATTACTCTGAAAATTAAAGGCAGCTACTAAAAGATTTTGGGGAGGCCACATGGTGAGAGATGCCTTTGAGGAATACTAGTCTACCATTGACTTGGAGGATGGGTAAATGGGGGGAGAAGGTGAGATAAAGAGCGATAAGGGACCGTGGTTGGTGTAAGTGTGTCGTCTACTCAGTCTCCCTTCCCTATTGTTTTGGCATCAGCATCTTGGTCTTTTTGTTTGAGATTTGCTCCTTTCTTACTCCTGTGTTTTTGGTGAAGTTTCCAGTTACTGCCCTATGCCCCTTCTCTTCAGTCAGAGAGACGCATACATTTCCTAGGCATGAGCATCCCTTGTCCGTCGTGGCATCTCACCTCTGGGTACTCTGATCTGTTTGAGAATAGGCATCTGACTCCAGTTAGGTCAATCAGATTCTGGGACTAGGGTTTTAAGTACACTAATATGGAAGACAGAAGTGTTCTTTCTTTCTTTCAGAGTTCCTAAAAAACAATGGGAACCTAAGTCTGCCAGTGCCCATTGATTCAGTTTCCTAGGGCTGTCATAAATAAACTCCCACAAACTGAGTGTCTTCTAACAATAGAAATTTATTTTCCCCCCATTCTGGAGGCTGCAAAACCCAGAATCAAATTTTTGGCAGGGCCATACTCTCTCTGAAGGTTCTAGGGAAGGATCCTTCCTTGTCTCTTCTAGCTTTGAGTGGTTTCTGGTCTCTAAGAGTTCCCAAGATTATTCTTCTGATTTTGTGGGCTACTCAAATTTTCATCCTTTCGGAAAATTACGTTTCCCCACATTTTTTTTTTCTTTGCTTAGGCTGTATTGAGTTAGGTTTCTTTCCTCTCCTACTACAACAATTCTGATAAGTACTGAAATTATTGCAGCATTCCAGGTGGAGAGAGAAGCAGATCTGAGCTATGGCAGTGGTGGTAGGAATTGGTTTGAGAGGAATTTAGTAGGTGGAATCAACAGGGCTTGCATTCTGTTTAAATTTGGGCTTCAGAAAAGGATAAATCTCTAATGATCACTGGGATGACTGAGTAGATGATGGGGCCATTCTCTGAGAAAGAGATTAAAAAGATTATAAAAATGCATGGAATTTGGTTTTTGCAAACTTCTGTAGACTATGAGTATATAAGCCTTCTGAAGACTTTGCTTTCTTGAAGTCAGGGAAACATTTGTTTTTATATCTATAGTACTTAATATAATATATTGGGCACATGGTAGGTGTGCCATGATGTTTATTCAGTTAAATATGAAAATTGAGATCTTGGAAGGCAGGATCTCTTTAGCCAGCAAAACATATGACACATGTTCTTTGGCCCGAACATGTATCAATGCTCAATGCCCTGTAGTGTGCCTCATTATGTGTAGAAGATTGTATGCCAAAGATCACTGGAATTGTATTCAGATGGCAGTCACTAAATCATTTGAAAGAGGGGAAAAAATTAAACTCATAGTGTCATTAGTAGAGAGGTTGAATGTAAATCTGTTAACATAAAATAGAAGATGCCGCCTTCTAGGACAAATAAGTTTAAGCATTTTGATTCCCCCTGCCCACATATCTTTCTCTAAGTTATATAATAATGGAAACTCCTTGAGGCAAAAATCATGTTTTACAGCTGCTTATGGCAACTTGTAGTCCAATTACATGTGATAATTGCTCAATAAATTCTTGCTTAAAATATCTGTTTGGATGTCATGATAACATGGGACACTGCTAAGGTATCTCTTTAAGGAATTCATAATACATCAGTATAGTGCTTAAATGTTTGTAATTAATTCTGAGCATCTCAAAATGTGCAGTTGGAATTCCTAACACCCTGAGAGATAGTTTGGAACAAATGCAGTTAATGATAAATGAATGTGTTTGTGTGTGAACTGGTTAACAGATAGAAAATGTAGTAGTTTTATTTTTTGAGGGTGGTAGTAGTATTGGAGATAGACATTAAAATCTTTTTATTAACTAATGGAAATCAGTGACTACATTTGGCAGTCTGAAGAACATATTTTTGTATTCAACCTCCACAAATAGTGCAGGGAAGTGTACTTGCTATTTATTTTTGCACAACACAGTTATAAAGGATTTTTAAAAAACATATCTGTAGGCCAACAGATGAATTACTATTTCCATTCAGTTTGGCCATAAAGAAACTTAAATAGCTGTAGAACATAAAATCAATTGTTTTATTGAATCTGACAACTTTATATACTTTGTGAAAAATCATGCTAGGTGAAATTTAGAATCTTATGTCTCTGTTGTATGGCTTTCTTTGTCCACTTCATCTTGCAATTACTAATCCCTTCTTTAAACCAGAATGCATGTTTTTGGAAGTCAAGATATGTATATTTAAGTAAACTTCTCATGAATATCATGTGTTCTAACAGGACTTGAGAGCCTCAAAACTTCCTGTGGCTAATTTATTAGGGATGATTGGGGTAGTAACCCCCTCCCACCCTCCTTTTTAAACATTTTCTTTTATAAGACTTAGCTTTTTTTTTTAAATCTCATTTTTCTATGATATGAAGGACTTTCAAAATTAGATATTTTTTTAAAGTCATTTCCCTAAGATTACAAATAATGAAGTAAGTAAGATAAAAATTCTTGTGTGCAGCACTTTTTTAAAACAAAATGACTTCATGCAACAGAATCACTCAAGTGCTTCCAGTTACATAAGTGACTCTCTGGGAGTCAGACACCTAATGAGGGACATTAGCTTTCCAGGCCAGTAAGTACCATTTAAGGAAAGCACTGTGGTGATTTGCCATACAATAAAGAAGAGTAATGCCTTGCAGTTTTACAGTATCTTTCTTCCAAAGAACTTACAGTGTTATTACATAGATCATTTCTTTTGTCCTGAAAACAGTTCCTGGGTAGTGTTCTTTATTAATATATTGTTCCCAAGGCTCCCCAAGTAATTTATTCAGTGGTGATTATTTGAGATCCTACTATGTGCCAGGCTGTTACTGGGTTGATGGAGCAGTGTAAGGTTTCATGCACATCTCTGAGTAGCTCTCTGTTGAGCAGAGAGATCTGAGCAATCATTATAACAGAGTGTGGCTAAGGGTACAGTAGGGGTGAATGCAAATGCCCTGGCATCCCAGAAAGTAGAGTAACCTTGCTTGGAGGATGAAACTGTAAAGCTTTTAGAGAAGAAACTATTGAGGAGAGTTTCAACAACTCCATAAATTAAGGATGGAGTCTCTCTCAATCCAACTTATTTCCCAGGCAGAGACATTCTCTATGTTCAACTTCCAGAACCATGAAAAAAAATGGCTTAGGAGATGGGAGGAGTTTGGGAAGGAAGTCAGAAGGGGATCAGAATAATTTGAAGGTCTTCGAGAAAAAATTTTTCACATATCTTCCAGAGACTCCGCTCTTCCCTACTCCTTTTTGTGAATCACTGTTAATGATGGGAGCGTGTATCAGTTCACTTGTACTGTGCAGAAAAATGTGGGTAGCTTCTGCCCTAGGGAGTTATTTGGTCAATTGGAAGAATGAGCTTTATGTGAAGTTATTATCTATGAAATCCTATTCTTACTTTATTTGCTCCATAAAATAGATTTATTATGAATTAATTGAATCTTCAAATCCAAGGAAAAGATGTTCTATAAATGAGACATAAGTAAACGCAGCAATAAATGACCTGTGGCGGGGTGAAATTCCCCTTCTTCCTTGGTTAGTGACCGGCTAGTTGTACTTTTCTTCCCTGAAGACAGTACTAGTTGGATCTGCAATTGGCTAGGTTCAGTCAGTCAGGATTTACGAACTGTAAGACAAGCTGTTGAGGAGAATTATGGATTTTCTATCATTTCTGTGACAGTGTTGGTTGAGAAGAAATTTTTTTTAGAGATGAGGGGTGATCATGGTAAGGTACCTGGGTGAGCAGTCAGAAAAGTTAGGCACTGATCCTGCCTCTGAAATGAAACATCCCTGTCATTTAACCATTCAGAGGTTCAATTTCTTCAACTATAAAATGGGATGTTTGGATTTAATGATATGTCAGTTCCTTCCAGGTATAATATTTTATAATTACATGGTTCTATGAATGAACCTTTTTATAAGCATTTTATGTTGGAATAGTATGGCGATAAATAGGGTGACTTATGCCCAGGTTTTCCTGTTTCTCTGGAATAAATTCTTTTTAAAGATTATTTATTTGTTTATTTGGGGGAGGAGGAGAGGGAGAGAATCTCGATCATGACCTGAGCCAAAATCATGAATCAGATGCTTAACCAACTGAGCCACTCAGGTGCCCCACCCTGGAATAATTTCTGATAGTGCTTTCTCATGCTCTCAAGAGTGTCTTGGTTTAGACAACAAATTATCTGGTTGTAAGGGATTTACAAACATTACTTTAATTCTCGTAACAATTCTGTGAGGTGGATATTATTATCCCCATTTTCCACGTGAGAAAAATTATAGTCTAGAGAAAATTGAGGAATTTATTCAAAGCCTCATTACTTATTAGTGGTAATTCTGTCCTGGTGGTCTGACTTCAGGTGTTTTCACTGCACCTTGAGGCCCAGATCAAGTGCCATTTTTTTGTAGAAAGCTATTGCTGGCTCAGTCCCCCATATGCTTTCCTTTAGCGGGTCCTGCTGTTTGTTTTTCCTGCTGAAAATTGTCATTGCATACATAAACATGTATGTGTCAGAGGCTTTTCTCATTGGACTCTGTTCCATCGTGAGAGCAAAATCCCTGTCTTGTTTAATACTGCATCAGCAGTGTTCCTCACACTTTGCTTGGGTCCATGTTTACAGGCACCTGTACTATATTTATTAGAGCGCTTGCCAGTGTGGGATCAGAAGTCTTACTTTCCAGTTTGAGCTCACCACCAAGGTGGCTGCTGTGACTTGGAGAAAGGTTGACTTTTTCTGAATCAGATCCAACAAAACTAACTTTCAGAGGCCGTGAGGATCAGAATGGATAATGTATGAAAAGACTGAACATTTGTCATTCAAATGAACATTTGACAAAGCTTCTCTTTGTCATGCATCCCCCTAAATCCTCAAGGAGATGGTCTCACAGGAGGTAGGGACCTTATCTTATGACTGCCTGACCCTTTAGTGACAAAGCTGGGAAGTAGCAAGTGGAGGCAGGATTCCAACTGGCCTACTGGACACACCTGTCTTGTCTTTGGGATTTAGTGGCAAAGGTATGGTCATAGAAATAGTGAAGCAGTCTTGGAAATTCTCAGCTAAAGGGTCTTATAGGGTCAGGATTGTAGTTTGTATTCTGCTAGGATTCAACAGCTATCTCAGGCTCTCCTGTTAGGGCCTTGTTCTCAGAACCTTTTGCAGCAGCAGAATGCCCATGTCTCTGTAAGTGGGGCTCCAGAGCCCTCCTCCTGACTGTGTGCTTGAGTCCTGTCACATAGCCAGAGGCAGTGTCGTGTCAGGTTTGGGCCGTGCTTTGCAATGTGTAACTGGTGATACCATCTCCACGGAGTCAGTGAGGTTTTTGTAGACACTTACCCCAAATTGCATCATTAAAAGTTAATATGTTTTCTGAGCTTGCAGAAATCTTTCTTTGAACAGTAAGTATAAGAAGTTAAACTGGAGCAGAACAGCAATAATGAACACAACCCTTTGGTTGCAATAATACTATTATAAAATGAAGTGCTGCCCTTCAGCCAAACCCGCTCTTCAATGTGAGGCTCTGCTGAGACCACCTAGGGGTACAGAGCATTTTGAACGGTGCCTTGTGTAAGGGTAGGAGCTGAATAAGAATTTACTGAAGGAGACGAAATCTGTGTCAGTGATTCAAACCATTTGTTACTTTGTTCAATGACATTTGCTCCTTACTAGGGGAAAATGTCTTTTTTCTGAGATTGTTAATATGAGGTCCATAAATGAGTACAGTTCTGCAGATGAATTTCACAAAGCATAAAAAATTCCTTCACGTTTGCAAAATTATGTGTATGATCATTTTTACAGGAAACAATTTATAACTTTTATGATTCTCAAAGGCATTCTGTCCTCATTCTCACTTTAACTGCCTGCCTTCCAATTTCACTGTAAAGGTATTATTTGGGCATGAGATGCAGACCAGAGGCCAAGCAGAGGCCATTCTGACACCTCTAAAGTTCTACTTGAGTTGGCATCTGTCTACTTACCTACATCTGAGAGAGTTTCTTTGTGATGCACCAAGTACATGACCAAAGTGCTAAATGAAAGAATAATTTGATTTATGTAGGCTGGCCTGTGCCATTCTCTTGGCATTTGTCCTCACCTCCAAGGAACTCTAAAATCATTTGAAATGTCACTGCCATGGCCCTGAAAAGTTCCATTAGGTATTTTTTTTCTTTTAACCATGTACTGAACTTGAGCTTGGTTCTCAGCCTCTCCATAGATAAAATGGAATGTGTAGGCTGGTTGCTCATGAATGAATCATCTCTTTATAGCTAGAATTATTCCCCTTAGCAAAAGATATGCTGGGCTTAGGTGACGAAAATTTAGAAGCTGCTTAACTTTAGGTAACAGAATTTTTAGTCTCTACCATTAAACACTTTAAACAGAAATACTCTTCTGGTGGTGAGGCTTATAAAAACATAACAGTTCTCATAAAGAACCAGAAAAATTAATGCCTGTGATTATTTCAGCTATGTTAGTTTATAGCAAAAAAATGGTCTATTTTTTCTGTGCACTTTTGGGGTTGAATAGGAAGTATTTAAAAAAAAAACACACACAACTTAGTAGCACATTTTTATCCAGTTTCAATCATTAATATTTTAGTCTAAATATTTCTCTCCGGACATGATCAGAGGGTTGTTTATAATTTTTAAAACCACTTAAGAATAGTATCAGTATTCATTAATTTGGTTTGTATATCAAATTGCTTTTGAAATATTCAAGCTTTGTTGGAGCTTTTTCTCCCCCTCCATGCATGAGAAATTTTAAGAGTGTAAGAACAGTTGGCATCAATTGTTCCTTCTTGAATTCAGTTAAGCTTATCACAAACTATGTCATGGCTAGAGCTTAACGTGTTGTTCTCCTTCCAGAAAACCATTTGCCAAATACAACACAGTTCGGTTGGTGGGAAAGCTGTAAAGCGTTCACATTTAACCTAGAATTCTCCCCCTAATATGCAAGTTTGGAGCTGAGGAAAAACACTCTGATAAATCAGTGTACCTGACTATCGCGTCTTTCCCACTTCTGAAAACCACAAAAGCAGAAGCAGCCGTTACTGGATCCTTAGCATGGAGTTTTCTGCTCTGAGCCCATTTGGAGCTGTCATTTAATAATTCGAAACAACATGTGAGGGTGAAGGGTGCCTGGATGGATGACTACAAATGTTATAAAAAACATGATTTTGCCTGAAGACTTGTAGCCTAGATATTTGGCCCTGAGTATGGAGTCTCTTTCATCTTCATCTCATTTGGTAATTAGCACACTGACCCTGTGCAGACTAGAAGCATAGAAAAACATTTTGAAAAGTGCAGAGGAAGAAGTAGGATTAAGACAAACATTTATATAACCAGGAAAAATGACCCGGGGAAGACGGGAAATCTGGTGACACTCTGTTTACCCTCAGCAATGTTAAAATAGTTTGCAAGTGAAACAAAGCAGAGCCCCTTGAATAAATCACTAAGAAAGTATAAGGATAGACCAACAGCCAAGAGCACGTCACAAGCTACCCGTGTGATGTGATTCTCTTCTCTTATATCAGACAGACAGCTTTCTTGTGAATATTGTTCCTTTTTTTTTTTTTTTTTTCCCTCTTCCCAGTTATTCCCATCATGGAATCATGTGAAACTGAGCTGTTACGAATCAGAATTGGAAGTGGATGAGAATAGCTTACAATATCAGAAAAGGGGAAAACATCAGAATGTTTGGGTATTGGGTCCTAATCAACACCTAAATGTTAGTCTAAATTGGAGACAGTTTTATAAACCTTGAATATTAAAACACACACACACACACACACACACACACACACACACACACACAAAACCAAACAAACTGCATAGCAGTTTCATGAGGGGCGAAAATCTCACTTATTTTTGAGATCACGTTTCCTATGAAAAGCTTGGCTCTTCCAGGCTCGGCGTGGTTGGGGACAGTCTCCATCGAAAGCTAGAGGCATAAAGCTATCAGAAAGTCAACTGAACTTTCTTAACTTGTGTGTAAGTGGCTTTGGTTTAGTGCCAGGTAGTTTATCTACAGGGAAAGATAAGCTCTTTTGTAAACAGGTCTCAAAAGTTTGCTAGTCTGACTGCTTGCCAGTCAGAGGCTAAGAGCCCTAACCTGGTATCATGAGGATGCCTGTTGATGTGTGAATCATACCCCTGCTGTCAGAATCCTCTGGGATGTCTGTAGAATGACTTATGTGAGTTTTGCATTCATGCATTCATTTATGAGTAGTATTGTTCCAGGTGCAGATGAATGAGACAAAGAAGCAGTCAAGAGTTCTTTGGCCTCAAGAAGTTTCTCTTCTATTTGAAAAGTCAACAGTTGAATAATCAAATGAATTGATAAAGTACAAAATATGAAAAAGGCTATGTCAAATAATAGATAAGTATTTTAAGTTATATGTGCTCTGAATTCAGGGAAGACAGATTGTATAGGCTAGGATAATCAGGAAAGTTTTTGTGGAAGATGTGACTACCAGACTACCTCTCATTTATATAGTGCCTTATTGAAACAGCTGGATTTTAGATACATCATATTTTGAGTGTCATATTACTACTGCCATTTTAAAGCTGAGGAATGAGGTCTAGAGAGATGAACACCTGGCTAACACTTGCACAGGTAGGAAGGCGTCCTCACACCCCGGTTTTCCACTGGAAGTCTAGGACCAATTCTGCTACTACTCTGTGGCCTCCTTGATGAATAGGTAATGCAGTCAATCCTCGTTATTCTTGGATTTCATAATTGAGAACTTGCCTACTTGCTAAAATTTATTTGTAACCTCCACATCAGTACTTGCGACACTTTTGCAGTCATTTACGGACATGAGTAGACTGGTTGATGATTTAGCTCACCCAACCTATGCATATTCCCAGCTGAGGTCGAACAAGGCAACAGTTTGCCTTCTTGCTTCAGTTCTCCCACTGTAAACAAGTGTCCTTTTTGCAGTCAGTTTAGCTGGTGCTTTTGCTAAAGCACCATTTTTCAGAGGCTCTCAAGTGCGGTGTTGAAGTGCTATCTGGTGTTCCTGAATGCAAGAAGGCTATGCAATGTGCCTTGTGGAGAATATGTGTGTGTGATGTGCGTTTCAGGCATGAGTTACATAGAGTTGTTGGCTGAGAGTTCCATGTTAATGAATCAGCGACATATGTTAAATAAGGTGTCTTTAAGCAGAGACCTGCATCAAACAAGGTCAAGTATTAATTGTTTGACAAAAATGTTGACTGGAGGCTCACAGGAATCAAACCCTGTCTTTCTCCTAAGAGCAGTGGTTTGGTATTCCTTACTTTTGTATTCATGGTGGTTTTATAGATCATAACTATGGCAAAGATCATAGCTGTGCTATCATGGAGGGAGCAGTAGGTGGGAAGATGTGACAGCAAGAAGAGCATGAACAGAAGAACAGAATGGGAGAAACTCCTGGTTGTGTAAAGAATAGGAAATAGACAATTCTAACAGGCTTCAAGGCTGGAGAGCACTTGCAGTAGAGAAGGTGGGTGCCAGATTGTGGAGGGTCCGTTAGATCCAGCTGATGAATTTGGACTTAATCTTACAAATAGATTTGGAGTGGGGATGTTATAAAGACCTCTTTGGGAGAAGAGTATTGAGGTGGCCTGTGCGGGAAGAACTAAGCTGAAACAGTGGCCAGGAGTTACCTTTCTCTCCAGGCACTTGCCTCAAGTGACAGGGATTTATGGGTGGAACAGGAAGCTGGGGCTCTCCAGGTCTTGAGCATTGATATTGAAAGCACAGAGTGAAGAAGTTGCTGACAAAGGTGAAGGCGTCTCAAGGAACTGGAGGAAGTTCAGGGAGAAAATTCAAAACAACTAGGAAAACAATTTAAGAAGGATCTTTAACTGAATGAGGAGCCAGTGTAAATTTTGGAGTCTGTGTGTGGTGTGGTTTTTACTCCTTCATGTGTGTGAAAACAGGGTTCTGAGACTCGGCAACCCCAGGAGTAGGCATGGAGACTGTTAAAAACAATTCCAAATATGTGTATTTTGTTTCGGGAGTTGGCTCATCGGGATCCCTATGTCATGTAACAGTTACGGTATATTTCTAAGGCAAGAAGAATAGGGCTATTCTTTGTGAGGCTGGTTACCTTCTCTGAGGACTATTATATGAAGTTCATTGTTTTCCGTTCAGATTCACATCTCGTATCAGCGTGCATGCACACGCAATCGCACACATGCACACGTACATGGTGTCCTATTGCATTCAATGAACCATGACAGTACAGTACATAACTGGTACAAAAAAGTCTATGGCTGTTTTGGAATAACAGCGGACTGTGTCTGACGTGTTGAGAGTGGCAGGTTCAGATTTCTGAGGCTGGCTGCCCTGAAGCAATCTCTTAATATTTATCTTGTAATATTTCTGTTAAAATTGACTTTCAGAAATAAGTGGAATGAAACTATTAGTGAGTCACCAAGCTTTATTTTTTAATAGATCTGGATGAGTATGCCTTTCTGAGCTTTTAATTTCAGGAGAATTAGGCATCAAGATAAGTTGACATGACACTCATATTTTTCCTCTACAACTGACGGTTTTTCAGCCTTGTCAAGGAATCTCAAACTGCTGATGTGAAAATAGGTCTCTCATGGGGAATTGAATTTTTGCCCTATCAAGTAGGATTCTCAAACTTGAATACAATTTCCTCAGGGAAGCCTTTCCTTTGTCCCTGGTTTAGAATCGATCTCTTCCTTACTTAAACTTTCTTAGCCATTTCCTGCATTAAATATGTGTATGAAAGTTTGATCCTGGGCCTATAGATATACACTTGATATGGTAACTCCCTAGGCTGATTGGATATGTCTTAGGGAAGTACAGTAAGGACATCTCTATGGGGACATAAAGTTACATGATGTCTATAGCAGAATTGAGACCTTTAAACTAATCACGGAAGAAACTCTCAATTTCTCATTTCTTCCCCTTTTATTATTCCTGTCTCCCACAGAGCAAACTCTGGTTCCTGAAATGCTGTAATCCGACCCCCTGCCCTTCCCTCAGTCTTCACATTCCTTTATAATCTTTGGTATTGCCCTACCATCTATTTAGGTCTTTGGACCTTAGTTATTTCTAAACTATGATACTTTGCTGAGGCTTTAAAAACTCCCTGCTAAAAACTTAATTTATTAGTTGATGTGATTTCCCATAATTTGAAGAACTAGACATTATCTGACAAAGTATGTCTTCTTTGTTACAAAGATGAGAATGAGAAACATTCCTTCTCACCTACGCACAGCCTCAGTAATCTGACAATGAGTGACTTCTGATGGGGCAAGTTCTGAGTGAGTTCAGGGAAGAGAAGAGTTTTGACCTGTGCCTTGAAAGAGTAGTAGAAACCAAACAGAGGGGAGAAGAAGGGCATTCTAGACAGTTGAGGGTGTAAGGAGAACATGGAGAAGAGGATATATGTGGTTTTATTCTGGCCAATGGAGTTGACCTGTCTGGCTGGAATTTTCTAGGGAATAATTGAAACAATCTGACACATAGTAGGACCTCAGTGTGCATTAGCAAAAGAGTGAATGGTCATTTTAGTCAAACAATGTGGGTTTAAGTTGTGAAGGATATTGAGTTTCAAGCCAGGGAATCTGGACCTAATTCTGTAATGAATTCTGAAATGTTGAAAATGGGGTGAACTATGTCCTCCTGTGCCCTCATGTGTTCAGTATTTTGTTCTGCCTGTGCAGTTAGTAAAAAAAAAAGGAGGGGGGACATTAAACTACCAAGATAGAAATATCTGTTTTAGTGAAAATTAGAATTTATTAGTTAGATCATAAAAGCTTCTTATTGCATTTAGTACATGTTACTGTAATTACCAAATATTTGGGGATGGGTGATCGTGGTAAATAAAACAGCACAATATCAAAAATTTTAAAGTTTTCTTCAAGATTATGATTCTTATAGAAATAGTGAGGCTGGCATATATATAGAATAAAATAATGAGCCTGGGCAGTAAGCAATACAGAAACAGTCAAATGGAAAAGAGATACAAAATAAAATATTTTATACTATCTACTTAAATATACCTCTGAGCAGAGGTTTCAGATGTTGTATAGATGAAACAAATTTCACAGACTCAGGAGTGAGAAAATATAATGTTAATCCACTTAATCTCCAAGTGCTATCATTCCTGATACAAAAAAAAAAAAATCTAGAACTTTGAAGTAAACACAGTCAAATTTATGTATTTCTCGGTCTAACCAACTTTGTATTTCACTTACTATCCTGGCTTACACACACACTCTCTCCCCTCCCTAGATTAAGTCTATCAGCTTCAATTCTTATAACAATTGAGATGTCTCCAGTCTTGCCTTAATGAGAACTGATATCCACTTTTGCCTAATCCTCTCACTGTACCAAAAGATCATACTCTTGCTTTACCAGCATCTCATGAAATCTAGGCCTGGGGGCTCTTCTCCCTCCCTTCACAGAATGAAGCTGATACTCTCTAGCATTGCATTTAAGGAAATTTAACAGAATTCTGATGGAGGAAATGGCTCTATCTCCTGCTTTGTCCCTTCTTAGCTTGGAAATCAAGATGCTTGCTTCCTTCTAGCTATCACTTGGGAGCCTGACTCTTTTCTACTGTGTTCTTGACCTTACTCCTTGTTGTCTGTTTTATGCTAGCTCTATGTGTTGTCTAGTCTACCATCGGGGTCTGGCTTACAGATGATTGCCTTTACTTGATGGTTTGTATCTTAGTCTGCTTAGACTACCATAGCAAAGTAACCATAGACTAGGTTGTGTAAACAACAGAAGTGTGTTTTCTCACAGTTCTGGAGGCTAGGAGGCCAAGGTCAAGGTGCCAGTAGGGTGGCTTTCTCCTGAGGTCTCTCTCCTTTGTTTGTCGACGGCCACCTTCTTGCCATGTCCTCACATGGTCTGTCCTCCATGGCTGTGCAACCCTAGTGTCTAGTTGTGTGTTACCTTTCCTCTTAAAAGATTGTATGAGAGCCTACTCTAATGGCCTTTCAAACATAAAAATGTTCACATTTTGAGGTAAGGGGTTAAGGCTTCAACATAGGAATTTTGAAGGGACATAATTCCATCAATAGGAGTTTAGTTTTAGAATTCCTTTCCTGGGATGCCTTGGTGGCTCAGCCTGCCCCAGGCTCAGGGTGTGATTCACAGTCTCAGGATCAGGATCGAGTCCTGAATCGGACTCCCTGCCTGGAGCCTGCTTCTCCCTCTGCCTATGTCTCTGCCTTTCTCTCTCTCTCTGTCTTTCATGAATAAATAAATAATTTTTTTTTTAAAAAAAGAATTCCTTTCCTAAGATAGTAACCCATCTCTGTTCATAGCAGCTTTATTAAAAAGACCTACATTCCTTTCATTGAAAATAATTCCTAATCTGGGTCTTTATAAAGATTCCATGCACTATGTTTAATACCTTACAACTGCAACTGCACCAAAAGATTGTATTTTCAGTAGTTTACATAACACACACAAAGATTAGTCTAGGATATGTAATGGTAGATTTTCCCTTTCCTCCAAAGGAATTGATTATTGTTAAAAGAACACCAGAGTTACTTGATTAATGCTGTAATACAGTACACCAAATCCTCTTTTCCCAGAAAATAAAATTAATGAGAATCTTGTTCGAACAATATACATGCTTTTAAAAATGTTCACATGAGGGGTGCCTGAGTAGAGCAGTAGGTGAAGCATCTGACTCTTGATTTTGGTTCAGGTCATGATCTCAAGGTTGTGAGATAGAAGCCCCTTGGAGCTCTGCACTGGGCGTGGAGCCTGCTTGAGATTATCTCTGTCCCTCTGCCCCCTCCCCCAGCCCTCCCACTCTTAGAAAAAGTGTTCACATGGAGTTACATGACACCATCAAGTAAGAAACAATTCGATAAATGATTTTTAAGGGTTGTATTGAAATTGGACAAGATTCAAAATCACTTTGGTGGGGCAGTGTTTTTTTATATGTGTTTACGTTTTCCATTTAGGCTGTTGAAGAAAAACACTCTGAGATTTAAGATCAAAGGAACTTTTATAGGGGAACTCTTCTCACACAGGCAAAGGACGGCCAGGGACAGAGCTGCTGTTTCACTTTTAGCACAGCCTGAAATCCAACTTCCCCTTCTGTGGTAGATAAAGTGCCTTGCAAGGGAGGGCGAGGCTGCACTTCAGAAGTCACTAATGATAGGAAACAGTATAACAAGAGCCACGTTGACCAAGGGAACATTTTCATTAGACAGCTCATGACTTGAAAGCAAGCAGTTTAATAATAACCCTTTCTGCTTTTCCCGAGCCACCACTCTCTCCTCTCACCCCTCAAAATGCACATTTTGAAGTTATTTCACTATCTTGATCTTACCCTTGTATTTAAAAATAAATAAACAAAAATTAAATTTAATTTAAAAATTCTGACAGTTTTAAATTGTAGTTTTGGGAAGACACGGTTCATCTAGTGCAGGTTTTCCAACTGCAAAGTTCAGGAAATAGAATCTAAATAGCAAAAGCCTTGGGTCACTTTGCTCCAACAAAGCTCTCACTGTTCCACTTTCCGTCTGGATGAAAGGCGGTGTCCTGAAAGACAGAGGCCTGGAGAATGGGTCTTCAGTTCAGTGCAGCCCTGTCTCCCTCTCTCAACACAGAGAAAGAGGAGCTCAGGCTGGTTTTTACCTTTGCCATCATAAATGTTAACTTGAGGCCTAAAATCAAAGGAGCTGCTCTTTGAAACTCTGAGACTATAACATAATGTTCTTTGCAATTAAAACAGACAAAGCCACCGAATGATGTTCGTGTGAAACTATCTTCCAAGTCCTGTCATTGAGAATTCACACTCCCCGCCCCCCCCCCCCCCCCCCCCCCCCATGCCCGTTGTTTCCTGTTTGTGCTTCTTGCAGGGACCAGCCATTGAAGCTCACGGCTCAGCAGAAAGGACCATTCCTAGCATCTCGGTTTCAAAATCCAATAGGAAGGACTATTTTTCTGTTTTTTTTTTTTTTCCCCTTCTCCTTCTTCATTCTTCATTCTTCATTCTTTCTTTCTCCCTCTCTTGTGGTTTGGCTTCTCAAAACAAAACAAAACAAAACAAAAAAAACAACCTTGGTTTTTTTAACAGATCCAAGAAGTTCAGATGAGATGTTCTTTCCTGTCAAACAGGATCCCAGAACCTTTTGAGGTTTCTCAAGGACTTGTGTCTTTAAGCCGAAAAGTCTGTTCTCTTTCTTCGCTGTTGCCAGAAAAGTAATTAGGCCATTTTTCTAATTATAGTAATCTTCCCCAAATGGCATATAACTTCAAATCCAAATGCCATGTAAATTGGCCAACAATACTGTGCCGTGAAGCACTTTAACAAGACAGTTTGAATGTAGGAGTATCACGTTGTGCGAGGGCAGAATGTGTTCTCTGTCCCAGTTACAACCGAGTTTTCTTTCTCAGTGTCCTGACCAAGAGGCTCCACTATTTTAGTGTAAAGAGCAGGGATGATAATTGCTCCTGTCACTGGCATTTTGTGAAGAGTTGTGTCTGTGTTGCATAAGTTAACCTCCTTTTAGAAAAAAGAAAAAGTTTATTTGCAGCAAAACTGAACAAGATTAAATTGTGCTCATGTTATTACATTGATGAAAAAAATCTCTAGATATAGTAAGAGTGAGGTTCCCTGTGTCATAGGACATAGAACTAGATTTTTCTCCCCCAAAGAATAATCCTCTTGTCTTTAGTCTTTTCTTTTATGCTAACCAAGGGAAAATTAGGTTCTTCTGGTAAATTTTGCGGTCCCAAATATGCTCCCAGTAGATTAATTGCTGCCTTCTCTTGCTCCATTTGTCAAAAAAAAAAAAAAATTTTTTTTCCAAATAATATATCCTGGAGACACCTGATTTTTCATTGCCTACTCACTCTCCTGGCCTTAATTCAGTGGATTTCTGGACTGGGATAAGGGCACCATGAAGAAGTCTCTAGAAAATAGGAGTGGGCACTGAAATAACAAAGAGTTAATAAGGGTTGGATTTCTCCAGGAAATGATGGAGGTATGTTGATTGAAAAAAGAAGAATGAAATTGGACGGGAATTTAGAAACAAAAATGGAGTGAGCATTATGAAAGGTACAATAAAGATGTGCCACAGTTCCCGGGTGGTGTCTGGATGATGCTTTGCAGCACTAATCAAGACTCCTTGATTTCCACAAAAGGTGCCATTAAACCATTAAGACATGGGTGCAGGGAGAAGAGAATGCATGAGGTGGATATTTTCAAGTATTAGGTTGGATTGAATCCCAGTTTATTAGTGGTTTCATTTTGTTTGCAAAAAAGTACAAATTCCTGAATTATTTTCCCAGAAATTATGTTTCATAGGTCTGAGTTAAGGTTTTGGAATCTGCATTTTTAGCAAGCTTTCTAGGTTGTTCTGACGAGGTGGTTCTTAGACAACACTATTATTAGTTGATTACTAGCCAATACTATTAGGTATTATGTGTATTATATATTACACTATTAGTTGGTTATTAACTAACACTCTTTCTCCGGGAATTTTAAGGGACGTTGGCTGGCAGATTAGCCCAGAGCATTGACAGTGCAATTTGGAGCCAGTACCAAGAAGGGAATTCAAAGAAGCGAAAAATACCTTGTAGGCAAGAACAGTGTGGTCACACTCAGGTGGGATGAATTAGAAAGTGTTTTTTTTTTTTTTTTTTTGAAAGTTATTCAAAGGGTGGAATAATGACCTGCTAAAGTAAAAATTATGTTGTTAAAGCCGAGGCATGGATTATTTTAAGGGAATGGTTATTCAGATTTTGAGTAGGGAATAGTAAAGGAATGAGGAACACTAAATGTTTTTTAGGGGACGGGATACAAAAATGTACACATAAAGGACAGGAAAAGCTTTCAGCCTCATTATCCAGGGATGTTGAAAAAATATTAGAATGAGTACTTGCCATTTCTTTTTTTTTTTATAAAGATTTTATTTATTCATGAGAGACACACAGAGAGAAAGAAAGAGGTAGAGACACAGGCAGAGGGAGAAGCAGGCTCCATGTAGGGAGCCTGATGTGAGGCTTGATCCTGGGACTCCAGGATCACACCCTGGGCTGAAGGCAGGTGCTAAACCACTGAGCCACCCAGGGATCCCCAGTGCTTGCCATTTCTAAAAGCAAGCAGACATCTTCTGCAAAGAAAATCTATATTACTCATTATTATTTCTGTGGAACATCACCACACAAAACACAGATCTCAGGCCATTGTTTGAATTCTGTGTGCTCCTTGCAACTTCAAGATAATCTCTCTTATAGAAGCTTTACCTGAAGTGCCTTAAAAAGCCAAGCAGAATAAGAATGCTCTTGTCAAGGAACCAGGGAATCTCAATTTCCTCATTGCTTGGAGTGAAAATGCAGGCCAACAAATCCTGAATTTATTTAAATTTGAAATACGATTTTGCATAAAAATAACTCCCCAACAAACATTTCTTGTAATCTGTTTGTGTGGTCAGTCACATGTAGTAAATTTCTCTATGAAAGAAACTTTTCATAAGGATTCTTTTGTTGGCAATACTTTTATACTTGGAAGCACTCTTGTGAGAAGCCAGTTTTTCAGAGGGGCATATAACCTCATAATAAAAATGCTACTGAATCCCAGGGACTTCTTCTTTTAATCCCCAAATTCCCTGCTTATCACAACCTCATTAATCATCAGAATACTCCAGTGAGGATGGTTGTTTTTTAATAGCATAATTGTAATTTGTGAAGGGTCAAAAGGGGATTTGAATATAAAAAGATTTTAGTCTTTCTGAAAAGTCTGCTTTGGCTCTATTGTCTTCACCCTTAAATTACCTGGAAGGGTGCTAAGGCATTGTAAAAGGTTGAATCAGGGCCATCCAGAGATGCCAGGTTCAAATTCTGGGAACGCGTAAGGGTTACTCTATAAGGAAAAGGGATTTTTGCAAAAGTAATTAAACTAAAGGTCACGAGATGAGATGATTGTCCTGGATTATCAGGTGGGTCTTAATTCCGATCATTGGTGTCTTTATATGAGAGAAGCAGAGAGAGATTGGATGCACATGGAAGAGGCCGTGTGACCCCGGGGGCTAAGAGTGGAACGATGTGGCCGTGAGTTAAGGAATGCTGGCAGCCACCAGAAACTGGAAGAGGCAGAGGATGGATTCTCTCTTAGAGCTTTCACAGCAAAGGCAGCCTTTTGAGTACCCTAAGTCTGGCTTGGTGAAACTGATCTTGGACTTCTGATTTCTTGAACTGTGAAAGAATACATTTCTGTTGTTTTAAGGTCTCAAGTTTGTGGTGATTTGATATGGCAATCCCGGGAAGCTAATGCACAATTTCCTCCAGTCACTCTTCTGACTTACACTCTGGTTTACAGCACAGTAATCACCCCAGAGCTTCTTTAAAAAAATTAGAGTTCTGTGTCTCATCACACATCTAGGGATTCAGAATTTCTAGGAATGAGATCTGAGGGTCTGTATCTTTAACAGACTGTCCAGATGATTCTGACGTGCACCAGGTTTGATAAACATTTCACTGGGATGATGTATTAGTTTCCTATTGCTGCAATAAAGAATTGCCACAAATTTAATGACTTATGACAACACAAATGACCTCCTTCTAGAGGTCAGAAGCCCAAAAATTTCACTGGGCTTAAGTCAAGGTTTCACAAGGCTGGTTCTCTCTGGACACTCTGGGGAAGGAAAGCATTCTCTTGTTTTCTCCAGCTTCTATTGGTTGTCTGTATTCTCCTTGTCCAAAGTACACCACCCTAGTCCCTGCTTCTGTCATCATGTCACCTTCTTAGACTCTCACTTCTGTGTTCCTCTTATAAGGACTATTATGAATACATTGGGCCCACCCAGATAATGCAGGACAATTTTCTTTTAAGATCCTTACCTTTGATTGCATCTACAAGATCCCCTTTGCTATATAAAATAACATTCATGGGTACCTGAGATTGGGACATATATATATTTCAGGGACCATTATTCAGCTTAGCACAGACCACATGGTGACATCTCCCGTAGAGACCATAGATGTAAATCAATCATAGATTGTTCTGCTTAATTCATTATGTATTCATCTGCTTTTTTTGTGCTTATTTTTTTTTTTATCAAATAAAGCCATTTAGTGTCAAAACATTTTCATATGATCACTGTTATCTTTGACGCTTTGGTGGAAGATAGCAAAGCATTACAAAACTGTTGATTTCACAAAAGTATTATGTTATTAAAATGTGGCAAGTTAATCAGTCAATTAATTTTAGGTAATTTCTACGCCTAATGTGGCTTGAATTTATAGTCCTGAGATCAAGAGTTGCATGCTCTACTGACTGAGACAGCTAGGTGCCCGGTTGCAGTTAATTTAAATAGTGAGGCAAGGAGGTGCTCAGATGGAGAGATTTTGACTTCCCCTAAAACTTTATCAGCCCTTTCCCCAACCACCTCCAAATAAGCATATGTTCTAAGTAAAAATACAGTTTTTTCTCTGCAGGTATAGGGTCAAACCATTCCAAATAGAAATTCACATAAATAAAAACTGGTCATTGCTATGCAAGTGTGATCATAAGACAAACCCCATGAGCCTCTTTCCAATCAGTGGACCCTCTCTAAGCATTACCCTATAGAACTTCTATGCTGCATCTTTCACCTTATATTTGTTGATAATGCAGAATTCCAGATTCAAAGTATGTTTGATCATAAGCTGTAGAATGGAAGTACATTCCTGCTTAAAATATGACAGGTGTGTTTATCTATCCCCAGTGACTTATTGACCAATAAACACATGTATTTGTTCTTGAACTTGCTTAATGTCTTGTTTGTGTGGTTATTGCTCAGATTAAGCCTTTCCCACCGCATATCAGGGTGACTGCAGTCACCGAAGGATCCCCAACCTACAGCTCCCTCTCTTCCTTTTCAGCACCTGTTCCCCCATTCAGTATCTCTTCACTTTACTCCCAGTATTATCTTCTAAGCCTGTGGATCTGATTTTGTTCTTCTCCCACTCAGAATCTCTCATAGTTGCCCATGAGATAAAAGTTGAAACTAGACATGACATTTGAAGAAATGGCACTGGAGTCTTCTGTGACCTTAGCCTGTTATTTCATTTTTATTGTGTCCTATACACTTTGACACACCTTGTATTTCATTCCATTTTCTCCCTTTTCCTCAAAGGGTCATATGAAATTTTTTAAAAAGATTTATTTATTTATTTTAGAGAGAGACAGAGTGCGAGTACAGGAGGAGAGATAGAGGGATAGGGAGAGAGAATCTCAAGCAGACTCCACGCCCAGTGCAGAGCCTGACTCAGGGCTTGATCTGAGATCGTGACCTGAGCTGAAATGAGTCCAGACGCTCAACTGACTGAGCCACCTAGGGGCCCCAAGAGTCATGAATTTTGAGAGAGGTATTCTAAGAGAAAACGTTCTTTAATTAAATAAGTTCAGGAAATGCTGTATTATTCACACTCTTCTGGGAACTTCAGAATGCCTGTTAGCGTATCTAGTGGTCTGAGAAGTCTCATAGTCTCAATTGTTTTTGTAAATTTTTATTGAAGTAGGCAAAAATATACTAAAGCACATAGACCTCACTTAGGTCTATGAATTTTTTTGAAGTGAACACCATTTGGACATGTAAACACTATCCAGACCAAGATAAGCGACTACTTCCTGTACTCCAGGAGCCCTCTTCATGCCCACCGCACTACTCAGACTTTCAACACTGTAGATGAGTTTTGCTTGTTTTCATAGAGTATGTTTAGTGTCTGTTGCCTCTTGCTCAGTGTTTCACTTATGACATTCATCCGTGTAGGCACATAATTTGCTGTATTTTTCCAGGCCGCGAGCTGGCAAAGAACTGCCTACAGGCTTAATCCAGCCCACTATTTACTTTATTCAGCCTCGGGCTAAGAGTGATATTGATATTTCTCAAGGCTTATAAAAAAAAGGTATACACACACATACATACGTGTATATACATATGTAACAGAGAACATATATGGCCTGCAAAATCTAAAATGTTTATTATCTACTCCTTTACAGAAAATGGTTGTCACTTCCTACTCTGTGGTATTCCATTGTATGACTATACAATTAACGTATCTCTTGTAATCTTATTTAGCTTATTTCCTGTTTTGGATCATCACAAATAGTGCTGCTTAGGAACATTCTTGTACATGTCTTTTGGTGAACATATGTACACATTTTTTGTTAGGCATGGAGTTGCTGGGCCATAAAATGTGTGGTTTTTGTTTTATATACTACTAACATGTTTTTCACAATAATTATACTAATTAAAATTTCCATGATACATCATTCCATGATACAGTATATGAGAATTCCAGTTGTCCTACATTCTCAACCTTTGATATTGCTGGATTTAAAAAATTTTATCTCTTATTATGTATGTAGTAGTATCTTGTCAGTTTAATTTGCTTTTTCCTGATGAGGTATAATATCTTTTAAAATGCTAATTGGACACTTGGATATCCTTTTTTTGTAAAGAGACCTGCTAGTATTTTGCTCATTAAAAACCTGGTCTTTCCTTCTCTTAATTGATACATGTATGTTCTTTTATACTATGCACATAAACCCTTTGTCAGATGTATATATTGTAAATACCTTTTCCTGCTCTGTGGCTTGCCTTTTTACTTACTTATGGTGTCTTGAGATAGTTGGATGTTCTTAATTTTAATGTACTTCAATTTTTCAAATCTTTATGGTTAGTGCTTATTGTTTCCTATCTAGAAAAATCTTTGCCTACCTGCAAAATAGAAAATATTTTTCTTCTAGAGATTTTAATGTTTAATGTTTTGCATTTAATTTATAATCTGTCTTGGGCAACCCCGGTGGCCCAGCAGTTTAGTGCTGACCTCATCCCAGGGCCTGATCCTGGAGACCTGGGATCAAGTCCCATGTCGGGCTCCCTGCGTGGAGCCTGCTTCTCTCTTGGACGGTGTCTCTGCCTCTCTCTCTCTCTGTCACTCATGAATAAATAAATAAAATGTTTAAAAAAATTTTTATAATCTGTCTAAAATGTTTTTTTTTTTTTTTTTTTTTTTTTTTTAGAGAGAGAAGGGAAGGGAGTAAGGACAGAGGGAAAGGTAGAGAGAGAACCTTAAGCAGGCTCCATACTCAGCGTGGAGCCTAATGTGGAACTTGATCTCACTGCCCCGAGATCATGACCTGAGCCAAAATCAAGAGTCAGATGCTTAACTGACTGAGCCACCCAGGCACCCTTAAAACTTATTTTTGTGTTTGTTGTGAGATAAGGGTAAAGGCTTATTTTTTCCATGAATATTCAGTAGATATTCTTGGTAACCCTGTAAAGCTGCAGAACTGTGGTTACTGTGGGAACTGTGTTCTAAATAACAATCCTGGTGAGGCCAAATCTCTATCACAGAGGTTAGAGCCCCAGGAGATCATTGCTGGGAAAATTGATACCCTAGCAACACGGCCTGGCTTCCTGAGAACGACAGACTTTAATCTCCTATCCAATCCTTGTGACTTTGGAAACAAGGCTGGGTTTGTCCAGGTGACACTTAGCCTGCGCCTAACAATAGGAGAGATTCTCAGGGATCCTGGTCACAACACTGTTTTCTAAAGTACAGTTTTCCACGGCAGTGGGTAGGGTTTGTAGGCCTTAAGGCCTGGCTTACCTTCTACTCCCGTGGTTGTTTAAAAAAAAAAAAAAAAAGCTGCCTTTGTTCCTTGAAATGTCTCCCACTGTACTTCTGCCATACCTTTAATGTAAATCTGCTAACCACGTATGTGTGGGTCTGTTTCTGAATTTTCAATGTTCCTTAGACTATTTACATCCATATTTATACGTGAGATTGGTCTTTAATTATCCTTTCTTTTATATGCCATTATCATGTTTTTGTGTCAAGATCATGATGCCTTCATGAAATAAGTTCTGTTCTCTGGAAAAGTTTGTGTAAGACTTATGTTGTTGTGAAGAATATTTGGAAAAAATTTCTTGGTAAATTTATCTGAACCTGGAATTTTCTTTGGGACTATGTAAATTATAGATTAAATGTATTTAATATATTTGGGAATATTCAGAATTTCTATTTTGTCTTGTGTCAGTTTTGATAAGTTGTATTTTTCAAGAAATTTTGCCATTTCATCCAAATTTTCAGATTTATTGCATAATTCATAATGTTCCCTTAGAATTTATCTTTATAATAATGATAAATCTGGGGGATCCCTGGGTGGCGCAGCGGTTTGACGCCTGCCTTTGGCCCAGGGCGCGATCCTGGAGACCCGGGATCGAATCCCACGTCGGGCTCCCGGTGCATGGAGCCTGCTTCTCCCTCTGCCTGTGTCTCTGCCTCTCTCTCTCTCTCCCTCTCTCTCTGTGTGACGATCATAAATGAATTTAAAAAAAATTAAAAAAAATAAAAAATAAAAAAAAATAATGATAAATCTGTAGTGATATCCCTTTCTTTCATTCTTCATATTGATAATTTATGCTTTTCTTTTTTTCTTAAGCTATCTTACAAACTGTCTTCTGGAAATTGCCTTAAGCTGTACCCCACAAATTTTAATATCTCATTTTTATTATCATTTATTTAAAAATATTTTCTCTTTTATAGCATTTCTTCTTTTACTCATGGGTTCTTAAAAACTTATTTATATTGCTTATTTTCAAGCCCTACTTTATGAAATGGACCTTTAATTTTTAGAGACTTCAAGTAGTATATTTTTCCCAAAACAATCCTGGAATTATAGCACACTTTACTCCATTGACCACCACTTTTATTTGTGTTATGATTCTTTTATGCTAGTAATTGTCATGTATTTTAATGAAAAATGAATTTTCCTGGATATAGAATCATAGCCTCATCTGTGTAGTACCCTCGTAGGAAAGACATAAGAACAGTAGCACATCATTTTTAGTGCTTGAATATGTTCACCACCAGCTTTTTGAAGCATGTTGCCACTCTTTATAGTTGTGTTTTTAGATAGCAACTATCTCTGTATATGATATTTGCCTGTGTGATGGAAAGGATAAAAAAAATCTTTAGGATTTTTGGATGATTTTTAATGCAATTTGAAGTTAAAAATGGAACCTTAATAATATATGGCACAACAGGAAGTTTTTTGAATGAATGCTTTCAGAATAAGAGTTTCTGACTGTCTCATGTATTCATGTAGTTAGCTGCGCTATAGAAGTCTAAAGCCTGAGTGGGTGGTATCTTTCAGGGAATAATGATGACTATATAGGATCATATGGAAGTACAAATACTAAAGTCAGCTAAAACCTTGAGTCTTCTTTTTTTTCTTAATGTTCATTTTAGCCCTTAGAATAATATCCTACAAAAGCAGTAGTAGCAAATGTAGACATATCACATAGAAAAACAGAAAATAATCAGAATGTGCCATATATTCCTAAACTTTCTCCAAAAGTTTCCAAACCATTGCAGTGAGAGAGAGAAGGAAGAGAGTGAGAGCAAGCAAGAGGACAAGCATTGTATTTTAATAACTAAGAATTGAGTGTGAAAGTGTAAGTGGCAGTATTTATATCAGAATTGAGTTACTTGGCTTCTGTGAAGTGTTCTATAGTATCTACCCTAATTTCCCCATGTTTAATAATTAGCAGTTGACTCATTCATTCATTCATTCATTCACCGAGTCGATATGTGAGCACCTTCTGTCTGTGATATTACACCATCCCAAGTCATTTAAGCTGATTAGACAGCTGAGAGGAAGAGGTGATGGTGGCAGGACGTGAGCATGGTCTAAACAAATATCACAAAAGGGAAGAAGTGAATTGGCACCAGGAGTCAATATTTCTTTTCGGGTTAATGCAACCTAACATTATGGGAAGGGAAGGCTGATGGTCAAAAAGTAATCCTTTTTATCAATGTGCCTTGATATTTAAGTATTTACTTTTCCATCAGAAATTGAAGAAAGTTAAATTTCTATTTTGCAGCTTACAACTTTTAGAAAGAAAAATTCTCCTTGAACACAAGTAACTATGTCCTTTATTTTTTTCTAGGGCTAGAGTTCTTTGTACCTACAGTTGGTTGACATGTGCCTGGCCTTTTCCTAGAGTACGTGCCATATTACTATATGCAGTTTAGAAGTAACAGGAACTAGTTGTGAATCAGCTTAGACAACTGGAGGAAAAACAGTCAGTCATGACAGCAATAATTAGAATTCATCAAATTATATTCATATTCTGTCCTGTAACTTCTTTATCCTGATAGTCTCTGAAGCACATTAAAAGATAATTAGGGAAGAAGAATTATTCCATCCAACTAACATTTAGTTACTTCTAGGCCATTGAAGGTTCTCTGGTAGTTTGTAATGAAGAGGGTATAATGCACACAACAATTGTATTTGTATCTTTAAATATGCATAGAGGTTAGGTTTGTAGGATGCATTTTGGTATGAATGGAAATTTTCTATATTAAATTACCTTACTTCCACTGGTTTTAAGCAAGAAAAAAATTTAGGAAAATAACAGTGCAAATCAGTCTCCCCATCTTACACTGGGAATTTTGAAGTATTTAGCCTTTACTAATGGCCAGATATAAGAGTGGAAACTGATTTTTATTTTTCTGTGGTAGATTTATTTAGAATCAGCCTAGAAGCAACTTATGACTTTTGTTTTTTGGATGAGAAGTTCCCATGACAGTAAATTAAGTGAAGTGTGAAAGGTCTTGGGTGCTGAAGCTCAGTGTCCTGCTGTGGGACTGAGTTTGGTGGATATTGCAGAGGAAATTGAAGCCAGTATAACAAATCAGTTGCACAATGTTAGACCAAAAAGGGCTGCAAAAACCAAGGCACACACACGAAAATATTCAAGGAGAGCGATAATATAATTTGATTTTGTTGACCAAGATAATAATCATCGAGGATGTTAGGGCCACACAAAATTGACATATGATGAAGAAGGAGATGGCAAGATGGGGAGATGTCTGGATTCCTGAACAAGAGAATAAAGAGAGGCCAGACATTTGAAATGGTGGTCTACTTGAAATCTTACACATAAAAACATGTTTTTTGGGAACAATCTGCTGCTTGTGAATACATTTGTCAGTGAACCAAAAATGCCCTGTGGGTTGAAGCATTTCCTCACCCATCAGCAACTGAGGATAGCAGAGTACATGTTTAAAAAGGAAATTAAGTTCAATAGCTTTTGGTATGTTTGAATGGGAACATACATCATTTTTGTAAAGCTTCAGTGATATTCTTTAAACTGACAGCAGGTCTGACCACATTTCCTTCAGTTTGCCATAATGAATGAACTTGTGAACTCCTTAGGCCCTGTCTGGCTTCAGACATTTCAGTGGTGTTGGCTCCTTTCAAACCTCTAGCTTAGAGGAATTCTCATTAATTTTATTTGTTTTTATTATGAAATTTTTTGATTATTTTATTCAGTCAGTCATTTTTGGGGAGAGCAGTGGAAAAAGTTACCATTTAAAACAGTCTTTTTGGGGTTGAGAGATGCCAATCTTTAAGTCACCCAGCATCGATTACGGTGGGTGGGAAAGTGTTGGAATGAATACTGTGTCATGCACGAGCTATAGGACCAATAAGATGAACAGACTGCAAGTCTGTGAATAGGTCCAAAGTGAAAATAAAATTATATTTATTATCAAAAGAGGGATTGTATTTCTCAGATGTCTTGCAATGTGCTTTTCCCCCTTCATGTGACAACTTACAAGCTAATACCCATCAAGAATATATTAGTTTGAGGGAAATTCTGTTTACTTCTGTATGGAGTTAGTTCTTGACTATATATGCAAGCCAAGAGGCTTTCTGTTTCTTTCATTTTGAACCTATATTCTATATGATAATTTAACGAGTAGATCTTTAGTTATTTCAAAAAGTCACCAAAGATATTTCAGTTCACTATTATGTGTGGAAAGTTGTCCCCCCCCCCCCCCCCGGTACAATTCCAAAATATACATATATATGGCCCTTGATAGTTTTCAGCATTTTTTGATATGTGCTTTTATCATATGTTATGCAGTTTCAATCCACAAATAATCGTGTACTAGGAAATTGTTAAAAACAAGACATCATAGGAACACCTACTGTACACTTAGGACTTTACATGGACTATATCTTTCTTAATATCCATAAAAACCTGAAGTGATAGACATTATTATTTTTACTTTTTAAATGACTACATGACCTTAGGTGGTTTGTCCATTGTTTTCAATGCAGTAAGTTTTTGAGCCATGATATAATAAAGTCTTCTCTTTCCTCAATATCTATAAATAAAGATTAAAATAAATAACTCATGTCACCACCCAAAGGTAAACACTGGCAGCATTTTTTGTATATTCTCTCAGATTTTTTTCTAAGCTAAGATATATTTCCCATCTCATTCCCTTACAGTTAGGGTCTCTGTTGGCAACAGAATTCTACTCAGATGGCTTTACTGAAGAGACCTAAATGAAGGCATGATTTATGTAAGTGTGGGAAAGGCCTCTGTTGCCAACAAGGGAGGCTGAGCCACTTGGAATCTAACACTGGTAGCCTGTTACCTCCCTAGCCTGAGAGGGTCTGGGAAAAGAATAATGTCATTGGAGCCCAGTGAAAGCTAACTGGAAGGGGCTTCTTATCAGTAGTGGTGTCCAGGAGGGCTGCAACCACTGCTACAAGTGCAGGGTCATAATAGAGAAAGAACCTCACCTCCATCCATCTCTTCTTTCTCTCCTTCCAATCTAGTCTTTTTTTTTTTTTGTATGGTTCCCACTTTATTTAAACTTTTTTTTTAATTTGAGAATAGTTAACATACAGTGTTACATTAGTTTCAAGTGTACAACTTAGTTGTTTGACAAGTTCATATCTTATGCTATGTTCACCACAAGTGTAGCTACCATCAGTCCTCATACATCATTGTTACAGTAGCATTGACTGTATTCCTTATCCTGTGCCTTTTATTCCTGTGACTTATTCAGTCTGTAAAGAAGCCTGTATCTCCCCCTCCCCTTCACCCATTTTGCACAACTTCTTGCCCCTTCCCTCTGGAAACCATCAGTTTGTTCTTTGTATTTATATGTCTGATTCTGCTTTTTATATATTCATTTGTTGTTGTTTTGGATTACATTTAGGAGTTAAATCATATGGTATTTGTCTTTCTCAGTCTGACTTATTTCACTTAGGTCCATCCTTATTGTCTCAAATGGCATGATCTCATTTTTTATGGCTATGTAATATTCCTGTGTGTGTGTGTGTGTGTGTGTGTGTGTGTGTGTGTATACCACATATTTCTTAACCATTCATCTATTGATGGACACTTACATTATTTCCGTATCTTGGCTATTGTAATAATGCTGCAATAAATAGACGGGTACCTATATCTTTTTGAATTAGTGTTTTTGTTTTCTTTGGATAAATATCCAATAGTGGAAATATTGGATCATATAGTAGTTCTATTTTTAATTTTTTTAGCAACCTCCATACTGTTTTCCACAATGGCTATATCAATTTATGTTCTCATTAACATTACACAAAAATTCCCTTTTCTTCACATTCCTGCCAATACTTGTTGTTTCTTGTCATTTTGATACTAGCCATTCTAACTGGTGTAAAGTGCTATCTCATTATGGTTTTACTTTGCATTTCTCTGATGATGAGTGATGTTGAGCATCTTTTAACATGTTTGTTGGCCATTTGGAAAAATGCCTATTTAGATTCTCTATCCATTTTTAAATCAGCTTGCTTGTTTTTGTTTTTTCTTGTTGTTGCTTTTCTTTTCTTTTTTTTTTTTTTTGAGTTGTGTTAAGTTCTTTATATATTTTGGATACTAACTCCTTAACAGATATGTCTTTTGCATATATCTTCTCCCATTCAGCAGGTTGACTTTTCATTTTGTTGATGATTTCTTTGCTGTGCAAAAGCTTTTTATTTTGATGTAGTCCTAATAGTTTATTTTTGCTTTTGTTTCCTTTGCCTCAGGAGACATATGTAGAAAAGTGTTGCTATGGCTGATGTCAGAGAAATTACTGCCCATCCTCTCTTTTAGGATTTTTATGGTTTTAGGTCTCACATTTAGGTCTTTAATCTATTTTGAATTTGTTTTTGTATATGATGTAAGAAAGTGGCCCAGTTTCATTCTTTTACATGTAGCTGTTCAGACTAGAGCAGGGTCAGGACAGCACAACTGGCACGTCTGGTCCTCACAGGGAGCTTGTGACTTCGACAAGTCCAGGGTCTGCAGGCCCAAACCAGCCCTGGTGGCATTGGGACACAGAAAAAAAAAGCCACAGTTTAAGAGGGCCAAGGAGCTGTGGAGATTGCCCTCTCCCATTTCACCTTAAAAGCCCAGACTGGAACAGGATCTGAATCACAGTGAGCTTGTGACTTCAGTGAGCCCAAGGTCCACAGCCCACCATAGCCCATGTGGTACTAGAGCACAGAAAATAAGCCACAGGTTGGTTTAATTAAAAACTTTAATTAGGGACTCCTGAGTGGCTCAGGGATTGAGTATCCACTTTAGCTCAGGTTGTGATTCCTGGGAATCAAATCTTACATCAGGCTCCCTGCAGACAGCCTGCCTCGCCCTCTGCCTATCTCTTTCTCTCTGTGTGTGTCTCTCATGAATAAATAAATAAAATCTTAAAAACTTTTCATTAAAACTTCTAAAATTTTTTATTTCTTAATTTTTAAAAATTTGTCCTTTTTAAAAAAATATTTGTGCTAATTGGGGGAAGGGCAAAGGGAGAAAATCTCAAGCAGACTCCCCTCTGAGTGCAGAGCTCAACGGGGGCTTGATCTTAGGACCCATGAGATCATGACCTGAGCCCAAACCAAGAGCTAGATGTTTAACCAACTGAGCCAGCTAGGCACCCCATTGTCTTGTTTAATTTTTATTCTTGTTTTTTTTTTCTCTTGTTTCTTTTTCTTTTTTCTCTTTTGCTTTTTTCTTCTGCTTTTTTTCTCCTTTTCTTTTTTCTTTTTTGTTATTTTCTTCTTTCTGTAGAAAGCCACAGTTTAAAAGGGTAGCTAGCATTATAACTACAGCTCCAGCCAGCCAGCAAAAGTCATCAATCATACACAGTGTGCATAGGACACACCATTCACAAGACCACTCCTTCAAGTTTGGGAGATGTAGCCACTCATCCTAACCCACAGGAACAAACACAGAAAGTCCAGCAAAATGGAGAGACAGAGGGATATGCTCCAAAAGAAAGTATAAGAAAAAAATATCAGAAAAAGAACCACATGAAAATTGAGATAAACAATATACCTGATAAAGAATTTAAAGTAATGACCATAAAGATACTCATTAGGCTGGAGAAAAGTGGAAGATCTTAGTGAGACCTTCAATGAAGAGAAAGAAAATATCAAAAGAACAAATCAGAGTTGAAGAATACAGTAACTGAAATTAAAAACAAACATGCTAGTGGGAATCAAGAGTCGTTTAGAAGATGCAGAAGAATGGATCAGTGATCTGGAAGACAGTAACAGAAAGCACACAAGCTGAACAGCAAAAAGAGAAAAGAATGAAACAGAGGATAGATTAAGAGATCTGGGACAACAAATGGACAAACATTCACATTGTAGGGGTCTCAGAAAAAGGAGAGAGAGAAAGGTATAGAAAATTTATTTGAAGAAATAGTAACTGAAAACTTCCCTAATGTAGGGAAGGAAATAGACATCCAAGTTTATTCTAGTCTTCTCTGAATGCTTTTTTGTTGGTAGAACCCAGCTGGAATCCAGCTTTGATGGGAGCTCAGATGATACGGGTCATGGAGGTGAGCCTCTTGGGGCACAGAGTAAGGGTAGGGAAATACGGAGAAATGCAAACAGGAGAAGCCAGCACAAGATCTTACTATGCATAATCATTTTCCATTTTATTAAAATTAACATTTAAAAAAAGGCTTTATAGCAGTTTGCCACATGGATATGCCATAATCATTACAATGAAGTATTTGTATAATTTACAGATTTTTTAATTTAAAATGCTATAATAAACATCCCTATAGCTACATTTTGGTACATATCTTTTTTAGTTTCCTTAGAATAAATCCCAAGAAGAGGAACTGGAGTTTGAAAGTCTGCACATTTTGAGGTGCAGTGTAATGTAATATCATGTGACTGTTAGGTGCATGGACTCTTAAAAACTGATTTTCTGTGTTCAAATTCCTGTTCTGGAGTTTGAGCCAGCTGTGTGACTTTGTTCAGGTGAATTAATCTCTCTGAGATTCAGTGTTTTCATCTTTAAAATGGGGCTAATAATAATCATATTTTATAGGGATATTTTTAGGATTAACTAATGAACACTTAGAATTTATATGACTTATAATAAACACCATATAAGTATTAGCTAGAATTATTTGTAAGGCTTTTAACATATCATGAAAAACTGTTCTCTAAAAAGTTTGTACTGATTTATATTTCCTTAAAGAGTATTTAGGGGGCCCATTTCCCCATACCTTCATCATTTCTCTTAATCTTTGCCAGCTTAATTGACCAGACATTGTATCTCATTAGCATTTTAATTTTCAGTTGAGATTTAATTTGGAGATGAATTATTTCCTGTGATATAGAATGGACTTCAAAATCATGTGATACTTTAGGGTCATTATGGCCATCAATTGTCATGGTACTGTGGTTGTACATGAGTAATGGTTAGTACAGAGTTCTGGTTTAGAATATTGGCTGCAGTGTCTAACAGATTAGGAACTATGTAAATAAGCACACTAATGAATATTCATGAAATATTTAGCTCAGTTAAATGAATGCACCACCAAAGGAGTTAAATAAATGCAAAGATTTTCCATAATGAAATGCTAGATATATAACAGATGTACAATTCCAGTGTGGGATGGGCCTACCACTGTTTCCAAACAGCCATCACATAGCTCATGAAATCATCCTTGCACCTGCTCATGTGGTGTGCATCTGTGCTTTGTTGGCAGTGCCACTGGCGTCAATGTAGGAGATGGAACTGAACGTGATTGCTTTATATCTGTAGTTGTTAGGGCATGGTAAGATACTTCTGGTGGTAATTTTATTTACAGCTTCCTCCTTCGTGACCTCATATCTTCTCTCTCAAATTACTTCTTCAAATGCGTCACTGTCATCATGTAGCAGGCTAAGCAATTGGTCTACTCTTGAAAACAATCTTCCCAAGCCCAGAAGTAGAGATTCTGGACTAAAGTTTAAAGACGACATTTCAATTGCTTTTCTTTAAATTTAAGGGGGTAGGTGCTTCAGATCTGACTCACGTATGGCATGCAAGTATGTGGTAAGGTAGTGATGGTGGAGAGGAATGGTATTTTCCTCTTGCTGGCAATTTAGTAAAAGTTGTTACCTGTTTGGTCCATGTTAATTTTAGTGGTTGTGTAATATGTCTGAGGAAAAGGAAACCCATGGAGCATACATCTTCATAGAACAGACAGGTTAGATAATTCTTTTACAGTTAGTTCTTTCTGTGTTTTCTTTAAAAAAATCTTCACCTAGCCTAAGATCATGAAGATATTCTCTTCTCTTGGAAGTTTATAGTTTCAGCTTCAGTATTTAGGTGTATAATCTGTCTCAAATTATTTGTGTATGGGATGAGGTAGGGTCAAGGATCCTTTTTTTCCCCACTTATTTATCTGGCTATTCTAGCTTCATTTGTTGAAAAACTTTTTTCCCCCATTGATTGCATTGGTGACTATTAAAAATCAATTGAACATATATGTGTGGGTATATTTCTTAAATTTCTATTCTGTCCATTGACCTATTTGCCTATCAAAATGGTTTTCAAACTATGGTCCGCAGACCTTTGGGATCCCTGAGATCCTTTCAGAGGAAACTGAGATCTTTTCAGTTAAAAGTATTCTCATGATAATACTAAGGTATCCTTTGCCTTTTTTTTTCCTCACTGAATTGCTATTTGCACTGATGATGTAAAAGCAATTCTGGGTGAAACTGCTGTTATCTTAGTATAAATCAAGGCAGTGATGCCAAACTACTCACTGTCATTGTATTCCTCACTGCCACACACTTAAGAAGTCCATAATAAGGTGAGAAAAGCTAATTTATTAAAGTTGACTCCTGAGTATGCATTTTAAAAATTGTCTATTTGATGAAGTGGGAAGTATGTGTAAAACAGATCAATTACATACCGAAGTTCTGATGGCTTGTCTAGTGTAAGAATTGGCAGACTTTTTCTGTATAGGGCCAGGTAGTAAATTTCCAGCTTTACACACAAAATCCTGCATTTTACTCAACCCTGCCATCATAGCATTAAAGTAGTCATAGACAATATGTAAATGAATGGGTATGGCTCTGTTCCAATAAGACTTTATTTACTACAACAGATATAAAGCTGGATTTGGCTTTCCTGGTCATAATTTGTGGACTTCTGGTACAGGAGAAAAAGCACTTGTAAAATTGTTTGATTTGCAAGCTGAATTAAATGCTTTTTTTTTCTTCTGTGAACACCATCATAACTTGACTGATAAACTATGATTATTCATTCAGATTGTGTATTTGGCAGATATTTTCTCAAAAATGAACAAAGTGAGGCTGTCATTCCAAGGAGAGAAACTGACAGTCTATTGCGAATGCTAAAATTATAATTTTGCAAAATATGTATTGATGCCATGAGCTTGGTCACTTCCCAATACCTAAATACTTTATTGATAGCATTGATGATGATATTAATGAATGTGAGTTTCTTTTCTTTTTTTTTTTAAGATTTTATTTATTTATTCATGAGACACACACAGAGAGAGAGAGAGAGAGAGAGAGAGAGGCAGAGACACAGGCAGAGGGAGAAGCCGGCTCCATGCAGGGAGCCCGGTATGGGACTTGATCCCCAGACCTGCGATCACGCCCTGAGCTGAAGGTGGTACTAAACTGCTGAGCCACCTGGGCTGCCCTGAATGTGAGTTTCTAATATTTTGTAATCAAGTGTGTCATCATAAGGAAGAAATACTGAACTTGCTGAATCATTTATTTTCCAAACAACCTATACATATTACAAAAGCATACATGGGTGAAAAAGTCTGCTCAGAGTGCAAGACAGATCAATGGAGCATGTAAACTTCATAAGTTTTCAGGTTCTACACAACAATTAACCTTTAAAAAGCTACCACTTGATGAATTTTGTTATGCAGTCTGGAAAGTCTGTGAACATATTCTTAATTTTCTCTGTACATTTCAGGGCGTTGCCTATTTTCTTTATCCACTTCAACCTAAGCAATATAGCAAGGAATTAAATGTAGAACCAGATATGAGAATGCTTATTAAAGAGAGCTTCAAAAATGTAAAACAATTCTAATGTTGTCACTGATTTTTCTTTGTTTTAGAGGATATTTATTTTTCATAAAATATTTAACTTTCGTTAACATGTAGTTGGTTTATTGTTATTTTTAAAGGAATGAAAAGTAAGCTGTGAGGGGTGCCTGGGTGGCTCAGTTGGTTATGCATCTACCTTGGGCTCAGGTCATTATCTCTAAGTCCTGGAATTGAGCTCTAGGTAGGGCTTCCTCCTCAGGAGGGAGTCTGCTTCTCCCTCTCCTTCCTCCTCATGCTAGCACACTCTCTCCTCACATAAATAAAATCTTTTAAAAATTAAAATGAGCCTTGAACATTTCTATTTTATATCCAACATGGTAAGTATTGATAGATATAACTCATATAAACAAAAGCTTATTGGGATCCTCGGTTATTGGCAAGAGTGTACAAGAATCCTAAGACCAAAACTTTTTAGAGCTGCTGGTCTGCCTTTATCTTGATACCCCCCTGTCTTAATTATAGCTCCAAAATAAGTCTTAAAATCAGGTAGTGAGTTCTTAAGGTTTTTTTTTCAGTATTTTTTGGCTATATTAGGTCCTTTAAATTTTCATATAAAATTTACAATCAGCTTTTCAATATCTTTTTATTTTTCCAGCCTTATTGAGTTATAATTGGCATACAGAATTTTAATACAGTTAAAGTATAAAATGTAATGATTTGCTATGGGATATATTGTGGAATGGTTCCCACATAGAGTTAAATTAACATATCCATTACCTCACATAGTTAAATTTTTTGTTTGTTTTGGTGAGAATCCTTAAGTTCTACTCAGCAAATTTTAGTGATACAGTACATAATTATTAACGGTAGTCATTATGCAATACATTAGATTCTCAGATCTTGTTAATCTCACAACAGGAAGTTTGTACCCTTTTACTAACCTCTCTCTCATCCTCACCTTTCTAGCCCCTGGCAACCACCAATGTGCTCCGTTTCTGTGAATTTGCCTTATTTATTTGAGAGAGTGTGCATGGGGAGGGGCAGAGGGAGAGGGAGAAGTAGATTCCTCGCTGAGGAGACAGGTGCAGGACCCTGAGATCATGACCTGAGCCAAAATCTAGAGTCAGTTGGATAACTGACAGGCACCCAAGCGCTCCTTCCCTTATTTTTATTTAAGAGAAAAAAAAATTTAAGACTCTCTATATGATACTGTGCAATATTTGTCTTCATCTGGTTTATTTTAGTTAGCATAATGCTTTTTGGGTTCATCTGTGTTGTCACAAATGGAAGGACTTTCTTTTCTTTCTTTTTAGGGCTTAATAATATTCCATTATGTATCTGTATATACCACATTTTCTTTATCCACCTATTGAAGGACTTTTTTCTATACTATGGCTCTTGTGAATAATGCTGCAGTAAACATGGGAGTACAGATACCTTTTGAGATAATTTCATTTTTTTGGATGTATTCCAGAAATAAGATTGTTGGACCATTTTTAATTTCTTGAGGAACTTCCATACTATTTTCCATAGTGGCTGTACCAGTTTACATTCCCACCAGTAGTGTACAGGGGTTCCCTTTTCCCATATCCTTACCAACATTTTTATCTTTTGTCTTTTTTGATAATAGACATTGGAACATGTGTGAGGTGATATTGTGGTTTTGATTTGCATTTTCCAATGCTTAGTGATATTGACCACATTTTCATGTAGCTGTTGGCCATTTGTATGTTTTCTTTGGGAAAATGTCTATCCAGGTCCTTTGCTCATTTTAAAATTGGGTTATTTATTTGTTATTAATGAATTTCTTGTATATTTTGGATATTGATCCCATGTTGGATTTGTGGTTTCCAATTTTTCCCCCTTTCCATATGTTGCTATTTCATTTTGTTGATGGCTTTTGTTGCTATGCAGAGGCTTTTTACTTTGATACAGTCCCACTTGTTTATTTTTGCTTTGTTGTCTTTGCTTTTGGTGTCAAATCCAAAGAGTCATCGCCAAAACCAATGGCAAGGATCTTATCCTATGTCTTCTTCCATGAGTTTTATAGTTTTAGGTCTTACGTTAAATAAAGTCTTTAACTCATTGAATTGATTTTGTGTGTGGCGAAAGATAGGAATCTAGTTTCATTCTTTTGCATGTGGATATCCAGCTTTTCCAGCACCATTTATTGGAGACTATCCATTCTCTATTGTGTATTTTTGACGCCTTTACAAAAGATTGGCCTTTACAAAAGATTGTGTATATATATATATATATATATATATATATATATATATATACAATCACACATATTTTATATATATATATGATATACACAATCACACACATACTCACACACATACATGGCTTAATTCTGGGCTCTCTACTCTGCTCCATTTATCTGTGTCTGTTTTTATGCCAATACTGTACTGTTTTGATCACTATAGCATTGTATTACTGCTTTAAATCAGAACCTATGATGCTCCCAGCTTCATTCTTTCTCAAGATTGCATTGGCTATTTTGTGGTTCCATACACATTTTAGTACTGTTTTTTCTATTTCTGTGAAAAATGCCATTGAAATTTTGGTTAGGATTGCACTGAATCTGTAGATCGCTCTGGGTAGTATGGCATCCCTTTAAACCATATTAATTTTACCAATCCATAAGTATAGAATATCTTTCCTTTATTTATTTATTATAATAAATACTTTATTTATTTATAAATATAATTATTAATATATTTCCTTTATACCTTTTTCAATTGATTTTATTAGTATTTTATGGTTTTCAGTGTTCAGATCCTTCATATCCTTGGTTAAATTTATTCCTAAGTATTTTGGTTTTTTGATACTACTGTAACTGGAATTGTTTTCTTAATTTCTTCCCAATAGTTCATTTTAGCTGATTTATTTTACCTGATTTCCACCTCCCAAATTTATTGAATTCTTCCAGGTTAAAGGCACTGTACTAGGCATGTACAGTTACATGAATGTTTACCTGTTTTTTAGAGCATTTTAGGCATAAGCATTGAGGGGCAGGTAAATGCAAAATATTGATCATTTTTTGGAATTTACTTTCATGTTCTTACTTGTCAAGTCTATATGAGCAGATAGAAAACAGACATAGGTCAGAAGCAACTCATAGATGAAGATAAATCTTTTTTTATATATAATACCTGGTCTAGAGGCCTGCCACTTTGGCCATTCTCAGCTGGTGGTTTTCTCCTTATTTTATATGAATAATTCTTTCCTAAAGAAATGTTTATATGTGAAGTGGAAAAGCGCCAATGTTTAGTCAGATTTTTTTTTTAAAGAGAAACACTGAATCCTTCTACAATAATGAGTAAACATCTTGAATAAATACAGTATTCACTGTAGTCATTCTCTCTAGCTTTTATAATGTTCATTTTTCCTCAGAACTTAAAATAAGTTAAATTTCTAGAAATTGGTTATAAAAAGAAATGAGCAGAGATTAGTGTCTATTAATAGGAAGTAGGCTAAATAACTTTGATTGGAGTACTATATGGGTATTAGGAATTGTGGTGTAGATTTGTGGTATAGAAACACTTCTAATCCATATCACTGAATAAAAATGTATGATTTCATCTATGTGAAAAGAGTGTTTATGTGTATATACACAAATGATTAAAATAATATTTATAAAGTATTAACAATGTCTGGGTAGTAGGATTGAAGGTTTTCTTTTTAAACATTATTCTTTATACTTTTATATGTCTTTCAGGTTTTCCAGGCCAGCTGTCACCATATTTATGATCCTCATTTTGCAGAATAAGTAGATAAACTTGCCAGTTTTGTATAGTTATGTTACTTGTTTTACAGTTATTCATATGCTGTATTCATTTTATTTTACTGTTGTATAATCCATATTATTTTACTGTTTATATTCTTTTTAATTCAACAGATTTTTATTTGGTACACCTGCTAATGGAAAGTAAATTGCATTGATTATTTTTCTTTGGGTTAAAATGCAAATCCACCACTTAAAAACTTTGTGATGCTAGGCCAATTAAATAGTCTCTATCTGTTCCCTCATCTGTAAAATGTGTTTCAATAAGATTTACAAGATTATTGTCATTATCAGAGATACTATTTTAAAAGTTGTGAGCAAAGTACCTGGTGCTTATTGGGTGCTTCATAAATAGTGTTACCTTTACTACTACTACTACTAATGTCATGCATGCAATCAGATGCCCAGCAAATAATGTTCTAAGCAACAGGAATTCAAAGATAAATAGTCCCTGACTCTTGTCCTCTGCCCTCAGGAAACTTATCACCATAAGCAGAGCAGGTCTTATGTCACAAGATTTGCAGAGTGTCTGTGAAAAAAAGGAACACCAAATATGTGGGCAAAAGGAAGGAATTTCAGCCAGAGCAACCAATCAGTCTTAAGGTTATTTATTTATTTATTTATTTTTAAGGATTTTATTTATTTATTCATGAGAGACACAGAGACATAGGCAGAGGGAGAGAGCCTGCTTCTCCCCCTGGTGGGGGGAGCCCGATGAGGGACTTGGTTCTGGGATCACGACCTAAGCCAAAGGCAGACACTCACCCCTGAGCAACAGAGCCATCCCAAGTTTTTTTTTTTTTAATATTTTATTCATTTATTCATGAGAGACACATAAAGGCAGAGACATAGGCAGAGGGAGAGGCAGGCTCGCTATCGGGAGCCCGATATGGGACTTGATTCCAGGATCGCGGGATCATACCCTGAGTCGAAGGCAGACGCTCAACCACTGAGCCACCCAGGCATCCTCGTTTTTGTTTTTAACAAATAACTTTTTCTCCATTCTCTCTCTCTCTCTCTCTCTCTCTCTCAGCTCTCTTAGATTTTTAGATTCACAGAGTGACCTTGATAAGAAACATTTTGGGTTTTTATAATATATTAGTGCTATTCTTCTGTGTACTAAGTAATAATTTCAGATTTATAGGCTGTCAACCTCTTCCCATTACAGAGAGCCTGGGGATTTTGCATTTTGTAGAAAATTGGATTTAGTATCTTCTAAATTCTCCAACTTTAGTGATGAGCAATTTCTATGATTTGCTTCTAATACCTGTTTTACATCTTTATTATGCATATAAGTAAGCTATAACATTCAAACAACCATGTAGTGGTAAATTTTACATAAGGAAAATATACCATTACAGACTGCCAGCCTTCCCCTCCCATGGGGAGTACAATGCAGGCTTTTGTTAGATGCTTTATTTTGAGTAGACTTGATAACAACTAGTCTTAAGAGATTCATTGTAATCAAGATCAGGAGCTCATTTTAGAAGATGATTTTCCATTATGTTTTCTTTTTGACTTACAAGCTGAGTGTACCTTGGTTTCCAAACCTTGTCATTTTGGATCTTGATTCAGGAAGAGTTAATAATCAGTAAGGAATTAAAGAAGGATTTTTGCTGCATGAATACTTTTGGAGTTGACTTGGTGAGCTCCATTCTAAAGTAGCATTTGGCTATACTTGTGGTGAGCATAGTATAACATAGGGAGAAGTTGAAGCATTGTGTTGTACACCTGAAACTATTGTAATATTGCGTGTCAACTATACTTAAAATTTAAAAATCAGCTTTTGACTTCTTACTAAATCACTGGGCAGTTTATTCATAAAGCTGTCACATAGGCTAGAAATTGTTGAGAAACAACCTGATATTGAAAAGATTCAGCATTACAAAACTTCTATTTGAATTGGTATCTCCTGTGTGATAGTTTGTTTCTTTGGCCTTCCTTTTGTTCTTACTTCTTTTTTTAGTTATGATATCCTATATCCTATACTAGTTAGGTGACCTTCACTTAGATGAAGTCAGGAGAAATTTGGTTACTTTTGCTGAAGCAAGGGCATTGTTAACTTCTCTCTCAGTTTCCATTATTATTACTTTTTGCTTATTACTTTTACTCTGGTAGGCTCACTGTGGTCTCTATATAACACAGCCAAATGGAGAAGAATGTCCTTTTCAAGTAAATTTTAAAATATGTTGAGTTACAGAATAAAGTGAAATGGGTGGATAGTTGGGAAAGATTTTACAAACTAGTTCTGTAACAATATTCTGATCTGATAAAAAAGGAGACAGAAAATAGCTAAAAGAAAATGAGACAAAACAGGAACCTTATAATTAACACCTGAAACATACCCTCTTACAAGTTTTTAACAAAAAATAACTTTCACCATTTTACCTTTCATTTCTCCTCCTCCTCCTCCTCCTCTTTAATAATGAAACAAACAGAAAACATGCAGCAGTAAAGACTAAATAGATTATGAGGGAAATAGCTTATTTCCAGTCAAGTTTTTTGAAACTCAGGGATTTCAGAAATACTGGATTAGGTTAAAATGTTTACTTCAGCGTGGATTCTTATTCTAAGGCCATCCTCCAAAAGCAAAACCCAATTGTTGCTTCTAATAAGGAAGAGAAATGAATAATTGGAGAGAAGGAGGAGGAGAAAGAAAAAAAAAAGGATTTATACGAGAAAATAAGCCTTAGATGTGCCTCCTTACCAAAGCCTTCCTGCAAAGGGAGGACAGGGAATGCAACCTCGTGCTGTATCAGGCACCCCAGGGTAGCTGACAAATATCTATGTCTTACTTTACCTACTTGAAATGGTGTCCTTTTGGAATAAAAATGTTGATTACATTAATGAAATTCTGTTTTATAATGGCCAAAGAAAGTGATACCCAAAATGCAAGAGTGGTTTTGTTTTTAATTGGCAAACTCTCCTTCTCATTTGTACAGGTGCTCTCTCCCCTGCAATTCTGCTTCAGATTATAATTGGTTCATCAATAAGACACTTAGTAAAATATTCTCATTATATATATAGCTGATTTTGATTCCGATTGCTTACTTTGTTGAAACTAATAGCAGTGATCAGTCATTTTAAGTCATGGACCTAATGACATAGTTTTCCTACATGGAGGGAATGACATTTAAAAAGGAAAATAGGGATCCCTGGGTGGCACAGCGATTTGGTGCCTGCCTTTGGCCCAGGGCGTAATCCTGGAGACCGGGGATCGAATCCCACATCGGGCTCCCTGTGCATAGAGCCTGCTTCTCCCTCTGCCTGTGTCTCTGGCTCTCTCTCTCTCTGTGACTATCATAAAAAAAAAAGTAAAAAAATAAATAAAAAGGAAAATAACTTAAAATGAACTTGAATATTCATCTCTGACTTACATAGTGTAGCATCTCCGACATTTGTTAAAAACACAGATGCCCAATGCCCAAGCCAGTTTCACTAAATCTGGAATCGTGTGTGTGGACTCAGCCTGTACCTGCTCCCTAAGTGCCCCAGGTGAATCAGCTGAGCAGGTCCTGCACAGCTGGAAATGGTTCAGGGCTCTCCCATGGCAGCACAATTGATTATATTCTCTGAAAAGCGTTTCCTTCAGCCTAATTTGCAGCCATCCCACTAATGCTTTATAGTCCTTTTATTTAAAAAAAAGATTGATGATTGATTGATTGATTGATTTAAGAGAGAGAGAATAAGTGAGCATGAGTGGTGGGAGGAGCAGAGGGAAAGGGACAAGCATACTCCACGCTGAGTGCAGAGCCCATCACAAGGCTCAACCCAAGACCCTGAGATCATGATGCCCACCAAAACCAAGAGTCAGATGCTTAACCGACTATTCCACCCCTATTCCTTATCTTTTCAACTTGGTTCCTCCTTACCACCTGAAGAAGTCTCTGCTCCTCAATTGCCTAGGGAATGGAGATGAGATAAGAGATAGAATACTACCTCTTGGACTTGCTTCTGTCACAGTGGTGGAAGAGCTTTCCTCTGTGTGCATTGTTGTGAGTCTGTCTTTTATAAAACCTACTGTGCTTCTCAAGGTGGTATGAACAATGAAGTATGTAGATGGATTTGAGTTTTGGATGGTGACAGGGAGAAAGGCTCCTTAGCTAACTCACTCTTTATCTTTCTCTAGCAATAATTTAACAAGTGATAACTTCACATTTTAAGACATGATCCCGGGGAGGAAATTTTCACTGGTGCATGTTGCCAGACTGGAAGCCACTTGTGCCAGAACGTTTTATAGCCCTTCTTGGCTTTCTGACCACTCTTGAGATGGAGCCAGCATTTTATTCTATTTTGACTTTGACTATAATGATCATTTCCTCAACTGATCATTATAACATTGTATACAAATATTTCTAGTTGTCAGTAAATGTCTTTAGCTCGTGAAATGCTAGTGAAGGTCTAGGTATTTTATGATAAAAATATGAATTAAATATTCAACTTGCCCATAAAGTGTTTATAGACTAATCAATAAATCACATGTAATGGGATCCCTGGGTGGCGCAGCGGTTTGGCGCCTGCCTTTGGCCCAGGGCGCGATCCGGGAGACCCTGGATCGAATCCCACGTCAGGCTCCCGGTGCATGGAGCCTGCTTCTCCCTCTGCCTGTGTCTCTGCCTCTCTCTCTCTCTCTCTGTAACTATCATAAAATAAATAAATAAATAAATTAATTAAAAAAAAAATAAATCACATGTAATGAACCAAAACTGAATGAGAAGGTCATTCACTGCAGTAAGGGGAGTACAAGCTAACTGCTTATATGGGGAGTTTGGCATTGTTGTGGTGCTTTGTGTATCTTATCTTGAAAGATATGTAGGTGGCGATTTCTGGAGATGAGTCTATTGGCAAAGCAAAATGGCAAAGGTGCAGAAGTGGGGAAGTGTGGGAGCCATTTCAAGGGGACAGTGAATAGTTCAGATCGGTTACTGAAAAGTGGGGTTAGGTTAAAGAGAACCATACTTGTCAGGTTAGGGTATCTGGACTTGCCCTTTGGTTAATGAAGAGGCAGTAGAATTGTTTAAACTGGGAACGATATTCTTCGCTAAGACTGTTCTGGCATCAGGAAGAAAAAGTGAGCAAAAGAGGAAGAGACTAGAAAGAATGAAGACTTAGTAGAGGTAAACTTTAGTCTTGCTTTATAATTAAAAGCACCTGTTATGTCTCTGTGATGTTTAAAATTCATGGATCAGTCAAGGCATTAACTCTCTTGTGGTAAATTCCATTAATGACAGACGCCGACAAGGAAACATGAAAGCATATTTGAATTTGAAGATGACATCAATATGATGTTTCTGCTATGACTGTATAATTCTATGATACCTCTAGCTCTTAAAGGTGTTCTTACACATAGTACAGAACTGCAGCTTCATTTTATTTTTTAAATAAAATAAAGTTTTATTATTTAAATAATAAATAATTATTAAATAATTTATTTAAATAAATAAAGTTTTTCTATTTAACAGCGTGTAGTTAACATGGAAGCATAGCTCTGATCTTGCATCCCTTAGCCTTTCTCTCTTGCTATTGTCTTCTTACCCTATTCACATGAGTATAGGGTGCTGGCTTACATCAAAAATAGTCATTAGTTCATGTATGAATCCTCTTTCTATTCATTCAAAGAAGAGCTTTTCCTTGTTTATACAATCCCAAGTTCAACATTTTATTTCATGAAATCAGACTCCAGCTATCTTACGATGGTAAAAGATGGTCTCAGAAGAAACATACATGAGATTGCAAATTTAAAAATTGGTCAGTCGTAGGAAAAGGAACTGTTCTTCTGCTTTTATGTTTCTTCTACATCTATAAGCTTTGTGGGTTTCAGCGGGCCTCCAACAGCATTTAGCATCAGCGGATTTAAATGCTGATGAGATGGTATTTGAACTGATCTTATTCTTCCTCACTGAGCCTAATGGATTACTAAATTTAAGTGCTCAGGGCATAGTTTTGCCCTCCTTTGTGGATACATGGCTCTCATTGACGTCACTGGGAGCCCTGTGTCTCTGCAGGGCAGAATTTGGCACTTCCATGTAGAATATTTTTAAACTATAAAATTGAATTACAAAGGTATTGCATCTGCTTTTTATATAGACACTGTTTGGTTTATTAAAGAATGTTTCATAAATCTAGCCAATTCTGCAGGACCTACATATTTAGCTAAGCAAACTATTTTTAGAAAGTACATAAAAAGGAGAGTAAACTTTTCTTTTAATTTAAAATCAGGGTTGTTTAGAACTGGATATATAGAAATCAGAATGATATGTATTTAAAAGTAAGCTTATTATTAAACCATACATTTATTTTCAATAGGTGTGCTGGGTAGCAAAATTTAGTTTTGTGAAAACACAAATGAAAATGGCAAATAAAATATTAAATGGACCCTGCTACCAACTGAAACGCATTTTTTTCTCCTTTTTTCTTTTTCTGGTAAAAACTTGTAGAATTTTGTGGAGCATATTTGTTATAGTAGAGTCAGGATAAAGATAACTGAGGGTTCTTTCCTCTCTCCTCTGGATCCCATATCTATAGCCAAAAGTTTATGTTAAACCTCCTATTTTATAGGCTTGTTTTTTTTTTTTTTTTTTTTTTAACTTTCCTTCTCTCCCATCTCTGTATGCTCCAGCTCAAAGATAGGGCAGGTGTTTGTCAAGACAGCAGTGGATGGACTGTGAACCCTCCTGTGTAGTGGCTACTGAATAAACTAGAACCATTTTACTTAACCTGTCCACAGTATGATGGTTGCTTCAGTTCCTAAGGCCCTGATCCTGTATTGTAAACTTGTTTTGTGAGCAGGGACAATGCTGATTTTTTTTTTTACATGGATTTGTTGCATGCCTGAATGATTTTGATAGTGCAAGATCCTAGATAATGTGTCAGGACTTTCACATCCACAGGTCTGCAACGTTTTGCATCCTCTCAGTCACTTGATGTTATCATCACTGCCAGACTAATCTCAAGCTCCTTGATGTCATTCTAATGTTACAAACTGCAATTCAGTCCATTAAAACTTGTTTTATTGAGGTATTGCTTTGAAATGTACAGAAAATAGCTCCATTTAAGATATTTGAGCTTATGTTAGCCCTTCAGTTTTAACTCTTCTGTTGGCAAATTTGCTCCCCTGAAATAAAATAATATTAAAAGTCTAAAGAGTATACACCTTCAATAAAATGTAATAATTATCACCTGGGAATAATCACCTATGAATTCTAACACAAAAACCTGTGGGAAAATCAGTGCCATTAGCAAGAATACTAACATTGACCAAACCTGAATCCTGTTAGTGATGTATTATCTTAAGAAAGATGTAGGAATTCCCCATAACTTTGTATTTTATTGTTTCAAGTCTGCTCTTCGGATAGCATGCCAGCAAGAGGACACTGGGGAGAGAGCCAGACATTTCTGTGATCCCAGCATGTTTGAATGTTGCTACGGTAGACATGAAAATAAACAATGACTACCTCCTATCCCAAATGGAAACATTTCACCTCTCTAACTACAAAATTATAGAACCCAACAGGACACAGTAGGAGATATCATAATTCAATAAGACCGGGAGCACTTGGAATCCCTGGGCTTGTAGATCATCTTGTTCCACCTCTTCCTTTTATAGATGAAGAAATGGTGAATGGGAGGAATTAAGTAATAATTGCACAGCTACCTAGTGACAGGTTTGAGACTGAAGCCAAGTTTTCCAGCTCATTATTCCAGGATGGTTTCTTCTGCACTGGGGCCAATTAATTTTTGGAAAGTAGTTTGTCCCCTTCCCCCTGCCTTTCTCCATGCTTCCCACATTCTTATTTCCAGCACATATCTCTGGTGGTGAGGGGATGGGGTGATTGTGTTATTAAGAATTAAACAGTGACAGATTGCTCCTTCCCATTCTACTACTTTCCCCATTCCTGCCATCAAACAACATCCTGATGTGGCATTTGGGCCTATCCTTCATGGACAGTATCCATACTCTGGATTTTTAAAACATGCCAGTAAACACTTGCCATGTATAACATTTCTTCAGAGCTCTTTTAGGTGACTTTGGAAAACCTGAAAAAATCATATTTTACTTGAACACTTCATCTTGTTCCCAAAATTTTAAGAGTGGAGATTTCTATGGGAAGAAGACATCAACAGATGGAGAAGATATTTCTCCAGAGATGACATAGAGATGGCCAACAGACACATGAAAAATACTCAACATTGCTCATCATCAGGGAAATGCAAGTCAAAACTTCAATGAAATATCACCTCACACCTGTCAGATGGCTAAAATAAAAAACACAAGAAATGAGTGTTGAAGAGGATGTGAAGAAATAGGACCACTTGTGCACTGCTAATGGGAATGCAAACTGTTGCAGCCACTGTGGAAAACAGTATGGAGGTTCCTCAAAAAGTAGAAAATGGAACTACCCTTTGATCCAGTCATTGCTGAGTATTTACTGCAAAAAATAAACACTAAAATTAATTCAAAGGGATACATGTGCCCCCATGTTTACTGCAGTATTATTTATGATAGCAAAATTCTGGAAGCAGCCCATAGGTGAATGGGTAACAAAGGGGTAGTATATATATGCAATCACATATTACTCAGCCATTAAAAAAAAAGAAATCTTGCCATTTGCATTCTGGATGGAGGTAGAGAGTATAATAGGCAAAATAAGCCATTCAGAGAAAGACAAAAATCATATGATCTCATTCATATGTGGAATTTAAGATACAAATCAAGTGAAAAAAGGAAAAAAAAGGGAGAGAAACCAAGAAATAGACTTTTAACTATAGAAAACAAACTGATAGTTGCCATGGGTGGGGGAATGGGTGAAATAGGTGATGGGATCAAGAAGGGCTCCTGTCATGATGAGCACTGGGTAATGTATAGAATGTTGAAGTACTGTATTGTACACCTGAAATTAATATAAAACTGTATGTTAGCTATACTGGAATTAAAAATCTTAATTAAAAAAAGAGTGGACATTTCTAGGGTTCTGTCAGATTGGTGGAATGGAAAGGCCTTTGGGACACAGTAATCTTTTGGCATAATGTAAGTTATAACAAAAGTGATTTTTCTGCTTACTTGTAAGTCGGATGTTGGTCTGGTTTTCTCAGCTCTAATTGAACAGGGAGGGACATCTCTGCTCATGAGCATTACAGAGTTTTAACGTGAATGCCCTTGTTGCATAAAAGTCATAGAGGACCCATGTCCTCTTAACCATTTTAATAACTGAAGAGGTTAAGTCTAAACACTTTAAAAAGTGAATTTTAGAACAACCATAACAAGATTAACATTGGTATATTTCTTCCTTCCTTACTGAGCTAAAACTCACATATAGTAAAATGTGCCCATTTTTACACATTTATACCTCACGCAACCCCTCCTAGATTAAAATTTAGAATATTTCATACACCCCAGTAGGCTTGTTTATGCGGGATACTTACAATTTTCTCAAAGTCCTTTGTGACACCTCTAAAGACTTATTTGGCCATTGATGTTGATTATTTTGGTAGCCATATTTCTCCTCTTCTTCACCTGCTAAACTTAAAAATGTACATATGTTATCAATAATTAGAACAGAAGAAGATGTCACCTTATCAGCCCTTAGCTCTGAAATTTCATAATCCGTGAAACTTGGTTGGCAGTAAGAATTGGGCCTAATACTCTGCTAGAGTTCTATTCATTGCAGAGGACTTGACCTCAACACATTTCTAATAAATCTCTTGTCTTAATCTTTTTGGGATGTAATAGCAAAATGTCACCAACTTGGTGGCTTATAAAAAACAGAATTTATCTCTCATGGTTTTGGAAGCTGGAAATCTGAGATCATAATGCCAGTATGGTTGGGTAAGAGACCTCTTTAGGGTCATTCAGACCCCTCCTTGTATCCACATGTGGTAGAAGGGGGCTAGGGAGCTCTCCAGAGCTTCTTTTATAAGGGTATTAATCCCATTTATGAAGGCTCTTCCCTATGGTCTAATAACCTCTTGAAGGCTCTATCTCCTAATACCATTACACTGAACATTAGGATTTAACATTTGAATTTGGGGAGGGGGGAACACAGACATTCAAACCATAGCATATCATACATTCCTTAACAGGCATTATTAAAATACAACATATATAGGGATAATAGTAATACCTTGATTTCAATTTTTTTTTCTTCCAAGGAACTAAAAAACTCGATATTGTATCTGTTGTCAGGGTCTTTTGGATGCCTAGAAGGTATAAACAAAGATAATTTAGTTGTGTACAGTTAAGGAATTTATTTAAGATCATAGAGATAGGCCAGCCTGAACCATATGATAATTGGTTCTTTTGAGAAATGAAAACATTTAAATGTTAAAAAACCGGAAACTCTGTCTTTCAGACCTTCTGTCAGTCTTCCCTTTAAAAATCTTAACCATTTTATTTAACAATGAGAGAAGCACAGTTTGGGAGTGACCACATTTAAGATTTGTATAAGAGCCTTTAACACCTCACTAATTCTGTTTTAGATAATGACTCTTTCTTTTAGGAATTAAGCAAATATGACTTGTGTCTCAATGGTTTCCTAATAATAAGGAAGTGGGTGCACTTTAAGTGGGTGCCTGGGTGGCTCAGTTGGTTAAGTGTCTGACTCTTGATTTCAGCTCAGGTCTTTTTTTTTTTTTTTTTTTTTTTTTAGGATTTTATTTATTTATGAGAGAGAGAGAGAGAGAGGCAGAGATACAGGCAGAGGGAGAAGCAGGCTCCATGCAGGGAGCTTGATGTGGGACTCAATCCCAAGACTCCAGGATCACACCCTGGGCTGAAGGCAGGTGCTAAACCACTGAGCCACCCAGGCATCCCTCAGCTCAGGTCTTGATCTTGATATAGTGATTTCTTTCCTATTGAACATTTCTTGAAATATTGCAAAATAGTATGTCAAGTTATAAGCATTTGTCTGGATTTAAGGCATTGTTTTGTTTTTTATTTTAGGAATAATCTTTGCTCTCGTCTTCTTTGCCTGAACTTCCCCTAACGAGGGAACGGTATCTGATCTCATATTATACTCATTAGCATTTGAGAGTGTTAAGTAAATGAATGGATTGTGTAAATAATGAAATGTTTTTGCTTTGGATTATTTGGATTATAAAATTGAGCTTACTTCCTCAAAGCAATATGCTTTCTTAGCATAATTTAAGATTTGAATTCTGGACAGGATTGATATGGATTGGGAACTGATATTTCTGTCACTGATATCCTAATTGTATTTAGGATCCTAATTGCTTTTTTGTAACATGGAAACTTTTGAGTATTAAATATATTTAAAAAATGGAAGGCAGGGATGCATGGGTGGCTCAGTGGTTGAGCATCTGACTTCGGTTTAGGTCATGATCCCAGGGTCATGGGATTGAATCCCACAGCAGGCTCCCTGCAGGGAGCCTGCTTCTTCCTCTGCCTATGTCTCTGCCTCTTTCTCTGTGTCTCTCAGGAATAAATAAATAAAATCTTAAAAAAAAACAAAACAAAGGGAAAGTTGCAATTTACATGCCATTTTCTTGAATTATTTTTACTAATGGGATATTCATATTCTTAAAGAGTAGCAGAATATGCCACCCCAAAATATGTCTCTTTGGCATAAAGATTATTTTGAACTCATTACTTTGAAAAACTTTTTGTAGACTGGAGAAGCTCTGAAAACAGGGTGAAAGTTGTCTTTTTGTGAGGGAAATTTACATTAGAAAGGAGCCTATGCCAGGAAGAGAGCTATACTAGAGATAACTTTTTTAAATTGAAGTATGGTTGACATATAATATTCTATTAATTTCAGGTGTATATCAAGTGCTTTGATATTTTTATATGTTACAAAACGATCCCCCTACTAAGCCCAGTTACCATAGAAAGTTATTACAATATTATTGACTATATCCTTAAGCTGTACAATATGTCCCCATGACCTAGGTGTTTTATAATTGGAAGTGTGTACCTTATAATCTCCACCACCTATTTTGCCAACCTCCATCTCTCCCTGCTCTGGTAACTAATAGTTTTTTTTTTTTTTTTATATATGATTGTGTTCCTATTTATCTGTTTATTTGTTTTGTTTAGATTCCATATATATAAATAAAACCATATGCTCCTTATCTTTTTCTATCTGACTTATTTCACTTGGTATAATACTCTCTAGATCCATCCATGTTGTTACAAATGGCAAGATTTCATTCTTTTTTATGGCTGAGTATTATTCCATCACACACACACACACACGCACACGCACACACACACACAGACTCTTGTTTTATCCATTCATCTATTGATGGACACTTGGGTGCTTCTATAATTCGGCTACTATAAATAATGCAATAAACATAGGGGCACACATATCTTTTTGAATTAGTGTTTCTGTTTTCTTCAGAAAAATATTCAGAAGTGAGGTGCCTGGGTCGCTCAGTCAGTTAAGTGTCTGCCTTCAGCTCAGGTCATGATCCTGGGGTCCTGGGATCAAGCCTCACTTTGGGCTCCCTGATCAGCAAGCAGTCTGCTCTCCCTCTCTCTCTGCCTGCCTCCTGCTCATGCTCTCTCTCACTCTCTCAAATAAATAAATAAATAAATAAATAAATAAATAAATAAATAAATAAATCTTTAAAAAAGAAAGATATTAAAAAAAAAGAAAGATATTAAAATACCCAAAGTGGAATTGCTGGATCCCATGGCTCTATTTTTAATTTAAAAATGTGTTTTTAAAATACAGTTTTAATTGGAGTATTGTTGATATATAATATTATATTAGTTTCAGGTGTATGACATAGTGATTCAACAATTTGTACATTACTCAATGTTTACCGAGATAAATGTAGTTACCATCAAACATTATTACAATATTATTGACTGTGTTTCTGATGCAGTACTTTTCATCTCTGTGACTTAGTTATAACATAACTGGGACGCCTTCATCTATCTTGCTCATCACCCCATCTGCATCCCCTCTGACAGCTACCACTTTGTATTTAGGAGTCTGGTTTTGTTTTTGTTCACTTGTTTTGTTTTTCAAATTTCATATATAAGTGAAATAATATGGTATTTGCCTTTGACTTACTTCAGTTAGCATAGTACCCTCTAGGTCCATCCATGTTGCTGTGAATGGCAAGATTTCATTCTTCTTGGTGGCCAAGTAATATTCTATTATGTATATGTACACCACATCTCCTCTATCCATTCACCTGTTCGGTGACACTTAGGTTGCTTGCATATCTTGACTATTGTAAATAATGCTGCAGTGAACATAGGGGTACATAGATCTTTTCATTTTCCTTGGATAAATACCCAGAAGTGGAATTACTGTGCTTTATGGTACTTCTATTTTTAAATTTTTAGGACCCTCCATACTGTTTTCTACAGTGACTGTACCAATTTACATTTCCACCAAGAGTACATGAGGTTTCCTTTTTCTTTATAACCTTGCCCAACAGTTGTTATTTTTTGTCTTTTTGAAGATAGCTATTCTGACTGGTGTGAGGCATTATCTCATTTGCCTTTGATTTGCATTTCCCTGATGATTAGTGATGTTCAGCATCTTTATATGTATCTGTTGGCCTCAAAGAATGAATTTGAAAGCACTCCTTCTTCTATTTTTTTTTTTTTTAGCAAGGGGGAATAGTTTGAGATGGATAGATATTAGCTTTTCTTTAAATGTTTAGTAAAATTTTTTTTTTAATGTTTAGTAAAATTTACCTGTGAAGCTATTTGGTCCTGGAAGTTTTGTTTGTTGGAAGTTTTCTGATTACTGATTACACTTTGTTACTAGTAATTGGTCTGTTCAGATTTTCTATTTCTTCTTGATTTAGGCTTGGAAGATTGTAAGTTTCTAAGTTGTCCAATTTGTTGGCATATATTTTTTGTAGTAGTCTCTTAAAATCCTTTGTATTTCTGTGGTGTTGGTTGTTACTTCTCATCTTTCATTTCTGAGTCCTCCTTTCATTGATGAGTCTTGCTAAAAGTTTGTGGGGTTTTTTTTATTTTTTATTTTTTAAAGATTTATTTATTTATTTATTCATGAAAGATAAATATAGAGAAAGAGAGAGGCAGAGACACAGGAGGAGGGAGAAGCAGGCTCCATGCCAGGAGCCGCCGTGGGACTCAATCCCGGGACTCCAGGATTGTGCCCTGGGCCAAAGGCAGGCGCCAAACCGCTGAGCCACCCAGGGATCCCCCTCCTTTTTAAAAGATTTATTTATTTATTTATTCATGATAGATATATAGAGAGAAAGAGTGTGGGTTTTTTTTTTTTTTAAAGAAAAACCCATTTAGTCACACTTTGTCTTTTGACCTTTTACATTTGAAGTAATTGCTGATAGGTATATACATATCAATTTGTTATGTTTTCTGGTTGTTTTTGAATCCTTTGTATTTGTGTGTATTCTTTGTTCTTAATCTCTGTTCTTTTCTCCTGGCTTTGCTCTCTTGTGATTTGATGAAAGGTACCTGCCAGGATGTGTTGGGTAAAGTGGGTCCACAGGGGACCACCTGGATGGGGCAAGCTCTGCTAGCAGGTAGATGGAGAGTGTCAGAGCACGTTCTTCAAACACCTGACTAGCTAGAGCTAGAGGGAGGATAAAAGAAATGCATCCACCAGCACCTCCATTCTCAGAGAAAACTTTTGAAAATTCTGCCCCTCTAGCACACATACTAAAATTAATCAATAAATATCCTTTATGTATACTCCACGTGCTTTTCTTTTCTTTTCTTTTCTTACCTTTTTTTTTTAGAGACATATTTATTTATTTGAGAGAGAGAGAGAGAGAGAGAGAGAGCAAGTGAGCTAGCAGGGGCAGATCAGACTCCCCACTGAGTGCAAAGCCTGACGCAAGGGTTGATCTCAGGACTCATTAGATCATGACCTGATCTGAAACCAAGAGTTGATGCTCAGCTGACTGAGTCAATCACATGCACCTCCAGGTGATTTTCAAACTGCTACTTCTGTGCTAGATCTTGGGCCAAGATGCAGTGTGATGTCTTTTTAAGATTGGCAGCTCAATTTCCCAGAGCCCTTCAGCTTTCCTAGAGGTAAGCCTTGCTGATTTTCAAAGCCAGATGTGATGGGGGCTTGTCTTCCTGGTGCAGGTCCCAAGACCAGTGGTACCTGATTTAGGGCTTGATCCTCTCCCTTCACAGGGAGTGCCACCACATCTGTGACATTCCTCCCACTTGTGGGTCACAGCCACACATGGAGTCTGGTTCCTTACTACATCTCTTCCCTTGCTATCCTTTCTCAGTGTGGCCTTCTCATTATGCCTTTAGCTGTACAAGTCTGCTCTGCCAGTCTCAGGTCATTTTCAGAGTAAGTGTATTACATATAGTTGTTGCCTTGGTGTGTCCATGTGAGGAAGTGAACTCACAATCCTCCTCCTTCGCCATCTTCCTCTCCCTCCTATTATTAATTTTTTTGAGGAATCTCTATACTGTTTTCCATAGTGCCTCCCTCAATTTACATTCCCACCAACAGTGTGCGAGGATTCTCTTTATACAGTGTCTTTACCAACACTTATTATTTTTTGTCATTTTGATTTTGGGCATTCTGACAGACGTGAGGTGGTATCTCATTATGGTTTTGATTTGTATTTCCCTGATGATGAGCAATGTTGGGAATCTTTCCATGTGTCTGTTGGCCATCCATATGTCTTCTTTGGAAAAATATCTATTCAAGTCCTCTTCCCATGTTAAAATCAGGTGGTTTGGTTTTTGATATTAAGTTGTATAAGTTCTTCATATTATATGGATATTAACCCCTTATTGGATCCATGTTTTGCAAATATCTTTTTTCTTTCAGTAGGTTGCTTTTTCCATTGTTGATGGTTTCCTTTGCTGTGCAAAAGCTTTTTATTTTGATGTAGTCCAATTTGTTTACCTTTTTTGCCCTTGCCTAGGGAGACTGGTCCAAAAATATTACTAACTGAGCTTACTGCCTATATTTTCTTCTAGGAGTTTTATGATTTCAGGTCTTATATTCAAGTCTTTAATCCATTTTGAATGATCTGCATGGCAGAGAAATCTTTATTTACCAAATATTTCTTCTTGTCACCTTCCCAGGAATTGCCTCTCTGAGCTTTCATCCTTGATCTTTTTCTCTTTCTTCTGCTGAGGATGGTGTATAACCTTTAGTCATCTGGTGGCCTTTGGAGTCATATCCTTGAGGACTTCTGTACATATGTACATAACTGAAATTTGTTTTATCTGGTTAATCTGTATTATGTCACTTTAATTCTTAGATTAGCTACAGAACCTAGAAGTATAGAAGCGAAGATTTTCATTCCCTACAATATTATTTGGCATGTAGACTCCACTGTTGTAACCTCATTGAGTATGGCAACCAAATAAAAGGAAGATGATTTTCCTGCTCTATCTTCCACTAATAGGTGTGACGTGATAAGATTGTAGTCCTTTTAGAGAGTCACACTGGAAAAGCCATTCATGGGCAAAGAGACCAAGAAAATGAAAAACTTAAGATCCATGTTATAGGAAGTAGTATAAAAGAAACTGGACATATTCAGCATTTAAAAGAGAAAACATGGGCAGCCTGGGTGGCTCAGCGGTTTAGCGCTGCCTTCAGCCTAGGGCATGATCCTGGAGACCCGGGATCGAGTCCCACTTCGGGCTCCCTGCATGGAGCCTGATTCTCCCTCTGCCTGTGTCTCTGCCTCTCTCTCTCTGTGTGTTTCTCACGTATAAATAAAATCTTGAAAAAAATAAATAAAAGAGAAAACATAAAGGAGAGTTGTAAAGTCATTTTTAAATATTTAAGAAGGGGGGATCCCCGGGTGGCTGAGCAGTTTGGCACCGGCCTTCAGCCCAGGGCATGATCCTGGAGACCCGAGATTGAGTTCCGCATGGAGTCCTGTGTGGAGCCTGCTTCTCCCTCTGCCTGTGTCTCTGCCTCTCTCTCTCTGTGTCTCTCATGAATAAATAAATAAAATCTTTAAAAAAAAATATTTAAGAGGAAGAGATAGTGATGAGTGCATTCAATTATTTATGACCTGAAGGACTAGTACTAGCATTGATGAGTGAAGCTAAAGGGTGACAGATTTTTGACTTACTTTAAGAAGTTTATTTTTAATAATCATAACTTATCTCTGACAGATGGACTAGCTTGGGAAATAGAAGGTTTCTAATCAAAAGAAGCACTTGGACATCTGCTATGGATCTTTTTGATAGTCAAAACTGTTGGAAAAGCAAGATAATCATTGATTGGATATTTGACTTGAATTTTTCCAACCTGCTGTTCTGTGCTTTTATTCATAAATACACTTCATAAATCAACAAAAACCTGATTGCTAAACTGGCTCTCAACTCTGCGATAAGATCCATTTCCTTTGTGTATCATATTTTGCCTACTACCATGACTTGGAAGTATCAGTAGAGACTGATACCTACCCAATATGAATTTAGTTTAAATTTTCTTTTACTTGCAGTTTATTAATTTGAGGAAGAAGTATACTTTGGGAGTATAAATTTTAATTACTAGCGATATTAACAATGATCATATAGGGATCCCTGGGTGGCGCAGTGGTTTTGCGCCTGCCTTTGGTCCAGGGCGCGATCCTGGAGACCCGGGATCGAATCCCACATCGGGCTCCCGGTGCGTGGAGCCTGCTTCTCCCTCTGTCTGTGTCTCTGCCTCTCTCTCTCTTTCTCTGTGACTATCATAAATAATAATAATAAAAAAAAATCATATATTTTTTAAAGATTTTGTTTATTTATTCATGAGAGAGAGAGAGAGAGAGAGAGAGAGAGGCGCAGAGACACAGGCAGAGGGAGAAGCAGGCTCCACGTGGGGAGCCCGACGTGGGAGTCAATCCTGGGTCTCCAGGATCGTGCCCTGGGCTGAAGGTGGCACTAAACCACTGAGCCACCAGGGCTGCCCAACAATGCTCATAATTTTAAAAGGCATTCTTAATATGTTGACTTTTGTTAACCTCTTGAAATAATGCTTTTGAAATGCTGAGGATAGTCATTCTGTTTTTAAAGTAGATTGTCTCAGGGTGCTTGGCTGTCTCACTTGGTTATGCATCTGACTCTTGATTTCAGTTCAGGTTGTGATCTCAGGGTTGTTAGATTATGCTGGATGTGGAGCCTACTTAAGAGTTTCTCTCTCTCTCCCTCTTCCCTCTCCCAGTGAATGAATGAATGAATGAATGAATGAATAAAATTCTCCACTATATATGCTTCCTCTTTGAATTTCATCCTAAAATAAGTCTTATTGCTGATAAGGAATATAATAGTGGGAGTATGAGGGATTTTGTCTTTACTGTTTATTCCTTTGAATTTATGGTTTGGGAGAAGGGGAAAGAATGCCTTTGTCCTACAGAAGGAACTACTTTCCCAGGGTTTCCAGAAATTAATAGTAATTCCCTAGAGAAGTAGAAAACCTTAATGTTTTGGATTTCATAGTGTTATATTGGAAAATTTGATTATGAGTATATGTATCTAAAAGATAATATCTGGAATAAAATTCTGTCTGTTTACATTTAACACTGGAGACTTTGATTATGTGGAGAGGGTAAGTTCCTTTGAAAAAGAAAAGAAATAATAAGACCAACCTTAAATAATCTAGTAAATGGAAATGGGATTGAAATTTTTTTAAAAAGATTTTATTTATTTATTTATTTAGACAGAGCACAAGGGCGGGGGGAGGCAGAAGGAGAGAGAGAATCCCAAGCAGACTCCATGCTGAGCATGCATTGTGATGGAATCTTGATATTGTGTCCCTGAGATCATGACCTGACCCAAAATCAAGAGTCAGACGCTTAACCAACGTAGCCAGCCAGGTGCCCCTGAAATTGTATTGAGAATTAATTAATCAAAATGCAAATCAATATAGAGGAAAATATTATGTGTAGGAGTAACAGAAAAACCTTCATGTAGTATGTAAAACTTGAGGTAGATCTTGAAGGGAAGCTGGACATCAGTCAGGAAAAGTGCCCATTTCCAATGTGTGTATGAGTGGGGACATGGTATAAGCAAATGGGAATGATATGGCAGAAATAGAAAAAAGCATAAGCAGACTTGGGAATGAATCTAGCTGTTGTTGGTCCATATTGGGAAGATAATCTGATGAAAATGCAGATGGCATGTTGGAATCAATAAGAATATTTACCAGAGATTAGGTCAAAGGGAGGCCAGCTATGGAGGGACTTAATAACTGGGGAGCAGAAGTAAGCTTTGATGTAGTTGGCACTTGGTGCACACTATACTTCTTGAATCAGGAATGCAGATATGGATGGTTCTGTTTAAGATTCATCATGAGTCTTGTGCATTGCTTCAGGCTGTAAAAATTTCCAAAGTGCTAAAAGAGGGACAGTTTGAAATATTGATGTATAATTGGGCCCTAATAACTGGGTAACTTCCTTTTATAGGTAAAGTAATATCTAATTCTTTGCTTTTGAGAAATTTAAAGGTAATCTATTGGGTAGTAAGAGCAACAAGAAGGTATCAATACAACTCACTTTTTAAAGGAAAAAAATGGACGTATTTTGATATTATATTGAATAGAAGAAGAGATACCCAGACTAGTGAATTAGAATATGCAAGATTTCAAAGTTTTCCGGAGATCCTTTTGCCCTTTGAAATCAATTCTGCTTACAACCCTTCCAATGATTTCCCCTATCTTTTAAGAGAGCCTGAAGACCTGTACCAGTATTCTATCATAGCACATAAATAATTTTACTGAATGGTCTTCCTGTATGCCATCCTTTTATATTTGCCTTCACATTAGCCATATATCAAGCACTTAAAAAATATTTATTCACTGAATGGGTGAGAGGGAAATGATACATTTATTTTCCACATCAAATTTTGTTTATTTACTAAATAATTTTGGTTTTTATTCCATAATGTTTTTTTCATTATATTTTTTGCTCCCTTATGCTTCAAAGTGTTTCCTAGTTCACACCCTCTTTAACACTTTTTAATCTACTGTACAGTCTCCATTTGTTTCCTTGCTTAGAACAGCTTCTTTGAACCCAATCTGTACATTGCAGTTTAGTATTTCCAAAGCACAGTTATAATTGTATTACTTCCCTGATAAAAAACTGTCAATTATTCCCTATTGCAGTGTTCTACCTGCTGTGGAGTTGGGATGCAAACTGTGGTTTTCCTTCCTATGGCTTTTTTTTTTTTTTGAGTCATCCTTCTCTAGTTTGACAAAAGAGGTTCCTGCTTCACTTATTCTGAATCTTATACACTGACTCAGACTGTAAAATTTTTGAAGTGTCAAAAAACGGGCAATTTAAAATATTGGTGATAATTGGATTCTATTAACATGCTCTTGTTTGATCAAACATGATACCTAATCCTTGCTTTGCATGAAATTAAGGTGGATCTAATCAGATGATAGCTAAAAATAATTTTTGATGATAGATCATTGTGATTTTTGACTTATTAAGTCAAGTTCAAAGAATTGAGTGATATTTTATAACAATTTCTTTTACTGTCATATACTTATTTACATAACATCTATAAACATTTCTAAGGGAAAAAATAGAGATAGAGTTGATGCTGAATCTGATTCTGTATAAGTGATACTCATCCACTGATTCACAAAATGAGTTTTTTTAAAAAAAAGTCTCATTTATTTTGTTAAGGGATACATTTCCAATAATGTTTTTAACATTTATAATTAGTAATATTTATCAAAATTTGAAGACATTTGTTTTGATCAGTTGTGTACTGATAATCATGATAATGGTAACAATCTGGGACATTTTTGTAAAACACGGCCTTTTGATAACAGGTATAAACAAACTAAATTTCATTTATATACTAAGCATTTTTCCTCCAGAGAAATATGAAAGCTTGATCTATAAAGACTTTTAAGACAATTAGTATAAAATTATGAAGGAGAATGAGAATAGAAGCGGTTCAAGAAACAAAAGGAAATAATGTCAAATTTCTGATTATCTAGGAGTGTCTGCATGTATTTTTCAAATAGTTGATTCTGAATTCCAATGGCTAGATTAAAAGAATGATGTAACAAGTGTTTTTATTTTTTTATTTTTTTTAACAAGTGTTTTTAAATGTTAATATTTATGATATTAGTAGAAATCATATACTTGCCAGTATTTAAACAAGTAAAAAATCATAATGATAAAGAAAAATTTTGCAAAGAAGTATACATTCTTCAAAAATTCTTCTGAGTGTACTTAGGCAAAGATATTTTAAAAACTTAGAATAGAACCCAAAATCTTTAACATGACAGTGACAGTCCTATCTACCTCTTCAACTTTCAATTCTTTATTATTATTCTCCACCTACCTTAAATATTCCTCAACTCCCCAAATTTCTATACTTTTTATTCCTGGAAAGAAGAGTTTTTATCGTTTGCCCCATGGCATCTATATTGAGTGCTCTTCTCTTCCTGTTTTCTGCTCTAAAATTTCTACCCACCTTTCAAAGTGCGTATCAAGTATCCTCTGACACTCTACAGCAGTTTTCCTTTGTGTTTCTCCTATGGCATTTTTATACCTCATGTGATATTATGGCTATTTTCTTTATATTTTATCTCCCCTGCTAGACTTTAAGCTCTTCAACGGCAAACAGTTCTTCTTTGAATCCCTGTTGTTTCCTTATACATAATGACCATGAGATATTTCTTGCATGGATTAATGTGTTTAATCAGTAAGAAGTTGCATTTTTTAAAAAATGTAAGTGTCTATTCAGCCCAGTTGTGGCTTTTGTTACTATTGTATATATAATCCTTTAAATTCTAATAAAAAGTACAAACTGATATTTGAAGTAGTGTCTATTTTGGCAATTTAAAAATATTTTTATTCCTAGTATTAGATACATAAGAAGTTTCAGAGATTCAATTCTGTAATTAGTATCAGGATACAAAAAATTGGAAATCAGTATAAAATCCTGCTGTAACTGATAAGGTCAGTTAAGAATAATACACTAATAATTAGTCAATTGCATTGTAGTTTCCACTGATGAAGCCAAAACCTCATCCATTGTTTTTCTCATGGAACCTTGTTAGCCAAATGGAGTTACATTACTATAGGTGAATTTCTCTTTAGTATGTCTCACTCATGTTACACCCTTTGCTTCTTTTAAGAGGCTTTCTTAAAAGTGGCATCTGTGTCAACTTTTTCTGGTTTATTTTTTTTCTCTCTATTGTACCCCTTTTCTTTTTTTTTTTTTTTTTAAATTTTTATTTATTTATGATAGTCACAGAGTGAGAGAGAGAGGCAGAGACATAGGCAGAGAGAGAAGCAGGCTCCATGCACCGGGAGCCCGACGTGGGATTCGATCCCAGGTCTCCAGGATCGCGCCCTGGGCCAAAGGCAGGCGCTAAACCGCTGCACCACCCAGGGATCCCTATTGTACCCCTTTTCTATTTTATCCTCCTCAAATTGCTTCTCTTATGTTTCTTTCTACAAAGACCTTGTACAGGTGATTTCTAAGCTGACCTTTATAATTGTGTTTATTCCTAATAGTGTTCTGTATTCCTGGGTAACACATGCACATTTTTATTCCCATTTTAATGCTTTACTATAAAGAAGGACTGTAATGGCAAGACTGGAACTGCAATAAGATGAGAAAATGACATTTTAGTGAGTTGGGTGTCATTTTTGAAGGACTTATCCCTACTTACCCAGAATCCTTCACAGTGACTCTACCCTCAATTCACTAAGACTGCAGAAATACTTAGATTATTTTATGCAAAAATTATAAAGTAAAAAGTGGTATTATCCATCAATAATACAGAAATTTGGGAAGTAGGAACATAATTTCATCTGTCATCATCTAAGGTGATGGCATACTGGGCATTATCTAAATGTGCTGAAGTTAAATTATAAGTTGATCTTCTGCAAAGGTTTAGTTTCTCCCATTCCTGTAAGTGTGTGCCACTCCTCTCTTCCAAGATGGGATCTCTCTACTCTACCCTTGGGTGTCTACTGACCTTGTGACTAACTTACTGTTACTGACAGAATGGGACAAAAATGAAAATATGCCAGTTGTGAGCTTGGACTTTAAGAATCCTGGCTTTCTCTGCTGCTCTTTTGAAGCCCCAAGCCAGTGGTAAAGGAGTACCTCCAAGTGGAAAGATTGAGGCATAGACAGCCTCCAGCCCTTTCAGCATTTCAACTGTATACCAGGCAGGTAGGAGAAGCCATCTTGGATTTTTGAGTCCCTGTAGACCTCCAATGTCCATCACATGCGAAGAGGAGGCTGTCCCTGCTTAGCTACTAAAAGTTGTGGCAGCTTGTTATGCAGCTATAGATAAATGAAACTGATGTGGAGATAGCCAAAGTACAGAAGGTGTTGGTAGAGAGATGGATTCTCTAGACTGATGGGGAAACCAAGGCTCTCATCTTAAGAGAAGGCTCTAAAACTGGGACCAGTTATCTTAGCATTTGGCTAATCAGTGTCTTCTGTAAGAAGTACACAGAATTGAGTGGAAAAATACTTTGATTACTCTACTCTAGGCAACTCCATCACTTCTCTTCCAAGGCTCATATGGAGAACTGCACTGTTGTGTTTGGCTGTCTCAAGAGTCTTTTCTTCTCAATACTTCATGGCTGTATGCAACATCCTATTTCCTTTTTTTTTTCTTTTGTTTTTTGGGGGTTAAGGGTTTGAAGAGGGAGGAGGAAGCTACTATCTAGTTGCATAGGGAATTTCAGCCATTGTCTGTTTTTGTAAACTTTAGATTCTGCTTCTAGTGGCTTATGCACAATGATTTACTACAATGGAGTCTTACAAGAACATTTAGTAATTTGAAATCATATTCAAAACTATAGCAGACCTTTAGGAGTTTCTGAAATCATATTATAAGGGCAACTATCTATATACAAGGTCACTCTTGAATATATATGAAATGTATGTCCTTCTTAAAATGGCTTAAAATTGAAGACATTTTCTAACATAATTGAGGTTCTACTAGTTTCTTGGAATATTATGGCCCTAAATGCTTATTAAAATTCATTATATTTTTATGTTAATTTGTTAATTAATTATCCAGAATTTATTAGTAGTCTCCTGTTTTGTCTCTGTATTAGGGTATTTTTGGTATAAAGATGAAAATATTGGGTTCTTCAACCCTGCCTAGTTTCGAGTCCATATTTGAAATTCCTGTATTCAATTTAGAGCAAATATCAGTGACCTTTAGTATTCCAAATTATTTCGTATACTGATATTGAAGTCTTGCTTTCTTAATTTCCTAAATAAAGTAATTTTCTTCTAATTCTGTGAATCAAAACCTCATACCAAATAGCTTAACTACATTCTTTCCAATCTATTACACACTTACTGCTAACAAAGATTCTTAATCTGGAAAGAATGGATTTGCACCAGATAATACACCAGCTGTGTCTTCTGTCTTCCCGATGACGTATTACTCTGTAACAAGGTCCTACTTACTCTCAAAAACATTTAGACATATTTAGTGATGGGAAAAACCTAAATTAAGGGAATGTGAAGTATTTTTATGCAAAGAGAAAGTAATATTTTATATAGAAAGGTCTGAAGGGGAAGAAATTTTAAAGCTTGATGTACTGTAATGCATTTGGATTTGGGTAATGTTTAACAAAACAAGATGCAAATGAAAGTAAGATGCTGTGCAATTAGGTTTAATGTCTCAGACATTTAAAAAAAAAAGCCTGTATTTCTGTTTTACACTTGCACATATAGAGGCATAGTCATTTGTTTTGGAAGCAAGTTCTAATTGGTTGGGATCAGCAGGAAATCAGGTAAGGAGATAGAGGTTACTGGATAGTGAGGTCCCCAAGGGCAGGAGCTGGGATATCATCATCATCATTCTTATTTATAGAAAGCAGCTATTACATGTTTTATGTTATTTTTTCTAATTTCTTCTAATACTTACAACGATTTCGGAAGGCAGATGTGATTATTCTCATTTTTAATGATGATGAAACTGAATTTCAGAGATGTAAAGTAACTTGCCCAAAGTGGCATCTTAGAAATGGTAGATTTGGGATTCCAATTCCAAGGTCTTTAGCCTGACTTCTCAAATATCTTACAAAATTATGAAAAAAACTGATGAACATTCTCTTTAAAAGTTTATTGACTGCAAAAGAAGATTTATGACAGGAAAAGAGACAGGTTCTCATAGACTTTGGTTAGGGGAAGAGAGAGTTCTAGAGAAATAGTAGCATTAAGGGATCAGTGTCAATAGTTTTCAGATTGGATGAAACCCAACCATTGGGATTATGATAGGAAGAATTCCTAAGCCTCTCTCAGTGAAGTTTTCCTGACCTAGACTAGGTACATGTAAAAGACCATGGCAATTTCAGGGAAGCAAGTGAGAAAAAGGCATTTCCTTTGCTAAAAGGTCCCCGGTTTTGGTTTATTCCACCTGAAAAACAGAATTCAAGAATAACAGCATTTGGACTAGAGATAATTTGCATGTTACAGTACATGAACTGGGTGCCCGCCTGGTACACAGTGATTCTTCAGTTTCAAATTCCTTGGGAATTTTCTCTTCTTCCTCATATTTTAGACAACTGTTGTGAATGGGACTAGCCATCATTTTTTATGTTTTTGCTTCCCTGTCAAACATTACCTAGTAATTGTTCAAGGATAGACAACCAGCCCAAATTGGTCCCATCATAGATAGACATAGTAATATAATTTATTACTTAAAAGGGATTATTTTCCCCCTGATTTTTTTGAAAAAATGTAAAACCTACAGAAGCATAAGAAAAATAATACAATGAATATAATATACTGATTTATCCATATTTAACAATAGTTAGTATTTTGTGACATTTTGCTCCATATCTCTATGGATATATAGCCTTTTATCCCCCTCTGAATCACTTGAAAATCAGGTGCAGACATTTTGAAAATTTCCTGTCAAATTCTTCAGCGTTTATATCATGGAGCCAAGGACATTCTCCAACATAAGTACAGTACTGCCATCACACACAACTGTTCCCAAAATGTTCTTTGTAGATATTTCATTATTTCCTAGAATCATGCATTTCATTGGGTTATCATATTTTCTAATCTCAATCAATCTATCTTAAAATTTTTTAAAGCATCCATGACTATAGTATAAAATGTCCCACAACCTAGATATTTTTTATTGTTTCCTTGTAATTAGCCTCAGATTAAACATTTTGGCAAGAATACTACATTAAAAATGATATGGAAATTATAATTGTACTTTTAGTCATTATGCTGAATCAACAGACATTAACTAGGAGACTTGGCTTGCTAATCATAGAACCTCATCTGCAGTCAAAGTGGCTAGTCCAGGAATGGGTGCATGATTTAAACTGGGTCAATCAGTCTTTTCCTGAAATATTTTATATTGATCTGAAGAAAGAAGTCTCTTTCAAACTGGTTGCTAAGTTGTTTGTCTGAAGTTGAGAAATATTGAAATGTAGATTCAAAAAACCCCAGAATAAGTGGATCATGATAATATTCATGCCAATTCTCTCTAAAATTAGGTTTATCTCTACTCGTTTAAAAAATTATTAAGCATTTATTATGTGCCAGGCTATTTTCCAAGTGCTTTATATGTATTAAATCATGTAATTGTCTCAGCAGTTCCATGAGATAAGTTTTATTTCTGTCCCCATTTTGTAGGACCCAAGGAAGGAAAAGCTTAATTCTCTTGCCAAAGATTGCACAGCTAAAAAAAGGATGGAACAAAAATAAGAATCCATAGTACATGACCTCAACCATAGTGATAAGATACCATTCACAGTGATGAGACTCCATCCACTGTTTACTCTCGTGCTTAAACTAATTAGATTGGATTTCTGTCACTTGCAATCCTAGAGTCCAGGCTAATACATGTTATGACCTGTAATTCTCTAGGAACTAAAGAAGCAAATCAAAAAGGAAAATATGAGATGTGAATGGATAATGCCTCCTTCTCAGGTCCTGTTTTTTTTTTTTTTAATTTTATTTATTTATTCACAAGAGACACATAGAGAGGCAGAGACATAGGCAGAGGGAGAAGCAGACTCCCTAGAGGGAGCCTGATGCAGGTCTAGATCCCAGGACCCTAGGATCATGACCTGAACAGAAGGCAGATGCTCAACCACTGAGCAACCCAGGTGCCTCTCAGGTCCTGTTTTTGAAAGACAGGACCTTTATTACTGTCAGTGGTATGCTCTTGATTAAGAATTTTCCAACAACTTGTTTTTAGGGACCTACAGGATGTTACTGTGATGGGTACATTAATAATGAAAGAATTTTGGCAATGACAAGGTTGAAGCTTTGATAATTAGTGTGTAGTCAAACCAATTAAAATGTTTAGGACATCAATTAGGAGGAAATAGTCTTCCACACTGAATTATCCCTCTCAGAGCAAATTGTTTTAAGAGATTCTCTTTTTAATGTATTGGATGACTGTGTAGTCAGTTTTAAAATACAAAACAGAAGTTAGTGTGAGGGAAGTGGTCTTCTTGATGACAATGACAGATGACAGAGTATTGTGAAATTTTAATATGTAGCATGATTGGTTGTAAATTGTTTCCATGTTTGCTGAGGTAATTTGCAAATAAGAGATGAGTCATATCTTCCATTTGTATCATAGACATTAGAATGAAAAATGCAAAAATGAACAGTGATGTGGTTTAACTTTGACTTACATTGTTGTTAACTCTTAAATATCAAATAGAATCAATCCATTTCTTAGGACTCTTGATTTTTAGGATATTTATGTTCTTTAGGATTAAACATAAAACTGAGATATTATCCACAAGTGTAAGCTACCATGACCATTTTTATATTAACCATCAGTTGTCCTTATACATTGAGGGCCATATGTGTCAGTCACTATTCTGACTAGTTTTAACACATGAATTTGAAATCAGAGTTGGAATAAGAAGATTAAAGAGCAATGACAGGTATGGACTAAAGGAAAACATGTTTCTATTAAGTCAGATTTCTTAAATCTTTGCAAAGGAGCTGTTGTCATTTCTGTTTTACAGAAGGAAAAGTTGGGGTATCAAGGTACTTCTCTAAGGTCAATTTGTTAGAATATAGTGGTTCTGAGGCTAGAACTCAGGTCTTTCTCACTGCAAGGAACAAATTCTTCCTATTATCACATGCCAGTGTTCATGAAAGAATGAATGATGTAGAATGAATAAGAAAAATTAATCATGAGTATGTTGGCTGGGATTTGAGGTAAAACTTGACCTACAATATATGCCCAATGTGATAAACATGCTGTTTGTTTTAACATAGATAATTATGTATGTTTAGGAGTTAAACATGATCTTCCAATTATTTAGGTTTGATGGAATTTATTTATTTATGTATAAAGAGAGCCAACATTAATACTGATGTATAGATATAAAGGTCAATTATATTTAACAAATATAAATTAGATTTTGGTATATTTGTAGCACTATCACTGTAGAATGTTAGAGCTTAGAATAATTTTACACACATTTTTTTCAGTTTCTCTAATTTCTAGGGGCATAGGAGAATGAAGTATTATGGTGCCTGATTATATTTTCAATTTGTAGTGACTTTTTTCCTTGATTGTAGGCCGAGATATTTTAGTCAGACTGCTTTTTTAAGGACATAGTTTACTAGGCCTACACTAATTTTCAAGAGGAGATTGAGTTATTTTTTATACTCATGTCACAGACACATTTCCCTCTTATCTGTTTTTCCCTTGATAGAAACACTGTGTCCTTCTCTTTTAATTCCATGAGAAATATACGTTTATTAACCTCCCACACTCTCCCTATTACGTGTACAAGCAAACATGGATTTCATCTTTAATTAATCCTTCAAATGCTGCTATCAGTGAAGACATTTTAAACTGTCATAATAAGATGTGGTGGGTGACAGCCGACTTGGAACAAGGCTAGAGTATGTTTCAACCATTGTTAAAAGTTCATGTTCCTATCATTACATTTCTGTTTCTAATTCCTGAAACCAGTCAGCAATGATAGATGAAAATATGAGCTATTTCTTTGCGTTGGCAAAATCTCAATTCAAGAAGACATAGTTTCCTTAGTTATTTTTAAAGTATACTGTTTATAGTGCTTGATATAGTTAGATGAAAAAAAAATCCACTCAGACTTTTTTTTAAGTAAAATAAAGTCTTGAGATGTTTAGTTACATAACCCTAATGAAATATTTTCTTGTGTCTGCATGAGTAGAGGTTATTCTGATGGGATCCAGAACTAAATGTGATGTAAATCCCAAATATATGAAACATTCTGCAAGATTGTACACATTTAAAAAATATGTTCCTAAATGCTATGGATTCTCTTCCTAGAAAGCTTTGTTATTATATATATATATATGATCATGCACTGAATATTTTATTTGCAATTTAAGTTGTTTCTAACTTTGATGCCCATTCAAGGATCCAAACTGGACATATGTGGTCCACTAAAAATTGATGCAGTTGCTATGTAATTGTTGAGTAGTGTATTTTTAAGTCATTAAGGTTGACACCTAAGATTAGACACCAACTTGGGATTTGGGCTCAGCCTGATTGGAGTGGGGGATACCTGTCTGTGTTCTTTACCTGTACCAAACCACTATGCTTCTTGTATGCTGCTCATTGGCATCAAACACAGGGCAGATCCTCAATATTATTTATGCCCAACTATAGTTGCCTTTATTGAGAAATATCTTGTTAATGGCAATAAATAAAAATATGACATTTCGTAACCTCCTAATCCCTGTAATCACTTGGTATACTTATGGACATTTCTGTTTTTGCTTAGATTTTCAGGGAGAGTTCCTTTTGCTTTATCGGATTCTCTCTCTCCAACCCTAATCTCTTTCTCTGCCAACAAAATTGGAATATTTACATCTATATTTACAGCCTTTCTGTCCTTTTATTACCCTAATGAGAAAAGCTGTTGCTATGTCAGTAGATGGAAGAAATTAAAATTTGCAGCTGTCTACAAGTCATTAGATAAAGGACTACATTATTTCTCTATTTTCTTAGGATAGAAAATAGTGTTTTGGGGTAATTAAAATATGGCATACGAAACTGGACAACAACAAGAATAACAACAACAAAAGCTTCAGAAATTAAAGAATTTATCCAGAGTTCCTCTGGAAAAATACCTAAATTCATCCATACATTGACAGTATTAAGAAATAACATGAAACAATAACTGATATATTTGTAAAGATCACCTGAGTTCAAGAAGACCTCAGATATTTTTATTCCCACAGAGTCCCAAATTATTAAAACACCTTGAAATCAGTCTTATGTGTAATGTTGACTATCTAAAGGAAAGAAAAATCACATACAGTCATAGATTGTGAACTCTCTTCATCTTTATATAGCAATTGATTAGAGGTTGGAAATGTGGGAAAGAGCGGATACAGTTAAAAATCTCAGAGTGGTTGTGAATGGTAGATTATTGGCAAACGAAGCTCACGACCAATTGTGTGCATAAAAATTAATGGTACAGGAAAGCTTTGCAACTGTACAACTGAAATTCCTGATGGAGTATTTCAATTTAAACCCTACTGTATTTGGGTACTCCCACAACAGAATCTTCAGTCTTGCTTCTTTTGGAAAGAATTATTAAAGACATTTGCAGTTAAAATTGAAATGATTATGACAAGCCTGTCTCATAACTACATGGTGAATGTCTAGACTTAGCTCTAATTGGTCTTATTTTAATGCATTTATTGTTTAATTGCTTGTGGTAATGATTTACTCTTTCATAGAACTGAGATTAATGGCAACTGGCAACTCTATTGGCATTGCTATCACAGAAATGGCCAAAGTCTCAAAATAGAAATGAGAAGACAGATTCTAGGCACAGAGGAATGTCAGGCTAATATAGCTTCATAAAAACTGTGTTAAAAAATACGGCTACTTAATAATTTTGTAATATGTCCATTAATACCGGTTTTAATTCTAGTTTTTAATGTATGGGATTGAGACCCTATTATGGCATTGAATGTAATTATCTTTTATAGTGTGTAGGATAGATATTTAATAAATGGATAAAAATCCAGCATTTAAAGGTATTAATTTGAACTCATAAACTCTCTCATATCCTCTGTATAATAATACTTTTTGGTAGAAGTTTGGAAACCTATGCAAAAGAATAACGTATTTGAGTAGTCAGTCATGTTGGATTGCTCTAAGCATGTTGTGTATATTTGCAGTCTAATATGTGTACAAATCATGTGATTGTCATTTACATATTTTCATCTGTTGCAAGATAGACAAAGCCCTTCATATCTCCTTTGTATATCCATGTTATTGTTATGTGTTCTGCATCAGGTAAAGTTTTTGTCTTAACTAGCTTTGGAGAGTAGGGTGGGGAAGACTGCCATTCTGCATGTAGTGCTTTGTTTTTTATCTATAAATTTGTTACAGCATAAGTAAACATGATGAGAGGTCTTCTATGTTCCAGAAAATGAAGTTCAATAATACAGGGGAATACATTTAAGTAGGAAAAATATAATTTGTAAAATATAAAAATTATATGAAAGCTATTTGGTATAATGGAATGAAAATTCAAGGCTTCAGTGAACAAGAACCTAGATATTACAAAGAAGAATATAGTTGAACCTTGAACAATGTGGGGGTTGGGGCATTAACCCCTTATGATGTAGAAAATTGATATATAACTTTTAACTCCCCCAAAACTTAACTATTGATAGCCTACTATTGACCAGAGCCTTATTGATAACATAAGCAGTGATTAACATATATTTTGTATGGTAATGTAATACATACTATATTATTACAATAATATGAACTAGAAAAATTATTAAAATCATAAGAGAATATATATTTACAATACCATATTTATATTAAAAAAAAAACCTGCCAGCAATTAAACCCATTCAGTTCAAACCTGTGTTGTTCAAGGATCTGCTGTAGTAGTCTTGTTTTGCTATTTTGCTTTATTTTGCTTTTTTCTTTATTATAAAATATAGTATGTATATAGAACAACTTATAAAACAAATATTTGTCATGTGAACAAAAAGTCCTGTGGTGAACCTTATGTAGCCACCACTGAGGTCAAGAAATAGAAGCTGGCCAGCTCCTCTGGAGTCTCAGCCCTTTTTGTCACTCTTTGATCACAGTCATGCCTCTTTGACCTGAAGGTATCTATTCTGTGGTCTTTTGTCCTAGAACTGCAAAGAATGAAAGGAGATATTAATACTTATATATGCATCTCTAAAATCTACACTTTAGATAAGCTGTTTTTAAAAACCTGTTTGAATGGAATTACATATTCCTCTTTTCCTAGCTTTTGTATCTCAGTATTGTATTTGTGAAACTTATCCACCTTGTGGTATTTGCTATAGTTGTATATAATTCATCTATTTTCATTGCTGTATAGTATTTCATTATATGGCTCTAATACAGTTTATACATATCCTAGTGTTAGGGTGCATTTGGGGTGTTTCCAGCTGTGAACAGTCTTATTTTGTTTTCTAATGCACACATATTAATTTCTCTAAATGTGTAATTGTTGAGTTGATAGAAATATAAATCTTCAATTTTACCAGAAAATGTCAAATTGTTTTCCAATAGTATGTGAGTTTTCATTGCCACATCCTTACCTTAGTATAATTACACTTTAAAAAGTTTTGTTAGTCTGACAGATACATAATGGTTATGGAGATTTTCATGACCCTGCTTACTAATGATATTGAGATTCAGCTTTTATGTTTATTTGGCATTTAGACTATATACTGTTTTTTGTCACTTTGCCTAGTTAAAAGTTTTGCTCATTTTTCAATTGTACTTTTTATTTTTTTAAAAGATTTTATTTATTTATTCATGAGAGACACAGAGAGAGAGAGAGAGAGAGAGAGAGAGAGAGATGCAGAGATACAGGCAGAGGGAGAAACAGGCTCTATGCAGGGAGCCTGACGTGGGACTCGATTACAGGTCTCCAGGATCAGGCCCTAGGCTGAAGGCGACGCTAAACCACTGAGCCACCCGGGCTGCCCTATTTTATTTTTCTTATCCATGTAAATTCTTTGCAATGAATGTTACTGTATTGTTTTTTAAACCTATAAGTTTTTTTTATATTCTAGATACCAAATATTTTTGTTTATATATAGTAGATATCATCCTCTCTATGACTTGTTTAATTTTCTTTATAGTTCTTTAGATAAGCAGATGTTCTTAATGTTATGTGGAAGAATTTATTGATCATTTTCCTCATGGACAATTTTACGTTTTATTTAGGAAATCCTTTTCTACTGTAAGATCATATGGATATGTTTCTCTATTACTTTCTAAAAATTTATAGTTTTAATATTTTCATTTTAGTCTATCTGATTGATTTAGTATTTTGTGAATAAGAGTCTGATATTATTTTCTCTCACACAGATATCCAATTTTCTTAGCACCATTTACCTAAAAATCTACCATGTCTATACCGACAGTGCTACTTCTGTCATATAGAAGTTCCTGTACCAGTGTGGCCTGTTTCTTAGGTTTCTGTCATTGGACTGGTAACATACTTTTCTATTTACTTGAGCTTTAAAATAAGTCTTGATCTTAGTGAGAGCAAATTCTTTTCCCTCATTCTTATGTTTTGACTATTCTGACTTCTGAAATTTTATATATATTTTAGAATCAGCTTGTCAAACTCCACAAAATGACTGTTTTGAGATTTTGTTTATAATTGTATTGAGTCTATACAGCAGGGGAGAATTGACATCTCTAAAATAGAATGATTATTATTCATGCATTTGCTTATTTGGGTCTTCTTAATGTGTCTCAATTAATTTTGTAAATTTCTCTGTAGAAGTCTTATGCATACTTTTATAAATATATTCTTAGGTAATTATATTTTTGATAATATTGTAAATGATATCACTTAAGATTTTATTTATTTTAGGAATACATTTTTATATTGATTTTTGTATCCAGAAACCATGCTAAATTCTCCTCATTAAAGCTATCTGTAAGGTCTTTTGGATTTTATATATTCATGGTAAATTTTTCTGCAAGTAATGACAGTTCTACTTCTTCCTTCCTAATTCTTGTACCTTTCATTTATTTTTCTTAGCTTATTGCTTTGACTAGAACTTCAAATGCAATGTGATTCACAATTTTAACAGTGGGGAATTTTGTATTGTTTTTATCTCAAAGGAAGTGGTTTTACCATTAGTTGTGGTGAATACCAGGATGTTTTATAGAGAGCCTCTAACTTAGGAGTTGGCAGTCCACTGTCCGTGACCCAACATGGATTGCCAACTATTTTTGTAACTAAGGTTTTACTGGAACACAACCATGTCCTTTAATGTAAATGTTGTCTATAACTGCTTTCATACCACAATGACAAAGCTGAGTTGTGCAACAGAGATAATGTGGCTTGCAAAGCTAAAAATTCTTATCTGTCTCTTTAATAAAAAGTTTGCAAAACTCTCCTTTCCCAGATAAAATGTTCTCTTTTACTCTTTTTTTTGCTAAATCCTTTTTTTCCCCCCAAGAACAAATATTGGATATTATTAAATGTTTTCCTGGATGGATTTTTTTTTTTTTTTTTTGCATTGAGATAATGTGAATTAAATTAGTTGCCTTTTTTTTTTTTTTTTTAATTTTATTCATTTGACAGAGAGCGTGCAAACACAAGCAGGAGAGTGGCAGTCAAAGGGAGAGGGAGAAGCAGGCTACCGATAGAGCAGGGAGTTGGACTCTACTTGGATCTTGGTCCCAAGACCCTGGGATTTTGATCTGAGCTGAAGACAGACACTTAACCAACTGAGCCACCCAGGCGTCCCAATTAGTTGCCTCTCTTATGTTAAATTGAACATATTCTTGGAATAAATTTTCCTTTGTTAAAATGTATTATCCTTTATATGTTTTTGGATTTAGTTAGCTGCTATTTTCTTGAAGTTTTTTGCATTATTGTTTATAGTTAGGTTGACCTATAATTTTCCTTTTCCTTACTGTTCCTTTGGGTTTTGGTATCAAAGTATGCTAGCCTTTTAGAATAATCATGAGTTATATTTGGATAACTAGCCAATGGAACCATTTGCTCTTGGAGTTTAGTTGTGGGAAGACTTTTCATTATTGATTCAGTCTCTTTCATGGCTGTAAGATTATTCATATTTCCTCTTTCTCCTTGAGTCATAGTTATATTTTTCTGGGAATTTATCCATTTGTCCCAAATTTATATTTATTGTCATAAGCTGTTCATAATATCTTCTTAATCTCTTTAATGTCTGCAAGATGTTCCTTTTGTCTGTCATTTCTAAATGGGTGTGTCTTCTGTCTCCTTGTTCACCAGTGGTTTATCACTTTTGTCTTTTCAAAGAGCCAGCTTTTGGCATAGCTCCCTTCCATTGTGTTTATACTTTCTTTCATGAATTTCTCTATATATACTTAGACTTTCTTTTATTTTTTTGGATTTTTAAAAAAATATATCTTATTTATTTATTCATGAGAAACACACACACACAGAGAGAGAGAGAGAGAGAGAGAGAGAGAGAGAGAGAGGCAGAGACACAGGCAGAGAGAAAAGCAGGCTCCATGCAGGGAGCCTGATGTGGGACTTGATCTTGGGTCTCCAGGATCACACCCTGGGCTGAAGGCAGCGCTAAACCGCTGAGCCAGCCGGGCTACCCTATATATATATATTTTTTTTTGGACTTTAATTTGATGTTCTTTAATTTATTGAAGTTAATTTTTAGCTTTTTTTTTTTTTTTTTTAGCTTTTCTCTTTTTTTCAATATGTGCCTTTAAAGACTATAATCTCTTTAAAATGAAAAGATGTTCTTATTTTTGGTATCATTTATTTTAAATTTTTTCATCTGTACTCTTTTCTGATTTCAGAAATGGCTCTAACCCTTGAAGATTTTCTGATATTTAAAAAAATACTGATTTATAGATTAATTACATTGAGTTAATAACACATTCTCCATATAATTTTCCTAGAAATTTTCTTAGAAATTTGTTGATAGTTGGTTTATGACTCATTATTTGGTCAATAAATGTTTGATGTGAATTGATAAAAATGTATATTCTGCAATAGATAGATGCAGGGTTAAATATGTCCATTAGGTCAAGTTTGTATATCTCCTTGTTCTACTTGTGTATCAATTTTTTGTCTGCTTGTTCTGTCACTTATTGAGAAAAGCATGTTAAAATTTTCTACCACAATTATAGATTTATCTGTATTTCTTTGTTCTATTAATTTTTGCTTCAAATGTTTGATGCCATATTATTAAAGGAAAATTAGAGGAGAAAAGAAATTAGGTTTTTTAGTGGAATCCACTGGAACACCTTAAAACCAAAGTTGATGATTTAAGATGATACTCATACCCTTTATAATTGCTCAGAATACTTTCACATATACTTTCTGCTTTCATAATAATTGAATCTGCGAGTTAAGACAAGCTTTATCAACCAAATCTGATGATCTTAAGGCAAGAATATCACCCCAAATCACAGATTACTTTGAGGTCTGGTCTAGGAAAATGAATAATTTACCAAGGCAGTTCTATTTCTCTTCTTTTTAGCACATTCTGATCCAGGTGTTCTGGTTCTCTTGCTGTGTCTTTAACTCACTAAGGACTTTTCACTCTCAGGTCTTTGTATTTAGTAGTCATTACCTGGGCAGATAGATCTCTGTTCATATGTCAGTTCTTCGCCAACACCTTCCCTGATCATTCTCATCACTCTATTCTTTTAGCCTGTTTTATTCTTCAGAGCATTAACAGTATTGACTGGGGTATTTAATTATCATCTTCCTCCCTTATAGTAAGTAAGCTTCAAGATTCTGGGGTCTGTACTGAATTCACTGCTACATGTCCAGTATAATTGCTGACACATAGTAAGTACTGAATAGTTTTTGGTTGAATAAATGAATGGCGAACTAATCTTGTCTGAAAATAGTACGTCAAAAATAATTTTGTCAAATAATTTTTTCAAATAATTATTGAGACTTTCTAGGTTAAAGGAATTCTTTTCAGCTTGATAGATACAAGCAAGAGTGAAACAAGACTGCTGACGTTAGTTTGTAAGCCATTTGGGGATATAAGATATATACCAATGATAGAATCTGAGAAGTGACATATAAGAAATGATGATACAAGACTTATTACAGGACCATGAACAATTGATAGCTAAATATGTTATTTAAACAATGAGTGCTGTGAATTCAATGAAAGGAAGCATTACTGGATTCTTAGGATTACAGAAAACAATATAAATTTTTAAAAATATGATCTGGGCACCTTATTAGTTATTCAAGGATGGCATTTTATTTGTTAAAGGAAGCAGAAAAAAAAGAAAGCGTACAGTTATCAAGGAGAGAGATTAGCAAGCCCTAATTTGTCATTCTACCAGACTGTGTATATCTCCAGGGCAAAGACTGTATCATACTTGTTTCTTATATCTAGGCATGTATGAGGTATTCTATTAACTTTCAATGCCTAAATTTGAGTAATAGGTTCGGAATAAATGAAAAGCAAGTAGTAAGAGTTGATAATGGACCCGAAAAAGAGGACAGAAATAAGCCAGAAAGTACAGTTGACCCTTGAATATCACAGATTTGAAGTGCATGGGTCCACTTGAACATGGTTGGTTTTTTTTTTCTAAATACAATATAGTACTGTAAATATATTTTCTTTTCTGATTTTCTTACTAATAATTTATTTTTTTCTAGCTTACTTTATTGTAAGAATATAACATATAATACATATAACACACAAAATATATATTAATTGACTGATGTTATCAGTACAGCTTCCAGTCAGCAGTAGGCTATTAGTAATTAAGTTTTTGGGAAACTGAAATTTATAGACCAAATTTTGGTTGTGCGGGACTCAGTACTCTTGTGTTGGACGCAAGGGACTCAACCCTTGTGTTGTCCAAGAGTCGGCTGTATGTGTAGATCTCCGTGTACATATTCTGTCCATCTGTCTGTCAATCTGATTAGTGATTGGCAGTGGAACCTCAGGATGTAGAAATTTTGCAGCCATAGTACTTTGTAAAATGTATTGGTAAATTTAAGAGTAGGCTGGTAGGTTTATGTACCATTATATCCTAAACTATCATTTTGTTTTTCTGCCCCATCTTTTCTCTGATTGAGAGACAGAGACCCTGAGTTAGAGAACATATTTAAGAGATCACTTTGGTCTCCTGGCAAACCAAGAATGGCATTCTTTTTCTGAGAGTTTATTCTCCTTTTCTTGCTTAGCCTGCACATGTCAATTTCTTAGTTTTCTACACATATTTAGAAGAACTTCTGTACTTGGAACCCAAAGTCATATCTTGTAGGAAAAAAATCACCTAGTGAAAAAATATTTTATATTAGATTTTCAGTGGCCTGGTGGGTACAAAGAGGATTTATTTTGTTCCTATTATTTCTTAGTTTTCATCACTTTTGACTAGATGATTTGTAGTTCCCAGAAAGAGAATGATTCTTACATACTTTACACCTTAAAATAAAATTCTACCCACCAATTTTCCATTTTCAAGTAAATCTGTAATAAGAATTCCATCATCAAATTCAGCAAACTCAGTTTGAAATATTTTAGTTGGTCGAACCCTAAATTACCTATTGGCTTTAAGATAAAGTTTTCTTTAAAAACTGTAAACAACTAAAATACTGTACTTATTCTTCCTCTGAATTGACCATGAAATCCTCTGGTGTTTTTTTTTTTTTTTTTTTCCTCTGACCTAAGAACATACCTGAAACTTTGAAGACTGCTGGTTCATTAGGGAAGAAACAGATGCCTACTGGATCCCGATAATCTCCTTTCCTATTTATGCTATTGATAAATGTACCTTTTCTGTTAAAGTTTTTCATGGTTTTTCTTTCTATTTGTATACCCAGTGGCTTACAGTTTTATATCTTTATCCTAGACCTCTCTCTTGTTATTTAAACTATTTTTCCAAATTCCTGCTCACTATAGATATTCTACAGGTGCCCCCAAATCTCCAAATGAATTATCCATTTTTCAACAGACTTGCTGGTTTCTTACCCATTGTTTTTCTATCTCACGTAATGCCATAGTCAAACACCCAAGGCACAACTGGAAGTGTGGGAATTTTCTTAACTTTTCCTACTTACAAAATGTTGCTCATTTTTTCCTTAGGTCCATCTTGAAACACTTTTTCCCTTAAATATTTTTTGAATCCCTTCCCCTATCCTCCCAGCTTTATTGCTTACTAGCTCTATTACCACGTTGTTCTATTACTTTTAGGCAAGCTACTTAACTATTTTCTACCTCAGTTTCCCTATCTGTAAAAATGGAGATAAGAATAGGTTTTGCCTTATAGGATTTCATTTATTTACTTATTTATTTATTTAATGGTGAAAAAAATTATATTTAGATTTATAGCCGGCTGGACTCAGTTTAGATGATCCCAATTTTGTTGGCAACATCCAAAGCATCATAGTCAGGAGCCAGTAGAACATATGCTTTCTTCTCTCCATCAGGCCTGATCAAGGTGTTGCCCTTGGCCACATCAATGTCATAGAGCTTCTTCACAGCCTGTTTGATCTGGTGCATATGGCCTTGACATCCACAATGAACACAAGTGTATTTTTTCTTCTATTTTCTTCATGGCTAACTCAGTAGTCAGGGGGAACTTGATGATGGCAGAGTGATCAAGTTTGTTTCTCCTGGGGGCGCTCTTTCGAGGATATTTGGGCCGCCTTCGGAGATGCAGGGTTTTGGTCGTCAGAATGTAGGTGACATGCGGATCTTCTTTTTCTGAGACTGTGCACGCCTTTCAGCACCACGTTCTTAGCTTTCAAAGCCTTTGCTTTGGCTTCGGCTTTGGGAGGGGCAGGGGCTTCCTTCCTTCTTCGCCTTTGGCACCATCTTCGTGAAAGGCGCCTTATAGGATTTTATTTTATTTTTAAAATTTATTTATTCATAGAGACAGAGAGAGGCAGAGACACAGGCAGAGGGAGAAGCAGGCTCCATGCTGGGAGCCCGACGTGGGACTCGATCCAGGGCCTCCAGGATCACGCCCTGGGCTGCAGGCGGCGCTAAACTGCTGCGCCACCGGGGCTGCCACTGCCTTGTAGGATTTTAGTGAGCATTAAATGAATTAAGAGCTCTTAACTGCTTAAAATAGTGCCTAGAATAGAGCCAGTGCCACAGCATGTTTAAACTATTAGTATTATTTGCTACCAGCACAACTACATTAAGGTTTTGATCAACTGCTATCTGGACTGTTTTCATCAGCCTAGTAATAATATAATATATTAAAAAAGGCTCTCTTTATAATATAAAATATAGTTATAATATATAATACAGTATATTATATATTATTATATTATAGATATATATTATATATAAATATATATTATAATTATGTATTATAATACACAATATAATAATATATATAATATTATTTATAATATAATATATATATAAATGATAGATGACCTTCCATGAATTTTCCTATTCTACTCTAGTTCAGACCTCAACATGTTGTGTCTTAACTTTCTCCAGTAACTCTGATTTACTCTAATTCCCCTGTCTGTGCACGCTGTGTCCTGCTACAGTGCCTTTGGTTATATTGCCTGTGTTCATGGAATTCTCTCTGTTTATTCTTTTTTTCTTACTTCCTTGGGCCGAATCAGCTTTGAAGGCTCACCAGACAACTTAGTTAACTTAAGTATAACTTAGTTATACCTGCCCCATGGATTTCTATAATCCTCCCACATTAGTTGGGCTGACTGTACCTGAGTTCCTCTGTCCCTCCTGAATGGCAAACAAATCTAAAAAATCTGTTTCTCCTGCAATAGATCAGTTCATAGATCACATCAGATCTTGCTGCAATATTCTTTGACTTCTCTGTTCTTTTACCTGGTTATACTCTATCCCATTACCACTTTATTGAACTTAGAGCTATTTGAAAATTTTCCTATTTATTTGATGACATGTTTATTGTCTGTTTCTCCCACTAGAATGTAAGCTCTAATGAGGACAAGGACTTTTATCAGTCTTGTTCACTTCCACATCCACAGGGAGTGGCAGGTTCTTAATAAACAATTGCTGAAAAGATTCAGTGAAGGAACAAATGAACAAAAAAGTCTTAGGTATCTATTTAGCAGAGTTTCAATAAATGGTTTTTGAATTACGAATAAAATGAGTGAAATAACTGAACTTAATTTATTTTTATTTACATTCTTAACATAATTCCTTGTAAATCTTCAAGTTAGTTACTGTATTATTTTTACTATATAATCTTTTTATTTGCATAAAGAGTGAAGATTAATTGTGAAATCTTGTACTGATTTTTCTTGGGTCTTTGTCCTTAGTGAATTTCTCTCAACTTCCAATGATTTTATTTTAGTTTTTACTTTTTTACTTTAAAAGGCTTTGCTTTTAATTGCTCCAAACACCTTCTTTTTCCAAATTTCTGACTGAGTGTGCTTTTCCAGCATAATTAGTTTCACTTTTGATCTTTCTTTCGATGCGTGGAGAAAAGAACATCACACAATACTCTGCAGTCATGTTTGTAAGCACAGTGTGGTTTCCTCTCAGCTATTAACTATGTTCTAATCTATACTAGATGTACCTTTCTCGTTTGCTTCAACTGATTGTCCACCTAAATATGCATGTATATAAATCCCAGGAAAATGACATTCTAATTGGTAAGTAACATCCAACATTGGTCATCAGTCGAACTCTGAAAAATCCAAAAGTTGGTATCCTCCATATCCCTTTTCAGTGCCCTTCCTCTTTTTCTTTCACATTTTCCAACCTTATGATATAACCCAGGGAAGGACATCCTCCCAGCTATCTTCTAAAATATTTCTTTCTAAGGTTAATGAATGACATATAGCATTGACCTTGCTAGAATATTTGCATTTTGCCTGGAAAATTCTAAGAGAGTAGCGCCCAGCTCTCCACTCAATCAGGACTTCATTCATGCTATTCTTCTGCCTAGGTGGCTTTTTACTCAACTCATTCTTCAGGTTGCAGTGAACTCAGGCTCCTTTCTCAGAGAAACCTTCCTAGATATTCCAAATAAATTATCCTCCCCTGTTCCTTTTTCTCATCTGTGATGGCACACTGATCTTCATAGCAGTGATCTCATTGGTAATTATATGTATTTGTTATTAACTACTTATATGTCACTCAACCATACTGGAGTAGACTGTCTTCTTTTATACATTTAACTCTTGATTGAGACTCTATTGAGAGATACTTTAAATGTTTTCCTCCATTTTAACACTTTAACTTATTTAATTATCAGTTTTTCTGTTTATCCCACTAAACTATAAACTACACTGCTAGTCTTATTTGTTTGTTTAATGTATCACCAGATCCTTTGCAAATCATACTCAATAAATTATGATAAATAATTAAATTATGCTGATGTATATTGCTTGGTGGCTGAATGACTAGTGGCCAGAGGATTGAAAGAACACAGCATGGAGACCAATAAGATTCCAGAGGTTTGAATATGTGTGGTGTTTCAATTGTATGTGGTATATACATGGGATGGCATAATTTTGAATTCTAGAATAATACCAATTTCAGATACCTTCATTATTTTAAAGAAAGTTAATTCTCAAAAAAAAAGAAGAGAAAGAAAGAAAGCTAATTCTCTAAATGCAAAATCACCTGTGATTGAAGTTTTATGTTTTCTTAACTCATTCATATATTACTTTTAAAAAAAAATAAAAGGTAAAAAACTCTAATCCTAGCCTGGGTTTCCATTTTTGTTTCAGAACTATGGGCATGTTATTTTTGCCAGCAAAAGGGAATTCAAGCAACCAGATAAGAAAGGTCATTAAGAACAGACTTGAACAAGATACTTAGTTTCTAGTCCTGCCCTGAAGTGAGATGTGGTAGTGAGAGAGAGAGAGAGAGAGAAAGAGAAAGAGAGAGAAGGAAGATGAAGAAAGAAGAAAAGAAGGAAGGTAGAGGTCTGGGAAGGTGGACGTAATGGTGAAGTATCAGAAATAATGTGCTTTAGGGAGAAAGAGCTTTTTATATGTCTGATAAGAAGTGACCCTTCATTAGCTATTTGACCCTAGACATGTCAGTTAATCTCTCTGGGTCTCAGTTCCTTTTCCTTGTAGATGAAAAGACTTAAAGCTAGTAGAAAGAGTTTCCTGCCCCATGATTCTTTGATTCTTATTTTCTCTATAATGGTGGAAGCATAGAAAACAGAAAAAGATAGGAAAAAAGATGATTCATTGCTATAGAATAGATGCAGTGGAGAGACATGGATGGTAACCATGTAAAAGGAAAAGTATATGAGAAAATGAGGATTTGGATCTTCCTCCTTCCCTAGATTATTTATTTAACAATATTTGTTCATACTAATAAATACTTATGTAGCATTGACTATGTCCCAGCTATTATTCTAAGGGCTTTACAAAGACAAATCCCCAAGATACTTGAGAGATAAGTCTTACTGTTACCCCTACTTGATGGCTCAGGAAATTGAAGCACAGAGAAGTTAAGTAAATTAACCTAAGCCACATAACTAGTAAGTGCTGGGACCCAGGCTGCCTGGCTCCAGAGTCCATGCTCTTATAATGCTTATTTTACTGTTAGAATTTACCATACGTTTTCCTCAATGAAAATCTCCACATCAAAGACAAAAACTTATTGAACTGTAACAAAAATAATAAATCACTCCAGACATATTTAGGCTAACACATACCCTATTTGTTTCTGTGTAATTATACTTTCTCAAGAGCCTGCCACATTTGGTATCACTGTTTTCTTATGAACTCTTCAAGCAAGACTAATGCAAAATGGAGAGGATTGTTCTTTGTTCAGCTGCAAACCAGGTGGCACAAAGCACAGAGAAGAAAACCAGGCTCCAGAGAGGAGAGTCTGTGAAGGGAACCAAATGCAAGCTCAGACGGGACTTGCATTTACTCAGGAAACATTTTCCTTCAGATGCTTGTAAATTTTAGAAAATTTTAACTTTATATCATATTTTCTTTCCACCACCCTAATTAAAAAACAGAAAAAAAGCAACTAATATGCCAAACAACAACAGCAACAACAACTCTGAAAAGCCAGACTATTAAACCAGAGCAGTTGTTTGGTTTGGCCATTGGGAAACATTTCAGCTCAAGTGCTGTGTTGATCTTATACTGCAGGAGGCAGCATCTCATTAATAAAACAATGACCACATGTTGGGTTGGGTTTTTTTTTTCCTCCATTTTTTCCCCCCAGCATTTTGACTGTGATTGTAAATCCCATTCTCAGATAGCTTGGTTTCTATTCTGAAAGTAAAGAACTTAAAGGTTTTGCGACAAGGTGGCTCCGATTGTTGCTGATTTCTTTATATAAAACTAAATCCTACTCCTTTCCTGTTCTTTCCATCTATTGTTAAGTTTAATTTCCCATAATATTTAGTATTTCATACCTTAGAGTTGGAAGGAAACTAGGAGATAATTCTCTTGATTTAATTCGCTCATTTTACAGATATGGAAGGAGGAGCAGAGTAGTTAGATGGCTTGTCCAAGACAGCTAGTGGTTTGGCCAGGGCTGGCTTCAAGACTTTTCCCTGCTGATTCTGGGCCCTGCACACAATACCTAGCTTACCCATTTGCTTAGTCTGGGGTTCAGACCCCTGTAACACATTCTTTTTGTCTTCCCCAACCAAAAACACATGTCTTCCATGACATCTCCCTTTATTTTCATTCTTCCAGTCCAATTTGTTTTACAAGACAAACATAAGTATCTGGGGAGTTAATGTTGATGTCTAGAGGGCTGTTCAGATTTGCTAAACCTCAAGCACTAGAATGTCCATAGAGCCATCCATCATAAGTGCTTTGAGGGCATGCTAGCGAAGAGAGAGCTTGACTGCTAGGGGTAAGGCTTTCCCTTTCCCAGGGATTACATTTGTTCTGTCAGTGTGAATTAGAACTCCGTCTTAGGCCTCTGGTCCTCAGTCCTGCTGTCCCCTCCCCCCTCATTATCTTTTCATATTTTATTTAAATATACACAGAATGTGTATTTTTTTCATAATGTGTATTAACACGATCATTCCCCTATCTCCACTCTCTAAAATTAGAATTGGTATCCCAGGATAGACCCTGTACTCTTCCTCTCTCCAGACCCCATTTTATAAATTTCTGCATATACTTCTTTCCTAAAAATAAGAAAGAAAGAAAAACAGAGGAAACACCAAAAAAAATTCTTATATTTCACCCACCAAATTTCAGTCTGGACATGCCAGGCCACAGTTACTTCTAACTTCTAACCCAGAACTTCTGTATGGGCGGCTCCTCTGCTACTACATAGCAGCAGAGAATCTGGTCTGTCCAACTAGATTGTAACCTTTTCTAGGACTTGGTCACATTTGTCTTGCTAGTGAGTGTTATGTATCTAGGGGATAAGCTAACCCAAACCCCTTTGCTGCTCTTCTAATCCTTCTTGCTGCCACATTGTGGTACCAAATTACCACATCGTGGTTAATTTAACAGATTTCAGAGTACTGATTAAGCCACATTTACCAAAGAGTAAGTATTTGCTAAAAGGTCACCTATGAGTGTGGCCCTTTCTTCTCTTTTTTCCAGGTGGCAAGCTAACTCAAAAGGCAATTTTGGCCACCTTACTCTCTTCATTTATGAGAGCTGGAGTAGCTGCCTAAAAATGTTAAGATTTGGTGTTAGGTGAAGAAAGAAGATTTTCTTTAGGCTATAAGCCCAATTTGCCATAGACTTCTGCACTTGGATTTCAGACCCAAGATGAGCCAAAAATGTGTCCCCTTCATTTCTATCTTTATGAGATTTTTTATGGAGAGATAATGTGCCTGATGCAAGGCAGGATTTGGGCATTTTTAGAAGATTTAGCTTTTAAATAATTGCCATGATGTATTTATTTTATAACTGGAGCTTGTACCTTTTGACCCTCTTCATACCTCTATTCCTCTAACCATGCCGCTGGCAATCTGCTCTTCTTATCTAGGAAGCTTTTTTTTTTTTTTTTTTTTTAGATTCTACATATAAGTGAGATCATATGATATCTATCTCTGTTGAACTTGTTTCACTTAGCATAATGTCTTCAGGTTCCATCCATGTTGTCAAAAATGGAAAGATCTCATTTTTTTTATTCCATTGTGTATGTATATCTGTGTGTGTGTATACACCACAACCACAGGACTGGACATCAAAATTGTTATGCTTAGTGAGTGTGCGCGCACACACACACACACACACACTGGATCTAGTCATCCATCGGTGAACACTTGGGTTGTTTCCATGTCTTGGCCATTATATCTAAGTTTTTAATGAGAGACCCAAAAATATAGTAAATCTGATTCAATTGAGTATAGTAGAGAAAAAATATTTATAGTCACTGAAAGAATGAATACTGATTGCCAAGTTAGGTAAAAACCCTTAATGTTCTAAAGAAAAAGTATAATATTTGGGATTATCTTTTTTCTTTTTTAACTAGGCAGGAGTCACTGTCATCTTTACCAGATTAAAATCTCGACTAACAATTGTATTTTTGTTGTTATTGGACAAGAACCATTGCATCATTGTAAGTTCTCTAAAAGCTAACATCTCTCCACAGAACTGTAAAATATTCTAATCAATAGTAAATAGAAAGCTAAACAAAGATACATACCCTAGAGAATTAAATAAATCTTGGATATGTTTGTTAGACAAGTTCCAGCATGACATTGAAAGAAATATGGTCATCCATTTGCCTATTTCCAAGTTTTGGATTTTCTTTTCTTAATAACCCTAACTTAGAGATAATCACTAAAAATAATTCTTGGTCACAGCCCCCCTCCCCTAGTGTTACTGTGCTTTGGACTGATTCATTTACAAAATCATAACAAAATATTAATTAACATATATAATCCACATTGTAGTATGGTTAGCAAAATGGAGGCTAGAATGCTAAGCAACTATTATGGTCAGAAATTAATTCTCTCTACAGGTTTTACAAGGAATCAAGACTGTATTCTTAATAGGCTTTATTCAGAGGTTTTGAAACATTTGTTTAAGCAAAATTTCAAGCAAATGCAGAAGTAAGATATTACTGTAATGAATTCCCCTGTGCTTATGCCTCTTTCCTAACTTCGACAATTATCAACCTCTGGTTAATCTTATTTCTTCTGTAGTCAGCCCACTCTCTCCTGATGCTGGATTATTTTTAAAATTTCTTTTATCTTTATTGAGGCATGAATGAGAACAATAAAATATATATGCTTAAAATATGTATTGGATCAATTTCAACATATGGATGCCCCCATGAAATCATCACTACATGAAATCTTGATACAAAGCATTTTCAACATCCTCAAAAGTTTCTTCTGCCCCTTTTATCTATTTCTCTTCTGTCTTCAGGCAACCACTGATCTGTTTTCTGTTATAGATTGATCTGCATTTTCTAGAAATTTATATGAATTCAATCATACAGTATTCTCTCTCTCTCTCTCTCTCTCTCTCTCGTGCGTGCGCGCGCTTCTTTCACTAAGTATAATAATTTTGATGTCCAGCCCTATGGTTGTGTATATCAATGGTTTAGTGTTCCAGTGTATGAATATACCACAATTTATTTACTCATTCACGTGTTAATGGACATTTGGGTTGTTTCTAGTTTTTGTTAAAGATAGAGCTGTTAATGGCCACAATAGCCAAACTGTGGAAGGAGCCTCGGTGTCCATCGAAAGATGAATGGATAAAGAAGATGTGGTTTATGTATACAATGGAATATTACTCAGCCATTAGAAACGACAAATACCCACCATTTGCTTCAACGTGGATGGAACTGGAGGGTATTATGCTGAGTGAAATAAGTCAATCGGAGAAGGACAAACAGTGTATGTTCTCATTCATTTGGGGAATATAAATAATAGTGAAAGGGAATATAAAGGAAGGGAAAAGAAATGTTGGGAAATATCAGGAAGGGAGACAGAACATAAAGACTCCTAACTCGGGGAAACGAACTAGGGGTGGTGGAAGGGGAGGAGGGCGGGTGTTGGAGGGGAATGGGTGACGGGCACTGAGGTGGACACTTGACGGGATGAGCACTGGGTGTTTTTCTGTATGTTGGTAAATTGAACAACAATAAAAATTAATTAAAAAAATTAAAAAAAAAGATAGAGCTGTTATGAGTATTCATGTACAAGTTTTTATGTCTTGGATTCTCTTGTATAAATGCCCAACAGTAGAATGGCTAGATTATATGGCAGGTAACTTCTAAATTCTTTAAAATGGCCAAATAGTTTTCCAAAGTGGCTGTACTATTCTATATTCCCACCAGCAGGGTATGAGAATTCCAGTTGTCCTGTCATGGTGAATATATCATGTACATGTACACTTGAAGATAACATATATTCTGCATTTGCTGATTCTGTTAACATAAATTTTGGCAGTGGTTCTTGGTGTTTTTAGATTACATGTCTTAATTGAGTTTGTGTCTGGTGATTTTATCAATTGCTGAGATGGGAGTGAGTGTCAACATCTCAAAATCTGTAGAATTCTATATTTCTCCTTTTAATCCTGCAGTTTTAGATTTACATATTTTTGTGAATTTTATATCTTCCTTTATTATTTTTATTAGTTCTGATAATACTCTTTGCTTCAAAGTCTCACTTATCTGCTATTACAAGAGAGTACTTTAGCCTTGTTATTCTGACTTTTGGCTTGCTATATATACTTAACATTCAATTTTTCACTTCTTTCTTATATATAAACTTAGAGTTGATAATAATTTATCAGGATATCTTGACTAAAGCAAGGGAATGTATAGTTTGCAAAATTCTCCTAAGGTAATTTTGATAGTTCTTTCCTTAAATCCTGCAGTTAGAGCATGAAAGTTTTTATTTTGTTTCATTTGATTGCTTATAACAAAAGTGAGTAGACAGAGAGGATTATTTCCCAAGGGCAGTTATGGACTTTCTTTTTATGACAAGAGAAATAGCAAATCATCAGGCTCAAATAGGACATTGATGTGGCACAATTCAGTGAGTTCAGGCAGTTCCTTCGAATTCTTTCTTGTTTATGAGTCTCAAAGTTTATTAGAATTGTTACTTTTTTTAAAAAAAGATTTCATTTATTTATTCATGAGAGACACCGAGAGAGAGGCAGAGACACAGGCAGAGGGAGAAGCAGGCCCCATGCAGGGAGCCCGATGTGGGACTCATCCTAGGACCCCGGGATCATGCCCTGGGCCGAAGGCAGGCGCTCAACCACTGAGCCACCCGGGCGTCCCAGAATTGTTACTTCTGAATGCATTTCTGCTAAGCAACCTCATAAGAAGCCACAGATAGATGGTTTCTTGATTTTTCTTGAATGAAGGTATAGGATACCATGCTGAGGAAAGGCTGAGGTCAAGGTCAAAATTATTTGGATTAAATTGTAAATAGTATAAATACTTCAGTTTGGGGGAATTGATAAATTAATTGGTTTATTATTGATAATGAACTGAGACCTATGTTTTAGTGACAGAGTAGCCCTGACATTCTAGATTAGTCACTTGTCTTCTCAATTCCCCAGGTTCCTCATCTGGAAAATGAATGGGTTGGGCTAAAGCGTAGCTTCCAAGTGGTGTGATAGCGGGACTTTTCTTTGAATGAAATGGGAGAGAGAGTTGCATATGTCAAACAGGAAAAAGGGGAATCTGCTTTGGTTGAGGAAGGCTCAGTGTTGCCTGCTGGGTTCCCCCTATTTTTTTGTGTTGTTGTTGTTGTTGTTGCTGTTGTTTGTCCTTGTTGCTGTTGTTTGAAGCTTGGGTTGATTTATTCATTCTGTTATCTATTACACACTGATTGTGCTTGGCTGGTCATTAAAGGTATAAATGTGAGTCAGACTCAGACCTGTCTTGAGGATTTCAAAGTCTAGGAGAAGAAACAGACATGTAAGTGAACAATGGCAGCACAATGACAGATCCTATAATAGCGAGGACCAAAAGACCCAAGGTAGGCTCCTTCCTGTTTTTAAGTTTGCTCCTAAGGAATCCTCATAAAGAGCTTTCCACATCCCATTCTGATTTGTGGACTGCCATTTTGGGAACATTGTTCTGAATTCCCTTCAATCTCCCAAGTTCAAAGAATCTTTTTCTTTTTTCTGGATTGGGTAATATCAAAAGTTTAGAGTGGGTAGAAATTTCATGATCTATTTATGTTTACTAACTGGCAAATAAACATTCTTGAGGAGAAGATATCTCTACTTTTATCTGATTCTGATTCCTTAATCTGTGTACTGCTTCCTCCAATATTTTTTAAACATTTTATTTATTTATTTGACAGAGAAAGAGAGAGAAAGTACAAACAGAGGGAGCAGCAGGCAGTGGGAGAGGCAGGCAGAGGGAGAGGGAGAAGCACTCTGCTGGCTGAGCAGGGACCCCAATGTGGGGCTCAATCCCAGGACCTGGGATCATGACTTGAGCCAAAGGTAGACACCTAACCAACTGAGCCACACAGGCCTCCTGCCTCCTCCAGTATTTACTTCATCAGTTTCTTTCCTGTTTCTGGATTTTCTGTTTTTTGCCACATGCTCAAGTGTTTCTCACACCACTCGTTTCTCTCTTTGTTCTTTAGCCCCACCTCCTACCCTCCAAAGCAAGCAAACAAACAAACAAAACTCTTTTCCACTGACACTTCATCCTCTTTTAGTTACTACCCTGAAGAAAAAAAATCTATTTTCTATTTCTCTTTCCTCACTTGTTCATACCTGGATCCATGCGGTTTGACTTTATCACCCTTACACTGAAAGTTTTTTCACCAATTTTACCTTTTAATTTTCAAATCTAGTGAACATTTTCTTTTACCTAATGCTTTGGGTTATTCAGTACTCTCTCCTCACATTTTTAACCGTAATTTTACTGTTTTGTGATTTAATTTCTCCTTTTTTTTGTGGGCTCTTTTTCCTTTTTGCCAAGAGGAGACATGTACTGTTTCCCTTTGTCCTTGGTATCTTTTATTTTCAGAGAACTCATTTTCTTTGGACAATTTAAACCATGCCCAAGGCTCTATCTGCCACATATCTGTTGACAGTTCTTGAAATCTGCACCTCTATTCAAACCTCTCTTCAGATTTCAAGACCCATTACTATCCCATATGGGTGTCCCCAAAGGCACCTCAAACTCAAAATTTCCATAATAGAATTCACCTTCTCCTTGTATATGCTATGCCAGTTCTCAATTTATTGCTTCTCAGCTCCAAATCCACTCTTCATTGCCTTCTCTGTGATAATCAAGCTGGACACTGTAAACATTTCTTCTTTGCCATCCGTCTTGATGTTAAGCTTTGCCATAACAAAGTTTTGAAGTGTACTTCAGGGGGAAGGAGTTTCTCTTTCTTAGCTCCTTCCCTTTGATAGGCTCCAGCAAGACTTCCCCCTGGGCAGCTTTCCTCAGCACCCCAGGGAGAGCTTTCCAGTGAATTCAGCAGTGTGGCCCCTCCCCATCGATAGCTCCCTTTAACACCTCAGAGACTGAAGTCCAAGTCTGTGCTGCTGGTGTGACATCTCGGCAAAATTCTTGGTCATCACTGGCCATGGCTGCTCATCAGTCTCTGGAATTTGACCTTGGTGGAAGACATGGGCCTCTTCTAGACTTACTGCTACCTCAGATGTTTCACCTGAACAAAGAAGAAGTAGTGGCTGCTCCTGAATTGGCCATTTCTGTAGCCTTTAAAGTTCTGTTTTCCTTTTTGTGGTTACCTCCTGTTTTAGTTAATGATTCTGTATAGTAAGCTTTCTCTGTTCAGATTAATACATGAATTCTGTCTTTTTATTAAACCCAGAGTCATACACACAGCTCCCTCTTGCATTCCTCATCACAGAGCTATCACTACCATCACTCTTTCTCATTTTTAATATCTATCAGTCAACAGATCCAATTTATTCATCTATTAGATATTGTTGTTAGACCTCTTCTCCACCCTATTTCTATCCTTGTCCAGATGCTTGGACTCTCACATAGTCTTCTCCTTGATATCCCTGCATTTTTTGGCAATCCAACATAGTCAATCACATGTCATTAAAATTAGCTTTCTAATATATACATCTGATATCCATTCTCTCTATTTATTCCTTTTTATGATATGAAATCCCTTTGTGATCCAATTCCTCCTTGTCTGTTTGGACTCATATCCTGTCCCTTCTCCAACACACTCTTTTACTCCAATCATGTTTATAATTCTTACGTTTATAATTTCAACCTCTGTGCCATGAATATTCTTGTCCTCTCTGAAATTCTCCTGACTGCCTGAAAGCACCTACTACTGTGGCCTTCCTTAACTTTTCTAAACAGACATAGGCAATTTTTCATCTAGGATTAAACTATACTTTGAAAAATTCTCCAATGAGACAATTATTTGGGGATATTGTTGTTTCTCCTGGGTCTGTCTCCTCATTCAGTTTTGGGTATCTTAAGGAGAAGGACTTCCATTTTTTTCCTGTGTTTGTGCCCCAACAGTGCCTGGGGCTTTTTAAGCCTTTGATAAATATTTGCTGACACCAAATAACTAATAGTGGCATTTTTATAAAGGGAATTTCAAAATCCTAATTAAAGTTTCTTAACTTTCCATATTGTAGATTGTTTTGACCCAAAGTTCTTAAGGAACTAAGTGAGAACAAAAGCAGTGGTATCTTTTAAAAATAGTATTTATTACTTTAAATCTTAAACCTTTCTGTACTTAGAGAATACAAAAGAGATAGAAAGGCAAGGAAAAAGGGTCCCCTTTATCTTTTGGTTTACTTCTGCAGATTAGAGAACGGACATCCCTCAAATGATAGTAGAATTCCAGCTCTTTGGGTTCATAGCTCTAGATAAGGGATAACATTTAAAAAAATCTTACCAGGTGCCATACACTGTACTTAGGTCTATTCTCCTTTGTCTCTCTTACCACCATTCTCTAAGGTAGGCAGTTTTAGGCTTTTTATTTTACAGATGAACAAAGAAAGGTGACACAGAGTTTAATGACTTAATCACTTGCAGTGTTAGTAAATGAGGGACTGGGATTTAGAATCAGGCATTCTAATATTGGAGTCTGTGCTTTTTAACCATTAAGTTCTAGACCATAATAGTAAAATAAAAAGCTACTCAAAAAATAAGAACATACCCTAAGATACCTGCGAAGCTCCTTCACCTTGGAAAGACTTGTTCACAGTTTTGTATGTGAATTAGAGTGAAGTTATGAACATAGTCATTAACTAGAAGACTGGATCATTAGCTCCAACTCTGGGGCTGTGCCCCTGGGATGGCAGTCTTGTCTTCCTTATTTATCCATGGGGACCTTCATCATCATCTTCTCTCTTCTAATTTCTCTGTCTGACAGATAATGCTTACTTAGTATAATTCATAATTTATTTTTACACCCTTGAACTTTACCCCCCAGTGTATATTTAACATTTATAGTTAACAAACTTTTCTGTCATTATCTTGAACAATATATAGGGATTAATTTATGAATAGGTGAGTATGTGTATTACATTTTAAAATAATATATTTTTTCTAATTTAAAATCGTATATGTTTTTCATTCCTTAAGAATTCTGTTCACAGTAATTAATAGGCTCAAATTCTGTCTTCACTTTCCAAAAAGAGGTAGAGTAACTCAATGTAGTGTGGACAGGGAAAAGGCTAAAGTCCTCACGTATAAAGTTGATCCCAAATCTCCAAACTATTTCTGCATTACAGCGGATTCTGACTAATATGATGCTCATTTAGCATTTCTCTTATATTAACCTCATAAATTATACCTATGGTGAGATATGCATTTTTTTGTTAGATAAAAATGACTCACTTTAATATTATGAGGAGCTTTGGGTATGTACCTAAATTGTTATGCAAGATCTACCTGTGACTGGTAAGCTCAGTTGTTTAGAGCTCTGAAGATGAAGTCTTGAGTCCATACCTACATGGACTGATTTATTTTTCTTGATAGCATCATAACAAGTGATGAAGAATGTGTGCTCTGAAGCTAACCTGCCTGTTGTGAATCCTGGCTCTGATTTATTTTTCTTGATAGCATCATAACAAGTGGTGAAGAGTGTGTGCTCTGAAGCTAACCTGCCTGTTTGTGAATCCTGGTTCTGATACTTACCTGGTCACATATGATTTGGGAAACACATGTAACTTTTCTATGCCTTAGATTTCCTCTTTAAAAATAGTGAAAGGGACCATAAGGGAAGAGGGGGGAACTGAGTTGTGAAAAATTAGAGGCAGAGTCTGGTAAACAAAAAAAGGGTTCCAGAAGGGGAGGTCGGTGGAGGGAAAGGGTAACTGGGTGACAGGCATTAAGGAGGGTACATGATAAGATGAGCAGTGGGTGTTATACTATATGTTGGCAAATTGAATTTAAATTAAAAAAATAAAAGGTAAAATAAAATCTTGAAAAGAAAGACTTCCTCTTTAAAATGGAGATAATATCACTTAACTCATAAAATTGAAATGAGGATTAAATGAATGGCAGTATTTCTTGTTGTTATTGCAATTATTCAATACAAAAACTATTTTCCACCAATGTATTTAATATTGTTGCTACTTATCTTTCCATATTCAATGATGATAATGATGGTGATGGTGGTATGGAATGCAAGCAGTCAGTACTTTATGTTCAGACTCACTTCCATTACCTTGGCAGTGTCCCATAAAGCCCTGTACTGACAGTGATGAGAAACAAATGAGAGAGAGCAGATAAATTAATACGAACTGATCACTATCACTGGAAAACCAACACAAGGAGCACTAAGGGACAAACATGGGTACAGGTTTTGAATACAAAGGACTTTTTTTCTCAGAAAAAAAATGATGAGATAGCCTGCGGATTTCTCTCTGTCCCCAAGTCTTTGGTAGTATGCTTCTTTTAATGTTTTCTATTTTCTAATCCAGAGAATACTTGTTAGTGCATTCTACATTTCATCACTAAGAGCTTTTCTCTCCGTAAAAGCTTTCACATTATTAGAAACATTTCTGGGCAGTTAAGAAAGGAGGCTGCCCAAGTTCATCTACTTGACAGGGGCTTTATTAATTTTTTTTTGAAAAGTTAGCTAGAACTATAACCATTGAATTACTTGACATTTGTCAAAAAATTGCTGATTAGCCTTCTAGCAATTCCAGATACTTTAATGACTGACAGCAAAGCAAGCAGAAAACCAGGACAACATCTGGCCCCATGAAAATTACTTATTTGAGATAAGCCTTTTAACCAGCTTTTACACAGATCATTCTAGCACTAGGGAAGAGAATGTCTATAAGAAAAACTTCCGGGGGGGGGGGGGGCGGGGAGCAGCAATAAATATTACTGGACTTAAGAAATTTCTTCATAGTATGAAGACAGTAAGAGGTCTTTGCCCTTTAGTGTTTTTAATGCATGGATGGGGTCAAAAGTGATATTTAGTACTTTATTACTTTCTACAACTTTAAAAATTTGACATTCGAGAATTTTCTGCTTTGTGTATTTTCAATCATCTCCAAATGGTGGGGCTCTTGAAGATCGAAGGACACATGTGGCTCAAATATGTTACATTTCCAGAGAGAATGTGGGAGGATTTCAGAGAGCATGAGGGGTCCTGATTCCTCCTCAGACACACTTGTCAATGAATAGCAAATGCAAAGCAGATTTTTAAAAACGTGTTACCATTTTTCATCATCCACCTAGGAAATAGGTCTGCCCTAGGTGAACAGTCATTCCTTTTAGTAAACTGATAAAAAGGCCAATAGAAAACTCCTGCTTTATAACATCTGCTTAGTGTATTTTTCTGAGTAAGAAATGTCTGTTTTGTGATGTGTGTGTGTGTTGTAGGACTGGGTCTCAAAATTTCATGTGACTGAGAATAATTCAGGAAGCTTGTTAAAAATTCAGAATTGTAGATTCCATCTTCAGAAACTGACAGTAGCTGTGGTCTGGAATCTACAGATAATTCTGATGGAGATCAGTAGACCACACTTTGAGTAAAAACAAAAAATAAAAACAACAACAACAAAAAACTGGTTTATGGGCTAGATAGGGGGAAACTTCATAATTCAAATGAAAAAGAAAAGTGATCATCTGCCTGTGTTGTGGAAAGAATCATAGGTCCTAAAGATGCAAAGAGTAGTAAAATGTCTTTGCAGAAGGGGTAGTGTGAACTGTGCTCATTCTTGGTAGCACTGGCAAGAAAATAGGGAGCCAGCCAGTTCCCCATAGAGTTATTTAGTAAAAACAGAATAACTCTATGGGCTCCTTCATAGGATAGTAATCAGTGCCCCTCAGCAATTTCTTACCTCTTCTTGATCGAGGTTGTGATTAATTTTAAAATTGTAGGCATTTTATATATGTAACACTACTCATGTTGTACTTGAGCTCAATTACTGTAGGTTGACTAATGAATTTACTTGATTTTGTTATCCATATTTTGAGTTAATGCATTATTATGCAAATTTATGCAAAAATAAAGCTAATATTTTAAGCCAACAACACTATTCTTTAAAAAAGAGTTAAAGAGTAAATGAAATCAAGTTCAAGAAAATGAACATCAGGGACACATATGAATACCACATCTGCTCTCCTTCTGGGAAATCTTCTCACAGGACTCTAGAGCTATTGCAGGAGCTCTTGGTATGGAAACACAACCTGAAAATTCAAAGGGTTACTCCATGCTAAGCTCAAAAAACATGCAGAGGCAAGGAATGGTTGTTTTGTTGACTGAAGACCAACATCTTGAGGTTTTAAACTTACTTTAAAAATTAAAGATAGGAAAAAAAGAGAATTAAGTGAGATTTTATAGCCTGGAATGACTTTTTAGAAAAATTTATAGTTTCATTCCTATCTTTTGGGAAAAGAGATCTGAGAAGGAATATTCTCCATTTTTTCTGTCACTTATATTAAATATTACATACTTATACTTTTTATTTGAGAAAAGAATCCTTTGTCTTAATGTCTTCATTTCAAGAAATGTATATTTCCAATCGAATTTCATTCTTCCTAAACCAATTAAAATCTAGCTCAACTTAACTCAAAGACAGCCCTCAGTAAATGAGCTTATTCCCCAGTATAATATGAGACAGAGTATATATGTCTACTTATTTACATATGGTATATGTGTCTACTTACTGGTCAGTCGGTAATAAATTTTGGGTATTTAGTATAGCCTCAATTCTGTGACCGACACAAATATGTAAGTATTTGTTTCCCAACTATTCTATACCTATTTGAGCAGAAATTTCATGAAACATATGAAGTAACAGTTTACACAAAAAAATATTGTCAAATATCAGATGAATGATGCAGATGATAAGAAACCACACTTGCTGAGAAGGCCAAGGAAGCTCTGGAAATATCTGAGAACATGCAGTAGAGCAGCAGGAAGTTTGATCCTCACCTTGAGGGACAAATTAGAACTATATATGTAGAAAGAAGTTTGTTGGGGAAGGCAGGGGATGGAAGAAGACATTCTAGATGGATGACTAATATGAGAATGGAGCTGAAATTTTTTCAGTGGAGTCCACAAATCAGAGATGGAAACGTAAAGTTGAAGAGAATTAAGTAGAGGCAGACCAAAGATAACTTTGAATTCTAGGCTAGTGAGTTTGGAATTTATCCTATAATAACAAAGATGCTAAGGATTTTTGAATAGTGGAGTGATAGGAGTGTACTTGTGTTCCAAGAACATTAATATAGAATCATGTACAGGTTGTATTTGACCATGACCACTGGAATTAATTGCTTCTCAACTTTGTTTCCATAGCTCTGTAAATATATATTTATATATTTTTTTCACCAGACAGCATAAAGCAGTTACTTTACCCTGTGCAGTAAATATTTCTTGAATGCTGTGCTCTGGGCATTCCTCAGTACTGCAGTTACAGTAGTGAAAAAGTAGTCTCTGCTCTCATTAAGCTTACATTCTATTCTAATGGGGGGGGGGAGGAGACTAGAATAAAATAAAGTCATCATTTAAGAAATAGCGCAACTTCAATAGTATTAAGTGTTATAGAGAAAACAGAAATTTTTGAACTAAAGAGTGACAGGGTTGGAAGGGAACGATTTAGATGGGGGTAGTTAGGGAAGGGCTCTTTGAGGATGTGGTTTCTGAGTATATACCTGAACTGTGAGGAGAGGAAGGGATCCATGAGACAAATTGGAGGTCAAGTATTCCAGGATTTTGATTTTATTCTGTGTGTTGATAGGAAGAAATTGTAGAGCTTTGTTTGTTTATCCTTATTTATTTATTTATTTAGCAGGGAGACATACACTGATTTACAATTTAAGAAGATCACCCTGAGAGCTTTTTTGGAAAATAGATTATGTATGTGTGTGCATTGTTGGGGTTGGGGAGGGGGGTGGGCAAGAATAGAAGCAAGGAGAACAGTTTTTTTTTTCTTTTAAATATTTATTTTTAAAACTTTTTACTTGTAAAGAATTTTAGACATAGAGAAGAGCTCCTGGACTAGTACAGAGATTTCCCAGATCATAGCCTTTATGCAGCTTCCCCTAATGATTACATTTTGCATTGCCATTGTACAATGATTAAAACCAGGAAATGGACATTGGCACAGCGCTATTAACCAACCTACAGCTCTTTTGTGACTTTCTCCATTTTCCCCACTAATATCCTTTTTCTGGTCCTGGATCTCACCTTGAATTTAGTTTTAAGCTATTATAAAAGCCCATTGAAAGATGGTGGGGAGTGGTCAAATAGGACTTTTTTTTTTTTTTTTTAAAGATAAGGCCTATAAGACTAGCTGATGGTATAATTGGAAAGACCTATAATTTTATCAAAGTGGGATCCTTTTGAGCATAAAAGGGAGCACATTTAATAATTAGACCAAGATAGGCACAAGCTGGGGCTGTCTTAGGGAAACTAGCACATATGGCATGAGAATAAAAAAGGAGAGGAACCAAGAATGATAAATAGGTAGCCAGTAACAGGGCTGCATCTAGGATGTGTAGGGCCCTGAGCAAATATTTTTGTGGGGTCCCTGTTTATAGTATCAACTTAGCTGAAAATTTTATTATAATTCATGGGCCTGTAGGGGTTGTAATGACCTACTGATTAGGATTTAGAATAATGAGTAGAGAAGAGACAGTTATTTTTTTTTGTTTATTGCCCAGTAAGTGGCTGCACAGATTCTTCTGCAGTGTCTAGGTACCATCTCTCCTTGTTCAGGTTCATCTCTTTGTTTTCTTTATTGCCAAATATGCCATCTTGGCATAAAGTCTCCTACTTTAAGTTCTTAGGGCTGCTCTAACAAATTACCACAAACTGGGGAGTTTAATGCAAATAGACATCTATCTCTCACAGTTCTGGAAGCTAGAAGTCTGAAATCAAGGTGTTGACAGGGCCATGGTCCTCCGAAGGCTCCAGAGGAAATTCTTCCCTTCCTAGCTTCTGGTGTTCCTTGGTTTATAGTAGATGCATCACTTCAATCTCTACTTCTGTGCATATGTGGCTTTTTATTTTTTGTATCTCTGTGTGTCCTCTCCTTCTCTTAAAAGGACACCAGTCACTGTAGAGCCCACCCTAATTCAAAGTGTCCATATCTTGACTTAACTAATTACATCTCGGAAGACCCTATTTCCAAATTAGGTCACATTCTGAGATTCTGGGTGGATGAGACTTCTTGAGTCTACTACTCAGTCTGCTACATTTACCATGAAGAAAAGGTAGAGATACTGTTATTACTCAAAATGCCATGGCTGTTAGGATTCTTCTTGGAGTTAAACAAAACATGTCTTCTTGCCTTTGCCTGCAGTTCCCTTATGCCATTTATTTAGTGCTGGTTACATCATTGCTTATGTTTCTGTGTCATCCTCTGTGAATACTGGGTTCCTATAACTCTATTAAATTTGTTACTGTGCTTTGTTGATAACCACAAATGCAAGTCTTATCCAGAGCATGCAGTAAAATATCAGCATTTACTCTCTAGTCACATTAAATTTATTTTTCAAAATTTTATAGTGTAAATGTAAAATACATAATCTTCCAAATATATCTTTTCTTGAACATTTTAGGTTGTAATCATTGTGATCTTTCTCTTTCTCTCCTGCTCTCATTAAAGATTTTATTTGCTTCTACCTTTATTGAGATGTGCTTGATAAATAAAAATTGTATATTTTTAAGATGTACAACAGATGTTTTGATATATATCAGACTTATAATAACAGAGAACAGAATGGTGTTACCAGGGGCTGGGGAGTGGGGAAGATGAAGAGATGTTGGTCAGAGAATATAAACTTTCAGTTATAAGATGAATAATTTCTGGAGACCTAATGTACCACATGGTGATTGTAGTTAACAATACTATACTTTATATTTGAAATTTTCTGAGACAGTAGATCTCACACTACAGAATGTGATCTCTTTTAATATTGGCCAAGCCATTGCCTTTCATGTGCTACCAGGATTGGGGAAGAGAGGCAAGGAGCCTCTAAGTGCAGAGAAGAGTGATTCTGTTCACGCAGAAGCCTGTGTCCCTCATCCAGTATAGCTTAAGGCTGACCTGGGAGAGCATGGCAGTATCACATTGACTAGAGGAATGGATATCAGTTGGAAAGGTCTGTTTAAGTATTGCAGAGCAAAGGTCTTGAGATCTCTCAGAGGATATACATGTAGACCAGAAGAATATTGAATCTACAGAAGGGGTAGAGTGATCACCCTGGCTGCCAGCAGTGGATGAGGGTAAGCACAGAGTTAAGAACATTTGCTATTGCTGCTCCTCCTGCCACTTTACAGCATTACTGAGCAGAGGCAGCATCAAGTGAAAGGAAATGATAAGCAAAACCTTGCTCATGGGTCCTCACATGACTTCATGCCCAAGACATTTTTGAATCTCAAGGTTTAGAGAGAGAATGTGGAATGGTAGGCAGCCTCTGAGCTGGCCATCATTGATCCCACCTTCCAACATTCACACTCAAGTAATCACCACCCCTGGAATATGGGCTGGACTCACTGACTTGCTTTAATGAATAGACTACGGCAGAAGTAATGGGATGTGACATCTGAGTTTGGATTATACAAAGACTGTAGCTTCTGTCTTGATTTTTTTTTCCAAAATGGAATTGGTTGGAGACCTTGACAAGAGCAGCTTCAGTAGAATGATGGAGATCAAAGACTGCTTAAAGTAGATCAGAGGATGAGAGGTAAAGAAGTGGAGAGCACACAGATAAACAGTATACTCAAGGGATTTTCCCATAATAAGAAATACAGATGTTAGAAAAATTATCATCTATATGTAAGATAATATGGCAGCTAGAGTGAGGCATGGGGTTAAAGGAGGGTTAAAGACAGGACATATAGCATATTTTAGCTCAGGTGAGAAGGAGTTAATAAAAAGGAAAAATTGATATAGCAGAGGTATAGGTGTAGGCAGCTGGTGTAGGCAGAAGAGAGTGGAAGGGTTGGCTTTAGAGAGAAGTTACTGTTTATCCATTTTTATGAGAGAGCAAACAGATTATAGACACAGATGTATGTAAGCTGGTATAAATGGGATGTGGGAAAGGGCGTCATTCCCTTTAGACTGAATTATTTTATCACCGAAATAAGGAAGATAAGTAAGGAGGCACTGATAGATGTTTGGAAAGAAAGAAGGTGTGAAATTGGTTGAGAAGAGGAGCAAACTAATCTGAAAAAAGCTAAATGTATTGCTGAGATTTATAGTTGAGATGTAAAATGAGGCAAGTCTGCTTGGTTATAATTGCTAAAATGGTGTTTGTGTGTGTGTTATTTTCCTCCAGCTAAGATTCAGCTGCTCTAATAAGCCATGGAGTTAGGTGTAAGATTGGGTTTTGCTTCATGGCACAGGAAGAGAGGGGCAAGGCGTTGGAGGATATTTGTGGGTTTTTTGTTTTTGTTTTTTAGATTTTAGTTATTTATTTTAGAGAGAGAGAGAGAGAGAGAGCAAGTGGGGAGAGGAGCAGAGGGAGAAGGAGAGAGAGAATCTCAAGCAGACTCTGAGCTGAGAATGGAGCCTGATAGGGGACTAGATCCCAGGATGCTGAGATCAAATCAAGAGTCTGACGCTCAATGACTGAGCCACCCAGGTTCTCTGGAGGGTATTTGTAACCAGTGATTTAATGATAGCTCACAGTATCTAAGCTGGGTAAGTAAGGAGAGAAGGGAGAGTAGAAATGGAGTGATGAACAGAAAAGAAATAGTGGGATCACCATTTGGAGGTTCCCAGAGGGTTTGCATGCATGTAATTTCATCTTTGCTTTGCTCCCTGCATTATGCACTGTTGTGTGGTCACAGACTTGCCGCACTGCAGTCACATGACACGATCTACTGTTCGCCCAAGGGATCTGTCTAGTAGGCACATGCTGTTGTGTGCTTGAATTGCTTTTCTCTCTGTGTAGAACACCTTACTCCACTCTTAATCTATTGTTTCTTGTCTTCTAACCATCACTTCCTCCATGCCATACCTCTAGCAATTATCACACTCTCCTATAATTTTTTTTTTATTTACTTCTTTTCTCTAATTAAAACACAAGTCTTGTGAAAGCAAAGGCCATATATCATTCAAACGTGTATCTCTGGCACAGGGCATGGTGACAAATAAATGACCTATGTTCCTGTGTTTCTGGCAGACGTGAATGTTTGGAGGACTGCAGAAAAGACATCAGGTGAGGAATCTTGTCTCACAGGACGTTTCATTTCCATTCTCATCCCCATCTGATTTTAATATCCTTGTGAGTTCAAGAGTTATGTGCCATTTCTTTGAGAGTAAAAATGTTTAGTAGTGCTTTCATGTAGTTCCCTAAATTATTTTTATTTTCATATCAGCCATTATCATTTATAAGTGGTAACAAAATAAGAATAAGAGTAGGATTCTTTGACTAAATCCACATTCTCCTTTGTTGTATGTGGAGGAGAAAGAGACTTCTTGATGACTCCTACTTTTTTCTTTGTGGAGAAGTAGGTAAGTCAGTTTGAACATGCGAAAACTCTGCAAGGTTACAGACTAAACTTCATGAGAAGGTTGTTGACTTCACTTTATTAGCTCATATTTATTTATCCAAAATTCCATTCACATTTGTTCATAGAAGTGAGGGAATGTGAATGGATAACTCTGAACTCTACCAACTCTTCCAGTAGAATCCCGCATTAAACTCGGGTTTCTCTTGGGCAACAATTTGCATTCTTGGGTTAATAGCTTAATAGTCTTTTAAAGACGGGAAAAGAGCATCTCCTAACTATCCTTTAAATATCTTTGCAAATGTTGCAGACATGAAGTGAAAACATTCTGAGAGTATCTTCTTTATTGGTTTTGGGTTATTGAACATAAAGTGGTTCCACAGATAACATGAGAGAGCAATTCTGGTTAATTAAGACTTAATTAAGAGCAATCCTTAAAGGTGGAAATAGTAAACTGAGCCAGAGAGATTATCAGCCAAAAGTGTTGTGAGACGAAGAGGAAGAAACATAAATAATTAAATGTAACCTATACCATGTTTGTAGTGAATATATAGATCAAGATCTCACTAGAGCAAATACTATTATGATAGTTTCCACCCAGAGAAATTTCTTAAGTCTTAGTTTAGGATCCATTTTTTTTAAAGACTTTTATTTATTTATTCATGAGAGACACACAGAGAGACAGAGACATAGGCAGAGGGAGAAGCAGGCTCTGCATGGGGAGCCTGATGCAAGATTCGATCCCAAGACCCTGGGATCATGACCTGAGCTGAAGGCAGATGCTCAAACACTGAGCCATCCAGGTGCCCCAGGATCCATTTTTTAACCACTATTACAATACCAACCAAAATTACAGTGCAACCAGTTAACTTTAGCAGTTCCATAAGGTTTGTGGGAATAGAGTTTCTAGTAAAATAGAAACATATCATTTTGTGATTTAATGACATGAGTGAAATTAGCCTAAAATTAAATAAAGACTATGAAATTCAGAAAAACTATTTGATATTAATTCCTAATTGACCTTGGTGTGACAAATAAAAAAGAAAGACAATGTTAGTGGTGTTGATAAAAAATGTTATGTGCAAGGGGTGCCTGGGTGGCTCAGTTGGTTAAAGCATCCAACTCTTGGTTTCAGCTCAGGTCATGATTCCATGGGTCGTGAGATTGAGCCCTGTGTCAGGCTCTGGAAGGAGTCTGCTTGAGATTCTCTTCCTCTACCCTACCCTCCCAAATGAATAAATAAATCTATTTTAAAAATGTTGTGTTAGACCATGCCTCCAGCCTACACCAGTGTCTCCCTATGTCACCTGCTTTGGACCTCTGCCCTCACCTCAGCTTAAAATGGACCCCAGCTACTCCTGTTCCACAAGTAGCTTCTATAAATTCAATTCATGCAAAGGCAGCTCCTACAAGTAGAGCTACTGCTCCTGCTGCTCCATGGGCTGTGCCAAGCATGCCCAGGGCTGCATCTGCAAGGAGACACTGAGTAAGTGCAGCTGCTGTGCCTTATGTGGGGGAGAGCCTCTTCCAGATGCAAACAGAGCAACATGTACAAACCTGCAGTTTTAAAAACATTTTTTAATATACTCTAATTGCTACATTCCTCTTTCTATGAAATAGGATTATAATAAAAGTTGGCAACTTAAAAAATGTTATGTGCTAGAATAAAAATATTTTTCCATGTAATAGACGTGTATATCATTATTTACAATGATAGAGCAGAGATCTTTCTTCCCCTTCTCTCCTTTCTCCTCCTTCTTCTCTTTTCTCTCCTCTTACTCTTCCTCCTTCTTCTTCTTCCTGTTCCTATTATAATTGAAATAAACCAGGTGTGAGTTCTTTCTTGAAATGTGAATGAATGAATGAATTAAAGTTTTTCCTAATGAAATTTTACCCTCTAATATGCCAAGAAAAACTTTGTCTACCCTGGGAATTCTTAAAAATTTTGGAAGTAGCTACATTTGTGGAAATGTACTTTACTATTAAAATTTATTGAAGTGGGTGGGGCACCTGGGTGCCTAAGTCAATTAAATGTCTGACTTCTCAGGTCATGATCCTGTGTGGAGCTGCCTCTCCCTATGCTCGTTCTCCTTCTCTCTCAAATATATAAATAAAATATTTTAAAAATTATTAAAGTAGGTAATATTTTGAATGAAGTAGAGAATTGTTTTATTACCACATACATTAAGATGCCCTTAAGTGTATGCCTTTTTTAAAAAATATTTTTATTTATTTATTCTGGAGAGAGGGTGTACACATGAGCAGGAGGAGGGGCAGAGAGAGAGGAAGGGGGAGCCCAACACCTGGATGGATCCCAGGACCCCAAGATCAGACCTGAGCTTGAGCTGAAGGCAGACCTTTAATCAACTGAGCCACCAGGCATCCCATGCATATCCAACTTTTAATTTTTGAGTGGGTGTACTTAAATTTCTCTAACAAGGTACAAGTGTGACATTTCAGACATGAAATGGTTAAAAACATTGATGGTTAAAATTGAAGTATATTCTATTTTCTAGATTCTCATGAGTAATTCAGAAATGCTATCACAGCACATTAAATGTTATTATACTGATTATTTATCACACGGTTAATTATGCCTAATGCAAAGTGAGGGTTTACTGCAACTGATTATAATTGGATGTATTTGGCTGTAGTTAGAATTTGTAATGGTGCAAGGTTTATACTTTAGCTTGGCGTGAGAAAGGGAAAAAGCTTTGGTAATGAATTTATAGCAATAAATAGGTCATAGATTTACTGCTAAAAGCATCACAGTTAAACAATTCTATATATATCTTTTAAGGCTAAATGCATACACATATTTATCTGCAAAACAGATAACCAAAAACTTACTAAATTGCTGATGCAGATTAGTTTTCTTTTGCTGGTTGATTTTTGTGTCACTTTTTTGAAGGTTCTTTAAGATCACTGAGTTGAAAGGTGTGCCTAGAAGTCTTTACAAATATTAAAAATTACAAGACCAATTGAAGTTCTTAATAAACTAATATCAAACTTAGTTACATATTATTAGTGTGGGCATCTAGGCAAGTGAAAGTCTAAATAAGCCTATTATATGGGAAAAGTTGCAGAATAATGGATCTTAAATTTCCTTGCATGACACAATATATGCTTTCCATAAGGATGTCCTTCAGCTTTTCTGTGGTCAATAATAGTAAGGTTTTTTTAAAAAATTAATTTGCTCAGGTTGGCAATTATAGATATTACTTAATCCTATTATACATTCATCTACTTATAGACAAGGAGGAAATTCACCTCAAAACTCCTATCGTGAAGTGTATTTGGAATTTACATTTTTGATGCATAGTTTAAATGAGTTTAAAAATAACATTTTTATTTCATATAGTTAAGTGCTTAGATTTTGTCACAATACTTTGCCTTTTACCTTGTCCTGCGTAGTATTTTGATTCTTGAGTTGGATAATGGAAAGGATGGCTTGAGAGCTAGAAAAAATGGCTAATATTTCAAATGGCAACATAAGAATTCAGAAATCTTACTAGATGGGAATCAATACTTTGCAATGTAACAAGAATAAATACAAAGTTCAGAAGTTAGTCTGAAGCTAACAGGAGTATAATGGAGAGTCTTAACATTACAGAAAAATGTGCAAAATACCTTTGGATTTTAGTGAATCACAAGTTTCAGAATAGCCAAGAGGTGCTAGCCAGTTAAAACTAAGAGGACTGAACTTAGGTCGAGAATGGTTATGAGGGCGGCTTGGGTGGCTCAGTGATTTAGCACTGCCTTGGGCCCAGAGCGTGATCCTGCAGACCCGGGATTTAGTCCCACATCGGGCTCCCTGTATGGAGCCTGCTTCTCCCCCTGCCTGGGTCTCTGCCTCTCTCTCTGTGTCTCTCATGAATAAATAAATAAAATCTAAAAAAAGAATGGTTATGAGACCCTCAGCTTCCTGGTGTTGAGATCATGTCTCCTGGCCTGTGCTAGGACCTGAGTGCCACAAGGGTCTTCCTAATTTGGAGTCCATCAGAGTAAGATGCGAAGAGAGGACATAGAAGGGCTTCCAGGGTGGCTGAAGTAGGCCAGGGCAGCTGAGGGAGCGATTGATAAGACCTAGCCTCTGAGGGAGATTTGGGGTCACTGCTCCTGATCAGTCTAAAGATGAATAGATTTAGTGAAGACTCAGCTGTGTATGAACAGTTGGGGCTATTATTTAGGAATGGAAATGAATTTATTTTTTAGTGGGAGAACCTAGAGGTGAAAGTAATAGAAACATTCATATTGTTTCAGTAAAAGAAACTTTCCCCAAATAAGAACAACACTGGAACTGTCTACCTCACAGTTATTGAATTTCTTGACATTTGAAGTATATAAGTAGGAGCTAAATCTTTAAGTAACCATAGGTAGAGGAGCACTTGGCTCTTAGGAACTTCCCAAGGCCCTAATTTCCTTATGATTTGTTAAATTCTCTGGGCATTTTGGAAGGCATAATTTGTTATTGTGTTCTACTGCACATAACAGTATTGTGAAGTTAATCAGTATTCCATTTGGCAAGAGAGAAACAGAATTGTGAAGTACTCAAGGCCAAAAAGTATATAATAAATGTTGGAGATTTTTATCTTGAGATTCCTCTATTTAGTCCTGTGTACAATGCATATTTTTGCTGGTGATTACTCTCACTTGCAACATTGTAATTTACAGAATTGGGTAAAAATTACGAAATAGAGAGAAAGAAAGAACTCAAAAATGTTAGGATCACATGAATTTTAATGATTTATTAGCATATGCACAAAGCTTGAATGTTAAATATGGCAAGCAAGTTGATTGATTTGAGGCAAGCTTCCAAATGGGGGAAAAATGTTACTTTCTTTCCATCATTCAGTTCACATCTGTTATGTGGTAGAGATTCCAGAGAAGAAATGAGAGAGGCTGAGTGTGCACCATCCACAAGGAGGAAGCAAGCTACTTGGGAATCAAGAACAGAGGATGGAAGGATGGCTGTGACATAGTGAGCATGAACACAGATTTGGGTCCTTTTGCAGAGAAAGTGGAGTAATTTTCTGTGGCCCTGGCAGGTGGTGGTGGTGAGGTATTGGAGCTGGGAAGAATGATTCATGGAGCCTAAGGATGTGGAAGGAGAGGACCAGTGAAAACCCTACATCCAAGAGAATGTCAGGGAAGGATCATCTGAAGGGTGAAGGATCAAGGCTTTGGTGGCACACGTGGGGGCATCTCAGGAAGTGGTGGGGAATAAGCTTGTTTGGCAGGACTAGCTATAGGAAAATGCGTGAATGGAGGTATCAGCAAGAGGAGAAATCTCAGGCCTAAGCTGAATGTGGTGGTTTTAGCCACTGACATCAGAATTAAAGAAAACTTGTGAGTCTTGAGCTTCTTGGGGAGATGCATTGGGGAGCAGATGACCCTGAGGAGAGAAGGAATCACAGGGGAGTCCTATAGTTGGTTTACCAACAGCTTGCAGGTAGCACTGGATTCTTGAAGGAGTACCTGTAAACAAAACAGAAGAAACATCATGAAAACAATAGAGCAATTATTCTCCCACCGGTGTTCTTGAGGAAGTGTCCCTATCTTCATTATCACCCAGGCATCTCCATTAACATCTTTCTACTCCTCACATCTGTCTTTATCACAAGCCTGTTGTTTATCAGTTCATTCTGCCATGCTCAGATTTAGGCCATATCCTGTCTTGCCAGACTATAGCCATGCCTTCCAGTTGATCCTCTCTAACTTACTCTCTACCCTGCAGCCAAAGTAATCTTTTGAAAAAGCAAAACAGATCAAATCATCCTCATCCTGAATGTGCTTCCATGGCTTCTGTTTTCTTCTGAGGGTAAAGACTAAAGATCTCACCATGACCTCCAAGACCTGATGTGATCTGGCATCTCTATTCCATGCCATTAGTGCCTCTCTTTCATTTATTCTCTGCCTCCGGAAATGTGTGCATTAACTGTTGTGGAAACAGCACAGGATGGACTCACCTAGAGGATGTGGAGAGCTTTGACAAGAGGAAATGCCTTATAGAAATGCAGAAATACAAGATGAGAGCGATCATGAAACAATATATCTGTGGCTTAAAGGAAGAGTCAGGGCCAGCTGTACAGTTGCACACAAGAAACATGGGATTCCTTCAGGACATGGCTCTTCATTAAAGCCCCATTTCATTTGCTATTGCCCTAGGTTATAGGTTGAAAATTCTATGAGGCCCTGTCTGTTCTCAAAGATCATGGGGCTCCTTTTAGACCTTGGTGATATTCAGCAGAATAAAGGGTTGATCAGAGGTAAAGTTTGAGGTCCCTCATGAATTTTCATCAAAATTGATTTTTTGAAAACCAAAGCTGCTCATGGTGGCATTCGGGTAAATGACAGGAGAGCCAGCAATTCAGCATTCTTTTTAGAGAGTTGTGGGTGAACAAGTTTAATTCATCTGAACTTGGAAAGAAAGTGAAATGTTTGTCAAAGGATAATTGAATGGATTTCTTTATTGATTAAAATAACACTGGCTGCTGTAATAGGAAAATCCTGAAATCTCAGTGGTTTAATACAATAGGAAAGTTTCTTGCTCACACAAAGTCCGAATCAAATGTTTTTGGGTGGCTTTCCATGTAGTGATTCAATGACTCAGGCTTATTTCATCCTATGGTTCTTCCATCCCTCTGTAGATCTTGGAGTCCTGCAATTTTTGCCAGAGATGGAGAGTGGTGGGAAGGCCTATTTGCTACTTAACCACTCCAGCCTGGAAGTGACTTACTTTGGCATATGTTATATGGATGGGGACCAGTCATATGGCCACATCTCAATACAAAGGGCCCAAGTTAGGTAAATACTTTCCGAAAACGATTCAACCCTGGGATAGGAAAACATACATCTTTGGTAGAGAGTGGTCATCTTTGCCACAGGCAGAAAATGAAAAATCATGTCTCATGTGTTACTTTCCATCCATTATCTTGCATATTGTTTTGTTCCTCAACAATTAGTACTAATTATTGATGCATTTATTGAATGAGTCTACAAATAGCTGAACTTTCTCTAACTGGAGGGGAGAGGCTTTAGGATTTTCCTTTATGACAAAGTTTGCTCCATACAGTTTTTATGCACTGGATAGTTGAGCCTTCCATTTTTCTCATTGTGGTAACGATTGATGAGAATCTCATTTTCTTTAGATCTGCTTTATCCTCTCATAATGACCCAAGTTCATTGACTCACAATGTTTTGTAATTGTCACACACATAATTCAGGGGCTTGGTCGAGATATTGTTTACAAATATGGATTTGTTTATGTGGATATTTTATAGGAGGAAGTAATGCTATTGAGTATATAGTCTTATTTTCTCTTATAGATGGAAAAAGGCAAGTTTATTTCTGTAATCTGCCTAAGATGGGCAGAGAGAGTGTTAACTAAAATGTCTCAGGTTGAAGTATAAGAGTGCATAGGGAAAAACTATTTTACTAAGGGAGAACTGTCTTCCACTACAGGAGGCAGACCAGAGAAAGTAAGTGCAGTATTTCTACAGTGAAGATTAGGAGGATAACTACTTTCGATGGATGAAGAAACTGTTAGTTTATCCTCTTTCATTGTTCCCTTTCTCCAAAACATCCAATTAAGTAGACAAAAACTTTAAGAAAACACCTCTTCCTTTACCAGTGCCAAGAAGGACTAGCTCAAGGAGTGATTTGCCTGTCTTTCGCTTACATTGTTTTAGTTCTTTGTATTTGAGTTATTGCAAGGAGAGAGAAAAGCAATACATTCCCTTTGAAAAGCAGATGAATTTTCTGTGACTGATGTTTGGGGACAGGGGAAAAGGAGGGAACAGAATATCTCCTGTGAAGTAAAGTTAAGAAATACCAATTTGTAAATCGAAATTTTATTCAATCCTATGTACCTATCTAGGGTAGCATTTTATTTTTTATTTTTTTATTTTTTAATTTAAATTAAATTAATTAACATGTAGTATATATTATTAATTTCAGAAGTAAAGTTCAGTGATTCATCAGTTGTATGTAACACACAGTGCTCATCCCATCAAGTGTCCTCCTTAATGCCCATCACCCAGTTATCCCATCCCCCCACCTCCCTCCCCTCCAGCAACCCTCAGTTTGTTTCCTATGGTTAAGAGTCTCTTATGGTTTGTCTCCCTCTCTGATTTCATCTTATTTTTCTCTCCTTTCCCCTATGATCCTCTGCTTTGTTTCTTAAATTCCACATGTGAGTAAAATCATATGATATTTGTCTTTCTCTGATTGACTTATTTTGCTTAGCATAATATCCTCTAGTTCCATCCACATCATTGCAATGTTTATAATAGCAATGTTCACAGTAGCCAAAATATGGGAAGAGCCCAGATGCCTATCGACAGGTTAATGGATAAAGAAGACGTGGCATGTGTGTGTGTGTATACACACATACACATACACATACATATACATATATAAAATGGAATATTACTCAGTCATCAAAAAATGAAATCTTACCATTTGCAATGATGTGGATGGAACTAGGGTGGTATTTCAATGACTGATGCAGTTTTCAATAATGTTTTTCTGAGATATTTTTCTCAAAATAGAAACGGGCAGAAGGATCTTATCCTGCTGTTAGGATCTACTTTCACATTTAGCCCAGTCTCATGGAGGTTGTGTATTTGCTATAAAATATATGGGTGAACAGAACAAAAGATTATCCCTGAGATGTAAAAATAGCAAGGTTAGGCTGTGACATCAGGATGATTCTTTGAAAATTCAAAGACTATATTTCACTTTTTAAAAAAGATTTTATTTTTAAAAAAATATTTTAAAAAATATTTTTTATTTTTAAAAAAGATTTTATTTATTTGAAAGAGAGAGAGAGGGTGAGAGAGTGCACAAGCAGGGGGTAGGGGCAGAGGGAGAGGGAAAAGTAGGCTCTCTGCTGAGCAAGGAGCCCAATGTGATGCAGGGCTTGATCCCAGGACCCCTGAGATCATGACTTGAGCCAAAGCCACATGCTCAACCGACTGAGCCATCCACGCACCCCTCAAAGGCTATATTTCTTTTAATACAAGATGTATATGCTGAGAGTAGACCATCAGGATGTTGTATATACTCTGAGGGTTTTATTATTTTTCGGAACACAGAAATAGAGCCAACTAGTAGGAATTAGCAGTAGACACATGTTTGTAATTATTAATGGCTAAAAAATTGAAACATTGAAAGTTGTCTCAGAATGGAATAGGTCATTTTTATATTTTGGAGTTCTCCATTATGTTGTACAATGGCCAGGGATTAAAGATTTGTGTTGGGATTTAAACTAGATGACTTCTGAGAGACTGAATATGCAAACAGAAATGGCCAGGCTTCATATGAAAATTCCCAGCCTGCAGGAACTAGCATAAGCAACCAATCCATTATCTATAATGATGAACCTAGGAAGGAAGCCTGCTATCTGTAAGTCAGTTTTGTAGGAAGTCAGACCACTATCTTAAGCAATAATAACGCCTATAACAATCAATCCCCCAAAGGCAGGACTTGATTAGTAACTGACAGCCTCCCTAACGTTTGTCCCCTCTTCCAACTTAGGACCAACCAGAGAAAACCTGTTAAGTACCCCTATCTAATCACATAGAATACCCAACTTCTAGTGAGCCCAATTATGGCTTCCCATGCAACAGCCTCCAATCAGGGCATATCTGGAAGTCTTCTCTTTTTTCTATTAAAAAGCTTTTCTACTCCTCTGACTGCCTTTGGGTCTTTGCCACAACACAAGTGATGATGATTGACTCTCTTGCGATAGCAAGGTGAGAGAGATAGCTTTTCCTTGCTCTCATTTGGGTGGTCTTCATTTCTTTTCACACTTATAATGATTTTCTGATATTTACATTCTACGAATCTAAGTAAAGGAATCCCAGTGACAAATGAACGCACCATTAGCCCTTTCAAACTTCTCAGTTTATTATTACATCACTGTTTGCTGGTTTTCAGGCTAATGGCCCTGAAGGACTGGTGGTAGAGTGAGGAGAACCCAGGCTGAAGTAGAATGTCTGGGTGCAGCTTTTGGCTGGAACACTTCCTGTCTGTGTGACTCTGACCATGCCTCTCTTTCCGTTGCTAGCATGGGAGCTGGACTGCTTCATAGTGTTGCTTTTTGGATCCTAGAAAATGTAATGTGTGGAAGAACGAAAGTCAGTGCTTAAGGAGCTTTTCAAAAAAGTTGTGTTTGTTTTCAAATTCGCTGAACACCTACTTACGTCGCACTTTACCATGTGTCAGTCACTACCCCAAAGGCTTGACAAATAATAACTCACTTAATTTTTTAGAATATTCCTATGATGTTTGTGTTAATATCATCCTCATTTTGAAGCTAAGGGAACTAAAGCTTGGAGAGATTAAGGAATCTTCCAAGAGTGACACAAGTAAGGGAGTGATTTGTGCTGAACAAGGGGCACAGTGTTCTCTTTGTTTTTCTCGAACCTTATTCATTATAAGTTCTCAGGATGTTTCTGAAGCATTTACCTCACCTCCACCACTTTCTTTTTGTTTAGATACAATTTTGGCCCAGATTCTACCAATCTTTCACTTAGATAGCCGCCACATTCTAAATTGGACTCTTCAGTTATGGTCTCTTTCATCAAATGACAATTAAAATTTTTTTTTTTATATTCATGAAAGGTGACTTATCAGATACTTTGCAACACTACTCCTTGTTATCCACTTCCAAGCCTTGTGCCCCCAAATAATCTAATGATTGCAGCTAAAATGCACTGCATGTTGATTATATGCTAGGCTCTGTGCTCAATACATAATACAGATGAACTCATTTAATATCCTCTAAGTGGGTGCTCTTTTGAATCCCCTTTTTCAGATGAGGACATTGAGACTGGGAGAGTTCAGATAATGAAACACTGGCCTGTAGATTTAGAATGAGTCTATAAAATCTGAGTCCAGGCTCCTCACTTCTATGCCCTTTTTCCTCATTGTAATTTATTTGTTTTCTGTTGATTAATTTTGTGTAAAACTACTTATTTTATTTCCCATTCCACTCTCACAAAGCTTGTTAGGATGCATTATGTTTCATTCTTGAGCTCCTCCTTCTCAATCACATTCCTCTCTTCTTAATCAAATGAAATCCTTGACCTCTAAAATGCGACTCTCATTTTAGCTGTTTTGTGAAAAAATCTTCCCAGGCTAAGACTTTACATATATGTTCAGTGTTGTGATGCTGGCTTTTCTAGGGCTTAGTGATTTAATTTATATCTGATCCTTCTGCATGGACTCTGTGTCTTTTTTTTGTTGTCTCTTCTCATTAGTCTGTGCCAATAGAAAATAATAGTAGCATTAGGAGAACTTTTGCCAAGCATGGGGAATATTTTAGAGTCCTTGTAGTTCTGAATTTGATCTTTTAAATTCATACCTATTCCTGATAGTTAACAGTTCAGATATTTACATAACAGGTGCTGTGAAAGCACTGTCATTAATTTCTACTAATTCTTTTTCATGTGTGGGAGGAAAATAAAAAGTTGGCTTCCTGTTAACCAGGTCCATGTCTTTATCTTACTCATTGCCTGCACTTAAACATTTTGGTACTCCACCAGGAAAAGAGGACATCATTATATACTCTGGCAATCATAGCTCATTCTTTTTATCTTACATTTGCCCTTTCCCTATATTATAATTACAGTGTTTATATCAGCTGCAGAGTCACATTATTTATACATGGCCTCATGCTCGCCTAAATATGTGATTTATTTGCATATAGTTCTATAAAACATAGCACTGCCCTCCAGATCCATTGATGCACACAGTCACTGAATAAAGGAGGAAATGGCTAATGAGATGAGGGATACATGATTTATTAAAGGAAAAAGAGGTAGAGCAGATCCAAAGGAGCCTACCTCCCTTCCTTCTCTTAGAATTGAGTCCTCCTTTGGCCCCCGTGTTTTCTTGTTTTAACATCCATTCTAGTCTATTTTGTATCAGAAATCTCTGTGCACCTCCCTCTCTTATGGTTTTTTATAGGTTTGTGCTGTGCAGTATGATAGCCACTAGCCACATATGGCCACTGAGCACTTGGAATGTGACCTACTGAAATGAATATATGGCAAGCCATACACTTAAAAACTTGATTTAAAAAATGGAGTATAAAATATTTCATTAATCATTTTTGTATTGAGCATGTTGATAGTACTTTGACATGTGTAGTTTAAAATGATACTATTCAAAAATTTACCTATTTCTATTTACTTTTTAAGTATAGCTACTAGAAATATTAAATGAACACATTTTCTCTTAAGGAAACATTCTTGGAAGGGCTTTTTGAGGATCTTCCAGAGCATATGTTATGCTGACAGGGTGACACCGTCATTTAGACCATCCATCCCCGTAAAAAAAAAAAAAAAAAAGAAAGAGCCCGCATTTGCCTTCACTTGTGGCTGTCATTATATTTTGATTGGATAGTGCTGTTACATATGGCAGTGACTGTACAGTTTTCAAACATATAAAATGTTGTGTTGTGTTTTCAGGCAGACGAAGATAAGTATTTGTTGAAACTGAGAAAGTAGATTGGGAACTTGGTGAAAATAAATGAGTGAATGGATGATAAGTAGCTCAGAGTAGCCCTCAGAGGGCTAAAAATTTGCTGCCAGACACTGAAAAATATAGGTATTACTAGATATACAGAAAACATGGGGGCACACATTACAAATAAATGTGTGGCTGATGAAGGCATTCTTAAGATAGTCAACAAACATTTATTCAGGCCCTACTAAATGCCAGGTCCTATTTAAGCATTGGTGATACAAAATGATTCCAATAATGTTCTGCAGCCACCTTCTAGGAACTAGAGTGAGGGTAGAAATGCATATTATTAATTATCATCCAGTGAGGTACTTAGAGCAGATGATTTTCGCCATAATGCCACATATAAAATACAATGGAGTAAATGAACAAAGGTTTAGAAAAACCTAGGGCAGCCAAATGGCAATGAGATGAGAGTTTAATCATGTGATTGGGAAATGAGACCCCCACAGAGGTTGTCCTGAAGTTCTTATCATCTGTTTTGCTTGGAATAGTTCCATGGGTAACAGGCTTGAACAGAAGGGAGTTCTGGAAGTATTATCTGCGTGAGTTTGTAACTAACTGTTTATCAGTTGCACTTCTGGCGACAGAAAATGTGTTAAGTGTGGATGACTGTGCATTTTAAGCATTGGCTGAACTGCTCACTGCCTAACAACAGGAAAACAAGTACCACTAAGATATACCGGGCATTCCCTCTGTATGCTTTGCATGGGTTTATATGGTGTTGTTTGGGAGAAGAACCAATTTTCAAGTTAACACAGGCCCATCAACATGTTGCGAGTGATTGCTATGCATGTAGGTAACCATACCTACTGCACCCCTGTTGCATTTCCCAGCAGCAAAGGTGATGCCCTCGATTGTGTCCCAGGCAACGACTGTACCATTATCTCATCCAGTTTTATGCCCTTTCTAAATGTAACCTTTCATTTGGTAACATTTCCAAAGTAGTGTGTAGGGAACTTGTTCATGTGATACTCATTAAAGTCACACGGCTAACATTTCTCCCCACTTCATTTGTGAGAACTAGATAGAGAAAAACACTTTGCCTTCTTTCAGAAGAGACATAAAACCGACATCTGGACCACTTGTGGCTATTGAAGAGCCTCTGTGGTCTCATGCTAGGGGTGTGAGCCATCTGTGGTCTCATGTTATTGGCTGCATTGTCCTGGCAAATCAAACATTGCCTAAATTATTCTCACAAAGAGTTTTTCTTTGAATCCATAGTTCTGAATTTTATAAAAATGGCACTGTTATCCTCATTTTAACAAAAGAAGAAACTGAGACCCAGACATGAAATAATGGCCCATTTTTGCCCAGATAAGTTGTAAATTTCTAATTTGATCTCAGGATTTGGATATTAAAGCTAATGCCTTCCTCCTATGTCATGCAACCACTTACTAATTGCAGGTGTAGGAGGGCTTGTTATATTAAATCTCAACTCAAGTCAACCCTGACGAGTGTGTCATTTAACTTTTCACACTCCTTATAAAAGAGAAAACAAGTTGCTTTGCTCAGTGAGGAATAAAACATTTAAAATAGTTTCCTCTTTTTAAAGTAGAAAATATAATGTCTGGACTATGTCCTGAAAAAATTCAGATTTTTTTTTACACACACACACACACACCCTGCTATTTTAAACTTACTTGAGATAGAATCTATAGAGGATAGAATCTATGTTTTCTTTTTTTAACTCAAATGTTAGATTGTACCAACATAAATGATTCTGAAATAGTCTACTAAGCATATCAGATTTCCCTAGAAAGCAAGCTATAAAACCTCTACAGAATTCTTTCACCTTGATTGAGACTGGGTCCAAAGAGCGGACTCTTGCCTTTGGTACCTTTCTATTTTCTATTTCAGTGCCCTTATTCTAGCTAGAATTTCTGATGTAAGCAACTGGTAACTGGTAACTTTTCTTCTTAGTAGAAAAGTAATGTACGGCACGACACAGGTATCATTAGTTAATAAGGCTTTATAGGTAGAGTTTCCAATTAAATGAAATAATCACTAGACCAAGATCTGGTCAAATAACTCATAAACATTTATTACATTTTTTTAAAATGCAGGCTTTCAGATGATTAGCCCCTGGGAAACAAGGGCATCTACACCATGGATCCTGCCCTTAAGTGGGTCATTGAATTGTAGGTGGAGAAAGAAATGAAAACAAGTACTCTATGGTCAATATAAAAGGCATAGCTGAGAGGAAGGCAATTAATTGTAAAGGGAAGGTTGAGAGAATCCCTGAAAATCTTCACAGATATATCATCTAAATCACATTTTGAGGAATGCCTGGGTGGCTCAATGGTTAAACGTCTGCCTTCAACTCAGGGCATGATCCTGGGTTATGGGATCGAGTTCTGCATCGGGCTCCCTGTGAGGAGCCTGCTTCTCCCTCTGCCTGTGTCTCTGCCTCTCTCTCTCCGTGTCTCTCATGAATAAATAAATAAATGTTTTTAAAAAATAAAACACATTTTGAAAGATGGTTATGTGGTTAGAATTCCAATTTGAAAGAAATAATGGACAAAAGCACCAAGGTTGAATATAGTATTTAGATGTCCTACTCAAAGGAATAAATTTCTAATAGATCTTAGATGATCTGACTTTTGTGAAGGAATTCTCTTTGGGTAGGCTGGGTTTTTGTTTTTCCTCAAGGCTCCTCACACTGTTTTTGATTAACAAATGGGATGGTACAAAATATTTTTCAATATTTTATTGGAATTTTATATTGCTAAATTTGTTTCCATGTTATCAATATACATTCATTATCATTTATTTGAGTTTATGTGATATATGGCATTCTAAAATAGGAATTAGCTTTAATTAGGCATTCTTTATGATACTGCTATTGAATTCAACAAAATATCTCCAGATCACCTCTTAAAGAAAAAGTAGATTTATTAGCAGTAAGAGTCGATACCACCTTGACAAGTCTTAGTGTCTTTCTGAAAGGAGAGTATGAAGGGGGATATTTTATAGGATGTCAAGGCCTGGGCTCACATTCTCTTTAAATTTAAAGTTTTTAAAAGTTATTTATTTTAAATATTTTATTTTTTATTTTGAGAGAGAGATTGAAAGAGAAAGAGAATGCTCACAGGCAAGGGGAGGCAAGGGACAGAGGGAGAAGGAGAAGCAAGCTCCCACAGGGCAGGGAGCCAGACAACCTGGTGAGGTGCTTGATCCCAGGACCCTTGATCATGACCTGAAGGCAGGTGCTTAATGCTTAACTGATTGAGCCACCCAAGTGTCCCGATCTCATGTTCTTTTTTTTTTTTTTTTTTTTTTTAATTTATTTATGATAGTCACAGAGAGAGAGAGAGAGAGAGAGAGAGAGAGGTAGAGACACAGGCAGAGGGAGAAGCAGGCTCCATGCACTGGGAGCCCGATGTGGGATTCGATCCCGGGTCTCCAAGATCGCGCCCTGGGCCAAAGGCAGGCGCCAAACCGCTGCGCCACCCAGGGATCCCCGATCTCATGTTCTTTAAGGAAGAATCTTTTAAGACTGGAGCTTATTTGGGGTTGGAAGAAGTCTGTAATTTAATAAGCTTTATAACAAATAGAAAAGGCTAAAGAAAAATGTTCAAACTCACCAAATCATAAGAAAATATACGTTTTTTCAGCAATGCTCATGAACTTCTTTATGTACCACAAATACAAGTAACTTGCAATAGTGTTCTGAAAATATCTTGTAATTTTTCATCATTAGAAACTGGTGAAATCTTTGGCTAGCTGGGCTAAAGGAATTATCAATGATCTGCTGTTACAGGTTTTTAATTTTTTTTTCTTTTGTCACCCAGTTTTTTCTTATTCTGTTCTGTTTATAACTTACTGCTTTGTTGCCAACATGATCTGGCTGACATAGTCAGTCCTTGAATCAGAGCACATATTAATATTACAGATAGCTCTCAGGGTATAATTGCTTAAAGATCAAAGTTTCAGTGTGGAGTCTTAATCTGAATTGAAATGCACCCATTACTCACAAATGGCTAGATTTCCTTCCTGGGTAGTATTACAGCATTGTTCCAGTTGATATTTCTTTCCTTTTTTTTTCTTTTTTCCAGTTGATATTTCTAGTTCTGTTATCTTTGCTAATTGAGGATGGGATGGGTTTCATACTATTGTATTATTATAATTTACTTAAAGATATTTAAACATTGACAGTATGATATATATATTATCTATCTCTTAAAGTTGCTCTAACCAGACCCCAATCCTCACCAGTTGCAAAGCTACAACTATTTTTACCTAAGATCAACTCTAGAGTATTTATAAACTAGTATATAAATTATTTTTCATTGAAGAAATTGGTGATATTCAAGGTATGTCAATTGGCTAGAAATATATAGCCATCTCAGCCTTGCTCAAACAGGACCTAAGAATCTACTGGCCTGAGCTACCTGTTCCCTGATTCTAAATCCATCAACCTCTTGTCTTAAGATCTTTTGAAGCTTCTGTTACCTGATCCAACTAGAATATTAGGGGACTCCTTCTACCAGAGCATCTATTTGCACTTAAATCTCTGTAAAGTGCCTGTTATCAAAGTGCCAAAAAAGGACAGAGGGCTGGGACTTTGTTGAACATATAGAACAGTTTGTGTGATTGTATTCATGGTTGCTTGCTAATAAATGTTGGTATGTGTTATCAAAATTCAGTCTTAGACTTGCTTTCATTCTAACATACCTCCCAGAGGTGAGATGGCCAGGAAAAGGCATAGCTCTCACTTTTAACCTTTGGAGATTATGCATATGTCCCCCACAAAAACCGTAATGTCTATGAACAAGCAAATTAATTTAGGGCAGTTTGCAATATGTGTACCCTTTTGATGAGAGTATTTTCTGGGTCAACTTCCATCTATAGTAGAATTCCTCATAAGCAGTGGGGATACCATTAAACTGACTTCTCATGTAAGATATTAAGATCTACTTGGTTGAGCTTTTATCATATGTCATTTGGACTATATTACTCATGTTACTCAATGACATAATTACTAAGCAAACTGTTTTACAATTTTAACATAGAATCCTAGACCTTCTAGTTTGTCTACATAAGTTTATTAAAATATCATCAACATAGAGTGAAATGCACACATTTTAAATGTACAATTCAACCAGTATTGAAAAAATAAATACATCTGTGTAACTCACACCCTTATCAACATATAGACCATTTCTATCATCCCAGAAGATGTGCTTGTGCCCTTTTCTATTTAATAACCTCCCCCTACACACACAATGCAATCACTAATTGATTAGTTTTACTTAATCTAGTACTTTATTTCAGTGGAATCATACAGCACACATTCTTTTGTGTCTGGCTCCTTTTCCTTAGCATAACGTTTTGACGATTCATCCCATGTTCTTTTTTATTGTTGAGAAATATACCATAGAATAAATACCACAGTTTATCTGTTCTCCTGCTGATGGACACTGAACTGTTTCCAGTTTTGGGCTATTATGACTAAAACTGCTGTAAACATTCTTTATACAAGGCTTTCCAAGGACATATGTTTTCATTTATCTTGAATAAATATCTATGAGTGGAACTGATGTGTCAGAGGGATTGAATGTGTGATTGTACCATTTAAACTTCCACTAGAATGTATGAGAGTACTAGTTACTCCACATCCTCATCCATATTTGTACTCCTTCTTTTTAATGTTAGCCATTTTAATGGGTGAATAGTGGCTTGTCATTTGTCAGTGTGGTTTTACTTTTTTATTATTCTTTTAAAGATTTATTTATCAGAGACAGAGAGAAAGGGAGAGAGGCAGAGATATAGGCAGAAGGAGAAGCAGGCTCCCTGCAGGGAGTCTGATGTGAGACTTGATCCTAAGACCTTGAGAGCATGACCTGAGCTGAAGGCAGATGCTTAACCAACTGAGTCACCTAGGTTCCCCCAATAGAGGGTTGTTGTTTTTTTTTTTTTTTTTGATGAAAACAAATTTTCAATTTTGATAACTAATATTTAGCAATTTTTTTGTTTTATAGTTAATGCTTTCTCTTGTAAAGAGAGCTTTGCCTATATCAAGGTTGAGAGATGTCCTCCTATATTTCTTCCACTGTCTTAATTTTAGATTCTACATTTGGATCTATGAGCCCATCTTGAAATAATTTTTGCACATGGCAACTTTCCTTTCCCCTTTGTGTTAGTTTGGTGCTATTGTTCAAAATTATTTGACAGTATAGGTTGGGCTAGGCCTTCTTTTTTGTGAAACAAGCTTAACAGTCATGAAGTCATGAACTAATACAAGAAGGTGCAATTAAGTAGTAAATGTGTGCTATGGATTCTCAAAAATGAAAGTTTTTTTTTTTTTTTTTTTGTCAACACAGCAAACATCCTGTCATACTTTCTTCAATTTTTCATTAAAATATTCAGGAAATATCATGAAAACACATAAAATAGCAACAAAAATAGAAAATAAAGCAAAAGGGGGTGCTTAAGTAACTCAGTTGGTTAAGAGACCAACTCTTGATTTTGGCTCAGGTGATGATCTCAGGGTCATGGAATCAAGCCCCACCCGCACTGGGCTCCATGTTGGGTGTGAAGTCTGCTTAAGATTCTCTCTCTGCCCCCCACCCATGTGTTTTCTCTCACTCTCTCTCTCTCTCTCTTTAAAAAAAAGAAAAATAAAGCAAAAATAAAATCTCAAAATTTAGTTATTTTATATTAATTGAAGAATCAATCAAAATAGTTTGTCTTCTTAATATTTTTTCCATTCTTTGTACTGGAACACCACTGGAACGTGGTGGACACTTTCATTCTGGAAATTCATATACTTTGTTGATAGAATATTTAGTTTTTAAAAAGATTTTATTTATTTATTTGAGAGAGAGAGCATGTGTGAGCAGAAAGAGGGGCAGAGAGAGAGCCAAAAGCAGACTCCCCACTGAGCAGGGAGCCTGATGTGGGGCTCAATCCCAGGATCCTGAGATCATGACCTGAGCTGAAGGCAGATGCTTAACTGACTGAGCCACCCAGGTGCCCCTTCTTATATTATATTTTGATAATTTCTCATCAGCAACAATTTATCTGTTCTTCTTCTGAGTGATTCTATTACTATTATATGAAATATATCCTATAATAATCCTCATTATTATATGGCTTTTTGTTTTACTTTGTGATTATTTCCAGAACATTATTATCTAAATCTTTGATTTTTTAAAAAATCTTTGATTTTTATATTGAAAAAATCCTACTTTAAAACCTCGAGTTGTTTTTCAAGTTTTTTCCTTTTTAAAATCATGCTTATCTCCTTTCACTGATACAATAGCCTACTTCTCTGACAATGTCATGATTATTACAACCTGCATTGTCTGTTACTTTATTTGTTCCCTCCTGGCTACTTTATTTCCTGTTTATTCATTTTCTTCACTATATTTTATGTTGAAAATTTCCTTCAAATATTCAGTAATCCCAGACTATCCTTTAATTTGCATAAGAAGCTAAAAAGCTGGCTGGGAGATCTTTGGTTAGGAGTAGGCTTGTATACTGTTAGTCAGATGGCCAGTTAGCTTTGTCATTAGAGGATTCCAAATATTACTAGCTGTAGGTCTTAATCTCTTAATTTTCTCTATATTTATATATAGACTGCATGTTGCAGTCTCCTTCCTGGAATATCAGCCTATATCTGCTGCTATTCTGGAGCTAAAAGGGTAGGGCTGGGGGAGTGGTCCAGTGGTTGGGTATGCAGACTTAATCACCTACCTGGTTTTGGTATGGCCTCTCCCACAGGCTCTTCTCTATGTCTGGAGCATAGGCTCCAATTGTTGGGTTGTCCACAGAGCAAACCTTTTGTCTCTTGCTTTTCTTCTAGAAATTTTACTTTTTTGGCTGCAGTTCTAATTGCTTCTTGTACAGAATTTGGAAAAATGACCCTGCTTTGTGCAATTTGCTTTTTTTTTCTTCCTATGGTATCTCCCTTTTGAGATGTTCTGAATTGTCACTTGCATTTTTCTTCTGAGGTTCTATAGGGACATTCACTTTGCTTTTCATTAGCTTCCACCTTCTGTAGTCACTTAGGTTTGACTCTTCCTTGCAAAACCATCTTTATATAAATAGTTGTATAATACGTGTCTCCTTTGCACTGAAGATGGAATTTTTTTTTTTTTAGATTCTATTTATTTATTCATGAGGGACACAGAAAGAGAGAGGCAGAGACATAGGCAGAGAGAGAAAGAAGCAGGCTTCATGCAGGGAGCCCAAAGTGGGACTTGATCCCAGGACTCCAGGATCACACTCTGGGCCCATGGCAGGCGCTCAACCACTGAGCCACTCAACCAATTAAAATTGGTTTTAAATTTCATGTTCTCCTCATTATTTGGGAGTGATTATTTCAGAAAAAAAAATGTTTTTACTCTTCGTTTTGATACTACACATCTAACTGGGTTTAAATAGAGAAAAAAAATACCCTCACAAACAACAAATATAATTACAAAAGAAGAAAAAACTCATATACTCTATTTTATTGTCTTTGTCAAAAGAGCAAAACCATTAAGATATTTCCATCAAATATTACATGGAGGAAGAAGTTTGTAACTTGTGTATGGAGTTGATTATAAATAGGACTGCCTTGTTTCTGATAAGTCACTGAGTGACTGATTCATATGACGAGCATAAATAGGTTAAGGTCCTAACTCACAATAGAATACTTTCTTGCTCCTAGGTATTTCTTGGATCAGATAGTTTGTAACCCTGTTGCACATTTATACTGTATTTCATATAGATAAACATTCATATCACATTTACTTCCACAAAAATAAGTAAAAATTGGATATTGGATAGGATATTGGATGGCAGAAAAAGTTCATTGTATCTTGTACATGTGTGTACTGAGACAACCACTAGAGACAATACCTGGTGGCTCACAAGATTTATTTTCTAGAATGGATTCCTTATTATATCACATAGTGAGGTAATTCTTGAACTCCTTCAAATATTTTTCCACTCTATTGGAGATTTAGTATGTATTCTTTCAAATATGCTATAAATCAGTTTAAATTAAAAAATACTTTAGTGCTAGCAGTTGGATTTCACAATTTACAAAAGGAAAAGTCTTTTTATTTTGCTTAAAGAATGTATTTAAATGCTAGTTGGAAACTTGATGAAGTAACTTCCTATGAGAATAATATGGATGATATTTTTATTTAGCTATTGGCCCTGTCCTTATCCCGTTGTTCACTAAAGAAAACTCACTGACTTCCAGAATTTCTTGAGAGCCAAGTCCTGTCTCCTGCAAATAACAACAGGAACTGCTGGGGTGGGAGGGCAAGCAGATTGTCATTGGAAACTTTTTGAAAGGATGTGGAAGAGATTCAGCTGTAATCCTTTAGCATTGCTGAAAACTTATGCTATGCAATCAAGCTCTAATCAATCAAGACAGGAAATAGGCCTGGCATCATGGTGAAAAAAACTAGCAAGGACAGCACCAGATGCCACATTAAATGGTTTATTTTCCTTCGTGGTTTTTTTTTTTTTTTCCTAGTGCATCTCCCTTAAAACATTAGAAAGCAGAGTAGGAAAAACAACAGCATTTAAAAGGAGATGTTGCAAATATGGCTGTGAAGATCCTATGCTCCAAAAAACAATTAGGTCAACCTAATTTTTCTTGCATGATGTAGGTTAGAAAAAAAAAGGACTCTTGCCAAAGAATGATTGAACTCACCTTAACGAGCATATGGAATGAATCATTAATACGCTGTGTATCTACAGCTATAAACAAAAAAGGAATTAAGATTAGAGGTTGGATGATTTAAGATGAGGAAAAGCTACAGCTAAAGATAATTCACATTAAGTTTGGTATGTCGTTAAAACCCATTGCATATTATTTCAGACAATTTTTATGATCAATCATAAGAGTGATAAATGTACTTTGGCAAGTAAAGGGAAAGAAAAATGACTCAATGATCATCATGATGCATTTTTTAAAACTTACTGAAATTTTCGTTTAGTTTAAGATGTTAGTATACCAAGCAGTTACTCAGCAGACTGTGTAAAGTGATTGATTCAATTTTCTAAAAATTTTTTGAAAAAATTAATTTTGTTACTGTGTTAAGAGAAATTCAATTAGCTTAATGTTTTGCAGTAAATTTTATAAGGGTTTTCTTTCTTGTTTTTGTATGTAACAATATTCTAAGAATACCAAATGACCTGTGTGGGGAAGCCATCATTCTGCTGATTCCTTAAAGGAATAAGAAATGCATATTGACTTGAAATCAAGGTTTAATTAAAGTATGGCAAATTCATTTAGTAGTTTTCCAACATAGGATCCCCAGCCATTGAATTTTGGAGAATGAAAAATACACAGTAGCAAGAAATCAATATTAGCTATTATAAATACTAATACTGTTATTTAACTGTGATATTTTTCTATCTGTAGGAATAATTCCTAGAGATTAACATCCAGCATATACACCAACATTGCTCATGAGAGCACATGAGAAAGCAACGTTCCTATCTCCATTGATGCTGAAAATGGTCAAGAGCAGTGATTTAGTAGACATTTATAGACAAAGAAGTGTAGAATTACATGAAAATTTAGAGACTCTCAGTACTATTTAGATCTCTTCCCTTCTACAGTACTATAGTCTTTATCCATTTAAGTGATAAATAAAATACAATTAAATACTTTCTGATGCTAAAATTTACCCTTGCCACACACATTCTGATAAAGATAACCCTAAAGAAGCATAACATACTGGATCTTTTATAAACTTGAAGGAGAAATATCCTTCATCCTTTCAAAGTTTTACCCTTCCACCTGCACTATATTTTTCATCTGTTTTGTGATATTGCATCTATTAATTAGCCACTTTTTCCTAGACATAGTCAATTATTCAGTTTTCTCTCATCAACTTTGAATTCTTGTCCCTTATTTTCTTTCATTATGAAAATTCTCAGTGATCTATTTGTTTGTTTTTGCACCTGTTTTATTTTCATTCATTGTGAAATTCCTACATTCTTTTTTTTTTAAAAGATTTATTTATTTTAGAGAGAGACAGTGAGAGAGCTAGAAAAAGCAAGGGGAGGGCAAGGGGATAGAGAATCTCAAGCAGACTCCCCACTGAGCACAGAGCCTGATGCACAGCTCCATATCACAACCCTGACATCATGACCTGAGCTGAAACCAAGAGTTGGATGCCCAACTGACTGAGCCACCCAGACACTCCAGAAACTCCTACATTCTTGATTCTCCTCAATTATCCAACAAAAACAGTCTCCGAAAATCTCCTACTTTTCTATTAACCTAATCCAGTTAATCAGATTCTGATATTCTGTAGCAGGCTGTATTTCCAAACAACATTCAAATCCTATCCGTGGCAAATCCCAGCATGATTATTAGTCTTTTACAACCTACATTCAAGTCCTTTCTTGCACTGTCCCTCCACCATCTCCAAATCCTCCACACTCTTGTGGTCCAGCCACTCCAGTCACCCTCTTGCACATGCACAGTTATGCCTTGCTATGTTATGCTAGCCTTTTCTTATTCCTTTCTCTCATATGATCCTGAAATTTTATTTATATTATTCATCTTTTCAACACCAATAGCATTTTCCTCAACCTAACCTTCCATCCTTCAATTGAAAATTAATGGGCCTTTTTTGTGCACGTTTAGATGCTGTATTTTATTGTAGCTCTTCATGCATTCATTTATTCATTATGTTGGATCAATAGTGTACATAATGCCAAGAGCTAATACTTTGCTGAAAAAAAAGAAACCCAGATGCTCCAAAAAGATTTTAAAATGCAGTTATGTACTCTTGTGGGGGTATACACATTTGCTTTTGGAGCATAAAGGAGAGGCTGACAAAATTGGAGAAACTGAGAAATGCTCTCTCAAAGAAGGAGGTGTGAATTGGAGCTTATTCAGCAGAAATATGGGAAAGGTTTTCCAGGGATTCATTCATTTATTCAAAAAACACACGACATTTAACATGTGTCACGAATGCAGCTGAACACAAGATAAAACAAATAACAAAGAACAACAAAAATGACAAAAAACTTTAATGATTTAATGATGTTAAAAACACTATTGGTCTTTTTTTTCCCCTAAAGAAGACAAAGAACATCAACACCAAAAAAAAAAAAAAAAAAAAAAGTTTTCCTATGCCCTAGTCAGGATAAATATATGCAGTATTTACTATATGCCTTTCATATGCTAGAGTTCGTGTATTGGCATGTGGTAGTAGGCACTCAAAAATATTTGTTTAAAACTTGAGAAAATGAGGGACGCCTGGGTGTCTCAGTGGTTGAGCATCTACTTTTGGCTCAGGTCATGATCCTGGGGTCCTGGGATCAAGTCCCACATAGGTTCCCTGCAGGAAGCCTGCTTCTCCCTCTGCTTATGTCTCTGCCTCTCACTGTTTGTCTCTCATGAATAAATAAATAAAATCTTTAAAAAGTTGAGAAAATGAATAAATAATCTTTAGCCATATGCAGATAGCAGTCCAGTGGGGACTCTAGCCATATACTTAACAAGAAAGATTCTGTGGGAAAAAATGGAGCTAATAATAGCATGAATACATAAGTCTTAACCTAGAACCTTGAAGTCCTAGCCATAAGGATTAAGTAATACAGCCTTGGTATAGTGAGAAAAGGCCAAAGAGGCAGGAGGGGTTGGAAGAGTCCTAAAGAAAAAGTAGGAGTTTATCAGGTAAAGTGTAAAGAGTTCATTTAGAACCAAAGAATCACAAATACTATAGTATATTCTGGAAAAATTTAAAAACTTGGCATGGCTGGAGCATGGGTAGAATGTGTATGAAGATTTGCTGAAAGTGAATTCTTGGTTGACATTGCTGTTGCTCATGTATTCTTACTTCTGAGCAGTTATCTCTGTCCTCTTGCCTTAAAGACTCAGATGCTAGTGAGTAAAGGTTTTAAGGATGCTATGAGATTTGTATTCTGAAAAGATATGACTATATTGTGGAGACTGGATTGTAGGCTGGAAAGGGAAAGGGATTCAGGACAAACAGGAAGCTATTTTCAACTATTTGGAAGAGGTATATGCAGCATAGTCTGGGGGGAAACCATTGCAAATATATTTAGGAGATAAAATCGACAGGGCTGGTGTAGTTTGATGTGTGGGATGAGGGCAAGGGAGATGATAAAGATGCCTCTTAGTTTTATAGATTATGGAACTGGATAGATGTTGGTGCCACCATTGAGATGAAGCATATAGGGAAAGGAATTGGTTTGAAAAGAGGCTCTTAAGTTTTGGATTAGGCATGTTGATTTTGAGGTGGGGGGTTTGTGTTGTTTTGTTTTTTGCTTTTGTATCCTCAGAAGAAAGTCTATAATTATCAAACTTCTTTATGGCAATATTATACGCTCAGAGACTAGCATATAGTAGATGCTCATAATACAAGAGTTTCCCTGGCAATGCTATTTTTTGCACGGAGAGAACATTTCTTAGCCCTAATGCTGAATTATGGTTACTCTATACTGGGACTTAAATATTTCTTCTATCATTTAAAATATCTTAGTTTCATTATAAAATACTGATACTTTTGATTTAGCTCTCATTTTCCATTTGAGTGGTAAAAATAAAACAATTACAAAAATCTGTTATAATTAAGTTTAATCCAAGATTATGATTTAATGAAGCTTAATTAGTGAGGAAAAGAGAACCTTTTAGAAGTTGGGGTACACTAATAAGGTATTTAATCTAGAGCTATTTTTACCAGTTTCAATCTCTTTCTCTATTCATAACACAAACTCAATAAGTGAGAAACATAAACAATGTTGAATAAACAGCAAGCTATTGTTCCTCTAAATTACGGCAGCAGGAGTTTCTCATATTATTGATTGTCTCTCTGGCAGGAATGCTAATCTTTTACAGATCCAGAGCCCACAGCTTCCAGTGACGCAGTTTGAAGATACACAAATAAATCCATACTAAACCCAAGAAAATCAATGGCACAGAGGTATCTCCTGGTTGGCAAACAGCAAGGACATTCTAATATTTGTTGCCAACAATTAGTCACCTGACCCCTTTTATGGGTGGCTACCTGGTGACTGATGTAATGGCAGGAGTGCATTACTGTTATTGACCATGTGTTAAGGAGCCACAGGACACAGAACCTGTACAGAACAGAGTAGGATAACTAAGTAAGAGCGATGAAGTGCTGGGCACGATGACAGTGACAAGGGTAACATTGTCACATAGTTATATCTGAGGAGACAGTAACGAGGGTGTTGATTTGAGGAGTCGTTGTTTAATGATGCCATCTGTGTGCATCACATCTCTCAACCACTCTCCTGTAAAACATTTTCTCATACTTTGGAGCAAGTCTGTCTGGCACAATGATCATTTTTTTCACTAATGCCAGAGGGAAAGAATTTTCTGCGTGCCGTGTGGAATTACCTATGTTGCCCTTCCTCTTCTGCTTTCCCTTGTATTCTAGTGCTACACAACCCTGCTGCTGTTTACCAAAGGGAGAGATAGCTTTGACAAAGACAACCAGGATGATGAATGGAATTTAATTTATGCAACATTCATGTAGGGTGAGTCCTTTGGGTAAATCACCATGGTAGCACTTCCTCCTCCCCCTGCATGATATGTTCTGCTTCGCTGACTCAACTGCCTCTGAGAAGCTTGGCACTTAAGGTTATGTAAGCATGCACCGATGTTCAAATATTTATCACAACAATGGCCACATGAAAAGAAAAAGAAAACAAAAATGGAAGGAGGAGTCTAAGGTAAATAGCTACCCAGATGAGCTAGGAGAAGCTGAAGAACTTTTGAAAGGGATTTGGAGACCTAATTTGGAATTAGGGATTTACTCCCTGAGGTGATTAATAAAATGGATTTGAGCCCTGTGTTGAGTGCTGGGAGTGCTATTGATTGGCCTTTAGCCCAAATTGATTTCAGACCCTTTCCCCTGCTACTCAATAAAACCAGACAATTATTTTGTTTCATATTAGAAAAAATAACAATTTCTTCTCATAAAAAATTAGCTAGTTATTGTCACTTGACCTATGTATTTTTTTTTCTGATGAACATTTCCACTCATTCATATTGTAAATTGTGAACTATCTAGGAAAGTTTTACCAGTGATCAGAATCCGAGCAGAGAGCAAATGCCAACTGTGAGTACTAAAGAATTATTGAATAATTTGGGCCTGTCTGCAGAGATGATTTAGGATAAAGAATTTGTTTTCCTCATTTTATAATAGGGAAATATTCTAGCTATGTGACTAAGCCCTTCATAACCAACAAATACATTAACAAGGGACTTTACTTTGAAATGAAAAATTTTAGTCTGTGTCATACTCTGTGCATTAATTTCATTTATAATTAATATCACCAAAGAATCATCAATTCATTCAAGAATTATAAATGTCTAGGTATGCTAATTTTCTTCCTTTAACTGATAGTGATCTTTATCATAATGCTCAAAACTACTTGGGCATATCAGCATTGATATTTTCACAGAGAGGAAGAATAGTGCTTAGTAAACTTTAAATTTGGGAAACAACTTCAAGTCTTAGTTTGAATTTTAAATTTGGATCGAGTTTGTACTGTTGATTTGGAGCCATTTTCATATGAAATGATATTTAATATATTCATATAAAATGATATTTAGTTCACAAGACAAGAGAGGGTATAAATATACTATATTTTCTCATGAGCTAAAATGATAATTCTCTTACTATACAAAATAATTTAACTACTTTCAATTCATGGAAGATAAATGTTGGCTATCTTTTTACCATTCTTTTCAATCTCTCCTATGCACTCCTTATAAAGATGACATTTTCAGGAGAGGCAGAAAAACATCCACTTGGAAATAAATGAAAAGTATGTAATTATGGTATACTTTATGTCTTTTTATATGGATAAAGAACTGTGACCAAAAAGGAGGGACAAAATATAATGCTATTTTGCTAATATAAAAACAGAATTAGATATCCTCAGGTTTAAATGGAGCAGGATGTGTCTATTGCCAACTGCCTAGTTCAGGCCATTTGTATCTATCTCTTGCCTAGCTTATGATAATTCATTCCTTTTTTTTTGAGGGGGTGTGGGTTCCTGTATTTTGTTTGTTTCATCTGTTTATATTAATTCCAGTTAGTTAACATACGGTGTAATATTAGTTTCAGGTGTAGAATTTAGTGGATTCATCACTTACATCCAACACCAGGTACTCATCATGATAAGTGCCCTCCTTAATTTCCATCACCCATTTCACCCATCCCCACCCACCTCCCTCCATCAATCCTCAGTTTGTTCTCCATAGTTAAGAGTCTGTTTTATGTTTTGCCTCTCTCTCGGTGCCCCCCAACCCCCCATGTTCATCTGATTTCTCAAATTCCAGTCTCTTTCTCCCATCCACTCCCTACCACAAGTTGGTGATTTAAAAAACAAAAAAACAAAAACTGCATATCAGAGCTAATTGTGTTATCCCCCACTTCTCACTCCTTTAGTGAGGATACACAGCACTTAGGATGCAATTCAAATTTTTCATTCCTGCAGCCCCTTTCATGGTAGCCCCATAACTGCTTCTCTAGTTTTATTTCTGGCCTCTCTCCTCTCTCTAGGCTCCAGCAATACTAATCTCCTCCACTTTGGGGAACCACCCCATGTTCTTTTCTCTTCATGCAGGTGGTGCTTCCTTTGCTTGCACTGTGATTCCAGAAGCCAGCCCGTCTTTCAAAGTTACCTTCTCCAAAAAGCCTTCTATGACCACCATTTCTGAGGCGAATTCATGCCTCCTCATCTTCTTCATCCTCCTACCACTGTTATTTGGTATTAACTACAATTTTATAGTTCTTATTACAATTTCATTATAATTATATTTATATGCGTGTGTTTTTTTTCTTTTCCACTAAACATGTGATCTTAGAAGGCCTTGTGTTATCTTGATAGCGAGTGCTCAGAAAAAAAAGGGGAGAACAAAAGAGAAAAGGAAGTGGTAGAGAGGATTGGTAGCGAAGAGGAATTCACACAAAATAATTGGCCATATTTTTGTGTGATATGTTCAATACGTTCAATTTTAATTCTGTTGCTAGAATAAATCACAGATTCAGAAGTGTCTTAAAAAACATCAAATGTATGTTTTTTAAAATAAATTCTTAGCAATGGAAATATCAGAAATTAAACAAGTGAAAAAAGAGACATAATGATGGAAGGCACATTGAAACAAAGTTTGAAAGAATCCAACGTTATGGATGCTTATCTGATTCAAATGTGCAAACGCTTAGAGTTCAGTCATCACTCACAATTAGGCTGACAGCAGAGTTCCCAGACATTGTCTGACCAGCATCTGGATCCACACTCTCAATCACTCCCTGGAATTTCATTTAGTGCTTCCAGGCATTTCAGTGGGTTACTTACTCATTTCTGCAATTCCAATTTGAAATAAATTGCAGAATCTGATGAGCAGATCCTTTGAAAGGAATTTTCTCAGGGAAAACTAGGGGAAACTATTGTGCCATTTCTTCTTTTTTAAAACTCATATGATAAATGCCCCATTGAATTTAGCATTATCATGTAACTATTTTGGCACATGTATGCTGCGTTCTCAGACTCAACACAAATAACTCTTGGTTTAATGCCAATTCGGTGGATTTTTCATGGTAAGAAAAGGACATTTAAAATGGAGCTTGCTGATAAATATGCAAGCAGTTGCCCCTTGGGTTCTCACACTAAAATTTATCATTATGAAACATCTAAAATAATGTAGCAGATAACAATCCTGAGAATGTCTTATTTGGTACTAAGTATAAGTTGTTAAATAATTTGATAGCGTTTGAATTCTTAGGTTATGACTTTAAAAAATCTTTTACTTGATTTTTAAATTTTTCGTTTTTGTAATAGAAGAATTAGTCTTTTCAGTCCCTTTAAAAAGTTGGCCGAATGACTTATGTATCGACAGTTCTACTGTCAAACCCACAGGTCCCATTTACTTATAGCTGTTCTTCGGTTTTCTCAGAGAGGATAATCTTTTCTACAGAAACCTCATTCATTATTCGTCCTTAAATTAGTATTTTTAAGTTCAGTTTGGTTGAATAATTTGTTCTTCTATAGTTGATTCGATTCTCAAACCATGGTTTTTGTGGTGTTCTTTCTTCCTATATCCATCCTGTTTCCATAATTGCCCCATAGCAATACTGGGTTTGACTATATTTCCCGTTTTAGTAACACATTGTATTACATCCTTGTGCTACCAATTTACCACCATCTTCAAACCTACGGGGCTGTTAGTCTCTCAGTGAGAGTTAATAGTTAAACTTCTCAACTAACATTTAAGATCTTCAGCTTCTTTCATTGATTTGCCCTTTAGCTATACCTATCCACACACTCCCAACTTTAGATCAATATAAGCAATCCCTTCTGCTGCTACGATGGGGCTGGCAACATCAGTGGAGAAAAGTCACGCAACTGTGTGAATTGATGCCACTACAAATTTATGGTTTCCAATCTGAGTTGGCCCTGCAACACAGGTCGATAATCCTTTTAACAATCCCTGGTCAGTTCCCAGGCTTATTACCTCAGCTAGCATTCCAAACTTAAACCACTCTTCTCAGGCTCTTTCTAATCCCCTCAGCCATGAAAAATGGCCTTGCCTAACCACCCTAAAAGATAAAAAAAAAAAAAAAAAAATCAGTCTACAAAGTTTTGGTTTTCTGTCCTTAAATACAATTTCTATTTTGTGTCTATCTTCCATGAAGGTGGTAAAAACAAATCTCTTGAGCCAAAGAGCGAGTCCCACTGCCCTTCTTACTCCCTCCCTAGGATGTGACTATTGTAGGAGGGGGGCTGTGTATGAAAGAAAGAAAGAAAGGACTCTCTGCTCTCTGATGTCCTCTGGCCACAGAGTCATCTTCCAAGTCTATCCCCCATCTTGTTCTTGATCAGTCATTGACACTGGCTTTCATACAGACATTTGTTTCTTTGGGGTCGGGATCACTCCACTACTGCTGTACAAACTTTGGACCCACATGAGGAATGCCTTTTGTTTCTCTTGTGCAGCACACCACAATATCTGAGGCTCCATCTGCTTAGACCTGCGGGTCTCAACCCTGGCTGAAATGTAAGGATCACCTGAGGAGCTTTAGAGCTGCCAATACCTGGGACATACATATATTTTAAGAACCTTGGAGGTGATTCTGATACCTGCTAATGTTTGATAACCCTGCCCTGGATTAGGGTCTGAGTTATAGCTCCCAGACAATTTCAGTGTTTGGCCAAGGTTGAAAACCATTGGTTTAGACATTCCAGGTAGCCACTCTTTTTTGGGGGGTTTTGCCATCTCCCCAGGACTTTGCTGGGAAAATGGATATTAAGTTCCATCTGATTTAGAACTCACAAGCATATCTGGGATATTGCTACATGTCTGAATTAGCTCAGGAAACAGGGTATAGGGCTTCTCCTACCAATCCTACCTTCTCCCACCCCCCTACTCTTTTCCTTCTCCTCAGCCCAGATAATTTTTTTCTTCTTGGAGAGTGAGGAAGAGGAGAAGGGCAAGAGGAGAAGGGCTATCACCCTTACTCATGATGTTTTCTCCAAAGTCTTTTAATATAAGCCATTAGTCTGTCCTTGCTGTTCTCCAGAGGACCTAGGATTTTGACATTCAAAAGCCAGGCAGGAACTCTCTCCTTTGCCATCTATCTACCTTCTGCTTTCACATTGGAAACTCGAGTGTGCAGGAAAATTAGGGTTTATTATTTTTTTTAATTTGTGTATGTTTTGGTTAAATATTTAATTTGTACTTCCATTCCCTAAGGTGGTGGAAAGTTTCAGTAGTCAGTTTAGGAAATTCTAAAACTTTACCCTGGGCTGTAAAAAGGTTTTTCCCAGAAGGGAAAGAAGAAGAAGGAGAAGCTTACATACTGTCAAGTTGTGACGGTGGGGAGAGTGGCAAACCTGAAGGAGCTATGTGGAAGGAGATCGAGGAATATTTCCTCAGGGGGGATCTGTATGAAATGCTAACCTGGGGACAAGGTAGAAACATAATAATGTTTTGGAGGACACCTGCAAGGCTGGTGAAATTGAAGGCTGTATTCTCTCACTTTTCTTCCCAATATCTTGGAATTTATTAGTGTCCCAGAACTAATTAGATGCAACCCCCTAGAAGAGCTTGTGGGAAGAATGACTGAATGGAAATATATTAAGTTTCTTCAGCTCTTGGCAGACTCTAGAACTTGCATTAGAAATTCAGGTAAGCTGGGAAAGGTGAAGAAAATGACATCACCTGGGTTTGTGGGCTGATTGTGCTATACCTCTCTGCAATGGTCTTTATCATGCAAACTTTTAAAAATATCAGTTCAATAGTTTATTTTGAAAGATTTTCAAACTTCTAGAGCGGTCAAAAGTATATTGGAAAGACCTCTTAGGGGGCACCTGGGTGGTTCAGTGGTTGAGCGTCTCCCTTTGGCTCAGGTTGTGATCCTGGGGTCCTACGACCAAGTCCTGCATTGGGGGTCCCCACAGGGAACCTGCTTCTCCCTCTGCCTATATCTCTGCCTCTCTCTCTCTGTGTGTCTCTCATGAATAAAAAAAGAAAAGAAAAAAGAAAAAAAGAAAGACTTCTTAGGTATCCCCTCATGAGATTCTCTGTTAACATTTAATATATTTGTTTCATTGCCTCCTTTTCAAAGAATATTTCCATTACTATTAGTCTTTTTTTTTTAAGTATTTGAAAGCAAGGTGGAGACATTACCCCTAAACAGTATATTATTTCTCCAAACATGGGCACCCTCCTATATAGCCTCTGTGAAACCCTTCAAATAAAGAAATCGTTGATATAATTCTACTGTCAAACCCACAGGTCTCAGTCCTTTATCTACAGCTGTTTCTTCACAGCATCCCATCCAGGAAGGTATGTTGTGTGAAGTCCTTACATATCTTTAGCTTCCTCCAATTTTACAGGTGTTTTTCTTTCTCCCATCTTTCCTATCCAGGAACTATGTTCTATCTATTATGTGCCATTCAACCTGGTTCTTTCCTATGTTTCTTGGTAGAAATATTCCAGAAATGATGCCTTGCCCCTCTCAGTGCCTCTATTGACAAGTTCTGTCCACATCCACAGATCATTATCATGCTTGCTAAATGTTGACTTTTCTCTACTGTCTACATGTATTTGTTGGAATTCTAGAATAAAGAAGAAATTTCTCTTCTCATTTATTTTTATTTTTTAAAAAGATTATTTACTTATTTATTCAGAGAGAGAGAGAGAGAGGCAGAGACACAGGCAGAAGGAGAAGCAGGCTCCACACAGGGAGCCCAATGTGGGACTCGATCCCAGGGTCACACCCCAGGCTGCAGGCCGCGCTAAACCGCTGCACCATGGGTGCTGCCCTTATTTATTTATTTTTCAATTTAATCAGCCTAGTCTCATAGATTCCTACTTGATTCACTGGTTTATGATCTCTCTCTTTATTCATGTTGACATTCAAATATATTCCAAAAATGGCTTCTATGCAAGGTGATTACTGTGTTTTTTGGGCATGTCCTCATTATTCTTTGAGAACTTTTCTACTTTTTGTCCCCAAAAGATACTCCTTTCTTATCTTGTACCTTCCTTGCCCAGGTCCTGAAATCATTATTTCTCCAGGAAGTAATGGTTCTAAGACCTGGGTTACTGTGTTCATTGCTAGTAGGATACCATTATTTCTGGGCCCTCTCAGCATGTAAAGCTAAGGAATAGAGGAGTGTGTGTATATACATATATATACACATATACGTGTGTGTGTGCTACTGCTCTATATAAACATGAGTTCATATGGATACCTTTAATTTCCAGGCAGCACTTCAGAGTTCCTTCTAGGCTTCTTTCTTTATATGGAAGTACATTTGTCAGTGAGAAACCTGGCTCTCATTATCCTTAATTATTTTCTTTGTTCAGTGTAATCAATTTACCAAACACTCCTGCCCTTTCCACCTCTAGGCATCCACTCCATGTACCCTGCCTCTTGAGATGTCAGCAGGCACACTGCCTCTGATTGAGACGGGTTTGTCTTCTATGGGGGTCCCCTCCTTTCCCATTTCTCACTTCATACTGTCTCAAGTCTTCATGAGCTCTTCTCTACCTTCCATGATGTTATGCAGTTCAACTGCTTTGGGGAAGGGGAGGAAAGGGCAAGTGATAAGGAAACAGCTCAAATTTATTTCAGTCATTTTCTGGCAAGTGGTTTTCTCTCTTTTGAGGACTGAGATTCTTTTTTTTTTTTTTTAAGATTTTATTTATTTATTCATAGAGAGAAAGAGAGAGGCAGAGACACAGGCAGAGGGAGAAGCAGGCATCATTCAGAGAGCTGACGTGGGACTGGATTCAGGGTCTCCAGGATCACGCCCTGGGCTGCAGGCGAGGCTAAACCGCTGCACCACGGGGGCTGCCCTGAGGCCTGAGATTCTTGAAATTGAGGACAGTAGTTGGAGTTATATCATGTTTGTATTCCATATCTCCTAGAAACTGCCCTGCATGCAGTAGACATCAGTAAATTGTTGATGAATTCCTCTGAATTTGTACTCTTGGCTTACTATGGATATTTCCATTATTTGCACTCAAGAGAGTTATCTAGAAGATCTTGCTGATGATTGTCTTCTTTTGAATATTGAGTTGATTAGCATACCTTGGGTCCTGATGCCTGGAAGAGCAGAAAGGACCATTATGGAAATATGGAAGGATGAATGCTTCATGTGAACTCTAAGCTCCTTTCATGTTTTCTTTGGTGAGAAGTACTTTTAGAGTCCTTTTGAGTCTTCTCCAGTGAGGCACAAATGGCCTGCTTTAGTATAATCCCATTCTTGATTCATTGATTTCATTTATTTTACTGAAGGACATGGAATATTTCTAAGTCCTTAATTTAAAAAGCAAGTTTTCTCAAATTTAGTAATTTCTGGTATAACCACAAATTGTGTATATTATTGTTTTGTGCATGTTAGATTGTCCTTTGTAATCACTTAGTTGAATATTTGATCTTTTCTATTAAACCATAACATTTTGAAGACTGAGACCAAATTGTGTTCATTTTAAAGTACACCACAATAACTGTTTTACTTTTGCCTAATGTTTAGAATAGTGCTTGGTAAGGAATAGGTACCCAATAAATATTTATTGAAATAAATAAATAAAATAAGTTACAGTGATGTGTTCTAGAGTGTTGCTGATTTTAATTTATCTCACTGTGATAACCTATGTGAGGTTAAAGAGAACTTAAGTCAACATTTAACGGAGTAGCTGATTATCTAATTTGTATTATTCATGCCCTCAGGATCCATTCTCTACTTTATTCTTATAAATTCTAGATATTTCTGTCCTAGTTAATTGATAAAAGAACTTTGTTTATTTCTTACCTCAAGTAGAGGAGTACATTGGGGAAAGATAGCCACAGATAATTGTCAGGGTAAGAAACAAGTCAGATGGTTTGGAAAGTGGTGTATGGGAAAAAAACAAAAAGCTCCAGCACCTGCGGCAAAGTAGATAGGAAAAAAAAAAAAAACCACCCCAGGAATATTTACATTTTTAAAGCTCCATTTATTTGGCTTTAGTAAGTGAAAAAGTTGTATTTTTTATATTTAAATTATGGTCAATTTCAAGAACTCATATCATAGTAGGATGGTATATTTTATACACGTTCTATCCACTCCTATCCCTGCAGAAATTACTAATCAGTTATGGCATTCTTCCTTTTTGATCTTTGATTCTACCTCCAAAGTTTTCTTAATGTAATGTTCCAGATAAATACTACCAGTCAATTAGAACTGATATTTGAATTAAAACTTTTTGGTATGCCTGCCATAAAATTTTAGAGTAACATGTTGTTTCTACTCACCAGGCTTATATTCTTCCCCATATAGATCTAGAATAAGTGTCACTGAAAACCCTGTAACCACCATAGAACATCTCATTTTCCTTATTAAGTTTTTGCTAATGTCAACTTTCTAATTTCTGAAGGTTCAAGGATTGGAAAGTTATAGATAGCACAGGTTTTAGTGTTAAAAACATATATATATATATATATATATATATATATATATATATATATATATATAATTTTTTATCTTTCTCCATTCTCTTTTAATACCATCTGCAAAACTCTACCATCCTGATTCAGTATCAGGCTTTTCATATTTGATCATACCAATTGTTGAGTTATAATAGATCTTGACTTAAGGGATTCAAAGTAAATCTTATTTTAAAATGTGTATTCTGACCATTGAGTTGTTTATGCAGGTATAAATAAAAATGATGTTTAAACATGCTATGTGGTTTTGTTTTTTGCTTTGCCTTTTGCTAGCATCTGGGATCAATCAAACCGGCATGCAGCTGTGTAGAGGTAAAATGTGTTATGCATAGTTTCCCATTTTGTAATATTGTATAGAAATGATTCTTTCATTATTTATCATACTGATCCAAGAGAAAACCAACTTTCAGAAGTACTATTACTGACTCTTGGACCATAAAAAAATTAAGTAATGTCACAAAGGATTTGTGCATTGAGGTCAGGCTGACCAATCATTAGTTAAAATCAATTAGCTGAATTGTATTACATGTTTGCTCAATTGAACTTTTAGAACTTTTCCTTTTTCCAACTAGATGCCAGTTGTAATTAATAGCCAGAATACTGTCCCATATTAGAGTGATGAAGTAAATATAATGCCCTTCATCTACTTTAATCAAGGTTCATGGTGCTACAGAGGAGACAGGTCCTCGCAAGAACATCTGGCAGCCAGAGTGGTAATGTGAATGCTTGGAATTACTTAGTTGGAACAACACAATGTGTCAGCATTAAGCCACACAGGATCAGAACAGTTCCTGTTATGTGCAGGGAAACTGAATAACTGAGAATCACACGTTAGCCTCCATTTTATGGCTGGAATCCCAGAAATGCCAACGGGAACTGTAGATGTTGACTAGAAAGATGTGACCTATCCATCTCACTTGGTAGGTCTGGTGCACTTTAAAATATAAGTTATGTATTGATGGGAATTTTTTTTCTTTAAAACTGGGATAATGTTGATGTTCAATCAGTCCTTGCTTTTATGAAAAATGAACTAGTGAATGTAGCTTTATCTGGTTTTTGTTTTTGTTTTTGTTTTTTACCGAAAGTAATTTGCCACAATAAGATATTTTAATGATTCTTGCGTTGATAGGAATTCTAGCTAGCAGTTTAAGAGGAAAATAATGGCTTAGGGTGCCATGGGGAACTTCGAAACACTCTGGATATTTATTTGCTTGTACTTTCAGGTTACAGCAGAGGTCATCCATAACTGCAAGGCCTGGTTTACTCTTAATCCTGCATTGATCTGAGAAAATTAAAGAAAAAAAAAAGATGAGGTGGAACAGGAGGAATTAGGTCATGAGTTTAAACTTTTAAGAAGTCAATATGTGAGATTGATAAAGACAGATATTGAGGTTTTTAGAGATAGAAGCCTTAATAAAAAGCTTGGAGTGGTTTGCTGATACATTCTTTGTCTTGAACTAAATTCTCTTGGCTTATTTACTGCTTGTTTTCTGCTTTTCTGTTTTTTTGTTTTGTTTTGTTTTTAGATTTTTTTTGTTCTTACTCTTCCTTCGTTGCTGAGTTGATATTACTTTTAACTATATATAATAGAAATCTGATTACAATGCCTTTATCAAATTGAACTTATTTTTTTACATTTCAAAAGAAATTTGGAGTTAGGCAACTCAGGATGGCACAACAGCTTTAAGGAACCATCAAGGACCAGATTCCTTTTTTTCTTCCATGCTACTCTCTTTTGTGACTTTATCTTGGTGTTCACAAATGCTTGTTCCATCTCTAGGTATGCTGTTCGTGTTTCAGGCAGAAAGACGGGGTACGGTTGAGGAGAAAAGCGTGTGTTAACTATTTATCTTCCTTTTGAATTAGGGAAACAACAGATTTTACAGAAGCCCTTCCCACTAGACTTCCTCTTACATCTTATTGGACAGAAGTATGGTCATATGGCTTTAGCTTCAAGTCTATCTTTGAAAGATGAACATTTTTAATATAGCACATCTCCATCCCAAAGAATATTGTAATTCTATAGGTAGTGATGAAAGGGAAAATAGATACTACACAGGCAAGTAGTACCATCTGCTACAGTTGTTAACTAAAGTCAGCTTCAGAACTTTCTTGCTTGTTTTTCCATCAAGGAAGTGGCATATATAATATTCCAAATTATAATAATCTCCTAGCCCAACCAAGTCATTCTTGATGCTTCCACAAGTTCTCTTTCTAAACCACATATCTGATGAGGTCACTGCCATTGCCTTCAGGAAGCAATCTGGATTTCTTTAATGTAGCATATATGATCTTACTCCAGTCTTCCCAGCTACTTGCCCTGCTCCTCACCCATACGTGCTCTATGTACCAGGCCTTCTAAACTACGTGTACTGTTCTTTCATGTTTCTATGTACCTGCATGTGCTGCTTTATTTGCTTGCATTGTCTGTCCCCCATGAGTCTATTGTTAAATTACGTACTTTTTTTTTTTTTTTGGCAAGACCCTGCATCATTGTTCCCCCTGAAATGTGGCCCTAGTTGGCTACTGCTTCCTTTGTCAGCCTACTGTGCTTTGAACATGAATCTGTGCACTTTCTCTCACTCTTTTAAAGTTGTCACCCCAACTATACTGTGAGTTGACATGGAATCCTATCGTATTTACTCATGTCTTACTCATATCATTAATGTAGTACCTAGCATAAAGTAAGCCCTCAATAACTGCTTCTTGGGTGGTTGAATGAATAAACTGATCAGCATGTACACCACTGTACACCACCATCCTTAGGATTTCTGCCTCCATTAAAAAAACCTTTTACCTTAATAGTAAGACCAGAGTAAATCAACATAAATGCTCTTCATGAATATGTTCATTTCCATGTAATTGTAATTCCTTACTATAATTTTCTCTATAGGGAAAATATCTTGTGTAAATATCACATAATACTTCCAAGACTAATTCTTTAATGTTTTCTCTAGTACATGTTTAATGGTGTGAGATATAATATTTAGGACATACAGTGGTCATGTAGGACATGGAGAATGTAACCCAAGGCTGACACCACTAATGCCTATAGAAATCCCAGGTTCACATGTTACTATGCTAGAGAACTACATAGGGATTTGCTTTTCTTGCAGGAATTATGAGATGAAGCAGCAGAGATTGAGTAGAAATTCCATAATTCACTGCTCTACTCAGAGAAAGTCAAATGTTTATTAGGTTTTCAGTTGGTAACTGTTATTTTTAGGTATTGTTGTGAATTACATTTTAAGGAAGTGTGCCCAGAATTATTAAAATCTTCCATGTCAAATACTGCTTTGAAATAATTTTACCTTTACTGTTACGGGGAACAGCCTCACACAGATTTTTTTTTTAATTTATTCATGATAGACATAGAGAGAGGGGGTGGGCAGAGACACAGGCAGAGGGAGAAGCAGGCTCCATGCCGGGAGCCCTATGCGGGACTCGATCTGGGGACTCCAGGATCACGTCCTGGGCCAAAGGCAGGCGCCAAACTGCTGAACCACCCAGGGAATCTCCTTTTTTTTTCTTTCCCCCTTTTTTATGTTCATTTCTAAAATTTCCTTTCAAACTATTTATCTCTGTGTGCATTGGCTTGTGTTTAGTTTGAAAAGTCACTTCTGTGTTTTCATTTAGGGAAGTGTATCTCTTACATAATTCAGGTAAGACAGTAATAATGAATTCTGAGTTTCTGATCAGAGGCTGTGTTTGTGAGGAAGGAAGGAAGGCTGTGTTCAGAGGAAGGAAATGATAAGGATTTGTTTTAAGGAAAAAAAATCTGTATTTCAAATTCTCTAGTTTCTGGTGACACTGGATGTATAAGGCTCACATGGTGAGATATTTTCTCAGGAATAAAGTTTTGGTATGATGTATTATTATTCAGTGTTCAAGTGCCTGTGAGTGGGATAATACTTCTGTCTGTGGCCCTGAGCATAAACTTGACTTCAGAAGAGAAGGGGGTGCAGACAAGACGTTCTCTTTTTTTCTCCACACATGAGCAGTAGGACATGAGACCTGGGAAGAAAGAAGTAAGCAAAATGTGGAACGTTACTGCCACACAGCTTTGCCAGGTTTCAGAGTTTTGCTTTTTCTTTCTTCTTTTTATACTACAGTTCAGGTCACTCCAGTCTAATTGAACTTCTTCCTCTGAACTCCTGTAGTTCTTGGTTTGTATCATAAATCTAATCCTCTTAATGGATTGCTCTATATTGTTTTCTGGTTGTTTCAAATTTTGTCTTCTTGATGGTATTGAATGTCAAAGACAGAACAAGGCTAGCTTCACAGTGGACCTCTTGAATACATCCTATCTGTTGGAATGAGACAGAAATTACATAAGAATATTTTAGTATCCTTATGCCTAGTATTTCTGTAATGCTCGCTGTTAGAATTTCATAATGCTTATCTTTTTAAGCAGAAATAAAGATTGCATTTCTTTCAAACAGACTTTATTAGTAATCATTTTTGACAGAGGAACAGAGATTGGAGCTATTTGTCTTTGATTATATAGCTAATGTTAGCTATATAATGCAAAAAGATTCGATTTTCTTGACTTCCTAAGCTAAACCAACCTAGCATCAGCTTTGAGAGTTACATGAATTCTCTTAAGCAGATTTCATACTGGCTCTGGTGCCAGCTCATTGCCAACATTGACAAACATAGACACCCCCGCTGTGGTTGCTGCTAGGCATGGTAAGATGAATGCCTCCTGGTCAAAGCTTCAGGATGGTTTGGTGACATTCCATTTGTAAACAGATTTTTGGTGCTTGATAAATACACACATTCACACACACATACACACACATTCTTACAAAGAAAACTAAACTATGGCTAATTCTATTTCATAAAATAATCCTCAAGTCAAACAACTACAAGGGAGACTTTTTTTTCTATTTTTCCTGGCATAATACTCCATAAGAGGTATCCTGGTTTTTTGTAAAGTTCTGAAATTAAAGTTTTCTCTAGTTATTTACCAAGCATATAGTTGTATTCATGAAAATGCTAATAATTAACAATGCTATTGAAACACAGTGCCAACAATTAGCTTACCACATATCATTATTTCAAACTAACTGGGCTAAGAATCCAAAGTAGAAAGACAAAAACACTCAAAAATGTGTACTTGGCATTAAGAAATTACCAAACTAATAAAGAGAAAGTCATTTTAAGTTGAGTAGTCTTGAAATAATCATTATTATTTATGCAAATTATGGTCCTTTTTGGACATATACAGTATGACTTATTACTTCTGGACTTCATAGCTTAAAGGGAATTTCTATAAATATTTCACTTGCTTTGATCTTTTTAGACTTGGGGAGAAGTAGATCAAGTATTACTATCTCTGTGTATGGATGGGGAGAAATGTTTCTCAAGCTCAAATGAGTAGAGTTATTGTGCTTATTTGATTGTTTGTTATTGCTCAATTGCTCAATTTCAATCCTTCCATCTTCTTTAGTTTTTCTATTCCAGATAGGGAGATTTCTCTTCTAGATGAAGATATATTCTGCCTGTTATATATCTATTCCATTGTCCCATTGTTTATATTTTCATTATTGAATGCCCATTTCCTATTTATGTCTTAATTTCCTCATCTGTCAAATGCAGATAATGATAGTGCTTATCTCAGAGGCTATCAGAAGAGGGCATAACATAAAATACAGGTAGCACTGTACACTGGAATACTGTGATTAATTTCCACATTTGTTTCACACTCATGTACACCAGGCACACATGGGACACATACACACACATACGTGCCTCACCTCAATTAGCAGTGGTGCTACTGTGGCTAGGTAGAGCCATGATTCGGTTTATCTGCAAGAGGTACAATAGCACCTCCAACAGCACTTCTCAGACTTTTTTTCTCAGGACACCTTCACAATTTTAAGAGTTATTGAAACTCCCTAGAGATCTCTAAATTTCGGGGGATGATATCTACCAATTTCTATATTAAATATTAGAAATTCAAACAAATTTTTTGGATACTTATTATATTTTAAAATAACAATTATAAACCTATTAGTTAACATAAACAACTTAAAAATACTACCTTTTTTTGAAACAAAAGAATTGTGTGACAAAATCTGGCTGAGGCTTTCTGAAATCCATTCTTTGTCCTCATCAGGAAGGAGACAATGAGGCTTTGCCTTGGCTGTGATACTTATAAACATGCAAAGATAGAGATATCACCTACAAATTTGTCCATGTGTTTGGGCACACACCCCACAACTATATAGATAAAGCTGGTAGAACCTGTAAGTGGCATTTTATGACTTATTTACTCTACCAGTAAATCACAAGGAGGCCTTCCTTCCACATACTTTTGCCTTAATATCCTTTAACTGAATTTTAGATTATAATGGTGATTATAAATATAAAATCACTGAGAAATGGTGCTTCTATGAATCAGTAACACTAAGAATATGACGAGAATATTGAAATGAAAAACGTTTTGCTGTAGTAAGTGATATTTTAAAGAAACTAAGATAGATACTGGCCTTCTCATGGCATAATAATAATGGCTTGTATTTACTTACTACATACCAAGTGCTGTTTTAAATACCTTTCATGTTTGGGATCTTAAGCATCTTACTCTGGGTTTCAGCTCAGGTGTGATCTCAGGTCATAAGATCCAGCCCATTCTGTGCTCCATGCTCAGAGGGCTCCTCTGCCACTCTCCACCTCTCTCTCCCTCTCAAATAAATAAATGAACTTTTAAAAACAAATGAATACTTTTCATTGTTTAACCCATTTTAATCCTCATAGTAGCCCAATGAATTAGGCATTATTATTACTGGTTCAATAACCTTAAATAACTTCTTTAATCTTTCTGTGGATCATGCAAGTTCCCTACTTTGCAGGATAACATGTAAATAGTGTGGCAGATGTTCTAGCACAAAATAGATGCTTAACAAATGGTAATTATTCTTATTCCTTGCTCCTTCTCGCTTTTTCAGTGTAGAATTGTCCCAGCATTAAGCTCTCGTGAAAGCAGTGCTTCGATAAACTCCTGTTGAAAGAGAATAGAAAGAAGAAAAGTAATGCACAGATTTTTTTTCCTGACCTTTCTTTTTCTGCTTAGCTCTTGATTTCTTTTGGGTCCATGTCCCTAGCATTGTGCTTATTTTCCCAGCTCCTAGTGTAAACATATCTTGACATCTGTGTTGCACAATCACAAGTACTAAAAAAAAAATCCCTGCATTTATTTCATTTATAGAGACCAATCTTTCCTTTGAGAATATAATTGCTAACGTTTGGAATAATTCTTGAGAATTTCCGCAAAGCTGCTTGTATTTAAAATATTTTTCAAAAACATATGTGCATGTTTGCTTAAGCATATGTTGTATTTTTCTTTATCAAAAGCTGTTGATTAATATTTACATAAATATATCATGCAAAAAGATCACTCATTTTTCTGTGCTGCAGATATGCCTGGAAGAGATCATTTTGTATTCCTCTGAGATGTTAACTTTTGGCAGAAAAATGGAAAAATCTGTTTGACTTCTGTAGATGTAGGTGCATCTAGTGGGGGCAGTACAACCACTATAGGACTTAATGTAGAGTGAGTTTATGTTGTCAAAAACTCCAAATCCTCAAGGAGTTTGTTTGGTACTTTGAGCTTTTTAGAATGGTCAAAAATTACGTGCAGTTCTATGCATGCAGAAATTACATATTAGAAAGTAGTTGGATAGATAAATAAATAGATAGATAGGATTAAATGAAGGATTTGGTTTGGTTTTAAGACCTGGTATTTGACATTTTTCAGGTTCAGACCTCAGAATCAATTTTACTAAGTGTCAAAGCCTTCCTCCTTTCAATGTATGCTGTGTGGAGCACATGGCCACCAGCTGACTCCATGTCTTAGTTCATTGACCCCATTCCTTATGAAATGAAATATACACTACATTGCCAAACATTCAGTTGTCTCTCAGTTGGGCACCTGTTTAAATTTCCAGTGTTTGCGCCAGCTACTCCCGATATTGTGGTCAAACACTGCTGCTCACTCTTTCTCACTCATATCGTGGGTTTTCTGTGTTTGTGCCTTTGCATTTCCTGATTCCCATTAAGATTACAACCTTTGGAAAATCTATCTCAAACGAAATACCTTCTTTAAAGCCTTTCCTTATTTCCCTCACCTGACATAATTACTTCTTTCTCTAGACTACTAGATCTATTTTGGTACAATACTCTCATGATACTTCTTATATTGTGCCTTATTGTGTAATTATTTAGTTGTTTGATTTCTCCTACTAAATTTCAAATCCTTCCAGAGTATGAGCCATGTGTCTTCTCATTTTTAAATAAGCTCTGGGGTCCAATGCAAACTATGCTTATTATAGAACACAAAAAAGATTTGCCTGATTCTTGTCCAATAAGCATCATCCTGGTAAAAATTCAGATTCCCAGGCAATTCCATGAGTAATTCTGATTTATTAAATATAGGTAGAGGACTAAGAATCTATACTTTCAGAAGCTTTCCAAATGATTCTGATGATTAATTAAATATTAGAAACATTTAAGAAACTAAATTAACTTCTTTGGTTAAAAAATCATGTTTGTGTCTCCTGATTACTATTTGAAAAGGAATATTTCTCAGAAAGGCTAGACTCTTTTTTAAAAAAAAAAAGTTTTTATTTAAATAGAAAGGTTAGATTCATAATGTTTGTTTAAGGAGGAAAGCTTATTAAGCAAGTTCTATATAGGTAAATAGGATGTTATAATATGCTAACATCTTCACTATAAAGTTCTCTAAAACAAATGTTCGTTGTGTTTTGTTTCTCCTAGTGCTTATGAGATGGCATTTTGCCATGATGGCATTTGACTAGTTTGTTGTCAGGATCTGACTTGTGAGGGCAAAACTTAGAGGAGAAATGAGGATCAGCTACAGCAGTGAGTGTGTGAAGACATTTCTCCAGAATCACGCTTGCCCTGTGGAGCAACGTGCACTCTGGAGTGAACTTGGATTTGGCAGAAAGGCCCATGGCCCTAGATCTTTCCCTGGCCTCCACATGGCAGTTATAGACTGTTAGAGAGTGCTTTGCAGGGAGGGTCCATGATGTCCTGCCCTTGAAGTGATTACCCCAGGCTTTTCTCTTGATGCTGCAGCCAGGACCGAGAGGATGCTGGAAGCTGTACCTGCTGAGCAGGGTGCTGGCTCTGGCTCCCTTGGCTAGAGGCATGGAGAAAAGAAATGTGTTTCTTTCATGTACAAATAAAAGTGTCCAATAATTTAGGGCAACAATGGGAATTTCCTTTATAGACAAAGATTGCAAAAGAAAGTTCTAGGATTAATGAGTGTTAAATGGTCTCCTAGCAGTAAATTTTCTGAGTATAACTTGTGTAATGTGTTTGGAACCAAATCTGTTGTAGGAAAAGAGACCATTTTAATTTAATTGGCCCTACTGGTAAGTAACTATATTATTAATGATGCAGATGCCTCCTTCTCCACTTTCCTGAATGCTTTGATAGCAAGTGAAATTTCTTTTCTTTAATCAGAAATAAGATAGTTTATACACATTCTGGAATTCTATTGGGCAATTTTCTAACAATGTTTCAGTGAATATTTTTGTTAGTAGACTTGTTTGTATATATGCAAAAGGAGTTTCTGTTGATGTGCTGTGTCCTGACAATATATATCCCATCCTCATCAAAGACTCTTAAAGAAAGGTAAATATGGTCTGGAACCTCTGGGAGTGCTCCCAATTTAAGCCTGTATTTGGATATCCACAATCATGCCCTCAGTAGTGATGAACTAATATGGGGTATGGGGAAAAGGCAGGAGATTTCGAGAACAGTGGAGCTGGACTCATATCCTGGTGACTTTGGGCAAATAATTCCACTGGACTGGGACATAGTATATGAAGATAGTATTCAGTTATTTGGGTTATTTTGAAAATTCAACCCCATAACATTTGCAAAAATATCTGACATCTATATTGTGCCAAATGACGAATGATAGTCCCTGCCCTAAGGGACTCACAAGCATGTGGTAAAATCAAGATGGAAAAATCCAACATGGGGTCTAGAGAAGGCACCTATATGCTCAGAGTTTCCAAGAATGGTAACAGCAAGCTCATTTAATATGAGCAGAAAACAATCCTAGAGCATCCAGGGCTCTGTAAAAGTGAGGTATAGTGCTTTAACCGAGCTAAGAATCTAGAGCAAGTAATCCTCTAACTTTTAAATGAAACATTTCAAGTACTTAAACCAAAAGTAAAACAGAAATAACAGAGTAAGAATAATAGAATATGTTATTTACTACATGGAGAAAAAAAAATCACTAATGCTTTAGAGATGAATTTTAGCTTCCTTTCTAAACACTGAAACAAATTGTTTATCATGCTTGTTTTACAATTTTTTGATTACTTGTTTGCTTCCAGGCACTTTCAAAATAGCTTTGTCTAGTAACACCTCTAGATTATATAAGGGTGTTGTGAATAGAGTGCTACCAATTAAACAAACTCAGGACTAGAATTGTCACAATTTGTCAATGAACAATGTGGCAGGGCCAGGATTAGGGTGTGGAAAATGAGACAGGGCCATGCAAGTACAGGGTTAGATCTTGTCCATATTAAACAGAAAAATGACCACCAAGAGTTTCTGACACGCAGTTCCTAGAAACTGTATGTTACCTTACACAGCAAAAGGGACTATAAATGTGATTAGATCGAGGACCTTGATATGGGGGAGATTATACTGTGTTATCTGGGTGGGTGCAGTACAATCACAAGGGTCCTTAGAAGCAGAAGAGGGAGACTGGTCACAGTGGCATATTGTGGGTGGTCTCAGTATGAGAAGGTCTCAACCAACCCTTGCTGGGTTTGGAGATGGAGGAAAGAGGCCATGTGTGAAGGAAAGCAGGCAGCTTCTAGAAGCTGGAAAAGGCAGGGAAAGTGACTCTCTCCCCTAGGGCCTCTAGAAGGAACACATCCCTGCGGACATCTTATTTTGATGAGATCCAGTGAGATCCACTTCAGACTTCTGATATACAGAACTGTAAGATAGTAAATTGGTGTTGTTTTAAGTGACCATGTTTCAGGTAAAATGTACAGAAGGCCTAGAAAACTAATTCACTGATTTAATTGAAAATTTTGGTATTTTTATGATTATAGATTTTTTTGCATTAGTTTTGATTTAAAAAACTTGCATTGCAATATTATTTATCTCATTAATTGATGTTTTGGCATCCAAGGTGAGTGCCTCACTTGCCTCTGCCTATTGTTGGTCTCTCATTGGGACCAAGGATGCATCATTACTGCATCACCAATAATGTTGGTGCTGGCCTCATGTAGAAAAATAATTGGCAAATTTGGTAGACCAACTCTCTTTTCATTTTGTCCAGCCTGAAGAATGTCTTATACTCTTATCTGAGACAACAATGAGGGTTTAACTTTGACTCTGACAAGCTATTATGGGTGAATATTAGCAGCAATATGGCAAAGAGTATATATTGAAGAACTGTTCTGTGGCATATCTTTATTATTATGGGAGATCTTAAAACTGAATAATCTGTGTTTCTGACATTGAATTTTTCTGACATTGTCACCTGTCTGAAGGACTTTTTAAATATAAGTCAGTTTCAATGATTTACTTACTTTATCTGGGAATAGTATCTTCTATTACTTGGGTGACCCTAAGGTTCAGTTCTAGACTTGGGTCATAAGCTGTCATCCTACAACTAGAGAAAGATCAAGCTCAGTTGTTGTTGTTTTTTTTCCCCTCCCATTAGCATGAAAGTGTGTGGTACCACCGTCCAACACAAAAGACTAATGTGCCTGGAGAACAACAGCAATAGAGTGGCCGTATAACAACAACAAGGACAATAACAGTACCATTTACAGAGTAAGTATTAAGTTTTCACATATTCCTCAAAAGCCTCTGTAAGGCATGTTCTATTATCCCTATTTCTCAGATGAGGAAACTGAGGCTCAGAGAGATAGTAATAAATCAGAGCAGCTAACACTTAAATAGGACTTACTGTATGTCAAGTATTCTTTGAAGGGCTTAAATATATACTGACTCGTTTAACTAACCATAACCCTAGAGGCATTATCCCATTTTACAGATGAAGAAGTGGAGGCACAAAAAGTCAAGCAACTTTCCTAAGGTCATATGCCTTTTATTTCTTTTTTTTTTTTTTAAGATTTTATTTACTTATTCATGATAGAGGGGGGTGAGGGCAGAGACACAGGCAGAGGGAGAAGCAGGCTCCATGCCAGGAGCCTGATGCAGGACTCGATCCTGGGACTCCAGGATCACACCCTAGGCCAAAGGCAGGCATTAAACCGCTGAGCCACCCAGGGATCCCCAGTCATATGCCTTTTAAATGGAGAAAGTAAGTGACTTGCTCAAAGTCATACTGGTGATAAAGAAATTCAAATTTACTGTTAGAGGAGTAAGAATTCAAATTTAGATTCCCCTGATTTAAAAATGCTGTGCTCTTTTTACTATGTGAGTTGCCCCCTAGAACCTTAACTTAACTGATACAACTGATCTCACCTTGGTCACAATCTTCCCCTTCTCTGCATGAAATCCAAGGCATGGCTGGGGCCGTTTTCCTGGGAGGAGTATACAGACTCCAGCCCTGCTGCCCAGGGCTCACAGCAATGGATGTGAATGCCACACCCTGCCGGGGTGTCTGCCGAGGCCTCCCCGGCTGCTCCTAATCCTAGCAGCACACTCGCAAAGGGGTAAACTGCTTTTCTCAGAGAGGATTTACAGTCCTGCCACCATGGCTTAGGCCAATCTTTATTGCCCTAGTACCTTGGGAAAGGTATTATCTGACCAGGGTGGGTAGTTGATAATGCTGTTACATCAATAGAACCTATCATAGTGTTAAAGTACAGTCTGTAGGATTCGTTTTACTCTACTTAGCAACACCTAGGAAGAGCTTTAAAGGGACACTTCAAAATGAAGGTCATTTTAAAAATTCAGATACCTAAAGATATCTTCTACAGGTTGCATTCAGATATGAAAGGCTTTTTTGAGTCTTACAAAATAACTGATGAAATTTGGGTGCTTTATTCCTTGAGGTATTTTTAGTCTTGCTCTTCCTAGTTGATTGTAACCTTAAATTTATTTTGGAGGGGCATTGTAGGATTAAAACTTTTGTCAATTTATATTGTAAATTCACATAAAGAGAACAATGACCATGACCTTTTCTCTGAGGTCAGATTCTCAATAACATAATCCGAGGCTGCATTCTTAATTTTGTGTAGGTATCAAAAATTCACTCATTTAGATGGTTCTGTTTTTACACATTTAACATTTATTAATGAAGGGCAGAGAAGTATCAGTTTTACAGCTGAAAACTATCATGATGCAAAGGCTGAAGAAAACTCTTGAGCAGGTATCCGAAGACCTGGTTTTTGTCTCACCCATTACTAGCTATGAAATTGTACTTTTCCTGTCTCAATTTCTTCTTTCAAATGCAGTTCATATGAGATAGCCTTCCTACTTCACAGAGTAGATTGAAGAATGAGATTGTATAAAGATAATTTGAAGACAAATAATAAAGCATATTCTACATAATTAAACCATTGATTTTTTTTAAAGATTTTATTTATTTATTCATGAAAGACAGAGAGAGAGGCACAGAAACAGGCTACGTGCAGTGAGCCTGACATGGGACTCGATCCAGAGTCTCTAGGATCATACCCTAGGCCGAAGGCGGCAGTAAACCGCTGAGTCACCCAGGCTGCCCGATATTAATTTTTTAAGGTAACTGTTTTCTAGGGACTAAATACACTAGTTTCTTATTCACATTTAGGTGCATCTTAATATATATATCATTTACTGTGTTTTAGATAGATAGATAGATAGATAGATGATAGATAGACAGATAGATAGATAGACAGAACAAGTGCCCATAAAATGAAGAGCATCTGACATCAGAATTAAGTTTAATGTATCTTTTTAAAAAGATTTTGTTTATTTATTCATGAGAGACACAGAGGGAGATGCAGACACATAGGCAGAGGGAGAAGCAGGCTCCCTATAGGGAGCCTAATGCAGGACTCGATCCCAGGACCCCAGGATCATGACCTGAGCCAAAGGCAGATGTTCAACTAACTACTAGGTCACCCAGGTGTCCCTAAATTTAATGTTTTGAGAAGTGTTCTGACCTGGCCTTTGTGGCCCTGACTTTTGCTCCATGCTCTGCAATGTCTAGTGGCTGCTTTCTAGCCCTTATTGTTAAGAGGTCATTCTACCTTTCAAGGCTTTACTTTTCCCATAAGTGAAAGACATGAAGATTGTATGAAGTAATATTCAAAGCCCATTCTTGATCTATTCAGTCTTTTCTACTGCCTTAGATTTAAAATTTTAACATCAGTTTTTGTTATCAAGGAGCATATTAATGAGTGAATGCATTATTATCTTTATACTTTTACTTAAAAATATAGCAGGAAGACTGACTTGAACTCATGTATTTGAGTGCACTAACAGTTTCATAAGACTCATTCATATTATTTAAATTTGGCATTACTAGTCTCATTAAACTCATATTTAGGATAATTGTTTAAAATTAACATTTATTTTAAAAAGTATTCCTTTGAGCAAAGCACTTTAATAAACACTTTTTATACATTATATTAGGTGATCCTAAAAGTAATCCTAAGCAGTAAGTGTGATTACCTCTATTTTGGAGATGAGGCAATTGAACTGGAGAAGAGTGAAATAAATTTTCAAGGTCACACAGTTGCTAAGGGTCATTTAGACTCTGAATCCAGAACTTTGCTTTACATTCTATCATGTAAGAGAGTAAGTTCTAGTTTGAGATATTCTGTGAATAGTCTAATGAAAGAGGCTTTCTTAGATTAAGCAAATAGAACCTCTCTATTTTAAAATATGAAGGGCCATCTTTGAACACCGGGACATAAATTCCTCCCCCAAAGATTTGCCTAAAGAATTTTTGGAAATCCTGACTTAGCAGTAGCAATGATAACTGTTTTGTTTTGTTTGGGTCTGGTTTGTTTGTTTTGCTGTAGTATTTTAGATCTTCCATGTTAGTTTCCAAAAAACTTTGAATAATTACAGTCAGATATTATGGTATGCAAGATAAAAATATTTATTGTTATTTTATATGCCACACCTAACATGGACTAGAAGAAAGCAGTCATGTAGCAAAGTTAGTCAAAGTAGACAAGTAATGGGACATTTTTCTTCTACGGCAAAATTAAGGATGAGGATAGGATGTTAGATTAATTAATTAAGGTCTCCATATCACTTGGCCATGTAACCACAAATTAAGGCACATATATCAGAGCAAGTCTTTCATATTACTCAGTAGAGGGAAATGGCATAATAGTTATTTTATTGCCATTTTTAATTTAATATTTTTTAATATTTTTTAATATTTTTAATATTTTAAATATTTTTAATATTTTAATAAATAAAATAAATTTATTTTTAATTTAATATTTAAAATATTTTTAATTTATATTTAATATTAAATATAAATATTTAATATTTAAATATTAATTTAATATTTTTTAATTTAATATTTTTCATAATTTTCTACAGTATTCTAATAGATAAAATCTGGGATAAGTAAATGTTTTGATACTTTAAAGACCATACAGGTGGGGTTCCCAGGTGGCTCAGTCGGTTAAACATCTGCCTTCAAGCTTAGATCATATTCCAAGGGTTGAGCCCCGCATGGGGCTACCTGCCCAGTGAGGAGTCTCCCTCTCCTTCTGCCCATCTCCCCTGCTCATACTCTCTCTCTCTCTTTATTCTCCCTCTATCAGATAAATAAATAAATAAAATATTTATAAAAAGAATAAAGACTGTAGAAGTAATATAACTTCATTTATTATGGGGAGTTAAGTGTAACTTATTTGAGTGGAATAATAACAACAAAGTATTTCATGTGTACCTACAGACACAGGTGAAAGAGAGTGTAAAATAATTTCACAGAGAAGTTAGAAAAATATCCCCTTAATGTACAGCATGATGACTCCAGTTAACAATTCTGTATTGTCTAACTGAAAATTACTAAGAGAGTAGATCTTTAAGTTCTCACCACACATGCACACATCCACAAAAGGTAACTACGTGAGGTGATGTGTTAATTAATCTTATTGGGGTAGTCATTCTGCAATTTGTTGAATATATATATATATATATATATATACATATATAAATACATCAGTTACATCTCAATAACTCTAGAAAAAAAAGATGTCTCAAGAATAATAGGTTACATTCAGAAGTATATTTTTTTCTTTATTCTAGTGTAGGTTCTGGCAACGTATGAGGGCTTTTCATACATAATCTAGACTTACTGGCTTGTTCTTTGAGGGTTACAAAAATAGATTCATTGTATAGATGTGTGTGATCAGTATACAAGTTTCAAATTTCAATAAACTTAAAGGAGTACTGAAAAAACAAAAGCAAAATATCCTTTTACTCTTTAATAATTTAAAATAACCAAACTCATCTATGGGATTATAAGGCATAGATTACAAGTACAGTGGCTATGTGATTACGTAGTAACTAGCATGATTCCCCTTTCCCAGTCTGGAAAATGGTTGCCCATAGTCAAGATTCTTTATCCTTAAAATAAATGATTAAATGTAATCCAATGGTAGGTATTGGGCTAATAGTAATATTTATTTTCTTTTCCTAAAAATCTGACCTTTGGGGGCACCTGGTGGCTCAGTCAGCTAATCATCCAACTCTTGATTTTGACTTTGATTCAGGTCATGATCTTGAGATCATGGAGTCGTGGGATCAAGCTCCATTATCTGCTCAAGCAGTGTGGAGCCAGCTTGGGAGTCGCTCTCTCCTTTTCCCTTTGCCCCTCTGCACTCACGCACTCATCTTTTCACTCTCAAAAAAAAGAAAGTTAAATTTCTTACGAAAACTATTATTATTCTTGAAACAAATAGTGAAGTAGAAGTGTCAGAATTTAGAGGTGTTGAAAAAGACATCAGTATGTTCAACCAGAAAAGGAAAGAACTAAAAACTTTGAAACTACACTTAAGCAGGGTTTTAAAGTTTTTAAAATTTTGACATGAAAATACCACAGGTAGATTCCATGATATGAAGTAGCTCATATTTTTTTAACCAGTTAAAAAATGGTTCTCATTTGTATTATTTTCTCATTGTCTTATTTAATAAATAGATTTTTGATATAACATCAAGATGAATAATCTAAATGTTTTCTTGAATGGCAGGGAAAATATAAATGTCATTCAAGAAACTCAAAACCTAAGTAACTCAATTGCAACCAGTTAAGCATTTGGTTAACTCTTTGGAATAAATTTAAAGTCGTCTCAGTCATCCCCTCTGCTCTTTAAAAAAGTTCCCTGACACTTTCTTCGGCTCCAAAATGCAGCAAAACCAGTACTGTTTTGTTTTGTTTTGTTTTGTTTTGTTTTTTAAATCAGTACTGTTAATGAACAACTCTCAGCATTGGTCAATAACTGACCTTGGTGCAGATTGCAGATTGTCTCTGAAAAGGGGCCAGTATGACTTCTAGAGCATCTAGAAAAAGGTCGATGGGGATATAGGGTTTGTGTATACCTGTGAAGGATCCTCAAAGATAGGGACTAACAAATATACCATATCCTAGCTGGTACTACCGCTTGAACATTTTATTGTTCTTAGTTTGTACTTCTGTACAAAGCTACTGTATTGAGCGATGATTCTCAAATCGGGGTCCCAGGCCCCCAGAATTTCACTACGATACTACGATGTTATTAACATGATCTTTACCTTCCTCAGCTGGTTCTGCTTCAGCTTTGGGTTAACTTCCAGTGGCATCCACAAAAGATGGCATGTTATAATGTTTAGAGTTTTAATGAGGATTTTTAAGGCACTGTTAGTTTTTAATGTCATATAGCAGATAGGATTTTACTCAAGCATACTTGTCAGTTATAATTCTTCCAGAGGTTTTTTTTCTTCCCTTTTATTTCAACAACCAGAAGCTCTCTCCCCTGTCTCCCCTAAGAGTGCTTTTTTGTATCAAGAACAAATTAATCCATTTCTTTCCTCTTGAAAAGTTATTACTGTTTTTATACTGCTCGTTAACTTTTCATTAAGTCTATGCTTTTCATTCTGTTTCCGTGTTCCTTGTACTTCCTGTTTTAATCAATAGTCCAGTATGAAATATCTGAGTAAATATATAAGTAAAATCTACTTAGCTCTCCATTTACTGGCTTAGCCTAAGGATGACTAGAAATTAAGTAACTGGAAAGTTTTAAAGTCAGTATCAAAACAAATCAAAACAAAGCCCTCTAATTTTGGGCTACATTCTCTTTGCAAGACTAGTTATCTTCCCCCTGTAAATTTCAATTATTTCCAAAGTTTCTATTAAACTTTGTGTTTTGCAAATCATGTCTTAAAGTATGTTACTTTGCCAATTTAAAAAATTGTGTTATTTTGCCAGTTTAAAAAACGAATTAGAATTTTTTAAAACTCAACAATGCATATTATAGTATTAGCAAATTTGATTTATGACATGTAACAGAAAAAAAAATGTTTGGAAAGTATCTAGATCACACTGGAAGTTAATTTGTAACAAAGAAATTGGCATAAGCAGGGAACTTCTGAGAATGCTTAGGCATTGTCCTGTTCAAACTTCGATTAAATCTCTTGGTTATAAATTTTTTTTGTCTTTTCATTAGTTATGAATTCCTCCTTCTCTTTCTTATTTTATACTTTTTATAAATTTGCATTGTGTCACATAGCAGAGCTGTTTTCTTACAGTGCTTATTAGTACCACTTAATGAATGGATGAAGCTCTCAGTGGATATTTCAAGTTGATTTATAGTGCTTTCTTTCTTTCCTTTTTTTTTTTTTTCTTTTCCAATGCAATCATGGAGCAAAGTCCAGGGAGCTTCCTCTGATCATTCACAAACATGGGCTTCCCTAAAATGAATTGAGAAGAACAAATAACTAGAACTCAAAAGACTGAGGCTCTAGGCTTTATTCCACTAAACACTCTGCCTCCCTGAGATTCCATTTCCTTTTCTGTAAAATGTGAATAACAGTGCTAAGCCTGCCTTCCTAAGTTAAGCTCAAATAAAAATTTGTTGTAAATTCACAAATGCTTTATTATCATAACTTCAAATTAAGGAAAGCATAATTTTCACGCTTGTCTGATCATCAGGAAAAATTCAAATGATAATTTTACACTCTTGATAAAACCCACAATTTTTCACCTTTTATACTTATAACAATTGTCTGTGAGCTATTCATTTTGAACAATTTAAAGTGTTACCATCATATCCATCATGAAAGCAACATTGTGTTATCAGATTTGCAAGCCAACATGCCTTATTTCAAATAATCCTGACTTCAACAATAGTAATTGTATAAGGTATAAGACCCTGAGCAAATTTCTTAATCTTGTTAAGCCTCTATTTTCTCTGGAAAGAGGATAATAATACTTACTTGATAAGGTCATTAGAGAATTAAACAAGAAGTATTTTTAAAAGCCTCCAGTACACAGAAGACTTCAGTGAATGGTGTTGGAGGAGGATGATGATAATGCACAATAAGAAGAAAGGTACTTATTGTTAATGATACTGGAGAATTTAGTTCTTATCTCACAAAGTCAAAGAATGAATCTAGTGGACAACAAGAGAGTGAGCAAAGCAATAGAAGTTTACTAAACAGAGATACAAAGAAAGCTCTCAGAAGTGAGAGGGGTCCCCACAGGGTTGCTCCTGAGGCCTTTTATGGTCTATCTTTTATAGGAAGCTGACCAGGGAACTTGGTGAATTTCTTGTCAATATCAGGGTGGATATTTAGAACAAATATGGTGGACTAATAACTACCATAATAACAAACAAGATGTTTTTTGTAAATATCATGAGCCCAAACAAGGGGTTCCCTTCTCTCTGATTAATAATATTTCTTTACATCTGGGATTTCTGTGATTACTTAGTAGCCATTAAAGGAGGATACTCCCTAACATTTTGGAGCTAGGGAGCCAGGTTTATTTTTTTCCTGTTTTTACTATATTATATCTGTTTTATTGGGATAGGTAGGAGCCTGACTCTGGGACCTTTCCCTTATCTCTCACTGCCTAGCCCCGTCTGCCCCTGACTCCTACATCATTGACACCTGACTCAGGCAGTATAGTTATTAGGCTGATGTGAACAAGTCAGTGGAATGTGGTGGAAAGATTTTACATGCCAATTATATATAAATTAAGAAATGCATTCTTCTGTTCCCAAGGACAACTTTCAACATGAGCAAAAACATGAACAGAATATTTTTCTGACTTCTTTAAAAGTGATTTTGAAAATGTTAAGATGTTGTCCTTGGTATTATAATATATAATGCTTAAGCTATCTGTTTCATTACAGGTCAATACCATTCGTGGTCATTCCTAAATAAAATTAACCTAGAGAGGAAGGTGTTAATCTTTAAAAATCGCAGTAACTGGGGAGTGACATCATGAACAGAGTATCTCATTCCTATGGTCAAAGGTTATCTTTTTTCCCCCTCTGGAGATTTTCATAATGCTTAAACATTTATAAACTAACCCAATATAATTTTTCTCAAATATGGGCAATATTTGCTCATTTGGGAACATGTAATCTTCTGGCTCTTTTCTTTGTTTTCTTATTTGCCTGTCTTTGGGAGCATTTTAACAGTCATTAGTGTGATAGTGACAGAGTGGGAAGGAAACATGAGATCAAAACTAAAATCAGTCTGACAGTCTCATATGTCAACCTCATGATATGAGTTATCATAATGTTTTTATAAGAAAATGTAAAAACTTTTCTGACAAATTCCGCAACTACTTCTAGCTGTGAAAGAGGTATTTCAAAGGGTATGTGTTGGGAGAAGAAATAAATTAGAGTGGCTTATGAAACTATGGGGGTGACTTTTCACATTACATCGCCACTGAGATCCTCAGGGTCAGAACGAGAAAGAAGCAGAGATAATAAGAAGCAAGTGAGAAAGAGACAGACTTGTCTATTGCGGGGACATGATTTTCCTGCAAGCACCCTCTCATGAAGTCAGTCATTTCCAGACTAAACCACAGGATTTTCTAAAACAGAACCACCCTTAACAAGAGTAAGTAGTGAAAAAGCACTCTGGAGGAATGAATGTGGAAAAACAGGAGAAAATTCACAGAGTAGCACAAACCACAGAGCCAGCCAACTACGCTCCATAAATGTATGCTGAAAGTATGCAATGAATGATTTGCAACTTCAAGTAGAATAAAGAGACACCACAGAAGAGGAACTAACAAATTTAGGAAAAAAGGGACACGGCGACAGGGAGACATACATATTGATGATATAACCATAAAAGTGTAATAATGCTACATTGTAGGAAAGCAGAGGGAGTCCATAAATCTCTGGCAAAGACATCCCAGCACACATGGGAAAAAGGAAAAAGAAGAAAGTGCAAACTGATGGAAGTGGAGAGGATAGCAACAGATTGAGATTTAGATTTAGCCGTCTGGAATCAAAAAATGATCCAGACCATATTATGGAAGGAGGTATATAGGTCATAGTTCAGGGCACAATTGCTAGGAGGCAATTGAAATTAGTTGCAATTCTTAACTTCAATGTTTAGTAAATTCATGTATTGTTTTTCCATGATACACAATTAAGTAGTAAGTCCTTTTTCTTCATTTAAAGTTAAAAAGTTTAACACTGAAGCTAATTATATCAGGCAGCGGAGTCTCCTTTATCATTCTCTGTATCTACATTCTGTTGTGGTGGTTTTGAACGTAGGGTTTCAACGAACATTTGTTGAATTGAACTAAATTGAAAAAAAGGATTTCTAAGCTTTTCCCCTCTACCTCTGGTATCTATGTGACTTTTCACTTTATACTCAGATGCTGATTAGCTCACTCAGCGCTGGGGTCAGCTGGGTCAGATGCTCAATGTGGGAAGTTACATAGTTTGGAACCTTGGAATGTGTTGTTTATGCTAATGAACACACAGCTATCTTCTCCCACACAGTGAGATTGCCTTTCAGTCTTCAATTAGCGCCTGTCCCAGCCCTGCTCTTTATGTATTTAAAGTCTCTAGATACATCCTGAGCTCAGCTTCTGAGGCCTGATGAGCCATAAGTAGGAGTCAGTTAAGTTTGTTTTTTGTTTCCAATGATGTCCTCCATTTTGTACTTAATCTGAAACCAAGCATAATGTTTTCTCTATTCCCTATCTCTTAGATAGGATTCACCTGCTTGCCAACAATAAATTATCAGAGCCAGTAAACAATATCCCTATTTAGCTTCCTCTCATTAGTTTGTCTGTTTTCTATCAGTCAAAGAGGTGTGATGTTGCAGACAGATTGACATTGCCACAAGGCTCTTTTACCTTTAATTGCTAAGGAGGTAGGGGGAAATTGAAGAGATTGTACTTTTAAAATTATTTATGTGAATAATTTAGAAGTATTTTAAGAGTCTGTTAACAAAGGCTATGAATTAATCTAGGTTTAATTATTATATTAAACAAATATATTTGTTAGACGAGTCTTTACTATTATGTTCTGTCTTTGTAGAGAAAGATTATTTTTATTATATTCACTCAAGAAACATTTAAGTAGCTACTGTGCACTTTGTTTTGAGCTAAGGAGTAGAGTTTAAAAAATGAAAAGAGGAATTCAGAAGATCTCTTCCACATGCTCCCTCATCCAAGTAAAGGAATCTGCATTTTATATGAGTACTTTACTTTACTTTACTTTCAATTACTATGAATATATAATTCTCTCCATGGCTGTCTAGATCTGATTCTCTACTCAGGAACTTTGTTCCCGCTGTTGCCCTGTCTCCTGCCTCATAAATTTTTCTTCTTTATTGCATAATATCTATTAGCACACATGCTGCAATTAACTTATTTTTAATGAGAGAATTGGTAAAATACTATAAGCAGTCAAAAAAAATCCAACCACCTCACAACCCTTAGGATGGTTACTATCAAAAAAAGAAAGAAGAGAAGAGGAGAAGACTCAGTGTTGGTGAGGATGTAGGGAAATTGGAATCATTGTGCACTGTTGGTGTGGATGTAAATGGTGCAGCCTCTATGAAAAACAGTAAGGTGGTTCCTCAAAAAATTAAAAATAGAATTATCATATGATTCATCAATCCCACTTCTGAGTCTATTCCCAAAAGAACTGAAAGCAGAGCCTTGAAGAGATATTTGTACGTATATGTTCATAGCAGCATTATTCATAATGTCAAAATGTAGAAGCAACTCAAATATCTTGGTATTTGATGAATGGACAAACAAATATATGGTATATACATACAATGTGCTATTATTCAGCCTTAAAAAGGAAGGGAATTCTGACACATGCTACCACCTGGATGCACTTTGAAGATATTATGCTAAGTGAAATAAGCCAGTCACAAAAAAGACAAATACTGTGTGGTTCCACTAATATGAGGTATCTGGAGCAGTGAAATTTATCTTCACAGAAGGTGGGAGGGTGATTGCCAGGGCTGGAGGTAAGGTAGGCGGAGGAATGGGGAGTTCTTGTTTCAGGGGTACAGAGTTACAGTTTTGTAGGATGAAGGCAGTTCTGGAGATGGATCGTGGTGATTCACAGCAATGTGAAAGTACTTATTAACTCTACCTAACTGTACACTTGAAAATGATTCAGATGGCACATTTTTATGTTCTGTGCATTTTACCACAATTAAGAATATATTTTAAAATATTGAGAAGAGAAGAATTCAAAGAACAGACCTATTTATAGATTAGGAATATTTTAATGTGTGAATGGAGACAGAGGAGGAGGGAAGTTGGTCGAGCCGGTAGGGGACGGAATTCCTTTGCAGGTCCACCGATGGGAATCATTTTGTCTTGCCATCAGTCGTCAACAGTTGACAGTTATACAAAAGAATCAGAAGTAGATGACCCAGAAGAGGATGCTCTAAACAACACAGTTTTCTGCTGAAGCACAAAGTTTTCTCTACAAACTAAAGTCTTAGAGTGGACTGCAGATGCTGTCTTTCCTACCTATGATGATGGACTTAGAATGGTCACAAATTATTTTCAACTCCTTCCATCAATAGATGGAATCTGTTTCTCCACTCCTTTCATCTGACCTGTCTTCATCTCTTGTTATGAACTAAAAAGTGACAGGAGTGACTGTATACAATTTCTGAATATGAATTCCTAATAGGCCTACTAGCTTTTACTCCGCTGCTGGTGCTACTTTTAAAGCTGCTGCCATGTGAATAAGCCTCAGCAAGCCTTCCAGAGGACCCGGGAACTAAACAGAACTGCCAGCCCGCTAAATTGTGAACAAATAAATCACTTTGAAGCCACCAAATTTTGGAGTGGTTTGTTACAAAGCAAATGTTAACTGATATTGCATCTCAATTTTTCCAGTTGTTCACATTCCAAACCTTAGACTTGACCTTACTATTATTTTTCCCCCCAAGTTTTTATTTAAATTTCCGTTAGTTAGCATACAGTGTAATATTAGGTTCAGGTGTACAATTTAGTGATTCAACACTATGTAGAGCACCTGGTGCTCATCACACCAAGGGCCCTCCTTAATCCCATTCATCTATTTCACCCATCCCTCACCCACCACCCCTCTGGTAACCATCAGTTTGTTCTCTAGAATTAAGAGTTTGTTTCTTGGTTTTCCTCTCTTTTTTCCCCTATGGTCAGTTGTTTTGTTTCTTAAATTCCACATATGAGTGAAATCATGTGGTATTTGTCTTTCTCTGACATTTCACTTAGCATAGTAATCTCTAGCTCTATGTTATTGCAAATGGCAAGATTTCATTCTTTTTTTTTTTAAAGATTTATTTATTCATGATAGACATAGAGAAAGAGAGAGACAGAGACACAGGCAGAGGGAGAAGCAGGCTCCATGCAGGGAGACTGATGCAGGATCCCAAGACTCCAGGATCACACCCTGGGCCAAAGGCAGGCGCTAAACCGCTGAGCCACCCAGGGATCCCCGATTCATTCTTTTGATGATTGAGTAATATTCCATTATATATATACGTGAGAATATGTGAGATACATCTGATATTCATTCATCAGTCAATGAACATTTGGCTCTTTCCATAATTGGCTATTGTTAATAATGCTGTTGTAAACATAGGGGCATGAGTCCCTTCAAATTAATGTTTTTGTATTCTTTGGGTAAATACCTAGTAGTGCAATTGCTGGATCATAGGGTAGTTCTATTTTTAACTTTTGGAGGAACTTCCATATTGTTTTCCAGACTGGAGAGCAATGTGCAAAAGAATGAAACTTCCTATTCTCCTTTTATTTGACATCTGGCCTATTAGCAAATGCTCTGATTTCTTCCTTCAAGAAGTATCCCAAACCTAATCACTTCTCACTACATTGGCTTATTCTAAGAGTTATGTTTTAAAAAATTTAACATGAAAGCCTTTATGAGTTAGAAATAGAAATCTTGTCCATTTACTTTAACTATACATGTTGTCATTAAATTTATAATATATACACCAAATTTTTTGTTTAAATGTCTATTTTTTTTAAATGTCTATTTTTCCCAAAGACTATGAACATTTTTGCAGACAGCAACCAACCTTCATCATTCGACTGCACTACATTTTTTTTATTAGCAATATTATGCTGGGTACATAGCAGGATTTCAAGGAATCTCTGATAAGTGAATGAATGGTTTAATATAAATGATGAAAGATGATCAAATAGCAAGTGAAAGTCTTAGTAAGACCTTCTGCATTTTCTCAACATTGTTTTTTATAAAACTAATAGTGTTATCCTTTAGAAAGCCTTTGCCTAGCAGTAGGCATATTCTCATTTAAATTTGTAGCTTTTAGTTTTTTGAATATGTGTTTCTTTTTTATGCAGACTCTACAATCCTTGAAGGATTCACCATTGTATCTCGTATGTCACTGAGTATAGTAACTCACATAAAGTAGGTGTTAAAAAATATTTCTTTACTATCACTGAATTTTAGTCTCTGAACTCAGTATCAGTGAGGACAGCTTCACTAAAAGGGCAATGCATATTGAAAATATGGAAGACATTTCATTTTCACATACCTACACGTGTAGCAAAAACAAGCAAACAAAATCCAAAAAGAGCTAACAAAAATTTTTTTAAAAGATTTTATTTGTTCATGAGAGATATACAGAGAGAAGCAGAGACATAGGCAGAGAGAGAAGTGGGCTTCCTATAGGGACCCTGATGTGGGACTCGATCCCAGGACCCTGGGATCACAACCTGAGCCAAAGGCAGATGCTCACCCACTGAGCCACCTAGGTATCCCCTCAAAATTTTTTTAATTGAAGAAAACCAAGCATTTTAGAAAATCAGTCTCCTTTTTAAATTGAGATATAATTGATATATAACATTATTTTAGTTTCAGGTGTAAAACATGATGACTTGATATTTGTAGGTATTACAAAAATGATCACCACAATAAGCCTAGGTCATGTCCCTCACCACACAGTTACAATTTTTTTCTTGTGAGAACTTTTAAGATCTACTCTTTTAGCAACTTTCAAATGTACAGTCACAGTATTATTAATTATAGTCACCATGCTGTATATTATATCCCCAGAACTTATTTATCTTATAACTGAAAATTTGTACCTTTTGATCTCTTCACCCATTTCCCCTACCTCACACCTCTTCTGCCTCTGGCAAACACTAGTCTGTTGTCTGTATGAGTTCAGTTTTTACCTTATATGCTATTTTATTTCATAGGTTCCACATATAAGTGAGTATATATAGTATTTGTCTTTCTCTGCTGATTTCATTTAGTGTAATGCCCTTCAGGTCCATCTATATTCTTGCAAACAGCAAGATTTCTTCGTCTTTTTTATGTCTTTTGTACTGTGTATGTGTATCAGTATCACATTTTCTTTATCCATTTATTCATCTATTAGTGGATCCTTAGGATGCTTCTATGTCTTGGCTATTGTTAATTATATTGCAATGAACATGGGGGTGCAGATCTCTTTTCAAGTTAGTATTTTCATTTCCTTTGGATACTTAGAAGTGATTATATCATAGTTCTATTTTTAATTTTTTGAGGAAGCTCCATACTGTTTTCCACGGTAGCTACACCAATTTACATCCCCACCAACACTGCATGAAGATACATTCACCTTTCCCCACAACCTTGCTAACCCTTGTTATTTGTCTTTTTTGTTGTTGTTGTAAATAGCCCCATTCTGACAGATGAGAGGTGATACCACATTGTGATTTTGATTTGCACTTCCCTGATGATTAGTGATGTTGAACACATTTTCATATACCTGTTGGCTATCTGTATGTCTTCTTTTGGAAAATTGTCTATTCAATTCCTTTACCCACTTTTAAATCAATTTTGCTGTTGTCATTGCTTTTGAGCTGTATGAATTCTTCACATATTTTAGATATTAAGCCCTTATTGGTTATATGATTTGCAAATATTTTCTCCCATTCAGTAGGTTGTCTTGTCATTTTGTTGATGGTTTTATTTGTTGTGCAGAAAATTTTTTGTTTGATGTAGTCCCACTTGTTTATTTTACTTTTGTTGCCTTTGCTTTTGATACCAAATCCAAACAATCACCCCCAAGACCAGTCTCATGAAGTTTACTGCCTATTTTTTCCTCAAGGGGTTTTATGGTTTTAGGTCTTTCGTTCAAGTTTTTAATCTATTTTGAGTTAATTTTTACGTATATTGTTAAGATAGTGGTCTAATCGTATTCTTTTGTATGTAGCTGTCCAGTTTTCTCAATAACATCTATTGAAGGGATTGTCTTTTGTTCTTAGCTCCTTTATCGTAAATTAGTTGACCATATATGTCTGGGTTTATTTCTGGGCTCCCTACTCTGTTCCATTGATCTATGTATCTGTTTTTATGCCAATACTACCCCGTACCCCTGGAAACCTGCAGAAGCTTTTCCAAAGGCCCTGCTAACACAGAGTTTAAAGATAATCAATATTCTCATTTTCAACTTACAAATGGATTCTTTGCAGAAATTTGTGAAAAAGCCTTGAGTTCTTTTAAGGTAGAGTACAAGCTTTCTCCTCTGACCAAGTCTGCATTCATGATCTCTCCTTTCTTAAACCTTACAAAGGCATACCTCTCACACATCCTGAATTAGTATATTGTCCCAGAGTATAAAATCCAACTGAGGAACAAAGGGCCATTAGACTTATTGGGGTGGATATTAAGAAAGTAAATGACTCTAGGGACTAGATAGCATGCAAATCTTTTTGCAAGATGTGGTAGTTTCTAATTCTTTGCTTTCCTCAGTCCGCCTCCCCACCACCAAAAAAATTAAACAAATAAGCAAAGAATAATTGGAGATCCTACTCAATGTATTCATTGATTGACCTATATAATTTTGTCACCTAAGTCACATAGAGTTCAAGGACTTCACATTGCTCTTACAAAAATTCTCCCATTCCCAACTATTTTTTTACTGTAACCTATTTAAGATGTACAATGTGATAATTTTTACTTATTACCAACATATCAATATCAATTTGGAAAACAATTAAATCTTTTGCTATTTCTTTAAACTACAGTACTTAGCAGTATTCAGGAAATGAGATTAAGAGAAATCAGTTTCCCCTGTAGCAATCAGGGAACTCAGGGCTAATCATGTGGGAATATTTTATTTTAGGAAATTAATGGGAAAGGAAGAAGGACAATTGACAGGGTAATCAAATTTAGCCAATTTTCTTTGTAAAACACTTATATGTAGAATGATACACGGAAAATTGATAGCTAATTTAAAAATAGGCATCTAAATGACAAAGATTTTTCATGAAAAACTCCTCCTTATGAAATGATTATAATAAAATGTATGAGCTTTTGGAAATCTAAAGAACAGGGCCTCAATCATCTTTTATACAGGAGAAAAGGAAATGTTGGCTCTAAGTACTCCACATAAATTGAATGCAAAACTATTAGCTTTCATCAGTGAAAGGTTCTATTTTACTCTATCTTATTGGTATCAAAGGCATTTATAAGGCTTGTTTATTTGTGTCAATGATGGCATGCGAGGTGATTTTCAGCAGAATGGGGATGGTTGCCGATCTTGAAGTCTTGGGGGAAAATTGTGAGTGGGTGATATTTATTTTCAACATTCTCAAAATTCATTTTAAATGCCTCTCCTCAAGCGAAGCAGGGCTATTATTGTCCTTTAAACTATCCTTTCTTCCATGCAGTTGATTTTGGGTTAAAGGTTGAGGTAAGGAACTTGATTTTTTAAAAATTCACTAGGCTATCTTAACTTATCCTCCAAAGAAAGGTGTTTTAGCCTGGGGAGCAATGGATGCTACTAGTGAGTTTATAAAACTTCTTCGTAATCTTACTACTAGTGTTTTGAAACCAACTCAATAATTTTCATTAAATACTGTGATACAAAATATTTTAAGGATCACTGATCTAAATTGTTACATTTGTGTATTTCTTTATACTTAGCTTTATTGCACTCTAATTTATATGTAATAAAATTGATTCTAAGAGTGAGAGTGAGAGTAAGCTCAGTGAGAGTGAACAAGTATAATCACCACCAAAATAAGATAGTGAACATTTACATTGCCCCCAAAAGTTCATGCCCTATTGTAATCAGTCTCTTCTTTCACCTTCTGTCCCTCCCAGTTATCTGCTTTCTGGCACCATGATTTTGCTTTTTCTAGATGGTTATGTAAATGCAAACATATTGACTGCATCTTTTGTGTATGGGTTCTTTCACTCAACCTAATGTTTTGGAGATTTATCTGTGTTGTTACATATATCAGTTGTAGTTTGTTTCTCGTAACTGCTGAGTGGTATTCTATTGTGTGGATATTCACCTATTGATGGGCTTTTGGGTTGTTTCCAGTTTGTAGCTATTATGAATACAACTGCTGTGAACATTTCTATGAAGGTCTTTGCATGGATATGTGTTTCCATTTTTCTGAAATGAAATTTCAAGTGTATGTGTAACTTTACAAGCAACTTTCAAATGGCTTTTCTGTGTTTTTGTTTTGTTTTGTTTTTTTCATTTTAAAGGAGGACTTTCTTAGACTAAGAGAATCTTTTTTAAGAATCTGTGATGGAGGAGATCTTTACCTCATCTTTTCCAGTGAGCAAACTTCCTCTACAGGGTCAAGATTTAAACAAACATGCAAATGTGGACAACAGGGAAAGAACCTGGTGCCCTACCAAGACAGGCTGCCAGTACAATTTTGAAGGGTTGCCAACGGGCGTCTCTGGAGATAAAATTAGTGAGATTCCATGTATGGAAAACTAGCCAGAAAGCAATAGAAAGGAAATCGTTATATAAGATTTGCTAGGAATACCAGAATATTGGGGAGAAATGTAAAGTTATTGTTCAAGGAAATATAATTTTATTATAAAATGTAATCTTTCTATTTATAGCCAAATAGAAATATTCAAGCCTTAATCTGAAATTTGGCAAATGAACTGAAGAACACAGCATAGGAAATTTTAACAAATAATTCACCTATTAAATAAAAGATATTTGTAATGAAATAATTATCCACTTAGTTGCTCTCTTAAATATTTCTAGTGTCTATGAAATTCTGAAGGAGACTTCTATCATAAAGGATGTTCTCTGAGAAGCTGCTGTTTTTATTTTTAGAATTGTTTGGAGTCTTTTTGCTACTTCAACATAAACCATCTTTAATCACCCTGTTCAATATTTTTAAGAGTGATGAAGAAAGGAGCATATATAATGGGATATTTTTCTGGATCCTTGAAATAGTAAAAGGTATCAATCTGCACAGTAATTGTTTCTTTGTATAAATTTGCTACTTATTCCCTGAATTATTCTTGCCATTAAGAAGTACTAATGAGATGCTAGCAGTCTATAGAAAAAAATGGTCATGATCTAGTTAGGAACATTCATGGGGTTTTCCCCAAGTGGATTTGCCTCTGATTTTATTTTTCAAAACTCCAAGTATCTTGATTTTATGCCTCATGAATCCGGTGGAATCTGTCAAATGGCAATTGCCAGCAGGAAAAGATTTTGACTTTAGCAAACCATTGCTATGGTCCACCTCATTACAGTTTCCATTCCTAGAGACTCTGGAAGCCTATTTCAAGGTTCTTTCCCTGAGTCTGTCCTGACACCCTCAGGTTGAGTTAATACTGTGGATCATGGCCTTCTGTATGAGAATGAGATGTTCCACCTCTACAATTCTTCACCTCCTTCATCTGTTTAACAATTATACTTTAATTCTAATCTCAAGTCCATGCAGCTACTGTACATAAGTAAATCTTATAGGAAGATGTGCATATACATACATGTATATATAAAACCTTTCCAAGAGACTCTTTCTAAGGGTTGCAAGCTACCTCAGAAATAGGAGTAGTGGCAATGTGAATGTAAGTAGAATTATTTTAGCATCAGCTGGGTTCCTATGTTCCTCACTCCCACAGGAATAATATCTCAAGTTGGTAGCTATGTGGCTTTTAGAAATATATGAATATGGCTATTGGGAAAAAAATCTACAAAAGATGTATTTCAAGGTACTGTGGTAAGCCTCATGCTATTCCCTTGCACAAATTTGGTACTGCACCAAAGCTAAAACTTGAGAATCCTGTCAGTTTAAAGCCAAGGTCAAGAAACCGAGCTGGTTCCACATCTCTCCCCTTGTCCTGAGTGAAAAAGATGCCACCAAACTGATGCCATTTGGTGAAATGGTTCCTCAGATATCAGGGGGAGGAGTCTGGTCAAGTGTTACTCAAGTTTTTACATTTACACCATGTTTTCCTTCCTCCTCTTTTTTCCCTCAACCCCTATCTCCATAATTGGGGGTTTCATAAGATTTTACTTTCTGTAGTTTTTAATTTAAATACAAGACTTTCCTTCTCTCAACTACAATATTATAATGAAAACACTTTTCCAAAATGCACTTGCTTCCCTGGAGATTCTGTTATCCTTTCTATCCTCTATTCTTCTTGAGCATTGCTGGTCCAATGGAAGATTAGCCAGCAAAACCATCATTCTGGGAGAAGGTTTTCCCTGCAGGACGTGGAAGAAATCAGTAAATGAGGGTAAGCACAGCTAATGTATGTACTGAAGTCTTCTAAACAGGTCATCTGAAATGATGTCACATTTCACTTCATCATAATGAGACAGCAAAATGGAGGCCCTGTTGATGTTTGTTAAGAGATTTCCTTTGTTAACTGTATAACTAAGATTTTCTTTAAATGATGGAGGTCACAGAGGGACATTGGGTCATAAACTGTGCATTTCTTAGACCACATGTTTTACTGATTGAATTATACGTAGAGATTTATTGGAACTGTGGTTTAACACTCCTTTTAAAGTCTTTTATCACTGGGATATATCAATGAAACAAATGTGCTGAAACACTTTCAGAGTTTAATCATTTACCTATGTAATGGGGTAGGGGTGAATGAGAGCAGTCAGGAGGGCTGGGCGTTAATGAATGGTACACCATGTAGAGAGAAGGATTCACTAATAACATCCTTACTATTTTTATTAACAGGCTGACATACATAGTCATTGCATAATTCTAGGGGGACACCATTCACATTTGTGGTCATTATGGATTTCTATATTTATAATGGCAATTTTCTAGCAGATGTTAGTACATTGTCTTGAGAGAGTGTCAGCATCTAATTTTTGCAAAGATACTTTTGGGTCAGTAGAAAAATTGTCTGATTATTATTAGAGAATCCTGCTACCACTGCACTTATCTTAGATAACTTGGACAAAATAGAACATTCCTGAACCTCAGATTCCTCATTTGTAAAATGGTTAAAAAATGCACCTAAATGTCGGAATGGTTATGGGTATATGAGAATATATGTGGAAAGTGCCCAGCCCAGCAGCATTATTATCGCATATAATACTGCAGCATTCTGATTTATTTTAAGCTAGTAAACTGACATTTTTTATGATGACTTTACAAAGAGTTTTAGAAAATATATATCTGAGTTTGTGATTTGCATACAACTACAAATTGAAATCTAATAAAAAACACTAATAGTAGTTTATAAAAGAATTTTTCCAACATATGAGGAATGGAATTTTTCTTTCCATTGTGAGATATTGAATTTCAAAATATAATTACTAAATCCTTGCCCAACGTTCACATATGTTCTTTTAATATTCAGCTAATTAAAAATGTTATAATGTTACAATAGTTACATATTGTCTTCATTGTATTAAGAAGGATACTTTCACATAATACTTTCAGTACTGTTATGATTACTACTTAGCATCTTCAGTATAGTATAGAGAGCATTTATATTATGTGTGGAAATTAATTTTCTCTAAATTGAATAAGTTTTATTACTGATACTGATTGCCTATAAAAGATTATTTGGTTGGTTGGACAGAAAAGGAAAGTTTCTTCAGTTATCCCATCCTCATCCAGCCCTTTTGGCCTTTGCATATAGGGTGATCCACCCACTCCCCATCCCTGGCCACACTTGATTGGGCCAAGGTGAAATGTGACAAAGCTGAGAAAACCAGATTCATTCTCTTGGTCAATTAAACTCAGAGCCCCAGAGACTGAATTAGACAGTAATAGACATTCTACATCTAAGTGAAATAGTTAGGGACAGGAAAGTAAACTCTTGAAAGCTGTTGTAATGGAAAAACAAAAATAACTGCATTATAGAAGATTGTCTAAAAGAGAAGTAGAGAAGTTGCATGAAGGATAGTAAACTGCCTTAAGACCTTTGCATTTTTTATCAAAATGTAAGTATATTTCTGCTTTTGGCTACTCTGACTACCTTTGAGTGTCTCTTCTAGATTTCACTTTTGCTTGAGCTGATTTGAGTAGATTTTTATTAGTTTTAACCGAAAGATCCTTAAGACTCTTCCCTTGTTGCTAGAAGGATTTCAGGTGATTTGATAGGGTTATGTCTTTTGTGAGCCACTGTCCTTCCAATGAAACACACACACGTCTTTCCAGATTAATTGCAAGAGGTTCATTGGGGGTAAGAACCACTCTCCTCTTTGTTTGATTATTAATGACACAGATTACATTTTCTAGTTGAAGACTCATTTAAAACTTTTCTAGTCATTTCTGGATCTTCATAATGTGAAAATTAAAGACCATTAACAACAATCTTTAGCCACTTTAAATACTTGGTTATAATTTCCCCTGGATAAGGGACTGAAGAATAGGGTGCTGGTGCCATTTATCTTAAATCACTAGAATAGGTCTTATGTGGCAATCCTTTTTTTTTTTTTTTTAAGATTTATTTATTTATTTGAGAGAGAGTGGGGGAAAGAAGCAGAGGGAGAGGGAGAGAGAGAATCCCAAGCAGACTCTGAACTGAGCAAGGAGCCCAATGTGGGGCTTAATCCCAGGACCTCAAGATCATGACCTGAGCCGAAATCAAGAGTTGGATGCTGAAATGACTGAGCCATCTAGAAGCCCCATGTGGCAATTTTATAAAGTTCATGATAAAGCTTCATAACTTTGCTGAGTAGGAAAACTAGAGTAAAGAATATCTATTTCATTTTCTAGTAACTGAACATTCAGAACAAACAATTCTCTTCTACCTTACATTATACTGTGTGGAATTCAGTATAACTTTTCTTTAATAATTAATGAAGCAATTGGTCAGTAATTTAACACAGATCATTCCATCCCCATATGGAACTTATATTGCTATCCTTGTAGGAAATTTCCTAAGGTTAAAAATTTGATTATAGGAACAATAAAATGAGAGGCCTATTTTTACAACAAATTCTTAGACAATGGAAGAAGACTATAGCCTGGAAATAGAACAGATCTTGCTACTTCTTGAAATCCTAATTGAAAACTACAAGCTATCAGATAAATAGTGTAAGGTGGTCCTTTTATTATGTACTGTTTTTTATCAAAACTATATATTATAAAGACCTCACACTGGGTGATCTTTTGATAATACTCTGTAGATCTTACTTGTCCTCTGCAAAAGGAATTACACACTGTGCATATGGCAGCCCTCAATCTATCACTAAATGCACTTTCGGGTAAGAGAGCAGCTGTCTGACATCTACACACAAATTTAACAAAGCAAAGGGCACCTGTGTGGCCCAGTGGTTGAATGTCTGCCTATGGCCCAGGCAATGATCCCGGGGTCCTGGAATCGAGGCCGTATCTGGCTCCCCTCAGGGAGCCTGCTTCTCCCTCTGTGTATGTCTCTGCCTCTCTCTTTCTCTCTCTCGCTTTCTCTCTCTCGGATAAATAAATAAAATCTTTAAAAAAATTACCAAAGCAAGAAGCAAGCCTTGGATTACTCAACTGAAATAGCCAAATAGTTGGTTCCTGTGGTTTGGGATATAGTATGTGCTAACTTTATCTCTGCAAAACAGCCTCATTTTGTTGGGCTCACTTTCCAATTATTTTCTGGTCAGCCTTATGGTAATGGGATTTTATGGACTTCAGGACACCAGTCAAATTTTATAAATTATATTTTAAGACATAATTTTTTTGCCATCATAAAAAAGGAAAACAGGGAAATTTGAAGAAAAAAAGCAAAGTTTTCTCATTACAAAGATTATTGAAAGATGAGTAAATGTATAGAATGCTTCTGGGAGGTAAAAATATACCTGATTCAACCATATTATAAAGTGGGAAAACACTGAAGACAGAAACAAATATGGTACAATTAAATGGAGAGGGATTCTGTGTGTTTCATTAAAACTGTATTCTATGAAGGGCCACCTGGGTGGCTCAGTGGTTGAGAATTTGCTTTTGGCTCAGGTCATGATCCCTGGGATCCTGAGATCAATGGGATCAAGTCCCACATCAGGCTCCCTGTGCTTCTCCCTCTGCCTATTTCTCTGCCTCTCTCTCTCTCTCTCTCTCAGTGTCTTTCATGAATAAATAAATAAAATCTTTAAAAAATTATAGAGGGATTTTAATGAAAGGCAGTGTTATGTTTTCTAAATGCAGAGTAACTCCCACTTCTGTAAGGGGTGGGGCCAACACCTGAAGTCCTGGCTGACTTTCCGTAAAGACCAGGAAAAAGATCAGCTATAGTGAACATAATCATTATTTATGTGCACATGGTGCTTCTTAAAGTGGTTGGGCTCAGTTTATTTATTTGAGCAGCTTAATCAACACCCTCAACTCTTGCAGTCTTGTTTGAAACTGTAATGTGTGTAGTAAAACATCAAATAGAATATAAAATAAAGCAGAAGTTTAAATCATATATAGATAGTTTCAGAGAACAAAGATAAATTATCAAGGCATTACTCTAGTCCAATAGTCCAAACCAACAGGCAGAAAAAGCAATAATTGTCAAGGTGAAAGAAAAAAGGATAAGTTGTTGATTTATTCAAGGTCATTGAGTAGGTTGGTAGTTAAGGTTGTTCTTTTATCTCTGCCTCTGCTTCTCCAAGAGTTCTATTTAGATCACTCATCACTGTAGAGCCACCCTACAGTGGACCTCACCCTATAGTTGAGCAATCTTTTTCCTCTCTGTAATTATAGGACATTATAATTTGCTACTAGATGTATTAAGAGGTCAATTTAGTTTTTCTAGATGTATTTAATTAAATACATTAGAAGTACCTTTATGATAATTGCTGGAATGAAAAATATTTGGAGTTACAATAATAAAAAAATTAGATTTAAAAAAGTTGGTAGGGATAAGGGGAAAAGAATATATTCTGATTTTAAAAACTGGGAGAGATAAGGAAAGAAAAGAAAGAAATCAGGCAAGCAAAAAAAGCAAGCACAAAGTCATGCAGAAGAGTGAAAACAAATTTATCTTACTGGCTAAAAATTAACAGGTGTCATAAACCCACTGACAATTTTTTTTGATAATGTATCAGCTCAAGCCCTATAAAAGTAGTTGATCCTGTCATGCTTCTGCTTTTTTTTTCTTTTTTACCCTTTTATGTAATGTCATTCTTTCATTGTGATGGTGTTACCTTATAGTTAAAAAAATTTATGGCTAAATAAACTAATTGATGTTAACAACCATTTTGTCATGGGAAGGCTGGGAGGACTGTAAATAAACATCAAAAGAGGCAATTGTTCTTTAGATGACGTCTGTCTACAATAGGTAAGAATTATGCAATGCATTTCAAATAGAAAATGTTTTATTACCATAATTCCATGTTGCCTGAGTTACATACATAAGTAGTATAAAGTTAGAAATTTGGGGAGAAGCAGTCACACTGGGTCTTAGAGTATGATGCATTCTGAACTTTGAATAAAAGAAAAACAGAATTGTTAATCTGATTCCAAAGACATCAATCCATGTTTGACTGTAGTCAAAAGTCAACACAATGGCAGGTATAACCAGGTTTCAGAACAAAACACTGAAACTCTCTCTCTCTCTCTATATATATATACATACACACACACACACACACACACACACGTGTGTAAATATGTATGTATAAATATGTACACACATATAATTAATTTTATATATGTGTATAAGTATGTATAAATAATGATAATATATAATAGTGTGCTAAATAATATACATGTATCTGTTATGTATACTTGTAATCAGAGAATTATATAGAAAATTTTTGATCACTTCCAACTTGAGTATTATGACATTACTAAAATTTTTAATGACATACTTGCTTATTTTTTTATTGTTAGTCTTGCCAGAAAATTGACTTATATAATATTTAATTTTTAGCTTGAATCTATATCATTGAACATAACATTTCCAGAAACTTTTGTTAAGGAAAGAATATGAATTTTTAATTTTCAATATGGTATGTAAAATAGGGACTAGTAGGCAATTAAGGTTGCAGTAGAAATGGAGAATGTTTTAGAAGCTATTTTTTTTTTTTTTTAGTGAATCATAAGAACAAGCAGAAGTAGCCACTGTATTTAAAACTATTTATTTCATTGGTGATATATTTGATGGTTTTCTTAATCCAATCACAAATTCCTATTATTCCTTATTGAGTATATACTTTATGTACTAACTTTTCATTGTCATTTAAAAACTTCTTATTATACTAACACCTTTATTATCAATTAATGAAATATTTCATGCAAATTAATTTTCCAGGCAGTAGAAGAGGCAGCAAATTATAATTAAGTTATAATTATAAGTTATAATTTAAGTTATCATCCTTTCTAAAATATATTGCACAGTACCTGCTGAAGGATAATCTGAGAAAATGTAACTTTTACCATGTGGACCAACATGATTATGAATATGCAATGAAATATTTTTATTGTCCTTTTACTTTTGGAATTTCATTTAACTTTTCAGTTTTATGAGTTTTATGCATATCAAAATAGATATTCAATTGAGAGCAGAAATCAGTAATACAAAGTGAATGGTATGTGTTTATGAATGATATGTTTTGGGCTGAATTATATTCCCTCAAAATTTATGTGTTGAAAATTTATGTTTTATTTATTGTAACTCAAAATGTAATTATATTTGGAAATAGGGTCTTTAAAGGGATCACTTAAAATGAGATAAGTTAAAATGAGGTCATTAGGGTGGGCCCTTTTCTAATAGGACTGATATTCTTATAAAAGGATGATATTTGGACATAAACACATGCAGAGGGAAAATGGCGTGGAGGTAAAGGGAGAAGGTGGTCATCTATAAGCCAAGAGGAGGAGGAGTGGCTGCAGATGAAACCAACCAGGCTGCTGCTCTGAGCCCAGAAAAGTCTGGGCTAGCCTCCAGACCTATGAGAAAACAGGTTTCTGTTTTTTTAACCACCTAGTCTGCAGTATTTTGTAATGGTATCCCTAGCAAATTAATATGTGATAATACCATAGTGCCCTATGGGAGATTACAATATGCCAGCACAAGATGATATTTTTATTATTATTTTTCCCCCAATTTTATTTAAATTCTAGTTAACATACAGTGTAATATTGGTTTCAGAAGTAGAATTTAGTGAATTATCCCTTACATACAACACTGAGCACTCATCATAAGTGACGTTCTTAATACCCTTACTCATTTAGCACATCTCCCACCGACCTCCTTCCACCAACCTTCATTTTGTTCTCTATTGTTAAGAGTCTCTTATGGGGGACATCTGGGTGGCTCAGTTGGCTAAGCAGCCGACTCTTGGTTTCAGCTTAGATCATGATCTCAGGGTTGTAGATGGAGCCCCATGTTGGGCTCCATGCTGGGTGTGGAACCTGCTTAAGATTCTCTCTCCTGCTCCCTTTGTTTCATGCTCCTCTCTCTTTCTAAAAAAAAAATTAAATAAATAAAAACAAGACACAAAAAAAACCCTTGAACTTAATTAAGGATTTGTGATTATATTGACCTCTGTAAAACATAATTTGAAATTATTAGAGGAAAGACAAAATCTTATCTGTTTAGTCTTTAAACTGTTTAAGAAACTACCGGCAGTCCTGCTTATAACATGAATATAGAACCTCCATTTGCCCAATAATGTCTTCGAAAAAAATAACTACATGAAGTTTTGATTTAACATGAGACCATCAGTGTTTTAAATAAGTTATTATTGACAAATGATAAATTAGCTGGTACAACAAATCCCTCCTTGCCAATAGCTACTTGTCCAGAGGTCAGATTTCTGGTTATTGTAATTAGTGTTTGTGCAACACTGATCAATTTACACAGCACTTTTTCCATATATCGTTTTTCATTTAAATCTCATAGCTACTGGATAAAGTGTTATCACCACTCTCCTTTGACAGAGGGAGAAGTAATATTTGACAAAGTCACAAGGCTAATAGAGCAAAAAGCCGTAAAATAGAACTCTGTTCCCCAATTCCAGTTACCATGATCCTTCCACAAGAGATAGCTCAAAACACAACTTGAAATGTAGAAATTAAAACAACCACAATGGTTTTGAGAGCTTAAAATCAAGAGTTGGATGCTTAATCTACTGAGCCACTCCTTAAGTGGAATTTCTATTGTTGACAATGCTTAGTTTAGGTTTTATGTATTTTCTTGGTATATTAGTATTAGCTGTGCCTCAAATGTGAGTCCATTGAATGGAATATCTGTTTTCCTTTTATAAATTATACTTTATGCAGCAATTTGAATTAAAGAAATTATCTTTCAGTTTTAGGACCAGTTATATCCAGAGCTCCATGCCATTGTTTTCAAGTGTGCTGATGTGTATGACACCTGACATTGGTCAGTCACATGGTAGTGGCAAGCTGATGGTGGTTAGGACACCTAGTTTAGCTGTCAGATTTGTCTTGGGTACTCAATTATTCAGTGCCTACTTGGAAGGTCCAATCCAGTGCTTGCAAAACAGGTACAATCTTTCCTTTTAAATCAATTTCTGTTCTAGTAGCTTTGCTACTCAACACCTCTCCTTTTCCATTTTAGTTTCTTATACATGCTCCACCTAGTTTGAGAACTTCATGTGTTTAAACATAGACTGAATGCAGATTTAATGAAGTGAGACACTAGCCCTTTTCAAAGACCAAAACTTTTGAGATGACATTAGTCTATACAGCAAGGCCTCTCTGCCTGTTAAACTTCAGAGGATAAAAAATTTCACAGCAAAAGCATCCTGCATGTTGGATTTACTCTGGTAATAATCAGACTTTGAGTTCTGATGCCTGTTTAGAATCTGAAATACGAGGAATGATGCGCATCTTGGTTTTTGTGTGGGTGGGTTGCTAATAAAATATATAACATAAAATTCATCATTTAAACCATATCCTTCTTACAAGTAAGTGCTGTTTTTATTCTCAAATGTCCTGTACTATTAAGGAAACCACCTTTATCTAAATAACGAATAAAATCTATATTCTAATCCAGTTAAGTCCCAGGCCAGTGCTCCCATAATGGCCAATTTTCCTTGCTTTGTGCTCAGATGAGACCTGCAGAATCATACAGAGACTCTCAGCTGCAATCACTGTATTCAGAACTCAGCCAATAAATTGCTCCAAGCTCCAAACAGATGTTTCCCTTTTAGGTTAATGCACCGCATGTGGACCATTTTTCCTTCCCTAGAGGAATATCAGTAAGGCCATAAACTAGAAAGCTTCTTTTCAGCATCCAAGAACATACCCAGGAGTGGCAACAGAAGTAGCAGGACTTGAATGTGAAGAAGTGGGGATAAATTTCTGTGTGAAATGCCCCCCATTTTCATTTCCATTCCTCCCCACCCCCGTGCTTTCTATGTTAGAGATCACTTGAGGTATTATAGAATTGTTTGTTGTAATTTTTACCCCAAAAGTGCTTATTGGCTGGTTTACTTAACATGTTTCAGTGCAACAAAGTTTGAGACAGGGCAAGGATACTCTCTAAACTGCTATTTGTAGCAAAGCATGCTCTGAATGGATCCCCCTTAAACTGTGCTGGAATAGAGACATTTCAGATTATTAAAATAAGGGAAATGAGGTCAATCTTAACAACTTAGTAAGACTTTTCATGACAGAGAAAGAGGCACTTATTAGGGGATTATTATTCTCTAAAAAATGAGAAGAAAAAATGACTTGCTCCTTCATGGAAAGAGCAAAATGCCAAAACTTTCCTTTCTTCCTTTGTGGTATTCTTTCCATGAAGGATTAGACTATTCCTCCTTTATGTAGAAAATAAGTTATAACATATACAAATGTGAGTTCCTTTTTATGGATGGTGGCATTATTTTTTTATGGCATGTGCAAGTACAGTTTATAGGCACAATTTTTTCCCTCCCAGGGTGATATTGCCATAGATACACCTCAAAAATTCATGGCTCTACCTCTATTCAGTAGACTGGAATGAAAGCTTTATATGTTGTTGAGAAAGGGGGAGGGTAGAGGGAAGAATATAGGAAATGTTGAAGGCATTTTACAATTTGCCAAAGTATGACCCTGAGTACACTATTAAAAAAAAAAAAAAAGCATCATTTACATCTCTAGAAAACTTTCCCCAGATTGTACAATCAAAGAAGTTTTATAAGAAGAGAATTTTAATAATTGCTGTGGTAAAATGGTACTGTTTTCGACTTTTGCTTGGTGATCAAAGTACTTTACTCTTGTTTTTTGATCAATTGAAGGAAAGTTTCTAAACTTTTTATTCAATTTACATTGAATTTTCTTAATGCTACCCAAATTCAAGACTCTAGGTTTATTTGCAGATACTTAATATACCTGATGACTGAAAACCCAGTTTAAATTGTTAGTGAACAAAAATGAATAGAATTCAGGGATTTGGTAATTCAAAATTTTTTTCTTTTCCTTTCTTAAATTATTTTTTCTTTAATCACACACAAAAAAGATTTATGTAGAGATCTGTATAGAGTCTGGCACCATGAATGTTATAGATCTGAAATGGCAGGATTGAGTGAGGTTTCAAAAACTGCAATATTTTTGCTCAAGCCACAGCCTTAAAAGGATAATTCTATGATAAAAGTCATACAATTCTATATGTATTAGACTTGTCCTAATCTTACTTTTTCTAAACTGCTACCACCTCTTTTTAAATATACTGATAAATATAAGCGAGATAGAACATTTAATCAGGAGCACCTGGGTGGCTTAGTCAGGCATCTGACTCTTGATTTCAGGTCAGGTCATGATCTCAGGGTCCTCAGATCAAGCATGGGTCAGGTTCCATGCTCAGGGGGTGTCTGCTTGAGGATTCTCTCCCTCTGCCTCTCCCCTTTCCCTCTGTCTCTCTCTGTCTACAATAAATAAATAAATATTTGAAAAAAAAAGAAAAGAAAATTTAGTCAAATTTGAAATCATAGACTAGAGATGAGTCAGAGAAAAGGAAGATGGATCATTGGAATCGGATGGATAGTTAAGAACTCTTTCCATTAATAAATCAGTCCATTGCTTAATTATTTTGTCTATTAATATACACATTGAGCAAATATTTATGTTGCCTCCTCTGTGTCAGGTATGATGCCAAGTGTACATATGAGCAAATACTGTTGTTGGTTTCAACTAGTATGTGCAGGGCTAAATACCATTTATGTTCTCTCCTCTAAACTTCATTACTATATTGAAAAGGAAAGGTTATTGTGCATTTTGCAAATGAGGATCCTGACGTTTGCCCAAATAACCCTACTAATTGACAGCTAATCTGTGATAATATGACAATCTATATGACTCTAAATTTATGTTAAAATTTCTGAATCTGGAGAGGCCTTAAAAATCACCTTTTTGAGATGCCTGGGTGGCTCAGCAGTTGAGCATCTGCCTTTGGCTCAGGGAGTGATCTCAGGTCCGAGGATTGAGTCCCACATTGGGCTCCCTGCGAGGAGCCTGCTTCTCCCTCTGCCTATGTCTCTGCCTCTCTCTGTGTGTCTCTCATAAATAAATAAATAAAAACTTTAAGAAAAAATCACTCTTAGCTTCAAAACTCAGTTTCTGTTTACATCTGTTTTGTCTCATTTTCCAAATCGATGAATTACTAAGCCTTTTTGATAGGTGTCTCAGAAAGGCAGCATAATGTAAATGTTAACAATACAGGCTCTGGTCTTAGCTTTTGGATCAAATTCCTGCTCCTCTGTTGAGGAGCTGGGCAAAACTTGAACTCTGTTTGTTTCCTTCCTGTTTAGCAAAATGGGAGCATTAATGAAACCTACTTCTGTCAAATGGGAGTAATAGCTGGACATGGAATAAATAAGTTAATTCAATAATAGCTGAGAGCACCACACACTTTAGATTGCTAGGGTTTTGATTCCAAGTTCTATCACTAGTTAGCTGGATAACCTTGCACAAGTCGCTTTAATCTCCGAGTATTAGTGTGTCAATGCATTGCTAGGAATATAGTGCTGTATGTGTTATTATATTGTCATGCATAATTTAAAAAAATTGTTCTTCAACTTTCTTTCAATCTTAATATATAATGTCCATTTTCTAGTTCAGAACGTAGAGATTAATGTCTTTTTTAGTCTCCTAGGTTTCTATGTTAGTGCTGTTATTTCTATTATAATTCTACCATCCTAGATTGATTTGTAATCACCTCTTACGTAAACTTTGCAATACCCTGGTCTTCCTGACTCAAGTTTTTCTTCCCTTGAATTCATTCAGAATACTACTGTCAAATTATTCTTTTCAAACACTACTTTCATCATTTATAAACTAAACAGAACTGCTCAGATGAGTCATGCTTTTCCATATCACATACTTGCCTTTTCTTTTACCTCTGCTTTGAATTTTCTTCTCCCTAATTCTGCTTGACCATATCATATTTCTCTCTCAGAGATTACATTTGTCCAATGCCACCTTCTTAAAGAAGCACTTGGATATTGCCAACTCTTTCTTCTTTCATCTCCCTCTCAACCTCTCTAATGATAGAGATAAAACTCTCATGTTTGTATTAGTCTCATGGGAATCAGGAAAGTTTTAAATGGGCTAGAGTTATAAGAATTATAGTAATAAGAACTGGCTTTGTTTAGCAAAACATCTTGAAAAGTGATTTTTTTTTTTTTTGTCTTTGTATGTGTTCAGATTTCATTTGCTTATTTGTTTGTTTCGGGTTTTTATTTAAATTCCAGTTAAGAGGCATCCGGGTAGTGCAGTTAAATGTCTGATTCTTTGTTTCAACTTAGGTCATAGTTTTAGGGTTGTGAGATCGAGCCCCGTATCATACTCCACACTCAGTGTAGAGTCTACTTGGGATTCTCTCCCTCTGCCCTTACCCCCTGCCCTCTCTTTCTCTCTCTCTAAAGTAAATTAACAAAATCTTTAAATTCCAGTTAGTTAATGTACGGTGTAATACTAGTATCAGGATTAGAATTTAGTGATTCATCATTTACATACAACACCCAGTGCTCATCACAACCAGTGTCCTCCTTGATACACATCCATTTAGCTCGGCCCCCACCCAACTCCCCTTCAACAGTCCTGTTTATTTTCTATAGTTAAGAGTCTGTCTTATGGTTTGCCTCTCTCTTTTTTCTTTTTTCTTTTTCTTTTTTTTTTTTTTAATTTTTATTTATTTATGATAGTCACACACAGAGAGAGAGAGAGAGAGAGAGGCAGAGACACAGGCAGAGGGAGAAGCAGGCTCCATGCACTGGGAGCCCGACGTGGGATTCGATCCTGGGTCTCCAGGATCGCGCCCTGGGTCAAAGGCAGGCGCCAAACCACTGCGCCACCCAGGGATCCCTCTCTTTTTTCTTTTTTTAACAAGGGCCTCAAAGCATGTCAGGGATGAGGCCAAGAGGTAACTAAATTAGAATTTTTAAGCATGCATTGGGATTTGTAGGAATTTAGAGCAAATGTGCTCAGAAGTGAAGGTGGCGAAGGGAAGTTATAGAAGAGAAAAGGGGTTAGCAATATAATGAATATCTGGAGCCCTAGTAGAAGAAATGAGGTTAGATTTGAAGGAAGATAGAAGATAGTGATTGAAAGACTTTAAAACAAAATCAATGTACAAAAATCCATTGCAGCTATCAAAAAGAGAATTAAGAAAATAATCCCATTTATAGTTGCATCAAAAAGAATAAAACCCATGCATATGTGGTCAGTTAAGGACAAAAGAGCCAAGAATATACAGTGGGAAAGGACAGGCTCTTCAAATAAATGGTGTTGGGAAAACTGGACAGCTACATGCAGAAGAATGAAACTGAGCCACTATCTTATACCATACTCAAAATGGATTAAAGACGTCAATGTAAGACCTAAAATCATAAAACTAGAAATAAATATAGCTGTTAAGCTCCTTGACTTTGGTCTTAGTGATAATTTTTTGTGGATTTGGGAACAAAAGTAAAAATTAATAAGCGGGGCTACTCTAAGTAAAAAAAAATTTTGTACCTCAAAGGAATTTTCATCAACAAAATGAAAAGACCACATACTGAACAGGAGGAAATATTTGCAAATCATTATATCTGATAAAGAGTCAATATCTAAAATATATGAAGAACTCCTATTACTCCACACCAAACAAAACAAAGCCAATGTAATTTAAAAATGGGTATAGGATCTGAATGGATGCTTTCCTAAGAAGATACACAGATGGCCAATAGGTACATGAAAAAGTGCTCAACACCACTAATCATTAAGGAAATGCAAATCAAAACCACAATGAGATATCACCTCACACCTAAATAGCTGTTATTAAAAAGAGAAATAACAAGAATCGGTGAAGATGTGGAGAGAAAGAAAACCTTGCTCACTGTTGGTAGGAAAGAACTGGTGCAGCCACAGTATGCAGCAGTATGGAGTTTCCTCAGAAAATTAAAAGTAATAGTAATGTAATCCAATAATTCCACTTTTGGGTAATTATTTGAAGGAAACAAAAACACTAACTTGAAAAGGTATCTGCATCCCTATGGTCATTGCAGCATTATTTACAATAACCAAGACATGGAAACAACCAAAATGTTCATCACAGATAAATTTTAAAAAGTGTGTGTATGTACATATGTACACACAATGGAATATTATTCAGTCATAAAGAAGAGTGAAATCTTGCCATCTGTGACAGCATGAATGGACTTTGAGGGCATTATACCAAGTGAAGTAAGTCAGAAATAAGAAAAATACTGCATGATACCACTTAAATGTGGAATCTAAAAAATGAAAACAAAAACCAAGCTCATAGATATAGAAGACAGCTTGATGGTTGCCAGAGGTGGGTGGGGAGGGGCTAGGGGTGAAGGGCGTGAAAAGATACAAACTTCTAATTATAAAATAAGTCATGGGGACATAATGTACAATCTGGTGATATAGTAATAATAGTATTTGCATATTTGAAAGTTGCTAAGAGTATGGATTTTGAAACTTATCACAAGAAAAAAAATTTTTGTAACTATATATAGGTGATTGGTGTTAACTAGATTTATTTGTAGTGATCATTTCAAAATTTATACAAATGTTGAATCATCTTATACATCTGAAACTCGTAAAACCATGTGTCAATTATACCTTGAGTTTTAAAAAGTACAAAAGGAAAAAGACTTTTAAGACTAGGCTAAGTGAGGGGCACCTGGGTGGCTCAGTGGTTGAGCGTCTGCCTTTGGCTCAGGTCATGATCCTGGGGTCCTGGGATCGAGTCCCACATCAGGCTCCCTAAGGGGAGCCTGCTTCTCTCTCTGCCTCTCTCTCTGTGTCTCTCATGAATAAATAAATAAAATCTTTTAAAAAAAGAGTAGGCTACGTGATATTCAAGTTATTCTGTGTGCTATAGTGCAATTCTCACTGTTACACCTTAAATATCTAGGAAATAGCTATTCTTCATTGTAACAGAGTCCTGGAAGGAAAGAGGTGGCTACTCAAATTTGGTAAATAAGGAGTTTGAAAAAAGATATTATATTCAGAGGCGTGAACAGGGTTTAGGAAAACCAAGAAGTGATATGCAGCTGCATAGGACTAAAACTGTAGAGAGGAAACAAACAGGAGAAGCAACCCAGAGAGAGTAGCTCTAGTTGGCCAGTCACTTGATAGGAGTGGTGGGTTCTATCAATGGAGTCAACATGTAGAGGACTACCAGGAAGAGAGCGGGAGAAATAAACTGGTTTAGTTCATTTTACCTCTAAGGGCTGATCTTGTTGGTATCTTCCATCGGCCAAACCAAAACCGCAAGTCAGTGGGCATGAGAGACCATTAAGCAAAATATACATTGCAACCTTCCAGGTTATGGGGCAAAGTAGATGAAATAGAGTGATTTGGAAGTACAAACAGAAACTATCCATCGTCTACAAATTGTGTGAGCTTAAAGAAAAGGAAGGATGTTCCATGTTTGGGTCAATACACAGAAAAGAGAATAGTGTCAAAGTCAAGACAGGATATTGAGAACTTGGCCAAAGCTAGAATTAGAAGTAACTAGGCAAAACGTCAATCAAGAGAAGCTCACTAAATCTCATCCCCAATTATTTTATTTTATTTTAAAAAGATTTTATTTATTTATTTTAGAGAGAGAACACAAGTGGGGAGAGGATCAGAGGGGGAGGGAGGAGGAAAGAATCTCCAGCACACTTTGAGCTCAGCTCCTACTGATGAAGAGCTCTAGCTCACAGCCCTGAGGTCATGACCTGACCTGAAACCAAGAGTTGGACACTTAACCAACTGGATCTCAAAAGGCAGAGTGACTCAGCTAAAATATGGTACATGCTTATTTGCACACATATCCTGCCTTCTCTACTTGACTATAAATCTCCCTGAAGATAAGGAACACATATTATCCATCTTTGTTTCACCCACATAACCTACCTTTTCAGATATAATCTTATTCTACTCTCTGTACTTGATTATTTTTCATTTGAATGTGCCTTGATATTTTTATATCTGTCTCTGCTCTGTTTGGCTTCCACCCACTGAGTGCAAACAATATACATGCCTTTAGGCTCCACTCAATGTTAATTTCAGAGGCAAATCCACCACTGACCTCCATGGCTGGTTCTGAATGCCCATAATACTTGATACTTTTCCTGGTCTTGTGCAATTAGACCACTTTCATTTGTCAGTTGAAAAAATTTCAACTCAGATGAGCTAACATGATTTAGTTGTTTAAGGTCTCCAGCTGATTTATCTTAATTCTGTTATCCCTTTGCCACACTGTTTTCCCTATGCCACACTGCTTCTGTGTTTGTGCCTTGTTTTCCTGATTTAATATTCCGTAGCTACTTAGCTTCTTATACAGCTTAGCCCAATCCACATAAGGCCTATCTCAGGCACGTCGCTTATACACCAGTATTTCTAACTGGGAGATCAGTTAATTAAGTTTTAAGATCAGATACTAATGGAAAGTGTGTTACCTTGAAAGTCTCTAAAAATGTCTTTTTAGGGCAGCCCGGGTGGCTCTGCGGTTTAGTGCCGCCTTCAGGCCGGGGCATGATCCTGGAGACTTGGGATCGAGTCCCACATCGGGCTCCGCAGGTGGAGCCTGCTTCTTCCTCTGCCTGTCTCTCTGTCTCTCTCTCTGTGTCTCTCATGAATAAATCAATCAGTCAATCAATCAATCTTTAAAAAAAAAAGTCTTTTTATGTGGCAGTAGGCATCCTACTCATCTATCTGCAACCTATTGGGATTGGTTTTCAGATTTCTTATTGATCAGATGTATTATTTCCTATTCTAGGTTCTCAGATGACAACAAAACATGATAAAAAATTATCAAAAGGATAACAAAGATTAAGGTATGTTTGTGTGACAAATTAGTAGAGGATAATGATTTCCTTCTAGGTAACTGAATTGGGAAGATAGCGGGTAGCTAAATTCTCTCGGCAGATTTGGATAGTGTATTTTTCCCAGTTTGATGATTTTCAATCATGTGAACCTAGATCCCTAAGTAGTTTATACCTTTAATATTTCCCCCAAAGCTAAGGAACTACATATGCTTACCCAAGATAAGGCTATATGGCCTAACTTAAGTATCAAATTTCTATTAAGTTAGTGTGGTATTAATTGTGCACACATGTACCTTTGATTGATAAAATGGAGAGATAATTATTACATAAAGCATCTATTTTGTAGCAGTGTTAAAAAAATAAGGTGTGCGTATGTGGGTTTGTGGGGGGGTGTTCTTGACTGATGAAGAGTTTGGGAAGCACTGCCTTGTGAAATTTGCGGAATGTTTAAACCAAAGAAGACCGTAGAATGACTTGATCCAATTTTTTCTTTTATCAGATGAACTACAAAGGAAACTGATTTCTTCCCTCAATTTATATAGAGTTAATACTAGATTTAGTGTCTATGTCTCTAATTGATCCTTTGTATTACTCCATTTGATTCTAGAGGTTATTTTAATGTAAGTTGTGATATCTAAAATTTCAAGACTCTGAAGAGCCATATTATATGAGTAAGGTAGGCAGTTAAGATTTGGATCTTGTGTCACATTAACACTCCATGATTGGTAAGACCAGTATTTCTAGGTTCTTGCTGCTTGGCACACAGTGTAGGTAAACTTTTGTAGTGATGTAGAGATGGAAGCAAATATCATTGAGCTGGCCATGTTCCCACAAACACAGTTTAATTATGCTTATCTGTTTAGAGAGACAACACCCACCTCCCCCGAGTTGTTGCTGCTTTTTAAAACTATGATAGTCCTTCTTACTCCTTAATGAATCTTTCTAATACTATAATTATAACCATCACCAGTACAGCTTACATTTTTTTGTTTGGATTTTTAGTACGTTTAATAATATATAGGACTGTACTTTATATCAAGTAGTTCATGAAATTCCATTCTGTCAATAGATATTTAAGCATCTAAGTTTAATATTAAATCCTTGGTATCTTCCATAATTTTATACACAAGAAAAACATTGAATAATCCGTAGCTAATATATGCTAATGAACATGGTGAGAAACTGCTAGAAAAGGTTGGAAAAAGGAGTCCATTATCATGTTATGTAATTCAGAGTCAAAAGAAACAGCATGTTCTTCCTGAGATGAAAACCTCCTGTTATTTTTCATCACATATACCTGATTTTGGCTAAAATGTAATACACATTGAGTAAGACCAGAGCCTATTTTAATTCTTCTTTTAGATTTATGCTTCTATTTCTACAGTTAATATTCGAAGAATAAAAAAAAAAAAAACAGGAAATAAAAGTAGTTTGAGTCCTAAACAGTCTGAAAGGAAATGGCAAAGCTACACAATTCCATATTTCATGGTTTAGACAAAAGAAAACATTTGGTTTTTTAATAATATCTTCTTAAGAATATTTACACAGTCGATTTAACATTATATCAGTTTATGCCCTTTGTATGTTTTAGATAACATTGTTGAATTTCCTTTGACTTAACACGAGGTGGACTTGCCAGTGTGGTGAGCCTGTGCAGGCAGGCACTCCCTCCTCTATCCCAACAAAAGCCAATTATTAAGCAGCTGTTATTAGTTTACAAAAGGTTTTTCAACACTGTGTGCTTTGACTTCACTTCTCAGTTAGTTTTGAGGAAAACCACATTCCTTAGATTCTCTTCTCTTAACTCTCATTATGCCAACAGAGTATGTTTAGAGCATGTTGTTTTGAAAAACTGGACAAAACCATAATATAAACATAATTTGCAATATTTGTGGCTACCTACAAAGCTTATTTCGTATTGGATACAGAAAATCTATAAATCTGAAAACAAAGGCACTTTGTGCAAAGTCATGCTCTTTAGGCTGCTTTCTGTAACTCTCAGAAAAAGGAAAACCCCAAACAACTTTGGTGACCCGAATCTAAGTCTGCCAGCTTTCGCATTCAAAGTGGGTAAATGGCCACCTTTTAAACAATCAAATATTGTTTGGGTCAGATAAACTATGGCAGAGAAGCAATAGATCATCTGTCCCACCTGTGGACCAGTGCCAGAAGGTGTCTGCCCTCAGAGCCCAAACAGTCATAAACCAAATCTATTTTGTATCTTGCTTTTTGGCACCCACCACTCTCAGCACAGAATGAAAGTGTTTTTTGTCAGTTAAGACAAGGTGGGGAAAACAAGTGAGCATGTACATAATACCTGATATCCTATTATTTTTACTCACAGATCGTATAGACCTCAGTTAGTTTTATTCAAAATACTTTAATAGTATGCTCAGATAAAAAAGATACCCTCAACTTCCCTCTCACAGTAAAAATTCATATTGTAATGTCTATGGTGCATGTATAATTTTGAAGAATGTATATACAACATATACTTAGGAATTTGTGAGTGATTATATATTAAAAGATTACTTGGAAAGGAATTATTTCAAACAACGATTGCATTTTCTCGCAGAAAAGAGACTGTGAATACTTGCTTAGGTTGTCATAGCAGACTTCCAAACCCCACTGAACTTGGACTATAGCTGCATAGTGGTTAAATATGGTAAATTAACTACATTTGTTCTATGAGAAAACAGATTCTAAGTTACAAACAACTGAGGCATAAAGACTATGTCTGTGGAAGAAGTGAGACCTTGTGTATTTGTATTCCTTTCACCAGACTCCTCAAGGGGGCTGAACTTTTGGGGTTCCAGGATTCCTAGAGAAGGGACAGAAGGTTACATTATCAGATGTGAGCATGGCCAGGTGAAATTTGGTGGTTTTTAAGGGGGAAATGATTTCCAGTGCAAAGCAACTGTCAAATTTTGATGAAGTGGGTTTTCCTTGCTAAAATGCTTATTTGCCAATTGGTAAATTGGATGTGTAGGATCATATTACCTAGGAAACAGTTGTTATGGAGTCTCTTTCTACTTATGTCTTTTATTTTCATGCTTGTAGTATAGTGCATAGAACATAAGGCATGAAGTAGTTACAGGAAACCCAAACCAAACACTGAGCCAACACCACCAGGAGGGCAATTAATGTGTAATGGGTAATGCGAAGAGTATCATGTAGTTTCAGGGTCAGTCTATTGGTGGTCTCCTCTCTCCCCAAAATAGTCCCCAATCCAGAGGTTTCTCTTCTCACTGAAGGGAACAGAGTACATTATCCTTGGGACAGGGATGGTCAGCACAACAAGTGCATACAGAATGCAAAAAGCACTGGAATGCTGTTTGCAAAAAACAAATGACAGCTACACTGTCACTATGGAGCAGGGGTGTACCATTGAGCCAATTAAAGAAAAGTCACTTCAAAATAGGGAGTAATAATATAAAAAAAAGCAAAGAGATTTTGTAAAGCATTTAAGAAGTAAACAAATCATCCTTTGTAGTTGCTATATATAAATTTGTATATAAAGTTAACTTTAAGTAAGCATAAAACCAGGTAGCGGTTGGGGCACCTGGGTAGCTCAGTCAGCAAACGTCTGCCTTCGGCTCAGGTCATGCTCTCAGGGTCCTGGGAATGGAGCCTTTTCATTGGACTCTCTGCTCATGGTGGAGGGCGAGGGGGGACTCTGCTTCTCCCTCTCCCTCTGTGCTCTCCCTCTCTCTCAAATAAAATCTTAAAAACAAAACCAGGTAGGGGTTCCTCTCAAAGTAGTAGCAAAAAGAATATGTTATTCCAGTAGATACCAACAAAGAAAAGAATTGCACAGGGCACACAAAAGAAGATCACCAGACAAGAACAGCAGAAGAAAAGTCTCTAAAATTTACCCAGAGAACATCGCCTTCATCTCTCTGGCTAAAGGCTTTACCTGGTTCCTTATATGGGGTTGACTAGCAAATTTACATCAGAGCTCTCCTGGGGATTGTAATATGTATTTGTGTTGAAGTTTAAGACATTTCACACTTTTTTAAAAAAAGATTTTATTTATTTATTTGAGAGAGAGAGAAAGACCACGAGCGAGCGAGGGGGCCATGGAGAGGAGGGACAGAGGGAGAAACACACTCCCCCACTGAGCAGGGAGCCTGACTCGGAGCTTGAGCTCCCAGGATTCTGAAATCATGACCTGAGTCAAAAGCAGATGCATAACTGACTGAGCCACCCAGATGCCCTACCTTCAGGCTTTTTCATCCATTCTCACTAATCCTTTCTTCATAAATTCCAGAAGTACAGACTCCTGACGAAATTGATATCTGAGCTAGTCGGCCTCTATGTGTCTATTATGGTTAAGATCTTAAGACCCAGAGTAGGAAAAAACCAGGTGTGTGGAACTCAAATAGAATTTTGCTCTAGCAAGATTTGGCTTTGACAACTGTATTAACACAGTACATTTGTTTGCTACCTTCAAGGCTGAGTTATTGACTCTTGATTATTTTCCTATTACTGTAATAATGAGATCCCTTTGTGGACTAAAATCAACATAGCTTTTATGATAAATCTGAAGTTGTTATTATTTCCTCCCCTTTTCTACCTGGGTTTCCATAGCTGCTATTACTCACATAATTCAGCTATATCCTCAACTTATCCTGTTTCATCTGGATATTATAGGAATGAAGAGTAGTTAAGTCTGAATATACAAACTTGCTGACTACACAGCTGGATACGTCCAGATATTGTTGACTATATAAAATTAGAGAAATATTAACTAGTAGAGATCTTAGAAAAAAAGTCAGACTGAGAAAGACAAATACCATATGATTTCACAGATATGTGAAATCTAAAAAACGAACAAATTAATAAACAAACATAAAGCAGAATCAGACCTATAAGTACGAACCGATCATTGCCAGAGGGAAAGGGGTGAAGTGTGGACAAAATGGATGAAAGGGGGAAGGAGATACTGGCTTCAGTTACAGAATAAGTAAGTAACAAGAATAAAAGGCACAATATAGGGAATATAGTCAATGATACGTAATAGCGTTGTATGGTGACCAATAGTAGCTACAGTTATAGTGAGCATAGCATATGATATAGAGAAGTTGAATCATTATGTTGTATACCTGAAACAAATATGACATTGTGTGTTTACTATACATGTATTTAAAAACATTTTTTTAAAGCTAGTCTAGCTTCCACCAAATTAAGGAATCCTTCTATAGGACCTGACCTCGATCATCAGTAGTACTGAGGTTCCATTGAGAGACTGCTGGCTTTATTAGGGAAGGCTTCTTACAGGACCATCCAGGGTATTTTCTGTAAGTTCTCACAGTGGTCCTTATTTAGGGTCTTGGAAACTCAGAATAAACTTTTTATAAGATAGACCTTCAAATATTTGTAGATGATTAGCCAGTTTATTCTCGTCTTCTTAGACAAAACACCAATGAACCCACAAACTCTGAGTCTCTAGACATCCTTTAGTTTATTTCATCTCTTTGAGTTAAACCTCAGTTTGTCAATGTGCTACATCAGGACTGTTGTCTTCAAGTAGCCTGACATTGGATATTACAGTAAGATGATCCCTCTTACTTTCGACAACACCTGGATTCAGACTATATCAGTTCAAATAAGCTCACAGCATGTTATGTCCTTATGGTCAGTTGAACATACATTGTGGTCAACTGAACTCTTCAGGCTTCTTTCAGAGCAAATGTTTTCAAACCTGAACTGCCATATCCTGCAATATGTAATTAAAAAATAAAAGGCATAATTTTATATTACACATGATAAAGTGCATCTCTTGGCTTCATCATGACATTCCGTTAATTGGAGATCCCACTGAATCCAGATGCAATATATTTGCTTTCCCTTCCATTATGATGTTATTTACAAGCTTGATGAGCCCGCCTCCACGTCTTTCCTCAAGTCACTGGTCAATAGCACGTGAATTTATCTTCCCTGTAGGTTGTCTACTAACATGTACCCATTGGCTTAGTTTCTACAAGGAATGTATGTTACTGACACTTCTTCATTTCAAAACAGATGTCAAGAGAGTTTCTATCAAGTACATTCTTTAATTCAAATTACAGTATATCCATGATGTTTCCTGTCCCCTGACAATCTTGTTTAAAAGCTAATGAGCTGGGGATGTCTTGGTGGCTCAGTGGTTGAGTGTCTGCCTTTGGCTCAGAGCGTGATCCCCAGAATCCCAGTATTGAGACCCACATCAGGCTCCCTGCAAGGGGCCTGCTTCTCTCTCTGCCTATGTCTCTGCCTCTCTGTGTGTGTGTCTCTCATGAATAAATAAATAAAATCTTAAAAAAAAAAAAAGGTAATGAGCTGGGGTACCTGGGTGGCTCAGTCAGTTAAGCATCTGCCTTTGGCTCAGGTCATGATCCTGGAGTCTCAGGATCAAGCCTGCATCGGGCTCCCCACTGACTGAGGTGTCTACTTCTCCCTCTGCCACTTATCCTGCTTATGCTCTGTCTCACTGTCTCTCAAATAAGTAAATAAAATATTCTAAAAAAATGTGAGGTTATTTTATCATGACTTTTCTTTTGGGTATTTGCTGGCATCACAATTTTCTTTTTTTAAGATCTAAAATTGCAAAGATGTATATCGACTTACTGAACTATAGTGGAATTCATTCCTTTTGCTCTTAGATGACCAGGAAAAAGGAGTTTCTGACACTCTTTCTGTTCTTCAATTTTCAAAGATCTCATACATTGGTTATATAATCACACCTGTGCATTCTTTCAGTTGTCTGGGAAGCAATTCATGTGGTCCCAGAGAATGGGATTTCTTTAAATTAAGTATTCTTTGGCTGTCATTTCATGGCTTTAAGTACATTTTAAAACATATTTGTTTACCACTCTCTGGATTAAAGAGTACTTGATACAGAAAGTGGTAACAAAATAGAAGATGAGTGGAGACTTTCTTCTGTTACTATAATATCTTCTTTATATATAGTTCATCTCTTTCTTACTGGATCATTATCTTGTTACACATTTAAAATTACCCATTTCTTAATCTTTTTTTCATTATTTCTGTTTTTCTGGATCCTTTTAAATACTTTTCAGAAACAATTTTGGTAGGTTTGACATACTTTTGTATTCATCCTTGCTTATATATGTCCTATATGTTTTATATTTTTATACATCTCATCACGTACTTTTCTTTCTCATCTTAAATATTGAAAATTAGGTCAATAGATTGTGATGAATTCATTTTTAATTTTTTGACAGTTGAATCACCTTTAGTTTTCTATCATTTATTTTTTTGTCCTTGGCATTTGAGTCTAACATATATGTAATCCTATGTACAATATATCTTTTTTTTTTTTAGCCCCCTTTTACTTTTCCTAGTAGTATTCTCAATTCTAAGGTTACACAAGCATGGATGCCTAAAGATTCTATAATTTTCCCAGACATAACTCTTTTTTTTTCTTAGAGGTCAACTTTGTTTTTTTTCTTAGAATCATCATGTTTGCCTCTGAGGCATCAGCACCAGTGGGGCTGCAAAGAAGTCTGGGTCCCAGCTCAGTGGTGCTCTCCTCTGGTGTCTAGGGAAACAATATCAGTCAAACAACACCCCTTATCAAGTGGTCTAGGTCCCAACTCTTCAGGGTTCCTCCTCCAAGCTTCTATGTTTTAATAAACTCTTCCATTTGTTTCCTCGTTAGGGCATGGTCGCTATTTCCTGCAGTTTCTTCCTTCATAACACCTCACTATCCTTTGTATTAAATTCTTTCTGTTAAAATAACTGGAGGACTTCTATTTCTTGACTTCTATCTCTGAGCAGTACAAGCACCATTGGCACAATCACCAATTCATTCTCCATTTCTTTCTTTTTTAAAGATCTTATTTATTTCTTCATGAGAGATATACACAGAGATGCAGAGACATAGACAGAAGCAGAGACATAGACAGAGGGAGAAGCAGGCTCCTCACAGAGAGCCCAACGTGGGACTCGATCCCTGGACCCAGGATCACACCCTGAGCCAAAGGCAGACACTCAGCTGAGCTACCCAGGTGTCCCTCATTCACCATTTCTTTCTTCCTTGTCCTAAGGCACAGCATTCAAATGAAAGCAGAAATGAACACATCTTTTATTACCCATAGGCAATCAGCTTTGTATCTAAAATATTCTGCCCCAGGGTGCCTGGCTGGTTCAGTCAGTGGAAAGTGTGACTTTTGATCTTGGAACTGTAAGGTTGAGCCCCACTTTGGGTGTAGAGATTGTTTAAAAATAAAGTCTTTAAAATATATATATATATATATATATATATAATCTTCTGCTTGACTCTTAGATTCATGCTCAAGTATATAAACAACAGTGAAAAGCTTCACTCGAATCAATATATTTTACAATGTTTATTAAAGTCCACTGAAGCAGTTTCTGCTTTTTTTCTCTTATCTCAGTCTTGCCTTCACCAAACTCATTACACTGGCTTTTATTCTGTGGCCTCTTTGAATTAGTTTTCTTCTGACTTTTCTCCTGTGTTATTTCTTCACTTATGTCAAGGGAAATTTCTTTCTTTCTTTTTCTTTCTTTCTTTCTTTCTTTCTTTCTTTCTTTCTTTCTTAAGAAAGAGAGTGAGGAGGAGGAGGAAAGGGAGAGGGAGAAGGAGAGAGAGTCTTAAGCAGACTCCTTGCTGAGTGCACAGCCTGAGACTGGGCTCGATTTCACAACCCTGAGATCATGGCCCGAGCTGAAACTAAGAGTCCTCCACTTAACCAGCTACACCACACAGGCACCCCAAGAGAAATTTATTTTTAAGATATTTCAAGAAAAAGGCATATTTTCTTAACTTAGCTCTAAACCAAGCAGGGATAGCAGTAGTGCACTTTTACTGAATAGGATTGGATGAAAATTCAGAAGGAAACCTACTATGTAATGATCAACAAGTTACTGGAAGTACCTAATAAGGTATGTATATCTGCTAAGTCTCTGAATGATCTAAACTCCGTAATATAAAAAAATAAAATAAAAAAAATAAAAATAAAATAAACTCCGTAATAGTTTTCTGACTACTTACCCTTATGAAACTACTTCTACATATGTCACAATCAATGTTTGTTCATAGAATGAGAGTGAGAGTGATAATCCTAGGCAATGGTTCTCAAATATTTTTGTTTCACTAATACTTTATACCTCTAAAAATTATTGAGGACCTCAAAAACTTATTTATGGGGATTATATTTATTATATTTACTGAGTTAGAAATTCTTAAGAATTTAAAAAAATATTGTAGGGGTGTCTGGGTAGCTCAGTCAGTTAAGTGTTCAACTCTTGATCTCATCTCAGGTCTTGATCTCACAGTTAGGAGTTCAAGCCCCACATTGGGCTCCATGCTGGGCGTGGCATCTACTTTAAAAAAAAAAGAGTTTTAAAAATATTATAGTTTATTTTAAAGTAATAAAATAACATCAGTGAAATAAGTTTAAGAAAATAATGATATTTATGATTTTTGCAAATCTCATTAATATCTGGCTCAGTAGAAGATAGTATTTTATCTCTCATATCTGCTTTGCATTTGGTCTTTCATAATATGTTGCTTTGGTTGAAGTATATGAAGAATCCAGCCTCAAACAGATATCTAGTTTGAAAAGGGAAGAGTATTTTAATAACATTTTCAGATAATTGTGGGTATTCTTTGATATTACACCAAAACTCGACAAGCGATAGTTTCTTAATGTTTAGTTGTATATGGGATCTTAAAGCATATTAACAAACTTTATCTACTCTATGCATTATAATCTATTGGTCTCTCTTGCACTTTTACCCATGCTTGATTTTGTAAAATGATATAGTTGTTGTTGAAAACTCTTGATTCTCTGAGTTAATGCAGTCCTCCCTCTTAAATGTTGACATATTTTGCTATACAATATAAAAATTACTTTTCTTAAAATAACACACTGAGCTCATTTGAAAATGCCTTCAGTATTGAGAACTATCAAACTCATGGTGGCAAATGTGAGTTTTCAAAATTCTAATTTTTTTACTCATTTAGTTTTATTTTATTGGCAACAAGTCTGAAAAATCTTTTTTTTTTTTCCTTCTTGGAATGATTGGCATACTTCTTTGATTTTGTAGAAATTATCAGCCAAATGCCTAACTCTGCATCTTGATAGCTTGTATGCCAATCATTCTTTCAAGTAAAAGTAGTATTCCATGGAAACAAGGAAGCTTATTCTGTTAGCAACTCAAAAAATCGGACATGTGCTATTACTTGGGAACATTCATTGCCCTTCATTACATGGCAGAAGTGCTTTATGTGTACTACCTATTACGTCACATAGAATATTTAAAAAGTGTCAAGATTTAGGAAAACTGACATGGTTGTTATTGTTTCATAAATGAATTCTTCATTGAAACCATTGTTTTACAAAATTGCAAATGTGTAGACATGGTGTTTGATGCAGTGGCCTTAGTGTAGAGGCACAAGCAGTTTTGCCTGCCTTTGCTGTTGTATCATCAGTGCAAATGTCAACAAAGCAAAAGAGGCAAATAACATTTGGTTGTAATTATAAAAATAATTTTGACCTCACGAACCCCAGAAAAGTCTCAGGGACCCCCAGAGGTCTACAGAAAATACTCTATGGACTGCCACACCAAAACAGTATGTTGTTTCCACCTGCTATTCAAAAACTCTCAAAGGTAAAATACTAATTCATACCATTGGTTTAAAACACACATAGTTTTTTATATTCCCAATAGTTTAGCCAATTAGAAACCATCCATTTTTAGTAATATGACATTTATTTAATACTACATTTTATGGCTAAAGTGGCAATAAATAACCAAAAACAGCCTGGAGAAAGTGGCATACATATTTGTTGGGTGTCATCAAAAGAAAAACCTAGCTCTAGAAAAATTTTTTTCCTATAGCACATACTGTATATGTATACTTTGCATTGGAAATTAGAAAGCTTTTAATTTCCCCTTTACATACATTTATTTTCATCATGTTTGCTTCTTTATCACTTAGCTACTCTACTTACGTCATTTTTACTAAAGATTTTTTGAAACTCATTAAAATCATGAGTTTATGTCAGTAAATGATAGTCCTTTTACCTAAACAAAAGTGTATAAATTGTACTTCATTATATTTATGGTAGGTGGGAAACTCAAGCAATATTTTCCCATTCTGACGAGTGTAGTCAGAATCTATGTTTTTATCAAAGAAAGAAAGAAATTCTCTTTACAAAAGGTAATAAAAACTAGGCTTCTGTTCTGAATTTGCAAGTAGTCCTTTCTTGACACAGATATGAACTGCTGCTATCTTAAATCTTATGCTCCTAAAGGAAAGTGTGCCAACTCACTCTCTTCCTTTCTTTATTCTTATCCCTGCACATATAAATCCATTCTGTGCATGCTTTCCAGAAGTTTCTAGACATTTTTCAGAATAATAGTGACAAACAATGGACTAGATTACTGAAAAGATGGGGAATGTTGGTATAGTAGTTGTAATTTCTACAGTGCTGAGCAATAGCACAACATAGGAGAATGCAATCTTCCCAGAATCAGTTTTATTTTAGATGAGAACAATCTTAGTAAATCTGATAAGTTAACAAAAATAAAACCTTCTGGTTACTTCAGATAAAGTGGAAGGAAAACAAGCTCTTTCGACTTCCTCTTATTTTAAGGAAAAGTCACAGGGGAATCATTTCACTTTGCAACTTTGATATACTTAGATGAATTTTCAGTACCTCACATATTTTCATCCTGAAATCTAAAATCATTGTTAAGGAGTTATAGTGATCACACACAGCATGCATGGAGAAAAATCTGTCTAGGAGAGTGTAAAGCACTAATAATTGATATAATTTTTAATTTTAGAGTCTTTATATGAGAATCTCATTAGAAACACTGTGTTGGGATATAAAACCCTTTTGACAGATTTTACCAAGTAGATCTGATTACCCTTTCTTTTGCCAAGCCCAGCAATATGCAGCATTGTCTAAAGCTGCCAATGCACAACCAAGCTGTGAGCTGATGGAAAACATCAGCCAAGAGATTCACCTAGAATCCAGCTAACAGTGGGCATCCCCTTTCACACAAAAGCATCAGAAGACCCATAGTTCTAGGGGCAAAACTGCCAACTCCGACAAACCATATAGAGAATGACAGTGGCCGACACCACCATTGGCAGTCCTTATCTTTCCAAGCGATGGGAGATTCATTATTCATTTTTGTCTTTTTGAAGCTACTCAAAAAATAGTGTGTGAAATCATAATCAGCAGCATGATAATATATACAAGTAATAGAGTTAGATTTTGAATAAAAGAGGTTAAACAGCTTCATAAGGGAGGGTTTCTCCTCAAGAATTACCTTCCTAAATATTTCACCTGAGGCTAGTCTCTTGCTTTTACTACCTTACATAATCATGTCTGCATCCTGTCTTTCCTCACATATGGCATTCCTCTCCCCATTTAGAGGGGGAAATAAAGAAAAATGTTTCCTTGCAAAATTCTTTTGCTCTGTGTTGAGACGGCAACCAACCCAGCTGTCAGCAGAGCCTGCTTGGTGCTTCAGAAATGTGTATCAGCAGAACACATTCCATCCCGTGTGCCAGGGTAAATTAAAAGAGAAGCCAGCTGCGTAATTATTGGTTCTGGTAAGGAGAGAGGAGTTGACCTCAGCACTCCCTTTTCTCTCTCTGCGCATTTCCCCTTCCCTTTTTACCTTCCTTCTTTTATTGATTCTTTCACCTTTCTAGGGCTGGTGCCACTGAACTTGGAACTAACCAATTATTACTATGTGAATTATGATGTTCAGTGCAACTCCTAATCTGCAAGGAAGAATTAGAACCTGTTCCCTCTTATCTCAAGAGCAGTAATTTTCAAACACTGGTGTGGTATGTAGATCATCTGGGACTTTGCAGCTCCTGGGTGAGGCAGGGGATCTTTATTTATATAAATAAAGGTAATTTTGACTGAAGAGATCCTGAGACTAACTCTAAGAAAAAATTAAAAACTATTTTCACTCCCTTCCCAGGGCATCATCTAGTCTTGGGATAGGGTAAGGAGAAATTGGAAACGATGTCTGGGGAACCTGATTCAACATCCATCCTCCTTGACAATTGTATCTCTAGACCAGGAGTTCCCAATCTTGGTGCTACCATAGAGTCACTTGGGGAGGTTTTTCTTTTTTTTTAATGCAAATAAATGCTCAGACCTACCCCCCCCCCCCCAGATGCTAATTTAAAGGCATTGGTATTTTATATAAAAATAAACTCCTGAAGTGACTTTATTATTAGGTCTAGAGTAAAGGTTCCCAAAGTGTGGTCCCCAGAATCACCATCACTTGAGAAAGTGTTAGGAAAATTTTTAGACTCACCCCAGACCTACTAAATCAGGAATTCCAAGGATTGGAACCAGCAATCCGTTGTTAAGGAGACTTCCAGGTGATTCTCATACATGCTAAAGTTTGGGAACCACTGCTCTAGACCAAACTTCAAATGTGGACATGTAGGTATCATTCCAGTGAACGATAGATCAGCTGTGTTTTCCTTCTCCATATTAGCATTTTTTTTTTGCACACACCCCTTCACAAAGAATCCACTGTCATTCCTAACATAAAGGTTTATTTTCTGGAAGAAGAACATTTAATAATAATAATAATAGTAATTTAATAAATTACAGTGAGATAAAGGAATCAAAACCCCCTGAGATATGTAGGGTCCAGTTAACCGTGATGCTCATTGCTACATCACTTTGAAAGTCAATATTCTTCTAAAACAAATGTGAGAAAGTCAGTGATGAATCAACTGCAGGAAGGCAGATGATGAACCCAGATTTACATTATTTCTCCTTTCTCCCTGCAATATGACATGAGAAGAGTTGGAAATACAGAATTCAATACATTAAGCAGCCTTCTAAATAGTAGATTTCTTTTGAATTCAAGTTCTAAAGTTTAATAAACGAAGTAGTGGCATTTTGGGGCATTTATGTAATACGATGTTTTATGTAAGAGTCTAGAGCTTTACAAGTATCAAATTATTTAATCTCTACCACAACATTTGTGGTAGATATGGCTTTAATATGAACAAGGAAAGCAAAGAGGGGAAAGATGGAATAATTTGCCCAAGATGACACAGCTATAAAGAGCCTGAGCCTGTGCTCTTTACTACTACACTATAAATCACAGTTGCTGGTGCATTTTTTAATGTCTTGAAACTTTATTTTGTTCAGAACCACTTTTTCTTCATGACCTCAATTTTTCTTCCTCTTCCCTTAGTGTCTCCCTTTTTTGCATTTGTTTGTAACTCTTTTGTTATTACTTGGGAGAAACATCTTATATCACTTCTGTTTATGACTTGCAATGTGATTTTTCTCTTTTTAATCAGTTGGGAAAAAGTAACTGAAAAAAATCTGCCCTTTCAATCACAGGATGTTTTGAGTCCTTTTGCTTTAACGAAGTTGAGATATTTGAATAAGTAAAGAGAAGTGAACATAATTCACTTTCAAATTTTCCAAGGCAACATTAGCAGCTTCCTCTGCTTCTTTTGAGAAAGATGAATTTGGCTATTTGAAGGAAATCCCCACCAAATTTAATCCCTTTCCCAGGATTTGTTTCTCATATTATTTATCACATTGATAGGTTTCTACATATTATGGGTTTGGCAAAGACATATGGAAGGTCCAGAAAACTAATCTCGTCATACTTCAGTGTCAAAAAAGGCAGAGAAATCCAAGCTGTCAGGTGTCAGAAGAAGTCTACACCTTATAAATTCTTCACCCGGTTTTATAAACCTACTGCCTTTGAATAAACATTCAGTTTTCTCATTTGTGATTAACAGTGTGGTGGTTTCTCGCACCACAGCCTACATTTTTCAGAAAAATAAAGATTGAGAACAAAGGAGAGTGAGAGAAGAGTGTTTTATTTTAATCCTAAACCAAATATATCACAATTATGTTATATATTGAAAGATTAAAATGAACTGGATCAATCTAATGAATAATAGGATTTAGCTCTGCTTCTTTCATATGGGATTGAGGTTGGAGAAATCTGTTTGGAGTTCTAATTGCAGTTAGTAAGAGCTGATTAATCTAAATGATGAAGTTTTGGAATATAGGTGAGGTCTGGAGCCAACAACCAAGAAAATTCTTGAGACATCTTTGGTGCAAAACGGTGGTTTTATTAAAGCCCAGGGACAGGACCCGTGGGCAGGAAGAGCTGCTGCCCCAGGCCTGTGAGGGGTGACTGATTATATACCTGGGAGTTGGGAGGGTTTTGGGGATAGTGTTGTCTCTAAGGAATTTTGGAAGCAAGGTTTCCAGGATGCTAGCTCTTGTTGGGGAAAGATCATATATTATTGTCTGATTAAACCTTAATCATGAGACCCTTCAGATGTATATCAGTGGGTTGTGCTTGGGGGATGATTGCCAACATGTTTCTTGGGGGTTTAGAGATAAAGGAAATTTCTAAAGGAATTTTTATACATTAAAACAGACTCACAGGATCCTGGGGGTCAGGCTAAGATTGCCTTTTGCCCTTAGCCAAGTATTAACATGGAGGCAGTTGAGTTTGTAGAGGAATGTCCCTCTGCCTGTTTCAAGTACTTGTCAGTGTGCTGCTCCAGGCTCGTGCTTTGTCCTCAGCTAGTCCTCTGTTCCCCCATCATAAGGACCTATACGTTCAACCTCTCTCATTCTTTCTCCCTTTAGATTTTAATTTCTTTTTTACCTCTGGGTATGGATAAGTCTAAAGGGTATTGTAGTGTTGGGGACTAAGTTGGTTGGAGGACCCACCTTTCGGACAGATCCTCAGGAATTCACTACCCTCTCTCCTGGGTTTAATCCCAACGTGTTTGTGACGAGTCATTTATACATCTTGGTACAATTGAAAGAGCACACATTCCAGAAGGTATATCGGCTTGTGTATGAATCCTGACTGACACCAACTTGTTGTATGACTTCAGAAAACTACTTAATTCTTCAAACATTCTTCATCTGTGGAAAGAAATTACAAATACTGACTTTGTAAGATTGTTATGACTAGTCTCTGATTGATAACAACAGCAGCAGCAAACAAGAAGAGAGCATCACAACAGCCAAACACTATTCTGAAATACTGGTCATGATGTTAGCTCAGTGAATATGAAGAGAAAGTTCTGCTCCTTAACCTCCCAAACTGCCAGCAGAAGAGTCTAGATATTTTGAAACCACTTAAAAGCATAAAGTTGAACACAAATCAAAATGGCTGCACTAATGCTTCAGTGAATCTCAATTTTAAAGTCAGCTTTTTCCTCTCTTCTACAAACCTCCCCTCCTCCCTGCTTACCCTTTTGTTTCAGGAACCTGGTACCACCCTAAAGACATGACAAAGGAGGCTGGTAGCACGTACACAATTTCCTTCAAAACCAGCTAGAGCTTGTATTTCCTTATGAAACACCCCAGTCCCTTCCTTCAGGGAGGCTTGCAGTGTTTTTGAAGGCCTGAGCCTGCTGCAGCCTCCTTTGCTGGGCAAAGCAATACAGCTATTGTTCCTAAGTATCCCAAACTCTGTCTTCGTGTTATACTTTGGCTTGGAAGCATGGAGGTTAGTTTTTGACAACAATTTAGCGATGTCAGAGAACGTTTTCTAAATAATCAGCTACTAAAGAACAATCTCTGAAGCTCTGAGCTGGGTAAGGTTAACATTTTCCTCTGAATATGTGTTTTTGCAACCTCTATTAATTTCTAACAGAGTTATGCAAATTTCTCAAAGGACCTATCTGGCCTTAAGTCATGAAAATCTGGGGATCTGTACTCTTTTAAGTATGTTTTGATTTGACACTGGCTGTGCTTTGGGCTAGATCCATGCTTCTCAAGACAATGTGTGACTACATGCCTAACCTCAGTGAATGCAAATGGCCAAAGTCCTGCACGTTGCTAGGAATTCTAATTGAGTTTTATAATATGTAAAATTTTCTTGGTATTATCAACATTTCATCAGTAGTTGAACAATCTGGTTTTTATCAATTCAGAAACACAGCTTATCTGTACACAGCCAGAAAGTGAGCAGAATATCTCCAGGAAAAAAAAAATTATACTTTCAGATTAATTCTCTCTTGGAAAACAAAAATAACAGGAGTTAGTAATTTATGGCCAAGGAATGCAAACACAGAGAATCAGTCTTTCTGGGGAGAAGTAAAAGAATATTCATTTTATTCTGTTCTTTAACTTACTGTAAAATGGCACTTGATAAAGTTGTGTCTGGGGCAGATTTTTACTACACATGCTTTGCAATCAAAGTGATTAAAAAAAAGTTAAAAAATATTTTTTTTCTGTTCTTTTCAGTAGTTATTCTCCTATTGTTTTGAAGTGTTGAATGTTAGATATTACCACACATCTGCAAGTGCAGAGTATAGAAGATTAGCTTACTTAGATCAGCCAAAAAGTCGGCAATGCACCCTGATGACCCACATCTGTTCTCTTCTTTGAGCCAATTCCACATAATGTGAATGAGTCAGAGAAAAACATGCTGGTTCAGTCAACAGCAGCTCTTTTTCTTCATTTTAGTAATGACTGGGACTTAGAGCTGGAAATGGCTTAAAAATATGTATCTAGTCCTTTCCCTGCCTGAAGGCAAGCATATGGTAAAGAGTATTTTCATCATGAACCATCTACAAAAGAAAGTTTACAACTTCCTTGAACACTTGAACACATTCAAGTGTCTAGCATCCACACATTGTCATTTTTCCATTCTCTTTTTTGCCACTTTATATTGTGACTGTTGAAACTTGTACTTACTGAACTGTACCCAGCTCCCAGCAGAAAGGGACTGCCACTCCTCCTTCCAAGTGGTTTAACACTGTCACTGCTTAAGGAAGCTCAGAGTGCGTGACATTTAAAAAAAATCATGCCAGTGCATTTGTGGTGTTAAAAAAAAAAAAAAAAGCATGGCTCATGTTAACAGTCACAGTCATTTATCTCTTTACAAAAACATTTAGTGTCTGCTTCTGTGTCCTCCTTTTTTGTTGTGCTGTTTCATGCCCTCTTCATGTGCTCTTTTATACCTACAAGTGTGTGGAAAAAAGAAGTACACGCGTGTGGAGAGTAACAGACAGTGCTATGCCTTTTCTTCTGCTCCCTGGAGATGTCAGGACATGTCACTAGAGTTGGTGCTCCTTGAGGTAACATAATCCCACAGTGTAGGAGTTTTACAGCCTAGGGAAGGAATGCCTCCAACACCTTTCCTAAGGGCAGACGCACACCCTGAGGTCATTTGCTTGTTTTCCTGCGCAAGACAGTCTTCTTTTAGAAGACTTTAAATCATTTAGTGAATGAAAAAAAAAAAAAAAAAGAAAGAAAGAAAATGATGAGCTAATGTGGCTATAATAAAAGCATACAGAGGGAAGGAAGGAGTTTCCCTGCACTGCAACATGGCCTCTAAATTTGGTAATACACTTGCATTAACAAACACACTCAACATGACAAACGTGAAAGTATTGGTACTTGTTTGGCGATGAGAAAGTAGGGCCTCAGTCATTTTTTCCTGTGTTTTTTGTTTTTTGTGTTAAACCTGTTCCTCACCTATCTTGAGTCAATTGTGGGAAGGACTAATGGAAAGTAAAGAATAGATTGAAAATGAGGTGAGTATACCAAGTGTTTGCTCAGATCAGATTCCATTCTCATGAGCAAATATCCTAAAACCTTCATTTATTTGCCATTGAGCCTAAAAGTACCTGATGTCACAAGAATAAAGTAACTCATACGTGTTTAAAGATACTCAGCTTCTGTTTTATTTGTTGTAACTTCTAGATACAATTCTGGGTAAAGTTACCTAAGGGAATTATGCTTTTTGCAGTTTTCAAGTGACAAACTTAACTCAGTCTTAAACGAAACATGAACTTCCTGGCCCATTTGACCAAGAATTCCAGGAGGTAGATATGACTTTAGGTATGGCTGATTTAAATATTTGTTTTCCAACAGCATCCTCCAGGATCTCTCTCTTTCTCTGTCAGCTTTGCTTTCTTTTGCATGGGCTTTATGCTAAGGAAATTAGAAAAGGGGACACATCTCTGCAGTGTCACAATACAAAAAAAAAAAATTTTTTTTATTTGCTGACCTGCCTGGAAGTAGTCCTGGGGTTGTGACTTTTTTGTCCTGATTGGACTCATATAACCATCCCTGAATATTTCAGTGGTTATGGAATATATCTGAATGAGCCCAGCTCCCTGTTTCCAATCTGCTCAAGATGGTAATGGTAGTAGTCTGTATGGAATGAGGAATCTGCCAGGTGAGAGGACCCCTGGACTAAGAGACCAACAAAATTTTATCCCCAAAATACAGACCCCCTGTAAGAAGGATTAACCACAGAGCTCAGGAAGCATTTCTAGTAGAGTGTAAGGCAAAAACAACCTCTTTAACAAACTGTTACCACTGGTCCAGTGTGTAGTACTGGCTTCTAAAATTCTCATTGCATTATACTTAGGCCGTCTCACTTTCTTGGTGCCTATACCAAGGCTATTGAAACTTTCTTTATCTGTAGCTACACTGCAGGACTTATGAATTTTCCATTTACCCCATGTAGGAGCATTCCATATGCAGACAGGCCTAACTCTGGGCTAACATATGAGAACAACCTCAAGCAGGTAATTAATTACCCATAGGAAACTCAAAATAGTCTAACCAGAAGAAAGGAAACTGGTAAGAAAAGGGAAGATACCTATGTTAGTACGTATTAAAAATACTGTTTGAAAGCATTATCAAAGCTAATGTGCTTTTATTATTTTTTAAAATAAAAAAATAATAAAAATAAATTTAATAAATAATAAAAATTTATTTATTTATTCATGAGAGACAGAGAGAGAGAGAGGGAGAGAGAGAGATGCAGAGGCATAGACAGAGGGAGAAGCAGGCTCCCTCCAGGGAGCCTGATGTTGGGACTCGATCCAGGACTCCGAGATCATGACCTGAGCCAAAGGCAGGCGCCCAACTGCAGAGGCAACCAGGCATCCCATTTTTATTATTTTTTAAAGTATAGTTGACATATAATATTAGTTTCAGGTATATGACATAGTGATTCAATAATTATATATGTTGTGCAGCACTTACCATGATAAATATAATACTATCACCATGCAAAGTTATTACAATAGTATTGATTATATTCCTTATGCTGTACTTTTCATCCCTTTTATTATTGTTTTTATACCCAGAAGTTTGTACCTCTTAATCTCCTTCACCTATGTTTCTTACCCCTCCATCTCTAACTTCTTTGGCAACGACCAGTTTGTTCTCTGTATTTATGAGTCCATTTTTATTTGTTTTTTAGATTCTGCATGGTAGTGAAATGATACACTTTTTTTTTTCCTGTATGGCTTATTTCAATTAGCATAATACTCTCTAGGTCCATCTATGTTGTGAATGGCAAGATTTAATTCTTTTTTATGGTTAAGTAGTATTCCATTGTATATATGGACTACATCTTCATCCATTCATCTGCTGATGGACACTTAGGTTGCTTCCATGTCTTGGCTATTGTAAATAATGCTACAGTGAACATAGGAGTGCATATCTTTTCAAATTAGTGTTTTCATTTTCTTTGAGTAAATACTCAGAAGTGGAATTACTAGGTTATATGGTATTTCCATTTTAAATATTTTGAGGAACCTCCATAGTATTTTCCATAGTGGCTGCACCAATTTACATTCCCATTAAGAGTGCACAAGGGTTCCCTTTACTCTACATCCTTACCAATACTTGTTATTTCTTGTCTTTTAAAGAAAAATTTATTACTGAAGTATAGTTGACATACAATATGTTAGTTTCAGGTGTGCAGCGTAGTGATTCGGCAATACATTACCCAGTGCTCACCATGATTGAGTATAGTTACCATGTGTCACCATACAGTGTTATTACAGTATTATTGACTATCTTTCCTATGCTGGTTTTCATCCCCATGACTTATTTATTTTACAATTGGAAATTTGTACTTAATCTCCTTCATCTATTTCAATCAACTACCATTCCCCTCCCTTATGGCAACCACCAATTTATTTTGTTCTTTGTTTTTATGAGTATATCTAAGTTTTTTGTTTGTTTTTTAGATTCCACATATAAATGAAATCATATAGTATTTGTCTTTCTCTATTGGGCTTATATCAGTTAGCATAATACCTTCTAGGGCCATCCAGGTTGCTGCAAATGGCAAGTACTTATTCTTTTATATACATAGGGGTTCCCTTTACTTTATATCCTTGCCAATATTTCTTTCTTTCTTTTTTTTTTTTCACTTACAAATTTATTTAATTATTTTTATTGATGTTCAATTTGCCAACATATAGATTAACACCCAGTACTCATCCCGTGAGGTCCCCACCTCGGTGCCCGTCACCCAGTCACCCCCACCCCCCCCGCCCACCTCCCCTTCCACAACCCCTAGCTCGTTTCACAGAGTTAGGAGTCTTTCATGTTCTATCTCCCTTTCTGATATTTCCCACTCATTTTTTTCTCCTTTCCCCTTTATTCCCTTTCACTATTTTTTTATATTCCCCAAATGAATGAGACCATATAATGTTTGTCCTTTTCTGATTGACTTATTTCACTCAGCATAATATCTTCCAATTCCATCCACATTGAAGCAAATGGTGGGTATTTATCGTTTCTAATGGCTGAGTAATATTCCATTGTATACATACCACATCTTCTTTATCCATTCATCTTCTGATGGACACCGAGGCTCCTTCCACAGTTTGGCTATTGTGGACATTGCTGCTAGAAACATCAGGGTGCAGGTGTCCCGGCATTTCATTGCATCTGTATCTTTGGGGTAAATCCCCAGCAGTGCAATTGCTGGGTCTTAGGGCAGATCTATTTTTAACTTTTTGAAGAACCTCCACACAGTTTTCCAGAGTGGCTGCACCAGTTCACATTCCCACCAACAGTGCAGGAAGGTTCCCCTTTCTCCACATCCTCTCCAACATTTGTGATTTCCTGCTTTGTTAATTTTCCTCATTCTCACTGGTTTGAGGTGATATCTCAGTGTGGTTTTGATTTGTATTTCCCTGATGGCAAGTGATGCAGAGCATTTCCTCATGTGCTTGTTGGCCATGTCTATGTCTTCCTCTGTGAGATTTCTGTTTATGTCTTTTGCCCATTTCATGATTGGATTGTTTGTTTCTTTGGTGTTGAGTTGAATAAGTTCTTTATAGATCTTGGAAACTAGCCCTTTATCTGATACGTCATTTGCAAATATCTTCTCCTATTCTGTGGGTTGTCTTTGAATTTTGTTGATGGTATCTTTTGCTTTGCAAAAGTTTCTTATCTTGATGAAGTCCCAATAGTTCATTTTTGCTTTTGTTTCTCTTGCCTTCATGGATGAATCTTGCAAGAAGTTACTGTGGCCAAGTTCAAAAAGGGTGTTGCCTGTGTTCAGGATTTTGATGGAATTTTGATGGAATCTATTAAAGCTGTTTGGAAAGAGATGGAGTACTTCCAAACTCGTTCTATGAGGCCAGCATCACCTTAATTCCAAAACCAGACAAAGACCCCACCAAAAAGGAGAATTATAAACCAATATCCCTGATGAACATGGATGCAAAAATTCTCAACAAGATACTAGCCAATAGGATACAACAATACATTAAGAAGATTATTCACCGTGACCAAGTAGGATTTATCCCTGGGATGCAAGGCTGGTTCAACACTTGTAAAATAATCAATGTGATTCATCATATCAGCAAGAGAAAAACCAAGAACCATAGGATCCTCTCAATAGATGCAGAGAAAGCATTTGACAAAATACAGCATCCATTCCTGATCAAAACTCTTCAGAGTGTAGGGTTAGAGGGAACATTCCTCAACATCTTAAAAGGCATCTACGAAAAGCCCACAGCAAATATCATTCTCAATGGGGAAGCACTGGGAGCCTTTTCCCTAAGATCAGGAACAAGACAGGGATATCCACTCTCACCACTGCTATTCAACATAGTACTAGAAGTCCTAGCCTCAGCAATCAGGCAACAAAAAGAAATAAAAGGCATTCACATTGGCAAAGAAGAAGTCAAACTCTCCTTCTTCACTGATGACATGATACTGTACATAGAAAACCCAAAAGCCTCCACCCCAAGATTGCTAGAACTCATACAGCAATTTGGTAGCATGGCAGGTTACAAAATTAATGCCCAAAAGTCAGTGGCATTTCTATACACTAACAGCGAGACTGAAGAAAGAGAGATTAAGGAGTCAATCCCATTTACAATTGCACCCAAAAGCATAAGATACCTAGGAATAAACCTAACCAAAGAGGTAAAGGATCTATACCCTATAAACTCTTCTGAAAGAAATTGAGGAAGACACAAAGAGATGGAAAAACACTCTATGCTCATGGATTGGCAGAATTAATATTGTGAAAATGTCAATGTTACCCAGGGAAATTTACATGTTTAATGCAATCCCTATCAAAACACCATGGACTTTCTTCAGAGAGTTGGAACAAATTATTTTAAGATTTTTGTGGAATCAGAAAAGACCCCGAATAGCCAGGGGAATTTTAAAAAAGAAAACCATAGCTGGGGGCATCACAATGCCAGATTTCAGGTTGTACTACAAAGCTGTGGTCATCAAGACAGTGTGGTCCTGGCACAAAAACAGACACATAGTTCAATGGAACAGAATAGAGAATCCAGAAGTGGACCCTCAACTTTATGGTGAACTAATATTCGACAAAGGAGGAAAGACTATCCACTGGAAGAAAGACAGTCTCTTCAATAAATGGTGCTGGGAAAATTGGACATCCACATGCAGAAGAATGAAACTAGACCACTCTCTTGCACCATACACAAAGATAAACTCAAAATGGATGAAAGATTTTAATGTGAGACAAGATTCCATCCTTACCAATATTTCTTATATTTTGTCTTTTTTGTTGCTAGCTATTCTAACTGATGTTGGATGATATCTCATTGTGGTTTTGATTTGCATTTCCCTGGTGATTAGTGAGGATGAGAATCTTTTAATGTGTCTGTTGGCCATCTAGATGTTGTCTTTGGAAAAATGTCTATTTAGGTCCTCTGGCCATTTTTTAATACTTTTTTTTCTGGTGTTGAATATGAATCTTTATATATGTTAGATATTAACTCCTTAATCTGATATATCATTTGCAAATATCTTCTCCCATTCTGTCGGTTAACTTTTTATTTTGTTGATGTTTTCCTTTGCTGTGCGAAAGCTTTTTAGTTTGATATAGTCCCAATTGTTTATTTTTTGTTTTGTTTTCCTTATCTGAGGAGACAGATCTGGAAAAATATTGCTAATGCCAATATCCATGAGATTACTGGCTATGTTTTCTTTTAAGAGTTTTATGGCTGCAGGTCTTACATTTAGGTCTTTAATCCATTTTGAGTTTATTTTGATATTTGAGTCCAGTTTTATTCTTTTGCATGTAGCTCTCCAGTTTTCCCACTACCATTAGTTGAAGAGACTTTTTCCTGTTGTATATTTTTGCCTTCTTTGTAGACTAATTGACTATTTAAATATAGATTTATTTCTGGACTCTCTTCTGTTCCATTGATTTATGTTTCTACTTTTGTGCTAGTAACATACTGTTTGATTATGACAGCTTTGTAGTATAGTTTGAAATCTGGGATTATGATATCTGTAGCTTTGTTCTCTCTCAATATTGCTTTGGCTATGGGGGGGGGTGCCTACAAATTTTAGAATTATTTGTTCTGTGAATACTATTGTTTTTTTGATAGGTATTGCATTAAATCTGTAGATTGCTTTGGGTAGTATGGACATTTTAACAATATTAATTCTTCCAGTCCATGAGCATGGTATATCTATTTATTAATTTTAATAACAATTTAAAAAATTTTATGTTAAATGGCAGAAGTGGAAGTTTTCTGTATTTAAAGATATTTGGTAACTTTTTGTTATAATGTATATAATTTTCTTCAAAAATATTTAGTTAGCTAGAATGTTAGCTTTTTAGGTTTGACTCTACTTTTGCCCATTTAACCTAACCATTTATTGTTTCTATTATGTATTAGGCAGTGTCTTTCAGAGAAACACAATCAATAGAATGTATATGTATATAGAAAGAAACTTTCTTTTATGGAAACTTTATTTTAAGGAACTAATTCATGCAATAATGGTGGCTGACAAGTCCAGAATTTACAGGGTGGGCTAGCAGGCTAGAGACCCAGAGAAGAATCGTTCTACAGTTCAAGTTCAAAGACTGCCTACTGCAGAATTCTTTCTTGTCCCTGGGAGGTGTCAGTCATTTGTTCTATTCAAGTCATCATTTGATTAGATGAGGCTACTTTATAGAGGACAATCTACTTTACTCAAAGTTCATCAATTTAAATGTTAATCTTATCCAAAAATAGCCTTACAGAAGAATTCAGAATGTTTGATAAAAAATCTGAGAACTGTGGCCCAGACAAGTTGACACTTAATTTTATCACATATTATAAAGTATTGTGCTATATAGCAGATCAGGTTTTAGGAATTTGTGGTTATGTTCATGATCCAAAGATTTGCATATTTTTAAAAATTTTATGTAGATTTTATGGCTATGAAATGTTCCTGTTGGGGTACCTGGGTGGCTCAGTCAGTTAAGCACCTGCCTTTGGCTCAGGTCATGATCCCAGGGTCCTGGGATCAAGCCCTACATCCAGCTCCCTTCTCAGCGGGGAGCCTGCTTCTTCCTTTCCCTCTGCCTGCTGCTCTGCCTACTTATGGTTTCTCTCTCTCTATCAAATAAATAATTAAAATCCTTTAAAAAAAAAAAGAAAGGAAGAAATGTTCCTGTTCATACTTCCCTACATGAGAAATTGATGGCATGTATTTTCTGAACAGCTGAAGTGAATTCAGATTAGCATTGTTATAAGAATTTGTTGAAAATATTGTTTGGTGATCTTTGGAGATTTTTAAAAGAAAATCTGGGATCTTATAAAACCAATGCTTAAAATATATTTTTAAAGCAAAAATTCTTTAGTAATTTTTCCCCTAAAGTTGGAAATATTAAAGACATTGACAATGACCAGGGAAAAATGTTTCATGTTTCTAAGGATTAGCAGACTGTAAGAAAGGGAAAAGGGTAAGCTTTATGGTTCCCATGATGGTTTGATAATGGCCAACTGAGCCTATTCATTCATCAAGCACAGGACATAATGCCCCTTTACACACTCATTCACATCACTCCCACTTCCTGAATATTTTCAGCAGGAAAACTTGCTATTTGAATCAATAGTTGCTGTTTTCAATATATTTCCTTCCAGCATTCCGGAACCAAAACAATTTGTCCCTTTACAACTTGAAATCAGTTCCAGGTTTGTTTGTTTGTATTTATGTATGTATATATGTGTGTATATATGTATGTGTTCATTGTTTTCTTTAAAAGTGCCTATTCAGTTTGTGAACTCTTACTGAAGAGAAGTGGAATGTATAAAGCATTCAGACACAAATAAGCCTGGTTGAGGTGCAATATTGTAAGAGGTAATATACATTTGCTCTTACCCACTGTGGGTACCAAAATTTTGATTATGATCATTTGCTCGTCCACATGCTTATTTATAGTAATGCTTGGAGAGGCTTTGTAATTCTTACTTTAGGGAAATAATAAAAGTATTTGCTTAAAATGACTGAACACATGTAGTGGAATGGAAATGACAATTATTTTACTGAGATGTTAACTTAAGCATGATGATATACAATAAGGAAATGGTTCAGATATTGATCCTCATTCTGTCCAAATTTTAGAACAAGTAAAATATCCTTCGTCCACGTGGCTAAGAGAAATATTTTTGTTGTGATCCAGATGCAGTTTGCACCCACCCACCCACCCACCACCAAACACACACACACACCCCTCCTTTGTCTTACATGGCAATTTCTAGGTACAAATTCATTTGTATTAAGATGATGGAGTTAACTTGTGCTTCTCACCCTGCCTTCTGCCTCTTGCAAAATTTACTTCTCAGAATCACTGTCAAATTTTTCTTACTAAGAAGGTTCATTTCTGTATCGCTCTTGAAAAAACTTCTGTTCTTAATTGCATATTATCCTGGGGCTACTGCCTTCTTCTTTGCCAGGCCTCATACAACATTGTCTCTCATTTCTGTGCTTTATGTCTGTCTTCTGAGCTACTACTTTCCAACTAACTGCAGTACTGTATTCTGACACCAATTCTCTGACATCCCAGTTGAACTGAATTACAATTCAATTCTAACACTAACTACCTAGAGTTAGTACTGACCCTACAAGTTAAAGGTAAAGTTCTTCATAAGACTGCCTCTAGTTTAGATGCCAGCCATAAATTTGGGTGTCTTCAAGCCACCCTCACTTCTGCTTGGCTGGCTAAAAACTTAAGGGCTTTCCATAACCTCCTCAGATTTGATAATTTGTTAGAACAACTCACTGAACTCACAGAAGGTGCTATACCTTTGACTACAGTTTTATTATAAAAGTTACAGGTCAGGAACAGCCAAATGAACAGGTGCATAGAGCAAAGCTGGTTGGTGGGGTGGAATGTAGAGTTTCCATGTTCTCTTCTTCTGAAACTGGGTACATCACTCCCAGCACATCAGTGTGTTCACTAACCAGGAACCTCCACTGAAGCTCAGTGCCCAAAGTTTTTATTGATGTTTCATTACACAAGCATAAATGATTTAGTGAATCATTGGCTGTATGATTGAACTCAATTTCCAGCCCCCAGCCTGTCTCTCCTTCCCAGTTTGAGTTGGTCTATTTGAAGGTATTTAGGGCCTACCAAGTGTTGCCTTATTAGCATAACAAAGGCACTCCTTATCACTCAGAAAATGCCAAGGATTTTTGAAGCTCTGGTCAGGTAAGAGGGACAAAGCCAGATATAGATACAGATAATGATTTTTATGGTACCACAGGTAGATTCTTCCCATTTCTGATGCCTATTTGTGACATGATTAGGAAAAGTTAAATTGGCCTACTTTTGGTGAGAAAATCCTGCCTGGCTTGCAGGCTAAAGATGATCCTCCTATTAGGTAGAAACACGGATGACATGATATTTCTGTTGATGTGACTAAATACTGTTCTGTCATAGGTCAGGGACTCACTGTTTAACCCTTTCACAATCTATTCTTATGTGTGATACAAAAGTACTTTTTAAAATTAAGTATTTATATTTCCTTTTAGGATTTTCATATTTCCACTAACTAAAGGTAAAGCCTCAATTAGTAATATTTATTGATCCCCTATTATGTGCAAGACACTTTGGATGCACATTAAAACAAGTTCCTTTTCTCTGTAGTTCTTAAATAAGAGTTTAAGAGCTGAGTGATAATATATGTCAGTGGTTCCAAACTTTATTCTTTTCCAAGCAAAGCTACTCTTGTTAAAACACACACACACACACACACACACACACACACACACACACGTCATGAAGACAAGCTACATTATGAAGGATTTTGCAAAACAAAACATGACTGGCTAAAATAACCAGAATAGATGAGGTGGTCTAAGAGTAGAGGAATGAAAGATTATAGGAAGCTGAAGTCCCTGTGAAGGCTACATTGGGTAAGGGAATTGAGTAGGAGAATGGCAAGCCTGTTTGGGGAGGAATAAGAGAAACAAAAGAAGTAGGGAAGTGGAATCTCTTCTCTGAGACACCATAGCTTATACTCTGTTTTAGCTGGAGCATCAGGTATATGTAGTCAAGCAATGGTGTATGGAATTGTGTTCTGTCTGTTTGGCAAAGAGGGAAATAGGAAGTTTTTAAGATGATGACTTGTAGTGTGAACCGGGACAGATGAAACCTTCAGGCTGGGTAACAGTTGCAAAAGCATTTGAAAATGTTTAGGTAGATGATAAAGACTCCAACCAGGAATGATAGTGGGGATGGGAAAAGAGGTACAGGGACATAGTTAACTTTGAAAAAGACATAGCCACAGAATTTGGCAAGTAGTAATGAGGAATTTTCGTGGTGGAAATACCAGAAGCTTGAGGAAAACACAAAATCACAATTAGCTGAGATCAGACAATAATATCTTCAGGCAGAGTGAAATCTATTAAAATGTGAGATACTCTTTTTTTTTTTGCAACAGTATTTTCAGGTTTACATGTTAGTTGGAAAGAATGATAGGGATTGGTTAATTGTTCACCTGTGCATTTAAGTTTGTGAGAATGGATGATGGCCTGATAATGTATTGTAATAGTAATCTGGTACATTAGCTAATACATTAATGTACATTAATATCAATATAGTTTACTTGATATCAGTGTTACAAAAATGTGACATTTGCAGTGTAAAAGAAGTTTGTCTTTTTTGTCCAGTACTTAGTGGAGTGCTTAGAGCATTAAAGCAACATCTGGACAATACTTGCTTTATAAAACCAATTAGGTAAGCAAATATTGACTGTAATGGCATTTTAACAGCTGAAAAGCATATTTCAAAATAAAACAGGAAGGCCATTCTTATTTTAAGGTAAACATTTTCAAGATGAACATTTATTTCAAACATTGCCTTGAATCTACCCAAGCTGAACTCTTTTGCAGATTGCTTCACAGTTGACCACTGTGTCACACCCCTATATAGAGGCTGTCTACAGGAAGCCATTGACTCAAATACTTTGGTCAAACACCTTTTTTTCGGGGCAGTAGCCAATTTTTTTTCAAAAGCAAAAATGTTTTGTAGATGGACCCATTGATTCACTAAACCCACTGCAGTCTGTGGATTCTTTCCCTTGAAATCTGAATAAATTGAACAGTCAGGTTTATTTATGGTTAATTACTAGAGGCTTAAGGTTAATTACCATGTTTTCATACCATTAATTTCCTTCACAAAGAATTCTACTGGTTGGTTTACCACATCCACTAGTCAGCCAGCCAACTAGCACAGGAACTAAGTGAGGAACAGATAGCTGGTTCCCTGGACATTTCTAATCATTTTCATTTCTGGGGCATTTTTTAAAAGATGATAGAGTGTAATGTTCCTTCTACCTTGTCTTTCTAGAACATACCTTCTGTGTGTTTGATGACTAAAGAACACTTTTCTGAGTTTTAGACTTTGAATTTTTTTTTTTAACTTCTTATTTGGAGTTGAAAGTTTGTCCAGACTGGTTTGATATTTCTGAGTGACTTGATGAGATTAAACACAAAGTCGATTTCTCTCTGAATGCTTTCTTACTGGCTTCTTCATGCAAATGTCACTGCTGTACTCCTCTAGAACTCCCTTCTTTATCTGTGAAATAAAAACTTCCTCTGTGAAATAAAAACTTCCTCTATAAATCTCCACTAGCCTCCCTGGAAATATTCAGTGTGTGGAATAAGAGACTGAAATTTTGTGACACTTTTATGGTAAAGCAGAAAATAAAAACTTGATTCATATATATATATGTGAATTATATATTCATATATAATATATATGAATTCATATATAATTCATATATATAGTAGGATAGATATGTGAGTATCTATATAGATATATGTACATATAAAATACAAATTGATTGACTATTATTCTTTGATATATTAGGAACAATGTTGACAGTAGTTAGGAGTCAGGAGACCCCATGGCCTGGCTCCACATCTGTGTGGTTTTAAGTGTCTGCACCTCATATTTGGCTCCTGATTCCTTTTAAATAGATAAATTTATATCTTTGATTATTAATACTGATACCCATGTGTTACCATTCTAAATGACATATATTTGAAAGCAAGTTAAAGATGGAGAGTTAAACACTTTTTTTCCCATGGTGATCTGTTTAAAGTCATCATAACTGTAGTGTCTCTCTAATCAGATGGGGGCCCTCAAATGTGGAGTGATGGCCACTTTGGGTGGAAGCTGGTGTCATGGGCGGTGAAAGAATTCACTCAAGTCAGAACAAAGGAGATAGAAGTTTACTGAATACACTGCAAGGGAGCAGCAGCAGGCAGGACACCAAAGCAGAGACTGCCACAAGGCAGTGGGCAGAGACTGTATTTAAAAGGGAAAGGTGAGGAGGTATGGGGACATGTAGAATTTTCTCTTTTTTGGTAACTATGCCTGGTTGTAAATAGCCCATTGGTTAGTTATGACCTATGGTTATTTTGAGGTGGGTTGCCTGATGGGCCTGTTTGTGTTCAGCTCTGAGGCTGCTGTGGGCTCTTTCTACATTCCATTGTTCAAGCCTGTTCCCTAAAAGTGGCTGCTACCATATATACTTAAGAGAATTAACTCTGGCAAGCACAGTTGCTAGCATGTAGTTTCTTTTCTTTTTCCTGAAGCCCATCAGAAGTTGCATGATGGGGCGCCTGTGTGGCTCAGTCAGTTAAGTATCTCACTCTTGATTTCAGCTCAGGTCATGATCTCAGGGTTGTGAGATCAAGCCCCATGTGGGGCTCTGTGGTGGGCATAGAGCCTGCTGAAGATTCTCTCCCTCTCCCTCTGTGCATCCCCCCAACCTCCAACCCCCAGATCCTGCTTGCACATTCTTTCTCTCTCTCTAAAAAAAAAAAAACAACAAACAACAACAACAACAACAAAGATGTTCCATGACTGAGGAGAAAGTTTGGAAGTCCTAGAGGTGCCCCCGCCCCCAACTACAACAGGGTTAATTTGTTTTTTTCGGAGTGAAAAATAACTTTATTCACTCAAGCACAAATCTTTTTCTTGTTCTAGTTTATCCTTTATTTGCCAGTTTGCAATCACTGTCACCTTGAACACTGATATACCCTGAAAATTCAACAAAATGAGTAGTAATCAGTTAAATAAGCAAAGTAAGAATAAAGAAGAAGATGGAACAAGAGGGAAGGAATGCAAGAGAAGATGCCTGGTTGAAGTTAATTTCAATACCTACTATGCCCTTGTATATAAGATATTTGGTACCAATTGCTACTCTTGCTCACAGGATTCAGTTGCTGTAGTATGATACTTTTTTTTTTTTTAGCACCAGTCTAATGAAAATGATAATGAGAATAGTGACTAATACTTCTTTACCCCAGAAAACCTTCATATTAGTATTAAAAAATTCCATATTTCATATAAAGTTCTTTAAAAAATGGTAAACTTTTGGAAAAAGGAAGATATATATCTATAAAATCTCGGAAAGAACATTTCTAATGTAAGCAGACATTAAAATGTTTGCTTAAAACAAAGTCAGTCAAAATGACCTACAAAACATTGGAAACTTACTTTCCAAGTAGTTTGATGTGAAATGTTCCTCTATGTCTAGTGGAGACTTGAACAAGCTAATATATACAATCTGAAAATTAATATCACCTGGGTGATGAAATTTTCTTTTTTTCCTGAAATTATGGTCTTTTTGGTTTATTATTCTCTGATATTTGAATTGGGGAATCATAAGAGAATCTCAGGACATAAAAGAGTCCGTTTTTGTTGTTGTTCTCCTCTTGATGTAGAATTATTTCATTTTAATTCCAGTGTAGTTAAAATACAGTGTTATATTAGTTTCAGGTGTACAATTTTGAATGCTTAATGGCTTAAAAAAATAGGAGTAAAAATCATTTGCCAACTTTGCCTTTTAGTAGCAATATGAAATTTGCTAACTAAAGTAAATTATTAAAAACTTTCCTTTTAGACATTATTTGTTTTGAAACTTTAGGAATGCACACAAGTAATCCATAAATAAATTTGTGGTGAGTATTAAATAATCAAAGATCATAGCATAGGAATCAAGAGAGCTTCATGACGTAGGTGTGTCTGAGTATTACTTTGAAAGATGGTGTATTTTGACAGATAGAAGATGAAGGAATAGAGTGAGTAAAGATCTAGAGTCTTAAAAAGTTGAGTACATAATCATAGAATGGGAAATCCTCTGGTCTGGCTGACATGTAGGGTACGTGAAGAGATATAGTCAAGGTTAGGGTGGTTGCTTTAGGCCAGATCCTAGGTGGCCTGAAATGTCAGACTGAGGAGTTTGACTCTATGCTTTCAGAAATAGTTTCTCACTAAAAGATTTTAAATATGTGGACAGAAGAGTGATGATGTAAGTAAGTTGTATTGCAAGCCTGGATCTTAATGATGCCACTCAATTTTTATCCTTATTCTTTCTAGACAATTTTGAAATTTAAGGTACAGATTGAAAACATGTACAACAAAGATATTGAATTTATTGACTAATAATAAAGCAAACACATGTCAGGAAATATTATCCCGAAGCCAACTGATCATGTATGTCTTCCCCATTGACTAGAGATAACCATTGTCCATTTTGTGGCACCCTTTTTTCTTTTCCTTATATTTTTACTATCTATGTATAAATTACTAAGCAAAAGGGGTGCCTACGTGGCTCAGTTGGCTAAGCATCTGACTCTTGGTTTTAGCTCAGGTCTTGAGATGAAGCCCAGTGTCAGGGCCCATGCCCAGTACAGAGTCTGCTTGTCCCTTTCCCTCTGCTCCTCCCCACCCTCTCTCTCTTTCTCATAAATAAATAAAATCTTTAAAAAGTTACCAAGCAATATAATTTGTATTATCAGTTTTGAATTTTGTATGAATGGCATTTCATATAAATGACATTTCATGTACATGGAATTTTAATTTTATTCTATTATGTCTAATTTTTTCATTCAATAAGATGTTTGTAAGATTCATCCATGTTGTTATATATGATAATAGTTCATTCTTTTCACATTTATGTATAGCATTACATTGTTTGAATATACTACAGTTTCTTTAAGTTACTTTCAATAGGTTCTTTCTAATTTTGGTCTATTATGAGAAATGCAGATATATATTTTTGTGTATATGTATATGTATGTATGTGTACCATATTCTTGAATTTCTCTCAAGCCTATACTTAAGGGTGAAATTGCTAAGTCATCAGGGGATGCATAGATAATACCAAACCATTTTCCAAAGTGGTTGCACCTCATGCACTTCAACTACTGATCTATAGGAGTTTCCCTTGTTCCCCAAGCTCAACAACATTTGGGATTTTCAGATTATATTCGCCAATCTGCTTTCATTGTGTTTCTAATTTTCATTCCCTGATTACTATTGAGGTTTAGCACATTTTCATATATTTTGGGGGCACATTTAGATTTTCTATTTTGTAAAGTTTATTTTTGTTTTGGATTACTTTTTCGTTTTTCTTTTAGTGATTCTTTATATGCTGTAGACCTAGTACTTTGTTGTTGTTGTATATGATTCGGACATCTCTCCTAGAGTTTCTGATTTGTATTTTCCTTTCTTTATGAATCTTTTGATCAACAGAAGTTTTTAAAAAGTTATTAAATTGATTAATGGGGAAATGTTAGTTAAAGAAAAATCTTACAGTTATAAGATGAGTAAGTTCTGAAGATCTTATATACATCTTGGTGATTAATGCTGCATGGCATGTTTGGAAGTTGCTAAAAGAGTAGATCTTAAATGTTCTAACTCCAAAAGAAAAGGCAATTATATGAAGTGATAGATGTGTTAACTAACCTTGTTGTGATAATCATTTCACAATGTGTACATGATCAAATCATCAAATTGTACATCTTAAAGTTACATGCTATTTATATCTCAAAATAGCTGAGGAAAAAAGTTATTAGAATTTATTAAACTTTTCCTTAATGGTTAGCATTTTTTTGTCAATGAATTTTACTCTACCTCAAGGTCTTTGTGTTAGTTTCCTATTCGCTGCCATAATAAATCAGCACAAACTTAGTGGCTTAAAACAACAGAAATTTGTTACCTTAAAGATCTATAGGTCAGAAATCTGACACAGATCTCACTAGGCTAAAATCAAGATGTTGGTAGCACTCTGTTCCTTTCTGAAGTGAATATTCTTTCCTTGCCTTTTTTAATCTAGAAGAGGCTTCCCACATTCCTTGGCTTGTGCCCCCTTCCTCTGTCTTCAAAGCCAGCAATGGTGAGTTGAGTCCTTTTCACATCACATCACTTCTTCCACTTTTAAGGACTTTTGCTATTACAATGAACCCATCTAGATGTTCTAGAACAAGTCTCCCTATTTTAAGGTCAGCTGGTTAGCAATCTATATCCTTACTTTCCCTTCGCCAGGTTACCTATTAACAGGCTCCTGAGTTCTTCAGAAGGCCACTCTTTTACCTGTGAATGTATTTTTAAAATATGATCTTCTAACATGTCTTTCTCACTAAATCCATTTCTCATCAGCATGTATTTATTGAGTATCTACCATATATATGAGGCAACATACCAGGTGAATGCATTCCACACCCCAGTTCTAGTAGGAAGAGACAGATAAAATGGCAGTTGGTATATTGCATAATAAACGCTTGATAGGGGTTTCATCCACTCTTGCTGCTCATGGAAGATTTGATTGGGGGAAGGATGTATCTAATTTAATTTTTGACAGGCAAGAGGTTTTAATGAATCAAATGGGTCAAAGCAGGAAGGAAAGGGGGGGTTAAAACAGAAGGAATAGCACATGCACATGCTAGAAGGAGGAAAGAGAATGCTGGTGGCATTGTAGATGGTTTACTATGGCTGAAAGGAAAACTAAGGTGGGATGGGGTTGGAGATGCATGAGATGCACGTGGAAAGTTAGATGGAAGCCAGATGTTAGAGACTCTCGAGAACGTGGTTGGGAAACTTGGAGAAAGTACTTTATACAAAGACAACAGCAATGTTTAAAAGCAATGTTAGCAAGAACATTTTCATTACACTATAAAAAGGGACTCATGAGGATATGAGACATCCAATGATTCTGCCTCAGCAATCAAAAGCATCTTACTGTGTTATGAGTGTTTTGGGGTGAAGTCTGAGTGATAGTCACAGAGTAATGCCAGGCTATTTGAGAGCTAACAGCAAGTCACTTACACTGAAGCCAAATTCAGTCATTGTACTCAGTGACCTGCTAGAGCTCCAAGTTCTAGTATAATAAAGGAGTCATAAGTGGTCTTTCCCATTGTTTATTTACACAGAACTCCCAACACTTTAGAGATTCATCTAGTAAAGTCCATTTTAGAAAGGAAGGAATTATTTTCTGGCTGTAGTTTCCTTCAAGTTTATGAAGTCAAATTCTTTCTTTAATAAGGGGAACTTGAATATAATAAGCAAAAATTGAGATTAAAAAATGCTTTAACAGAAAAAACTATTAATTGGAAAAATAAGATTTTATGAGTCTACTTCCATCATACTAAATTCAAAAAATTATTGGATAAATTTCTACTTTTTCTCTAAGTTGCTCTAGTGACTTTTCCATATAGTTAACTCTTTGAACTGCAGTTTGGTCTTGGAAAAGATTATTTTGTGGAATATCTAGGATCTTTGTCCCTCTAGCTTCATAAATTCATTTTAATTAATATATTTATTGAACATCTAAATTTTTATTGTTTCTGCTGATTATTTTTCATTTACATAATAAACACTGAATGAACACTATGTGCCTGGCTCTCACAGCTCAATTAAAGAATCAGGTGTAAACTAGAGGGAAAATAGGGATCAGAAAGGCATTCAGGAATCATCAATACATTCATTTAAAGATATGGATAGCAAGAGAGGAACTACGACAGGCACACATTCATTACCAATCATTTATCATCCATCCTTTGTAATTTACCTGTTATATTTACTTATCTCTACTCTTTGTGCCTTTTATGAGCAACAATAATTTCAATTTTTGCTTTGTTGTTGTTTTCTTAATCTGCCAAATTGCTTTCCAGTTGTGCTTGTGTACTTAGGAAAAACTTTGACATGCCTATAAATTAACTCATGTTCAAAAGTCGGTCTTTGTTTTTTTCTCTATACTTGAAAAATTCCAACTCTGAATATATTTCAAGGTTTAAAATAAATATTTCTGTGTTATAACATCCTTATGTATAATATATAAAACTAAGTAGATACAAAGCAGTTTTTCTTATATAAAATGAATATTTAAATTACTGTGTAGTCTTCAGATAGCTTAATTCCACTAATCACCATCACAGACTAATCTAATTTAATCCATTTGCTCAGTTACAGAAGAATGTATGCACATGTAAAATGATGTCGCAATATGCTTTAAATTGCATTATTTGTTATTTTACACAATTACATTATATATAGAAGCCTGGGAACCCCAAGACCACAGTTTGTAGATATAGTTTTTAAAAGTTTCAATATTTAAAAATGTTTTAAGATACAATTTTCTTTATTATATTGGATGAAGCTCTTCTAAAGTAGGATAATTGGAAGACCTTTATGTTTACTGAATTTTTGTTCCTTGATATCCCAATACGTGAAATTTATAGACCCTTCAAAATAGGAAAGAACTGGAAGTGTACCTAAAATTTATGGTTTTACTTGGCAGGATAATTAATGTTATGTCCTCTGTCATGGAATATATGTGATAACATTGATAACACTAAGCTATACTTTTGCAATAAGACTTTTTGTTATGTTGCTAAATGATGGTTTGCTTATTGAAGAAAGAGGAAAACAAAACAAAACAAAACAAAAAAACCCCTGACCCACTAGTATTTGTTCCTTCCTGGGATATTATGGTCATTCTTAGTTCAACCTTGAGAAACAAAAGATAAAATTGTTTGTGACCACTCCGTCCTATTTACTTAAAGTATAGAGTGTGGGAAGGGGGAGTCTGTCTAGATGTTATCCATTTGTGCAGAAAATACAAAAATGGAAGACATTTTAATCACTATATCTAATTGTAATAGAAAATAAATCACTGAATGCAACATGAGAAGTATTTCAAAGCCAAACTAAAATAAAGAATAGTAACAAGAAAACAGGAAACTGGCTGGAACAGGATTTAGTAATAATTCAAGATGTGATTTAGGACTCGTAGGTCCCAGCTCTGAAATGATTGCCTTTCTCTCTGTGTGATTTCAGACCGTTTAGTGAGGATTTCTGGGCTTTAGTTTTATCTACAAAATGTAAACAGCATAGACTAATTTCTTTGAGTCCAGTGGAGGTTCAGCCCCTTCCTCAGAGTTGATCAATAAGCTATATATATTAATGGAGACAAGTTGATTCTATTTGTCATGCTTACTCACCTGGCTGGAAAACACTATGGTCAGATCACAGACTTTGTTTGACCATACAGGAAAAATGGAAATTTTACAGTTACAAAGTCCTCTTCAAATTTTCATGCTCTGAGAGATTTTCTTTACATCCTTAAAATTTTGATTATTAATTGAATAAATTCTCCATCCAGAGTGTTTCTTTCCTGAATCATTATTCATATAAATATGATATTTAAATTTGCTTATGATTATAATTAACCACAGTTATTCTGATAGCAAGCATGATTATAACTGCTACAATGTAGAAAGTCTGGGTCATTAAGAACCAACTATGCAGAAAGATGGGAATTAGCCATGAAAAGAGCATGATTTCAAGATAATACCCAATTTCCTTTTCCATCTTGGCTTTGCAAATCAGTACTTACTTTATTTTGTTACATAAAAATAAATTAAATTCTTAAAGTTCTATGAGAAAACACAATAATATTATTAATTCCTTAAATAAGACCCTAGCTACATATCCACTGTGAATTGGTCTATCACATTTTCCTAGTAAAATTTATAAAGAATTGTCTCCAAGGTATATAGATTATAACATTAGTATCCACTGCTTTTAGTTATAAGAACCCGTCAGATAGGATACTCATTTATCTTGAATCCTATGCTTCCAAACTGTTAAATGTACCTGGCAATTAATTTCAAATTTTTGTTGGCACTTACTACAATTCTTACCATATAGCTGTGAATTGTATAAAACATAATCTCCTCTCTCTTAGTAAGTTTAGAACACTTTTGGAAAGATAAAAAAAATTACATAACATTGCAAAACATTGCAAAAATAAAAAGCATTTTATTTAGTAGATTTCTTCTGTCTCTCTTTCCTTATTTGAATGTTCAAATATTTTTAAGTGTATGATGATTGTTAATCTTTATGGTAGTTGTTATCATTTTGCCTTTGTTTGGAATATATTACCATAAAAGTCATATCAAATATTTGAGCTCAATTCTATTTTGTTTTTTGTTGTTGTTGTTGTTGTTGTTGTTTTTTGTTTGTTTGTTTGTTTTCAATTCTATTTTGGATTTCAATTCATGGAATAACAAGATTTAGAAAGTATTATGTGTCAGATCTCCCTAAGAAGATTCGAAATCAGATTTAGGAATCAGTAAAATAGAACAACTAATATTATCCATATTTTATTTAACAATGGCTTATTTTTAAAAGCCACATATTATGATACTGCTTTGGGGAAGTTTAATAGGCTGTCTTTCCTTAGGTTATTCATAAACAAATTGTGGGTGAAAAATTTGAAACCGTTTTAGTCTTATATTTACTAGCTAGAATAGATTCTCCTAGAATCTAAATATTTTATAGATATATAACTTTTCTCATAGTGACATGGATTTTAAAATTGTGCCCTTGGAACAACCTCAGGGAATAATGACAATGAAAAGCACTTTCACCAATAACTTGTTATCCATTCTCTATTGTAAAATCATCAATAGTATCTTTTAATGAATCTTTTGATTACAGATTGGCTTTTCCACTTGAGGCAGAGGTGGGTTAGATAGATAGGTTTTGCAGTGGTGCTTTGAAACCAGCAAACTTGGGACCAGAACCAGAATATTTTCCCAGGTGATGGCTACTATCAGAATTCAGCCTGAATACATGTACTGGCTTCAAGTCTTTAAAAAGTTATAAGGTGGGGATCCCTGTGGGCGCAGCGGTTTGGCGCCTGCCTTTGGCCCAGGGCGCGATCCTGGAGACCCGGGATCGAATCCCACGTCGGGCTCCCGGTGCATGGAGCCTGCTTCTCCCTCTGCCTATGTCTCTGCCTCTCTCTCTCTCTCTGATGACTATCATAAATAAATAAAAATTAAAAAAAAAAACAAAGATGGTACAATTAAAATGTTAACTGGAGTTCTCAGAAAGATTGTAGTAGGATGGATGGGCGGTTTTGTGCTTTCCTCTTAATTATGTTTAACTCCCCACATAACAAATCCAGAGGAAATGCAGAGAAGACAGGAATCTGTAAGAAGAATCTCAAAATGTAATCCTGCTAGTACTTCTCAGAAGCACCAACAAATGGCAACAAGGTTTAAATGTGTTGCATATTCTTTGTAAATTAGACATTAGTTTTGCATATAGTTCAGGGAAAAAATATGTGAAAGAGAATGAGACTGTCTTCCTAGTTCCTATTAAAGTCAGAGTACTGAATCTAAACAATTCTTTTCTCCTCCCACTCCCCCTCCTTCTTCCATCATTCTTCAGATGCCCACCAAAAGTCAGATAACAGTAGATGACAGTAGGACACAGTCCCTGCCCTCATGAAGATTATGTTGAACTGCAAATACATGAGCTAAAAATATGCAATATAGAGAGCTGACATGGGATTGGAGAAATGGAGAGTGCAGAGAGGATGGGGCAGGAGAGGGTGAAACTGAATTCTAGACAGCGGGAATAAATCTACACTTAATTTTTAAGTAAACAGATGAGTTTCCAGAAAGGCTTTGTCTATACTAGTTTTCTCACTTTTGGAAAGTAAATGTTTATCTACCCTAAGGGATTTTAGGTACACTGAAAATCACATATAATTCTGTGTTTTCATAGTCAAACTAAACTGCCTGCTTGGTTGCAGTTGTTTTATACTCTTGTGTTCAAGAGTCACTTCTTCCCAGCTGGCGTATCACACAACTCAAGCTCCTTTTCCAGGGACCAACTATCTTGGGCAGGAAAACTTGACAGCTATTGGTTCTGTTCCCTGGGTGAACTGGTTAGTGTCCTGTTGCCTTTATGTAACTTGAAAGATGGATCCAATTTCAACCGTGTAAAGCTATTTTTTTTTCACTTTTTTTTTTTTTTTTGTCACTACTTGCATGTTATGTTATCTCAAATAATGAAGGCTTTGGGGGAAAAAACCCTAGTTCCATTCAGCATTCTAAGGACAATGCCAGCTTAACATCAGTGTGATTACAGAATATGTAAGATTCTAGAACTGACTGGTTAAAGTTAAACTATATTTTCTGTACTTTGATTAAACACAGTGAAGGGTGACAGAGTTAATAGAAATGTTAATTCTATGGACATGGGTGGAGTGATGTGAAAAAATTTAAATTATTATGTGAATCATTAAAGAAAAGTCCAATATGTTCAGAGTCCTGAGGATTTAAAAAGTTGCTGAAACTTGTTGCATAATTGTCTAAATTACTGACTCTATCCCACCAGGTTACTCTGGTGGTGGTGGTTTTGGGGACTAGAGACTGGGAAGGGAGGTTGGGAGGATAAGGAAATGTAAGTTCTGCCACTGAATTATCCTGTTTTACTTTCTAGTTAATTATTTAAATTGCCTAAGTCTTTCTGTGCTATCTATCTTCTTTCGTTTGTGGAGGGATTTCCTTTCCAGCAACTAATATGTTCTTTCTGGATCATGTTGTTTATTGTAAATGCTTAAAAACCACAAATCACCCCATGGCTATTTCGACATATGGGTAGTCTGAGCAGACACTAAGCTGTGATCCTGCAATACTACATTTCCCCTTTTATCACGTTTATGTGATTCTGTTGTAATTATTCCTTCCTGCTAGGGCTAGGTGCCATATGTCTTTCCTTGCCCACTCATGCATTCTAGAGCCTAAAAGATCACTTGGCAATAATAAACTTCTAAGGAACAAATAACTGGATAAGTGATTCAATGTGTAACCAATACACACAGAAAAAGTGCTCAGAATACAGTTTTTAAATGCCTGTTAATTCATTATCCTGTTGTTGGAGAAATTATTTAATATTGTTTTTGCTTAAGTCTAGTGGCTTCTATACGGACTCTCAGAGTTGCTCTTTTACAAAATTGACTTTGAATAGATTAGACTTTTTTGGGGGGTATTATTATCAATGAGTGTGGCAGATTTTATTTTCCAATATATCTTATACCTGTGGTTTGCTTACAGTGTGACATTGATATTTTCTCAACACGAAGTAAGTTCTGTATCCACCCTACCATGCCCCCACCCCTCCCCTGGCCCACCACCACTGAATGTGGATGGGCTAGTCTCAGTCACTCCCTTCTAAGGAATAGAAGCGCTAGAAGTAACTGAGTGACTTCTGTGAGACTAGGTCATTAAAGGTGAAACTGCTTCCACCTGGCTCTACTTCCCTCTCTGTTAGGACACTTGTTCTTGGAACTTGGCCACCATGCTCTGAGAAAGCCCAGGCTATGTGGCCAGGCCATAAGAAAGTGTTCTAGTCAACACTCCCAGCAAAGGTCTCGGCCCACAGCCAAACGTCCTCTACCAGACATGTGACTAAAGGTGTCTACAGATGATTTCAGCCCCTTGGAGCCTTCCAAGTGAGATCTCAGATGTCTCAGAGCAGAAAAGCCATCTTGTTCTAGAAATTCCTGATGAATTTCATGACCATCTTAATGATTTGGGAAAAGGGCTTAATTTTTTAATCCTAGGCATTGTAATGGAATAAAGATTTAGCTTTTATTTTATTTGTTGAGATGATTTATTGAGATCTAATTCACATATCCTAAAACTCACCATCTTAAAATGTACATTTCAGTGGTTGTAGTATATTCACAAGGTTGTACAACCATCACCATAATCTAATTCCGGAACATTTTCATCAGCCAAAAAAGAAACTTCATACTCATTAATGGCAGTCTCTCCCTTTTCTCCTTCCTCACCAGCCTGTGGCAACCATTAATCTACTTTTTGCCTCTCTGGATTTGCCTATTCTGGACATTTCATACAAATGGGTTGTCTTTTTATTGTTGAATTGTATAGGTATTTATATATTCTGGACATTAAATCCTTATTCAGATTTGCAGTAATTTCTCCCATTCTGTGGATTGTATTTCACTTTTTGATAGTGTTCTCTAATGCACAAATGTTCTTAATTTTTGTAAAGTCTGATTTATCTGTTTTTTCTTTTTTCCTTTGGGTGTCATATCTAAGAAACCATTGCCTAATCCAATACCATAAAGATTTTGTGCTGTGCTTTCTTTTATAAGTTTTATCTCTAGCATTTAGGTCATTAACCCATTTTGAATTAATTTTAGTATATGGTGTGAGTTTAGGGTATCAAATTCATTCTTTTGCATGTGGCTATCTGATAGTCTTAGCAACATTTGCTGAAAAGACTATACTTTCCCCCTTAAATTATCTTGGCACCCTTATTGAAAATCTATTCGACCATAGATGTAAGGGTTTATTTCTGGACTCTCCCTTCTGTTTCATTGATCTATATGTCTATCTTTATGCCAGTACCATGATATATTGTAGCTTTATAGTAAGTTTTGAAATTATAAAGTGTGAATTCTCCAACTTTGTTCTTTCTCAAGATTGTTTTGGCTATTTTGAGACCCTTGCATTTCCTCATAAATTTTAGGATCAACGTGATAATTTCTGCAAAAAAGGGAGAATTTTTATAAGAATTGCATTGAAATTGTAGATCAATATGTAAAGTATTGCCATCTTAACAATATCATTTTCCAAACTATATGCATGGAGTATATTTTTATTTATTCAGATCTTTAAAATTTTTTTCTTTTTTATTTATTTTTTTTTAAATTTTTATTTATTTATGATAGTCACAGAGAGAGAGAGAGAGAGAGAGAGAGAGAGAGAGAGAGAGGCAGAGACACAGGCAGAGGGAGAAGCAGGCTCCATGCACCGGGAGCCCGATGTGGGATTCGATCCCGGGTCTCCAGGATCGCGCCCTGGGCCAAAGGCAGGCGCCAAACCGCTGCGCCACCCAGGGATCCCTTTAAAATTTTTTTCAAACAATGTTTTGTAGCTTTCAGTGTACAGTTCTTGCACTTTATTTGTTATATTAATTCCTAAGTATTTTATCATTTTTGAGTCTATTGTAAATGGAATTGTTTTATTAATTTCATTTTGGGTAATTTCTACCAGTATATAGAAATGCAACTGATTTTTATATATCTGCTTATAACCTGCAAACTTGGTGAACCTTTTGATAAACATTTTCTTTTGTGAATTCCTTAGAATTTTTTGTGTATAAGATGATGTCATCTGCAAAAAGAGACTCTTACTTCTTCCATTTTAATATGGATGTATTTGATTTCATTTTATTGTCTAATTGACCTGGCTAGAACTTCTAGTACAATACTGAATAAAAATAATGAAAGCAGACATCTCATCTTGTTCTCAATCTTAGGTAGGGAAGGTCTTCAGTTATCCATCATTAAGTATAATATTAGATGTGGATTTTTCACAGATGGCAGATTGAGGAAGTTCCTTTCTATTCCTAGTTTACTGAGTGCTTATGTCATGAAAAGGTGTGGGATTTTGTCTAATGCTTTTTCTGTGCCTATTGAAATGATCATGTTTTTTTTTTTTTCCTTTAATTCTATTAATGTGGTTTATTATAGTGATTGCTTTACATATGTTGAACCAGTCTTGCATTCCTGGGATAAATAATACTGGGTCATGTTCTATTATCCTTTTTACATACTGCTGTATATGGTTTCCCAGTGTTTTGTTGAGACCTTTTATATTTACATTCATAAGTTATATTGGTCTCTGGTTTCTTATGTCTTTGTGTGGGTTTTGGATTGAGATGGTACTGGCCTCATAGCATACATGATTTGGGAACTGTTCCCTCCTATTTTGGGGAAAGTTTGAGAAGAATTAGAAAATAACATTTGACTCTAGGTGCCTTAAAGGGTTGTTAGAAAAAACAAAGCCAAAGTGATCTATAAGCTATGTGTATTAGTTTCCTGTGGCAGCAGTAACAAATGGCCACAAACTGGGTGGCTTAAAAAAGAAAAATGTATTCTCTTAAACTTCTGGAGATGGGAAGTCTTAAATCAACCTGCTGGTAGGGCTGCACTCCCTCTGGAGCACTCTAGGAGAGAATCCATTCCTTGTCTCTGATGACATTCCTGATTTGGGGCTGCATCACTCTTTGCCTCTGTAGTCACATTGCCACCTCTTCTGTCTGTCTCAAATCTCCTTCTGCCTTTCTTTTATAAGGACATTTGTCATTGGATTTAGCAAGTGAGTGAATATTTCAGGATGATATCCTCATCTGAAGATCCTTAATTTAGTTACACCTGCAAAGATACTTTTTCCACATAGCACTCACAGGTTCTAGGAATTATTACATGGACATATCTTTAAGGGGGAGGGGCGACTGTTCAACTCACTATACTATTAATGGTATTTTGTAAACCATAAAATGATATTTCGTATATATCATTATATATCATACTTATGATATTATTATAATATTATTAACATGCAAATGTTGGAATTTCTATTAAGGGAAGATTCCAAAATAATTAGTATGGGTAACAGTAAATGTGTCTAAAATCATTCTATTTCTTTTTTGACTTTTGTGTCCCTTTCTACTTCCCTTCTCACATATTTTGTCCCCCATGATATATTTGAGAATTCAATCCAAAGTTTAAACCCTTATTTTCTTCTTATTCAAATCAATTTTTTAATATTTTTGTTTTTTGCAACTCAAGAACAGTACAGTCTAATTATTAAAAAAAGGTCAAGCATTACAGAAGTGTATATAGTAAAAAACAACAGTCCATCCTTTGATCAGCATGCACATTACCTTCCCCTCCTCTTGCCCATGATGCCAACATTTAGACCCTGCATGCTTCTGGAGGAAACCAGTTTGGTGAATATTCTTCCAGGCTTTCACAACTTTCATGTCTCTCCACGTCATTTATTTAAGGATTATAATAGTGACTGACAGAAGATTTTATACTTTGTCCAGTGTTCTACGGGGTTGTTACATTTTTCTTATGAATTTACGTCTTTGAATTAGGGCTATAACTTCATAGAGAAATATGGTCTAAGTTTAAATTCTAATTCTCTCACACTATTTCTGCATGCTGTTTTCCTATTAAATTGAAAATAGGTAAAAATTTATAAGTCCTTTCAACTTAATGTAATTATGACCCCTTTAAATTAATGACACACTACTATGTAGGTAGTCAAGGTATATCAATATACATTTGTCATTGTGATAGATGAAATATTTGAAGAATCAAGTATTCTTCATAGTTTACATCATCCAGAATAAATTTAAAGAGGCAATTTCCTGAAGTAATTGATATCAAAGTTGGTACCAAATCCTGTCCTGGTCTCCTGCCCTGGTGGTTAACTAGAGCTGTGATCTAGTACACATCTAGTGATGTAACAACCCCCAAGTACTACCACAGATGGTCTAGAAGATTTCAATTCAGTACATCGAAGGGAGAGCTTGGAAATCTGTTTTTTTTTTTTAAAGCTCTATAACTGATTCTGATAAGCAGCTGCTTTTGGAAACCACTGTAATAAAGCAGGCTGAACCTCTCTCCTCCCAGTGTATATTCTTTTCTCTTTCCTATTGCAGTACCTCACTGCAAAACTTTATAAGGATTAGTGGAGGTAACCCCAGGAAAGAAAAAAGTACTGCCTTGGGAAGCAGCCTGAAAGGAGAACCAAGAGAGTACTTGTCCCTATTTATCTTTTATTTCTTTCTCAATAGAATTTTATCCCCCAGCAAACTATGTCCATTAAATCCTTTCTGGCCTTAAAAAATAGATTAAGTTTTTATTCTCTTTGGTGGTGTGTGTGTATGGAGGAATAGTTAAGGGAGAAGAGATTCAAACTTGTTAGGAGTTTTGATAAGAAAATTAGGGACCACTCCATTTAACAAAGTGTGCAGCCTGTGATCCAATTTAGGAAAATGAAACAGAATATTAAAATTGATAAACTAAAATCTCTCTCACTCATCCATACATGTGCACAGAGAAAATAGCCCCCACTCTGAATAGTCCCATCTTACTGGGCCTGTGAAATCTTATGTGCTTCTCTAAGGCTGACTGATTCTTAGTCTGCTGCCAGGGGTTTAGCATTTGGAACCATGATAGGAACCACACCTATGACCACTGTTGGGACAAATTGTTGGCAGGAGAATGACACTGGAAATTGCGACTGATTAGTCAGATAAAGCATTTGAGATAATATTGAGCTTCCTCTGGAACAGGCACTGATATAAGGACTTTACATAGATTAACTCATTTAATTCTCATAATAACATATCAAATAGATCAACTGGATGTCATTTTGAAATCTGTGAAAGCTTTTGGGACTAAGAGAAGAGAAATATATGAAAAGAATACAGAAGTCCATTAAGATCAATTACTTTTAAAACATAATGCATATAATGAAACATACTTTAAAGCTTTCTCATTAGCTTTATAAAAAGTTCTTAAATACCTGAGGAGACTCATCAGTCAGATAAATGAAGCACTTAAGAAAGAAGTAGAATATATTTAATTTATAGATACAGAGGTGAAAGAGGAAAAATAATTTTCCTTCCACCCTACTAGGTTCTTGGCTGAAACTCCTTTAATAAAAAGAGAGATTAATAGGATAAAAACCAGCAAAAATACTATATATAACATATATGCCTCCCCAGTACATGCCCAGGAAAGTAACTACTGAAATGACCCAAGCCACCACCTTAAATATTATCTCCAGTTAAAGACAAAAAATGGAGATGAGTAGGTGGACAAAGCCAATAATGGGAGGTTATCAGGAAAAACAAAATTAACAACCATAAAGTTGTATTGCATATTAAGTCTGAATACCTTCTGCATTGATAAGAGTTTCTAGAGAGTCATCCTTCTCTTCCAATACAGAGAGGAAGATACCCTTACAAATGGAGATTTCCCTTTTAAATGTAAATGTCTCTTACAAACTCTGTAAAATTATTTCTTAAAAATAACCAGTTTAAAATAACAATCCATATGCCAAAGAGGCATACTTTGGAGTGATGTATTCTGCTCCTCTTCACAGATTTGAAGATGTTTAGGTTTTTAATGGAAACAAAACATTGTTTAAAGACCCCATAAAGTTGTTAAAATTTGCTAAATTGTGAATAGAATATTTTGTGTAAAATATGTACTTATAGCCCTAATTAATCAAGCATTGGTGCTGAAAACCAAAGACCTCTGAGTAAATTTTCTGTTTTATAAGCTACATTCTTGGGCATCCAAAACTCACATTTAACGAAAGTGAGAAAGACATAAAACTGTAATGAAGGTGTCAACCTCTTTCCCTTGAGGAAATGTTGTAGGAAGAATGTTTTATACAATCAGTGAAGAAAAGCAAATAAATGTCACGTATTCACGTGGTGTGTTACGATAGCCACTCTGCCTTCCCCTGCAGTCCTCTCAGACCTAGCTTGAAATGGTCGAGCCTCTCCTCTGCTTCCCCAGAACCTAGAGATCTTCTTATGTTTGTTGTTATTTCATTCCTTTCGTTAACTAGCTTATGGTGGGATTCAAGTCAATTTTTCTCTCCAGTCTAAAAACACTCCTTAGTATTTGGTACTCCAAATCTTAAGCAAAATGTGCTTAAAAACCACAAATTTATAAGCAAGTATTGTGCTGGAAGTGGATTATGCAATTTTTGAAATTTTAGTGCAAAATTAAAAAAACCTTAAGTAGCAGAATTAAGTGCAGTTTCAAAGATTGCATTTCCCTTATTAAAACACACACACACACAAGACTAATTTTTAAAACATGAACTGTGAATATTTTCATTTTTAAATTCAGTTGGCCCTCAAGGAAGAAAGGATGCTCGTGACTACTAACATGCAGGCTAGAGTGCTTGCAAACTCTTTCAGATTATCTGTAGAGCAGGTCAATGTATTAAATTGCAATTTTCTTGTAGGAAACAGGGTCAGATATAAGCAATTTAATATGTTCAGGGTACTAATTAAGTAATCTCACGCTTAATAGTGTCTCTAAACAGAAATATAGTCAAAATTGTTATAATTAATTAGTTTTTAAACTGGATTTGGCAGTTCTAGATTATCTTTAGAGAACTTTTTTAAGAAGGGGGAGAGGCAGAGGGAGAGAGAAAGGGAATCTTAAGCAGGCTTCATGCCCAACACTGAACCCGATGTGGGCCTTGATCTCACAACCCTGAGATCATGACCTAAGCCAAAAATCAAGAGTTGGACACTTAACCAACTAAGCCACCCAGGTGCCCCTAGAGAACATTTTAAGTTGCACAAGATTTGTTGTTAAAACTGGCAGGTTAAAATGGCAAGATGACATCTTCTAGAAGCTTAAATGGCTGGAGAAATTCAGAAAATTACTCTTCCATTTATTCATTGTAAACTTATAAGTCTGTATTGATTAGGTTTAACAGCGAGTGTCAGAAAATCCAAATTAACAGTGGCTTAAACAAAATAGAGCTTTATTTCATTAACATAAAATGAAGTACAGGAATAACAGTGTAGGGTTTGTGGAATGACTCCACAATCTTCAGGAACCGTGTCTTCTTTTACATCATCATTCTGCTGCATTCTATAGTGGCTACCAACTCATGGGCCAGGGAGAATCCTTTAACTCCAGTCGTCAGATATTTATTATAGGCAGTGGAAGGAAGAGCAGGGGAGAAGGGCATGCCCACTCACTTTACAGAATATGTCCATCATACTTTGTTTATATCCCACTGACCAGTATTAAATCATATGCTATGCTATGGTTCAAACTGGGAGTCTTTATTCTGGGCAGTCATGTACCCGGCTAGAACTAAAAGTTCCATTAAGGATGAAGATACTATATTGGGGCATTTTCGGTTTGAGTTCATAGATGCCTTTCATGGGAATCGTCAGTCTCCTACAGTTTGTCAAATTTTGTAAAGAAAAAGAAATACAGCTTTTGCCAGATTCCCAAAGTTCTCCATCATGCAAAAATGTTTAAGAGTCAGTGTCTCATATGTAATTTTAAGTGTCTCATATATAATTTTAATCTCTGTCCAGCTTTAAATAAATAACATACAAGTGATAATCTCTTTCTCCTTATGCCTAACGAATTGTGTTACTGTCAATAGTAAATATACCTAATTTCATATCATTTGCATAAGTATTTTATGAAAGATATAAAGCAGAATTTAAAAATATTTAAGTCTGGAAAGTGAAATCTCTTAACCCTAGAAGAATAGGTAAAGAAAAGGTGACTCACTTATTTCTTGCTTATCTACTATTTAGAGAATGTGTCTGCTTTTTGTCTAATTTATAACCTAAGTTGGATTTTAACCCCATACTTAGTAATCAAAGAAAATCAAATTAAAAGAACAAAACAGTATTTATTTACTGTTTAAGTCAACAAGATAAATGAAAACAGTAACAATTCTAATGTCTTATGGCAGAATGTAATTGATATGACCATTTTGGAAGACAATTTGAGAATATGTATAACATAGACAAATATTTTGACTAAGTTTGTCCTATAGAATTAATATAAAAAACAAAAGTATATAGAAGAATATATTTATTGCAGCATTTATTTACTTATTAACAGTTTCAGGTTGGAAACTACTCAAACACTCAAATATAGGAAAATAATAATGCAGATCATCGTGTATCAACAAAGGAAGCATATATAACTGTTCAAAGTGATAATTATGGTGTTTTTGTAAACACCATTGAAAACTATCCCGTTATATTAAATGAAAGAGACACAGTAGAGAATTATACACAAAAACCTAACAGCTGACCCTTGAACAACATGAAGGTTAGGGGCTCTGACCCCTGTGCAGTTGAAAATCCATGTATAACTTTGACTTTCCAAAAACTTAACTAATAATAATTAAGTCAATGGTCAATTAAGTCAATAGTCAATAGCCTACTGTTGACTGGAAACTGTCCTGATAACATAAATAGTCAATTAAAACATATTTTGTATATTAATAATAATATTATAATATAATACATATTATATACTGTATTCTGACAAGTGAACTAGAGAAAAGAAAATGCTATTTAAAAATTCACAAGGAAGAGAAAATACATTTATACCTCTGTACTGTAAAAAATTTGCATGTAAGTAGAACTGCAGAGTTCAAACCTACATTGTCCAAGGATCAACTGTATAAATAGTAGCTGTATAATAATATACAAAAGCGAAAAGTTGCATTAAATTTTTTCCCCTACATTTTAATTTAATGGAGTAGAGAATCTTTACAATTGATTAGATTAGATACATGCATACTTTCAAATCACTAATGGAGGATCACTAAAGCACCGGATAAGCCTTTAGAATCTTACATAGTTTCATGTAATACCTGTGCAATGAATAAAAATGCCCAGAGCATTTGGGCATTCAGAAAACTACTTGAGCCAGGTTGACATAATGCTATTTGGCAAATTCACTTCAGTGTTCTACTCTGTTGCAGAAGTTTTAATCCTGTGATATTTTAGGCAGGTGTTCTGGAATCATCCATGTATAGAATTATCAGTTTGTACTCTGACCCTCTCCACCCTTCTCATACATTATTACTCAAACCAAAAAGTTTTTAATAAAGTACTTTTGGTCTTATGATTTTTTTAAGGCTTTCAATTTAAATGTATTAAACAGAAGAAAAATAAGAAAAAAAATGTTTTTCATGTATATAGAATTATAATAGCCCTTCCTAAGTTTCCCCATCATTCAGACATTTTTCTCCCCCATTTTTGTCAATATGGCAAAATACATATAAACATATAATTTGTCTTAACCATTTTTAAGTGTAAAAACTAGTGGTACCAAGTAGCTTCATTTCTACACACACTTTAAAAAAGCTGTATTGGAAAAATTTTCTATGACCTTAATACTTTGATAATTTACTCAGCAGTTGGTTTAAACTAGAGAAGAGTGTCAAGAGGTTTGAATCTATAAGTTCCCAAACATTGAATTGGTATTTATTTCCTTTCATAATGAAAACTTGTAAACTTTTTGGAGAGGTTTCTTCAATCCCTTTTTGAAACTACTAGCCAAGTCCTTCAGGAGCAGTCATCCTGCTTTTACTAACTCTTTCTAGAAGAGCAAAGGTGGAGTTGAACCTTTTTCAACCATACCATTTAATATTTAGGTGCCTACAATAAATGTGCCAGATACCATGTTAAGAGCTTTAGTACACAAAATCTTTATTATAGCAACAGTCCCCTGATATAGGTGGCATCAGTCGTATTTTGCAGATGAGGCAACTGAACCTCTGAGATTTGATGAGGATTGGCCTGGGCATGGTGGAACTAGATTACAATCCAAAACTTTTGTCTCCACGTCCACTGCTGGTTCTGCCCATCACAGCTGCCATCCCACATACTTGCAGCATCTCTCACACAAATCCACACCAGCCGACTCCCAAAATGCCACACAAAGGAGAATGTTCCAGATAAAACCTTTTATCTTTTCTTCCATTTTTAACTCTTTGGGGATCCCTGGGTGGCGCAGCGGTTTGGCGCCTGCCTTTGGCCCAGGGCGCGATCCTGGAGACCCGGGATCGAATCCCACATCAGGCTCCTGGTGCATGGAGCCTGCTTCTCCCTCTGCCTGTGTCTCTGCCTCTCTCTCTCTCTCTGTATGACTATCATAAATAAATAAAAAAAATTTAAAAAAAATAGTTTAACTCTTTGGCATTTGTCACTTAAAAAAAGCTCTGAAGTTGGAGGTGATTACATCTTAATTAATTATATTAATTATAATAATAATATAATATAATACTATGTAAGTATTATATTAATTAATTATATTTTAGGCATAATTCCTTTCTGGGTCATACTGTTGGCTCTAGTAGATTTTTTTCCTTGTTCTATTGTGTGCCTGCTGAAGGGAAATCTGTAGTAAACAGATGTAGGGGTAGCCTAGAGGGATCAGGTATCTATATCTATATCCATATCTATAGGTCTATACTGATATCGGTCTAGATACAGATATATAGAGTTATATAGAGAGTGAGAGTACATAGGGATATAGAGGCATAGTGTGGATACAAGGGCACAGGTGTCCACACTTAGGTTGCAGTTCCTTGGATTTTAAAAAGACTAACCTCCTAGCACTATAAGGATTCTTTAGGATCTTAAATTAGTTGAAGAAAGATTGGAGTTTTCAGTAGTTCTATACGCATATATAAAAATACACAGACACACAGCTTTGCTATCAAGGACCTTTAGCATATGGATCATTTAGTATAACTTACTCTTCTAGTTAGCTAAGGGTTGGCTGTTTTTAAAAATAGCTTTTCTCTTATTTTTTCTTTTCTTTTCACTGTTTTGGACAAAAGTCTAAAAAATGTTGCATATTCCTTGTGTGGGTTTGTTGGGGTTTTTTTTGGAAGATTTTATTCATTTATTTGAGAGATAGAATGAATGGGGGAAGGGCAAAGGGAGAGGGAGAAGCAGACTCTCCGCTGAGGAGGGATCCTGATGCAGGGCTTGATTCTAGGACCCTCGGATCATGACCTGAGCCAAAGGCAGACACTTAACTGAGACACTCAGGCACCCCTCCTTGTGTTTTTTTAAGCTAACATTTTTCAGAGATTGTAGTATGACTGTCACTGAGTTAAACACACCTTTTGCTCTGATTTAATCCTCACTCCCAACCCATGAGATAGATTCTATCACCATCATTTTCCAAAAGAATCCAAGGCCTAAAGAAGTCAAGAAACTTGGTCAAGTTCTTATAACTAGTAGGGAGGAATGAAGCCAGAATTGAAACACAGGTCCTCTGACTGCCTTACTCAAACTTGTTCAATCCACCTTACTGAACTGTCTTTCTGAATAATTTTTTTTTCTGATGATTCTGCCTTCTAAAACTAAATACTGAATTGACCTGCATCATGGTTGAGTGGAACCATCTGGGCCCAAGATTACAGTGCTACACTAACATAATACATATAACATATGCATTGTAGTATTCTAGTCTAATTTTATTCAGTGGGATAAAATTAAAAGGGTCACCGTTTAGAGGTGCCTGGGTGGCCCAGTCAGGTAAGCAACCAAATCTTTGTTTCAGCTTAGGTCATGATCTCAGGGTTGTGAGATTGAGCCCCAAGTCGAGCCCCACATCGGGCACTGAACTTGGTGTGGAGTCTGCTTCAAACTCTCTTTTTTTCTGGTCCTCCCCCAACACACACGTGCACAAGCTTGATCTCTCTCTTTCTCTAAAATAGAATAAATAAATCTTTAACAAAACAAAACACAAAGGGTCACCATTTATATCTATATTTAGTGGTCCAAGACTACATTTGTGGGTTCATGACACTTTTTTTTCCTTTTTTATGTTCTCTTTCACTGAGTAGATAGCCTTTTGTGGTCAAAAGCATGGGGTTTAGAGAGTTAGATGTATTCATTTACAGCTCTGACACACATTAGCAGTATGATATTTTCTTTATCTGTACAATGGGTATAGTATTGCCTACTCTGAAGAGGATGAAAGGAGACAAAGCTGCTAAGTGTCTAACAAGGTGACTGGCTGCAGTAAGCTCTTAACCAATGGCTTACTATTATTATAGCATATCACTGCTGTCAGGTGGCTAACCATAATTTCTTGCTGCTATCAGTGTTCCTGTTATATCTGGCTCTTTCACTAATTTGTAGAGTCTAATCTGTTTGGGCTTTGAAAACAGTTCCTGTATTGGTAACATAGCAAAATGGACTTGTGCAAGATATTGGCACTGAGATGTGGGTGCAAAGTCAAGCCAGGAACAAAACAGGGGTGGAAATGCTGAGAAAACATGGACAACATTCCAAAGCACAGTCCATGTATTTGAATCAGAATCAGAGACGTGACTGGGGCCAGATATTGGGGTAGCACAAGAGATACCAGTGGGAGAGCCAAAATCCATGGCTCAGTCTGGGGTCACAAGCTGACAGGAGCCAAGCAGAAGATAAAGCACAGGGGCTTGGGGAAGACAGGCCTGACTCGTAGTCCTTGTAGCCAGCAGTTGTTTTTGTCAGTGCTCCTTTCAAAGGTCTGGAGCTTTTCCACAAGGACACTTGGAGCTTTTTTATAGGTGCAGCTCTCCAAGAGGAACGTCTCTTAATCAGAATATAAACTTTTTAGTCTTGAGATTTTACTCGAGACTCATAGACACTGAGTAAAGATGTAGGGAATATGTCTTTAAATAATGAACAGGAACTTCAATGTGCACATTTTGTTTGACTGACTTAGATCTCTTACTTACCAGTAGGTTTTGACTAAGTAACAGATCAATGAATTTTCTTGACTGCATTGATGCAGGCATAGGGTTGCCAGGTAAGGTACAGGGTACCCAGATAAATTTTAAGTTCAGATAAACAATGACTAATTTTTTAGCATAAATTTGTTCCAAATATTGCATGGGACATACCTATGCTAATATTCATTATTTATGTCGAATTAACATTTAATTGAGTGTCTTTGTTTTTATTCAATCTGGAAACCATGTGCACAACTGACTACAGTACCATGAATAGTAGTTAATAATTATTGAGAACTTTCAGAAACAGCGATATATTTTGCTGTATACTATTTTGCCCCTTATAACAACTGATAATTGAGATACAACTACTGTTCTCCAAACTGCTGGTCACCAGAGGGGAGGTGGGTGCGGGATGGGTTAAACAGGTGAAGGGGATTTGGGAGAGCACTTGCTGTGATGAGCACCAGGTGTTGTACAGAAGTGTTGAATCACTATATTGCACACCTGAAACTATTATAACACTGTATGTTAACTGGAATTTATTTATTGATTTATTGATTATTAAGATTTTACTTATTTATTCATGAGAGACACAGAGAGAAAGAGGTAGAGACATGGGGAGAGGGAGAAGCAGGCTCCTCACAGGAAGCTCGATGTGGGACTCCATCCGAGACCCCAGGATCACGCCCTGAGCCAAAGGCAGATGCTCAACCTCTGAGCCACCCAGGCGTCCCTGGAATTTAAATAAAAACTTAAAGAAAAAACTATTGTTCTCATATTACCAGTCTTAAAACTAAGACTTGAAAGGTTCATTTCTAACAGTCTGCAAATGGCAGAGCTCGATACTACACTTGATCTTAGCCAAAAGGCTGAGAAGCAATGGCAGAGCTAGAATTCAAACATCGATCTGACTTCAGAGCCTTAACTAACACACATATCTTTTTATCAGTTTAAATCCACACACATGGGTGGCCTAGCGGTTGAGTGTCTGCTTTCCGCTCAGCGCGTGATCCTGGAGTCCCAGGATCGAGTCCCACATCGGGCTCCCTGCATGGAGCCTGCTTCTCCCTCTGCCTTTGTCTCTGCCTCTCTCTTTGAGTCTCTTATGAATAGATAGATAAAATCTTAAACAAACAAACAAACAAATAAATAAATCCACACACATAGGGCAGCCCAGGTGGCTCAGCAGTTTAGCGCCACCTTTAACCCAGGGCCTGGTCCTGGAGACCAGGGATCGAGTCCCACATCAGGCTCCCTGCATGGAGCTTGCTTCTCCCTCTGCCTGTGTCTCTGCCTCTCTGCCCCTGCCCCTCATGAATAAATAAATAAAATCTTAAAAAAAAAATCCACACACATAATCTGAGTCAGTGGCTGACAAGGCAAATACAAGTCTTTCTGTGATATTTAGATATTTGGATGCTGGCTACAGTCATTATTAGTTATCCCTACGATATATTCATAAGATGCAGCCATTTCATCTCTCTGTTTTCTTGGATCAGAAGGAAGAACTCATTTCTGACTGTCATGTTCAGACAGCTGGTGCTTTCTCAGCTGGTGCTAGCTTTCATTTTATTTTATTTTATTATTTTATTTTATTTTATTATTTACCATTTTATTTAAATTTTATTTATTTATTCATGAGAGACACAGAGAGAGAGGCAGAGACACAGACAGAGGGAGAAGCAGGCTCCATGCAGGGAGCCTGATGTGGGTCTCGGTCCTGGGACTCCAGGATCACGCCCTGGGCTGAAGGCAGGCTCCCAGCCTCTGAGCCACTCAGGCGTCCCTGGTGCTAGCTTTCTTGTGCAGTTGGGAGACTGCATTCAGGTGGGTCAAAGGAAGTGTTCTGACCACTCTGTGCTGAGGGGCCTATAATACCTATTATGAGCAATTTCACTTTCTTATTCATTTTTGTTACTACCCTGGCCTTGGAAACTCTGTTGGGCAAATATAAATTTAATGTGGGTGGATTGGCTACTTTCCAGGAGCTAATTGTTGGGAATTCTCCCTTGCCATTAAATATTAAGTATTATGAGTAGGTGAAGCTAATAAAACCACTTAAGAAAATGGATGGCATGTTATCATACCCAGTGATGGAGGTCTAAAGCTATGTTGGTGCCCTAGACTTCCATGTGTTGTGGGATTTGGGGATTTTTGCCTATTTACTACAACTAATCTTATTTAAATAGTTACTTAATCACTGGAAACTGAACTGCTACAATCTTCATTGATTTTTGGAGCATGTATTATCAAGGCCAGAATTAAAAACTATAATTCACATCCCCTTGCCAGTTCTTCTATTGTTATTGACTTCTATTGGCAAAACAGTCCGGCGGCATTTGCTATTAACATGACTCAAGCAATTATATAAAAGGCTTTCAAATAATGTCCAGCAAATATATTGTTTGTTGCATTTAACATTAAGGATTTATGGCAATTCAGGACCTCATTATCATTAAATAAGATATCATTATCCCAAGAGATACCATAGGGAAATGTTAGTTTTGAAATACTTCTATAAAAGTGATGTTAGCTAATTCCTCTAAAAACAAAAGCAGTGGAAAAAGTTACTTTACTAAAAAAGTTCTGTGCTTTTTGTCCATATGATATATTTATACTTATTCAGGTCTATTCATACTAAAGTCAATCAGTATTCCAGTTATTTTATTGCGATTTGCCTATCTTGAATAGACCACAAGAGAAAAATCAGAATTTTCTTTTTTGAGCTCTAGTTTCGTATTTAAAAATATATGCAACTGAAACATTATTTTCCACTACCACTAAGATAAATCTCCTATAGAAACATTCAAAGGATTCATTGGATTTTTCACTTTTTTATCTGGTTGTTTGGGTTTCGTGACTGTACAGGCACAGCTTGAATTCATAGTGATAAATTTTGTCAAGATGCAACTATCCCTCCTAAGACAGCAAAGTGTTTGAAGGGAAATGAGTGTTCTGGTCCCTTAGAAGCAAAAATTGGACTGGATCTGAAACAACAATTGTGTAATTTTCAAAATTAGCCATCAAAGTATAGAATCTGGGGTTTCATGATAATGGAAAAATAATTTCTCAAATTCTTGAGAATCCTGAAACTCATAGGCATGATTATCAGGAGGCTGGGACACATAGGCCTACTATGGTCACCTCAAACATTACAGAAGAGTTTTCAAGCTTTTCAGATGTCATCATTCGCATTCTTTTTCAGGCACATTCTCAGACTCTCAAGACAATGGTGTTTGTACACGAAGCACATGACATGAAGTTTCATCAGGTTAACTTGACACAATCCACTACAAAGCAACACTTTTTTTTTTTTTTAATGATCTGTGTTTAAAGAGTCTAAAGAAAAAAACCTAATAACTGGTGACAACATTAGAAAATTGAGGAGAACAAAGTTAGTTACAAGTCAGTGATAGAGTCAGAGTAATATTTGTGTGTTCTGAGAGCTTACAGGCTTTTCTACTTTCCCTGCCTTCTATTTTAAACAATTTAATTGTCAATTGTAAATTGAGGGGATGTATCACTTGCATACCTTAGTTTTTTTCAATGCATTATTTCTTATTTACTTTTTTTTCAAGTTTTTATTTAAATTCCAGTTAATTGACATACAGTGTGATATTAGTTTCAGTGAATGCAAGATTTTTTAATGAAGAGGCATTAACCCACACAGTGTGTTTAATTTCACACTTGAGTTAATGCCCAAGAACTGTATATGAAGAGGGTGAATACTTACACATATCTAATCCAAAATATTTTTATTGTCTTTCTATTTTCATGTAGTTAATGTCAATTTTCTTTAAGACAGACATTAGAAGATCTTCTTAAAAAGGTTCTTATTATGGAAAACTTCAGACATATACAAAAGGAGAGAATTATATATAATGAACCCAGTATACTCTGGTCAGCCTGACCGCTTGTCAATATGTGACTGATCAATTCTTCTGTCAGCTACTCATCTTCTCTCCACCTCTGCTGGGTTGGATCCCTGATATTACATTGTTTCTTCTGTAAATATTTCATTTCTCTAATGATTCTATTATCACACTATAAAAATAGTAATTTGCTAGGATTGCCAAACATCTAATTCACATTTCTTCCTCCCATCCCACCCCCCAGTTTGTCTATTTGAAAAAGGACCAAATAAAGCCCATATATTGTGGTGTGCTAACATTTCTTTTTAGTTTCCTTATGTTTTCTGGCATAAAGATGGTCATAGATATATTTTCTTACATAGTGACCTTTACCTTACTCTTAAACAGTTAAAGGGAAATATGGTTTTTAATTGATATTCTATCGTAGTAATACCAAGTGAAACAGTAAGTAGAATGGTCAATTTTATGATATCTGAGCCTAAGGATCATTTGCTTAAAAAATTCTGGTTTACTTATTTATTTCCCTTTCTGTTCAAATCTTTTCTTATTCTGTACACATAGGAATAAATGATAAATATAAATTTACATGTTGATATATTTAATGTCTTGATAGATATCTTTTAAAAAATAACCTTCAGGTTAAAATACTCAACTAAAACCATGATCTGCTGTTGTTGATACTTTATAGGCCATACTAATTATACATTTTCTACTTTTATCAAGATCTTTAATTTGGTTCATGGTTTATCTTGATTATGAATTAAGATTCTTTCTCTGAACCATGGAGATAGAAAATAAAGCTGTCAGAAGATATTTATGTACATCAGTTAGACATAATTTATTTAGTTAATTGTAACTGGGGCTACGGTTGTTAGAAATCAGTTAAAACTAAATAACCCACTAATTATTTTATTTACTTTTATAAAAAAATTCATTGTTTATACTTGGTTTTGTTTTAGATATGCATTTGATTTTAAAAAGACTTTTGAGTGAATAGTTTCTACTCACAAAGAAGGAGTTGGAATTCTTTTTCCTCCTTGAAATACTTAATTCACTTATCCAGGGTATGAATTATGCATGGGATTTAAAAGGTAAGAGATTTATACGATCTCAAGGGAAACTGGAGTGTTGAAGATGGGATTTAAGAGTACCCTCTATTAATGATGCCTTCTTATTTGCTAATGAGCATGAAGAGTGAGAATTGGAAGTAGATAATATTACTCTTATTATTGCTTAATGGGCACCTAATTTATTTAGACAAATAGAGATTTTGTTTGTTACAGAATGCGTTAAATAATGCAAGCTATTTTTCTCTGTTCTGATTAAACATATTCTCTTAAATTACCCTGATTCTTCAAAAAATAGACATTTTTGCCTTTGTAAAGGAAATAGGATGCAACATTATATCTTCAGCTGAATTTTCTAATATGCTCAGCAATTGAAGTTGCTTTCATAAATAGATTTTCTGTTAAAATTCTGAATAGCAAATAATATACAGAGAAAATAGTGATTCATGCCATCATTATGCCTTCTTCATATAATAGGTCTCTAAACAAAATTCCCATGAGCAATGATGGGTCTTTAGGAACTCAGCTAATACTTAAAAGACACAAGATATGTTCTAGGCATATTTATAAGCACTTTATATTCATTAACCTAATCCTTATAACAATCCTAACAAGAAATTACTATAATTATAATCTCCATTTTTACAGATGACAAAACTGAGGGATAGAAAGTTTTAATGATTTCTAGGCAGTCACAAAACTAGTTCTCACCAAGGCAGTCTGGCTCCAGAGACTTCCTTTTATGTTTGACACCACATGATATAACAAACAGAAAGTCTATTAGCGGTTAAATAAAATAGCCTGGGATTGGGAAGAGGATTGACTACAAGGTAGAATGAAGGAGTCAGTTGTTTGGTATAGTGTTTGGTATAGTGGAAATATACAGTACCTTAGTTGTGTCCATAGCAAGCAACACGAGTGTAAATGTCAAAACTCATCAAACTGTACATGTAAAATGGATATATCTTATATATATATATGTGTATATATATATATATAATGGATATATCATATATATATGTAAATTATACCTCAATAAAGTTAATTTGTAAAAAAAAAGTGTCAAAACTAACTTTATGGCTCATTGTATAGTAAATTTTGGCAATTTTTGAATGCAGTGTTTTCTTTCTTTTTTTTTTTTTTGTGGTACAGATGTATCCAAATTTTTGAGGTTTTAATGAGATAGACATTTCATAAAATTTAACTTAATATTCCTTAACATATCTGTGAGGTAGTTAGGTAAACAATACTACCCATTTTAATACATAGTAAACAAAAGCATGGGTAAATGACATACTCATACTTTAAAAGCAATAAGAATAGAATGAAACATAGAGGCTTCGGTCCTTCTTTCTAGCCTAATCAAAGGAAAAAATTTTAAACTTTAAAATTTTTCTTTAAAAAAAATACATCATTTAAGATTTGGTCTTTCTTTCTTATACTTTCTTGATTAACAGATTAATACGTCTCCCAAAGTTGACATTCTTTTCTTCCGTAATATGGTAAACTGGGTACAAAGCTTAATTCAAGCTAGGCCTCTGCTTCTACCTGAATTAGTAGAAAATTAAGCCATTATCTTGTGAGAACTAAAATTATATTTGACATTTTTATCTTAGGCTGAAAAAACAAAAGCAAGCAAGCAAACAATAACAACAAAAAACTTGAAATAGGCTTCTCAAATGATGTAAATTCATCCCTTACAGGGAAGTAGAAGGTAGACACTACCATAAGGAAAAGATGCTTAGTTAATGGAAGTTAAACTTAAAAGTACAGTTAAAATAATGAGGCTTAACTTCTGAAAATAGGTTTTATTCACCTCCCTAAAATAACCAATAATCACACTATGAGTTAGGTTTCTTTACTATTGTTTCCTTACTGGGTTTTTAACTACATCAGCTAAAATACAAAAATCCATTAATAATCTAAATTATCACTTGTGGTCTTTCTGGAAATTCTTAACCATATATTTATCTCAAAAAGTTCTGCTTTTGTTTTTTAAGTGATGAATTATATTAGTCTATGTCACTGCATTTCTATAACAAAATAATGAAAGGTACAGCTAGTGTAAGCAAACGTAAATCCAATTGAACTACCAGCTTAAAAAAATACTTTGGTTCTTCAGGAAAAAAATTAGCAAAACAAAAAAACTGTTTAACAAGTCTGTTCACTTTCATAACTGTAATCTAAAATCTTTGTTACATGATACAGATTACTACAGAACTAAACCATGTAGTGATGAATGAACATACATGAAAGAACTTGTGCAATCAATAGATCTGGAGAAAAACTAGAGTGAAAATGCTAAGTAGAACAAATTGGTCTAAAATTATCAATTCCTTTCCTCTAAAAAAATACTGAGTCTACCAAGAAAATACAAAAACATAAGCTGTAAGTAAATAAGAGTTGTGTGTCGGCTATTACAGTGCAGGTTATACTCAAGGCCACATACATCCTGCTTCACTGCTGCTTGCACACTCCTGGGTTTTGATCCTTCTTTAAATCATAATCTGGATCATTTTCCTCATCTCCTTCTTCTTCTCCTTCCTCATCTGCTTCTTTACCCTCTTCATCATAATCATCATCATCATCTCCAGTGGCTTTTCCAGTAAAGTAAAATACTGATCATGTAAAAAGTGACCAATTTCAAAGTCTGCAACCAGGATAGCTTCAGCAGCAGCATCCAAATCTCCAATCTCAGGAAAGTCAGGAGGGGCAAAAAAATTAAAGAAAGCATCATTGGAAACTGTTTTGGTCACAGTACAAACTGTCCCATGTTCCTCATGTTTCTGTTTCTTAATGGTTTTCAAAGTGGCATTCTTTCCTTTTTTTCCAATCTATCTGGCACCCTATACAACCCATAATTTCTGGTCCATTAAAAGAAAAGGGACCAAAATCATCTGGTTCTGACCTCATCCTATATGTCTTTGTCAACACTTCATTTGTGAAATATTCATTGGGTTCAAAGTGAAATTCTAAGACAAAACTTATAGGCTGGGCAGCATCTGAGAACTTCACTTTAATATCTTTCAAGTTCTTCAGAATAGGTTCCTCATGTTCCTGTACCATATCACTGAGCAAGTCAACGTTCTTAAAAACAGTCAACCAAAATTCAGGAATTCCCTTGCGGGTCTTCTTTTTCTTCATCCTTTTTCTCATCTTCAAGCTTGGCTTTTTTCTTTTAGCTCCTCTGAAATTTTGTCCTCCTCATCTGGTTTCCATTCACATTCTTCTTCCATAGGTTCATAAATTGCATTAGTGATCTCAAATCACTTATCAGATAGAGAACAGCATATTTTCTTTCAAGATCATGAACTTCCTCATAGAATTTGGCTTCTATCTGTGCACATTTAACTTGAAGATTTTTGAGAGCATTCACTCGTCTTTTAACTACCCTAGGCAGGTTGTCCATATCTGCCATGTTGTAAGAACTCCAAATATCAGTGGCTAGCATGGCAAGCCAGTTTGGAGGGGGCGTGTGGCAGGCAGGGGGAGCTGGGCAGGCAGTGAATCAGGGTGGGGCAGGAACAGCAGGAGGCAGCACTGGCAGCAGATAGCTCTAAAAAAGGAGTGCAGTGTTTTCTATATAACCTAACTGATAGATAAAAAATACTGCCCTTTACACCGCCTGGGTGGCTCAGGCAGTTAAGCCACGGACTCCTGATTTTGGCTCAGGGCATGATCTTGGGGTGGTGAAATGGAGTCCTACATGGGGCTTATGCTAGGTGTGGAGCCTGCTTAAGATTCGCTCTCTCTCTCCCTCTGTGCCACAACCACCCCCACCCCTCCCCACCCCTCCCCACCCCCCCGCCAAATACTGCCCTTAAAAGTTACCAAATACACAACCCTTTGAAATGCAATAGAATAGTTAGCACAATCTCTATGGAATGTATCATAAAGTGGCTCTGTGACTAAAGATTAGCTTCAGGTCTTCTGTGTTCCATACTGATTTTCTTTGCTTGTTCTATCACAGCAAAGGAAACCCTACCAAACAGATCATGATTTTGTTTCTCCTTTTCATTCTGTCTCTTTTGTCCATATCTTTTCACCCTTTCTTATTAGATTTATTTATTTATTTATTTATTTAGTCACTGGAGTGATATCTTTAGTATTAAGAATAGTGCCCATTATTTAATCATGTTTTTGTCTTAAAATTTATATTAACATGACTACACCATCTTTTCTTAGTTGATATTTGTATAGCATATCTTTTACTGGCCTTTTGTTTTAGCCTTTCAGTGTCCTATATCTTATAAGGACATGCACTTGTATTTGGTTTTGCTTTTTCATTTTTCATATAATGGGAATATTTCATTTATTTTTATTTAATCACTGATATATTTGAGTTTACATTTACCATCTATTTTTTTAAATTCATTCCATCTAAGTTCTTTTTTCCTTCCTTTTATTTTCTTCTTTTTGATTGATAAATTTTTTTTTTATTTTTCCTTCTCTACCTCTTGTTAGTTTTACATTGCATTACTATGGTTTTACTGTTTATGTTGAGTTTACAATATGCATATGTTAATATAATCTAGTTAAAAATATAACTTTTACCATTCCCTAGTCATGCTAAGAATTTAAACATTTAAAATTTCATTTTACTTTTTCTATTTTTTTTAAAGATTTTATTTATTTATTTATTCATGAGAGAGAGAGAGGCAGAGACACAGGCAGGCAGAGGGAGAAGCAGGCTCCATTCAGGGAGCCCAACATGGGACTAGATCCCAGAACCCCAGGATAAGGCCCTGGGCTGAAGGCGGTGCTAAACCGCTGAGCCACTCAGGCTGCCCCCTTTTCTATTTTTTATATATTATTGTCATAATTTCAATCTACATACATGTTTGAACCTAACAGAAATGATTATTTTGCTCAGTCAGCATTAATTTATATTTACTATATTACTTACTCTTTCCATTGTTCTTTATTTCTCACTCTGAGGTCATTTTAACTCCTCTGGAGTCATTTTTCTTTTGCCAAAGAAATACCTTTAGTATTTTCTTGTATGGCAGGTCTCTGGCAATACTTTTTTTTTTTTTTTTTTTTGGAGTTTTATTTTTCTGAAAAAGTCTTTATTTTGCTTTCATTTTGGATTGATATTTTCCTCCACTGTCTATAACATTCTAGGTGGGCAGATATTTACTCTGGATACTTTAAAGGTGTCATATTGTTGCTTTCTGGCTTTCTTTATGTCTGTTAAAAATTTACTTGTTTGTTTTATTGTTTCTCTTTTTAAAAATGTGTCTCCCCCAGTGCTCTCCAATCCCCTAATCATTTCTTTTGGAAGTACCAAAAGTTCCCTTGATTTTTTGACTTCCAGCCATTTGACAATGATGTGTCTAGGCTTCATGTTCCTCATATTCATACTAGGAGTGTGCAAAAGGCTTCATGAATCTGTGGCTTCATCAACCATTTTCTCTGCAAATACTGCTTTTTCTTGATTCCCTTTCTCTTATCTTCCAGAACTCCAGTAACATGTCTGGCATGTAAATTATTTTTCTTATATACATTTCTGGATTTTTAATCTTTTTACCCTTCTGTGCCTCAGTACAAAATTTTTTTATTGTTCTGTATTTCAGTTCACCAAATTGCTACTGTTCTCTGTCTAATCTGCCATATGTCCCTTTATCAAGTTTATAATTTTAATTGTTCTGTTTGCATCTAGAAATTTCATTTGATTTAACTCTGGTGAAATTTTTCATATTTTAACTCTTCATCTTTCTCTCTATTTTCTTGAATTTATTAGTCATGATATTTTAATGTCCTTATTCAATAATTCCACTATCTGGGTAACCTGTGGATCTCTTTTTACTGACTATTTTTTCTCTTGGTGTTAGGTTATGTAATCCTGTTTTTCAGTATACCTGTTTTTTTTTTTTTAATTTAATGTCTGACATTGCATATGGAAAACTGAAGAGACTTCTTCATATTGCCTTTCTCAAAGACCAGAAGGAGTGGAGGTTGATCCCTTTAATCGAATCAGAAATTAAATTCCAGACTGGATTGCACCTTTTCTAAGACTTCTTTCTAGATTTCTCTCACTTCTGTTCCAGGTATAGTTCCCAAGGAATTTCTGTTTAGAGCCCAGGATGCTCACCTATGCCTCTCTCTTCTTGTGTGACCAAAACTTGAATGCCTGTCTTCTAGTACAACTGTTGGACAGCCAAATCCTCTCTTTGCTCTTCAAAGACATCCTTCTTGGCTTCTTAGGCTCTTTTTGCCCACATAGCTGCAGAAGTCAATGTCATGAGATTCTCCCTCATGGGTGTTGTTTTCTCTTCCTTCTTTCTGGAATCCTAGCTCTTCATGTCTCTAATTTATGCCTCTCCAGCATCAATGGGATGGTCAGAAGTTCTGCTGGGTTTTCTACTCTTAAGCAAGGACATCTTCTTGGCCTTTTTCTTGGACCCCCAGCCTCCTGCTTCATGCTCAGAACTGGCAAATAAAAAAAAAAAAAAAAAAAAAAAAAAAGAACTGGCCAATGCACCAAACAAAACAAACACATGTCCACTTGCCTCTGGAGCTATTTCCCTCCTCTGAGCACCTTGTACTTTCATACCCTGCTTGCCAGACTTATTCTTTTGTTCAGTTTTTCTAATGTCTTCAAAAGAGGCTTTATCTCTTTCAAGATGCTCCATAACACCCCATTAGGAATCTTCATATTTCAGGTAAAACAACATTAAAACCACAAACAGCAATTCAGCACTTCCAAGAAGCAAGATGTGGGAGCAATAATAGTAGGAGATTTATAACTCACTTCACGTGAGAGGGAAAATGAAAAAAAAAAAAAAGAGAGAGGATATGAGGAATCTAAATAACAGAATTAAATAGAACTAACAGATTTACATTGAATTCTATTTAATAGTTACAGAAAATGTTTCTTTTCAAGTCTCCGTAGGTTGTTTCCCAAAATTGTCTACATGAGTGCAAGGAGAATCTCAATAAATCTTAAACAGTAGTAACATTATAAGCAATATTCTTGGACTATCTTATAATAAGTAGAAATTTATAACGAAAATCAAAGTAAAATTACTTTGATTAAATTCAAAGTTCTAAATTCCTTTTTTTTTTTAACTCTATGAAGAAATCTAGGCCAAAATTTCATAGCTGGAAAATAAAAATAAAAAGACTTCAGATCCAAAAACATATGGTATATGAAAAGCTGTAGCTAGAAAAAAAAAATATGATAGCCCTGAATCTTTGATTTGCTCTGAAAGGATAAATTAAATGAAAAATATTAGCTATTCAGGTGAATATTTTTTAAAAATAGCAAAACTTAATTTAAAAGAAGGAAGAAATAAGAAAGGTCACATAAATTAATGAAATAAAAGAAAAACATTAGAAATAATAAATACATTTTATAACTGGTTTTTTTTTTTGAGAAACTATGACAATAAAGTAAAAACCTATTAGCCTAACTCTCAAAGAAAACTGGAGAAAGAACAAAAACATAAAATTAGGAATGCCTGAGGGGCTCAGCAGTTGAGCGTCTGTCTTTGGCTCAGGGCGTGATCCCAGAGTGCCGGGATCGAGTTCCACATCGGGCTCCCTACGTGAAGCCTGCTTCTCCCTCTTCCTATGTCTCTGCCTTTTTCTGTGTGTCTCTCATGAATAAATAAATAAAATCTTTATTAAAAAAAAGCAACACCCCCCCACAAAATTAGAAATGAAGAGGCTATAATAATAAATAACAAGAATGGCAAATACTTTGCTGAAGATACTATATTCTCGTACTTCTCTGTTTCTCTTACTCACTGTTTTGCAATGCATCAGTTTACCTGTTCAACCGTGTAAATACATCCTAGAGGGATCCCTGGGTGGCTCAGCGGTTTAGCGCCTGCCTTCGGCCCAGGGCCTGGTCCTGGAGACCCGGGATCGAGTCCCACATTGGGCTCCCTGCATGGAGCCTGCTTCTCCCTCTGCCTGTGTCTCTGCCTCTTCTCTCACTGTGTCTCTCATGAATAAATAAATAAAATCTTTAAAAAAAAATTATATCCTAGATCTTCTGATCACTTCTCCCCACTTTCTTGGTGCTTCTTTTCAGCTTTCACCATCTCACCTCTACCACTTCCCTAGGCAGCCGACCTTGAATGCTCTGCTTCTTGATCCTTTCTTCACAGCCAGAAGAATTTTTTTTTAAGATTTTATTTTATCAGAGAGAGGCAGAGACATAGGCAGAGGGAGAAGCAAGCTCCATACAGGAAGCCTGGTGCAGGACTCAATCCCAGGACCCCAGCATCATGACCTGAGCCAAAGGCAGACACTTAACCACTGAGCCACCCAGATACTACTTAAAATAATGGTTAAATCATGCCATTTTCACTCACAGATCTCAACTTTGGCTTTTCCTGTCTCACAGATTAAAATGCAAAACCCATAAGATGCTACATGATCCTTTTGGCTACATTCTCTCCTACTCATACCTTTAGCCAATTGGTCTTTTGAGCATATTTCTCATTCAATTCCTTTCTGCTTGCTTTTCCTTTTTCTGTCCTGACTCTGAGTATTGAAGTAACTCATTCCCTTCTTTTTCATTCAGGCCAGAGTTACTGACTCCCCAACTTAAAATAGTAACTAATTTCTACCTCTGTAATTCTCTATTCTCTTACCTAATTTGTTTTTTCTTTAATATTTATAATCACCTAACATAATATATATTTAAGTATTATCCTGTTCTTCTTACTAACATGTAAATTCCAGAAGAGAAAGAAATTTGTTAGTTTTGATCACTGCTTTTTGCCTAGTATTTAGATTAATGCTTGGCACATATTAGTGCTTAATAACTATTTATTGAATAAATCAATGAAAGATCTAATTAATAACAGGAAAGCATCCAGAAAATCCACTGAAAAGCTTTGGCAAACAGAATTTGGCGAGGTAGTTGGTTCAAAGTTAATATAGTAATCAGAAAAAAGACAAAAATAGCTAAATTTGTTTTTTAACTATCTAACTATTAATATGTAGGACTCTACTAATGGACATAAGGACTTGAAAGAGTGGAGAAATATACCTTACTCTAGGATAAACAAAGTTAATATAGTAATCAGAAAAAAGACAAAAATAGCTAAATTTGTTTTTTAACTATCTAACTATTAATATGTAGGACTCTACTAATGGACATAAGGACTTGAAAGAGTGGAGAAATATACCTTACTCTAGGATAAACAGAATCAACGTTGTGAAGAAGTCCACTTTCCTTATTATTGTGGGTAATTAAACTGCCAGTAGGTGTATTTTGGAGTAAATGAACAAAGTCTTTAATTTTTTTTTACTGACAAATAGCCGGTTGAGAATAACAAGAAATATTCTGGAAAGAAAAAGAGTAGTGAGCTAGAACAAGTTTTATCAGATATTAAATTTGAAGTTAAGCTATCATAATCTAAAGGATAAGAGACTGGTAAAGAAATGGAGAATTGTGATTAGCTTCAAGAAACAAGATATAGATCTAGATTCATAGATATTTAATAGTTGATGATGATATAGAAACAAGATATAGATCTAGATTCATAGATATTTAATAGTTGATGATGATAGCATTTAGATCAGTGAGGAAACTCAATAAAGGGGAAAATAATTTCTAACAACTTACAGTTTAAAAAGGTACTTAGTGACTTACCTCATTTCTGTACCAAAAAAAATTTCAGATAGATCTGAGATTTAGATGAAATTCAGAAATCATCCAAAGAAAGCATAGGAAGTTTTTTTATGAGCATAGAAGTCTTCTCTGTGTATGGTGAAATAATCAGGGAAGGAAAGGATGGATGATGCATGACTAGTTATAAATTTTAAACTTTTGTGTTGCAAGAATCACCATAAACAAAGTCAAAGAAAAATGAAAAAATTAGAAAAATTATTTTCAACATGTATGGCAAACAAAAGCTAGTTTTTCTTACTTTCACACAGAACTGAAAAAAAAACCATATATAAAATGGGTAAAGTGCCTCTGTAGCTATTTCATTAAAAAAAAAAGCACTAACTTCCAGCAAACACATGAAAAGATTCTTTTCATTCCTGATTTTAAAATGTTAATTAAGAAGATAGTGTGATGTACATTTAAAAATTACATAAAATTACCCAGAGGTGCCTGGGTGGCACATTTGGTTAAGCATCTGCCTTAGGCTTAGGTCATGATCCCAGGGTCCTGGGAGTGAGCCCCAAGTCTGGCTCCCCTCTGCTTCTCCCTCTCCTCTTCTTGTGCTCTCTCTCTAATAAGTAAATAAATAAAATCTTTAAAAAAAATACATAAAATGACCCACCTTTTTAGAGGTAGTTTAGAAAAATCACTCAAACTTAAAGGCACATATTATTTGACCCAGAAACTTCCCTTCTAAGAATTTATCTTTCAGAAATATTCCCATAATTTTGAAAAGATATGTGTACCAAGACTTCATTTACAAGGCGGTATACAACAGCTAACAAAAAAAGAAGCAATTTAGTATCTACCAATAAAAGCCTGTTTAAGGGAAGCCTGGGTGGATCAGTAGATTATGTGGCTGACTCTTGGTTTCAGGTCAGGTCATGATCTCAGAATAGAGATATTGAGCCCTTTGTCAGGCTCTGTGCTCAGCAAGGAGTTGGCTTGCAATTCTCTGTCTCTCCCCCCCTTTCTTTGCTCTCTCTCTCTCTCTCACACACACACTCTCTCTCCAGTTGGAATATCATACAGGCAATAAAAGGCATGGGAAACACATGGCGGTAGCTTTGTTTTCAGCCAGCTATGAGTGAACATCTCCTGGGACAACTGGCACAAACAAGTCTAAGGACAAAAGGAAGTCTTACCATAAGAAGCAGAGGTTGGAATAAGAATACCCCACACCCGCAGTCTGAGTTTGGGGAGGGAACAAGAGCTACTATGCCTAGAGGCTGCATGTGGGGAACTTCTTCTGGAGTTCCAAGGGTTGTGTGTGCAAAACAAGGCGCGTTGTTGTTGTCTACAAAGCATCCATCAATGAACTGCTTCACCAAGGCCTTGTGAATATCTATGTCATGCTCATTGACAGCATACCACCCCAACAGTGGAAGAGTCCCACTATGCACTGCCCCTGGGCCAAGCTGAGTGCTGAAGAGGGAAAAGATTTTAAACAAAAATGATTGAAGAAATGAAGAAGAAATATGATGAAAGGGCAAAGAATGCCCAAATCAGCATCTTCTGGAGGAGAAGTTCCAGCCCAGTGCATCACAAGAAGACCAGGCCAGCATGGCAGGGCAGATGACCATGTGCTAGAAGGCAAGGAGCTGGAGTTCTAGCTGAGGAAAATCAAAGCCAGGAAGAGTAAACAAATCCTCCTCCCTCCTATCTTCACTCAGATAATAAAGGTGTTTATTGTTGTATTTTTTTTTTTAATGACAGAACAAGCAAACCTACGCTTATTCATACATAGATAATTTCTAGAAACAAACAAGAAATCGTTAACAATGTTTGCTTCTGGAGATGGAACTGATATTCAACAGTGGAAGAATATGTTCTTCTTACTCTGTATTCCTCTATATCATTTGAAATTTTTTATGAATGTACTTATTTTGATTAATTTTTTCAAATGATCTTAAAATTATATGGCAATGCTAAGATTTAAATTTGCTCTAATATTAATTGATCATTTGTTTCCTTCATCATTATTCTTTCACTAGGAAGAAACTTATATATGTGAAAGAAGTTGGATTTAAAAATTAAAAAGTCAGATGATGTGAATAGAGAGATATATTTAAAATTACGGATTAAAGACTTAAATATAAGACCTAAAACCATGAAACTCCTAGAAAACAGGAAAAGCTCCTCGACATAAGTCTTGGCAATTATTTTTTTGGATATAACACCTATAGCATAAGTAACAAAATAAAAAATAAACAAGTGAAATTCTGTCAAAATAAAAAGTTTCTGTGCTGCCCCTCCCCCCAAAAAAATCATCATCAAAGTGCATAGACAATGGGATGCCAAAAATATTTGCAAACTGTATATCTGATAAGGGGTTAATATCCAAAACATATAAAGAACTTCTACAACCCAATAGAAAAATCAAATCATTCAGTTTAAAAATGGGCAAAAGACCTGCATAGACATTTCTCCAAAGAAGACATAAGAAAGGCAAACAGGTACCAGGAAAGATGCTCAACATCTCTGGTTATTAAGGAAATGCAAATCAAAACCACAAGATATTACCTTATGCCTGTTGGTCACTATGAAAAAGACAAGTAAATGCTGGCAAGGATGTGGAGAAAAGGAAACATTTTTGCATCGTTGATGCGATTGTAAACTGGTGCAGCTACTATGAAAAACAGAATGGAGGATCCTCAAAAAATTAGAAATAAGGCTATCATATGATCTGGTAATTCTACTTATGGGCATATGTCCAAAGGAAATGAAAACAGTAACTTGAGGGATCCCTGGGTGGCGCAGCGGTTTGGCGCCTGCCTTTGGCCCAGGGCGCGATCCTAGAGACCTGGGATCGAGTCCCACGTAGGGCTCCCGGTGCATGGAGCCTGCTTCTCCCTCTGCCTGTGTCTCTGCCTCTCTCTCTCCCTCTCTCTCCCTCTCTCTCTCTCTCTCTCTCTCTCTTTCTCTCTGTGACTATCATAAATAAATAAATAAAAATTAAAAAAAAAAAAGAAAACAGTAACTTGAAAATATATCTGTACTCCCCTGTTTATAGCAGTGTTATTTGCGGTAGCCAAGAAATGGAAACAACCTAAGTGTCCATTCACAGATGAATGGATAAAGAAGTTGTGGTGTTTCTGTGTGTGTCTGTGCATGTGTGTGTACAAAATTCAGCCATAAAAAATGAAAAATTCTGCCATTTGAGGCAACATGAATGGACATGGAGGGCATTATGCTAAAATGAAATAGGTCAGAAAGAGAAAGACAAATATCATATGATCTTATTTACATGTGTGATCTAAAAGCAAGCAAACAAAAAACAAAAAAACAACTCCTAGAAAAAGAGATCAGATTTGTGTTTACCAGAGGCAGGGGGTAAGAGGAGGGGAATTGGAGGAAGGTGGTCAAAAGGTATAAACTTCCAGTTAAGAGAAGTAAGTGCTCAGGTTGAAATGTATAGCATGATGACTATGGTTAACAGGTTTATGACATATGTATGTGAAAGCTACAAAGAGTAAATTCTGAGTTCTCATCACAAGGAAAAAAAATTTTTTTTGCTTTCTCTTTGTATTGTATTTGCATGAGATGATAAATGCTAACTAAATAACTGTAGTAATCATTTCATAATATATGTAAATCAAACCAGTATGGTGTGTAGCTTAAACTTATGCAGTGAGGTATGTCAATTATATCTCAAAACTGGAAAAAATTAAACTTAAAAAAATTGTGAGGGAAGAGAATGAGATCTGCTGCTCTTGTTCAAGTTTCCACACATTGCCAGATAGTTTTTTAAACATTGGGTGTTTCCTAGGGCTCGTACACTATTGTTATGCATAAAAGCACCTTCCAAGAGCTGAACATTAGCAACTAAGGGCTTTCATGGACTAAAGGTCCAGTAAAGATCACTCTTGTTTTTACTGGAGTCAATAGCTATGAGAGAAGGTTTTACTTTATTCATTTGTTCATTTATTCAACCAATATATATTGAGTGCTTGCTTGTGCAATGTATTGGACCAGCCATTTGGTATGTAGTGCTAAATAATAATAATCATACTTACTTTTACTGAGCCATTAACCATAGCGTGCTACTAAGTACTTTACATATATTATCTCATTTATCTTACAATAATCCTGGGATGTGGATATTATATATATATAAATTTTGCTATTATATTTTTTTAACAGAAGAGGAAATCAGGGCTTAGAGAGATTGAGTACGTCACTCAAGATTACATAGCTAATAAGCAGTAACCTTGGGGTTTGAACTTAGGGAATCTGATTCCAGAATATTTCTAAACATGTCCTGTCTTTAAAAGCACTGGTAATCTCTGCAGGAGTAGGGAACCTTGCCATTCTATCATTCCTGCATGACAGACAAAAATAGTTACCAATATTACCAGCAAGAGGGAACAAGACATATTTTTCTTGTACTCATTAAATTAGTCAACAGAATTTTTTTTAATTAAGTATTTACCATATCCTTGGTACTGCTCTAAGCCCTGAGGATACGACAGTGAAAAAGATTGGTAAGATCTCTGCCCACAAGGCATTTGCATTCTAGTAGATAAGAAAGTCTAAACAAATAAAAGGCAAAAAATAAATCAACCAGGATGCCTGGGTGGCTCAGTGGTTGAGCATCTGCCTTTGGCTCAGGGTGCGATCCCCAGGTCCAGGGATCAAGTCCTGCGTGGGGTTCCCTGTGGGAAGCCTGCTTCTCACTCTGCCTATGTCTCTGCTTCTCTCTGTGTGTCTTTCATGAATACATAAATAAAATCTTTTAAAAAATTAAAAAGTAAATAAATAAACCAACAAATTGAGGTAAGAAAATTTGATTACAAGAGTAGAGTAAAATAGAGGTGAGCTGTTTGTGATTAAAAATCAGAGACTCTCTGAGTAGAAGACAGTGGCCAAGATACTAACATGCACTCAAACCCATTTCCTTTCCTTTCTGGGCATAGACTTAAACAATATTTCCCAGGCTCTTTTATAAATTCATGGAGTCACTGGTATATGGTCAAGATTGGCAAACTCCTCTTTGAGACCTGGTGATAAACCTCTGCTGTGATGCTCCATACATGCCTCCTTCATCTTCCTGCTGGGCAGAGCCAATCCAGCAAAGGAATCTAAGGACTTGGAAAGTGATGAAGCCACCCTATTGAAAAGGGCCCCTGAATCCTCATTAGGAAGTCTGGCTGTGGAAACCAGCTGATCAGGCTGTGTTATGATGGAGGAGTAAAGCTTTTTTTAATAAGCCACTGAGATTTGGGGGTTGTTCTGGCAATAAGCACAGCAAACTGAATCTTTTTTTTTTTTAAGATTTATTTATTTATTTATGATAGACGGGGGGGGGGGGGGGGGGGGGCAGAGACACAGGAGGAGGGAGAAGCAAACTCCATGCCGGGAGCCTGATGTGGGACTCGATCCTGGGACTCCAGGATCGTGCCCTGGGCCAAAGGCAGGCACTAAACCGCTGAGCCACCCAGGGATCCCCCAGCAAGCTAAATCTTGAGGTATGAGAAGGTTGTAGTGTGGGAAAGAATACTGCAGAGGAGGGAAACTACATGCGTAAAGTGTCTGAGTAAGAGAAGCAAGTATGTACAACTATCTGAAAGATGCCAGTGTGCCTACAACTTCAGTGAACGGGGTTATTGAACTGGGGGAGGGAGTCTTGTAGCCCAACCAGGCAGGGCTTTGTAGACCATGATATGAGGGACAATTTGATTCTCAATGCAATGAAAAGCCATCAGTGTGTTTCAACCAAGGGAGCATCCTGAGTCACCTAATAAAAATAATAGCCTGGGGGTACCTGGATGGCTTAGTCTGTTTAGCCTCCAATTCTTGGTTTCAGCAGTTGTGATATGAGGGTCCTAGGATCTAGTTCTAAGTCAGGCTCCCTGCTAAACAGGGAGTCTGCTTGCCCTCCCTCCTCCTTCCTCTCCTTGCAGGTGCTTATGTGGTCTTTGTCTGTCTCTCAAATAAAATAAAATAAAATAAAATAAAATAAAATAAAATAAAATAAAATAGTTTGGGAGTGCCTGGTTGGTTCAGTGGTCGAACGTCTGCCTTTGGCTCAGATCATGATCCTGAGGTCCTGGGATCGAGTCTGCTTTGGGCTCCTGCAGGGAGCCTTCTCCCTCTGCCTATGTCTCTGCCTCCCTCTCTGTGTCTCTTATGAATAAATAAATATTATCTTAAAAAATGGTTTGAGTTGTTAGTGTAGAGTTAATTTGAAAGGGCAAGACTACGTATAGGAATAGGACAAGCTACATCATTTGTGAGACCCAGTGCAAAATGAAAATGGGAGGTGTTTGATCAAAAATTATTTGAAATGTCAACACTCCCAAGGGCAGAGCATTAAACAAAACACGGGTCATCACAGCAGGAATGAAGGGGATTGGGTATTCTCTCCAGATGACATGAAACTAGAAGAAACAGGGGTTCCCTGGTGAAGGGACAGTGTGGAAATGGCAGTGGGAGAGCAACCACCACTTGAAAGGGCTGCAGGGAAGGCTGAGCCTAGGATGAGACCCAGATTTTAATTAAAGCAAGGGGATGCAAAGGCTTTCTTGGAAAGGATTCAGGATATAGGTCTGTTTACTGATCAAAGCATGGGACCTTCAGAGGGCACAGTGTGTTGGTAATGATGCCTGACCAAGGTATCTAATGCAGGATGATACTCAGTCCATTGAATTCCTTCGTCCTGAATTTCTTCCTTGACAGTTTATTAGGGATGAGTATGGTGATGAGAACAGCAAAGAACGTGCCCTCTCAGACTACTCTCAGTTCTGTTCCTAATTAAATCCCAAGAAAGTGACTTATAATACTAATGCAGAGGAAACACTGTATTTAGGGGGTCTGATTAGTCCCCGAATCCTAGATAAGGAGCTTACCTAAGGCAACATGGGACCTCCCATGGGGTCTTAGGCTCTCATCTTATCTTCCTTTCTCAGGGCTTTGGTGGTTGGTGTCTCCTCGACTTCTGAAGAGCATGAGGTTTATTCAAAATGCAGTTTCAAATTTATTCTTAAAATGATTCTAAGCAGCCTAATTTATTAATTTATAATCTCAAAGAAACAGAACAAACTGGATTGATATTTTTTTTTGAGCCAGAATACACCTTTGAACTAAAAACTATCTCACAGTGAGAAGGCAAAGCCATACCAACGCAAAGTTAAATATGCCGTTAAAATGCGGGTGGAGGGCTATTCTGCATAGATTTAAATATTGTAATTTGCTGGGTTTGTGAGTCAGGCAGATGCAGTTCATTTTGAAGCAGCTTTTGCGTCTTTTCACATGATTTGGCTATTCTTAGATTTCTGAGTCATTCTGTCCTCCATGCTAGTCATTTTTCAATTCCATATTCTCTATTCATGAGGGAGACAACATTAACCAGTACAAATTTGGCTATGTGGCTTACTTCTTTGAACAAACAGGCTATATATTCATTCCTATTCTTAGTGCAATACCTTGGGACAAGTTGAATGTAAATAAAATATTTGGGGAATGCACTCTCACACTGTAGAGTTTCTGGTAAGAGGTGCCAGGAAACCTTGGCATGCATATTATTGCATAATTGTTTTGATTCAATTTGATTGTCCTCTTAATGACTGAAATCCCAAAGCAGTAGGAATACTTAGGAAAGAACAGAAATGTGGATAACATGCAATGAGCCAAAAGATCTTGCCAATGTTTCATCCAACAGAAGCAGCATATCTTAGAGAGTAATGTAGGAGGTATATTGATATCTCCTAGAATAAATTTACTGGTAATGAAATTCCTTTGACAAATGGAAGATAGTAATAAATTCTTCATCCAAGGTGTCATTATGGGAGCTCAGAAGTGTAGGTATGAATAGGACTATAACGGGACTGGGGGTAAAATTTGAAATTCCATCTTCATTGGTTGGGGAATATAGCAGAGGAAGAGGGAGAGAATACTCTAGCTGAGAGAAGGATTCCTGGTGTTTTACCATATTTTTCATGCCCACCTAATGGAAGTGTCTGCTAAATTGCAGCTCCTTGAGAATAAAAGCTGTGTTTCCTCATCCTTGTGTTGCCATTGCCCCAAAGAAAACCTGGGACATAATGGACACCCAATAACTATTTGCTGAACTGTAAGAAACTTCTGCAGCAGGGTAAAGCAGGCCCACACTTACCCTGCCACTATATTGTTATAGGGGCACCACTATGTTTTTCGAACCATCTCCTTACCCTCTAGCCAGCTTTTAGCCCTTAGTCTCAGCAACCACTCTGAGAATTTCAGTGGAAGCAAAGAATTGACTCTGTCCCACTTTTCACCTCTCATTCTATTTTTTTGTTTCTTTTTCCATCAGGAAAGTTTAGGGAACCATGTATGCCTCAAGTGCAGAAGAATCCCAGTTCTAAATAGGTGACCTCCTAGGTCGAGAAGCATTAGGCTCTGATATGACTTGTCTGCTAAGGGCTATTAGTCTAACTTAGACCCCAGGCCAGCTTCTTGGTCCTCAAAAATTAGAACTAAATTGAGAGAATTCCTGACACCCTCATTGAACGAATAGATATTAATGACCAAGAGGCAGCATGGGTAGGCAATTTTGTGAAGCCTTGTACCAATATGTGCTACTACTGAGAAGTTAGCTGTTATAAGTCATAGGGAGATGCATATTGCATGCTTTTATGCATGTTTGAGATCAGTTTCCTTAGTACCTAATGCCATTGTTCCCCCACAGGAAGCCAGAAGAAAGAAGTACCATGCATATCATAGGAGAGAATTCCAAGAAAAAAAGGAATGGTATGTTGAGTCTTAGGCCACAAAACGCGGAACTGAAATTCAGAAGAGTATCCATTGGAGCTAGTAATTAGGTCAATGACATTCTCAGCAGGAGAGAATTCAGTATGCTGCTGGGAAGAGACGCCAGTATCCCAGTGATTGTGAGGTCAGGAAGTAGAAGCTGAGGGTAGGTTATGTTTACAAGGAGCTTGACCAAGAAAAGGGAAGGAGAGAGAAGAATTAGGGCTCTTGAAGGATTTGGGATAGGTAATGAAAGGGTTTTTTAGATAGGGCAGATCTGCATGTGTTTAAAAGCTGTAAAAAGAGATTCATTTTGGGCTAAGTCCATATGTGGATAAATAGAGGCCAGCTAAGGACAGGCCATGAGGTGAGTGCAAGAACTAGGAAGCAGCCAGTAGGGTGAGGGATGGGTAGGGCTGGCCTCTGGGCTGCAGAACAGAGGAAAGAGTCCTCTGAGACGAGAGAAAATCAAATGCAGGCAGATTTTTCAACTTTAATGAATCTAAAGGAGACTCCTGGTTTAAGGCAGTAAGATAAAAACAGAGTAAATAAAGCAGTCATGAAAAGCACTGAAGCAAGCTGTAGGAAGTAGATCCTGGAGAAATTGCCTAGGCATTGGGAACATAGCCGCTCTTGTAGAGCTTCTGTCGCACTGCAGAGAGGGAACAATTAAGGGTGCCAATCTGACTGGGTAAATAAAGATGTTGATACTGGAGAAAGAGTCTGTAACAGATAAAACAAGGTCCCTGAGGACATGAGGTTGGTTGGCATCCTGATCGCAGGTTGAGTAAATAATTTTGTTAACATCATGCAAACCATACATGAGATTCTGAGCCAAGAAGGAAAGTTGGCTTGAAGGTATTTTGTATGGGCATAGATACCTGGACCTAGGGGGGAAATTCTGTTTGCTTCTAGTGTCTGAGGGAAAACATACATATGTGTATTTAAAAGTTTGCATATTGTGTGTTTTAACAATCTTCAGTGTTCTTAAACTTTCCAAATACTATGGCCAAACAGACATCGTAAAATATTTGTGTTTAAATAGCCTTTAGTAGTTTTTACATGGTTATTATTCTTTCCAACTGAAAAGATATTTCTTAGCCTAGTTTCCTCAGTACCAGTCCTCCAAAGTGCTCCTCTTAATTTCCATTTAATGAAAATCTCTACATTTATGGGCTTGTATTTTCTTTGGATTTAAGTTAATCCTTCAAGAGAAGCGTTAACTCTCTCAAGCTACTGGAACTCTGCTTTCTGGAACCGTTATGTTTACTATTGGAGAGTGACTTTGGCACCAAGGAAGACTTGGCTCAATACATTTTTTCAACAAAATTACTAATATAATAAATTTTGAATCAGAATATTTGAAATAAAAATATAGATTTAGTAAATGATTCACTATTTAAAGACAGGATAACTATGTTCATGATTTATATTTTATTATTTGCAAGAGCTTTATTGTGCCTGTTCATAGTCACTGGTTCCATGAAATCCAGTTTTATTTGACATCAAAATCTAGTATAATGATGAAACTACCTGGTTTGCTGAAATGAAATATCTAGATTCAGAAAGAAAATAACTGAGCAGGGAGGACAAAACTCACACTAAGGATCATTTTCTTTTCATGTCCTTTTTGGATTAGAAATACTTTTAAAAAGGAACAAACTTTTTCTTAGAAACTAACTTGAGAGTTAGTTTCTAAGAAGCAACACAATGCAATAGTGTCATTTGCATTGAATAGCTGGTTATTAGATGCTCATGTACTTCAAGTGTTGGTTTTTGGGAAATAGTAACTTATTAGGTGAAGCTAATAGTGTAAAATAGTTAATCAGACTTTGAAATTAGCACTCCAAAAGCACAAAGGTTTAGTCAAAAAAATTTTTTGAAACTTCTAAATGTCTCCCATATTTACCAATGCTGTTCTACTTTTTGTCTCTCAAGAGTTGCATAACGGGTTTTCCTTACTTTGTAAACTTTGACATACACATGTATAGACAATATATTATATATTTATTTTATTCTCTTTCCAAATGTATTTTTATTACTTGAAGTTTAAATTAAACATCTGAAAGAGATAAATAGTTTATGATTTGGATTTTGAAAAAAAAAATGCTGCTCTTTGACTTTTTGACATTTGCTAATTACACTGATAACTTGGAGAGTGAGTGGAGCATTCCTATTTTATTCATTCACGTAATGGATGATATCTGATTTATGTTTCATGCTAGATCAAAATTCCAGAATCTTACACTGATTCCCACATATATCATATCAATATCAATATAATCACACTGTCTTATAATAATAACAATAAAAGAATCATTTGTAAGGACATTTTAGAAAACCAACAAGCTATAAAATCTATTTGATTGAGAGGCACCTTGGTACCTCAGTCAGTTAAACGTCTAATTCTTGATTTCAGCTCAGGTCATGATCTCAAGGTTCTGGGATTGGGCCCCATGTGGGGCTCTGTGCTTAGCTGGGAGTCTGCTTGAGGATTCTCTCCCTCTTCCTTTGCCCCTCCCCCAACTCACTCTCTCTAAAATAAATACATCTTTAAATAAATCTATTTAATTGAAGCACACTGTGAACTATGTTTATCATGCCACTGAATTAACCAAAGTGCCAAAAATTTATAGATTAAGAACTGCTAGGCCCGATTCTCTATTTCCAGTCAGAATGAAACTAAGAATATGCTTTTACAGATGTGAAGTGCACAAGAACTCACTCTCTCCCTCTCCCTTATCCTCTTCTCCATTTATCTCCAAGCAGAAAATTATCTAGTGGGCACTAGTCATCTATGTAGCTGTTTAGAGAAAGACGCCTATTGACTTCAAAAGGATCAGAGGTAAAACCTTCCTCTGGAGGAGAGAAACACCAAACATGTAAAGGGGGTAAACTCTATCTGGATGGACTTACTGTCTCAGTCAACAATTTCAATGACCAATTTGGTATCTATTATACATTTAACTCTGTGCCAAGTATCGCAGTGTATGTAAGAATTATAAGCTAATTTACTGACCATATTTTGCTATTTATTTGGACAGATAAATGTGATAGGATGATGTGCAAATAAATGATATATTTCCCATTCTTCTCCTTCTCATTTGTATACTTTGGACCTGTGATGCACCTCATTCTAGCTAGATAGACACTGTCCAAAAAGAGGCTCTCACTGAGGAGCTGTAAGATGGTAAAATATTGGGAGAAGTGATTGTGCAGACACAGCTGTCTACCCTACCACCGTACAAGCTAAGATTGCTAAACTACGCAGGAGGAGAGAATTGGTGAGGAAAGGAGAACCGGAGGTCTTAGAAAAAATTGACAAAAGGACTATTATGATATATCTTATTAAACTTAGGAATGTAAATCTGAGAGTAGAGAGGTTGAATGCCTCTGTCTAGTGGCACATTGGGAAGTAGTATCATCACAGATGTGTCTTTGCCATGTAAATGCCAATAATAGTGAAGAGGGCTGTTTGGAGAATCTCAATGGCAGGGTGGACTAAAGATAGCTGGGTAAGGGAGGCAGTTCTGATCTCACCTGGGGTTAGCTCTGCAACACCAGTCATCAGGTGGCTTGATTGGGGAGGAGAGGGTGTCTAAGGTCGCCTCGATCACATGTCTGGAGACTTAGTGTTGGCCATTGCCCATGATCAATGATCAGTGAAATCTCTCATCTTTCAGTAGTTGCTTCCAGGTTGCCTCAAAAGGCAGGGTTATTTTCCAAGAGTGTGAAGGAAACGCTAAAAGCCTTCTTGAGAATTAGGCCCTGGAACTCATACAACACCACTTCTATTACATTTTATGAGTCAAAGCAAGTCAAAAGGTGAGAGCTTAGCTTCAAGGAGTGGAAAATATGTTCCACTATTTAATGGGAGGAACTGCAAAGTATTTGTGGTCATATTTAATCTACCACAGTCCACATTCTGGCTACAATTATTTACATTATTTGATATGCAAAATCTGCTCATCTCTTTGGAATGTTGAGACCTGTGCTATGCAACGCATTGGGCATATGCCATATGTGGCTATTGAACAATTAAAATGTGGTGGGTACAAACTGAGATGTGCTATTGTTTAAAATACACACAGAAGGGGCACCTAGGTGCTTCAATCAGTTGAGCGACTGATTCTTGATTTCGGCTCAGGTGATGATCTTATGTGGGATCGAGCCTTGCCTCAGGCTCCCACTCTGTGGGGAATCTGCTTGAGATTCTCTCCCTCAGCCCTTCCCCTCACTTGTGCTCTCTTGTGTGATCTATCTCTCTCACAAATAAATAAGTAAACCTTTTAAAAAAATACACACGGGATTTCACAGACTTAGAAAGAACATAAAATATCTCTGTGATATTTTTTCCAGTTTCATGAAGATTTAATTGACATATGACGCTTTGGATGTTTGAGGTGTACCACATGATGATTTTGTAAATGTATATATTGTGAAATGATTACCACAGTAAGGTTAGTTAACACATCCATCACCTCCTATAGTTACCATTTGTGTGTCTGTGACTGTGCTTGTATGTGTTCAGAACCTCTAAGATCTCTTTCAGCAAATTTCAATTATACAATGTAGGAATGTTAACTATAGTTACCATGCTGTTCATTACATCCCCAGAACTTATTCATCTTGTAACTGGAAGTTTGTACCCTGTGGCCACCTTGACCCATTTCTCCCTACTCCACTCCTCCAAGCCTACTTTGGGCAGCCACAGTTCTGTTGTTTCAGTGTTTTATTCCATAAAGAAGTGAGATCATACAGTATTTGTCTTGGTCTGAGTTATTTAATGTAGCATAATGTCCTCAAGGTATATCCATAGTATTGGAAATGGCAGGATTTCCTTCCTTTTTATGGCTGAGTAATATCCCATACATACACACTCACACCACATTTTCTTTATTTATTCATGTGCTGATGAGCACTTAGGTGATTCTTACATCTTGGCTATTGTAAATAATGCTGTGAGGGGCATGGGGTGCAGGTATCTTTTCAAAACAGCATTTTTGCTTCCTTCAGATATACACCCAGAAGTGGGATTGCTGGATCATATGGTAGTTCTATTTTTTTCTTTTTTTTTTTTTTAGGAACTTCCATTCTGTTTTCCACAGTGGCTATGCCAGTTTACATTCCCATCAGCAGTGCACTTTTTTCCATATCCTTGCCAGCACTTATGTCTTATCTGTTGACAAGAGCCATTTTAACAGGGGTGAGAGGATATTGCATGGTTTTGATTTGCATTTCTGTAATGATTAGTCATGTTAAGCATATTTTCAAGTGCCTGTTGGGCATTTAAATATCTTCTTTGGAAAATTGTTCAAGCCCTTTGCCCATTTTTAAGTTATTTGTTTTTATATTTTTGCTATTGAGTTGAATCCTTTATATATTTGGATATTAACCCCTTTTTGGATGTATAGTTTATGAATATTTTTCTCCCATTTCTTAGGTTGCCTTTTTGTTTTATTGATCATTTCTTTCACTTTGCAGAAACTTTTAGTTTGATGCAGCCCCACTTGCTTATTTTCTTTTGTTGCTTGTGCTTTTGGTGTCATGTCCAAAAAATTATTGGTAAGGCCAATGTCAAGGAACTTTCTTCTATGTTTTCTCCTATGAGTTTTGTGATTTCATGTCTTACATATAAGTTTTTATTCCATTAAAGTTAATTTTTGTGAGCAGTGTAAGATAGGGGTTCAGTCTCATTCTTTAGCATGTGAATATCTAGTTTTTCCCCCACCATTTATTGAAATTATCTTTTCTCCATTGTGTATTCTTGGCTCTCTTGTCAAATATTAGTTTATTTATCTCTTGTCAAATATTAGTATATATATATATATATATACATGGGTTTTTTTTCTGGGCTCTTCCATTGGTCTATATGTCCATTTTTGTGCTGATAACATACTGTTTTGATTTACTATAGCTTTGTAATATAGTTTGAAATCAGGAAGTGTGTTGCTTCCAGTATTGTTCCTCTTTCTCAGGATTGCTTTGGCTATTCTGAGCTTCATGTGGTTCCATGTGAATTTTAGAACTGTGTTTTTTCTTTATGTGAAAATATGCCATTGAAACCATAATGGAGATAGCATTGAATCTATACATGGCTTTGGTTCGTATGGATGTTTTAACAGTATATATTTTAACAAAGATTTATTTTTTTCTATTTGTGTCTTCCTCAATCTCTTTCATCAAAGTTTTATAGTTTTCAGTGTACAGATCTTTCACTTCCCTGCTTACATTTATTTCTATGTATTTTATTGTTTAGATGCTATTGTAAATGGGATTTTTTTCTTTCTTTTTCAGTAGTTTATTGTTAGTGTATAGACAGAACTGATTTTTGATTTTGAGTTCTGCAATGATACAGTTTTTTGGTGGAGTCTTTAGAATTATCCCTATCTCTTTCTGTTTGTATACATATTGAAAATTATATAATTCTCTCTATATTCTCATATATATGATGATGTCATCTGCAATAAGATGCTTTTGATTTTTTTTCTTTCAATTTTGGTGCCATTTATTTCTTTGCTTTGTCTAATTGCTCTGGCTAGGACTTCTAGTTCTACAGTGAATAGGAGTGGTGGAAGTAGGCACCTTGTCTCATTCCTGATATTAGAGGGAAAACTTTCAACCTTTCATCACTGAGTGTGATGTTAGCAATGGGCTTATCATATAGGACTTTTATTTTATTAAAATTTGTTCCTTCTATACCCAATTTGTTAAGATATTTGTCATGAATGGATATTGAATTCTGTCAATTGCTTTCCCTACATCATTTGAGATAATTATGTGATTTTTATTATTCATTCTGTTACTGTGATGTATCACATTTATTGATTTGCATATGTTAAACCATCCTTCTATTCCAGGTATGAATCCCACTTGATCATGGCATATGATCTTTTTAACGTGCTGTTGAATGTGATTTGATAGTTTGGGATTTTTTTGAGAATTTTTGCATCAATATTCACTAACAATATTGGTCTATAGTTTTCTCATAGTGTTCTTATATGGTTTGGAATCAGGGTATTAGTGTTGAATCATAAAATTAGTTTGGGAATGTTCCCTGCACCTCAACATTTTGGAAGAATTTGAGAAGAATTGGCATTAATTCTTCCTTAAATGTTTGGCTAAATTCACCACTGAAACCATCTGATTTTTTTTTAATTGGGAAGGCTTTGATTACTTATTTAATCTTCTTGTACACTATTGACCTGTTCAGATTTTCTGTTTCTTTCTGATTCATTGATAGGTTTTATCAAATTCCTATTTCTAGGAATTTGTCTATTTCTTCTAGGTTGTACACTTTGTTGGTGTACATAGTTGTTCATAGTAGCCTCTTATGATTCATTGTATTTCTGTGGTATCAGTTATAACATCTCCCCTTTCATTTATAATTTTATTTGAGTTTTGTCTCTTTCTTGACTAGTCTAGCTAAAGGTTTTTCAATTTGATTTCTCTTTTCAAAGAACCAATTCTTAGTTTTGTTAGTCTTTTTTATTGTTTTCCTATCCTCTATTTCAATAATCTCTGTTCTAATTTTATTATTTTCTTCTTTCTGCTAATTTTGTACTTTGTTCTTCTTTCTCTAGTTTCTTGAGATGTAAAATTAGGTCATTTATTCGAGAGCTTTCTTTTTTGTGTATGATGTGTATATATCTTTATTGGCATAGTCTTTCAGTTTTGACAATTTAATCATAATGTGCCTTGGTATAGCCCTTTTGGAGTTTCTTTTGGAATCCTTTGGGCCTCATGAATCTGGATGTCCGTCTCTCTCTCTCCCCAAGTTTGGGAAGTTTTCAGCTATTATTCCTTTAAATATACATTTTGTCCCTTTCTCTTCCTTTTCTCCTTCTGGAAGTCACATAATGCATATAGTGCTTTTTAAAATGGTATCCCAAAGGGGTATTGTAGGCTTTCTTCACTCTTTTTTTTTTTTCTTGTCTCTGGATAATTTTTTTAAAATATTTGATTTATTTATTCATGAAAGACACAGAGAGAGAGAGAGGGAGAGAGAGAGAGAGGCAGAGACACAGGCAGAGGGAGAAGCAGACTCCACACAGGGAGCTCGAAGTGGAACTCGATCCAGGGACCCCAAGACCATGCCCTGGACCAAAGGCAGGTGCCAAGCCTCCAAGCCACCCAGGGATACCCTCTCTGGATAATTTTAAATGACCTATTTTCTTGTTCATTATTTGTTTGTTCTTCTATTTGGTTGATTCTGCTGATGAAACTATCTTTTGAATTCTGTAGTTCAGCATTTGTATTCTTTGGCTCTAAGATTTTATTGTTTGTTTCGTGGCTCCTGTTTCTTTGTTGAGCTTCTTATTTTGTTCATGCATTTTTGTCTCCTAATTTTGTTTAGTTGTCTCTGTGTTCACTGAACTTCTTTAAGAGGATTGTTCTAAAGTCTTAGACATTTCATAGATCTGCATTTTTTAGGGTCTATTATTGGAGTTTTATTACTTTTCTTCGGTGGTGTCATGTTTATTTGATTCTTTGTGATCCTTGATTCTGTGCTTTGGTATCTGCATGTTTGAGTAAGTTGTCTCTTCTTCCAGACTTGACAAGTTCACGTTGGCAGGGGAAAACCTTCGCCAGTGAGCTCAGCTTGATTACTGAACAGGTTAGCTGGTACTATCCTTGGGCAGGTAGGGCTTGCTATTGGGGTTTTTATTTGGGTAAGGCGACTGCCCGTGTTCTGAGGTTGGGATGGAGGTGCAACTGACTGGACTCTGTGTTCAAGCAGTGCCAGTGGGTGGGCTCCCCTACTGGTCAAGGCTGCTATCTATTCTCTGCAATCAAGTGGGGCCACTAGGTGGACTCTGCAATTACTTCTGATCAGGTAAGGTCACAGCCTGTGTTCCCTGGCAGAGTGGTACCACTGGTTGGACTCCACAACTGGACAGGTTTACGGGCCACGCTTAACAATTTCTCCTGGTCAGATGGGTTTTCATGCTGTGCTTCCCTACCAAGATGGTGCTACTGACTGGACACTCAGGGCTTCAGGCAGAGCTTCACAGTTGGATGAAGCCTCCCTGTGATCAGGCAGGGCCATAGGCTATGCCCTGAAGTTAGGCAGGGCTATAAGTTGAACTTTGCCATCCAGTAAGCCACTAGCAAGACTCCACTGTAAGGCAAGGTTGCTGGCGGGGCTCTCTGGTCAAAAGGGGGCTCCAGCTGTGTCTCATGGTTGAGTGGAGAGAGAGAGACAGTGCTCTGTGGTCAGATAGAGTTGCTTTCCATGTTTCCTTGTCAGTGGCTATGTTCTGCAGTTGGGCAAGGTTACTGGTTGAGCTCCCTGCCTTGGTGAGACCACAGGCTATGTTTAGCAATCAGTCAGGGCCATAGACTAGGTTCTGCATTACCCAGGGTCATCGTTCAGGCTCTTTGGTTATGTAGGGCCAGGGGCTATACTTAGTAGTTGGACAGGACTGCTAGTTTGGTTCTCTGCCCAAGTATGGCTGTACAATGGGCTCCATGGTTGCCTGGGTTCTTTGGCTGGGCTTCCTGGTTAGGCAAGACTGCCTAATTTACTAATTCACTAATTCACTGCCTAATTCACTAAAGGCAAGACTGCCTTTAGTTCACTAATTCTTTTTCAATCATAGCTAATTCCTATTACCAATTCATAATTTCATGTTACATTTTTCAGTTAATGAATTTTTATTCAGTTTTGTCTCATATCTGCCATGTCACTTTTTTTTTTTTTTTTTTTTGAGAGAGAGAGAGAGAGAGCACATGCATGTGAGCAGGGGAGGGAAGGTCAGAGGGAAAGGGAGAGAGAGAATCTTAAGCAGGCTCCATGCTGAGCATGGACTCCCCCCCACCTCAGTGTGGGGCTCGATCTTGTGACCCTGAGATCATGATCTGAGCTGAAATCAAGAGCTGGACGCTTAATGAACTAAGTCATCCAGGTGCTCTCTGCCATGTCATGTTTTATATTTTCTACTCCCCTACCCAAAATGTTAAACTTGGTGTTCACTTTTGTGGGCATTTTAAATACAATTGTTTTATCATTTGAGTTTGAGGATTCCATTAAGTTATGTTGTTTGTTTTGCTTCTTTTTTGTGTTTTGCTTCTTTTTTTAATTTAAAAAGACATATGCACCCCCAGGTTTATTATCCATTATTTACAATGGCCAAGACATGGAAATAACAAATGTACATTGATGAGTGAATGGATAAAGAAGCTAATATTTTTATATAATAGAATATTATTCAGCCATAAAAATAATATCTTGCTATTTGGACAACTTAGGACTTGAGGACTATATGCTAAATGAAATGTCAGAATAAGATAAATACTGTATGACTCTACTTATATGTAGAGTCTAAAAAAAAATAAAGAAATGAGCTTATCGATATACAGGACAGATTTGTAGTTGCCTGAAGGGGGATGTGAGGGAATAGGTAAGGTGGGTAAAATGGGTCCAAACATACAAATTCCCAATTATAAAATGAGTAAGTCATGGGATGTACAGTGAAGTGACTATACTTAATAATACTGTGTTGTATATTTGAAAGTAGCTAAGTGCCTGGGTTTTGAACGTCCTTTTTACAAGAAAACAGTGTAAGAAAAATTGTTCAGAAAAATTTTCTGATGCTTTTCATATGGTATCATTTTTCATAGAGGATTTCCCTTTGCTTTTTTACCTACCAGTCCAGAACCACTTTAAATGAAGTTTAAGTGTTGAGCTCCTTGACCCTCCAACAGATGGTGCAGTGTTTAGGTGCATGTTCAAGAGAGGGCTTGTTTACTTCCAGATTATTTTATAGATACAGTTCTTTGTAGTGGGTAAATTATTAATGTCCCCTCTCTTAAAAAGTTATTGATTTTGACTTCTGTTTCCCCAGTTCCACAAGACCACCAAAAGCACTGCTTAACCTTTCAACTGGAATGGCCACTATACTCGTAGGGTAAGTATGCTTTGAGTGCCTTTGCTTATATGTCCGACTTGTTTTCTTCTAGATCTTATTCCAACAAATTCTGGGGTATCTTGTAACCTCTCTGATGTCTTTGAGAAGAATCTTGTCTATAATCCTATGTTTATCATTGATACCCTGAATTACATGTGGCATCATTTTCCTACTTTTTTCTTCATCTTCAAATTAAGAAGGACACCTGCAATTCCAAAACATATGATAAAATTGAGTGTTAGGGAAATATGGCCAAAGTGACATCAATATCCTAGCTCATAAGACTATTTTAATTACAAAGTTTCACAAACATTTTATTTTATTTTAAAGATTTTATTTATTTATTCATGAGAGACACAGAGATAGAGACAGAGGCATAGGCAGAGGGAGAAGCAAGCTCCCTATGGGGAGCCTGATGTGGAACTTGATCCCAGGACCCCTGGATCATGCCTTGAGCCTAAGGCAGATACTCAACCACTGAGCCACCCAGGGGTCCCTTCACAAACGTTTTAATCATGCATATCTGTTTTTCATAAGAATTATAAGATTTCCTCCTAGGAATTGCCAAAATGTCAATCATAATTTAAAATGCCAAAAAACCCCTAAGATACTGAAATGTAAAGTTTCCTTAGGAAAGCAGTGAGTAAACTATCATATAGTTTATTAAACTGTCATGTGTAATTATTAGTGTCCACATTTGGAATTTTAGGCATTCTTATTAGCTCTTCATGAATGTTTTTAGGTCATTGCATGGTTATATTCAATGAATTCTCTTTCTCTTTTTTTAATTAAATGTAATTCATCCACTCAAAAAGCTCAAATGTAACATTTTATCCTCTATTTTTAAAAATTTAAATTTTTATTAGTAGCTACAGATGAAGTAAATGGAATTTTGAGAGGAATTTCCACTATCTACTTCTAATGGGCAAAATACCATGCTACCTGGACACAGCAGAAAACCGGGAGGCTACTTACTATAATAACAAGTGGGGATTAAGGTAGGAGATTGGATTTACCACTGCTTTTGAATATCACATATGGTAAACTCCAAAGGTACTGTCTCTTTTAGTAACATTTTAGCACAAGGTTGTCTCACATGGAAGCATATTGTAAATGTTACATGATTCCCAATATAGCATCAGACTACAGTCCTGGAAAAGCTTCTATTTATATCTCTTAGAAACAGTTTTTATCAGGAAGTGTTTTGCCCTCCCAACCAGCCTTCTCATAACCTTCTTGAGAGTACCTTCTCCGAAAAGACACAGGGGACCTAGAGTTTACTTGTCAAAATAAAATGTGTGAGAATGATGAAAAAATATAATGAGGACTTAAAAAGGATGAAGTAGTATCATCAGCTGTCATAGAACCCCAAACTGAGAAATCTGAACCAAGACACGACATTCATTTAAAACAAATCTTACTCTGCAGTGGGCTCTTGAGAGCATTTAGTCTTTGAGATTTTCTTGCTTGGTACTGGTCAGCTCTTTTAAATTTTGCCTAACTATTGATTCCCTTAAATAAAACTGAAGTCAGCTGCTTATATTATAAGGATACATCATGTCTTGACTTAGTAAGAAAAAAACTGCACTTTTGTGACACTTAGTAGGCCCTTTTGGACTTAAATAGAATAAAAGCCATCAGTCAAAATCTGCTGGTTCCTGATAACCATAATTTTACAAGGAATGTAAGCAGAATTTATTTAGAATAAGCACTTGCACCAATATTTGTTTCTGACTTTTTTCTTTGTACTTATCTCTGTTTTCCTTTCTTTTAGAATGATGGTTTAAGAATCACACATCTTTTTTGGGGCACCTGGGTGGCTTAGTGGTTGAGTGTCTGCCTTCTGCTCAGGGTGTGATTGTGGGGTCCAGGGATTGAATCCCTCATCAGGCTCTCCACAGGGAGCTGGCTTCTCCCTCTGCTTGTGTCTCTGCCTCTCTCTGTGTCTCTCATGATAAATAAATACAATCTTAAAAAAAAAAAAAGAATTGCACATCTTTTGGATTTAGGGATGATTTGAATGGGGTGTAATAGAATATCTAAACTCTTGGAATTTTTGTTCATCAAAAATGTTTGAAATAAAGCATCTAAAATATATCAAAAGGCAAATGTGAAAACAGACTAGAAATATCCCTGTAGGTTTTTATATTTAAGTCAGCATGATTAAACATTAAGCAAGGGGAAAATACCAAGGGAATAAAGAGTTAAATTCTGAGCCCAGTTAGGATTGAATATGCATGTGCTAGAGATTTCCAGTGAAAGATGTGTGCCTTATGCATGAAAAACAGCTGGGAAGAGGGGCTGAACAAGAGAAACCACTTGGGAAGAGAGGTTACATGATGTATGAGCTAGTGAACTTTCAGCATGTAGAAAATGCATAACCATTCTTAAGAATCACATAAAATTAAAGATTGATGCTCAGGCCAGAGTAAACTCTTTCAGGGCTAGAGAGAGTGGATTGGTATGACATTTCTATTTTTTTACTTCCCTGTTCCTCATTCTGCCTTACTGGTCTAATTTGACTATAACCATAGTATTTAACATTGTATTAAGAGCTTTCCATGTTCCAGGCATGCTTTAATGTATCAATTCTTTTTTTTTTTTTTTTTTTTTTTTTTTTAGATTTTATTTACTTATTCATGAGAGACACAGAGAGAGAGAGGCAGAGACACAGGCAGAGGGAGGAGCAGGCTCCCTATGGGGAGCCGGATGCAGGACTCAATCCCAGGACCCTGGGATCATGACCTGAGCAGAAGGCAGATCCTCAACCACTGACTCACCCAGGTGCTCCATGTATCAACTCTTTAAATCTTCTTAACAAACCATGAGGCAGAAACTATTTTAGAGATAAGGAAACTAAAGGTGAAGGTGAAGTTCTTTGAGCAAGATCAAATGGCTGTCAGTGGTGACTTAGCTCCAGAGTCTGTTCCTCCACCACTTGCATCAGACTCCTGACAACATATGCACCTAGTCTCTGGGACTGGGAGACCACATAGGGTGAGTTGCAGGATCTTAAATTGCTTAGAATCTCTAGGATATTTAAGATTTGGAGATCCTTTTGGACTTAGTGAACTAAATCTCATTTGCTTTTACGCTTTCTGACTTTAAAAAATAAAGATTCCCTTCATGTTGCATTTTCCAGAAAAAAAAAAAAACCCGCCTTTTTTAAGGGTGAGAGAGGCAGAGGGAAAGGGAGAAGCAGGGCTCAAACTCACAACCCTGAGATCATGACCTAAGCTAAAATCAAGAGTCAGATACATAACCAACTGACTAACCGAGGCACCGAGGAAAAACATTTTATAGACAACCGTGAAACATATTTCTATGTTCCTGGTACTATTTGAAACATTTGTCATTAATTCTTGAGGGAATTTGATGTTAGTAATATTATTTCCATGTTAATAAATATCAGTGCAGATCTGGGATTTAAACCGAGTTTGTTTGTTTTTATTTCAAAGCAAGCATTCTCTTGCAAATTATTACAAAGAAAAGTTAAGGTTATTTTGATTATAAATGACATAATGTTTATAATATTGAATACCTCCAGGGGAAGCTATCTGAATAAATCTGTATCTAGAGGTAGAATCTGACTATTGGCCAATCTGAGGAAATCCCCACCTGGTAGGTTGATGGACCATTCATTTGAAGATGAAAGAATTATCAGGAGATTCCTGTAGGGATACTATTCCCATATCTTCCTCTATCTTAAGGAGAAAAAAACAAACCAAAAGGGTATATTGCACTTAAATTCAGAAGATAAGTACCCTCTGCTTTCTGGAATAGATGCCATTTCTGATAATACTATTTTCTCAGCAAAGAGATGCTCATAGGAAACACACTAGTAGTGGTCTTAATTATGCTCAGAAATAAGGACGCTTGGGTGGCTCAGTGGTTGAGCATCTGCCTTTGGCCCAGGTCTTGATCCTGGAATCCTGGAATGCAGTTCGCAAAAGGCTCCCTGCATGGAACCTGCTTCTCCCTCTGCCTATGTCTCTGCCTCTTTCTGTGTGTCACTCATGAATAAATAAAATAAAATCTTAAAAAAATATGCTCAGAAATATACAGTATCTTCACACACACTCCACACACACACACACACACACACACACACACACACGGAAGTGCTAAGACAGCAAGAAAAGAAAACTTCAGGTAATTTTCAGAAGATTATTTGAAATCCAAAGAGACTCAATACACTTGAACTCTAAGCATGCTGTTCCCTGGAAAGTGGTTGGGCAGAAATGAGGAACAACTCTGACCATGATGAGAAAGAGTGGTATGAATTATATTGGATTGATTTGGTGGCAGCAGCTCATCACTTACACAAATGGAGTAAAAATGGAGGTAAAAATATAGTTGCTAGAGCCCTAAAGGCAAAACTGATGATGAGGCAAAACTGTTGGCTTCTTTGTATAATATTTGGTGCCAAGCTTATAGTTTCTGGATGGGCAACTGTCCATATCTATCAACAGATTCCTAGCTTGACTTTGGGATCACAGGCCAAGTTGTGATAGGAGCACTGGGCTCTTGCCTTCTCAGCAGATAATGAGGTGCAAATGCAAAGGGGAGACCTTAGAACTAACCATATTATGTCTCTTCAAAATAAATGATATCATCAGAAGAAAAGCACAATATCAGTTACCAGGCATGGCTCTTTACCTCAGGAAGTTCCCGAAGGCTTCTAGGTCTGGCATATGGTAAGCATGTTAATGTGTGTGAAAAATGTTAGTTGTTGAAATGTTTCATAATGGTATGACTAATTATAAACAAATTAATGTTTTTCTACACCTTCCATTAACTGTAATCAATAAAATCCAAACCAACAAGTAGGTCCAATTATCCTATCCCATGTCAGCTTGAATAGGACAGAGCCAGAGACCTGGAAGCAGCTTTAATGTATATGTTAAAAGGCTATAAATCAGTAATAACATGACCATCTGGGGACTACTATGCTGGAATGATTGTTTACATTCCAAATTACCTTTCATTGAACAGGCATAATTATTAGGTACCATATAGCAGTAATTGTGCTGGGATTATTAATAAATGATTAAAACACACAATCTTTCAGGAAAGTTGTGTTCTAGTGGGACAGATAAGAAAACGAGTAACTTGGACACAAGTTCTAAGGCAGCACAAAGTTGGTGAGCTCAATCCAGATCAATCAGAGAAGGAAAAGACATCTGAACATGTCTTGGAGAATGAAGGCTGACAATGAAGGGGAAAAGGGTATTCAAAGCACATGGGAAGGAAGAGAAAATGAACAGTTTGAAAGAGCCTGATGTATATGGGGAATGTTTTTTTTTAAAGAAGATTTTATTTATTTGAGAGAAAGCATGAGCAGGAGGAAGGGGAGAGGGAGAAGTAGACCCCCCCACTGAGTGGGGATTCTAATGTCAGGCTGGGTCCCGGGAATCCAGGATCACGATCTGAGACAAAGGCAGACACTTAACTGACTGAACCCCCCAAGCCCCCCTTACAGGGAATCTTAAGCAGTTTGGTATTTCTTTATGGCGAAGTGCAAAAGCAGGAGCAGGTTAAAAGTATTACGATCAGAGAGGGATGTGAAGAATATACAATGGAGGACATTTTTTCCATACTAAGAAGTTTGAATTTCAGTTTTTTGAAGTCATAGGAAACCATTAAAGGGTTTTAAATAGTGTGGTCAACATTTCAGGGTTTGCGATTTAGATTTTTGGGCCTCTCTGGTTGCGGTGGAGAACTTTTTTGAGAGGATAACACTAGAGACTCTGAGAAAGAAATAGAAAAATAAGCAAGTTAGAACTCTAAAAGATTTATTGGCTAAAATGACACAGAGCACCATACCAGGTAGCATGTCTTAAAATGATAGCAGTGCATGGATATGTGTTTGAGGTTTGGGGATTACACAAAGATTACTGTCAACTTCCTGAATTATTCATAAACTGTATCTACTTTTCATTAAGTGACACATATAAATGGCCAACAATAAGGTGCTACAGCTTAGCCAGTTTGCTGACAGAGATGCTGGCCATACCAAACTGTTATTTGCTCCCCACTCATGTGAGTGTCTAGGCTTCTGCTCACATTGCTTTGCTCCACTTGAGTGTTCTTTTTCCCTTGTCTGCTTAGAAAACTCCATTAATATTCCAAATCTAACCTCCTATGACACTTCTTCCCTAAAGCCTTCCTTTCCCTCCCTTGACCACGTGACTACTTGTAGGTACTTGCATTGTAATGTTACCTCTTACTGATTCCTTACTGAAAGCCAGGCACAATGCAAAATGCTTTCACAGACATATGCTCTTACAATAACTTTACAATTTACCCCAGATTACAGATGGAGAGACTGAGATTTTCACTGACGTGCTATAACTTGTTCAAGGTCTGGGGGTTAGAAAGTGAAAACCAAGGTTTAAATCTTGGTATATCAACCTCCCACATTTATGGGGTTTCACTAATGCCAAACTGTTCTATTTCTTCCTTAACTTATTATATACTGTAAGAAATTTGAGAACCAAAATATCATCTGCCCCCATGATGTTTGGCAAGTAAATAGAGGGTGTTCAAAACTATTGTTTGAATGCATGAGTGTTTAGAGCAATACCACTGTGCCAAGTAGTTCTTCAGTACCTAGAATTCAATATGATTGCAATGGGCAGCATAGTGTCAAATCTGCCGATTTTAAAAATACACTGAAACATAATGTCTACCAAGTTCATCAATGTTGTTGCAAATGGCAAGATTCTTTTTTTTTAAGGCTGAGTAGTATTTTATTGTATGTATGTATCACACTTTTTTATCCATTTATCTCTCAATGGATATTTGGGTTTTTTTCATAACTTGGCCTCTATTAATAATGCTGCAATGAACATGGACATGCGGATACCCCTTTGAGATCACAATTTCAATTTTTTTGAATATTTGCTCAGAAGTAGAATTGCTATATGATATAGTAGTTCTAGTTTTAATTTTTGAGGACCCTCCATACTATTTTCTGTAGTGGCTGCACCATTTTGCATTCCCAACAACAGTGTACAGGGTTCCAATTTAGCATTACGGTAAGAGACATGTCAGTTACAGAAGAACAAATACTGCATGAGTCTGCTTATATGAAATGTTTAAAATAGTCAAACTTCTAAAAGCAGAACATTGAATGAAGGTTGCCAGGATATGAAGGGAGAGGAAAATGGGGAGTTCTTATCCATTGGGTATAAAGTTATAGTTACATAAGTAACTTATACTATAAGTATAAGTTCTAGAGGTCGCTGTTCAACATGGTGCCTATAGTTAATAATACAATATTGTGCACTTGAAAATTTATTAAGTGTACCCTCATGTTCAGTTCCCATGTTGAGTGTTGTTACCACACAAAAACAAAACAAAACAAAGCAAAACAAAAACAAAGGAACACAAAGTAACTTTGGGAGGTGGTGGATACATTGATACCTTGAGTGTATGTTTATGTCTAAACTCATCAAATTATATATATTAAATATATAAATATGCATGCATTTAAAAATATACCTATTATACCTCAATAAAGCTGTAAAAAATACACTAAAGCAAACATGACAAAATCTGAATTAGGTATAGAATCTCATGAAAGCAATAAACAGTATAATGGCGTATAATGGAGATCTTTTTAACGACAGGGTTGTCTGAAAAATGATAAGTTTATCGCAAACACTGTCAAGAATCTGAAAATATTGGATAAAATCACTAAGAGAAAACACCAATTATGATATTAGTTGATGAAAGTGCATTATGCTGGAAAACATTAAAATTTAACTTATATCTTTATATGAATTAATATATAAATACGGCTTTTAAAAATTCAATTTACTATGTCTGCATTTAAGTGCCTAGTAGATGACAGTTGCAACTATGATTGTGTCTCCTGCAGTACAGTCTATTATATGACAAATACAAATCTGGTTCTGTTTACTAAATGGGGCCTACCATATAAACAGTTATGCATATGACTGTGCCTACTGTCTAAGAATTACATATAAGACCACTACAAATATGAATGTGCTAAACTTATTGCTATTAAAGAAGTTAAAACTTTGTAAAAGATGTTAATCTTGTAAAGTAATAGAAGTACTAAATTTGACTATAGTTGTGTCACACCCCATCCTGAAGCCATATAAAGTAGCATGGAGAAGTTGAACAAACTTGCAGAAACATAAAAATCTTTAACATAGTTAGGGCAGAGTGGGTGGCTTCATTTGACTAGTGGATAAATTATAGGGAATGGTATGTCAGGAAGGGCAAGAGGGAGACAGGTAGGGTCACAGAGAATGATATATAGCATACTAATGAATTTGAACTTTATCTCGTCAGATGTCACTCAAAAATTTTATGGTGTGGGAGAGGTGGTGGTAGTGTGTGTGAAGTTAGTTTTTCCTTATAGAAAATGTGTCTAAGACATGGAGATTTGAAGATGGAGGGTAGGTGAGAAAACTTTAATTGGGAGAAAGATAAGGAATTTAAGACAGGTGAAGTAGAAAAGGAAATGAAAATTCAGGTATCAGGAATGTTAAAAAGGTAAATTCTAGTGATCTTAAGGACTAATTATAAATGGTTTCTGAGAAAGAGGAAGCAATCTCAGATGACTTCTGGATTTCTGACTTGATCACCTTGGTAGGTCAGGTTATTACTCACTTATGAATAAAATACAAAAGAAGCAGGTGTGGGTGGAGGGGGGGAACGAGGCATTGATATAATTCTGCTGGATGTGAAAAGTCCAAGCTCTGGAATTAAACAGATCTGAGTCCACTTCAGGTTGTTGTTGACTGTGGAAACTTGGGTGAGTAGTTGTTGAAGAAATCAAGTCAAATTGAGGCAGATATTAATTGCTCTCCTTTAGAAATAGGTACTGTAATCAAGTTACTTGATAAAACATTGAATAATTGAGGAAGAAATAAAGTTAATAAGATCCTTTTACTGAGCCTTTAACACTAGGTAGTATATGTCCAGTCTATTTTCACTAGCTATCTCTGTAGACTAATATTTAAAGAAATCCAATTTTACAGTGTCAGTCTTATGAAACCCTTGTCAATTAGCTATTTGACATATTATAAAATCACTACTGTCTATGTTAATATTGGTAGACTGGTGTAATATAACACTGCTAAACAAATCTGTGTAATCTCTAGAAGAGTAGTAAAAAATGAATTGTGATTTGAAAATATATTTTAGTTGTAGTGCAATATAAAACTATAAATATCACCCTTTGCCCTCAAGTGAAGACCAGGCAGATAGATGGACAAACATAACAACAAAACTCCAGATTCTTGCAGAGAACAATAAATGGAAATTAGAAAATTCTATTCTTACAATAATTTCCTCCTTTTCCAGTAAGTGATAGTAGAATAGATACAAAGAAATAGACGATTGTCTTGAAATATTTATACAAAAAATCATTACAAAGTCAACATTTCAAATAGCAAGACGGAGGAATTTGTCCTAAAAGCCTATTTGATCAGGCAAGAGCAGGTAGTGGAGTTCTCATTAAGTGTGTGGTAACTGGAAAAAAGAGAGCTTTATGGAAGACTAGATTCCTTTTAATTGGAACAGGCCCCTGTGGAAAATGAAGTACGTCACTGAAGTTGTCCTCTAGATTATCCGTGGCTTTGAGGCTAGACTACTCAATGAAGCAACTGTTTTCTTATTTCATTAATTCTTCTGAAAAATAAACTTGCTCTGTATTCTCTGGAAACAAAAACTGTAAAAATTGTGTTTTCAAGGGGAAGTGAATGCATATGCTATGAATTAATTTGTCTGCAAGTCTGGAAAATATTACTGAATGTGGTGAACATTGATCAGTTTCAACAACAACAACAAGGAGCCCAAGATCAGCAGTGAATGAGAAAAAATCTTAGAGGGAGATTTGATTTCAGCACCTCTTTGTGACCAATAAGTTGCTACCAACGGAATAAACCATTCGGCACGTAGTAGGACTTCACGTATTCATTGAATGATGCAATATTTTGGAAAACAAGTAAAATGTAGTAGTACATTAAGCTAAATAGGTGGCATTTAACTATTTTTTATTCACAGGAGTCTGCTCTTTGGCTGTTGTCCCATTTATTTGGTCATGATTTTTATGCAGCCATTAGGCATCATTTGATCTTGTTTCAGAACTTACAGCATATCTGGTATGACATATTAGAAAGACACTTTGCATTTATAATCATGTACTTACGTCAGAAATGTATGATGAGCTTATGAAATACCAAAATGACTTGTCATTTTCCTTTTGTTTCACTGTGAAGCCTTTTCCCTTCCCAAATGGTAAAAACTATAAATTTGGTAGAGTGGATGTGTATGAGTGAAATGTGTGTGTGTTTGTCTGTGTGTGTGTGTGTGTGTTTTCTAGGTTGAACAAGTTCATATAACTCTCTATATTGTAATATTCCTTTGGGCTCTTAAGGAACATTCTAAGCAATCATTTTCAGGACGCAAAATGAGGGCTTTGTGTCCTGTACATAATTGATGAATTATGGTTTATTGAATAATTTTTAACTACAGTGATTGTACAGCTGAAGTTAGAGCTTTAAAATATTTTATCATCCTTGCCCTGAATGTGCTCAATATTGAAAATGAAATTTAATGAGATAATGTGTAAGTTTCTCATCTGTCAAATATATAGCAATCATTCTCATTGTTTCTGATAGGACAGCCTTATTCCCTATGACTCATGTGTCCCTCACTTCCCTCATTCACACCAGTTTATATTCCTTTTAGGCTACATTATTCTTTTCTGTCAAAAGCCTAGGCAAAATAAAAGCAAACGGTGACCTCATTTCGTTTAAGCACAATTCTTATATCAGAAAGCATGAGAGACATTTAAATGAGGAGGGGAAAAAAAATCAACCTTGTCTGACAGTTGTTTGACAAAATAGGAAAGTGAATTTGAAAGTTCATGGGGCCTTGAAATAGTAGTCATATATTATTGTTCCCAGTTCTCAAAAAAAAATGTTTTTTTCTCAGAACCAGGAGTTAAACTTATCAAAGCAGGTGGCCCTTGCTCTCTAGTTTCTTGATCTTATGAAACATGTAGATAAAATCTAAGCCAGAGTGTCTCAAGTATTCCAGTTCTGTAACCATTAACGTGCTTTACAACCCTGAATTTCTGTGATTTCACAGTGGAAACCTTGAAATTGATCTGAGAGAGAAGATGTCTATATGCCTTATATGTGATATATCATGGAAATGGTAAGTGGCTTTTTGACAAGAGGACATGCCTGACCACCATCATGTCTACAGCTGTCTGTGAACAGCCAAAATTATGGTGGGATTTGGGATTTCAATATATCTGTTTTGAAATCAAACAGTAATGTGACTATAGATATATAAATTTGCAGTAATTATAGATGATACAGCATAGACTTTCTTTAGTACAACCTGAAGAAGAAAAGTAACTTAGCTAAACTGAATAGTTTGGGAAAGTCTATTTTGTTTATTGGCACTAAGGAGTGAAAGAGGTAAGATGGAAAAGAAATATTCTCCTTCCGCTCCCACCACCATGGGACTGCAAAGTAATAAGAAATGCATATTTGGTCATCTTCTCTGGTTCCTAATATAGAGCTCCCAATACTCTTGGAATTCCCTGAATCATAAAGGTGAGAGGAGAATCTGTTATTCATAACAAACGCATTTCATCCACCCCTTGTATGCTAGTGAGGTGGACTCTTGGTGGGCTTCTAGGTAGCTTCAGCATGGGGGCAGGTTGACAGAGGAACCAACCAGATGATTGGAGGGTTGGGGCTTTCATCTCTACCCTGCCCACCTCCATGAGGGGAGAGGACCTGTAGATGGAGTTAATCACGAATGGCTGTTGATCTAATCAATCATGCCTAGGTGATGAAACTTCCATAAATACCCTAAACAATGGGGTTCAGAGAGCTCTGGTCTGGTGAACACATCTTGGTGCTGTAAAAGTGGAAGTATTCAGAAAAGGTCTAGAAGCTCTGTGTCCTTCTCCCCAAACTTACCTGTGCATCTCTTCCATTTGGCTGTTTCTGAGTTGTATCATTTTTAATAAACTGGTAATAGTAAGTAAACTGTCTTCCTGGGTTCTTTGGGCTTTCCTAGCAAATTATCTAACATGGGGAGGGGTTCATGGGAACCCCTGATTTATAGCTAGTCAGAAGTTAAGGATACTTGGTCGGTCTTGTGACTGATGTCTGAAGTGGGAGGCAGTCTTGTAGGACTGAGCCCTTAACCCGTGGGATCTGCACTAACACTGGGTTGTTGAATTAAATTATTAGAATTAAATTATATGGCACCAAGTTGGTGGTTCAGAGTTGGATAATTGCTTGGTGTGGGAACCCTAGCTCTGTATTTTGTGTCAGAATTGTGTGTGTAGTACCCCTCCACCACTGCACAACTAATAACTAATTTCTGCCAATACTTCCTAGACATTTTGTAAATCTGGGTTTTCTTTTTATTTTCCATTTTTGCAGTCACTATCCTGGTTCGGTCTCTCACCCTTTCTTCACTGTCAATATAAATTCACACTTCTCATCAGTTATCTCTTTTTTCTAGAATGCTCCTTTCTTCCAAATTAACTTCTATCTTCTTGAACCTGCATTTGTAGCATTAAGTCCCATATCGGACACATAGTATGAGATCAATTGCAAAGGAAAGAAGGGACAAACATAAAAGAAGAGAAGAGGGGCCCCTGGGTGACTCAGCGGTTGGGTATCTGCCTTCGGCTCAGGGTGTGATCCCAGAGTCCCAGGATCGAATCCCACATCAGGCTCCCTGCATGGACCCTGCTTCTCCTTCTGCCTGTGTCTCTGCCTCTCTCTCTCTCTGTGTCTCTCATGAATGAATAAATAAAATTAAAAAAAAAAAAGAAAAAGAAAAGAAGAGAAGAAAGAGCAGGGGTATGTATGTACTAATTTCCAGATTTTTAAAATAATTACAAATAGTAACTTCTTTAAATACAAGGGACAAGGGTCTCAGTAGCTGAGCGACTATCCTCCCTGTTTCTATAACTTACAAAATAAACATTGGTTTTACAATCATAATTCATTTGATCCTCCCAAATGAATAGATTTTGGTGATATTGCCATTTTTAAAGCTATAGAAAAAGAAACTCAAGAAATTCATGAAGCTAGGAAGAAAACCAGGATGTGAATCAGTCTAATCAACACAAATTTGGATTTTCTGTTACCATAGTCAGAACTGGCTACATAATTTGTGGGGCCTGGTACAAAATAAAAATGTGGGGTACCTTGCTCAAAAGTACTGAGAATTTCAAGGCAATGACAGGAGAGGCCAAACTGAGGCCCCTTCTGTGTGGGGGCTGTGTGCAACTGCACAGGTTGTATGCCCATGAAGCTGGTCCTGACCATGCTCTCCCATGATTCTATGGGGCTCTTTTTTTGAGTGCTAAGAAGGGGTTGGCAGCTCATTGATTAAAGGCAAACTCTGCCATGTCAAACAAGGAGAACAAGAATTAGCATAACACACCAAGCACTGAGGGTGTTTTGAGTGTCTTCTTAATCCTCACAATAGCCTTGCATCTTCTGAGATGCAACATCTTCACCATCCGGCTCAGTCTCATGCCTTTCATAGTGTCAACTCCTCTGAGAAAGACTTTAAAGCCTATCCCTCTACTTGGATGAATCATTGCCCTCCCACGTGTTCACATTGTACCCTCTGCTGGCTCCAGTATGTCACCTGTGATGATTTTGCTTTCTTACCTGATATAAGAACAAATTGAGACTGAGTCACATAGCTAGGAAATAAAGTTGTTGTTGAGATAATTAAGGTTTATAGCTCCTTTCACTGCTAATCCAGTATTCTGTTCTGCTACTCTAACCTGTTCAGGGTTACTTGATCAACTAAAGTGTTCAGCGTTGGCCACTTTTACCATCTCACTTTACTTTTATCCCCACAGAAGAAGTGCAGAGGGTTGAGGAGGTGGTATCTGGTTCTCCAGGTGAATCATAACACAATTGCAGATATGCAGATCTTACCTAGACATTGTGATCTGGTGAAGGTATAACTCAGTGCATGTGAGGGTAAGTATACACCTTTATCTCTCCAAAACTGGGATTAAAAAAATAAACCAGGAGGAACCATTCTTCTAAGAATAACCTAACAAGCTATTGCTTGCATCTGAAAAGAGGCAAAAACCCTATGCATTCCAAGAAGCTTGGAGACAATATTAGCATTCTTTACAAGATTTGGTTTGCCAAAAAGCTAAATGCTTTTAGTGTCATAGTGGGACTGCTCTATTGGCAAAATAAACATTTTACTGTGATGTAATATAAAATTTTTAAGGGCTTGACTTCACAATTTAAATTTTAAAATACATTTAAAAATATAATGCATATACTTCTACCTTTAAATATGAAAATTAATATACAGAACAACACAGCAAAGCTTAATGTTCTGCATATAACAGAAGACATACAATAGCCAAAAATTAGCTCCTTGAAGTATGATAACTACTGATATATGACTAAGATGAACAGTTTTGAATGGTGTAATTGGTTTAATTAATTGAAAATGAGGTAATTGGTTTTTAGAAGGTGTTTAAAAAGTGCAGTTAGAGATCAACATTTTCTAAACCAAATTCATAAATCTTTGATAATCCTCAAACAGAATAAGGAAGTATTGGTATAAATGAATCTTCTATCCATCATCTAAGGCCATATGAGGTTAAATCAATGAGGCTGTTGTTTTGTAACTGGATGTCATTTTTCCATGAACAGTAGTAAAGCTCATTGTAATACATAACCTAATGTGGAATTTAATTTTAAAATCTTTTAAAAAGTGACTTAGTTGTAGACATTTCTCCAGGATATGAGAGGAAACTGTGAAGAATTGAAGGAGATCCTTATGGGCACATCCCAAGGAACCTCATTAACTGTTAAATCACCTCTCTATCGATGATTACTCAGCACTTCCTCTACTGTGGCTAGAGGAGGACTGAGGCACCCTAACTATTAAAGCAAGGTGTGCAACTGAGACTGACACATCTAATATGGACAGATTTACTGTGTCTGTCAAGATTAGCTTGGCAAGGGCTTTGGTCCAGATAACATCATTTTTAACCATTGCTTGCTGGGTATCCTTTCGAAAGCATAGAAATGTTCCCTCCTGTCCTTTTGGCACAATCACTCAGCTTTTCCTTTTCTTTTCTTTTTTATACAGTTGTGAAGGAGGTGATGCTTTGAAAATTTAAATACACATTCTTTTCTGGCTCTTCAAGTATATGACATTTATTCTAGTTGGAACAAGAATTCATCAAACCTGGAGAAGATTAAGACATGTTATTGTAAGGAGGATGATGTAATAACTTCTGACATGGAAAATAAGATTTTTCAAATTCCTCAAGTTTCCTTTCAGTGGATCAAGAACACTAGTGGATGAAGAGAGGAAGAAGTTGAAATTCAGCCAGAAATGTGTGTTCTGATTTTTTTCTTCCTTGGGCTGCTGCTCAAAGACAAAAAAAGAGTAGATAAATGAGAATAAATGAGACCAGAATTGGATGTTTGTGCCCACTTCTCCTTTGAAACTATGAGCCTTTCAAACTATTCCTTCAAACTATTTATCTTATGAAGTAAGTATTGTTCTTCTCATTTTAAAAACAGCTGCAAATAGAGAGGAGCCAGTTTGCTCAAGGTTATTCAGATGGCACAGAACCTGGATTTGAACTCAGGACAGCTGACTAACCACCCTTAACTATAATACTATACTGCCTTTTTGTACTGCCTATGCACACAGCTGCGCTATAAATAAATAAATAAATAAATAAATAAATAAATAAATAAATATTGAAATAAAGTCAGTAAAATTTTAATAGTTTTCATATAGAATCAATGAGTTTCTGATCATAGTGTTATTGGAAGTGATATCAAATTATAACACTTGCCATGCTGGTTTCACCATCTATTAAAATCTCCTAATATTTTTATTAGAAATGGAAATTTAGTATTTAACTTGAACTTCTATGCTGTCTTGCTTAAGAAAAGTACAACTTCTGTGAGTTGCACTTTTTTTCAGTTGTATCCAAACTAAAAGCATGTCTATTTTAATGTCTCACATGGTTTTGTTCCTATTGATAATTATGAAAAGTAATATAATTTCTGACTTTGATTCGTGAAGGACCACAGATTTCTACAATAGAATTGTCCTTTCTTCAGAGTTTCAGAAAGTAAATTAATTGCAACAATAAAAGTGCTCTTTGAAGCTCCTTTTTTTTTAATTTTTTTTTTTTGAAGCTCTTTCTAATAGGGTACTTTGTTTATGTTCCAGCCATTCCCTTAGAGATGGCGTAAATATTTCATAATTATTTTGGGAACCAAACTTTTTATGTATGTAGATATATTTTCAGTCTTCATGTTATTTAATCCCATCATCTGATGGAATATAAACTATCTCTCAGTTAGATGTTATTTTCACTCTTAGGTGGTTGGCTCTTATTCACACATTTAAAAAATTATTTCATAGCAGCGTATTTGAACTAAATGAGGCATTTCTAACATCAACTTTTAAAACTTGATGGTTTGGTTCTCTTTACTTATCATTTTGTAGACTTGACGTCTCTAGTGCAAGGCTTGCTTTTGCTTGTAAACCTATAGTATTACCAATTAAAAATTCAAATAACATTAACTACCTTGAATTAAAATGCTCTCAGGCAATAAAGCAGCCATTGTAAATCCTTGGAATTTGGAAAAACAATCAGTGTCATATAAACAATCAGTGACACATGCTGGATCTGATTTTTAATGTACAAGGCCTTGGTTGGAAAATGAAGATGAGCCTGCTATATAATTTCATATGTATATTTCAATATATGGATTCTAAGTAGGTTCTTACAAAAGGGAACACCTTCAATACTAAGTGAAAACAGCACAAGAAAATCACCAAACATAGTCAATGAGTTTTTTTCCCCAGTTTACTCAATAATACAGTATGAGAAAACTGCATGGATAGAACAACTTAAATGTAGGTCGGACCCATTGAAAATGTTAAAATATATCCTTGTTGAAAAGAAACTGCTACATTTCATCAAAGTAGGAAAAATAACCTGACACAACTTACAATGGGTATAAGAGACTATTTTGCAGTAAGTCACAATAAAATATATGGCTTAACCTGCAAAAAAAATGAAAATTGTGGGAAATTTAATGAAGTACCTGTGGAATTTGCAGAAGAAAACACAGAAGTTTATCCATTTATCATTATGCCTGTTTGAATTTATAAGTTATAATGTTTTATGAATAAGTAGAAAAGTGAAAAACTCTTAATTCTATCATGGCTTTATATGATGCCACTCACGAATATGCAAAAAGATAAACAATTCTTCAAAATGTGTAAGCAGAGCAAAGGCATTAGAAGTGAGCTATGAAAGTTGAAAAACATAGTTTGATGTGTACTTGATCTTACATTATTGGTGTAATTAATACACATCTGGAGATTAATTAATCTTCAAATATGCAGGTGACTGGTGAATCAAGTGTTTGGCTGACAGATTCCAAATTTGAAATTATAATTTCTTTAAAATGGTTTTAAAAAAAACATCCTGTGCTGTTATTAGAATTCTTTCTCATGAACAATAAAGTAGGTTATATTATAGACCTTTTATCTTGGCTTTTTAAAATAAGCATTATTTCTTTATTTTTTTTGTCAGAGAGATGATAAATATTTTAAATGCTTTTGGAAAGAAGTAAAAAAAATATAAAAATATATCACAAACTCATCTCTGAAGCTTTCAAAGTACCCATGCCTTCTCTTAAAAAGAGACAAAAGGTCATGCATTAATGAATTTTTCTTATTTCATGGAATGAACTCTTACATAAAGCAAAACAAGAATGTTCACTGAGAGCAAGATTTTGTCTATTTTGTTCACTCTACTTCTTGCACCTGAAACAGGACATAGAACATAGTAGGTGCTTGATAAATAATTTGTGTGATTGATTGAAAAAATAAATAAAAAATTGAATGGCTAATTATATGCATATGTAATCCTAGAACTCTAATTTTACTGAAATTCTGCAAATCCCAAATTCATCTATGATTATATCAACATAATCTGTTTTGAATATATACTGGATATATTTAATGTGTTAATATATACTGGATATATTTAATGTGGTATTCATAATAATGCTTGCTCAAAGCTGACAATATTTTGAGTTGGCCAATCGCTACAGCAAGAGCACATGATTTGTTTCCATTCCATTTTTTCCTCAAAATTACATTAAAAATACCATGGAGAGGGGTGCCTAGGTGGCTCAGTTGGTTAGGTGACTAACTCTTTGATGTTGGCTCAGGTCATGTTCTCAGGGTTATGAGATCACCCTACAGTGGGCTCCACGTTGGGTATGGAGCCTGCATAGAATTATCTTTCTCTCTACCCCACCCCTGCTTCGCTCTCCCTCTCTCTCTGTCCTACTCTAAAAAAACCCAACAAAACAAAACAAACAAACAAAAACTATGGAGACTAATTGGAGAAAAATAATACCTGTGGCTGGCATTGATAAATATCAGGAAATAATTGGTAATAAAATTGATGGGAGTCAGAAGTGCTCAGTGGCACTGGGAAGAGATTTATTTGCTACATCAACAGAGAGAAAGTGATGCTTAACTAATCACAACTCTGAAACTCATTACTGCAATTTTATATATTCTCATTATTCACAGTTTTGGATTTTAGCCTCTTTCTTTTTCTTTCTTTCTTTCTTTCTTTCTTTCTTTCTTTCTTTCTTTCTTTCTTTTTTAGAGAGAGAGAGAGAGAGAGAGAGAGAAAGAGAGCACACACAGTGGGAGGGAGGGGTAGAGGGAGAGAGAAAATTTTAAGCAGGCTCCATGCCCAGCTCAGAGCTTGATTTCATGACCCTGAGATCATGACCTGACTGAAATCAAGAGTCCCATGCTTAACTGACTGAGCCACCCAGGTGCCCCATTATGTTATCACTTCTGACAAACACTGTTTTGGTTATAATTTAATGTGACATCCATATCATTGATAGGAATGGCACTAGGGAAATTAATATTATTTTATTAAAAGCTTCTAATATTATTAAATTTAATGATCCACTTGGAAGATCGCTCTCAAGTTTCCCATAGCTTTCATTTTGTTTTGTTCAGAGTCCTTATATAGAGTAACTACCCTACCAGTTCCAGGAAATCACATCCACTTCATAGACCAAACTGAATTATAAGTAATTCATCCCATTAGGCATCTTGGGAGTAGAAATATCATCCTTGTCTTTAATTGATTGGGGAGTTAAAATTATATAATGGTACCAAATGACCATATTCTAAAAAGTAGCTTACCAGTAGACCTTAAAGGAAACCCAAGAGGATGATGGTACCACTCTTCACTGATGTTTTTCTTACATTTACTGGTGGATGCTTTGCCAATTTCCCTCAGTTCTAGTAATTTATAACGCCTCTGTTAATTTTATAGTATTGCAACTCCATTCTTCTCTTGTGTTTTGTGTTCTTCCCTTGAGTCTGTTAGTCTGGCTGTTTTACTTTTTATACCTCACTTTTGGATCTTCTGTGCTTTAAGTGGTCAGTATTTGTTGGTATTTGATTCTGACTCCCTGTACACCATTTTTGGATTTGGAGTATTCATTTCCTTACTTGGTTTCATTTCCCGTGTATGCGTGTGACCCTACTATCTATGAATCATGAGCCCCTTCTTGTCCTAGTGTGGCACAGGTTTCACCCTAGACAGGAGGGAATAACATGTCGCACTCCATCTGGTCACAGTTCTAAAATGCACATCTTCCCATGTTGTACTCTTTCTAACCATCCTTTGATACCTCCCAGGATGACGTTGAAATTCCTTAACATTTCCTGTGAGACTTTCCATCATAGAGCCAGGCTCACCTCTCCAAGACCACATTTCATCATTTAATCTCTAGTGATATTGAAATGTTTTCAGTTCTCCAAACTGTATTCTGTTCTCTCTCCTTTCACATGCTTTCACGTACCTCTCTGATGCCATTTACTGTCAGGACTCAAATTATGCATCCTGTCCCTTGCGGATACCTCCACTTCATAGTATTAGCACAATGTGCTAACGCTTCCCTGGCCCTTTGTACTGTCAGAGGACAACTGACCCCCTATATTTTGATTACCTATTTATGTTACTCCCTACTGACTTTTAAAGTTCTTCAGGACAAGACCTGTGACTTGTTCACTCTTTTATTTTATCTTGCAATTTGTTCACTATTTTCTGTATACAAAGTGCTGAGCATGAATTAAGTAAAAAGGTAGGTATTTTAACTTATTCAGCATCACATACTCAGTCTGTAAAAAGGTAGGTATTTTAACTTATTCAGCATCACATACTAAGGACTCAAAATTATTACTGTTTTCTTTCTGATTCCTCTAGATTTCTATGAATTTTTCCAAATATTTGCATTTACATTTATGTAATAAACAATAGTTCTTTTTAAGCTATTTAAAATTATAACTTAAAATTTTAAAAATTTTAAATGATCTTTGAGCATTACTTTGTCTATCTCCTATAAATTTTGGATATATTTTAGTCATCATCATTAACACTTGAATAGTTTATAATTATATATTTATATTTTTAGTCTAATATTTAAGACTTTGAATTGTTAAATGATTGATATCCTTCTTTAATATTTCTTCTGTAAATATCTAGTTTTAGTCTTTTGCAAAATAAAAATAGCTTTAAAAAATTTTTTTAATTGAAGTTTGATTTGCCAACATAGAGTATAATACTCAGTGCTTATCCTGTCAAGTTCTCCCCTCAGTGCCCGTCACCTAGTCACCCCATCCCCCTGCCCACCTCCCCTTCCACTACCCCTTGTTCATTTCCCAGAGTTAGGAGTCTCTCATGTTTTGTCACCCTCTCTAATTTTTCCCACTCATTTTCCCTCTTTTCTCCTATAATCTCTTTCACTATTTCTTATATTCCCCATATGGGTGAAACTATATAATGATTGTCCTTCTCTGATTTACTTACCTCACTTAGCATAATACCCTCCAGTTCCATCCACGTCGAAGCAAATGGTGGGTATTCATCATTTCTAATGGCTGAGTAATCTTGGGCACTTGGAATTTATGTATGTTTTTTGGCAAAATATATATATAGAGAGAGAGATTTATTTTAAGGGTCATGTGTACTAGGTAACTCTGATTAAAGACTTACAAAATTTGATATATATAAAATTCTGAATTTATTATTTTTCATTACATATATATTTTTATACAATTGATTAAGGGCTAAGAAATGTGTATTTAGTTGTACCTATGCCAAATTATTATTCAATGCCAAGAATTTTTCTTTATGTATTTGACACATTTTCTAAGTTTTATCTATTATTATTTTAATGGACCTCTTTAATCCATGTTAAAAAGTTTACTTTCTATTATACTTTATCCAAATTAATATGTTTATTTGTCTCATTTTTCTTGATGTTAATTTACTGCCATCCATTGTTTTATGTTTTACCTTTCCATGCTGGTTTGTTTTAGCTCAATCTCTTTAAGTAATGATCATTTGATTTTGAGTGCTGTGAAATGTCCCTTCTACTTCCCCTCATGTGGAATTTGAGGGGTTCAAGGAAGCCCCTTAAAGAAGATGCCTTGTGTGCTAGGGTCTGGGGCACAGAGTTTGCTTCTAGAAAAGCTAAAAAGCTTGCTGCCCTAGGCACAACCTCCATTGCCAGAATTAATGCAGGGTTTCTGGGACTCCTGAGGGCCAGATAGAAGAGAGAGACATGCCTGGAGCCACCTTGCAAGGGTGGCTCTTGAGAGAATGGAATGGGCCTCAGGAAATCAGGGTGAACTCCTGAATGTCTAGGCAGAGGAGACCTCATTTGTGTTAGGAGTACAACAATGGGAGATCTTGTTGCCAGTTCCATAGAAATTATAAATACACTCCACAAGAAAGATTCAGCTTTAAATCCCTGCCAAGCTCAGAGGAAACCAATGCCAGATTATATTGGTGCCTGTCAATGAGAACTTTCTTGGGCTTTACAGCTCTCTAACACCTCTGTGAAATCTAGAAGATCTGGAGCCAGCCTGTCCATGGAGTGGAGAAGCAGTGTAATAAAGGAGGTAACTGGAGCCCTCCCAGCACTGTAGGCTTCTAACCTATCCTTTATCTTTTGTTCTTTCTTTTTTTAAAAAGACTTTATTATTTATTTGAGAGAGATAGAGAGTGAGAGAGAGAGAGAGCATGAGCAGGGGGAGGGGGACAGAGGGAGAGGGAGAAGCAGACTCCTTGCTGAGTAGGGAGCCTGATGTGGGACTCCAGGATCATGACCTGAGCTGAAGGCAGACCCTTAACTGACTGAACCACCCAGGAACCCCTGTTGTTGTTTTTAATAACAATTACTGTGGGTTTTGTTTAGCAGATATATACATATATATACATATATATGATTGACATATATAGTTAACATACAATGTCATGGTTTCAGGTGGACAACACAGTGATTGGACAAGTCTATACCTTATGCTATATTCGCCCCAAGTGTAGTTACCATCTGTCTTCATACAATGAATGCTATTAAAATACCATTGATTATGTTCCCTGTAGTGTACCTTTCATGCCCATGACTTACTCATTATGTAACTGGAAACCTATATTTCCCACTCCCCTTCATCTGTTTTTCCCATCCCCCCACCTCTCCTCTCTGGCAGTTGTCAATTCTCTGTATTATGGATTTGTTTTGCTTTTTGTTTGTTTATTAATTTATTTTTTGGATTCCACATGCAAGTGAAATCATATGATATTTGTCTTTCTCTGACTTATTTCACTCAGCATAATATCTTCTAGGTCCATCCATGTTGTCACAAATGGCAAGATCTCCTTCTTTTTAATGGCTGAATAATATTCCTGTGTGTATGTTTTCTCTATCCGTTCATCTATTGATGGACACTTTGGTTGCTTCCATACCTTGGCTCTTGGCAATAATGCTGCAATAAACATAGAGATTCATATACCTTTTTGAATTAGTACTTGGTGGTGGTGGGGGGGGTAAATACCCAGTAGGGGAATCAGTGGGTCATATGGTGTTTCTTTTTTGAGGAACTTTCATACTGTTTTCCACAGTGGCCACATCAATTTACATTCCCACCAACAGTGCACAAGTTTTCTTTTTCTCCACATCCTTGCCAAAACTTAGAGGAAGTTTTAAATGCAGTTTAGAGTCTTGAGCATTACTTGAGAATGATCATTTAAATACCCAAATTAAATGTTTTGTGACAAAAATGACCAGAGGACTTTTTATTTTCTGAGAGCAATCAGAAAAGTCATGGAATCTGCTTAGATTTCACAGGGACACAGAGAATTACTATCAGAGAACAGATTTGAATGAGCAATGAGGGAAGAGAATAAAATTTTCTGTCTCATTCTTTGGGGACTGTTTTCAGGGACATTATAATTTTTCTCTCCATCTGTTTTCCTCAATCAGTGGTTCTCAGTGTTGATGCATATCAGGATACCTGTTGAACTCAGAACACAGAAGAACAGGCTCACTGAAGAGACTACGCCTGAGCCTCTGGGTTTATACCAACTTCCCAGGTGATTCTGATTCCACCTAAGTTTGAGAACGACTGTCTTGGGTATATGACAGTGGAACAGTGGATGAGGCTAGGTCATGAGCTGCTTGCTAAATGCAAATTAAATCAGAATCCTTTCTGGAAGCTGTCTGAAACTCCAGTCATTCCTGTTTCTCAAATTGCTGATTCTTCCTGTCTGTGTTTCAACAATCTTATTCCTGGGTCTCATTTATTTACATTCTAAAGAACTAATATCATTCTCGCCACTCTATAACCATTCCGCTTTATTTTGTATTGAGTTACCATAATTATGGTGCCTCATACTCTATGGATCATCAGACACTATGATGAAAGTCCAGGAAATAACCTTGTACTTGCTACAGTGATTTTTTTTTTAATATTTATTTGAGAGAGTGCACATGTGTGCCCACGCAAATGAGTAGAGGGAAGGGGAGGAGAGGCAGAGGGAAAAATCTTAAGCAGACTCCCCACTGAATGTGGACTCCAATGTGGGACTTGATCCCAGGACCCATGAGATTATGACCTGAGTTGAAACCAAGAGTTGGACACAACCAACTGAGCCACCTAGGTGCCCCCATACAGTGATGTCTTAAGGAAGATTCCCCCCATTTGTTTAGATTTATTATTTTTGCCTAACATCCTTTTATATTAACATAATTTGGTTTACAAATCAACACATTGTACAATTAGGCTTTTTATTTTAGTTATCTATTTCAGCTAATAATATTTTTTAAAAAAATGCATTTGCCGTATATATGGATATATCATTGAATTGTACATTTGTTTCCTGTGGCTGCTGTAACAAATTACCACAAACTTGGTGGCATATTTTCTCACAGTTCTAGAGGTCAGAAGTCCAAAACTAGTTTCACTAGGCATTAGTCAAGGTGTTGGTAGGGCTGCCCTCCCTCAAGAGACCTCTAGGGGAAAATAATCTGTTCCTTGCCTCATTCAGTTTCTGTGGCTGCCATCATTCCTTCATTTGTGGCCACATCACCAGCATCTTCAAATCTCTCTCTCTGCTGTGTCTTCACACGGTTTTCTCTTCTGTGTATGTCTGTCTAATAATTCCTCCTGCCTCACTTTTATAAGCAGACATGTGATTCCATTTAGGACCCACCAGGTTAATAAAGGTAAGTAAGCTCCTCTCAAGAACCTTAACTTAATCACACATATTGCCATATAAAGGAATTGTCACAAGTTCTGGGGATAAGGAAGTGAGTATATTTTGGGGGACCATTTTTCAGCCTGCCACAAATTGTATTGTTGTATTATTGTAATATTATGATTTCTGCATAATATTTCACTGTGTACATATACCAGTTCATTTAAATTGATGACATCTTGGTTGTTTTCAGCTCTCTGCTATTATAAGTAGTGCTGTAAAGAGATTTTTGTACAAGTTCCCTGTTGTACAGGCACATAAGCTTTTCTCACATATACTCCTAGGAATAAAAATGCTGGTTGTGGCACATGTGAATGTTCAAATTTTGGAAGCGATGTCGAACTGTGCCCCAGAATGGTTTCATTGATATATCTTTATAATGGTAATGTATAAGAGATTTTGGGAATCTACATCTTTCCTGACACTGGACATTGTTGGATTTTTAAAGCTGTGCAAATTTAATAGCTGTAAAATTATATCTCATTATGGTCTTAATTTGCCTTCACTGATCATTAATAATACTGATTATCATATATTTATTGTCCAGTTGCATTTTATCTTCAGTTAAATGTCTACAGTTTCTGCTTTTCTTATTGATTTTTTAGGAGTTTTCAAAAAAATATTCTTTGTAGCAATCTTTTGTTGTTGCAAATGTGCAAATGTTTTCTCCTTCATTATAGACCATCCCCATCGATACCCCACCCCCTTCCTTAAGGTGTTTTGGATGAACAGAATTTCTTACTTTTGATACAGTAAAGTTTACTTTTCTTTGTTTTGGTTTTTGTAAATTAAGAAGTCTTTCCTCACGGTCACATCTAAAATGTTCATCTATATTTTCTTCTAGAAGTTTTATATTTTTGTTTTTGCATTTTAAATCCTTATTTAATTTAGAGTTGTTTTATTAATGATACTTATGACATGAGGTAGGGATCAAATTCGATCTTTTTCCCAAATGTATAACTTTTTTCCCAGCTGTATTTTTTAAACAGCTCCTTTTTCCCCCACCTCTGCATATACCAGATATCAACACTAAGGTAGTTCTGTTTGGGGGCTTCTGAACTCTACGGTATCCATTTTAAATATTTTACTTTTAAAATATGTATGTTTGAAAGGAGCAGAATTAATTCTGAAAGCAGACATCTATTAAATATTCTAATATGGAAGAAATAAAAATGTCTTCTTAGTATTGGTACATTTGAAATTTTATCTGTAAAGTTAGCAAATTTTAAACTAAATAACTACAAATTTCAAATTCAAGGTTAGCATTCACTAAAGATACTGGCTGCTACTTGTTTCTCCAGGTATAAAATGGGCCTGGTTGCAGCTTATACCTGAAAGTGAATTTTTTGGTGATAAAAATGACAGATTTAACATTTTCTAATTAAGTGATACTTGGTATTTGCATGTACTTGAGATTTTAATCTGTTCTAGACAGTTAAGTTTCAGCACATTAGAATCTTTAACTTAGGGGTACATTCCAAGTTGTTTCTGCTAGTTGGATGGTTTGTCTGGAGAATACTGAGAGGAAAATCACTCTAACTCACTGACTGCATTTTTCACAGATCAGGTGTCACCCAAGAGGAGGCTAACAGACTTGATGGTGGACAGTAGAGTATGGCTACGAGTCCATAGGGTAAACATGTTCTCTAGTCTGCCCCATATTCTAGGGTAGCTTAAAAAATACACAGATCTTTTTGTACTTAATGAGCACCAACTCTGAGCTAAAACTAATTGCTGGCAACCAACATTGCTAGGTCTACTTGTTAAGTGAGAGATTTTGAGAGATCAGGTCTTACATGGAATTCTGATATGAAACATCATATCCTAAATCCATTCTCTGGATTTTCTCCATATAAACTTGAGACATATATCATTAACAACCAACTGGATCCTCATAGCAACGTCTTGATCAATATAGTAAGCACCATTTAGTAGGAATAGCCAGGTAGAAACTCCTGGAGTTCCATCCCCACCAAAATAGTAGCACCATCTCAATTCCCACTGACAAAGTGAATAAACTCTCACTGTTTATGTTACTCAATCCAAGCTCAGAGTTTCATATGGAAGCATCTATTTGGAGAAGCCTAGGTTTTGAGCCAATATGCTAGGTGCTGGGAATGGAAGATATACAGAGAAGTGGGTTTTTGGCCTTTTCAGGTTCTATAGTGGGAGATGGTTCAACAAATGCATATGATGGGAAATTCTCCAGATATACAAGGGTATTTCAGACTCTAAGCAGCCAAGGAAACATAAGAGTCATTTGCCCAAAGTCACAGAGATAAGTAAAAGAGCTGAATTCACTAACTCCAAATCTTTCTGCTTTAAGACCCATGGTAGATATTGTGTATGATTAGATAAACTGATAAGATTCTAGATTCATAGTATTTCTCAACAAACCAATCCTGAACCACTTTGACACTTGATTGCCCTTAAAAAATTTAGTAGTTCGAATAATTTATTACTTTATGTAACAGAGGACCAACCTGAGATAAAGAAAGGCTAAATGACTTCCCCATGCAAATAATCAATAGTAGATTTGCCATTATTTGTTTTTCGTGATTCTGTTTCATTACCTGCCCTCTGAAAAGAAAAGGATATGGCTGCAGATGAAACACTTTGAAGCTGAATCATATGTTTTCCTCCCCTAGGCTTTTTATATGATGCAGTGGGGACAGGGGAGTGGTCAGTAACAGGAAAACTGAAATATGGGAGATATAGAAAATAATGATTTGATCAGACTGGACTATGAGAGGATTAGAGCCAAGTTAAATTATCATAGCTTTAAATAATGCAAAGTCCAGCTTAAATGGAAAGGTACTCTAAAAACTTCTTGGTGTATTTCCACTTTAATAATCCAACACCATCTGTGAAAACAAAATGAGTATTATAGGTCTCCACTAAATGGATTATATGTTTCTTAGAAGACACCTGTTCAGAGCACTCAGGTATTAGGTGACTCAGGGATTTAAAACACATTCATATCTATTGATTGAGCCTAGATATTGAATTTAAATGTCAGGAAATACAGTGGCAGTTTTAGAGAAAAAATATAATGAAAAAATAATATATATCCAATGTAAGCTCTTTGTATTTTAGATTTATCAAAGGCAAAGTCTTAATTCATTTGTACAGAGCATCTAATTTATGAAATGCTTTCACAATGCAACTGCATTGAGAAGCATTGGCTGCTCCTAGGACAGTGCAGGTGTGTGGTCATATATTATGGTTCATAAGTTGTGGAGTTAGGGAGACTCCTCCATCCTCTGAACTGACAACTCAGGGCCTCTCTATAATGTTGAGTGTGCTTGGCCAGCCTGGCTAAATGTGGTGGCCCTGGATTTGTCACTAAAATTTAGGTTTTATGATGCTTAGTCCAGAGTTTTCTTACTTTTATCATGTGCTCTTCAGGGCCTGGAAAAAAAGTCCATAATAGAGATAAACATAGACTTGAACTTTGTAGTAATTCAACTTGTATTATAGAAATATACCAAGATTGAAAAACAAACTTAGTGATTCAAGAAAGAGCAAAAATTAAACAGAAGCAGACACATGCTACCAGCAAATGTAGCACATCCAGTAATACTTTAGAATTTAAAGAGTTCAGAATCACCAAGGACTCCAATATACAGGAGAGTGAATGCTTTCCAAACTTAAGTTTTTGTGCATGTATGCACTGGCATGCTTAATAGATGGTCAAAGACCTAGGAACATTCAACATCTCTTGAAAAGTAAAAAAATTTCATGATAAAACTCAGTGTGAAATAAGAAATAACAGAACTCATTGCGTTTCTTGAGTGTGGGGTCTGTAACATGCATATTCCAGTGGATATGGCTGGGGAGAAACGCATAAAGAGAAATAAAAGCAGGCATGGACAAATATAGCTATTTTTCTGTTCTTCAGGATCAGAGGAAAGAAAGAGGTAAGGTAAGGCAGCCCAGAAGAAACAAAGTAGAAGGAAGTTTGAACTAGAAGTCCTTTTTCTATCTATCTTAATGGGAGTCCTGCTGCCCAATATATAGACTTACGAAAAATGTCTGGGAGAAATGACTCTAAGATAACCTGATGATGTTAGATATTAGATAGTAAACACATCCTCCATGTAGGTAATACACTTATAACTTGGAGCTCTGATGTGGAACATATTTTTGGGTAGACAGATCAGCCTACCTAATTAATAAAAAAAAAAAAAAAGTAAGAGAAAGTGGAAATGGCCTTTGGTACTTACTGGAAGGTAATTTTTTTTTTCTCATTAAGCAAATCTCATTCATAGTTTAGCAAAGCAAAGAGACAATAGAGGTCTTTTAAAGCAGAGAAGATATTTGGAAATGGCTATTTTGGGACTTGTTACTATAGTACAGTACATCCTGACCTTTAGTGCTTATAAGGATCACCAGAAGTGGTGTAAAAAGAAATGGATTTCTATGTTCCATCAGCAGAAATTCTAGTTTGGTGGGTCTAAGAGAGCACAGGCATTTTAATTCTTAACAAGCTTCAAGGAGATTCTGAAGCACATGGCCTTGAGAGAATGTGATGAAACCAGGGCCACAAAGTACAATATTCCTGTTTTATTCATCTGGCTCTTAACCTGTGTGACACAGCTTCAGAATCTAAAATTTGAGACAGAGGATTGGAGTAAGGAACTAGAAAGGGATTGCAAGCAGCTGAATAAAAATGTTTGTTCATATTGTGAGAGCTGATAGGAAGAGGACATTTCTTTGAAAGAAAAAATATATATAACAAGAAAGTAAAGCTTATGTTCTTTCATCCTAACAGATTGTTTTTAAAGTATTGTTTATATTTTGAAATGTCTCCCTTGATCTTATCATTAGGAGTAATGATTAGTTGGGGGGTTTTAGAGGTGTTTTGTCAATTACAAGTGTTAGAATATACAGAAATAGATAAAATTCTAAGTAATGTAAACATCTACCCACAGAGGTAGCATTTGGAGATGTCATTTTAATATATAAATATGGAGACACTTCTATATCTATCTGTATTCACAAGGTGTATCTATTGTCACTAAAGATTCCCTGAGGAAAATATTTAGTATTTTTTTAACTACTTGCTTATTGTTCATAAAACAAAAATGCTGCTTCTTAGAAAGTTGAAAACAGTAACTAAATATAAAGTTACTGCATAGGGACAACTAGGTGGCTCAGCGGTTGAGTGTCTGCCTTTGGCTCAGGGCGTGATCCCGGAGTCCAGGGATCGATTCCTACATCAGAGCCTGCTTCTCCCTCTGCCTACGTTTCTGCCTCTCTCTGTGTGTCTCTCATGAATAAATAAATAAAAATCTTTAAAAATATTTAAAAAAATAAAGTTACCACATAGCTTTCTGGACACTAATCATTAAAGAAGAGTTCTCAAGCTAATAATAGGCTGTGGACTCCAATTTACTAAATTATGACATTGCTAAAGTAAGAAAAAAAAATCAACGCACAAAAAAATCCATAGAAAACTCTTATGATGTGCCTTTTTCATTATGGAAAAGAAAACAAGACAGGAGTGTTGAAGAATATTATGTATACCACTAAAATTGCTTCCAATGGAAATTCAAAGGAATAGCATGGTGTGATAGTGAAATAAATGTTAAAGAAGAAAATGGAATATGGCCTAATGCAATATGCTGCAGGGAAACATGGAATGTGTGTTGAAATACAGACAAAATAAATATAAGAAATTAGTCTAGTAAAAGACAAAAAAAGACTTTTGAGATAACCTTCTAAGTTTCTTCAGAGAGGTTAGGAATGTGGGAAGCCACGGAGCAAATGGTCCAAGATGATTCTAAGGAGAGGCCTGGATGAAGAAAAAGGGAAGCAATGATCGTGAAATGTTATATCTGGAAGGGATTCGATAGATTAGTCACAGGGTGCCTGGGGACAGTTCAGTCAGTTAGACTTCAGACTCCTGATTTCAGCTCAGCTCCTGATCTCAAGGTCTTGAGATTGATTTTGGCTCAGGTTCTGATCTCAGGGTCAAGAGATCAGCCCCTCCTGGGGCTCGGTGTTCAGTGCAGGGTCTGCTTGTCTCTCTCTCCCTCCCCCTCAGCTTCTCCCCTCCCAATAAATAAATAAATAAACAAACAACAAAAAAATTAAATCTAAAACAAAAAAAGAAAGATGAGTCACATTCAATGTCACACCTCCCTCGCCTTCAAGCTGATGTGCTACTGCCACAGGCTTCACATAGAATAGCCTCTCTGCCTCTATTCATGATTTATTAGGATACATCTTTAATAGTCTCCCTTGATTCATTTTTTATATCCTACTCTGCATCCTACTCTGTCCTACTCTGCATCCTGCTCTTAAACTTCATTTTTTACTACCCTACTTCTACCTTTGTCTTATACTTTGAATAAACTTAGCATTTATATTAAAGCTTTGACTGTGACCATACTCTGCCCTCCACATTTACCCAGTCTTCCTTAGTACCTTCATATTCTGACACATCCTCAGCTCTTCACTGCCCCACACCCTGTACCCCCCACCCCATTTTGCTTTCTTTTGCTCTGTGACCAAGACTTGCGTAAGTCCAACCTCTTAATTTGAAAGCTAAATAAATGAAGTTCTACAAAAGTTGTGTAGCTTACCAAAATCATTTGGGTAATCAGCAGACATAATCCTGGTCTGTTTACATTCATTCCCGTTGTGTTTCTACCTATGGTTTTCTTTTTAATCCTAGCACAAATGGGAAGATCCACAAGTTAAACTCAGGTTCTTCTTCTAGTAATTTTTTTTCTTCAGCTCTCCCCGCAGCAAGTTGCCAAGAAGGAATTCCAAAACAAGTTCCTGTGCTCCATTCATCATGATTGTAATGTGATTCCTTAGAAACCCAGCGCATCTCGACCCTTGAGGTGGTGTATGGCTTGCTATACAAAACATGGTCCATAGACCAGTAGCAGCAGCATTATCAGGAGTTTGTGAGAAATGCATAATCCCAGGTCTGCTCCCTCCACTAGCATCAGAATTCATATGTATTTCTTTTATTGATGAGAGGAAGGGAGACTGAAGATATCGGAGAAAAACTCCTTGCTTTGAACTTTTTAGGAATTACGTTGGGACATTTTCTCCCTGATTCTTTTTACTTTTTTGAAAAAATTATTTCATTACTACTTTCAAAGACTAGTTTTTTTTTTAAGAGCAGTTTTAGATTCACAGTAAAAATGAGAGGATGGTACAGAGCTTTCTTCATTACCTTCTGCCTCCACACACGCACAGCTTTCTCTTTTATCAACATCCCCCATCAGAATGGTACATTTGCTCTGACTTATGAACCCACGTTGGCATGTTATAATCACCAAAGTCCACAGCTTATGTTAGGATTCACTCTTGGTGTTGTACATTCCATGGGTCTGGACAAATATATAATAACATGTACCCATCATTGTTGGATTACTCAGTATTTCCACTGCCCTAAAAATCCTCTGTGCTCTGGCCTATTCATCCCACCCATTTTCCCCACCCCTGGCAACCACTGATCTTTTTAATATTTCCAAGGTTTTGCCATTTTCAGAATGACATGTAGTTGGAGTCATGCACTTGTAGCTTTTCATATTGACTTCTTTCACTTAGTAATACTAAGATTCCTCTATGTCTTTTCATAGGTTGATCACTACTTTTTAGTGCTGAATAATATTCCATTGTCTATATGTAGCACAGTTCGCTGATCTATTTACCTACTGATGGATAAGTTGGTTATTTCCAAGTTTTGGCAATTATGAATAAAGCTGATACAAACATACATGTGCAAGTATTTGTGTAGATATGAATTTTCAGCTCCTTTGGATAAATACTAAGGAGCATGACCATTGGATTGTGTAGTAAGAATATGTTCATTTTGGTAAAAAAAAAAAAACAAAACCACCAAACTGTCTTCCAAAGTGGCTGTACTATTTGCATTCCCACCAGCAATGAATGAGAGGTTCTCTTGCTTCACATAACCACATTGTCAGTGTTCCAGATCCTGGCCATTCTAATAGGTATATAGTGGCATCTTGTTGTTTTAATTTTCATTTTTCTGATGACCTATGATGTGGAATATTTTTTATGTGATTATTTACTCTCTCTATATTTTCTTTGGTGAGATGTCTGTCACAATCTTTGGCCCATATTTTAATCAGATTGTTTCCTTTCTTAGCATTGACTTTGAGTTCTTTGAATATTTTGCACAATAGTCCTTTATCTTTAGTAAATATTTTCTTCCAGTGTGTGCTTTGTTTTCTAATTCTCTTTACATTGCCTTTAACAGAGCAAAGCTTTTAACTTTAATGAAGTACAACTTGCCAATTCTTTTCTTCATGTATTATGCTTTTGGTATTATATCTAAGAAGTCATTGTCATACTCAGGGTCATCTAGGTTTTCTCCTATGCTACCTTCTAGGAGTTTTATAGCTTTGCATTTCACATTTACTATCAAAACATTTTTTTAAAGATTTCTTTTATCACTGGCAATACCTAAATAATAACATGTTGGCCTTTTTTGTTTGTGAAAACAAGGGCTGCTTAGTGAAATTCATGTTCATTCTGCCTCTTTTTTAGGTACTTCTTGCTGTGATTTATACCACTGCAGGATGTAAGGCATTCTGACTCACTTAAGAGAACAAATTTAGAATGTATCAAATATGTTGCATGTTTTAAAAGCCAACATAATGCTGGAATGCATAAACATGCTTGGTATATAAACAGTCCACAAAGCACAGTATTCCTGCTTTGTTCAGCAGTAGCTAAGCGGCTTTTAAAACGATGTGCTACACAATCCTAGAGTCTAAAATATAAGAAGAAGGTGAGAGCTTGTAAGAATTTGTAAGGAGCTGAATAAAAACGGTGCTTATACTGGGTGGGCTGACGGAAAGTGTCCATTTCAGTGTTCTTCTACACCTCATCTCTACATTTTTCAAGAACAACATGGGTTCCATTTAGCCATTGTCTTCTAAAGTGGAGCCAACTCACAAATGAGCTGTGTCTGTTGGGCATTTGAGAAAATCTGAAGAGCTGAGAAAGCATGACGATTCCTGATTCAGGTCTGGCCATGCTGACTTGGTATGCATGCTGCAGACAGGAAATTCTGGCGCTCAGTCTCTGCTTCAGGGAACTTGGATGTCTGAAATAATAGAAGCAGAGAGGAAGGCATGTATGGAGTACCTTTGATATATACGTCCAAGGTTTTGAAATTCTGGGCAGACTATCAAAATGTAATTCTATACATAATCCAAAAGAAAGCATAAACAGAGTATTTCCTTTTTATTACCACTTTTCCCCTTATTTTTCCTCCAAACTATAAATACTAAGAATATTTTCCTAGCTTCAGAGTTTATAAAATTAAATGTCCTAGATACTTCCAGTATAATTAACCTCTAAAAGAATCCTAGAAGCCCAATTTAAATCCTCAGGATTCTATTTTAGGTTCTAGTAGTATAAAATATAAAGTTTCATAAACTTCAGAGATTGACATTTTGTGTATGGGAGGTATAAGACTCATTGCCTTTTATGCACAGGTTTGGTTTTCATTCGTTTTAGCTCATCTCTGGAATTTTGGAAAGAATGACTGGTTTCACGGAAATGCTTCTTGACTTAGAAGGTTTGACTCATGAGGGGAAACAGCCTTAGGCAGGATGAATGGGGGGAAGACTGCCTGGAAACTAGAGAAATGAGAGTAGCCGAGGGAGAAAGTTTCCTGTATTTTTTGGCCATTTCTGCTCCATTCGTTCCACTTTTGCAGTTTATAGTTGTGGAGATGTCAGGGACATAAATATGAGAAAGTGTCACTCAAAGTGACAGTTTAAGCCACATGTGCTTAAGTTATTTCAGCAAGACCGTGCACTCAAAGTCAATCCTCAAGTGAAGAAATGCACCGAAAATTCGAAAATGTAGCATTGTCTTTAAAAAGTGCGTGGCTGTCTACAGATAGGTGACACGGACCCAACATCACAGACATGCCAAGAGGGATACCTAGAAAGCATGTTGCAACAAGGTGGTAAGTACCTGATTTAGGTAAAAATGGAGAGAGACATTTCTAAGCCCACACCTTAGTTTTTCATCAAACATTATTTTCTGGACCAAATTCTTTAAGGATGCTAAATTCAAATTTTGATATGTTATGGCGGCAGCCCTGGAGGTAGACTTTAGGATGCATAGAATGCCATTCTACCTCTCTGCATTTCTTTTTTTCTCTTCTGTGCCTCAGTGTCTTTAACACTGTTGATAGTGTCCAAATTGAGGTCTTGGTTGTACAGCTGGGAGAGTTAGCAGTGGGGAAAAGGGGAAGAGACACAGTCAAGATTTAGAGAAGTTCTAAGGGTCAATAATAGAATGACAAGATGTTAAGGAGAGTGCAACAGTAGCAAACTGTAGGCATTTGGCGAATATTTCCACATTCAGATACAATAGGGTGATACAGAGTCCAGAGAGGGATGAATAGACAACTAGGAAATTAACAGGCATGATCATGACGATGATAATACTATGGCATATTTACTTGATGCTGCTAATTCACCGGAGACTCTCAGACTCCATCCATCTTGACCACTCAGTCATATTTTATAGAGTTGACTGACCTGTTTGAACCATAAACCTTCTGGATGACACCTCGCATACCTTATTTTATTTACTGTTTCCAGGAAGACTCTGCCAGCTTCTGTATTATCTCCACTTTCCATGTTGAAGAGACAGGTCCAGAGAGGTAAAGCAGCTCACGACATCACATACCCAGTTGGTCTGACTCTAGAGTCCTAGGTTTAACCAATGATCTTTGCTGTCTCCCTTATATTATATTGAGAAGGAGGTGAATGAGATGATATATAGGAGTCAGACTAGATGTCTCTGTGAAATAGAAGATTAGGCTTTATTATTTTTTTTAAAGACTTTATTTGAGAGAGAGAGAGCAAGAGCGACAGGGAGGGGCAGAGGGAGAGGGAGAAGCAAGCTCCCTGCTGAGCAGGGGGCCCAATGTGGGGCTTCATCCCAGGACTCTGGGATCATGATTTGAGTTGACATTTAACCAACTGAGCCACCCAGGTGCCTCAGGAGATTAGGTTAAAAAGAGTAGTTGAATAGGCAGTCTAGAAGCCCAAAGCTTGAGGTCAGATGTGAAACATTAATGATGACAAACCAAATGGAGGATCACTGAGATAAGAGGAAAACATTGAAGAATAGAAAGAGCCTGATATTTGGTGCTTCTTTCCAAGGAATTTGGCTTCTCCTAAAATGGTGTTCTCAAAATAGGTATGTAGGATGAGCCATTAAAGATATGAAGAAAATGTTAGAATGTTAATCTAACACAAGTTTATTTATCAAAAATATATTATTTTCCTAATATTAAATATATGGATTGATTCCAGCTTCTTCGCTTGAATATGCATAAGACAATCCTATGTAATGTACATTTCCCAATACATCTTGACAAAAAAAAAAAAAAAAGGAGAAATTTCACAACACAGAAGGCATTAACAATGTCTCACAGTTTACCTGCACCTGGGGAAGTGGCTTTATGGATTATAGTGTCTAGTCTTAATGGCACTAACCTTCTGAGTTGACAGATGGTTCTAACAGATTTCTGTAAAAAATAAAACAAAACGCACCATAGATTGAAAAAATCTATAATGCAAGAACAAGCAGAGAAAACAATGGAAGAGCTGCTACCATTTCTATCCTTAGTCACATTATAAAGTAAAATAAGGATCATTAGTCACACTAATGTACTTATACCACATTTTTTTGCTCTTACTGAAGTTTTTGTACATAAAAAATGACGTAATATGAATTTATGTCATTTTATTTCCTTTTTAGGTTTAGAATTAGGCTGTATCCTTACAGGGAGGCCTGAGAGATATGGGATGAGGTAAAGCATCTCACATTGGGATCCTTATAATTTATTCATCTTATACCTGGAAGTCTGTATCCTATAACCAACATCTTCCCATTTCACATACCCCTCAGCTCCTGGTAACTACCACTCTACTCTCTCTTTTTATGAGTTCAGTTTTTTTTTTTATTCCACATATAAGTGAGATCAGACAGTATTTGGTTTTTCTATCTGGCTTATTTCACTTAGTATAATGTCCTTAAAGTCCATCCATGTTGTCTCAAATGGCAAGATTTCAAGAGGACAATTTGGAAGCAAAGATAGACAAGTGAGGGAGAAAGCCACAGAAGATGGAGACAGAGATTGGAATGATACATCTATGAGCCAAGGAAAGTCAAGACTTGCCAGTACTCCCCAGAAGCTGGGAGAGAGGGCTGATAATGTTCTCTTTCCGAATATCCCACAGTAACCAACCCTGTTGACAAACCTAGATTTTAGATTCTAGCCTTGATAACTGTGAGAGAATGAAGTTCTGTTGTTTTAGGCCACTTAGTCTGTGGTAATTTTTTATGGCAGCCCTAGGAAACTAGTGCAGAACAGCAGAGATTAGCTCTCTATTTTGGGAGAAAGTTAATTGATTTGCCCATTAGACATCATTATTAAAAGGCAGAATCAAGGCTACTATATGAACTTGGGCACATTACTGGGCTTCGATTTTACCTAGAAAAATAATGTTAGAAACTGGAGGCAATTTAAAGTTTCCTGAGACTTCTTAAAGTCAGAAAAATGTACGTGCTTAGATGTATGTACTCCTTCTTTCCATCCTTAATAACTATTGTACATGACTCTGTTTTGAGTAGGAGGTAAAACAACGTAATTATATCAGCATGTTCTAGAGTAGCGGTTCTCAAACCTCAGGGCACATGAGAATCAGCTACTGGAGGGCTTGATAAACCTTGGGTGCTGGGTCCCAATTTCAGGAGATTCTAATTCAACAAGTCTGGGAATTGGCATTTGTAGCAAGTTCCCGGGTGATGCTGCTGCTATGGGTCTGTTTACGAAACTTTGAGGAACGCCGCCATAATGCAAGTTTTCTAAGTATCTTCCTAATATTGATTTTGACCTAGGACTCTGTGTTCTCACATGGTGATGCAGGCTTTTTTTTTTTTTTCCAAAGATTTATTTGCTTTGGAGAGAGAGGGTGGGAGAGAGGTAGGGGGAGACAGAGAGAATCTTGAGCAGGCTCTCCCCTGAGCATAGAGCCCTACTTGGGACCTGAGATCATGGCCTAAGCCAAGATCAAGAGTGGGAGGCTCAACCAACTGAACCACTCAGGTGCCCAATAATGCAGTTTTAACCAGTACACTTGCCGCTGCAGAATGTTGATAAGTTGGTGGGAGAAGCTGAGGCTGTTAGCTTCTATGGCTTCTATGATCATAGTAAAATAGGGGGTCACCCTCTGAGAGTATGGAGGGCAGGGAGAAGTACTGGATATTTGAAAATAGAGCAATAGCTTTGAAACCATTACCATGGAGAAGGGGAGAATCGACTGATGAGAAAATGTGAGTTTTCTGGGCTTTTGTGAAGGGGCATGGTTAGTGGTTTAAAGTGAGATGGGTAAGCAACCCAGCTGGTTTGTAGTCACTGTATGAGCCACTCAGGTGCAATCGTGAGGTATGCAGAGATTTAATTAACCTCACTAGATTTGGAGGTTTGTCTGGTAATGCAGTGGAGGATGGATGTCAAAGAGTTGACATTGTACACAAGGACATGATGATAGTGACAGGCAATGAGAAGTGAGGTCTGAGTAGGCAGTGAAGAAATTTCCAAGTTAATGGTTGTATTCAGGCTTGGGAGGAATAATTGTTGAATTGGGATATGGGAAATAGAGGAGTTAGTGGTTATATGCTTAGATTGAGACTTTGTAGGCGATTGAGTAATATCAATAAAAAATCATTTAATAGCATTAATAACAAACCTAACACTGGCTACATACCTAAGTGTTTAATTTTGTTACTTATCAAGAAGTATCAGGCCGACAAACCAAAGCTGGTGTAGTTACCGCTGTCATCCAGGACTCAGCTTCTCTTTCATATAGTGATGGATGCAGTTTATTTTCATATTTATTTTTAAGATTTTGGGGTCTATGTGCATGAGGGTGGTTGAACAGCACTTTCCTCATTTCTTTTAATACCATTCTAAATTTTGATTTAATATTTAATGATATGTTGACCTCATAAAAGAAATTGAGGTTTCTTGGTTTGGGGGTTTTTTTGAGAGGGGGGTTTCTTCCTATTCTCTGAAGGCTTTTGTGTAAGATTAGTATATTTTCTTTTCCTTATGTGGTTGAGAACTTTCCCTGGTGTGTGAAGTTTGGCTTTGTGTAAATTTTCTTAATTAGAGATTGAAAATTTGAAATAGATATGAAACCATTCAGATTTTGTATCTGTTCTTGTGCTAATTTCAGTGAATTGTTTTTCTAAAAATGTATTTATTTATCAAATTTATCATCCTGAAGTTGTTCATAGTATCTTAGGATAAGTTGTGTTTCCTGGACCAGCAGCATCAGTATCACCTGGAACGTTGTTAGAACCGCAAATTCTCACCTGATACCAAAGTTAGTGAATCAGAAGTTTTAGAGCAGAGTCCAGCAGCCTGTGTTTTAAGAAGACTGCCAGGTGATTCAGGTGCATGCTGATATATGAGAGTTGCTACTCTAAGTTGAGCTTTAGCGACATCCCACAACTTGGGGATGTCATTTTCTGTTACCAGTTTATTCTAATTTTCTCCTTTTAATTTTAGTTTTTCATAGGAATTTCTCCTTTAACCGGGCTATTTAGGTGAGTTTTGCTTAATTTTTAAATATGTGGATTTTGTTTTGTCTGGGTTTCCAACTTCATTTCACTGTGATCAGAAGATGTGTTTTATATGACATTACTCTTTTGAAATTTGTGTTAACTATGGCCAGGTGTACATCTGTTTTTGGTTAAGGTTTCACATAAACCAGAAAAGAATGTATATTCTCCTTTTTTTTTTTACAGTGTTCTATGTATGTTAACTAGGTCATTTGTTAAGCACGTTCAAATCTTAGCAAGCTTACTGCTTGCTAGTTTTATATTTTTATGAGGTTATGATGTTAAAATCTCCCACTATGGTTGTGGTTGTCTTTCAGATTTTAATTCTGTTAAATTTTGCTTATTTTTAGGCTGTATTATTCAATGCATAATAATTAAGAATTGTTGTATCCTGTTGACTGACAAATTTTATCATTGAAATGGTTCTTTTTATCTCGAAGCATGCATTTGCCTTACTTCTTTCTACCTCACCTGATGTTAATGTAGCTATGGCAGCCTCTTTGCAGTATTTGCTTAGCTTATCTTTTTAAAAATTTGTTTCTTTTAAGTTCAGTGTGTCGTTATAATTAAAGTGTGTCTTGTGAAGGCAGCATGTAATTAGGTTTTGGTTTTTTCAGATTTGAAAATTGTGTCTTTTAATTGAAGCTTTTTTTCCCCCCTAAAGATTTTATTTATTCCTGAGAGACACAGAGAGAGAAGCAGGCTCTTCACAGGGAGCCCGAGGAGGGACTCAGTCCCAGGACCTTGGGATCACAGCCTGAGCCAAAGGCAGATGCTCAACCACTAAGCCACCCAGGTGTCCCTTTATTGAAGCTTTAGTTCATGCTCATAAATCTAAGCTTTTATATTTGTTTTCTATTAATTCTACCTTCCCTATGTTCCTTTTTTCCCCTTTTTTGCCTGTTTTAGATTACTTAGTTTTTTCCTAATTCTATTCCTTTTGTCCTATTAGTTTATTAGTTTTGCATTTTTTAAGAACTCTACTTTTATTGGTTAACTTGTCAAAGCATGAATTCTTGACTTACTAGCATGAATTCTTCCCTTTATCGATATTCAAGCAATTTCAGAAAATGCAAGGACTTTAAGTACTTACCCATTCAAAAATGTTTAAACTATTCTTGTAATTCTACCTGCATTTTGCATTCTACAAGGCATTAATGTTTTATACAGTATTTATTCAGATACACTGTATATTAACTGTTCTATTGATCTATACCTATATATGCCTCCCATAAGTACTCCGTTTAGTATTTTCCTTAGAGCCATTTTGCTCTGGACAAATTCAGTCAATTTTTCTTTGTCTGCAAATTTTAAGGATTTAAAAGATCAATTTTAGAGATAGTTTGGCTGAGTGTAGATTTCTAGGTTGGCAATTATTATCTTCAATCATTTGAGATACATTATACATTTCCCTCTGGCTTCTATTGTTCTTGTTTACTTTACTGAGATATAATTGGCATATAATGTTATGTTAGTTTCTTTTTTAAAACATATTAGTTTCAATTGTACAACATAATGATTTGATATTTGCATATATTGCAAAATGATCACCACAATAAGTCTAGTTAACATACATTACCACATATAGTTACAAATGTTTTCTTTCTTGCCATGAGAACTTAAAATCTCTGCTAGTGACTTTCAAATATATAACACAGTACTATTAACTCTAGTCACTGTGCTGTACATTACATCCCAGGATTTATTTATTTTATGGCTAGAAGCTTGTAACTTTTAACCGCCTTCACTCATTTCAGGCCCCACTACTTCCTCTGGTAACCACTAATTTTTTCTCTGTATCTAGAAGTTTGTTTTATTTTTGCTTTTAGGTTCCACATATAATTGAGATCATGTGGTATTTGTCTTTCTCTGACTTATTTCACTTAACATAACGCCCTCAAGGTCCATCCATATTTTGCAATTGGCAAGATTACTTTTTTTAATGGTTGAATAGTATCCCATTGTGTGTGTGTGTGTGTGTGTGTGTGTGTGTAATTCCTTTATCCCATTCATTCATCAATGGACACTTGTGTTGTTTCCATATCTTGACTATTGTAAATAATGTTGCAATGAATATGGGGGTACATATATATCTTTTGAGTTAGTATTTTCATTTGCTTTGGATAAATATCCAGAAGTGGAATTGCTAGGTCATATGGTAGTTCTATTTTTAATTTTCAGAAGAAACTCCACACTGTTTTTTATAGTGGGCTGCACCAATTTACATTCCCACCAACAGTGCATAAGGGTTTCTTTTTCCCCACATTCTCATCAACACTTATTTATGTCCTTTTGATAATACCCATTTTAATAGTTGAGATATTTCATTGTGGGTTTGATTTGCATTTCCCTGATGATTAGCAATATTGAACACCTTTTCATGTACCTGTTAGCCATCTGTCTGTCTTCCATAAAAATACATCTGCCTATCTTTTACTTTTTATTTTATTTTTAAAAAGATTTTATTTATTTATTTGAGAGAGAGAGAGCACAAGCAGGGGGAGGAGCAGAAGGAGAAGCAGACTCCCCACTGAGCAGGAAACCTGAAGTGGGCTTGATCCTGGGACTCTGGGATCATTACCTGAGCCAAAGGTAGATGCTTGACCAACAAAACCACCCAGGTACCCCCTCTGCCTATCTTTTAGTCAGATTGTTTTTCCATTGTTTCTTTAGAGAAATCAGCTATCATTTATTGTTTCTTCTTTGAAGATAGTATTCTGGTTTCATTGATTTTAAGATTTTTCTCTTTGTACTTGGTTTTAAGTAATTTTATTATGATCTGTCTCAATGTGGTTTTCTTTGTATTTATTGTACTTGAGAATATAGTATTTCTTGCATTGGTGACTTCTATTTTTCCAGGGATCTTGACTCCTCACATTTTGTCTTCCATGTCTTTTTGTTCTCCATCTTATCCTGGAGCAATTAGGCATTTTCTATGCTTCCATCCACCACACTCAGTATATTGACTTTGGGGCTTAAATCCTTATACTACTGAAATTATGGCTTTTAGTTTGGTCAGTGTACCTCTAGGCCACATGTCTGTGTTCTACACAAGAAGAAAGCACAAGTGAAAGCAGCAAAATATTTATATATATTTGATGTGGCCACCGTAGGATCCTGGAGAAAAGTGGTTAGCTTTGCCTCTAGACTGTGGATGCAAGTTAGGGGGAGTTGGAAATGCTTTTGGTTAGCTAACCATCAGTATCTGGTGCAACAGTTATTGGTGCTGACAATATAGGTTTTAACAATGAAAGTGGATTATTGAGGTGAGAAAGCAGATAAAGTCACCGAAAGTACGAAGGCTGAGGAATTAAAAGGCCAGAGCCTAAAGTAAATGTTGTGGATGGATGTTGAAATCAGTAAGAATCAGATTTGGAAGGGAAAAATAATAGTGATTTGGGGCTAATTCCTTCAATACTTATGATGGTAGATGACCCAAAAATGAAGAGTAAAAGATGGCATTAGAGAGAGAAGTTTGTCCTAGAGTAAATAAGACATACCATATATTTCTACTTGAAGATGCTTCTCTTGCAGCTCTCCTAAGTGGAGACCTCCACACCCCCAACCCCAAATGTTGAAATAGCATAGATTCACTTTGATTTTTTTTTTTAATTGCTACTTATGTCTCCTTCTTGCCTTAGAAGTCACTACCTTTAAATGCATCAACTAAACTACATTCTATTTCTCTTGTTGGAGACACCCAGAGAACTCCTAAGTCACTTGTCTTTCTTTCCTGAAGGCCTGATTATCAAGCACAAGAGCATTGTCTCTGACACTGCTTTCTTATCATTTATAGTGATTTCAGTATCTACATTCATAATCCTTCACATACACTGGCTTCTCAATTCCTGAATCTCCTTTCCTTGAATGATTTCCCCCCCCATTCTGCCTTCATCCTCTACCATACTCTTTGTGACCATAGCTGAGATCCCGTCATCACCAACAACTCAATCTTCCATAACCTCAATTTCTCAGCTTCTGTTCTCTGACCACAACATCCCATCATTCTAACTTACTTCTGCAATTACCTAAACTGTGAAAATTTTCTACTACAGCTCAGTTTACCACCTTTTACTGTCCCTCATTTTCCTCAAGTTCTCATTTTTCTCCCTATTCAACATAAATTCAATTGTCATTCACTGTAAAAAGTAATGTCCTTATTTTTCTATCCCTTTGTTATACCTACCAAGCATAATCCTCTGCTCTCTGCTTGGTCGGCACATGCCTGGGTGAATGTGGCTGGAAAAAATACAAAACCATGCTGACTGCTCTCACCTTAAATTCATGACCTTGGAACCCCATGCATGTTAGAGCTGCCTACAATCTTAAAACATTTTCTAAACCTTTAATTGTTTACTGTGCTAGACTTCCATTTCATATTTTTTTCTACTCAAATCTGTAGCACTTCTTTTTCCACCTCACATTTAGCTGATGCTTTCAACCTGTTTTTGATTTCACTGAGAAAAATAGAGGCCATTAAAGAGCGCCTCTGCACATGACCTAGAACCACACTGACTGATGTAGGTCTGTGCCCATTACTCCTGTTCTCCTGTTAACTGTGAAAGGGCCATCCATGGCCCTATCAGAGGCCAGCATTTCTACCAGAGCACTAGGTCTTACCCCTTTTGCTCAAGGGCTTCATTACAGCAAATTTTCCCTCTTTATGAGCATTAGCCTCAGCATAAATTATGCAAAACTCATTTTTAAAAAAAGAAAACTTTTTTGACACCACATCCCTTCTATCAGTGAACTTTTAATACATTATAAATTACCCCCAAAATGTAGTGGCTTAAAAACCACAACCATCTCTCTTGAACCTACCCTACTCGAGATTTGTCTACCACTCCATAGTCACATCTTTTTCTAAAGTCACCAGTGACTTCGAGTTTCTCATCCTTCTTATTTTTCTTTGCTGTGCAGTGTCCAATCTTCAGCTTTTCCATGACAGCTAATTGTGTTCTCTTCTAAGCAATCTCCTTTCCAAATGTTCCTTGTTTTAAGTTATTCATACTCATTCCTTCATTTACTACCCCTATTCTGCTGCTAAGTCCAAATAGGTATCTCTGGCTCAGAGCAACAAACCCATGTGTCCACCTGCATATTGAACATCTGGACTGAGTTTACAGGAACCACAAACTCAGTATGTACAAAACAGAATTCATCTTATTTTTCATCTAGCTCAGTGAGTTACACAACCATCTAACTATTTGATGAAGCCAGAAACCTAAATGTCAACCTTGATACTACCTGTCTGTCAATTATTCTGGACTGTCAAATCATTCACCTGTTCCCCACTACCACTGCAATTACCTCATTACATGCCACCATGATCTTTCACCTGATAGAAGGCAATACACTCCTGCCTGTCCTCCATGCCTCCAATCAATTTTCCTCCTTTTAAACAGAGGGGCCCTTCTAAAATTTAAAACTGGTCATGTAACTTCCCAGCTAATGTTATCTCACCATCCTTTGGATAAAGTCCAGAGTCCTTAATATGACTTAATTTCCCTATCTGGCTAGCTCCTGCTTACCTATGTAGTCTAATTTCTTTTTATTTTTTTTTATTTTTTTTAATTTTTTTAAATTATTTATTTATTTATTTTTAAATAAATGTATTTTTTATTGGTGTTCAATTTACCAACATACAGAATAACACCCAGTGCTCATCCCATCAAGTGCCCCCCTAAGTGCCCGTCACCCATTCACCCCCAACCCCCGCCCTCCTCCCATTCCACCACCCCTAGTTTGTTACCCAGAATTAGGAGTTTTTCATGTTCTGTCTCCCTTTCTGATATTTCACCACACATTTCTTCTCCCTTCCCTTATATTCCCTTTCCTATTGTTTATATTCCCCAAATGAATGAGAACATACACTGTTTGTCCTTCTCCGATTAACTTACTTCACTCAGCATAATACCCTCCAGTTCCATCCACGTTGAAGCAAATGATGAGTATTTGTCGTTACTAATGGCTGAGTAATATCCATTGTATACATGGACCACATCTTCTTTATCCATTCATCTTTCGATGGACACTGAGGCTCCTTCCACAGTTTGGCTATTGTGGACATTGCTGCTATAAACATCGGGGGGCAGGTGTCCCGGCGTTTCATTCCATCTGAATCTTTGGGGTAAATTCCCAACAGTGCAATTGCTGGATCATAGGGCAGGTTTATTTTTAACTCTTTGAGGAACCTCCACACAGTTTTCCAGAGTGGCTGCACCAGTTCACATTCCCACCCACAGTGTAAGAGGGTTCCCTTTTCTCCGCATCCTCTCCAACATTTGTGGTTTCCTGCCTTGATAATTTTCCCCATTCTCACCAGTGTGAGGTGGTATCTCATTGTGGTTTTGATTTGTATTTCCCTGATGGCAAGTGATGCAGAGCATTTTCTCATGTGCTTGTTGGCCATGTCTGTGTCTTCCTCTGTGAGATTTCTCTTCATGTCCTTTGCCCATTTCATGATTGGATTATTTGTTCCTTTGGTGTTGAGTTTAATAAGTTCTTTATAGATTTGGAAACTAGCCCTTTATCTGATACATCATTTGCAAATATCTTCTCCCACTCTGTAGGTTGTCTTTTAGTTTTGTTGACTGTATCCTTTGCTGTGCAAAAGCTTCTTATCTTGAAGAAGTCCCAATAGTTCATTTTTGCTTTTGTTTCTTTTGCCTTCATGGATGTATCTTGCAAGAAGTTACTGTGGCCAAGTTCAAAAAGGGTGTTGCCTGTGTTCTCCTCAAGGATTTTGGTGGAATCTTGTCTCACATTTAGATCTTTCATCCATTTTGAGTTTATCTTCGTGTATGGTGAAAGAGAGTGGTCTAGTTTCATTCTTCTGCATGTGGATGTCCAATTTTCCCAGCACCATTTATTGAAGAGACTGTCTCTCTTCCAATGGATAGTCTTTCCTCCTTTATCGAATATTAGTTGACCATAAAGTTCAGGGTCCACTTCTGGGTTCTCTATTCTGTTCCATTGATCTATGTGTCTGTTTTTGTGCCAGTACCACACTGTCTTGATGACCACAGCTTTGTAGTACAACCTGAAATCTGGCATTGTGATGTCCCCAGATGTGGTTTTCTTTTTTAAAATTCCCCTGGCTATTCGGAGTCTTTTCTGATTCCACACAAATCTTAAGATGATTTGTTCCAACTCTCTGAAGAAAGTCCATGGTATTTTGATAGGGATTGCATTAAACGTGTAAATTGCCCTGGGTAACATTGACATTTTCACAGTATTAATTCTGCCAATCCATGAGCATGTAATATTTTTCCATCTCTTTGTGTCTTCCTCAATTTCTTTCAGAAGTGTTCTGTAGTTTTTAGGGTATAAATCCTTTACCTCTTTTGTTAGGTTTATTCCTAGGTATCTTATGCTTTTGGGTGCAATTGTAAATGGGATTGACTCATTAATTTCTCTTTCTTCAGTCTCATTGTTAGTGTATAGAAATGCCATTGATTTCTGGGCATTGATTTTGTATTCTGCCATGCTACCAAATTGCTGTATGAGTTCTACCAATCTTGGGGTGGAGGCTTTTGGGTTTTCTATGTAGAGTATCATGTCATCGGCGAAGAGGGAGAGTTTGACTTCTTCTTTGCCAATTTGAATGCCTTTTATTTCTTTTTGTTGTCTGATTGCTGAGGCTAGGACTTCCAGTACTATGTTGAATAGCAGTGGTGAGAGTGGACATCCCTGTCTTGTTCCCGATCTTAGCGGAAAGGCTCCCAGTGCTTCCCCATTGAGAATGATATTTTCTGTGGGCTTTTCGTAGATGGCTTTTAAGATGTCGAGGAATATTCCCTCTATCCCTACACTCTGAAGAGTTTTGATCAGGAATGAATGCTGTATTTTGTCAAATGCTTTCTCTGCATCTATTGAGAGGATCATATGGTTCTTGGTTTTTCTCTTGCTGATATGATGAATCACATTGATGGTTTTACGAGTGTTGAACCAGTCTTGTATCCCAGGGACAAATCCTACTTGGTCATGGTGAATAATTTTCTTAATGTACTCTTGGATCCTATTGGCTAGTATCTTGTTGAGAATTTTTGCATCCATGTTCATCAGGGATATTGGTCTATAATTCTCCTTTTTGGTGGGGTCTTTGTCTGGTTTTGGAATTAAGGTGATGCAGGCCTCATAGAATGAATTTGGAAGTACTCCATCTCTTTCTATCTTTCCAAACAGCTTCAGTAGAATAGGTATGGTTTCTTCTTTAAACGTTTGATAGAATTCCCCTGGGAAGCCATCTGGCCCTGGACTTTTGTGTCTTGGGAGGTTTTTGATGACTGCTTCAATTTCCTCCCTGTTTATTGGCCTGTTCAAGTTTTCTATTTCTTCCTGTTCCAATTTTGGTAGTTTGTGGCTTTCCAGGAATGTGTCCATTTCTTCTAGATTGCCTAATGTATTGGCGTAGAGCTGTTCATAATATGTTTTTAAAATCGTTCGTATTTCCTTGGTGTTGGTAGTGATCTCTCCTTTCTCATTCATGATTTTATTAATTTGAGTCTTCTCTCTCTTCTCTTTAATAAGGCTGGCTAATGGTTTATCTATCTTATTAATTCTTTCAAAGAACAAACTCCTGGTTCTGTTGATCTGTTCCACAGTTCTTCTGGTCTCGATTTCGCTGAGTTCTGCTCGAATTTTAATTAACTCTCTTCTTCTGCTGGGTGTAAGATCTATTTGCTGTTTTTTCTCTAGCTCCTTTATGTGTAAGGTTAGCTTTTGTATTTGAGTTCTTTCCAGTTTTTGAATGGATGCTTGTATTGCAATGTATTTCCCCCTTAGGACTGCTTTTGCTGCATCCCAAAGATTTTGAACGGTTGTATCTTCATTCTCATTAGTTTCCATGAATCTTTTTAGTTCTTCCTTAATTTCCTGGTTGACCCTTTCATCTTTTAGCAGGATGGTCCTTAACCTCCACGTGTTTGAGGTCCTTCCAAACTTCTTGTTGTGATTTAGTTCTAATTTCAAGGCATTATGGTCTGAGAATATACAGGGGACGATCCCAATCTTTTGGAATCGGTTCAGACCCGATTTGTGACCCAGTATGTGGTCTATTCTGGAGAAAGTTCCGTGTGCACTTGAGAAGAAGGTGTAATCAGTTGAGTTTGGATGTAAAGTTCTGTAGATATCTGTGAAATCCATCTGGTCCAGTGTATCATTTAAAGCTCTCGTTTCTTTGGAGATGTTGTGTTTAGAAGACCTATCGAGTGTAGAAAGTGCTAGATTGAAGTCACCAAGTATAAGTGTATTATTATCTAAGTATGTCTTCACTTTGGTTATTAATTGATTTAAATATTTGGCAGCTCCCACATTTGGGGCATATATATTGAGGATTGTTAAGTCCTCTTGTTGGATAGATCCTTTGAGTATGAGATAGTGTCCCTCTTCATCTCTCACTACAGTCTTTGGGGTAAATTTTAGTTTATCTGATATAAGGATGGCTACCCCTGCTTTCTTTTGAGGACCATTTGAATGGTAAATGGTTCTCCAACCTTTTATTTTCAGGCTGTAGGTGTCCTTCTGTCTAAAATGAGTCTCTTGGCGACAGCAAATAGATGGGTCCTGCTTTTTTATCCAGTCTGAAACCCTGTGCCTTTTGATGGGGTCATTAAGCCCATTTACATTCAGAGTTACTATTGACAGATATGAGTTTAGTGTCATCATGATATCTATTCAGTCCTTGTTTTTGTGGATTGTTCCACTGAACTTCTTCTTAAAGGGGAATTTTAAGAGTCCCCCTTAAAATTTCTTGCAGAGCTGGTTTGGAGGTCACATATTCTTTCAGTTCCTGCCTGTCTTGGAAGCTCTTTATCTCTCCTTCCATTTTGAATGAGAGCCTTGCTGGATAAAGTATTCTTGGTTGCATGTTCTTCTCATTTAGGACCCTGAGTATATCCTGCCAGCCCTTTCTGTCCTGCCACGTCTTTGTGGGGAGGTCTGCTGTTACCCTAATACTCCTCCCCATAAAAGTCAGGGATTTCTTGTCTCTTGCTGCTTTAAGGATCTTCTGTTTATTTGGAATTTGCAAGCTTAACTATTAAATGTCGAGGTGTTGAACGGTTTTTATTGATTTTAGGGGGGGAATCTCTCTATTTCCTGGATATGAATGCCTGTTTCCCTTCCCAGAATAGGAAAATTTTCAGCTATGATTTGTTCAAATACATATTCTGGCACCCTGTCCCTTTTGGCACCCTCAGGAATCCCAATTAAACGTTGGTTTTTCTTCCTCAGGCCTTCGTTTATTTCCCTTAATCTGTCTTCATGGTCTTTTAATTGTTTGTCTCTTTTTCCTCAGTTTCCCTCTTTGCCATCAACTTGTCTTCTATGTCACTCACTCATTCTTCCACCTCGTTAACCCTCGTCGTTAGGACTTCTAGTTTGGATTGCATCTCATTCAATTGATTTTTAATTTCTGCCTGATTGGATCTAAATTCTGCAGTCATGAAGTCTCTTGAGTCCTTTATGCTTTTTTCTAGAGCCACCAGTAGCTGTATAATCGTGCTTCTGAATTGGCTTTCTGACATTGAATTGTAATCCAGATTTTGTAACTGTGGGAGAGAGGACTGTTTCTGATTCTTTCTTTTGAGGTGAGGTTTTCCTTCTAGTCATTTTGCTCAGTCCAGAGTGGCCAAAAACAAGTTGTATTGGGAAAAGGAGAAGAAGAGAGGAGAGAAAGAAGGAAAGAAAAGAGAAAAAGAAAAAAGAAAAAAAAAAGAAAAAAGTAAAGAAAAAGAGAAAGAGAAAGAAATAAAGGGAAAAAAAGGATGGGGGAAGCAAACAGAAATCAAAAAGCAAAAAAAAGAAAAAAAAGAAAAAAAACACGGGGGAGTATCTTCTGATTCTGTATACTTTAAGTCCCTTGACTTCCCCTGGAACTTGTCCCTCTAGCTGGTCTTCTGGGGGAGGGGCCTGTTGTGCTCATTTTCAGGTGTTAGCACTTGGGGGAGCTGCTCTGCCCCCTGCTTGGTGCAGGGCTCAGGGGGGTTGTTTACCCCGTGAGGCCTCAGGAGGAACAGCAACAGTGGCGGGGCCAGCTCTGCAGCCCTGGAGTCAGCTCCCGCAGGAACTCCAGGGCTCTCCGTCTGCAGGGCCTGGGGGCTCCGGGGCGGGCCGCTGATCTGCTCAGCTCTGGGCAGGAGCGTCCTTGCTGTCCTGGGCCCTCCCGGCCTCTGCCTGTCCCGGGGGAGGCCGGATCCTGGGTTGTGTCCCGGCGCCCTGTGCTCTGGGTCTGCGCTGTTGGATTCGGGCTCCCGCCCCGCAGCCCCCTCCGCGGAGCCGCCGCCCGAGCCCCTCCGAGCTGCTCCGGGTCCCGCCGTGCGTGCTGCAGCCCTTAGGGAGCTCGGCGCATCTCCCGGGGCGCAGGTGCCTGTTAGTGTCCCCGGGAGCCCGAGGGCATCCCCGCCCTCCTGGGTCCTGCTCTAACTCCCTGCGAGCCCCTTTCCGCCCGGGAAGGTTGGTGCAGCTCCTGCTCCTCCGGGACGGGGCTCTCCTGTCCTGGGGACACTCGCCCCGGCCTCAGCCCGGCTCCTCGCAGGGCCCCTCCCCCTTGGAGGCCTTTTGTTTCTTTATTTCTTTTCCCCCGTCTTCCTACCTTGATAGAAGCGCGAACTCTTCTCACTGTAACATTCCAGCTGGTCTCTTTAAATCTCAGGCCGAATTCGTAGATTTTCAGGATGATTTGAAGGTTATCTAGGTAATTTGGTGGGGACAGGTGTTTGGGGACCCTACTCTTCCGCGGTCTTGCCCCTCCTCCTGTAGTCTTATTTCTTATCATTCCTCCCAACTTTACCCTCCATCCCCCCCTCCCCATACATTGTTTTTTGCTTAAATCATGCCTACTTTTTTTTGCTTTGTCTCGGCTATGCCTCCTTGGCCTCTGTCTCTTCTGCCTCTTAGTTCCTTTTCTCTTGTTCTGTTTATTTTTTCCATCTGTAATTGTCTTCAGTATTCCAAAACTCATTCCATTTTATTAATAGCTCTACATAATCAATACAAAATATTATAATTAATTAGAATCAACACAGCCTCTATTCCCAAACTCAGCTCCTAGCTCATTCTACATATTCCAGATGAGCAAAGTGTCCAGCTTGTGAAAAAGCCTTCTCTTAATGATCATAAACCCCTTCGAAAAGTAGGTGTGGTTTAGCATTTTTTTTTCCTGGTTAAATTAAACTGTCTGGCAGCGTGCTTTATACCTGGTAGGTACACAGTAAATAGTCATTTCTCCCTTCCTCCTTTTTAGGACAACCTCCTCTGGTTTCTCCTATCCACTCCTTCTCCAGCATAACTTCAAGTTGATACATTGCACTGTTAGTTTTGTGCATTTGCTCCAATTACTTATTGTCTCTCTTAAAGTGTCATGTCTAGAACTAAATCCAGATCTCCAGATGTGGTGTGATCAGTAAGAGTACTGTTTTCTCCATATATTTCAATGCTAAAAAGCTCTTAAAGCAGCCTAAGATTATCTCATTTTGTATTTTTAGCAATCATATTTTACTATTGCCATATATTAATTAACCTGTCCAGTTCTTCTTCCTTATTTTTAAGATTTTATTTGTTTATTCATGAAAGACACAGAGAGACAGAGGGAGAAGCAGGCTCCCCATGGGGAGCCCAATATGGGACTTGATCCCAATACCCCGGGATTATGCCCTGAACTGATGGCAGATACTCAACCACTGAGCCACCCAGGTGTCCCTCCATTTCTTTTTCACACGTTGTGCTTTTGTGGTGACTTTTCCTCACAGCAGTTGAAAAAACTGCCTCTGGGGTCAGTTTTTATAAGTTCAAATTCAGGCTTTTCCAATTCCAAGATGTTTGACTTTCAACAAGATATTTAATAGTTGTAGTTGCATCATTTGAAAATGGTTATATCTTTAGTACCAGCAGTATAGAGACATGAACAGTACTCTTATAGATCCAGACATATATAGGTAGAGATCTAGAATAACACATATACAGTTCTTAGCACAATTCTGGGACATAATAAGCTCTAAATAAATTTTAGCAGCAACAACAGCATTATCGTAATTATCATCATCATGTTTTCAATTCACTGCTCGTGCAATTATTTTTTTTCTTAGAATCTTGCATGTGTACATTGAATTTCATTGTCTAGTAGCTAATCAAGATATTTTTAAAAATGTGGTCAACTTTTTGCTTACAGTCATTTTAAAGTTATAGTATCAAGAGTCTTTTGCAGTGAGAGAGAGAGTACTATTTTCTCTTTCAGTTACTTTATCCATGGAATGCTTCAGATCTTTCTAAAATACTGGTGTAGGTAAGATAACTAGAATTAAGCTTGTAATCAAGACAGTTATCCCTGTGCTCATATTTTATCAATCATGTGAAATTAAGGTCAGTTATTTATTTTATATTGATGGTAGTTGTGCTAAGTATCAGCAAGAGTGGACTTGCTGTGTTGAGGTAAATACTTTTCTTTACACCTGTAATATAAGGTCTCCTTTATGTTATTAGTGAGAAAATGTAAGTTATTTATATAATTGAATTTTTATTTTTTATTTTTTTATAATAAATTTATTTTTTATTGGTGTTCAATTTGCCAACTTACAGAATAACACCCAGTGCTCATCCCATCAAGTGCCCCCCTCAGTGCCCGTCACCCATTCACCCAATAATTGAATTTTTAAAAATGAGTTAGCATCAGCCTATTTCTTCCCCTATGTATCACTTAACTATAGTCTGTGTGAGAAAGGAATCCCTTCAAGGGGGAAAAAAGAAAATAACATAAATTTTGGATTTTATGTTTTTGTTCTAAAATATTGATGTCTCAAAGGAGGGAAAGTGAAGCAAGAGGATTCTACTTGCTGATTTGTTTAAAAACAGAGAGAAACAAGTGCGCAGGATGAGACTGGCATGTCAAACAATTTCTTTTTTTTTTTAATTTTTATTTATTTTTGATAGTCACACACACACACACACACACACACACACACAGAGAGAGAGAGGCAGAGACATAGGCAGAGGGAGAAGCAGGCTCCATGTACCGGGAGCCCAAGGTGGGATTCGATCCCGGGTCTCCAGGATCACGCCCTGAGCCAAAGGCAGGCACTAAACCGCTGCGCCACCCAGGGATCCCTGTCAAACAGTTTCTAAGAGCAATGCTTTGTTTGCCCGTGACTGTGTATGTGGAAAGGGGAGTATTTTTAAATGCATACTTTGAACAATAACAATCCTCAAGGCAATATCTTCAAAATCATTCCCAACATAATTTTTCTGCTTTTGCTAACATGCTGTCTGTTTACAATCACCCCTCTCCTTTTCCAGCTACACTCTACTTCCCAGCTTCACCTTGACTTCTTCAATGACTTGGGAAAGGGCTAACACTATTTAAACCTTTGTTCTTCGTGACTCTAGTTCTAGGACTAGTTTATTCCCTCTTTTTTTACAGATGAAATAATATGCTTTGCTGATATTTCAGCTTATTCTTATAACTGCTGTCTGTGGAGCAGGAACTCTCTGACAGATTATCTCTTTGGGAGTAGAAGTATGTTTTACTGCATCAGTTATCTTGACAAATCATGTATTTGAATTTTTCAGTTTCTATGGATAAACATTTTTCCTTGGAACCACTTTGTTGCTCACAATGCTCATGATTCAAGTAATACTTGATCTCATCATTAGTATTCTACAGAAAGAATAGACTTTAGGAATTTTAAAAATAGTTTTTCAATACAGGTTCTTTGACTCATCACTTAATCCCCTACATACAATTCAAAATAAAAATTGACAAAAGAAAACTGATTGGAAAGGTTTAAAGTAGACATGAAAAATGAGAGATTGCCTGTGAGAAATATTCACAGGAACATGTCTTAGCTAAAGTCTAGGAATGATCATTGTATCCCAACAGTTTTTAAATTGACTAGTAGTATCTTCTATTAGTATCACTGTAAAATAAGTAATTTTTAAGAAAATTCCAAATGTGGACTGAGATGCCAAAGGATGCTGGTAGCATAAAACAAAGACATGAACTGACAAAGCAATATTGCCAGAGAAAGAAGGGAAATTAAATTAGATCATTTTTTGCAATGTGAAACAGACAAAAACAAAGTTATCTTGCTAAGAGAGTGATGAGCAGGTTTTGTTGTTACTGTTTCATTTTTATGGCTGTTTTTAGAATAGTCATGATTGTGCTTCCTTAATATCTGTCTCTAGTGTAATTATTTGCACTATCAAAAGAGGCTGTATCAAAACCAAGGGGATGACTTTTAAAAAGGAATATGAACATTTCAAAGCATAAGTAATTTAGGGAAAATACTCAAAGTGGGACAATGATTTTTTTTTCTAACTTTCCACCAAATTTTGTCTGGAGGGTTAGGCATTACCATATAACTTTGGATCTTGAAAGAGACTTAAAAGAAGATATAATTTAATTCACTTTTTAGGTGAGGAAAAAAGAACTAGAGAGATTAACAACTGCCCCTAATCAAATAGCATTGATTTGCAGATAGGTTTTAAATTTAGGTTTTTGAGTGTCCAATGCAATGCCCTCTCTGCGTTCCCAGGTAGGAATTACATGTTATTAGGTTTGGTTTTATATTATTTAGATTGTATTCAGCAAAATTCTGGAACCTAGCAGAGATTCAATAAAATGCTTATTGGATGTATAAATGAAAAATGGGCCCGAGGTAGCATAAGGTAATATTCCATTTTGTTGTCATAGCTTTCATTAAATAAATCCTGTGATTATTCCTGGAATCTATTGCATACTGCAAATTAAACATGTATAGCAAATAGAACTTTTTTAAATCTTTCTTAGCCAAATTGGTATTGAACTTTCCTGTGCTTGTTCAACAATTCTGGGGCAGGATTTTAAAAAAATTGTAAGTTGTATTTTGGAGCTACAGGCTTCCGCCCAGAACTGAGAATGAAGATAATAGTAATCTGTATAGTTCAAGGATATGTAATTCTAGGAGCTCTGAAATAAATCATAGCTCCTGTTCTCAGGAGCTCTGCAAACAAAGATGCCAAAGAAATGGCAGATTGCCTCTGAATCCAGGGAGGAACAAGTAACAATGACCCGTTGATTGCTTATTTATGAAAATTAGTTCCTTCCTGATATGTAGTTGGAAGACCATCTCAGCCGTATGATCTGCACATGAGACTGAATTGATGGTGGGATGTTAGGTCACCATGGAGCAAGGGCTTAAAAAAAATAGAATAAAAGAAATACTTAGGCAAGTTGTTGGTGTTGTGGAGGAATAGGAGTTCTAAAATAAGAAGATCTAAACATGAAATACCTCTTTGCTTGCCAGCTAGGATAATTCATCCTGCCGAGCCTCATAGGCTCCTGTATAACCTAAAGTGAAGATAGTTGCCCTGTAGGGTTATTGTGAGGAGCAAACAGGAATACCGGGGAAGTGCCAGCCTTTATACACATTCTCTGTGACTGGGTTTTTTGTCTCAGAAAGATTCTTTACTGTTTTCAGTGTGAATGTGGATGTGTGTGTGTGTGTGTGTGTGTGTGTGTCCATTACTACGTTGAACATTTTGGCACTAAGTTGCTGACAAATGACATCCTTAGAGGTACTGCAAAAATATCAAGAAAGTTTAATCTTCTAGATATTAAAATAAAACTTTTATAGTGGTTCTAGTTACCTTCAGTGGAAATTGTTGAGGGAAAGAAATCATCAGGGAGTTAGATAAAAATTAAACTACTTTGAAATGATAAAGTGAAGAAGGTAGCTTGAAAAAGTCATGCCCAGAGGCAGGTCAGCCCTTGAAGAGAAGAAAACCACATTCGCTATGTAGCATATTGGGTAGACTAATGGAGTGTGTCCAAAGTAGTAGAACACACATAAGCATCCAGTATGGACATTTCCCTACCTCTCTCTCTTTCCCTCCTTCCCTCCTTCTCTCCTCCTCCTGCCTCCCCCTCCTTCTCTTTTACCCTAACATCTTCTTTCTCCTCTCTCCCCACCCTTCCCCTGACTCACTCACTCACTCACTTACTTACAGATCTGATAAGGTTTTCCTAATTTAACAAAGGATACAGCTATTCAGCTAAAACTAGTGGCCTCAGAGAGCAGGCACAAAGGTAGTATGCCTTAATGGAGTTTCTTGAGGCTGGCCAGAATCTCTAATGTGGGAATTCAATAGCCAGAAAGATCCCATGAGGAAGGCATGGTCTCATTAATCTGGAAGGATTAATTTATGGCTGTGCCATGGTTCTTTTTCACTTGAGGCTTACAGTGTTCTTCAAGATAGCATGTAGACTTAATATTTCTATTAAAGGAAATGTTTATAGGCAATGAAAACCTCCTGGTTCTCAAGTAAACTCTGGCATCAAGACCATGTTTTTATCCTATAAAAGCAAAGTTAATGTTGGAGCATCCCTGCCTGGTTTCTCTCCTTATGTCCAGATGCATCCTACATAATCCATTCCCCACAGTGACAATCTAACTCTGATATTTCAGGACCAGAATTTTTGATCCACTTCTGATTTTTAGAGTCAATAATCTTTTACACGAGTGCTTTTAAAGAGTTTCCCTGCCTGTGAAAACAAAGACACCTTGTGCTATCCCTTAGTGGAAGAACAAAACTGAACATACAACTAACATAATTTGTACTGGTCAACATACAATGTGTTAAAATATATATTATCCTTTTAGCAAACTTTGTTTTTTTTAATATCATCTTTTTGTTCTCCTTTATGGTGACTAAATAATCACTGATTGAATTCTATCAGCCATCTCATCATGCTGTTTTGTTTTGTTTTTTTGTCTTCTTGGATTTTTTTTCCCCGTAAGTCTCTTAAATCTTTTCTTGTTCTTTCCCTTCTCCCTTCCTCTCTCCTTCTCTTCCTTGTTTCACATGATTCAAAAATCAAAAATATAAAAAGTAACTTAATGAAAATTTGCCTTCCTGTGAGTCCTCTATTTGCTTAGTAAAATATCTTGCCTCTCCCATGCCTCAGGTAAACACTATTACTAATTTTCTATTTGTTTCAAAGAATTTGTACATAAGTACAAGCCAATAAAATTATCAATTTTGTCCCCTCTTTTAAAATATAAGTGATAGCATATTACACACATTTTTTTCATTTAACAACAGATTATTTTCAATCTTTTGCTATTTTTAAAAGTTGCAATGAATAACCACATAAATGCATCATTCTCCACACATGCAATTACACCTTAGGATAAATTCCTAGAAGTAATTTTAATATTACCAAAATGCTTTCCAAAGGTCTCTACCAGTTTATACTCACATCAGAAACAGATGGAAGTCTGTTCTTACTGATCAAATGTGCCCTGAACTTTGGGATTTTTGGTCTGAAAGGAGTAAAGGGTACAATGTTTCCCCAGTGCTGTTTACATTTGTATTTCTCTAAGTGAATAAGGTTTTATTTTAAATGTCATTAGAATTTTTAAATCTATCTTAAATTTGAAAGCATTTTAAAACCATTTGTGTTTGCTTGACTGTGTGTGTTTCTTTTCATATTCTTTTGTCTATTTTTTCTATTCAGTTATTGCTGGTTTCCTTACCAGTTACTAGCTCTTTATATGCTAAAGAGCTTAATTCTTTGTGACATAAATTGAGAATGTATGCTTTTTAGATTACCACTTGATTTCTTAACTATGCTTATGATATTTTATTTTTTTGCCATGGAATAGATTAAATTTCTAGTCAAATAGATTAGCATTCTAGTCAAATGTACCCATTTTTCTCTTACAGTTCCTAAATATGTTACAGTTAGAAGGATTTCCCCCCAGTCTGAGCCTATCAAAATAATTTTTCCATGCTTTCTTTTATAGTTTTGTAGTTCACATTAAAATATTTGATCCATTTAGAATTTTTTCTGGTGTATAGGATATACCAGAAATATACATTAAGTGATATTTATCTAACTTTATTTTTCTATTTGACTACTCAGGTATACCTATTCCTTTATATTACTACGAAGTTCATCTTTTGGAGACTTCTACTCTTGAGAAGGGTTAGATGTACTTTTCTCTATTTTCCCCACTAAGCACAACTAGAAACCCTGGGCGATATGTGTAAAACAAATCTGAGAAGACTCTGAAAAGTGGAGAGAAGGCCACTAAGGACCTTGGGACCCAAAGAGCAACTCAGTGGTGAGTTCCTTTGGTTTTGTTTTGAACTTATGTAACTCAGACTTGGAATTAAAAAATATCAATAGACACAGACAAAAAACAAACAAAACAAAAGAAAACCCAAAAAACAAAACACAATACCCCCAAAAAAATTCCACTCTCTCTAGCCAAATGATCAGGAAAAGACAGCAAGACAGAGAAATGCTTAGATAATACTCTAGCCAAACACCACAGGAAAAATGTGGCCTACCTCCACCTATATCACCAAAGTCTAAGGCTCCCCAAAAACCCATGACATCAGAGAAGCCCCAATATAGAATCAAGAGTCTCACCCCACACTCAGCGTTGAAGAGTCTACCACTCATCTGTGGTGTCAGTGGAGACTACAAAAGTAGTAATAATGAGACACTTTTTTTTTTTTTAATTTTTGTTGAATTTTATTTTTTTTTTATTTTTTTATTTTTTATTTATGATAGTCACAGAGAGAGAGAGAGAGGCAGAGACACAGGCAGAGGGAGAAGCAGGCTCCATGCACCGGGAGCCCGATGTGGGATTCGATCCCGGGTCTCCAGGATCGTGCCCTGGGCCAAAGGCAGGCGCCAAACCGCTGCCCCACCCAGGGATCCCTAATGAGACACTTCTACCTATCTAGGATGGTATCAGCAGAAGCTTATTGTGAAGCTAGAATTTTCACTAACAACTCCAGTAACAAGGACCACCCACCCAGCCCCTGAGGTGTCAACAGAGACTGAAACAGAACTTGGTCTTTACCTATACCTGCAGAGGTGGCTCCTCCACTTCCTTTGCCAGAGTTCTCTAAGAGGAAGCTAACTAAAATAGTTAAAATAAGATCTAGAGTCTTAACATAATACTCCTAAATGTCCAGGTTTTAAAAGAACGTTACTTGTCATGTTAAAAACTAGGAAAATCTCAACTCAAATGGAAAAGACAATTAGTAAACACCTACACTGAGATAACAGAGATGTTAGAATTATCTGACATTTTAAAGCAACCATCATAAAAATGTTTCAACAAGTAATTATGAACATGCTTAAAACAAATTTAAAAGTAGAAAGTCATAGCATCTGGGTGGCTCAGTCAGTTAAATGTCCATATCTTGGTTTCAGCTCAAGTCATGATCTCAGGGTTGTGAAATAGAGTCCTGCCTTGGGCTCTGTGCTCAGCGGGGAGTTTGCTTGAGATTCTCTCTCTCCCTCTGCCCTTTCCCATACTCAGATGCATTCTCTCTCTTTCTCTAAAATAAATGTCTTAAAAGTAGTCTCAGCAAATAAATAGAACATTTCAACAAAGAAAAAGACATAAAGAAGAGTTAAATGGAAATTTTAGAATTAAAAAAATATGAAGTTAAGAACTTATTGGATGGGTTCAATAGAAAGGAGTGTGGAAAAAAGAACATATGGAGTTAAATGTAGAACAACAGAAATTACTAAATCTGAACAGTAGAGATAAAAAGAGATGGGAAAAATTAACAGAACCTCTAGGGACCTGTGAAACTATAGTAAAAAGAGATTTAATATTCATGTTATCAGCCTGGAATGGGGGTGGGGAGGCAAGACTGAAAAATACTTTTGAAATAATAGCTTAAAATGTCCCAAATTTGGCAAAGGACATAAGCCTACAGAATCAGGAAGCTATATGAAAACCAAATAGGATAAACTCAAAGAAGTCTACACCAAGACAGTCAAATTTATGAAAACTAAAAATAAAAAAATCTTGAAAAGGCAAAATAACACTTTACCTATAGGAGAAAAAAATTTTAAGGACGGTGAATTTCTTATCAGAAACCATGAAAGCTAGAGGAGGTGGCACAATGTTTTCCTCAGAATTCTATATCCTGCAAAGATACAATGCAAAGTTTTAGATATATTTCAGAAAACTTTTATCATGTTAAAATGAGTCCACTTAATCTTGCATTTTAAAGGATTGTTTCCAAGATTTTTATTTGTTAAACTATATAATATACTTTAATGCTGTCATTCTCAAACTTTCTCTTAGGGCTGTTTATAGTCTTAAAAACTATTGAGAACCTCAAAGGGTATGTTCAGGTGGGTTACACCTATAAATATTTCCTACGCTAGAATTAGAGCTGAAATATTGTTAAAATATTTATTTTATTTCAGAATAGCAGTAATAAACCCATTACATGCTAACATAAGTATCATATATTTATAATTATCTTCAAAATGAATATTACTCTTGAGAATTTTGGTATTGTTTTGCAAATCATTTCAATATCTGGCTTAATAGAACACAGCTGGAGTTTCTTATGCTTCTGCATTTAATCTGCTATGGCATATTGTTTTGGTTGAAGTGCATGTAGAAAATCTGGTTTCACACAGATATATAATTGGAAAGCAATAAGGATTTTAATAGGTTTCTCAGAAAATTGTCAATGTCCTTCTTTGATACTTTATCAAAATTCAACAGATACATATTAATTTTTAAGATATTAGCTACAATGTGGACTTTTAAACCATATCAATGGAGTCTTGGTATTCTGTTGCATTCAAATCTATTTTGTTCTTCAAATGGATCTTTCACCTATATGTGCTTTTGTAAAATCATAAAGACCAAAATCAGATTAGCCATAGATTGTCAATTATTCTTTTAAGTAAAAATGATGTTTCATAATAAAAGCAGCTGGTTCCCCTCATAGCTAAGACAATTTTACTAGACAATCATCACTTTTTGGTGTATAGAAGAAGTGTTCTTTGTACTTTATCTTTTGTTGTACAGACTTTAAAAAAAAATGTCTTCCAGGGTTGAGGTATAATAAAATTAAGAATTTTTTTTTTTTTACCATTTCAACAAAAACCTATTTAAAGTATGTAAATTCTGGAAATTTTTGTTCATGACAGTGTTTGACAGTGAAGGATGCAATGATTGCTATTATAGTTCGATGTCACTGCTTTGGTTTCTAAAATGGAAACCATTTTACCCATTATTATTTGGCTTCACCACTATAAATGTCTGCACAGTGAAAAGAGCAAATAACATTTTAGTATTATTATGAAAGTATTTTCAATCTCTTGAACCTTCTCAAAGTGTTACCAGAACCCTTCAAGGTCCATAGGTGACTACTCTCAGAACCACTAGTCTAATATTTATTTAGCCAGTTTCTATTAGTTCCCTACTGTAAGTGAGAATATATTTAACATATTTCCACTTTTCTCTCTTTTTATCCATCAACAGGCTTTGGTCAATAGTGCTATCTTTCTTTATATTTACTTTTGTACTGTTAAGTATGCTTAAACATCTATTAATTGATCTGTCAGTATTAAATAATATCCTTTGACTCCAGAGATTACAGATGAGGTAATGAGCAAGCCAACTTTACTTTCAACCTTCCCCATCTTTCCTGACAAATTTTTATTGGTTCCATCATTTCTGCATTTTCAGAGTACAATTACATTTTGTTATGTCATTCCAATCTCTATCTCTGTTTTAGGATTTGTGATCTTTCTTTGCCAGTTTCCCTATTTATCTCTTCACTGTCCAAAGTACATCTCAAGAAGTACTTCCAGAAACAGTGTTTCCTGAGTTTTTGTAGGCATCTTTTGAAAGATAATTTGGTTACATATAACCTTTGTGTGAACTTTCTTTTCTTGAGTATGTATGTACCTTGTACTCAAGATACTTATGATGTAGACTTCTGCTGTTAAATATTGTGGTGGAGAAATGTAAGGCTAGCCTACTTTTCCCTTCACAAGTGATATGGTATCTTTGTCTGGCTTCCTTAAGGATTCTTCCTTCATTTTTGAAGTCTAGTTTTTTGGACAAACTATCTTCAGTTGGTCATTCTATTCATTTTTGCCTGGTAGTCAGGGTGTTCTTTCATTATGTAAATTAATGTCTTTGCTTATTTAATGAAATTTAATTATAAATTTAAATGTTTTCTGGTTCATCACTTTGTATGTCTTTGAGTCTCAGTTGTATATAGATCTTCCTCCACTTATGAGGCTGTATCCTGATAACCCCTCTATAAGTTGGAAATATCAAAAACTCAAAAATTCATTTAAAACACCTAGTTTACCAGACATATTAGCTTAGCCTAGCTTGCCCTAAATGTGCTCACAATCTTTACATTAGTGTATAGTTGGGCAAAATCATCCAACACAAAACCTATTTACTATTAAAGTATTAAATATCTCATGTAATTTACTGAATACAATGCTAAAAGTGAAAAAGGAAATGATTATCAAGTACTGAATGGCTATAAGTATATGGGTTGTTTACCTTTATAATTGTGTGGCTAACCAGGAGCTTTGTCTAGATGCTACTGCTCAATATCATGAGAGAGAATCATGCCACATGCTACCCTGTGAAAAGATTGAAATTCAAGTTTTTGAAGTTAAGTTTCTATTGAATGCATATTGCTTTCACACCACCGTAAAGTTAAAAAAAAAAAAAAAAAGCTTAGGTTGAATCATCATAAATTAGGGAATGTCTATATATAGGATGGAACTCCTTTATCTTCTTTTTCTATCATTTCTCTCCAAAACTTTTACTTTTTTTTAAGTTTTCAATCTCTATTTTCTATGCTCCATATTGTGTATTTCATGAAGAACTTAGAGGAACACTATGCACTGTATTTTTAGGTAAAGTGCATACAGTTCTAGGGATCTTTCTTTTTCTTAAGTCAAGCTCAGCAAAAACATAAAACTACCTGAGATTCCAGAAACAAGCAGTTAGTGCTCAGTAGTGTCTGATATCCCAGAATACTTAGTTACTTACCAATGTTGAAAGATCTTATTTCCAAAAACTTAGAGCAGATCTGGAAGTTTATCTTTCTCTCTCCCCAGTATTGATAGTAATGGTGTTATGGATTGTAGGGGTGTGTTTGAAGTAGTTTTGGTAAGTCTTTCAGCCTTTCAGATCCAACTCTTGTTTGTGTATGAAATTCAAAGATCTCATCCTGTTACCATCAATCCAAACTCTCATTTCCAATCTGGCTTACCTATAATAAAGCTAGTGTTTGGATCTGTCAGACTCCTATTTCTCAGTTGTTTCTGAATTTATTTGGATATGAGAGACAAGGTGAGAATGATACCTCTGATCTTAAAACTCCTGTCTCCTATAAATTCTTCCATTCAAGCCTCAGTTTTATTAAGTGTAAAGGGGATTTTAAAATATATATAGGGGTGCCTGGGTGGCTCAGTCAGTTGAGTGTCTGACTCTTAATTTCGACTAAGGTCATGATTTTACAATCATGAGATTGAGCCCTATGTCAGGCTCCATGCTGACCTTGGAACCTCCTTAGGATTCTCTTTCTGGGATGCCTGGGTGGCTCAGTGGTTGAGCATCTGCCATTGGCTCAGGGCATGATCCCAGATTCCAGGATAGAGTCCCACATTGGGCTTTATGTGGGGAGCCTGCTTCTCCCTCTGCCTATGTCTCTTTCTTTCTATGTCTTTCATGAATAAATAAATAAATAAATAAATAAATAAATAAATAAATAAATAAATCTTTAAAAGAAAAAAAGGATTGTCTTTTTCCCTCTCTTTTTGCCCCCCCCAAAAATATATATTATGTATATTTATATTTTCCATCCCAATGCCTAGCACATGATACTTAGCAAATACAAGTGGCTCCCATTTTCTTCACCCAAGTATATGCTACACTTTCTCTAAAAAAGCTGAGACAGGTTCTTTACCCAGCTCTGGTTTCAGAAGTTGATTTGCATCGGGCTCCCTGTGGGGAGCCTGCTTCTCTCTCTGCCTCTGTCTCTGCTTCTTTCTGTCTCTCATGAATAAATAAATAAAATCTTTAATTAAAAGTTGACTTGCAGAACTTTTTACACAGATATTTGCTGAATATTATATTCAGATACTATGCCAAATCCTTAGAATTCAGAGAGAAAAGATGTCCCTTCCCTCAAAAAGCCTAAGTTGAGGGTATGTGACTAAAAAGAAAAAGGACAAATTATTAGGCAATGTAATAAGTATTTTCACCAAGGTATACCCAGAAGGCTAGGCAAAAGGAGCATCTAACAACCTGAAAGAGGTGAAGAAGGTTTCTCAGAAATGGTAACATTTCAGCTGCAGGAAGAAAATATTGTAGAATGATATGAGAGTGTCAAACCACTCAAAAAACTGTAAGTAATTCGATATGATAGGAGAGAAGGATGGAGATATAGAGAGATAGTCCTGGAAAAGTAGGCGAAAGTAGTTATGACAGAGTCTTCTATGATGTGATTAAGCTATTTGGACTCCATGCTGAAGGCACAGGGGTGTCAATAAGGATTTCGAGCAGGGGAAAAAATAATTTTGCTATTTCTGAAATTTTACTGTGGTTACAGCATGACACAATGGACTGAAGTAGGGAAAAAACCGAAGCTTTAACTATAAGTCTATTAAAGGAGTTTGGTGAAAATTATTGCAGTAAGGCAGTAGGAATTAAGTAGAAATGAATTTGTAAAGTATTAAGGAAGAACAATTAACCAAACTTAGTGATGATTTAAATGAGCAGGATGAAAGGAGAGAGTCAAAAATAGGTCTGGATTTCTGACATAGATGACCCAATTGATGATGAGGGAGAGGTTTTTGATGAAAGGTAAGGTTTAAGTGTTGGACATGATGCCTTTTTTATATTGTTAATAAGTTTTTTATTTTAAATAGACTTAATTTTACAGATTTTATATATATAACTTAATATGTTATAGTATATTTTAATAGTCTACTTTTTAAAGATTTTATTTATTTATTCATGAGAGACACACAGAGAGAGAGAGAGAGAGGCAGAGACACAGGCAGAGGGAGAAGCAGGCTCCATGCAGGGAGCCCGACATGGGACTTGATCCTGGGTCCCCAGGATCACGCCCTGGGCTGAAGGCGGCGCTAAACCACTGAGCCACCTGGGCTGCCCTAAAATAGTCTATTTTAAATAGACTTAATTTTACATATTTTCTATATAGTATATATGTTATAGTATATTATACTATATATATATATAATAGGTTTTAAGTTTATGAAAAAAATTACAAAGATCATACAGAGAGTTCCCATATATCTCCTATCTAGTTTTTCCTGTTATTAACATCTTACAGTAATATGGTACATTTGTCACAAACAATAAACTAGTATGATACATTATTAAGTACATACATTTTTCAGATTTCCTTTGTTTTTACTTAATGTCTTTTTGCTGTTTAGGAATTCTATCCAGGATAGTCATTAGGATTAGTCATTATTTCTCATTAGGCAATTCCTAGCTGTGACAGTTTCTCAGACTTTTCTTGTTTTTGATCTTGAGATTTTGCAGAAGTGCTGGTTAGGTATTTTTGTAGAACATCCCTCTACTGGGGTTTGTCTGATGTCTTTTTCTTCTCGTGAATCCACTGAGGTTAAGAGTTTTGGGGAAGACCACACAGGTAAAGTGCCATTCCCATGATATCACATCTTTTGATGACTTATCACTATTACTACTAACTTTGATCATCTGGGTGAAGTAGTGTTTTTCAGGTTATAGTCCATTACAGGCCACTATAAAATTACTTCCCCCCACACACCCCTTCTATACTCTACTCTTTGTCAAAAATGTTGCTATGCACAGCCCATATTTAGGGAGTAGGAAGTTATGCTATATATCTTTGAAGATAGAGTATCTATGTAAATAATATGGAATTGTATGCCCCACATATTTGTTTCTTCTCTCCGTGTATTTAATTATTTCCTCATTTATTTATTTCATTATAGACCCTGGATATTTATTTTATATTTTGGTTTATAATCCAATACTCTTTTTTTTTTTTTTTTTGCTCAAATTGTTTTACCTTTGGCCATTGGAAGCTATTTCACCTATATCCCATTGACATACCTACATAGATTTTTTTTTTAGTACCTCTTTATGTTCTAATACTATAACATACTCTAGGCTCATTTTATTTCCTCTCCCTGTCCTAGAATCAGCCATTTCTTCCAAGGAGCCCTAGGTCCTTTTATAAGAGATCAAGGAAATATGTATACACACTAACCCATGGGTATACATGTATCCATAAATATTTCTATATATCCTAATTCATCATTATATTAAGTTAACATGGGTAATTATGCAATACCACATGAATCATTCTAACCTGTCTTCCTTGCTTGTCTATAACCTCCCACTCCAACAAGAGAAACTTGATTCCTATCCTCTGCCATTCATTTATGTAATTGTTTATTCTAGTATTTACGTATAGTGGTTTTAGAATAGTTAACCTGCACCCCTATGTGAAACAACTTTATTAACTAGAAGATAGTGCTAATGTAGGTTCCTTTTGCCTTTAGTCTTATAGACTCCATTCATTTCTAAAAGTACTCATCACCTCTTCCCTCCCAACGACTTCAATGAAGTTTCTTCATACATTGTAATACAGTTAGATTCTTTTTGTCACAATATACATTCAGTCCATATTCCTCAACCTCCTAAATGACTTGTTTAAGCTTACACTAATTAACGTTCACTTTTTCTGCTATAAATTTTTGTTGGTTCTAACAAATGCATAGTGTCTGTAGCCATAATTACGGTATCATATACAACAGAATGGTTTCATCACACTAAAAAAAATCCCTGTACTTCACCTATTCAACTTTCCCCAGAATGCTGAGCCCTTGGCAACCATTGATCTGTTTATCATCTCTAGAGTTTTGCCTTTTCCACAATGTTGTATAGTTGGAACCAGACAGCAGGTAGCCTTTTCCAACTTCTTGTATCCAGCTTAGCTTCTGTCACTTAGCATATGCATTTAAGATTCCTCCATGTCTTTTCATGGCTTAATGGCTTTTTATTTTTAATTACTGAATGATAATTCATTGTATGGATGTACCACAGTTTATCTGTTCATCTATTGAAAGACCTCTTGAGTGCTCCTAGTTTTGAATAAAGCTCCTATAAACATGTACACACAGACTTTTTTGTAGACATTAAGTCTTCAAATCAGCTAGATAAATACCTAAGGCTGCAATTGTTTGATTGTTATAAGACTATGTTTAGCTTTGAAGGAACCTTCCAAACTATCTTCCAAAGTGGCTATACCATTTTCCATTTCCAGGAGTGGTGAATAAGAGTTTCTGTGAGTCCATATCCTCACCAGAAATTGGTTTCGTTAGGTTTTTAAAATTTTTATTCTATCCATTCTTATAGGTACATAGAGCTACTGCATTGTTTTAATTATTTCTCTAATGACAATTGCTGAGCATCTTTTCATATGCTTACTTACATCTATATTTCCTGGTGTGTTGAATTAGATTTTTTTTTTTTTTGCCTATTTTAATGGAGTTGTTTTCTTGTTTAATTTTAAGGATACATTTTATATTTTGAATACCATTCCTTTATCAGATATATTGTGAACATATTTTTCTCTCAGTCTGCAGCTTGTCTGTTCATTTTTGTAGAAAATGAAGTTTTTAATTTTAATAAAGTACAATTTAGCACTTTCCTCCCCCACATATCATGCTTTTAGTGTTCTGTCTAAAAATTTATCACCAAGTCTAAGATTGAATAGTTTTCTCCTCTTTTTTTATAGAAATTGTATAGTTTTGCATTTCACATTTAGATATATAATCCATTTTGAGTTAAATTTAATGTAAGATATAAAGTCTGTGTCTAAGTTCATTATTTTGTTTATGGACATCCAGTTGTTCCAGCACCTTCTGTTGGAAAGGCTCTCTTACTTTCAAAGGATTACCTTTACACCTTTGTGAAAAATCAGTAGAGTATATTTGTACAAGTTTATGTGTAGGCTCTATTCTCTTCTATTGTTTTATGTATCTATTCTTTTACCAGTACTATGTGACCTTGAGAATTGTAGCTTTATAGTAAGTCTTGAAATCAAATAGTATGAGTCTCCTTTGTTTTTCTCCAGTATTGTATAATTCTTCAAGTGTTTCCTTTCCAGATACACTTTAGTATCAGCTTATTGATTCCTACAAAATAATTTGCTGAGATTTTTGTTTGAATGTGTTGAATCTATAGATTAAGATGGGAAAAATTGATATCTTAACAACATTGTGTCTTCCAATCCATCAAGATAGAATCTTTCTCCATTTCTTTAGGTCTTATTTTATTTCTTTCATTGAAATTTTTAATTTTCTGCATACAGACCCTATATATATTTTATTTAATTAATGCCTACATATTTTAATTAGATTAATTAAATCCTCACATTTGGAGGGTTATTGTAAATGTTTTTATTTAAATTTCAAATGTTAATTGTTTGTAGTTGTATACAGAAACAATTGACTTTTGTATATTGGCCTTCCATCCTTTTATACTCACTTATTGGTTCCAGGAGATTGTTTTGTAGATTCTTTGGTATTTTCTATATAACTAGTCATGTCATCTGCAAATAATAGTTTTATTTCCTCCTTTTCAATCTGTGTACCTTTTTTTTTTCTTAATGGAGTTAAGTATGTTACTAACCTCCAGTATGTTGTTAAATAGAAGTGGTTAGAGAGAGTATACTTGCCTTATTTCTTATCTTAGAAGGAAAACATCTAGTCTGTCACCGTTAAATATGATGTTAGCCACAGGTTTTTTGTAGATGTTCATCAAGTTCAGGAAGTTTTCCTCTATTTTTAGTTTGCTGAGAGTTTTATCATGAATTAATTGGATTTTGTCTAGTGCTTTTTCTGTGTCAGTTGACATGAGATTTTTCTTCTTTAACTTGTTAATATGATAGATCAGATAGGTTGGTATTATCATGTTGAAGCAGCCTTGCATACTGGGAATAAATCTCACTCAGTTGTACTATAGAATTGTTTTCATACCATACTGTTTTCAATTTGCTACTATCTTGGTTAGACTTTTTGTATGGGTTTTCTCTTAATTTTATTATTCTTTAATTTTTTTTTTGAAATATCTTTAACTGGCTTTGTTCTGATGATAAATAGCTGACCTTAGGCGTCAGGAATATTCCCTCTGCATCTATTTTATGGAAGATATTGTGGATAATTGGCATTATTTCTTCTTTAAATGTTCAGGAGAATTCACTAGTGAAGCCATTTGAGTCCTTGGGCCTTATTTTTTGGAAGGCTATTAATTATTGACTCAATTTGCTTAGTAGACATAGGGGCTATTAAGATTATTTTTTTCATCTTATGTGAGCTTTAGTAGTTTGCCTTTTAAAGAATTGGTACATTTCAACTGTTATTAATTTGCACTGTATTGTTCATAGCATTTCTTTATGATCTTTTTAATGTCTATAAGATCAGTAAGGATGATCCTTCTTTCATGTCTGGTAGTGAAAGGTGTGTGTGTGTGTGTGTGTGTGTGTGTGTGTGTTTGTGTTTGATGTATCCACCTCTTTTCTAGTTAGCCTGATTAGAGTTTTATCAATTTTATTGATCTTTTTAAGAAATCAACTTTTGATTTTATTGACATTCTCTATTTTTCCTATTTTCAATTTCAGTGACTTCTGCTCTAATTTTTTTATCACTTATTTTATTCCACTTGTTTCAGACTTACATTGCTCTTTTTTCTTTAGTTTCCTAATGTGAAAGCTTAGGTTATCAACTTTAGACCATTCTTCATTTTTAATATCAATACCTTTAATGTGGTAAATTTCTCTTGAGATTTCTTTAATACATTGCATAGACCTATGTTTATTAATTTCCAATATTTGAGGTTTTTTTCCAACTCTTTTGGCTATAGATTTCTAGTTTGATTCTATTGTGGCCTGAGAATATACATTGTATGGTTTTTATTCTTTGAATTTGTTGTGTTTTTGGCCCCAAATGTGTTCTATCTTGGTGAATGTTCCATCTAAGCTTAAGAAAAAAAATATATTCTGCTATTGCTAGATGGAGTATTCTACAAAGAATCAATTAGACTAAAGAAAATATGAAGATGTTCCTGAAAAAAACTGGGAAATAATCTGATATTAGGTGCTGTGAGACCAATAAACAAATAGGTCAAAACTGAAAATGAAATAAGTCAGGATACAAATCAGTGAATGCATGATCACTATACTGTCTCCCAGGCTGATGAAGGAAGGAATGAAGGATAGAAAAGGAGAGAGAGAGAGAAAGAGAGAAAGAGGAAAGAAGAGAAAGAGGGATAGAGGGAAGGAGAGAGGGTGGGAATGGAGGAGAACTGAGATTTTCAGAGTTGGAGAGCAGTAGATGTGTTTATTGACAATGGTGTATTAAGAAGGAAGCCATTGTGTGTGTGTGTGTGTGAAGGTGTTTGGGAAAGAAATATCTTTAACAGTTTTAAAGATACTGACTTTGTTGGTATTCATAATGATAGTTAAGTTCAATTATACCTAGGGCTACAAACTGAAGTATGATTTTTTAATTGTTCCCAGACCTTAGTATCCATTTTTTGGCCACTCTCAGGTAGAAATCACAAATTATCAGATAAAATACAGCAATATGATTAAGCATTAGTTAATCATTTCTGCTTTGGGGCTAGATACAAATCTTTTACCTTCTGTCCCTTGACATTTTTCTAGTCTCTGCACTCTCAATCCATAGTACACCTCCCACTCCCAACTCCCTGCTCTTCCACAGCCTTATTGCAACTAGCTTCAATTGTGTTTCTTTTCTGCTGTTTCCTCACAAGTAAACTCTTTAGCCATCTTTCCCAGTGCTTTTATAAACCTTCATTTTGCTGGTAATCAATTTTCTTATCCACCTCAGCCTTTTTTTTCTTTAAATAATCTTTCCACCCTCTACATTAAACTGGTACCTGGACTTCACCTGATTATACCATTATGGCTTGCTATTCTCCATAACCATTCTCCCTAATCTATAAAATCATACCATTTGATGATAGCTGCCACTTACCAATTTTGTCCTTACCATAGTGATCTATGTGCTGCCCCTCTTGCCTTCTCAGGGACTTTAACAGCTAATGTACTATCACCACCTCCACTGAGACTCTCTTCATTTCACATCAGTTTCCAGGGCCTGACTCTCATGCGTTTCCAAGTGTTAGTCCCAATTATATTGATCTTTTCCCCCATCTAGCTTGGGCTCCTCGACTTCCCATTTCAACTCTAATCTCACTTGCACCATTGCTATTTTGATCATATCTCTTGCCCTCTGGGCCCTCAACCTAGGAAAAACAACTACTTCCTTTCTCTTTCATGATGATGGTTGATGCCATACATCTCAAATCCCTAAGGGATGCTCAACAATCCTTTTCTTCTTTTCCAGTCTAATTCCTACTTGTTGTCCCTGCCCCTTTTTTTGTGCACATATTGCATATTCTAGTCTTTTCTACTTTATTCAATTCCCTAATCATGACCTATTTCTTCACAGCTGATATCTTCCTAATTTTCTTTTTTTTTTTAATTTTTATTTATTTATGATAGTCACAGAGAGAGAGAGAGAGAGAGAGAGAGAGAGGCAGAGACACAGGCAGAGGGAGAAGCAGGCTCCATGCACCAGGAACCCGATGTGGGATTCGATCCCGGGTCTCCAGGATCGCGCCCTGGGCCAAAGGCAGGCGCCAAACCGCTGCGCCACCCAGGGATCCCCCCTCTTCCTAATTTTCTTGAGATAACCACTACAATGCTTTGTATGGCTGTGTGTTTATTCATATTTTTACCTTCTTCTATATTTTTCCAGTATGAATGGCTTCTATTTTCCCTGACTCCCATATCTTTGAATATTGTCTCAGTTATTTTACTTAATAATAATTTTTAAAAATAACATTTTTTCTCTTGATTCTTCTTATCAACCTATAAACATATTGTTACTACAGTATGTTTCATCTGAAAAGAATACTTCTTATCATAATTTTTCTTTCCTATCTTAACACTCTCTTTTCCCTTTTTGAAAATGTGGGAGCACCTGGGTGGCTCAGTCGGTTAAGCATCTACCTTTTGGCTTGGGTCATGATCTCAGGGTCCTGGGATTAGCCCTGCATTGGGCTCCCTGTTCAGTGGGGAGTTTGCTTCTGTCTCTCTGGTTCTGCCTCCCCACCTTCCTCATGCTTTCTTTCACTCTCCCTCAAATGAATAAATAAAATCTTAAAAAAAGAAAAGAAAAAGAAAATGTGATCTATATTTTCTGCTGTCCCTGAAAGAGAATTATGACATCAATGTGCATATTGGATAAGTTGTTGACGATAGTTGCCTTGGTTTTCTGTCACACATTATTAAGTCTCTAGCAATCTGGCTTTCATTTCTATAACATTATTGCAACTGGACTCTTGATAGTTTTCATTAATCTCCTAATTTGCAAATATAATGATGAGAAGATAATCTTGTTTCGCTATTGTATGCTTATTTTTCATGTCCTTACAGGTTCATGTCTGGACATAGAATGTAACCACACATGGCAAAGATAAAAAGACTGCGTGCCTAATGAGATAGAGAATTAAATATTGCTGCACTTGACTTTTGTGATGGTCATTTAATATACCTTCTTCTCAGAACAGGAGAACATGGGCGTAAGGATACATATTAGGGTTCTCCACAGAAATAGAACCAAAATGAGATGTATGATATAATATATATTGTACAACATTTATATTTATATATATATATGATTTATTATGAGGAATTGAATCATATGATTATGGAGGCTGAGAAGTTCTGTGATCCGCTTTCTGCAAGCTAGAAACCCAGGAAAGTTGATGATGTAATTTCTAGTTCAAGTACAAAAGACCAATATCCCAACTTAAAAACAGGCAGAGAGAACAAATTACTTTTTGTTCTATCTTTTGTTCAATTTAGGCTTCAAACAGATTGGATGAGGCCCACCCACATTTAGGAGGGCAATCTGACTTACTCAGTCTGCCAAATAAAATGTTAATCTCATCTAAGAACACCATCATAGACACACCCGGAATAATGTTTAACCAAATTACTGGCCATCCCTAGCCAAGTTGAGGCTTAAAATCACCAATCACAGAATAAGACAGACCTACGCTTTGTCATTCAATACTCTTGACTTCAGCAAGCTCCCCTGAACTTGTTTTCTGACCGGTAACATGTCCATAACATGCTTTCCCAGAGTAGCTATGGATATTAAAGAAGTGTGTGGAAATGCTTTCTTTACAGAACGGGCACTGAGCAGAACTTGTTCCCTTTTTTATCTCTTGTTCTTACCTCTCCCTTTAAAAAGGATTTGCTTCCCATGATATGTCTTATCATATTTTGTCCACTATACTGTTTAAGTAAACAGTGAGTGACCAGTGAAGGGGAGTCTACCATTTCCCCTGAGATAATGTCTCACAAATTAAGAGATCTCATTGCCATGGAATGTTTCCTGATCTTTGGCTGAAAGTAAATAGCCTCGCCAGTACCATATATAGAAAATTTTGATGAGCATGGTTTGTGACTGGACACTTCTCCATCAACCATGGAAAAAGAAAAGTTAGGTTTCATTTTTAAATTGCTGTCTTGAATCATAACAGTTCAATTATTCATAGTAGTTATTTTATTTTCTTTATTACCATCATGAGAATTACCTTGTTCTCCTAGGTGCATTTTAATTTCACATGCATGTTTTTAATCATTCTAAGTAAGGTCTTAAAATGTCTCTTCTAATCATTGTAGTACCCTCAAGATTGTATCTCATATATTATTTACCCTTGTTTATGATTTTCAGTAAAGCTCAGTATTATGATTCTAAAGACTAAGAAGAGCCATTTCATAATTTTATGGTATAAAGTTAATAAGATTTTGGTGTGAAATGTTATATTTTGACTACCATTTCTTGGTCAGTATTCACTGAATATATATTAATACACTGACTAACTAATACACAACCTAACTTATACTTGAAACAATTAATACACTGACTAACTAATACACAACCTAACTTATACTTGAAACAATTCTAACTTTATGGAGGTGTTCTTTCACTTTAAGTAAGGGAGCCTTAACAGATAGCTGTCTGCTATGCCAGTTTTTATGTAGTGTTACTCTATTTCCCTTTCTTTATGTTCTAAGATAAAATCTATCATGAACTTATAAGTAATCAGGCAAAGTGAAATGAGGTAATTATTTTGTGACTTTGATCAATGGAAATAAACACCCTGGATAATTCAAGCCCCATTTCCCACTTTTTCTTTAATAACCTTTACTGAAAAGTCACAGTGGATTTTTAGGTAATTGTCTCAATCTTCTTCCATGTGCCTGAGTAAACACAGCTAATGGGTCTGTTTTACATAATGAAATGTTATGGAAAATTCAAAACATAAGCCTGGCAGGGACTTTCAGAGGTCATCTGGAGCATCTCACTTCCTCTAGGCAGACTTCTTGCAAATCTTTCTTTAAAGAAAAATGTCTGTGTCTAGGTTAAGATTTGCAGGTGACACAAGACTGAGAGATCTAGCAAATATGATTATAACTTAAAACAATATCTAAGAAATAAGGATGATTTCTCTGTATTAGAAAGATGAAATTAACATAAAGAAATTCTGTATTTTCCCTCAATTTTCAATTGCATATGTAGAAGCTATAGAATAGGAATGGGGAGAAATAACAAGGTATAGCAAAGAAAGATGGTGGCTAGATAGAATGTACTGTGGCCATGTTTGGAGTATTAACTCATGTGTTGGGTCCTACTTGACCTGAGGCATCTGCTGGGCTCCGAAACTGGCAGAGAAATGGATGATCATCGACTGCTTTAGAGACCAACAGTTCACTGAAGAGAACAATGGTGCCATGTACTTAGCTTCTGTGTTCAAATAACACTAACTAGAGAGCAGGGCCTTTCTTTTATACTCTTCTATATAAAAGATTTTCTCAGCTATAGAGAAGTAGAAGAGTTTCGGGAGAAAAAAATAAGTTAGGACTAGAAACGTTGTGCAGATCTAGGAGTGAGATATTCCCCGTGAGATCCAGAGGATAGATAAAAAGAAAAAAAGAAAACAAACAAACAACCCCCCCCCCCAAAAAAAAAACCCTGGTGCCTTAATTGTCCTTTTGGAAACTGAGTATACTTGAGATTGTTTATTGTAGTATTCTTTTTGTTATCTTAACTGTAAGCCAAGAATTATCCTTTGCCCCCCCTTCACCTAACATTTGGGAAGAATTTGGGAGATTGTCTAAATCTACCCTTAATTGCGATTCTTCTGCATTATGTGTTCCATCCACCCTACTCCCACTTTTGTGGGGCCAAACCACTGTTGATTTTATTCCTAATCTTGTCCTAAAGTAATGGATAGCAGAGCTCCTAGTTACAACTTTTTCTTTATTGCTACTTGCATGACATGTATAGAACAGGAATGATCATAGGGTGAGCTTCTATTGTCTTAATGACTAAGGTTAAGAGATCTAGCAAATATGATTATAACTTAAAACAATATCTAAGAAATAAGGACCCATCTACTTCTTTTCAGAACACCACTAGGCAAAATTGCACAGTTATATCAGACTTGCCTGGATGGATGAATTAAACGGAAGAGAATATTTTAGATTTGGTTTTTGCATTCCCACAGATTTGCTTTGACCCTGAGTCCTAATCATTTGCTCAGTAGAGAGCTCTAGTTGCTTTCTATTTGCCTCATCTACTAATGGTGCCACCTGTCTCAGCCCTTCTGGTGAGGTCTGAACTTTTAGCACAGCTTCCATCATGCCCACTAACATGGAAACCATAGTGACTTTGGCACCCAAGTATCGCCTAACTGGACTCACAGAGACTACCTCTTCACACCACTTTCCAATTCAGATAAAGTACATTAATGCTGGAAGTGAGATCTGGTTTCCCAGAGTGGCCCGGTACACAAGTGGGAAATGCAGAGCAAATGTAGAAAATTGATACTCTTTGGAACAAATTGAACTTGGACCAACATGGCACAGGAACTTTAAAATGACTATATTGAAACTCTACTTCCTTTTAATCCATGATTCTCTTTCTACCTCATGTTCAGCAGATGAATTTTTACCTCCCACTTCATGGAGAAAATTCACTAATTTATTCTTGATTTTTCAGATATCTGAGAGTACTCATCACTGGCACTTCCTTTTAGGGCTTAATAAATAGGAACTACATCATATGAGCACATCTTCAGTTTAATATTTACCAAATAATCTACAAACTTGGTTACATGCGTTCTTATCCTGCTTTATATTTCCTTCTATTTCATTGATTGTAGCTGAGACCCATGACCACACTGGCTGCAAGACAGGCTGGGAAGCCAGTAGTTGAAAGACAAATGGGATTGTCATGATTGACTTTGAGCAATATTCATTGTTTGGGACTTAGTACATTGCCTCTCTATATAAAATCATGGATTTGTTATCAAGAAAGCTTGTAGAAATGTCCCTGTGCGTAATAGCCAAGAGGAATCTTTGGCTGAAGACTTAACATCCCTATTCCATTTTAACAGCATGACCTAATCATGGCTCAGAATCATTGTTCTACTCACCCTGGCCCAGTACCATCCATATATTTCTCCAATGTTAGTATTTTGAATCTTCCAAAGCATTAAATTGAAAACCCTACAGTAGAAGTCAAAACTCCAACAGATCCTGACTCTCAAATGAGAAAGACAAATGTTTCGGCACATTCACTATCAACTACTCTTCTTGTAGAAGAAAAAAATGCTTTCTCAGGAGTTTGAGAGGTTCTTGCAATTAGACTGTAGAGCAATTTCTAATGATGATGTAATGAGGAAATGTTTTAATATTTCCTCAATTTAGTAAATCCTTTTTTAAAACAATTTTATTTATTTATTCATGAGAGAGGCAGAGAGAGGCAGAGAGAGAGCAGCAGAGACGTAGGCAGAGGGAGAGCAGGCTCCATGCAAGGAGCCCGATGTGGGACTCAATCCTGGGACTCCGGGACCATACCCTGAGCCAAAGGCAGATGCTCAACCACTGAGCCACCTAGGTGTCCCAATTTAGTAAATCCTTATATGCCACATGTCTTGTTTTTCCTCTGTAACAACCAATTCAGAACTAGGCATTGTGAAATTGTGACTCAGATTGAGGCAAGACCTCCACCATGATTTTCTGTTAATTTTAGGAACCACAATGGCTCATCCTCAAACTGTCCTTGCTGGCTAACTTGATGGCATGACCCAAGCCCTACTAAACTCAGGGGCCTGAGCCTTTTGTTAACTATGTTCTTCTCAGGTTGGGTTCACTGTATTTTTATTTACTTTCAAAATTGGGCAAAGTACAAAAAGGCACAATGAGGATCATCTAGATTCCACACATATTCCTCCCCACTCCCACTGTAATGGGCAGCCTTTTATAGGAACATTTCTTTTAATGATCAGGAGCAATTACCCCTGCCAAACAGGACACCTTATTCTCCTGATTGTCTTGTCTTTTCTCTTCTATGCCCCTGAACAACTGGCCAAGATATTCGTCACTGCCATGAGCATATATATATTCTCTCTAGATTCACTGCCCATTTCATGGGCACCCTTCCAATTCATAGCCAGTGGCAGTTTTAACAATTTAAAGGCCACTTTGTGCCAGAAGCTGTGTTCCATCTGCCATCAGGGCTCCTCATTGTCAGCCAGGTGATGAATGATAAGCTCCCAAGTCCCAATTTATCAGTTGCTTATTGGACCACTACTAACACCAGTGATCACAGGTTGGTTGTATTTCTGGAAGGAGATAGACACCAAATGGAGTTCAAAAGCCAAATTGCTTACTAGGAATTAACAGCTGTGAAAGGAAGGAGGAAGGAGTCAAATTTGGCAACTGAAAAAGTAAATTGCAAGGGAGAGCTGACGTAATCTTACTAACCCTGCAGGGAGCACTTGAGTGAGTATAGTCCACCAGAATTAAAATGGCTGGCCTTTTAGTCTTACCTTACTCAGTTAGCAACCTGCTCCCAAGAATAGTGTGACTTTAGACAAAGAGACTCCCATTGTGGCCAACCAGGAAGGAACTGACAGCTGTAGATGGTGGCAAAACACATTCCCTTCAGCTGGTCAGTAAGCTCTTCTTTGAAGGAAATCCAGTGGTGCATACATGCTTCTGTCATGGTTGGTGGGCAGAGAAAGGTTTCTGTTGAGAAAAGGAAGAGAAGGGAATGTTTAGGGAACATAGAATTTTTTTTTTCATGAATTGAAAGTTCAAGAGGATAAAATCAAGGATCTAGGAGAAATAATGGAGTAGAAATTTGGGTCAGGTCAAAGAAGTCCAGAGCATTATGGGTATTAGAATACAGGAGAGCATAGATACACAGAGATTTACGGTTTGGAAGGTGATGAGGAAAATAGGAACGAGGAATATTGTCTACTGCCCATAGTCTAAGCCATCTAGCCTCACAGATTTTAATTGCAGCATTAAAGGGAGGTATGTCAACATTAAAGGGAGGAATAGCATGTTCTGTTTCCTCCCCATCAAGAGGAAAAATGGTAGCAATAAGCAGCTGTGTATGAGTCCATGATTCTTGGTCCTGCATGATTTTGAAACTCAGGCCTGGGTGCTAATGTTTCTATGTCCATATTTTAATCCTCTTAGTTAACTTGGAAAGACTTAAGTCTGAGACTTAACAAAGCTGGTCAGAGCTGATGAGATAATGTAGAAAACATTTGCCATTCTCACATATAGCATAAGTTAGCTCTCAGAGCTTAATTTTAACACAGGGTTTAATTTAACATCTCTTAGGTCAGCAACTAATTCATCAGAACTAAGAGGAATAAACAGGTGCACTCTTCTTTGTAGTAAAAAGTTAGTAGTAAAAGTGTTAGCATGCACTTGTAAGCAGAAGCTGAGACCGCTTGGATGTTTGGCATATAGTTTATAGCCTGAAAAGAGGTTTTCCTTGCTCCTTTCAATTGTTAGGATATCAAATATTCTACATACATGTGTGTATATACTTCTAAGAAATAGTATAGCATTTTATAAATTTCCATTCTTAGTTAATAACCTATAATTTATTCCTATGTCAATAAATATATGTTTAAATTATCACTTTTAATGACTACTTGTATTCCCCTATATGCTTTTTGTCATAATTAACAAGTCTTTTGCATTTGAGCACCTATTATACTATTTGATTCTGTATTAAAAAACAGTTTTTTGCCCTTGCGGCAGCCTCAAAAAAAAATCAGTTTTTGGTGAATCTCCTAGTCCTTTATGGCTATGGACTTACACAATTATTTCTTTATATTAAATTCCTAGAAGCAGAGTATGAGTCAGAGAGTCTATATCTTGTTACCAGATTGTTCTCCCAGAAAGCCATATAAATTTATATCACAGTTAAAACCATGTAAGAATGGTTTATACCTTCACCAATACTGTATTCAGTCATTTATTCATCTGTCAATCTCACAGTTGAAAATTGTATCCCCTTTTAGAATGAGGTTGACTACTTTGCCTTGTTTTATTACAGATTTCTTTTCTTTTTTTTTTCTTTTTTGTAAAATTGCCTCTTTGTGTTCTTAGTCCATTTTTCTATATGCATTTTTGTCCTTTTTTAAAAAAGCATTTTATATATCAAGGACATTTAGTCTTTGTCTCAATTGATGTATGTCATGTTACCTTTTTTGCCATTTTTTCATGTAAAAGTTTCTATTCTAAGTCAACATTTTAATTTGAATTTTTCAAATTCGAGTCTAAGTCCTTTCTTACTTCTAGCTGTGACTTTGTTTAAAAAGGTTTGGCACATTCTCATATGAGTAACCAAATAAATTTCTTTCTAGTACTTTTACATTCATTTTTCATAGGTAAAACTTTTAATATACCTGAAATGTGATTTAGTGCCAGCTGTCAGGAAGGTATCTGAACATATTTATTTCCAGTTAGGTCAGCACTTGACCCTAGCATTTTTAAAAGAATTTATCCTTTCTCTTTGATATATAGTTGATATGATTCTGGTTTTGAATCTTATATTAATTTATCTCTATATTCCACCCTTAGAATCCTACTGCCTTAATTATTATGGCTATATGATAATTTATACCTTAGAGAAAGAATAGTTATTAATGTTTTTCATATTGTTTCTTCTTGATTTTGCAAAAATTTTGTAATTTTTAAAAATTATAACTTGAACTATCTTAAGCAAAAAGCTTTGGGCTCTTCGAATCCAAGAAAGTTTTGGCAACTTTGCTTTAAGAAAAACATTAAAAAAAAAAAAAAAGAAAGAAAGAAAAACATCAAGGCAGCAAGGCAGTTCTCTTATTAACAAGGAATAGAAATGCCTTTCCTCCCAACTTATGACTCTGCCTCTCTCAACACATCAGGATCCTGTCATGATTCCTATTCTCAAGGTGGGAAATATGGCTGCTGGCAGTTCAGGACTTTTATGTTGGGGCCTTAGCCACCAGATTAAAACTAATCTCAATTTTTGGCTTTGGGTTATTGGAATTTTTTGACAAGAGACACAGTAACTCAGCCTAGCTTAGGCAGCCACTATTTTACATGGTTCATGCAGGAAAGTGCCTTAAAGACTTTTAAATTCTTGGCAGGAAATTTGGTAATGATTTCTGTAATTCAGTAGTAGGTTTGCAAATTATAAATAGTTTTGAAATTATGGTTAGAATTGTGTTTGGTGAAATATTTTGACAAAGGAAATACAAAATGAGAATGGTTTTGTTTTCTCTTATTTTCATGGTGTAGTAAACATTGCTATTGAGTTTGCTGTTTGAAAAGTGGATCTGCATGAATGGCTTAAAAGCTTGAAATGCATGCTCTGTATTTGTTAGAAAAGAATATTTTTGAACTGTGTAGATTTGGTTTATAACCCAGCAGCTTTTTATGACAATGGGCAGCCATGACTTGGCTGCATCAATCAGGCATCCAGATTCTATCTATAGTAGACAAAACATTCCTTACATATAAAACTGAAAGATAGAGGGAGGAAATAAAGAAGTCGGCCTTTTAATATTTTATTTTACTCCTATATAATATAATCAAGAAAATTCAGTTTTGTTTAAATTAAGCCAAGGAGTATGCCTTAATCATGATTCTCATTTTTACTGTTCATTCCATGATTCCCTTATCTTCAGCGAGTCCTTTCATGTAGCCATCATAGGATTAATTTATGGTCTAGTTTCTTTTTTATCTTTTTTCTTAAATTATTGAGCTCTCCTCCTAACCTGTCAGCTGCTTTAGGGCAGGGACTTTCTTATTTCTCTGTAAGTACTTAGAAGCTAAACATTGTGTTTAAATGTAAGTTGGTACTCCATAAATGTGTTTTATAAATTATTTTATAAATGTGTTTTATAAATATTTGAGTTATAAATAACTCAAAAGATGAAGAGAGTGGGGTACCTGGGTGGATCAGCTGGTTAAGTGTCTGCCTTTAGCACAGGTCATGATCCTGTTGTCTGCTTCTCCCTCTGCCCCTCCCAACCCGCTCATGCTGACTCTCTCTCAAATAAATAAATAAAATCTTAAAAAAAAAAGATGAAGAGAGCATAGAAATACCAGAATTTATTTATTTTTATTTTAAATTAAAGAAATATGAAATGCTCATGAACCTCATGAACCTGTGTGTCATACTTGCACAGGGGCCATGCTAATTTTCTCTGTATTATTCCTGTTTCAGTATGTGTGCTCCAGAAGCAAGCATGAAATACTAGAATTTAGAGTGGAATAGAAACTAGGTTATTAATTTTTGTATGCACAATAATTATATTTTACATAATTGTATTTCATATGAATTTTCCTTAGATCTTTACTGTTTTCTTTACTGTAGTTCTACCAGTTGTCCATATTCTAGACAAATTATAGATAATATAACTCATATTTTCTTTTTCTATTGAACTGAGACATTTGTTCCTCCTTGAGGTAGTTTTATTGAATTGGAAAACTAAATATGACTTGTTAATTAATAGATGTTACCTATGGGTATTATTTCATAGTAGAAGAAGAGTTTACTGAGATATAATATATAAATAATATAAAATTTGACTACAAATCAAATGAGTGAACAAGTTGAGGCATCTAAAATATTGTGGTGGTCTCACATACCCTGCAAAAACAAATGTCTTCAAGATTAATAGTCTGTGATTTTGAAATGTAGATCCATTTCTGAAGTGAAAATAGATCATCAAAATACACTTTATTTCTAATAGTTTGAATGGGGTATCATTTGTATACAATGAACTGCTTATGGGTACAGTTTGGTAAGTTTTGACATGTGTATACAACTGTAAAACCATCTGTCATCCCCAAAGTTTGTTCATGCCTGTTAAGAATTCTTTCCTTCTGTCCTTCCCATGCCATCATCTTCCCAAGTACCCACTTACTTGCTTTTTGTCACTAGTGATTATGATTAGTTTTCATTTTACACAGTTTTATAGAGATAGAATCTTGCAGTATGTACACTCTTTTATTTGATCTGGCCTTTTTCACCCAGAATTATTATTTTGAGATTTATCCATGTTTCTTATGTATCACAAGTTCCTTTTTTCTTATTTCTGAGTTTCATTCCATTGTATGGATATACCACCATTGATTTATCCATTTGCTTCTTTATGGATGTTGGGGCCATTGCCAGTTGTTATCCATTACAAATAAAGTTGCTATGAGCATTCACAGACAGTTATGGAAGCTAAGTGCCAGAAATCAGTTTTACTCAGCTAAAATCAAGGTGGTATCAGAAAGTCCTGTTCCTTGTCTTTTCCAGCATCTAGAGCTAAACTTCTTGAATTCTTTGGCTCACAGTCTTTTCCCCTCCTCCATCTTCAAAGCCAGTGGCATAACATCTCTCTCTGACTCTGCTTCCCTCACATGGCTGCCTTATCTTCTATGGTCAAGGCTTTCTCTGTCTTCCTCTTATAAAGAACATGTGATTGCATTTAGGGTCCACCCATATATTCCAGGGCAATCTCCTCATCTCAAAATCCTTAATTTGCCTCACATCTACAAAGTTCTTTTCTTTCTTTCTTTCTTTTTTCTTTTTTTCTTTTTTATGGCTAGAGATTAGGACATAAATTTTGGGAGTGCACAATTCACCTACCATATCATTTCTTATTTCTTCTTTCTTTGCAAATACTTTCTTCCAGTGTGGCTTGTCTATTATCCTAAAAGTGTCTTTTGAAGAACAGAAGTTTCTAATTTTGAGCCTAAGGTATTAATTTTTTCTTATATGGATCATGCTTTTGGTGTCCTGAGAAATCTTTAACAACCTAAAGTAGTTAAGGTCTTCTCTTCTTTTTTTTTCAAGAAGTTTTATGGTTTTAGAAATTTACATTCAAATCTATGATCCATTTTGAGTATTTTTCTTATATGGTACTAAATATGAATCTAAGTGCATTTTCTTGCATGTGAATTTCCAAATGTTTGAGCACCTTTTTTTGAAAGCCTATTCTTTCTGCATTGAATTGCCTTTGCAGCTTTGTCAAAAATGATTTGTTTATGTAAGCTTGGGCCTATTTCTGAACAGCTAATTCTACTCCATTGATATAGTTGTCTATCTTGAGGCCAAGGCCACACTACCTTAGATTTATAGCTTTATAATGTGTTTTGAAATCAGGTAGTGTAAGCCTTCCAATTTTGTTGTTTCTGAAGATTTTTGGCTATTTTATGTTGTTTATATTTCCAGGTGAATTTTCAATGTTTGTCAAGTCCTAGCCAAAAATAAAAAAACAAAAGGAAAATCCTGTTATGATTTTGATATGATTGCATGAAATTATAGATCAATTTGAGAAGAAGTGACATGTTAATAATGTCAGTCTTCCTGACCCATGAACAAGGTATATCTTTCTAATTATTTAGGGCTTCTTTAGCTTCACTCAGCAATTTTTTTTTTAATTTTCAGAATTCAGGCATTTATTCTTCTGTGTTATTTATCTGTACCACATACCATTAAAGAAAATAAGGTGATGACACACAATATCAAAACCTTAAACTTCTTTCTGTATTTCTCCAAAAATATATCTTTTGGGGAGTATTTCTATTGTTTTAAAACTATTTCTGTCAATATGTCCTTGCCCAAATAGAGTACACATTTTCTTATCCTTTATTCCCACAGCATTATACACACTATATCCTTGATTCCCACAGCATTCCCACAGCATTATGCACATTATATATGTGTGTGTCTGTGTGTGTGTATTTCTAATTTATCTTTACATCACATAATTGATGAAGTTAAAGAATCTGGCAGTTGGGATCCCTGGGTGGCTCAGCGGTTTGGTGCCTGCCTTTGTCCCAGGGCGCGATCCTGGAGTCCCGGGATCGAGTCCCACGTCAGGCTCCCGGCATGGAGCCTGCTTCTCCCTCCTCCTGTCTCTGCCCCACGCCCCCATGTCTAAAATAAATAAATAAATAAATAAATAAATAAATAAATAAATAAAAGAAAGAATCTGGCAGTTAAAGTGTTTAACAACTTCTTCAGTTCACCTTTACTGCTAGTTGTCAACAAAGGCACGTGTAGAAGTAGGATAACTATCTTTGAATTATGGGACCCTTGATTGTATTCTGGTAAATAAGCTTTGATTTTTCCTCTTTTTTTAAAGGACTGTGAACTAGGACTTCAAGCAATTTTCCAAGTACAAGCATTCATTATTTTAGAAAATATAATGAAATTTCTAAATATCATATCAGTACTTAGTTTCAAGTGTAATCACCAGAAGGCGCAAGAGCTAAACATAAGTGGCTTTGTGGTCAAAAGCCTGTAGCACTCAGGCCCAGTGGGCTCTATTTGCATTTCATTCACAATATAATAGTGCACAGAAATGCATTTCTGTATCTGCTCTGCAGTTCAAGCAGCATAAAGTAAAAATTTTCTTCTCACTGGTTCCCAGAAGTTATCACACAAAAAGCCCATAAGAATTACCATGTTACTTATCAAAGGGCAAAGCCCATGATTATGGTCCTGTGGACTAGTAGCTGGTTTTAAAGGCACTTATGTGTATCATACTTCTAGTTTTATTACGATGTCAGTTTTTTTCCCAAAGAAACAAGATAAATGGAAATGGCTAGTGGCTAATTAGTTTAAACTAGTTAAATAGTACACTTTCAACTGATTTTAACAAATATTCCTAACATTTGTCTCTTTCAGAAGCACAGTGTTAGCAATTAAGCCGAGTTGAATATTTCAGTGTGCCCGTAGTTGCAAATATGATGCCATCATGCAATTTGAAAAGATCAATTCTTCTCACCAGAAATGCTTTGTTTTATAAATTTCAAGGTAAATACCATTTTAGGTCGCAGAGTCTTCTGATTTTCCAGGTAATATTGATTTCATTTCTAGGGCAGAAAGCGACTGTCCCTATGAGTTGACTAAGCTTTTTGTTGTCAAAGGTTATTACTATTTTTACACCACTCTGGTATGCCAGTAAATGTTTCTCACTTCATTATCATGCCCAGGCCTTTATAATATCGCTTAATACAGGATGAAAATATTTATTCACTTTTGGTTTGGATGTTTCTGAGCATGAATGATTGTGGGGAATCAAATGTAGTTGTTACAAGGGTTTTCACTGATGAATAACAAAATCCCTCAGAGCTATGGGTACATGGATTTTTTAATAGGTGCATTTAGTTGATTACCATCAGCCATTTGTAGTATGTTCCAGTTGCTCGCCATTAACTGACTTAAAAAAATAGTTATTAAGCCAAGATTTCTCAGACTTTCTGAGCAAGACTGACTTCTATTTAAATATAAATTCAAATTTATAAAGTATTTTAAAAATACTAAGTGATGTTTTCAGCATTCAGCTTATTTTGGAGTTAAGAATTGACTAACTTGGATAATTTGTTATGTTGCTTTTTTACCGAGTTAGAAATAAGTGTTTTAAATATATGGCAGAAAACCTACCTCAAAGGAACCTAAATGACCTATTATTAAAGAAACTTATTTTTAATAATTAGACACTGCTTTTGTTTACATGTATACTTCAGAGTGTCTCTGAAAAACTAAATTCCCACATTTTTAGCTTCCTAAAAACAGGGATGGACTTGTTCTAACCAGCTTTACTTGAGTTTATTCCTAAGTTGTTTTTAGGGCAAATGACTTGAATCACTGTGTTGTTCCAATTGATAGTATATGATGATTTAACCCTCAGAACTCCAGAGCTGTGTACTTTGGCTTTACTCCAAGTCACCATGAGATACACATAGGGCATACTTTGTCTTTGCTGAAATCAGGAAAACACTGCAATTTCAGAATATGTGATACCTGCTCCAAAATAATAAAGTGGCCTATCTGTTGCCTTCACTCGTGAGCCTATAAAGTGTTCCCCATGGCTCCTTTAAAACTAAATTGGGAAGGTGTCCCGTCGGTGGGTATTCATTTCTGAGAGTATTGATATTAATATGTGGATTCATGTGCTGTTGTTATATTCATTTTAAAAGTAGATTTTCACAGGAAACTAGCAATGTTTCAATGTGAAATCTATTGCTAATTTCACAGATAATTCTTTCTTGTCTGTACTTTTTCTTTGAGCATGCAAAATTGAAGACACAATTACTTATTTGTACTCAAAGTTACTAAGCAGAGTTTCAAGTCAAGAGCTTCCAGTGTTAAGCAGTCTCTTTTGTCAGCATTTGATACAAACTGCCTGAAAAATAAATTTTAAGATTAACTGTGTTTGGAAGCACTTTTAAAAGAAATCTTACAGTTACATATATAACTATCAGTGCTAAATCAAAGGGCTCGTTTTGCTGGAGGAGACAGATCTGAGAGATAACACATAAAGCCTCAGTGGTAACTCAGTTTGACATAAATAAGGCTTCAAAATGTTTAAGTTCAGTTTCACTGACTTTTCAGTCTACAGAACACCAAGTAGTCTATTTAACAAATTATTTCATGATATTTTTCCAATGTTTCAGTGGTGAGAAAACTAGTGAACGAGAAACATTTCTTTTGAAATTAAGAAAATTTGTGGGTTGCCTGGATGGCTCAGCAGTTGAGCGTCTGCCTTCGGCTCAGGGCATGATCCTGGAGACCCGGGATCGAGTCCCACATCGGACTCCCTTCATGGAGCCTGATTCTCCCTCTGTCTATGTCTCTGCCTTTCTTTCTCTCTCTCTCTGTCTCTCATGAATATATGAATGAAATCCTTTTTAAAAATGAAATTAAGAAAATTGAATTGAATATATATATTAGCATTTTGAACTCCCAAAAAGCTATTTCTTTCTTTCTTTTTTTTTTTTAAGTTTTAAGAGTATAAACAAAAATTGACTTGAATGGAGCAGTGACAAACTGGAAGTGACTGGAAGTGATTAGAATGCTTCCAAGATAAATATTTCTAATTTTCTGTTTTTAAGCATTTATACATAATCAACATTTTAAATAATTATAATAACTGATATATTTTGGGTGCTATATTTTAAAACTATCCTAAGATTATGTGGGCATACGTAGATATTTGTGTGTATGCATACACACAGGTATATAGTATATCATATAGATATCACATATCTTTTGATCATTTTGAAAATCAATTCAGAAAACTTAGTTTTTGAATGTGCTTTGATGAATACTATAGGCTCATAAATAATAATTTATGTACTTATATGTGTGTTTAGGTACATGCAGTAAATATGCTTTGTCTCAGAGGGTTTCCTTTTAAAAATATATACAAATACATAAAACTAACAAATTTGCTTCTAAGGAGCATCATATTTTTAAAATATATTAAAACATTAAAAATAATATGATAAACCATCACTCCACTTATTGAATATGTGTTAAATCCATTTCTCAAGTGAGACAACAGTGAATTTATATGGTTTCTCCATGATCTGTCATCTAATAATAATAATAATAATAATAGAGGGAATAAGTTTCTGTTCAGTGCTCTGGTTTTCAGTCCCCAAATATCTGGATGACTTGTGTTCAGGGTTTCAGTATCTGAATAGGGGGCTCTACTTCCTTATGAAAATATCCAAAAGAATTGACCTCATCCTTCATCTTTCTGCTCCTGGAGACTCTGAGCCTAGCATCAGTAGCCAAATTAAATTCTTCAGGCCAAGAGGAATAGTCAGTCCTCGCCGGCTTCCCCCCAACAATCTTGGACAGACTTTCATCAATCAGGAAAGCGGCATTACAGATGCTAAGAGAGAAAGGATTTTATAGAAAAAAAATCAGTAGTGTCTACTAGATGAAGAAACAAAATATACGTTGAAGCAATAGTAAAATAATTAGTATCGACTTTAAGACAGAAAATATTTTTTATGTTTCAATTTGTTTCTCATTAAGAATCAAGTCAATTTATTGGGGGAAGAAATATATAGTTAACAGAGATAATCTACCTATTCATATTTATTTATTTTGGCACACAGATAAGAATGTAGTCTTTTTGGGGATCCCTGGGCGGCACAGCGGTTTGGCGCCTGCCTTTGGCCCAGGGCGCGATCCTGGAGACCCGGGATCGAATCCCACATCGGGCTCCCGGTGCATGGAGCCTGCTTCTCCCTCTGCCTGTGTCTCTGCCTCTCTCTCTCTCTCTCTGTGACTATCATAAATAAATAAAAATTTAAAAAAAAATTTTAAAAAAAGAATGTAGTCTTTTTGGATTTTATTCCCCAATAATTATCGATAGGTCTTTAAGCTAACTGAAAAAAAGGCAATTCCTGGGAGAATTAAAGTCTTACAAGTGAAGACTCCAGACCAAAGAATCCATGAATATATATACTTCCCTGTATTGCAACAAAAGCTATTGTTGGCAAAAGCAATTTTGATATAGACAACTCTTTTCCCCTTTATTCTATTAGAAATTTTTCTCTCTAGGGATTTGAATCTCAAAGGCCTAAAACAAAAGTGAAGAGAAACTTCATTCTTTCTATATTTCTGTCTTTTCTTTCTTCCTTCTTTTCATCCTTAACCATCAAATATTTATGTTCTGTGCACTGGGCTAGGTACCAGGGAACAAGATAAATAAGACACAGTCCCTACTAATATGGGCCTTATCATCTAGTGGGAAAGATAAAAATAAATAAATACAAGAAATAAAGTACCGTAGGCTTTTTGATAAAAGCATGTACCTCTAGGGAAAAGAAAAGAAGCAGTTGGTTATATGTGGGGAGATCTGACCAGTCTTCATAGATAAAATGATGGTTGCAATGATTGAGTTTGTACTCACCAAGCAAAGTGAGAAGAGTATTCCATATAAAAGCAGCAGCACAAGAAAAGTAAGAGTCTTGAAATGATAGGTGCATGCAGTCTGGAGTTTACAGAAAACAAACCTATAGAAGGATTTCTTGTTTTATTCTGTTTTATTAATAGAATCATGCAGCCATGTGGAAGGTGGTTTGCAGAGAGGCCTATGCAGATTGAAAGGGGTGAGGAGAGACTTTTTCCACAGTCCAGGCTGATAAAGATCTAGAGACCAGAGCAGTTACAACATCAAAAAAGATAGAGGAATGAGCACAAAATGAAGGTAATTCAAGGGGCTTATCGAGAATTGTTTTAGGAGGCAAGCAGCCAAAATTCTCTACTTCCTTATAATAATTGGTTATGTATTAGTGATCCTTTAATTATATAAAAGATAAGAAAAGGTTTTCTCTATAGTTCCTCTGTATGGCAGGGTTTTTTTCAGCAGTCTCTCTCTCTCTTTCTATTACTTTGTCTGGTTATTGCTTGTATCTAACAAAGTTTATGCTGGGAAAGAGAGTTTGGGCCATTTGGGGAAAAATATTCATTTCTTTGTATATACATTTATTCATTCAACAAACATTTATATAGTACCTACATTGTGTCCCTGGGAATGTGAAAAGAACATGACCTGATCCATGGACTGGACTTGGAGATTTCACAGCACAGTGGGAAGAGCATATGGGACCCACTACACCCTGCTCGTTTCCATAATGGAGGCATGTATGAACACAGGGGAACACATAAGAAAGTAAATGCTTGAGGTCAGACTTGAAAAATGAATAATTTGCCATGGGGAAACGGGGCCAGATGGAATGAATGCATTTTCTATTCAAAATTTCAGACAAGTAAGGGGGGACCTGGGATATCGAGGGAAGAATAAACGGTTCAGAACAACCTGGGGAAAATGGTGATAGATGAAACCATTTAAAGTAGACAGGAGCCAGCCTAAGGAGGGGTCTTCAAGATGAAATATCCAAGAATTATGACATTATTGGAATTGCATGGACAGAGAAAAGAGAAGTAACTATCATTAGTTAACATGTCCTGGCTCTGTGATGAGTGCTCCTAGTATAGTATTTTGGCATGGTGCTCTGGGAAAAGCAGTTTTGAAACTGAACAAACTTGAGTGTAGACCTCAAATTCTTTTTATTAAGTTTTAGAATTGGGCCAATTAAGTTGTTCAGACGTCTATCATCTTCATAATGTTTAACACGTAGGTCACGTGGACATTACAAAGAACTGATATTCACTGCAAAGTATATGATATGGTAGGTGTAGCCATATTGTTACTATGACTAAAAACTATGAGAGCTGAAATTCAAGGCCCTGCTTGATTCCAAAGAATGCACATGCCACAGGCCTTAACCAGTCAGAATGTCATAGTCCTTGGACTGCTTTGCTTAACAGTTGGGATGTGACTCATGCTGACCAAGTTAACCCTGAGAGTTACATGGAGATCTGGTCAAACAAATTTTCTCTGCCCCATTTGGAGCCCTGGGAAGGTAAATCTAGAGGTAAATCTTGTCACTGTTTGCCACCATGAAGCATGGCCAAGAAATAAAGCTAAAATAGGAGGCAGAGTGGAAAAGTGACAGTAAGTCCTAGGTCAGCTGTACCTAAAGTTAGCTCCAGCTATGTACTTTTTTGGTAAAAGAGCTAAACAACAATAACCACAATAATAAAAATAACTGCCCTTTTGGCTTGGCCCAGATTGAAATAAACTGTCAGTCCCTTATATCCAAGAATACTAATAAAGTTGGAATTAGTAACATAGAGACTCATTTTGGCATAGCAGTAATGCAGGGATAGAAGGCTTGTAATCAATAAGGGAAAAAACTAAATTTTATGAGACGGTTCATGTAGATTGCTTGTTCTAGAAGCTAAACTAAAAGGAAAAAAAAATCTTAAAGGAGAAGGTACAGTGGCTAGAATGGAGACCGTTAAGGAAGTATTTATTCCCAAGAGGGGAGAGACTTGAGTGTGTTTCTAGCCTACAAAAATGAGGCCAGTGGAAAGGAAAAGGTTGACAGTACTGAGAAGAGAGGGGATAATTAATGGAGGAAAGTCCAGGCAGAGACAGGATGTGATGAATATTTCTGTTGCCATGAAATCTCTAGTAAGATCGAGCGTCTGCTCGGATGATCAATTTGACTACGTGTTCTTTTTCTTTATTTATTTAAAAATTGTTTTAACGTCTTCACATCTAATTATATTTTTATGTCTCCTCTAATCTCTCTGACTTTCCTCAATCATATGAAGCATTCCAGTACCCCACTTTCCCACCAAAAACACACAAACAGAACAAAATTAAAACTCCCTGTTCAAAGTGGCGGAGATTTTCACAGCCAAAGAATACCCCAGGATAACTGAAGGCCTCAAACAGAGTCATTTTTGCAGGTTTTTTAGATTTTCTCCATCGTGTGTGTGTGTGTGTGTGTGTGTGTGTGTGTGTTGGTGAGGGGGGGTTGTCTACAGTTTTGTACAATCTGATGCACAAAAACAATGGAAAAGAAGATTACGTCAAATGTATGAAAGCAGTGGCAGGAATCCAATGGGAAAGACATGCCCTCCACATTTGGCAGGAGGAGTACAGGGAGGCAGTGGCTTTGTAAAGTGATGAGTCACACTTGAACAGAGGCTCTGGAGGGAATTAGTTCAAGAGAAGGCTGGAGAGCTCCCTGAAATGTATGAGTGCCTCAGGCCATCAGTGATGTGTGTGATCACAGGGAGACAGAAGAAACCCTGAGGTCTTCGGCCCTTTACTCTGGAACCAGCAGAGGAAAATATCCCTAGCTTCTTGTGTCTCTCTGTGCTGTGTAGAAAATCACTGCCCTTTTGGGAATTCTAGTGGGAAAACAGTTCACGAGCACTTTTTAGAAAAGTTTATATTGACCCAAAATATATAATATAGCTTTTCAATATGGTAACTAGATGACTCTCAAGGAAAGATTGATCTGTTCAAAGGTCACTGGGCCACAGAATTAATGAGCTTAAGACAGACTGGGTGAGAGATGGTTGAGAGAGAAGAAACCTGTTTGTTTGACTCTGAATCATTCAGCAAAAATGAGCAAGCATCAGACTGGCAGCAAATGATTAGCATATGGGCAAACCTCCAAACAACCAGGCAAAGAACAAAGCCAAATTTTCTTTTAAAAATGTACCTATTGACCACTACAGTAAATAACAACTGTCATGTATCAGGAATCAAAAGGTCTCAATTCTGGGATTAGGAAACTGCTCAGTATTTAATGTCTTAAGCAGGGATAGACTATCTTTTCACAATAATGTTAAAAAGAAATACAAATGTATACATAAATAGCATCTATTCTCCTGATCCTGTTTGTGGTACCATTTCATGCTAATCAGATAACTTTGAAGGGCAGTAGCAAAATTTCGATTTTACAGCAATTAATCACATTTCCAGCTTGTGATATGGAGTCATGTGACTCTTTGTTATACTCTTGGGTGTTCAGATATGACCAGTGAATAAAAGGAGGTTAGGCTTTCAGAGGCTGAATAATCAAAGTGTGACCTAAATCCCCACAAATTGGTTTTCAAGTGAAGTGCCATGAAATCAATAAAATGTTCCAGTAGATAATGCAACTGAGTTTGTCAATTGGTTCATGAAGTACTGGTTCATAAAGTAGAGCACTTTGTTTCTAAAGCATTAAGTGATAGATCAAGGAACACAGTGTTGGTTCCAGGCCTTCTAAAATGGAGCAAGAGCTGCGGGGTAGAGGCAGTTGTGCAATATTGTCAGAAGACAGTCTCAGAGTGTGCCAAAGCATCAGCTAATTTCTAGCTGTTATGATATAAGGCTTACTTTTTTTTTTCATTTTGAAAGACCAAAAGTACTTGAAATGAGAGAGGAGCGAGTACCCTCCCAGTTCTGGGAACTTTGAGTGAAAGCACAAAGTCTGTACCACCCAACTGTGATCAAATGACTTGAACATTTCATTCTTCCACTTTCATTTTGCTTCAGAGAGTAACCCCAACGCAAAATTAATGTAGAACAGAGTGGAAATGTCCACACACTGTGAACATCTCACCATGTGACTGGAATGACGTCAGTAGAGCCACTAATCTGAGGGCCTCAGTGACCTCTGAGGGGATGTCCTATGACAGCAGTGGAGGTGAGGTGGCTCATTTGGCTTTGACTTTTAAGAATTGCCTAAGAAGAGTGTTCTTTGTCTCTTGCCATTTGAAAGGAGCTGGGAGCTGTAGGTTTGGGAGAGCTGATTGTCTCTGGTCTTCCCTTGCATAAAAATTCTTGGCCCTTTGCCTGGTTTACTTTATACTTGGTGTTACCTCATTTTTCTTATTTTCCTCTGGTGTGCTGCCTTGAAGAGCTTTTCCTGAATGTGACTTTTCTGTCTCTCCCTTCAGAGTTGACCATGCAAAAATCTAACGAAGCACGTCAAAGCACTGCCCTCAAGAATGTGATAATGGTGACTTTTGCCTAAGTATCACAGCCCATTATTAGTGTGTAATACTTCTGAGGAGGCCTTTTGAAAGAGTCCAATCTGATATAGTTTCCCCATTCTACAGACTGAAAATCTGAGGCATATTTTTTAAATGGAAGAAAGTAGCAATTATAATGGTCAGGTGTCACAATATTACAGTAAATTAAAAGAGCTGAGGATAGCATCTATTCTGTGCCCAGTCCTTAAATTACATATTTAAGTAGTATATTAAGCATTCATTTACATTAAGTAGTGCATTTTATTACCTATCCTCACAAAAGTCTTTTGTGCTTAATAGGGGTTATTAACTTTTTCTTACAGATGAAGAAACTGAGGTGAAGCTCAGGTCACAGGAAATCCTCTGACCTGATAAAAAGATTAATCACAGTATAGGAAATAGGATTGAGGTCTTCTGTCATTGATAGAATGAAATGCTGTCCTTTACATTAGATCACATCATCTGTTTCTGGGTGTTTACTTTGGGATAGACCCAAAACAATTAATAATACATATATTAGAATTTCCACAAATAACAGCATAATTTTACATGATGTTATGAAAGCTGTAGGTAAGAGGTATTATCATACACTGTGGAGAAAAATCTAATTGTAAGTTCCCTGAAAGCAGAACCCTATATCCCCAACAACTGGCACAGTGGCAGATAAGAGGTATTCAATAAATAGTTGCTGAGTGAGTGGAGAATAACTTAACATTGACAAATTAAGAGGGAGCTTACTAGTGGGGACAAACATTAAAAAAATAAAGAGACAGCATTTGTTTATAGGTGGGATTGTAAAGTGGCAACTTTTCAGCTTATCTTTGAGGCCCACTGATAAAAAAGAGAATCCCAGTGAAGCCTTTTGAGAAGAGGTAAAAATGTGGTCTGAGAAATGTTTTCGAATTTAAATATGTATATCACACCAAATTCATCTATACACAGAAATTTCACTAAACTTACCAGTGGATATCTCTTTTTGGATACACTCAGAATGGCCTTATGCCCCTAAGAATTTGTTAGTTCCTCCAATCAATAAAAATGTTTTAAGTGCCTGTAATTCATGGTTCTCAAACCTGGAGATATAGCTGTAAACAAAACGAAGAAAATTCTTCCCTCATTTACCATACATTCTAGGGTAGGAAGAGAGAATAAACAAAAAGTTAAATATATACTCTGTCAAATGGGGATAACAATAAATAAAAAGAAAACAGGATATGAAGTGCTAGTGTGTGTGTGTGTGCACGCACGCACGCACACACATGTGCAGGTGCAGTTTAAAATATAGTAATGTGGGGGATCTCTGGGTGGCTCAGTGGTTTGGCACCTGCCTTTGGCCCAGGGCGCGATCCTGGAGTCCCAGGATCGAGTCCCAAGTCGGGCTCCCAGCATGGAACCTGCTTCTCTCTCCTCCTGTGTCTCTGCCTCTCTCTTTCTCTCTCTATATCTACCATGAATAAACAAATAGATAAATCTTTAAAAAAAAATAAAATAAAATATAGCAATGTAAGAGCATCACACATAAGACTATATCTGACCAAAGATATGAAGGAGGTGAGAGAGATGAAGGTACTTAGGATGTGAAAAGCATTTTTGAAAATGGACTAGTAACAAAGTCCCAAAGGAGGGAGTGTGCCTGTAATGTTAGGAAGAAAGCTGGTGTCAGGACAGGGAGCATGGCACACAATAAAGTCAGAGAGGAGGATGGATATAATAAAAGGCCTTATAGATGATTGTAAAGGCTCAAAATCTTCTCTGCACAGGAAACCATTAGTGGGCTTTGAGCAGAAGAGCAACATGATTCAATTTATGCTGTATAAGGATTACTCTGACTGCTTACTGTATTATGAATTGACTAGGGGCAAGGGTGGAAGCTCTTAAAGTGATCCAGGTGAGAGATGATGATGGTTTCCTGAGATATTAACAGTGAAATGGTAAGAAGCAGCTATAATCTGAAGATATATTTGAAGGCAGAATTGCTAAGCTTCGTCAAGGAGCTAGATATGGGGTAGAAGGGAAAGAGATCTGTCGAGGATCATACGATGTTTTTTGGTTCTGAGCAACAGGAAGGATTGAGTTGCCATTTACTAAGATGGGAAGGATTGTAGGGTGAGGAGGCTCAGGAGATGAGGAATTCAGTCTGCAAATGTTAAAGAGGCCTTTGGATATATGAAGCTGGAGCTCCGAGGAGACATTTCCGTATGGTGCAGAGAGTGGAGGGTCATAGCTTATAGATGCCATTTCATGCCATCCTGAGATGGAATGAACTCACCGGAGCAAATACTGTTTATTTCATGATTAAGCATAAACAAGAGTCTGCACTCCCATGTTTATTGCAACATTCACAATAACCAAGATATGGAAATAACCTAAGTGTCCATCCATGAATAGATGGATAAAGAAGATGTGATATATTATCACATCATATATATCACATGCGCCATTAAATATATTGCATCATCTATATGTTGCATCTATATAACCGCATCATACATGTATGTGTGTGTATATACCACATACACACACATGCACGTGCACAATGTAATATTATTCAGCCATGAGAAGGAAGGAAATCCTGCCATTTACCACAACATGGATAGATCCTGAGGACATTATGCTAAGTGAAATAAGCCAGACAAGGAAAGACAAATACTGCAAGGCATCACTTATATGTAGACTCTTAAAATCAAAACAAAACAAAACAAAACAAAAAACAGTCTAAGTCATAGAAGCAAAGTAGAAAAACGGGGTGAAGGCTGAGGGAAATAGGCAGAAAGGGAAAAAAAAAACATCACATAGAGTACCTGATGAAGTAGAAGAAAAAACAGGAGAATTCAATATCTGAAAGCCAAGTAATAAAAGTGTTCAAAGGAGGATTAATTAATGCTGCTGCATGTTGCTGGAAAACCGTGGAAGATGAGGATAGAGAACTGATCAAAAGTTTTAATGATGGGAGATTATTCATGACCTCAGCAAGAGCTGTTTCAATGGAGAGATGATTCCAAAAAGCTGAACTGGATTAAATAGAGAATGAAAAAGAGGAATTGAAGGTAAAGATAAATATACAGTTCATATTTCGGTAGATGCAGAGAGTTAAGGAGGACAGAGGTGATTGGAATAAGGAGGGAATCAAATTGCATACCCTGATGGCATGAGATTCTACTCTGGGTGGATTAGGGAAGAGAAAAGGAGGAATGACAGGAAGTGTCAACATGAAGAGCCCCTAGTAGCCTCCATACTTAGATGTAGTAGGATGTGGGAGAGAAGCTAGCCATCACTCTAGGGGGTTGAGTAGGAATCCATACCATCAGGAAGGAGGCAATTTTTTCAGTTGGAGTAAAAAAAGGTAAATAGAAACTTCAATGACATTTTTGAAGATATAGGCCCTTTAGCACAGAGGGCTTAGTAAGTGATTTTAGGGGCTGGAGAATGGTGGGAAATGAAGTTAGGTTAGGAGATAGAGCCATATGGGTTTGGGATCTCAGAGATGGGTAATAACCCAGGAGTCAAGGGCTTCTTGTGAATGGCATAAATAACATTAATATATTTAAATTTAATAGAATTAAATTGGATAGTCTTAAAGCAAATTATAGAGATAAGGTTGTTAAGGGTATAGGATATGAGGGAAGAGGAGATGGGAGTATTGCCCAAAGTACTAAGAACTCTAGGTGTTCTATTACGTGATATCTCGAAATGCCAAATGTTTCCTTCTCTTTAAGGGTGGGTTATTTTTAGGCTTTTCCCTGACTCTGATCTTATGCTGTGCTATAAGAGTCATTAAATAAATATCTGTTGAAAAAGAGTATAAGAATGAATACATGATTCCAGAAGATGATAAAGTGCTGAATGAGACTTCATTCTAGAGGAGATGAAATGAAGTTATTTCATCAACTTGTGGTAGACTAGGACTGCTAGTAAAAACAACTAGAAAAGCCATGTAAAATGATGATCTGTTTGATGATGTCAGAGGCTGTTGAGGAAATAAACATCGGCGGTAATGAGTTGGGTGGCTAAGATTTGGAATGGACCAGTCATGTCTATTTTCTCCTTAGGAGAATTAGGACAATTCCTGGATTCTGGGACTGCATAGGATTGAAGATAGCAAACTAACTGGTGTTTGATGTCCAATAGTTCTTGAAATGTCTGATGATTTTCCGTTTTCTTGGATGTACAGTCACCTGAGCGAATAACCAGAGGTGCCTTTGGGAAAGAACTAAAGGACAAGCCACAGTATACCCTTCCATGCTGTTACAGGGTTCCTCCTCCTTTGGCTCTCCTGGACCCAGTCAGTAGGTAGGTTTCAAACCTGAAAGTTGTCTCAGTTCTGAAAACCAAGCAACCATTGTCTCATGTCCCTGCTATACTGTTTCTTTTATCTTATAATAAGATAGACTTTGACAGTTTTGAAATATGATTGTTGGTATTTCTGTGTTTGAGGCAAGGCATCAGATGTAGTATTTTAAAACATTAATAAAACTATGTGCATGTTTGTATGTTGGAAAGGAATCTGGGGGAAGGGTTCTAGGGATAGCTGGTTCCTTAGCTATGGTCTTCCTGGGAAAACCTGGGGGTAAAGATTTTAATTGTTTCTCTTACTCCTTTTCTTGAATGCAAAGTGGCAATGTTATATTAGCAAATATATTAGAAAAGAAAAGCATCAAAGAGATAGGGTATACTTGAAATCTTTTGAATATATTATTTATAAAGCAAACCATACTAATTATAGTTAACATCACATTGCATTGCTGAAAATCCGAACTCCAGTTTTAGGAGTTAAAAATTATTTGCTGTGAATGTGTTTTAGATACTTAAATAGTTTCTCCAGTGTTCTAGTTCTGTATATTATATATATAATATAATGCTTTAAAAATATATAATACATATAATGCTTTTATAATGTTATATATATAATCCTTTTTAAAGATTTATTTATTTATCTTAGGGGAGAGAGCAAGAGTGCACAAGTGAGCACATGCATGGTGGGGAAGGGCTGAGGGAGAGGAAGAGAAAGGGTGTTTTTAAAAAATTGTTATTTAAATTCAATTAACATGTAATGTATTACTGGATTCAGAGGCAGAGGTGCTTGATTTATTGGTCTTATATAATACCCAGTGCTCATTACATCACATGCCCTCCTTAATGTTCATCACCCAATTATGCTGTCCCCCTCCCTCTAGCGACCCTCAGTTTCTTTCCTATGATTAACAGTCTCTTATGGTTTGTCTCTGATTTTATAGTATTTTATTTTTTCCCCTCTTCCCCTCTGATCCTGTTTTCCTCCTTAAATTCCACATATGAGTGAGATCAATGGTAATTGTCTTTCTCTGATTGATTTATTTTCTTTAGCATAATATCCTCTAGTTCCATCCACGTTGTTGCAAATGGAAATATTTCTTTTTTTTCTTGGATGGCTGAGGAGTATTCCAGTGTGTGTGTGTGTGTGTGTGTGTGTGCGTGTGTGCATGTGTGTGTGTATCACTTCTTTGTCCATTCATCTGTCGATGGATATCTGGGCTCTTTCCATAGTTTGGCCATAGTGGACATTGCTGCTCTAAACATTGGGGTGCAGGTGCCCCTTAGGATCACTACATTTGTTTATCTTTGGGGTAAATACCCAGTAGGGCAATTTCTGGGTCATAGGTTAGCTCTATTTTCAACTTTTTGAGGAACTTCTGTACTGTTTTCCAGAGTGGCTGCACCAACTTGCATTCCCACCAACAGCATTCCCCTTTCTCTCTATCCTCTCCAACGTCTGTCATTTCCTGACTTGGTTAATTTTAGCCAATCTGACTGGGGTAAGGTAGTATCTCACTATAGTTTTTAGTTGTATTTCCCTGATGCCAAGTGATGTTGAGCACGTTTTCATGTGTCATTGAAACACGTTGAAATGTGTTGGCCATTTGCATGTCTTCTTTGGAGACATGTCTATTCATGTCTTCTGCCCATTTCTTGATTGGGTTATTTGTTCTTTGGATGTTGAGTTTGGTAAGTTCCTTATAGATTTTGGGTACTAGCTCTTTATCTGGTATATCATTTTCAAATATCTTCTCCCATTCTGTAGGTTGTCTTTTAATTTTGTTGTCTGTTTCCTTTGCTGTGCAAAAGCTTTTTATCTTGATGAAGTCCCATAGTTCATTTTTGCCTTTGCTTCCCTTGCCTTTGAAGACGTGTTTAGCAAAAATTTGCTGTGGCCGAGGTCAATGAGGTTGCTGCCTGCATTCTCCTCTAATATTTTGATGAATTCATGTCTCATACTTAGGTCTTTCATCCATTTTGAGACAGAGAGTCTTAAGCAGACTCTGAGCTGAGCACAGAGCCCAAATTGGGGCTCAGTCTCACAACCCTGAGATCACGACCCTGAGATGAAACCAAAAGTTGAATGCTTAACCATTTGTGCCATCCAAGTGCCCCATATGCTTTTTAAAGTATTTTTTTGGCAATTTATCAACTTTTATAGCTGTTGATTGATATTTTATTGCTATACAATTGCTATCTTTTCCTATTTTCAGCAGGAAAGAGTATATATTAAGCATTATATTTTTCAGGATAACAGTGAGAAATTCATTAACATATGTCAAATTTCTTTTAAAATTATGATTTCTTATTAGCAATAACTATCACTTATAAGTTTTTAATCCTCACAGCAATTCTGTGATATAGATCTTATTCTCATTTCACAGATGTAGAAATTAAAAGTCAGTGTTTAATACCAGCTTAAGGTTACATGCCTATCAGTGGAAGAGTCAGGAGTTAAAACCATTTTGGAGCATACATATAGCAGCACTTGGTTATTCAATCAAACACTAATCTAGATTCTTCTGTGAAAGAATTTTGCAGATTTGATTAAAGCTGCTAATCAATTAAATTGATTGAACAGGAGATTATTTTGTATGGGTCTGAATCAATCTTTGGAAATCCTTAAAATATGCTCAGGTCTTCTATGAGTTAGAGAGCCCCCCACTTGTGGTCATAAGCCTCTACTCCTGCCCCTGGAGCTCCAGCTGGCTCATGACCTTCTTTCCCTGACTTCCTGCCCAATAGGCTCCCTCCAGTGTATAGCCAGTCCCTACAAATACATAAACAAAAAGGCATATATCTGTTATTATCTCCCACTGGTCTCCTCTGGTTGAACCTTAACTAATACTCTTGCCTTCACTGCAAATCTAATACTCCAGCCTGAACTTTATTCAAATTCAGAATAGAAATGTGGGGAGGGAACAATGAGTGTAAAAATAGGGTGGAGGGAGAGAGGAGTCAAAGCTAGAGTCTTTATTATTGTATCTTTATGCCTTAATGTTGAAACACAGTTTCTACAAAGAATTATTTTCCTGTCATTCAAATGTCTCATGTTCAATGACTTGTCATGTCTAAAATTGCATATTTAATTTTTCACATTTAACATTTTTCAGGGTAAACCCCTGAATTTGAATCTAGAAATTTTGAATTACCAGGGAAAAGTTTTGCTGCTCTTAAATGTGTACATGAGAATTCTCCACAGATTTATGTAAACAGTACTTTTCTGCAGAGCACTCTCTTATAACCTGCTCAGTAGTATCCAAGCAAAACAAATTTCTCTTTTAATTAATGAATATTAGAATACAAAATACCTAGAAAATACTTTTATAGATTGAATGTTTGTGTCTGCCTCAAATTCATATGCTGAAGCCCTAACCTTTCAGTGTGGCTGTATATGGAGATGGAGCCTATATTATTATTTTTTTGAGATTTTATTTATTATTTGACAGAGAGCACAAGCAGGGAGAGCAGCAGGCAGAGGGAGAGGGAGAAGCAGGCTTTCCGAGGAACAGGGAGCCTGACATGGGGCTCAATCCCAAGACCCCAGGACCATGACCTGAGCTGAAGACAGATCCTCAACTGACTGAGCCACCTAGGTGCCCTAAGAGGGAGCCTTTAGAAGAAGTAGTTAGGACTTCTACTTATGACCTCATTTAACCTTAATCCAATAGAATTCATTTCCTTATAAGAAAGAGAGACCAGAGTGCTCACTCTCTTTCAGTAGATAAGGAAGAGGTCATGGGAGTCCACTGTGAGATGGTGGCCACCTGTAAGCTAAGAGGACAGGCCTCAGAATAAAACGTATCTTGCTTGGACTTTCCAGCCTCTGCAATTGTGAAAAATAAATTACTGTTTTTTAAGCCACCCAGTCTATGATATGGTGCCCTCAGCAGATTAAGAAAAATACTAAACATATATATAACATTTTACTAAAAATTATTAATAAATAAATTGTATGTTCTTAACTATCCCAAAAAGCATATACTACAAAAAAGTTTTTTAAACTTTTGATTTTCATAAGACTATCATTTTAAGCTATATTAAGTGTATACAGATAATGTAGTAAGCATAATAAATTTGGAAGAAAAAAATAGTAGGTTTTGTTATTTACAGCTTTCCTTATTTTTTTTAATTTATAGCTTTCAACATAGGATCTGTCTGCTTGTCAATCTTTGATCTGAATAATGAGGGAGACTGTAGATTTCTGAGGTTATTAGCTGTGTTTTTGCTGTGTGTCTTGTAAAAAGCAATTATACATATGATCTGGAGCTCTCACTAAGAGAAGGTAATGAAGAAAAAAGACTCAAATCATCCCTTTCACCTTAGGAACCATATAAAGTTCTAATCAAGTTCCAACAGGATGGAGAATCTGAAAACTTGAACTCACTTTTTTATATACAAAGAGGGGTGAAAAAAGTAACTCCTAAAACTAAAAAGCAAAATCCAAGTTAATTATAGTTTCATAAAATAGTGTTCCTATTCTAACTTTTATCCTTTAATCTGAAAACTATCTCTGACTTCCAGAGTGGTTAGGACAGTTTCCATGACCCAAAATTATATTAAAAAATGTTATTAAGATTTAATACGTGAACATATAAGAGTATATATGGAAAAATAGTTGATTAAATAGAATAAACAAGAGAATTGCTTAAAACCTAAATATGAAAATATTTAAAATGGATTTTCTGAAAAACTCATAATATTTATGATAAATTCGCTTTTTGACTCATCAGCATTACATTTAAAACACATGCATGCACACACATACACACTTTCAAGCTATTTGACTTTTTTTTCCCCCAGAAATAAGATTTTTCTAAAGTCAATGATTTTTTTTTAAAGTTGTAAATTGTCCTCTCTGAGAGTAAGCCCTATTCATAGGACAATCCCCCTAAACTGAGAGGGAGATTTCTGTGTATCTTGCCAGACTCCCAAAAAGCAATGAATCATAATTCCCCCAAACTGGATTTAGATGTGAAATCTAAAATTCTTGACATTTGAGTGGACTTGAAATTCCCATCCTCAGTCAACATTCTATACTTTGTTTTCTTTAAGAGAATTTACTACTTTTATTGATAGTTTTTTTTTTCAGATAATATAACCCCAAAGTGCAATTTTAAAAGAGTTAAATATTCTGCAAAGTGACTAACCATCATACCTGTAAAGTTATAAAGAAAAAATCCGGTTGTGCAGTAGTACTAGCAGCTTCCCTCTTCCGTTCTCGGACCCGGTGCACCCCCCCCCCCCCCCCCCATGCTGAGCTGCTACAAAGCCCCTGCCTGCGAGCTCATAGGAGCTTGGAACTGTCGTCACCCCTCCGACTCTCACCAGGGGGAAAAATGGTTGAAGCAGATCGCCCAGGAAGGCTTTTCATTGGTGGCCTCAATACAGAAACAAATGAAAGAGCCCTTGAAGCACTATTTGGCAAATAAGGACAAATAGTAGAAGTTCTATTGATGAAAGATCGTGAAACCAACAAATCAAGAGGATTTGCTTTTGTCACCTTTGAGAGCCCAGCAGATAGATACTATGGATTCAGCCAGAGAGATGAATGGAAAAGTCCTTATATGGAAAAGCCATCAAGGTAGACAAGCCACTAAACCATCCTTTGAAAATGGTAGACATGGACCACCTCCACCTCCAAGAAGCAGAGGCTCTCCAAGAGGTCTTAGATGTGGAAAAGGAGCAAATGGAGGAACCAGGGGACCTCCCTTGCGTGGAGGGCACATGGATGATGGTGGCTATTCCATGAGTTTTAACATGAGTTTTTCCAGGGGGCCACTTCTAGTAAAAAGAAGACCACCACCACGAAGTGGTGGTCCTCCTCCTGAAAGATCTGCCCCTTCAGGACCAGTTCGCAGCAGCAGTAGAATGGGAGGAAGAGCTCCTGTGTCACACGGAAGAGATAGTGATGGAGGCCCACCTCGAAGGGAACCCCTGCCCTCTCGTAGAGATGTGTATTTGTCCCCAAGGGATGATGGATATTCTACTAAAAACGGCTATTCAAGCAGAGATTACCCAAATTCTCATGATACAAGAGATTATGCACCACCACCAAGAGATTACACTAACCGTGATTATGGTCATTCCAGTTCACCTGGTGACTACCCATCAAGAGGCTATAGTGATAGAGGTGGCTATGGTCGTGGTCGCGACTATTCAGATCATCCAAGTGGAGGTTCCTACAGAGATTCATATGAGAGTTATGGTAACTCAGGTAGTGCTCCACCTACACGAGGGCCCGTGCCATCTTACGGTGGAAGCAGTCGCTATGATGATTACAGTAGCTCACATGACAGATTTGGTGGAAATCGAGACAGTTACCCAAGCAGCCGGAGTGATCTCTACTCAAGTGGTTGTGATCGGGTTGGCAGACAGGAAAGAGGGCTTCCCGCTTCTAAAAAGGGGTACCCTCCTCCACGTGATTCCTACAGCAGTTCAAGTTGCAGGCACCAAGAGGTGGTGGCTGTGGAGGAAGCCAATCTGATAGAAGGGGAGGCAGAAGCAGATATTAAAAACAAAACAAAACTTTGGATCAAAATCCCCGTTCAAAGAAACAAACAAAAAAGCGGAACCATTTCTGTCAACTACCCAAGGACCACTGAAAGGGAACATTGTGTTACCTTTTTAAAATTTCCTGTTAAGCTCCCCTTCCATAATTTTTATGTTCTTGTGAGGGAAAAAAGTAAAACCTGTTTAATCTTATTTGACTTTATGACATTGCTTTCAATAAGCAAATGTTAAATGTGTTAAGACTTGACTTGTGTACTAGTGTTGTAATTTTTCAAGTTAAAAGTGGCCACTTCCTATATCTGATTTTTCCCAGTAAATGAGGCAAAGCAATTCTAAGACCTTCTACAAACATCTAGCCTTCTAAAATGGAGAGGTGAATCCTTCTGCTATACAAACAAGCTAGCTACTAGAGGGTGGTCGGGGTATGCTACTCTTAGGATTCCAGAGTGTCTTCAAATGGAAATCTCAATGTTCTCAGTAATGAAAAACCTGAGATCAGAGGCTTAGGTAAGGAAAGTGCTACTATTCACCCAGTAAATCCAAAAAAGCAAATGGATAATTCTAGCCATATTTTGCCTTTCTGACATTTCCTTGGGAATCTACAATGACATTTCCTTGGGAATCTACAAGAACCTCCCTTTCCCCTCCTCCAATAAGACCATTTAAGTGTGTGTTTAAGCAACTACAGAATACTAAATAAAAAGTTTGGCCAAAATCAAAAAAAAAAAAGAAAAGAAAAAAATCCTTACTAAGTTTAAGCATATGAAATTAGAGCATAATCAAATAATGGATGAAACATTTAAATGACAATTAAAAGTTTAAAAAATAATTATGAGTATCCAAAGTGATCTTCATAAATTATATTTAAAAAATTAATAATGGCTATAACAGGGATTATAATGGTGATATCTGGGTCTTTATATGCAATTAATTGCATAAGATATATAACTGGTAATTATTCTAATGCTCTTTATAGCACCAAAAATATAGCAATCTTTGAAAGGGTTTAGGGGGAAAAAATCTCATTTTTTAGTGAACTACATAAGTTCAGGGAATTACATATCTATGGAATCTTTAAATCTCAGCATTGCAAAATATATCATGTTTATAGTTATTAAATGAGAAGCAAGGTGAAATACCAAACTCAAGTCCTAGAAACAAAGTGGAATAATTTGTTTCATTTATAGTTTGTGAATAGGTTAAAATTTAATGTTAGAGTACTCCTAAGAATTCACATAGTCCACCATATAGATTATTTATGCTTATTAAAGAACCTATGTATAATATTTATTAAATGTATTAAAACATATATGTTTATATTTTTTCTTTTCCTTAATCCTTATCACCTAGTCAGTCCATTCCCCCACTCCTCTCCCTTCTGATAAACATCAGTTTGTTCTCTATAGTTGAGTTTGTTTCTTGATTTGTCTCTCTTATTTTTTTTCCCTTTGCTTGTTTGTTTTGTTTCTTCCACATTTGAGTGAAATGATATTGTATTTATCTCTCAGTTATTTCACTTAGCATTATACTCTCTAGCTCCATCCATATTGTTGCAAATGGCAAGATTTCATTCTTTTTTAAGGGTGAATAATATTCCAGTGTGTGGAATACCACACACCACTCTTTTTTCTCTATTCATCAGTTGATGGACACTTGGGCTATTTCCATAATTTGGTTATTGTAGGTAATGCTCTATAAATATCAGGTGCTTGTAGCCCTTCAAATTAGTGTTTTTGTATCCTTTGGGTAAATACCTAGGACTGCAATTATTGGATCATAGGATCATTCTATTTTTAACTTTAGAGGAATCTTTATACCATTCTTCACAGTGGCTACACCAGTTTGCATTCCCACCACCAGTGCAAGAGGGGTCTTCTTTCTCCACATCCTTGTCAACACCTGTTGTTTCTTGTGTTACTGATTTTAACCATTCTGACAGGTGTGATGTGGTGATACCTCATTGTAGTTTTGATTGGCATATCCCTGATGATCTGTAAAGAGCATCTTTTAATCCGTCCATTGGCTATCTGTATGTCTTCTTCGGAAAAATGTTTATTCATGTCTTCTGTCCATTTTTTAATTGGATTATTCATTTTTCGAGTGTTGAGTTGTGTAAGTTCTTTATAGATTTTGTATACTAACCCTTTATCAGATATGTCACAAACATCTTCTCTCATTCTGTAGGTTGCCTTTTGGTTTTCTTGATTGTTTCCTTTACTGCGCAAAAGATTTCTATTTTGATGTAGTCCCAATAATAGTTTGTTTGTTTGTTTGTTTAGTTAGTTAGTTAGTTAGTTTCCCTTGCTTAAAGAGATATATCTAGAAAAAGTTGCTCTGGCCAAAGTCAAAGAATTTACTCCCTGTATTCTCTTCTAGGATTTTTATGGTTTCATGTCTCACAATTAAGTTTTTAATCCATTTGGAATTTATTTTTGTGTATGGTTTAAGAAAGTGGTCCAGTTTCATTCTTTTGCATGTTACTGTCCAGTTTCCCCAAAATCATTTGTTGAAGAGACTTTTTTTTCAATTGGAAATTCTTTCCTGCTTTGTCTAAGATTGATTGATCATATAGTTGTGAGTTCATTTCTAGATTTTTAAAATTCTGTTCCATTGATCTATGTGTCCATTTTTGTGCCAGAACCATACTGTTTTGATCACTATAGCTTTGTAATATAACTTGAAGTCCTGAATTCTAATGCCTCTAGCTTTGCTTTGTTTTTTCAAGGTTGCCTTAGCTATAGTTGAGGTCTTTTGGGTTCCATACAAATTTTAGGATTATTTGTCCTAGCTCTGTGAAAAGTGCTGTTGGTGTTTTGGTAGGGATTGCATTAAATGTGTAGATTGCTTTGGGTAGTATAGACATTGTCACAGTATTTGTTCTTCCAATCCATGAGCATGGAATGTCTTCCATTTCCTTGCGTCATCTTCAATTTCCTTTGAGTGTTTTATAGTTTTTAGAGTATAAGTCTTTTACCACTTTAGTTAGTTTTATTCCTAGGTATATTTTTTTTAAGATTTATTTATGATAGAGATAGATAGAGAGAGACATAAAGGCAGAGACACAGGAGGAGGGAGAAGCAGGCTTCATGCCGGGAGCCCGACGTGGGACTCAATCCCTGGACTCTAGAATTGCACCCTGGGCCAAAGGCAGGCGCTAAACTGCTGAGCCACCCAGAGATTCCCTATTCCTAGGTATCTTATTATTTGGGGTTCAATTTTAAATAGAATGTTTTTTCTTAATTTTCCACTTCATTATTGTTATATACAAATGCAACAGATACTTGTACATGGATTTTATATCCTGTGACTGAATTCATTTATCAGTTCTAGCAGATTTTTGGTGGAGTCTTTCAGGTTTTCTATATATATATGTGTGTTCTGCAAATAAAGTTTTACATCTTTGTGTTCTGCAAATAAAGTTTTACATGTGTTCTGCAAGTAAAGTTTTACATCTTTCATACAATGTGGACACCTTTTACTTTTTATTGCTGTTGTTGTCTGAATGCTATGGCTAGGACTTCCAGTACTATGTTGAATACAAGTGGTAAGAGTGAGCATCTTTGCTTTTTCATGACTGTAGGGGGGAATCTCTCAGTTTTTCCACATTAAGGGTGATGTTAGCTGTGATTTTTTCATAGATGGCCTTTATGTCCCCTTTAAGCCTGTTCTGTTGGGAGTTTTTTTTTTATCATGAATGGCTGTCAAATGCTCTTTCTGTGTCTTTGAAATGATCATATGGTTTTTATCCTTTCTCTTATTGGTCTGATGTACCACATTGATTAATTTGTGAATATTGAACTAACCTTGCCACCCAGGAATAAATCCCACTTGATCACGGTGAATGATGTTTTTAATGTTGTTGAATTTGGTGTGCTAATATTTTGTTAAATATATATTGATATTAAATATATATTAATATTATATTTAAATTTAAATACATGTTTATATTTAATATATATATTATTATATTATATATAATATATATTATATTAATATATAAATATAACACATATAAAAGGTTATGGTCATTATTTCAACCCTTCAATTTTTTTCAAATTATAGTTTTTAAAGGTTAAACACATAACTTTCATATGAAAATGAGTACATGTCAAAATGTATTTAGCATATTAATGAGCAAACAAGGGGTGAAGTTTTCAAAAAAAGTTTAGAAGAAACAGAATTATTTGTAATGACTGAGTAAAAGAATGGTGTGAGAGGACTATGAAATTATACACAAAGTTGAATTAGGTCTTCTGTGGAGAAAAAAAAGTATCTTTGGTCAGCTCCATTTGCATCTCCATAGGGCAAAATTCATTAAAATGGCTATCAGTATCACAAAAGTTAATGTCTACCCCTTAGAGAGTAGGAAACTATCCTAACCAATAGTAAGTAACAAATCCAAAGGTCCAAAATCAGGAAATCCTTGGCTGTGCCTGTTAGACAGTGCTTCAGTATGACAGTATCTCCTGGTGATCCTAAATAAATTCTAGAGATTATTGTGGATTAAAAAACAAAAAGTTGGTCACAGTGTTTTGGCCAATTACAGAGATTTAGCAAAAAATACTCATTGTTTCCTAATAGCATGTTCCACATTAGTTTTAAATAACTCTTATTTCTGTTCTGCAGAAGAAAAGAAAAAAAATTTATCTTCATTAGGTTACACCTTCAGTATCTCTGTATGTGTATGGATTCTACTTCTTCAAGGTTCACAAAATATGCTAAAGTGTTCTCACCAGTGAGGAATTAATTGATCTATCATACTGCCTATGAAGCTGTGATCTTGAAGTACACAGAAGATACAAGACCCATGTCTTGGAGGCCATGGACTCAGATCCCAGACCTAAACTACAACGTTTGTTCTTTCATGGACTTTTAGGTCTCATTATAGTGGATTTATTCTCTAACAGAACATGGTCTTGGCTGTACAATTGATTTCTGCAATGACATCTCAAAAATGAAAATATTCCTATGAACTTATGAAAATAATTATGTTGCATTAAAATCAAAGATTTAATATTTGTTTCTGAAGTATGAGAACCAGTCTTATGGATTTCGTATAGAAAAAAAAATACTACTTAATATTTCATTTCAGCCTGTAAAAGCATAGTCTAAAAAACAGTGTTAGAGATAGAAAAAGACTAAGAGGCTTCTTCATATGCCCATCAAAATTACCAATATCCCATACAAAAGATATATAACCATACAAATAGATTCCTTTATCCACTCATTCTGTTCTGTGTGGTTAATTATTAAAGAAGGGTAATATTATCTATCGAGATACACGTATAACTATGTCATGAGGATTTGATCAGTGTTTCCCCTGAGTTGAGTAGGAGTAGGATGATCAAGCTTTCTTTTTTAATGGAGAGGAGAGAGACACAGGCCTCCTCACCTCTCCTCCTTAAGATGTCTCCTTGTAACATTATTGTCTCAATAAAAGTCTCAACCTTTTGATTTGACAATGCAAATTCTCAGTCCTTCTGACCATTGGAACTGTCAGCAACCTTCAGAATTAGCTCAGGATTGTCTCTTAGATTATCAGGAGGTAATCACAAGTGTATCATGTTCTCTCCCAAGAAGATTTGAGAACTTTTAATTATTCTTTTTCCATTTAAGTGTGTAAATATGTGTGAAATTCTATCCATCCTTTGTAGACATTTTCAGGATACATTCACATGCATGTAAATATGAAATGATTACTCACTAATAAATTTTGCTTTCTCTCCCTCTTTGATACTGGTGTAGAGGGTGTTTTGTGGGTTTCCTGATTGCCAGCAGGAATTGTGACATCTTCTGTAAGTTATAATATGTTACTGCTAACAAGCTGGCCTGCCCTAGTTTCATGGTTGCTGGCAGAACATACAACACTCTTGGGTCACAGACAAGGGATTGTTTATTACTCATAGGAATGCAAGCAGCATGAGCATCATGTTTACATCAGCTGTCCTTGACCACCACTTTCTAGAGGGACCAAAGTAAAGGGGCCAGGTGGATACTGTGCATACAGTGAGTGCATTATAGCTGAAGAACATGGAGTTTAGGAAACCCAAGTCTTTTATAATAGGCCCCCAGGAAGTGAAGTGAAATTTACTTGAAGGTGACACTAACTTTCTTAATCTGGCCTGTAGACTAACTTGTCCCCAACTGTGGATAGAAACACAGTCTTCCAAGTCCATTTATTATACAAATATCCTTGGAAAGATAATCCAGACAAAGACAGCCAGTATGCATGCTTGTAAGACATATAGAAATGAAAAAGATCCTTGGAGAATTGTCTTCCAATAAAGATGAGAAAATATTCTTCACAGTGAGTGCATTGTAAATCTGTGGAGCCTTCCTGAAGGGTGTACAGTTTCTAAAATATATTAATAACAATTTATCCACACAAAATTAACTGATTGATAACCACTATTTCAGTATTCTATCTTAGAAATTATCTAGGGCTGTGGATTGCACAAATGGACCTCTTAGTAAGACAAACTAAAAAGATTTTATGGGAATAATATTAGCTTTTCTAATTAGGAAACTAATGTATGATATTTAGGATGCTCAGATTAACTAGTCTCTTCAAGAGAAAACAAACCCAAATATTATAAAAATACTTTTTACAGTTTTATTGTATACTGATAGGGAAATTATGGATTGCTGTGGATTTTTTAATCCAAAATTAGCACACTGGTCTGATTTGTTCAAGATTCACTTTATTGACATTAATTTAATTACAGGTAAAAAATGCCTCTAGGCTAACAGTTTGGTGAGAAAGGTTTGTTTTTCAAAAAACACATCTTAAAATATCAAAAGTTTTGAGTCTTTATATTCTGGGAATATTAGAATTATGTTTGTGATGACTATTTTTTACTATTTTCTATATGAGAACAGACCTTATTTATTTTTAGAAGATTTTTATCTAACAAGTAAATATCCCCTAAAACAGGAAAATATTTCACACTTACACAATGAGAAGTAAACGCTTATCTCAATTATAGACACAGATGCACACACACTTTGCAGCTTTACTTCACAATTTAGGATGTAGGTTAAAATTCAGTAAAACACGAATCACTGGTTCAGTTCCCAAAGTACTGTTCTTTTTTCCAACAAGCATAAAAGATTTTCTTAATTGATTTGAACTCACAAATAAACTAACAAAAAAGACCAGTAACTGAGATAATCTGTTATCTCTCAGCTATCAGAGAACAAATCTGTGTCTTTACCCATTACGGGTCATTAAATGGTCTGATCATTTAAACAGATTTTCATTTTTTGCTGTCCTATGCCAACCAGAAACAGAACCACATTTAAGAAGTAGAAAATAAGACCATACAACAAGAAATTAAAATGCTAAAGAAACAAGAGTCAATAAAGTTAATTCATTGCTGCTTGGTATTCTTTCTAAGAGGCAAGGAAATATGTGCTTTACTTCCTTGGACATCTCAGTGAAACCTCCAAAACTCTCATGGTTTTTTAGAAGTCCAAAATATAACTCATATAAAGGGAGCACATCAAAGATTCATCAAAGATTCATTTCGAGTGTCCAAACTCGAAAGGAACTTGGGTTCAAAAAATATATATATACATATATATATATATAAAACAGGAGTATTCATGGTCATTAAATGAAAGAATGATGGGGGAAAAGTTGTGAAATTATGTGCAAAACTGGTGTGATGGTTAATTTTATCAACTTGACTGGACCAAGAGGTACCCAGATATTTGATTAAACATTATTTCTGCATGCATGTGTGAGGGTGTGTATATGTATCTGCTACTACCTCAGCAGAGGAAGATTTTAATAATCAAGTGAATAGAAGAACTTGTTCTGTGGATAGTAGTCTTTTTCCTCAGCTACCCTGTCATTGTTCAGTGTGTTCATGAACAAAGTGGCCATGGTGGCAGGGATGGAGGTTATTCATGGGTCCAGCAACATGGACCTCTACCATCACCAACTGTGGAAGGGGCAGTGTTTCATTCTTGCCGGAGGAGACACTTATCCTGGAGATGGATTTGGCTTCCCTGCATGCAGTGCTTCTGCCAAAAACTACCATCCATCTGCTTACAGAATACCTTATCTACCATTATGGTATTCCATACAGCATTGTTCCTGATCAGGGAACTCACTTCATAGCCAAAGGAGTGTGGCAGTAGGCTCATGCTCATGGAATTCCCTGGTCTTACCATATTCCCTACTATCCTGAAGCAGCTGGCTTGATAGAACAGGGAATCACCTCTTAAAGACTCAATTACAGGACCAGGTAGGTGGCAATAATTTGTAGGGCTGAGACAAGGTTCTCTGGGAAGTATATACAACCCTGAGCCAGTGCTCAGTGTATGTTCTTTCTCCCATAGACCTGAATCAAGGGGTAGAAATGGGAGTGGTACCACTATTAATCCTAGTGACCCACTAATAAAATGCTTGCTTCCTGTTCTTGCAACCTTTTACTCTGCTGGCTTGGAAGTCTTGATTCCAAAGGGAGAAATACTTCCACGAGGAGACACAACAATGATTCTGCTGAACTGGAAATTAAGTCTGCAGCCCAGCCACCTTAGACTCATCAGGCCTCTGAATCAACAAGCAAAGAAGGGAGTTACTGTGCCAGCTGGAAAAATTGATCCTGACTACCAAGGGGAAATTGGATTACTATTCTACAATACATGTAAGAAAGAATGTCTGGAATACAGGAGCTCTCTTAGGGCATCTCTTAGTATTACCCTGCCTTGTGATTAAAGTCAGTGGAAAACCACAATAACACAATCCAAGCAGGATTGCTAATGGCCTGCACCCTACAGGAATGAAAGTTATAAATACCAGCTCTGACCATATGACCAATTACAGGAGTAAGAACTGTAATAGTCATGAGCTTTCCTCCTGGTTTTGTTACATGTTTTTTTGTGTGTATACATATATATGTATATATATATGCATATATATAAAGGTATTTTCCATATATATTTTTTTACTTTCCTCACTCTTATTTCCTTATCATGTAATGTAAGATGTATTGACTTTATATCATAATATTTATTGTTAATTTTACATCAAAATATTGAAATTATGGGATAATGAAGAGAAGAGTAAGCATCACTTAAGGACTTTACCTTCTCTTCTGGGGAAAATACTAATTCATTTCTGGTTGTATGCAGGAGGGTTGTATGATCTTAGATGGAGTATGGGACCTGTTTTTATTTGGAGAAGAAGTGTAGTTTAGGAGATGTTTATGGATACCATGTTAAGATGGTGATTTCATGTGTCAACTTGGGTGGACTAGGTGCCTAGATATTTGGTTAAACATTATTTCTGAGTTTGTCTGTAAGGATGTTTCTGGATGAGATTAACATTTGAATCAGTTGACTGAGTAAAGGATGTTTCTCTCCCCAGTATGGGTGGGCATCATCCAAAGAGTTGAAGGCCCAGACAGCATAAAAGACTGAGTAAGAAACAATTCTTCCTCTCTGCCTGTGTCTCTGAGCTGGGACATTGGTCTTCTCTTGCCTCTGAACTTGGTCTTCAACTGGCACTTACACACTCTCTTGGGTCTCAGGCTTTCAGACTTGGACTGAAACTGCACCATTATCTCTCCTGGGTCTCCAGCTTGCTGACTACAGATCTTAGATTTCAGTCTCCATAGTTGTGAGCCAATTCTTAATAGTAAATCTCTCTCTCTCTCCCTCTGCTTCTCTGTGTATGTCTCTGTATCTCCATTATGTTGGTTCTTTCTCTACAGAACTCAGATTAATACAACTAATTAATGCCATACAAGGCAAAAATAAACCAATAAACAACTAAAATTTTTGAGTGATAATACTCTCTATGGAGAGGAATAATGCTTCTTAACGTGAGAAATTCATTTTTAAATTCATTGCTAATTTTTATTAGCCAGGAAAAATCTGCATTGTTATCAGATTTCTACAAGTTAGTTTAAAACCTTTACAGAGCTGTAAAATAGCCTAATTAAGAGCAGATGGCAAAACAAAACTGGATAGATACTTCTAGATAATTAGATAAGATTTTAATATAAAAACTGATTTCTTATTCGGTTTGATCCAAACTGTCCCTAATGGAGGAAAAATGTCCACAGTAAGATAATTCCTTTTTAATATTCAAGTTATATTATCAATGTACACTTTAAGCTGGATATTTCTGAAAGTTCCATGAGCATATATTACTATGCATATCAATAGTACACAGCTCTCTAGGTTACAGCTTAGACTCTGGAAAATTAGGTGAAATATCTCAAAGGTCTACAATAAATTAGCATTTTCCTATGTCATCTATCCCCAATTCCCTACTGTTCCAAAAGCTTAAGTTACATTAAATTTTACAAATGGTATTCATTTGTGAAATTGTAAGATGGTCCCTGTTTATGAGTTAGAAATTCAACATTTAAATCCACATTGAAGAGTCTCCAATTCAACAAATACCACTAGTTACATTCATACAAATTCAAACAATTTTTTTGTTGTTCTCCTCTTTTGTCCAAGATGTTCAATTCCACCAGAGCAAGAGTGGAACCCTGACTATATCTTATTTTTAAACTACTCTTTTAAAATGTAAAATTTTAGAGGTTTTCTTTTTTCTGGAAGGAAGAAGATGAATTATAGATTTAGACATGAATTTCTAAAAATCATAGTTAAAAGTTCTAATTTTCTGTGAAGAGCAACACAAGTAAATTTTTGCCCAAATTAGGGGGAGGGGAGTGCATCTTCCTGATCAAATGCAGAATGTGCTTTTGTTGCACTTATTTATTAGTTGCTGACACCATTCAGAGGGACAGGATTACAGACATACAGGATTACAATCCTTACAGGATTACAGGATTACAGACCCACTGCCCCCTTCCTCCCACTGGATGCTTATAATGCAGATTCCCAATCTTTGCTGCAGGTAGAATCACCTAGAGAGTGTTTTATAAAAATATTGATGCTTAGGATACACCCCACACAAATCAGAATCAATGGGGATAGGGCTCACATGTTAGTCTTTTTCAGAACTTCTCCTGATGATTCAATGTTTGAAAATACTGGTACAGTGGACTTCTTAGCTGCCAGCTTGTTTGCTTCTGACCTTTCCTCCTAGGGTTTTCAAATACTTTAAAATAACTGTTACTATAACTTTTAAAAACTAAGAGTCTTGAAAATATACTCATAAAATTCTCATTTTACCATTTTCTTAAGAATAGACATGTTCTTCTGCTAATATTTGAAAATGTATACCTAAAATATATCTTTTAAATATTTTATTTATTTATTAGAGACACACACACACACACTTACACACAGAGGCAGAAGGAGAAGCAGGCTCCATGCAGGGAGCCCCACGTGGGACTCAATCCTGGGTCTCCAGGATCATGCCCCCGGCTGAAGGTGGTGCTAAACCGCTGAGCCACCAGGGCTGCCCATATAGCTTGATAGAATGTAAGCGTATACTCCACATGACCAGAAAGTATATTGTTGATCCAAATGTACAATAAACCAGATTTCTATTTGGTCCTATCGATGGCTTTAATATATATGTGGGTATGAGTGTGTGTGAATTGGTCAGTATTATTTCAAAGCTAACTGTAGTTTTTCTCACAGATGGATGATGTATTTTGGAGGGAACCTAGTTTTGTTGCTGCTAATTGACCTTTATGCAAAGGTAAAGTCAATACCCTGTTCTGGAATGGGGGTGGGTGGTTAAAGACAATAAAGTCCTGTTCTTCCAAGAATCAATATTTAAATGGTTTTGTTTGCTCTGGAAAGAGTTGCTCAAAATCCCTCTTTGGGGGCATCTGAGAGTGGTGGTCTGGATTCTCCGGTGGATACAGTCGTGGTCCTTGTAAGGACAGTTGAGTGGGAGCTTCCTCAGATGAAAATTGTCTGAGTATCTGTCATAGCCTGGTCTAAGAATGCTGAGAGATTTTATATGTTTAATCCAATTTTGTGTATGTGTGTGTTTCACTGTATTCCTTTTTTTCTACCCGAAGCTTTAGTTAGAATCTTGTTAAATCACGTTGGCTAGTCTTTGCCGTGGGGAGTTGGGAACTATTCTGGGATCATGCTGGAATGAAGGACCAAAGTAAAGAGCAGCGATGGCCTGAGGGAAGATGTTTCCAGCCTGCAGGAGATCATCTAGAGGAGAAAGGAGACAAAGTCTGCCATGAGCAACAGAGCACTGGGTAGCGGTGATAACTGGAATAATTCTGGAACCTGTAAACATATCTCCGTGATTCTAGAAATACCTAGGGAGGAGAAAGTGTTCCAAAACCAGATAGTTATTGAGGATGATGCTATTTATGGTAAAGGGAAGGGTGACTCCTGAAAGCTGAAGCAGAGACAACTGGGTTGTAATAGGGGGAAAAAAAGCCAACTTTATAAAATAACTATTCATTCTCTCAGTCAATAAGCATCCATTAACTGTGTTAATAGCACATATTTTTAGAAATTGCATATTCATTAGTTATATATACATATATATACTATGCCAATTATAAACAAATTTTTTCTTTAATGAGATATGATATTAAAAATAAGAACTATATAGCTAAGCATTTTGCCCGGCATGCTACAACTCTACACTCAACACTAGTAAACATTATTCGCAAGGGTTAAGATTTTCATGAGACAATCTTAAAAAAAAAAAAAAAGCCCTACAATATGTACAGTCTTTTGATTCTATTTCATGAAGTTTTTGCTTAATATTGTTTTCACATATAGTATTTCAGTTCTATCTCTGGATGCAATTATGTAGAAGAGATTTGTGTAGGGGTTGATCTGTGGAGAATCCCTTGTAGCAGGATGACAGCGTGATGAGATGAGGTTAAATAGCAAGGGAGCCATGCAGCTGAGGAGCATCAAAGATCAGCATAGGAAGGAAACCCAGGATGTAGAAGCCATCTGGCCAGAGGGAATTTAGTAAATCCTCATAAGGAAATCTAGCTTTCATTAACTTCAGTTACAACCCAGAACAGAAATGTTTGAAACTCTCTTAATAAAAAGAGTGGTTCAAGATTCCAGGGGAGGATATCCTGCAATGATGTCTTTAAACATGCTGGGGATTTCCCCCACCCCCAAATACCTCCAGCTGAAACTGAAAATGAGTGATATTCAGTCATTATGCACACGAGTATATTTTTATCTAGATGAGGACATTTAGAAAAGTGAAATGAAATGGTAACAAAAGTACTTATCACACAATTGGCATTATTGTTGTTGGTGATACCCTATAAAGCTTTGGATGTTCATTTATATTTCTGTTGTTATTGGTTTTTACTCTTACTTTTCCTCCAAGGCTCTTCTTTTCTTTGTACTTTTCTCAGGCTGGTCCAATTTCGAACAGACTTCCTCATTAACATTTCTTGTAAAAAGTGAATAGTTATCAAAGAAATGATAAAATTGAAATTTTCCAAGTTAGAGATTTTAGCTCAATTTTAAATTACATCTGAAGATGTATTCTGATTGAGTGTACAATTAAGGCTTCTTGGGTTCCATGGAAAAGTACATTTTCTTCATTCAACAAATATTCATTGAATGCCTCCTTGTACCAGACACTGTCCTAGATACTTAGAGATGGACAAAAATGAAAAAAAAAATCCTGATCCCATGAGGCTTCTATCTAGTAAATGGGTATATCTAAATTTTTACATCAAAATATTTCTGTTATGAATTGAAACTTCTAAGTACCTCACACAAGAAAGAAGACACACATACACACGCCCCTCTGTACAAAAGATAAAGAATACTGGTGATCCTTGAATTGGGAGTGAAAATGAGTATCAGATTTAAATCAGTTTAAAATAATGTCAGATGACTGGGGGCATATATCCCTGAGAAATTAATGTTTGAACAAAGATGTGAAAGAAATGTCACAGAATGCTATCATGACAGCGTCAGAAGGGGTTAGAGCAATAGTTGCATTTAATAGTTGCTTTTTAGTCTGTATAGGTAGACTCCTGGAAGCTTCAAAAAAACTTCTTGTTGTACCTGCATCCAATCCTTGAGAGAAGTGGAAGCCCTATGAAAAATGGAAGGGCTAAAAATCTATTGTTAGATCTAAACCATCCCTGAGCTTGCTTTAAAGTAAATAGATGTGATTGTGGTTAGTCATTGAGAATCCTGGATAACATCCCAAGTTTTTAAAATAGATGTTTACACATTTTACTTTGGTTCATAATTTAATATAATCAGAATACAACATCAGAAATTTTAGAAATCACAAGAAGTCTTTCAGTGTATATTAAGGGAAAATATAGCTGTCCGGAAGCAAAGAACAATGGAAAAGGGATGGGCCAGAGCATGAAGGGAGAAGTCTCAGGAGAAATATGTTTTGGGAATATGGAAGACTTTTTTGAACATGGAAGGGGAAAATGGGAGATCCAAGTCAAAGCCCTGGTTTTAATCAGAAGTAATATTTAAGAATAAATTGAAATAAATCAACTTTTGAAAATATTCTCTAAGGTAGATCATTTCACTGATGGCAGGAAAGTTTTATAAAAAAAATTCCCATTAGACAAATAGTAGTTTGTAATATGTTTCATGTAATATAGCAGCAGAAAAAATATCACTAAGAACGTCATGCAAGTACATCTGAAAAATGTAACGTTGAATGTCAACTTTACTGTAATAAGAAAAGAATGTCATGCAGAAAAGGAAATAAATTCTCAATTGAATTTTGGAAAATGGGTATGGTAGTTACACTATCAACACAAAATCCTTTTGTTAGACATCACAAACAAATATTATCATACTGTATGTTATTATATGTGTATGTAGTTTTTATCTCAAATACAGAATCTGAGCAAATCCATTCAAATATACACAGATACATATGATTTTTGAATTGGTAACATACTCACATAGTTCAAACATAAAAATACAAAAATATACCTGGAATGAATTTTCTATGCTGTTTTTGTGGCATATACTCTATATTCTTTTGCACCTGAAAGTTCTTTCCAGGTTAATCCATATTAATTCATTTACAGAGTATTTCCTTGTCCTTTTTTTATTTTTTAGCAATTGCAAAGTATGCCATTGTGTGAATACATCATGATTTATGTAATCAGACCTGTACTAATGAAACTTTGGTATTTCCTTTTTTACTACTATAAATAATGTCACAACATAATCATATACATAGTAATTTCACACATATAATAATATATGTTTAGGATACAATTCTAGGAGTAGAATTGTGATGCCAAAGAGGATATACATTTTAATTTTGATAAATGCTGCTAAATAGCTTCTCTAGTAATTGTACCAATTGACTCTCTTACCAAAAATTCACAAGAGTTAATATTTTCCAACAGCTTTATCAACATAGTATATTTTGGATTCTAGCCTATCAAGTACGTGCACATTTTGTGTCACTGTTGCTAGAATTTGTTTCTCTTAGTACAAACCCATTTGGGTATCTTTTCATATGTCAGGGAGATATTAGTGTTTTATTTTAGAAGAACCTTTTTATATATCCTTTGTCCATTTTTCTGCTATAAAGTGAATTGCCCATTGTCTATAATATGAGTTACATTTTTCCTAGGTATGTAATTTGAATATTTTCACCTTTCCTTTTTTCCCATTTATAAGTTTTTTTAAATTAATTTTTATTTTATGGCTTCTGAATTTTATGTCATAGAAAGGTCTTCCTTACTCTGAGGGCAAGAATTCTCCATGTGTTCTTTTCTCCTAGCACTGCTTTGGTTACACACACATAGGTCATACATATGTGCATGACCTATATACTAAAAAAAAAAAGAATGGGAAAAGCCTTAAAGATTATTCATAAAAGAATGGCTAAGCACATTGTGTTATTGCTCCAGTGGGATTTTCTATAGTTGTCAAAATAAACTAGACACACATATCAAATACATAAATCTCATGAAACATAATGTTGAGGACCAAAAACAATAGGGCCCATCATCTGGTCTCAGTGGGGAAAGTGGATGCAAAAATGGAACATCTAACACAGAGGAGAAACAGTTTTAGGAGATATTTTATCATATGATTCTATGTTAAATATTAAAACATCAATAAAGAATACTATATCATGAATGAATACATCTCAAAAGTATAAAAGCATAGTCTGGGAATTTTAAACACTAAATTCAGGATAATAATAGATTAAGGTAGAGGCCATAATTCATATAATTCAATATTATTGAGAGGAATACAGGGTGAATAGACACATTTTAATTTCCATAAATATTGCCAAATGGCCCCCATAGAGGTTGTACCAATTTACTCATTTGTCAAGTTTTATGACTTATACCAGATGATAAGTATGATCATGTATTATATTGTTTCATTGAATTTTGTTGAATGCCTGAAATAGTTCATCTATAAAAATTAATAAGGAATATGTGATTGTAACAAACTGCCCCTTTCTGATGCCTTCCTGTTCTTGAAATTTCCTAAAGGAAGTAAAGAAAGTGTAGGATAGTCACGTGCCCTGCACCCCTATGTTAAATACTGACTTCATTGTAACTTGCTGCAAGTTGTAAAATTATGGAACTGTTTAGAAAATTATTCTTTCTCCCAAAATGTAGGCCCCAGATTACAGACTTTTAACCCAAAGTATAAATGGTTTCAATATGGGTTGTATATGGTACCCAATATTATTTAAAAGACTAAGTAAGGAAAGGTCATGTAAAAATCTGGATTTCTAGCTTTTCTAAAAATATCAGAAGGTCTGGCAACACAGGGCTAACTTTCCCACGTGGTAACAATTGCCTGGAGTGAGCACCAGCTGCCCCTCTTCATGCAAAATGTGTTTTCTGGTTTATCACAGAGCTCACCTACCTGGTCCACTTGGCTTATTGAAGTTTCTACTCTAATCCCTACAAGCATATGAGTTTACAGTCCCTGCTTTAAAGAACATTGTCTGGAGAAATTAAAATTTGTGTTTTGGAGCTCAACATGTGTGTGTTTAAGACTCAATCATAATCACAGGGAGACTTTTAAACAATTCCGTGACATAGGTGAGGTATACCTATAGGAGGATGAGCCATAGAGTGCTGATGCCTTCAACTTAACTCTGATATGAAAATACCTAGCCTAGATTCTTCTGCTGGAATTAGGACTTTAAAATCACGACTCTCCTACTGAGGCTTTTTTTTCCTCTCCAACTTAATCCCAACCCCATCTAGCAAAAGTGCTCTCTCTAGTATTCAAAACCAACAATGTCCAATAGAATTATATATAGCATTATAGCAAAACACATTTGTGTTGCTAATAACCACGTTAAAATAAGTAAAAGGAAACAGGTAAAATCAATTTTTAACAATATAGTTTATTTAATCCAGTGTATCAAAAAATATCATTTTAATATACAATAAATGGATAAACAGTTATTTTATGTTCATATTTGTGTGCACATGCTGAGTCTTTGCTATTTGGTAGATATTTTTCACTTAAATCTTCTCAGCTGAGACTAGCTACATTGGAAGTGTTCAGTAGCCGCCCATAGTTAGTAGGTAGAGTAGCACTATGGTTCTATATGGAATTGTTCAGCCTTTGTGACATAATCTGTTGTTGAATCAAATAAGTATTTGTCTAAGGAGAGAAAAGTCATGCCAGAAAGGAGGATGCATTGAGATGTATTTACCAGGACATTTCCTGGGAAGTGTATAATATCTCAGAATCTTTTACATTGAAATATGCACAAAGCATATATCTTTATGTTTATTTTTCACAACTATCATTAAATTATCTCACCTTTTGAGAAGTCTGATATACATATATAGTTTTATGTTGTGGTATTGTAGAGAGTAGAGAAAAACAGAACAAGGAGTTATGCCCAATCCCTTAATCATACTTCAGCTGTAGTTTGTGGGAAGGAAGCAGCATTCCTTTGAGAAGTTTGCAGTGGAATATGGAGAAATCACTGGGAGGAACTCACACTTTGGCGTAGCTTCCAAATCAAACTTAGGAAGTCAAAAGGGAATATGTATAAACTGGCTTTTTCTTCTGTATATACTAGATGTTTGACCTTGGAGTGGTAAAAGAACTATAAATAATAGAAATCTTTATAGAAGGCAAGATAGAGAAAAGAAAAGAAAAAAAGAAAGAAAGTAAGAAGAAAGAAAGACATTAAAGGAATTGAGAAAAGTCCTTAAGAAAAATGTGAATTTCTCCACTTTGGGTTTTGTTTTGTTTTTGTGCTGTTTTGTGTTTTGTCTTTAGGGCTGGAAGAACAAAGTTAATAACACCAAGTAAAATGACTTGGGGTAGCATGGTTTTTCTGCTAACCATATTAATAGTCAAAAGGAACACTTCTTTGACTCAGAAGGAAACTTCTCTAATTTGCACTAAGAGCTCTGAGAAGTTGCTGGTTAAAGTAAATAGAAGTCTGACTTCAATTGGACCATAAAAATGGTCAGGACTTGGGGGTGTGTGGGTGGTGCAATTGGTTAAGCATCTGACTTTTGGTCAGGGCATGATCTCAGGGTCCTAGCATCAAGTCCCATGTGGGGCTCCAAGCTCAGCGAGGGGTCTGCTTAAGGTTGTTTCTCTCCCTCTCCCTCTGCCTCTCCTGCTTGTGCTCTCTCTCTCAAATAAATAAATAGAATCTTAAAAAAAAAAAAAAGATTAGGATTGAATAGGCATAGAGGAGGTATTCCTGGGGCAGAATGACACACAGAGCAGAATAGGCAAGTGGAAGAGAGAAAATATAAATATTTCTTGTTTGCTTTAATAGTTCTCATTAAATTTAGTTTATCATTCAAAATTTAAAGCTCATTACCTTGGGGCACCTGGGTGGGTCAGTCGGTTGAGTGTCTGACTCTTGGTGTTCTATTTCTATGACGTCTTCATAAACATACCATTTGTTAATCTTTCTTAGAGGACAAATAATGTAGTCAGTTGTATCATAGTTTTTAATAGGCTTTATTTTTTAGAGCATTTTTAGGCTTATAGAAAAATTAAAGTACAGAGGTTTCCAAATATTTACCCTCTGCCACCCTCAGGGAGAAAGTAGTCCCCCTATTGTTAACTTCTTGTAGTGCTGTGATACATTTATTATAACTGAAAAACAAATATTGATACATTATTATTAATATCCATAGTTGACATTAAGGTTCATTTTTTTGTGTTGGACAGGTCTATGGATGTCGCCAAATACATTATGTCATGTATTCACTATTACAGTATCATACAGATAGTTTCACTTCCCTAAAAATTATCTCTGTTCCACCTATTTATCCCTCCCTCTCACTTAGTCCTTCCTGCTCGCTCTTGCTTTATACAGAATGTCATATAGTTGAAATCATATAGTATATAGCCTTTTTAAAAAATATTTTATTCATTTATTCATGAGAGACACACACAGAGAGAGAGAGACAGAGACACAGGCAGAGGGAGAAGCAGGCTCCATGCAGGGAGCCCAACGTGGGACTTGATCCCGGGACTCCAGGATCTCGCCCTGGGCGGAAGGCAGGCACTAAATCGCTGAGGCACCCAGGGATCCCCGCTATATAGTCTTTTGAGATTGGTTTCTTTCACTTAGCAATATGCATTTAAGATTCGTTTTTGTGTCTTAATAGCTCATTTCTTTTCATCACTAAATAATATTTTATTGTATGGCCATACCAGTTTGTTTATCCATTCAGCTATTGAAGGATATCTTGGTTGCTTCCAAGTTTGGGCAATTATGAATAAAGTTACTATAAACACCCATGTACAGGTTGTTATGTAGACATAAGCTTTCCACTCACTTGGGTAAATACCTAGGAGTGTGATGCTAGATTATGTGGTGAGAGTATGTTTAGTTTGGTAAGAACCTACCAAGAGGTCTTCCAAAATGCCTGTATCATTTTGCATTCCCACCAGCAATGAATAAGAGTTCCTATTACTCCACATCCTTGCTAGCATTTGGTGGTGGTGTTTTGGATTTTAGCCATTGTGCAGTGGTATCACATTGTTTTAATTTGCAATTCCCTAATGACATACAATATTGAGCATCTTTTCATGTTTATTGTCATCTGTATATCTTCTCTGTATCTTCTTTGGTGAAGTGTCTGTTCAGATCTTTTGCCCACTTTTTTTTTTTAATTTTTTTTTTATTTATTTATGATAGAGAGAGAGAGAGAGAGAGAGAGAGAGGCAGAGACACAGGCAGAGGGAGAAGCAGGCTCCATGCACCGGGAGCCCGATGTGGGATTCGATCCCGGGTCTCCAGGATCATGCCCTGGGCCAAAGGCAGGCGCCAAACCGCTGCGCCACCCAGGGATCCCTTTTGCCCACTTTTTAATTGGACTGTTGTCTTATTGTTGTATATGTCCATAGAAGTTTTTTTCAACTATGTGTTTTACAAATATTTTCACCCAATTTGTGGCTTGTCTTTTCATATTTTTAAACATATATCATATTTAATTAAATGTTACAAGTGAGTATAATGTCCTGTAGGGTGGGATTCTATCTTAGGATTTTTTTGTTTAAATTTAATTAGCTAGCAAACCCAATAATACCCACATCAGACTTCAGCTCTGGCTGTGTCACATGTCCTCAGTGAAGGATAGAACAATTGTGAGCTCAGTTGTCAATGCTTGCCCATGACTCAAGTATTCTAGAGTGAATTTTAACATATAAGAAAATTATTTTCCCAAGTGTGTGTAAGCATTCAGATGAGGGCTTCTCATTCTAACTTGAAAGGTGACTCATATTTAACCTGCATATAAATCTTTTTTTTTTAAAGATTTTATTTATTTTTCATGAGAGGCACAGAGAGAGAGGCAGAGATATAGGCAGAGGAAGAAGTAGGCTTCCTGCAGGGAGCCTGATGTGGGCTCGATCCCAGGACCCTGGGATCATGCCCTAAGCTAAAGGCAGATGCTCAACCACTGAATCACTCAGGTGTCCCTGCATATAAAACTTTTTTACTGTATAGTTTGAGATTAATATATTTTTTCAGAAAAACCAAAAGAAATCTTTCAGTTTATCTTTTCTTGTGGTTTCAATGGTTTCTGACAAAATAACTGAAAATATCTGAACGCTAATGTAACACTTTTAAACACCAAAACTACTGAGTAGATTTTTGTGGTACTCAGAAAATGAGAGTAGTTGGGATGAAATTCCAGAGAACAAAGGCAAAGAAAAATACAATAAAGTCTCAACAGAAAGGATTGGGAAATTTTTTGCAAAGTATCAGCCCCTCTGAACTTTACTAATTGGATGGGAGTCCGGTCCAGGAACTTGAAGTCACCATCCTAAACAGCTTGAACTGAGAAGTTACACATTTCATTGTTGGGTCAGACTTACATGAAAAGTTACACACTTAGTCATCAGTTTATTAATCTTCTTTCACATTTATAAAATGTAAACCATATAAGCCAAATGGCAAATTATATTTTTATCTACTTTGACAGTGTACAATAATAATTTTCACTATGCAATATTTGTTGCTATATATAAGAATGTATACTTTTTGTTTTACTTTAAAACATTTCATTTTTATTAATCCCATAACCAGTGGTGAAATAAAGTGGTAATGATTTCTAGTTGTGTATTTCATCTTTTAGATACCCCCACCTAAAGATTCCATGAATCATTTTCAACATAATCATTTTTTTCCTGTCAAATCTGCTATTTTTTAAAGATTAATTTGTTTATGTCAGAGAGAGAGAGAGAAGGATAGAGAACGTGAGTAGGGGAAGGGCAGAAAGGGAAAAACTCAAGCAGATTCCATGCTGAGCCTGATGTAGAGCCTGATCTGGGGCTCAATCTCATGACCCTAAGATCATGATCTGAGCTGAAATCAAGAGTCAGAAACTTAACTGACTGAACCACCCAGGTGCCCCTAAATTTGTTATTTTTAATATTCCCTGCCTCAATGAATGACAGTGACACTAAAATGTACTGTTTCCCAGGCTAGAATCTTCAGTTATACTCACCTTCTAACCATCTTCCAGTGTCTCCTTCCCACCCCTGGTCCATCCTATATATCACCTTCTAGAGTACAAATCTGATACCAATCCCCAGCCTCAAATTTTGGCTGATGCTTAATTACCTACATGATGAAATGTATACTCCTTGGAATACAATATAAAGCCTTCTATTAGCTGGCTTTGATAAATTTTCCTAACCTCATATTCCTCTGCGCCACAACTGACTCAACCCTGATTACATTAAACCCTCCCAGTTTCCAAGCACAACTTGTTTCTTTGATTTTATTTATGCCTGCTATTCTCCTGCTCTTTTCTTTCCATCTCAAATGTTTCTTTTTCTGTGAATATTTTTAAGAATTTTTGTGACATAATTCAGCTTTTACTCTGTGTTCCCACATCATTTTATTAAATTGTACTGTAGTTACTTGTGTGTCTTTTCATGTAGACCATGAGTTCCTTGAGGATGAGAATTAAGCCATTTAATTTCATGTCTCTATCACCTTGCACAGTACCTGGCACAGTTTGCAGTGATCAAAGGTTGAACAAATGAATTATTGATTTGCTAAAACTTTTTTTCCAATGCAAAAACAAAAAAATTCTGCCTAAATAGAGAAGACCTAGGATGAGTTGCTTTTTCCCCTGAATATTCTGTGTTAATTTTTTTAAAAAATCCATATTACTGAGTGTAAGGTACTTTGTTGTTTCACAGGTAGCAAAGATGTTTGAAGATCTAAACCGCACCTTCAGTGAGGAATAGACTCTGATGGATAGATCCATAAATAACTGTGACTGGGGTAGAATGGAGGTGGGTACTGTGTTAGTGGTTTACAGTTTTGGGTGTTGAAAGGAGGACAAACTTTCAGCTGTAAAAAAACACATGGTATTTGCCTCAATTATTATACTATCATTATACTTAAGACCGACAGAAATGCAAAGAGAAAGCATTTTATAAAGAGAACAGCAAAAACAAAGGCCCAGAGTGGTTTTTGTTAGTCCGGAGACAGGAATGGTTAGGTAAATTGGCCTGACCAGGTTGGGAAGGGCCTGAAGTATCAGGATAAGAAATAATGGAATTTGTTTCATAAATCACAGGGAGCTTTTTGAGTTAGAGAAGGAACATACTAGCCCTGGAAAGGTATGAAACACTCTTCTTTGCAACATTTTGCTCCTTAGTTATAGTAGATATGTTCTGGTTTTGCCAATTAGCCTCCATTCTTAGAGCAACAGAATGCTAATTCTACCCTATATCTTCTATTTTAGCTCTAGGGATGGAGCATTTGTCCTGGGCAATTGCCTAGACAATTTAGGGCATTTTGTGTCCTTTGCCTGGCTGTAGCTATTGATTGTGAGGGAAACAGTGACCCAAATCTGGGAGACCAGACAAAGTCAATTCTGGACTTAGCTTTAATAGGCCAGAGAGAGGCAGCATGTTGGTTGAAGTCAGTTTGGGCTAGGTTTTCTGCAATTGAAAGAACTTTTGCATATCCATTTGCTTCACTGCTCCTCCAGATTATTGCATGGTATCAGATTTTATGGATGAGGCAGTTTAGAGGTTTCTTTCCATCCTTCCATTCCAAGAACTTAAAACAAACACAGTTCAAGGCTTAGCCACAGGTGACAGCAGAATTAAGTTGAGCCTATTTTATGAATAGCAGTGACTAATAGATAATTAATGATTGAGGAAAGTAGAGTTGTTTTGATTTAAATACCATATGGTATGTGAAAAACATTTGTAAGCTGTGAAGCACAATATAAAAGTTAACTGTTAATACTCAGTACGATTTTTTATTGTAAGTAGGCTCCATGCCCAACGTGGGGCTTGATTGAATCCATGACCCTGAGATTAAGAGTCACATGTTCTACCGACTAATCCAGCTGGACGCCCCCTACTCAATACCATTTTTATATTAGTCTAATATTTATCGCTTCATTTGTTGCCTCTTGGAACTCAGAAAGTCTTTCTGTACTTTTCCTGTGGTCATTTAATTTTCTCCATGGTCACTACACTGACTTTTCTTGTTTCTCCCTCTGTTGCTTAAGGGGGGGGGGGGGGGGCGGGGGAAGAAAAAGAAAAAACAAACAATCAGGTAAACCCCACTTCTTTAGAGAATCAAAGTGAATTCATCTTTTCTTGGAGCCCTGAAGAAAACATCAACCTAACAATGGAGGCCTTTATTGCTGGGTGTTTTAAAGATGATTTATCCTCTTAGACCTTCATTTTCTATTTGATTGGCAGCTTAAAACTGCTACAATCTCCACCTTTACCTAACAGTGTCCTTTATTTCAAAAGTGATTTCACTAACAAATGAAACAATTTCTAAGCCAACTAAGAAAATTAAATTTGAGTTTGAATTTACACTTCACAAAAACAAAGTTGCCGAGTGATACCAACAGCGAACGTAGAAGGTACAAAACGGAAAGGAAATCGTCTCAAAACAAGGATACTGGCCGTTTATAAAACCTTATATAAATATTCCTTTTGGATTAGCCAAAGCTCAGAGCTTTCATTCTTTGAAGTTTGAAATCAGCCAGATTTTTAAAATATATTTTTCAACTTGGGAAATGTTTTTTTATTACACAGTTGAAATATTTTCTTTAAGCGCAACTTGTCACATCTATTATTTAAGCTCTTTAAAATTAGCACTTCCTTTCTCTGATGGAATATTCCATTTCCTCATTTCTTGTCGTTTCATTTATTTAAATAAAAAATTCCTTCCCCTAAGTCCCCTGAAACCTTTTATAATGCTTTTTTTTTTTTACCACTTGATAGAATCTGCCTTTTATAATATTTACTTGTATCCCCTCCACTGAGTTACTGTTCTTTTAAGTGCAATTCCTGGTTTCTTCGTTATTTTGTACTGTCTGCCTTCTTCTCTTTCCTGCGTCCACACACTTATTCTCAGTGAACATGGAATAGAAAGGAAGTGAATTGCCAATTTAGTTGATGATGGAATCCTCTAGCAATTATTTATGTATTTCATTTATAGGTTACTTTTATTTCCCTCTTTCTTCCAGCAGAATACAAGCCCCTTGAGGGCAGTGGTCTTTGTTTGATTTACTGATATGTTCTGAGCATCTATAATGGTTCCTGGAACACAGTTTTGTCAGTGATTTACTGGAGGAGAAAACAATAGTGAATGATAACATTTTGCATTTTCAAAGCTAAAATTGCTATTTCATAAACAAAGACAACAAAGCAAGTTTTACTTTGTAGTTTTATAACTACAGAACTACCATTCAGGATGAAAGTTGCCTAGTAAACTTATAAGATGATGAAATAGCACCTAGGAAAACAGCTTTGTTTTTAAGCAACTTTAGGCATTGAGTTTGTTCACAATATGCCATCTCCAACATTTCCCAGGTGATTATTTCTTGTCCCATTTTTTTCTTCTGTATCTTCATGATCATATCCCTCCTCCGTGGTTTTTCTTAATGTTGGAGTCTTTGAAATCATAGAATGCAAATGGACTATCCCCGCCTCCCAGACTTTCTTCTCTTGGAGCTGTGCCCGGAAGAAGGGGGTGCTCTCACTGTTACAAGAGAAAGAGGGTAAGGAATAATAGAAGTGAGTGAATGGTTCTTGTTCAAACTCGGCTCAAATGAAAATTAAAACAAACCAAAAAAAAGCACAGTTGACAGAAAGAAAACCTTTCATTATAACACACCAGGACTAGCTCTTAATAATGAAAATGGAACTTCTCACTTTATGAGGGTGCTTTTCAAACAATGGTGTTTATTTCTAGAAACCTTTTTCTCAAATCAGCTGATTGGCCCCCTTTTATTTGGCAAAACAAAATTTGTTCCCATAAATAAAGATATTAATAGATATTAATAAGATATTAAAGATACTGGAAATTTGAGAAAGAATTAAATATGTACAAAGCAAATTTAGGCATGTTTTAGCTATACAAAAAAAAAAAAAATGTGTCCCTACTTAATAACAGGTTTGGGCTAAATTAACTTCCTAAGGCATGTGGTAGAAACCATTCATTAGAATTATCTAAGGCATTCAACAGGCCTTTCTATAACTTTTCAAAGTTCAGGATTGGCAGAAGAATTGTTAGAAGTCTTGTTAAAATGTTAATTCTAATTCAGCAAGTCTTGGGGGAGGCCTGACATCCTATAGTTGTAACGAACTTCCGGGTGATTCTGATGATGCTGTTGCTCTAAGACCACACTTTGAGTTTTAAGTCTCTTGGCTTTTTTTTTTTTTTTAAACAGTGATTTAATTTATAGGCCCTAACTATTTTAATTTTGGTCTTTCTACTATATTTTAACCTTATAAAAAGAAATACCTTCATTTTTTTACTATGTTCCATAACTAAAACATGTTCTGATTAAATTTTAGATACTTATTCTTTTGGAACTTTTTTTTTTTTTTTTTTTTGCCTCTTCAACTGAAATGAGCAAAAACAAATAAATGACAATAATATTCTAGAGTTAGATGAAAAGAACACTTATCTCACCTTCTTTTACCACAAGAACCCCAAGTAAAGATAGGAGAGTTGAAGCGAAACCATCAGTTGCTGGCCTAGCTGACTTCTTCATCTCCTATGTCCTAACTTAAGGCAGTTTTAATGACACACATTCCTTATGATACACTTGGTCATAGTTTTCCGAAATGTACAGGGTTAAAAAAAATCTCCCATTTTTCTCAAATTTTCACCAACATATTCCATTTTCCCCCAAGTAAAAAAATTGGAACAAGGTTTAGTTTTTAGCTTCCAGTGACTAGCTAATGAGGTAAAAATGTCCATGTTCAGCAATGTTGATTAGAAATGGTTTTCTACTTGGCATTCAGTTTTCAAGAACATTTTTTAGTATGACCATACTGTTAATGAATTTTTGGAAGCACCTTTGGGGAATTTTCTCTCTAAAGCACTACATTCTACTGAATATTTTCAGGTCAGTGGTGGGGTAAAAGATGGGATTTAGAGAGATTAACGCAGTTTAGCATTCTAAATTGATGTAGTGTGTGTAGCTTCGAACAAATCTGTGCTTAAAGACAGAGGAAACTATTGTCATTACGTTTGTGCTGATTTTTGTACAATGAGAATAAAATATTGTAAAACATTGATACAGTTGCTGAGAGTGACACAGGCATTCCTCACCAACAAAGAAAAAAGAGATAAACCATAAAAACAGAATCTTAACTCTAGAGGACAAACTGATGGTTATCAGAGGGGAGGAGGTGGGGGTTTGAAATCAGTGATAGGGATGAAGGAGGGCGCTTGCTGTGGTGAGAGCTGGTGTTGTATGGAATTATTAGATCACTGTGATGTACACCTGAAACTAATTTTAGGATTATACTGGATTTTTTTTAAAAAATGGTGTTTTATTTATTGTAATTTTTCAACCCACCTAAACTAGATGAGCCTGGCTTTCCTGCAAAGTGCTGTCAAAGGGTACTTTTTATACTCATTACATGACTTCCCTGTTTAGAACCTTTCAGTGGCTCCCATAGCTTTCATCCCTAAGTTCTCTTTAGTTAGCACATGGTAGCCTGTGTTGTCCTAACCTCTGTCCATCTCTCTAGGCCCTTCTCCTGCTCTTCTCCATACATCTAGCTGTAATTAGCTTATTGTTCAGTTTAGTGAAGGCATCACATGAACGAGATTTTGCTTTTTCCAGTCATCCACCTCAACTACATGATGTCAAGCTTCCCCAACCCACTGGATAGTACATTACAAAAAACAGATTTACTGACTTCCTTACTACTCTTGGCTGTTTAAAATCTCTCCACTGTAGAAAAAAAAAAAAAAGCCCATTGCTTCTGTGGTTTAGGGACAGTAATTTGCTCTTTTACTCCTCACTCACCTTAAAATGGAAAGGAGAAGATAAGTATGCCTCTGGGACCCTTCCTTTCTTTCTTGTTTCCTGGCTCCAGCTTCTGCTCAGTGTGCTGGGGGAGACAGGCTGGGGGGGGGGGGGGGTAGATAATCCAGTGTCTCTTCCTTATGGACCCTTTTTACTTTTCTGTTAATGGTGGCTGCTTCCCTAGCTATCAGTGACAGGTCATGGTGCCCTTCTGTTGCTGAAATCCAAATGCTTAAGTTCAGCAGCAGCCCTTTTGGGGGTGGGTGGGTATGTGTCATCTAACTTGACAACTTCCAACTGTGAGACAGCCAACTCCACCTGGGCCTCTTCTACCCACTTCCTGGTGCTTCTACCCATTTCTTGCTGCTCAGCCACCCCTGCCCTCATTTTGCTGTTGTTCTGACATCGGATAGCTGGCCCAAGCCATCTTCCACAGTATCCATTTGTCTGCAAGCAGCACATGTTCTTATGTCAATAGTTGGCTGAAAGGCTGTTCCATTCTTCTCGTGCACCCCTCCCTGAGGCCCGAACATCTTCCTCCAATCCTCCTGCCTGCCTATTCAAGGAGGCACAGGTGGGAAAATCAGTAATTCCATGACCTACATGCATGTCCAGGCAGGTAGGAGACCATTCTCTTGCCAAGCAGCCCTGATCTTTACAAAGAATCCCTCAGTGCCTCTTTTCAACACACTTTTCTTCTGTTGGAAGTTGTTTAATATTTTTCCTTCCTTCTCCAAAGGGGAAGGGAAGGAAATTCTGTCCACATGAACAGTGCTCTCCCAACTTCTCCCCACTCACTTCTCTGTATTCCTTCTTTTTAACTGAATATCTGATTGTCCCTATAGGCTCTATTGGCTGATTCCAGGAGGAGCCCCACCCAACATCAGATCACATGGTTCAAGTGACCCAGCTTGTCCGGGAAAGAGTCATCTTGTTTTAGACTTCCTTACCCATCACTGTGCCTCCAATCTAACATTTTACAGGACAGTCTTAAGATGTTTATCCTACACATCACCTTCTTAATGAGTAAGTCTCAGTTGTAGTACAATTTATCATGTTTTTTTCTGTGCACCAGTGACACAGTGAAAAGCTTTATAAGCACCAGTCCAGCTATCTTTGATTTACCTGCCTTGGTTTCTGGAGACTATAAGCTCCTGGAGAGAAGCAAGTATTTCTTAATGCACTTTATATCCCCAGCATTTAATACAGAGATTATTGCATAGCTGGTGGGGAATGCATGTGTGTTAAATGAATGAAATCTTTTAACATTTCGTTACCCTGCATTGATACATATTTAATAGCTTGAATTGCAGTTAATTATATACAAATAAAACAACCTTCATGATTTAAAAAAAAAACACAGAAATATGACTTCATAATGTGTCAACTGAGCAATGAGAATACAAAAAATTACCAGGTATAAAAGATCATGTTTTATGGCTGTCTTTTTAAAACCATTATTGTGGTTGATGGGAAAGCATGTTCATAAAATCAGGAATGCAAAGTGATAAATCAGAACCAGCACAGGTCTTGAAATCCAAAGCCCTAGAATCAAATAGATCTGCTAGTTATTATCTGGATAAACAGTACCTTTCTGAGCAGAGATTAATAATTATTCTACCTGAAAGAGATCCTTTCAAGGGTTAAATGAAGTAATGTATCTGAGACCTTTTAAAAGATATTGCAGATTATAGAAATAAAACATCATTTACTATTTCTGATATTTCAATGTCTCTAAAAACCTGGAAGTATTGTATCTTTATTTTATAATACTGGATGTTTTTGTTGAGCATAACTCTGAATGTATATAACAGTAAATACCCTGGAGAAAAATTACTTAATGTTTTTGATGAATGCCAATGGAAAGAAATAGCTCAGTCTTGTTCCTGAAATGATGCTATTCTTTTTCTAATCAAAATGATGAATGTTTTTTCTTGTTTTCATCAGTCATACATACTCACAAGGCCCTACTTATTTAGAGTTTTGGCCTAATAGTTTACCTTAATTTAAAGATGAACTAATAGATTATATTTTCCCCTCCTGCTGTTAGGAATAATAGATACCATCTTTCTGAATAATTGTTGAATACTCGCTACAGATAGTAAGCCCTAAGGTTGCTTGATTGATTACAAAACATACTAAGTCCTAAAAGTAAGTTGCTTCTAATTTGGTGAAAAACTGCAACTTGAAGTGTTCTAGGTGAAAATGGAATACAACTCTGTTTTAAAGGTGTTCTTGGGCAGCCCAGGTGGCTCAGCGGTTTAGTGCCACCTTCGGCCCAGGGTGTGATCCTAGAGACCCGGGATTGAGTCCCACATCAGGCTCCCTGCATGGAGCCTGCTTCTCCCTCTGCCTGTGTCTGTGCCTCTCTCTCTCTGTGTGTCTCTCATGAATAAATAAATAAAATCTTTAAAAACTAAAATAAAAATAAAGGTGTTCTTTATAAGAGTGCAAAATTGGGTTTGAAATAATTAAATCTGAGAAATATTTATGATTTTCCCTCCCTTCATGTAGCCTCCTCTGAAATTCCTTTCATCTAAAGAAGTGGAATGGGATATAAGTCCTTTGAAAATTGTTTTTTTATAATGCTGAATCTTAGATTTGTCTTTCAACTAGGTTGACAATCAAAGTTGTTTTAAGTGGCAATAAGAGCAGAATGAATAAGATTTAAGGTTTCCTACCCTAGAGAGAGCCACTTGACTTTCCCCACACTGTATTCTATGTACTTAAAATACTCCTCTAGAGATTTTCAAACCAGAAAATAAATGTTTGGGGGCAGTTTTATGAGCATTATGGTGATTTCCATGAATATATATATAAAACAAAGAGAAAGCAAATGATTATTTTACATTTTCAGTGGGAGAACTTTTTTTTTTTTTTTTGGCGATCTTTTTTTTAAGATAACCCTCATTGTAATTATTATAATGACCTGACTAAATGTGAGAAATTGAGATGAAAAGAAAAGAATTCACAAAAAACTCTAGCAAATGTATAATTTTAGAATAAATATTTTAAATAAGGCAGGCCTTCATAATACAATGGAAGATTGACCACAGAACTAGAATAAACTTAATTGTAATACCAGGAATGATTCAGATTTTTTTTGAAGTAGACTCCATGCCAGTGGGGAGCCCAATGCAGAACTTGAACTCACAGCCTGGAGACTGAGACCTGAGCTGAGATCAAGAGTTGGATGCTTAACTGACTGAGCCACCCAGGTGCTCTTTGGATTTCTTTTAAGTATACCTAATGTTATTCTGGAAGGGAACACTAATGTCCAATCTGTTAGTTTATTTTACTTTTCCTTAAGGACAGGCAGGGTGTGTGTGTGTGTGTGTGTGTGTGTGTGTGTGTGTGTGTGTCTGTATGCAGATCTGGAATTTATGAAAACAATGCAATTCAAAGTAGGCTCTTTTGAAATATTATTCATAGACTATTTATTACATAAAACATTCCAAGATAAAACTGACTTTTCCAGGCCATTATAAAGTTGTCAAATAGGGGGAAAGGCATATTTTAAGGGAGATACTTAGATATTTTTTTACCATTATTTTGACAATTTGGGGGGAAAAAAAGATTGCCATAGTTACTGTCTCAGTCACACAACTGAGAAAGTTCCTTTTTAATAATGGTGGCCATGGAGTCAGCTAGTGGAAAAGGCCATGCTTTTTTCCCTTGCTCATTTCTCTATAAGCATGGGATAAAAATGATGTAACAGACTGTACATTTCTTAAAATTGGGAAGTGGCAGTTCAATACTTTCTGCCCTCTTCATTTCTGCACTGTTGAGGACCTCTGTATCCCTCCTGCTGGCCCTAAATCACTCTCTTTCCCCCAAACACCCACTCCATCTCTATCTCTGATTTTGCTTAGTGATAATCCTCCTATATTAGAAACATCTCTGTTATCCTTGACATTATCTTACTCAGTTTCATATTTAATTTAGTAGCTTTTTGACTTCCCAAGCAGCTTCTGTTCTTCACTGACATCAGTCTTGGAATAGATCTTAGCAATAGATCTTAGCATTTCTATTTGGTCTCTTAAAGAAAATCCAGAAAATCTATGATCCACAACATCATAGACCAGTGAGATAGCACACACTTCTTGGGAAGCATGGGGGAGAGGGGAGGGGACCTTTCACTATGCAACAGAACTTATTTAAAAATCTGGTTATAGGGATGGCTGGGTGGCTCAGTGGTTAAGTGTGCATCTTGCCCTTTGGCTCAGGGCAAGATCCCACAGTCCTGCGTTCAAGTCTTGCATCAGGCTCCCTGTGGGGAGCCTGCTTCTCCCTCTGCCTATGTCTCTGCCTCTCTCTCTCTCTGTGTCTCTCATAAATAAATAAATAAAATCTTTTTTAAAATCTCGAAATTCTTTTTCGAAATTAGGCAACACATATTTTCCCTTACCCCCCCCCCCCATTTTCTGCCCTATCCCGTGAGGGGAAATGCCCATGTTGCTGTAGCAGTCACTACTTAGCCTGGTTCCACAATGAGTGAAATGTAGAGGTCTGAGACGTGACCCAGCTGAAGTCTGAAACAGCCAGGCCCAGCCAATCTACAGACCATTGAACAAAAACCAACCACAGATCCACAAACTAGAAGTAAGTGTGGTAGTGGAACCCAGAAATACAGGGCTGTTTTCAGCATCATCTGACTCATACAATTGGTCTGAATGTGAGAAAGCATCAGATTAAGTAAAATAAGTAAAGTTAGAAAGAAGGAAGCAGATGGCAAAGGAAAAGAAAGAGAAAACTTTCCAGGGTTCGAAGCATTTTACGTATTTTATCTCCTTTTTATTCTAACACTCTAGTGCATTTATTTTATCTCCAACTTATATGTGAAGAGACAAAAGGATATAACCAAACCTAGCAGCAGCTACCTCTTGGAAATGTGTTAGATATGTGTCTGTGAACTCTCCTGGACTTTCCTATTTTATTTATGTGTTCATATTTTTTTTTTTACAATTAGAATGTATTGATTTTAAAAAATGTATTTCTAAGTTTTAAGAATGGAAACAGGGAACCTCAAGCTGTGTGGAATTGAGCGACATTCCTAAGATTATACAGACAGTAAGTAGCAGAGCCAGAACCTAATTCCCCATAGGCAATCTACATCTACTTGTGCATATTCAGCTCAATTCTGCCTTTAGGTATTTTCTTCCTTCCTCCTTCCCTCTCTTCTCTTCTCTTCTCTTCTCTTCTCTTCTCTTCTCTTCTCTTCTCTTCTCTTCTTTCTCTTCTTCTCTTCTCTTCTCTTCTCTTCTCTCTTCTCTTCTTTCTCTTCTCTTCTCCTCCCCTCCCCCCTCCCTTCCCCTCTCCCTCCCTCCCCTCCCCTCCCTCCCTTCCTTCCTTCCTTCCTTCCTTCCTTCCTTCCTTCTTCCCTCCCTCCCTCCCTTCTTTTTTTTTTCTTTTCTTTCTCTTCTTTTCTTTTCTTTTCTTTTTTCTATTCTGTTAAAATAAACTTCATGCCCAGCATGGAGCCCAATACAGGGCTTGAACTCATGACCCTGAGACTGAGACCCGAACTGAGATCAAGAGACTGGACACTTAACTGACTGAATCACCCAGTGCCCCAGTTCTGCCATTAAACCATAACTGTAGGGGCACCTGGGTGGCTCAGTGGTTGAGTATCTGCCTTTGGCTCAAGTCATGATCCCGGAGTCTTGGGATCGAGTCCCGCATCAGGCTTCCCACAGGGAGCCTGCTTCTCCCTCTGCCTATTTCTCTGAATCTCTCCGTGTCTCTCATGAATAAATAAATAAAATCTTTAAAAAAGATAATAAATCACAGCTGTAAACTGGACAGGGAGATGGATAAGCAACTGTCAATCACTTTCCTGTCCCTCACATGACTCACCTCTTTCCCCCCATCCTATCTAGACACCATCCTCTCTTCCCATAGAAAGTCTTATTTTGCAACCAAAGATGTACTCCCCTTTACCCCCATTTGTTAAGGTGGAGAACAGCAACATCATTCACGCTTCACATATATCAGAGAGTTTACTAGAATCCCAGGGGCAGATGTGCTGAGATGTTAATTGCTCCAGCATCTGGACTGCAGATGACCCTGCAAGGAGATGCTGTCTATTCATTGGAAGATTCCAGAGTTGAATAAACATGGTTTAGGGAGCTTTGTTCCAGTCATTCATCTGCTATTATGGACCTTGACCCTGTTTTTGTTAGCAGTTCTGCTATGGTATTTATATTCCACATCTTGCTTGTTAACATCTAAGAATAGAATTAGGGTATTAGCAAGACTGAGAGTGTTTTCTTATTCCACTTCCCAAGAATATATAGGGTGCGAAGATGATGAGCAGAATGTGTTTTCTCATAATATCCTCCTCCGGTAAACAAACCTAAAGATTAAAACCATTCTTTCAGGCTTTCATCTCCTAACTTCAGAAAGAATTTCTGACATCCTCACCATTAGAGCAGCAAATATAGGCTTATCCTAATACACGAATTAAATCAGAAGCATCTGCAGAAGGAAAAAGACAGCATCTGCTAGAATATGTCACATCATCCAATATGAAATATTTGATTTCTCCTTCCAATGACAGAAAAACTAGACCCTAAAACATCACACATCTGGTAGCAATCTCTGACAGGCTTTAAGTGACCAAAGGTACAGTGACACTAGTGAAGCACCATTTATTTGCTCCTGCTACAAGACCCCATAGCATGTGAAAACTAACTTATTGGGTTTGTGATACTCAGAGCACTATAAGTGAGAACTAGGACTTTTGGAATTTAAATGATAAATATATCCCAGAGAAAGGCTTTGGCTATCCAAAAGGGTTTTAGCAACCTTACAGGCTTTGGTGATTAATTATTTTAATATGGTGGTGATTGCAATTTTGGCTTGAAAGGTGCAATAGAAGAACATTTCCAAATATTTATACACATTGAGCCAAGTTTTAGTTTTTTTAAAAAAAGTGTAACTTTCCTCTTGGGAGTATGACTACACAGGCAAATTTATTTGTAACATCTTTTTGTGCATATAATAATTTAACAATAGTCTTAACAAATGATACCAAATAACTAAAGAAGTCATATTTTATTTTGGAATTCAGAACCAAAATATATTACCTCCTTGCTTTTGCAATACATAATCAATCTTTGTAACAAAAAGAAATGTTTTACAAAGAAAAATAGTACAATTGCATTTTCTCTTCCAGCATGTTTCTCATTTGTCTAATAGAGCCATGCACAAAAGTTTCTTCTTCCTAAGGGGCTCCAGTGTGCTGCTAAATTCTGCTAATCTACAGAAGCAATGAGATTGAAGAATTGATGTGAATCCCATTTGGTGTGACGTATTAATAACTGACAATGAGTTGTGGATAATACAGTTGAATGACTTAATGTAGATTTACTGCATATACCAGGATACTGTTCACATAAGTTCCCAGTAGTATAGACAAGGTATTAAATGTGTTATGCCAATTAAAGTAAAAGTATGTAGTTTGATATAAATCACAAACATTGCTTTTTGTGTAATTATTTTGAAGGGTAATATGTGATTTGGGTCATATTTCTCTCAGCAGTATCACAAGATGAGAAGCACAGACATAATAGAGTTCTAGAGATAAAAGAAACAAAATTTTCCAGTGATGAGAATTGAGAAAGCTTTTTAAATTAGAGAATGAAAAGAAATAGAACTTTTTTTCTCTTTCTGATGGGTGTACATTATTTGCTAACAGAGAAGACACAAAGTTTCCAACATGCTACTGTCTATCCAAGCCTTGTATTTTATATTTTGTTAAAAGATTTTATTTTGAGAGAAAGAGAGGCATTGTCATAATTTCAATGCCTTAGAGAGGCTTATTGACTCCCCTTTGACCTTTTTTTTTTAGAGTTAAATGATTACATGCACAAAAAGATGTTACAAATAATTTTTTTAGAGGAGGAGCAGAGAGAAAGAGAGAGAGAGAGAATCTTATGCAAGCTCCACAGCCAGCATGAAGCCCCAAATGGGGCTTGATATCCAGACCCTGAGATCATGACCTGAACTGAAATCCAGAGTCGGACGCTTAACTGGCTGAGCCACTCAGGTGCCCCTCCTTTTACTTTTTTTTTTTAATTTATAGTTCAAATTATTGACATGCCTATTCTTAGGAAATATGTGTATATTTAATTCATAAGATTTAATGGAATATTCTGCAAAGCTAATATTTTTTAAATTACCTATTAATTTTAATATCTATTGAAAGAAAGGTTTGGGGGAAGCATATATGAAAGGGTATATTCAAAAGCTTCAATTACTTAGAGGCATTTCAAGATGATTTGCACATAGACCTGCCCTGCACGTATCCCATGAAATTGGTCCAGGACCAACATAGGTAGACACAATAAGTAGATAATGGCATATTTAAAGGGGGAAAAGATCCAAAGAGTGTTTAAAAGATGGAACAGTTTGCTTCTAAAAATGAAATTTTCCACAAAAGAAACTATTAGAGCAGCTAAGCAGTCACTCAACTGAGATGTTGCAAAAAACCTATAATCTCTCCCCTTATGGGGTATTTGGGGTGAAGAATGGTGATTTTTCAAGACATAGAAAGCTAGAAGCCTCAAAGAGATTTCAAAATTTGGATACACTGCATCCTTCTGAAGTTGAAGTCCACATTATACTTATGCCTTCTGGGAAGTGATCCCCAGTATTAAATTGTTTAGAAATGTCCTTGATTACGACCTCTCCCAGAAGGCTCAGCTAAGAGTATAATCACCTTAAAACAGTGTAGAATGGAACTCAGATGAAACAAGTTGTCATCTATCGGCATAATGAGTTTGCGGAATGGCAATCTTTTGATAATTGATAAGGGATGTTGAACAAATGGGAGCTGAACCAGGGCAGATGTATCAGGGTTTATTCAACACTGTATAAAGAAGAGAAAGCCTTTCTCAACTATTGCTACATATCAAGCTCATTTAATGGTAGGACATACTTAATATCTAAGCCCAAGCACCCGACTGTAGATTGTACAAACTGACCTCTGAATAGGCAGTTTTTTAAAAGGCATTCTCTCGGGATAGATGGATTGAAATAAGGTACCTGGCTGAGGGGTGGCAGTCTTACTGGGAGCAGCATGGTGAATACAGCACAGGCCAAATTTCAGGCCCCAATTGTCCCTTGCCCCAGGACCTTTGGATGTTATACAAATTGCACATCAACATATGGTGGCCTAGTTGAGTAAATTAATGAGAAAATGAATAAATAAGCTAAAAAATATATAAGACATCCTATCATTTTGTTTCTAGAAAGAAGAAATTTGAGGATGTTTTGGCCTGGATAAATGAGCCCCAGAAGACTGAGAGATCATGTTTCCTTGATTCAGGGAATGTCAGAAAACTTTCTGATTCATTATTTGGTTTTCACTTACCCTGATCCTGGGAGCACTATAAAGAAAGCATAAATGCACCGATTTGCTATACGGTTATGCACCATAACTACATACATCAATATCTTTTTCTCTTTTCTGTGGATTTCAGGAGGACATTGTATCTCCCCTGTCATATTATCTGGTGTACTTCTGTACTCTGTAAAATGTATTAAATAAATGTAAGAAATAATTTAATCAGGCATTTAAGAATTTGGTTAATACCAGTGAATTTCCCCAAAGACTAAATACTTTTTTTTTTAAGATTTTATTTATTTATTCGTGAGAGGCACAGAGAGGCAGAGACACAGGCAGAGGGAGAAGCAGGCTCCATGCAGGCAGCCCGATGTGGGACTCGATCCTGGGACTCCAGGATCACGCCCTGGGCCGAAGAAAACGCTTGAGCACTGAGCCATCCAGGCGTCCAAAACTAAATACTTTTAAGAGGCCCAAAACAGGGATGCCTGGGTGGCCCAGCGATTGAGCATCTGCCTTTGTCTCAGGACATCCCACATTGGGCTCCCTGCAGGGAGCCTGCTTCTTCCTCTGCCTATGTCTCTATCTCTCTCTGTGTGTCTCTCATGAAGAAAAAAATAAAATCTTTAAAAAATAAAGGCCAAAAACAGAGTCTAGGTATGTGTAGAACTAGTCTTTGGTCAGGAGTGCCTGTGACAAGGGATTGCTACCATGTGAGCCTCTACCTGAAAGCATCAGCTGATCAATCCTGCACGACTACAGGCAAATTCATTTTATCTGGAAGGCTCACCTACCAAAAAATGCAAGAGGACTTCAGGAAAAGGAAGGCAAAGGAACCTGAGTGGACAATGTCAGTGACACAAAAACTGTATATTAAAGCTCAAGTCCGTTACTGAAAATCATAGCCTGTTAGGTTTCTAATCACTCAGTGCCCAGCAGCAGAAGGACACAATAAAAACCAAAGTGTAACAGCTGAAAGTGTAACTGTATGAAAAGGAGTAAAATGCTGAAAAATTATTTTTTTGAAATCAGACATCATAACTGGAAAGACATCAGGGCCATTTAATGTATAAGCAACCGGCCTAAAATACCTCCAGTGGCATCTGAGAGCAACTCTGCCTTGGAGAATTCCACCATCCTTCTGATCATATTGATGACGCATGAGCATTCTGTTCCCTTGTTTCAAAAAAGCAGAAAGTGCAATTTCTACAAAATGATTAAAATATAAAGTAACTGGATGTGCCTCACGTTCGAGTGACATTTTCTTACTGCAATAGGAATAGGTGTGTCTTTCCATAGTCAGCTGTACAAGTCACTCCAGTGAGGGAAGTAGTGAGGGAACAAGCTGCCACATGATGCGAAAAGAGGATGCCACCCAGAGCAGAGTGCCCCTGATAATAACCCTTCTAGAGATCAGGGCTAAGATCAAGACGCTGTGAGCTTCTCTTCCAGTCCAGCTGGGTATGGCCAGAGTCCATCCTAACAGGCTAATGGTGTCATGCCAGTCACTACACATATTGAGTATCATCCCTTCTGCAGAACCTGATTCCTCTCATTCAGTGTCCCTTTTGCAGATTCCATATTAGCAATACCTCCATCCTAGACTTAGCTCAGGCTTCTCAGTAGCACTCCACTCTTGGCCTAAAGTTAGCAAGGACACAAGTGACACCCCTTGTGGCACACCGTATTAAACAAAAATGCTTTCCGTCCTGTGGAAAATGGATAGTTAATTAGCCTCCTTTTTCCTGAGCTTCCTCATTTTTAAAAACAGCTTTATTGAGATATAATTCAGGTGCCATAAGTATTAGGTTTCTCCAGAAAAAAAGAAACAGTAGGGTGTGTGGGTATAGAAAGAGGGAGAGATGTTTCAAGGAATTGGCTCATGGGTTGTGGAGGTAGGGCAAGTCCAAAATCTTCAGGGTAGGCCAACAGGCTGGAGACCCAGGGAAGAGCTGAAGTTCAAGTCCAAAGGCAGTCTGCTGCCAAAATTCCTTCTTGACTGGAGAGGTCAGTCTTTTTCTTTTAAGGCCTTCACCTGATTGGATGAGGTCCACCCACTCTGTAGAGGATAACCTGCTTCACTCAGTCGACTGATTTAAAGTTAATCTCATCTAAAAAAATACCTTCACAGAAACATCCAGAATAATACTTGACCAAATATCTGGGTACCATGCCTACCCAAGTTGATATGTAAGATTAACCATTGCATCATAAAATTCACCCATTTGTGTATAATTCAGTGGTTTTTAGTGTATTTACAGATATGTGCAACTATCATTAGTCAATTGAAACATTTTCATCACCCTCAGAAACTTCATACCCTTAAGATATCATCCACCCACCCCCCAAGCAACTACTAATCTACCTTATGTCTCTATAGATTTGTCTATTCTGGGCATTTCATATGAGTGGAATCATTTAATATCTGATCTTTTGTGACTGGCTTCTTTCATTTAACATAATGTTTTCAAGATTCGTATCAGTAATTTATTCTTTCTTATGGCTGAATAACAGATCACATTCGTTTATCCATTGATTCATCGATGGACATTTGGGTTATTAACATTTTTTGACTTCCATGAATAATGCTGCTATAAAAAGTTTCTGTGTGTTTTTAGTTCTTTTGAACATATATCCAGGAGACTTGCAAGTCATAGGGTAACTCTGTGTGTACTCATTCAAGGAACTGCCAGGCTGTTTCATAAAGTGGCTACACCATTTTATATTCTCATGAGCAGTGTATGAGGATTCTGGTTTCTCCATGTCCTTACTAACACTTGTTATTTTCTGACTCTTTGATGCTAGCCATTTCAGTGGGTGTGAAGTGGTATCTCTCATTATAGTTTTGGTTTGCATTTCCCTGGTGATTAATGATGTGGAGCATCTTTTCATGTGCTTATTAGTCATTTGTGTATCTTTCTTGGAAAAGTGTCTATTCAGATCTTTTGCTCATTTTTCAGTTGGGTTGTCTTTTTAATATTAATTATAAGAGTTTTTTATATATTCTGTATACAAGTCCCTTATCAAATAGGTGATTTGCAAATATTTTCTGCCATTTCACAGGTTTTTTCACTTTCTTGATAGTGTCCTTTGAAGTACAAACATTTCACATTTTGATGAAGTCCAAATTATCTATTTTTTTTTCTGTTGTTGGTCATGCTTTTGATATTATATCTAAGAATCTTTTGCCAAATCATAATAATACTTAACATTCGAACTCATGAATATGGGATGTTTTTCCCACTCATTTATTCTTTAATTTTTCAACGTTTTTTCATTTTCAGAGAATAAGATTTGCATTACTCTTGTTTAATTTGGTCTAAGTATTTTGCTCCTTATGATGTTACTATAAATGGAATTGTTTTCTTAAATTTATTTTCGGATTGTTGCAAATGAATCTCTTTGTGAAGAGATCAGGAGCTGTCTGTTTTATGACCTACTTCTAGCCAAGGCAAAAATCTCTGAGCCAGGGCTCTGAATCTGGGAGTGAGGACAATGGTGAAATTTTCTGATTGACATGCTTCTTTCAGTTGCTGAGTGATAAGTGGAGGAAGGGCAGTAGCTTGAGGTCTTCCCAGCTTATCTCCTCCGTCATGGAACCACCACCTCATGGGCCCAGGCAAAGGTGAGAAGGACCCAAAATTCTCAGTGACACTGAACTTAAAGCAGAGCCTCTATTCCGTGAGCAGGGACTAGGTGGAAGAAGGCAGTTCCCACTGTATCACAACACTCACCTGGAACTTAACCTCGGGGCAAGCAGGTGGGTGCAGGATGAGAAATGCTGACATCCTGCTCCTCAGTGAAAGAGAGGCCTCCAACTGGAAGCTGCAGGGAGAAGGGGGCCCTGGGTTCTTGGCTGCACCAGTCAAGTGGAGTCTTTGCTTTGCTTAGCTGGAAAGCTGGTCTTGGTTCAGATATCACAGACTCTTATTTTTCTCATAGAATTTTATAAATATTCTTGAATACATTGTTTATCCATTTGCTATATTCTTTTAGGACCATTTCCAGAGACTTTAAATGGTTGTAGTTTATATAACTTTCAGTGCGGAAGTGGTCTGCAAAGCTTTCTATGCTGTCATGCTAGTTTCCTCATTTTTCACATGGAGACAATAGTTTCTATTTCATGGAGTTCTTGTGAGGATTAAATTAGTTAATACGTGTAGTGTATTTGGACAGTGCCTGCTATACAGTAAGGTATCAAGTAGTACTACCTATTAATGATTATAACTATTATTGTTTTATTGATTACCATCTTAATTACCATTGACAGTTTAATGGTAGATTAAAAACACAGACCTTGATGCCAGCATGCCAGCAATGTTTCCTTTTTAGATTTAACATGTGTATTTTTTTTTTAATGGAATAAGCACCTAACAATGTATCCTCCCCAAAAAAAGCTATACCTTGACCTATGTGTATCTAGATGATTCTTCTCACAAAGTCTTCTCCTTTAACTCAGGTGAATGGTATCTTGAGTCATAGTCATATTTGTCAACACATCAATTTAAATTGTATGTGTGTGGAGAAAGAGAGAGAGAGAGAGAGAGAGAGAGACCAATACCAAGACCCTTAGCTCCCTAGCCCCCTATGTATCTATGATAACAGCAAATATTTTGGAGCATTTACTATATTCCAGGCACAACTCTTTGTTTATTAATTCCTTCATCTCCTGTAATACCCTATGAAGTGGCCATTCCTGCAAAGCCCATATTTTTAACTCCTATACTATATCCCATTCATATAAGATTGCATGCTTATTTCTGTATTTGCATTTATGCATAGAGAGATTTTCCCCAGTGTGTGAATAGAGGTTACCTCTAGGTGGTGGGATTTTCATGATTTTCACTTTCTCCTTCCCAGTTTTGAACTGTTTGCCGCCTTCTTCTACTACTACTACTACTACTACTACTTCTTCTTCTTCTCCTTCTTCTTTTTTAACAATGAGCATCTATCATGACTAGAAAGAGCAAAATAAAAGTCCTAGGACAACTGTGTAGAAAGGAGTAAAACAAAGCTCTTTATGATAAGTGACAGGGTAATTAATTTGAACTTTTGCATTATACTATATGAATCTTACTTTGATTTGCATAGCATGTTTTATTATGTAGAAACTAGAAATCAGTCAAAATACGTTCTGCTAACTAATTTTATTATGTATAAAATGTATGGGGGAGAATTCTGTGTTCCATACTTATTTCTCTGATTTTTCCAGCCAGATGAAAGCTCTGGTGCTGAAGTCATAAGCACCTACCACATTTCACCTCACAGTTGATAACATTCAAACTTAATTTCTGAAAGGAAACATTCACCCTTCTTAGGGAGTTCCTTGCTCTCACTATAACATCAAACATCATGCTCTTCCAGATAGGCGAAGAAGATGAGCTCTCAAATGCTTCCTTTTGTCCCTTTCAGGTAATACCGAAAGGCTGAGTTTTATTAGACAAGAAAGAAAAAGTATAGAGTACATTCCATTTATATTTGTAAATTCTAGTTTAATTCCTTAAGTCAAAAATACTTCCTAATGCTTCTCTTTTAAGTAGGGTGGCTCTGGAATAATAGTATTTGCATTAATTTTGTTTGTACAGAGTGAGGAGCATTGAAGTTGCCTTGTTTTACAGTATTACAATTTAAATTTTTATTACGTATTTTGATTAAAACCTACTTTATTAAAAAAAAAACCTACTTTATTCTATATAGAGGAGAGATCGATGGTCACCTGAGGAAAGAGGGTGGGGGAGAGGTTAAAGAGGGGATTAAGAGTGCCCTCATCAAGATGAGCACTGAGGAATGTATAGAATTGTTGAATCACTGTAGTGAACACTTAAAACTAACATAACACTGTATGTTAACTATGGTGGAATTAAAAAAACTTATTTTATTCTCAAAAAAGGGAAAAATATAGAAATAATTTATTCATGTCTTTTATATAGACCACAAAAATATATTGTTGTTTCCCCTTTTCTAGTTACTAAAAAGATAACTGAAGTATAATTTTGCTCTAAAAGAATAAGACAAAATGCCATTTAATTTCAAGTAATCTCTAAATGTTAAACAAGGTAAAATAAAAAAAATTCAATTTTATAATAGCTGAGCTAAAGCTACTTAAGAATGTAATGACAGTATTAAATATAAGAATATTAATGAGTATTTCAGATACAAGTAATTTTTCTTTATTTATCATTCCCTCCTTTATTGGCCAATCTTCTTTTTGGTAATGTGAAAAAGAACTCAAACATGTTTAATTCATATCAATGTAGATGCCTGTGATCTCTGCCTAAATGTAAAGGTTAAGTTGTATGAGTGCTCATATATTATTAGAATGCTGACTACAAGGAAAATGTTTAGATTAAGCCTAAACTGAAAAATGGAATTAATAATTTATCAGCTGCCTGTTTTAAATTTTTGAGTGATGAGGACTCTGAAATACAAAGTAGGGTATAAATCCTAAAATAATGTGCAAGCAATCAGGCTTTGGCAACATGACCTAGATGCATAATATGGTGCTAAAGATTTTAATGAGCCAAAAAAAATATTTCTAAGAGAAAAACACTAAATGAAATTATGGGATTTGTCCATATATTTCAGAACTGATAGTCCTAGCTTTTTAATGAACTTCTTTTTCCCCAAATTTATCGGTAATTATCTAAACCCACATAGTCATAAAGTTGTAGAACTAGGCTTTCAACCAGAGACTGTTTATATAAGAGTGAATATGTTGAAAACAACCTAACTTTTCAATGCCAAAGGCTTGGCTAAATAATAAAAGATAAAAATCATATGACACAGTATTATCTCACCCTTAAAGGCATTCTATAAACATGGAAATAGTGGAAAAGTAAGTTTTAAATTAAATCTAGTAAATCACATTTTTGTTTTAAAAACAGCCATTATGTATGCACCAAAAAATATATAAATGGATATACTTGAATATAGTAATTGCAGTTTATTCAGGTAATTATATGTATTCTCTGTTATCTTTGTCTATTTATTTTTTTAATTTCTGGGGTTTCTTTTCCTCCCACAATTGAATCCGTTTGCTAGGGCTACTATAACAAAATATCACAAACCGGTTGGCTTAAACAATAGAAATTTGTTTTCAAACAGTTCTGGAGATCAGAAGCCTGAGATCAAGGTGTTGGCAGTTGGTTTTTTTAAGGCCTTTCTTCCTGGCTTGAAGATGACTATTTTCTCCCTATTGTCTTTACATGGTATGTGTCCAAATTTTCTCTTCTTATAAGGATAACAGTCATATTGGATTAGTACCCACCAAAATAATCTCATTTTAATTTAATTACCTCTTAAAGACAGTCTCCAAATACTATACACTCATATTCCAAAGTACTAGGGTTGGAATTTTTAACATACGAATTTGGGAGGAGGGGAGGGACACAAAATCTTTTTTAAAAAAGTCGTATATGAACATCTTTGTTATGGGCTGAATTGTGTCCCTCCCCTCCTCCCAAATTCATTCATAATTAAAATTTATTTATTCATGAGAGACACAGAGAGAGAAGCAGAAACATAGACAGAGGGAGAAGCAGGTTCTCTGCCCGGATCCCAGTGCGGCACTCGATCCCAGGACCCTGGGATCACTATCTGGGCTGAAGGCAGACCCTTAACCACTGAGCCACCCAGTTGTCCCATATATGACACCTAAAGAGAAATACAGGAACTTAATTTTGATAAGATAAAGAGAGGGGGAAAACTGACTTTCAATATTCCTACTCTAAATTAGTTAACTGGTCTTTTGTTTATAAATCAATCTATTTAGGATTTGGTTACTATGAGTCTGTCCTTCCAAATCCTGATCAACTTTGTGTAACTATTAAAGCTTCGGCCAAGATTTTGTGTAGTGATGACAACATCAGGTACTGCCTAATTGTGAAGTACCTCCTCAGGCAGCTGGCTAGTTCATTTGGGGTTAGTTTTGAGCTGTGACAGCTTCCTTAACCTCTTGTTTCAGCTTCTTGTTTCCTTAGCCTCTTATTTTAGTTTTCTTGACATATAGAAAAACTTTTAATGTTAGGGAAGCAACAACTCCAATCTGAAATGTACAAAAAAAAAACAATGGTCATGTTGTTCAGACCACAGTAAGTAAAAGGAAAAATGAAATCAAAGAAAAAGTTTTCTGAAAAATCCAGAAACATTCTTTCTCTTCCCTGGTTTCTCTTAACTCTGTGCTGTATGAACACCTATGACAAAGTCATCAAATGTAAATATAAAAAGAAAGCAGACATTTCTTGAAAAAATAAGTCTAATATCAACTTTTTTAATATTTCAAATGCTTAAGATCTTTTTTTGTGTGTATAAATCTTCAAAAGTAAATCTCAGAATTTGCTTTTTTTCCCACGCATACACAATGCAAGCATTTTGTTCATTGCTCTAGAGTGAGTACAGCTCTCATTTAAATATTCTTCTCTCCCTGGTAATACATTCAATTGTTTGAGTGGCTGAAAACAACAACAGCAACAACCAAACAACCATGGCTGTCTCCACTCTGACCTAACCCAATGCCTAAGGAAGCATCTGTCATCCAAAACAGGACAGGATCTTTGGATCTTCGGGAGTTAAATTCCAATGGAAAAACTTGCAACCTTCATCAAAACCAGGCACACAAAGCAGTTGGTGGGTGGCAACATAGACTCTTTTCTAATTGAAAAAGGAACTGGGTAAATTTGGTCCTTCTTATGTCCCAGAAGTATTACTTGGCAAAGATTATGATAAGAAACAAATCACATAAAGTTTATGGCAGCCTCATGATGACTCAGTCAGTTGTATAGAATAGACTTTGTAGGCTTTAGAACTACCTTTCTGTACAGAACTGGGAAATTTGCAAATGAATAAGGAAGTAGGCCCCCTGGCAGGATCAAAACGCCTTTCCTCATCTGGTGTGAAATTCTTTCCATGGTGGCAGCTAATTATTAGACCACAATAGAATTCTAATTTATGGCATATTTCTGGACTATTATAATGAGATAATTCCAGAATGTGCTGTGGCAGTTGAAACTGAGAGTAGCTGAGTGAGGCAATACGGTGGCCATAAGAATTAGTGAAATAAAAAAAAAAAAAGCAAGGCTGTGGTGGGGGAGGGAGTTGGCTGGGAAAAACATGGATTGTCCAGATGCTAAGTACTGCATGTGAAAATAGTATTGGGGAAAGTTGGGAAAGCTGAGAAAGCGAGAGGCTGAATAAGAAAACAGGCTCTGAATTCTTCTGGAAAGGAAGTTATTACATTAAGCTCTATCTTTTAGTCCTTGGAAAGGTCAGCATTGGAAGGACTTTTAGCCAAGGATAAAATGGGAGGCCATTCAGTTTCCTTTTTGGTGTCTGTTATATCAATGTCTAGAACATTTTTGAATGTTCCACAGGGGCACAGTACTTTACTGGCGAAGGATTTTATATGATTTTTAAATGTAAAGATGACAAGAGTCAGTTCAATTTACTCTGACAACTGTAACTTTGGTGATTTAGGTGTTTATGGCTTCCTGGTGTTTGCATGTATGTTGAGGCAAGCTAGTCAGAATCCATTTCTTGTATTGCATTCACTTAGCTTAAACTCATCTGAGTAGAATGTAAGTTCCACAAGAGCTTAGTTTTGTTTCAGTTTGTTCTTTACATAGCGCTTAGTGCCTGACACAGAGTAGCTTCAACTTAATCTATTTGTTGAGTGAACACACATAGTGAGAGCATAATTCCTACAATCACTATAAATTGAAGGTTTCTAAAAATAGTCAACAAATTATTATTATGCACTCATTTTACCAACTCCACAGATTATTTTAAATGATGTCAACCTGTAAACTCTAATAGAGGAGACAAACCACATACACACCATGATTCGATCATGATTTGATATCAGTGCAAGGAATTATCTGATCTATAGTCACGATCTTGTAGTGTTCTGAAAGCTGGGAGAAATGACAATGCCAAGAAATATTGGGTTGTCTGCAGAAGAAATAGTGCAGAAAGATAAAAGGAGAGGGGCAGTGGGTGGAGCTTTTAGGAAATTCAGTGGAAGACCTCATAGTATACATAGTTACTATGAGCCTTTTCTCTAGAATCAAGCGGCTTCTTAAGTCCCAGCTCACTACTCAGCAACTCTGTACCTGCTCCATGTGTCAGTTTCTTCATCCACAAGATGAAGATCATCATAATACTACCTAAACCATAGGGTACTTTTAAAAGATTGAGCTCAAATATTTGTAGGACATTTAGAACAGTGCCTGCCATGTTGTATAAATTATTATTACATATTAGAAATGTCCGTGATCATTACCAAAGCTGTGGGAAAAGGGCCCAGATTTTAAGTGTTTAGAAGAAGAGGATAGTGAAGCTTCTCTGTGCTAACTCTTGACGTCCACCCTTACCCCACCCCACTGCAAATGACTTCCACCCAGCTCCTTGAGTTATGCAAGTCTAAGGGAAGCAAGGTGTATAATACTTACTAACTACAGCCTGCTTTGTTAGTCAGCTTCTGATAAGATTCCCAGTGATACCTCCTCCTGGAATTTGTGTGGAATCCCCTGCCCTGAGTGTGGGCTGGACCCAGTAGCTGCCTTCTTGCAAATAGCTGATGACAACAGTAGTAGGATGTCACTTCTGTGGTTAGTTTTCAAAAGACTACGACTTCCATCTTACAAGCTGTCTGTTGTGCTGAAGCTCTCTCTCTCCCTTGCCCTTTTATTTTGTCACTGGCTCTGTGAAGCAAGATGCCATGTTGGGAGATGCTCTGTGGAGAGGCCCATGTGGCAAGAAGTTGGAGACTTCCAGCCAACCCTATGGAAGGAACGAAGGCTTTGGTTCAACAGCCTAAACGAAACTGAAATCCTGCCAACAGGTGAGTAAACTGGGACACAGATACCTCCAATGAAGACTTAAGAGAACAGCAGCCTTATGAGAAACCCAGAGTTGGGGGACCCAGCTAAGCCATACCTGGGATTTCTGACTTACAGAAACTGGGAGATAACAAATAAATATTGCTATTTGAATCCGCTACATTTTGGAGTAGTTTGTTATATAACAAGGGACTCCTAATGTATGACTGTAAGAAAAACACTTTATATTGTAACTTAGCATGCATATGTACACACACAGACCCCTGTACACACATTTATACAACTAAAGCAAGAGTTACTCAAGAATATTTATCCTTACCATGTTTAATATAATATAGCTCAAAAATTGGTTGTGGCAAAGTTTGGAAAACATTGGCTAGAGATATTGCCCCTGAGATTCATCAAGATGTTAAAAATAGAATTACCTTACGAATCGCCAGTTGCACTACTGGTATTTACCCAAAGAATACAAGAACACTAATTCAAAGGTATACATGCACTCTGATGTTTATAGCAGCATTATCTAGCCAAGATATGAAAGCAGCTCGTGTCCATCAATCAATGAATGGATAAAGAAGATACACACACACATATATATATATACACAATGGAATATGTATAATATTATAGACACATAATGGAATATTATTCAGCCATAAAAAGAATGAAATCTTGCCATTTGCAACAACATAGATGGATCTAGACAGATAATGCTAAGAGAAATAAGTCAGAGAAAGATAAATACCATATGATTTCACTCATATGTGGAATTTAAGAAACAAAACAAGTGAGCCTGGGGGAAGAAAAAGTGAGAGAGGCAAATCAAGAAACAGATTCTTAACTCTAGAGAAAAAACTGCTGATTACCAGAGGGGAGGTGGGTGGGAGGATGGGTTAGATAGGTGATGAGGATTAAGGAATGAACTTGTGATGAGCACTGGGTAATGTATGAAAGTGTTGAATCACTATATTATTCACCTGAAACTAATATGACACTGTATGCTAACTAATTGTAATTAAAATAAAATAAAAAATATATTTATACTTAAATTGGGGAGATAAACTGATACACATACCACTATTAAAGGGATGACAAACTAATAAAATGCAGTATAAAATCAGACCATTCTTTAGTAATCTGTGAGGTCATTATCAACCTGATTTATAAAGTCTGCATATCAAATATATAGACATCAAAATAGATGGGAAAAAAAGAGAACATTGTCCCTGAAATGAAATGTCCTTGGTTTATAATTCCACTCTACCACTTAGTAATCGGGTAACCCTGGCAAACTTACACAGCCTTACTGTGCATCAGTTTCCTAATCTATAAAATATGAAAAGTAATAGAATACAGGATGGTCTTGATGATTAGATCAGATAATGTGTGCAAAGCATTTGTTGTAGAACTTCAGAAAGAAAAAAGCTAACTATTCTTAGCTAATATTTTTTTTATTTTTGTAAGAAAACTTTCCTAGATATTTCCTTATTCCTGGAATAGAATTGGTAATTCTATCCACTCGTATGGCTTGCTGAAAACAATTATTGCAGCATCTTTTACATTCTATTATAATTATTTATTTTTTCTATCATTTTATCTCCCACACCCACTCCATTACTACTAAGTGATGAGCTCCTGGAAAGCAGGCACTATTTCTAGTTATTTTTTTCTCTGATATTTTCACAATTCTTGACACAGAATAGGCATTCAATAGCTATCAAATAAGTGATTTAGCAATGAATGAATAAATGCTCACATCACAAGATAGCTCAGTCTTCAGTATTTAGTAAAACATTGTACTTTACAGCAAGTTAAAATATGTATTCTATAAACTTTTTCTTGTCAAAATTGGCTCTTTATAAGTCTATTTCCTTCTCATAACAGCCATATATTCTCTCAATTTTCACATAGAAGTACTGTCAGATGGGAGAATAGAATTTATAATTCCAAATCATTTCTGAACGAAAAAGTCCCAAATTTTTCAGTGATTCCTGACCACAATCCCAGTCATTCTTCTCTAGATGTATCACATTTTGCTAGTGTTTGTTTCTATTAGAATCTAATATCTGAATCAAGGCAGGTGAGAATAGCCAAATATGACATATAACTCCTATTGTCCTAATCTTATGTTACCATTACACCAGTGTGTTCCAAATTCTTTTGGACCTCTCTAATAAAAACATAATGCTCATTCTTGTAAAAATATTTATTTTATACATTCTCAATAATTTGTAAATGTAGATTCACATTTTTTATGTATAGTTAGGAAATTTATGTCTTGCAGTTTACATTCTTTAGAAAACTTTTAGAATTCTGATTTTCTCACACTGAATTAATGAGATTTCTAAGTTTTGTATCACTGGAAAATGTAGTGAACATGTCTCCTAAGCTGTATAAAGTAACTGACAAACTTGAACAGGATTGGGCAAAGTAATGTCTCTGGACACGACAGGATAGGTTGATATTCAGCTCTATTAGTCCACACTCTGGCTAGAATTCAATCAGGACAAATTATTTTATAGTTAATTATATCACATATGTCCAAAAAGTCATTATGAGAATTGTTTCGAATTAATCTGCATATTCTAAGGCTACAGCATTACCGTAGAACTTCTATTTTCTATCTGTGTGGTCAGGCTATTAAAAAGCAAATGAGTCTCTATGACATAGCTTGTCTTAGTCAACTTATACTGAGTTCTAGGCCTTACCTTTTATGAGAGCAGGAAAGCAATTTATAATCCAGACTAGAATTTTAAAGAGGACTGAAATGAAAGCTCAATGGTCTCTATTCTGGGGAACAATTTTTATGCTCTTTCTAACTACTGGAAGAATACTTCCTGTATTCTAATAACTATTACCTCTTTTTTATAATTCTGCAGAGATATGACAGAAAGTAACATAAATTCTTTCCAATAATTTCATGTAACAATGTGATTTATCTAAGTTATTTTTGTTTATTCACTTCATTTATTGATATCAAATATGTTAACAACTTCCACTTTCAGCTATGCTGGAGTTGTTTTGTAGCAGAACAGTGTTCCTGCCAAGAACAGCTCAAAAAAACAGCTCATATATCATGAGATATATGATTTTTTGTGATCTCAGAGAGAAGGAAACTACAAAGTACGAAATGGTGAAGAGATAAGGATGTTAAGCAGTAAGTATCCTTTGTTCAGGGCATTTGCCACCTACTGACTTGGTAAAAATGACAGGAATTATAACAGAGGGCCACCATTAAGAAAGAGAAGCCATCAGAATTTTCTGCAATTTTCCAGTGGAAAATTCCGAGGTTGAAGAAAAAAGGAATTCTAGGATGCCAGGGAAAGCAGAAATTGAAGGAAAGAGATCATAGTAAGAAAGAAAGTACAGAGAAGTTGGCATGATAGTTGGTAGTTTTCGTAAAGAAGAAAATTTTCAGTTGTCTTTCAATGATGAGTAAAGAAACAAATTATTTAGGACATACCAAGTTGAAACTCTTGGTAGGGATCTATGAAGAAGACAAAAGTTTGTTAAAACTATAACCTAGGGGCACCTGGGTGGCTCAGTCAGTTAAGCATTTGCCTTTGGCTCAGGTCGTGATACTGGTATCCTGGGATTGAGCCCCGCATCATGCTTCCTGCTCAGTGGGAAGTCTACTTCTCCCTCTGCCCCTCACAAGAGAGCTTGTGCTCTCGCACTCTCTCTCTCTCTCTCTCTCACTCTCTCTCTCTCTCTCAAATAAATAAAGAAAATCTTCAAACAAACAAACAAACAAACAAACAAAAAACCCAACTACAACCTAACTGTGTGCATCAGGTCAGTTACATTGGGGGGGGGGGGTGCCCTGTTCCCACTCTCTCTGTCTGCAGATAATAGTGAGCTCTCCCTGGCAAAAGATGTCATCATCATAATAACATGACTTACTGGAGTTATCAATAAATGGACTACAAAGTAATTTTGGGTAGCATATGCAAGAATTAATTGAAAAGATAGAGAATCTTACTAAACAAGTTGATACCCATTTTTGAAAGTATCGTATGAAAATGGTAGATTATTTTATTTTATTTTATTTTTTTAAAGTTCTTTTTTTTTTTTTTTAATTTATTTATGATAGTCACAGAGAGAGAGAGAGGCAGAGACACAGGCGGAGGGAGAAGCAGGCTCCATGCACCGGGAGCCCGACGTGGGACTCGATCCCGGGTCTCCAGGATCGCGCCCTGGGCCAAAGGCAGGCGCCAAACCGCTGCGCCACCCAGGGATCCCGAAAATGGTAGATTTTAAAAAATTGCATCCAGAACTTGAAGGATGAATCTAGTATCAGATTTAATACAATAGAATGGAGTTTTAGACTAGTATAAGTCCATAAAATGTATCTGGCTAAAACACAGGGAACATGGGCACATGGGTGGCCTCAGTTAAATGTTCAACTCTTGGTTTCAGCTCAGGTCGTGATCTCAGGGTTGTGAGATATAGCCCCATGTCTGGCTTCATGCTCAGCATGGAGTTTGCTTGTCCCTCTCCCTCTGCTCCCCACTCCCCGAATACATACATTAAATCTTAAAAAAAAAAAAAAGAACAGAGAACAACAGCAACAGATAAAACAAATAACACAGGATAAATATGGAATATGATGAAAAGCTCTAAATGTAAAATTGATCATTTCCAAAACAATGTTGAGGACAAGGAATGAAGCTGAAACACTTCAGCTGGTTATACAACCAGATATTAAGACTTATTTTTTTTAAAAAAAAAAACCTATGGTAATTAAGACTATGTGATATTTCTTTAAAGAATACACAGATACATAAAAAGATCAGAAGGGAAAATTTAGAAATAAAGCTACCATATACATCTCTTATTGTTTTGTTTTGTTTTGTTTGTTAGAATAGAGAGTGCAAGCCTGCACGCATGCCAGCAGAATGCAGGGGAGGAGTAGGGGGAGAGCAAGCGAGAGAATGAATCTTAAGCAGGATCCATGCCCAGCGCAGAGCCCATAGCCAGGCTTGATCTCATGACCCTGAGATCATGACCTAAGCAGAAATCAAAGTCAGACATTCAATCAATTAGGTGATTGCCCCTACAATCTCTTGTTTTATGATAAAAATAACATCTATTCATCTATTGCAGAAGATAAGGGGAATTTTTTAAAAATAATGTGTTGGATCAGCTAGATATTTGTTTAGCAAAAATTTTAATGAGATGGGTGGGACTGGCTTCCAGAGGAAAAACTATGATTAGATGGTTGGAACGTTCAGCCCCACTCTCTGACCTTTGGTGAGTGTAGGCGGAGGAGAGTTGGAGATTAAGTTAATCACCAATGGCCAATGATTTAATCAATCATGCTTACTTCAGTGAACTAAATGTTTATTTTTGTCCCTGCAAAAATCATATGTTGAAATCTCAGTCCCCAATATGATGGTATTAGGTGGGGGAGCCTTTGGGAAGTGGTTATGTCACAAGGATGGAGTCCTCAAGAATGGCATTAACGCCCCTATAAAAGTACCTAGAGAATTCCCTTGCCCTTCTGTCCTGTGGAGACACAGCAAGAGAGCTGTCCAAAAAACAGGAAGCAGACTCTCACCAGACACTACATCTGTAAGCATCTTGATTGTGAACTTTCCAGCCTCCAGAAACATAAGAAACACATTTCTGTTATTTATTGCCACACACCCACTCTGTGGTGGTCTGTTTAGCAGTCTGAACTAACACACAACACACCTATGCATGAAACCTCCATGAAAATCTCTAAACTGCAGACATCAGAGAGTTTCCAAGTTGATGAACAACACATCAAGGTGATGGAAGAGTGGTACATTCAGAGGGACCACAGAAGCCCTGCATCACTTCCCTTGTACCTTTCCCTGTGCCTCTCTGCCATTTGGTTTTCCTGGTGATGGCAATAAAATTTATGATAAACTAGTGATGGTAAGTAAACTATTTCCTTGAGTTCTGTGAGCTCTCCCAGCAAATTACCGAACCCTGACAGGGATCACGGGAATTCCCCAACTGGTAGCCAGTCTGTCAGAAGTACAGGAAGTCAGGGAATTGTGACTGACTTCCCAAGTAGAGGCAGTCTTGTGGGATTGAGCCCTGAAACTGTGGTCTGCATGAATTTCAGATACTGTCTGAATTAAGTTGTGGCACACCCCATCGATGTCCAGAATGTGGGAAAATTGGTTTGGGGGGGAATAAAACCCCTACAACATTTGGTGTCAAAAGTGTGAGTAGAAACAGGTGAGAAAATGACACCCAAATACATATGGAAAATAGCAAAACTAATCTATGGTATTAGAAGTCCTGATTGCTGACTTTTAAGGAATCAGTAACTGGATGGGGCAAGAGGGACACTACAGGATAGCAACATTCTATTTCTTGATCTGGACAGTGGTTGCATGGATATGCTCACTTTTACAAATTACTTAAGCTATTCATTCAAGATTTGTGCACTTTATGTATTTTGTATTTCATTGAAAGTTTTGCTTAAAAATACATCCAAATATCCAGTTACTCTTTTGTCCTAAAAATACATTATATTTCACATTGGAGACATAGAATAATGTTGAAAATGTTACCAGAACTATTTGGCAGACTTCAGAGAGATCCAATCTCGTGTCTTATGGGTGAAATATAAGCTCCCAAAAATGAGTGCATTAATTATCTAATCAATTAATTAAATCTAAAAATTTTTATTATGTGTCTTTTTTGTTCATGGCTTTATGCTAGAAACTGGGGAAATAATAATAATTAAGAGAGTCATTGAAAAATGAAGGGCATTTTGAAACCTGATGGCTGGTGTTTTAGTTTTCTATTGCTGCTATAACTCAAACTTAGCTGCTTAAAACAAAATATAAATCTATTACCTGAGTTTTGGAGATCAAACATGTCTGACTGAGCTGAAAATCAAGGTGTCGGCAATGTGGTATCATTTTGGAGGCTTTAGGGGAAAATCCTTTTCCTTGACTTTTCCAGTTTCTAGAGGCTTGCCTGTGTTTCTTAGTTCACGGACTTCTTTCATCTTCAAAGCTGGCAAATGCGCTGCTCTTCCTTGCTTCCAGTGTCACATCTCCTTCTCTAACTCTGAATCTCTTGCCTCCATCTTCCACCTGTGAGCACTACTATGATTACACTGGGCCCACCCAGAAAATCCGGGATCATCTCCCCGGTATAAAATCTTTCATTTGGGTCACCAGGGTGGCTCGGTGGTTGACTGTCTGCATTTGGCTCAGGTCATGATCCTCAGGTCCTTGGATGGAGTCCCACACCAGGCTCCCCACAGGGAGCCTGCTTCTCCCTCTGCCTATGCCTCTGCCTATGCCTCTGCCTCTCTCTCTCTGCCTCCCATGAATAAATAAATAAAATCTTTAAAAATATAAAAATAAAAAAAAATATTTCATTTGATCATACATTCAAAATCCCTTCCACCAAGGTAGCATATTCCCAGGTTCTGGAGATTAGGATGTGGACGTCCTTGAGGGGCCATTATTCTGCCTACCACATGATACTAAGAAAGAATTCCTAAAAGTAACAAAGGAGACTTTCCTAAGTTAATTTGTCTTTAACAAGAAACCTCTAAAATGATTGGAGATGAAGGCTATGTAATTCCTTTCCAAATAGGTCATGATGATGACTCCTCACATTGTATGCAGTAGTTGGAGGTGGGAGGAGAATTCTGGGGAGGCGGTGGCCTCCTTGAGTTCGTTGGTCACCTAAGCCATCTGGCTGGATCGGAGGAATTCAAGTCTTGTGAAGTAATAGGTGTGCATGATCTTCTCTGCTACTACCATGCTTATTTTACGTTTTAAATCTTAATGATGCCCAAGGTGGCTTTGTTTAAAAAAAAAAAAAAGTCATTGCCCTTGGGTGGAACACAGGGAAGGCAACTAAGAATTGAGTAATTCCACCTTGACACCATCTTTGTTATGTGTCCACCCTCTCTTCTGAGAAGTGTGCCACTTCTCCACTTGCCCATTTCTCATACTGGACACAGCTGTCACTCTAATATGCTTGCAGCTCCCTGGAAGGGCTGTGTCCTCTCATAATTCCATGGCTTTGTACAGGCTTTATTCATGTCTAGAATTTTCTTTCCCCCGTGTATTCATTTGATTAACTGCTACTTGTCCTCTAAGATCCAGTGTAGTATTTATCCCATATAAAATATATATCTAGGCGTTTGTCCACCCCCATCTAATCTCAGTATATACCCATGAATGTGTTCTGATACAATTCTGGGCTTTCTTCTATCAAAGCATGTATCAAACTGTATTATATGCTTATTTTTTTTTCATTGTCATCTTGAGGTAAGTCTTTTTAGGGTAAGATCCTATGTTATCTACCCTTGAAATTCTAGCATGCAGATACTGAATGAATAGTAGTTAGTCTCTTTAAGAACTGGTTCCGGTTATACCTATGTGAGATTGGACTAAATTGATTGATGACTTGGAGCCTTGGTTTCCTCTTCTCATGAGGATAATAACTGTTCTTTTTTTCTTATTTGTCATTTGAGGATCAAATGCAATAACATAGGTAAAAGTCCATGTCAACAGAAAGCTATTGACAAGTCACGGAGCTGGGCATAGAGAATACAAAGAATAATAAAATATATTCCTGCCATTAAGGAACTTAGATCTGTCCTGAATGTCAAGGAAACAGGAAAAGGAATTGTTTTCCTCTGCTGTGAGTGTGGAGAACATCAAAGAGGGATACAGAGAGTGGCATTTGAGCTGGGCCATAAAGGCAGATGAAGCATTTGCTTGGTTTGGAATCGTGAAGTGATGCGATGAATACAAATTAGACCAAACAAAGAGTGCTATGGGCATGCAAAGGGAGAACTGCTTAATTTTGTCCAGGGGAGTCGGATAAAGAAAGCTTCGCACAAGAGATGGCATTGAGGGCAGGTCTGGAAGGACAGGTCGTATCATCTTCCCATCCTTTAAAACCCTAGCAGGAGGAAGGAAATTCTAGGCAGCCACCAGACTGGATGACTAGGCTAGTTTGGCCACAGCATATGGTGTAGTGTGAGGACTGGCTGCCAACTCAAAGAGGAGGGTGTTTCCAACCCCCACCTGAAGGCATGAGCCTGATCAGTGGCAGCTGAAGCCAAGAAGGGCGTAGAGGATGACCAAATGACAGATGGGGCAAAGTCACATGAAGACACTGATGTCAGAGTCGGCCCACGCCGAAGGAACAACGCAATTGCCAAAAGGAAATCTGAGAGCAAAGACCAGTAGCCAGAAATGGATGGATGCCATGGTGTCAACACAGGGGCAGGGCAAGTTGCCAAAGGCAAAAGTCCAGTAGCCCAGCTGGGTTTGAAAGCTCTGGGTGAGCACCATCAGGGACAAGATTAAAAACAAGGACTGATTAGGCAGAAAAGAGAATCTACGAGGGTCAAATTGTTTTGACAGCGTAAGGCAGGGGGTGTTGTTATTTCTAAGAGCCCAGAGAGTATTCATGGTATATAAACACTCCATTCTAGTTCTTGGTGGATGAAATTGCTCTCTACTCTGGGGCAGAAAACACCACCTGCCCTACTCACCTACATTTGTGGCAGTCGTGTGCCATTGTGCTAGTGGTAAGGAATAAAGCTGGAAAGATTAGAAAGGGACTCATAAGGAAGGACCTGGAGTGCCAGTGTGAGGAGTTTGTCCATGATTTGGAAGGTAATGGGGAGCCATGGAAAGATTATGAGTAGGGAAGCTACATGATTGAAGTAGAACTTTAAGAAAATCAGCAGTAAAGGTAATGGCATAGCTCGTGATGTTTCAACAAGTTGAATTTAAGTTACATGAAGCATAAATTGGAGCCTGTTTCATCTATTCATTTATGAAGCCAGGTAATCAGTGTAGCAAGCATTCATTTATTAAACCTGTGTTATCGGAATTGCAATAAGGCTAGATGATACGATTTTGTGGACCACTTATCATCATCATGCTCACCATTTTGTTGCTATATAGCTGTGTGGTGAATATCTGTCAGAAGATGAATCATAATTTGCATTTTTAAAAAGAATCCACAAGAGTGATGTGAATGTAATGCAGGCAGGTTTATAGGCCAAATATGTTATGATGGTTTAGAATCAGAAAATAAACCCAATGGAAAACTTTTTATATCATTGTAAATGGTAGTATCTGAAATCCCTCTACCCCCTTAGGATGGGAATATTCCTTAATTTTGTCCAGTTATGTTCTCTGGGAAGGGCTCTGGTGGCCTTAGTTTCTTCTGTTTGTTTTTGTCGGTTGGCTGGTTTTTCTCATTATCCTCCTTAGCTCCATGCAAAGTGAACATTGGAAAATATGCCCTTCTTGGCAGTTTGAGGCATTTTGAGTGTATTATCTGCCTGTAGAAACATAGGTACTGAAGGATAATTTTTCATTTTGGAGAAAACTTTCTTACCAAGACCCTTATATCTATAGCTATAAACTCTCTTAAAATGATGAATTTCTTATCTATTAAATTATAGTTAGTTCCATGTACTAACAAACCATAATTCTTTGTTCTTTTCTAGACATCCTTCTTGGAAGTATACATATATATTGGTATATAAAATAAATCCAAGAAGCATATATGTGTGCATATATATGTACACATATATATAAATACATGTATACTTGCTTAAATTTTTGCTTCTTCTTTCTCATGCTTTTCTCCTTGACTTATTGCTAGCACCTTGGAAATATCTGACTCTGCTGGGAGAGCTACAACTTTAGTGCTTGTTCATTGAGTCATTTGTCGAATTTTAAGAACTTCTTGAGTACTGCCTTAATCTTTTCAGAGGTTTTTACAATGGTTGAGACAAATGGACCCTTGTTTTGATTCTTACACAAAGCCAAGTTTTTAGAAGTCTTTATCCTCAGACCATTTCTTATTTTTATTCTTTTACTGTTTAGGCTTGAGAAATGTTTGTTCCTTCCATTTATATATGACTTTAAAGTTGTGGCTTCCATATCCTTTCATTCCTATTCACAGTTCAGTCTCCTCTTTTATAAATTAAAGTCTTTCTTATATCTTGCCATATGTAGCAACTAACATTGGCACTGACATTTTGTTCCCTGGCTTCTCCCAGAGCTTCGAGCTCATCAGACCCCTTGTCTACCTATTTCAATTGTGCATAGTATGGATTGCTATGCATCCATGCTGAAATGTCAATTCTGTCACTGTCAGCTGTATATTATAGTTTATTTGGTACATATCATCCCATCTCTAGGTATATAGTCTGTTATTAGTCAGGATATGCTGGGTTATGCTGCAGTACCTAATTTTCCAATTGTAATGACTTGTAATGACAAAGATTTATTTCAAAAAAGGAGTCAACTCATCACTATTGATTGCATAATATGTCCTAGGCGGCTGGCCATGACCTTTACATGTATTATTATTTCATTTTAATCTTCACAAGGTTTCTTGACTGTCTCCATTTTCTATGTAAGGGAAATAAGTACAGGGATTAAGTAATTGTTCAAGAATACATAAATAGTATACAGTGGTAGTGGGATTCAAATCCAGGTCTGTCAGATTCTGGAACTTTTGGCTTTTTTAGACTATGTGAGAGAATCTAAACTAAAAGCACCTCTGCCAAAATAAAACTAGGCTAGTCACATGTGTTATTGGCCAAAGCTATTGCATATAACAGAGACTCTGCAAATCTGATATATGCTGATTAACTTTCTATTGTGCATGACTCAACATCCACTTTTGAATATCATGTTAAAATATAGGGGTACCTGGGTGGCTCCGTGGGTTAAGCAGCTGCCTTTTGATTTCAGCTCAGCTCATGATCTCAAGGTCATGATATTGAGCCCCGTGTCAGGCTCCACGCTCAGCACGGAGTCTGCTTGAGATTCTTTCCATCTCCCTCTGCCCCTCTCCTCCATGCACTTGTGCACTCTCTTTCTCTATCCTTCAAATTAAGAAAATAAGATAATAAATTTAGAAAAAATAATCTATAAAGTTCCTCTTTGGAAAGGTAACAGATTTGTGAAGGCAACTGTATATCTCTTTCTTTTCATCAAGGAGTAAACCTACAAAATGAAAGAAAAGTATAAGCTTGCTTTTCAGAATAGGAAAAAAAATACCATTCCAATTTTGGAAGGGATAATAATTGCGCAGAAAAAAAAATCTCTCATAAGAAAATTAAAATATGTATACAATAAAAGTTTAAATGAGATTGCTGATTGGATTTTAGGGAGAAATGAAAATGAAAAATCCTTTTTGGATCTATCAGTTTAACCATTTCAGTTCTAATTTAGATTCTTCAGAATCTTACAAAACAGAAGACAAATTAAACAGTTTTTCCCTGTAAGGGAACAGAGCAGACTAGATGTCACAGGAAATGAAATGACCCTTTCAGATGCATTCCATGCACTGAAGACTGTGACTCAAAGTGGTTAATATCTGATTGCTGTTCTTGGGCTCAGATCCAATCAGTTGCTGGTCACATTCTCCATCACTCTGCTGATCACGTGTTTGCGCCACATTTCCTGCTGAAATTAGTGAAGATATCTCTAGCAAGGAAAATCTGTTTTAAATGATGCTGAATTTTAAACTGTGTTTTCTAATCTAGACATGGTTTCAGTTAGCACAAATGTAAAGAAGAAAAAAAGCTACACTGTTAACTTGGTGAGAAAGGGACTTTGTTCATAAGCTTAATCAAAGCAATGCTTTTCCATAATTTGCCTAACTTAATTTGGGGTTTAAATGAACCTTAAGTATACTTCATTGAAAACATGTTTTGCCAGTACAAGCTGTTTGTTTCCTCCTATGAACTGCTGTATCATTTATTGTGTAAATTGTATTTGTGGTATTAACCTATGTTATCTTTAAATAAAATTTGTCATTTGTATGAATCTGGCAATTTACAAAATACTTTCTTAACAAAAAACACATTTTTGTATCTGTAAAAATCCTGTGGATGTATCAATAACCCCATTTTACAGTTGAGAAAATAGAGATCAAGTGAGATCGAGCAATCCAGGCAAGTTCTTAAAACCAAGAAAAGGGATCCTTCTAAGGCAAAACCCAGTCTTTTCACTGGAATTACTATCTCACTTTCATTGTTGGTAAAGTTTAGCCATATTTTTATATACTATCGACAGAATTAGAGCTTTTTGAGCAAATTATGTCTTGTACAATTTTTTAAATCAGTTTGGTAGTTTTTATTTTTTTATTCAAGTATAATTAATATGCAGTGTTATGTTAGTCAGAGATATACAATATAATGATTTAAATTTCCATGCATTACTCAGTGCTCATCACGATAAATGTACTCTTAATCCCTGGCAACTACTGGTTATCTATATTTAAGCATCTGGTTTTTTTTGTCTTTTTCTTTGTTCATTTGTTTTGTTTCTTAAATTCTACATATGAGTGAAATCATTTGGTATATCTGTCTTTCTTTGACCAACTTATTTCACTTAGCATTATACACTCTAAGTCCATCCATATTATTGCAGATGGCAAGATTTTATTCTTTTTCATGGCTAAGTAATATTACATTATATATGTGTGTGTGTGTGTGTGTACCATGTCTTCCTTATCCATTCATCTATCTATGGGCACTTGGGTTGCTTCCATTTCTTGGCTATTATAGATAATGCTGAAATAAACAGAAGGGTGCATAATCTTTTAAAATTAGTGTTTTTGGGTTTTTGAGGGGGGCAAATGCCCAGTAGTGGAATTACTGGATCATATGGTAATTCTATTTTTAATTTTTTAGGGTATGCCATACTGTCTTTCCCAGAGGCTGTACCAGTTTGCATTCCCACCAACAGTGCACGAGGGTTCCTCTTTCTCCACATCCTCACTAACACTTGTTTTTTCTTGTGTTATATTAGCCATTCTTTGATGAATGTAAAGTGATATCTCATTGTGGTTTTGATTTGCATTTCCCTGATGATTAGTGATATTGGTCACTAAGTTTAACCTTGTAAATACTGACTACTCATAGGGTTAGAAACTTCTTGAGAAAACTAGGGTCTTGTATAAGTTTTTATAAGCAACCCTTCACAGAATGTCCCATTCAGGGCAGTTATCCGAAAAAGTCTCTTGTGGATGATGACAATAACCAGTTCCAAAAGTCTTCTTCCAAAGTAGGCTTAGAAAATCTTAGTTAGCTTTGAGATATATTTTAATTGCATATTAAAATATAATGACACCGTATGTTAACTAAGTAAAATTTAAATAAGATTTAAAAAAAAAACTAAATAATATATAAGAAGCTTAGTCTCCTGCAGAATATCTCGATATTAAGACTGCAAAATGTTTGCTGGCTTAGTCAATCTTCACGTTTTATGCTATAGGTTAAAACAGCCCAACAAAATACCCACTCACCTCAATAACTTTCACACACAATAATTTAATTTTTTAGATATTCCCTTTTTAAAAGATTTCTTAGACAAATAATTGCTTACTGCACAGAAACAAAGAGAAGCTATCAAAATGATAAACATTCTATTGGAGAATTTAATATAAAAAGTATTTTTGTTTCAGGGCACCTGGGTGGCCCAGCTGGTTAAGCATCTGACTTGATCTCAGCTCAGGTCTTGATCTCAGGGTCATGAATTCAAGCCCAAACTGGGCTTTAAAAAAAATGTATTTTTATCTATATGCTAAATAATTATGATGAGCTCAGCAGTTAACTTTGACAATGTATTTTCATCAGAGGTAACTGATTTACAGTTGGAGGGGAAACATGTCTATAATAGAAGAAATATAATTTCAAATCTTTTAGCATCATTTAAATACTAATTCTGGCTCAAAAAAGTCTTCCAAACTACTCAGCTTCTGAAAAGACTGCGTGGCCTTTGTAAAACTAAGACAAAATGCATTTTCTCTGGGATATTACTTTATGTTCAAAGAATTACAACACAATAAGGCTCAGATTCAGGCTCCACTATCATCATTGACATGTCTAGCATCTCTAGAAATAAAATCCACTAAAGGCAATAAATCAACAATGCACTATTGAAAGTTTCCTTTTGAAAACACATAAAGGTAAACTATGTTATTCCAGAGAAAAACATTATTTTAAAGGAATTCACTTACTCTCCTTAACACTTTATTTGTGCCAGCACATGTACTCATGCAGGTGTTGCCATTACCATTAAAATGCCTCCTAATAAGAACCTTTTGTGCTTGGGACAAATGTATATTCGGAGATGGGAGAGAGCAGCTTCCAGAATGACTCCCATGATGGTGGTCCTGGCAGTGGAAGTGGTCACCTTCTGAGTAAGTTACTGCCTTTCATTGGTTCAGTTTTTCTCATCTGTGAATTGTGGTTCTACTAGATCTTTAAATAGTCTTGTGATGGGGCACCTGGGTGGCACCATCAGTTAAGCATCCAACTCTTGATTTTGGCTCAGGTCATGATCTCATGTTTGGGCTTAAGATTCTCTCTTCCTCTCCCTCTGCCTCCTCCCCCACTTGCATTCTCACCCTTTCTCTCTGAAAAATAAATTAAATAAATAAATAGTAAATACTCCTGTGGAACTTTCTCTCTATGAAAAAAACTCACTGAGTGCTAGTGAACCCCAGAATTTGTTATAATAATCTAACAAATTCATGACATGATGACATGAATCTGACTCATATATTTAATGGAGAGATTATGGGCTTCAGTTGTTGTTTTGAATACATCTTATATAAATATAATAGTCATTAGGAGAACGTTATTTTAAATTTGAATGACTCCATTTACAACAAAAAGCAGCTAAGCTTTTTTAGATGACTTCTGTATCTGAGGCTCAAGACCACCTGAAACCTTTTCTTCCAGCCAACAGACAGCCATAATTTAGCTGGCAATTGGGTTTTTCCAAGCTCATGATATGGCTTTTCTTTTATAGCCAGAGTACTGAAAGTAATCTAGTGAGACTGATAAGAAGACTATTTTCTGGCTGTGTTTCTCAAGCTTTTCATGAAAATCCATAAAAATTAGCTTACACAGACATTCTGTGACATTCCTATGGAGCAGTATGGGCAATAAGCTAGAAGAAGCATATTAGTATGCAGTATTAATGTGAGCTCCCCTTTCCCTTTGGTGACATAAATGAACAATTTGCAAGCAGATTATTACCTAGCCATGTTACGAATTTTCCATTCTTTTTTTTAGACACTCTTTAAAAAAAAATTGATGTCTGGCTGGGGACAATTAAAAGAGATTAGCACATATGGCCTAGTGGCATAAGTCAAGAAGTTTTAACATTTTTATTTAATTTAATGACCATATTTAATGCCTTGTATTTTGAAAGTTTAGCTAGAGCTTAAATTAGGTCAGATCTCATTCTTTTATGTTTTCTGTTTCATTCTCCTTCTTTCTCCAAGTGTGTATGAGATAAAAAAAAGAGTAGAACATTTCTTTTATCTAAAATGTCATATAATCTTTTATGGATATCCCTCCTACGAAAAACAACAAAAATACCATCCTAAAAAAGAAATACCCACAAATAAATTCAATGATAGACACTTAAGTCTGAGAAATGGAAATTGATAGCAACTCTTGAATTCCTGTTTGATTCTTCTTTTATCTTGTCCCATAATGGTTGCAGCATTCACTCAAACTTGTAACTTGAGAATTGCAAAGCAAACCCAAATTGTGGAAACCTCTCCTAACCAGACAAATTCTATTTCATTCCAGTCTTAGATCAATATAGGACCTGCTTTCCAAATTAAGTTTTGTGTATTTGGGCTATTGGATTTTTACAAAACCTGAGAGCAGTCATTAAGCTAACTAAATTTAAGTTTTGTTTGTTATCATGTGAACGTTGTGTTCTGATTAGAAACGGAGGTATGTTTATTTTATAGGGCTAAATTTTTTATTACTATACATGCATGTACATAGTTGCACTAGTCTTAGAGCCAAAAAGATACTTTTTACCCTGGTTTTTTTTTATTTTTGCCTCTTAAATAACCTTTTTCATGTTTCCATTATATATTTTTTTCAAAACCCCAGTATGATCTTGTTGAACTCTTAAGTGGGCACCACCTGCATGTCCCAGAGATACTGAGATCTCAGCTTGTCCAGACTGACTATCTTACCAGGTTGGCTCTAAGAGCCCCTATCTGTGCTTAGTTATTGGTGTAATCATGTCAGAAGTCTCCAATTATCCTTGATAATTCCTTGCCTCTCAATCCCAGCTCCAAATGATTACTGAAGCCTGTCAATTGGACCAGAGATATGTCTTTGAAGTCGAAGCCTCTTGCTCTTTATTTCCATAGACACAGCTGTAGTCCAGGCGAATCCAAGCTGCTTTGTGGCGCAATGCCCTTTATTAGCCACGTGACAAGTTTTAACCCTTCTCGGCTTTGGCTTTCGCTTACTCCGCTATTCAGAGGAGGGTAAACTCACCTCCTAGTGTTACTTCAAGGCTAGCTGAGGTAGTGGACATAAAGCATTTAGCAGATTTCTGACGTGCAGGAAGTTGAATCTTACCTAGGTGAGGGATGAAATAAAAGAGAAGGTTGTACTCTACACAGACATTAAAAAGGCTTGGAAACTTGAAGCAGCATTACCCATTCAGGAATAAGAATTGCTTACTTAAGTATCAAGAGTTTCCCATGTGCATTGCTATGAGATAAAGATACTAGACTGAGGACTTAATATAACGATACTCATAGCTAAATTAGATTTGTGCAATTAAAAAAATGCAAAGTACAAGAGAAGAGCCTATTCTACTCAAATGACAAGTAAATACTACTGTCAGACACTGGGAGGAACATGCATTCGTACCTTAAGAGCACCTCCTCAGAAAGTATCCTCAGCAAGTGGTTGAGGGAGCAGGTGTTTTCAGCTCTTAAGAGTGAATGATGGGAAATGATTACAGCAGCTACTTTGGCAACACTTTATTTTTGTTTATTTACAATATTAAAAATTAAAGTTTTGCATGGCTCTGTACTCTGAATCTGAAATTACAAATACTAATAAACTTTAGACTGAGAATATTTTTACTTTAGTCTTTCAACTAGGCTTCGCTTATTTGCAACAATTATTTCTTTCTTCTGTCCCCTTTCCTTTTTTTTTTTTTTTTTTTTTTTTTTCTGTCCCCTTTCCAAAAGCTGTTCCTCTTATCTTTAATTGATTCAGGCTAATTGTATGTGCACCTGCCCTGAGGGAAGGAACACTTCTTTAGAATCAGTGCTGTAGGGCAGCAAACAGATGTATGTCCTAAAAAATACACTGTATAGTTTTGTCTATTGTGTACCTTTATATGCTGATAATAAATCACACTTCTGTGTGTACTCCAGTGATTTTTTTTTCCACCCTTAAGATTATATTTTGAGTTACATCCATGTTGATACTCTGGCTCATTTTCAAAAGTGTATGATATAGAACTCCATGAATTTAAACATGTTTTACCTATCAATACATTTGAATTATTTCTGGTTTTTGTCTATTTCACACTTTGACATTTTAAAATTTATCTCCAGTGTGCATATAGAAAGAGTTCTCTATGTTGTATTCCTTAGGATAGAATTGCTGGGCGTAGTATAGATGTAAACTTTTTTTTTTTTTTGATGTAAACTTTAAAAGTGAATGCTTATTTGTTTTCCACTGACTGTACCGACTTCCACTAACTGTACCACTGACTGTATACTCCCCCCAGTATTTTATAAAGTTTGTATTCTACTGTATGCTTTCCAATATTTCAATTCTCAATCTTTTAAGTTTTTATCACTATCAGGAAATAGCTCCTTTTGTTTTTATTTTGCATTTGCTTAACTTGGTGAGTTTGGCCCCTCATTTTTTTTCTTTTGTCAAATGCTGCTTTATTTTCCTTTTTTTTAAAAAAAAAATTATTAATGAGAGACACAGAGAGAGAGAGAGAGAGAGAGAGAGAGAGAGAAAGAGAGAGAAGCAAAGACACAGGCAGAGGGAGAAGCAGGCCCCATGCAGGGAACCCAATGTGGGACTCCATCCCGGGACTCCAGGATGGATCATGCCCTGGGCTGAAAAAAATGCTTAACCACTGAGTCACCCAGGCATCCCATGTTTTCCCATTTTTATAATATATTGTTTGCTTTTACATATTGCGTTGCAGGAATTATCTACATATTCTGGATATAATGTTTCCTTGGTCATACTTGGAAAATATTTTTTTCCTCATGTAGTTTGTTCTCTTTTTCATGGTGATTTGATAAGTTCTTTATTTTAATGCATTTGAATATATTGATCCTTTCCTTAGGATCCTTTAATGCCTTATTTTAGAAATCCTTCACTACTGTGATGTGTTCTCCAATGCTTTCATTAAAGTTTGTTTTGTCTTTTTTTAAGTTCTGTCTCTCACTACAAGTAAGTTTGAGTCTATGTAAAATAATTTTTTTTGTATTGGTGAAAAGCAGAGTTCAAATTTTATTTATTTAATATGAATACCAAGTTGCCCCAGCACTATTTGTGGATAGTTAATCCTTTCCCAAATGACTGGGAATTCTATCTCTGTCATATCTCAGCCATATCTATATCTATATCTGTATCTGTATCTATATCTATCTATATGGAGAGAGAGAGACAGAAAGGTCTATTTCTAGGCCTACCCGGTACTTCGTTTCACTGGTCTATTCTTCTATGCCAGTACTACATTGTCAGTTAAATTTTCTTAATAAGTTTTATGTTTAGTAAGGCACTTTCCTATTCCTCTTTTTTCATCCTCCTCCATTGTCTTCCTCATGAATAATTTAGCTAGTCTCAATCCTCAGTTCTTACATATAAATTTTAGAAACAACGTCTGAGGGATCCCTGGGTGGCGCAGCAGTTTGGCGCCTGCCTTTGGCCCAGGGCGCGATCCTGGAGACTCGGGATCGAATCCCACGTCGGGCTCCCGGTGCATGGAGCCTGCTTCTCCCTCTGTCTGTGTCTCTGCCTCTCTCTCTCTCTGTGACTATCATAAATAAATAAAAATTAAAAAAAAAAAAAAAAGAAAGAAACAACGTCTGAGCTTGTCCAACCTCAAATTCTCTTGGGATTTGAATGGAAACTTTAATTTCTTAATCTATTTAGGAAGACTGGCCTATTTTTTGTCTTTCTATCCATGAATACGGTATTTATTTTCATTTGCACAGACTTTTATTTCTTTCATCATAATATTATTTTAATCCTCTTTATATTTATTCCTGGCTACTATATTTTTGGGGTTTTGTTGGAAATAGTATGCTTGTCAAATTAAATGTCCTATTTTCAGATATACAGAAATTCAACTGATTTTAGTATATTATCCTTATATTTGTCAATCTTACTATACTCTTATTCTAATAATCTGCAGAAAATTGAGTTTGTCCATAGAGACAATTATGTAATCTACAAATAATAATAAGCCTTCTTTCTTCTTTTCTAATTCTCATTCTTTATTTTTATTATATTACACTAAGATCTCCAGTAGAATAGAATGGAAATGATTATGAAATATATCAATGGTTTCTTCTTTTTCAAGGAAATGTTTACCTTCAAGAAAATGATAGAGTTGGCTTGCTAATATTTAGAATTTTTGCAGCTATGCTTACAAAGATAGCATAAGTTGGTCTTTAATACTCTCTATTTTGGGACGCCTGGGTGACTCAGTGGTTGAATTCCTACCTTCCACGTGATCCTGGAGCCAGGATCCAGTTCTGCATCAGGCTCCCTGCATGGAGCCTGCTTCTCTCTCTGCCTATGTCTCTGCCTCTCTCTCTCTCTGTGTCTTTCATGAACAAATAAATAAATAAAATCTTAAAAAAATACTCTCTATTTTTATATTCCTTATATGATTTTCATGCCAACATTATACTACCTTCATCAATTGAGTTGGCAAGTGGTCTCTTCTGTTAAAGATTTTGTTTTTTGAATGTTTGATAGAACTCACCTATAAAATCATCTAAGATTGATATTTTATTCCTGGGAAGACTCTTTGTCATTATTGGAAAATTAATTTTTGATAGGTCTTATTTTTCTAAAATTATTTCATTTTAACCAAATTTTCAACTTTATTAGCAAAGATTGTCCATAATAATCTTTCTAATCATTCTAATATCCGGTTCATATATATTAAATTCTCTTTTTATCCTTCTAGTATTTATTTATGCCTAATTTTTTTATTAATCAATCTTTTCAAGCTTATATGCAATTATCTCTTCAAAGACTTATCTTTGGGTTTTGTTAATCCTTTCTACCTATATTTTCTGTCTTTGTTTGCTTTTATCTTTATACTTCTGATTTCTATGGAATTATAGTTTTTTAAAAATATATTTAATTAGATAATTAATGAATTATCATATTTCTTCTAATGTAAATACTTAAGGATATATATTTCCCTGTAATACTACTTTAGTTCTATCCCTCAAGCTTTGATATATAGGATTTTTTTTTATAAGATCTAATTTTTTTTTTTTTAGCATTTTAAGGCTCAAAGAAAGATTGAAGAGAAGGTACAGAGATTGCCCATATACTCCCTGTTCCCATACATACATAATGTATTGATAATGTTCCCATTATCAATATCCCCCACCTCAGTGGTACATTTGTTACAATTGATGATCCTATAATGACACATCATAATCACCCAAAGTCCATCACTTACGTTAGGGTTTACTCTTCGTGTTATACATTCTGAAGGTTTGGACAAATGTAAAATGGCATGTATCTATCATAATATTATCATGTAGAGTATGTTTATTGACCTAACATTTTTCTGTGCCTCTATGATCATGAGAGACATTGGTCTGCAATTTTCTTTTCTTGCATTTCTTTTTTTTTTTTTCTTTTCTTGCATTTCTTTATCAGGTTTTAGTATAAAAGTAATTCTGGCCTTATGAAATGAATTAGGAAGTATTCTCTGCTCTATCTTCTGGAAGAGATTTTAATGATTGGTATAATTTGTTCTTTATATTTTGGCATAATTTACTAGTGAGCCCACACTTTCTGTTTTGGAAGGTTATTGATTATCGATTCAATTTCTTTAATAGATGTAGGCCTTTTCTGATGTCTGTTTATTCTCATGTGAATTTTGACAGATTATGTCTTTCCAGTAATTGGTCCATGTCATCTAGGTTATCAGAGTTGTGGGCATAGAGTTATTCAAAATATTTCTTTATTATCCTTTTAATATCTGTGGGATCTCTGATGATGCTCCCTCTCTTATTTCTGATATTAGTAATTTGTGTCTTTTCTCTTTTTCCTTAGTTAGCCTGGGGAGAGGCTTATCAATTTCACTGACCTTTTCAAAGAACCAGCTTTTGGTTTTGTTGATTTTTCTCTATTGATTTTTCTGTTTACAGTTTCATTGATTTTTTTTGCTCTAATTTTTATAATTTCTTTTCTTATGATTATTTTGGAATTAATTTTATCTTCTTTTTGTAGTATCCTAGAAGCTTAATGATTGATTTTAGATCTTCTTTTAGAATATATGCATTTACTACCATAAATATCTCTTTAAGCACTACTTTAACTGTATCCTACAAACTTAGATAAATTGCATTTTTATTTTTATTCAGTTAAAAATACTTAAAATTTCTCTGAATATTTCTTCTTTGACCCATGGGTTATTTAGAAGTGCATTGCTCAATCTCCAGGTATTTGGGAATTTTCCAAGTATCTTTCTGTTACTGATTTCTGTGGTCTAAGAGCAAACATTATATGATTTCTATTTTTTCAAAGTTGGTAAGCTGCGTTTAATGGCCCAGAATATGGTCTATCTTGGTAAATGTTCCATGTGAGCTTGAGAAGAATGTGTATCCTGCTGTCATTGGATGAGGTAATTTATACATGCCAATTGTACCAGTTGGTTGATAGCATTAAGTTCAGGTATGTCCTTAATGATTTTCTGCCTGCTGAAACTGCTCATTTCTGAAAGAAGGATTTTGAATTCTCCAACTATGATAGATTATTATAATTCTGCCAATTTTTTCCGACATAGTTTCATGCTCTGTTGTTAGACACATATGTGGTAATGATAGGTAAGAATCATTATTCTTTGATATTTAATATATTCTAGCTTTTAGTTTGATTTTTTTTGGGGGGGGCTATGAGTTAGGAAGTGGTATATTTTTAATTTGCATCTGAATGACTCTAAAAGTTATCTTGTTATTGTACTAAGTGCATTTTTAAAAACAACATGCTCTCCAAGAAATTGATTCTTTGAAATTTGTTGATGTTTGCTTTATTCTATGTAATTTGTCATTTTTTGCAAATATTCCATGTGTCTTTGAAAGAAAATATATTTGCAGTTTGGGGGTGCAATTATATCCATTTGAGCAAACTTTATAGTTGCCTTATTATATTTTATCATTTCAATCCTTATTAATTTATTTTTTGATTGGTCTTTCAATTATTGAGGTAGTTACCTTAACCTTCTAATATGACGGTAAATTTATTAATTTTTTGTGTATTTTGAAAAATATTTTTAGCCACATGCCAATTTAGAATTACATCTTGAGACCTCAAATCTTTTATCAGTAGGAAGTGACTTCAGACAGATATTTACAAGTAGATAAACCTATTATGTACTGTTTCTCAGATATATGCGAATGCGTTGTATATCATACCAATAAATGCAACTGAAGGTGGAAACAATCCTAAATCTTTCAGAATAAATGAAAAATATTTCAAAGAAAAGAGGCTGGTATGACTAATTCATGAGGCATAAAGAACTTCCATCAGAGGGGATTAATATTAAAATACAGTGTCACAATTTAATAGGTAGTGTTTTCATTTTTTTCATTTTTCTTTTTAGTAGGCTGTAAAATAATAATACCCCTCTAATTCAGTGGCATATTAGATTAAAAGAAATAAAATAGCTTGATATTTATTTAAATCCACCCTGCTCATCTTTGCTTTTTTTTCTGGAAATTTTAGTCTATTTCCATTTCAAGATAGTTTATTTGTAGTTCTTATTTGGTCTATTTATCCCATAATATTTACAACCCTACAGTATTTTTATTTTTATTTTTTTAAGATTTTATTTATTTATTCATGGGAGACACAGAGAGGCAGAGACATAAGCAGAGGGAGAAGCAGGCTCCATTCAGGGAGCCTGATGTGGGGCTTCATCCTGGGACTCCAAGATCACACCCTACACTGAAGGCAGATGCTCAACCACTGAGCCACCCAGGCGTCCCCCCTACAGTATTTTTAAATTCTATTTTATTTCTTTAACTCACAAATTAGATATTATTACTGTTCTCCATAGTCAGTGTTTGGTCAGTTTCCATTTTCTTTGTTCACCGGTTCTTACAACTCATCTTTTTTCTTAAATCATTCTCTATAGTTCTAATGTATTTCCTTTAGAAGTTTCCCTAGAAATGTATGTTAGTATTAAAATTCTCAGGTTTTATTTGTATAAAATTGTCTTTATATCTTTCTCAAACTGGGAAAAGTATTTCACTGGGACCATAATTCTGGAATGGTAGTTATGTTCTCTTAGCTTTTAAGATATTATTTCTTTATCTTCTGTCTTATCTGTTGCTATGTAGAAGTTAGTCATTACTGTAATTTTTTCTGGATTCTTTTAAGATCTTTTTATTCTCAGTATTTTGAAATTTTATAATCAAACAATTTTTTTGTTTATACTCCTTGGGATTCCCTGGTTTCCTAAGACGGAATTCTGTTCTCTTTCATCAATATTAAAAATTCTCAGCCTTAGCATCTTTGCATATTTGGCTATTGTTCTCTCCAATCTCTCATTCTAAAATTACAATAAAGTATAAACCAGAACAATTTACTATATTCCCATAAATGTTAACCTTGCCTTCATGGAGAGAGTTAGAGAATATAATGTTGAGCAAAATAACTCAGTCAGAGAAGGATAAGGACCATATGATTTCACTCATATGTGGAATTTAAGAAACAAAACAAATGAGCACAGGGGGGAGGAAAAAAGAGTGGGAGAGCAAACCAAGAAACAGACTTAACTCTACAGAGTAAACTGATGGTTACCAGAGTGAAGTGGGTGGGGGATGGGTAAAATAGATGATGAGCACAGGATGATGTAGGGAATTGTTGAATCACTATATTGTATACTGGAAACTAATGTAACACTCTATGTTAACTAACTGGAATTTAAAAGTTTACCTCATCTTATTTATTTTGTCAATTCTCTGTGGTACATTCTATGTAATCTTCAGTACTCTCTTCCTGTTTATTCCATTTTTACTGTGTTAAATAGCATATTAGATACATCATTGAATTCTTAGCAAATATATTGAATTTAACACATTCTGAATTCCTTATATGTGTTATAATATTTACTATTTTCTAGAAATTCTATGCAGTTATTTAAATGCTCCTTGTCATTTTTTAGTTGTTTGGGTTTTTTTTTTTATAGTTTGATATGCATTTTGAACATATTAAATGTAGTTATATTTCTATGTAATAATTCTATAAATTTCTTGATGTTTGAGATTCCAAAAATTTTCATTTCAGATTATTTTCTCTAAGCAGCTTGCTTCTTTGGTTATTTTGTGATTTCTTAGTCATAGGCTTATGTTTCTTGGACCTTTATCTATTGGAACTCTGAGGTCGGAGGTTGAAGTTAATCAACGCACTCATTTTTGTTGTTGTTTTTGTTTTTAGGCAGTTGAGGGCACTAGCTGTATAACTTTAAACATTCAGTTTAAGGCTTTTTTAATCCATCAAATATTCTTCCTAATGCCATGTGATGTCTGGTTTATGATTAGGAACAACCTGGAAAAAAAAAAAAAGGAACAACCTGTCACCTCCATACAGACCTTCACCCACCACCATACAGAATGAAGGCTGAAGCAGACAAAATTTTTTTCATCAAGAATGTTTTTGGATGGGCAGGGATGGGGGGCGACTGGATGACGGGCACTGAGGGGGGCACTTGATTGGATGAGCACTGGGTGTTGTTCTATATGTTGGCAAATTGAACACCAATAAAAAAATTACTACAAAAAATTAAATTAAAAAAAGAATGTCTTTGGAAAAAAAATTAATTGATTAAAAAAATGTTTTTGGACAGCCTGGGTGGCTCAACGGTTTAGCATCGGCTTCAGCCCAGGGCCTGATCCTGGAGACCCGGGATCAAGTCCCACATCAGGCTCCCTGCATGGGGCCTGCTTCTGGAACTCTGTTTCATACTGGAAGTGTTACTTCAGGCAGCTAACCCTCTTAATGCCAGAAAAAGAAGGTACACTTCTAGGAGTATTTCTACTGTTATAGTGAAAGAATTTAACTGTTATAAATAAAGAACTAAAACTCAAAATCAAGCTGAGTTTACTGGGAGAGTCTTCCTACATAACAGGCAATTGATCTGGAATAAAAAGGGCCCTGATAATTGAAATGAGGATGTAGAAGAAAATCAGAAAACTCACTAGAGAACTCTGAAATTCATTATCTTCTGAGTCTTCCCAATCTTAGAAGGGGCAACTTCTGCTGCTGCTACTGTCTCCCCTTTTCTTCACTAGCCAATTTCTATTCTAGCATCAAGACACTGTCATTCTTGGGATACCTGGATGGTTCAGCAGTTGAGCATCTGCCTTCAGCTCAGGGCATGATCCTGGAGTTCCAGGATTGAATTCCACATCGGGCTCCCTACATGAAGCCTGCTACTCCCTCTGCCTATGTCTCTGCCTCTCTCTCTCTCTCTCTCTCTCTCTCTCTCTCTCTGTCTCTCGTGAATTAATAAATAAAATATTAAAAAAAAAAAGACACTGTCATTCTCTTACCTGAGATCACCTTCCAAAAGGAAGCCAGCTCCTGTCTCCTATTTTATCAAAGCCTAATAAATTTGTATCTCAACATGCCCTCAGTAATTAAATCCAAGTTTGCACCCTGGAGGAGAAGTGCCCACACAAAAGAACTGTAGAACTCTTAATATATATTAGAAAAGATCTCAGGAATATATATGGAAATGAAATTCTAGGGTACTCAGTTAAGCATGAAAAAATATAACTTCAGATTAGGTTAAATTTGCCAATAATGAAGCACTTGCTAGAAAACCCTGATTCTGATAGTTTCCTGGGTGGACTAAAGATAGATTTCACGCAGTATTTATTGGCAAATGAAAATAAAATCCAGTATATAGGGGGAACCTGGGTGGCTCGGTCGGTTCGGTGTCTGCCTTTGGCTCAGGTCATGATCCCAAAGTCCCAGGATCAAGCCCCCTGTTGGGCTCCCTGGCTCAGCAGGGAGCCTTCTTCTCCCTCTGCCCTTCCCCCTCCTCATGCTCTCTCTTGCTCTCTCACTCTCTCTCAAAATCTTTTTTAAAAATTCAATAAATAAGGATGAACACTGGGTGTTATACTATGTTGGCAAATCGAACTCCAATAAAAAAATACCCAAAAAAATCAATCAATAAATAAAATAAGATGGTTAAAGTAATTGAAATATGCACATGTATACAAACATACATTTGCCTTTTGGAAGAAAGCAATTATTAGAATAGATTATTAAAATCGCATTGATACACTGTTTATAAGAGGCACACTTAAAACGCAAGGACACACACACAAAAAAAAAACTGGAAGAAGACAATTTTATCAGTGAGGACTTTCAGAGTCTAGAGGCAATTTCAATCACATTTGGTGTCCTGCTTTGACCCTTTTACCAGGTGGCCTGAAACTCTGCCAGTGTTTGGTGGTGCTCAGAGTAAGAGAAGACTCTCTCCATTAGCCAGCCTGCAATACACATGATAACTGGATCCATATGAAACAGCAAGTACAATGACACATGGGCCTTTGACAATCAGGATGCTACCTGGTCCATGATAAGACCCATAGGAGACTCAATGTCCCTTTCAGTTGTCAACAAAGCCAGCCTCTTTATGGTAAGTTACAGTATTTGTGAGAAGGAGTTTCTGGTTTGCTTCTGGGTTCAAGTGTTAACTGAGTGAATTGAGAATGTGGGGCTCAAACTGATCTTAATGAATTAGATCCTACCTATCACATCTTATATTTATTTAGCCACACACTCAGATGTGCCATGTGCCATTTGATCATTTGGAAGAGTATTTTTCAAACTGTTTTGACTGAGATGCACAGAAAGAAATATTCTCTTCATGTACATACTCATACATATTTGAAAAAAAGTTCTGCAATATTAAAAATACTTTGTGTACTAAACACTGTGATGTTTTATTTTGTCCTACTTAATAACTTCACTATTTTATTTGATTTTAAGTTTATTTTTAGTAATCTCTTCACCCAAGTGGTACTCAAACCCACAGCCCCAAGATCAAGAGTTGCAGGCTCCTCTGACTAAGCCAGCTCCCCAATTCACTATTTTAAATGGTGAAGATTCTATACCTGGATGAAAACTGTCATCATTTGTGGTCACCTCAAGGTAACTGTGTCCTTTCAAGTTAGAATTACAAACAATAATAATTTTTTTCAAGTAAATAGCCTAGTTTTAGGGATATCAGCTTATGTTCTTTTATAAACATCATTACATATTTGTAATACCATACTGAAAATAACTGACAGTCTGTTAGTATAAAAAATTTTATCCTTGGAAGTTTCTTTAAAAATCACTTTTTATCAAAAAACTGTCATGTCAAACCCACAACTATATGGTCAATTAATCTTCAACAAAGCGGGAATGAATATCCATTGTAAAAAAGTCTCTTCAACAAATAGTTTTGAGAAAACTGGATAGGAACATGCAGCAGAATGAAACTGGATCACTTTCTTATACCATACACAAACATAAACTCAAAATGGATTAAAGACCTAACTGAGACATAAAACCATAAAAATCCTAAAAGAGAGGACAAGAGGTAACTTCTTTGATTTCAGCTATCTTCTGTCTAGGTATGTCTCCTGAGGTAAGAGAAACAAAAATTTAAAAAATTGTTGGGACTTCATCAAAATAAAAAGCTTCTGAACAGTGAAGGAAACAATCAACAAAACTAAAAGTCAACCTATGGAATGGGAGAAAATCTTCTCAAATGACATACCTGATAAAAGGTTAGTATTCAAATATATAAAGAACTTATACAATTCAATACCCCAAAAGTGAATAATCTAATTTAAGAATGGGCAAAAGACATAAATAGACTTTTTTCCAAAGAAGGCATACAAATGCCAACAGACACATGAAAAGGTGCTCCACATCACTCATGGTCAGGGAAATGCAAGTAAAACCTTTATCATCTCACAGCAGTCAGAATGGCTAAAAACAATACAAACAACAGGTGTTGACTAGGATGTGGAGAAAGGGGAACTCTCTTGCACTCTTGGTGGGAATGCAGACTGATGTAGCCACTATAGAAACCAATATGGAGGTTCCCCAAAAAGTTAAAAATAGAGTGACCATATGACTCAGCATTTGTACTACTAGGTATTTACCCAAAGAATACAAAAACTCTAATCCGAAGGGATACATGCATCCTGATGTTTATAGCAGCATTACCTACAATAGCCAAATTATGGAAACAGCCCAAGTCTCCACCAACTGATGGATGGATAGAAATCGTACACCATACACCATACATATACAGGCATATTAGCCATAAAAAATAATGAAGTCTTGCCATTTTTAACAATGTGGATAGAGCTAAAGAATATTATGCTAAGTGAAACAAGTCAGAGAAAGATAAATACCAAATGATTTTGCTTATATGCGGAATTTAAAAAACAAAACGAACAAAGGGGGGAAAAAGAGAGGCAAACCAAGAAACTGACTCTTAGCTATAGAGAACAAACTTATGGGTACCAGATGGGAGGTGAGGGGAGTTAAATAGGTGATGGGTGCTAAGGAGTGCACTTGTGATGAGCGCTGGTATTGTGTGAAAGTGTGGAATCACTATGTTGTACACCTGAAACTAGTATTACAGTATATTAACTAACTGGAATTTAAATAAAAACTTAAAAAAAACTTTCACATCATTGATGTGACATCATTGATCTAAGGTCTGAAGAAGTAAGCAACTCACTACGTTTACACAGTACTGAACATTAGAGCCAAAACTACAATTCAGATCTGCTGATACCTCACCTGTATTCTTAAATGTCCTTTGTTTCAGTGTGTTTAATAAGGGAGCTTCTCCTTTGTAATCCATGTTTAGCACTGAGTAAAAATAATAACTTAGCTTCATCAAAATGGTTCTAAGGGGTGAGTAAATTTTTCACAAAGGGATTCTAATGATCTTTATACCTTGCTCAAGTACTATTCAGATTCAGAAAGAGAGAAATAGCCCCAGACTGGGATGCACTTTCATCATTCCATGCAACCCAGATAATTATATTGTCTTTTTTTTTTAAAGATTTTATGTATTTATTCACGAGAGAGAGAGAGAGAGAGGCAGAGACACAGGCAGAGGGATAAGCAGGCTCTATGCAGTGAGCCCGACGTGGGACTCGATCCTGGGTTTCCAGGATCAGGCCCCAGGCTGACGGCGGCACTAAACCGGTAAGCCCCCTGGGCTGCCCCATATTGTCTTAATGCTAACATTAACGTTTTGCTGAATAAACTCAAAATATATTTTTCTCAAAACACAACAGTGTAGAAAATGAGCAAGTACTAGCATGACTTTTATTATTACTTTTGTTGTGTAAAATGTCATTTGGAAGCCAAATGTAGCATCTATACCCAAAGACATGCCTGATGGATTTAAAACATTTTTAGAAGTTTTCAAGAAGGGTGCTCTAATAATGTCACTATTTAGTGTCCTCCCTTCATCTTATAAATAGTTAATTTCAACAAAAATAAGGAGAAAGTAAAACCAAAAGCGTGTACCTCCATATCAGAATGGACTAGTATTTATGCATGGGACTTGGATAGTTTTTTAAAAAGATTTTATGTATTCATGACAGACACAGGGAGAGAGGCAGAGACAGGCAGAGGGAGAAGCAGGCTCCCTGCGGGGAGCCTGATGCAGTACTCAATCCCAGGACTCCGGGATCTCAACCTCAGCCAAAGGCAGATGCTCAACCACTGAGCCACCCAGGCCCCCCTGGACTTGGATAATTTAGATACTCTGTCTTTTTTGTGTTCGGGCCCACTTCCACTATTTTTTCCATCTCTTTCACACAACCTATCTGTGTCTGGAAATCAATTCAAACATCTGGATATGGCTAATGATTCCAATGTCTGTTACCATGTCATTGAAATATCGTAGCCATTTACTGAATATCCATGAGGTGTACTCTCGGGTTTGCTCTCTCAACCATCGCTCTGCCAGCAATGGTGAAATGGAGAGAAATTTGGCTGTTCCTAAAATTTGGTCTCAATTATGTAACATAGCAGTCACCAACCCTATTTTTATTGTTTGGCGCCAACCTCTGTTGCCGTTTCTGCTATGTACTTTTTATTTTCCTGGTTCTTTACATATTTGTACTCTATTACACAATTCTAGAGTTCTTCACTATTATTGGAATTCTCCACTTGTGTTAAATCTGCCTCTGGCAAACCAAGAAACTTAGAAGTTGTTTTGTATAAAACAAATTCAATGGTGCTTGATAACACCCATGTGATTATAAAAAACAGTTCACATTTGCTAGCATGTTCAAAGCCAAAAGAATTGAGATTGGGCAACATGACCTTTATTAGAATCATTAATTTCACATTACCATGACAGGTCCTGAGCATTAAGCTAGGAGCTTGGTGAGCACCAGTCCAGTTAATCCTCACCACCATCATGAAGACAGAAGTGCCATTAGTATTTCATCCTCTTCTTTGTGGATAAGGAAGGTGAGGCATGGGCAATTGTAGTTTGTCACTCAAGCCACAGTGGTTAGTAAGAGGAGGAATAAAGCCATGAATCCAGGCTTATCTGCAGTTAGTGTTTGGCATGTACAGTTTTAAGTAAATGAAAATTAGCCAGGATATATGAATAAAAGTCAATACAATACTTTTATTCCTTTAAATAACTTTTTGTTAATGAAAATGCTTCCATAAAAAACAAAGGTTACTATTACATTGTACGCTGGAATATGACCAAATATTTAGTGGTTTCCCTTACTTGTGAAAGACAGGCTTTTTTCAAATGAGAAATATTGCCTATTAATTAGAAAAACTATTTCAAGTAAGATTTAAAGCAGGAATCACAAACCTAAATAGTGGCTGGCTGGATAACATGAGTGCCTCAGGAGGGTTAAGGGTAGTATTAACTAGGGAGTATGCTCTAATCCAGTGGTACTCAAAGTGTGATACCCCTCACCTGCAGCATCAGCATCACCTATGATCTTAGAAATATATTCATTGACCATCCCAAACCTACAGAATCAGCAGCTCTGAGGGTGAGGCCCAGCAATCGGCCTAGCATTGACCCTCCAGGTGATTCTGATTAATGCTTAGGTAAGATATTGGTACTGATCCCCAACCAATGGTTTTGGCTTTATGGGTTTCAGTCACTTGTTGCCAGGGGGAGCCAGTGAGACCACTTTATAAAGCTTTCTGAGTTTTCAAAGGATGCCAGAATTAATTGTATTTTTCTTCCCCCCTCCCTTGTATCTCTTGTTGCAGCTCTGACATGCCCTAAGTTCAGTTCTCCTTTGCATCTCCCTCAGATCAGAGTCTAGGAGTTGTAATCCCATTTTATTTAGAGAGATGTTCTTGAAGTTTTAGCCTAAGTGAGAAGTAAGCAATGGCAGCTATGCTGCATGTAGAGGCAGGTGAAGAGGGTAGGGGACACAATTCCCCTAGATGTACTAAAAACAGTTAGTTTCTAGGATCTACTCTGTATCTGTTGATCCTGAGATGGCTGCTCTATAAGGGCTCCCACATGACTGCTTACTATTGTTCCAAATGTTTGAACGCTTTTCTTTACTTTTTTTCTTTTCTGGGAGATCTCAGTAGTTTCACCTTTTCAGGTTTCTTTGTCAATAAGCAGTGTTTTTGTTTTCTGCCTTCAGGAATTCCTCATCATTTGTGTTGATGGGAGCCTTTCTTGTATATTATGCATGCTTGCAAAATCTGAGGCTGGGTTCATCCAACTCCGCCTGCTATTGGACCAACCTAAACCAGTTCCATTTTAAGACAAAGTCCTAAATTCTTGCAAAGGCCTACAAGTATCTCTGTGGTCTGGCTTCTGGATCTCGGTGACTGTCTCCCTTCATTTTTCATTCTCCTTCACCCCTTCTGTCACACTGGCCCTCCTGCCATTTCTCAGACTTGGTGAGCTTATTCACATCTCCAGCATGCTCCATACTCTTCTGCCAGATTTTCTTATAGGCCAGGCCTTTAATCCATCCAACTCTCTGTTGTGTGCCACCTCTTCAAGGGTCTTCAAGCTCAGACCATCCGGTCAAAAGTAGTTTTTCTAAGATGTGCTGATGTGTTGATGTGTGTGTGTGTGATGGAATACTATGCAGCCATAAAAAGATAAGCTCTTGCCATTTGTAACAACATAGATGGACCTAGAAGGTATTATATTAAGTGAAATAAGTCAGATAAAGACGGATACTGTATGATTTCACTCATGTGTAGAATCTAAAAATAGAGGAATAAACAAACAAAAAGCAGAATCAGACCTATAAATACAGAGAATAAACTGATGACTGTCAGAAAGGAAGAAGGTAGAGGGATAGAAAAAATAGGTGAAGGGGAGTGGGAAATAAAGGCTTCCGGTTATGGGACGAATAAGTCATGGGAATAAAAGGTACAGCACAGGGAATATAGTCAATGATACTGTAAAGGTGTTGTATGGTGACAGATGGTAGCTACACTTGTGGTGAGTAGAGCATAACATGGATATTGAATTGTTAGGCTACATATATGACACTAATATAACATTGTGTGTCAACTATATTCAATTAAAATGTTTTAAAGGAGTTTCTCTATTCCCTCAATCCTGTTTTATTTTTCCCAGTAGCTCTCACTTCCTGACAGTGCGCTACATATATTTTTGTCTAACTTATTTGTCACTCTACATCCAGCACATGGAACAATATTTAGCATTGACAGTACATACCCATGGAATGAACAAATGCAGCAGTCATGGCCACTATAAAATCTTACAAGTAGATATTAAATATTTGAGTTAAGTCTACTTTTGTTATCTCGTTCAAGCTAAACCACAGAAAAAGTAAAAAAGAAAAAAAGAAAATCACTCCTGCATGGGTCTATTTATTCAAATAAATAGTACATCAGTAGCTAATATAATAAGTTCAACAATCTTAAAATCTGAAATTATATATTGACATATGTAGTGAAATACATTCTATCATCATTTCTGAAAAGCTGCCACGAGGATGGACTGCTTAATCATTAAACACAAAGAAGGGAAGAGACCATTGTCCTCCTCCATTCTGTATGATTTATTTTCTGTTCCATTTGTTATTTGTCTAGTGCTTGTCACCATAGCATCTACGCCTCAGTAAAAGGCACTCAGGAAAGGCTGGAGTTGAAAAATTATGCCCTGAAATTCTCAATGGAAGGCACCCTGCCCAAGAGAAAGATCCTCCAACTGGATTGCTAACTAATGTCCTAAACAATCACAGACTATCAGTGTCCCTGCCTGAGCCTGTTTCTCATTTGTAAGATGACAAACTTGAAACTGAGTGACATCAAAGGTCTCCTTTCATTCAAATTCTCTGCAATGAAAGAACTCTAAATATGGTTAGCTTTAAACACATCCTGCAATATTTTCCTGCATTCATTTTTTGTTACATCATAGCAGTCACTGATTCTGAAAGACTTTTTTAAAAAGATTTACTTATTCATAGAGAGAGTATGAGTGAGGGGAGGGGCAGTGGGAGAGCAAGAATCTTAAGCAGACTGACTGAGTGTGAAGCCTGACATGGGGTTCAACCTCACAACCCTGAGATCATGACCTGAGGTGGAATCAAGAGTTGGAGGCTTAACCAACTGAGTCACCCAGGTGCCCCCCAAAGACTTTTTTATGATAAACATAAAAACAGCAGGAATAAAAAAACCTACCTGAGGAAATGGTACAGTTTCCATCCAGTGCTCCCAGCCTCAGCTGTCTCACATGTAAGATACAAATGAGAAGGCCTAGAAAGAAGTGATTGTCAGCAGGAAACTAGAGCCACACTGGGTAAGTGAAAAGCTGGTTTCTACCACTCTAGATCAATGACCTTGGGCAAGTCATTTAACTTATCTGGGCCTCCATTGCTGTATCTGGAAAACAAAGATACTTTATAGATTTTCTGAGAGTTAAATGAATATATTTGAGTGAGGTACTGAGAATATTGCCTGGCATCTAGAAAATATTAAAGTGTTTCTACTATCAGTGTTTCTACTAATTTTCTACTATGATTATCTAATTCAAAGGGTGAATATAAGAATTAAGCAAGAAAATACATATTAAAATAACAATATATACCAGAAAGAAATTCATTAATCCAACTAATATTTATTGAGGACTTCCTCTGTGCCAGTCACTGGTCTAGATACTGGGGACATAGTATTGAATGAAAGTCCCTGCTCTCATGGGGTTTGTACTCTAGTGGAGAGGGACAGGAAATGTAAAAATAAGCATAATGTTTAAAATAGTAAAAATTGGTTAGAATGAAAATAATTTGGAAGAGAAAATGTTTAGGTCCTATTATATTTAAGATGAGCAAAGAAGTCTTGTCTGACGAGATTATTTTTTCCCAAGATAACTCATATGATAAATAGAACTTTACAAATGCAGAGTGTCAATGCCATTATCATTCTATTTCCTTAAAATTTATTGTTATGAAGTAAGGGTTTGCATTTGGTATGCCATTGCTATTATTCTAATAAAAATTAGTAGTGACAAGTGTCTTTTTGATAGCTCACTGATGCATTTGGAAAACATGCTATATTTTTGTCATTTTCAATACAAAATATTAACATAGAATTCATCCTATGATGAATAACTTTTAAACATGATACACATCATAGTAATTTTTTAGTATTCACTATACCTTTACAATGTGTATTTAATATGTGCAAAACATAAAAGCCATCAAGCACTGATTAGGAAGTTGAAGATTACAGAGATGTCCATATTCATACCAGCAATAGAGCAGTACTCAAACCCAGATCCTTGATTCTAAATTTAGAATTCCTTCCACTACTCTAACCTTCCCAAATAATAATATATTTAATTGGCTATAATTGGCAATGTCTTAATTCTTAAATACTTATAATTGGCCTTTCCTTCCGTTGTTTTCATTCCTGAGGACCAGATCACGCACAATAATTTCATTTGTGGCATTAGTGGACGTTCATGGCCTTTGCCCTCAGATGAGAAAAATGTAGAATTTATTATTTCTCATATTCAGTATCTCATTTATAATTCAATAGTTTTTTTTTCTTCTGTAGACTTTTCTTCAATGGTAAACAATTTACCCAATAAACCTGTTTAACTCCAATAAGGATATCAGAAGAATATGAAACACAGCAGTTCTAGAACAATATGTTCTACTGAAGCGTAGAAGGCTACATGTAGTATGTACTATGGTATGGACTGAAATACATGAAGGCTACATGTACATGTACTATGGTATGGACTGAAATACATAAAACATGAAGACACTGATTTTCATAGTGGTGTAACATCTGGAGCAGCAAATGGGGTCAGGCTGTGCTTAGTCACCTGTGTGTCAGAAAAAGACATCCACACTTAGACAAACTGAGTAAAAGTAAGAGGCAGTAATTTAAAATTTGTATTCAAATATTGTACCTATAGAGATATTGAAGTATTTCTAACAACACATTTTCTTTCCCTTTTTAAAATATTTATTTATTTATTTATTTATTTATTTATTTATTTATTTAGAGAGAAAGAGAGAGAGAGAATGCAAGCAGGGGGAGAGGGAGAAAGTATCCTCAAGCAGACTCCCAACAGCATGTGGAGCCTGATGCAGGGCTTGATCCCAGAACCCTGAGATCATGAATTGAGCTGAAAGCAAGAGTCAGTCACTGAATCCACTGAGCCACCCAGACACCCCTAAACAGCACATTTTCAATTCATGAGACTGGATACACCGGAATGTATTATTTTAGAAGCATTTATAAATATAGTCCCATTAAGTCATTTTATAAAAAGTAACAAATGGCATTTCTGTTGCTTTATTACCTTCTCCATTTTTTTGCAATGTGATTTTCTTGACTTGGAAAAAAACAAAAAACAACAAACCCTGGTGACTTATTCTCCTAAATAGGGCAAAAATAGGAAAGAGGCCATACAAACGAATCCACACATTAATGTTGTATTTTATGCTTTCTCTAAAAGTGTTTGTATACATCATGTCATTTAAAGTCCATGATCATGTGTGAAATATTAGAAGAGTACCTGGCATAGAGCTAGAAGTTAATAATGCTATTTATTATAAATTTCCAGGAGCACCTCAAACTCAATAGATCTAAACTATACTCCTTCTCATTCCCTCACTTCTATAATCTCTTTCTGTTTTTTCTCACCTGACTTGGTGAATGGCATCACTTAGACACTGTAGCCTGTGAGCTGGGAGATATCACAACATAACTACCATCCTCTGCTCTAAATTCTGGATGGCAGTGCATTGGTTCAGGTGCTCATGATGTTTTTCCAAAACTGTTGCAGTCACCTTCCTCTTAATCTAAAAGAATCCCCATCCCAGACCCATTACAATTTAATTGATGCACAGCTAGGAGAAGCGATCCAGTCCTGTTGGCTGCCTACAGAACCTTAAATATTCCCCTGATTTTAGCATAAAACTCAAAAACTGTCCCTGCCCCAAACTCTTTCTTGTCACTCATCACCAGCCCAACCTCATCCTTCTGCTATTCACTCCCTCCACACTAAATTACATGTGGTTCTCAGAGTACCCTATGTTCTATCAAACCTTTCTTCCTTTGCGCAGCCTATTTCATCTGAAAAGAACATTCCTTCCTACTTCATGTCCTGGAAAAGCTTTTCTGACTTTTTAAGACTTGCTCCAGGCATCCATTCCGGGTAACAATGACCCTGACCTCAGCGGGGCAGCTCCTCCTCGGAGGTCTGTGACCATATTGACTGGTTTATTTCCACCATGGCCTTCATCCATTTTCACCATGATTCATTTGTTAAATATTTATTAAATAATGAATCTCAAAGATAAAAGACACAGTTCGTGCTCCTAATCTGCATACTGGTCAATGTGGGAGGAAGCTGAACAATTACCATAACCATTATATCATAAAGGAGGCTCTTAAAATGCTGACTGGGTGTTGTTCTTGCCCTGTCCCAATCCTCCTCCCCATGCTTTCTTTACCCCTAAAGGCACCATTTCAAAAACATTTTTTTCTCTCTTCCTTCAGGGCCAGCAAAATGTTTTGATGTTCTTTATGAAGTCACCCCCACTTTAAACAGGATGAGCTAGGTTCCATATATAGGAAGTTAAATCCGTGGATGTTTGCCTTCTCAACCTTGCCTGCTCTGTAGCTGCCCATGGCTCTGAACTAGGGAGGCATCTGGACTGCTTGTCTCATTTTTAGTTTTCATGCACACCTATGCATCACTATTTCTTCTCTAGGCCTAAAGTAGTGACTGGACCTTCTTTTTTTTTTTTTCCCACTTTCTTTCTTCTTCCCTCCCTTTCTTCCTTCTTTGTTTCTATCTATAAATAAATATTGAGTACATACTATGTACCATACACTATTTGTTGCTATCATAAAGTGGTAAACAAGACAGATACTGTTCTGGTTTCCACAGAGCTCTAAGAATTTACAAAGGGACAAATAGTAAATAAGAATTACTTATTTATCTACTTAAATTAATTATAATACTGATTTAAAAAGAGCAGAAATGATTTTTGCTAATGAGGTTCTGAGGGATTTAAAGTATGTGGGCAGCATTTGGATGAGAGGGAGTTTATGGTCAATTCTCTAAGAGTGCAACTGCCTTTAGGTGCAAACTGGTAAAGGGAAATCTCTTTACTTCTCCCCAAACACTACTCAATTTGTACTGTTAGGGGGAAAAGGCAATCTGATTAGATCAAATAATATTCAGGTATTGAAGTCCTACCAATGTACCCTCAGCACACACATCTGCATAAATGCAAAAGTGACTTCAAGGGTCTTCACTTTTCCTATGTTCTCCTTAAACTACAGAGAGGTGATTTAAAAACAACTCTTGGTGTGTTGTCTCAGTTGCAAATAGACACCATCAGCTTTCTAAGGAGGAGCACCACTTTAACTCCAGTGCCTTTGTTCCATGGCCACACCTTAGTTGGTATAGCTTAATGTATTTAAGCATATTTTTAACTTGCATATGAGAATCATATAAATTGTTTGCTAATTTCTTGAGAGAGCAAAAAATAAAAAGGGTTGGGAGGATAAACTCTGGAATCACCTGACACTGTCATTCACTAGATTTAGAATCTTGAACAACTAATTTAACACTCTGTGTTACAATCTCTTCATGTGTACAATATACAATGAGATAAAATGAATAGTATAGGTTTGTTGTAAGGATTAAATATGTAGATACACACAAAACACTTGGCATAGTACCTGGTAGATAGAAGTTATTCAACAAATACTAGGTTAACATTCTTATACACTAATTTTAATTCCAAAGGTGAAAATTAAATCATTTAATTATGCATTGAGAAGGAGAGACAGAATAATGAATTTGATTATCTTTTTTGAAAGATTTTATTTCTTTATTTATTTGACAGAGAGAGAGAGCACACAAGCAGGAGGAGCAGCAGGCAGAGAGAGAGAGAGAGAGGCAGGCTCCCTGCAGAGCAGGGAGCCCAATGCGGGGCTCCATCTCAGGACCCTGGGATCATAACCTGAGTCAAAGTCAGACACTTAACTGACTGAGCTACCCAGGTACCCCTGATATTAGTATCTTAATGAGGTTCTTAACACAGCATGGTAGACAGAATGTTTTCTACCCCTCTAAGATGTCCAGGTCCTAATTCCTAGAACTGTGAACATACTATTTTATACTACAAAGGAAACTTTGCAGATGTGATTAAGAATCTTGAGATGGGAAAATTGCCCTGGATTATACAGATGGGCCCAATGTAATCTCAAGGGTCCTGGCAAGAGGGAGGCAGAAGGGTCAGAGTGAAGAGGACATGTGTTGAGGGAAGAAGCAGAGGTTGGAGAGATATGATTGCTGGAAGAAGGCCATGAACCAAGGAATGCAGACAGCTCCCAGAAGCTGGAAAAGACAGGGAAAGGGATTCTCTCTAGAGACTTCAGAAGGAGCCAGCCCTGCTGACATCTTGACTTTAGCCCAGTGTGAATGACATTCAGAACTGTAAGATAATAAATTTGTTTTATGCCACTAAATTTGTGGTAATTTGTTATAGCAGCAATAGGTAACTAATACACACAGATGGGCCTGATTTTTTTTTTTTCTTTTTCAGGCAAAGTAAATTGCTAAAATTAAAAATGGAAAAATAGAATTCAACATATAAATATGTGTTGCATATACTTTAAAAAAACAGTTAATGTTGGTCTTCATCATATGAACAATTTAGAAATTTTTCTACTTTAAGTCTGAGGTTAGGCCTAGATAAACATATTATACCCTTTTCCTTGCTTACCTTTCAATGTAGCACTATTATAGCTGGCAAGGACTAATAGTTGTTAAGGATTACAAATTTTAAATTGGACACTTTTGGAATGGAAGGATGGATCACTAAAAAAATAAAATACATATATATTTATATGTATAAATATAATATATATGTAATATATAAGATTATATATTACATTGTAGTAATATTATTGAGTGTAATTTTTTCTAAACATTTCTAAAACTTCTCTCTACTTTTAAAGTCCTGTTTTTAAAACTTGTGCCTTTCTCTACTGATTTAATGCTTATTATATTCAAGGTACAGTTCTTTAAAAAGAAGTAAAATGTGTTGTAAAATAAATCAATACAGGGACTCTTGAAATAGAAACCTCCTTTAGTGCATTTCTAAATGTTTCAATTTTATAAATGTGTGATTTATATACACAGCTTTTCTTAAGCACATTTGTTGCACAAAGCAAGGAGCATCTGTGTGTATACAGTGTCTGTAACTGGGCATGTTTCCATGTATCAACTATGGTGCATGAATTTAAAAACATGCCATTTAAAAAGTAGAGCAATTCCTTGGGTTTACTTTGTTTCAGAAGGCTACAACTGCTGTGATGAGGTATAAAATGCTTACTCATAATTACTTCTGCCTCATGCTCATTGCTTGATACTCATGGAAGAAATTGACAGTGATATTTCAAGGAAAGAAAGAAAAAAAAAAGAAGGAAGGAAGGAAGGAAGGAAGGAAGGTAGGTTCTATTTATTAGTAAAATGAGTTTTGCCTTTAACTTTTTGTCTAAAATAAAATAAAACAGGCCACCCTCTTTAAAAGATGCTGCATAATGCTCCCAAGATTTTTATGATACAATAACAAAAATCTAAAGATAAATGGAAAATATCTACCTGATTTTTTTTTTAAAAAAGTGTGTATTAGAGCTTTCAAAGTCCCATCAGAATGAGGTGTATTGATTTTTAAAAATGTGTCTCTGTGGATTTGTGAGTTTTTTGTCTTTCTCTAGGTCTGTAATATTTCCCCATGCATGGGGCTTATTTGGCCTGTGGTAATATCCACAGACGAACTGCACAACTGCTGCAGGTTTCCAACAGCAGGGACTTGTCAGTACTGGATGGAGATTGCTTGGCACATGCCAGCTCAAACACGGACATTTCCTCTTTCTGTTTTCCTGCTCCCAAAGGCCGGCCAACCCAGGGTGCAAACCCTCAAACCTGGCACGTGTGATTGAAAATCTCAATACAAATGATTATGCTTTCATTCCAGTACCTCTGCAGGTGAGAGAAAGTAAGCTGCCTTCTCTCCAGGAGACAACTACAGTCAATATGTTCACACGTGCTTCTCTTTTAAAAGGAAAAGTATTTATCAATGCAGGGCAGTGTTTAGAAAAACTGGTAGTCAGCGCCTCTTAAAAGCCATGCTTATTAAGTTTTAAACCACAGTTAGAAAAGAGGACTCTGGGTACAGCTTCTTTTATGGATTCCATACACGATACATCTCATAAAATCAGAGGCTCTTCCACTTTCAATTTATTGCTCACATATGACCTTCTGGCCCCAGATCTTTTAAGCTTTCTGATAGGAAAACTTAATACTGGCTTCAAGGGGGAAAATCTGCAAGTCATCGGCAGTTGTTTTCCTTTTATATATGTAGCAATACTTATTATGGTAAGTATTGGTGAAATGGGCAAAGTTTTCTATTGCTGCAAAATAAATTATCACAGACTTAGTGGCTTAATATAGCATTCATTTATTATCTCACAGTTTGTAGATCTGAAGTCCAGCACAGTGTGACTAGATCCTCAGGGTAAGGCATGATAAAGCTAAAAACCTGTTGGGCTGAGTACTCATCTGAAAGCTCTAGGAAAAAATTATCTTCCAAGTCTATTTGACATTGTGGGCAGGATCTAGTTCCTCAGGATCCATGCTGAAGGTCCCATTTTCTTTTTGGCTTTTGGTTGGAGATCACTTTTGGCAACCAAAGGACATGTTCACATCCTCTTCATGTGGCCCCAATCATCTTTGAGTCAGCAATGGCATGTTGGATCCTTCCTATAGTTCAAATCTCTGGATTTCCCCTTCTGCTACCAGCTGGAGAAAAATTGCACTTAAGAGGTTTCATGTGATCAGGTTAGGCCCGTCTAGATAACCTCCCTATTTCAAAATCAGCTTATTAGTAACCTTAATTACATCTGCAAAAACCCTGTTGCCAGGTAACCTTGCATGATCATGGGAATAGCCCAGGGGGATAGAAATCATTATGGCCATCTTAGAATTCTGCCACTTATAGTGGGTGTTCTGTGTACATCGCCCTTCCTGGCTATTACCACCTTTTATTGTTTTCAAATTACTTTACAATTCTATAAGTTTCAGAACACTAATAACAATGCAAAGTGATACTTGTCCATAGAAATACAAGTGAAATGTTTCTGTTACAATGCAACTCATTGTTGCTCCATGGATAGACTGCTTTTATGTCTGTGAATTCATTTTAGCATTCCCTATTGCATATATATATATATATATATATATATGGTTCTTTACACTCTCCTTTGAATTAGTTGTAACGTCTTTCTGGTTCCCTCATTAAATAATGAATTAAATAAATTATTTGACTTGTGCTCATTTTATATTTGGATGTGTATGATTTTACGTGAAAAAAAAATGATCCTTTAACAATATTTGTTATATGTAAGTTACTCTGGTGGTTCATCAGTACACAGAAACAATCTTAGATAAGGTCACAAGAAGCTTTGTCTTTAAATAATTGAAACGTCTTCTAGAAAGAAGGAATATAGTTGAGTGGAAAAGGCATTGTTTCAAGTGAAGCTTTAGGCTAATACATTATAGGAGATAAGGAAAGATATGTCTCAATTTCAACAATCTTATCAATACTTTTTTTGTAAAGGGATAATATTGAGTATGTATATTTAGTAATAGTAACACAAGAATGATTTCCTTGAGCTTCCTCCAAGGAAGGAATGCCATGAGGGAATGCCATGAATAGGTGAACTGTCTGACTGACAGTCCAGAGATGTAAAAACATTGATCTTAATCAGTCCATGTTCCTGAGAACATGAATGGGATCATTCTTGAAGCTGTCCCTTCATTATGCTCCATCTTATAATTTACTGCTATAGGGATCAGTAGCCAATATTGAATCATTACAGCAAAACTTATAGTTTCATTTGATTTGATAATTATTACATAAACACTGCTGTTTGCCATCAACTTTATCATCTCAACTTACAATGAGGTTACATCCCAATAAGGCCATCATTCAAAATATCATTACATCAAAAATGTATTAGTATTCCTAACCTACTGAATATCATTGCTTAGCTTAACCTACTTTATACACACTCAGAACCTTTCATCCTTGTGAAGGAAATCTCCCACAAGTCTATAATACAAATTTATTTTATCTACTTCCACATAATAAAGTACTTTATCCTATATTTGTTCAGAATTATCTAAGACAAAGTATTTTATCATAAAGTGCTGGGTATCTCATGTAATTTATTGAATACTGTACTGAATGTGAAAAACAACTCTTGTATGGGTATATAACGGGTGTATCAGTTATTTATTTACCTTCGTAGTTTTACATCTGGCTAAGAGCTGGAGTTTGCTGCCACTGCCCAGCATTGAGAGAGAGTATTCCACTGCATATCACTAGCCCACAAAAAGATCAAATTCAAAGTCAGGTACAGTTTTTACTGAGTGCATATCACTTCACACCATCAAAAAGTAGAAAAATCATAAGTTGCAGTTTTGTAAGTTGGGGATTGTCTATAGTATCTAATTTATTAGAGTGCCTTGGTATAAATCAGGTAACTAGTATGATTTACACTTTATAAAGCAAATATAGGTAGTCATCTTAAACAGATTTTCATGTAACCTAAGTGTCCATCCATAGATGAATGGATAAAGAAAATGTGGCACACACATGCATGTGCACACACACACAGTGCGATATTATTCAGCCATAAAAAAGAAGTAAATCTTGCCACTTGCCACAACATGGATGGACCTCTAGGGCATTATGCTAAGTGAAAAAATTCAGATAAATAAGGACAAATACCACATGTTCTCAGTTTTCTGCAGAATCCAAAAACAATAAACAAACTCTTCTTTTTTTTTTTTTCAAACTAAACTAACTAAATACAGAGAACAGATTGGTGGTTGCCAGAGGCAGGATGGGTGAAGGTGGTCAAAAGGTACAAGATTCCTAAGTCATGGGGATGTAGGATATAATGTACAGCATAGCAATTCTAACTAATAATACTGTATTGTACATTTGAAAGCTGCTAAAGGAGTATATCTGAAATATTCTCATCATAAGAAGAATTAGTTGTAATGATATGGTAATGGATGCCAACTTGACTTATGTGATGATCATTTTACAATATATACAAATATGAAATCATTATATTGCATGACTGAAACTAACATGTTATATGCCAATTATATCTCAATTAAGTTATTTTATACTATCAATTGACTTGACTGGTATATTTTTATGTATCCCTGAAAGATATCCAGATCTATTACACAATGGATTATACTTAGCAATTGTGAGAGGCCCCGCATTCTGAATTTAAACACTTTGCTCCATTTGTTTCAAAATATCACAGGTTATGAGGAACTGCAATGATAAAACGTAGAAAAGTTTTTGTATTTGAATCTAATCAGTACCCAAAACTAGCAACTTTAGTTTGCTAAAAAATAATCTCTAATTAAATAGATAATATTATTATAAATTCTCTTTACATATAAGAGTGATGCTCTAACTGTGGAAAGGAAAGAGAGATAGTTAAACGTGCTTTACCTTGTTTCTGAAACTTTATATTCTGTTATTAGATTCAGGCAGTAATACACCAGATGTTTTCTGGAAAGTATGTTTTAAAAAAACAAATGTCTTAAATTAGAGTCAATGAACAGTAACTTATTCAGCAAGAGTAGCTTAGTTAAAAGCTTCATGAAGTTCAGACAGAAAGCATAAGGCTATACTGGGATTGCATTTTTACTCAGAAAAAAATAATTCTCATAGGAAGCATCTTATCATGACTCACAGTTTTGCATCCATGAGAAAGGAGGAAGAGGCCGAAGATGAAATCAGTATTAAATAAATTTATATTATGGACGTGTGGGAGATTTCCTTCGGCATGATGAATAAATTAGCCATTTCTAGATTCAGTGAGTAGCAAGTTCACCTTTAACCCCTCTCACTGTGCTGTTTTTTAATATAGGCATTTGGCCAAGTGAGTTCAAGCGGCTGTGTTAAAATCACGAAGTATAAAGTGCTGCTTTTAGACCTTATAAGTAGAATACTTCTATTTAAGTAAACTGTATAGATTGTGTTTATTTGTACTACTATAAAACAAACCCTTGAGATATTCTCACTTTTAAAAGTGACCTAGTATGATGCAGAAAATGTTTATAAATAAGTCCAAGGAACAAATAAAGTGAATAAGCATATTCCAAAAAATCAATGACAACTTGGTGGAAATTTTTGTTCAAATATCTAAAGCTGTGGTAAGATAGACTTGACATATAAATATTACATCTTTCCAGCATCATTTTCCAATGCCTGTGAACATTGCCTTTGAGTGGAGCTCTCTCAGGGCCACATCGAGCTGTACTTTGAATTTCTTGCTTTGATGCATTCCTGATTTTATTGGTGCTTAAAGGCAAAGTTTGGGTTTTATTTATTTTAAATGCATTAGAGAAATATTTGCAGAATGACTGGATTTATAATAAATGCCTCTAACAAACAGATCCGTTAATAAACCAAGAAAACTGCACCCTTATGGATTCACTTAGAAAATAGATAAAATTGCTCAGTTGCTGATTCTTAAACATGAAATATTTTTTTGAAGCTTTTAAAAAGCATTAGTGGTTTTTTACACAAGGACAATTGAGTTTAAAATACATGCCACTGTTCTGTTAGATTTCAACAAACGTAACCTTAGAAACGTGTTTAAATAGACATTACCAAATAAAAGCTGGAGAGATATAGGCTGGAGCTTTACAGGGCCAAAATAAGCAATTACAAGGGGGAAGAATGCAGTGTATACACATGTGGCCTACATTATGATAGGCAATTGTTGGACCATGGTTTTCAACTAAATCGATATGAGGACTCAACTCAGAGAATCTTTCTTTCGGCCAGCCCAGACTTTGCAAGTCCACCCTGGCCTCCAAAGCATTGCTCACATTTGGCTTTCCCTGTGAGGTCTTTGCAACTAATTAAAATTGCCTTGATTTCTCTTCACCAGTAAAGAATTAGCATCATGAACTTTTCACTTGTACATTGATAATGTTGTATTTCAAGGTGTGTGCATGTGCGTGTGCATGCACACACCTGTGTGTCTCTGTGTGCTTGTAAATCTTTACTCCCCCGCAGGAGTTTGCACTTCTCCATGAGGAAAGCATGGCCTCGTGCCCTTTTACTCCCCACGGTGCCCGTGTCATACATAATATTAAGCATGAAATGGTTCCACTGTACAACTCCAAGCTGCTGCAGCCAAAGGGGCTTTTAATGGGGTACACGAGAGGTATACCAGAACCCATATTGTTGCCTAGTGAGGGCTTCATTTTCAACTTAGACCTAAGCTGGAATTTATTCTCCCTGCCCAAAGCAGATGAATATACACCCCATTTTTGTAGCTGCTCGGTGCCTGCAGAGCACAGAGGGAGTAGACAGGGAGCACTCAGAGAACACAGCAATTGCTGGGCTGCTCAGCTAGAGGCAGAAGCCAGCCCCATATAATAAACACGAGCAGGGGCCAGTTAGCTGACAGCAAGGAGGGAAAACGCCTTCATATGAAAACTACATCCAGTTTGCAGAGACTCTATATTGCAATCTGAAAAGCAAGCAAAGATAGAAGCCAAGAGTGTTCTACTGGTAGTAATAAGGAATTTGATACAATGAGGTGATAAACCTGGTATAGAAGAGCTAGGAGTGGAAAGAAAAGGATGTGGATGACAAAATGACAACAGATAAAGAAAATTCGTATGTGCTGTGCCTGAATAGAGGAGACACTTGGCTAATCTCACTGAGCCAGTAATACAGAATTGGAAAAGAATTTCCGAACTCTATTCAATATTTGTAGTTTGCTATTATAGGTATATCCTTTAAAGTAGGTAAACTCTAATGCTATTCTTATTTAATACTTCTCTTCCCAGAGCCTTGAGATAAAGAAACCCTCTAGGTATTATTAATGATAGAAACCTGGGGATGCCTGTGTGGCTCAGTCAGTTGAGTATCTGCCTTCAGCTTGGGTCATGACCCCAGAGTCCTGGGATGGAGGCTCCCTGCTCAGTGGGGAGTCTTCTTCTCCCTCTCTCTCTACCATTCATCCCACTTGTGCTCTCTGGCTCTCTCTCTCTCTCTCTCTCTCTCTCTCTCTCTGTCAAATAAATAGATAAAATCTTAAAAAAAAAAAAAGGATAGAAAACTGAACCTACTTGCTTGCAGGCATGTTTCTGGCTATATAGAATATAGCAGGGCAGAGTTCTTCAGAGGATCTCTGTAAGGAAACTTACTCTTATGAGGATAGAATACACTAACTCCTGGCTGGGCAAACTTTTTGTTCACTAAATACTTGTGAATTTGTTTAACAGCCCCAAATATTATGTATATAGGAATTTCTTCTGGTGCGCTTGTCTCTAAAAGTGAAACAGGATAAAGCTACCCAATAATCGATACAAATTTAGAAGAAAGAGGCAGGGTGACACTGAGTGCTTAATAACCTGAGAATAAAAAGAGAAAAACAGCTGGCTGTTAATGAGCCTTCGAGGTGACATTTACCTTGGTCAGTTTACCTGGGCTCAGTTTGACATCCCAGCAAAATAATCTTATCAGTCACTCAGAGATTATGAATGTCAGGATGGCTAACTTGCATTTTCTAAACTTATAAGAGGCTGAAAAATACCATGTTAAGTTACTATGTTACAACTTAGAATTCTTGGTCACAAGTGACAAAAACCCCAATGCCAAGGTCACTTACACACAAAAGAAATGTATTGATTTAAATAACAAAAAAAGTTTGGAGGTTTAGTTGGCTTGATGTCAAGGTTCAAGCAGTATCAGAATTATCTGGTTCCCTAGCTTGAGTTTATTTCTTGGCACATGTTGGATTCATTTGCCGACACAATCTCTCTTTAGTAAAAACCAATCGCTGCGGCTTCAAACTTTACTTCAAATGTGGGAGGGAGACCATCTCTCTTCCAACCATCTGAGATCTTGTTGTCATGGTTGACAAGGTCATATGCCTATCTGTGTACCAAAGAGATGGGACCAGACTAAAGAGATGGGATGTGCAAATCTATGTTAGCCGGTCCTAAAGCTGAGGGTGAGGTCCTCCCCCTGATTATGCAGCCTGAGAGAAAGGATTAGTTATTCCTTAATGGAAAAACTATGTATTATTTGAAACTAAGAAGGATGCTGGGGGCGGGGGTGGGGGGGTGTGGGGAAGAGGGAAGGCCACTCCTTTATACAAAAAAAAAAAAAAAAAAAAGAAAGAAAAAAAAATACAACTGAACTAGATATTCACCTCAGCCTGACCGGCACATTCTTTTTCTTTAAGCAAGCTAAAAATGGTGATTCAAATTATCAGACTTTTTTTTTTTTTTTTTTTTTTTTTTTTTTTTGCAAGCCAAGAATTTGATTGAGGGAAGTTATGTGATTCAAACATTTTGTGGTGGCAACCTGTTGCATTCATCTTCACATTGATTGTATGTTGGTAAGTGAGCTAGGGCCTTAGTTGCTGGGGCCTTACTGCAGCCCTACGTGCCACACCTGTTATAGGATGAAATTCTAGCTGGTTTAGCAAACTCAGTTTTAAATTTGAGGCAGCCAGGTTCTAGCAGAGATTCGTTTTAGAACTCTAATACAGAACTCTACTGTTGGTTTATTAGATGTTAGTGGATTCCACAGACTGGCACATGGCCTAGAACATGGTACTCAGTTATTATTTCTCTTCCATTTTCTTGAAAATAATGTCTATTTACTAAGTATCCAACCTTAAGCAAATCATTAATCTGTCTGGATCTCAAATTTATCAGTCACAAATGAGACTGAAGAGCAACCATCCTTTCCATGTTATCTATGACACTTTCTCACCATAAGAGATCATTAAATTGTTTCTTTTATTTTACATATTGTATATATTCATATTATACTTTTGCTAAGTTAGCATGCTACAGCAAATCAACTCCAAATCTTAGTAGCTTAGAAAAAGAGAGGTTTGTTTCTCATATCTGCTACATGCCAGCTGGGGCTCTGCTCCATGTCATCCTCATTCAAGAACAAGGCTGGAGAAGCAGTCTCTATCCAGGAAATGTCAGTTTTATGGCAAAAGGAAGGATACTGGTAGAACCCATACCCTGTATAAATCACTTCTGCTCCTGTTCCTTTGATGAAAGCATGTCACACGACTAGGGCAATGTTAACGTGGTAGAAAGTGAGCCAGTCTCAGAAGGGAAAGCATATGATGAAGGTCTGAAATAAATTATTCTCTCACAAGAAAGGATGACTTGGAGGAAACAATACAATCTAGCAGGGTGCTGACTGCCCAGGTACATTAAAAGCTTAAATAATGTTGCCCCATTTTTATGTGAAATAATAAGACCCTTAAAAAATACATTATAGCATTTTATAGCTACATTTACAGTAAACCCAGTAGAGAGGCTGAGAATATGGGACTGCTCAGAGAAAAAAGAATGTCAATAAGAACCAAATCTTTTCAATGCAAACTCATTATCAGCTGCAGTCCTTTGCAGTTTAGTAGATGTTACGGTTACAATGAAACCCGTGGAGAGGAAAAAGTAAATAGGAGTCCTAGGTTTGTGACTTGATCTTTACCCTGACTTCTCCTGATTACCTTCCAAAATCTGAAGTTGGATGACACAAATGATTATCTCTCAACAAAGTGAATGTCAGCTATTCGCCAGGTAAGTGATTGCTGCAGGATTTTGTGGATTTAGCACATGTAAATGTTATATGAAATTGCAATATTTCACGTCCAGTTGTGGACGTGAGGCTCTCTTTCCTCTGAAGGGTTGCTGTGACATCCAAGTCAGTGTATCCAACAGCTCTCAGAGTGTGGTCCAGGAGATGTCAGAGTGAGCAGCATCTGGGAATTTGTGCGAAATACAAATTTGGGGGCTTGTCTTTCTACCCAGTGAATTAGAAATCCTGGGGCTGACATCTGCCAAGTTGTCCAGTTGTTTCTGAAATTCACTTGAGTTTGGAGACCAGTGGTCAGGGAGTATTCTTAAGCCTCTAGGACTTCAAACCTGACTAGGTGGTAGCTTGTTTCTTGAGTGGCCAATAGCATATTAGCACCTTTCCTTTCATCTAACAGAATCTAGTGCCATTTTCAGTCTCCACCTGAAACAACGTAGCCTATAGAGCCTGGTGTTCTGAAACTTCAACTAGATCGCTGACATGGATTAGTGTGAGAAATATTTCTATATCACCACATATTTGCTTTAAAAATATGTTTTAGCTATTTGCCTCAGTATGCCATTTTGACCAATGTTATGTGATCTTGAAATAAAAAACCTTGTCTTATTTTAGGGTCTGCTTTGCCAAAAATATTTATGGCTTTCCCAGCTTTGCCAGGATAGGAAAACTGCAGGGGTTTGGTTTATAGCAAGCCGGCTTGTGTAGGTCAAGAAGGCCTGTGGAAAAATCTGAACTGTGCCTCTTTCCCAAACCAAATTCAGGCCACAGTCCAAGAAAAGAGAAATAAACACTCAGGTGAAGAATTGTTCATTTCTTCTGGAATATTTAAAAGATCTTTCCTAAGAAGACTTGATTTAGGATCAGAGAAATAGGATTAAAAATAAAGCTTTAGTGGGAATTAGTGAATTTCGTATTTGGGATTGATAATTAGATAATGCTTTGTTTCTGGCATGTTTGAAATCTTCAGCTCATTTTGGGGTAATTCCTCTTTAGCAAAGTATAGTCCTTTACTTTAGCACAGACACATACTGACTGAACCTATCATTGTTATTCTGATTGACGTTTCTTAATTTGGAAATTTTTGTAGATTTCCTTTAAAAAATTTGTCTATTTTAGGAAACCATGTTACTTTTTTAAATAAAAGGATGACTTCTATAACTGAAAATTTATGCTAAGTTTTATGCTTTCTACTTTGAAGTATTTAAGATTTACATATTTAGTTGCTTGCCTGACATATCTACTTAGTCATTGTGATATTTTGTACAATTTCTTCCTTTAGAGGAAGGTGCTAACTGGGGGGGGAAGGCAGAAAGGTATGGTAATATATTGGTGGTTAAAATGAAAGGGAAAAAAGGATAAAGGATACCTCTTATAATTTATATTTATAATCTGGTTTTCCCAGGACACATCAGTCTGGGGGCCTCAATGAATAGGGTACTATAATCAAAGAATACAGGGCAAAATAATAACCTTAAAATGTATTTCATGGCAATTGTCATAGCTACTGCTGTGTCTTATGGCATTTCTGTCTTCCCCTGTGCCATCACATCTCTGGCTTCCACATTCCTCTTGTGACATCACTCAAATGACGACACAGCCTTATCTTCATTTCAGTTTCAGTGGTACTGGAGTAAAATAAAAAGAAGCACCTCCTCACGATTCAACTGTATAGACATATTCCTTCTTTTCCCACAGTAGCACTTTTCCTCCTTTTAGATTTACTGATTTAGTCTCTTGACAGCGTCCTTTCCCTCAAGAGTCTGGCACCAGTTTCCTGAGGGCTGTTCCAGAAGACAATTTGTGTGACATATTATTTTGCTTCTCTCCTCTCCTCTTGTTCCCAACGTGTTCCAACTCAAATTCAAAAACAGTCCTAACAGGCACGAGTTTTGGGGGTTTTTTTGTTTTCAAATTTGCATAGCCCCTGAGAGGTAAAGAGTGCACCATTTTTGCCTAAATGCTTTGTATTTTTTTTATTTTTTATTTTTTCAAAGATTTTGTGTATCCATTAGACACACACACACACACACACAGAGAGAGAGAGAGAGAGAGAGAGAGGCAGAAACAGGCAGAGGGAGAAGCAGGCTCCATGCAGGGAGCCCCACGTGGGACTCAATCCCGGGTCTCCAGGATCACACCCTGGGCCAAAAGCAGGCGCTAAACCGCTGAGCCACCTGGGCTGCTTGCCTAAATGCTTTTTTAAAAAAAAAAGTTAGGAACCCACTGCATTCTGCTATTGCCCATCTCATAAGGATGATTATGCCTTTCAAAAATACAATCCTAGCCAACTCAATGAAGCTTGAAATGACCAAATTTGTGGTAAACTTAGGCCCTTCCTCTCTGTCCCTTGAATTCAACTTTGATCAGAACTGAATCAATCCTTCATTCCTTTATTTTAACCTCTTTCATCTACTGGATGCTTCTCTCTGGGTTGCATTTATGTGCAAACTTCACCCCTACTTTCTACCTTTCCCTCATTTCGTGGTTGACTGTCTGGTAAATCTTACTAAGCGATTGTCTATCCTCAGCTAAAACACCTGTAGTGAAGGAGCATCACTAAGTCCTAAAGTTGTTGATCTTTCCATTTTCAAATGGCTTTTTAATTGTTAGAAATTTCTCCCTTCTTAGCCAGGTTGCAGAAACATGTACTCTACAATATGGTTATGCAAGTAAAATGTAGCTTCTTTATTGTATCAGTGTTTGCACTGATGTAATACCTGCTCACTACACACACACACACACACACACACACAGACACACACACACTCCAGAAAGTGTGGACTTTGTAGATTTACCAATGGAAGATGTTTGTGTCTCTTTCAATTTAAAGCAGAGTATTCATTGTTTCCAAATTTGACCTCCCTTTCATGGCTGGCTTCAACAATAAATTGTTGATGTTTGAACTTCCTTATGTCATTGCCCAGGCTTTCAGGTTTAATTCCTCTCTCTGTTTCCCCAAAATGGTATTGCTAACATTCATATTCATTCTCACTCCATTTTAAGCTCAGCCAGAAACCTGTCCAGGTTAGCAAGCCTAATGGCGAATGGTATGTTGATAAATGTTTAACAACACTTTGCATGAAGAAAATGGATTTGTAGCATTCGCAGATTTTCATGGGGTAAGTGCTCCTACACAGCCAATTTCTAGCTACCAACATTATGTTATGGAGTGATACATGTAACTGGCTCTCAGAAGCCAGTACCAGCCCACTCCAGCACATAACTGCTTGAGGTCTAGTGACCATACACTAAGCAGCAGATTTGCTGTATTGTTGTCTGTGATCCGAACCTTTAAGTTTCCTTAACTGATGGAATCATACAACTTTTTTCTCCCTTTTTATTCCAGTTTAACTGCAACTACTGGGCATAGTCGGGGAGGATTATGGTTTGTTTCACGTATCTATCAAATTTTCCACCATTTCAGGAAACTGATTCATGGTATTTGAGCAGGCAATAAATCACACCTTTGTCAGGCTGTTGGTTCATGACCTCAGGAGTTCCTGGGTAGAATTGGAAATTGACCCTTGTAAACAGAGGTCAGGGAAGGACAGAAGAAAGAGGCAGACCACTCCAGATTGGTAGGTGGCAGCTTCAGTACACAAGGGAGGTTACATGCAAGGTTGCGGTGGATGACCACAAAACATGTAGATCTCCGCACTTACCTGCTCAGAATCTGGAGTTTATACAGGGGGCTTACCCGGGTTCTGTTACACATCCAATCTAGATGGTCTCAGGAACAAATTGTTCTCTCTCAAGACTGCATTCTTAAATTGCTCCTAGTGTGGGAACTGTGGGCAGAACATACCTTCGAAGACAGGGGACAGGTGGGGAGCTTCCGATTGCCCAGGGCCAGCTCTCAGGCCACCGGGCTGTCCAGTCCTCTCAGTGATGTCCTCTGACTTTATCTGCATTTATCTCTCTTGGGATTCCTGTTATCTGGTATTACAGGCAAAATTCCATGATTTCTCCTTATGTAGGGATATCCAATAGTTTACTTATTGAAATACATATTAATTTATTACAAAACTTTCTCCTTATATATCTTCCAGTTTTATTGAGGTATAATTGACAAGTAAGTTATTTATTTGTTTGTTTATTTTAAAGCTTTATTTATATGAGGGAGAGAGCATGTAGCGGGGAGGAACACAGGAAGAGGGAGAGAAAACCTGAAGCAGACTCCACACTGAACATGGATCCGAACACAGGGCTCAATTCCAGAATCCCACGATCACCACCTGAGCTGAAATCAAGACGTAGACGCTTAAGCAACTGCGCCATCCAGGCACCCCATTGTTTGTAATATATTTATTGTGTACGGTGTGATGATTTGATATATACATGCATTATGAAAGAATTCCCCCATCAAGTTAATCAATGTATCACCTCACATATTTACCCTTGATTTTATTTTACTTTACTTAATTAATTTTGGTCACAACATTTACATTCTACTCTCTTGGCAAATTTTAATTATGCAGTATAGTATTGTATCAACTATAGTTATTTTGTTATACATGAGATCCTCAAATCCTATTCGTCTTATGACTGGAAGTTTATACCCTTGACCAATCTAGCCGTATTTCTCACACACCCCAGCCCCTTGGCAAGCATCATTCTCCTCTGTTTCTGAGTTCAGTATTTCTTTTCTGCAGATTCCACGTACAAGTGATACCACACAGTATTTGTCTTTGTCTGACTTATTTCACTTCGTATAATGCCCTCCAGATTCATCCACATTGTTGCAAATGACAAGATTTTTTTTTTAAGATTTTCTTTTTTTAAGGCAGAAAAAATCTCCTCTGTGTGTGTGCTTGTGTGTGTGTGTCACATTTTATTTCTTTATTCTTCTTGTCAGTAGACATTTAGGTTGTTTCCATACCTTGGCTATTGTAAATAATAGCCATAAATGAACTGTAAATTTTTTTTCCCAAAAAATAAATGTTGTGGTTTATAATAAGAAAGATGTATTTATTTTTCTGACACAGAGCTCCTAAAACTCTTGGAATTTCCTAAGTGATGAGAGCAATAAAGGTGGCTTTTGGTATGTTAATAAGGGGGCTTTTGGAAAGCCCCTCAGCTTGGGGGCTGGTTGCCAGGAGAACCTACCAGGTCCTTAGTGGGTTGCTGCTTTCAGCCCCACCCCCCACCTCTGGGCAGCAGAGAGGGGCTAGGGGTTGAATGAATCACCAATGCCCAATGATTTAATTAATCATGCCTATGTAATAAAGATGCCACAAAAACACAAAAGGATTTGGAGAGCCTCCAGGTTGGTGAACACATGGAGGTGCAGGGAGAATGGTATGCTCAGAGAAAACATGGGAGCTCTGTACCCTCTTCCCATACCTTGCCCTATGCATCTCTTCCATCTGGCTGTTCCTGAGTTAAATTATTTTATAATGAACTAGTAATTCATTAAGTAGCGTTACCCTGAGTTCTGTGAGCTGCTCCAGAAACTTAATTGAACCCAATGAGGAGATCATTGGAACCTCTAATCTATAGCCAATTGGCCAGCAGCACAGGTGACAAATTGGGCTTCCAACTGACGTCTGAAGGCTGGGGGAAGAGGAAGCTCTTATAGTACTGAGCCCTTAACCTGTGGGATCCGATGCTATCTTTGGGTAGATAGTGTAGAATTGAGTTGAATTATGGACACCCAGCTGGTGTCTGAGAACTGCTTTCTCTGTAGTATAGGGAATAAAAACCTCATACTGGAGGGACATTAGATATGAGGTAAAGAACTGCTGTCTATACTATGGACATTTATATGCATAATTGCATCTTGACACCTGGACTCTATCTTTTATCACTCAAAGTATCCCTTATTTTATTTTATCCTTTATTTTGCATTATCATTTGGACATCAAAGATCTTTACATAAGGAAGCCTTGGGAGAAAAGGAAATAAAACAGACATAACCCATGGCTTCCCAAATTTCAGGACCTCTTCAGTAAGGACTAAGAAAGACAACTGTAAAGGTGAGCAGGACTTAAAGTACTCAGTTACTGAGTACAACGTGTGAGCTTTCCGCAATCAAGTGCTAACAGAGAGTAGTCTGTTCAGATCCCACTTAGTTCTACTGCTTGGGTGCAAGAGTGAACTTATTTTAGCCGTCGGCCCAAATATATTGGTTAAATTATTACCATTTTAATTCAGAGGCAGCTGAGAAAATATATGGCAATTACTCCCAGTGACCACTAGATTCAAGATGTCTTTTCATTCATTAATTATTAAGGCTTGGGCTTTTGTAAGAGGAGGTGATGGTGACCTCTCTCTCTCCCCCTCTCCCTTGCACACCCCTCCCTCTCTCTCTCTCTCTCTTTCATTTAACACCTCTTTCATAGAGGTGCTGTGAGGATTTCTGCCTGTGTGGTAATGAAGTTCAGTAGCCTGCTTTGAATTTGTCAGTGGAAAAGGTGTTATAAAATTGTAAAGTAAAAAATATACTGCTACTAATAAGGATGTTGATCTTGAAATGTAATATGAAAACCAGAGACTGGAAATTTAAAATTTGTAATGAAATGCTCTAAAGCTGTGATCTCTTCAGACCTTGGGAGTTCAGCAGGGGTGGGCCCAGAGAAGACTTGGATGGAAGAAGCTGCAGGATGTGGTGGCGGTGATTCAGTAGGTGGCTCTCTTCCATCCCAGGGTGGTCCGCAGCCAACTCCCAGCCCTGGGTTATGGAGTTCTGGGCTGCAGGAGAACCATCCATTGGATGAGATAGAAAACTGAGGTTCTGACCACTTCTGCTCATTAAAAATTCCAGGGCATTTTTATAAGGTTAAGGATGTATCCTTGTGTTCTACAATCTGGTTCCAGTTGGGTAGTAATGTTGGCTTCTTAGGGAAGTCTAGAAAAAAGAAGGTACATGGAAATTTCAGGAGGTTGATTAACATTCCTATAGGAGAAAATCTACGACAGATGATATCAAAATTTTATCCTGAACTCTATTTTACAGAATAGCAAAACACCTGTTTGAATAACTTTCTTACTGAGGTGTAAATGCATTTGTAGGTGAGAAATAGATCCCCTTTCTTGATAAGTTTATATTATAAGGGCTAATTTAAGGAACCACTCCAGTATTTGTATATGGTAATGAAACGACTTGTATTTTAAGGTATTTTCTGGGCTTTTTTTTTTTTTTGAGTCCCTTGAATAACTAATATTTGAAACAGGAAATGGAGAAAGATACATAATGGATGATAATAATTGTTTTGAAATAGAATAAATCTGAAAGCTTTCTCTGACCCCATTTAGCTACATGTCACCCATAACTTCCAGAACTCTTAGCTATGGGTCACATAACTTTACATGTAATATATTAATTATGATTACAAAAATCAGAGCAAGAATGTCAAATTTATTCTTAATAAGAAATGGACCAAAGTTTAAAAAAAGAAAGAAAAAATCAATATAAATATTAGATCAAGGAGAGGAGAGTGATTATCAGATAAAACTTGTACATTCCTAGATTTATTTAGAGTCACCCCTCTTTTGGGATGGGAGAAGAACCACATTGCTTTCTTCTACGCATCACTTACTATTCTTACTGAACTCAAAATACCCCGTTTCTAGATTTTGGTTAGAGAAAATCATTGAGCCTAAGCTCCGTATGTAATTTGCCATTTCTGTGGAAAGTTACCATAGTGCTGTGGTTCCAGTAGAATGAAAAAAATGCCTCACCGTTTCAGGCAGACATCAACTCAGATTAACTAATATGGCACTTCTCTCTTGGCCTCTGAATGTGAGATATTGATTATAATGAGAAGCCCAGATGTCTTTTTTTCTGAACTCCATATTAATGGAAGAAATAGTAGACTAGCATGTTGTTTTTTGTATTTAAGTCTTTATGACTAAATAATAGTTATCTATGCACATCGATGATCCCTTTTCTACAGTTTCTATAGGTAGTTTTGTTTTTTTAAATGCTATATTTAGACACTTTTCCTGTGCTTTTACCAACGTACTTATTCTGTGAAAGCCAAACAAACATGCCACAGTCATAAATGAGATTGCCCTTTGGGGGCTAATGCTTTGAGGAAGGCAAGAATATAAGAGACAGTATAATAGTATAATAAATAGCTCTAGATTCTGTAGGATCCCATGCAGCTACAAATACAAATAAGAGGTAAATGTGAGGAATGTAGAAAAACTGGTTAAGCGCCAGTGTTCTTCAGCTGCATTTACTTAGAGATGTGAAATACATAAACTGCTGGATCACGGCATCCGCAGACCAGGAATCCAGGCTGAAGTGTGGGGTACCTTGATCAAGGCACCTGAAATGTCTGTGCTTCCATTTATATTTACGCAATTAGGATGCTATTATCCTCTTCATCCATTTTGTATATTTCATGTGAACAATGTTAACAAATCATTTTCGAAAGCAAAGACTAAAACTATATTTAAGTACAGGTATACTCCAAAGTTCTCAGCATTAAGCCGCCACAACTTTGACCTGTGTCTGTGAGCATCTATACTTTATTTCGATTTATTTGTCCATCCATTAGCAAGATGTATCCGAAGGTATCAGAAAAGCCTAAGGGAGATTATTTTGGATATCAGGGAAGTGTTCAAAAACTTTCCAGTAGATTAATGATAATTGCTTCTTTGCTTTACTCCATTTTGGCTACAAAAGTTCTCATATATATACTCTCCTTTCAGATTAAAGTGGAAACCCACGCTTGTAAGTATTTTTCAGGATAAACTGCTTTATCATAGCCAGAGACTAATTCTTTGTATTTTTAATTTTTTAAATTATATATTTATTTAACTTTACAGGATATTTAGCAATTATTTTGTAACAAATTAACCAAATATCTAAAGAATTCCAATATGTGAACAGTACAGAGAAAACCAGTACATTTTAAAAAATAACCTGCCATGGTTCGGTTAGGTCATCTGACTCTTGATTTTGGTTCAGGTCATGATTTCACAGTCCTGAGATTGAGCCCTGCATTAGGCTCTATGCTGGGTGTGGAGCTGGCTTAAGATTCTTTCTCTTCCTCTGCCCCTTCCTGCTTGTGCCATTTCTCTCTCTCTCTGTTGTTTTCTCTCTCTCTCTTAAGTGAATAAATCCTTTAAAAAATGACATGCCTAAGTATAGGTAGAAAGAATAGCGTTTCTTCTTTTAGGAGTATCAGAGATAATGCAAAATATATTTTTTCTCTTTATATTGTAGATTAATATGTAGTGAGAAAAAATTCAGAAATTCACATACTCTTTACCCAGTTTCCTCCAATGGTAACATCTTGAAAAACTATAGAACAGTATTACAAGCAGGATATTAGCATTGATACAATAAAGGTACAAAACAGATTCAGTAACACCGGGATCCCTCCAGCTGAACTTCTATAACCACACATATTTCCTAACCACTTAACCCCTATCTGACCTCTGCCACCCATTAATGTGCTCTCCATTTTAATACTTTTTTTAAATTTCAAGAATGTTATATAAGTGGTATCAGACAATATGCAACATTTAAGGGTTAGCTTTTTTGGCTCAGGACAAGTTCCTGGAGATTTATCTAAGTTTTTGCATGTATCAGCAGTTTTATGCTTTTAATTATTGAGCTGGATTCTGAAAAATATGTTTTTAAGCTCTAAACACACCTTGCTGGGAATTGTGCTTTACCTAGGGGACACTTGTTTTTGAGTAAAGTACACAATTAGAGAAAACATAAAATGAGAGGAGGTATTTCTTGCTTCAATCTACTTTCAAAATTCTGGTAGTTTAAATGAATTATGAGCAACAACAACATGAATATAGCTGGAAAACACAGTTGACATATTTTTAAGTTACATTAATATAAACATGTATTTATGATCATGAGAAGGAATACAATGGTTTTATTCTCTTCTTCTTCAGCAGTATCAGACTTAGAGCATTCCAGAATTCTGCTGATAAGTAGAAAGAAAGGCTACAAAGATCACCCAAGGGCCAAAATCCACATTGCCCAATAAATTGTTCTACAAACTGGGAATTTATCTCATGAGGAAAATAAAGCTTCATAAAGGTTTCAAATATTTTGAATGCTGCTATGTATGGAACCCAACAAAGTCTTATTTTGTATTTTCCCAAAAGCAGAACTGGGAAAAATATTTGAGAAGGGACAGGTTTTACTTCAGTGTAAGAGGAGGCTCCCCCCTACCTCCCCACCCCAGTTTTATTGAGACATAATATGTATAGACATTTGGCTGATTATAATTTCCTCCAAAATGATAAGGAAGTTCAAAACACTTTATTAACCTTTAGAAACACTAGTAGGTTTCATATAAAAGAGGATTAAATTTATAAACCAAAGATGTTTCTGGGCTACCCACAGTTTTTTCCTGGCATCTTGCTATGATACACAAAAATAGTATGGGTGCCATTATAACTCTAAGGGTAAAGTAAAAACTAACTTTAAAATTCAGTGGTGTCAGAATATCAAAATAGGCTATACTTATTTTTTTCTATTAAGTAACCATCAAATTTTTCTCTACAAATACGCTCTAATTGAAAACACGAATGATCTTTAAATTTTAACACTTTGAAATGGTCTGTACAACAGTAGCAGTGGTATAATGGAGGTATTTTCTCAGGAGGTCAGTAAGAGCTCAGTCTTAGACAATTTATCAGTAATTTATTTGGTGGGCACCGTATTTTCTTTCTTCCACTTCTTCCCCCAAAGTAGTCTTTTTTCATGCTATTATGTGTTCCTTCTAATTTTTGGTAAAATTTGTTCCTCTTTTTAAAAGTACTTGAGGTGTTCCTTTAATAGGGCCATTATTGCGAATCCATTAGTAAATATGGATTGTAATTCATTCATGAAGATGATGTTACTGAAAATCCCTGCAACTCTTCCCCTATTACATGATCTCTGCCCACCTTTGGCCCAACAATAAAATATTTTGTTTCTTTAATTGTCTTATTCTTTAATTGATGGCTCTATCCAGAGTCTAGTGGAAGAGAATTTTTGTTTTGTTTTGAAATTAAAGTGAATGGTCTTAAAGAATAAGGCACAGGAGTAATTCTTTATTCCTTCCAGGCTTTTGCCAACATACTGCATATATTTTGAGATTAGGGTTATTTTTAAAGCAATTATTACTGAATGGAAACTAGTTCATTGTCAGTCCAACCCCCATCCTTCTTCTACCTCTTACCTCTACAGACGCAATTGAAAATTACTATTCATAATGGATGGGTCTGAGATACTACAAGATTTTGATTCATCACAGAAAGATTCAGTTAAGCCTGTCATGCTGATGGTGCTAAAGCAGAGAAGTGGAACAATTTGTTTTTTTTTTTTTTAAAAAAAAACTTTTAAAAATAGTAATATAAGCAATTTTAAAGTTCTTACTACTCCTACTTTTTTAATAGTATTTTGCTATTTGTATAAAAATAGATGTACAATAAATGCATTCCCAGCTGTTCTGTTTGAATCAGGTACTATGTACTCTGCTCTCATGGCCCATGATTTCCTTCCTCCTTTAATAGCCTTGTGCCCGGAGGTTGAGACATGGAGGGTGTCAAGAATTCTAGAAAGGAAAGCTATTAGTCTTCACTTCTATACAGAACATCACCTTTAGATGTTTATGTATACCTGACTCTTAAGTGAAAAGCCAGCTGATTTCACACACACAAAACAGTTTATCATTATTTGGGTGACTAACAAAATATAGATTTGTATCATTACCTAGAATTCACTTTTTGAAGAGTTACAGGTCTAGAGGAGTTACTGAAACTACTGATGTTGCAAATGAGTTACTAATGGTATCAATGAGAAGAACTGATGTGATGTAGAACACATCAATGTATGGTAGGAAAGATCTAGATTCTAGGCCTGGCCATAATCATGTCTATTTTACAAATCATGCCTAACATGTCTCATTTCCAAATTTCAAAACTAGGTAAAAAATCATGTATTTGTAACTGGATACCAACTGAGGGAATTTATGGAGAAGTGACCGAAGCAAGGGCTAAGAAAGATTACTATGATAGCAAGCTACTGAAACCTTGGGATTCATCCAGTTTTTATTATAACAGCCTTCAGAAAAAGGCATTATATTTTATTAGTGAATCAAGTACTTGCTGTTTCAAAAATTCCCAGATAAAGTGCCACCAGTTAGAGCTGTGCCTGAGATTATGATCTCTTCGGCCCCATGCCTGAAGCCTTTGTCTGCAAAAGACTCTGTCCCTTAAATCCATTGTGACAATAAATATTATCATTTTCCGCATGTAACCACAAAGTGAACAAGATTGGGAAGACCTGTACCTAATGCACTCTGATTTCCTTGACAGTTTGTTTAGAAAAGGTAGAGCCAGCAGCTAACAACACCCAAAATGTATTGTAGGAAAGGCCAACTCTTTCAGACAGTGTGGATATGGAGGGCATGGAAGGTAAAGTGAACTGTCCTGGTGAGTTGTACTATAGACAATCCAATGCTTTGTCAGTAAGTTTTGTGGGGAGCAACCAGGTCTCACACCTTGCTTTTTTCCTATAAAATTTCTTTTTATAAAAGATTTTATTTATATATTTGAGAGAGAGGGAGAGAGCGCACAAGCAAAGAGGGGCAGAAGGGGAGAGAGAAGCAGGCTCCCCACTGACGAGGGAGCCTGATATAGGGTTCCATCCCAGGACCATGGGATCATGACCTAAGGCAGACGCTCAACAATCTGAGCCACTCAGATGCCCCTCCTATAATGTTTCAAAGTTCTCAATTGTATTTCCAACTCTGTTACTTAAATTCTTTGGAAATTAAACAGGGGCAGCACTCTACAGGAGGGGGATGTTGCATTAAAAAAAATACAAGCGTTCTATGTTTTTTTCCCTCCTGACTAGATATGGAATATTAAGTATTGGTAAGGTCTACTTTGGCAAAATATTTAATTTTTTTAATTTCTAGAATGGTGTTGTTAATTGGAATAGTTGGGGACTATGTCACAGATCATGATGTGAGATTCAGTGATTTTTATTTAGACATCCCCTAATCCTCCTTCTCACCTGACTTGCTACCCAAATGCATATGGTTAAACTGTTTTTCACCCTGTTCCTACCAGAAAACGGCTGTGGATTATGGAAATTTCACCTGAGAATCAATACAAAAGTTTTCGAGATATTATTACCTATTTCTCTTATAAATGAGCAATTTATGTATCGATTTTTCTTTAAGCAACACTCTGTAAAAAATGTTGCTGCATGATTTTGCCCATCAGTCTACTCTGGGCAGCAGAATCTTCAACGCAAGACTTTGAAGGATCTGTACACTTGTGCAATTAGTTGTATAAACATACGAAGATTGTTTAACTTAGGACTTTGTAAGATGATAAAGATATCTCTGTCTTTTTTCTTTCATCATTTATTCGTTGACTTCGTTCATTCACCAAATATTTATTCAGCAAGTATTCACAGAGCCCATGCCATGTGCAGGGCACGATTCTGGTCATTGGTGGTACACAGCAACAAGCTAAAGATGTTCATGGTCTTTGTTCACAGAGCACTTATACCCTAGCGAAGGGAGATGTACGATAAGCAAGAAAACAAATAAATAAGCAAGACCATTTTCTATAGTGACATGTGCTATAAATAGAATGCAACTGGGTAGTGTGGTAGGGAGGGACAAAACATGTGTGGGCACATGGAGATTCAAGACTTTTTGATAAGATGATTGGGAAAAAGCCTTTCTACAAAGGTAATATTTTATTTATTTTTATTATTTTTTTTCAAAGGTAATATTTTAAATGAGAACTGATGGAGCAGAAGGAAGCAGCTATGTGAGTTCTGTAGATATTAAGGTCCTGAGCAGGATTTTCAATTTGACATAATAAGAATGACAGAACGATGGCTTGAGGGGCAAGAGATGCATTCCCTCCCCATGAGAAGCTAATAGCCATGTGAGGCTATTAAATTTTAAATCAATTAAAATAAAATATAAAAACTCAGTTCCTCAGTGGCAGTGTGTTTCAAGTCCTCAAAAGCCTCACATGACTAGTGGCTACCATATTTGGGAGTGCAGAGTATATTTTCATCTTTGAAGGAATGTTCTGAGGGCTAGTGTTGCACTTAGTGAAGTAGGAGAATTAGGAGAGGTCATGTTAGAGTGGTTTGCAAAGATCACGAAGGTCGTAGTAGGTGGCCATGAGAACCGCAAGTTCAGTGGGAAGCCTGTGGATGGTTTTAAGCAAGGAGTGACATCATTTGACTTAAGATTGTAAAATTCTCACTCAGGCTGCTGTGTGGAAGAAAATGAAGGGGAGGAGAGCAAGACCAGTTAGAAAGTGATTTCAACTGTCCTGGCTAGGGACAATGATGGGTCTTTGGTTTGTTATTGTAAGTAAGATGGTGAAAAACAGATGGATTCAAGATGTATTTTAGAGACAGAATCAAAAAAACTTAATAATAGGTTGTATGTAAAGAAGGTAAATAAGGAATTGAGGGCAGTGCCCTTTTGGGGGCCTGAGCATCTAGGTAGGTGGTTATGTTTTTTTTCCTGTGGTGGGACTACTGAGGAGAAAGTCTGGGTATGTGGGGCTTGGTGGAAGGGCAGGGAGTGAGTTTGAAAGGTAAGAATTTTGTTTTGGGTTTATTATATGTTATATAGTCATTTGATATATATGCAGAGAGTTCAGGTAGGTAGTTGGGAATGAGTAAACCCCTACTATAGTGCATAAACTTTTAAAATTTAGCAGAATCCCCTTAAGCATAGCTGTATTTGGCAAATGATATGCAATGGGTTTAAACTCTCTTCTAGTAAGAGTAATTGTTATTTTCATTCATCTGCTTCATGGTTCTGGATGGCAATGGGGGTAAGGGGAGTGATGGAATCTCCATTCTTTCCTTTGTGTGGGACAAATAAACCTCTGATTTTTATTTATTTATTTTTTTTGAGAATATAGAGAAACCCAGATGCCAGGACATTGCCTCTGTAATACCACTGGACACCTCAAGAATGTCAGTTTAACATACAGGTCTAGTATTTTTGTTTTTGCTGCATTAACACATGTCATTCTTATTTTTTTCAGTTACATTTTTAAAAAAATGTCAACATTCCATCTCTTATAAATTCAGTTTTTAGGATTATTTTTTTCTCAAGAAATGAGAGTATCATGTGGGTAAGGGACAGAAAAAATGGAAATATTATAAAATTCCCCTATGCTTTTCTTACTTCGATACACATATTTTTCATTTAACAGGCTATTTTTGATGCCAATGGATATTAGCATGATTTTCCAATCAAAGTTTTTCACTCTGAAGTATTCCAGGTAGGATCTGGCATATGAATCATATATCTAAAAAGGAAACTCATAGAAGTATGTGTGCATGCTAGGGGGCTCATTTGTCTTTGGCAAAGACATTTCTGCTTCTGTTTCCTTAATTATTAAACAGATGGTGCCCACTGCCACTGACTAGCTGCCCAACTTGTTCTCCATGTGATAGTATAGTTCTGGACATCTGATGGAGAGTTGTATCATCATAGCTCCTCATATCCATTTATATCATAAATTAATATTAATACCTGTCTCTAAGGAGAGCAGGCTGTTTCCCATGAAGCTAAGTTTAAGACTTTAGCCATCTTCCCCAACCCCCATGAATTAATTTTATCTCAAGTATCTCCTTTGGCTTCTCTTTATATTACTTCATCTCTACACACGAAATACAGTGGCATATTGAACCAATTATCCAAATACTCCAGGCTAGAAACACACTTTAACCTGGAATGTCAAGATAATTAAGACAAAACTGGATTATTATTAATATTATTAGTGAGGGCAAATGACATCTAAGGTACCCATAGTAAACATGAACGAGAGCAGACTATCATACTCTTATGTTCTAAGTGTAAAAAAAGGAAGTAGCTCCCAACATTGTTGGGTTTTTTAAAAGCCCGTTGGATATTGAATGATCTTTTCATACTCTGCCAAGAAAGCTAGTTTTAAATTTTTTCTTTAGTTTCTCAAATACTACATGACTACAGCACATGAATGGTGCATCTTGTAAACATTCCTAACTGGGGTCCTGATTTTTTCTCACAAGCTTTCTTTATGGTAGACACACTATTTCACAACTAGACAGGTCTTCTCAGAGCTTTCCTGGTTGTTAACCTACTTGGCCTCACATCCCCCTTCAGATTTCTTTTATTTTTTATTTTTTTTAATTTTCATTTATGATAGTCACACACAGAGAGAGAGGGGGGGGGGGCAGAGACACAGGCAGAGGGAGAAGCAGGCTCCATGCACCGGGAGCCCGACGTGGGATTCGATCCCGGGTCTCCAGGATCGCGCCCTGGGCCAAAGGCAGGCACCAAACCGCTGCGCCACCCCAGGGATCCCAGATTTCTTTTAATTCCTTTCTAATTACTATTTGGGTTTAATTTGCTAAACCTTCTTGAGGCCAGGGTCACTTAATGTCAATGTATTTACCGACCACCATCGACAGCTGTTGCCTAATACTCTCATACCCCGGACTTTTTAAGTAACACTCTGTAAAACGCGAATGCTCCCCACCCCCACCCCCACCCCCACCCCCACCCCCCAGCCCTATTGAATGATGCTATTACAATCTTGGTAGCTTGTTGAGATTTTCCATCATTTGGAACAATGGGAAAGGCTTGGGTTCGCTGTTTAAAACAGACCTTCCAGCAGGAGCAGCCGAAGCATCACAGTGCCCCCTGAAACTGGTTTGCTGTTGCAACTGGCCTGGGAGCCGAGGAGCATCTTTGAATCACTGACGGTAGAAGTGACTGTCACTTTTCAAGACAGGAGGAAGTATGTAGGTTTCCAGTGCCTGCCTTGCAGCCAAAGACAATCCTTTTTACCTAGCGTCCCGGGGAGCTCAGCCTGAGGGCCAGCCATAGGCCACCCCGGCTTCGGTAGGCTGGACGGAGGACCCGCCTCGGCCACCCCTTCTGCAGCAGCTGGGAGCGCGGGACCCGCTCGGGGGAAGGGAGCGGAGAGCAGGGCGCAGCGCCTCCTCCGGGGGAGGCGCCGGGAGCAGCGCCGGGAAAGCTTCTTTCCTAGGGAGTTGCCTTCAAGCAGGGAGCGAGCGGAACTGCCGATCCCTCCAGTTGCTTGCTTCGTCGCTGTACAGTCCTAGCCAGTCGTCTCCACTCGTTTCCCTTTTGCAAAAACTGCAAATCAGCACCTACATCGCACCAAAAGAAGGGGGGGGGAGTAATTCTCATTCTCCCTCGTCTCCCGCCCTCCCTCCCTCTCCAGCTCGCGCGCTCGCTCTCCCTCCCTCCGTCCCCCCTGCTCGCGGCTGCCGCTCGCCTCTCGGACTGTGTCTCTTTTCCGACGGGACTTAGCAACTTCTCGGTTATTTCTCAGCCCCGTTTCCGTTTTCTTGCGCCCTTTGCCATGAGCTGGACCGACGGGCGCAGGGGAGGCTCTGCTTTCTGCCCCGGGGAATGGCGGTTCGCTGCCTGGGGCCGAGCCGGGGAGGATCGGAGGAGAACGAAGGAGTGATAGGGACGGAGCCGCAGGGAGGAGGAGAAGGGGCGCCTCCGCCGGCCGCGGGACTGGCCCCGAGCTCGCCCCGTGCCCGCGGCTCCTGCGGCTCCTGCGGCTCCTGCAGCTCCTGCAGCGCCTGCAGCCCCCGCGCGCCGGAGGGACGGGACCCCGGGGCGCAGGAGTCGGGGGTGGGGGTGGGGGTGGGGCGCAATTCTTAAGAGTTCTCCAAAGAGAGAGCGCGAGGAAGTCTGGCCGCTGGTGCCGGCCCGCGCTAGCTTTTAACTTGGAGGCGGCTGTTGGGAGCATCCAGGATCCTGCAGGAGTTACTGGAAAGCGGAAACTTGCGGCGGCTCGGGGGGCCCGCGCAGAAGGGGGGGCCCCGGGGGTGGGCTCGGGCGGAGGGCGCGCGCGTGCATGCGCGTGTGCCGGGCTGGGGGCGTGGGGGGCGCCGGGGGCGCCGCGTGGAGAGGCTGCGATGGCAGCGCCCCGCGAGCCCGGCCGCGGGGGGCACCGGGTGCTGCGGCGGCTCGGGCGCTCCCGGAAACTTTCCCCGGCGCCGTGCGCGGGCGCCCTGCCCCTTCTGCTGGCCCTGCTGCTGCGGCCGGCGCGCGGGGCGGCGGCGGCGGAGGGAGCGGAGGGAGCGGAGGCAGCGGAGGCAGCGGAGGGAGCGGCCCCGGCGGCGCAAGGGGGCGTCGTCGCGGGGCTGCGGGGAGGCGCTCCGGGGGGCGGCGCGCCGCTCGGCCCCTGGCTGCAGCCCTCGGCGCTGCTCTTCAGTCTCCTGTGTGCCTTCTTCTGGATGGGCTTGTACCTCCGGCGCGCCGGGGTGCGCCTGCCTCTGGCCGCCGCGCTGCTCGCCGCCTGCTGCGGGGGGGAGGCGCTCGTGCAGCTCGGGCTGGGCGTCGGGGAGGACCGCTTGCTCTCGCTCCCGGCCGCGGGGCTGGTGCTCAGCTGCGTGGCCGCCGCGACATGGCTGGTGCTGAGGCTGAGGCCGGGCGTCCTCATGGTCGCCGTGACTAGCGCGGTCAGGACCGTGTCCCTCGTCTCCTTAGAGAGGTTCAAGGTCGCCTGGAGACCTTACCTGGCGTACTCGGCCGGCGTGCTGGGGCTGCTCCTGGCCAGGTACGTGGAGCAGATCTTGCCGCAGTCCGCGGGGGCGGCTCCGAGGGAGCACGTCGGGTCCCAGCTCCTCGCTGGGGCCAAGGAAGACACCCCGGTGCTTAAGAGGCGGCGGCGGTCCAGCTCCGTGGTGTCCGCGGAGATGTCCGGCTGCAGCAGCAAGTCCCATCGGAGGACCTCCCTGCCCTGCATCCCGAGGGAACAGGTAAGCGCAGGCGAGCTCCGCTCCCTCGCCTCTCCCGGGGACGCTGGGGACGCTTGGGGCTCGCCACGAGGTGGAGGGAATCCGGGCGCTGGGAGCTCCAGGGAAGGTGGTCGGGGAAGGTGCTGTGAACCTCAGACCCAGTAGGGGACTAGAGACTTTTTCCTCCCCGTCTCGCTCAGGACTTTATAACCTCAACGACAGCAACGATAGATAATAAGTAGCACAACTGGATGGCATCTGCGGGGTCTTCCGCAGCTGGGCCAACTTTTTAGGTCTGCTACACCTGGCGTAGGGCTTCCCTCCGCTCAGGTCCCCCCAGAGTTTTCTCCTCTAGCAGAAATCCTCCAGTTTAGCTTTTTTTTTTTTTTTTTTTAAATATGTATTTATTTTTAGCAGCGCTGGGTGATGTTTCAACACGTGGATTTTTACTAGATTTCCTTAATACTTTGGAAGTTTCTTAATACTTTTGCTAAAGTTTCTTCTAAAGTGACAAGTCCACGTCTGTGAAGTCAGTAAAAAACGATTCTGATGTAAAAGCAAGCAAGGCTTGAAGGTGAGGTGTTGATACACACTTTGTGGTTTTGCAGTGAGTTTTCCTGGATGAGGCTGCATCTGGTGGTGCCCAGTTTGTTTTGAATTGTAATTTGGGGACATATGTTGTTACATGCTAATGTGTTTTGTTTCCTGATGATAATAAACTTCTGTGCGGGGAACAATATGTCTGTACTGTGGAATTTGTCAAAGTCTTGAACTTCACTGTTGGTGTCAACTAAATAGGAAAAAAAAAAAAAAAGCCCTTCATTTCTCTTGAGTACTTAAGTGGATGTTTAGAAGTTGGAATGGATTTATACAGATTATACAGGAAACATTCAGGAGAATGATTTTAAGATTGCTGGTGGTGTAAATCGCTCAGAAAGGGAGAAGAAGAGGAATCCAGAATTATGAGTGAAGTTGTCCTAGAGAAAAAGTTTAATGAATTTTGGGGATGAATCTCATGATCATTCAGCATTTAAGATCATGGAGTATGGTTGTCATAAAAGAACAAATCCCAATCTGAAATTCAAATCGTTTCTGAAAAGGTGTACTTAAAAGTGTTTGCTTCTCTACTCCAAACAGATATGACACTTGGAAGTGGGAGTTGTAGAGAGCTGATTATGTTCAGCAAGTGGAAATTTACACTTTTCCCATTTAAATTTATGCCTATCTATGGCCCTATTGGGACAACCTTAGTGACTGGGAGAATGTCCTAAGATATAGTAGGACTTTTCTTTTTAGATTCTTTTTAGATTGTTCTGTGGACAATCACTTAGGTATTTCTAAGACCTAGCTAAGTCACCATATGGTGTGGTGGCTAGTTTGTTTTTGAAATGGGATTGATTACAAAGAATGTAGTTGTTTGACATTATTTAGCAGAATGGATGACAACATCATAGTCTCTGTGTTTATTTTAAAACTAATGTTCTTATTTAGCTTTTTGTTTAGATAAAGCAAATATTTCTTGGGTATAAGCTCACTCTAAGAGTGAAGTTAAAAACAGGCCGCTGACTGATACTTAGTTTTGGTAGAAATTTTGGAAATCATGAGAATAAAGCAAGCTGTCTATTTAAGGGTAAACCAATTAGGGTGGGGGGGAAACAATTTGATTTCTATTCAAAGTGTCAGGAAAGAATGACTTTTAAAAGAAAACACTGCTAGTTTAATTATGTTTAAAGCACTTTTCTTGAACTTAAAGGGGAATGTGATAAGATCATTGCAAAATTGAACCATAATTTGTAAGGCTAATCTGTACTTTAATTATACGTAACGACTCCAAATTAATATCGTTTAGCCTCCTAAATTTCTGAAATTCCGTAACATTAGAAATCAAGGAATGAAAGGTAGAGTTAATATAAATTACATTAACCAGCAGTGTTAATTAATCTGCGGATTTTTATTGGCTTTCTTTGCTTTGGATTGATAAATGGAGAATTCAGATAATCTGAAGATTTATAAGAAAATAACCAAGCATTGCATTTTTACATATTTTGCTGATTAACGCTGTTGAAAATGCACATTTATAATCTATTTTGGTCATTTTCTTTGGTTACTAATTTTTTAAAGGCTGTGTTTATGAAGAATGTTCTAAAGTAGGAGACTAGATCTCTTATGGTTGATGGGTTACATTTACCAAAAATTTAGATCCTTAAAGTTTTAATAAGGGTACCTACCGGTTAGTATGTGCATGTTACTTAAGACTAGTTTTTATATATGGCCCATTAAAGTTGTTGCTGAGTATAATTGTGGGGGGTGGATGGGAACTAACATGGAATAGTCTCTTATAAGATAGGGCAATATCTCATACGTTAGCCTAACTGTGTGAAAAGTTCAGGAGCTATATAGTAAATGTCTTATCTGTTTTATCATAAGGAAACAAACTTCTGGTTAAGAGTGCAAAGTATACACTGTCATCTGCATACTTCATGAATCAAGAATCAAAATACTTGTAAAACACATATATAACCCTGCCCTGACTCCTGATTAGGAGTTCTTTTATGAAAGAATGTCTACTCTCAACTCAAGATAATACTCAGGCAACAGGTGAATTTTAAGTAGAGGTGTAAGGACATAAAGCACAAAGTCTGGCAGAGGCCTTTTGAGAATTTATTTGGACCTTGCTCATTGTGAGGTTTAAAGGTGAGAGAATTTCAGCCTTTTCTTTGTGTGAATGATAGTGGCTACTTGCTTATGAGCTACCTCTCTTCAGTGGCTCAATTCTAAAAGGTCAAGGAGAATAGAAGATAAAATTCTCATAAGACAAAACAACTGACAGAGATATCCCCCCCCCCCCCCCCCTTTTTGCCTTCCTTCCTAAACCACAGTTTGGTTTATAGATTGGATATTACATATGGAATGAGTTTTGCAGTGTGGTTGATAAAGATGGCTTTAAGCAAAGAAAGAAGAAATAAGTCTGGTCTTCAGTCACAGAATTCATCTGACGCTGGTCTGTCTGTGAATGCAAGTGAAGGTTATCTTTATTCTCAGTAAAGAAAAGTTCATGACATTTGTATGGCTTTCAGGTTAGTGGTACCAGTCTAATATCCTCAAGATGCAGGCTGATTTTGTAGATCACTGTGTCAAACTGTACTTTTTTGGTTGGCAGACATGTCCATTAAGGAGTATGTATCTTTTCTAAGTAGATGTTCACATCCTAAGGCAGGTATGTCTCTCTCAAGTTATCATTGTACTATCTAAACACTGGACTATACAGAGATATTAGAATTTCTTGTATTATTAGATATTTTATATGACTAATAAGTTATTTTTCTTTTCTTTTTTAAAAAAAACTTTTATTGGAGTTCAGTTTGCCAACATATAGCATAATACCCAGTGCTCATCCTGCCAAGTGCCCCCCACACTGCCAATCACCCAGTCACCCCAACCCCCCCGCCCACCTCCCCTTCCACTATCCCTTGTTCATTTCCCAGAGTTAGGTGTGTCTCATGTTTTGTCACCCTCACTGATATTTTCACTCATTTTCTCTCCTTTCCCTTTACTCCCTTTCACTAATTTTTATATTCCCCAAATGAATGAGACCATATAATGTTTGTCCTTTTCCAATTGTCTAATAAGTTTCTTTTTCAACACAAAATTTAAATTGTGCAGTTTTAACCATTTGGATATTGTATTTGAAAGGATGTTTATTCTGTTTGCACATCAAGGGACACCACTGGCTAGTCATTCCTCGCTAATTACTGTAGCCACCTTGCACATTCATCCTTTTTTTTTTTTTTTTTTTTTATCTAGTTGAGCGAGGGAGAGAGCTCATGTATGAGACGGGGAGGGACAGATGGAAAGGGAGAAGCAGGTTCCCTGCTGAGCAGGGAGCCAGACATGGGCCTCCATCCGAGGATCCTGGTATCTTGACCTGAGCTGAAGGCATATACTTAACTGGCTGAGCCACCAAAGCTCTCCCACATTCATCTTTGAAAGATTCCAAACCAATGCCATTTTACTTTAGTTACATGTTAAGAATTTAATAGTTTTGCCTATGGTTTCACATGAAATAAAACACAAGGTATAGGGCTGTCTCCATTAATGACAAAATTCTTACTGACAAAATTCTTTGTGATGGATACAGTATCTGTCAGAAACATACAGCTGTATACTTTATATTGTGTAATTAAAAATCAAAATATTTTCCATAAGCATTTCCCTAAAGCTCTTAACTAAATATCTTTAGCATCAATAGATTTTTTAAAAGATTTTATTTATTCTTATGAGAGACAGAGAGAAAGGCAGAGACAGGCAGAGGGAGAAGCAGGCTCTCTGTGGGGAGCCCAATGTAGGATTTGATCCCAGGACTCCGGGACTCTGGGATCACACCCTGAGCTCAGATGCTCAACCACTGAGCCACCCAGGTGTCCCACAACAACAGGTTTTTGTAGCAATGTCGTGGAGCCTGATGGTTGGTTATCAAAAGTAGGATTGAGTTTTTTATTGCTGGTATAAGAGATATTTTCAAATGAAAAAAAATAATATAAGAAATGGGTATGTTTTTTGATGGTAGACACATGATAGGCCTTGTTACATATTCTGAGTAAATATAACATACTTACACTTATACTATGGATATAAAATACAGAAGTATTTCTTTTGAAAATAACATATTGTCCTTTAAGTTTCTAAGTACATTTTAGTGTAATCTCCTGTATTTGTGAAATTGAATACATTTCAGAAACAATCACAGGTTTTAATTCTATCACATTTCAGTAGTATAGCTCAGCTTAGGGTGATACAAAGAACAATATTGATTATTTATGACTTGCTGACAGAATTAAAATTAATTAATGTCAACTTCTGAAAACACTAAAAAGAAAAAGATTTTCTTATCCCTTGGGAAAGGTAAGGGAAAATAATTTTTGTATGTGGACAAAATTGTGATTTTTTTTTTTACTTTGTATATAGAGATATTTAAAGCATACTGAAAAACTGTTTTAACTGACAGAAATAGTCAGTGAATCTATATAAATTTACAGAGGTTGGAAGGAGTCAAACAGTAATTTTACTCTTTCTGTATTGAGTCTAAAGTGTAAAAAGTTAAAACTGTAGAACTGAAAGAAATGCTGTGTATGCTGGGCTGTCATGTTAATTAAATAAACAACCAGAACAGTGACTCTGTGTATGAAATACATTTTGAAAAGCCTGGGCAGGGGGTGCAGGCAGGCTAGGGTGAGTGACACTGGCATGAAAAAGCATTCATTGTATCTGTAGTGACATTTGTGTGAATTTGTTGTATTCTATTAGGAAATAAAACTCTGAGAATAATCTTTGCAAGACTCTAGTTGAATAAAGGCTTTACCAAATTTAATTTTACTTCTCATTTAAGTAAGATTGAAGCAGGATGCTTATGAGCCTCAAAATTAGAAATATTTCCGTATATAAGATTTTAGTTAATATGGTTGGTGCCAGTAACATCCCAGTAGAGTCTATGTAGAGTTCATTGAAAACTTGTGTTACATAATCTAAAGAAAGAATGAGTTTATCTTGGATTTAGGGAGGGAGTTGTATTTTTCAGGAAATATTATTGTTGTGAGATGTAATCTCATGGCTTTATATGAAGGTAGTCAATGCAACTGTTGTATCATGTAGTATCTTAAGAGATTTTGACATGCAGACGCAGTGCCTTTGCATAGGGCAAGTTTCTTTGGCTTTGTGAAATTATGCATAAAGTTACATGTTTGTGGTGAGTTGTTTATTTAGTTGCCTTTCTGTCTCCTATCCCAAGCAATCTTCTTCCTCCTCCTCCTCTTCTATTTGAGATTTAGAATCGTATCTTCTAAAAACCCCTCAAGATACATGAGATTGACAACTCAATTTATATTTACTTCTACATTCATGCTTTTAATGAAGGTCTATTAAAGAATTCAGAATGAATCTCAGAAGGTTCAGACTTCTCCATATTCTTACACCGAAAGCTATTTTCTTTTAGTATTCAAATGAACATTATCTCCTTTACATGAGCATTTAAATCCTCTTAGTAATTACTTATATATATACTTTTGCTACTGGTGGTATTTTTTTTTAAGAGCCCCCTTTCCCCAGCCCCCTCTCCCAAGGTTCCTAGGGGGTTGTCTTATCTTAGATCTGAGAATCTATTTGTGCTGTTGTCAACATGAAATATATAGTTTTGATCTCTAGAAGAAAAATATCTTGAAGATGTGCATAAACTGTTCAGAGAAAGATGTGTTGGATGACAATAGTCAAAATATTAGTTGGACATATGTGTTCAGCATAAAAGTATACTATGGTCTTAAAAGAAGATGCTACCCTTAGCTCATGTTATTCATAAAGGTCTTTGGTCAGTGAAACTATCAAATGTCATATCAACACGTTTTTGTCTATGCATTAGGTCTCATGCTAAAAATCGTACACATTATATACAGATAATGGAACAACACTCTCCTCTCCAGAGCTGAAAGCTAATTAGGGTAATAAGAGGTCAACATAAGGAAAGGGGAAATCAGTAAAATACCTAAATGGCCTCTTAGATAATAGTTGAAGGAATGCATATAATAGCTTAGAGTAGGTTTTAAACCTAGATCCAGAACATTCATTGCTTCATCGGTTCATTTTTCAGGGGTAAAAGTCAATAGTTTCATAGACTTTCATAACTTTCTCAACACCTACTGGTTAAACATAAACGTTTTTAGATTTTGAGCAGCTTTACATTTTGAAGGCAGAGAATTTTTTTACTTGAAATGGAAATTAATGTTAGTATACCTTTTATAGTACTTCTGAAATACAGGTAAAAATATTGCAGGAGTTAGGAAGTTATACTTCAGTATAGTACAATGATTGTTTGTTTTCACATCCTGAGGTAGTTTATGGCTTCAAGTAATTTGTAGCAGTGAGATCTCAGAATGCTCAATTCTGTGCAGGCTGTAGTTAAGAGACTAAAATTAGTCTGATTTTAGAGAGAAGGAAACTGAGGGAGAGTCAGCTAAATGTATGTACCCAGTCAGAGGCAAAATGTTGGCTTTTATCCATTTTTCTCTTGGACCTGAATATGCTTCTGGGGAAAGAGGGTAGGAAAGGAATCAGGCTGGTAATTTTAAGTCTAAATATCTTTTGTGATTTTGCACATGGAACTAACTCTGAATTCTCATTGAGAATTAGAAGACTGAGTAAAACTTGTTGAATGGACAGATAACACAAAACTCTTCTGAGCCCTTACAATGAGTTTTCTGGTTATCAAATAGTACCTGGCAGCCTCTGGAATGTATCATTCAGGACTTTGTCCCACGAATGAATATCAATTGCATTGGAGAGTCTAACTTTGTGGAGTCTGTATCTCATCAATGAAGAGCATGCTCTGGTGGCTTGACTATTGATTTTTGTTTTCATTTTAGTTTTTTAATCTATTTCAAAATGTCCAGGGTTTCAGAATTCAAGGCAAAAAGTAATCTGCACATCAGCAAAGCATTTCTTTGTTAGCAGAAACAGCTGGTGGTTTTTGTTCACCTAAGTTATTTTGCATGGTTTCCTCAGGAATCCATTAAAATGTAAGTAAATAGGATGTAATATTAGAGGAGGTCATGAAGAACATAACCATTTATAAGGTGGGAAGCTAGTTGGGAAAATTCACAAACTAAACAACTTCTACCTGTTTGATTTGATTAGATCTGTCCTTTATTATTGGGGAATCCGAATGGTCATTAAAAATTTTTTAAATATAGCTGGTCCTAGGAAGATAGTAATAAAAGTAGTTAAATGCATTCATGTTCTTCCATCCTGAGATAGTAATAAAGTTACATGAATGTACTCATGTTCTTTCATCCTAAGAAAGTTTCATCTGCGCATAGTTATAAGGAACACATTGTGTCTACTGGTGCGTGTACACATGTGCACGTGTGTGGGAGCCTGTGTATGTGAGATTTTTTTCCTCTGCCAGGAAATTGCTTTAGTTGTATTAATTTAGTGGAGAAACAGTGTCACCCAGTGGCTTTGATGAAAACAGTCCTGTAAACAGGCTAGATAAGTGCTGTCCAATAGAAATCTAACACGAGCCACATAATTTGTCATTTTCTTGTAGCCACCCGGCAAAGTAAAAAGAAGCAGGTGAGGTCCATGATAGTAATGTTTAAAGTAATCCATTATGGCACCTCAACATAAAATCAATGCAAAAAATCAAGATATACTTTGCATTCTGTTATTTTGTTATAAATTTAAGTATTTGGTGTGTGTTTTACACTTAGAGCCTATCTCAGTTTGATGTAGCCACATTTTAAGTACTCAAGTGACAGATGTGACTAACAGTGCTGCGCTTCTGTGCTTTTTGGACAGTGCAGCTATAATTTTTAAAGGGATTAAATACTTGAATATTAATATTACCCCTTCAATTATAATGGCAAATCCATATAGATTTAATGATGACACTTGATATACAATTGTTCAAATTTTATGTGACTTTGGTAGCTCTGTTTTGTACCACTAACTGCTACACTAATAGTTGGCAAGTCAGTTTCCCCTCGTTTCTTCATTTCACATTAATGCACAGATTTAAAAATACTATTTTAATTAGAGGGGTTATTTCACAGACTTCTTGAATAAGGAACCTTTATGTTAACCTGATTTATAACACAGTATCAAGATTTTCAGTTATTTATGATTTCGTCTTCCAGAGTTTGATTTGTAACCAGGATTGCTTATGTGTACAGTGTGAACATGTGATTAGTCACGTTCATGGTGATTAGTGTATAATTGGGTTATCTAATGTCTCTTTAGAAATGAAAGTGTTTGTTTATAGTGCAGGTTATCTTGGTAACTTAGGAAACTAAAGTGACAGACCTGCTGGTAATTTTAACAGATGAAAAGTATAACAGTGTCTGTAAAGGGCTGATGACTTCTCACCATTGCTTATGTAAAAACCACTTTCAAGGATATAAGAAATGAAATGAAAAGAGTTCCATTTTGTGTGTAAAAAGGGTTGAGGATTTCGGTAGTATGGGATTTCAAGACTAGCAATTGAGATGAGATGGCTTTGGAGCTCTGTGTGATTTCAGGGTGGACTCAGAAAAAGGTACAGATGTTGAGGACAGTGATTTTTTTTTCACCTTTCTTCTATCTCCTCTCCCCAAACTCCATAAATTCATTAACTGTAGCATTGTTCCATTATTACTTTGAGAAGTAATGAGAAAATTACTTTTTCTATAAGACATGTTCCTTTATACATATATACAATCTTTTTTAGAGAATGCATTTATTTCGTGTATAATGGTTTATATCTGTGTGTGATGTTTGTGGTGACCTTTCATTTATAAATTCCCCCATCTTTAATGCAAAGCCCATTTTTTATCTTTGCATTCCAGAATAAAAATGGTGAGAAACAGATTTTTCACGTATCACTTAGGAAATCAACTAAGAACAGACAGTAGAATCCTGATATACAAAGAAGCACATTTAGCTAAAATGAAATAATGTGGACTTGGGCTCACTCCTGGTGATGTTGGCCAAGTTTAGACTTCTTGAAGTAGCTAGCTGGACAATAAATGGCATAAAAATCATAACTGTTACTTGAAAGAGTTTGTATTTGAATGCAACTAGTCATTTGCCCTGGCTAATTTTGAAATTGCTTTAAATTAACATAGAAGTTGGTCTTATTAATTTTTTTGCCAGTCATCTTTTCTGACAATGTGTGTATGTGTTTGTATGTATATACATAACTTTTCAAAGAAATACATTTTATTTCACATGTTTTTAACCTAATAGATTCTTCTCTCTCAGGATGTGTTTAAAATTTATGGAATGCCATTTTATCCCCAATACCCCACAGTACCATGTCAGAATATTGAAATAATTTTGTGTAAGAAGCTTGTGGTTTTGATTTAATGGGATTTTAATAAAAGTTTTCCATCTTCTGAAGTAAGTTTAAATAACTGAATATTTATGCTATGTCTGTGGCAAGTCTTTCCCCCTCTCCAGGTATAATCCACTTAAGTAAACCTAATGGAAGTTTGAAGTCATTAGAAATATTTTGGGGGGAATGCTCCATTTTGTGGCAACTCCTGTGTGGACTCAGCCTTCTTAGGACATTTTAAACTAGTCTGAATGCAAATAAAGGAGATAATTCTCATTTTTAAACTGTTTCATATGATCAAATTAACAGGTCCACTTAGGACATATTCCTCAGGAGGCATTATGATATAAAACATCCCCTTGTTTGGTAGTTCGTATTTTGGGGTCCTGACCCTGTACCAGTCTCTTGGGAAGTTTGGAAAGCCAGAACCTATTGAGCTGCCTAGGCTACCTTCAAAATTTGCTTTCTAGGCTCGGGTAGTAAAGTCAGATTCTGATCACAACAGTTTTCATTAGAAAAGAGTCAAACTTTTTAGCCCTCTCTTCTCCACCATAAATATTCCCTTCCAAAAATTCTGGCCCAGTAGCCTTGCTCATTGTGGGTGCTGGCTGGCAGGCTAAATGGATGGAAAAGAAATAAATGACTTTTAATCTGAAATACTTATCTCCTTAATCTCCTGAGGTTGAGCCGGTGATTAAACTGATTTAAGTGAATTTTTATGGAGAGAAGAAAATAAATAGTTCATTAGCTTGCCTATAGACTTAGATTTTTAATGTATTTGTATTTTTATTACTTTAAAAAATATTCTCTTGCATGTGTCAGATAAGGGGCTGAATTTGCCTGTGCACTTACTGGGAGGAAATCCCACTTTCAGCATGAGTCCTAGATACTTATTTTTAGCTCATTCCTAACTGAAAATAACCAAAGCTACCACCAAGATCATTACAGTGTAGATTTTAAAAGGAGCTTTGAAATTAGGTCCATTTTTTAGAAAAATAAAAATTGAATCTCTTTCATGTTCAACCTAGAAATTAATTGAGAAAGAATAAATGTTGACTGTATTTGTTCCCGTCACTCTCTGCAAAGTGTTGACAGGTGTTTTCTACCCCTTTACACTTTTGTGTTTTTGTTATAGCTTCTTATTGAATAGCTGTATATCCTGAAATGTCTAACATAAAGTAAATCTATCTCTCTTTCTTCTTTTAACTGTGTGCAATTAGAAAATCTGTTTTGAGCCAGTTGCTTCCAGAGGTGATTTTATGAAATTAGCTTATTTAAAATATCACCCAACGGCAGTGTTCATCCAGTTGTGCTAATAATCTAGAAGTTTGGTAGCATAATTTTAGAGTCCAGATGAACTGAAAAATTAGCACTTTGTGTGGTTTAATTGAAATGAGTTTTTATCCAGTCGTTTTGTTCTATCTAGTTTTTGATAGAAATTGACTTGCAAAAAAAAGTTTTAAGACAAGAATGTTTTGTTGCTGTAGTTTTAATGCTTAATAATATAAAAATATTGTTATACTCTTTCACTGAAATCAGAAACATCTCTTGAGTATGGGGAGCAGATTATCATGCCTTTAGATAAACTATGAGTACAGCGTTTAGGGAAAAAAGTTATTATATAGAGACAAGTTTCTTTTACTCTGTGGATGTCAAATGGTGTCATTGATAATTTTTTTTGATAGTTTTCGGTAACAGCAACCTTTCTTTAAAAAAATTATCAGTTTGACATTTCTTTGAATATATTATCTTTTAAAAATCTGAACATTTCCATTTGAAAACATAAAATGACAAACTAAGAATTTAGCTATAAACTGATATTTTGAAATAATAGAAATATATTTTTGTAAGCAAGTCATTTTAATTTTAACATATGAAGAAAAATTTAGAAGCAAAACCTTTTAACTATATTTTCATTTTAGGACAGGAAGCTTGCTTTGTGTCTGTATCATCTTGAGTAGTGTCTGTTTTTACTCCTAATGATTTGTTTTTGCTATAATGGGAATTGTTTTTGCTAGATAAACAGGGCCTAAATTATAACACAATTTTGAAGGCAGTAGCCTCACTTTGTCTGTTTCTCTTTATTTCCTTTTACTGTAATAATTGGATCACCTCTTCATCCCCTTTAGAGAATGACAACTTGAACTTTTAAGTGTGTTCAGTGGAACTTCTGTAAAGAATTAAGTAGTCCTAAATGAAAAGTATGAGAATTCGGTTGGAAATGTCGGGTACACTGATTAAGTTATCTAAAAAATAAAGTGGCATTCAGAAATGGAAACTGCCCACAGTGAGTGAGTGAGAGAAATTAAGGCTAGTATTTGCTTCAGCAGAGAAAAGACTAGATCAAAAACAAAGGAGTAATTCCTCAGTTAAAAAAAAAAATATAGTCTTTTGGGAACATGTTGGTGCATTGAAAACCTAGGACTTCTCATGATTTGGAAAGAGAAGACCCTGAGAGTCACTCCTGGACCTTGGGCAGGAAGTCCAGCCATGCATTGGCTTGGGATCCGTCTTTATACCAAAAGCACTTAGATTATTTTGCAGAAGTCCTAATGCTATTTATGAATTTTCCTGATATTATTACTTTCCAAAGCATCGATTCTTTACTTCTTTAGTGCATTTATCACTGTGACTTTACAAATGTATAGTTATGACAATCCTGTGTGAACTTTTACCTCTTATGTGACCAGGTTGATTAAAAAGATGGGCAAGTAAGGGTATATCTTATTGAACATCCAGGACTCTGTTTATTTCACATTGACTATTTGTTACTTTCTAGGTATCTCAAGAAGCCTAGATTCTTTGCTGCTTTTTCCCTGGTGTTAATCTCATATAATTGTAAGGCCATATTAATCAGACTGTTGTCTTAGAATTCTAACAGTACATGTTTCTGATTAATACAGATGCTTTAAAAATCTGTGAGGAGATGTCGTGACCTCCCCTACTTCCGACTAAACATCATCTGGTATTTTCTAAATCTAGCTGCATGCTGTAGTTCTTAAATTTTAGTGTGAATAAAAATTAGCTTAGAAGCCTATTAAAATGAAAATTCCTAGGTCTCATGGTCAGATATTCTACTTTAGTTTTGTGTACAGTGGAGTCCAAAAATCTGAGATTTTAAGGTACACTCTAGCTACTTCGGTGGAGAAACACAAGACTACAAACCTCTGTCCAAAACTAGACAGAAAGGCCTGACTTTTGCAGTCTGATTAAGCAGTTAAAAAGTGATTGGCTTAGTGTTGTGGGGAAAACATCATTTATACGTACACACAGATTATAGTTTATGAACCTATGACATTAGTAAAATTTTCACTTTGTTTTCCCCCATTGAGAAACTTCAGTTTTTTCTTCTGTAAGATAGGAATATTAATTTTTCTCCCTATTTCATATGGCTATTATAAAACCTCAACAAAAATAAATTGCTATACAGATGTTAAGTAGAAGGAGTATATGCACTGAGACAAGCCAAGGCTTTGTAATGTGCACAAGTTTCTTCAACTTTCTGAATTTTAATAATCCAATCATAATATGGGAGTAATACAGCCTATTTTTTAAGGTCTGAAGATAAAATTCGTGGAAATAATGGACATTGGTTCTTGTCAGACATCCTTTCCAAATGAACAAGATTGGTATCTGTTCCTACCCACCCATTAGGACTGTCATTGAAGGTTGTGGGCTTATCTCAGGAAGTATCAGATTTACATTTGATTAAAAAAGCAGACTTGTAAGTCTTACAAATGATGCAGGTTTTCAGGAAGCTAATTAAAATATTAGAGTTGCTTACATCATGATCAAAGTTACTGACAAATGCAGAGCCTGGGGAATCAGATATAGAAACAGTGGAAAGAGAAAAATCTGACAAAGATGCTGACAGGTGCTTCTGAAGAAAATTATATGATTGAAAAAAGGTTGAAGGGAGATATTTAGGAAAATTGGAGTCTTTGAACATGTTTGCAGAAATGGCTGATGATGCTGTTGAGTGTCAAATTTGTGATCATGTGTCCTATAATCCCATCAGAAACTTGTGTATTAGCTGCCATTATACATCATATTTTGTTTTGAGAAACAGATTTCTCGGAATTTTTTGCTCCATTTTTTTCATGGTAGGATTCCAGTCATATCCTTCCTGTTTCTCATAATTTACCAGTGGTACCATTATTCTCAATGGGGACTTCCTGCTTATAATCTCTGCAAAGTAGCTAGGACAGTGCAGGCTTAGCAGTGGCCCTCAGTGGAAGGTAGTGATTGTTTATTTATCACATAAAAATAATTCTCTAGATGCTCTCTCTTTTTACTAGCTCCCACAGGAACCCACTGTAGGCCCTGGTACTCAGACCACTTTTCTTCCAGATTTTCCCACATATTGAATGATCTTTCAGTCTAGTCTGAGGTGGTTATTTTGGTTTGACCTCAGAAGGAGCAAGAATCCTGCATCATCTTACTGTACCACCATTGGCTTCAATTTAGACATTCTTCCTGTGGTAGTCATCTTTCCTCCCAACTTGGTCATTGTACATTCTCTGGTTTTCGCTTCTGTGATAGAGAAGGAGATGTCACAGAGGTGATGGGAGAGGACCAGTGTGGATCAGTAGGCCATGGGAGTCCTTGCAAAGCTGTTTGTCTAAGCTATTGAAGGGTTGTAAGAAGAGAAAGGATATAATCAGATCTATGTTGAATAGGATCTCTCAGGATTTCTGTGTTAAGTGAGAATAGGTTTTAGGATGGAAGAAGGGAGAAGGCTATTGCAGTAATCCAGGTAGGATTGAGAATTAGTCTAAGAGATAGTATTATTGGGAAGTATATATTGAAGGCAATACCACCAAGATTGGTATTGACTGGCTGAACTCTCTTTGAGGGTAGGAAGAGAGTTTTTTAAGTGTTTTCTCTTGTATGCAGTGGCCTAGTATTAAGGGTGTGTGTGTGTGTGTGTTTGTTTCTTTAAAAAAATCTGATTGGTTTGACTTTTTTTTTTTTTTTTTTTTTACCCTTTCCAGTTTACCTTCTGTCCTTGCTTTTCAGAGGATGTATAAATTGTAAATCCAACTTTCAGGAAAGCCGTCAAACTCCTTACATTGAAACAAATTCCAATTAAGTGTCTTAATCTCGTCAAAAGTTGTTTGTTAGGGTATTGTAACATTTAGTATGATAAAGGTTGGTTTTGAAATTTTATTATATAAATGTCTTTATTTCAAAATAAACTTTTAATAAAGAGTCATTCTCGGGATCCCTGGGTGGCGCAGCGATTTGGCGCCTGCCTTTGGCCCGGGGCGTGATCCTGGAGACCCGGGATCGAGTCCCACATCGGGCTCCCTGCATGGAGCCTGCTTCTCCCTCTGCCTGTGTCTCTGCCTCTCTCTCTCTGTGACTATCATAAATTTAAAAAAAAATTAAAAAAAAAGTCATTCTCATATTCTCCCTCTATTTGTAGATGCTTTAACATCTTAACCTCTGCTATAGCAAAAACATTAGACTGTTCAAAGAAAATTTAAGCCTTTCTCTTCTTATTAGTCTTCAGTTAGACAAATCCCATCTTATCTAAAGGCATGTTGCCAATCCATCCCACACCTTCCTATAGAGGCAATACTTCTATTTTGTTTTCATATTAACTCAGACCATTTGTCAAATTACAGAGCACTTCAATGATAGGGGCCATATAAATATTTAAATTATGATAGCTTGATTGCCCTGCAACTTTTCAGAGTTTGCTAACTCTACCCTGTGGTTAATATCTGATTATGAAGTATTTTCCATATTGCTCAGGAACAAGAAAAGATAGGAATTTTAAAACATACAAAATGAAGAGCTTTTAATCACATGGGAAAATATTTTGATAAGTAGAGAGGGAAACTGGGAAACAAAATTGAGGATATGGCATGTTATGTATAACAACAAAATAAATAACAAAGAATAGTTGTCAAAATGTTTGTTTATAAGAAGATATTGTGATTTTTTAATTTACTTTTCTATTCTTTTTTTTTTTTTTTAAGTTTTCTACCCTGAACACGTATTTTATAGCCAGAAAAGCAAAACCTTGTAAAGGAATGTTATCATTTGACATTGTTTCTGTCCATATGTCCACAGAGCATTTTTAGGACCACTTGCTTAGTAGTTATTGGACTCAGAGGCATGGAAATAGCAATTCCAGGTGCTTTTATGAATGGTAATGTGACCTTTAATAAAATTGTGAGGTAAAACTTTGCTGGAGAAACTGAAGATTGGATATTCAACTGGTATGATCCTCCACAATGGGTCCCTGCAGCTCTAGATTGATATATACACAATGGCCCGAAAGTATAGTTTTATGAAAAACTATGCATGTGCCCTGAAATACATATTTGGAAGCGTACTTAATTTTTTACAAAAGTTTTTGGTCCTATTTTAGGTTAAAAGTTGGCAACAAAACTATAACTCTGTGCCTATGATATGGTGAGATGAACATGAAAAGAAATCATGTTTGACTAAGGAGAAAAAATTCTGTGTAAGACATACATACCTAAGGAGAGTAGTGAGCCTGCCTCACTGATTATCAGGCCTGTAAGGTTGCAAATAAAAATCAACTTTATAACGATTGTTTTTCAAAGTAATAAAGATAAAAAAAATCTTTGGCTAAATGAATTCCATGTACCAGAGTATTCATTCAATACATTGTATACTAATTTTTCTGAAGTTTATGCATAGCCTATAAATATAAGCCTTTTTGTTTTATAATATTTAAAAACTTTATCCATCACTTGTATGCAGAAATATGTTATTTCTCTACTTTGCTTTTCTGCATCTGAGTTTACACTGTGTATAATATTGATTAGTTTCAATTTTGCTTGTCAGGATATTGTTGATTATTCGTTGCATTTCCTGCATAAGACAAAGGATCTTTATATATTTTCATTTGTTATTTGTTTAAGTGAATGAATGGGAGGAAAATGGTGCATATAATATTTAAAAATTTTTTTTGACATCTTGGATTATTACCATGCTTTCTCATTTTAAGAGCTATAAATTTATGTGAAACTAAATTTACAAATATTAAGCCAGTTTCTATAATTACATAAAAAAAAATACAGTGTGCTTTCACTTAGACCACTGCCCACCTCCAAAAAAAATCTGCATAAATAAATATGATAGAATCGGAGATGGTGTTTAAACAAAAAGAAAAGAAAAGAAGGCAAAAAACTTACGAATTTCATCCTCTTTTTACTGTTCTAGCCAAAGAGAGTAAGTAGATGAGCACTAGCTGATTATATTTGAGATGGCTGAGTTAAGGTGATAGAGGCTAGTAGGCATTTCTCTGTCGAGTGCATATGTATGTGTTAGGGGTGGGGGAAGGGGTGTTGGTTTTGGCACTGAGGTTAACATTTGGCTAGAATCCAGATCTCAGCCTTGAAGGTCAGAGATGCACTTTTTCTATAGAACCGGAGGTTATTCATTGTCAAGGCACACTAATAAAATTAGAACTCGTGAATCAGAATGTCAGGTTATTAATTTATATGGAGGAATTTAATTGTAAGGAGGGTCAGAATACCAGTACTAAACCGGTAAAGTAAGTAAGCTGCTCACTCCGAGTGGGAAAGTCCCCTTTAGCATGGTTAGCTCCTAGACTGCAACTGTGGATCTCTGGCTCGTGCAACTTTTCGTTGGAAAACATAAACTGTTCATGTTTTTAAATTTCGGAACGCTTGAAGGGTGCCTGTGGTGTGACCGAGAGGGTGGGATTGTTGGTGGAGGGTGTGGAGTGGGCCACCCTGGCAACCCCTCCCTGAGCAGATAGTAAAGATACAGCAAGAATAAAGGATTGCAGTGCAAAGTGATACATACTTTGAAATACAGAGAGTCATGAGAACATTGCACTCCAGAAAGGTCAGAGCTAAATTTAATGCTCAAATACCATCACCTTCTTAACATGGATTTCTGGTAAAATTCTGTCTTCTCTTCCTCTCTGACTTCTCTTTTGGATTTATTTTCCACCTTTTCTTGTGTTTATATGAATGGTAAGCTGGTTAGAGTCCAGTTTGGTACACTATAAAGAACGTAGCTAAGAAAGAAGAAAAAAACCTCAATGTATCATTATAGGAATGTCATTACAGAAATGTTTTACTGCATTTCCCCTATGGAATGAGGTCCAGAGGTATGGAGGGAGAAGGGCAAAACGCGTTGTGAGATTGGATGCCAGGTGTGAAACGATGTTGTATTCTGGAAACAACACATGGAACAAATAGTCTAGCCTTTGCAGATGGAGAAGTGGGATGGTGGAAAATTTTTAATAGATAAGATAGAGAAGAGTAGGGATAGGGGAATGAATAATGAAGTGTTTTAATATCAGACCAAGGAATATGCACATTATTTTGTCTGCCAGGGGATGAAACACAGTTTTGATAGGCAGTGGATTGGATGACGGACAAATGGTCGTTTTTGAGAAACACGGAAGAGGCTACTGTAAAAGTCCTGGTTAGGCACAGTGGGATTTATTAGAAGAGTTGTGGTTGGAAAGGAAAGATAGTTTAAGAAAAAACAAAGAACTGAAATTGGCAGGATTAGCCAGTGATCAAAGGTGGAAAGTGTTAACAAAGTGCATGAACAATCCTTCCATTTGTGAATCTGGGAAACTGGAGATATTGTCATGCCCTTCTTGGAGGGAGAAAGCACCAGAAGTTCAGTCTGTTTCTACATTCACAGCGAGAAAGGGAAGATGGCATGTGTGTGTGTGTGTGTGTGTGTGTGTGTGTGTGTGTGTTTGAGTTGGACATATTTGATTGATACTTTTGCAACTTCATAGATAGGCCCTTGTTTGTTTGCAGGTGCCCAGTTTCATTTGTTCACAAAAAATTTTAATATCCGATTTAGATTTGCTCACCATGTTCCCTTGTCCAGTATGTACACACTTTTAAAAAGAACCAGAATCCTCTTGTGCCCAGTCTGTGACTGCAAACATGGAAAGGTTATAGGCTTTGGCCATTTTAATAAGTACAAAGCCAGTCACCCTTTTTAAGATTAGATTTTAAATTGGTCCTAAATCTTGCAGAGGAGACAACTTTGTACTCTTGGTGTTGATTTTACCAAAGAAACGGACCACCGAGAGTCAATACAGACTGCAGCTCCTGTGTGATCCTCTGAGATTCTTGGGTGATTTATGTCATTAACCCCGCAAAGCATTTTAAAAGTACATGGTCAAGCTTCTTATTCCCAAATGCCGGGTCATGTAACTAGCTAAAAATTACTTTGTCAATTGAGTTAATCTAGGCAGTCTTAGAGCCATTAACCTTGTAAAATTATTAGGTTGAGTTCCACTTTGGTATTTTTCTTGGGTTATTCCAGGTGCTTACAATGACTTGCCTTTATATAAATATATAAGTAGTTTGTCTTTATAAACATGTTACATATATGTATATACATTACATATTAGGCTATGCAGTCTAGGTCAAGTTTCCTTAAGTGCAATGCGACTTCTATGCTTTGTCTACTTGGTGAAGTTCCCCACCTGGTAAAACCCTTCATTGCTCTCCATGTTCTTCTGAACTTGTCTTTATATAGTGTAGTGGATATTTGGAGATCGTTTTTCCTTGTTAATGTATGTGTTCCCTTTCCTAGAAAGCATCACTGCTGTTATATCCTCGGGTTGGAGGAAATTAAAGGGAGAGGCAAATTTATGAAATTCCTAACAAGTGATTCCCTTGAAGCTTTTGCTTAATTTCCACCATGGTAGGGAACTTAGTTTCCTTCCATAGCATTACCACCTCCCTCACCCCACCCCCTCCTCCTCTATTTGGAAGTCGTGGTCTTTTGAAATTGAGAAGTCCAGAACCTGGTGCAGTAGTTTAAAAGTGGTCAAACTGGAACAAAGCAGTGAGTGACTGTCTCCTTTTTCATAATCTAGACCTTTGTTTAATACATACTTGCCCAAACACCAATCCTAGGCCTAGACTGTATCAAAATATGAGTGAATAGGTAGGAGGATATGTGATCCTGTAATGTACTTATTTATAAATCACTAATCTAGATAGTAAGATCCTTAATATACACTAAGACTGCATTTGCTTTTTTTTGTGGTTAATTGATAGAAATATATCTAATTTTTTGTCAGCTAAAATTTTGAAGACCAAAAAAAAAAAAAAAAAAAAAAAAACTTTGGAGACCTTCACCTGGGTTAACACTAAACTCTGTATTGTGTCTTCGGTACTTTGGACCCTCTGTTTTGTTGGATTCAGATGGGAAGAGGAAGATAGTCAAGGTTTCTGCTGTATTAAGTATCTTGTGATTTATGTATGGTTAGAATATTGAAAAGTGAGAGGAAGTAACACTATGTATGTGAAACTTGGTCAAGTTTTAGGGATTTAAAATAATTCCATTTATCTGCTTTCTCTTCATTCAGAGTAGACCTTTGACACAATAGAGAGCTGTAGCAAGTTTAATTAGGCCTTAGGTTCTCATTGGTACAGAATTGGTATGGAAATCATGACATTTTGTCCATGATTTTGTACATAGTACTTCATATGAATATTTTTTAAAGTTTGAAAAATTTATTATACTATATAGGTCTAAAGTAGAGCCGGTAAAGGAAGGCATGAGCTTTGATGCATCACATTATGGGTGCCCTTAGAAATACTATCAACATAAGATGGCAGTTTCAATGGCAAAATGAACTTTTTATTCTAGGTGAGCTCTTTGAGATGGCAATAGCAATGCCTCTTTGTCTCCTACAAAGGTGACTATCACATAGTAGGCTTTTCAAACTCTAACCTGCCCTTAATTGTGGTATCTTCTCTAGGGAGACCCTCCCCCCCACACCTCCTGAATCAATGCCATAGTGAGCCACAGTTACTGATGTGTGTATCATAACCATCAGGTATGTCGAAGTAAGGGGGGAAAAACGCTTGCAAATCATAGCTCTATAAACTTGATCCAAGAAGGGCATGAACCTAATTTGTGGACCAAGTGCACATTTACTTTCCCGTACAAAGTTCCTGTAAGGAGATATTTAAAGAAATAGCTTAGAGGAAGGGCCTTTTTCAGGAGTTTCATTTGACATTGGTGAAATAGTCTTGCAAGAGGCAATATTTGTCTCCATTTTTACAGGTCATTTAGATTTTACTTTGGATTTTAATTACTGATTTTTCTAACTTTGGATGGCAGACTATTTAATATTTTCCCCATAAAGTTATGCTTCATTATTTATTTATTTTATAGCTTATGAGTTCATGCTTGTAACTTACAGGGAAATCAGAAAATGGGACAGAGAGTAGCTTGAGCACTGCAAATTCTTTCTTTCTTTCTTTCTTTCTTTCTTTCTTTCTTTCTTTCTTTCCTTCTTTCTCTCTTTCGTTTTTTAAATAAAGATGAGCTATTTATTTCAAAGATTTGTTTTATCTGCTTATTTGGGGGGGGAGAGGGAGAGAGAGAGAGAGAGAGAGAGAACAGAAGGGGGGAAGCAGACCAATGAGCAGGGAGCCCAAAGCAAGCCCAATCTGGGGACCCTGAGATCATGACCTGAGCCAAAGGCAGGAACTTAACCAACTGAACCACCCCGGTGCCCCTTGAGCACTGGAAGTTTTAGAAGGGTATCTCTTCCTTAAAGATAGTATGAATTACTTTTTCAGGAGCTGGCATAAATAAAAATCTCTTTGTAGCACTTTGGGCAATAAATGAAGGTTTACCAAAGAATTGTACCTCAAATGTTTTTATGTAATTTAGTTAAATACATTATAATGTATATATGTATATATGTATGTATAATGCATTAGCTATCAGAAAAGCATTATAATTGGGTAGAACTCCACATAAGCTTCTAGAAGTGCCACATTCTATAATTGCAGTCTTCATGGAAGAACATATGACTTTACAAGGTAAATAGATCAGAACTTGAGTTAGTTATTCTTCTGTGTTTCTAAAGTTTTAGAATTTTGTACTGTTTATCAACTGTGACTAACTTTGCCCCTAGGGAACATTTGGCACAATCTGAAGATATTTTTAGTTATTCGGATTTGAGGGGTGCTCCCCGCGTGCATCGCTAGGTAGAAGCCTGAAATGCTGGTAAACATCCTATAATGCATAGGGCATTCCCCCCCTAAATAGAGAACTATCTGACACAAAAGGTCAATAGTGCTAAGACTGAGAAACATCTTAGAGGATTGTGCATTTATTTTTATTATTGTATATGGACAGGAGGATAAAATCAATGGAAATTGAATTCTTTCTTATTCTAAGTGTGAAAATAGAGCAGGATCTGTTGATGGAGGAATTCAAGTATAGTGCGGTAATTAAGACATAGCATTTGTTATCAGCTTTGGTTGGGTTCTGATCTTTACTCAGTTGCTTATTAGCCATCTGGCCTCAAGTAAAGTGATTAATCCCTCTGAGACTGAATATATCCACTTATACAATGGGATAGTAAATTCTACCTTATAGGCTTGTTTTGATAAGTTAAATGATGTTTGCAATCTAGAAAGTGTTGCACATTCAGTAAATGGTAGCCACTGTTCAGCATGCAATTTGGGATTCGTAATGTAGAATTTATATGGTTACATAGGGAATGAGATGGTAGAAATGTTATCAGTAGAGATGAATTTCTTCAATGAATCATAAGAGTTTCTGTAATTTAAGGAAGGCAGTGTTTTCTTAAGCAGTGAGGTTCGTTAAAGAGAAAAGGCCTTTTCCCATAATTTTACATTCTTCTATTTAAGTGTTTTTTTAAAAATATTCCTTTTGTAACTGAAAGAACTCTACAACAACAAACCCTCGTAGTTTCTCAGTACGAATATTGAAAAATATGATACTTATTAAACCATTTCTCTTCTAATTTATAGTTACCCTTTTGCTAGTTTATCTCTGTTAGTTGGTTCCCTCTTTATTCTGAAATTGGATAAGCTGTGGGACCTGACATGATAAAACTGGTCATACTAATGCCTTTTCCAGTTGGCATGTGATACTGTCACTGAAGCCACCGAAAATTTGGTCTCGGTAGGGAGTAAAGAACATGAGAATTTATGACTTGAATCTCCAAAGTCAGGATACTTTGCTTGTTAGAATCTCCTCAGTTTATTAAGTACTTGAATAAAAACACAGGAAGCATAATTATTAAATGTCTGCATGTCAAGGGGCACTTGGGTGGCTCAGTTGGTTAAGCGTCTGCCTTCAGCTTCAGTCATGATCTCAGGGTCTTGGGATCTAGCCTCACGTCAGGCTCCCTGCCTGGCAGGGAGTCTGCTTCTCCCTCTGCCCCTCCTCCTACTCACGTTCCCTCTCACAAATAAATACATAAAATTGTAAAAAAAAAAAAAAAAAAAAAAAAGTCTACATGTCAAAAACTGGAAGATGTAGATAATTGGATGATATAAATTTCACAATGTGTGTAGATTTGAGCAGTGAGCAAAGACTAAGGATATTTAATGGGAAAAAATGTAAATTCTGTAAATTTAATTTTAGAAATGATAGTATAATTTCATGATTTGAGAATTTGGAGACTTATCTAATTGCTGTTTAAGTAAAGAATAACTACTAAGGGTTGGATGGCAAGTTCCATAAGTTGACTCCTTTCTATTAGCTGTGTTATTAGAGTTGGTTTTGGTAGCATGATTTCCAGAATTCTACTCTGAGGTTTGTAGCTTTGTGACCAGTTCTGCTTGCCATATTTTAAAGGGAATAATGATCACTATAAAATGGTCAGAAAATCTAGAATTAGTCAAATCCCTACTTTGTCATGTACTAACTATGTGGCTTTAAGTAAATTATAATGTGATTAAGCTTTAGAAATTAATCTAAAATTTAGGTTTTGTTATATAAATATTTTTAACTATCCCATAGAGATGTTTTAGGGGTCAGATGATGATGCTAATAACTATTATTAAATCTGTGTATTGCTTACTCTAAGCCAGGCTAAATTCTCAGAATTTATAAGAACTTAAATTTATGAGTGCTGTTTTTAAATCTGTTGCACCCCTTCTCTCCTGACTCCCCATCCTTTTCCTGCCACTGAGAACCACCAATCTCTTCTATCTATGAGCTTTTTCTTTTTCTTTTCTTTTCAATTCCACATATAAGTGAGATCATAGGGTAGTTGTCTTTCTTGGACTTACATCTTTTAGCATAATGCCCTCCAGGTCCATCCATGTTGTAGCAAACATCAAGATTTCATTCTTTTGTATAGCTGAATAATATATGTGTGTGTGTGTGTGTGTGTGTATAAATATATGCCACATTTTCTTTATATATGCATCCATACATGAATGTTTAGGTTGTTTCCATATGTTGGCTGTTGTAACTAGTGCTGCAATAGATACGGGATGCATGTCTTTTCTTGTTTTTTGTTTTCCTCAGATAACCCAGAAATATATAGTTCCATTTTTAATTTTTTGAGGAACTTCCATACTGTTTTCCATAGTGGCTGTACCAATTTACATTTTCACCAGCAGTTTACAAGGGCTCCTTTTTTTTCAACATCCTTACCAGTGCTGGCAGTTTCTTGTCTTTTTGATAATAGCCATTCTAATGGGTGTGAGGGGATATCTCACTGATTTTGATTTGCATTTCCTTGATGTTTAATATTGAGCATCTTTTCCTGGACCTGTTGACTGTGTGTCATCTTTGGAAAAATGTCTATTCAGATCTTCTGGCCATATTTAAATTGAATTTTTTTTTTTTGCTATTGAGTTTTAGTAACCCTTTCTAAATCAGTAATTTGCAAATATTTTCTTCCATTCAATAAATTTCCTTTTTATTTTGTTGATGACTTCCTTGGCTGTGCAGAAGCCTTTTAGTTTGGTTTAGTCCCACTTGTTTTTTTGCTTTTGTTGCTTTTACTTTTGGTGTCAGATTAAAAAATCATCACTGGGACCTATGCTTTCTTCTAGGAGTTCTGTGGTTTCAGGACTTACATCTTTTAATGCTTATGGGTACTCTTGAGGTTGATATTATTCCCATTTTAAAGCTGTGGAAACTGAGGCACAGTGACATTAATGTCTCCATATATTCTACTAGTAAATCACAGCTTCAGATTTTACATATATACAATGCCAACCATTGTGACATGTGTTGTGACACTGTCCTGTGTTTTACATACTACTTAGCATCTGGTCTTCAGGGTTTATCCATGTTGTAGCATATGTCAGAATTCCTTCTTTAAAGCTAAATAATATTTAATTGTGTATATCACATTTTGCTTATCTTGATGAATACTTGGGTGGCTTTCACTTTTTGGCTACTATGAATACCGGTACTATGAATACAAATGCACAGATAAGACTTTTATATTACTTAAAAATGGTGGTAATATAAACTTTTTGTATAAAACCATGATGTCCATTTGCTGCTGCAAATGTGGGTGGCTTGGCTGCATTTACTTAACTAGGACACTTTTCCCAAACTAATTCTAATCAATCATATCCTCATGGGAAGATGAAAGATTATAGGAAGAGATTAAAAGTCATATATGAGACAGTTCTAGCACATTAATTAGGACCCGTTGTAAATTTTAAGTTAAAATGGAAATTTAATTGCTTGGCTGGTCATTTACATTTAGGATTCAGGTTATTAAAGAATTGATTAGAATAGCTGAAAATACTATGATTTTAGTTATATTCTGGTAGAAAAACCTAGCAAAGATACCTCTCTTAAATAATAAAACTATGGACAGCTATAAGTTGAAGAACATTCAATGCTTCTTCACTATTTTTTTCAACAAGGAGTAAATTATCTCTGCATCCATAAAACCAGTAAACTAATATTGTGAATTCATAATTGTTGTAAGGATGGTTGAAACATATTCAAATATCTTATGAAAATTTTTAAAAAGGGACGCCTGGGTGGCTAAGTGCATCTGCCTTTGGCTCCAGGCGTGATCCTGGAGTCCCGGGATCTAGTCCCATATCGGGCTCCCTGCATGGAGCCTGCTTCTTCCTTTGCCTGTGTCTCTGCCTCTGTCTCTCTCTCTGTCTCTCTGTCTCTCTGTCTCTCTGTCTCTGTCTCTGTCTCTCTCATGAATACTTAAATAAAATCTTTTAAAATTTTTTAAATAAAATCTTAAATTCTTTTAAAGATTTTATTTATTTGAGAGAGCATGCACATGAGCAGGAGGAAAAGGCAAGGGAGAAGCAGACTCTCTGCTGAGCAGGGAGCCTGAGGTGGGGCTTCATCCCAGAACTCTGGGATCATGACCTGAGCTGAAAGGCAGATGCTTAACCAACTGAGCCACCCAGGCACCCCTTTTACAAATTTTTCTGAATATTGTTTTAAACATTCAGTTGTGTGTTGATATTAATTTTCAATCTAGTCATTCCAAATGAAGCAACATTTTGCTTAAGAATGATTGAATTAGAAGGAAGGGTACATTAATTTTTCTAGTTGAGCAGTTTGTCAGGTCCTCTGCTTAATGTCTGCACAGTTCTCCCTCCATCTTATCATGTCCACTTCTACTTTGAGATGTCCCTTAGTAGATACTTTTCAACCCAAACATGTTTGAGATCAGGAGCCAGGGCTCCAGGTGTCCTTTTACTTTCTGGAGGTCTGTTTCTGTGTTCTGCTTCTGTATGACTGAGCTCTATTTTTAAAATAAGGAGTTGCGACTTGAAGACAGAGATACTGGAGAATGTGCAGCCTGGAGACCCCCTGCTGTCTGAAGGGGCAACACAGCCAGAAGCTGATGAATGTGGAATATAATAGCAGCTTCTCTGATATGAAAGTCCATTTGGACTCCTTCACATTGTTAATATTTTGTTTCTCTTGCTAATTTGCTCTTTTCCCTATTACTAATTTTTCCCCAATATGATAAGCGTTTTCCAGCATTTTTCCATCACAACCAATTCTCTTAACAATATTAGACATATGCATTATTATTAGTGTCTGAAGCTCCAAGAGGTTAAGTTACTTACCCAAGATTTCTTTGTTTATCAGATGCAGAACCTGGATTTGAGTCCAGGTCTGTCTGGCTCTTAAGGCTTGTTTCCATTGTACTAGACAGCAAAAGCATTGCCAGAATTCACAGGATATAACTTTTTCAAAGTGATAATCATTATGTCAAGCTGTTCCCTTCCTTTTCTGCTCCTTCTGTCCTAATTTATTGGCCTGGTCACATCATACTTGAGTGGACTATAGGCATACCTTAGAGATATTTCAGATTTGGTTCCGGACCACTGCAATAAAGTGAGTATCACAATGAAATGAGTCAAATAAGTTTTTTGGTTTCCTAGTGCACACGAAAGTTATGTTTACACTATACTGTGGGCTATTAGGTGCATAATAGCATTAGGTCTAAAAATACCATCTACATACCTTAATTAAAAATTATTGCTAAAAAATGCTAGGCATTATCTGAGCTTTTAGCACGTCAAAATCTTTTTATTTTTATTTTATTTTTTTCTGGTGAAGGGTCTTGCCTCCTTGCTGATGGCCACGGACTAATTAGGGTGGTGGTTACTGAAGGTTATCTGTGGCAATTACTTAGAATACGACAACAGTGAAGTTTACCACATCAATTGACTTGTCCTTTCGTGAATGATGAATACAATGCTGCTTAATAGCGTTTTACCCACAGAAGAATGTCTTTCAAAATTGGAAGCAATCCTCTCAAAGTCTGTAGTTGCTTTATTAACTGAGTCAGTGTAATATTCTAAATCCTTTTCAACAGTCTTCATGGCATTTTCACCAGGAACTGACTCCATCTCAAGAAACCACTGTCTTTGCTCATCCATAAGAAGCAACTTCTCATTTTTTTAAGGTCTAACAAGAGATTGCAGTAACCCAGTCCCATCTTCAGGCTTTATTTCTAATTCTAGTTCTCTTGCCATTTCCAATTCTATAGTTACTTCCTCCAGTCAAGCCTTGAACCTTCAAAGTCATCCACAAGGGTTGGAATCAACTTCTTTGAAACTCCTGTTCATGTTGGTATTTCGATCTTTTTCTATGTATTCGAATGTTTTTAATGGCATCTGGAATGATGAATCCTTTCCAGAAATTTTTTATTTTGCCCAGATCCATCAGAGAAATCACTGTCTATGGCAGCTGTAGCCTTACAAAATATGTTTTTTTTTAAATTTATTTATTTATGATAGAGAAAGAGAGAGAGAGAGAGAGAGAGAGAGGCAGGCAGAGACACAGGCAGAGGGAGAAGCAGGCTCCATGCACCGGGAGCCCGATGTGGGATTCGATCCCGGGTCTCCAAGATCGCGCCCTGGGCCAAAGGCAGGCGCCAAACCGCTGCGCCACCCAGGGATCCCACAAAATATGTTTTTAAAGTAATACAGCTTGAAAGTTGAAATCACTTCTTGATCTTTTAATTGCCTTTAAGAACATTTGCTTTTGCATTCACAACTTGGCTTTTTGGTACAAAAAGCTTTTCGCCTGGGATGCCTGGGTGGCTCAGTGGTTGAGCACCTGCCTCTGAACTACTGCGTTATATCTTCCTGTACAAGAGTAATCAGGACAATTTCATTGAATGCTAATGTAACACCTTGTCAATCCTTGGATAAAAAATACTTCCTATTTCTCAGTTGCCTTTCAAACAAGTGAATACCTCTTAATTTGGGATTCTTGACCCTCTCTTATTTGTGCTTCTTACCCTCAGCCTTTTCAAGCTGCTACTTCCTTTCTCACGTTAATTGTCTAGCTAATTTGAGTTGGTTATAGATACTTGCTGTCTTGCTTGTGCTGATTTGTGCTCCCTGCTCTCTGCCCTTCCAGGAATCACCTATTAGGTAGCTAGGTAGATTCCTATATCTATCTGTTCTATATATTACCCTCTGTCTCTAATGCCCATCTCTATATCCTGAGGTCCAGCTAATGTGAATCAAGACATTTACCCATCTTCCACCTGCTTCATGATGCATTTTCTGATCATCCAAACTGGCAGTTCTTTCTCCTTCCTCTGAATTCCTTAGCATCTGTATCTATTATTCTCTTATAACAATTATATATTTTTTAACCTTGGATTGTGAATATTTTTAGAAGTAAGAGAGAGGTCTTTGATGGTTGTGAGGGCGAGGTCTATGTATAATTGGCCAAACTTTCCTGTGCCCCACATTGTTTATCTTAGTGCCATGGAGATGGTCAACAAATGTTTTTGAGTAAATGAGGTATTATCATAACTTAGGTACTGCTTGGTAATTCAGAGAATATATGAAGTGTACATTTCCTCATTAAACTGGACAGCAATAGTGTAGGATTGAGTGGTTATCTCCATTTTGTGGATAGCAATTGCAAGTTTATGGAGATAGGTTCAGAAAATGTCTGGGGTTTTACAGGCAGTTCTGCTCCTGGAAGAATCACAAGATGGAACTTCCAAGTTAAGCAGTATGGAGCTAAAAGAACCTCCGGGGCAATTAAGGGTTTTGAACCCTATTTGTGCCTTGGATTCACTTTCAGGGAATTAAATACAAAATCACTTACTAAGCCTAACCCACCCTCCACCAAAGATTCTGATCCAGTGGTCTGAAGTGAGACCCAGATTTTGGTAATTTTTTTAAAGATTATTTATTAGAGAAAGGGGGGGAGGGAAGAATGCATGAATGAACGAGTGGGGGTGTGGGTAGGGAAAAGCAGAGGAAAGGTGAAATCTCAAGCAGACTTCCTGCCCAGCATGAGCCCCATGAAGGGCTCAATCTTATGACCATAACCTGAGCAGAAACCAAAAGTTAGCCACTTAACCAACTGAGCCACCCAGGTGCCTCCAGACATTGGTATTTTTAAATGTAGTGATTTTGAAACATATTTTATTGTTCTAAATATATGGAAGAAATTTAATAATAGAGATTTATGATTTCTATTATAAACACATTAAAAATTTTTGAGCCAATCATTCACAAGCTTTTTTCTTTTTATAAAATGGAAATTCTATTTTTTTCTTTATTTCTGCAGTATTGTCAAAATTACTTTCTGATGCTGGTTTGAAAAATAGGTCTGTGTGGTAGTTATAAGAGAATAACTCTTCAGAGGCACTGATTTATGTTGATCTGGTCCTAACTGAGGTGTCAGAGTTAAACACTTTATAATGTGGTGCTCTGGGTCAGTATCTGGTTTCTGGGGGATGCAACCTTGGGTGCCAGTAAAGATTATATTTAAAACTAAAAAAGAAAGTCTTAATGAGAATTATTTGTTGAAAGAAAGTCATACTGGAATAAAGAAATAATGTATAACTCCTACTTGCATATAATGTCTTCTTTTTCTCTCTCCTTAAGGAAGGATTTTTATTGTTGCTGTTCAGTTGGTAACTGAATTTATTTTACTTTTTTTTAGTGTGTGGATGCATTCATAGTGCACACTGATTTTAATTTTTTCTTCCTCATTCAAGGTCTTCATTATCAACTTGAATTATTTTAAAATGCAGCAGTACAATAACATCCTCAGAGACCATTAAAATGTTTAGAGATATTTTCCTGGTGCTGAATGGCTCATTCTTCCAGGCTTCTATATTATACTGTGTGCCTCTTTAAACTTTTTTTTTTTTTTCCCTCCTTTATAGTGAGCTGTCCAAAGTGTCTAGCAGATACCTTTGATTCTGCTGCAACGGAGAAGTGTTAGCTTGCAGGGAGAGCACTCAACCACACATGCTTAGTTATTAGTCCTATTTATTCACAGTTTTAGTCTTTGAGCTATACGTGGAGGCCTGAGGGTGACAGTACATCTTTTCTACATAGGACAGGGTTTAGGATTTGTGACCACAATTGCGTTTATCATTTAGGAGTTGAATTTACAACTGTGTTACAAATAGAAGAGTTTTGTTGGAATTGCTTCTTAAAGGAAATAGACACTTAACATCAGAATGCTCAAAATAGTAATCTGTGATGGAGAAGGAGATTTCAAAGCATGACATCCTAAATTGTCTTTTTTTGTAAGACAGAAAATATCACTTTGTCATTTTTGTTTTGAAGCTATTTCAAATCTGAGCTTTAGATAAAATATGGATGCCTAGGTGGCTCAGTGGTTGAGCATCTGCCTTTGGCTCAGGGTGTGATCCTGGAGTCCCAGGACCAGTCCCACATCAGGCTCTCCAGGGGGGAGCCTGCTTCTCCCTCTGCCTATGTCTCTGCCTCTCTCTCTCTGTCTCTAATGAATAAATAAATAAATAATATTTAAAAATAAATAAGTATGAGAATTATCAATTTTAATATTTCAGGACAATCAAATTTAATCTCTGTTATATATACATATATGTAATTATATGTAGTGGTATCTAGATATCTAGATAAATCATTTTAAGGGAGACTGGATACGTGGTAGGCATTCTAATTTTTATTTAAATTTTCTAACTCTGAAACTTAACAATTTAGTCAAAGTTTAGTCTTTAGCTTTCTACTTGAACTTCCTAACGAATTATATCCTTTCAAAGGCTTTTCCAGGAATTTCTGTTTTTGGCAGGTAAGTTTGCATATGTAAAGTGACATCATTTGGCCAGATTCCTGAAAAAGAATGATTTAAAAGACAGAAGAATGTAGGTCAGTTTTTGAACATTCTAATGTTAGAATTTGGGGAGAAACTGAAATAGAGAAATCATATGCTATATTAATAGGAATGTGTTATTTTCTTAATCTTCAGCAATATTTTAATCTTTATTTTAATAAGTTCATTAGGTTTATAATTATTTCAGGGGGAAATATTACTTTTCCTTTTTTTTACTGAGTTAAGTTTTGGCAAAAGTGATTTAGTTATAGTTTTGGAGCTGCATCCTATTAGAAACTAGTGGTCCTGGACTTAATCAAATCACATTTATATAGAAAGCCATATTATTGTAGGTATGGATAAGGAACAAGATAACTTTGGTAATTTTGAAGTTAAAAATATAATACTATAAGTTCCTTGAGGTAGAAATCACATCTCTTAATTTTTCCCTTATCCTGAATTGAACCTAAGAAGGTGCTATATACATGATGGATGCTCACTAAAAAGTTTTAATTGATTTATTGGTTACCAAATAAATATATTGAATAGTACTAACCATTTAACTGAATTTGGCTTTATCTAATATTTTCCTATGGAAATAGCCATTCCTAGAAGCTTTTACTAGTTTTGCTTTTATAATTTGGCTTTATCTTTCTATTTTGGAAATAGCTATTCTCAAAGGCTTTAATCCAGCATTTCTTTTATGGAAATAGCCATTCCTTAATGGTTTAGCTCTTTGACCTGTCAACCTCAGGTCACCTTATATGCATATATTCAAATTCTTCTCCTTATGAGCCATGATTCATATTTCTCTTGCTATTGGTTACTTACTAAACATCATTGTTCATCTGCATCTGTGTATTTCATAATTTTTTTGGGGGGGGATAGGCAGAAACTAGTGCAAATTCTTTTTTAAAATATGAATTTGTCTACTGGCAATAGCTAAGAAGTGTTAACGGTTTCCTCCTGCTTGCTGATTCAAATACAGAGTTTTCTGGTGGCTTCCTTTTTCTCCTCCCCAGTTTTTACTCTGACAGTCTGTTTTATTCAGAGAATGAATCTGCTTTTCTGTGTAAAGCTTTGAATTTGGTGTGAAAGAAAGACAAGAACAAATGGAGAAAGGGAAGTGGGAAGTGTGACCCGTGCTACTTAAAGCACTACTTATTAATCCTTCCTGGTTCCCGTCAGCAATTTTCTCTCCTGTTGTTATATGTATTTTGTCGATTCTGTTATTCTATATGTGATTCTATATGTGAGAGTCTGTTTCTAGGGATTATCCAGATCTCTCATGGTTTCTTTGTGCACACCCCATTTGTACTCTGATGGGTACACCCCATTTCTTGGGAACCTCCAGGTTCCTTCCCACCTCCTTCTCTTCCAGTCCTCGGGATGACCTAATTTTGCTTCTGCAACTTCCTAGAATTCTGTTCATCTTTCATGGAATGTCTCCAGAGCCATTCTTTCGCAAAACCTTCAGAACCTGTGTAACTTATCCTCATTTACTTGAACTCCTCCTACATAGCACCTCATAGTTTTGCATTTTCTTACTCTTTGTATGGTCATACTCCCATGACCATATCATAGACCTCCTATCTTAAGCTTCCTCTCAGCCTAATTTATTTATTTAAAGAGCAGGTGAGAGCAAGAGAGAGACCAGGGACGTGGGCAGTGGAGAGGGAGGGCCGGAGGGAGAGAGAGAATGAGAATCTTAAGCAGGCTTCACACCCAGCGCGGACTTCAGTCTCACGACCCTGAAATCAAGACCTGAGCTGAAATCGAGTCTGACACTTAACCTACTGAGTGCCCCCAGGTACTCCGCTTCTTCTCAGGCCTATTGAATCAGGGGTCATAGTGATCATAGTGATATAACACACAGTTTGGCATCAAGACAGATGTTGAAGGCAGCCCCGATGGCTCAACAGTTCAGCACCACCTTCAGCCCAGGGCCTGATCCTGGAGATCCTGGATTGAGTCTCGTGTCGGGCTCCCTGCATGGAGCCTGCTTCTCCCTCTGCCTGTGTCTGTGCCTCTCTCTCTCGCTCATGAATAAATAAATAAAATCTTAAAAAAAAAAAAAAAGACAGATGTTGACTGCCAGCTGTGTGACTTATGGGAAGTTATTTAGCGTCTCTGAGACTTTTTCTTCATCTGTTTAATAGGGATAACATTTTATACCTTGTAAGGTTATTACTTAATTTTAAGGTATTTTGTTCATGGCATTACCAAGTGCCAGGCACTTAGCAGATGCTTAATATTATGTCCTTTTCATATATATATATATATATATATATATACATACACACACACACACACACTTGGTTTTAGAGTAGGTATTCACTAAAAACTTTTTGTTCCAATTAACTAGTTATACTCTATTTGAATGGTTGAATTTTTAGAAAGGCAGTAGAGGCAGGAGATTGAATTAGTTTGACATGTCTTCATGTAAGGTATTCTTCCTCTATAAAGCTCTAAATATAGCAACATGAGGTATATTGTTATATAGTATCACTGGTTACCAGGGTTCCCAGATAAGGAAAGGATTGGTGCTCTACTATGGAGCCTAACTTGTTAGATTGGATAGGTAGAGAAAGATATAGCAGTACTCCCTAGTTTCTTACAATTCAAAGATTCTGTTCTTGGAATTAAAATTTAATTGATTTTAGAGTGCTTAAGTTTAGAGTTTCAATTTAGTTTTTGTAAACTTATAACTGTTTAAAAATTACTTTGTTGCCTTGCATGTGTCGAGCACTATCTTTACTCTGAAAATAATTGTATGAAGAAAAGCAAGTACTGTATATAAAAAATATTTTAATTGTTTTGTGGAAATTCATTATACTTTAGACTCCTTGTACTGAGGTATCGTAAAACATATTTTCTTACAAGCAAAACTTTATTATAAATGTCACATATGTAACTTAATATTTTATGAATCTTAGAGTATGGATGAAATTTAAAAATCTAAACATGTGTCTGTCTCCCTTCATAAAATAATTGGTGTAGGGCCTACTTGCCTTAAATAAAAACTGATATTATGGTTAACAAATTTTATTCTTAATAATGTTATTCTGGTCTGCTGTTTGGCTCTATAGATGTGAGAAAACACTCATTATTAAGGGCAACATTTTTCTTTGTAGAAAATTGACTCAAGCTGACATTAATTTGCAGATAGCTTTCATTAAAGAGTTTCTTTTCATAAGGGTCATTCTTCTTATTTCAAAGATTAAATGAATTTATAAATATTTTAATGTAACATCTGTTCTTATTTTTCCCTATTCACATTTTTCTTCTCAAATATTCCATGTTTGTATTCAGTAAGCTATACAAATGAATTTTAAAGAAAAAATATAATTCTGAATTATTATGTAATTTATTGCCATTTTCTTATAATTTTCATTTTATTAAACACATTTCTCAAGTCTTTCAAAAGACTTCTCTAAATGCCGTGAAATATTTAAATCTATATGACACTAATTATGTGTGCATATGTATTATTTCTGCTGCATAGTTTCTCAGTGTAATGTCAATCCATTGAGAGTGAAGGGTCTAGAAAGTTCTAGAAAAGTGGGATATATTTTCCTTCCTTCTCCCTTCCTTATTCCTCCCTTTTCCTCCTTCTCAAATGGAACATTGGTTTCTTGTGAAATCCTATGCAAATCTAATGAATGGTTACATGAAAACCAACTTAATATGAAGCTTTGAAGGCAATGTGGGTGAGCCTAGAGCACCAGCCTTTCCCCCATCATCTCCACCTGAATTCTTCCTCCCCTCCCCTCCCCTCCCTAGGTTCTTCAGCTAATGTGCCTGAAATCTAGAGCTTAAAAGTAATATTTACCACATCATTTGAAGTCCTAATGGTTGTTATGTTTTATAAGTCAGTGACCCAGTTTGAAGCTACGAGCAACATTCTTCTTTGAATAGTTTGTACTTTAGTTTTTAAAAATTTTTTAAAAAAGATTTCTTTAGAGAGAGTGAGTGCATGCAGGAGCAGGGGTGAGAGGAAGAGAGAAACTGTTTGCTGAGCATGGAGCTCCGTGTCAGGGCTCCATCCTAGGACCCCAAGGTCATGACCTGAGTTGAAATCAAGAGTCTGTTGCTCAAAATACTGGGCCACCCAGGTGTCCCTAGTTTGTACTTTTAAAAAATATTTTAGCTATTTCACGAACTGTGGTCACTTCTCCAACTTTTTCTAGAAAACAATGTTTCATAGATTTTAATATATTTACTATTGCTAGCTTTCTTCTTTAAAGATGAACGAGGGGGGATCCCTGGGTGGCTCAATGGTTTAGCGCCTGCCTTTGGCCTAGGGCATGATCCTGGAGTCCCGGGATCAAGTCCCGCGTCGGGCTCCTGGCATGGAGCCTGCTTCTCCCTCTGCCTGTATCTCTGCCTCTCTATCTCTCTATGTCTATCATGAATAAATAAATAAATAAAATCTTAAATAATAAAGATGAATGAGGGACGCATGGGTGGCTCAGAGGTTGAGTATCTGCCTTCAGCTCAGGGTGTGATCCCAGGATCTGGGATTGAGTCCCACGTGGGGCTCCTTGCAGGAAGCCTGCTTCTCCCTCTGCCTGTGTCTCTGTCTCTCTCTCTCTGTGTCTCTCATGAATAAATAAATAAAATCTTTACTTTTCTTATTTCTATTTTTTTTAAAGATAAAGAGATTTCTTTTCCTTAAAAAAATAAACCAAACAATTTTAATGTGATAGACATCATTTTCTTTTTAGAAGTCATCAGGATTGGGGTGCCTAGGTGGCTCAGTTAAGTGTCTGATTCTTGGTTTCAGCTCAGGTCATGATATCTTGAGGGTACTGGGATGGAGCCCTGGTCTGGCTCTGTGCTCAGTGGGGAGTCTGTTTAGATTCTCTCCTTCTCCCTCTGCCCCTCCCACCACTCTGTGTTCATTCCCTCTCTCTCAAATACATAAATTCTAAAAAACAAAAACAAAGACAAAAACAAACCCCACAAGAAAACAACCCCAAAACACTTTATCAGGATTATAAAACTTTTAATAATTTTTAATAGATGGGAAGAATATTCATCTTTGCTTGTAATGAATACTTTGAAACTGAAGTTACTGAACCAACATATAGTTAAATATTACATTTGGGCATCAGAGAGGTGAGATAAGGTTCCCATCCCATCCCAGTAATTATTCCTATATTATTTCTATGACAAATGTTTATTTAGCCACTACTTGAATACCTCAAATGAAATCTAGCACACCGCATTCAAACCAATGCAAAACAGTGGTGTATTAGAAATAGAAGGGAGAGGCACCTGAGTGGCTCAGTGGGTTGAGTGTCTAGCTCTTGGGTTAGGGTCAGGTCATGATCTCAGGGTTGTGAGATGGAGTGCCATGTTGGGCTCTGCACTGAGCTCTGAGTCTGCTTGAGATTCTCTCTCTGCTTTCCCTCTTTCCCTCCCCCAGGTCACATGTGTTCTCTCTCTAAAATAATTTTTTTTTTTTTTTAAAGAAGGAGGGAAAGAAATGGCAAGTGTGAGATGGTATATTAATTAGATTATGGTAATCATTTCACAATATATACACATACCAAAACATGCTGCATATTTTAAATATATTTAACTTTTATTTGCCAATCATCAGTAAAGGTAGGGAAGAAAAAAAGAGAAGGGCTTTGGATCCAAATGAACATTGGTGCAAATTCTGCTTCTGCTACTTATTAACTGTGTGAAGTGGGACAAGTCACTGAATTTCTTAGCTTTGGTTTTCTATTAAATGAAAATTTAAACCCCAACTCTGGAGGTTTGTTGAGAGATAATATGAACTGGTTATCTCATTTACAAGATATTTAATAAAACATTGCTATGGGGCAGCCCCGGTGGCTCAGTGGTTTGGCGCTGGCTTCAGCCCAGGGCCTGATCCTGGAGACCCTGGATTGAGTCCCGGGTCGGGCTCCCTGTGTGGAGCCTGCTTCTCCCTCTGCCTGTGTCTCTGCCTCTCTCTCTCTCTCTCTCTCTCTCTCTGTCTCTCATAAATAAATAAATAAAATCTTAAAAAAAAAATTGCTACAGGAAGGTTGTTAGGTTGAGTCACAAAGTGTTCTGTTGTAACTCTGACCCCTTTCTCTTAATATTTATTTTCTCTTTATGTAATAAAGGAAGGTAGATAGTGAACATTCTTTTTAAAAAAGATTTTATTTATTTATTTATTTATTTATTCATGAGAGACCGAGAGAAAGAGAGGCAGACACAGGCAGAGGGAGAAGCAGACTCCCTCTGGGGAGCCGGAGGCAGGACTTGATCCCAGGACCCTGGGGTCACTACCTGAGCTGAAGGCAGACACTCAACCACTGAGCCACCCAGGCGTCCTGATAGTGACCATTCTCATTTGCCTCTTAGGACTCTTAGGTCTTCTTCCCTGGTTAAAGATTTCCTTTTAGTTTAGTTGTTCTTTGTTTGACTTGATTTTCACATCTTAACAAGTTGCCTCTTGCCTACCATGCAGTTGTGATCCTTTGGGATATTGGGCTCTACTTACTGTAGCCACACTTGCTTGGCTCAATCCTGTTATCTGACTGTTCTAGATTAAACTCAAGATGAGCAGTGCAGTTCTGATCCAGAATTTGGTATTGGGACCAAGTGTGAGTTTAAATCAGCTTTTTTCCAAAAGGCGTAAAGCACTTTTCTAAACTATGTGGTGCTAAGGAGCAGAGAAAGTCAATTTGCAGAAAAAATGAAGCAGCTATGGGGAATGGGGGAAAAGGGGGTGGGATCTTAATAGCCTCAGGGCTTACATGACTTTGGTTCTATTTATTCCCTGGGGCTGCACTGTGTTCCTGTCCCTCATTCTATGAATAAGCCTGCACTAAGCTGTATTGAGTGAGTTTCTGTTTTTACAACCACTTTTTTTTCCATCAAAAGATGCTCTCCTCTTTTGACCAAACCAATTTAGAGATGTCAAAATGTGGGGAAAAATATGGTAAACATAACAATATATTTTGAAAACCTCTGTTGAAATCTAGGCCTCAGAATTGTGCATGATGGTGGACTCCAATCCCCACCCCCCCCACCCCCTGCCAGTGGTAACACTAAAATAAAATAAAAACCAGCATATTTCCTGTTCTATCCATAGAACCCTTATCTGTTGTCACCAGCTGCCTGTGAAACATTTCCATTTAGATGTTCCTATCAAACATATTTGACAATTGACACTCTTCTCTGTCAGGCTGGATCTCCTTTATTTCAACTTTCCTTCCTCTTCTTAGCTAGTGGTCTAAGTAAGAGTAGTTTGAAATTCTTTTCTCATTCTTCCTTTAATCCCATTTTGACATGACGTGTTGGCATTTAAAAAGAATTATTATTTACAATTGTGGTATAGTGGAATATAAAACGTATCATCTTAACCATGTTTGGATGCACACTTTAGTGATATTGAGTGTATTCATGTTGTTGGGCAACCATCACCACCATCTCATCTCCAGAACTCTTTTCACTTTGGAAACTGATACATTAAACACATTAAACAAGACGCCCCCTACCTCCCACCACCACCCTGGGCAAAGTCCCCCTTGCCCCAGCCCTAGGTAGCCACCATTCTATTTTCTGAATTTATGAAACTGACTGCTCTAAGTACCTCATATAAGTGGAATCATATACTTTTTATGACTGGCATATTTCATTTAGCATAATGTCCTCAAGTCTATCAGTGTTGCAGCATGTGTCAGAATTTTGACATTTCTTATGTTTACATTATTCTGTAACTTTTTTTCTTTATCCCCTCTTTGATATTCAAGGTTCTAAGCCTTTATCACTGTGCCTGAGTTCCTGAAATAATGTCTTCATAAGTCTCTGAAGATTCTCTCCTTGATTCTAACCATAGTCTGTAATGCATGAGTGATCTTTAAAAACATAGCTTTCATCTAACTGTAGACCAGAGGACTACTGTGCACGGAGCTCCATGGGTGGTTGGGCCACAGGATGCTCTGAATAGCCACCTCTTGCTAAAAACAATACACTTTCCCACCTGATATTCCCCCCTGATTTCCTACCTCATTTTTGAGCTCTTAATAATATAGGTAGATTTTCTTTTAATTATCCCATTACTGTGTGCTTTTATTTGTATACTCCCATTATTAGCCAAATGGTTTCATTTCAATCAGATAGTCATTTCACTTTCTCTGCAAAATGTATTGCTTATACTTGTTTCTTCCTCTTTTTGCCTTTAGTTCCTCTCAGATGAAAATTTTAACTTCTCATGATCTGTCCAAATACCACATATTAAGCGTAGCTCACCTTTTTCATGAAAATTTCACAACTACTACAATCCGTATATACACACACATACATATATATGGTTCAATTAGTTACAGTCTTACTCTTAAGCCCTATAGTAATAGACTATATCATACTGGTTAGTAGTTTCCTAATTAGATTTCAGTTTTTTGAAAACTTATGCTTGTTTTTTATAGCTCCATGTTAGCAAGCGTTGAGCAAATATGCATTCAGTGGGCAATAAATACTTGTGTTAGTCACATTTTTATGTTAATAGTATAATAAAAGAATGAATTATGGATATGCTTTAAAAGCTTTCATGACATGATTGTCATTTTCTTTTTTCTTTTTTCTTTTTTTTTAATGTTTTATTTATTTATTCATGAGAGACGCAGAGGGAGAAGTAGGCTCCATGCAGGGAGCCCGACATGGGACTCTATCCCAGGTCTCCAGGATCACGCCCTGGGCTGAAGGCGGCGCTAAACCGCTGAGCCACCTGGGCTGCCCTGATTGTCATTTTCTATTTCACTGTTATTTCTAAACCACCCACCCTTAATCTACTTGAAAGTGCTTTTAAATTTGAAAACACTTAAAATTATTGGTGGTGTTCCTTCACCTTCTGTGAAGCACACAGGCATCTTATTTGATTTGATCTGTATTTAACCTAGCATCATTCCAAAATGAGAAGTATTTGAATTATCTATAGGTAATTGTCATTAAATACATATCCACAAAAGGGGAAGAAAGCCTCATCCATGAATCCATAATATTGGCAATAGGACAGAGATTGCTATTATAGCTTTTGGAATGCTACCCTTCATGCACAGGTGGAATGTGGGTGCTCTTTAAGGGTGTTGTTCAGTCTCTTTGCTTTTTGTTTCTTTTGAACTACTTGGTTTTCCTTAATTCCCCCAGCCCTATTCTGAGGCTTAAGCTCAAGGTCATTACTGGGTGGAAATGATTCTTACCTATCTTTTTTCCCCCCAACTTAGGTGGATGGATTTATCAGTTTGGCCCTGATTTCTTTTCTTTCTGGTAACACTGACTAATATCATACTGACTATAAAAATAAAATTGTAATTAGAGTGAGGGGGAGTACATGATTAAAATCTGTAGATACATTAGTTCATATCACGTATGTGGTATAAAGCAGTTATGATACAATTTAGTACAGTAATAATATATTGAAACACCAGTAACATCCTCTGCCAGGCATAAAATGATGAATAAGGGAATCATTCTGCCCTTGTGGATTATACTGTAGTAGGATTATATTAAGTAATTACAAGTATATGAATATGATTAAAGGGATGTAGAATATTGATTGGTAATGGGAGGGAATAGTAAGAGAATTATATCTTATGGGTTTGGGGAAAGCCTTTGATAAAGTGTTCCTTAATGTATGTACAGTATTTATTATGTATCATGGAAGTCTACAAGATCTCCGAGGAAGGGTTTAGGAAATAACTGAGGTAGAGACTGTAGATGAGACCAGAAACCTGGGGTAGAGGTACACCTTTTGGAATCCTCTGTCTACAGATGGCCAGTAAGGCCAATAAGGTCTTGGGAGTAGACACAATTTCTTGGGAGTTTGTAGAAAAGAAGCACTCTTGAGAACACAAGTATCTAGCAAGAGAGCAGAGGTGCATTAAGGGCTGACAACTAGATATAAAATCATATAACTAGTAATATCCTGTATATCATCTAATCTGATTTAGTCAGAATAAAGAGGAGTCAAATGAGGTCCTGTTAGAGTCAATAAGACAGGGCACAGAAAGTCCTCAAAGTTTACTTTTCTACTCTGGGTTTTATTTTAATCTAATTCAGCCTTTTACTAGTATTTTAACTGCATTGAACTATAAATTGTGGGAGTGTAAGATTTTTTCCCCCCTGTGTTTATCCTTAGCATCCTTTGGTGCTTGCAAAATTTAAAATCTCTCTCATGTAATCAAATTTAAATATCTGCATTGTCCCTGCTTATAAAAAATTAACAAATAAGACAATTCCTTGGACATTGCCTCTAGATTGTTTTCTTTGGTTGCTCAACCTGTCATTTCTGTGTGCTTAGAATATCATGTACTTCATCTCATAGTCTTTATTGATCTCTCTGGCTAGACTCTAGGTTACCTGTGGGCAGCTTCTGTTTTATGTTAAATGATTCATTCAATCCAGAGAAACTGAGTGCCTGGAAAAAAAATAGGGATGATATTTGCTGAATGAATGAAACGTGCACATTTCTGAGATTATAAATTCTTTAAAGGTAGAGACTCACTTATCTTTTTTCTTCCAGGCAAGGACAGATATTTGCACATAATAGAAACACAATTATGTTGACTTATTGCTATTTCTAGTAGCTGTCTTTTCCTCTGGTTTGAACTGAAGGTAGTAATTGATAGTTTTAAGAGTAAAAGGTGGATTTAAAAAAAAATGAGTCTCACAAGAAATATGAACCATTATTAGATGTAAAAAGTAGGTCAAGTCTAATAAAATCCTGATTATAAAATATTCATTACCTTTTGATCTAAAGATCAAATTGTACAGTATTGCTGGTAAGGTTAATAGCATATATATTTTTTAAAACTCTAAAATATCTTTTATTTAAGGACCTTCTTTCTAAACCACAGAATGTAGAGATAGTTATGTTCTATTTATTGCTAATTTCTCCCTTGCTATTTTTTCCTTTCTTTTTGTATCATGCCTATAGCAGCTGTTTCCCTAACCCTTACCCCAACCCACAGGCTTTCCCACGCTCTTTTTTGGGCTCTCATTTGGCATTGATACTTAATTTGCCAGATTAAACGTGTCTGAATTGTAGTTATGGCCATACTACAATCCATTGAATTTCCCATAGGGGTAATTATGCCTAGTTTACTTCAAAACTGGGTGATCATTTTATGATAAAGTACTCATTCTACTCTGAATAAAGTCTTCAGGCTCCTTATTTAATTCCTCATTCTGACAGATTACTCTTAGATTTAGTAATTCAGTGTGAGTGAAGCTCATGGGATATTAGTGTTGAGAACACAAAAAGGCAATATGGGCGTCAGTTTAGGCAGAAGGGGGTATTAGTCCAAACTCAACTAGCTTGTAACCTGGCATGTGTGATATTTAATTTCTGTGGGTTTTAACCTCCTCATGTATAATATTATGTAATATCTACCTGTTTCTGGCAACTCTGATCCAAATGGTGTCAGTTTGGTAGATTTGAAGCTAACACATGATGGGCCCTATTGCTGTTTTATTCAGAGCAATGAAAACAAGGTTGCTAATTCTAAGGAATGCGTCCATGGCTCAGTGATATCCATAATGCATTATGAACTTTAGTGGCAGGGACATTTCCCAAGTTGATGTGTGGGTGTACATGAAATCGTGGGTAGACCAGAAAAAAAATAAATAACTTAAAACAGACTAAAATTCTCTCTCTCTTTTTTTTTTTTAGACTAAAATTCTCACTTGTGAACATTAGCACCATTGAATTAAAGGATCTGGTAATCAGGGGTGTAAATTATGTTAAAAAGCTACTTTTCGGGTCTATTTTTCTATGCTGAATAATTGGCAACTAAATTAGCTGCTTTTTTAGGAACTCTCTTTAAGGTCCTTGTTCCTGAGAGCTATTTAATACATTTTAAACGTTAAAGGAAGAGTAAGTAATGCATCAATAAATAATAGGGACATCTGGGTGGTTCAGTGGTTGAGCATCTGCCTTTCGCTCAGGTTGTGGGCCTGGGGTCCTGGGATGGAATCCTGTGTCTGGCTTCTCGCAGGGAGCCTGCTTCTCCCTCTGCCTATGTCTCTGTCTCTGTCTGTCTGTCATGAATAAATAAATAAAATCTTAAAAAAAATAAAAGACCTTCAGACTTCCATTAAATTCAGAAATTTAAAACACAAATGCAAGCAACCCTTATTTGCATGTGTGAGTGCACTTATGTGTATGTGTGACTCAGTGGTCACAATTTAAGGGCAGTATTAAACATTCAAAAGAACATTTATTAAGCAGCCACTGTGTACCAGGAATGGTAGAATAAATAAAATTTTCTGAAGTCACAGCTTTTCCTCCAAATTTAGGAGTCCTCTTGCACACAATGTATAAAACAACTTAATTCTCTCTTGGTGTGTCTTTCAGTTGCATCTTTATTAGCCTCCAAATGCCTTCATTGCTTCTTAAAGCCCTTAAGAAATGATGAAAGAATCAGAAGAGATGTCTGATAGCTAAATCTAAATTTTTTAGACAGTTTCTTTAGATCATGTGAAAACTCTTTTCTCCAGTACCTCATACATATATGGGTATGAATATACAACTGTGGGCAATTCGTAGGCGCTTTTATTTTGGAAAGCTCCCTTTAGGAATAGATATATTTTATAGCTATGAGATGTTTAAATTCACATATATACCCTCTTAATTTTATATTCAAAGTATAAACTATTGTGATTTTTTTCCCTTATAAATGTACTGTATTAAGGAGTTTGGTTATTTTTATTAAAGCAAATACAAATTTTACAAATGATAGTGGAAACCTTAACCAAAGTATACATAATATGGATACAAGATGAGAAACTTTGTTTCTGCAACTAGAATTCATGCCAGAAATGGACAGTGATACTTTAGGAGTAAATACATTAAATTTAACTTTGTACTTGATATGTCATTAGCTAACAGTTATTTATGTGACATTTACATGGCAGTCTTTAGCTTTTAGAACCAGTTTATTTTTTCAAAAAATAAATTGGCAGTACACAAAAGTACTGTTATATAAAAAGGACATTTTTAAGTCTGATATTAAAATATTTATTTTTTGTTTTACTTTAAATATTTACAATTGATTTTTTTGGAAACTAAAAAGCCACAAATTATATCTTCAGATACTGATATATTTAAGAATATTAGCAAAATTATGGTATATAATTAGGTTTGAGAAATAAAAACCTGCTCTTATTTTTAATTTCCTGTGATAGCAATTCATAAATAAAGATTCTGGCATTAAGTGTTAAAAGAGTATGGCCTTTGTCTTGCAAGGGTTGTTTAAATTTGAAGAGACATCCAGCAGGTTCTGCATTCATCCACCCAGTTCCAGCCAGAACTGCTTTCAGATTGTCCTATGGCTCATTTAGGCAATGAAAACACTGTAATTGCCCTACTAAAGGTCTGGAAGTATGCATTTACCTCACAGGTGTTATAAAGAGGAATAATAGTAAAGATTTATGAAACAATTTAACATGAAAAATGTAGGATAATAAAAGCTGACATTTGTAGGATGCTTATTATATATTCCAGGCAATTTACGTATATCATCTTATATTTTTGTTATAAACATTAAATGATTTAACAGAAAATACATACATGCTTTTCAATATAAGTGTTATCTATAATTATGCTATCACTTATTAATATAATAATTATAAATTATAAAAAGGTAATAGGTGGCTGAGCCTTGAGTTGAATTCTATTTGAATTTGAATTCCTGCCTGACCTCTATGTCCATTCTGCTTTTTGAGCTTCTCTAGTTTTCACATGTAAAGAATCAGGACAGTCCAAAAAGGTCCCCAGGGCCTTTCTGTAAGTGATCTTTCTCAATAGACCTTTTTTTATGGTTTTTATTTTTATTTACTTTTTAAAGTTGTAAATTTGGGGATCCCTGGTGGCTCAGTGGTTTAGCGCCTGCCTTTGGCCCAGGGCGCGATCCTGGAGTCTCGGGATCGAATCCCACATCGGACCCCCGGCATAGAGCCTGCTTATTCCTCTGCCTGTGTCTCTGCCTCTCTCTCTCTCTGTCTGTCTATCATAAATAAATAAATAAATACATCTTAAAAAAAAAAAAGTTGTAAATTTTACTTCCAGTATAGTTGTGTTGAATATTAGCTTCAGGTGTCCGATATAGTGATTCAACAGTTCTACACTTTACTCAGTGCTCATCATACTCGTATCTCCTTCACCTGTTTCATGTACCTATCACCTGCCTCTCCTCCGGCAATCACTAGTTTGTTCTCTGTAAGTCTTTTTTCTTGGTTTGTCTTTTTTTTTTTCCTTTGTTCATTTGTTTTGTATCTTAAATTTCACATATGAGTGAAATTGCATGATATTTGTCTTTCTCTGACTTATTTTGCTTAGCATTAAAACTCTGTAGCTCTATCCATGTCATTGCAAATGGCAAAATTCCATTTTTTATGGCTGAATAATATTCTGTTGTGTGTATGTGTGTGTATACTTACCACATCATCTTTATCCATTCATCTATTGATGGGCCCTTGGGCTGCTTCCATAATTTGACTATTGTAAATAAATGCTGCTGTAAACCTAGGGGTGCATATATGCTTTCGAATTAGTGTTTCTGTATTCTTTTGGGTAAATATCTTGCAGTGGAATTACTGTATCATATGATATTTCTATTTTTAACTTTTTGAGGAACCTCCATAGTATTTTCCACAGTGGCTGGACTAATTTGCATTCCCACCAACAGTGCACAAGAGTTCCTTTTCATCCACATCCTCGTTAACACTTGTTGCTTCTCAAGTTTTTGATTTTAGCTGTTCTGACAGGTGTGAGGTCATATTTCATGGTAGTGTTGATTTGCATTTCCCTAATGATCAATAATGTTGAGCATCTTTTCATGTGTCTTGGCCATCTGTCTTCTTTAGAGAAATGTCTGTTCATGTCCCCCCCCCCCCCCCAAAAAAAAACCCACAACAGACCTTTGGAATATAAATTGGCTTATGACCACTGTCAGACTTCCTCTCACTGGTCATTGAGTTTACAGCAAACTTTCTCAATTTCTTCTCTAAAATGGGAATGATGGCAATACCAAGACCAGATTTGTTGGGAGGATAAAGTAATATAATGGCATTTAATTTCTGAGCGCAAAGCTTGGCATATAACAGGCACTCAGTAAAGGTTAACTGTTATTGTTGCATTAAGGACTGCATCATATGACTGATTGCATTGACTGTTAATACTCAGATATAACTCAATCCTTTGTCCCAAATTTTGATGGTCTGCTTTGAGAACTAACCTCATCTCTTGTCATACTTTGGCATTCCTCTTCTTACTTTCTGACCATTCGCTTGTCCCATCCATTTCCTTTAAATTTTACTTAATGCAATTACATTTTAAAAGGATTCATTTGCAAAAAAAAAAAAAAAAAAGATTCATTTGCTTAAATTCCTTCTGCAATAAGGAAAAAAATAAATGGCAATAATCATCATAATATTTTACCCATTTATCCCATTATTTTTTCAATGCTTTTATAGTTTATAAAACTATTAGAACCATAGTGTATATATTGATTTGTTTCCTTTTTTTCTAATTAGCAGTATTTTCTAACCATTTTCTACAACATTAGAAGTATGAAAACTTTTATCACATATGCTTTTATTGCTGTAGATCATTATTTTATATTAATCTGTGTATGAGTGTCTTTTTTTAAAGCATTTCTCTGTTGTTGGACTTTCAATTATCTCTGGGTTTTGGCAATATAAATAATACTGAAGTAAATATTTATATAAACCCTTGTTTGCATTTCTGATGATTTCTTCCAGATGCATTTCTGTATATGTGATTATGGATTAAGAAACTAAGCATTCTGTACTTGGTTGGTTTACAATCCAATAATTAAAATTGGAAGAGAATTTCTTTTAAAAATTCTGGAGCAGTGGTTTTTAAAGTGCTCTCTGACCTCTTCTTTGGGGTAGCTATTGAAAGGGAGGAGCTATACATTGAAGGTAACCTTTTTTATGTCCCTATCTTTCTGATAGCAAGTGAAATTTGTTATTTAATAACAAGGATGCATTTGAAAATGTTTGAAAAAAATAGTCACGTGTTCTCATTTCATTTAATGAGATATAATTATTATATCTATATTTTGAGCACTCATACTAGATACAATGTTTAATAAGTAATTTGCTTAAAATTAAATTACAGTCATCTGGTAAAATTTAATATTAATGAACAAAGATAGTGGGATGAGGGTGGCTTTCGGAACTTTTTTTTTAGTCAGGTGAAGAATATTTTACTGACTTTACAGCTATCACTAAAATTTCTGTTAGAAAAAATATGGAAAAATATTTAGATATTGTTACAAGTATGAAGAGAACATAACACCCTGCTTATTTTACCCATTCCCAAGGGTTTGGGTGGCAGATGGAGCCAGGGCTTTTGAGAGGAGAGAAAATATCTGTGTAACACAGAATATTTTAGAATTTTCTTGCCACTTTTGGAAGAGAATGGGAAAGAGAAAGTCCGGGGCACCAGTTATTGACAGTAAACTACAATATGATTGTAAATCCTCCATATCTCCATCCTCCAAACTCTAAAGTCTCATCAATTGATGAATGCTTGCTTGCAAGTTTTACATTATTCCTAACATGTGAGAATGGTCTGGGTTTCATGCTGAGGTTGACAGGATGTGGACTGAGGCAACCCTGAAATAAACTAGCATCCAAGAAGAGTGAAAACTCAGTGATGATTCCAAGTGGCAGGAATCTTGGCCAAGAATAAAGGTTGGATTAGGAGCCTTAACCAACCGTGGAATTTGGGGGGGTTCGATTTTTCTTGTATTCCAAGGTCAAGGAGGCCTGAGGTTGAGGGCTTGGTTATAGGAGTTTTCAAGAGCTCTGCAGAGGTAAATAGCATAAGCCCCACTTTTCATGTTGTATGGAGCAGAATCCATACATCAAATTGGTTACACAATGCTAAACCAAGTCCCCACACTGGATACACCTCAGGTCTATCAATAGAAATATAAACTTCTGGATACATCAGGGTTAAGGTTTGGTCATTCCACTTTGCTGACAGATTCCAGGTAAGTTATCAGGCAATAATAGGGATGTCTTGCCATTCATTCATATGTCCTAAATGTGACAAGCCTTTGGACTGTACTTTAACAGGAGTAGGAGAAGGGCAGGTATGAGTGACAGACTTCAGTTTTGTCCCACATAGTAGAACTAGGGCGAAAAAAAAATTTTTTTTTTTTCTGATCATGAAAGGTATTTGAGTAGAGATATAGTTTGGTGGAGATAAAATAGAGGATGTTGAAATGGTAAAGTAATAATAGTGATGAAAAATGAAACAGAATACTTAGATAAATTTGTATGTGCTTCTAGACCAGAGATTGTCAAAGTGGCGAATTACCTACCTTAAAACATTCTGGCCTTGATTTTTAGGCCCATATATTTGTATATTTTTCTATTTTTCTGTCAGAAGTTGACTTTTCTATTTATTTTGCCTATGTGTAAATACAATTTTAATGTTGTACTCTTCAGGAAACATAATAATAGTAGATCTTTGATCAAATTAGTTAATGTTTTTATGCATGTCTTATCAGATTTAATCCTGTGTTCACACTAGATAACAACTCAAGACTGTGAGAATATTCTGTTGGCTATGAGATTTTTTGCTTTAATTGCAGCCAAGTTAATCTGTAGAATTTAACAATTATACTGCCATCTATCTTAAGGGTTTATAATGCTGGTATAGAATAAGCAAATAGCGTAAAACACTTGTACCTGTGTGCACTGCTGAGTTTTATTGGTAATAAAAAAAAAAAAAAAAAGACATGCTGACTTTTGTGCTTGGGAACAGAATCTGTTTCTAACCTTTGCTATTAACAGGAAGTGGGAGAGGTGAAATGAGGCCTGGTTTTGTGGCTGGGCCAGAGCACTGTGTGTTCCTAAGAGTGGCATTCAGGTTTCATGTCTGTCTAGCTTCTTGCTCCTTGGAATAGCTGGCCTTTGAAGTCCTGAAAACATAGATTGGTAATGAGCAACATAAAGTCAGGAGTGGGCAAATATTTGGAGAATCCCAGCTCTGAGAATAGACAGTCTAGGATGATTTGGCTTAGACTAGATTATAGTTATAATTTTCTTCTTCCAACTATATTATGAAAATTTTCTAACATAATAGTATAAATTTCCCAAATAACAATACTTGAAAAGTCTCAACTTCATTTGTGTTTTTAGATAGAGCTATTGTATATTTATTTTTAAATTTTAGGATAGCATTAACTTGCTGTTTCATGTATTAAAATGAAAATCTAGCCTCTGAATTGCCTATTTTTGTAGTTAGAAGTAGAATCAGAAGAAGGAATTCTAATATAAAATTTTGGTTATATACTAGACTAATAGCTTTGAATAAAAGTTAACCTTTAATTATAATATATACAGTGTCCTGTTTTAGAAAATATTCTCTGTCAGGAAAAAAGCTCATGCAATTTAATAAAGACTTACTTCCACCAAAGTCATGTTCTAAAAATATACATTTTTCAGAGGGACATGACAGTGGCTTCATTGAGGCTTAGGTAAATACTAGAGAATATCCTATTTACGAATACTATATTGTCTCTTCCTCTCTCTGAGAAAATCAAAACGGGCAGGTTTTGCTAAATGGTCCTAAATCAGAAGACCTATATGAATATTTTTATATATTTAGGAATATATTAATTTTAAAAGGCAATCTGAGTTATTAGCATATTTATCTCTTGCCTTGGAGATAGTTCTTAGAACTGTGAAGATTATTCAGTTCCAATTACCATAGACTTTGGAAATCTGATTTAGCATTCTATTGTTTACCTTTTAAAATTTTTCTTTTTTTTGTTGTGACTGTCAAAATATAACACATGTATTTTTAGAGAACATAAATTTGTAGTACTGATAACTTTTTCTAATTTGTTATAATTATGTCACAGTAATAGTTTCACATTTCAGTTGCATGATAATTAGACTTGGAATACTAGAAATCACCAGAATGAATAGCCTGGGTTGATTCTAGTTATGTTTGGTTTTATATAGTAGCAGATTATAGTGCCGTTCTCTCTATTTATATTCAGGTCTCTGAAAAAGATGTGGCCTTTCATTTATCAAAATATATTTGTACGTTTTGTTATATTTATAGTAAAGTATATGTACTTACAGAATATACAGAGGAAATACACATTCTAAAATAGAGCACAGTAAATATTGGTATCATCACAGATATGAAAATTACAAAGAACAATGGCAATTAGATAAAACATCCCTGTTAGGAAATTAGTTTTTTCCCCAAAGTATCCCTTCCTCCCTTCCTCTCTCCCTCCCATAAACCATGTATGTATGCTTGTACATTTGAGCTCGCATCTGCCTTGGTTGACTTCGTTCTTGAGACTTCAATCCTGACATGTTTTACAGTGTACATACAACTAAGATTAAAGTGTTCTTTTTAAGTGCATACTTTTCATAATACCTTGAACATGATTTTCTGTGGCCGAGAGAAACAACCTCATGCACCTGGACAAACAAAGGTGTTCCTTCAAAAACAGACTTCCAGAATCATTAATTCTGGTTTAGAAATAATTAGAAAGGTTAAGTGGACTCTCATGCATAAAGCATTATTGCCAGCGAGTGGCTGATTGGGTTTTGCTTCTCCCTTGTTTACATCTTACCTATGCTACCTACACTGTTGTCTCCTCTTCAAAGTTTGATTCCCTTGGTAGGCCAAAGACCCAGCCCGCTCTCCTGTAGCCTCTGGGTGGGATGCGGGGCCCACTTGCTGAGATAATAAGCACTACTTAGACACATCCTGATGTGAGGCTAGTGACCCTAAAGGTGGAGTTGGGAGGGGTGTTTATTCATTTGGGTGCTAAAGATGTAGAAAGAACAGAGTACGTATAGCAATGACCAAGTGAGGAATCAGTAGGGTGAGTGGTGTCACTGTCTAGTGTCCTTCATTGAGGTGAAAGTCGGGGCAAGAAGACCGGAAGGAGAAAGTTTTGGATTCCCATCCTTTTGTAAAAACATAATAATAAGTTCAAAATGAAGAGAAAGGAAGTATGAACTGAAGTAAAACTTTTAAAAAAATATTTTTTAAAAATTTTATTTATTCATGAGAGACAGAGGCAGAAACATAGGCAGGGAAGAAGCAGGCTCGCTGCAGGGAGGCCTAATGCAGGACTCCATCCCAGGACCCCAGGATCACACCCTGAGCCAGAGGCAGCCGCTCAATCGCTGAGGCATCCAGGTGACCCTGAAGTAAAACTTTTAAAGGATAATTTTTTGCTTGAAATTCTTATTAGTACTTTTATAGTAATCATATTGGTTTTTGATTGCTGTTAGAGAATGGCAGTAAAATCAGATGGTCAGTTCCTTGTTTGGAAGTGTAGAGAGGGGAAAGGAGAAGATAGTGATTAATAGAGCCATGAGCTGGAACAAAGCATCTTGTCCCTTTTACATTTGGGTTGGGGATGGGGGGGACTCTATATCAGTACAGTAGGCTTCTCAATTTTTCTCCTTTTCTCCTTTCCCTTTTAGTTCTCCTGAATTACAAGTTTTTATTTCAGTAGAAAAATAATTCAGTAAATACAACTAGATGTAGAGGGGCATATATGAATTGATTCTCTAAGATAGGGATTTGGACATATGCTTATGAGTTTATTAAAAATCCTTTTACTGCAAATTATTAATATAAATTCACACATGCATCAACAGTGAGGTGCTTTTGTCCATACAAAACAAAAATTGGGAAGTGGTGTGGAATAATGTTTATAGCTACCTTATGGATAACTTACATTAAAACTGCTATGCATACATGTCAAAATATCTATTGGAAAATCATAGAAAAAATCAAGTTTCCATCACTCACACTGTAGAGCAAAACAGCCAACCACAAACTTTGATAAATATTGTTATAATTAAAAAAGAAAAACCCTCCAGTATCAACAATAGAACAGCTATCTAAAGACAGTGGATTAGTATGTAATGACTGAATTCTATCCATTGTGGCCTTCATGTTCTGCTCTGCTTGCAAAGTACCACAACCAGACTTCTAAGCCAAATGAGGACTCAATGTGCCCAGTAAATTCTAGTAACGAGATGTTGCTAGTTTTACTGGAATGGAACTCTGTTTTAGGTAAAATGGTGCTTTGTGAAGTCCCTGTGTCATTCATTTGAAAGAAGGGGAGAAGAAGTGGGTAGGAAATATCAGAAAGGGAGACAGAACATAAAGACTCCTAACTCTGGGAAATGAACTAGGGGTGGTGGAAAGGGAGGAGGGCGGGGGTGAATGGGTGACGGGCACTGAGGGGGGCACTTGACGGGATGAGCACTGGGTGTTATTCTGTATGTTGGCAAATTGAACACCAATAAAAAAAAATTTATTAAAAAAGAAAGAACTAACAAAAGAACATGTTCTAGATAACCGTGTATTAGCAGGTCCACACATGAGTAGCCAAAAATATTAATTTTGAGTACTTAAAGAGGCCAGTTCTTGGATTGTTTTGGTAACCTATAGTGGGTGGTCACAATGCGTGTTTTTGAGAGTAGTTTTTATTCTTAACTCCTGAACAAGTTGGTGACATGCATGAAGTTATGGAGTTCTTTCCATTAGAAGATGAGTGCTAATGAAGTTGAGTGATTTTTTTTTTTTCATCATGCAGTGTTTCTGATCATCCTACCCACTTCAGTTCTCACTGTGCTTCTCTTTTATGTTTAAGGAAATATTTCACTTTTTAAAATAAAGCCTCATTGGGATTTAATTAAAAGTTTATTTTTTTGCCCTAAGGAACTGTGTAATTTATAAATGAGTTTACATATATGCATATTTATATGAATAAATACATTTATAATATTAATATTTAAATACAGCTAGCACCTGCATTGAGCCACACATTAATCTAAGTACTTTACAGACACTAATTTATATAATCACTTCAATGGCCCTAAAAGTAACCTTCATATTTTGAATTTAATATGTCTATGACCTGTTTGTTTCTGTGTTGCTTATCATGGTTGTATTTATTTCCTGTTATTTATTTAATAGATCTAAGACAGGCATATAGAAATATAATGAGGAGGTTGTATTTTGTTTGTTTTCCAAGTCTCTGGCACAGTGCTTATTTTTCTTTGTATTTAGTTAAGATCAAGAGACAACATAATACAGTGATTATGAGCCCCAAACTGGTCTTAGGCTACCTGATTTTGAATCCTGGCTCTGCTTCTTACTGGCTGTGTGATTTAAGGCAAGTTACTTAGAATGTCTGCACTTTAGTTTCTTCATTTGTTAAATAGGTATAATAATGGTACCTACTTCATAGTTATTGACATAAAATGATTTTAATATTATGGGGCACCTGGATGGCTCAGTCTATTAAGGGTCAGACTCTTGATTTCAGCTCAGGTTATGATCTCGGGGTTGTGGGATTGAGCCCTGTGTGGGGCTCTGCACTGAGCATTGAACCTTCTTAAGATTCTCTCTCTCTCTCTCTCCTTCTCTCTACCCCTTACCCCCCACACTTGTTCTGTTCTCTAAGAAAAGAAAAAAAAAAGTTAATATTCTTAAAGTCCCTCAGAACAGTGACCAACACATATTAAGTAGAAGTAATGGTATACATACATGTGTATTTGAATATTCAAGACTTCCCCGAAGGAAAAATTCTTAATTTTGTTGTTGAAATTTTAAGAAATAAGAATGGGAACCAGAAGGGATTTTGTAACAAAATATAGTGGGTTATCCCAGACATTCATCTCTGCCTTAGGCGGCTACAGATGTGAATTGTCTGTTCCTGGAGTAAGTGGTTGCTGCCTCCAAGTGTGAACTGAATATGAACATTTTCAATTTGTGAAAAACATCTGGAGGTTTTACTTGACTACAAACTTAATATGAGCCAACTGTATGATGCAGCTGCTTAAAGAGAAGGGTAGAAAAAGAAAAAGAAGAAAAAAAAAAAAACCCTTAAGACTTCCCTAGGCAGTATACATAGAAATAGAAATAGTGTTCACATCATGGGAAGTAATATCTTTGACGTACTTAACACTAGCTAGATCACAGTTGGAGTACTGTGTTATGTCCAAGACACCATAATTTTAGGCAAGGCATTGACAAACTGGAGTGCCAGGAGTCTGGAAATCATGTCGAAAACAGAGGAAGTAGGGCTTTGTAGCCCAGAGAAGACAAATGATAACTAAAACACCTGTCTCCAATTATTTACAAGGTTGCCATTAAAAAACAAGGGGGGGGGGGCACACTTTTGTTCTGCTCTAGAGAGCAAAAGTAGAATCAACACAATGAAAGTAACTTGCATATTTTAACTCAGGATTAAGAGGGAAATTTTTATAACCATCAGAGAGTCCAGTAATGGGAGTGGTTTGTTGTCCTTAATAACGGGTACTGATGCTGGATCTTGCAGGGGTGCTGTAAGAATTCCTGTATATGGTCAAAGATTAGATTCAATTACTCACATTTACCAAAATCAAATTTATGTATTCATATCCTTGCTGGGATTGGCTAGTGAAGGTCTCTGGAAAATTCATTAAGATTTTAAGGCTGTTATATAACAGCATGGATGATTAAGATCAGACTTGATGGTGCTATTGCCTGTATTTCTCATAATGAAGGTAGGAAAATATATAATCAGTTCACTTATATTCAGGCTGGTTTTAAACCTTATTTAAGGCTGGATCAAGGAACCTTGATGATACAGTGTTTTCTTAAATTTCACAAATTTTTCTGACTTGGTTTAATAAATTATTAAGAATTCATCCTATGTGTGACAACAGAAGTAGTTTGATAAAGGACTAATTGAGTATTGTATGATGTGGGGTCTGACCAGAGATCTTGTCCCTAATCTCTAATTGGGTGGAAATGTTAAAAGTGGAAACGTTGTGTATCTTTGAATTTCATATATGAACAGTATTTGAGACTCATACCAGTACACTAAAGATTCTGTTTAAGGATTGAGTATGATGAAAGTACATTCCTCGAAAATTAATAGAGGATATCCACCATATGGCCTAGGGAACTGACTTTATGTTTTGTAGTCATGTTTGTCTTTTGGTATTTCATTCTTGTGTCTTCAGATATATGCTCTTCCTAGGGTTAAGTATGTGCTAGATCTTAGACAAGATGAGTTATCTCGATAAAATAGTTGCCTTTATTGTATTAGTAGTGCCAATTTTCAGATATTAGATTATGTTCAGTTTTGGTGACTTGTTTATAATTTCTTTGAAAAAGTAATAAAATAGATTTAGTAATTTTTTGTTTTTCTCACAGAAGATAGACATTTTAAAATTTTGTATAATAAAATTAACTTTATAATGTATGCATTTCCACATAGGATGGAATAATAAAAATTATCTAAATAAACAATTAAAAGGCACATTCATATTTTTTCCTTTTGTGGCACTAGATAACATGAGTTTGTTATAATCTAGAATATACTATCATCCTCGCCAAACTATTCAAATTAATAAAGAATTTAACTCTCCTTCAAAACTAAAATGGATACACCTGAGGAATTGTTGCTACATCTTTTAGGTGGTGCTGGTCACATTGATTTTTAAGCTAAAATGTGAATGACTGGAACTTGGTGAAGGACCATCTAGTCCATATCTTCCATGTAGAATTTTTGCTTCCTGTTATAACCTGTTCAATTGTGAAATAACATTGCAAATTAAACCACCTCATTTGAATGTATATTTCAATTTTTGATACATTAAAAAATATAGATGAGAACATGAAAGGTAGATATAATTGTAACATTTGTTAATTGTAATTCATGAATTTTGGAGTTTTTTTTTTTTTTTTTTAAGTTCCTGAGCATGGGACAGGGTGTGTGCAAAAGTAGGGAAGTTATTGTTTTTGTTTTGTTTTTTTTTTTAAAGCCTGTTTTTTGTTTTTACTGGAGGCTCAGGTGGCACATGACAGTTCATAAAATGGCTTCAGAGGTAGGGGCTGGGGTTGGGGTGGGGGAGGAGACAAAAAATAAACTGGGATGGGAAAGAAAACCAGGAGGAGGTAAGAGCTGGCTGGTTCCTTCTCAGCCTGATTTAGGGGAGGGAGCTGGTGCCTCTGAACAATAGGATGGATCCCTTCCTTCACCCCTTGGTAGGGGAGAGAGAAAAAGCAAAAGGCTGTTGCTTCGGCCCTCCTGAGTCTCAAGGAAAAGGATCCAAGCATCCAAGTGTTTAGGTTGCAAATTGTTTCCATTGTTCCTCTACTTCAAAAGTAGTCAAACGAATGCCATCAAAAGGGGTTTAATTGCTGGAATATTTTCTTTAAAAAAAAAAAACAAACCTATATTAACATTATGTCATCTGTGAAGCAAATTATGTGTAACTGGGATTTGTGGTATATGTCAACTCTAAATAACACTAATGTTATGAGCGTTAGTCTGTTCTATCCTTTTGTTATAATTCTGCCATCTAAATCCTCCTTTAGGACCTCTGAGAAAAAAGACTTGAGTTGATAGTATGAGTGAGCATTTCATTAAGTAATGGTTTTGGGTATAACTAAGTTCTATTGCTTAATATTGCCTTTGATGAATATAGGCCAGAAAAAAGAGCATACATGGGTTTGACTTCTGATTTCTTTCCTTTTCTCCTTCAAATTATGACTTTTTTGGGGCTGTTTTATCTTATTTCTAATTCTTTTTTTTTTTTAACTTTTTTTTAAAGGTTTTATTTATTAATTCATGAGAGACACACAGAGATAGAGAGGCAGAGACACAGGCAGAGAGAGAAGCAGGCTCCATGCAGGGAGCCCGACGCGGGACTCAATCCAGGGTCTTCAGGATCAGGCTCTGGGCTGAAGGCGGCACTAAACCACTGAGCCACCCAGGCTGCCCTTATTTCTAATTCTTGTCTGAAATTATTCCCTGGTAGAATGTTGCAATTCACAGCCCTTTTTTTTAAATGGTTAAAAGTTTGGGAAGATGATACAGCTCTGGGCCTTCTGAGATGAAGAGCGTTTGGAGTGTAAGACCATTGGGTTGTAAATACTGTATTGGTCACATCTGTGTCTGTGAAGTTTTTCCCAAGTTATGAGGAGTTTTCAGCCAGCTAACCATGTGGGGTGGGAAAACTATCCTAAGTAATGTAATGGGCTCACCTTAAATGAGGAAATAGGTGTTGCTGGATGAATACTTCCCTGAGCACCTACTACATGCAAAACGCTTTGGGAGACAGGAATTGTAAAAGACAAAGTTGATATATTTAGATTTGGCCGTTAGAATATATTTACTTTTTTTTTTATAGTTACTGTTGATGTTTTGTCTATCTCTATCATTTCAGTCTCATTTTGTTTCAAATACTGAAGCATCATCTGATTCATGTTGCATCTATCCTAGAAGTGGAATCTTTGTTTTTCGAGCATCCACCCAGTGCCCAAATGCCAACATTTAATGCATTGTGCCCTATAGTTGTAGGCTTGAACTCCAGAATGCCCCCAATGTTTTTAAAATTTATTTGTGTACATTTTCAAAATAACCTTCCTTTGAGGTCTCAGTTTTATGTGAACTGCAGTTAAACTCTTTTTTCCATGACTTGTAGGATATGGTATTTAACTGTTTGCTACTGTCACTTTCTCAAATAAACATATTTGTACAAAAGTATTTCAAGAGAGCAGTACACTTAATACAAGAACCTTCTCTAAGGTGACCCCACTGCTTAAACATGGGTTTAAAACTGAAAATATATGTGGCTTAGTACACTGTTTCATTGTCTTTCAAAGTTCCCTGTATCTGATCTTTGGGAAAGAATAAGCATTTAAAAGTTTTGAAGCCAAAATAATCTCTCATATTTCATCCTGAGATATTTGCCCCAAACAGAAGAGAATCAAATTAGTTGACATTGTGGCCAACTAGTATTGACCCTGTACTTTAAAACCCAGGTAGTTTGAAAATATAATCAAACATGAAGCTAGGATTAGGAATTTTCTGACCCAATAGAGTATACATTGCTTGCCATAGATTCTGACCTGAGTGCCTTTTTTACTTTGAAAAATCATTCACTGAATTTTCCCATTTTTTACCTTGTCCAGATTCTCGCAGAGAAAGGCCTTTAGCCTTTTTCAATTCTGTCAGCCCTGCAACAATACTAAGATTGGAATGCACATTCACTATTCTGATTGTGGCTTCTGAGAGTGCCCTGGTGGCAAGTGTTAGGCAAGCTAGCTGAATCATAAACACAGCTGCAGACAGCGACAGGGTGATTATTGATGCCATTTGTAAATCAGAGATGTGCGTCACAGAATAATTTGGAGACTTGCTCCACATTATACAGATAATCAGTGGCCGGATCATGATCATAGCCCAGCTTTTCTAGAGGGGGAAAGAATCTGAGGCAGACTCCATACTGAACATGGAGCCTGATGTGATAGGGATAAGCCTAACGAGGGCTGTGTCTCATGACCTGGGATTATGACCTGAGCTGAAACCAAGAGTCATGCTTAACCGACTGAGCCACTCAGATGCCCCAACTTTGATTTTTTCATCAATAATAAGTCTACATGTTTAAAATGTCAAAACTTGAGGAAGGAGGTAGTAGTAGTCATCGCAGTAGTATCTAGGACTCCAGTTTATTGACTAAAATACTCAAGGGTAATGTTTGCATTTGTGCTTACAAGATAAGTAGCAAATGGTAGTATGGCTAGTGTGTGTTTTCATGTGGGTTTTAGATTGAGACAGGGCTGGACTCAATTTTGGCTCTACAAGTTACTAGGACTGTGGCCTTGGGTAAGACATTTAAACTACCAAAGCTCTGGTTTCTTCATCTACAGAATGTAAAATGGTTAAAATAGCCTTACTGCAATGTTTTGATAAGTTAGAGATGCTGTACATAAAGCACCGTGCATGGTGCTTATTATACGCACACACGCCAACTTCTGAAAGGGTAAAAGTAAGTGACTATTTAACTCATCTTGATATTTTATTTGTTAGTTCTAAAATTGTGAGATAATTTTAGCAAAGGCAAATAAGATAGAACTCGATAGATAATTTATTAGTCTTCCAGCTATTTATTAAGTAGGGCTGCTTTCATCTTCAAGAAAATCAAAGGAACAGAAAAATAAAGATTACTAGAACATTTGGAGAAGTGGTAGCATGATTCATTTTGAAATTTTTAGTACAATTCCTCAGCTATTACCAAGAACCTGGGTTTTTTTTTTTTTTTTTCCTACATGGAAAAGTTTACGTGCTGTTTAGGAAGATGGTATTTTGCTTAAATACCAGTTCAATGTCTTCAGTAAAGGGAGATACTGATTGCTTTGGAAGATGGTGTGAGCCTTTAATCTTTAACACAAGGGCTGATTTTGAGGCTTGGGAATTAGAACCTGGTTAAATCATTTCAAATACGAAAATCTTTTAAAAAGCTGCTTTAGGAGATTTGCTTTCTAGATGCTTAAGCATTGCTCAGGGTGGACTATACTTAACAATAGAGGAGAGAATTAGTAATTCCTGTATGTCAAGATTTTGGTTATTCATGCTGCCCGCCCCAGCATCACTCTGGATTTCTTCTGTGCATACTTGTAGAAGTTCACGCATTTGGCAGGATCATCCTGCATAGTTTGAAAAGCAACAAAAGCCGCCAGGAGTCTGTCAGTGAACACCTAGGTCTTCTGAATCCTGGTGAGTGATTGACAGCACTGCTTTCCTAGAAGCAAATGCACCAATAGTCAGTCTCTGTGTCTAAGCTCTCAGAGTAAAGGGCACAAATAGCTCGTGACCATGCTTGGGTATGGTGATCTGCAGGTGCTTTGGAGTCAAGATCCTGGTAGCTCTAGGCATCCCATATCTTACATTAATATTCTTAGGTTGCTTGAATTTTAGGTCAGTGATTCATCTAAATACTGCTTCATCTAAATACTGTTGGTCATGAGACTAGTGTTCCCTGTAGAGCTCCCTCTAATGGGCTTGGCAGACATTGCAGTCTCTTAGGCCCGCTAAGGGTCTGTTGGAAGGGTGCTTAACTGGCAAGCCACTTTTCATACCTGCTTCTGTTTCTTCTTTATGAAAAGAGCAAATTATCCGAAAAGGAGTTAAAAAAAAATACACCTAGATTTTAAGGGAATGTAAAAAATAATACGAGAGTGTTTTGGGACTCTTCACTGTCCTAATGCTCGTGAAAATAAGCTGAAGGGAAACCCTATACCGATAAAATTTGGTCAGTCTATTACCTTGAGCAGAAATTTTAGAAAAACTGCTTTAAAAGATATGAAGAGGAAAATTGTGCTGAAGATTTAGACAATGGTGTTTATACCAACTATTAGTGAATAAAGAAAATACAATTGAAAACTTTTATGGCTAAAATTTAAGTGTTACAGCAAAAATATTCTCTTATGTTTTGTGTTTTTTGCTGCCTCTCAATACATCAGAGTTTTGGCACACATACACAGAGATCTCTAGAAAGAGGTCTGTTTTCAATTAAACTTTGAATGCATCAAATGAATGCTTTTGTGCCATGGAGGTACCTCTTCCAGGGAGGAAGGAAGTCCTCAGGATTCTTGATGCAGCAAATTCACAAACTGTATATTCTTCAGAAGATTTTTCTTTTCATCAAGGAAGTTTTTGCTAATATCAATAATTTGACATAGTCATCTTAGTTCTTAGTAAATATCACACCTTAGATGAACTTCTGTATTTTACAAGGTTTTGTTTTTTTTTTTTTTTGTCTGAAGAAAACTTGTCCATTTTGTTTGGGGGATCAGTTACCCAGTTTTTTTTTATTGTTTTGGGGTCTGGCTGCATTACTTTAATACATTATATTGAAAGCAAGGTGCTGTACTGAAAGGAAGATCTGTGAAGCTATGGAAGTGAGCAAAATTGAAATGGGTGACTGCATAGAGATTTAGTGTTTTATTCTTGGGGCACCTGGGTGACTCCGTGGTTGGGCATCTGCCTTTGGCTTAGGTCATGATCCCAGAGTCCTGCAATAGAGTCCAGCATCAGGCTCCCCATGGGGGGCCTGCTTCTCCCTCTGCCTATATCTCTGCCTCTTTTTCTGTAACCCTCATGAATAAAGAAATACAATCTTAAAAAAAAAAAAAAAAAAAGGTATGGTACTTGAACATAAAATAGGCCCCTGTCATGTATATAAGCATTGGCTGTTGTCTGGGTCACTGGGCACCTCCATTCCCTACTTTTAATACGTATAAACACAACTTACACTGATTTTAAAAGAATTGTGCTTTAGTGAGGGTAATATTTATGGTCTTTCTGTTGTTCTGTGGAGAGCGAGACTAAGTTTACTGGGGAAATTACCTGAAATCTGTGTTCTTGTGCAGAACTGCTCTGGAGGGCAGCTACTCTGTGGCTCCCAGCAAGGCACTTTCTATGCTGCAGTTACTACCACAATACTTCAATACTCTGGGTTCAATGGAAAAAAAATTTTTTAACATCTCTATTCTGTCCTTTTAGTTCTCAGTGATAATATCTCCCTCAGATTATCTCAGTGGGAGGAAACATTATCTACCCAACCTCATTACCATCCTGATATAAAGTTTGCACATTTGCCATTCTGTGATTGTGATTTTGTTTTGAAGGTAAACGATGCAGAGTGGGATTGGGCTGTAGAGGGAAATCCTCTGTACAGCTAAGTCTGGCTCTTTACACACCTATATGGCATGAGGTCCATACAAGCAATAATGAGGGAGCCTAAAATTTTATTATCATTTCTGAAAACAGTTTCTTCATAAAGGTTTATAACATGACTTTTTGTTGTTCACTGAAAGAACTGTTCTGTCATGTTGGTTCATGTGAAAGAAGAACAAGTTCTCACCATTTGAGAGGAGAATGCTGTATATAATGCAGAGGTGAAAGATTTTATTGGGTTCATGACCTTAAAATAATTTACTTACCTTTTATGGGGCGCCTGGGTGGCTCAGTCGGTAAAGTGACTGATTCTTGATTTCACTTAGGTTATGATCTTGGGGTCCTGGGATTGAGCCTTGTATTGGACTCCATGCTTAGTAGGCAATCTGCTTGAGGATTCTCTTTCCCTCTGCCCCTCTCCTCAGATAAATAAATCTTTAGGAAAAATAATTTACTTAACTTTTATGAGACCATTTCTTTATGTTTAAGATAAGGACGTTGGAATTACCGTGAGAATTATTTTAAATCAGATGGTTTAAGTGACACTGTGCCTGTCAGATAGTGACTAGTAAGGGAAAAAGAAAACCTTACTGCTATTTAGACATATATGTAGCTATAATGTGTTTGGATTTTCTGTATTAGATTATATTTCAATTCTTTGTTGTTTTTTTAGATTTTTAATTACTTTATTTGACAGAGCACTCAAGTACAAGCAGGAGGAACAGCAGGCAGAGCCAGAGGGAGAAGCAGGTTCCTCACTTGGTGGGGAAGACCCTGGGATCATGACCTGAGCCAAAAGCAGGTGCTTATTAACCAACCGAGCCATCTAGGCACCTCTATTTCAATTCTTTGAAATTCAGTGGAAGAGCACAAAATAAACTCATGGATTATTTTTGATTTTATGATTTCTTTGTGCCTTATCTTTTCAGTTGTTTATAAACCTTTTGAAAGAAAATGTGTTCATTTTACATATTAAATCAATAATACATCATACAACTGTTGTAAAGTTCCTGGGTTTGTTTGCTAAGAGTTAAAGTTCTAAGACAAATAAGATTGATTGGCCTGGTTATCTGACTTCACGTTTGAATCTGTAAGAACTTTTGAAATGCACAGTCAGTTAAGGAACATGATTTCCTTTTTTTCTCAAAAATCTTATACAAAAAGTGATAATATGCCAATGTTGATGAAACATTTGAATTCGAAAAGATGTTTTCATTTGCAGGTGAACAAGCTAAGATATAAGATGGTTAAATAACTTGCCCAAAGTCACTCTGACATGGTTCTATCCAGTTTATCAGATACTTAGGTTACTCTTTTCTATGACAAAAAAAAAAAAAAAAAAAAAGAAGAAGAATTTACTCCCACACATCTATCAAATTTTCACTATATTTCACTATGATTATTTGTGGTACTTGGAAATTCCTTAAGGAAAAAAAAGAAGGTTCAATTATTTTTCTCTTCTTCCCTTTTTCTATGTCATTGTGAAAAATCCAGAATGTCTAAGAATCTTTGATGGGCAGTCAGCATCTTAGCAACAGAATCACTAATGACTTCAAGAGTTAAGGGGAGATTTCTGATCGTGTTGTCATTTTTATTTACTCCTAAGCCAAGGGTAGTCAAGTTTTTAGCACATATGGGAAGAGAATCTCCTAGCCTGAAATAAAAGTTGTTCAAAATGCCTTACAGAGATGGGTGCTGCTGGTGAGATCTCATAGTGACCGGGGGCAGATCTGGTCTAGATAATCATGGCAATGTGAGGGTGCAAATGTACTAAGATTCACAGAGGTAAATGGGTCTAATTGGGTGTATAATTCTAAAGGAGGGGGGATCTGATTATAATTTGCAGTGACATTGGAAAAAGTGAAATTTGTCACAAGACCAGGGGATCTCTTACAATATGACAGATACAGCAATCTGAGAGGTAATCTCCCTTGGCTATGGCCTGAGAGATACAGATGAGGGCCTTATCTTTCTAGGCCAGTGCGAGAATAAAGAAATGAAAAAGGAGAGAAAGGGTTTCATGGTGAATTAAAGAATGAAGTCTTGATCTGGCATCTTGAGAGGAATCAGTATAGTTGAATTCAGATACTTCTTCTCTTCCTCATCACTGTGATTCAGGGGTCCCTGGTGTCTGTAGAGCACCAGCTGTCAGGTGGAGCCTTCTTGAGTAGTGAGATGTATATCCAAGGCTCAAGACCTTCTACTTTAGCAGCAGTGTCAATAGGTCAAGAGCACTTGGTAGATCCCTTCCAGTGGGGCTGTGGTGCCTTTCTCTGATGATGCCTCCAGAATACCTGGTCACCCAGGCTCTACACAGTGACAAACAGGATCCTTGAATTCGGATCTGAGGAAGCATCTTTATTTAATCTGTTAATGATATGTTTGAGTGTAAGACATTAAGGACTTATAGTAGCTGATCATATTAGCATGAGCAAACAAGGGACCAACAGAAGGTTATATACCAATAGACACTGGTCTACTGGTGACTTTTTCATGTGGAGTGAGTGTATGTTTCCCAAAGTGGGTACTGTGAACAGTCAGCAAGACCAAAGGCAATAGCTTGGGCCAGGGAGTCCAGTAGTTTCAGCAAGTTTAGAGATTTTAGGTTTGAGGATCCTATTCAGTGATTCTCTTGACCATGCCTTATGACTATGTGTGATAGGGACAGAGAAAATTCCAAGAGAATTTCAAGATTTTCATTAAAGCTTATCTAATTAGCCTCATGAAGTGGGTACCTTGGTCACTGGCAATTATGGAAGGTATGCTCAATGTATACCACTGTGAGGACATCAGCCTAACAGCAGGGGAAGGCTTCAATCCCTTCAGAAAACATACATACAACAGCATATTGATTACCTATACGAAATGGCAATTCAGTCAAGTCCAGCTAGAGTCAGGAGGTAAGAGTCCCTCTGGGGACAAATGTAGTTTATCCAGGATTATGGACTTAAGTCAGACAAGTCTGATAGATTATTGTCGTAGTTTTACAGGTGTCTCCCCACCAATGCCAATTCATAATTTGAGTGATTTACAAAAATTATTTATTTACTCATGAGTGACACACAGAGAGAAGCAGAGACATAGGTAGAGGGAGAAGCAGGCTTCCTTGGGGGGAGCCTGATGCAGAACTTGATCCCTGGACCCTGGGATCTTGCCCTGAGCCAAAGGCAGACGCTCGACCCATGAGCTACCCAGGAGCCCCAATTTGAGTGATCTTAAATGCCATGGTTAGTGAAGGAATGCAAAAATGAAAAAATGGGGTTTGCAAGGAAGAACCAAGTGGTCCTAACTGTTTAATTTATAGCCACTGTTTATCCATCTTCATTTCTCCAATTCAGGAGCAGGCAGTGTTACAGGGACCTCTGGAGGGCAGAATTCTGGCAATGAGGGGTCATTTTTTGCAGATGTTGAATGGACTTCATACACATGCACCACAAGCTTTATAGATTTCTCTTGCTGCTACCCTTGCATGAACAGCAGCTGGGAAATTTCCCTGATACCCTTGTGCCGTCCTTTCAGTGTGAGCTGCAATTCTGATGACAATAGTTGCAGAAGGTAAGAGGATAGCAGCGAGAAGGTTGTTTACTTGTTGCCTATTTTTGATTGGGGTCCCAAAGGACATCAGAAAATTCTTTGGTTTCCATAACATCTCAGAATCATAGGTGACCCCAAAGGCATGCTGGCTATCAGTATAAACTTCAACAGTTTGTCTTTCTGAGAACCACATGCTCAGATATAAATATTAACAATTCGTCTTTTGAGTAAGCTGGCATGTTCAGGTAATGGCATGGAACTCTCCTTGTTGGGCGAGTTTACCTTCTGGGAAGTCTCTTCTTTTGAGTAGGTCACGGTGGGGTGGTAATAGCATAATCAGCTTGAATATTCTGTTTTTCATTTCTACAGTATGACCCATCAGCAAACAAGATTAGATCAGAATTGGTTAAAGGAGTGTCATGTAAATCAGGACTGGTGTCACAAAAATGGAACATTATTACCTCGAAGTCATGCCTGCCTTTGTCGGGCAGGGGTAGTAAATTAGCAGAACTAAGGACATTGTGACATTTAAGACTAAGGCCATTGCAACATTAAAATTATGTGATGGAGCAGAAGGATCTCACAGGAAGTTAGTCTCCTTGCAGAGAAATGTTGAGTCAGTTCAGAGTTCAGGAGACTTTGGACAGTGTGTGGAGTTGGCAAATAAATGTCATTTCCTAGGGTCAGATCTGCTGAAGCTTCCACTAACTTTGTATCTGAGCCTGTAACCTTAAGACAGGCATAAGCAACTGAATCAAGTTGTAGGCTATCCTGGGCTATAAGCCTATGCTTATTACCATGTTCTGGCATGAGCTTGATTACAGGGCTTGATTATCCTTCTCATACACCAATAAAGTGAGAGGCTTTGAACAGTTTGTTAGCTCTAGGGCAGGTGGTTCTTGCAATGTTTGTTTTAGTCTTATAAAAAGTGTGTGTATGCTTGTCATCCAAGAAAGGACTTCAGAGACTAAAATCTTCGTAAGTCCATAGAGTGAGGCAGCTAACAGAGAAAAATTGGGAACCAATAGTCTGCAATAACCGGTCAAGCCTAGAAATCCATAGGATATTGCTTAGTTATAGGTCTAGGAAATTCTTGGATTGGCTTAATTCTTTTTGGGAAACAGCTGAATTTCATCAGCACTTAGATCATGACCTAGGTAATTAACAGTGTCTAGAGATCATGATACTTTTTCCTTAGAGACTTTGTGTCACTTTTCAGCTAACTGTTGTAGCAAATAAATGCAGTCTTTTATGGACGCCTCTTTGGTAACTGAACACAGTAAAAGGTCATCTATGTATTGAAAAAGGGTCCTTTGCTAGGAAACTGGAGGGTTTTTAAATCTCAGTGAATTACTGGAGAGAAATAAGAAGGGGCCCCAGTGAACCCCTGAGGCATGACTCCCCAGGTATGGTGTCACTTGTTCAAGTAAAGGTTAAATAGATATTGACTGTTGGAACCTACAGGGATATTGAAAAAGCCAAACGAGGGTCTTCAACAGTGAACCATTTTTGAATTGGATGGAACCTGTGATAGAAGCATGTTCAGGTTCAGAGCAGTTGGGAAATAGGGAATAGCTATCTTCTTAATAGCTCTCAAATTCTGGACAAATCACTATCTAGTCCATTAGGTTTCTGGACTGGCAAGATAGGCTTGTCATAGGGAGGAGAACAGGGAATGATTTGCCCTAGGCAATGAGGTCTTTTCCATAGGGCTTGAGGCATTGCATGGCCTCAGGCTTGAATGGATATTGACATAATTTAGGTTTAGTTATATCTGTCTGAATCTTTTTTTTTTTTTTTTTTTTTAAGATTTTATTCATGAGAGACACACAGAGCAGAGACATAGGCAGAGGGAGAAGCAGGGTCCATGCAGGGAGCCTGATGTGGGACTCGATCCTGGGACTCCAGGATCATGCCTTGAGTTGAAGGCAGATGCCTAACCATTGAGCCACCCAGGCATCCCTCTGTTTTGAATCTTTACAGGTTCTGTACTTCTCATTCTTCCAATGTCAGTTTTAGAACCCACCGATTTTTGGGTACCTTGATGAAATTAGGGCACTTTTGTTGAAAATTTTCCTCTTCTGTGTCAAGGATAGACTATAAAAAACATACAGGATCAGATTTGAGTTGGTCAGGAAACTAAGACGAGGTGTTCTTTGGAGCAAAATGTCTTAGCTCTTTTAATTTAGAAAGACAACCTTTACCTAACTGACTGGTTGGGGCTGAATCACGTAGTAAAAAGGAATGTGTTTTTGTCAAAGGTCTCAGGGTTATTTGTACTGGTTAAGATAAAAATTCTCTAAGCCTTAAGAGATACCCCTACTATGGAAACTTCCTTTCTGCTCCAAGGGATTTATTGTCCTATGAGGGTGAGGTTTAAGATAGAAAGCATAGCTCCAGTAAAATTTGGCAAGGTTCCCCATTAATTTTAATTTTAGTTTCCCCATAGCTGTTTAAGAAATTATTGGTACCCTTTTACTGAAGAACACCTCAGAGTCCTGTCAACTGTGAGAGAGGCCCACTCTGTGTGGGAGGAGAACAGGGAATGAGGGCATTTGAGAAGGATTTGCATAGGACCTTTCAGGACAGCCTTTTCTTTTCTTTTCTTTTCTTTTCTTTTCTTTTCTTTTCTTTTCTTTTCTTTTCTTTTCTTTTCTTTTCTTTTCTTTTCTTTTCTTTCTTTTTCTTTTTCTTTTTCTTTTTCTTTTCTTTTTTTTTTTTTTTTTTTACTGTGTCCCAGTTGATTACAGCTGAGACATCTATTTTTGGATCACCATTTTGATGATGGACTCCTAGGGGGGTGCAATGTGTAAGGAGTCTCTGCCCGTTAGCCATTGTAGCTGTAAAGCTAATAGGTTGGCAAGTTTTTGTTTGCAGTCTTATTCCTTTTAAAATGCTCTGCTGTTGGGGCATCTGAGTGGCTCAGTTGGTCCAGCATCTTGACTCTTGATTTTGGCTCAGGTCATGATCTCAGGGTCATGAGATTGAGCCCTTTGCTGGGCTCCATGCTCAGTGGAGTCTACTTGAGAATTCTCTCACTCTCCCTCTGCCCTTGCTTGCTGTCAAATAAAGATGTATTTACATCTGAAAAAACCCAAAAAACAAAATGCTCAGCTCTAGTCAGGAGTCCAGTCAAGCTGGTGACCTCCCAGCCTATTTTATGCCTTTTTAATAATTCACTGATCTCTGAAGGTAATCCATTTACAAAGAAGGCAGCTAGAGCGGGTTGGGTGACCTCCTTTATTGTATAGAATCCCGAATGCCCATAGAAAATAGCCTTCCAAACAAGCTTTAAATTTTGCCAGATTAATCTTCTGTTTGTTTGCAAGTCTGTACAATAACTAACCCTAATCAGTCCAAGCAGGAAATACTCTAGGAACGGTTTATGAAAGTTCAGCTGCTTTTTTGCAAGCCTCCTTTTTCTGGTCCCTGAAATGTTGAAAACGGAGGAGCTCCAATACCATCCTTAAGGTCCTGCATCTTGCTTCTTGCTTCCATTTTGGGGCTCTCGCAGGTCCTGCCCATGTGTGTTACAAGCTGATAAAGATCTGACAGCATGGGTCAGAGGCCCCAATCATGACTAAATTCTTCACAAACAGTTTTTGGTTCCTCCTTAGATTTAGGGAATTCTTTTAACTCTGGCCCTGATTTCAGTCTGACCAAAGGGTGAAGGACACCTGGGGAGGCTCGTCCGCAACATGGGGTAGTTTTATTTTAAAAGGTGACTGTCTAATAGTCTCTTCAGAGTGGGAAGGCAATTCAGACTGAGAATTAGTAAGGTGTGGGTCATCAGGTAAAGATGGCTTGTGGGGAGCAATAGGAGTTCCGTCAATCCTGTGGTCTTTTGTTTAGGTACCTCTTGTGTCTTTCTCATTTGCTCTTTGTAACAGTGCTTTTAATGGAGCTATTTTGGAATCTTGAAGCTTTTTGGAAGCTTCTGAGTACTAATTAAAATAGGCATCTTTTTGTTTGTTCAACTTGGAATCCTTTGCTTTCCAGTGCATTTCTTCAATGAGCTATTTGTCTAATTGGAAAATTCTTCTGTAATGTCCTTTGTAATTGTGGGTTATTTTTAGTAAAATTTTGCCATTTAACATGGCCAGATATCTGCAGCTTCTGGGACTAAGGTTCTTGAACATAAAATAAACAGGTATGCCAGAAGGTGGCCCAACCAAACCTTTGTGTAGAAAAGATCTCATTTCTTTCTGCCAGAACTTTGGGCTTCCCAGAGCCAAACTGATTCCTAGGAGAGCCTATCACATAGTAGTCGTCTTGAGATACGGAGCACTCAACCACCTTTAAATGCCTGACTCCTACCCACCAATGTTTGTGGCTTTGTTGACTTCCAACATTCCTATTAGCATCTAGCTAATATTATTTAATATTCACCTGAGGTCTCCCACAGGACCCTATAGAGCCCATTCTAATCCCAGACCCAGTCTGGCTTTTAAGTTGGACCTTACGGTGGAATCTGAGGATTGGAGAAAAGTTTGAACCAGCAGACCCCCAAAATGGGGCCTGCAGACTGATTCCAAACAAATGGGGAACTGCAGCCACTACCAGCAGTTCTCATCTGGTGGAATATTGGGTATGGAGCTAAGGGCTGGGGTCTCTAAACAGATGAGGAAGCTGTGGAAAGCCAATCAGATCTAAGAGCTCAACACAAAGAGAGCACCAGAGCTCAGAACTGGGAAGAACTTACCTGTGGTCCTTGGAAATGGTAAGAAAGAGAACTCAGAGGGTTTAAAGCCACCACATCTATATTTCTCATTCCTGAAGCTGCTGGGAAGTCTCCTTCAATCCTGCTGCTGCCACCAAAGCTGTTTAAGAACAAAGTTGCAACCAATGAATGTGAAGATCTAATTGCTTTTATTTAGTGATTTATTTAATGCTGTCAGGCAGCATCCCATCTAACACAGAGAAGGTGCTCTGTGGAGGTGTACAAAATGGAAAGTTTTTATAGGCAGATATGGGTGGGACAAGGAAGTTATTAGCAAAAGAAAAGAAAGGATGGTTTGAGGCAAGGACATCTTGCCTTAGGGGGACCAAGCAGGAGGGTCTTCTCAAGCAGATTGCCTCACTCTTGTTAATCAGGAAATTCTAGACTGACTGGTTTAGAATACCTCTCTTGGGAGAGGCTGGAGCTGTAGTTAAATTAGGAACTTTGGTGGGGCTTAACATCAGGGACTCCATTTCAAGCACGTTGTTTACTTTTAACAAAAGAAATGAGGGTTATCACTTTTAAACCAAAATGATTGGTATCACAGGTTTTAACATTTATTACATTGTTATAATAAAGCTTTAATTCTTCATTTGTTGAAAAATATTTAGGGAGCACCTTCTGTATACCAGGCATTTTTCTGGGTGCTGAAGTACAGCAAATAAAGTAGAAATGGCCTGGGACTCTTAGACTTATGTTCCAGAAAGAGCTGTTCTCCAAGGATAACTTGGACAGGCAGGTGATATTTCTCAATTCTCGTTCTGCCGTGGGGAGTCCCAGTTACATTCCTTGTTATTGTGGCATCACTGTGATATTCTTGACTGGAGCATTTTCCCTCAGTTACTAATATTGATGATCTGTGACTAGCATTTGTATTCAGGTTGATCAAAAATCTATCTCCACTGTTGAATCAAGTCTTGGGGATCCTAATTTTTTTCTTCTATTCAGCTGTATATCATTCAGCAGAATTTACATTTTTCTTCCAGATTAAAACATTCAGTTAGCATGTAGCATAATCTGAAAGTGAAACCCAAACCACCCCATAAGGACATTGACACTCCTTTTTTTGGTTGGTTTGTTGTACAACTGTGAGGGCAATGGGATAATAAATATCAAAGAAAACAGGTCTAGGAGGTACAGGAGGATGTGGAAGGCACTCTTGTAGTGGGTAGACTCTAGACCTGGAATTAGGGGGTCATGTCCCAAAATGTGAGCATGATTCCTGAATCTGATTCCCATAATTATGAGATGCCATGAGTAAGTTGCTTAACTTTTTTTTTTTTAAGATTTATTTATTTATTTTAGAGAGAGAGAGAGGTGTGTGAGCCAGGGGGAGGGGCAGATGGAAAGGGAGAGAAGCAGACTACCCGCTGAGGTGGTGGAGCCCAGTGAGGGATTGGATCTCAGGACCCTGAGATCATAAGCTGAGCCAAATTCGGAGTCAGAATCTTAACTGACTGAGCTACCTGGACACCTCATAAGTTGTTTAACTTGACCAATCTGTTTTCTCCTTTTCCAAAGTAGTAATTATATCTGCTCTGCTCGGCTGACAGTTATTATTAAGGATTATATGAGAAATGCACAGATGCTTTTATATTGTAGTATAGGCACAAAGCTAAAATGGTTAGACTTTAGACTACAACTGTGGTCTAACCACACTTGGTACAATTTGGTGTTGGGTCTGTGAAACAAGCTAATAAATAAGGGAAACTGGCAATTTTCTCCTACCCTTGTGTGTGTGTGTGTGTGTGTGTGTGTGTGTGTGTGTGTGTGTGTTGTTTGGTATTGGGCAAGTTTGAGATTTTGATGCAGAGGAATTTTTGTTGTACCCCTCAATTAAATGACACAGGTAAATTGGGAATAGATCCTTATTCCTCTAAGTAAGGTTCATGGGTCTGCAGCATCGGTGTTTCCTGGGAGCTGCTAAGAATGCAAACTCTCAGGCCCCACTAGAGATTACTGAATTGAAATCTGCATTTCACCAAATTCCCAGGTGGATTATATGCAAATTTTCTTAAGCACTGGGGGTTGACAGATTTCTAAATCTATCCACATCATTCAAAAGACTCTTGAGGATACTTCAGATACCCTGATAGCAGCTGCCTGATGTTTTAGTACCACCTGGGAGAATGGGGGGATTTAGGAGGGTTGTACTAAAACATAGGCTGCTTTCTCTTCCCAAGGAGCCGTTTTAGGGGTGAAAGGTTCATATTCCATTATCAGTCCCCTGAGCCCACCAGTGTTCAAAAATGCCTTTTTCCCAAGACTTTTATGGTGCTTAAGTCAGACTTTTCATATTGGAATAACAGACCAAAAAAATGACTGACAGTTCTAGTGTCTGGGATTAAGGAGGGAAATGCTTAGAGGAACTGGGAATTTATCAGGAGGTATGTATGATTGCATCTCTAGGATTCCGGTTTCTAGTCACCTTTGCTCTCTAAGGATGGTGAGTAAACGCTGTTTTGCTCTGACTGTTCTAAGTTTCATGAGGCATACATTCTCAGGGGCTTAGTGTATATTGGAAAAAATATCTTATTCTATTGTAGAGGGGAAGAATGAAGTCAGTTAAAACCAAGGGAGGCTTCCATTTCCATTCTCAATAAAGACCACATGCATATTTGAAAATTGGAATGACTTCTTCACACTCTGTGTCTAATACCTAAAACCTTTTCTGTATAATTGCAAATTAACCCTCACTTTCAGCCTTCACAAGGTTTAGGATTAAATAAAATTGAACTAATTCCCCCCTTAGAAAAGCGCTTTTCTTTGCAGGATAGATAAAATCGTTTTTAAATCTTTCCTCTTCTGTAATTGTAATAGTTGCAACTTTGCTTCTTCCCTCTTTTCTTTCCCTCCTGCCTGAGGTCCTGGTAAAATTTAAAATATGTTCTGAGCCACATGCTCAGTCCAGATGTATAAATACAAATTGTTGAGTGAGATGGGGTCAATCAGCTTTAATACTAGAGATTGATAGTTGGCTCATGCCAAAATTTCAGGCCTTATTTTTCCATTTTTGCTACAAATTAGTGAAATGTTTCATACCAGTATTTGGGCAATAGTATTGTACCTGACTCAGCCTCCATTTATTTATTCAACAATCTCTATTTTGTGCTAATAATATTCTAGGATGGTAGGACTAGAATAGGAAGTAGAGCCGGATTCTCACTCACACAGTTTACAGTTTGTCATGGTGGATACCCTCTGGAGCCCTTAGCTCCAAAGTTTGAAATGAGCACCATGTTGCTCATCTTAGAATTCGTTTCTCTTTTCTCCTTTTCTTTTCTTTTCTTTTCTTTTTTTTCTTTTCTTCTTTTCTTTTCTTTTCTCTTTTTTTCTTTTTTCTTTTATTTTTCTTTCCTTCTCTCTTCTCTTCTCTTCTCTTCTCTTCTCTTCTCTTCTCTTCTCTTCTCTTCTCTTCTTTCTTTCATCTTCAGTTTTAGCTAAGCTTTTTATGTGAAATAAGAAATTGCTTTTTGCTGTAAGACTACTGTTCAAAGTAGGTACTTTTTTCCTTATAACTGTCTTTCAAAGCAGACCCATGCCTGGGTATTGCTGACATTAAGACTTTTATGGAGTTCTCCTACAGCTGATTCCATCTAGTAAAGAAGGCTTCCTATTCTTGGATGTAGAGAACGTTGCTAGAAAGAATTACTTCAATTTTCTCCAGAGTTCACCAAGTTCCTCCTATTTCTCTTTTAAGGAACCTCCTAACTATCCACAGGTGTTCAGCCTCCTAAAATTTCAATTTATCTTCAGCATATCCAGCTTTTGAGTGTTTACTATAAGGCTTTAACCACATAGTAATTCCTCCCTTAAAGAAGTCTGCTGTGTATATAATGTTAAGGCGGAGTTGTCATGGCTGTTATGCTGTGTCTTAAGCCAAATACATTTCTCAGCATTCCAGGGTTATGTGAATACACAGAAATAATTATTTTCAGATGTTGACATTGCACTTAATGCTTTAGTAATGTAAGAAAATATGGTTCAAAAGTCATTCATCTAAAAAACAATGCAAAATATAGTACAGATAAATATGCTGTACATTCAGGCACATACTGTCATGTAGAAATATTGGAGTAATTTAGCTTTCTGTCATAGTATCTTCAAAACAGAGGATATGAACTGTGCTGTGTTCTGAGTTAGCGTGTTTCCTATAATGCAGCCGCCGTCCAGAGATGGCATGCCTTGCTTCCAGTTGAGTAACTGCTTTTAATCACTGAGCCAGACCCCTGAGTCTTGAATTCTCTTGTCACTTAATATGTCCTGTCTTTAAGTCAGCTTCAAAAGTTTAGAAAAATTGAAATCTTCACTTAGTTTTGAAATACAGCTTTTCTGTAATCGTCCATAGAATGACAATAGGACTTTAAATCTATCATCTTTCTCAGGCTTTTTTAAGAAGGAAAGGGGATTTAATTGTTGGAGAGACAAAGTTGAAAAATACTCTGAAATTATTTTGTGTCAACATACATATAAGACATCCAGTATGAATTACATCTGGTTGTATCAATTTATCTTCTAGTCCATTGAAAAAGAGAAACATGAATGAAGTTTTATGATACCCCAAGTATTGATTCATTACATTCATGAGTGGAAAAATTATTTTCATCATCCCTTATTAATTATTAAATATTGTAACACTGGAAGGAAATCCAATAAAAACTATTTGATATATGAGGTATTGCCCTTGAAAATGTTCAGATCACTCAGTATTGTTGACTGCTTATTTTGCAAAGCGAAATATTTTGACTTTACAGTATTGTAAATGCTGTGGGCAAAAAGATCTGCTAAGTTTCCTTTCAGATGCTCATTTCTGTCTTTACCTTGTCGACTTGCAATACATAATTCAAAGTGTTTGCAAAGTACTAACAAGTACAAGTTTACTGTATTGTTTAACTATCTGTTTCAAATTATAACTTTAAAAAGAAAATGGGACTCTCTTCCTGCCCCCCACCCTAGAGACAGATTTTCCATGACAGAATAGTTTGAAACATCAGGATGTTGCATAAGTCTGTCTGGAAAAAATAGGGACAGACAGTTAGCACTATCTAATAGAGCTTTGCTTTGTGACAACAGTCTTTGTTAAATAAACCATACGTAAGTTATAATTTTCCTATCTATTTGGATAAACTTTCAAAATTGACAATTTTTTTTTGGCCTGTGTTGTTTCTGATTTTTATTTGGGCACTCAACAAAAATAAGAAAAAAAATTGATAATCATAGTATAGTGTAAGATCCAAAGAAATCTAATTAAGCTTTGACTCTGAGTAGAAGAGAAAACCTGTTCAAGGAACATTTGGAAGAGTTAATATTTGTGGTGAGGTGTGAAAGTCAGGATACTCCCCAGTCTTTTAAGTTTTACAAGGATTCATTAGGATTTAGTTTTTAAATTTTATCCCCCAAAGACTTAAATGCCAAAGTAATTTATAATGGGAAGGAAATTGGTATGATAGCTCCATTAATTCTACAGGTTACTCTGGGCTATCTCTACAGTAGTTCGTAGGGTAGAGATTAAAGGTCAGAGTCTGTTTCAGGAGAATTGTAATCAGGGTGGGAAGCAAGAACTGTTCCTAAATCCCTTTGAGTTTTATGTGTTTTTCAGGTTGCAATGATGAGATTACTGGGCTGGTTGCTTTTCAAGTGCAAATCTATTTCTCAAGAAGTCCCACTGTTTACAGGCTTCTTAAATGCTTGTTTATTACAGAGGAGACAAAGGGGTATCAAGGAACACTAGGTTTATTTTTTGGTGAAATCTGGCAGAAAAACTGTTTTTCAATAGCTGGTTGTTTACAAGGATCCCTATCTGCCTGGTGACATCTTTATGGCTGGCTGTGGGAGGGAAGAATGCTATCTGACCAGTTGTGGAAGTTCAGCCTTCTTCCTTTTTTGCCTCTGGAATATAAGAGCCTGGGGGTTTTCCATCAGCGACCATAAATTTTCTTTTAGGACTTGTCATTGGCAATAGGCTTAACCTGTCTAATCCTTGATTGTAGATAAAAGCAAGGAGAAAATGACCAGTTTTGTGAAATAGTTATTGTTTCTGAGCTTTATGAACAAAACTTGTATATATCATCTGAAGAAATTTAATCAGGTTATATGTTAGAATTAGATCTAATTCCTTAAATTATTCAACAGTGAAGATCAGTACTTTTAAGGCATGACAACTAAGTACTTTTGGAAATATATGTGGATAGATAAGTAATTCTGGCCAAAGGAAAATCTAATATAGTTGAGAAAAAAAAAAAAAAAAAAAACCCTATTTTATCTTTTATCCAGCAGAGAGTTTGTAATTAATTGATGTGAAGCAGTTAGAAAATATGTTAAAGTTCAGAATTGGGAAGAGATTATTTCCTGGGGACTTTTAGAACAGTCTTTGTGGAGTAAATGGTATTTGATCTGGATCCTGAAGGATGGGTGGAATTTGGGCAAGTGGAGACTGAGAAAAGACATAGTCAAAGGCAACATCATTAGTAGAGGAAGAATGAAAAAAAAGAAAAAGGGTATTGAGGATAATGGCCTGCTTATGTTATGGGTGATAAAATGCACTAGATTAGTTAACTCTTACTCAGAGCCAGGCACTTGCTAAAATAAGCATTTTACATAGTTTATTTAACTTAAATTTTTACAATAAGCCTCTGAAGTATAAATTTATGGATAATGAAACCAGGACATCATGTAACTAGTATGTGGCAGAGTTGAATTTAAAGTCAGAGACTAGGGCCTTGACCACTAGCTTCTGTTCCCTGACTTTGGAGAACCTTTGGTACCACAGAACATGATGTGCATTTCATTCTGTAAGCTCCAGTCACTCTTGGGATATGTTTGAGCTAGATGAGTAATGTGTTTCTCCCAATTCTCTTTTTGCCTCATCTCACCCTCCTAATCCCACCTGTTCCTCTCTACGACCTTTCATTCGAACTACAAATAAAAAGCTTTCAGAATTCTAAAAATCTGATCCTATAGTGTTTCCTACATCTGTACCTTAGGTTTCCTGATCCTTCCTATCGTATACAGTGCCCTACCAATCTCTGTAGCTTCATTTGGGATTATTTTCCATTTGTACCTCAATGTAGAGGACCCTTTCTCATCTCTGGATCTCCCCCATCCCTTTCTACTGTTCTCATTTATTGTTAAATATTGAACCACTTCTCCCTTTAGCTCATATAGAATTTGAAACTTACTTCCATATGTGCAGTTCTACATCAAAATGAAATATACATGAAATGAAATGTCAGTTAACCTTTGACACTACATATTTCATATTAAAATGGCCTTTAACATTTAATGTAGGGTTCCCCTCCCCTAAGTTTCCAGTGTGTGCCACATAGTCACAAATGGGTATGTGTAACAGTCAGAATAGGCTAAGTTTAGTTGCAGTAACAACCACCACAAGAATCCTAGTGACTTATAACAAAAAGTGTTTCCCTCTTATTTCTATGTGCTTTGGCAGGAAGAATGTGCTTATCACACTTCCAAAGGAAGCTCCACTTGACATATGCTTCCTCATCACCTGGGCAGGGACAGAGAACACAGTAAATCACACACTGGCTCTTAGCACTTCTGCCTGGTAGTGATGCATGTCACTTGTGAATACATTTCACTGATTTCACATGGCCTCACTAAATGTCAAGGAGATGGGGAAGAGCAGTTCTACCGAATGGTGGAAAGTGGAGGACAAATGGAAATATTTAGTCAACAGCACTGCAGTGTGTGAAAGATTGGAAATTGTAGGCCAATTCTTTTGAAATTTATGCTTATGAGCCATTTGTAAAAATGTAGTCAAATCCAGCAGTTTGGGAACTAAAATGAAAAGTCCTTAAGGCATGATTACATGCCTTTTGAAATCATCATCTCAGTTTAAAACACTGAATTTGCAATATATGCTTAAATTTGACTCAGTAAATTTAAGCACTTAATCGCTGGGACACAAAAACGTGTTAAAATCATGTTGTTCACTAATGTAGGAGAAAAAGAGCGTCATAGCAAACTGGTTGAGTTGTTCTTACATATATATCATACTTGAAGGATGCTTTTTTTTTTTCAGGAACAGAGGCCATGGTCATCACTCAGAATTCATCAAAGTGATGAGCAGAGTTTCAGTAAATCAAAATTCCATGTTCAAGTACTTCTCTATAGGTGTTTCGAATTTTATAAAACCATAATAGTTTTCATAATATGTATTCATTAGTTCATTTTCATTTGTCAGTACTGATTAACAGCTAGTACTTGTCAACGCTAATTGATGTTTTTATTGCCTTTTGCAAGAAGAAGTTAAATAGAAATTGATTTCAGGGACATTGAATATAAATGTAGCATTGGAGAGAAATCTTAGTCCGTCCTATGTATGGATATTGCTAAACCATATCACTATTGTCCTCACCCCTAACTTGGATATAGACACTTGACTACCTACATAGGTATGTCTGGGTATATGGGGGAGAGGAGAAATTAAGAAAATAGTTATACTAGAATTACTTGCCTATAAAAGCTTCTTAAGAAACACCTCATTTTTTTGGAATGAATATTGTCTGTCAGTCTGATCAAGTATACAGACACAAAAAGAGGAAGTCTAAAAGCAGTATCTGTTTGATCCAAAAAACTTAACCAGTAATTGCTTTTTCCTGTTTTGTTTTTATTGCACAACAATGAACATCTTCCATTTCTTATGTGTAAGTTAAACGTGTCTGAATAGATCTCTTAGCTTTCTTTTGCCTCACAGCAGTTGTACTAAAAATCATCTAGAGATGTATTAACATAAATTAAAGATTAAATATGGAAATCATACAATAACTATTCCATGAAAATTATTTTTTAAAAAAAGAGAAATAAGTATTAATTGCTGGTCTTTTTTTAATTTAGTGTATTTTCTTATGGAACGTTATTCTCCTGCCTCTCAGAAAAAGTGCCCAATCACTCAGAACCTACCCCTCCCCCCAGTGTTTATATTTCCATGAACTATCCAAAGACCAGCTGATTTGCATATGCCAGGTTTACTTCCATTTAAAGGCAAGACCATACAGTTAGCTTTTTTGTGGCAGTGTGGGAGAAGGGAAAGGAGGAGGGAGAAGCTTGTAGTATTGGTTTATGTAGCAGAAAGTTAAAGGACAAGAGAACTTTAAAATTTGGAGCACAGGAACATTAAGTTCTGTGGTGCATGTAGGTGAGGTTTTAAAGATGATACATCCCATTATTCCTTTCCTCTCTATTGTATAATTGACTGGCGGGTGTTTACCAAGTCTTTCTTAGTTTAAGGTATTAGATTGTGGCTGAGTTTTCATTTCTGTCCTCCTTTTCCTGTCCTCTCCCTCCCAGCCTGTCATGAATATTGTTTTTTTTTTTTTTAATTTTTAAAAATTTTTTATTTATTTATGATAGTCACACACACAGAGAGAGAGAGGCAGAGACACAGGCAGAGGGAGAAGCAGGCTCCATGCACCGGGAGCCCGACGTGGGATTCAATCCCAGGTCTCCAGGACCGTGCCCTGGGCCAAAGGCAGGCGCCAAACTGCTGCACCACCCAGGGATCCCGAATATTGGGTTTTCATGTGCATTAATTTTGTCTGTTCTCTAATAGTCCTTCACACTGCCCACCTTTCCTCCTTGGCACTGAATATGCATGAACAACAGATTGCAGTACCTCTTAAACTTACAAGCTTATGTAAAAACAAAACCAAGAAAACCAGTTGATTGTATTGATTTCTATCACTTGCATTCTGACGAATCTAGTCGGATCAAGTTTATTATTCTGTATGAATTCTTGGATCTTGTCCATCAGTCAGTTTCATATATATAGCAGTGGGTTTAAGGATCCCATTCACTGGACAGTTACTTGTGAGTTTTCAAAATGAAAGAATTAGAACATTGATTCTTTTTGATGTGAACAATTCCAGATGTACTTCATCCCCTTATAGATCAGGCTGTGGAAGAAGTGAATGGGACGAAGCATGACAATGCATGCTTGGTGAATTAAAACCAAACGTGATTACAGCAAATGATGGTGAAGAGTGAAGCGTGCGTTAAATTATTTGCCTTGGAAATAATGAGAAGACTTGGATAGCAAAAGAAACAGGAAGTGTTTCTATTATGAACCTTATAATACTTTATTCAAAGTAAGTCAATTTGTGTTCTATGAAGGAATCTAAGGCTCTAGGTTGGAGTCCATGTGGATCAGTAGATTTTGCACTAGGAAACACCTAATCTCAAGCCTTAGAAAACATCTCATACTTGCACCAGTTGTCAGCAAACCCATTCCCACGGCTGGCAAAATAACCTCAAAAACAAATCAAGCTGGCACTAATCACACACATACATGGATGACAGGAGAGCAGAATGGGTAAGTTTCACAACATCATTTCCTTTGCGTTCCACACTGTACTGCTTACATTAGAAACAAGTAGAAGTCTAGAGGTAAAGCCCGGCATTAAATTCTCCAATGATGCAGGAATAAGTGTTAACAGCTGTGCCTGGGTGCTTTCCCCTGCTTTTTCCTGGAAATATATCACCATTTAAGAGAAACTGACTACATACCTTTGGAAAAATGTTTCTGTACCATATTGTGCAAAGCCGTGTAAATTTTCTCATTTCTTCCCCCTTTTCAGAGTTAAGTCACACAAGTATCTGTAAGGCTTTTCCAAATACTTTAAGCCTAAAAAACTTTTCCCCCAAATTTACAGCGTGTCCAAATGGCTGCAGATTATAGCCAAATGTGAGTATGTATGCACATATGGAGTGAAGCTAGTTTTTAAAACGTGGGTGGCTGTGTCTTTAACTCAGAATGCTTTACAGAGTAGTAGGAAACATCAGGGATCCACTTGAAATTCTTTAAAAGCAGTCAGGATTTTGGAAAGAAGAAGGAAAATGGGAATATGGCCTCACCTTTTATTTCTCACTAACGACATAAATGATTCCCCTGCTGTGTTGTTTATTGTTTCTTCCAGATGCTCTTTGCATACCTAGTCCATGGAGTGTAGAGTCATTGCCCTGTGCTCATTTTTTCCTTCCTAGAGGTATAAATAGACTGATGACGCCCTATGCTCTCTGCAGTCTGTGCATCATTCATACCGTACATCTCCTTTCTAGGTCACAAAGCTTTTAAAAAAATCAGCAGCAGTAGCGGCATGTGAGAAGATGAGCATATGACCTCTTCTCTCACCTCGAAGCAGTGCTTTTGATAGCATCCAGACAGCAGTGCATGGAAACATGACATTTGGGTGGTTCAAGAATATCAGAGGGAAAAATAGCCATTCTTACCAAATAGTTTAAAAATAGCATAGTCTGAGCATTTTTCCCTCCACCCTTTTTCCCCTACATGCCTGAAATGAAGCTCTTCCCATCCAAGGCATAAGGAGGAATTTGTGCTCTGTGAGAATTTGAAGAGCCTGACGCTCCTGCTACAATATCTGCCTTCTCCCTTTGTCCAATCATATAAGCCCAGATCATGAGAAAATGTCATCTCCCTTTTTCCTCTCTCCTCTCTAGTAAAATAAAAATGGTCCTGCTTCCAGACAAGTCATTTATTATTGAGTGCCTACCGAGTGAGAACAGTGGATCAAGTGTTTTGAGATGGGGTGAGGGAGGAACATTATTCTTTGCTCTCCTCCAGCTTCTTCACTTTGCTGGGAATCCGTGATCTCAAATCCACGGAGGGTTAATGGCCAGAGATAATCTCCTATTCGGGTAGGGCTAGAACACAGTTTGTGAGTAAGGCAATGCCTTTGCAGTCATTGAATCTGTGTCCCAGACTCCAGTTTATTCATCCCATTGTTCTCTTCTTGGTCTGTCAGTACTTTTTAGGCACTGTTAATCCTCTGAGTAAATATTTGAGTGCCTACTATGTGCCAGACTATTTTAAGCACTTAGAATACCAGTTTAACAATTAGGTACGTTTGTTCTCTTTAAATTTTATTCTAATTGCTAATATCTCAGGTGCAGTAAGTGCCATCAGGAGAAATCAAGCAGGCTGAGTGTTACCAGTAGGTAGCTATAGAGCCATGTGTTGTGTTTTATATAGGTTGATCAAGGAAAATTGTACTGATGAAGGGGCATCTGCTTCTTTTGGGGGAGCAAGCCACTTGCATTGTCAGGGGTCGGGAAATACATTCCAGGCAGAGAAAAGAGCAAGTGTAAATCTCGCAGATAAAGGCATAGTGGAAGAACAAAGGCAAGAGTGGGGTGACAAGTGGTCATAGAAGAAGCAGCGGGACATATCACAAGGCCCTTATGGTCCATACTGAAGCCTTTGTGGCCAAACTAGGACATTTCAGAAGAGTAGCATAATGTGCTCTGATCTGTAGAAGAGTAATGCAGAATAGAGACCAGGTGGGCAAGTACTCATATTTTGATGAATAGATCAAATGTCCTTTTCTTTCAGAGGACAAAATTTTGAGCTCATTAGGTCAAATGGGGGGTGGGAAGTGTGTATCTGAGAACATGTTCAAGGTAGTAAACAGTTTTTAATTAGAATCTGAGGGATGAGCAGGTGAAAAGCCCAGTGCCCTGGAGAAAGGTCACTTTTTACTTTTACGAAGCATGCTGTTTAAACCTAGTGTTTACTTTTTTAAACCCTTTGAATATGTCAGCAAAATGTCTTGTATTTGAAATACACCTGGATCACTTGAGGAAGGCTATAGCAGACTGAGGTAATGGTAAAATATCAAGTATTTAAGAATGTGATTCAAACCCCCCAGTCCAGGAAAGTCTCATACCTGAGTGTATTAATGTGTCAGTGGTCTCTAATTCACATTTGGCTTTTAATGTTCTTCTGAAAGGAAGGACCAGTAACCTTTTGAATGTCGGCAGGCCTCCAAACAAAAGGGGATTTATCGCCCTCTCTTTAATTCCACCACATTACATGGCACACTGTTGTCTAGAAAAACTTTCTTATGTTTGAGACTGGACTGTGGGACTTCCTTTGGAAATAGCCAGATTTTAAATTTATTTAGGAATATTTGTGCCTAAAATGCATTGACAGTTGAGCATAATGCACAGTTGCTTATTAACTAGTTAACTTTGTGTTTGTTTCATCCCCTCATCTTGTATGTGACACTTACACCTTTTTATTTATTCATTCATTCATGAGAGACAGAGAGAGAGGCAGAGACATAGGCAGGGGGAAAAGCAGGCTTCCTGCGGGGAGCATGATGCAGGACTTGACCCCAGGACTCCGGGATCACGACCTGAGCCAAAGGCAGATGCTCAACCACTGAGCCACCCAGGTGCCCCAATACTTACATCTTTTAAATTTCTTTTTGTTATAGCGTTCTGACCTGATCTGACTCACCTGGACCACCGCCTACTGAATATGCCTCATTTCCTGTGTGGGAACAATCTTCTCTCTCATCCACCCAGTTTATAAGCACTTCTTTAAGCGTCAGCTCAAATGTCATTTCCTCCTGGAGTGCTTTCTACTTTCCCAAACTCCAAGTTTTGGTGCTCCTGAATCGTGGCTCCCCTCTGTGCACATCAGACTTGTTCTCATATCTGATACTGAGTTGTAGTGACTTACCTAGGCTAAGTTGTGCAAAGGCAAGAACGATTTCTTTGTTGTTTGTTATTCTTGGTGTCTGCGTTAGTCTGTGGAACATACTGGTCAATAAATGCCTCTGAGTATAATTGAATCAAAAAATATATATTTTTTAAATTGGGAAATAGGGGAGCCTGCGGGGCTCAGTCAGTTAAACATCGAACTGTTTCAGCTCAGGTCATACTCTTGCGATCATGAGGTCAAGCACCCTCTTGGTCTTCTGAGCTCAGCTTGGAGTCTGCTTGGGATATTCTCTCTCTCTCTCTCTCTCTCTCTTTTTCTCCCCTGCCTCCTACTCCCTCTGCCCCTCTCCCTGCTCTTATGCTCTCTCTCTCTCAAATAAATCTTTAAAAAAAAAAATTGGAAGTCAATCATCTTAAAAGAGAAGTTCCTCCCTTTCTTCTGGTCATTGGTTTTAGAACTGAAGTCATTTTTGACATTTACCTGTCCCTCATCCATTGATTAAATTATTCACCAGGTTTTGACAATTTTGCTTTACAGTGTGTCACCAAATGGTCATCTTCTTCTCATTGTCTTAATTGACGTCCTTGTTTTCTTTGCCTGTGCATGAAATAAATTTGGGAAATGCGGGTTAAACAGTTAGTGGTTTGATTACCATAGGACTTAACAAAACCTTTAGAGAAGGAGAATTGTAAACAGCCACAGGAGATATATAGGCTAGAACATTCTGAACTTTTATTGATCAGAGAATCTTTTTGGTCTCAGAGCAGCTGATGTGGTTAATGATCTATGGAACTCACCTGGGGAAATGCTGGCAGAGATTGTGGGCCAACCACCCTCTCCTCATGGGCTGAAGACCATTTGGGTTTAACCTAATGACAGATATAAAATATAGACAGCCAACACGTGGAAAGGAAGCATGCTAGACCCTAGCCACTGAATGTCCTCTGACTACACTCCTTTGGCAGCTTTCACCAGTTTACTTTGACGAAGTCATGGGGAAATGTACACCTAATTCAGTGCCAGAAACACTGTACTATTTCTTCTCACCTTGCTGCAGACTGCCTGCTTTCCTTTATGCTGTCTAGATAAGATTTTAAAGAGTTGATAGCCTCTGTCTTCAGGCACTTTCAGAAAAAATATCACGGTACTCTTAATTTAATGCCTGTCTGCATGGTTTGAATCAATAGATTCAAGAGATTTAATTTCCAGCTTCATAGAAATTTGGTGGCAGGCTTATGGGCTTTTGTTTTCCTCATTTGTGGATGGGGTGTGTGTGTGTGGTGTGTGTGTGTGTGTGTGTGTGTGTGAAATGGTAAAGCTGTATTGGTGGCAAAACTATGGAAAGAGAAAATCATGATTTGTCAGAGTATCCAAGAACTAATAAAAGAGAAAGTTCAACTTTTTGGTTAAAGAGGCTGGAGAAGAAAGCCTGGAAAATGTGGGATACTTTTTGCCCTTCTTTTGAATTTAAATAGAGATTATATTCAGGAAATCATGCTGTTGACATATTGATTATCCTGTTATACTTTTCCAGTTGCTCAAGGCACATATTTTGGGGTTATCCTTTCAGATCTATGACTCTTGCATCCCACATTTGATCTGTCAGCACATCCTATCCACCAGCTTCAAAATATATCCAGCACCTCACCGCTGTCCTGCCTACACAGCTCCTGTCCTGGTCTTTGTCACCATCATCTGTTGCCCGTATGATTGCACTAGCCTTCTGGAAGAGTTCTGCTTCCATCTGTCCTTGCTTCCATATAGTTTGTTCATCATGCAGCACTAGAGCTAATCCTTTGAAAGTTAAGTCAGATCCTGTCAGTTCTCTGCAACCTTGTGACTGTATCACCTCTCATTCGGAATAAAATTTAAAATTCTTAACCAGTGAGCTCAGCTATCACCGTCCACCTGCTATGTCTTTGATTTCATATTCTGACATTTTAGCCATTATTCCTTTGGTCACGTCAGCTCATTGCTCTTGTGTGAACCTACTGAGCATGTCCTTGGTTCAGTATTTTCTACTTACTGTTTCCTCTGGCTGGAATGTACTTTTGTTCCATTCCTACATCGTTTCTTCTCTCATTTCCTTATGATCTCTGGTCAGTTTCCTCATCAATGGTGTCATTTAAGGTTACCATCATTAAAGCACTTCATACACTAACACTCCTTACTCTATCTTCACCTGACTGTATTTTTCTGCGTTGTCTATATTACCACACGACATGTGTTGTTTCCTTATTGTTCATCTGCCCCGGTTAGAGTGCAAGCTCGAGGACTTGGTTTATCTTGTTCACTGCCAAGAACAGTGCTTGTAACAGAGATCCTAGCACATAGTAGGCATGTGACAGATGCTTGCTAAATATGTGAAAGTAAAAGTATGTGTGAGCAAGCTTTCTTGTGTGTTGTAGCAGTCAACATTGACCAAGAAATGGTAAGCTTTTCATTATATCTCTGTCATCCCTGGGTGTTGATGTTAAAATTGGTAAGTTTTCTAATTATAAACATACAGGTAAACATCTTATGGATTGTTGCTCTCCTATTTTTCTCTTTTTCTTTTGTGGCATATATGGGGCAGGCGGGTATTTAAAAATTGTGACAGTGTTGGGAAAATGGTCAATGCAATAGAAAGTAGGATAATCCATTTAGATAATACCTCTTGAATCTGCCTGACCACGTTTTAGGTACTATATCTAAAGCTTTTCTAAATCAAAGCATCAAAGATCTCCTAACATTTCTAATGATGTAACATTTTCAATGATAAAAAATTGACACTTGACCACAAAGTACAGTATTTTTCCTATGATGAAAAATACATGCAGGAAAATACAGAAAATTATGGGTTAAAAATTAACTGCCTGTGTAAACAGTTATGTCCAGGACCTCTTGACTGTTTTGGTTCCCATGTGAAGTGATCATTATCCTCTGTTAAAGCACTCCGAGAGAGAGAGAGACAGACAGACAGACAGACACCACATTCCAGAACAGGGAGAATTGGAGGCATTTACTGTGGAGAATTGAAGGTGTTTATTGTGTTCTGCCCATAAGAATTGGCTAAATGATGGAGAGCAATGTAACTTAAGTTTACTGAAGCACAGAAACAGAATCTTAAAACACTGAATTTTGTAGTATGTTCTCTGGCAGTGTGTTTGCTCATGAAACATCACATCACTAAAGAAGAGGAGTATATAAATCTGGGAGAGGATTTAATAAAATGAGTAGAAATATTTCGCCTTTGAACCATGTTTATATTTTACCGTTGACTTCTTAGAAGATTGTTTCCACAAGTGTTGATGTAAACATGTATCTCTCTGTGCTAGTTGGTAACCCAAGCCCTATATAACCTAAAGTGATAGCTATGAAGCTAAATTAATTAATCAATTAATTTTTAAAGATTTTAATTTATTGATTCATGAAATACATAGTCAGACATAGGCAGAAGGAGAAGCAGGCTCCCCACAGGGAGCCCCGATGTGGGATTTGATCTCTGGACTGGGATCATGCCCTGAGCCAAAGGCAGATGCTCAACCACTGAACCACCCAGGCGTCCCTGAAGCTAAACTTATAAATAAATTAAAAACATGACAGACTCAGGACAATACTGTTGATACACTGATAACAAAGAATCCTCACCAGAAAATTTTGTTGGAGATCCCATCAAGCGTATATGTGTTCGTAGTAGAGTTGCCAGGCATTGCACAGTAGTTGAATAACTAGCAATTTGGTTATTTCCATTTATTAATATAAAGTTTTAATAATCTTTTGATAGTTCCCTTTTTTCTTTATAGAGTAGCACGTAGTCACTGGTGAAAAGAACAAAGGCTATGACCTTGGCCACCAGAATCAAGTGAAGGGCTTAGGGTTTGGGGGTGAATTTTCCAGCTGAGGACATTTTTGAGAATAACTACTCTCACTCTGAGGAAGCATGGAGATGCTTTTGTCCATTTACCTTCGTTTTTGCTTTGTCCTCCCTTAGCCTGAGTTATGCCAAAGCCTCCTTTCCAGGACATCCCTTTAATTCCCTTTTTATTCCAGACTAACCAATCACTTCATTCCTCAGGGTTGCATCTATTGCCAATAAAAGACCAAAAAAACAAAAACAAAAAACAAAACCCAAACTAAACCAAAACAAAAAAAACCCCACATAAAACAAAAAACAAATCCGGAAATTTGCATGAAGATAAAAATCTCAGGCAAATTCTGAGAAAGGACCTGAATGGAGAAGGAATCCCCCTCCTAATATGGAGAGTCCTAAAAAGAAAGGATTCTGGTTTCTAATTCTAGACAGGGAACATTTTTATTTATTCCTTTTGTTCTGTTTTTAATAAATATATATTTGGACCTTAGATTTGTATAGCTATACTCAATTTTTATAGGACTCCCAATAATATTATATTTCTATTCTTTTATGGATAAAAGAAGGCATACATGAGTAAGGGTACATATGTAGATAAATATGAATTTGTGTGCATATGTATATTAATACACACAAGACATATCAAGGATGTATATATACACCTTAATTCATGTGTGTTTTACTTATCCATATATGAAGAATTCTATATACATATTTTACATATAAATTGTTATATAATACTGTCCTCTATAATAAGTGATAGATCCAGAACAGAGCACCGTTCCATGAACTCTGAAGTCAGTTGTTAGAAAAGGATAAAATGTCTCTATTCAAAGGTATTATAAGGGTTAATCCACTTTTGGCCAGTTAGAGTATTTCTTATTTGAGTGATTACATATGTTAAAAAATAACTCACGATATAATTAAATTTGTCATGTTGGTTTATGACAATGTTGTAAAATTAAAAAAAAAAAAACTTGTAAACTGTGTCCTGATGAAATTAATAAACATGTCAGATAAACTGCAATTTAGAAAAGTTACTCTCCTTTCCCTAAAATTGCTGCATCTTGAGCCTAGCTTCTGTATAAGTTTTCACAATGTTCTTTGGTTAATTAGTTATTGTGGTTATTCTGATAATTCCATTAGATATTAACTTTCCTCACTAGTGGATGTGATCTTTGACATTTTTTCTTAAAAATATTTCCAGATTCTTTTTTACTTCTGGATTTCAGGAACTTGGATACTTTAGCAAATTTTCATCTGTATCTGCTTATCTTCCCATGGATTCATTATTTATAAACCAGTTAGCTGTGCTATCACAAAAGTAGGAAGAGCAGTGCCTGGTGCCTCTGTACCTTTGTTTCGAGGTTGTTAATAGGTTTCCTGACTGCCCTTCTATTGGTTACTCTTATGTAGAGATCCCACTCGCTATGTCCATTTCTGTTCAAAGTAGTATTGAGTTTGTGGTCACTGTTTTTATTTTATTTTTTGTCACTTATATTTATTCTGAATTTCATTAGTTTGTGTAGATATTAACTCAAAACCCTTTTTCAGAATGCGTTTGTTTTTCTAAGATTTATTTATTAGAGAGCAAAAGTGCATGAGTTGGGGGAGGAGTAAGTGGAGCAAGAGGAGGGAGAGAGAGAATTCCAAACAGACTCTGAGCTAAGTGGGGAGCTTGACCCAGTGCTTGATCTCAGAACCATGAGATCACAATCTGGGACCACAAGCCAAGAGTCAGATGCTTAACCGACTAGGCCACTCAGCCACCCCTGGAATGCATAAGGTTATGTTGGGAAACTCTCTTTGTATTGATTTATATGTGGACTGGGTTTTAGTTTCAAGTGCACATAGTATCTCTCTCTCACTTTTCTACTGATGTGCCCTTAGAAACGTGTGCAGGGGATGGGTTGACATTCAACTTGCTGAATCTGGGAGATGTTTTTACTAATTTTAAGGAAGCTAGAACTGGAATGAAACTTAGAGTCAATCCCCTGGCTTTGCTACACTTAAAAAGGAAGCATGTCGTTCCCAAGATTTGTGCAGTATGAAAGGAAGGATAGAAGTTGGGATGCTATCCATTTTTGTGTGTGGGTTGCAGCCTTTTGAGACCATGAAAATGTCTCCCACTATATTATATAGTTAATGGCATGATGTTTACAGTGTTTCACAGTGTATGAAAAATGCTTATGCTGAAATTAAGAGAAAAAGGGTGATTTTTTTTTATACAAGTGTGTAAGGGAATAAAAAAATATGTGAAATAAAAGTGCATAGTTAAAATGGTGAAAGAAAAATGTCAGATGTGAACAGTGCTTCCTCGTCAAGTGGAGGAATTAGGGGTGACTTTTCACTACTTAATGTTTCTTTGTACTTATCAAATTTAATAGAAAGCATTTTTTATTTGTGATTTTTTGAGTATGTATCAAAGTGCTAAATAGATGTATTTTTATTTATTTTTAAAGATTTATTTGAGAGAGGGCGAATATGAACGAGCAGGGGAAGGTGCAGAGGGAGAGGAAGAGAAAGAATCTCAAGCAGACTCCCTGTGGAGTGTGGAGCCCTACACTGGGCTCAGTCTCAACAATCCTGAGATCATGACCTGAGCCAAAACCAAGAGTCGGCCACTTAAGGTTCTTTACCACCCAGGTGATCCAAGTTGCTGTTTAAACAAAAGACAAATAGGTGGAAAGGATAAGGGTGTCCCGCTTTTAGCATATGTAATTTCATGTGACATTCTCAACAGTCTTGTGATGTGTGCTTTTATCAACATTATGTGATTAAGAAATGCTCAGGAAAAAAAAAATGGTCAAACTAAGGTAATAGTGCAATGTGTCTGACCCCAAACAGTGTGCTGTTAACATTACACCTTGTTACAAAATCATCTGGATAGAAAGTTTCAAAGGTAGACAGTACTACTAACAGATGCTCATAGAGTAAAAAATTTAAAGACAATTTTGAAATAATTTCTATCTTTTAAAACTTGTGTAGCTTTCCATATGTTTTCTTACTTAGTAAAGTAATATATAAAGAAAAAACAGGTATAATTTGATCTTCAAGATATTAACATTTACAAGTCTCTTGTTTATATTTCTGTTGAGTGTGTGTTGATGTATATTTGTTTATATCTGTATTTGTATATATTTAAAGATTTTGTAGCATTAATCTGAAATATGTACATCAGAAATTTCAATTTAATGCCAGTAGTGACAGAAAGGGAAGCGGTTTTTGAATTATATTAGTTTTATTGTGTGGCAGTACCCATTCAGAAAGGCAGAACTAATTTTAATATAAACAGCAAGAGGTTGAATGAAGGGAAGCAATTATGAAGGTAACAGAAGGATTGGAGGTGCCAAAGGGAGAGAGTTGCTTCCACCAAATCAGAAAGCTGTTACCAGTCAGGGTTGGAGTCCAGCAAAGTGCATTTGCTGCTGAGTTGCTAGAGGGAGGGAGTGCTGCTTCTGTTGCTACTGGTAAATACTGAGTAGTTGGCTCCCAGAGGCCAACGCTGCTAATATTTCTGAAATGGCAAGGCTGGATGCCAGTCACCAGCCATGGTTCTCAGGAAACTGCTGCTTCTGTTAGAAGCAAACAAAAAAATAATAACTTTTTCCACCTGTAAATTTCTAACCAGTGCCTCCATTGGGCAGAATAATTGATTAAAGCATAATGTTGCTAGGAAATGAATAGTTGGAGACATGAGATGCTAGCAAGAAAGGTACATGCACTTCTCTGAAGCACCTCATACATAGTTTATAAGAAGAATGCTATACCAAAAATCTAAATTGTGGTAAATGAGAGAGATCATTAAGCTTTTGGAGTAACATTAAAATCATTTATGGTAATATTGTGGTAGAATTCACATAATTGATTTGTTAGAACGAAGAATGCTATTTTATCAGGATGTATATAATTTTAATGGCCTTTTTAGGATGATTATCAATACTTCTTTAAAACATCTGCTACTTGAAAAGATGGCTTTGGCCCAATTATTGTGAAGGCTGAATTGTTAATCACTTTCAATAGGGACATGGGAGGTGATCTTGGAGGTGCTCCTTACCTTTTACCCCTTATTTCAGCTCACCCATTCATGTAGGCAGCCAGACACCACTACCTTCCTGTCATGTAGGTCATAGATGAATGCCGTTTTTAAAAAAGATTTTATTTATTTATTCATGAGCGACACACACACAAACACACAGAGGCAGAGACGTAGGCAGAGAGAGAGAGAGAGAGAGAGAGAGAGAGAGTCAGTGACATAGGCTGAGGGGGAAGTAGGCTCCTTGTGGGGAGCCTGATGCGGGACTTGATCTCAAGATCTTGGGATCACAACCTGAGCCAAAGGCAGATGCTCAACCACTGAGCCACCCAGATGCCCCCTGACATTTTGTTTTTATTTAACCACCATCTTCCTTCCTTCCTTCCTTCCTTCCTTCCTTCCTTCCTCCCTCCCTCCCTCCCTCCCTCCCTCCCTCCCTCCCTCCCTTCCTTCCTTCCTTCCTCCCCCTCCTCCTTTTCCTTTTCCTTCTTTAGATTTTATTTAATTGAGAGGGGGAGAGAAAAGAGCACGAGTCAGGGGGAGGGGCAGAGGCAAAGGGAGAAGTAGACTCCACTGAGCAGGGAGCCCAATACTGGGCTTGACCCCAGGATCCTAAGATCGCAGCCTGAGCCAAAGGCAGATGCTTAACTGACTGAGCCATCCAGATGCTCCATAACCACCATCATTCTTGATAAAATATAACTTTAACATTCCATTTAATTAATGTGTGCCTAGTATATACCATAGTATTTCTTGAAATGTGGAGTCCTCCTTAGTGGTAGTAGTGAAGATTGTTTTGTATGTAACCAGAAATGCTTGTAGATCATATGTGTGTAATATACATTTATTTGCTTTTCAGTTCTGCTCTAATATTTCTGATTAAAGAAAGAGGATCAGCTCTCAGCATGGTGGTAGTATGCCTTCAGCATCCTTCCAACACTTAACTGGTCTCCCTTTGTGAAAAAGAGAGAAAAGGCTTGGTCTCAGACTGTTTGTTAGAAAGTAGTACCTTGTTAGATTGTAATGGCATGACATTGCTTCTCATTGGGTTTAATTTTATGGCAACTTTCCACTTATATAAAGTATTATTGGGTTTTTATTTAAGTAGCAATATAAAGTTTTAAAAAATAAACTTAATTGAAGAATATTACAATTTAAGTGTACCATATTATGGGTGGTTGGTCCATAATATGGTAAAGTCACAAAGGATGATAGCTCTGTTAATAATTTAAATTTTATAAATGGAAGTACACTTAACTTCCATCTTTCCTTCTTTCTAGTTACTTTGGCAACAAAGAAATTAAGCATAAGAGATAGATTTATCCAGAAGAGTTAGATTAAAATGATCATATTTGTCTACTTTCTTCCCTAAGTAATCTGTATTAAACTTTGAGTTTAACCCAGCAATTAAAAGGTATGATAGTGGGGGATCCCTGGGTGGCTCAGCAGTTTGGCACCTGCCTTCAGCCCCTGGTGTGATCCTGTAGTCCCAGGATCGAGTCCCACATCAGGTTCCCTGCAAGGAGCCTGCTTCTCCCTTTGCCTGTGTTTCTGCCTCTCTCTCTCTCTCTCTCTCTCTCTCTCTCTGCATCTCTCATGAATAGATAAATAAAATCTTAAAAAAAATAAAAGGTATGGTGATTATTGCTTACTGGATTTTTTAAAAACACAATTCTATTAAAATAAGTTTATAGCAAATTTTAACATATTTTGACCAGTTGATGAACAAGAGACAGATACATATCAAAATGTCAATTTATAAGTTTATAATATCCTGTCCTATTCCCAAAAGGGTTTATCTACCTACAGTATAAAATATCAAGGTATAGATAGTATCAGAAAAAAATTTAAAAATAGCAATTAGAATAGGAATAAAAAGAATGGTAGAGTTGAGGCACCTGGGTGGCTCAGCCAGTGAAGCATCTGAGTCTTGATTTTGGCCCCGGTTATTATCTGAGGGTCATGGGATGGAGCCCTGCATGGAGCTCCACCTTCAGTGGGGCTCTCCTCCCTCTCCCCCTGCGCCTTCTCCTGCTTCTCTCCCTGCTCCCAAGCATGCATGCAGGCGCACTCTCTCTCTCCCTTACTTAAATAAATAAATCTTAAAAAAAAAAAAAAAAAGAATGTCAGAGTCAAGAAAAGAGAGGAAGTACTTCTTTTGCCCCTTCACTGCTGCTTTTCTCTTCAGTGGGTTCTACCTATATGTAGATAGTTCATACCATTACTGAACAAGGGTTATTACTGGTCCTGGATCTCACCTGTAACTTGTAATTCTAGGTAAAAAATAGGCTGTATTATCTTTGACAAGGACTTAACCCCAGAATTTCCAAGTCAATTTTGAATATAAGGAAGATTAAAAATTAAATTACAATGTAGTTTATGAAGATTGAGGTTAGGATTGATTAGCTCTCTAACCACAATTTTACCTTCTCCTCCAGAATGCCCTACGTAACACTCTGATCAGTCTGGTTCATTATTAAATTTAGTTTGATTTCTTTGGATTTTTAAAAATTGTTAGTACTTTCTGTATTCTAATTTCCTTTTACTTTGAGTTTACATTATTAGAACATTTACTCCAAGTTTCAAGCTTGCAATTAGGTATTATTTAGTTAAAAAGCCTAGTAAGATATCAACACACTTTAAGAGAATACATTCTATACTGTGATGATGCCGAAGGTCACTTCCTGAGCTGTTGTAGCATTGCTGGTGGCGTCTGGAAATAAAGTACGACTTGCTCTTGTCTTCAGCCAGACCTTTTGAGACTAAATATGAAAATATTTTGCAGGTAATTTAAGTTGCAGGCATTAAATTGTTACAGTACAAAGAACAATAGACCAGGAGTCGAAAGAATTTTAGATTGTCAGTGGCGGAACTGGAGATACATGTCTGATCTCCATGTTTCCATTTCTTCATCTGCATAATGAAAAGAATTGTTTTTTCCTTTTTTATGTTGGTGTGCTACTTACAGTGTCATACTAATTATGTTGATAAGTAATCTGTACATATTTTTAAACTCTACGTAAATATATCTTGCTCAATCAAATCTTTTCTTAATGCTATATGCCTTATATCTGCACTACAAAGATAAACAATTAGGGAATTGGAAACATCACATATTCTGAAAGATTACTAGCTTTATTCTTGATTTTACGTGAGAGTTGTTTTGGTACTCACCCAGAGTATTTTGGAATATTGTAATTTCTAATTACAAAAGTAATATGTATTCACTGAGGAAAATGCAGAAAGGCATCATGAAGGGGACAAAGCATCATGTTTCATTCCACTCTTCAAGGCTGGACACGGTTAATATTCTGTCTTAATTTCTTTCATCTTGTGTGTTGTATGTCTATTTGTGTATGTGTGAATATGTGTAATTTTCATTTGAGGCTCTTTTGATTTTATAAAATGCAGGCCATACTGTATAAAGAGTATACACATTTTTATATCAGTTTTCCTTTTTTTTTCTGAAAAGCAGAACTATTTTAAATTTGTTTCTGCCTAGTTTAGATGTCAGTGGTATTACCCCTGCTATTGTTATGTTCATTGGTTATTTGATGTCATTGTTATCATTCTGTACTTGCCACTAGATGGCTCTAGTCCTGGAGTGACTATTTCCTAAAAGCCAGCCCTGTATTAATTATGTGTAAATGATGAAAAATTTTATTGACTTTCTTGGCACTATATTAAAAATACACAAATATAATTGCATAATAATTTGTTGAAGTAAGGCTTGTGATATTTTAAATGGTTTTTTGGTAGCTCCTCAAATATATATATATTTGTATATTTTAATATACAAATATATATTATATTTGTAATATAGTATATTACATATATGGTATATTATATGTAATATACTTCAAATAGAGATTATAGGTACTTGGACAGCAATGTATTCACTTAATGAGGTTCACTGCCAACTGATAAACCAATACATGAAATGTTTTTCCAGGTTTTGCTTTTTAAATCTGTATAATATTGAGTATATCATCGTTTCATCTACTAATCAGCTAATTTTTAGACTAATTTTCCCTTCTGTCCTTCATTATAGGGACAGGATAGTTCTGGGCCCGTAAGACATACTATGTATAAGTAAGATTTTATTTTGGATGTTTACATTGGTAAGATGTTTCACACTGAGTTGAATCATAATTACTTTCAAAGCTCATTTGTTTTTGTCCCGGGCTTAGGGCCTGTACAGGCTTAGGGCCATGGCAGGATAGTGTGTGATGCAAATTTTCTTTCTCCTTGAACAATGACAGCAGGGCTAGAAATGAATGATCAGTTGAATGAAATGAGGCTCATGGACAGAGAAATTAGTTTCTCATGTATGAATAAGTTCCAGTCTCTGAAAGGTTTATCAAAGCCTTCCAGACATGCCTAACTAATCACTATCAAACCTTATCTTACAGAGAGGAAATACCATATTTTAGGGAAAACGTTCTCACCATGTTCTGAACATATTAGGTACTCTATATCACTAAGCAAATCTCATTTTTATGAATTAAGAAGCAGATAATAACATATGAGACATATAAAACAACCCTAAAAGGAAAGCAGAAGCATAGCCACGACATACAGGTTTGTTGTGCATAACTGTTACTTTTGTGTTTTTAGGTTCATGATACCCTATTTATTTTTATATTTTAGAAATTTGAAGTTACATATAGCTTGTTAAAATTCTGGGCATTTTTCTTAATCAAACCTTCCTTTCTATGGATAAAAGTCAGTGAAATTGGAAATTGCTCTACATGGTTCCTTCTCTTTATTGGTGTGACATTTTCCATTTCTGCAGTGTGTTCCAAGAACAGAATAGCCCTTATGCAAGGTCATTAAGTTGTAGCATTACACATGCTTGCACCTGTCACGTGATTGCGTTGTTGATTCTCTGATAGAACGAGCTCTCCAAGTGAAGTAACTCACAGGTTCTAGAATGTTAAATATTTTAAGTACTTTTATTTATAATTTTTTAAAATGGCAACATGTCCTGCATAAAATAAAAAAAAAAAAAGAAGTTGAAAGTTCTGGAGATGGATAAAATGGGGAAAGCAGATAGGGACAAATGGTTCTTCTTAGAATTTGAGAGGCTATATCTAAAGGAATGTTCCAGAAGAAGAAAGTATTATAAATAACATAAATATGTGCCAAAAATATTACTCATTTTAGGCCTCTCTTTTTGAGGTTTTGAATCAATAGGAAATTGTGTTTAAATGGAAGTTGTGTAGAGGCCATTGCTGAGTGTGAAGAGCCAATGAACTAAGTCAGCAGGTTAAAACCTGACCCTCTGGCCCATTTATTTTTCTCTTTTCTGTCTCTTGAAAAGCATGCTCCCTAGAGATCTATCGAAATAGTCACTGGGAGTCCTGAGGCCCCACCCTTTGTCCAGTACACTGAACCTTGTTATGCAACGTGGACGTTGTTCCCATTCCAATGCCTGACAGCCAAACTCTTAGAAGTTTGCAAAGAAACAGGATGCTCTGTGAGGCATGAACACTTTTCATTGACGTGTAGGATCTATGAATGAAACTATTTTTTATTAGATGAACAAGTGAGTTTTTATTTTCATTTAAATTTTATAAAGCATATCAATGTCCTTCTCCCCCCGCCCCCGCAAACTCTAATAATTAAGAATTCTTGATAAACAGGTAGCAAAATTCTCATGTGTTTAATAAGATGAACAGGGTGGTGGAAGAGAGGAACAGGTGCCAACTGATGACCCATCTAGGGTGCCGTGAGTTGCATTTATGTGACTATAGTGTGATATAATAAATGGCCATGGGTAAGACTTGGAATCTGAATGCTTTTTAAAAAATTTCAGGGTAGCCTTGAAATATTTTAAGATGAAATTATGACTGGTACATTATTTTAAAATGTCTCACAGTAAGACATTTACTCAGTTTTTGTGTTTCTAGCTTTGTTTTTGTGTAGTTAATGTTCTAGACAAATCCAATCTGAATATAGAAATTACTTAATCTACTAACAATTGCCTGATTGTGGCTGCATGTGCGACTGATGAAGTTTGAGTTTCAAGATAGGATATTTCTTCTTCTTTTAACCATTGCTACCTGCTTGAGTTCCTAAAGGGAACTTGTCTTTCTTTATTACCTGTTTTTAGTTTGAATGGTAAAATGAAATCTTATACATGTGCTTCCCATCTTATGGTTATGAGGGGGAAAAAAATAGTCCTGGAACTCTAGAGTTCAAAATTTGCAGAAATAGCACAAATTTTAATAGCTTTTTGGAGACTTTTTTTGTTTTTCTCATTGTTGGGTGGCCTTTGTTAAATAGGCCTTCCAAAGTTTTTTCTTTGTTGTGGAACTACTTGATCTGTGTATTATTTTAATAAGTACACTCAATTTTTATCTAATTAGTAGTAAAAGAAGACAGCTGTGAAACATAAATTCTAAGTTATTGGTTGTTTTCATCTTCTAGAAAATTTGATTTGAGAAATAGTGGATAGACTTAATTAAAACAGTCAATTATAAATATGTGAAATATCTGGAGATTCTTTCAGGAAAGAGATTTGTGTAATGCCACTCTTGTTTGTGTATCTAGGAGTCTTTAATTTTGAAGTTAATTATAAAGGGGTGCCTGGGCGGCTTAGTGGGTAAAGTGTCGGCCTTTGGAGCAGGTCATAATCCTGGAGTCATGGGATTGAACCCCACATAGGGGCTCCCTGGTAGGTGGGAAGTTTGCTTCTACTCCTCTCTCTCCCTCTGCCCCTCTCTCTGCTCCTTTTCTCTTTCTTTCTCACTCTTTCTCAAATAAATAAATAAAGTCTTAAAAAAAAAAAAAAGAAACATTATAAAGGTAGGTTAGTCCAGTCCCTTTTTAAATCAGTGAGGACACACAGGCCCGCAAAGCTTTGCATGATAATTTCATGTGTTTTTGCCTGGTAGTTTTTCCATTACCCTGTAACCCTAGATGCTATAGCACGAAATATTTTATAAAAAAAGAATTATTACTCTTGATTATGTGAAAAAAATTTAAATCTCTCTCTTTAAAATTATCTTTTCTGTGTGTATATTTTTCAAAGAACATTGAAAATACATCTTCTGGCATTTTGTACTAGGTTTTGGACTTTATTCCTATTATTATTAGGGCATCCACTTTAATTGGAATGTTTGAGCCAATTAAACAATGAAATATTAGTTGATAGATACGAACTTTTCTTCAAACACTCATTTAAATTAATAACAGGACTCCCTTTTATGGCCAACTTTGTGATTTTATTCTTTAAGCTCAAGCAAAATAAATTTTATTTAGATCTTAGTATTTTTTAATTTTTAAAAAAGATTTTATTTATTTATTTTTGAGAGACACAGAGAGCAAGGCAGAGACATAGGCAAAGGGAGAAAGAATCAGGCTCCTTTCAGGGAGCCTGATGTGCGATTCGATCCTAGGACTCTGGGATCACAAATCGAAGGCAGATGCTCAACCACTGAGCCACCCAGGTTCCTCTCTTGTTTTTGATTTTAAAATAGCAGCATTGTTCTACCAGAATGGAACTCTGTTCATAAATTCATTATGGTATTTATTTTTCCATTTGCAAGTGGTTTTGTGAGTATTCCCCTTTATACTCTGGGCTGTTACAGAATTGTTGCTTTATTTTATTTTATTTTATTTTTTATTATTTTTAAAGATTTTATTTATTTATTCAGGAGAGGCAGAGAGAGGCAGAGACATAGGCAGAGGGAGAAGCAGGCTCCATGCAGGGAGCCTGATGTGGGACTCGATCCCAAGTCTCCAGGATCAGGGCCTGAGCTGAAGGTGACCCTAAACCTCTGAGCCACCTGCGCTGCCTGCTTTATTTTATTTTGGTGACATTTTGCATATTATGTGTTTTGCATTTATATTTGTTGCTTATTATCATTAGTATTTTGATTGCAGGTGAAAAAGGCAGGTGTTTAAGTTCTGTATTAACCTCTGGTCTGAGCAAGTTACTTAATTTTTGGATCTAATTTTGTCATCTGTAAAGTTGCCCTGATAGTGTGGACCTATAATATTGATTGCAAATATGGAGTGACATGCCTGGTGTGGCATAAGAAACTTAGTAAATTTGTGCTAATAGTAGTTAATGTAAAGGAGCAAGAGCCAAGTCCAACTATACCAACAGCAAAGTCACCTGATGTTTCAGGTTGCATTGATAATCTCGTCCTGTCTTTCCCCTTGCATCATTATGCAGCTTCAGGTATGCCAGATTTAAGATAATTATTTCACTGTTGTTGTTATGACTTTTAACCCTACTACTGTTGAGAGGAATTAGAAACTAACACTTAAGGAGTGTTTGTTCACTGTATGTTAGTGGTGGATTGGCAAGCACCGTCATTAGATTTTGTAGAACTTCTTTACACAAAGGATGGACTAACCACAAGTACTCTTTCAGAGCTTCAGATGTCTTTTCTGGCAGGAGTTGTTTTGTTTCATGACCTTAGGGAAGAGGTTACCTAAGCTTATTTTGTACACTGTTAGGCTGCCACTTTGTCACTAACTGTATCGTTAATGTGGTCTAATTATTTGAGCCCTCATAATTCCACACTGAACTGGGAAGTAAAGTCCAAAGCCCTGGAGCTCTTGGGCTCTTCTCTGCCTTTCAGAACCTGGTGATGGCAACCTTGAAAATGATTAATCATGAAGTATGAGAAGGCAGAGATCACGGCATACCGTTCTCATTGTTATTGATTTATTTTTTTGGCAGATTTGGAGATCTGTTTGTTCATATTTAACCTTGAGAGGCTTCCAAGCCATTCTTTAAGCCCCGAAGTGACTGAAATTTTCAGATTTTCCTAGCAACTCTAGTAATCAGTATCCTTCTAGTTGCCTGGGTGTGGCATCCAGGCTTCATTTTGTTGCCTGCCCTCCAAACTTCATTTCTTACTTTCAGTATATTGTAATGTCCTGTCCATTTTGTAAGTGCCAACTCTTCTCCATTCCGGCAACCTTGGCTAATCTTCATTATCTCCCACTGACTGTCTGTCACAGTCTTCGGTTTCTAGCCTCTCCCCACCGAAAGTCTGTTTTACACATTGCCTTTACACTTTCCTGAAGCATACGTCTGCAGTGTTCTTACTCAACACAGAAACCGATGGACTCTTTCTGAATTTGATAAATTAAATCAAGTGCTATGTCATTGATGATAATTATTTAGGAACTACATTAGTTTAAAAACACCTCCAATTGCCTTTCAGCAAACACAGGTGCTTCTGTATGTCTTTATAGGATGTTACATATTGAATAAAATCTAGAGAAGCATAATGTTTTTTGGCACAACACATTTTTGATGACATCTGAAATATAATATATGAGGGAAGTAGGGAAATTGTAAGTTTAGGAAGTAAAAACAGTAAATTATTTAACACAGGTTAAATTGTAGTTGTAAGTTAACAAGTAAATTCTAGGTTAAAGGGCAGTGTGGAGAATGAAGGCAGACAAGAAAGAAACTCCCATGGTGGAACTGCTCTTCTATGGATTTTCAGGGAACTCTAAATGGCATTCTCTGTTAGACATGACTGGAAAGTTGTGTTGTGTTCTTTTCTAAATTTGCTTCCATTTCCACTTCTTGGAAATCCTATCTTGAGTTTAAACTCTTAGTCTTGGCAGCAAGTTTTTGGGTATGACACCAAAAGCACAAGAAACAAAAGCAAAAATAAAAAAGCAGAATTACATTAAACAAAAAACACTTCTATGCAGTGAGAGAAAATGAAAAGTCATTGTATGGAATTGGAGAAAATGTTTGCAAATTATAGATCTGATATGGGGTTATATCCAAAATAGATAAACAGCTTTCATAGCAAAAAAAAAAAAAAAAAAAAGCTGAAAACCCCCCAAACATTACAATTTAAAAAAGTGGCAGGGGGACTGAGTAGACATTTTTTTCCAAAGGAGACATGTAGATGCTGAACAGACATATGAAAAAGGTATGCAACCTTACCTAATCATCAGGGAAATGCAATCAAAACCACAATGAGATAGCAACTTCATACTTATTAGAATGGCTGTCCCCAAAGGGAAAGAAATAAATGTTGGCAAAAATGTGGGGAAAAGGGCACAGTTTACTGTTGGGAATCTAAATTAGTACAGCTACCAGGGAAAATGGTACAGAAGTTTTTCAGATTAGTATAAAAATAGAACTGCCATCTGATTTACCAATCACATTTTTATGTCTATCCCAAGGAAATGAAATCAGGATCTTGAAGAGAGATCTGTACTCCTGTGTTCATTGCAATTGAAGCGTTATTCCCAATATCCAAGATATGGAAACAACCTGTGTATCTGTCTATAGATGAATGGATAACGAAGGTGTCTGTGTGTGTGTGTGTGTGTGTGTGTGTTTGTGTACACATACATACAATGGAATATTATTCAGCCATGAGAAAGAAGGGCATCCTGCCATTTGTGACAACATGGTTGGATGTGAGAGTCTTATGGTCAGTGAAATAAGTCATATAGAGAGGTACAAATGCTATGTGATATCATTTATATGTATAATCTAAAAAAGTCAAACTCATGGAAAGATAATAGCATAGGGGTTGCCAGTGCCTGGGGAATGGGAGAAATGGGGAGATGTCCATCAAATAATACAAAGTTCCAGTTATAAGATAAATAAGTTCTGGAGATGTAATGCACATCATGGTGATTATAGTTAACAGCATACTATATTAAATACTTGAAAGTTGCTAAGAGGGTAGATTTATATGTTCTCAACACAAAAAGGAAATAGTATTTATATGGGGTAATGGAGGTATTAAATAATGTTAATCATTTCACAATATATCTGTATCAAATCAACATGTATATCTTAAACTCACAAAATATTTTATTGTCAGTTATATATCAACCCTGGAGAAAAATCTCTTTCCTGGTTTTATTTGTTCTACGCATGTTAAGAAAACTTAGGTTTCTTGCATAGTAGTAATCAGGATCTTCCATTATTTTTCTTAACTTTTGGCTTAGCCTTTTTTAGAAAATGAAATATACCAAAGCTTTGTCTAATGAGGGAAATAAGTTTGTTCATGGACCTTATGGCACGAAATGGAAGTTTTTAGATTAGAGATAGAAAACAGGTTTCATTCTGAGTGTTTCTACTTGAGTTGAATGCAAGGTTAAGAATGGCTCTGAGGCTGTATCTTAGCTCAGTGGAAAAGAGGGAAGAATGAATGAAGAATGAGTTGCCTGCCACACGTTTAGGGAGAGAATGGTGTCATACATGCTTTCTCTGATATTAGGTATGACCACTGTTATTAGTGATTTGAATCTAGAGTCATCTGATGACAAGCCTCAAATTATTAAATAGCTAATATGTATTGCCTCTTATAACAGTATATAAGTAAGCAGGAAAGTATGGTATAATTTACAAGATTTTTTCACTTAAAGTATTTTGTGATAGGAGTTGTGGGCAATGTTGGTATGTTCTCATGGAAGAGGTAGAGAGGAGAGTCTTCTCCTTAAGTCAAACCAGTAACCTCTGTTACCTGAATTTGTAGGCATGAGCCTTAGCTGGTCATCACAATCATTCTGAAACTTTTGAAATGCAGTTCTGTAGACTGAATTGTGTTCCCCAAAATTCACATGTTGAAGCCCTAACCCCCAAATGAGGCCTTTAGAAAGTAGGGTTAGAGAGTACAATGAGGGCACCTCCCTTCCCCTACAATGTAGGGACACAATGACAAGGCAGCCATCTGCGGCCCAAGGAAAAACCTCTCACTGGAAATCAACCATGCTGACACCTTGGTGTTGGATTTCTAGTCTCCAGAACTATGAGACAGTGAATTTCCATTATGTAGGCCACCCAGTCTATAATATTTTATAATGGCAGCTTAAACAAATGTGTAGCTAAAGGAGAGAATCATTGGCTTAAATGAATGCCCTTTTCCTCTGTGCTTTCGTTCTGTAAATCCTAGTTTCTGGGGCTAGAGTCTGATGATACCGTCTCTTCTCACTGGGTTTTGCCTTTCCACATTCAGAGCTTCATTGCTATTATTTGGTAAGTGGCATATCCAGTTTCAAAACCCATCTTTTTTCTATTGCCTCAAGTTCTTGACCACTTAAAATCTCAGAGCCAGGGACACCTGGGTGGCTCAGTCAGTTGGGCATCTGCCTTTAGCTCAGGTCATGATCCCGGGGTCTTGGGATGGAGCCCTTTGTCGGGCTCCCTGCTCATTGGGGAGCCTGCTTCCCCCTCTGCCTCTCCCTCAAACTCTTGCTTGGTCGCTCCTTCTCAAATAAATAAAATCTTAAAGAAAAAGTAAAATTCCAGTATCAGGACTGAACAAATAAAAAGCACATGCATTTTCTAGTTTTATGGATTCTGGGTAAATTAGTATTATTTATCCAAAAGTGCATATTTCAAAGAAAGAATGAATTTTAGATTTTATACCAAAATAATATTTGCTATATGATCTTGTTCAAGTCCATTTTTCTGATCTTTTTATTCAGAAAATATTCATGGAATATCTTTTACATGACTGTCAGCTGCTATATTTGGTACTTGAAATGGAAAAGGTGATATTTAGAATAAATATATATATTAAATATGCATTATACATATATTAAATATATATTAACCAGTGTGGCACTGGCACAGTTAGTTGGAAAGGATGGGGACCATAAACAGTATTTATATTCAAACTGGGGAATATTGACCCAAATGTAAAACTGAAAGAAAAGATACATCTCTCCCACATTAAGAGAGCATTGTTTTTTATAGGGTTACATTAGAATGTGTGCCAGTATAACTTAGGTGATGTTTGGGTACCACCCCAGAGATTCTCATTCATTGACCAGAATCGGGGTTTAGGACTCTGCATTTTTAACATATTTCCTGGGAGAATGGATAAGAACAGACAACTAGGAAGGGATTCTTCAGTTGTTGCATTAAGTAATTCAGTGTGTAACAAACTGCAGTCAGCCCTCTTTTTTTCTTCTGTGTCTTTCAGGGTCTTTAGTGGAAAATCTCTGCCACCTGATAGTTGACCTCTTTGGGATCAGTTTTAAGGAGGGTTATAGTTTCTGTAGATTCTTGAAACTTCTGCTCTTCCCTTCATACCCACTGCAATCCCAATCAGTATGAAATTCTGGAAACTGGAAGAGAGAGAGAGACACCAATTTTTTTTCATTTCTTCTCAAGACACAACTAACTATTCATTTAGATATAAGATCCTACACTCTTCAGTTGCTTAACCTCACTCTCAATTTAGCCATCTCTCTGGGATTTGATTAATGAAAATGACCACATTATCACAGCTCCAACTCCTCTTAAGAACTAGATCTCAAAAAAAACAAAAACAAAAAACAAAAACAAAAAACCAAAACCAAACAAAAAAAAGCCAACCAGTAAATAGCTAGTGACTCTTCATCCGAAGAAGAATAAAGAACAGTTTAAAGTATAAGTCTTATCAGGGTTTCTTCTGAAATCTTTGGAATGTCTAGCTTTTAGTCTTTTTTGAGGAAATTTTTAAATTTGGCTTGGATTAAACAGAGTTTAGGGGCACATAAGCATCTTACTATCTAAAGATATTAGAGTGTATATTTTCAGATTTACATTTTAAATAAATTGAGTACTTACCAACATGGTACATCTTTTAAATGTGTTGCAGTTAACATATTATAAATGACACTCAGTGCGAGCTTGTTATGTGTGATCTTACATGTGAGATCTATAACTTTTTCAGCAATCAATAATGAACAATCCAAATAGGAAGGTGGATCTTATAAATGGTATCTAATCTGTTATTAAACAGTCCTGGTGAGTTGTATCATTGAACTTTTGTAGATTAAAAACTTTTAATTACGAATATTGTGCATATGGAATGAATCTATGTGCTATAAGTACAGTTTGAAGAATAATAAACACATATTTCACTGGTCAGCTTAAGAAATAGATCATTACTTTATAGCTCGCTGGAAGCCCAACCCTGATCCCATATTACTCTTTTCCTTAGTTAATCCATATTGTGAGTTTTGTAAAAATAATTGTCTTGCTTTTCTTTATTATATTAATCCTTTAAAAATATGTTTTTGTTTGTCTATTTTTGAATGTTATAACAGTAGAAACACACAGTATTTTTCTGATTTGCTTTTTTCATCCCATCTCTTTGATTCAACAATGTTGATCTCTTTCTCTATAGTTCATTCATTTCCCCACTGTATATTCATTCATTGTATGAAGGTATGGTGACATAACATATTTATCCATTGTAGTGTTGATGGGCTTTTGGATTGTTTGCAGTATTTTTAGAATATTACTGTCTAAAAGTATTTTAGTTCTGCACACTAACAAATCTGATGGGAATGAAATGAAATTTATGGTGTTTTTTTATTGTCATGTTAATCATTACTAGTGAAGTTGTATCTCTTCTCATATATTTAGGAGGCATCCATGAAGTGGCCTTTTGTGTTTTTTTGCCCACTTTATTATAAATGGTTTGTTTTTGGATTATATCATAAGATTTCTTTATAGATTTTGGATACATATCTTTTGCCAATTTGTATGTTGTAGCTATTTTTTTTCTTAGTATTTTCTTGAATTGTCATTCTCCTTACAATTATTTTGGTGACAAAATTTTTTAGAGTTTAATATAGGTATACTAATTTCCTGTGGCTTCTAAAACAAATTGCCACAAACTCAGAGGCATAAAACAACACATATTTATTCTTCTATTATACTGGGGGTCAGAAGTATGAAGTCAGTTTCACTGGTGGAAAGTCAAGGTTTCAGCAGGCCTTGATCCCTCCAGAGATTCTAGGGGAAAATTCTTTTTCTTTCCTTTTCTATTGTCTAGAGTTGCATTCTTTGCATTCCTTGGCTTTTGGCCTCTTCCTCCCTCAACAAAGCCAGCAGCTTAGTGTCTTGTTTTAGTCCTCATATTGCCTTCTGCCTCTGTTGTTTTTAGATTTTTCTCTGACTCCCTCATAAAGGATCTTTGTGATGACATTAAGGCTACCCAGATAATCCAGATAATCTCACCTTCTCAACATCCTTAATCACATCTGCATGGTTCCCTATTGCCATATAGGGTAGCATTCACAGGTTCCAGCGATTGGGAAGTGATAGTTTTGGGCCATTATTCACAGCAGATAAACGTTTTTTTTTTTTTTTCCTCTTCTCTTCTTCCTTCCTTCCCTTCCTCCCTCTCTTTCTCTCTTTTTTCTTTTTCTCTTTCTTTCTCTTTCCCCTTTTCTTCCTTTCTTTTTTTTGGTGTAGATAGGAGGGTGCTCTGATTATTGAATCTTTACAGACCAGAATAGTTGAATGATTTGTTAATCAATCTCTTTAGATCCCTTTGATCAAAAATGGATGAAAGCAGTCTGTTCTTTAATGATGAAAGTTTCCCTTTCCTATCTACCTTTTATGTTAAATATAGGGAAAAATATATAATGTATATATACTACACAGGCCTAATTCAGAGGTATTGAAGGTTCAGTTCCAGACCACTGCAGTAAAGCAAGTCCAATGATTTTTTTTTTTTTTTGGATTTCTAGTACATATAAAAGTTGTGTTTATGCTATAGTATAGCCCATTAAGTGTGTCTAAATAGACATACCATTATGTCTAAAAAAGTACATACCTTAATTTAAAAATATTTTATTGCTAAAAAATGTTATCTGAGCTTTCAGTGAGTTGTAATCACTGATCACAGATCACCATAACAAATATATTAATAGTAAAGAAGTTTGAAATATTGTGAGAATTACTAAGACATGATACAGAGACTCAAAGTGAGCAAATCCTGGTAAAAAACATGGTACAGATAGACTTGCTTGATGCAGGGCTACCACCAACCTCCAGTTTGTTAAAAATGTAATATCTATGTAGCACAGTAAGGCAAAGTACATAGTACAATGAGGTATGGCTGTATATCTTTTCAAATTCCTGGGCTCCTCTACTCTCTCCTACATTGAAATCAGTAAATGTCCAAATTCTTGGCTCAGTATCCTCAGTGAGATCACACTTATTTTTTCTCAGTGAGTTCTGTTCTATGGTAAAATATCAAGAGTAAGAAAAAGGTTGCAACCTCTGTGCCTAATTAAATAATATATTCTCTTTCTGCATGCTTGGTATGTAATGAACAAAAGAAATGCTTTGCTTTTGTGTATTTGGAAATGGGGATTTCAGTGGGCTGAAGACACAGGCTATACAGGCTCAACTCCTAATGAATAAACTGAAAAACAGATGCTTTTGAACTATTCCTGGGGATACAAGAGGCTGGTGCTAGATAATCATGGAAGTAGAAACAGGAATGGAGTGAGTCAGAGCCAATAAACCATAGGCACAAGAACTGTTTGAATGCTTTGGTTTGTATTTTAGTTTATGGTAGATGACCTAGAGCTTAAAATCAGGTGGCTTTCTTAAATCTTTTTGCCTTAATCACTTTTATTTTATATAATGTATTCTTTCCTTTGAGATATAAAATAAAGATTTTGTTCTTCTAATTTTTATTCTTATTTTGAGGATTGTGGCAATATTTAGAAAAATACTAGGACAGCATTGCCATTATCAAGTAAAATACTGATGTCACAAATTTAATATTAATCTATAATGTCCTTAGGCTGAGAAAAAGATAAATACCTTGATAATATCTATGTCACATGGTAAAGGGGAAACAAGGTACATGTATTTCATGTTACATAATATTTAATTTAATGGTATTTGAGTTTTGTGAGATGGATTTGATATTGTGATCCTAATAAGTGGAGATTGTCAACTCATCTGTGTTTGGAATATAAAAATAATTCAAGCATGCAAGGATGGTTCAACATCTGCAAATCCTCCATATGACACAACACATTAAAATGAATAAAAATCATATAATCATCTCAATATGTGAAGAGCAGAAAAAGCATTTGACAAAACTGAATATCTGTAATAAAAACTATTAATAAAGTAGAAATGAGGAAACATACCTCAACATACTCAAAGTCACATATAACAAGCCCATAGATAACATTAGACAGAGTGGTGAAAAGCTGAAAGCTTTCCTCTAAGATTAGGAATAAGACAAGGATGTCCACTCTTGTCACTTTTATTTAACACAGTATTGGAAGTGTTAGCCACAGCAATTAGGTAAGAAAAAAATAAAAGACATCCAAATTGGAAAGGAAGAACTGAAGCCATCACTATTTGCAGGTGGCATCATGTTAAATATAGAAAATTCTAAAGAGCCCATTAAAAAAACTGTTAGGACTAATAAATTCAGTAAAGTTGCACGATACAAAATCAGTACCCAAAAATCTGTTGCATATCTTTACACTATCAATGAACTATGTATTAATAGTTCAAAAATGCATTTACAGTTGCATCAAAAATAATAAAATACCTAGGAATAATTTTAACACAGGAGGTAAAGATCTGTATTTTGAAAACTGCCAGACATTAATGAAATTGAAGAAGACACAGATGGAAATATGTTCTCTGCTTATATTTTAGAAGAATCAATGTTGTTAAAATATCCAAACACCCAAAGCAATCTATACATTCAGTATGATCTCTCTAAAATACTCCAAAGGAGTTTTTCGAAGAAATAGAACGAGGAATTCTAAAATATATATGGAACCACAGACACATGCAAATAGCCAAAGTAACCTTGAGAAAGAAGAACAAAACTGGAGCCATCATGCTCTCTGATCTCAGATTACGTTACAATGCTATCGTAATTAAAACTGTATGGTATTGGCATGAAAACAGAAACATGGATCAATGGAACAGAATAGAAAGCTCAAAACAAACGTATGCATATATGATCAATTAATTTACAATAAAGGAACAAAGATTATATAATGGGGAAAGGACAGTGTCTTTGGTAAATTTTTTTGGGAAAACTGAACAGCCACATGCAAAAAAAGAGACTTAACCATTATCTTACACCATAAACCAAAATTAACTCAAAGTGGATTAAAGACTTAAATATAAGACCTGAAACCATTAAACTATAAGAAAACATAGGAAATAAGTTTCTTGATATAAATCTTGGTGATGATTATTTTTAATATGACACTAAAGACAAAAGCAACAAGAGCAACAAAAGCAAACATAAATGGGGACTCCATCAAACCAAAAAGCTGCACAGCAAAAGAAACAGCCAACAAAATGAAAAGGCAATGTACTGAAGGGCAGAAAATATTTACAAACTAAATCTAATAAGGGGTTAATATTCATAATATATAAAGAACTGATATAACTCAACAAAAACACAATTCAATTAAAAAATGAGCAGAAGATCTGATGGACATTTTTTTTTCCAAGGAAGATTTACAGATGGCCAACAGGTACATGAAAAGATGGTCATCATTAATTATCAGGGAAATGAAGAAACTACTAGAGATAGTACCTCACACCTTTTAGAATGACTATTCTAGAAAAGGCATGAAATAAGTGTTGATGAAGATGTAGACAAAAGGAAACCTTTGTGTGCTGTTGGTGGGAATGTAGACTGGTACAACTACTATGGAAAATAGTAGGGAGTTTTCTCACAAAACTAAAAATTTTATCAGTACCACAAGATCGAGCAGTTCTACTTCTGGTTATTTATCTGAAGTTAACAAAAACACTAACTCAAAAAGATATCTGTACCCAGTGTTCAGCAGCACTATTTATAATAGCCAAGATATGGAAACAACTCAAGCGTCCATCAGTAGATGAATGGATAAAGAAGTTGTGGTGTATATGTACAATGGGATATTATTCAGCCATAAAGAGAATTAAATCTTGCTATTTTTGACAACATGGGTGGACTTAGAGGGTTTATGCCAAGTGAAGGAAAAAGACAAATACCATATGATCTCATATGTGGAATCCAAAGGGAAAAAAGAGACTCATGGAACAAATTGTTGGTTGACAGAAGCAAGGGGTGGAGAAGTGGGACAAATAAAATTAAGGGAAAAAAATGCAATCTAGCTGTATTTTTTATCATGTATGTGTGTATCTATATAAAGTTTGTATTTATTTATTTGTATTCATTGTAAGTTTTGAAGATCTACCTAGGAGGTTCCCAGCAGTGAGCTAAGCACTGTACAGTATTGAAGAACAATGAAGAAGGCCAAATCTTACAGTGTTGGGCTAGGGAAGATGTATGTTAATAAAAAATATAAAGAAATAAAGAAAAGCAATCATAAGTTGGCTAAGGATATGAAAGTTAGGGGAAAATAATCTTTAGGAATCAACTGGCCCTACAGTATTTAAAACACAAAGTTTGTTTGTTTGTTTATTTATTTATTTATTTATTTATTTATCAATCAAGATTTTATTTATTTGAGAGGGAAATAGAGTGAGAGCACAAGAGCAGAGGGCAAGAGAAGCAGACTTCCCACTGAGCAGGGAGCCCAATGCAGGCCTCGATCCCAGGATCCTGATCTGAGCTAAAGGCAGATGCTTAACTGACTGAGCCACCTAGGTGCCCCAAGTTTGTATATTTATATATACCAGTAATGTTATTACTTACGAATTATGTGCCATAATCCTTATATTGTGTTATACCAAACACACCTTCCCTCCGGAGATCCCATGCTTAAAACATTTGCAACCATATTACTGCTTATATAAATAGATAAAATATATATAATGAGGCAATGTATAAGTTAAAAAATATGTGTTAAAGGAAAAGAAAAGGTATAAAAATGGGGCCAGAAGTGAGACTTGTAACAATAAGAAGAACATTAACAAATACTATCCGAGTCTTAATTTTCTGTGGGTAGCTTAAATTTGCTCTAAACTTCTTGGTAGCAACTATGAGAAACAAGACCCCACAGATGATTGATTCATAATGTTTATTAAATGAAAGCATACTGATGACTGAGGAGAAACTACTTTTGACCCTATATGTGTTTTTAGGGGCTTGGGTAAAAAAACAAATAATCATATGAAACTTTCAAAAAGCATTCAGAGAAACTTGACGGAGTGTGGGGAGTCATTCAATATCTCTGCCCTGAGAACAATGAGAACTTAAAGCAGATTTCCTGGCACTAGTCTGTCTTGATCACTGCCTGCGCTGTTCCACCTTGTGGCATCATATATCCTATGAACCTACTATAGCAGAATATAGTTGGTATTGAAGGATAATTCAGTCTATGTGATTATCTAAATTATCCAAGAAGGATAGACTATGAATCTCTTGAACATATGCTTGGTCTGTGGGGATTCAAACCAATGCCTTGGGGTTTAGATGAAAAGTCCTTCCCCAAAGAGCAGAAAGATATGTCAACAAGATTATAACCCTTGGCAAATTCCATCAAATTGTTTTGAATCTGTGGGCTAAAATTGTCAGTACTTATTAAACTACACACTGAAAATTATCAAGACTATAATTGCTGAATGTCCCACATATTCCTTTCTGCCATTAGCAATAAAGTGACAGCTGAACTGTTTTTTTTTTTTTTTTTGGTGTAACAGGGTCATCATTAGTTATGAGTAAAAAAAATAAAAATAAAAATAAAGAAAATTGCTTTGTTTCCAAATAATACTGTCCGAGAATTTAGTGCAGGTGAGTCAGACCTTCATTCATATACTCACTGCTAAGCTACATTTTGAGGATATTCCTTTCTCCAGTGTAGTACACTTAGTATTAATCACCAGTAGAATTCAAAAAAGGAAAGTCATTCTCTTGACATTTTCAAGGATTTCAAAGTCCAGGGGAAATCTTTTGGAGCAAAAAAAAAAAACACTACACTTTTGATTAGGGATAGCCTGTGAAATCTGGAGCTGCTATAATAAAATTCTAAGTTAAATATTTCACCATCAATACATACCTCTTTCCTCCAGTTTTTTAAAAAAGAATAGCAAAAATCCCCAAGCACACAACTTCCCCCCACCCCCGCAAAACAACAAAACTATGTGCTAGCAGATTTATGCCCCTGATTATCACACAGTTTGCAAGTAAGTTATTACAATCTTCCAGCTTCTGATCAGAAATAATGTACTCATGCTCCATTGTTAAACAAATGCTTTATTTTTACCAAGTCATAAGGAACAGCACTGTGAGCTGATGTGCAAATGAAGGCTACAAGTCAAAAAGAAGAATTTATTAGCTAGATAAAGGAGAGATGAAAAGAACTCTGAGTTTCTGCTAAAATCTCAAACGTAAAACAAGCAAGGGTGTCTTCCTGCTGACTTGAGCATGGAGTTAGAGAAGTAGAGCAGAAGGCATGCAGAAGCATGATTTTGAGAATTACAGAGACATACCTGATTCCTAAAAATTAGAAAATACAGAGACTCCCTTGATAACACATTCTCTCCAGGGCTATCAGTTTATTGGTATGTTCTTCAACAGAATTAAGTTTAAGACAGAGGAAATCTCATGACTGAGTTTATGGTAAAACAGGAAGAAAAGAAAAATCATTGATTTCATGTGTGTGATTCATACGTTAGCCAGACAACAGAGGCCTCCTATCTTTTGGTTAAAATTCATGTATCCTTCCAAGCATTATTTTTGACTTGAATAGAAGGCAGTTAAGTTTTTCCCCCACCAATTCCCTTATCTGGAATTGAACTTTTGAGCATATTAAGATTCAGAAGCTTCAGTGAGGCATGCTGGGTATTTTTTCCCCCAACTTTGTATTCAGAAAATGTTAAACATACAGAAAAGTTGCGAGAAATTTACATTGAACACCCATGTGCATACCAGCTAGATTCTATCATTAACATTTTATACTATTTTCTTAATCACATATTTGTCCATCTCTCCAACAATTTATCAATTTACCAGGGCATCTAAATTTTTTGATGCATTTCAAAGTATTTGCAGACAGGGGTGCATTTCCCTGAAATCTATCAGCATGTGTATCATTAAGTAGGATTCAGTGTGTATTTACAGCTAGTTATGTCTTAACTAGTTATGTCTTAACTAGTGCCCAAGCTGTTTGGTTAAAAGAGTACTTAAGGGAGAAGAAGCTGTCAAAAAACAAAACAAAACAAAACAAAACAAAAACCAGTTGAGGTTTGGCCAGAAAGCAGCAGTTTTTATCTTGGATCAATCAGAGCTTTCAATTATTCCTACCATGCTAAGCGCTTTAGGAATACTATTTATTTTGATGCAACAACCCTATAAATTTGTGTTGCTATCTTCGTGCTCCTCATAAGGAAATGTAGTTTTGTAGAGATTAAGTCATTTGTCTCAGGTGTACGGCAAGGCTGGAATTCATATCCATGTGTGTTGAACTTTAATGTGTGTGTGTGTTTTTTTTTAAAGATTTTACTTATTTATTAATGAGAGACACACAGAGGCAGAGACACAGGCAGAGGGAGAAGCAGGCTCCCTGCAAGGAGCCTGATGTGGGACTCGATCCCAGGACCCTGGAAGCATGCCCTGAGCTGGAGACAGATGCTCAACTGCTGAGCCACCCAGGCATCCCAACGTGTGGGTATTTTTAAAATGTGTAGAAATAGCACTATTCTCAAGTTGCACATCCATTTCTTTTATTTGTAGATGATATTAAAGCATTTGATATTAAGTAAAAGCTTGTATTAATGTTAAAACTTGATCATCTCTTAGAGGGGTTATTTCTAGTATAAAATTTATTGTTCAGAATTATACTCAATTTCTAATATCTTAATGTTCCCTCTTGAGTTGGTATAGATACCAGTGAGTAAAAATACTATGACTGCTTTGAAAAAATATTCAAAATTTGAGGTTAGGATTGATGAGTTAAATTATCATAACTATTAATTTAATATCCCCCTTTCTAGCCATAAATACTCCTAAGGGAAACACTACTCATAAAACTGGAAAAAAATAATAATGCCTCTTTTTTAGATCATTAAGTTTTGTTGCCAGCACTTCCTTTATTTGACACTGAGGTTAAAGCAGAGGAGGAACAATGTAATTTCCACTGAGAGAATTCATTTCATATGTAAGCAAGTAGCTTTGTTTCATTGAATTCTAGCAAAGAGGCTTCTGAAACTGTAGCCCTTTTTTTGTCTAGTTCTTAACACATGAATATATAATTATGATTATTGAGCTAATGTTTCTTGAGCATGTTATGAATTAAGGTGCCAAATAGAGTAATAGCAACTAAATCCTACTGATCCCATACACCATTGAGTAACCCAAAAGCCTCATTTAAAAATATTTTGCCAAGAACAGACCGACATGTATAATATTTTTAGTGCATTTGTAGGGAACACATATTCCTTCATTCTCAACCCTTCTCTGCCTTCAAGCCTATGTGCTTATCATGATTTATAATCCTGCAGAGAATTATGTATCCTTCCATATGTAACTCAGCAAGCTAAAGTTGTAAAGAGAGTGAAAAATTTGTATATTTTAAAGTAATTAAAATATTCTTGATCTAAAGAAACACCATTATATGTAAGAGGAAGAAACCTGGTAATATTTCTTTTTCTCTGTCATTGGGTATGTTAGTGTTGGGAGTGAGACCCTTAAATAGCAACTGAATCTTTGCTGAAAAACACTTTAGTGCCCCCCCCCCCCCTTCCTTTATAACCACCAAAAATGGAGCTTGAAAAGTCTCTTCATGATTCATAGGCTCCAACAGCTTGCCTTTCTCTTTTGTCACTGGAGTAAGCAGTTCTCTCCAGATCTGATCTTCTGCCAGAAGCCACAAATTTGGCTTCTTGAAATCTCGGAAGTACTTGTTTCTCAAATAATTAATTAAAAACAAATAAATAAAATGTGTAAAGCTTTAGGGTTCTGCAGATGACTCATACTCTTCTAAAATAGTCTGTCAACAATTGTAATATTAATAATAATAATTGTAAGAGAGGGATGATTAACTTTAGGAATTGTTCATGTAAATTTTTATTTTAAAGTGCTCTTAGGAATAAGGATGGTTTATTCCCATTGACAGCTTGGTCCATGTGGAATAAACAGGGGAGCTATGTTGGAAGGCACCCTGCTAAATTAAACGAAGCAAGGATTCCAAAGAGGATACTTTGAAAATAAATAGAGTGGTAGCTATGACTGATCATAGCAACACCCCAGGGACCGACCATTTGTGTTTTATATACCTTCATCAGATAAAGCTGGAAATACCTAAGTTGTATCACATAATTAAGAAGTGCTGGATACAGAGCCCCTAACTCTACCCACTATACATATTGCCTTCATTGAGCCCCCGATGACTATTACTTGTGTGTGTGTGTCTTTAGTACCTAGCATGATGCTTGACATTCAGTACAAGCTCAGTAAACATTGAATGTAATCCACAAAATTAAGAATTGTCTGTAAATGTAATTATGTAAATATTTATTGTAATTGAATAATTTCCAGGAAGTAGTACTTTTCATGAAATATACTACCTATTTTGAAATAGGGTTTAAATGATATTCCTCCTTTGTAATCACAACAAATATTAATGGAATAATTACATACTTCAAAATCCTTATAAACATTAGGAAAATGCTAGTATTTTATGGAATATATTGCAAGATTTTCAATACTAATGTAAAAAGTTCCTCTTTTGTTATGAATCTCAAATCATTTTCAAGTCAGTATTTTGGCATATGCATTTTTGCCTAGGTTTTTGGACAGTTGAAAAGTCTTCCAGCCTTCTGAATTTTCTCATGCATTTTCCTCCCCATCTTAATAAAAGAACTGAAGTGATTATGCCTAATTTAAAAATGTTTACATGTGACATCTTCAGCCTTTATTAAACAAATTTCTCATGGCCCGTATCTATACCTTTTCTTAGAAAAGTGGCACTTTGTTGGGACTGACTTAGGATTTTTCGGGTAGTGCTTTGATACTTCTCAGGAGTAACAGCTGACATAGGGTGTCTGTTACTTCTAAATACTCTTGCCTCTCACAATGTTTTTAGTCATTCTCTTAAAAGGTAACTGATATAGTTAATAGAAGTTGAGAAACAGTGAATAAATTGCTTGTCCTTTATATGAAGTGTATCAAATGGGTACTGATGGACTCCTCTCTTTTTATGGGTATAACGTGATCATACTGTCGCCAAGAGACCTTTTCACCACTCTTCCTTATTGACCAGTGCCAAAGTTCATATACCTTTCTACATAAATTCCTTTCAGTTTATTCTCCTGTGATATATATACCATGACACATCTTGCATCTCTGCTGCTGAGGGCCAGAATCGTAAAGTTACCCTGGGTTTGGAGTTAAAAGGAAGTTAAGGAAAAAAGAGTCTCACTGCAGAAAAATAGTTTAGTTGTTCATAATATTATCCAAATCTTGGTCCTTTGAGCTTATGATCAAACATGAACACATTTATAAAGTGTTTTCCTGGGGCCAGGATGGCAACAACTGTTGTTGGAAAGTGATTCAGATTACACTGAGGACACTTGGATCAGAGACTTCTGCAGCTGGAATTACTTAGAAGTTTCTCACCATTGCTTGAAATCTTTTTGCTTGTTGGACATTGTATAATAAAATCTTCAGTTAATTTCCAGTGGACCAGTGCTGATGTAGCCAAGAAGCTGGCAGATATACAAGAGATCAAAATGGAGAAAGGTAGACTATCTAAACCTGAAGTCCCTAAATGATCACAAGGCTTAGTCTGTCAAGATTTCTTCATCATTTCCTTAGTCCTTTTCATCACTGTTGACAAAAGCGAATGTCTCAGGAAAATCTGTCTTTTTTGCTATGAGGATGGCAATGAAGAGGAATTCATCTGCCCATAAAGTTTTTGCTCTTTCCTTCTGGCCTCATTTAACAGCAGTGAGGCCAAGTTCCCCACTATCTCTGAGGAGAATGTGCAGAGTTTGAGTCGTCATGAGGATGTGTCATGCCAAGGAATAGGAGGGATTTGGCAATTAGTGTTACTGCTACAAAATGCCACAGTTAATTATAAAAAATTAGAGAGTAAAATGCCAAGTCAAAGCAATAGAATATCTTCTTGCTTATATGATGTTTGTTAGCTCTGTAACAGAGGCCATCTGCCTTCAAGGTGTTTATCATTATTTTCTTCTTAATCAGTCACATAGAATAGCATCCGGGACTTAAAAAAAAATTATTCTCATTATTGGATGAGCCACTATATGCACTAGGCATTTTACAACTTAACACGATCAGTTACATCTTCTGAAAGTGTTATTTCTTAAAGAAATAAGAGTATTTGCAAAATTAATAGATAATCTTATTAAATACCTTGATTAATTGCAAGTTTATTAGAAATAAATTTCTTTGACTTGGTCTATTGATGATTTTCATTTCATGGAAAAAGTTTTCCTTTAATGTTTGCTTTGGATTAAATAACTTCCCCCTCCTCCCCCTTTTTAAAGCAATCATTTGCCCAGAAGCTATTTCATTTAGCTTAAAACCATAGGAGGACAGTAAAGAGAAAAATATATGTGAATAACATTTCGACCATGTTCTCATAAAGATAAATTATAGAGGGAGAAGCTAAATAAACAAAACTAACCAAACAAAACTAGCACTGACAATGAAGACAGAACACCATTAAAATTCTGAAATGAAACCATAGGAGAAATTCTCTTCACTGACTTCCTCTATTTTTTTTAATTGAAGTATAGTTAACATGAAGTGTTATATTAATTTAAGATGTACAATATAGTGATTCAGCAATTCTATATGTTACTTATTGCTCATCATGATAAGTGTACTCTTAATCCCCATTATCTGTTTTACCTATCTCCCCACCCACTTCCCTTCTCGCAACACCAGTTTGTTCCCAGTACTTATGAGTCTATGTTTTGTCTTTTTTCTTTTGTTTGTTTTGTTTCTTAAAGTCCACTTGAGAGTGAAATCGTTTGGCATTTGTCTTTCTGTAACTTATTTCACTTAGCATAATACCCTCTAGGTCCATCCATTTGGGTACAGTGGAAACTTCTTTTTCTTTTCCTTTCTTTTCCTTTCTTTTCTTTTCTTTTTTCTTTTTTTTTTTTGGTGGCTGAGTAATATTTATATATACACACTAAACTTCTTCATCAGAATGAATACTGGGATTGCTTCTGTATCTTGGCTATTGAAAATAATGTGCAATATCTAGGGGTGTTTGAATTAGTGTTTGCATTTTCTTTGGGTAAATACTGAGTGGAAGATCATAATGGCAATTCTATTTTTAATTTTTTTGAGGAGCTCCATTGTGTTTTCCACAGTGGCTGCATCGATTTGCCTTCCTACTAACAGTGCATGAGTGTTCCTTCTTCTCTACATCATCACCACATTTGTCATTTCTTGTGGTTTTGATTTTAGACATTTTGACACATGTGAGGTGGTATCTCACTGTAGGGTTTATTTGCATTTCCCTGATAATGAGTGATATTGATCATATTTTTGTGTGTCTCTTGGCCATATGTATGTCTTCTTTGCTTCTTTGAAAAACTGTCTATTCAAGTGCTCTCCCCATTTTTAAATTAGATTATTTGTGGGTTTTTTTTGTGTTGAATTTGTGGTTTATAAATTTTAGATATCAACTCCTTATTAGATGTATCATTTGCAAACTTCTCCCATTCAGTAGGTTGCCTTTTTGTTTTTTTGATGTTTCTTTTGCTGTGAAAAAGGTTTTTTTGGGGGTATAGTCCTAATAGTTTATCTTTGCTTTTGTTTCCCATGCCAGAGGAGACATAGCTAGAAAAAAGTTTTTATGGCTGATGTTCACTGACTTCATCTTAACTAGCTTACCAACTGAGTAGCGCTGCCCAGGCTCTGTTGAAAATACCAATTCGTGTTTGTCAATTGTATTTGATCCCAAACTTACACATACTGCTCCATCAATTGTATTTGTTTTCACTTTTACTTACTAGTGTAGTAATTACATAAATTAGTTAAAACGTATTTAGATATATTTAAATATCTGCTATTTAAACATAAACAGAAAACAATTGTTTTTGTTTTTATGGAAACTTGGTTAAATGCTTTCTTTGGAAGACTTGATGAAGGCCAAGTATATTTAACATATGTTGTTACTTGTAGGTAATAGAATTATGAAATATTTGGAAAACTGTCAAGATCAAACAACTTGGCTATATTACGGATGTTTAGGTTATCTTCCCTTTAAAACTGACATGGAGTACCACGTAGGATACCTTGTAAGGTTTTGTCCTTCACAGGTAGATTGGTGAATGAATGTGTGGATGATGAATATTTCAAGTTAAAATCAAATGCTTATGATAAGTACATTTAATTTATTTAAATGATTCTCTGCTCTATATGCCTCAACTGCATTTACTGAATTTTTGTTAACCCACTACCAGTCCTGGTCACCTGGATCACCTGGATGGGACTTTTGCCATAATAAATCTAAGTGTCACCAAATCTGGGACATCCTGGGACCTAATCTGTGAATTGTATGTAAAGAAACACAATGAAGCAGCCTCCCTCATTCACCCCCAAATACATGCATACATACAAGAAGCATTTTAATCATTACTTGTATCATATTGAGACATTAAAATAAATCCCACTTACTGCTTGCAGCATCTCTTCTTAAATCACCCAAACTCTACCCAGCTTCTTGGCTTACAAAATTCACTCAGAATCTCCAGGGAAGTGACCTGGTAAATATATATTTTTAACAAGCTCTCAAAATGACTTTTCTCTGGCAAGCATGAAAAGCACAATGTTATTTCTTTTTTTTTGCTTTGACTCTTAAGGCTACATAATTGAATACTTAACTGGAAGATGAAAAATATTTTGTTAATTTCATGACTAAAAATATACATTACACACCTACGATCTTTTCTCTGCACTCTAAAAAGAAAAAAAAAAACCTGATGTAGAAAAATGTTCTTAATTTATACAGAAACAAATATTTTTGTTCCAAAATAACCAGAAAGCTGTGGCATAGAGAGATTCTATTTCTATAGGAATGTATTTTCTTGAAAGAGCAGTTACTCAGGAGCATGTGGGAAAGAAGTAACCAAGTACAGCTTGAGGACAAAAAAACTTCTAGGAGAAGCAAAGCCCATTCTGGCACCCCAAGTTGATAAATGCAAAGCACTAGAACCAGTAATACATAATCAGGCTGGCCTGGATATAATGCACATTAAAATAAAAGTTGTTTCTCAAAGGACAAAATTGGAGCTAAGAGTGTCTGACTGTTTCAGAGATAAGCGCTTCTCAACTTTGAGTGTAAAAGGAGAAGCTGCTGTTTATGTAAAAGAATCTGTGTAAAAGCCATATGGAGCTGTTGCTAATAAATATCCATTTAATCAAATGTCACTATGTTTTTTAATGTTTTGTAGTTTGATGCAGAGAATGTACTTTTATTTCTTCAACAGCTGTTCTTTTTAAATGGGTGCAGCTGTACTACAGATTTAATTGGCAACAATTGCTTAATTTTTAGTCCGTTGCTTCCAGTCTTTCAAAAGCAATGCTTCATGTTCTGTGGAAGGGGAAGGCTTGATTTATTTTTCCTAGAAAGTGCAAAGTACAGTATGAAGTAGGAATTAGGCAAGTAAGAGTTTCTGCTTAAGGTTTTTTTTTTCCCCCCAATATGAAACTGCTATTTCTTATCTTTATAGCGCTGCTTTCCATAGACATCCTTTTCAGATCACATTCACAAAGATTTCATGCCTGGTCATTGGTCTTTATCTCAAAACTCCTCAAACCCTGTAAGTTAAAACAGATTCTGGCGAATGACCTGAACATGAGGGGGAAAATGACACCCATTAATTTTGAAAGTTATCTGCTTGGAGAATAACCCAGTATCATGTATTCGTTGCTTGAATTAGAAATGTGACTTTTCAATATATAAAGATACTTGCATCTTGAAGTGTTTGATGGGATTAAAATGGGAAGCATATGTCCTCTCCTATTTCCTTCGATTACTTTTTTGTTTCTACTATAATATTGAAAAATCATTCTGATTCAGTTGCTATGGAGAATTCATCCTTTTGCATGCCTTGCAGTTCAGTTTCTTTTCAAACTTAGAGAAAAGGTCAGAGGAAAGGTATTAATGGTACAGTGTCTATTATGAGTTTCAACATTCACTTCTCAAGGCCTTTCATCTTCCAAATAGGACTCTGAGTGCAGAATATTGGATAGATAGGAAAATAACTCGATTTCCAAAATGTGTGACACTGAATTTTCATACAAGTCTTATGTAGAGAGCTCTGAATGTATAGGTCTGCTGAATTAAACCTCCTTGGGTATCTGTGTCTTTACTCTTCACATACCCACTTGACTCCAAGTTTAGCTCTGAGTCTAAGTTATGCTTTCTTTATAGAGTATTTTCAAAGATCTTTTTGTGTGTTAGAGTCTTGTAAAAGGTTGCCTAGATGCTTCTTAATTTCTTTATACAGTAAGCAATGCAGCCAGAATTCTGCAATAAATGTGAATTTATACTCCCCCACCCCACACTCATAGTTATCTAGTTATTGCCCAGACCTAAAGCAACGACTGGCTAGTTGCTATGATTACCTCCAGGCTTTGTATAACTCAGAAGTATCCTGTGATTAGTGCAAGTGGCAGACTATGTAACTCAGTAGTAGAGTCTGTTCTAATTTTTATAAAATATTTTGTTTAGCATTTTAAGTTTTCCTTGTTAAACCATCACCTGGTCTTGAGAAACTGAGGTAGAGCCTTGTACATTCCCCCAAATCAGTGAAAGTTTTCTTTATAGTTTCCAATCTTCTGGGGTAAGGGAAAACTTTTTAGCTTTACCTCTTCTGACCTCTGCAAGAAAGTGGTTTCTCTGTATAATTCAATGTGCTTGTTCTTTCTCACTTTAATATTATTATCTGTTAATGGATAATGAATTCCATTAAGTTTAATAAACATTTCAGAAACCTTATGATTTAATTTTGTTTTAACTCCTTGCCTTGTCTTGAACCTTTTGTTCCTTATTCCATTGTCCCATTTTAATTTTTTATGTCTAAGATAAAACATAAATTTTGAAATATTTTTGATATTTAAACATAAGGCAGTAAAATGTGAAACAACTAATGTTAATGGAACATTGTTAATAATTAATGTACAGTGACCAAAACAGTTAATTGCAATTTATATTTTAAAAATGACTGTGAACTGCCCTCAGAGAGTTCTTAATTTTTCCTTTTTCCTGCTGTGTGTGTGTGTGTGTGTGTGTGTGTGTGTGTGTTAATAGAGGGTGAGTTGAAGAGAAGGGAATGGGTCAAGAAAATCCTTTGGTCAATTGTTATTAATGGGTTTAAGGAAGAGCAAAGATTCAGCATTTTATATTGAGATAATAAGTAGCATGTGAAGTTAGACAATGAAATGTCAATTCTTGGATTAATTTGGTGGGACTGCTGTCACAAAACACCGACTGAATGGCTTAAAGAACAGAAATGTATTCTTTCGTAGTTCTTCTTTTCTTTCTTCTTTAAATAATTTATTTATTAGAGAGCACACTCATGTGTGCACTATTGAGGCGGGGCAGAGGAGAGGAATTCCAGCAGATTCCCCCCCTGAGCGCAGAGCCCAACACAGGGCTTGATCTCTGGAGCTGGATCCAGAGATCATAACCGGAGTCAAAACCAAAAGAGTTGGTTGCCCAACTGTCTGAGCCACCCAGTGCCCCTGTCTCACAGTTCTGGAGGGTAGAAGTCCAAGATGAAGGTATCAGCAGGGTTGGTCCCCTTCTGACAGTTCAAGGAAGCATCTGTTCTGTGCTGCTCTCCTAACTTCTGGTGGTCTCTGACATTCCTTGGTGTGAGGATAGCATTCTCCTTGTGTCTTCACATCATCTTCACTCTGTACATGTCTGTCCCTGTGTCCAGATTTCCCTTTCCTTATAAATATGTATTCATACTGGATTAGGGCCTATACTGATGATCATGTCTTAAACTGGTCATCTGCAAAGACCCTTTTTGCAAATAATGTCACATTCACAGGATCTGGGGGTTTAACACTTCAATAGCTTTTGGGGGAGGGGCGCACAATTCAACCCATGACAGTTCTTACAAGGAACATTGGCTTGTTCCTTGGTGATTAATTTTTAATAAATTTTCAGAGTATATTTTACTTTTATTCTGAACAGGATGCGACAAAAAGTCCACTCAAATATGTAGATTTATTTAGTGGAAAATGGACAGATATTTCCTAATGATACATAGTGGAATTGCTAAGTTTTTTGTCCCTTATGTGCTGATATTGGTATCAGCAATGAAAACCAAAGAATTGTGAGGACTCACCTGTCTGCATTTGCAAAGGAATGAGTGTTTTTAAAACCTATGATATTTACTTCCCTTTGTGCACTTACTTTGCCTTTAAGTATTATTACCTATTACTATAGTAATTTCAGTACTGTTGTGTTACCTTATGGCAGATGACAGAGTGCAAAGATTTATTTTTTTCTAAGTTAGTAAAAACACTTTGAAGAAATTAAGATGAACCCTTGGAAGAGCTGAGGAGATTGTGGCTTTAATGACCAGATTGAGTCCTACCTCACTAATGCTCGGGTATGACTACTGGCAGTTTTATTGATATTTCATTGTTAATTCATCAATTTATAAATGAAAAAATGATTGGCATAGTGTTTTAGAAACTGGCTCTTCGGGGTGCCTGGGTGGCTCAGACTGTTAAACATCTAATTCTTGATTTTGGCCCAGGTCATAGGTAGTGAGATTGAGTCCCAAGTTGGGCTCTGTCCTCAGCATGGAATCTGCTTAAGATTCTCTCCTCCTCCTTCTGCCTGCCCCCCCCCCACTCGTGTTCTCTCTCTCTCTCTCTCTCTCTCTCTCTCTCTCTCTAAAATAAATAAATAAATAAACAAACAAATAAATAAATAAATAAATAAATACTGGTTCCTTTTGAGTGGGTCACCTGATGACAGCTTTTAAAAACATGTGTTTGGGAGTAAATATGTGTGTAGAAACTCTCAGAGGATTACTTTAGCTGTTTTTTCTTTTTTTTTTTTTTCATGATATTCTTTCTAATTACTGAAGTAACTCATTATTATTAAATAAATTTCAGAAAATATCAAAAAGTATATGGGAGGAAGTACTTGAAATCCAACCACAATGTAATTTTAAATCTTACTGATTTATGTTATGTGTCTATGAGTGTGTGTATGTGCACATGCCTATGTGTAGATCTGAAGGATAATTTTTGTTAGGAAAGTAAGTCATGACTCATACAAAAATAAAATGAATATAAATATTTAATTAGCTGACTAACAAGGGAACTGATAAGATGTTACATCTGATTCAAAGGAGAAATCAAAGCATTACACATTTATAGTCAGGGAATGATAAAATGAATTTTAAGAAGATGCAAAACTGCTCAGTATCCACAGGGCAAGAATCAATTGCATTCCAGTGGACATGGCATATATTTATGATGATCAGAGTTTTGACAATAATTTGCATTGCTATCAGTTTTCGGTTACTTATGGATTTGTAAAATGGTTCAATGAATTTGAAAACCAGAGAAAACTAGAAAGCATGAGCGGGTCAGGACACCCACGAATGTAGCCTGTGTTGTTTTTGCCCATTTTAGTCTTTCACAAATTTTCTGTGTAGCTTATGTTAATGCTTATATTTTACTTTCATCAATTGTAATTGTACTTTTACATTTTTTCTACCCAAAATGAATATAACTGACACTGTTACTCTCCACACAGTTATCTGTGAGCATTATGAAGTGCATAAAAACAGGGAAGCAAAAATAAAAACACTCCTACCTTTTGTTCTCTTTACTCTGGAAGGGGGCAAAAATATTACTCCTTCACTCTTCTTCTGTCACCCGTTCCCTCTTTCATATACTCCGCTTCCCTTCCCCTGCCGACACACATATACACACATACAACCTGGTCAGTTCACTCCTGATTCTGGAGCTTGGAGTTTTTCTTGCTTCAGTTGGTGATGCCAGTTATACCATCTGAGTAATGCATGCAAGAATGTTATTGAGTGTTGGCACACAAGAATTCTTAACATTTTCCTTTAAAGCCTCTATTTAACTACTAAAGAGCGATGCCAAAGCAGTCTGATCTTTGCTCACCTTTTGAAAAATTCATCCTAATTGTTATTTCCATGAGCTATATCTCTTTTTAAAAGAGCAGACTTTTAAGAGAAATAGCTTCTTTAGCATCGAGTGCGAAGGGTTATTCCCAGTGCTTAATCACATTATTTTGTACAAAGTATCTAAAGTCAAGGTGATATGACAGTTTATATTTTAGTAAATGGTTTTAACTACTAATTCTTCCAGAACGAATCAGTTCTTTGGGAACCATTGAAGAATTCTTTTCCAAATACAGTATTCTAAATTCAGTTACATACTCTGAATCTGAATGTGGCTATCTAAAAATGAACTCATTTTCTGTTTGCCCTAAGAACAGATGATTTCTTTTGGTCATTTCTTTCCTTTATTAAGGATTTTTGTGTATCATTTTCATTTGAGTGCCCAGGGAAAAGAAAAATGTATTCATTTTTGTCCTTTTGAGAAATTATAAAAAATTTTTACTGAAAAAAAGCTAAAGCTGTAACTTAGCGAGTCTGAGCAAGCTTGGCAGTCAGCCCCTCACAGTGTGAGCAAGCCTCCATGTGGGCATGAAAAATGATGGCCATCCTTGTGCCAGAGACTTATCACCATCTTGATCCAAAAATGTTGTATGGGGCACAAGTAAACTACTATAGACATGAAAATACGGCAATCATTTGTTTTGTCCTATGTATACTCCATATAATTATATGAAAGTTTGGTAAGTCAATATGTAGCTCTCTACCAATCCTTATAGGTGAAGGGAAATGATTTGCACCTAAATATATTAATGTTTAACTCAGCTGTTATATGTAAAATTATATGTCATCATAAAATATAGTATTTATTTAACATTTGTACTTAATTCTAATTCTTCTCTCACCTATAGAGTAGGTAGCTTTATTCTAGCAAAAACAAGTCTGAAAATAATGTTCACTGATTCAGATGTTGATGACAGATGGGTCTTAGCTCAGGCTAATGTCTATGGCTTGGAGACATTGATTGTTAACATTTACGCTCCAGTAATGAATGACCTGGATTTTTCCCACATGTTTGAGGTCTTGACGTCACAGAGGCTGAAGGATTTGTGGCTGTGGGTATATTCAGTATTGGCAGTCATTCATTACTAAATCCTTGTTAGAGAGTTGCATATGAGTGACATCTGGAGGCTTTATATACCTACAGGTGGGGGAATTTGAGGCTTGCGGGGCTTTTTGTTTTTGTTATTTTCCCCTCCCGGTAAGCGAGATTTGGCCTTTAGGAAATACCACATGTGTAACTAATGAGTCTAACATTTCACATTGAGAGGGACTGAAAGATTGAAAGAATCAAAGGAGAAAGATAGGTCTTTTATGATTTTTTTATGATTTTTTTCATTGAATGGAATTGGTTAATTTGATGTTAGGTGCTAATATAAAAACACTTCCTAGGCTATGTGGATGCCGGGGATATATATCTGCTATCAATTATGATTTAGAAGTGAAGATTGAGAAATTTTTTTTTTTTACCTATCAGAAAAATGGTAGCAGCTATCCTTGAATGTTTGAAAAAGATGCATTCCAAAGTATCTAGCGATGAAGGAAAATTGTTAATATTGAATTCCATTTCCTTCCTAGTGTCCATCATACTATGGGAAACAACACTGGAGAAATAGTGTGGGAATGTGTTTGCAATATGGAAAAAGGAAATATAAGGCTTGTCTGCATTGTGACTAAGCAGAGCAGTGCATGCATAATGAGCTTGGAGTGTAACTTCAGCCCTGTTCCTCATAAAATATAGCTTATATAGTTTGAGCATCCAGACTTGAAATTTGAAGCATCCTTCCTCTACTGTGCATCAGTATTGTCCCAAAGGAAATTATAAAATTCTGTCTCTATTAAATTCTGGAGTATGTTGTTATAAGTTTAGTATTAAATGTTTTTCTTTTGGTTCTCAATCCATTGGAAGAGCTAGTACCCAGTAACTCTTTGGCACATCATCAACAGTACAAAGAATAATAATTTAGTAGGCGTTAACTATTTATCTATTCAAATATTTTTTTTTTTTGTCTACCAGAAGTGTCAATATATAGTACAATGTCTAGCCCTCTGTGGTAGAGAATGATTATCCATAATTTATAGGAAAGCCTCATAGTCAAATTTTAAAATAAAATAAAATGGGTTATCTGTCCTAAGAGGGTAGACCAAATTTCTTTAAAGGAATTTAGTCTGTAAGTGCTATTAATTCCCATCGTTGCCATCTCACTGTTGAATTGCATTTTTAAAGAGACTTACTTATTTTAGAGAGATAGATTGAGTGAGCAAGCAGGAGGAGAGACAGAGAGGGAGAGAGAGAGAATCTCAAGCCGACTTCCCGCTGAGCATGGATCCTGACACAGGGCTTGATCCCACGGCCCTGAGATCATGACCTGTGCCAAAACCAAGGGTTGGATGCTTAACGATGGACTGAGTCACCCCTTCATTACAAAAAATGAAGATACCCCCTTCATTACATTTTTTATTAGAAAAATATAAAATGAAATTTAAATGCTGTAGAATATATAAGATTATAAAATATAAAGTTTATAAGATATATAAGTTTAAATTTCCTCCCATAATTCACTTCCCAGATAAAATTCCTATCAATAACTTAGTGCATGGTCTATCAGTACAAAAAAAAAACCCTCCACATATGCTAGCACAGTGAGGAGGCAGTATTACATGGTGGGAAGAGAGATTGCATAGACTGTAAAACAAGACTCTCTAGGTTGAAGTCCTGTCTTTGCTACTGTACAAGTCAGGGTCCTGGCAGGAAAGAAATGACCCAACCAAAGTAGTCACTGAGTACTTTGAGGAAAGGAATAGTTATGGAGATGTGAAGGGAAACAAAGTATAGTAAGGCAACCTGCATTAGCAAGAAAGGAAGGCAGGCCTCACCTCTAGGCCCAAAGGCATGAGGGGAGCTGTTAACTGACACCCAGTGAGAGTAGTAGCTGTTGAAAAGGAATCACTAGACAGAAGCCATGGTCATGGCTAGAGAGATGCAGCCGCTGTTGGCTGTGACTGGCTGTGAGCAGGAGAGGGCAACTGGGGGTGGACATAAGTACCCTCACTAAAACTGCCTTTCTCTACCCATCCTCATCCTTTGAGGATCCCTCTATGCCTGAATCCAAACAGAATCCTTGGACTCAGGTATCCAGGTAGTGTAATTGAGGCAGAGGAGGAAGGATAGATGGGGGTGAGGGGTAAATGGAGGATTAAAAGCAAAAGTACTTACTAGCTGTGTGACCTAAATAGTAATTGCAAGTTACTCTATGCTTCAGTTTCCTTATCAGTTCAATGGAGAGAATAATAGAACCAGTAATAGAGTTATTGCGAGTACTAAGTGAGTTACTATGTACAAAGTGTGTAGGTGAATACCACCTGTGTAGGAATTGGCCAGCAGATATTCACAGTACCATTATTACTTTATGAATTAATTTTAATGCATTACTCAGAACTGTGTGATTTTTTTACTTCAGCTGTATATCTTGATCTCTTTCTCTCTCTTTACACACACACACACACACACTTATATAGATATATACACATACACAAACATAAACAAATGCACACCTACTTCTCTACACACACACACACACACACACACACTCTCTCTCTCTCTCTCTCTCTCTCTCTCTCTCTCTCTTCATTGGCTTCAGAGTATTCCATTGTGTGGATATACCATGATATATTTAAACTTTTCTGTTCAGATGGAGATTTGGATGATTTTAATATTTCAATATTATGTACAATGTTATAGTAACATTTCACCTTATAACCCCTAATTTTGGGCTTGAGAGAATAAGTGAATTTTTTACATTTTGAGTCATGTAGATTAAATCATCTTCAGGCCACTCTCTGATGAGAAGGAATGTACATGACTGACATTAGTACAACTGTTCAGGAAGTGGCTGAAGCTTTTTATTTCTGTGGTTCCTAACCCATCAATTTTGTAAAGAAAAAAAATGGTTTATAGATTTTTTCCATGACCTTTAACTTTATTGAAGAATAGCTTTTTAAATATTTTCTCTTGATAATACAATATTCTGAACACTTATGTTTTGTATATTTTATCAAAATACTAATAATTATGTAAATAAACTCAGGGATAAAGTTTTGAACTAGTTGAAAACTTTTCATTGTAATGAGGTTGGAGAAGAACAATTATGAGTAACCAACTGGAATCCTGTGCTGTGTTTGTAAAATTTTTAAATGCAAAACTATATCTTGTGAGTGTGTTTGATTTATGTATATTGTTTTGGCCTGGAGCTTTCTTTTCCTCACGTGACAAATTATGAAATAAATTTTCCCTCTATTATGGAGTAAATTTTATAAAATTCAGTTGACCAAGTATGAAAAAAAGTGACATTTGTTCCTCATCTGGTCAGAAGTTTGGTGGACAGCAAAATATATATCATTCTGCATTGAAATACTTAAGAATATTGCTGTCATGGAGAATCTAGACTGAGTAAAGAAAAGTTTCCATCAAGTATTTATTAAAGATAAACTGAAGAGAATTGGAACAGATTATATTTTTGACAATACTGTAATAAAACTGTGTTTTGGTAGCATTGGTGGCAATGATGTCCTAGATACAGTACTTCTTGGTTTCCTCAAGTAAGTGATTTAGTGCAAATGAGACAGTTGTAAAGAAATTCTACAACATTACTTATTTATTTTAACACATTTGTCTAAAAGAATTCATTCTGAGAATTTTACCATGTGGACAGCAAGAAAAGAGGACATTTTCATGAATTTCCATATGGTATCCTTTGTCCTAACTCTCCTATCTGAAAGGTTAGTTCATTCAGTGCCTCCTGGCAATTCTGTTGTCCTCTCTCTGGATCTCTGGCCCATTTTGCCATTCTCCTTGTGATCTTGAACATATGCTCTGGTCATCTGTGTCTCCAGCCTCAGTCTTGAACCTTTATCTCTAGTACCTAGCAGAACAGCCAGCCAAATTAGAAATACTTTCAGAAATAAGATTTTGGATTTCTTAGATTTGTAACCACAAGCTCAGTGTTTAGAAAGTTAGGATAATACAGAGGGAAAAAAGAGATAGGATGTTATGTCTCTAAGATCAGCAGATCTTTGTGTTTTATGTATCTTCATCATTTATACGTTTTAACTGGATGGAACAGTGCAGTGTATTTAGTCTTGAATATTCCTTTTAAACGTCAATTTTACAGGCTTTTTAAAATTAAGTGTTCAAAAACATTTTTAGGGTCTGCTGCCAATTTACTCTGATTAGGATATGACTTACTCTCTTTTTAGACATTTGGGTTGTTTCCTAATATTCTTTATTACAAATAATGAGATTAAAAATTTTGGGTTTTTTTGAGATTGAAAAATTTGTATAAAAAAACTCCCTCAAGTTGCCGATCTTTTTATGAAATATTCCTAGAAGAGGAATTAGTGGGCCAAATGGTATGAATACTTGAGAACTTCCCGTACATATTGCCAAATTGCTTTCCAAGGAGGTTGTACTAATTTGCACTTTCACCAGCAATGTAGGAGAGTGCCTGGTAAGTTTTTAATTGGATTTCTTTGATAAGAAGCCAAATGGGCAGCATTGAACTGGTCATTAAAACAAAGACGAGAGCATAACTCTAAAGGCATTTTGCTGTCAAGATGAAAACTTTGGTCTGTTGGATTTCTGCTATGTGCTAAATTAGGAATCCTGCCTATTAAATTATATCTTTTTTATCCTCATTAGGTCATCTGACAACAATAATACCTTGAATTTGCTTTATATTTCCCCTTCTTTGGCACTCCTATTGTCAATATAAATAAGCAGAGGTTAAAGAACACTGTGCCAGGGTTCTGACCCCTTTTCTTCAGACTGGAGTCAGTGGTGAGAAGTGGGGAGTGATTGAGTTAGTTACTAACAAGCATGTCCTGGGCTGGCCCACAGTGACTGGCCCTGTCAGTGGGAAGAGAAACAACAGCCGATTGCCCAACACCAAGTACTCAATATGTTTAAGGGATAGAGGGATGCATAAAAGGATGAATGAATGAGTAATGAAGTGATAAACACACCAACCTGCTGACATTCATTTTTTAAAAATATTTTATTTATTTATTCATGAGAGACAGATCGAGAGAGAGAGAGAGAGGGGCAGAGACACAGGCAGAGGGAGAAGGAGGCTCCATGCAGGGAGCCCGACATGGGACTCGAACCCGGGTCTCCAGGATTATACCCTGGGCCGAAGGCGGTGCTAAACTGCCAAGCCACCTGGGCTGCCCACCTGCTGACATTCAAAACCCAAAGTCAACCTTTGTCATTTGTGGTATAGCTGGGTAACCCTCTTTACTCTAAATGAAGGCATGTTTGGCTAGTTAGGATTATGCTTGTTGAAACCTCTTGGCCTTCTAGGTCACTGTAATGGAGCCACTCCCCCAACCCCAAACAAGCAAGCATGACAAATCCTCAGAGATCCTTAGGTGCTTGCCAGATTAGTCCTGTACCATCTTGTGGAACAGGGTGCTTCTAGAACCATACAAAGAATTTATTTTGGTCCTTTTCAATAAGAAGTTTACTTTTGGTTGTTGGAATTCATCCAAAATTAAGTGCCTGACTTGAGTATTTAAGGAGATACTTTTTGGGGGATTTTGCTTTGATTTGTTTGCTACACTGAACTAAAGAGGTATTGGTTCTGAACTTGTCAGTTCACTGAGTTGGATTTATACTCAAGGAGAAAAATCTTCAGCCATAACTGCTGGATATTTTTTTAATGTAGGGGACACATTATGAAAGTGACAGGTTAGAAGGGTTCCAGAAGAAAATCATTCATGTTGCCAGCTATGCCCTCTGAACCATACTTGCCACATAAAAGGGAATGGGCCCAGGGTACATAAAAGAAGTTCCATGAAGAATTCTGCTGACCATATTTGAAAGTTTCAGTATTACCATGGTGGTTTATGCTGGCTATTAAGTTGGGCCCTTATTCTGTAATAGAAACTTTGTTATTAGATCCTTCTTCTCAAGAGGCCTATCAAGTTACTATAATGAAAACTGCCAGTAGTGGTTCCCTGAAAAAGGCTTTACTTATTTAGGAAATATCCTCATAAGATTAAAAAAATAATAATGGGATTCTGATACAATTGCTGAGTATTTTATACCTGCCAGTCCTAGAAGTATTTCTTGTCTCTATTGAAAAAAAAATATATTCTGTCAAAGGAAAATTTATCCTAAGATTAAATAATATAAAATCCCAATTCTCTTAGATGTTGGGCATTGTATTTTGGGAGCATATCTAAATCAAAATGGGATCCAATATATAAAGAGATAATGAAGAATTTTCCTGAAAATGAAGGGGCTTCTTGAAAATAGAAACCATATTTTATATATATATGATATAAATATTATAAATATAAATAAAGGGATCCCTGGGTGGCGCAGTGGTTTGGCGCTTGCCTTTGGCCCAGGGCGCGATCCTGGAGACCCGGGATCGAATCCCACATCGGGCTCCCGGTGCATGGAGCCTGCTTCTCCCTCTGCCTATGTCTCTGCCTCTCTCTCTCTCTCTCTCTGTGACTATCATAAATAAATAAAAATTAAAAAAAAAATAAATATAAATAAATATTATTAAATATATATACACGTGTATATATGTATATATGTGTATGTATAACACATATATACATATACACACACGTGTGTGTGTGTGTGTGTGTGTGTGGTGAAAAGCATCATAAGCAAAAGATTCTAATTAGAGTTTAGTGCATTTTGATTTGGAATATGTATTGTCATTTTTGACTGATGGCAAGTTGCCTTTGGGCAATATATTTTGATACTCAACAAGAAAATGCTTTTATACATTGTTTACAAGAAGAAAATGGTTAATCTTTCTGCTTTGAAGAGAGTGGTTACCTATTTTACTGAAAAATGTTCCATAATCTATACTTGGTCGGTCGGTCGGTCAGTCGGTCAGTCAGTCGGTTGGTTTTTGGTCGGTTGGTTATTTATTTATTTATTTATTTATTTATTTATTTATTTATATTTTATTTATATATTCATGAGAGACACACAGAGGCAGAGACATAGGCAGAGGGAGAAGCAGGCTTCATGCAGGGAGCCCGATGTGGGACTTAATCCCGGGACTCCAGGATCATGCCCTGGGCTGAAGGCAGACACTTAACTGCTGAGCCACCCAGACATCACCCCCCCTATTTATTTAGATTCTAAATATCTTTTCTGTTTGGTATGGTCTAAAATTCTTGTTTTCTCTTCTTTCAGAATTTTTTTTTCTTATTTGTTATTTGGATTGTTCTTCAGTTTGCTAAGCAGAAAAATATAATGAGTTATTTGAATGAAATTTCTTCACATTCTCTTAAAAATATGTAAATTATATCTTACTAAGAGCACTTTCCTTCCATAACTTTTTAAAAGTGACTGATTGAAGGAGAAAAAAAAATCCTGATCATTTTACTGTAGGGAATTTACAAGTGTTATTGTAAAGAAATATTAGTATGGAATTATGGTTCAAGCATAGGAATTCTCTCCTTGAAACGGTGTTCTGATAATTTTTTGAGCAAGAAATTGTACTACTTTTCTCTGCCTTTGGATTTATGTACATTCTGGAGCAGTAAGCTAAAATAATTTAGAAAAGAGGAACTGTTCATTGAATCAATGTTAATACTTTCTTTATTCAAAAGTCAGTGTCTACAATACTGTAATCCGTATATCCTCAACACCAAGTTAGTTTATTGCTGGAAAGTGCTAAGTAAATATCCTTGAAATTAATGAAGGAATAAATTCTTAAGCATTTAACCAGTTATGAACAATATTACTACTCTAGTTATAAAATTATTCCTAAAACCTGTTTCCATTAACTTTTTCAGTTGTTTAAATGAAGCATGAGTTTCTGTTTAGTTCAGTGGAAGTGATTTGAAATTATTCATAGAATGAAGTAGTTAAATTTTATTATTCTTATTTTCCTAGAAAATTATACCAAAAGAGTTGTTCTGCTCCTCTATTGAACACATAAAATTGAAGCTATTTTGTAGTGATCTTAAATATTTTAAGTCATCACTCCAGACTATTTTACAAGATTCAAGTTCATTTGATGCCATGGCAATAAAATTGAAAAAGGATACTGGATTTTGAGAACATAATGGTAATACAAATGACTGCATTATTGCTTTTGAGATGTCAATTTTAGCATTAAGCTATCATTCCAGTCTTATGCTAAATAATTCACCTAACTTGGTACAGCTCATTCTCTTCTAGGATTATACCCTCTATTCTGACTTCAACGAACTCTGTACTCATTAAACATTCCTTCTAGTATGAGCTGAACTTTTAAAACACAGTGCAATGCAAAAAATTACTTATCCGTTTTATCTGATACTTTATAAAATAATAATCTAAAAGAGTATCCCCCGTTATAACATGTAAGGATATATATGAGGCAAATTCCCCATGTGTTTTTTTTAGGAATTACTGTTACTAGTTTGGTACTTGACTTTCGTCATTCTCAGATACTAGATTTTCAGTTCGTAGCTGGAAAGGATCTAGGAAACGGTAAGGAAAAGCTGAATGCTTCTAATCACTTCCAATTTTTAAGAAATCATTTCAAATTCATTACTTTAAGTATGACTCCAGCAATTGTATGAAAAAAAGGTATTTGGTCAAAAAGTTACCCAACACAGTTAGACTTTGAATGAACCATTGGAATGAGTCTTCCTGCCTACAAAGCCCTTTTCCTAGGATAGGCCTCTGGCTTATGTTCGCATTTTGTTCAGGTCACAATTCAAATATCCCTTATCAGAAATACCTTCCCAGAGGTTGCATACCCAAAGAGTGTTCATCTTACTAGAGGATGTGAGGTAGGTGAGGATCTTTCTGCTGTGTGGTATGCTCGGTACCTAGAGTGGAGCTGGCAAATAGAAGGCATTTGGTGTATATCTATGGAATAAATGAGTGAAACGAATGAATTATAGAACTAAGAAGACCATTTGATATCCTCTGATCTTTCTAATTTATATAATGGGAATGAAGTCCAAGATTGGTTCATTGATTTCCTCTATAACTTACAGATGGGAATTGAGTAAATGCCAGCATTCCAATTCAGTACTTCAGTTTGTGACTTTCTGTGAGAAGCAGTATAGGAAAGGGGAGGGACTGATGTTTGGGGGCTACACAAACCTGGCCGTGGTCAGTGTTTGAATCCTAACCCTATCACCTCTGGCTGTGTGACTTTGTGAAAGATAGTTAATCCCTCTAAGTCATTTTCCTCAACAGTAAGTGGAGATACTGTATATCTCTTTGGATTATCACGTTATCATGAAGATTAAATGAGACAGTGTATCACAGAATTTGTCATGAAGCAGACAACTCATCATCCTCACCATTTGGTCATTATCATCTAAATCACATAGGTAATTATTCTGTTATTTCCTATAATATTACTGTAGTATTTTTTCTGGACTTAGTATATGGAGTGCTCGTTGGTTCATCATCATCTGAGGTTGAACTAGATTGATGTTCTGGTTTGGAATAATAAGTGGCATTAATATGTATAGTTTCTATACAGTTTATAATACTGATTAATATTAAATATTTATCAATCTAGTTTTTCTGACTTCCAGGGTTGTAACAGGTATTCCATAGAAAGACTATTTTCTTATCAGCAATATACTTTAGAAATAAGCAGAATGTAAATCTAGTACCTAGGTTAGATGTAAATTTAGTTACATAGGTTGAAACTCTGTAGGGAAAAAATGATCTTTGATTTTCTGATCCTCAGTTTCCAATTCAAAATAGAAAAATTTGTGTCAGAAACCAATTAAGAGAAGGCATAGAGGGTATTCCAGAGAGAAGTTATATAAATACATATTGGTCATTCTTTCTCTTACTGTGTTAAATAATTTGGAATTTTAAAAAATATTTTTAAAATTTATTTGAGAGAAAGAGTGTGAGGGAGAGAGAGAGAAACCCAAGCAGACACCACATTGAGGGTGGAACCTGATGCAGACTGGATCTCATGACTCTGACATTATGACCTGAGCCAAAACCAAGCGTTAGATGCTTAACTGAATGAAGCACCCAGATGCCCCTGAAATTTTGTGGTTTTTTGATCTAGAATCATGTAGAATAATTGATTATTATTAAGAAACTAATTTTTAGATGCATATTTTAAGGTGTCATAATTATTATATCAATACATTTCTGTGGAGTACTTTTGCTTTGGATTCTAACTTTAAAATAGGTATCACATTTGAAATTCACTAGAGTAATAAATAGACCATTCTGAGATCCACTGTCTTTAGAGTTCAGTTTTTCAAATGTAATCTATAATAATTGATTGGTACCATTAGAAAATATGAAGCAGTTCCTTAACTTGAGAACTTTTGTTCAAGAGGAACATGCCATGGCAGCTGATTGTCTTCAGAATGATCTGGGGGTAACTGATTCATAATTGAAACTTAGAGACTGCTCATATCAGAATCATAGAGGACTTCACATTGCTTTCCACTTTATTAAGCAAAAGAAGTGCAAGCTGGACCTGAGGAAGTAGATACTAAACTTTCTGAAGGCTCAACTGAGCTAGTTTCCTCATTTGTATGGTTTTTTAAGATAATGTCTACAATTCCTCCCTCCTTTTTCTGTTGAGCTTTTCTATGCAGATAAACATTCGTAGGCTCATGTACTCACAGGCCCATGTACAGATAAGCCAATTCATACACATGGAAGAACGAACGATTCACTCCTGACTGCAAAAAGTAAACCTTGGTCTTCTTTCAGTCCTGGTCCATGAGCCTGGCACAACTTAGACTTTCAGTACATGTTTCTTGAATGAATTTTAAGTTCTTTCTCCATTTATAAAGAACACATGTCCTCATAACCTGAGTGTACAGATTTTCTATTGCTGCTGTAACCAATGATCACATAGTGGCATTAACACATATTTATTAGTTTGTACTTCTGTAGATTAGATATCTGACATGGATCACACTGGGGAAAAATCAAGGTGTTGGCAGGGCTGCATTGGTTTCTTTAGGGTCTGGGTAAAATCCATTTTGGTGTTTTTTTCGACTTCTAGAAGCTGTCCAGTTTCCTTGGCTTGTAGTCCTCTTCTTCCACTTTCCAAAGCTGGCAAAGGTCAAGTCCTAATATCACATTGCCCTGACCTCTTCATGTTCACATATCCTACTACTGTCTCTTGTGCCTCCCTTTTATGAGGACCTGTGGTTACAGTGACAATAATCCAGGATAATTTCCTTATCTCAAGGTCCTTAATCACATCTGCAAAGTTGCTTTTGTCATGTAACAGGTAACGTCCTCACAGCTTCTGGAGATCAGGATGTGAACATCTCTGGGTCCCTTCTGTGCAGGCCGTTGAGGGTCTGCCAGTGGCTGAAGCATCAGAGGCCTTCCTTGTAACTACACGGGAAGTTGCTTCTTGGTTAGCAAGTGTAAGTGCTTTCGCCAAGCCTGTCTGAGGTTTTAGCTCAGAAGGCTCCATTCTTTAGGTTTAAATTTCATTTCAAGTGTGTAGTCAGCAATTATTTTCTGTAGCCCTATATTTATGGCCTATCACTTAAGTTCCAGTAAATTCACAGTAAAATCAGAACACATTAGTTCATCACACAGTGACAGGGTTCTATGTGGTCCATGGCAATTTCCATGGAATAGGATCTAGGAGAATCCTCTCTGCTAACTTTGCAACCCTGTATGAATCATTTTTTTTTGTCACTCCACTTCATTTGCTTACGTATAAACTGCATATGGTAACTAAATCTCTCTTACTCATCTTCCAGAACCAATAAGATCTCAGTGAAAATGTTCTTGGAACTCAGAGCTCTCTTTCCTATATATAGTATTTCTCTAGGTTTTATTAAAGGGCTCTTTTGTACTGAAATGTTTTATTTACTTTGATGTAAACATACACCAGGGTGAATCTTAGCACATTACTGAAAATAACTCAACGTTTTGTGAAACCACTGCTTAGTACTGCTTCAAATATTAAGCTTTCTGGTAAATTATACAAAACAGATTTATTTTCCCTGCTTTCTTTGGGAAAAGTAATGTTAAACCAAGTGTCTGTTGATGGTTACACTTTTCTTTCTGTAGTTCTGTTACATAAATGTGAAACTTTGGTGCCTGAATAATTCTAAATACATTTTTAATTAAGAAAGCTCTGGGGATCCCTGGATGGCGCAGCGGTTTGGCGCCTGCCTTTGGCCCAGGGCGCGATCCTGGAGACCCGGGATCGAATCCCACGTCGGGCTCCCGGTGCATGGAGCCTGCTTCTCCCTCTGCCTTTGTCTCTGCCTCTCTCTCTCTCTCTGTGACTATCATAAATAGTAAATAAAAATTAAAAAAAAAAAGAAAGCTCTAAGACAGTGGTTTTCCAAGTAATTTTCTTAGCAGCAGAAACCACTTTTGCTATAGAATATTACACGAAGCTGCCATATACGAAATAAATCTATGTGGAGCTGCTTTGGTTGGCTAGTTTCCTCCATGAATATGTGTTCCAGTGTCTGCTAAGACATCCTCAGTGGGGTGCAGTGAACAATGGTTATGTATTTGTAATGTACTCCATAAACTCTAAAGTATACTGAATAATAGAGGTATAGGTCAAGAAGCAATGGGGACTATAAATATGTGTGTGTGTGCGTGTGTATGTATGCATGTATAGAACAGGTTAAATAAATAAGTTCTCCATAAGTTTATTTTGTAAATGCTAATGCTAAGTCAATGTTTGTTCTTTGAGTTAACCTCCTATAAAACTATAATCCATGGGAATATTTGCATTTGCAGTTATTTTCTTGGAAGTTATATTTTAAATTCACAAAATGGGTATTTATATAAACTATTTCTATTATATACATATATATGTATGTATATATACATATATAGAATTAAAAATACAACTTCTGTATAATTTTGAAAATTCTATTTCTGCATCTGTCCATCATGAACAGAGAGAATGGAGGTTATATGCTATAGCCCTGAGTCTTGGATTTTTCATGTATATATTAGTACATGAAAACTTTTACTTAATCATTTTATTAGAAGAAATTTGGAAACTGGTTTTGTCCAAGTAGCATGTTTAGTTTGTAGTAAGAAATCTTAAAATTATGTTTTTCCTCAAACTTTTTGGTTTTCTTATGGTTGTACTCTTACAGTAGAATTTATAACTTGGCTCGTGAACATTGTCAGAAATGGTATATGATACTCTTACCCAGTTGATTGAGAAGATCTGTATCTTTTGTATCTGAATATTCTTAAATAAGTAAATTCTTAAATATTAAAAAATATAAGACAAGTAACAGATATGAAACTTCTAAAGCCAAGTGACTGGGAAGAAAGAGAATTTTACTACTTTTCTCTGAAAAATATGGTATCAAATGAATAAGCCATGATTTTTGTGTTCTATTTTGGAGAACTAGGTTACTTAATGTTGCACATATGTGTACACAATTTGACTTACATTGGTACCTCAAAATAAAGGAAGTGACTTGTGAGAAACAGGTGATTTTTCAAGAAGACAAGTAATAAAAGTAAGATGTTTTAAAACTTTTGATTCAAATCTTAAAAGACTGTAAATTTTCATTCGTTGTAAAGGATTATTAAACTCAGATCTAAACTTAATTCACATAATTTGAGGGCATTTATTATACTCGGTCTATAGTTCTGCATCCACTTTTTGGATTCCTTTTTTTTCATTTATCACAGCCAGAATATAAGCTACATTTATATTTGTATTGGGCCCTTGAGAGGTTATAAACTAATGGAAAAGCCTACATATGAGTCCAAGGTCTGCCTCTTCCAAAATTCATTGCCATAAGGAAAGCTGGTTAGCCTCAGGGAATTACTTAGACTTTCTCAATTTAATTTACTAGGCTGTAAAATGGTCTAGTCTGAAAAACAGGGGAGTTACAAGAATTAAATGACACAAGGCATGTGAGAGTTTATGGTGTAGGGCATGGCATATGTTAAGTGACCAACGAGTGCTTTGCTTCTCTTGCTTTTTAACTAGAAATTAATTTTCAGACTCACAACTTCTAAATTTATATCTCCTGCTTTAACCCCTCTTTTGAAATCCAGACTCATATCCAGCTGCAATAAATGACCTTTTGATTTAGATATCTAACACACAGCTCAAACCCCATGTGTCCCAAGTGGAACCTCCAACCAAGTTACCTTCAAACCTGCTCCAAATGTAGCCTTCCTAATCTCAGCCAATGGCAACTGCAGCCTTCCAGAAGATCTGTTAAAGATCCTGGGGGCATCTTGGACTTGCCTCATTCTCTTATCCATCACACCCAATTTACCAGCAAGTCTGGTTAGTTCTACTTGCTGAATAATCCAGAATCTGTCTACTTGTCACACTTCTGCTCTTACAACTATAGTAGAGGTAATATAATGCCTAGTCTAAGTGTTACAGAAACCTCTCAACAGTTCTCTCTGCTTCCTTACTTATGGTCTGTTCACAGCAGAATAGCCTGAGTGACTTAAGAATAGAAGTTAGTAATGTTACCCCCCTGCTTGAAACCATCCATGGACTCGCCATATCAGAGTACAAGTCAAAGACTTTATAACCCCTACAGGGCCCTATGTAATTGAGCTGCTTTATCTTTGCCATTACCTTATCTCTTCCTACCTTTTCCTTCATTTACTCTGCTTCAGCTACACTTATCTGTACTATTCTTTGTGCATGTCAGCTATACTCATTGGGGACATTACCCCTGGCTGTTCTCTCAGCCTGGAGCAGTTTCTCTTTGGATATTCTCATAGCTCATTTCCTCTGTGGCTGTGTCTTCAAGTCTTAAATCTGATGTTGCCTTTCCATTGGGGTTTAGCCTGACAGCCCCCAACCACAACTTCAGACTGAAGCCATGCCCCCTCTACTACCAGTCCTTATTGTCTTACTCTTCCTTCAGGAGCACTTGTTGCCTTCTAACACATGGTAGCATTTATTTATGTTCATTATTTACTCTCTATCTCCTTCTCTAGAATTTAAGCTTTACAGTGATGGAGCAACTTTTGTGGTGGTTGTTCTTTTGTTTACTTATATTCCCCAAGCATATAAAAACAGTATCTGGCACACAGTAGATGCTCAATAAATACTGATAAAATGAACTAGGTAAGCAGATCAGAAAAATACATTCCTGGAGGTTTTTTTTTTTTTATTATACATTTTATGCCCTCCTATTTATTTAAAAGGAACCCATTTAGACAGAGTAGCAGTTAAAGTAGCCAGTTTGCGATTTGGGAAGTAGTTGGGAAGCAAACAGAGATTCAGTAGTTAAGATATGGTAGGAGGTTTGCATTTGGGCTACCTAGGATTGAGTCCTGTCTTGGACACATAAAAAACTCATTAGGATCATCAGCTTCCTGATTGTCTCATTCTTCTGTCAACGTGAGTACTTTAAAATAATAATGGAGTTGGTAACAAAAATAAAAAGGAAAATCTTGATTTTTTTTTTTTTAATATTTTACCCCAGCACTTGTTTTTCTTAAAGCATCCAAAATCTGGAAATGAGCACATTTATTTTATTTTTTGAAGAGGCCATTCTTTCAAAATAAGGAATCATGTCTTCAAAACATTAAGTCCTATCATAATTTATATATATCTTTTTCTCATAATACCCAGCGTTTTCATTCATTTCATGCATTTGGTTACCAGATCTTAAACAGCCCTTCTTATGTTGGATTTGTGACATTGTGCGTCATCAAGAGCTGTTCTCAAAAACACAGATTCAATTACATCTAACAAACAGGCCAAATATCTAATCTGCCACCATTAAAGCTATATTAACCTGCTTTTATCCAGTTGGGGCTTGAATAACAGAGCAAGACCACATCTGTGTCCACAGCTGCTGCTTTTTAGGCAAGAGCTATGGCATAGTATTCTGGACAAGGGCCTTTTGAAGAGTCTTGTACACAAAACATAGTTTTAGGTATCAGGCAAAGCTTGTCTTTAGTGTTCTGGGCCTCTACTTTGCCATCTGTTTTGCCCCTTACAGAGAGAGTGTCCACTTTGTCTTTTTTGGGGGTACATACTGTATTACCTTCTGTTTTTCCCATTAAAACCTCTTTCCCAGAAGAAATCTATCTTTTATGTCTTAGTGTGAACTATTTATCCTGGAAGTGTTTGCTTTTATAGCTTAATTTTCAACTAAATAAAGTCTTTTTTCCATTAAAGATGGGTGTGAATAAGTTGGTAGGAAAAGTATTTTGAGAGAGCTTTTTTGGCGCTATAACAATCTCAACAGATATTTTAGCCCACTTCATTACTTTAAAATGCCTGAACTTATGATTTTATATCTCCTGATTATTTTGTTAATCGATGCCATTTAATGTTTTCCTTCTGGCTATTAAATGTCTTTTGTTCTATTTAGTGCAGCTTTGAAAATCCAAAAGTGAATAGAATGGAAAAGAAAAATCAAGCATATTTCTGTCCCTTTCTACAAACCATTACTATAATGCTAGTCTTAACTCACATTTACTAGAATTGGGAGATATATTTGATTACTAACAATAGATGAGAAAAGAATAATTCACTTATTTAATTCACTTTTTTATTTGTGAAACTGAACATTTTGTTTATTAGTCATTTGTATTTTCTCTCGTGAATTTTCTCATTAACATTTTAAATATTTATTTTATGTGATGATAAAGCATTTCAAGTATGTTATTTTGAATGTGTTGCTTATGTTACACACTTACTTGTATATGACATGCAAAATGTATTTTATTTTTATTTTTTAAACTTTTTTTAAAATTTTTTATTTATTTATGATAGTCACACACACACAGAGAGAGAGAGAGAGGCAGAGACACAGGCAGAGGGAGAAGCAGGCACCACACTGGGAGCCCGATTTGGGACTCGATCCCGAGTCTCCAGGATGGTGCCCTGGGCCAAAGGCAGGCACCAAACCGCTGTGCCACCCAGGGATCCCGCAAAATGTATTTTATATTTAGACATTTTTCCTTCCATTTAAAATTTTTTAAGTAGCCTTTCTGCATTCAGACAGCAACAAATTTAATCAGCATTTTCTTCTCAACTTTTTAAGTGATTTGAAATTTCATTCTTGAATACTTTGGGATTCAGTTATGTGAACGGTAGTTTGCATGTAAATAAGCAGATTGTGTTTATTTTCTAAGTTGCTGCACACATTTGTCAGCAAGTTTAGTTGAATAATGTATGTGATTTTTCTGTTGGTTTACATGTTAAATCGATTAAAATAAATTATAGAGAAGAATTCACTGAAATTAGCTAGTTAAGTAGAAGTTATATTTTATTAGTGATAGAAGCCAGATAACAGTGGGTGGAGAAGTAGATGAGGACACAGAAAAACATTTTTTAAAAAATATTTTATTTATTTATTCATGAGAGACAATGAGAGAGAAACAGAGACACAGGCAGAGGGAGAAGCAGGCTCCATGCAAGGAGCCCGATGTGGGACCCCATCCCGGATCCCAGGATCACGCCCTGAGCCAAAGGCAGACGCTCAACTGCTGAGCCATCCAGGTGTCCCAGAAAAACATTTTTAAAAAGATTTTATTATTTCTATTTATTTCATGCATACACATACATGTAGTGGGGGAGGAGCAAAGGGAGGAGGGATCTCAAGCACACTCTGAACTGAGTGCGGAGCCTGAGGTGAGACTTGATCTCATGACCCCAAGATCATGACCTAAAATCAAGAGTTGGTCGCCTAATTGAGCCACCCATGTCCTCAGATATGGGAAAATTTAATTTAGATGATATTTTCAAGGTGCTGGGCCATTAAGAGTAATATAAAAAGAGAAAAATAGCGGTTTGGAGATAAAAATTTATATTTGTAAAAAGTAGGGCGAGCCTTGAGTGCATTTGTTTAGGAGAAAGAAAGTGGAAACGAGAAGTTTGAAGATGCAGGATGGTTCTGGCAAAGGATTGGTGGGATTAGGTACCTGGAGAAGCAGTGAAAAGGAAGCTAACCCTTTTACGGGCCTCTTATCTGCTGGAAGGACACCTGGGTGGCTCAGTGGTTGAACATCTGTCTTTGGCTCAGGGCATGATCCCGGGGTCTTTGGATCAAGTCCTATGTCAGGCTCTCCTCAGGGAGCCTGCTTCTCCCTCTGCCTATGTCTCTGCCTCTCTCTGTGCCTCTCATGAATAAATAAATAAAATCTTAAAAAAAAAATCTACTGAAGATGAACTGTTTTCTGCTAAGTGGGAAGTAGATGATACAGATGCATATGGTGTATGTATATTTGTAGGAAGGAGAGCCTGAGGTTGAGGCAGTTTTCATTTCCACAAAACAAGAAGGAAAGCATGCTCTGAAAGGGAAGAGGAAGGTCATAGATGTTATTTATGGCTTGAGATCTTCATACATACATTCAACAAATACTTGTTGAACATTACCGTATGTCAAACCCCATGGTAAGACCAGGAAAAGTGACCAAAAATGAAGTGTACAGTAGAGTCTATGAAATTACTCCAGTCATGAGTCAACTGGAAAGTCACACGGGGAAAAGGACTGTATTAACTTTGCAGTGCAACATCCGATGTACCATCGGTTCCAAAATGGAGTCTATGTAACTGTGTGCAATCAGTTTCGTTAATGACCTCAAATAAAAAAAGCTTAATAGAGTTAAGATAGATGAATGTGGAAGTATTTATCATTATGTATATAATTAAGGGTTAGTATGTACACAAATACTTCCTTGCTCTGACTACTGAGAGGCTTAGAAGCAGCAATACTCCATTAGCACTAAGCATCTCCAGCTGAGACTGGTTTCTGATACCATCTCCAATAAAGCAATGGGGAAGAAAAGTGCTTTATTCTAGGACTGGGGTACAGAATATACAAGACAAGCCTGGAGTGTCTTCTAGTACCATAAGTTGAGAAGTGCTTGCATATATAGCCCACGCTCCTCCACGTACACAGTGAAATATAGGGTATGTCAGTTGGACATTGGAATCAACCGAAAGAACTCTAATGGCCAAAGCTGGAACAATCTGAGAAACAAAACAAGTTAATGTGGTTTTGGAGTATAACCTAAAGCATAAGATAAACATTCATGAGTCCATACTGATCTAAATGATTAAATAAATAGACTGAATAGACAAATCTCCCAGTAGAAAAGCATTCCAAATAATTTATGTAGATGCTTCTTTTTCAAGAATATAGAAGCTTGAAGCTTCCCTCTCCTTAAGTGTGGGCTTCACTAAGTGATTCCTTCCAGAGGGTAGTATGGGAAGTAGAGAAAAGAGTAACTCTACAATGGAGGAGCCTTGCAAAACTGCCTCAGCCAGATGATCAAGGTTAACTTAACATCAGCAAGGATCCCTGGGTGGTGCAGTGGTTTGGCGCCTGCCTTTGGCCCAGGGCACGATCCTGGAGACCTGGGATTGAATCCCACGTCGGGTTCCCGGTGCATGGAGCTTGCTTCTCCCTCTGCCTGTGTCTCTGCCTGCCTCTCTCTCTCTCTCTCTCTCTCTCTCTCTCTCTCTGTGACTATCATAAATAAAAAAAAAATAAAAAATAAAAAATAACATCAACAGCAATGCCATGCTGATAATATATATCCATGATATGGTGAGAATACATTTACTTATGTGATCTTCCTCCTCAAAACCTTTAACCCAGTCTAATCTTGAGATAAACATCAGACAAATGACAATTGTGGGATATTCTACAAATATAGTACTAGTTCTGTAAGTGTCACAGTTGTAAAAAAAAAAAAATCAGAAAAATTGTCATAGCCAGGAAGAATCTGAGATACAACTAAATGTACATGGTGTCCTGGATAGAATACTGGACAAAAAAAAACATTAAAGACAACTAAATATATTTGAATAATATATAAATATCTGAAGAATATTTTAAAGGTTTTATGTATTTATTAGAGAGCAAGTGAGAGAGAGAAAGCACATGAGTGGTGGGGGGGCAGTGGGAAAGAGAGAAGCAGACTCCCCACTGAGCAGGGAGCCCAATGTGGGGCTTGATTGGAGGATGACCTGAGCTGAATGCAGATGCTTAACTGACTGAGCTATCCAGATGCCTTGGCTGTAGTTATTAATAATATATCGATATTGGCTCATTAATTTAGTGAGTATACCATACTATGTACAATGTTAAAATGGGAAACGATGTTTGTGGGAGGACTGGGGGTGGCATCTGACTCTGTCATCTGTAAATCAAAAAGTATTTTAAAATAAAAATTTTATTAAACTTTCTTTAAAGCCACACTATAAACCATATACTCTTTGGTAATTATGAAGCTATTCTTAGATCAAAAGCTAAAGAGATCCGGTTAGTGCTAACTTGTTTATTGAGTAATTCTTTTGTAAACACCCCAATAAGCTGATGGAGTATAGTCTAGTGTTTCTTATCTTTCAACAGAAGAAACAAATGAAGTCATTGATACTTAATGACATATGACATTAGTTTTTGGGTTTATGGAACTTCATTTCTCAGAAAGGTTCAATGAGTTTATTTTTATTTTTATTTATTTATATTTTTTTAAAGATTTTATTTATTTATTCATGAGACACACACAGAGAGAGAGAGAGAGAGAGAGAGAGGCAGAGACACAGGCAGAGGGAGAAGCAGGCTCCATGCCTCCATGCCGGGAGCCCGATGTGGGACTTGACCCCGGGTCTCCAGGATCAGGCCCTGGGCTGAAGGCGGTGCTAAACCACTGAGCCTCCCGGGCTGCCCATGAGTTTATTTTTAATTATGGAATGCATTATACAGAAGAATATAGCACATTTTAAGCTAAACAAAATGACCGACTAAGAATTTCTGAGCAGGTTAAGCCTCCATTTACCATTATTGGGGCACCAGAATCTTGCTTGGTAAATTTAACTCCAGCATATTAAGCAGTGACTTGGCACCCTGAGAGTGATGACAGATTTGGAAGTGTCATGTTCCAAGGAAACAATTCACTGGGAGAAAAAAAAACCCATGTGGAGCATATTTGTTTATCATTATTTTGGAAGCATCTATCATGATATAAATATATTCATTTACTAATGTAGTGTTATTCATAGTAAGAGGCACCAGATTCTTATTCATTCTTAGTCCTTCGGGCTTTTTTTGAATAAATGCTTTGTTCTTTTTGCAGAATTTACTACATCGAGTCATTTCCACCTTCCCAAAAGATGTTGCTGAAGGGCCTATTCCTCTCCTGCCTTTTGATTTCCCCTTTAACATGATAGATGCCCCTGGGCAATGATTGTTGATCTTTCATGTTTTACATCATACCAGTTAATGTGTTGAAAAATCTGGATCCCACTGTGATAAAATCAAACCATGTTTAAATCCTCCAATGCTATGTATTTTAATTTATATTTATAGCATAAATTAATACAATTTTAGCAGTTAACTAGATTAAGGCAGGATGTTAGTAATAAGGAGGTGAGTGAGACGGGAGAGAACAGCTTGATTTAGTGAAATATTTAATGTCTACCAATAACATGAATAAAAATTGTAGTCTAATATGTGATTGGAAAGGATTGGCCAAAGAAAGTACAAAGCATGAGGACTGAGGGAATATCTGAGTAACGTTTATGAAAATTCTTTGTAACTCATTCTACTGCCACTGTGTGTCTCTGATGGTGTGAATCTTATTGTGGACGATTCTAGGTTACCATTTTTTGTTCCATGTATTAATTTACTAGTTGTTTCCAGGAGTTACTTGGTAATGACAACAGAACAGACTTTACATGAGCATTTTATATGTTAAGTGATAGATAATTTTTCTTTCTCATTTTTGATGCAGAATTTCTAGGCAGGAGTCTAAAAGATATAGCCACATAATCTTTGCCTTCCTGTGCTTAACTATTTAGTTGAACTGAATGCAAACATATGTAACAGGTGTTGAAAATTTATAATAGCTTTTTTTCTTTTTCAGTAAGGTTTATATCCCACCCTCTGGAGGCCATGTATCTAAACAAGACTTCCCGCATGTTGGCCACTTCTTGCACATTGGCTTGATTAGCATAATACAGTGGATGAGTGTGGCACTGGACAGGACATCCAGACAGTTCAGGACACTGCAGATTATGTTGTGACAGAGGGAGAGTTAACATGGGTCCCAATGGCAAAGCTAGAAATGTGTACTTTTGTACATTATAGGTGAATGCAAATTGTTTGATTTTCTTTTCTGATAGGGATAGGAAAAACTGATTTGTTAAACCAAAGGCCCCATGTCATGTACTTTAGGTCATATTAATCAAAGATACATCTGGCATGGATGCTGCTAGTTCATGGACAACTGGGCTACTGCTTGTAGTTGCTGTCATCCTCAGGATCCTTCTGGTTTGTGGAGGAGCTGGACCATTCAATTAAAGGATAACATAATGAGAACCATCCTTTAGATCTTGAGGGAGGCACTAAATCATGCCCTGTAAGAGGTTTTGAATTATGACCTCAAGGAACTTGCAGCTCCATATATGGCACCGTACCTAAGCAGATCATTATAATTTTTTTTATCACAATAATAAAAGGGAGTAAATGGTGTTTGAGCCTTGAAATAGAGGGGAGGGCCTAGAAGGCGGTTTAAGGAAGGGAAAATGATAATGCTTTGAGCTTTATTTTTAAAAAGGTAGCCAGAAAGGTGAAACTGGCAGTGGGGAGGAGTAAAAAACTCCCTTCAGGGCAGAGTGAGCACTCTAGAAGCAAGAAATAATGACAGTGCAGGGAAACTGCTCCCTGCTATTAGTTGGTGAAGCATCAGTTGTGGAACTCACGTGATGGGAAGTGAGGCTGCAGAAAAAAACAAGCCCAGATTGTGGAGGATCTTCATTATCATGTTCAAGATCCTTTATCCTATCACAGAGCACCAGGATATGTCAAAGTCAAAGTTGCATTTCTAGTCTAATAGATCACTCTGGCTCACTCACAATGAAGACCACAAATTTGAGGTAGAAAAGTTTGGAGACAGGAAATTCTGTTGGAATGTGATTGGCAAAAAACATGCGACCAATAATAGGCTACTGGAATGGAATGGTAATAGGGTGACTGAGTCCAGATGAGGTAACTGGAGTTGGCGCTGCAGAAAGGACCTGACCTGTGTACTTAGAGATTGGATGGTTGAGGGATGTGCAAGAAACAATATAGAAGGGAAAAGTTTGACAGGAGTGATTAGGGGGTTTGAGGACATGGGTCGATTCATTTTGAACTTTAGCTCAAGGTTAGGAGGGGCATTTGGATGGAGACCTCCAACAACAAATCTGAAGCTCAGAATGGAGGATGGGAATCTTTTTGGCTTTAGAAAATAATTAGAAATGTAGAGGATAATATCAACTTTCTTGGAGGAGTTCTGGAGTTTTTCTTTAGCCCATCCTTGTTGTGAAGTCACTTGCTTTGGTCCACTGGCTGAGTTAGTAAAAATGTTCAGAGTTGATTTTTGTAATTTAATTTCTTTTTTAAAAATGAATATTATTTTATTTCTTTCAAAGATTTTATTTATTTATTCATGAGAGACACAGACTGAGAGAGAGAGGCAGACACGAAGGCAGAGGGAGAAGCAGGCTCCATGCAGCGAGCTGGAAGTGGGACTCGATCCTGGGAATCTAGGATCATGCCCTGGGCGGAAGGCAAGAGCTCAACCGCTGGGCCACTCAGGCGTCCCTGTAGTTTAATTTCTATCAACTTGAAACCTAGAAGAAAATTTGAAATAATATTTGACTTTATATTTCTAGTAATCCTACAGTTAAAGTAAATTGTCAAATAGTCATAATATATATACTTTTAGGTTGTAGTGGGAATAAATAACAAATTATAGACTCTAAGACCATTTTTCATGTGTTAAAGTATAATATTCACAAAGGTAAATTCATGGTTCATAGAAACATAAAATGAACATAATGCAAATATTTTATTTAACTAATTAATGAAGGAACCAATAAGATGTTAAACCCACTTCAAATGAGAATTTGACTTTCAGCAATTTATATTCTCAGATAAAATTAGTTTGCATTATCATGAACAGGAATCATTTGCATTGCAATGAACAGAAAATCTTTGCGCTGTTATTATTTTCTCTAATTTAAGGACAGTCCCTAGAGTTGTAAAATAGTTTAGTCAAAAGCAATTAGAGATGCATATACATAATCTTATTTTTAATCCCTAGAGGAATCATTAGAAATCCCTTAACATTCCACTGAGAAGACACGCAGTAATATTTTTGTGTTAAGGGCCTAATACACTGTCTGGTATATAGTAGATACCCAGGAAAGAATTGTTCATGATAATTATAATATACCTGTTTACTAACATGTTACATGTGCTTCTGAATGCATAACCTAAGAATATGTGTCAAATTTTTATGAACCCAAAGTGTTATTTTTACATATGTGAAAAATTAAACCTCAAGTGTTTGGTTTATAATGATCAGTTATTTCATATGAGACTCTCAACTTATTTGTAATAAGGTTTCTTTAAACTTAAGTTTCTTCACTGTGATTAATAGTGAAGATGTTTACAAAATCATATATATTTTTTTATTTTTGGAATTGTCACTTCTGCTTCACATAGTTAAGCTAAACTAATTTAAAAAAATCACCAAGGCAAATTACATCAAGATAAATTTAGCTGAAAGGAGAATTTATTTTATTTTGTAAAGCTGAAAGCTATAGCTAGGTTGGGGAACTCTACTCCTAATACAAATTGTAGAATTTCAAAGCGAGGAAGATCATCCCGTTCCACCCCTCTCTTTATAGGTGAGAAATAGAACCCCAGAGAAAAGGCAGGATCTGCTCAGTGTCTCAGAGACATTTAGTAAATGGTAAAGGTGTGAGTTTGACCACAGCAATGACAAGAGTTCTTACTTCTATTTCATACTTTCTAATGGAAATAAGTAATTTTGACAGTTGTCCAGTGTCTTTCAGAGCATCAGGTACCATTTATTCATCTTGTTACCATTGATGCATGTATGCATCTATCCATTCAACAAGGTTTAATTTACTAGCTCAAGTAATCCAGGAATGGGGCACCTGGGTGGCTCAGTGCTTGAGCATCTGCCTTTGGCTCAAGTTGTGATCCTGGGATCAAATCCTACATCAGGCTCCTCTTAGGGAGCCTGCTTCTCCCTCTGTCTGTGTCTCTGCCTCTCTTTCTGTGTGTCTTATGAATAAATAAATGCAGTCTTTCTTTAAAAAAATAAAGTAATCCAGGAATAAAACAGGATTAACAAAACATGACTCCACTTACTTGCCAATTAGTACTGTTAGGAAGGGGTTGAAGACTGGGAGTTACAGTGGCTCTTGAACTGTAGGGAGTGGAGGGTAAGCTTTCACTGGGAATATGTTTGGATTGTTTGAATTTTACAAATATTGTATGACTACAAGAGCTCATATTTGGAATGCTTTTCTCAGTTGTATAATAGGTACCACAATAATATATACGTTTTTTTTTTTTTTTTTACTGATTTTCTGCTGTGTTTCTTATAGCTCCTTCATGCAGCAAATCTTGTATTGGTTATGCCCTAATTGTACTGATATTCTTGGGAAAAATATTTTTTTGTTTTACATGTATACATATAAATGTGTCTATATATGTTAGGTGTATAAATATAGCATATCTTATGTATAATATAATAGAATTAATATATGATCTATATGATTAATATAGAATATAATTATACTATAGTATTTATATATCACATTACTGTTAGTATAATCAATATTTTGATAATATATATAATTTATATATAACAATTATATCCTATTTTAATTATACATAATGTAATATGTCTTATATATTTTATACTATGCTATATAATATATATGTATACATATTATACATATATGTGTGTGTATATATATATGTGTGTGTGTGTGTGTATAATACATAATATTCTCTAGAATGTGATCATGGGACTAGTTTAAACCTTTGTAATTGTCTGAAATACCAGGCTCTGTTCCCTTGCAGCAGAGTAATACCATCAGGGATATATTGTACAGGGTCCTATTCCCTTGGCCCTTGGCCCTTGCACTGTGACAATGGTTGTCAAACTGGAATGTGTATACCAGTCTCTTGCTCAATTATCAAATACTGAGTTCCAGGCTGCCACCTTAGGATTATGACTTAATAAACCTAGATTCTAACATGGGTGGTCCAAGACCTTATTTTATTTTAAGAAGCTCTGACTCTGTTTCTTTCTGAAGACAGGCAGGAGCTTATCTCTCCCTCTTTGGCATGGACAATTCCTATACACTATTTGAACATCTAAATATTTGTCTTCCTATGAATTAGTAGATGGCAGTAAATTTGCCTCAAAAAGGGTGAATTGCAGACAGGATTCTTCAGTGTTTCAGATCTCATAAAGGACTGGTGGTTCATTAAAGACTGCTTATAAAGAGCAATCTTCTCAATTTTATTTTATTTATTTTTTAAAATATTTTATTTATTTATTCATGAGAGACACAGAAAGAGGCAGAGACACAGGCAGAGGGAGAAGCAGGCTCCGTGCAGGGAGCCTGACGTGGGGCTTGATCTCGGGTCTCCAGGATCAGGCCGTGGGCTGAAGGCAGCACTAAATCGCTGAGCCACCCGGGCTGCCCAATCTTCTCAATTTTCAAATGTATTATTGGCACAGACATTTTTATGAATAAAGACTGAGAATCAGTTAATTTTGTAGGACACTTTTTGAAAGCTTTCTAATCCTTGCTATGGCAATTACTGAACTTGGAGAAAGTTCAGAGTTAAAACTTCCAGGGATGTTTACCACTGCGGGCGGGTGGAGGGGAGGGGGGGGAAGAATCCTTTTGGGAGATCTTGAAGTATAACCACCTTTAGCTCTTCACTTACTCCTAAGAAATTAACTAACTTAAAAAATCAAAAGCAATAGAGAGCCTGAATAGAGGACTGCTTTTTAAAATTTAAGCAACTGTTCTTTGATCAAGAAAAATGTAATGATTGGACTATTTCCATGTTTGTAAACCAAGATTAACAGATGTTTCAGACCTGGAGGGTTTTTTTCTTCCAGCTCCCCCTTCCCATTTTCCATATAAAGGATAATGGTGACCAATGCTTTTTTGGTAATCACTAATAATACAATTAATAATAGATTACATGAACAGAATAGCATCGCCAGATTTTTTAAAAACAGATTTTCATTTTAATTCTCTGGTGCAACACAGTTCAACAGAACTTCCTGTGATGATTGAGATGTTTTATGTCTATGTTATTTAGTATGGAAGCCAATAGCTACATGTGGCTACTGAACACATGAAATGTAGCTAGTGCAACTGAGGAATTAATTTTTAATTTAATTACACTGAATTTAATGTAAATTGCCACATGTAGCAAGTAGCTACTATATTGGACTGTGTCACTCTAGAAGAAAGCATACAATTTTTGATAGCTCTTGGAGTAGTAATTGAGTTGTTCATGAACATAGAAAGCTATATATATGTTTAGGATATAGCTTCTAATGAAGCAGTCCTTTGACTTTCTCAGACTTAGAGATGGTTATTATTTCTCTCTCTGCTTTTATTTTGAAAGTCCTTCCTTTCTTTAAAATTTTTAATTTAAATTCTAATTGGTTAACATACAGTGTAATCTCATTTTTAGGTATAAAATTTAGTGATTCATCATTTACATACATCCTAACAAGTGCCCTCCTTAGTTCCCATAACCCATTTGGCCCATCTTCCACCCACCTCCCTCTATCACCCCCTCAGTTCTCTATCTTTAAGAGTCTCTTATGGTTTGCTTCCCTCTCTCTTTTTCCTCCCCCTCCATATGTTCATCTGTTTTGTTCCTTAAATTCCACATACGTGTGAAATCATATGGTATTTGTCTTTCTCTGACTCACTTCATAATTAGCATAATTATGTTACCATAATACACTCTAGCTCGATCCCTAGTGTTGCAAATGGCAAGATTTCATTCTTTTTGATGGCTGAGTAATATTCGTGTATGTGTGTGTGTGCGCGCATGTGTATACTACATCTTCTGTATCAGTTCATCAATTGATGGATACTGTGCTCTTTTCATAGTTTGGCTATTGTTGATAATGCTCCTATAAATATTGGGGTGCATGTACCCTTTTGATTCTGTATTTTTGTGTGCTTTGGGTAAATACTTCGTAGTGCAATTGCTAGATTATATGGTAATTCTATTTTTTTAAAAAAATTCATTTATTTGAGAGGGAAAAAGGGAGGGAGCACATGTGTGCACATGAGAGTAGTGTGGGAGAGAGCCAGATGGAAAGAGAACCTTTAAGCAGATTCTATTCTGTGTGTGGAGCCCAAAATGGGGCTTGATCTCACCACCCAAGCTGAAACCAAGAGTCAGTCACTCAATTGACTATACCACCAGGATGCCCCATGGGTAGTTCTATTTATAACTTTTTGAGAAATCTCTACACTGTTTTTCAGAGTGACTTCATCAGTTTGCATTCCCACCAACAGTGCAAGAGGGTTACCCTTTTTCTGCATCCTCACTAATGCCTGTTGTTTTTCTGTTGTTAATTTTAGCCATCCTGACAGGTGTGAGGTGGTATCTCATTGTGGTTTTGATTTGTATTTCCCTGATGCCAAATGATACTTACTGAGCATCTTTTCAGGTGTCATTCATCTGCATATCTTTGGAAAAATGTCTGTTCGTGTCTTCTGCCCGTATCTTGACTGGATGAATTATTTTTTGGATGTTGAGTTTGAGTAGTTATTTATAGATTTTGGATACTAACCCTTTATCAGAATATGTCCTTTGCAAATATCTTCTCCCATTCTGAAGGGTGTCTTTTAGTTTTATTGTTTCCTTTGCTATGCAGAAGCATTTTTATTAATTGTCTTTTTACTGATAGCTTTATTGATTATTTCCTTCATTGTGCAGAAGCATTTTATATTGATGAAGTCCTACTAGTTCTTTTTTGCTTTTGTTTCCCTTTCCGCTGGTGATGTGTCTAGTAAGAAGTTGCTGTGGCCGAGGTCAAGGAGATTGTTACCTGTGTTCTCCTCTAGGATTTTGATGGTTTCCTGTCACACATTTATCCATTTTGAATTAATTTTTGTTTTGTGTATGGTGTAAGAAGGTGGTCCAATTTATTCTTCCACATGTTGCTGTCCAGTTTTCCCAAGCACTTGTTGAAACTTTCTTTTCTCCTTTGGATATTCTTTCCTGTTTTGCTGAAGATAAGTTGACTATATACTTGTGGGTCCATTTCTGGGTTTTCTATTCTGTTCCATTGATCTATGTATCTGTTTTTGTACCAGTACCATTCTTTCTTGATGACTACAGCTTTGTAGTATAGCTTGAAGTATGGAATAGTGATGTCTTCAGCTTTGCTTTTTCTTTTTCAGGATTGCTTTGTCTATTTGGGGTGTTTTGTGGTTCTATACAAGTTTTAGGATTGTTTGTTCTAGCTCCGTGAAAAATGCTGGTAGTATTTTGATGGGGATTACATTAAATGTGTAGATTTCTTTGAATAGTGTAAACATTTTAACAATGTTTGTTCTTCCAGTCTGTGAATGTGGAATGTTTTTCCATTTCTTTGTGTCATCTTGAATTTCTTTCATAAGTGCTCTATAGTTTCAGAGTATAGATCTTTAACTTCTTTCCTTAGGTTTATTGATGGATATCTTATGGTTTTTGGTGCAACTGTAAATGGAATTGATTCCTTGATTTCTTTTTCTGCTGCTTCATTATTGGTGTAGTGAAATGCAATAGATTTCTGTATGTTGATTTTATATCCTGGAACTTCGCTAAATTCATTTGCAAAGCAGAGTTTTGGTGGAGTCTTTTGGGTTTTCTACATAAAGTATCATGTTGTCTGCAAATAGTGAAAGTTTGACTTCTTTGCTAGTTTGGATGCCTTTTCTTTCTCTTTGCTGTCTGATTGCTGGGGCTAAGACATTCAGTACTATGTTAAACAGTAATGGTGAGAGTGGACATCACTGTTTTGTTCCTGACCATAGAGGAAAAGCTCTGTTTTTCCTCATTGAGGATGATATTAGCTCTGGGTCTTTTCTTTATGGCCTTTATGATGTTGAGGTATGTTCCTTCTGTCCCTACTTTGTTGAGAGTTTTTATCAGGAAAGGATGCTGTATTCTGTCAAACGTTTTTCTCTGCAACTATGGAGAGGACCATATGGTTCTTATCCTTTCTTTTATTTATGTGGTGCATCACATTGATTTGTGAAAATTGTACCACCCTTCAGCTCAGGAATAAATCCCACTTGATTGTGGTAAATGGTTCTTCCAGTATGCTGTTGGATTTGATTTGTTAGTATCATGTTGAGAATTTTTACATCCATGTTCAGCAGTGATATTGGCCCTGTAATTCTCCTTTTTAGTGGGATTTTTGTCTGATTTTGGAATCAAGGTAATGCCTCAGAGAAGGAGTTTGAAAGTTTTCCTTCCATTTTTATTTTTTTGGAACAGTTTGAGAAGAATAGGCATTAATTCTTCTGTAAATGTTCAGTAGAATTCCCCTGTCAAGGCTTCTGGCCCTGGAGTTTGAATAACCTTCCTTAAAACAAGTAGATGTTACTGAGTGAGTCAGAAGATCCATGACTCAACAGCTGGAGTGACCAAATCATGAATGGTGCCACTGGAAATGTGCATGCAGCATCCCTGAGCAGCCTATAAAGCTCAAGGAAATTCCTTTTTTTTTTTTTTAAGATTTATTTAATTACAGCTAAAGGGGGAATTCTTATTCCTTTTTATATCTACTGTGTTTAGTGTGCAAGTCAGTTCATGATAAATCTTTGTTCAGGTAAAATAGCAATGTATGTCTCAATTTTAATATCTACAGTAATGACAGATACTGATTTTGCTATGTAAAAATAATCTATAATTGTGCTAATAGAACCCACTATGTGATTTTTCCCTTTGATCTCTGTATTTGCTGATTTGTCTTATGTGTATAGAGTACTAACTTTGTAGTGAATATTAATCTAAGTATTTGAAATTCAAAGGTAATTTATTTTTTTAATAATAAATTTATTTTTTATTGGTGTTCAATTTGCCAACATACAGAATAACACCCAGTGCTCATCCCGTCAAGTGCCCCCCTCAGTGCCTGTCACCCATTCACCCCACCCCCCGCCCTCCTCCCCTTCCACCACCCCTAGTTCGTTTCCCAGAGTTAGGAGTCTTCGTGTTCTGTGTCCCTTTCTGATATTTCCTACCCATTTCTTCTCCAAAGGTAATTTAGACACAGTATATGCCTTTATGAATCTGATTAGTTAAGATGTGAAGGAAATGTGCTGCATCATAAAAACAAAACTAATCGTTAATGTATGTGAATGGTATAATTTTGAATAGCAAAGGAAAAATGATTTTTGTCTGAATAAGAGCAAAATGGAGGGGATATAGAAAGAGAAATCTGCGCCAAAAGAAAAAAAAAAAGACTTTTGGAGCAGGTTTTGAAAGATGAGCAGGAGTAGCCATAAGGATGAGCAAGGAAGATAAGACCTGTGTGGTAGTCCAGGGTCTTTGCTAAGAACTTGTGAAACATTATCTCACTTCACTTCTCTCAGTGCTCCTCCAACATAGGTGTTCTTATCCTCATTTTAGTGACAGTGCAGCTAAGACTCAGAGTTTTAAACCTGTCCAAGGTAACTTGTTATTCAGAGAGGGAGCTAAGCTTTAAACCTAGGTCTGTCTCAACACCAAAGCCCATTCATCCTACTATAAATCACTAGTGTCAGTAACAAACAATCCAGCATGTTTGGGGGAAATGTGGTAGTACAGTATCACTGAAACACAGGACACAAAGAATGACTTAAGGGCCAGAGTAAAGGCATGAGATCATGAAAAACCATTGGTGCTGTGGTAAGTACCTTGGAAGTACATTTGAAGTTTTGTGGAGCCTTGGATAGGTTAGTTTTAGACTAGGCAATGACATCATGATTCCTACGGAAATTCAGGAGCTAAAATCAACAGCGGACATGGCTAATTGACTTGACTTTTCTTTTTTGAACAGGCTTTATTATTTCCTGAATGCACAGTTGCTGGGAAGTGGTTGAGTTCTACTCTGGTGTGTGCTGGCCATCAGCCAACAGAAAAGTAAAAATTTACCATGGATAGTCAGCCAAGAGACACATATGGATACTTAAAAATAATTATAATTGCTTTTCACATGGCTGCCAATGGAACGGAAAGCTTTTGCTATATTGTGTTTTTGATTGTTGGTTTGTCTTAATGTGTGTTTTTGGAGTAAAGTAATAGGACAACAGATATCTGTTCGAGTTGCCAAATCATTTCTAGGATTTGGCCCCAGGTTTGATGATCCCTCTGTTGTTTTCTGGCTTCATATGTTCAGAAGCACCCACCATCAGCTCTCGGCCCTGTGGCAAAAATGAGAAATGGGGTCAGAGTCAGGCAAGCAGAAACCAGAGCCAAGTGTTGTCCTAAGAAGCTTTAGCATATGTTTTGTGTAGTGAGGAGGTCTTTGCTTTGTACTTGGCAACCCACCTGAGACTTAAGCTGAAAAGAGGGCCAGTGATCTGAGCTGGAGGGAATGGAACCAGAGACGAGGCTTTGAATCATGACATGTCCTCTTCCCCACTCTCTGATGAAGCGTTCTTCATGTCCACCCACAACTTAGACTAAAGCATGGCCCCTGTTCCTCATGCAGATGAAAACATACTTTGTTCCAAGTGTAGTGGTGATGTTTTTTTCTTTTCCCTTCTGTTTGTTGTATTCCTTCCCCTTCTGCTTCAAATACTTTCCTTGCCCAACTCCTGGCTGTCTCTCTAGGACCTTTCTTTTTCACTTGGGCTTCTAAACATCAGATTAACCTTTGGGTGTCTAGAAACAGACTTGCTGTATGGGAAGGAAATAGACATAGTTTTAAATTTGTACACAACTTTTGGAGAGAGGAACTGTGGCACAGTCTAGCTGCTATGAGATAAGAATTTATATTAGTAAAGAAGAGTGATGATGTAATAGGGAAGTTAAAAAATGTCTAGAAAACCATAGATGTGAGCAGGCATTTTAGCTAATTATTTTGAAAAGTGAGTTTAAATAAACTGAGTATTCAGTTGTGAACTAGTGTTCATTGAACATGTATCCCTACCTTGATTTTTAATGCATTTGATAATGATTGGTAACACCCAGATTTCCAACTTGATGAGTAGCAGCCTATTGAAAAATGTATGTATATGTGTATTTATATGACACTTTAAGAATATCTTGGTATAAATTGTTTAGATCTGATGCCCATGGAAATTCCTATTACATGAAATCAAGTTTATTCCAAGATTGATCATTCATTTGTTTAACCAAGTCATTCAGTGTCATCCATGTGTGGTAGGTCAGGCGCTCTCTCATGTGCTGGGGATACAGTGATGATCTCTTTCATGAGACGTTATGGCTCCAGTCATAATTTTGTATTCTTCCCATTTGTCTTGCACTTCCAGAGCTCTTATATTTGGAAGGCTGGAAAGGCCTGGACTTTGAAAGTGGTTTTTTTTTTTTCACTATTTTTGTTTTGTCTTAATAAGCTATATAAGACTTGTGAATGAATAAATTTCTTAAAAAAAAAAAGATAACAGCCCTGTTCTTGAGGAGATTTTATACTCTAAGGTAGGGTCTTTCAAAATGTGATTCCCTAGACCTGTAGTGTCAGCATTGTCTGGGAATTGTTACACATGCAGACTCTCAGGCCCCACTTGAACCTACTGAATATGAAACTCTGAGGGTGGGGTCCAGACATCTGTCTTTCCATAAGCCTTCCTGGTGATTGGAAGGGTTTGACAACTATTACAGAAGACAGATAAATGATTAAATGTACCAAGAAATGCTGAGTGCTATGAAGACCATAAAGTAGGGAAAGGAAAGAGGGTGTCAAAAGGTGAGGTCTTACATTGCATGATCAGAGGTCTCTGTGAAGTATTGTTTGAGTACTTAATTGAGCGATGTGAAGAAGCAAGCTGAAATATTTGGGGGACAGTCTTTGTAGTAATCTAGGTTAGAGATTTTACTGAATTTATCTGTGGTTGGGATTGTGATGTATTTTGAAGATAGAGATTCTAGAATTTGCTGTTGAATTAATTGGAAATGTGGCATGAGCTTAATAGGATGACTCTAAAGTTATTGACCAGAGCCTCTGTTGTTTGGCTGGCAATACCTTATTGTAAGATGAGAGGCAACAGAATGGGGAGGGAAAGGTAAAGCAGGTTTAGGGGAAAAAATAACACATTTAAAAAATATTTTATTTATTCATGAAAGACACAGAAAGAGAGGCAGAGATACAGGCAGAGGAAGAAGCAGGTTCCATGCAAGGAGCCTGATGGTGGGACTCAAAACTGGGAATCTGGGATCACGCCCTGAGCCAAAGGCAGACAGTCAACTGCTGAGCCACCCAGGCATCCCAAGAGTAACACATTGATTTTTAAAATGTTAAGTTTTAAAAGCCTATGTTCATCTGTATGTGAGCCTGCCATTCAAGGGGAAGGGTGGGGCTGGAAATATTTACTGGGGAGTCATCATCATATACATAGTAAATAAAGAAATGAGCTACAATGAGATCATCAAGGGAATGAGTATACATAGAGGAGGAAAGTTGTCTGATTGATGACCAGGTCCTGGGGTATTCCAACAATGAGGGAGAGGATCAGGTAAAAGGTAGTGAAAATTTAATGAATGTAAAATAATATTTTGCTATACTTATTTTGATATGTATTTTTTAAAGTGGCAGTATCTTGCCTCACCCCCCAAGTTTTATGCTTTCCTTGGATTTGCCACTTTTCTTGTGGGTCCTTGGTGCCACAGTATTCCTCTTGATTCTCACAGGCCAAGCCTTCTTGTCCTAAGGACCTGTGGTGTGTACCTTCCCAGCTTATGGGATTAGTCTCCTGGTTCCCTCACCTGTCTGCTGCAGGTTCCCCTTGAAACTCAGGGATCATACATACAGCATATAAAACCATGCTTAGGAAAGGGCCCCTTTTCCCTTTTCTCAATTGCCGTCTTCAATATTCTTTCTCCCTTTTTCCCTTTCCTGGATGTTCACCAGGAAAATTCTTTGGTCCAGACAGCTAGGGAAAACTAAGTTTTGGGTTTGCCTTTTTTTTTTCTCCTGTAAGTTAATAATACCTAGATCATTTTAGAAATTGGCTGATTTAGCACCCTGACAGAGGTTTTTCTTAATGTTGAATTAAAATGTTGATTTTTGGCATCTAGAACTGCATGTTTCCTGATGTGATCGATCATTTGAGTGCCCTGAATTATTGATAAAAGCAGCAATGAAATTTGTAATTTCCAACTGGGCCTGTCATTCTTGGGGTTTCCTTCAGAAAGCAATACCTCTATAGTGGAGAGGGCAGATACTGCTTGAAATGGAACATGTCCATAAAATCGGAGTTACAGAGGCACCTGGGTAGCTCAGTGGTTGAGCATCTATCTGCCTTTGGCATAGGACATGATCCCGGGGTCCTGGGATCCAGTCTCACACTGGACTCCCCACAGAGAGCCTGCTTCTGCTTCTGCCTATGTCTCTGCCTCTTTCTGTGTTTCTCATGAATAAATAAAATCTTAAAAAAAAAATAAAATCTGAGTTACAAAAGAAAATCAGTATATGTTTTAATTGTAGAAAAGTTCTTTGATCTTACCTAAGGTCTCATCCTTGGATCTTCCAGTGGCAGGCTGGAGTAGTTGTGGAACTACTCATCATAGTCCCAGGGGAGTGGACCCGTAGGTCCTATAGGACCCATAAGAGGGGTACCCATAGGAAACATACTATAAAATGAGTCTTCCTCTGTACTCCTGATTTAACACATTCGTATACTACTCACAGTGTTTAGATTTGAGTGACAAGTTTTCTTAACAATTGTGACTTCACTCAAATCTGTACAGCTCAACAATTCTGAAGCCGTAAGGTATTTTAATGATAATCTGTCTAATTGTCTTATTTTTGAGTGAGGAAACCATGGCCTAGGGTGATCATTACTTGTCAAAGCTTATTTCTTAGAAGAGTGAGAGATCTTCAAGTGCCTTTCAGAATGTGACCCCAAATTGCCAAAATATGATATGTGTTCACTAAAAGATGATAAAATTCATTGTCTACATCTCAGACCCAGTCAGGATGCCAGTTATGTGAACTTGTAAAAATTTTTATAATAGCTGCTTTCTTTAGATTTTAAATTGTGAAATATATCATTAAAAAAAGCATATATAACATATATTTTAGTATCTTTTATTTAAATATATATTGTTTTTAACTATATGTCTAAAATTATAAATATATACAGATAGTTAATATAAGAAACTTATAAAATATAAAACACACACACATAGTCACTGAACATAAGAAATAAATATTTCAGAATCTTGGAGCATCCCTATGGATTCCTGATCTCTCTCATCCCCTTCCTTTTTTCTTAAGACAACTGTGTTCAGTGCAGTCTAGTGGTTAGGAGTATGAAGCTATGTAGCTGTACTGAACCTTTTTTTTTTTTTTTTTAAGATTTATTTATTTACTTAAGGGGAGGGATTGAGGGAGAGAATCTTCAGGTAGATTCCCCACTGAGCGTGGAACCAGACATAGAGCTTCATCCCATGATCTGTAAAATCATGACCTGAGCTAAATCCAAGAGTTGGACGCTTAACCGATTGAGCCAGCCAGGTGACCTTGCCTTGGACCTTTGGCCAAGTCAGTCACCTCTCTCTGTTTCAATTTCTCCATTTTATTGTATAAAGGGAATGATAATATTACCCGCCTCACAGGATCGTTGTGAGGACTAAATGAGTTCACTCATGGAGCCTGCTTAGAAAAGTATGTTGTGTAGCAAATATCATTTGTTTACTATTTTTGGTATTATAATTATGTTGAATTTTTTTAGGTTGAATTTTATATCTGAGAGACTTTTCATGTTGCCAGCGAGATGGAATGTAAAGATCTAAAAGTTGGTTTTAAGAATAATAATTTTATTATCCCTTTTTTACATCTCTCAGAGTGGAAACATCCTGATTTCTCTTGGGCCTTTTTGATATCATCTTTCACTTTATTACTGTGCATTTTCAAAATACTTTTCTAAGAAGCTTCCATTGAAACAACATGGAAATTTATTAAGCAAACACTCTTTGAGAGTCACTATTTCAGAATATATCACCAGACACTGGCCATAAGATTTAGTCTTGACAGGATCTTGCTATTCTGTTGTGTAACAGCGCTGATTGCATTTGGATACAGTGAAGGAGGCTATTAAAATTCGACAGACTTTGTACAATGTTACTTTGAGTTTTTTGGGTATGGGCCCTCTGTAGAGTTTACTAAAGAATACTTCTAAAAGCATGAGAGAATAAGTGATTAGAAGAGAGACAAGAGGAGAGTTGGCAAAATAAGACTATAAAACAAGAAAATGAGTTGTTAAAAATTTCTGTCTTATCAGTATTGAGAGCCAAAGAAATATATCCTACTTGGAGATTTTTGCTTTTCTTCTATTTATATATAAGGGTGAAAAACAATTATATGTTTACAAGTAAAAAAAAATACCAGGTTACTTAGAGTAGCAGAGATGATGAGTAAAAGCTGTCATTCATTTACTTCTGAAAACATTTAATGGCAGTCTTTAAACTTACTTTTTTTCTTGCTGAATCTCACTTTATATCAACATGGATTTATATCAATAATACAGTATTTGTAACTGTGTTACCGAGACTCAGGCATATGCCCATGTCCCTCATAGACGTAAATTATAAACCTGATAAGATTTTTATGTTTTAGGGCCATTAGGAAATCTGTTTTTTTTCCTTTGTATTTTTTTAACATGAAGAATATAGCAGTAAAGCTTAATAAAATAGCTACCGACCATCTGCAAAGATGAATGCATCTCTGCTTTCTAAATGAGACGGTTGAGAGAGAGTTAGTTAAACATTTCTAATCTAATATTTGATGATAATGTTTATACAACCTGATAGTTGCTCCCTTTCCTCTCTTTTGCTTCTCTGATAATAAAAGCATTGCTTCTGACATCCAGTGAGTGCAAAATAAATAGAAAGGCCGTGAGCTTGATGCGCCTTTTCCTTTCTTTTTTCCTTGCTCCTGCTCCCCTCCCAGCCTACATTTCTTGGCATCTTTCCGCTCCTGTTTGCTAGAGCTCTGACTCTGACGTAAAGAACTCACAGCGAGTGACCCCCGTGGCAAACCTGTAAAACATTATACAACATGAATAAGAACTTTCTTATTAGATCTGCAGCTGGCTGTGTGCAGACATATGGCAGCAAGAATGTTTTGGAAGAAAGGCATTGCTTGACAAAGAACCCAGTCTCTTGAATAAAGGTTTACACTGGCACTCCTTCATGTTTACAATACCTGATGCCAGGGGCAAGACTTTTTCCCCCCATTATATTGTTATTTTACTGTTTAAACCCCATGGTTTCATATGTTGAGGTGGCTGAAATGTAGAAGCAGACATTTTATGTGTGTCTGTATAACTTTAAAAGAAAAAAAATAAAAGCAAACTCCACAGAACTTTCTCAGGCTCTTCCTGCCCAGCTGGGAGTGCTCCATTCTCTGAGGCCCAGGCTCTGATGGAAAGTGAGGGAGCTTGTCAGAACTCAGGTCTTCTGAGTAGGGTTAAAAATGACCATTAAAGGGTCACCTGGCTGGCTCAGTCGGTAGAGCATGCAACTCTTTTTTTTATTTTTTATTTATTGGTGAGAGAAAAGGAGAGCATGAGCAAACAAGCAGACTCCCTGCCAAGCAGGGAGCCTAATGTGGGGCTCCATCCTGGGACTCCAGGATGACCACCTGAGCTGAAGGCAGATGCTTAACCTATTGAGCCACCCAGGCACCCAAGCATGCAACTCTTGATCTCAGAGTTGTGAGTTTGAGCTATATATTGGGTATAGAGAGTACTTTAAAAAAAAAAAAAAAAAAAAAAAGACCATCCAAAGGCACATAGGCTTTGAATGCCCTGACAACATCTATAGTTTCCTCTGGTCACTACTGTTGAGAGTAGTTACTCTCAATTGCTAAAAAAATGAGTTTGGGAATGATTTGCAAACCAGAAGGTTGTCACGTTGGTTTTCATTTAACTTGCTACTTTTCAGTCTCCTCCTTGCAGCCCTGTGCTCATTTCATCACCTTTCTCAAAACCCAGCTACTAGTATTATGGAGAGCCTGGCCATGTTTTGTGATCTAAACTAGCACACTGGCACTGAATAATATATTGAGAAGTTTTCAGAGGGTGGCAGATGTGCAGTTGCCTCAGGAGGAATGATGACACTTTGAATTACATTTACAGGAGCAGGCACGTTCTATCTAGCTAGCCAAGGTAAATGAATGAAAGCTTTTGCTTCTCCTAGGATTATCAATCTCCTTTGATGACTGATTCTTTGTAAACTTGATGGTATTTATAATGCTCATAATCTTTGATGTTGTCATTAGCCTCCTTGTCCTTATTCCATCTATAATAATTTAGTAATAAGGTAAGACATGCTCACCATACATACCTGATAGTATTTTTTTTTTATTAATAACCCCATTTGACAGCTGAGAAAATGGAGGCAGAGAGTGGTCCCTGATTGTTCCAGAGCACACATTATTGCAGGGGCAGACTGAGCTGGGAGTGTAACATCTAGGAAATAGGGCTTGTTGACACTGTCTTCTCAAAGTGAGCATATGTTAAGAAGTATTTATTTATAGAAGCAATATAATGTATGCAGAGAATGGACTCCAATTTCAGAATATTGAAGAACATTAGAAAAAGTGTCAATAAGAATAATATTGGAAAGGCTCTGAGTTATGAGAATGATCTTTCCCCTTATTTTTAGGTTTTCATGTTAATAATTCTTGGACAAAACAGGTTTCTTATTTTGTTTATTTCAGCTATATAGTAAGAAGGTAGATTTAAAAACTGCTCTGGAATTATAAAAATCCTGGCTAGAAAAGTCTTGGAGATCATTTAATCCAGGAGTCCTTAATATCTAAATCAAATTTACCAGATGAATGATATGGTCAGTCACTACACTACACATAACTGATCTGACTCAGGTTTTTCTAGAAAGTGCAGAAGGTAGCACGGCACTCACTGGCATTTTTCATTCAGCAGGTGCTTTCAATACCACTCATGAAGTATATTTTTTTGTTCTGAGAAAATGAAAATTGCTTCATCCTTAAATGGTTCAGAGCCTCTTTAGGAAATCTACTAATTTTATATTTGAGAAAACTAAGACTCATATGTTATGAGTTGAATTGTGTCTCCCCCCCCCCCCCCCCCGCCCAAAAAAAGATATTGACATTCTAACCTGCAGTACCTCAGAATGTGCCCTCATTTGGTAGGGTCTTTATAGGGGTAATCAAGTTAAAATAGGGTCTTTAATAGATGAGCCCCCTATCCAGTTTGGCTGATTCCTTTATTAAAACATTGGGAATTTAGCCACAGAGACAGGCATACACAGAGGAAAAATAGCTGTATAAAAACAGAATATTGGAACAATGCATCTGTAAGCCAAGGAACGTGAAAAATTGCTAGGAAATTGGCAGAACTAGGAAGAGGCATTTTTCTTTCTGTTGGTTTCAGGGGGATGGTGGCACTACTGACACCTTGGTTTCAGACTTCTTGCCATCAGAACTCTGAGATAGCTCATTTCTGTTGTTCAAAGCTACTCAGTTTGTGGTACCTTGTTGCCATGGCCCAGGCAAATAAATACATCATTAGGGATGACCGGTCATAGTCTCATAGGGAATTAATTAATGAGGTGATCAAGCCTGCAACCCAGTCTGTCTGAGTCCTGAGTGCTCGGTGCCTGCCTCTGGAAATAAACAGTTTCATTTCTTTCCTATAAAGGTAAATGCATCATATTTAGTGAATTGTTCTAAGGGACTGTCATTTTACTATTACCCATTTTCAGCTGTCTTTGCCCTTGAATTGTTTCCTTTATAAGTTCCTGAAATTAAAAAAAAAAAAAAAGAAAAAAGTTCCTGAAATCTAATACCTCATTTTGGGTTCAGATTTCATTTACTAAAATTGAAGAATTAAATTTGAGGAGGTTAAAGTGCTTTAGCCATTTCTTACATGTCTTACAGCTGATCATGAAATCTGGAGAACGCCCTAATCACTATTCCTTTTCTTTTACTTAGTGTGAATGCTGAAATGATAGTTTATAAAATGTGTCACAAGTCGTAGTCAGGAAATTAGAGTCAGCTAAAGGTGACCATACTACATCTCATGGGCACACCTTTCTCCAGAAACTGGAAATAAGACTCAGAGTATGTATTTTATAAGATAAATCCAATGTGAGCACCAAATAATTCAAATATAATTTCTCAAGGATTGACTATAAGTCTACAAATCAAGATTAATGACTGTAAAATACATTTTGTTAGGAATTAGTGTCATGGAGAAATCATATTTAAAAACCGCACCCTTTCTTTTCAAGTTAAAATTAAATAGTAAATTAAAAAGAGAAAATGTGCATGCCTTACTAAGCTCGACAAATTAAAAAATGAAACATGGATCCATCCAGTCCTCCCCCAGGCCTTGTCATCTGTGTACATTAATTGGCACAATGCTTTGTTCATTCTCTAGAAAGTGAGTGTGTTTTTAAATACCTCATTCAGTATAAATTCTGACTGGGTTTAATTAAAACTTTATAGTAAATCAGAATCAGTATGCTGAGCATAAGAAGAGATTTATTGTTGTCTGGTTCAGATTTCAGCCAAGAAAAGCACTCTCATGATAATCTAGAGGCCTAATCCTTCGAAATGTCACCCAAAACTAAAGTTCCCAGAGGCTAATGGGGGTTTTCCTTATCAGGACATATTTCTGATCCCCACACAACTCTCCTCTTAGCTTCATCCTATTAGACCCGTTTCTATTTATTTTGACATTCCAAAACAAAGTTGTTTCATTATTTGTTCTACTAACCTCAGCAAAAGCTGTACTTCTTGTGTTAAAAAAAAAGAAAAAACAAAGACCTTTATCTATGTGAACTCATTTCGCATATTCTTGCAGGTTAGTTTATAACACAATATAAACAATTATCTTGTTTTGTTCCATTGTTATAGAGCAAAATAATGTTTATTTGATGTGAAGAGGAATAATCTTAAAGATAATTCTTTATTTCTAGATGCTTGACCATTTGTTACATTCACAAAATTCATAGTCAATAGTTTTGGGAATAGCTTCGCAATATTAAATAGATTTCTCCTACTCATAATGATTACATCAAATAAAACACTTTTGGTCCATTTTCATATTTGTTCCATCATAAAATCCCTGTGAGATGGTTAAGACAAGTAGCATCTCCATTGACTCTAAAACTGAAGCTTAGAGAAGTCAAATACATTTCTGAAGGTCACTTACATAATAGAGCTTACGGTTAAACCTTCGTGTGAAATTTGTTCTGTTGGGGAAAAAATTGCTCTAGAATATTTTGAACGCTGAATGGTGTTGCCTTATTAGGGAATTTTTATCAATTATCAGGCCATTATTTAAATAAAAGATACCAATATTTTGACAAGAGTAGTACTTTCTAAAATACCTAATAAGTTAATTGAACACTTAGACTCTTATAAGATTTGTTTTACATGGAAAATTCTTTGCGATCTTTAAATTGTTCTATGTCTTAGCCTTCTATTTTTTATACTGTTTTAGCATCTATGAAATAAGAGCTTTTCTTTGTTAATAAAAAAAAGTTTTGTGTCCTGTGCTCGAGTCTGATATTTCTGCGTAAAATCTTGCTAAATGAGTTAGAGTTATTCCTTTAAGTTCCTGCCTTTCCCCTCAAAAATACCAGTAAGTAGCAAATGGCCAAATATGAAGGAAACTTTAAGGAATTTTTAAAAATTAGTTTATGCTTACTTACATTGGAATATATTGGAAACTTTAAGGAATTTTAAAAATCAGTTTATGCTTATTTACTAGTCTATTCTCTGAATACAAGTTAATTATCACATCTGGAGTCCTCTTTAATAAAGCTGTATGGAGGTAATGATAACAGCTATCAATAAAATTAATGATAGATGTGTTGAATAAAAAGGGTAAATTTTGGCAAAATCTGTAGTTAGGAAGATGAAGAGATGGATGCTGGCATTTGTCACACTTGTATTTAATGCAGCATATTTGGTGTACTGTATAGATATTTGGAATTTTTTTTGGATTTTATTTCGGAAGTTATTTTAAGTAGCCATAGTCAGTAGCATTTATTAAGAGGTAACAGTGCTGGTTGGGTATAAAATGAACTAAAACAAAGTCTCTAGTCTCGAGTTTACAAATTAAGATCGACACATTGAAATAGTTGGATGTGATGGGAAGATGACTTGCATTTAATGTAAATGTTAGCAATAGTGACAGGAGACAAACATTTGGGTTGAACAGGCACGCGGGTGTCAGGTTTCTGTGTAATAGTTTCTTTATGAAACTTTATTCAGATCAGCCTACAGGAATGTATTAAGGGTCACATGTTGTATAGAGGAAACTTCCAGACATAACACGATTGCGGTATTACCTGGATATTAGAATTCAAGCTATACTATTGTTTTTTTCTGGATTACTGCCCTTTGTCCATGATCTATTATTATGTTAATATTTCAGCATTTAAGTAGTTAAACTATTCATACTGGTCTGGAGTGTCTTATTTATTAAAAAAGTTTTTTTTTTTTAAGATTTTATTTATTTATTCATGAGAGACACTGAGAGAGAGGCAGAGACACAGGCAGAGGGAGAAGCAGGCTCCATGCAGAGAGCCCAACGTGGGACTCGATCCATCACACCCTGGGCCGAAGGCAGGCACTAACCCACTGAGCCACCCAGGGATTCCTGGAGTGACTTCTAGTGCAGATAGACATGGTGTTAGGCTCAGCAATTGATTTTCATTATGTATATGACATATCAAATGTAACTTCATGAATTAAACACAGAGGTTAACTTGTGGATGTCTCAGTTCCCTTAGTTGCCATATACCTGGATCTTGAGTAAAAAAAAAAGACTCAGCAATTGGCAAATAGGTTTGCCATTATGGAATTTACCTTTCTTAAGATAGATGTCTATGGTACGGTAGGAAAAGTGCATGGATTATATTGGCCTTTTTCTGAAGCTGCCTTATTTGTCTTCCTTGAGTAAATAAATTCCACCTCAGGAATCTCTCTCCCTCTTCCTCATCTCCTCTGTTCCTGTTGTCTCTACCTCATCCCAGATCCTCCTTATCTCTTGCCCAGATTATAGAATTGTTTCTTAGCTGGTCTTCATGCTGGCTCCCACCTTCATCTGCCTGGTCTATTATACAGTCTTAGATGATACTTTCCTAAAGAATAAATCTGAACAAAACAGTGACTATCTTAACCCTTGGATAAATATTCCAAGTTCTTAGCCTGCCTTATAAGGCTCTCCAGAATTTGCCACCCCTTTTTTTAGTGCATCCAAAGCACAGGCCATCAATGAATTTGTCTTTTCCTGAACAAATGATCCATTTGCTTTCAAATTCTCAGCATTTACCAGTGGGCTCATCCTTTTGGGATGATCTTCCAACCCCCTTGACCTCCCTTTCTTTCTTTCTTTTTATCAAAATCCTCTTCAGCCTTCCAAACACGTATTAAATGGTTTATGCAACCTTTCTTGTCTTTGAGGAACAGATATTTTAAGGATTGTAGTAGTATATTTTAATTCTTCATTTACATGTTTTCTTTTCCTCTAGACTTAAAGAACTCAGACTCTCAGCTTCTTCTCTCTCTTCTGTAATGCAGCATCCTGCAGTTAGCAAGTGCTCAATAAGTGTTCAATTAGTGAATAAGTACATATGTTTTATAGGTCTCCTCATCAAAGCATGTGTATCCTTGACTTCTTGAAGGCTTCCATGCTTTACTCTTCCCAGGGCTACCCTTTTGGTCTCTCCAGTGATGACGTGTAATCTACTTCGAATGGGTAATACATATTAATTTTTTAGAATCTTCTTGTTCAAATTTACATTTATAATTTAAGTGCAATGTCCTGAGTGGGACAAGCCCTTACAATGATCTGTGTAATTTAAAAAAAATGGAAATCTGAGTGCTTGTCAACTATTCTAGACCTTTAGATCTACTTTCCAGCTCAAGGACCCTTAAAGGGCTCAGGCTGCTATTGACTTAGACTTTTCTTCCTTTAAGTAGGTAATTTAAGATCCCCCCCCCCCCTCCTTTCTACTGAGTTGTCAATTCTCTGTCTCCTTTTGTTGGGTTTCTAGTTGATTAGGCTTTAATTTTCTTTGGTTAATTATACCTGTTGATACAATTACAATCTCAGATGGAAACATTGATCATGAATATTTTATGGCCTTAATCTTTGAATGTGAAAGGGTGAGATGCTCATATTTCAACACAAATGTACCTTGAATTGATTAGGCATTTCCTTGTGGGAATAAGGGGATGAGTATGAACTTTAATTTCAAAATGTTACATTCAGGGATCCCTGGGTGGCGCAGCGGTTTGGCGCCTGCCTTTGGCCCGGGGCGCGATCCTGGAGACCCGGGATCGAGTCCCACGTCGGGCTCCCGGTGCATGGAGCCTGCTTCTCCCTCTGCCTGTGTCTCTGCTTCTCTCTCTCTCACTGTGTGCCTATCATAAATAAATAAAATTTAAAAAAAAAACTCAAAATGTTACATTCATTCCATGTTTAGTAGGGTCTTCTAAGAGATCTTGCCATCAATCTTCCTGCCTACAAATTGCCCCATCACTCAATCTGCAACTATATCATACGTCTGTGTAAGCACAAATATGTTCATCTAATTCTTAAAGTGTCTTATGTTTCCTTTTGCCTTTAAAATATACTATGAACCTTTAACTCTATGTTATAACAATCTCCGTATCTTGACCCCAAACTACCTAGAATTCTCTCCCATCCCTGGCAATCTCCTATGCATACTTTAAAAACCAGTCCAAACATTACATCCTATCTTTAGTTCATCCCTCACTGTTGCCCCCTATCTCTCAGGGAGGAATTCATTGCTTCTGTATTTGTGATTAATTCATGATATGTGGGGAGTACAATGTAGAGGTAAGAGCTTGTGTTTCAAAGGCAGACCTTCCTGTGTATATATTCTGGCTGTGGGAACTTTGGCAGAATCCACATAATAAAGAGTTCTCTGTATGTCCTAGTTCTATCATTTATGGGAGGGGAAATGATACTACTTCAGGGGGATTATTTGGAGGATTTTTGAAATAATGCATAGAAAATACTTAATGCATGCCTGGCACACAGTAAGGACTCAACCACAAGTGGGAAAAACAAATGTGTGCTTCTGTTTTATTTTAATTGCTTGTGCTTCTTTCTCCTTTGTTGGGATGAAATGGCCAGAATTCCATCCGTCTTCATTGTACACAAAGTATCCAACAGCTCTTGGCATATAATATCAGTTAATGTGGTTATTGATATTAATATACATGGAAGGTCATATAGTGGTCAAAACATTAATTATTTGGAGAAGAATTACAAGATTATTAAAATGTTTTAAATATCTATGTTAATGTTGTAACTGGTTATTGATATTAATATACATGGAAGGTCATATAGTGGTCAAAACATTAATTATTTGGAGAAGAATTTCAAGATTATTGAAATGTTTTAAATATCTATGTTAATGTTGTAACTGACACTCAAATATTTTGAGAAGGGTTTTGCTCACAGAGAAAAGGAAAACGAAAGCTACTGTGTGAACCACAGTTTAAAATAACAAATCCCAAAATGTCAGATATTGTATCTCTTCAGTGGAGAATTACTCCTGGAGCCAATATAGAAATAAAAACACTGTAAGTACTTACAAAATCTCCATTTGGTTCAAGCTCTGCAGGTAGAACTAGTATAAGTGGAAAGTTTCCTAAATATTTCCAGAGTAGCCAGTAATAGGAATAACAACAATACCATGCACGTACTTACCAATTTCTATTAGGAATTAGACATATTTACTTATATTTGATTATGTTTACTGTTTAATACAGCTAAAATATCTTACACATAAGTTAATCATAATCCTCTACTGTATTCCACAATATTTTTAGCAGCAAATGTCAAACTTAAATAGAGATGATTAATACTTATAATTTTGCCTTAAGGAGCTTCTTCAGTGTGAAATATGCATGCCTATTTAAAAATAGTTTTATTGAGCTATAATTCACATACCATAAAATGTACTCATTTAAAGTATATAATTCATTAATTTTTACATATTCACAGAGTTATACAACTATCACCACTGTCTAATTCCAGAACATTTTTATCATCTCCAAAAGAAGCCCCATATCCATCAGTAGTTGCTTCCCATTTATGCTTCTCTCCCTACCACCTCCAGCCCTAGTCAACCACTAATTTATTTTCTCTCTCTATGGATCTGATTTGCCTGTTCTAGACTTTTCTTATAAAAGGAATCAGCTATTTTTGGTCTTTGGTGATTGTTCTTCTCTGAAATCCTTAGTTTTTTAAACTGAAACTATAAATGTGTGAAGAACAAAATTCTTCACTGTTTCACAAATAGTGCTCCTAAGGTACATATGATCTATGAGAAATGAGTTCAATTTCTAAGGTAGAACATATTTGAGAAATTGAGAATATTGAGAAATTCATTTGCTTTATTTCTCAGAGGTTGTAATATTAAAGGACATGTGAAGTTTGATATTAAAAATAACATGTGCCTAGCCTACCATTTCTAAAATGTTTTAATTATTTTTTAAATCTGAAACAACCGTTAATAACAGGTTCTGCAAAGCATACTCCAGAAACATTGTTTTAATCTCCTCTCCAAACTGGTTTTACATAGTTCTCATTGTTATGGGCATTTGTCTTTTTGTTGTTGTTGTTGTTGTTGTTGTTAAGTAGTAATAGTCTTTTTTTTTTTTAACTCAAGATCCAGGTATATGGCAACTAAGGGAACTGAGACATCCACAAGTTAACTTCTATGTTTCATGAAGTTACATTTGATATGTCATATACATAATGAAAATCAAACTAATGACGTAAATTATTCCTCTGTGTACCAGTCTTATAGTTTACCATGTTATGATTTTGCTTTGGAGTAAATCCAAAGGCAGTTAATATGTGTGGATGTTTCTCTTCCATTTCCAAGGCCTTTCCCGGTGTATATTGATTACTTTTCATTATTGTTGCTCTTCCATGAGAGCTGGAGCGGGAGTGAGAGAGGAAGAGAGAGAGGGAGAGGAAGGTTGTGCTTGTACATGTTTGCTACAATAAAACTCAAGGGCAGCCCCGATGGCCCAGCGGTTTTGGCGCTGCCTTCAGCCCGGGGTATGATCTTGGAGACTGGGGATCGAGTCCCACATCAGGCTTCCTTCATGGAGCCTGCTTCTCCCTCTGCCTGTGTCTCTGCCTCTCTCTCTCTCTCTCTCTCTCTCTCTCTGTGTGTGTGTGTGTCTCATGAATAAATAAAAATCTTTTAAAAATAAAATAAAACTCAATAATGGCATTTTCATGGCATCAGGATGTTGAGGCAGAAGCAATTGTCCCTCCCTCATGGTCATTTTGTTTCAGATGATGACTGCTTCATCTCCAGAATCCTATACCCCTTCCAGGCAGGAAGAATTGGAAGGCAGAGGGCAAAAGAGGCGAGCTAGCCAAGTTTCCTCTTTTAAAGAATTTTCTTGGAAGCTTCATACAATAACTTCTGCTTATATTTCATTGGTCAAGACTGTCCCATGGCTGCCTGATTTGTAAGGGAGGGGAGGTCAGGAAATGTAGTTTTTAAGTTGGGTGCATTGCCATCTCTATGAAAATAGGGATTGTGTGAAGAAGGGAAAAGATGTATATGATATGGGCAACTAGAGGTCTTTAGTCACCTAAGGCAAGCAATGAAAGACAAGATTCTGAGTTAGAATGAAGAGACAAAGGTTCTTTACTATTTTATGTACTCTTTTTTTTCTTTTTCGTTTGATTATTTTTTATTTTTGAGTATAATTGACACACAATGTTACATTAGTTTCAGGGGTACTTACATACTTTTGTTTGCACCCTTGACCTTAACAGCAACTCGGTATGCCTACATTTCCATCAAGAGATGCCACAGAATCTTAAAACTGAAATAATAGGTATTTTAATAAATATAAATTACCTATAAAAATAATTTGAGAACTTATGTATTTCACAAGATGCCATTTTAGAGCTAGAGAACTCTAGGGAGAATGAAACTGAAGACAAAGTATTCACAGCTATAGAATTTTTTATTAAACTCATTATTTAAATTTCTGTCTAGTTGACTTCCTTTATTTAATTTTCTTCTGGGAAAATCTGTCAGTCATTCTGTAAAAAAATATTTATTGAGTCCCTTAACTTGTACCAGGCACAGGACACATAGAAAATAGGACCAAAATTTTTGCGATCCTCAAACCCACTTTCTGGAATGGGAGACAGACAATAAACAAGTAATGAAATGAATAGGCAAGATAATTTCATATTGTAGCAAGTACAGGAAACAAATGGTCATGCTGAAGAGTAACAGAGGAAGACAGAATGCATGTCTGGCTTTCTATGTTTACTCCCTAACCCCGGTGCCCATTACTAAGCCTGGCTGAGAGTAGGTGCTCGATATATATTTATTATCATTGGATGAATGGATATGGAAGGAATGGATCAATGAAATGGGAACATTCATTCTTGGCATAGGAAATCATATTAAAAACCTTGCGATTATAGCAGTGAGTTCAGATTTAATTATAAAATAATTAAGTTGCCAGTTGCATGGTTTTATACTGGTTATCCCATCTTCATAAAAATCACGTGAAGTTGTTAATATTATCATCTTCATTTTACAAATGAGGAAACTAAACTTAGACATGATAAAATAACTTACCCAGATGGATAAATCTATGAAGAGTGACATAGAGATTTGATTTCAAGAAATTTGACTCCAGAGTCTACCCTTCCAAGGGTATAATCTTGGGCATTTTGCACACACCCTGCAGCCAGAAACAGCAGGATAACAATCATTCCCTCAGGACCACATCCAAAAAAAGAAGAAACATAGGCTAACAGGAAAATCATCCTGTTAAATCATAAATGACAATAATTTTCAATTTTCAAATGTGACTTTCTGCTCATTTTTGAACTCCACAGTTCTAATCCTTAAATTTCTCAACAAAGGATGAGAGCTAAAGAATTTTCTGTGGCAATTTCATTAAAGAAGGCTGGCTATGACGTGACAACGATGTACAAATATTTTGTCAAAGTCCATCCCTTCCCCTGTTTCTAAATCACGATTTATATTGAAACGTTTCTTGGTAAAATCTTTCATACTCCCAGTTATGGTTGGAAGCAAAGAAAATGTGTTTAATAAAACAAGAATTTATTGTATACTTCCTTTAAGATGTCCTCCCCCCCAAAAAAAATATCCAGGAAGTTTTCAATTTATATAAATAATCTAAAAAGCAGGAATCTCATCCATTGTCTATTATCCAAATTGATGAGGTCAGTGGTAAATTGATGTATCAATCAGACTTTGTCTTCTACAACCCAGAATGATGTTTGTTTGTTTGTTTTTAACAGCCATTGTTAGGTAGCTGTGTATCTATTTACTTGTGTTTCTCCTCTCCAAATTAACTTTTTTAGACTTTTTTTAGTCCTTCCGCTTTTTTCTATGTTTTGCCTTTAATACAGGCTCTGGCATATAGTAACATTAAAGAAGAAAGAAAGGAAAAAGGCAAGTAAGTCTCTGCTCTAGTACTTGAATTAAGAAGATCGAGATAGAGAAGAGTGTGGTCATTCTTTTTGCATCTGTAATACTCTACAACCCATAAAATAGAAAAACTTAGTAAACTCGTAATTCAGTTCATAAAGATTGAAATGCAAAGAGCTCATTACATCAAAGAACTGTAGATCATACTATATTCCTTCTTTCTCCTCCTTCCCTTTTTCTTACCACAACATCTTATATTCCAATTTCTTTTTTTATCCTTAGTGACCCACATAATATATCCCCAAAGGGAAGAAATTTCCAAGAAAACTTTTTTTTTTTAAATGAAAACATTGGTTGCGGTATAAACAAACACGTGAAATTACTTTCAACATATCAAATGGCTCTTGGAGGCATGAAGAAGAATTGAGGGGTGGGTGAAAATTGAGGATGTAGATATCTATGCTACCTTACACTTGAGCTAAGAGAATATCTCCTGGCCTTATAATAATTTTTTTCAAACAACATTTAAGAATTTGAGGACAAAATGGACATGTCTTGTTAAAACTTACTAATTGCAGAAAGTAGAACTAAAGTAATTTTGGCTATGCCAAGTTCAGAGGAAAAAGAAGAAACCCAAGGGACGTGTAATGGAGTTGGCATATATTGTCTCTGCCACTTAAGGGAATCTATCCTTTTCTCGCCAACCCCAAAGTGAAGCTCTTTGAGGAGGAGGAAGTAGCTTGGAAAATGTTGGGAGTTATGTCATTTTGCTGAAGTTTTTTGGCACTAATGAGAAACATGGCTTAGCATTGAATAAGACTTTTAAAAATTCACAAAAGCATTTTTGGAAAAATGTCACTTTCACATTGAGAGGAGGTTATAAAAAAATTAATTCAATATTTTATGTCATTTATAAGACTTAAAATGAGTTCAATTTTTTAAGTAACATGAATTGAGATTTATTTTTAAAAGTCATGCTCTTGACTTTTAAGACCATTTCTAAGAAAGATAGTGTAAGTGGAGAATTTTCCTCTGATTTAGTTTGTTTTGTTGTTACATAAGGGCTTAAAAACTAAGTAGTAATATAACTATATTTTTATAGGTCCACAACTGTTAAACTATTTGGCGATCAAAGTAATTTTCCCACTTTTTCAGTACACACTGTTAATTTTATTGCTTTTACATTAAAGAAAGTGTATGTTGTTTATACCACACACAATACATAAAAATGTTTGATTTTAAAAAAGGGGGGAAAGCCCCTGAAAATAACCAATGCAAGACCTCATGAATGTTGAGTTAAAGCTTTTGCTACAACTGAGATTATTTCTGGATTTTGCTATTTTCCCTAGGATTTCCAAATTTTTCTTCTAAGTAAAGATCAATTTTATAGATTAGTTTCATGTAGTTGCCTGGGTGGATTTGACTGACTTTAAATAATTTTGGAGGGAACATACATTGAATGAGTCCTTTCAGGAAGCATTATATAAATGGAATCTGAATGTATATGGGGAAATTGAGACATATTAGCATGATCCAGACTAAAAATGTTATGTAAAGAGCTGGAAATAATAAACAACACCCCTGTTTTTAAAGATTTTTGTTCAGTTACACAACTTGGCGAAAATAATCCAAGAGGTAGTTCAACAAACTGTAAGATACAGATTTATACTCACATTTAAGGTTGCCCAGAGATTCGGGTTTCACTTGAAGTAAAACTGATAAAGTTAATCACTTTAGGCCATAATGCCTATTGACTATTTTACAAGAAAAATGCATTTGTTTTGTTGCTCATAAAGTTAAAGCTTTTTTACTATGATCATTTTAGGGATATTTCCATGGATTTTTTGTTTTGTTTTGTTTGCTTGTTTTTTCAGGGCATTAACTATCACTCACACTGGAAATTTGATTGTGTTTCCAATTAGTAGATGATATACCTGAAGGTTTTTTCCAGGTTGAAGAAACATTAGCATAGCTTTTACCTAGCAGATCTTTTCAAGCCTTTGTTATTTGTGGTTCTCAGCTTTTTGCTACTCTTTATGACTCAGGAAGGGTAAACCATCTGAATTGTCCTTACTGCATGCACCACCAAGGGGACCTAGTAATGTTGTAATGGCACAGTTTGGATTTTCCAGTTGTTACACAGAAAATAAATTTGAATCTGATGCAGTTAACTCTGTAGACTCCATGGTCTTGCATGTGTGTTATGTTACCATGAGGCATGATGCACAGTTTTGTTTTATTCGTGAATTTGATCAGATTTTATAAATTGTGTGTTGGCATGGGTCAAGGGCTGGGTTTCTTCCATTCTAGTTTAATAGAAAGTAACCATATATATCATGTGAATTATACTTTTAAAAAATCAGAATGTAATAGCACCTAAATAATATTATATAATTATTAATGGTGATAGAAATAATAGCTAACATTTAATGAGTGGTCCTTACTACTACTATACTAAGCCTTCTTTATGTAATGACTCATTTAATTCTCCCCCAAACCACATGAATTAAATGCTATTATATGAATTCTAATGATATGAAACTGAGGCACAGAAACTTTTAACTAAATTTTCCAAGATCATGTGTCTAGTAAGACTGAATATCATGTCAGATGTGAGATTTAAACCAGTCAAGCATCCCCCTAGAACCCGTGTGTTTACCACTGTGCTGCAATTTGTTAATAGTTCCGAAGGTACTTCAGCATCCTGTGGTGCCTCTGGCTTGGCAATATCAACATTTGTTATGTTTACATAGAGCATGGGGCTCTAGATTATTGTGGGTACCCAATAAATATTTGTTGAAAAGGTGTACGAATAAATGAATGAGGGTATGAATATAGCAATGAATAATATGCACTAAAGAGACGTACTAGTAGAATTTGGTATAACTTAACCTCTGAGACATAATTTACTATACATTTTGAAGTCATTCTATAGTCAAAATTTAAAAATATGGTTAAGAAGCACCTGGGTGGTTCAATGATTGAGCATCTGCCTTTGGCTTGGTCATGATCCCGGAGTTCTGGGATTGAGTCCCACATCAGGCTCCTCGCAGGGAGCCTACTTCTCCCTCTGCCTGTGTCTTTGCCTCTCTCTGTGTGTCTTTCATGAATAAATCCATAAACTCTTTAAAAAAATAAAAATATGGTTAATACCCATCACCCACTGAGCACTGGGTATTATATGTAAGCGATGAATCACTAAATTCTACTCCTGAAACCAATATTATACTATATGTTAACTAACTAGAATTTAAATAAAAATTTGGAATAAAAGGAAATAAAAGTATTATTAATTTACAGTATTTACATAGGATTTTCTGAAAAATTAAGTTTTTTTTCTTGTTCCACAGTTTTGTTTTAAGATTTTATTTATTTGTTCATGAGAGATACAGATAGGCAGAGACCTAGGCAGAGGGAGAAGCAGGCTCCCTGCAGGGAGCCCAATATGAGACGCCATCCCAGGATCCCAAAATCATGACTTGAACCAAACACAGATGCTCAACCACTGAGCCACCTAGGTGCCCCTGTCCCACAGTTTTCAAATAAGGTGGAGACTAAAGAGTGGAAAATGGATTTTAGAGAAATAAATCTGTCACATTCATTACTACCATGAGTTCCATGAAGACAAATCAACTCCCACATCCTTTTCTTTATCCTTACCAATAATAAATATACTTCATTGCTCAAGATGTGATATTCAGATGGGACTCAGTAATTCCTCATTGTTTGAAAGTAATACAGTAGGAAAAATTGTGTGATTATATGTGATTATATAAAGTACATGAAAATAATGCATAAGAAAAGCATTTAGAAACCTGTAAAAAATAGTTTCTCAGAATGTTTCAAGGAAAATTGTTAATATTTTGATTTTTTTAAAGATATGTTTATGTCTTTATTTGAGAGAGAGAGAGAGAAAGAGAGAAAGAGAGTGCAAGCAAGCACACAGAGGGAGAGGGAGGAGGAGACTTCCCACTGAGCAGGGAGCCTCATTTGGGGCTTGATCCCAGGACCCTGGGATCTCGACCTGAGCTGAAGGCAGACGGTTAACTGACTGAGCCACCCAGGCGCCCCTATTAATCCTTTTTGCAACAAAAGTATTCTATGATCAAATACTTTTGGAAATGTTTAGTTGAATTATGTTCCTTTGTTTAAGAATTCCTCAAACTTTAACAATGCTAGTATATATTGGGACTATCTAAGTAGAATTCTATTTTGCAGAATTTCACAAGCTTATTTTACTTTATTGCTGTTTCTTTATGAAATGTTGCACTTTTTAAGCACAAGACTGACGTGATTGCATTATTAGTAGTACCAAAAATGGAAATTAGTAAGAGTGCCAAAATTTATGTAATCAAGATAGTCAAATGTAATACGTAAAAATAATGGAAGGTTTGATTCATCAGTGGCTACACATAGGTTTAGGGTAATGATCGTCATTGTAATAACAGAGACAGAAATAGAATTATGGAAACACAATCAGAGTGTAGGAACATCATCATAATTATCAGAAATAGATGAAGGATTTGCAGTAAAGGCTGAGATTTCAAACTCCAGAATATTTGGATTTCTTTCTATTTGAAGTCTTCTCATTCCCTTGTGTTTATGAAGTTTATACTAGATTGGAACGCTAAGAGTCAGGATCAGGGATTTATTCTGTGCCAAGTGGATGGAATTTAGGTAGTTATTACCAACTGTGAAGAAAAAAAACCCTTCATTTCAGTCATTCAGTGCTTTACTATTTCCAGGCTCTCAATGCTAAGGTTTCTAGAGAATCTTTTTTAAAAAAATTTTTCCTGCTAATTTGTCTGAAGATTCAAGATGAGGAGAATAGGAGAAAGCTAAATTATTCAGGGAAAAAAAAAAAAAACGTATTTCGATCCTAAGAAAGATCCTTAGGATCCTTGAGGCATGAAAGGCTGGGGCCAATATGCTGAAAAAGACTTCCTTCCCTTCCCCCACCCTAAGAGTAAAGGGCAAGCAGTGGTGACAACTGTCCTCACCTCCCCAGTTCCCCTTCACCCAATACTTTGGATGTATCTGATGAATATTTTTGTGGCTTTTTGCAATATTTTGTGTAATGTAACCATGTCTGACTCCCCCTAAAATCTTTGGTAGTATCTCCATCACTGGCTCATACCTCATGGAGTGGGATGGATTTGCAGTGTGGGTGATGTGATGAAGTGGTGGCAGTGCAAGGAGGCTGTGGATAAGAACTGAGGCTGCTGATAAGTCCTATCTGTTTTACCCAAAGGAGGCTAAGGGAGTCTCCCAGTTTGTAAATTTAATTATAAAAGAAGGCTAAATCTTTGTCATTATCTCCTGCATTAGGCCTTTATATGCCCCAAACCCTAGGGAAGGAGTCTGCAGGGCTGGGGAACAGTGTGTGGGAGCCTCAGGGATTCTGTTAACACCTTTGGCCTAAGGCCCAAATCCAATAAAGATTTCGGTGTCCCTTTCCTGCAGAGTATAATATCATCTTGAACTTCTTAGCTCTGTTAATAACAAGAGGAAAAATGAAAAAGCATAAAGGGTTAAGAGCAGTTCCCTTTAATAGGACTAGACAGGAACTGAGGTTGTGGAGGCTGTCACAGAGCTTCCCAGGCCAGGGCACTGCCATCTAGGAGACCTTGTGGGCAGGGTAGTGAGCAGTCGAGGCCATCTTCCCACATAGAATCCTGGAGAGAGAAAGCATAAATAAGTAGTGAAGAGATGATAAAAATGAGTTTGCCAGGGAAAGAATCCAAAGGGAACATGCTAATGGTAAAGACAAGCTTTAATTTGCTTATCATATTGAATGTTTCATGCCTTTCCTAGTTATTGGAGTTAAAAGGCAGCCCTGCTCTTATGTATTTTATGGCTCTTGAAAAAATGTATAAAGGGAAGACAAATTTGTGCTATGTGATATAGCTAATCTAAGGACGCCCTTGTGGAGTGTGGGAACCATTCCATAATTTTTTGTTGATTTGAATGAAATTGAAGAAGAGTTTGGAGAAGAGAGAATTCCTGGTCCCCTGTTGCTCTACAGAATGTGCTTTGCCATTTCTAATTAGTGGAGCAAATGATTAACTTTTCGATTATTATTCCATACCAGAGGAAGGGAGTAAATACCAAATATATACCTATGGTTAAAAAGATCCAACCCTTTTTAAAATTTTAGCTTAAGGATACTCTATTTCTCTTCAAATTAACCACTTCTGCTCCTGTCTCCCGATCTTTTTATCTTCTGTTTCATCTGTGTGCCGAGCCTCTGCCCCAGATATCTGTGTACAACTCTCGCTTTATACAGTTCTCTCATAAAAATGTCACTTCTTCAGAAAGGACTTCCCCAATCTCTAGTTTTATGAAAGCAGCCCTATACCCAGCCCCTACCTGCCATTAGCCACTGATTCTCCATCCTTCACTGTAAGCTTCTGTGTAGCTTTATCATTACCTGGTTTGTTTATTCATGTTTTTTATGTCTCCTTTTGCTAGAATCGTAAGAGCCAGGTGATCAGATATGCATCTTGGTTTGTTCATTGGTGTGTAGGTTGTGCCTAGAACAGCTCCTTGAACATAATAGGTATACAATAAATATATGTTAAAGATTTATTTAATGAATAAATGATGCAATGGAAAGGAGGTTATGGATTAACTTTTATATCCTTACATGTACCATATGTAGTATATATAGTGTACCTATAATAATAGTATATATTACAGTGTATATCTATTATTTTTATGTTTTCAAAAATATGCTGTAGTAATTTTCAACAGGTGGAATAGAAGAATGGTTTTCTGGAGAGGAAGGTGAGGATGACAGTGTTACTCTTGCTTTCCACTGTTACCTTTTATCTTATGTAAAACCCCCTCGCCTCTTTTAAGTACTTGCAAAAGATTTTTCTTTTTACCTCTCATGGTTCTTCTACAGCTTTTTCATCTCTTTTCAATAATAGTTATGGTGAAATTTTTCTTCCCATGAACCCCCTAAAAGGCATTCTTTTTTACATTAACAAACAAAAAATAATGGGAGACTATAGCTCAGGGATAAATACAGAAACAAGAAAGTATTTTACCTACAAGAATATATACTTTTGACTATCTGCATTTCTCATGCTATTATTAAAAATACCTCTGCTTGGATGGAACCATTTTGTTTCCATGCTGATTTATCCTTTGCTTTCTCCTGTGAACTTTTTAAATTTGGTGTTTGGCAGCAGTTTTGTTTTCCTTGGAACTAAGTACTGTGTAGCATACTGTTAGCTGAAGGCTGTGATGTAGAAATGTATTATTAAAAATAAAAGAAGAATTGATTCCATAAGGATGAAAATGACTCTGTGTCAAGGAAGTTAGGATTTTCAAAATGCTTTAAATAACAGATTGTGTTTCTTTTAAAGGAAGTATACTTTGTTTCCTAGAAATACATTTAAAGGTCTTCATTTGATTAATGAGAGCTGGAAAAAAAAAAAAAAAGATACTCTTCTTTAAAAAGAGAATTCCTTCATCAGATGGAATTTCTTTCTTTTTTTTTTTTTTTTGTTTTACATTTGTAGGCATAACCTTTGTAACCTCTATATCCCCCCTTCTTATTAAAATGCCTTTTCCTAGAGGAGTAATCATAGTTAAATAGTTCAGAAGATATTTTTTGTTGGTGAGAGACAATCTTTTTTCTTCCTGAATTATCAGGCATATATTCTTTATCAAATAGAATATGTTTGGATATCCTGTGTTTTTTTTTTTTTTCATTTTCCAGTCTTAGTATCTCTTTCTCTTACATTTCTAGAAACTTTATATAACTAATAAAATCATAAGCATTCCTTCTCCAGAAAAGGTATCATATCATGTTAATGAATTTTTTCTGTCTCTTTTCCCAGAACGATTTGGGTATCATGCTGCTATTCATTTGTCTTGAAAGTTGAGCCCAGATGAATTCAATTGCAAAAAGAAAAAAATACCTATAATTTCTGCTTCTGTTCCTCATGGTCCATGACCCATTTTTGTCTTTTATCTAAGCCCTTCAAAGTGTCAAATACCTACTCTTGTCATCTGTAACTTTATACTAATCCTACCTGTTTGATTCATAGGATGTTTTGACTTTCTCATTGATATCTCATCAACATCAGTTTGAAATTCTGAAATTCACTGACTTCATTGTACAAGTGTCCTTTTCATTATTTATTATGACTAAGCAATTTTTTTTATTTGTCATAATCATTAGTCAGGAGAGTGGGGCTAGTGAGGTGTCTATGTACTTCCTAAAACATTTAGCCCTGTGGTTCTGCTTTAACACGAATACTTACCTGTGGCCAAATGCTTCATTTTAATTTAAGCACTCTATAGTATTAAGTAAGTCAGGCAATTTATCACACGATGGATGATGTTTTTAAAAGGATAGTGAAAACATTGTGGTTATTTTAGTCTTTGGTCCATGATCTAAGGACAGTGCTATTATGACAGTAAGATAAATTCTATGTGCAAATAAGATAAAAATTCATGTGCTATCCTGTGCTCAAACTCCCTACTCCCTACCTCACCCCCATCTGTGCCAGGTACGCAATAATCACAGAGAGAGTGGAGCCCTGAAACTGTCCAGCAGCCCCCACCATCTCTCTTCCTGCCCTTAAAAAACAAATTATGGAGAATATTATAACAAACCCCATATATTCAACACTAAAATTATTAATGTTAAATTTTTATTCAGATTATTTATTTTCATATCATTTTATTTAAAAACGGAGCCTTTGTATGATTTCCTCAAGTTCAAAGGGAAAAAAATCTTGTTGAATTTCCTTTGACTCTCTTTCTATTGAATATAGAACATTATGGTATCTTGCTTATCATTTCAGAGTTTATTGCTTTTTGGATTTTATTTCACATAGCATGTAGATTTCAATAATTTCATTACTTTGAAAAAAGTAGTAATGGTGTTTAAAAATACATTTTGAAATATTAACACATGGCTGGTCACTCAGACTTTTAAGTATAATAATGATATTAATATATAAATATATAATAATAGAATAAAATAGAATGCCTTTATCCTAAATTGCTCTCATTAGTCTATTGTATAATGCCAGGAAATAAATTTCTCTGATTTATATATAACACATTTGGCAAGTTTTGCTATGTTATGTTTCAAAAAATCAGATTTAGAGAGTGAACTTTTGGAGGTTTGTAAGTTCTGGCTTATAATGATCAGGTTTATCTTCTTGTTCTGTACTAAGTGATCCCCCGAATGAATCTACATTTTGAAAGTTTTTGTTCTCATACTAGAAATCATCTTTTCTTTCTTTTTTTTTTTTTTTTTTTTAACATTGCTAATGGTAGAAGACAGTGAAATCTGTGCTTTTCTTATTTTAGTTCTGATCTTGGAGAAATGTTACCTTTTGATTCACTACCTGTCATTATCATCAAATATTCCAAGTCAATATATTGTGGATTATAAATCATGTTTATGGTTTATTTAACTGTTTTTACTGCTGTACTCCTAATAGTAGAATTTACTAAGTTATTCCATTAGTTGAAACTTATTAGTAAGAGAATAATAGTCATAACAGTCTTGTATAAATTATTATTTTCTGAAGATTTAGATAAAACAATGAGGGAGAGAAGATAACCCTTCTGCTTAAAAATTATTTTACTCTAACAGCATCCTATTCAAGCTTATCATCTGTTTAAACAAGCAGAACAAATAAGCACCCCATCTTACTGTTATTTTCTTTTTCTTCCTATTATTGACAAAAAGTATTCCTAAGGTCTAAATAAGACAGGTGATTGAAAAATGTCAAGATGATTTTTGATAATTCTAGCGAACAACCAATTTAAACCATTACATGGTCTTAATTTATATGTCTCTAAATCAGACTATTTCATTAGTTGATTAGTGTTTTAACTTTTATATAATCAACTTTAAGTAAGTATTAATGAATATTTACTAGCAGATGTAATGCCATTAAATGCAGAAATTTAAAAAAATTAAAGCATTAAAGAAATATCAATTATCTAAGCATTAAATTTTATATGATGATTATCAGGGCTAATTTACCCAAAGTTGTATGCTAGCCAAATTATAATTAAATCATTTCACCGATTCCAAGGCTTATAATAATTGATCATCTTATTAAAAATGAGTAATTTAAAATTACTTTGTTATATTTTTCACTTATTATACCATGAGCATTTCATGTGTAATTTTGTAAAAAGGCCTTGAAAGCCAAAGTTGAAATGCTATATTATATTCTTTTTGTATTCTAATTTAGCATAGTTCCCTTTTTGTTGGATAACACAGTGATTGACACATAATTACTGAATTTTTACATTTTCTAGTTCAAAGGGTATGAATTTTTAAGAGTATGCAGTATGTATTAAAATTGATTATATATTGTATATATGTCTGTGTGTTTATGTGTGTAATTATATATGTGTGTATATATCTATACACTACATACTAGCAATATATATGCATACTTAGTTCTCTAAATTCTACCAAATATTCAACATGATCAGATTGCTAATAGGCAAGAATCATGTCTTGTTATTGTTTATATTTAATTTTTTTCACTTCAAATAAAACATTTGCCCAATATTGATTATTGATGTTAATTTTGTAAATTGTCTTTATCCTTTACTCTGATTATTTACTAGGGTTGCATTCTTTTCACCTCTTTTTTAAAAAAGATTTTGTTTCTTTATTTGAGAGAGCACAAGTGGTAGAGAGGGGCCGAAGGGGGAGGGAGAAGCAGACTCCCTGCTGAGCAGGGAGCCTGAATCTGGAGTCCATCCCAGGATCCTGGGATCATGACCTGAGCTGAAGGCAGATGCTTAACCCACTGAGCCACCCAGGTGCCCTACTTTCAAATTTATAGCACTCTTAGAGTACTGAAGATACTAGTTTTTACCTGCAATTTCATGGAAATATTTTGCTAGTGTGACATTTGTATGGACATTGAAGTTTTATGTAGCTGGATCATAATCCTCTGTGTGTGTGTGTGTGTGTGTTGTTTAGTTTGGAAAATCTTTTCTAGGGATCCCTGGGTGGTGCAGTGGTTTAGTGCCTGCCTTTGGCCCAGGGTGCGGTCCTGGAGACCCGGGATCAAATTCCACGTTGGGCTCCCGGTGCATGGAGCCTACTTCTCCCTCTGCCTATGTCTCTCTCTCTCTCTCTCTCTCTCTCTCTCTGTGACTATCATAAATTAAAAAAAAAGAAAATCTTTTCTATATTTGAAAATAGTCTAAATATTTGCCTGGATTTTATTTTATACTTACCATTTCATCTTTAAATGTCTTTTTATCTGTCTAGAATTTATATTTGTGTGTCTTAGAAGATTCAGCTCTAATTTTTTTCTGAAGACTATTTTTTTTTTCCCTCCACTTGTGGACTAATTCATCAGATACTCATTGATTTTTATACTTTATTTTTACTATTTTGTTGCTGTATGTACTTGAGTTCTTTTCACAACTGTCCACTACATTTCACTTATTTATATATTATATATAATATATATATATATATTTTTAAAGATTTATTTATTTATTCATGAGAGAGAGGCAGAGATATAGGCAGAGAGAGAAGCAGGCTCCTCCCAGGGAGCCTGATGTGGGACTCCATCCCTGGACATGGGATCAGGCCCTGAGCCAAAGGCAGACGCTCAACCACTGAGCCACCCAGGTGTCCCAGTATATTTTGAGTCTTAAATCATTGTTCCATAACTTGAGTTAAATTTTACAGCATGTTTTAATAACTGAGTAGGGTATTACTCTCTTCTAATATTTTCTGATTCTTATAAATCAGTTTATTCTCTCAGATCAAATTTATGTAGTTGGTTTTTTCAGTTTCCTAATCGAATATAAATAACTTTTGATCGAGATTGGGTTAAACCTATAAATTTGTGTGGATAGACCTGAACACTTAATTTTATCGAATTCAGTCTTCTTCTTTTTTTTTTTTTTAAGATTTTATTTATTTATTCATGAGAGACACACAGAGAGGCAGAGACACAGGCAGAGAGAGAAGCAGGCTCCATGCAGGAGGCCGGAGATGAGACCCGATCCTGGGTCTCCAAGATCACACCCTGGGCCTAGGGCAGCGCTAAACCGCTGAGCCACCCAGGCATCCCCGAATTCAGTCTTCTTAATCAGGAACATTGTATGGCCATCAGTAAGGTCCTGCCATTTTCTGTGCATGGTTATCAAACATTTCTTGGTAATGTGGAAAAACATATTACTTTTTTGTTGCTTTTATGAAGTTTTTTATTATATGTACTAAGGAGTCATTGCTGTTGTCTAGAAAAGCTGTAAGGTATATTAATAAGTTGAATAATCTGTCTTGTTTGTATGCTAGCCTATTAGAGATAGGGAGCTCTTCCATTGGGACATACGAGTACTAAGTGTACTGGACAGATGAATGGAATTTTATTTCTCTTGGTCAACATCTTGTATATTCTAGTTAAATGTTATTTTCAACTAATAAATATCATGCTTTGTAAGCAAAGTAGCTTAGAGCTATGACAAATATGGACTAGCTTGATAATGTGTCTTTTTTCCTGAAAATCTACATTTTGTGACCTTGGGGGGAGTATTTCACATTAAATCATTTGACTCCTTAGAACTCTCATATTTTTGTGATATTATCAAAACAGAACTAAAAATGATTGAAATATTTTGGCCTTCTCATCATTACCATTCCTGACAGTGAATTAACCTATATTAATGATTTATTTAGCATATTTTCTTAAAATAGAAGCTTAATGGCATGTAAAAGCTTAACTGCAGTTAACATGTCTATAGGATGTTCCTGACAAAGAACCATAAAGCTGTATATTAGCAGACTCTTTTTATCACACAGTGATATTAAATACCTTCAAAACAACTACTAGTTGAAATAATTAGCTATCAAACCAGAAGCTATTATTACTTTGTGTGTTAATTTATTCATGATAGCTATTTAATACATTCATATTAAAACATAGATTTCAAAGACTTAATTCTTTAGAAGAAAGAGTAAAAATATTTGCCATATAAAATAAATATCATTGAATTTACGATAATTATTACATTATTTACAGCTCATGGGGCATTCAGAATGGGACCAGAAACGAGGGCCAAGAGGATCACAGGTAAGTTTGTTTTCCTTTCCTTTTTTTTTTTTTTTTTTTTTTTTTGCATTTTGTTTCTTAACAGTTTGAGCCATGCTTGAGTCTTCTAAAACTCAAGCAATAACAAGTAGAGAGAGGAAGAGGCAAATAATCATGCCATTTGTTTTTATTTAAGTTAGCTGTGATTAAAGTCTGGTTTCAAATCCCAAAGGCAGATGCCTGTATATTCTTCCTGAGAGCTTTCTGGTATCCCAGATTGGTTCTGTTTATATGAATGTAGATTTTATATTCATCTTGTCTCTGCACAATACATTTTGATCAGCAACCCACTCTCTTGCTTTTATTCACTTCCTTTGATAATTTTTCTATGTATTTTCTTTCTTTCTCTATCTTCCTGTTTTTGGTTAAATATTTTGAAACATAATCAAAGTAAACCCTGAACTAATTACAGATTTTGTCTCTAAATTAACTGTCTTCGTCTTAGGGAAATAGAAAGATGAAAGGACCTATTATTTTTGAAAAGAAACAAATTCTGAACCTTTCTATATTACCAGATTGTTTTCATTGTCTTACTTTATGTCTTAGGCAAGGGGAAAAGCTTCCATGACGCATTTATGCTTTTTAATGACCTAATTAGAGAATGTGGATTTGTTTTGCTTCCATAATTACTTTGCTTGACAGAATAAGGGCTGAGTTTTACACTAAGAAAATTCTCTGTCCTCCTGGAGTATTTTGTGAAGAAAGATGAAAATCTTTAATAGCAGCCTGTCTATTTACTTGTCTGTAGACAGCCAAATAAAAAATTAAGTGGGTGGGACATTTTTATTTACCTCTCCTGCTTGCACTTTCTATTTGCTACCCAAAAATATGGCCAAAAAGAAAGAAAGTTGAATATGCAATATTGTACATGAGAATTCATTGTGAAATGTGAGATTCTCCTAGGTGTTTTACAAAACTGATGTGGACCAGTGCTGTCATTAAGTTTGCCTGGTAGTTATTTAATTTAGGTCCCTGTGAAAATAAAACCCAATCAATCAGTTGTTTTTAGTTGAGATTTTAATAGCCATGGTTTTATTTTCATCCATTACAAACTTGATTAGTAAATAATATAAACCAGTCCAATTAAGTTAATTGTCCAAAAGAATTTATGTCTTGCCTTCCTTCACTCTTACTTCCCTTTCTCCATTTCCTCTGTCACACCTGCTCTCTCTGTACATACCTGCAATATTTTAAATCAGAATTTGCTGCAAGATTGGGAATGAAATGGTGAATGTATGGTAAAGGCTTTGTGGTTCCAAACCAATTAAAAACTAAAGATGAGCACAAGAAATTCAACAGTTCCTGATTGTTGCCACCAAAAACATTTTGATATGCAAAAAGTGCTATATATGTTTGTTTAAAGTAAGTATTATTTACTCATATGACTCATTTGGGTTTCCTTCAAGTTTTAATTTAAATTTCAATTAATTATCATACAGTATAATATTAGTTTCAGGATAACAGTATTATAATTCAACACTTCCATTCAATATCTAGTGGGTGCTCACCACAGCAAATGTTCTCCTTAATCCCCATCATTTCACCCTTACCCCCACACCCTGTAACCATCAGTTTATTCTCTCAAGTCTGTTTCTTAGTTTGTTTCTCTCTCCCCCCATCCTTTGTTTGTTTTGTTTCTTAAATTCCACCTATGAATGAAATCTTACGGTATTTGTCTTTCCCTTACAGACATTTCACTTAGCATAATATCTTCTAGCTCCATCCATGTCATTATATATATGTGAATATATATAATAAAATACATATTATATATATGTGTATGTACACATAAATAAATGCATATACACAATGGAATATTAGCCATAAAAAGAATGAAATCTTGACATTTGTAACCCATATGACCTATTTGAATATAATGTATCTTCAGGTTTGAATTTGTCACTCTGTCATTATAAATTAGAAAAAAATCATAAAACACAATATTGCTTGTGTTACATTTAAACATAAACTCAGAGTGAAAAAATTTTAAATTCCAGATATTGCACATATAGCTAAATAATGTTTGATCATATTGGAAAGCCTGAGATGATTCTGAAAAGCAACTGCATTCATTAGAACATTCTTGCATGAAATACCATTATCAACATCAAAGTTTGTCTTAGACTTTTCATTAGCTGAATAAGTATTTTCAATATGTATACCTTTGTCTCACTTTGATTCCTCAACTTAGATAAAAATTGTCAAGATAAAAAGGAAAAAACATACACCAAAAACTAAAAACAGTAACTACAAGAAAAACTGTTGAAATTTCAGATAAACAAATTAGGTAATAACTTCTTATCTAATTTTAATTACCCACTGAGGGGGAAAAGACACTGTATTTATGTTTTAGATCATTGATCCCTTATCTTGCTATTATTTCCTTAGATAATACGTCTAGTCTTTTAGCCATCCAAAGGAATTTCAGGCTGACTGCATCTGAATACAGATTTCTTAATAATTTACCAATACTCAAACCCCATCTCAGTTTAGTTTAATTGAAGACAGTAACTTTTTAACCACTTACTCTGTGTACCGCACTGTGGTAGGTCTAAGTCTTGAAGAGAAACTGAGTTGACAAGGCTACTGCATTCCAAGAGCTGCATTCATAGAGCAATTCTTGAATAGATATCTGCATATAAGGCAGTCTGATAAGCGTAAAATTAAATATATAAACAAAATGTTATAGTAGTTTAGGTGGAACAGAGTATTTATTTATTTTATCTAGTAAAACTATTTTTTGGCGTTCTTATCTGAGGTAAGCCTTCAGTATTGAGTAAGGTTTTAGAAGTGTAAAGGGAGGAAAGGGGAAAAGCTGGAGTTACAGTCTAAACTGACAGTGTAGAACATGTTTGGACATATGTGAATTTTCTTTATAACTGCTTTGTCAACACTTACTCGGTAAGGATTGCTGCAGGAACTACTGCATAAAAATGAATCAGAGAGTGTCAAATGTTATTGATTAGACATGAGGAAGAAGTAAGGCGGTCAAGATTTTTGAAATCCAGTGCTTGAGGAATTAGTGCCATTCATACAGACGAGTTTATAGTGAAGACAGTGAGTTCAATGTTAACAGTGTTCAGTGAGAAGTGACAATGACAATTCTAAAAGGAAATTTGAGACAAGAACTTGAGGTGCCATTTTGGTGCTCTGTTGCCAGATTGGAGTTCTATAGTCAGTTGGGAATGCTAATCATGCATATGATAATTGAGGTATCTCAAGACATAGATTCTATAAGATGAATATGAAAAGGGAAAAACAAAAGAAAGACTGATTCTTGGGGAAGGCTCATTGGAAGGGCTGGAAGGAGCCTGGTGGAAGAATTAAAGCATGTGGATGTTCTCACTAGGTGACCAGTTGAAAGAGAAATGATACAGAATCAAAAGTAGGGTACTATCAAGTTAGACTAGTAAGAGAAAGGTTCAAGGAAACAAAAAACTTGGGAAATGCGTTTAAATATAGTGATAGCAAGACATTAGTGAACTTTGAGAATGCCATTTTGATCAAGAAGTGATAGCAGAATACAGAAATTAAGTGAGTATTATAAGATAGAATGTTCTTTTGGAGGAGTTTTGTTTTAGAAGAAACATGGCAGCAGAAGTGAGTGAAATATCTCTTCATGCTGAAGTGAAATGTGTGTCTTAATATAATTATTAATGACAAAGGAAAAAGAATCATTATAGAGAAGAAATCCCCAAAATTTTTGACACTGACCTACTTAAGGAATGAAATTCAGGGAAGGGAATGTACTTTCTTCCAAAGTGGGCCTTTTGGTACCTGTTTATCTGGTTTTTTTCACATGGCACCAATCCCCGCCCCAAATTTTACCATCCACTCTAGTCAGGAAAACTGACCATGTTCTCAAATAAACTACTGGATAGATTCACCAAAAAGCACAAATAAAGAAGCTTTGGAAAGAAAAGTAGAGACATCTATACTGGAATAAGGGATAAGATATGGGGACAGATAGTACAAAATAAAAGAACTACTGTGAGCCTAATGACTTCAGTTTTCTTGATAGAGAAAAGGTACAAAAAGTCGGTGATTGATAGTAGAAGATGTTGAGTTGTAGAAAAAGAGTAAATTTGTTTTGGATATCTAAAAATAGGGACTGACTTGACATACAAACATCAAGAAATACCTAATAAAGGCAGAGGTCTGTCACTTTCTGTGAGTGGTTAGCCTACAAGACGAATTTTAACTTATTTCATGTTGATTCAAAAAAACGCCAATATATGTCAGGCACTTCTGTTAGCCTTCAAGGGGTCAAAAATGAACTGAAAACTTTGGTCTTCAGGAAGCATACAGTTTTACCTAAAGTCAGCTTTAGCTAGAGGATAAAAAATAATCAACTAGTATTGAGAGCATTAATCATTATAAAATAGAGTTAAGCTCCTGGCCTTCCCTCCATGTGCTTACTAAGTAAGAGATTTTCTCAAATTTGATGTGGTCCTCCAAAATTAATCATGTGTATACTAGCACAGATAATAAGGTGTACCCTTTCAGCATTTATCATATGGAAAAATGCATATCTTGCTATAAGTAAATTCCACCCCTTAAGACTTTTCAGACTCACAATAATTTAATTCAAATTTATTGATTTACTCTAATTGCAGTAATTCTAGCATAACTTGTCAGCTCACTCAGCTTTCTGGCTGTTTCTTCTACTTCTTCTTCTTCTTCATTTCCTCATTCCCCTTCTGCTTCCCCTCCTCCTCTTTGTTGTTTTTTAAATATATATTTTCAAATAGTAGATCATCCAAATTAGGGAATATGCTAAATGATGGACTTCCAACAACATGCAGAACTCTTTTTTATCTGGCAGCATTCCCAGTAATACCAAATGAAGTCAGGGATGAAATTCTCAGAAGGCAATTAGTTTTTTATTTTTCTTTAAATTCTTGAAGAAAAGTTTTCCAGTGGGAAGTGAAGAAGGGCAATAGAAAATCACTCTCCTTTGAAAAGGTTAAAAATGATAGGAGTGGATTCCAAAGAGCCTTGTGGGAAAAGATTAATTCGGTTTGTGAATTTGTGAACTTGCTGAGATTTTCATGTACTAGGAACCAGCAGGCTCTTATTTACCAATACTTAGAGACCATCAGGTTCTTTAGTTTTTAGTGTATTACTGAAGATTTACGGACTACAAGCCAGGCTTTATAAAATAGACTTAAGACCATTTATTGAAGAGACAACTTTTTGTGTGATTTATCTAGTTTTGTAGACAGGGAAATTCTGGTTCCTAAATAAGTGAAATACTATATGTACCATATCAGAAGATAGCTGAATATTCTGATAGGAAAAATAAATTATCAGCTTATACTAAGCTATTGGCATACCTAAAAATGAAGCAAACATGGATATGTAACATACCAAAATTTATGGAATGCACAAAAGTCGTTTTAAGAGGAAAGTTCATAAAGATAGAGTCTACCTAAGGTAAAAAAAAAAAAAAAGTCTCAAACAGTCTAACTTTATACTTCAAGGAACTAAAAAAAGAAGAAATGAAGCCTGAAGATTAGTAGAAGGAGGGAAATGACAAAGATTACAGAAGAAATATATGAAATAGAGACTAAGAAGAAAATTAAAAGCTGGTTCTTTGAAAAGATAAAATTGATAAAACAACCCTTAGTTAGATTCACCAAAAAAAGAGAGAGGACTCAAATAAGTAAAATCAGAGATGAAAGAGGAGATATTACAATCGATACCACAGCAATACAAAGGATCAGAAGAGACTACTTACTATGAACAATTAAATGCCAATATATTGGACAACCCTAAAGGAATGGTTAAATTCCTGTAAACATACAGCCTATCAAGGATTATTCATAGTGAAATCGAAAATCTGAAAAGACCAATTACCAGTAGAGAGATTGAATAAGTAATCAGAAAAGTTTCAACAAACAAAAGTCTGAGACCAGACAATTTCACTGATTAATTCTACCAAATATTCAAAGAAGAATTAACAACAGTCCTTCTCAAACTCTTTTGAAAAATAGAAGAGGGGAAACTCTTCCAAACACATCTTATGAGGCCAGCATACCCTGATACCAAATCTAGACAAGGATGACATACAAAAAGAAAACTAAAGGATAATGTATCTAATGAACATAGATGTAAAAATCCTCAACACAATATTAGCAAATCAAAATCAACAATACATTAAAAGGATCATACGCTGTGATTAAGTGGGATTTATTCCAGGGATTCAAGAATGGTCCAACATTCACAAATTAGTTAATTTAATAGACCACATTAACTAAATGAAGGATGAAAATCCTAATCATCTCAGTAGATGTAGATAAAGTGACACAATTCAGCATCCATTTATGATAAAATCTCCCAACAAAGTGTATAAAGAAGGAACGTATCTCAACATAATAAAGGCCATACACGACAGGCCCATAGCTAATATATTCAACAATGAAAAGCGGACATTTCTTTCCACTTTTATTCAACATAGTATTGGAAGTCTTAGAGCAATTAAACAAGAGAAAAGAAAAAAATACAAGAACTAAATCACTATTAACAGATGTCTTGAAGTTATATATATAGACAACCCTAGAGACTCCATTAAAAAACTATTAGCACTAATAAATGGATTCAGTAAAGTTGTAGGATATAATTTCAACATACAAAAATCTGGTATGTTTCTTTACACTAATCATGAATTATCAGAAAGAGAAGTTAAGAAACCCCCATTTACAATTGTACCAAAAATAATAGAATACATAAGAATCAATTTAATGAAGGAAGCAAAAATCTGTCTATTAAAAACTACAAGGCATTAATGAAAGAACTTGAAGACACAAATAAATGGAAGGATACTCTGTGCTCATGGATTCAAAGAATTAATATTGTTAAAATATTCATACTGCCCAAACCAATATACATAGTGAGTATAATCCATATCAAAATTCCCATGGCATTTTTCATAGAAATAGACTAATACTAACAATTTCATGGAATCACACACACCAATAGCCAAAGCAGTCTTGAGAAAGAACAAAGTTGGAGGCATCATTTTTCTTGATTTCAAACTGTATTACAAGGCTACAGTAATTGAAACAGTGTGGTTTTGGCATAAAAATAGACACATGGATCAACGAAACAGAATGGAGAGGCCAGAAATAAACCTACACATAATGGTCAATAATTTATGACACAAGAGCCAAGAGTATATAATGGGGAAGGGACAGACAGCCTCTCTTCAATAAATGGTGTTAGGAAAATTGACCAGCCACATTCAAATGAATGAAAATGAGTTACTGTCTTACACCATAAACCAAAAATAACTTTAAATGGATTAAAGATTCGAATATAACACCTGAAACTATAGAATTCCTAGGAGAAAACATAGGCAGTAAACACCTTGACATAGGTATTGGCAGTAAGTTTCTAAAAATCTGACAACCAAAGCAAAGAGAAGAAATAAAAGCAAAAATAAACATCAAACTGGAAAGCTTCTTAGCACCAACAAACTGAAAAGGCAGCCTAATGAATAAGAGAAAATAATAGCAAATCATAGGTCTGACTAAGGGCTAATATCCAAAGCATATACAGAATTCATACAACTCAATAGCAAAACATAATTGATTAAAAAAGACACAGAGGATCTGACTAGACATACTTCCAAAGAAGACATACAGCTGGCTAGCAGGTATGTGAAAAGATGCTCAATATCAGTAATCATCAGGGAAATACACATGGGTTATCACCTCACACCTGTATCCAAAAGACAAGAAATTACAAGTGTTGGTAAGAGTGTGGAGTAAAGAGAACTCTTATCCAGTGTTGTTAAGAGTAAATTGGTTCATCACTGTGGGAAACAGTAGGAAGGTTTCTCAAAAAATTAAAGATAAAACTGCCATATTATTCAATAAGTCTCCTTCTGGGTATTTTTTCTGAAGAAATTGAGACACCAATTTGAAAAGATATATGGACTCCCATCTTCACTGTAGCATTATTCACTAGAGCCAATATATGGAAATAAACTAAGGGTTCACTGATAGATGAATGGATAAAGAAATTGTTATATGTATTTTATACACACATACTTAGAATGGGAATATTATTCAGCTAGAAAGAATGAAATCATGTGTGGACCTATAGGGCATTCATTATCTAAGTGGAATAAGTCAGAGAAAGTACCATATGATCTCTCTTCTACATGGAATCTTAAAAAGAAAAAAAAAAAAAAGCTTGTAGATACAGAGAACACAGTGGTTCCAAGAGGTAGGGAGTAGGAGGTAGGAGAAATAGGTGAACTGTTTTTTGTTTTTTTTATCTGTTTTATTGTTTTAGTTTAAATAAATTCAATATAAATTTAAAAATAAATGCTAAAAGTATGTAAGTTTTCTGTGTCTTATTTAGTGGCTTAGCTTTAAGCATCTATGAAGGCTTCAAATCATAAGATTTCTAAGAATAAGAAGTGTGTACCTAGATAAATTAGTTTCTGCATCACTATTTTAAGCCTTAAGGATGAATTTTGATGGCAAGTTATTTTATTTCAGTATCCTGTCCACTTGGGTGTTCAAGAGAATGATCTGTTTATAACAACTACTAAAGTTGATAAACCTAAGCATTTGCCTCCTAGGGATCTAATTCAGTGACAAATCAATTCTTTTCTGGATTAAATAATTTCTTTTTGATAAGAGCATAAAGAGTAATTTAATTGCTGGCCCAGACTTATCTGGAAGAATGCCATATAAATTTATTAAAGTTAATTACATTTAGTATATTTAAGACAACCCTCCAGATTTTTCAGGATTTTATAACAGTATTAATGTGAGCAGATTGGGAGTCCATTATTACACTGCCCAAACTGCCGATGTGTTACCAGGGAATAAGTCATGTCCCAGGTGAAGCTGGCTGCCAGTTTTACTTTTTCTGCAAATGCAGTGTTTTTTAATTGCACTTCCTTCTTCTTTTTTACTTTTCCATATATTAATCTAACAACTATCATCATTTTTCTGGCAACTGTCCAAGGGAATTTTTTTTTATTATTTTGGTTGTCATGTGGTACATTTGTTTGGATTTTGTTCATATGGATAAAAATACCAAATATTTGCCTAAACCCTCCACATTTTAGGAGTGGCCTTGTCATCTCCTACAATAGCAGCAGGAAAGGACCTGTTTAATACTTATTGAATAGCCTCTTATCTTGAGGCTATGGAGATCATTTACATGAGATGTACACTACCTTATACTTGTCTTTGTTAAATCAGAACTTGGTGCATTTAAAAAACAAAACCAAGATAGGTATTTCATACCCATCTTGTTGATGAAATCCTCCTCTAGGTGTTTCAGTTTTACAAATTAAGAAGATCTAAACTTTTGGCCAATCCCTCCCCAACATTCTGTGAAATTGCTTTTATCTAGTATTGTTTTACTGTTATGTCTTTAATTAGCATCAACAAACTTTAGAAGGAAGAGTCTTAAAGATTTGCTCTGGTAGGGATATTTTTGAAAATGTCCACAGCATCCAAAGAGAATTCATAGCCATTTCTTTTTACCTTAGTTCAGAGAAAGGAGAAATGTTGTTTCTCTTTGATGCTGAACCCAGTGGTTTATTACTTCTCCAGCATCTCTGGTCTTTCCCTAGTAGAGGCCAGTAGCACACTCACCCATCCACAGTTCATATGATAATGAAAAATTTGTTCAGACGTGGTCAAGTGTCCCCTGAGACGCAAAATTGCTTCTGGTTGAGAACCAATGAGAGTATAGCATGATAATAGAAGATAATAAGTATTTACTTCATATAGGACAATGGAAAAATACTTCTTAGGTGTGTGTATAAGCTTTCAGGTTGTATCTTTAAGTCTACTAAGCAATTTTAAAGAGTGTATCTATTTTATTGTGCGGTAGTTGCAGTAGAATCATTTCTAGAAACTAGGAGGAGAAAATACTCTTGGCATGCTTCAGCATTCAAGAGATTCCAAGGAACAGACTCAGAATGTGGCTCTGTCCATGCAGTGGTTGCACAGAACATATGTTTCTGGTGAATCAAAGGATGACCTTGAGTAAATCACTCTTTATTAAACTCCCTGATCTCTCTAAAAAGGTATTGATGAGTAGGAATTAAGTCCACAGAAATAGAAGGGAAAATTGCCCCTGGCATTTATGCTCTCCCCCCTCCATGTTTATAGATGAGTAGACCTGTTGTTTGATACTTATTGAATGACCCTCTTATGTGAGGACTGTGGACAGTATTCCCGTGGCACATGTACTGCCTACTGCTTGTTTTTGCCACACAGAAGCTTCTGGTACATTACATGAAACACAATAAAGAGCTGAAATAAGCAGCTATAGATGGCAGGTGTTTTTCTGTAGGAGATGTACATAGCTTAAGCAATAGTCACAGTTACTAAGTGTACAAAAGTGTACTTCAAAGAAAATATAAACGATAGTAATGCCCTCCACTTGCTAGAATAACAGAAGAAAGATATGCTGTCTGGAGAACTGTTCATCTTGTCTTTGAATCACAACACCTGACAAAAGGAAGTCATTTTTTATTCCATGTTGGGTTATTTTATGCCATCTCTGGCATAGAGTAAGCTCTTATGCTTCATTAATTATGAAACACACTCTAAAAAGAAGGTTTGGGGGGCTTTTAAAATTTTACTCTACTTATAGATAAAACTGGTAAAAAAAAAATGGAATTGAATATCATTAGTTGTTCATAGAAGACAAAAATCAGGCCATCAGTGAGAGTAGTAGGTGAAGGTGAGGTGAAGTGCAGAAGGTCCTATGAGAGTTAGAAGGCACCAAGATGCAGGGGTAGTTTATAGAAATTTGGAGAGAGTTAATATTTTTATTTAATTTCTTAGCAATGCATGTCTAGGTTATATGTAAAAATTTATATTTCTAATATGTAGTAATCTTATTCATGGTGTAGGAATTTTTCTTTCCTTACTAAACTAAAAGTATTTAAGAGCATTCTTTGGATTTTATATTGTCATCAAAGCTACTGATTTTTTTTAAATAAAATTTTACACTGGAGAATGAAGGTTGCTTGACAGTTCTGTTCTCAGTTTAAATGATTGTCCCATTTTATGTAGAATGCAGCCATTGTATAAAATTAAGTAAATCCAAGCAACTGGTGCTAATAATGACAACGCAAAGTCCTGGCACAACATTAGAGGTATTAGTGAACCAAAATTATCTGAAAATTTACAAAAATGAAGCTTGTTGTCAAGTTTGATTTTCAAGATCACAAGGTTTTTTGTTTTATTTTGCTTGTTTATTTATTTTGTTTTTGTTTTGTTTCTGTGGCGATGCCTTATGCAAAGACCTGTTTTTGGAGAACTCTTAGTAATACAAGTCACAGCTTATTCATACTAGGAATCTGCAGGTTGTCAACTTGAATCAAAATAGTTTGCTTGCTGAATTTTATGGCTGGATGATTAAATACTTCTGGGTGACAGATCTCTACAATGAATTCCATATTAGAATTCTGTAACCATGCTTCTTTTCTGTTCAAATCATTTTAACCTAAGGTGTACAGAAAGTTGTTTACCCAGCATCAGTGATATATACTTAAATGAGCAATTAGAAAAAAGTTTAGGAGAAAAAAACTCTCAGAAATTGTGGGTGAGACAAAAAGAATAGAAATCTCAAAAGTTTAAACCAATGTGATCAGTCAGGAAGATAAAGAAATATAAATGGATATAAAAGCTCTAGTTCTCCAAGGATTGAAAGCAAAGTAATGGAAAGAAGTTATCTATCAAAAATGATGCAAAAGAGACCCAAGGGAAGAAGGATTAGTAAATAGAGTAAAGACCACTTCATGACTTGCGATAAGGACATGACCATTGCAGCCATGTTGAGAAGATGAACATGCGTAAAAACATGCACAAAAGCCTTTTGATCCTGGTCATCATGATTTGGGGCAGGGATTGGGCGTTGGGTTGGCATATCTTAAACCCAGTTTTACTACTCGTTATCACTAGTCAAGATTGTGGTGACTCATTGCAATAACTTGTGGACAGTTCTCTGGTACTTTAAGAATGTGGCAGTGTTATACATATTTGTTGTGTTTTTAGGTCTTTGTATGGTTTTTAAAAAATATTCTAGCACATCAAGTCAACTTGTGAACTCTAATCCTAGAACAATTTTGTTTTCTTTTTGGTGTACAAATACAGCATGGCTTTCAGTTTTGGTGAATACTGTAGTGTCATCCCGCAGTCAATTTTATTTAATACTGATTATGGCAGCTCAATACTCCAAATAGATTTTTAATGAAAATTTCTAAAAGCAATAAACACATTAGAATTTATGAACTTAGAGTTAAATTTATTCAAGTACATTTTCTTAAACTAGTCTGTTTTGAAGACATTTCTATTAATTCATAATAAAATATAGCAACTTCCTAGGATTTATTGAAATGCTTTCTAAAGCATAAATCATAAGGCCCAAAATCCTTTTGTTTTATTTATGCTGTTCCTCTGCCTTCCAGTTTCTCTGTTTCAAAGCATTACACGTAAGTTGAGGTCCTCTCATTTTGTTATCTTTGATACCGTATTGTAGGGCAATATTTTATTAGTTGAATTGTACACTGCCATTCTGGTTTGAGGGAAATTTATCTTGTTGATACTAATTAAGGAGAAGATATAATTTAAGTATGTACTTTCTTATGTAGGAACATGGGTTCCTCTTATTAAGGCTAGTGTGGCATCTCCTTCCCTTCCCCCTTCTCCCTTTGCTTTCATGACATGGACTTTTTAAGCACAGGAGTGATCATGTCTCATGCAGCACAGTGATCTGAAATTTACATAAGGACTTTAATAGAAACTTGTGACACATGATATGACCAGGCTTTTCATTATTTTTTTGCCATTTATTTGGCTTAAAACCAATGGAACAAACTGAACTTGGCATTTCTATTTCTGTTCAAAAAGAAGAAAAATATATAATTTTACTGTTTCTTATGTTTTGGTCTTGGCACTGTAGCTTTTGTTTATGGAAAAAGACAGGAGAGGAAAGTGCATTATTTTAACTTCACATGATAAATAATCATACTGAACTAAAATTTCCTTAAAAAGCATTTGTTTTTTTTTAAATTATCATTATTGCAGTGCACACTGTTACTGAATCAGTGCAAGATGAAAAATAATATTACTATCTTCTTTAAATAAATAACATTATAGGTTTAAATGCATCACTAAGATTATATTATATGTATTTCATTAGAATTCAAATAGTTTCTGTGCTTGCTAAAAAGGGAAACATTTCATCTTATGGATGTTATTTCCTCTTCATAAATTCTTATAGTAAAAAGGAAAAGCATTTAGATTTATTTTTATTAAAAATGATAACTCACACTTACTGTTAAGCTTTCTTATAAGTGTTTTATGGACATTATTAACTACTTTAAAACATTAACTATTTTTTATCTGAAGTGAATTTATACCAAATACTAAGAGAGCAAAATAAGAATATAAGCAATTTCTGACTTCCAGATGTTTAAAAGAAATTGTTTTCATCATTTTATGTCCTGGTAGTCATGAAAAGTTTAGTTGGTAGATGCACTGTAGATGAAAATTGTAGTAAACTATTTTCCCAGAATGAACAGTGTATTATGCCTATTTTGTACATAGCACATAGGAAATGCTATGTTACATTGAATACCAAAAAGTTGAAGACTTTCTCTTTTTTTCTATTATATTTCAAACATGCTACAAATCACAGCGAACAATGAACAAAAACCCAGTGCTTACCATTTAAAATTAATAAATATTAACATTATGTTATATTTGATTGAAATTTTTTATTAAATGATAGATGGTTGCTTAGAAATATTCTCATTAAACTTTTTTTCATAATGTGCACATTTTTCCCATTAATATATATGTATTTCATTATATGTATTTTACTGTATTTGACCATGTGGGAATTTACAGAATATGGAAAAAATAAGTTTGGAGAATATGGAAAAGATTTAGAGAATATGGAAGGGAAATGGAAAAGATGTGTTTTTCAAGAAGATAAGCAAGATGCAGGGTTGTGGGTTTTTTTGTATGTAAACAGAGTAAATAAATAAATAAGCAATATCTACTTTAACACCATTTGAAACAAGCTGGTGGTGTATGACCAACATATTAATAAAGATGTATCCAGAAACAGGTTAAAATAAATGCATGAGCATACTCATAAGCATTCCCTGTATTAAAAATAAAATAATATATTTGAAGATATTAAGAGAATATAAGAAATTTTATTAACATTAAGTATTCTTTTCCAAATAGATTAGTTATGCTAACTAGACTTAAAATTTTTTAAATCATATTTGAGAAGATCATTCCTATATGGGTCATCAGATCAATTTCTTAAAATCAACTTTATGTAAAGAAACCATAAAATTGGAAATGGGTGTTCTTATCTATCCCTGTAATGTCTTCTAAAAGTGTTAACTTTCTATACATTGTATATAAATATTTACTATTTTAATGGCTTAAAAGATGATGTTTTATTTATTTTTATCTTAAAAGTGTATTCATTTTTGTTGGAGTTAGAGTTACAAATAGTATATTCATCTTCTTCAAAACATTACAAAGGCTGTCATATTTGTATAACAGTGAATAGTTCTTACAGAACAGAATCAAAGAATAAAATAAGAATTAAAAGCCATTAAGACACCACCCTATTTAACATTTTTATCAATGTTAATGCAGGCAAAAAATGCATACTTATATTTGGTGTTACAAAGAGGATATGTAGCTAATATGTGAATGACAGAGTATATTTTCATTAAACTCCAGTTAAAATACTAAACTAATAGGGGTACCTGGGTGGCTCAGTTGGTTAAGCATCCAACCTGATTTCTGTTCAAGTCATGATCTCAGGGTTGTGAGATGGACCCCTACATTGGGCTCTGTGCTGGACTTGGACCCTGCTTAAGTTTCTCTCTCTCATTCTGCCTCTACACCCCCCCCCCATAAGTAAATAAAATAAAATACTAACCTAATAAGATTAGATTGAAGAGGAGGATGTAAAGTTTTGCACTTAGATTTTTGATAAAATTCTAATATGGAAAGTACCTGCATATTTTTATAAATAAATGAAGAAATAGAAAATAAGACAAAGATCTTGGTTAACTTGAAGCCCAAACCATAACTTTTCTAACAGGAAGTACTACCTTGGGCTTCATTAGCAATGGTTAGCAATGATATGCAGAACAGCATTAATCTAATAAAATCTGCACTAGCCAGATGCGTGTTGTATTCAATTTTGAATGCCAGATTTCAGGAAGAATATTGAGACTCTGACCCACTCATACAGAAGATCATCATGTTTAGACAATGTGGGGGCAAAATGTGCTTTCCTGACTCATCAGAAGGATATTGAAGGGAAGTGAGGGTTTTTTTTTTTTTCTTTTTTCTTTTTGTTTGTTTTGTTTTGTTTTGTTTTTTCTCTGTGATATTTCTCTTTGTATAAGATACTATTTGGACAAATGGATAGAACACAGGTGCAGTCAGATTTTGACTGAATATGAGGAGGACATTTCTGGCTTTTCAAATTGACTCAGAAATAAATTAAGGTAATAGTGTCCTCTGAATATGAAGTTGTTTAAATGATTTTTATGTAAGTGATTTCTATTAGAATACATGAGCTAACTTCTTAAGAATATGTGTCCTGATTGTTTCTGAACAGTGATGAACAGTCTAAGATACTGAAATCTCAAACCTCCTAAGTTAGTGTGCCTCAGAGAAAAGTTCTGTTTTATGCTCTTTATTTGATGGAAATTTCCAAATCTAGGCAAACTGTAAGTTTCAAATTCATATCTGAATTGTATTCTGTACAGAGTACAATGGTCAGTTCCCTTTGGGAAGCAGTTTTAAAAGCAGTTATTTCCACGAATTAGCAATATCCATTCAGTATCACCTAGGGAGTCTATCAGAGACTCTGATTGATGAGGTTTTAGATGGAACTAGGGAACCTTCCTTTTAAGAACTTTCCCAAGTGATGTGAAGAGTGCCTATATATTCTACCATTGACTTAAAGGAGATGCAGAGGATGGCGAATGGCTTTAAGTGCCAAAGCTAAACTTTGTCTCGCTCCTGTCTGAAATTCTAAAGTTAGAGCTACATTTCTTATTATTCCCTGCTTGTTGATCTGTAAATTGTGACAGTTTACATTTTGTAGTGATACCAGTCATTTATTTATTAGTACGAATGAAACAGTGAGGATGTTTGATGAGGGCAGGTATAAGGGCAAAGAAATGAAGGTACTGAATATTGGAATTGAAAGACAGAAAAAACACTGATGACTGATACTGGTTTCTCTTCCCCCAGCTTAAGGCACCAGGTTAATAATTTGCACAGTTCTAAGAAGAATCATTCATGGTGTAATCTACATGGGCATTTCCCCCATTCTGAGTTGTGCAGTGTACAACATGAACGGCTGCACAAATGGCCCTTAATGGCCACTGGATCTATTTCTACACTCATAACAAAATGATTATTCCAAAACCTAAACTTGATTGTGTCCCTCTGATTAACTCTTAGGAAAAGGCCATATGGCCTGTTATTTTCTGACTCCTAGCTTTCTACTAACATCTTCACTCTCTTTCCACAATAGATCAGATTTCTTATGCTTTGGATGGAATTGTGTTATTTCACTCTTCCATACTTTTATAAGTATATTTTCTCTGTAATAATAGTTTTTCCCCCTTTATTGCCTTCTTAAATCCTTCAGTACAGTTGACACATCGAGTACCAACACTTATTTAAGCATTAACTGTGCTCCCATAACACATTTTCATCCATAGGCATTTGTCATAGAACTTGGAATATTATGCACAATTTCCCACCAGACTATAACTTCTCATTTTCAGGAACTATGTCTTGTTTGAATCTCCCATAGTGACTGCCACTCAAGTTGTTCGAGAAATGTTGAATCAGTGAATGAGTGAAGGGATTGTATGAAATCTGAGCATTCAGACTTGTCGTTTAACCTGCTTCATGATTTAGCTCCAGTGTGGCCTTGCTTTGATTTGAAGAATAACTGGAGTTGTAGTTAGTCAGGAAAAGTGTATTTTGAAGAAATGAGAATTGTTCTAAAAGTTTCTGAACTTTAAAAAATATCTTATTACTGATCATATGTGATGACAATATTTACTAAATTGTAGAGTTCCTACTCATGAAAGGTCTCAAAATTTTTTTTATTCTATAACGGATTTCAATAGAAGTTGCATTAGAGAAGAATTGAAAAACAAGGAATCCTTAAGTTTTAATTCCTTAAAAACAAGGAATCCAGAAAGTAATGGAAACCAGATTTATGATGTGTTCAACTTATTTCTTAAGTATATTATTAGGTTAATTTTTAATGTTAAAATTTTTAAAAACATATATATAGGGATCCCTGGGTGGCGCAGCGGTTTGGCGCCTGCCTTTGGCCCAGGGCGCGATCCTGGAGACCCAGGATCGAATCCCACATCAGGCTCCCGGTGCATGGAGCCTGCTTCTCCCTCCGCCTGTGTCTCTGCCTCTCTCTCTCTCTCTGTGACTATCATAAATAAATAAAAAATTAAAAAAAAAAATTTATAAAAAAAAAAAACATATATATAAAATGTAACCAAAAAAGAAAAATAATCCCTTCACAGCCAAAGTTTTAGAATGATTTTTAAATTGTTGCAAAACTATCTTAGAATGTTAAACAGTAGGGATGCCTGGGTGGCTCAGCAATTGAGCATCTGCCTTCAGCTCAGGGAGTGATCCCAGGTCCTGGGATCAAGTCCCTCATCAGGCTCCTTGCAGGGAGCCTGCTTCTCCCTCTGTTTATGTCTCTGCTCCTCTGTCTCTCTATGCCTCCCATGAATAAATAAATAAAATCTTTAAAAAAAAGAATATTAAATAATATATATTACCTTAAAACTCTTCAGTAACATCCCAAATAGAAGCCCAGTCTCTCCACCCAAAAGTAAAAGACTGAAGTGTTTTGAAATTTTGTAATCTTTATCCAGTACCAAATCTATGTTTATCTTAAGATTGATAATGTCTTTCCTTCTCCATTTTTTCCCTATTCCTGCATTGATTACATTCTTAGAATTTTTAAGGTTCTAATGTTAAAATTTATGGAAGAACATATAAATGCATAATACCCTGTCACCATAGCAGGGAGTAATAAATACCCGTTGAAAGAATGATTATTTAAGTAGACAAGTCATTCATATATAAGATATGCAAGTGCTTTTGGTGCTTCTGGCAAGATTATTCACCTTTGTGGCTGCTAAACTCCAATTCTGTAGTTCAAACATATATTTCATGCTTTACTTAGAGGTTGCCTTTGTAAGATGTATGAAATACAAAATCAGAAACATCAATATATAATGTCTCCCCTCCACCCATATTGTACTGGTTGGTACTAATTAGTCAAAATGTTCATCCTGCATCTCTGACCTTATCAAACTTTCCAAACCTGGGTTTTGGTTTATCTTGGACTAACATACTGGATTGGAGATTCTACCTGCCTTTTCTTTTCATTGACATTGATGGGAACTTTTCCTATTTAGTAAGTAATTTCTCATTGCTTTCTGTGACAAAAGATAAATGATTTGAAATAAAATATTAAAAACATATTTTGAGTTAACCACAGGAAAAAGAAACTAACATTCATTGGATATGTACCTTTTTTTCCCAGATATTATGCAGGGTATTTAATTCACATAGTTTATTTTAATCCGTAAAATAATTCTGGAAGACCACAATTAATTTACTTATTCGGCTAAGTTTTCTGAGCACTTCCCATGGGAGGGTTTAGTGCTAGTGGTGAGGCGATTCCATGGAAACAAGGAGGACAAATTTTGCCCCTTAGGAAGCTCATGTTTGAGAGTTCTGGATAACATTACACATTTACAAATGAAGAGAAAGACTTAAACAGTTTATATGACTTGCCAAAAGTCCCAGAGCTAGAAAGGGCTAAGGTTGTGTTCATACCCATGTCTGACTCTATAGAATGTTGCTTCTGACTGGACTATGCTATATTGCCTTTCACCAAGATATATTTGATACCTGATTTATGAAGTCATCAAAATACTTTGCCAGATAAGGTAAAGAAATCAGGTTTTTGTACCCTTGCTAATTACTCTCTTTTACAATAAACTCATTTTTATTGAATGGATTGTGAAACCTTAATTTTAACTAGGAACAAAGCCTTACCTTGCGACGGAGGTTATAAATTTAGAGTTTCAAAAATTTAAATTAACTACATGGTCAATCTTTGAGTACTGGGTTTTCCAAACAGCCTTGTAAATGTGCAGGAAATAAACATTTCAGAGTTGCTTTTCTGACCAAAAAGTTTCCAGCAACACAAATGCACCACTGCATTTTTTGCTGCCAAGCCTGCCTTATATAAATTAGATTTATTATGTACAGTTCATGAAGAAGTTCTAGTCCAAACCTGTGCAGTTCTTGGACCTTCCCATTTTACCACATATGCAGTAGGTCTGTTAAAGAGGTTAGTTTATTTATGATGGAGTAGAAATTACCTCTAAATATGAACTTTGGAAGACCTCTCAAAGTACTACAACCTTTAATTTACCCAATGAGGTAAATTTTACTGTACCTTGTCTTCTTAAAGCTGCACATCTGTCAAAGCAAAAGGTTGTAATTAAATTTCCTTGGAATTTTATGAGTATATTCCTACAGAATTCCACACTCATTGAAATGAAAAACAGGTTGGTGTGGTGGTTAAGGAGAATGATCTTTGAAGTAATAAAGATCCCAACTTCACCATTAAACACGTATGTCATCTTCATATTTAACTGCTGGAAGTCATAATTTTCTCATCTGGAAAATGAGATAATATCTACTTTGTAGGGTTCTGTGGATACAGTACATTGTAAAGCATTAAATCAAAAAGAGTATCTGGAATAAACATGCTCATTTAAATGAGAGCTTGAAATGCCTCATCATCATCTGCCACCACCACCACTACCTTTATCTGCTACTGTCCAAGCACTACGCATGGCATGAAGGACCCAGGCCTTCCTTCCCATCTGATCCCTCATGTAAAAATGAACATGTACTATTCATTTTTCCTTGGGCTACACAGAACCAACTTATCCATGGTCCCTTTTGTCAAAATGTCCTGAATATGTCATTAAGTATTTTATTTTCCTGTGTTTCATTCCCAAAGACAGCAGGATCTCTCAAAGAGAGATTACTACCTCATGAACCATTCCACTGAAAAGATGATCAGCTTGAGCTTACCATTAGACGGATTTGTTTGGTATATGAGAAATGGTATTTTAACCTAGTTCCAAAATGGAGTTATATTCCTTCCACGTTTCTATAAATGTAATTTAACATTATTTATTGTGTTACCTCTGATTACAGAGGTAAGATAAATTATCGGTCTTTGGAAAGCCCATTTCTCAAGTAATTTACGAGGATGAATTATATCATCATTCATAAAGTATTTCTCAGATATTTTCAATGAGACTATTTTTATGTTCTATATTTTGCAAAGCAAATTAAGGCTATGCTGTCCTCATTAAACTTAGATTTTAACTTTTAATATTTTTGTTTCCTTGGAATGTCTGTTACTAAGAGAATTGCCTAAATTTTTGCATTACTGGTCTTTAAGTTTTCTTTTCTTTTTTTTTTTTTTTTTTGGTCTTTAAGTTTTCTAAATGTGGTTTGGGAGTAAATTATCTTACCATTCTGAGGCAGGAATTTGAGAACAAAAATTAGTCTTAGATATAAATTGAATTATGAACATTATTTCATATGTTATCTTTATGTCATCCACTGAATGTTAGATTAACAGGAAATAACAAAATTGATGAAAATAAAGATGTGAACATCCTGAAATAAAGATGGTACTGTATACAAACTAATTAAAAACAGTGAGATGAGTAGCTTGGCCGAAGCTTAAGGTATCTGGAAAACAGGAAATAAAGATTACTTTGGCCTTATATAATATGAAAGGACTAGATCCTCTACCAGCAACAAAGAGAAAAGAGGAGCTGACTCTGAGCAGTAAGCAGTAATTTATCAGTGGTAATAGGATTAGACACTCTTCATTTTAAATATGTTCAGTTTATGGAAGCTTAAGAAATAATTTGTCTAGTAGAAAGCAATTTTCTTGTCAATTACCAAAAGATGTTGATAATGAGAACATTATATATCCTTTTTAAGTCATGTGCTATTATAGACACAGATAGGCTTTATAATTTTTCAAATGGAATGTGTCCAGTAGAATATAAGATTCAGGAACTCAGAAAGAGTAACATGGAATAATCACACGACCGAGTAAAAGAAAAGGACAAATTGATAAAAATAGGATAAAAGTATGTTTTCCAGTTTCTACTTTTAGATCTTGAAGTTTTGGAGTCACACATAAGTTTACACATAAGTGTAACACACACCTAAATTTACTTGTAATTTTTGTTAGGCTTATATTTTACATTATCATTATGGCATACGACCATACAGTGTTCTGGTGAGTGTTCATTCAGAAAATATTCTTTGAGTATCTATTTTGTGTTAAGTGCTATCAATGTGAGAATAATCAAGTATGATTCTTGCACACCTGAAAAGAAAACCCCAGCTACACATCATACACATCATTCATCAATTCATTAAATCATTCATTTAACATTGTGTCTCGTCTGAGTGGCAGACACTGTGTTAGGCATTAGAGATAGGACCAGAAAAATGAAAATGCTCTGTTCTTATCTAATGGATGGAATACAAACAATGAAGTCTGCTTGGTACTGTGTTGGCAGCGTGCTCTGAGAATGATAGAGCTGATAAGAAAGATACAAATACACTAGTCAGGGCATACCTTGAAAGGAGGTGACCCTGAGGTTGACTCTTGAGAGTTGATAAGGAGTTTGACAGGTAAGGGGTGTGGAGGACTTCCAGGCAAAGGCAAGGTGTATAAAAACTTAGCAGAATTTCAATTCAGGCAAACAGAGCTTGAGACTGACAGTGGTTACAACTTTCATGTCCTTGAATTTTTTTTTATTCAAGTATAATTAACATACAGTGTTATGTTAGTTGCAGGTGTATAATCTAGTGATTCAGCAATTCCATGTATGACTCAGTGCTCATAAAGATAAGTGTACTCTTAATTCCCATCACCTCTTTCACTCATGCTCCCACCCATCTCCTCTCTGGTAACCATCTCTTTGTTCTCTATAGTTAAGGGTCTGTTTTTATTCCTTTTTTTTTTTTTTTAAGTTTGTCTCTTTTTCCCCCCTTCCTTTTGTTTGTTTTCATTGGTTCTTAAATTCCATGTATGAGTGAAATCATATGGTTTTATTTCCAAACAAATCCTATGGGGAGCCCGATGTGGGACTCGATCCCAGGACCCCAGGATCACGACCTGAGCCAAAGGCAGATGCTCAACCACTGAGCCACCCAGGTGTCTCAAGCATCTTTTTATATGACTGCTGGCCATCTAGGTGTCATCTTTAGGAAAATGTCTATTCAAGTCCTCTGCCATTTTTAAATTTGTTTATTTATTTATTGGTGTTGAATTGTATGAGTTTTTTATGTACTTTGGATTCGAACCTCTTATGAGATATATCATTTGCAAATATCTTTTCCTCTTCAGTAGCTTGTCTTTTTGTTTTGTTGATGATTTCCCTCACTGTGCAAAAGCTTTTGTTTTGGTGTAGCCCCAGCAATTTAATTTTGCTTTTGTTTTCCTCGCTAGAGGAGACATATCTAGAAAAATGTTTCCAAAGCCAATGTCAGAAAAATTGTCCATTTTTTTCTAGGAGTACTATAGTTTCAGGTCTCACATTTAGGCCTTCAGCCTATTTTGAGTTCATTTTTATGTATGGTGTAAGAAAGGGGTCATTTTAGTTTTTTTCATGCAGCTCTCCAGTTTTCCCAACACTATTTGTTGAAGAGACTTTTCCTCCATTGTACATTCTTGCCTCCTTTGTTGTAGATTACTTGACCATATAAGCATAGATTTATTTCTGGCATCTCTATACTGTTCCATTGTGTGTCTGTTTTTGTGACACTACCATGCTGTTTTGATTACTATAGTTGTGTAGTATATATTGAAATCTGGGATTGTGATACTTCAGTTTTGTTCTTTTTCAAGCTTGCATTGCCTATACAGGATCTTCTGTGGTTCCAGACAAATTTTAGGATTATTGGTTTTAGTTCTGTGAAAAATATTGGTATTTAAATAGAGATTGAATTAAACCTGTAGATTGCTTTGAGTAGTATGGATATTTTAACAATATTGTATTTTTAGATGATACTTTCCTTTTGAAGGACCTTGGATTGGGAAGTAGCATGATTAAATCAGTAATTTAGGAAGGTTGTTCTGATGTTCTGATAAGATAGATAGGAGATGGATTGATCAACATTTTTCAAAGTCATTCTTGTAGCACTCAGATAATAGATGAGTTGAAAGCTAGATATTTGAGGCAGGAGACAAGTTAGGACACTGTGGTGGTAATAAAGATAAGATACAAGCTAGATAATGTTATTGTAGGGTGTCAGAAGAAGGTTATGTCATATTACGTGTCATGTACTGTCCTCAGGCCTTCTTTTACAACCCCCTCTAAATTAGCTACTCTCCTTGCCATTCATCACTATTATTTACTAGCCAGCCTTCTGTTTCCTTTCTAGCGTTTACTATAATTTGGAATACTTTTTAAAAACTCATTTATCTCATTACTAGTCTATAGTCTTTAAGTGGGCTGAAGCCATGCATGTTATGTTCTCAACACCTGAGCAAAATATTTGACCCACAGTAGCTACTTGATAAATATTTATCAATATATGTGAAGAAGAAGCAAGGGATATGGTTTGTTTTTTTTTTTTTTAATTGAGGAACTAGGTATATGGTGTAACCAATCATTGAGATAGGAAATGGAAGAGGAGAAGCACATCTGGAGGAGGGAGAATATGGATTCAATTTGAGCCCATTTGGATGGTTTCATTTAGAAGTGATCACCATCTAGGAGGCCATTGTATATAAGATTGTGAAATTCGCAAGAAAGATCCAGATTGGAGATGTAGATTTAGAATTTTTTTTTAAGATTTGGAAATTTATGAACTAAACCAGATGAAGTTGCCCAAATAGAGTGAGAAAAATTAAGAGAAAACCCTCTGTGATACAACGTGGCTGCAGTAAATGCAATGGCATTACTAATAGCATTAGAGGAGGAAAGTATTAAATCTTCCCAAGATATCAAGCAGAAACTGGAACAAGGACCACCCACACTACCCAAGGACTACTGAAACTAGGAATCATGGAAATGATTTTCAATTCTAAAGAGCCAGCTGGAGCAAAATTATAGGAGGCAAAAACTACAGTGTTTTGGAGAGCCCAGGTCAGCGTGATGGAGCAGTCCTCTAGAGCATGTGATCTCTGTGGATCTTGAGTGGTGGAAAAAGTGGGCTAGGAACCACTGTGACACACCTTGTTTGTCCTACTCAGGAGTTTGGAGTTAAACCAGTAGGTAATAAAGGATCACTGAAGGATTTTAAGGAGGGAGAGTTTGTCACATTAAGTCCCTCCTCTTCCCATGATGTCACTGAGTTCTGTGTTTTTTGGATGAGTGCATATTCATGTTCATGTGTATTTTTGCATAACTTCCACATGACTGAGAATCAGAATGTGAACTTGGATTCTACCTGGCTTAGCCCCTAACTAGTACCATGATTTGGGACCTTAAATAACTTCTTTGTGTTCCAACCTTGTTAATCCAGCCAACTTCATGATTTTTTAAATTACCTTTAACGTCCCTTCTTGCTTTACAATTTTGTGGTTGTGTCACGTGCCAAGGAAATGGAATTTGACGTCTACTAAAAATGTCCAGTCATTTGATTTGCCAAAGAAAGGTCTCTGGTTCCTTTCATAATTATGAGAAAGCTGGTGAAAATGTAAAGATCACTCAAGCAGTAGTTTTCAAAACATGGAACAAAAGTAGAGATGTGAAGTTCGAGACCAGCGACAGATTTAGTTTTGAAAATTTTATCTGAACAAGGAGCTCTTCTATGAGAACTACACCCCTCTCATTATTTGTTCCAGGGAGAAACTGGATAGCTGAGGGTTAACAGAGTCAGAAGAAATTGATGAAGATTATTTGTCCATTAGGTTTCACTTCCTTCCTGGCATTTTCACACTATTCCAAAGGAGTACAAGGAATTACAAGGAGGCCAAGGAAGGCTTCATAAATAAGCTATATTTCTTATGATTTTTATTTTTAATCTAAGGACAGTATCAGTCAGGTGAGACAGGCTGGTACTGAAGTATGAAACAGACTCGATTCTCAAGACCATAAAGTTTATTTCTTGCTCTATCATGCATTGCCTGTCATGCTTTGGCTTGGAGCTCTGTTTGTATTACTCTTGCTTCAAGACAGGTGGTGGAGCAGCTGCCATCTAAGGCATTGCCAATTAGTGGCAGGGGGAAGGAGGGTCTTTCTTGGGCACTTCTTTTTTTTTCTTTTTTTTTTTCTTGGGCACTTAAATGCCACCCTCTGAATGTAGCATTCATCACTTTTCCTTAGAACTCATTCGCCATAGCTAGTGGCATAGTTACACCTAAACACAGAGGAAGCAGGCAGTTGTAAACCCCCCCCCCGCAAGTGTCCCCAGAAGAGAGGAAGTTGGGAATATATTATGAACACCACCTTGGTTTACCTTTCTAGATCCACTGGTAAGAAAAATGATTTTCCTCAGAGTTTAAAAAAAAAAAAAAAACACTTTGTCCTTCTCCAGAGAGACAGCCAAAAAGTTTCTTCCAGTTAGTGCCCATGTGATCCGTTTTTTTCCTCATTAAGGAGTGCTAGTTTGCTAAGGCTGACATGACAAAGTGGCTTAAACTGAGTGGCTTAAACAAAAGAAATTTATGGTCTCACAGTTCTGAAGGCTAGAAGTGCAAGATCAAGATGTCCACAGGGTTGATTTCTTCTGAGAATTGTGAGAGAGAATTTGTTCCATGCCTCTTACCTAGATTCTGGTGATTTGCTGGCCATCTTTGGTGTTCTTTGGCTTGAAGAAACATCACTCCAATCTCTGCCTTTCTCTTTACATGGCATTCTCTCAGTGTGTCTATCTGTCTCCAAATTCTCCTCTTTTATAAGGATAGCAGTCATATTGTATTAGGATCACCCTAAAGACCTCATCTCCAAATAGTGTCACACTCTGGGATCCTGGGGGCTAGTATTTCAACTTAGGAGTTTTGAGGAATACAATTTAACCCATAACAGGGAGTGAAGTGCAGTAACATCTGTATCAGATGTGGACGTGGCTCCTGTTGATCCAGAAATCTCTAAATGTAAAAGGCAGGTTACTTACTAGCTTTGTTATTCTCCACTGACTAATACACACACACATGTATAGATACACACTCACATACTGTGCCCATATGGAGGATTGGAAAGGATCAGCCCTGTAAAAACTGTCATTTGGAAAGGGAAGAAAGGATGCCACACAGCATCACTAATCTGAAGCAGTTCCAAAATCTTATTGGGAAGCACTTAGGCTGGTATGTTCTACATTTTTTATTAGATCTTCGTTCTGCTTCCTGGGAAAAGGCCACTATCCATTGTCTCCTGGCTTCAACCTCAGAGTTCTCCCTGGTCTGATGATACTCTGGGACCACCTGTAAACTGGGCATTGAGAAGCATACCCTTTTCTGGGCCTGAGTACCTTTATTTGATCACTTCCTACTTGCAGAGTGTTAGGAACTGAAGGGGTATGTTAAGTCCTGGAAAAAATTTTTTTTTTTGTTAGCATAACCTCAAAAACATAGCTCCTTTTTAAATTGGTTGCATTCCACTTGTATGCTAATTATATATATATAGTTTGTTTCTGCATATGTCTTAGATGTGCTGTATCTCTGTCTCCTGTATGTTTCTCACTCCCAATTTAGATGACCATAATATGAGAGTATCAGACTTTGCTGGGAGACCGTACTACCAGATTTTCATGAGAAAAGCCTGTTTAGTCTCTTTTCTCTGCGTTATGTTATCTTACTGAAAGAATATATTGAGTACTGCAACTTAATTTGGCTTTGTTCTAAGGCAGCCTGGTCCATTCAGAGGTTTGTTTGTTTCTTTTTTTTTTTTTTTTTTTTGTCATTCAGAGGTTTCTACAAGGGCTGTGATGCTGTTATTCTTGATTAATCCTTCCCAAAGCTGAGTGGTTACAAGCATCTTTAGCTCAGCGTCCTCACTTTATTCTTTTGCCATTTGAGAATGGGAAGCAGTTGCCTCTTTTCTTTCTTGCAAATAAGAAAGTTTGTGAGCTCAGTTTTTTCTGAGCTCATCTGTTTCTTGTCCTGTCTTAGCAAATACAGCTCACAGTAACCAACACATGCTACATCCTGTTTTGCAGTCTCTTTGCTGGAGCTACAAGACCTTTAGATCCATCAGCTACCTTCAGAGATACTGGAAGCAACAGTTGTTACCATGTGTTTCTTTTCTGCATCACAAGGACTGCCTCCTCCCAGCCTCTAAAGGCAGGATTCTCACCATCTGCCACCGGGTCCCTAACCTGTGCCTCCTATATTAGAGATTTTTCACAGGAAGCAACATCCCCCTTTTGTTTGCCAGTTTCTAAATGACTTTTTTATTATGCAGTAAGCAGTATATATAATGATTCAGAGTTGTACCTTAGGTAATGCTTTGTTAAAAAAACAAAGTAAAGATCTTAGACTCAGTCTATGGTGCAGAGAAAGGAATTGAAGAGCCAGTTAGAACTAGAGTGGTTGAAGGCATTTTTGATAGGAGGGAAAATACATGCTTAAAAGATTGGCTTAGAGGAATGCCTGGGTGACTGAGTTGATTAAGCCTCTGATTCAAAAAAAAAAAAAAAAAAAGCCTCTGATTCTTGTTTTTTGCTCAGGTCATAATCTCAGGGTCATGGGATAGAGCCTTGCCTTGGGTTCCATGTGGAGTCGGCTTGAAATTCTCCTTCTCCCTCTGCCCCTTCCCCGACTCATACACATGCGCACTCTCTCTCTCAAATAAATAAATCTTTTTTTTTTTTTTTAAAGTGTGGCTTAGTGTGGATTCATTCATAAAAGAAATTGTAAAAGCTTTAAGGAACACCTTACTATTAGTGATGGAGAAATGAAACCATGTATATTAGATCAAAATTTAATATAAAACCAAAATATAGCCAGTTAAAATTGCATGGTTAGTACTAAAGAGGTGTCTCTTCAATCAAATTAAGTTCACACCACATTATATTTATCATGTTATAAGCCAGTTTTGGGGGGCTTCTGTACCACTTTTCATGAGTTTATGATGAGGTGGGGGACTTGGGGAAGGAGCAGAGAGTTCCAAGTAATTCCTGGGGTGCAAAAGCATGACTCCTTCAAGTTTTAAAATTTGAATTCTAACGGTGAGGCACACATAAAAGTTAAGAAAACAGAGCATAATGTTTTAATGATCTAATGTTGACCATGGTGGGTGAAAGTCGGAAAAGAGAAAAATCAGTACAGACTGAAGTCTTCAGGGATAATTTCACAGAAGCTGTTGGCTTTGAAGAATGAATAAAAGACGATTGGGGTGGGAATGAAGAAAGGGTCATTTCAAAATTCAACTCTGTAACCACACTGGTAATATTAAAAATATTCTAAGGTCAAAAGCATTTAGTCAATTTTGTGCTAGGATCCTAGCAATTAATGAACTAGTGTGCATTTTAATAGCAGTGTCCTTCTAATTCTTTTCTGTTTCTGTTGATCATGGAACTAGGCAAATTACTGCAAATTATATTTTGTTATTTATTTTTTGTGACCCCAAGAGCAATAGGTGTGCTAAGTCAGAGGGATAAAAGCATAGCCTAGAATTAATAGTGCTCCTCTACCACATTGCTTTTCTGACGCACATGCAACTATGCAAGCATTTCCTAAAAGTGACAACTAATGGTATAACTCAACCTCCTGAATCTGGTTCTGCCGTTTTCAAAAGTACTGTAGCACATAAAAGATAGCGGCAAAATATGAATAATAAATAGGAAGAAGAATGGCATGCCCTCCTACTGCTTTCAGAAGCAAATGGAGGGTTCCACTATCAAGAAAATTATAGCCTCTAGGTTTGTTCATTACTGAGATTTTCAAACAACTTTCCTTACCATGAACTAATTTAGGCTTGGGGGAAAAATAGCAGAAGACAGTTCTTTCTGAATTTCCTTTTAAAATTATGAAAGGCATGCTGCATATTGAACTTCATCATCGGCATTAACTAGCAATAATCACCATGACAAACACATTTAATTTAATTAGAAGAGCAGGTAAAAGATATAATGCCAAATGGAATGCTTATTGCCCAGTATTTTCAGACTCTTCGGACTTGGAGGTAAAATTCTAGTTTTTGTTGTATCTTGTTTTGTTTCATTAAAGAATCATGAAGCAATTGGTGACTAGCATTGGTACAGGTCACTATGTGAGAAAGATAGAAGAAACTAAGGAGAATAGCTTGGAGCCAGATACGTCTCTTACCACCTCACCCTTTGCCTTCCCCCTCCTGTTAGACTTTGTTGCTAAACTAGTTAAATACACACATTCATAGCCATTGCAAACAAAGCAACATAATAGAGCAAGTCTCTGCTCTCCTATTCAGAAACTTCTAAAGACATATTTTTACCCAAAGACGTTGCCCTCCAAATTCAGACCTAATGGAAATGTTGTTCTCTGATCTATTGCTTTAAAAATGGATGCAAAAGAAAATTATGTTGATGGGAAGAATTAAGGTCATTTTATAAAGAATCAGAAATATTGTTGGTTAAATTATGTTTAAAATATTTTAAAATATTCAAGTTATGAAATTATAGGGATACATACATATATATATATATATATATCTTGTATTGTAAATTATTAAACTTAGAATGGTTCATCACCATTGAACCATGGCACAAGCTAGAATCTGATACAGTAGTCATTGCAAATGCACATGTTGACGTTATAGCAATATATTTGAGACTGTAAACTTTTTGTTTTCATTTTTGGGTTTGCTCTTGTTTTTCTGTAAGTGGGAATATTAACTCTGACGTGATCTGCACTTGAAAACAGGTATGCTGTGGTAGAGTGAGGTCATACACTCTACAGCATTCCACATGGTGGAATATCGAAGTGAAAGAACTAAAGGAAGTACATTTAGAAATAATATCCTCCCACAATCTTAATATGCAGAGGGGGAAAAAGACAATTTTATTAATTACTAAAACTATTCTTAAGAAACTACTCCCTAAGGAACTCTTGAGTTCTGCAGAACAGTTTCAAAACTACAGACCTATTCCCTATTCCTTCCGCCTTTTTCCCTCCCTCCTCATTGTCTAGAAACTAATTTATGCTTGTAAAAGCAAATTCTACCAAATCAAGTCTCCACCGGAATGCTGGAATTACCTCTCCCTCCCCCAAAGAAGTCAGATTCTGAAATCCTCTCCTTATCCCCACCTTGTCTCATGCATGGTGTAGATTCTTGAATATAGAAAATATTTTTTAATCTTCCACACTTTCTGCAGTTTCAATAAATAGTTGTGATTTTATGAAACACTAAGTATAAATAGATAATTTTTCCAGTGATTTCTAGACTGTTCCTCAGGAAGTTGTGTTATTTGCCTTACCATCATTCCTACAGGTTCACTAAGGAAAACTGTATAGAGAGGATAATGGTGAAGAGAGCATAGACTTAAGCTCCGGTGTCATGCATCAGACTTCCTTAGATCACCCCTTGCCCTATCACTCACTATAGGTGTGTCCTTGAGTCGGTTACCTTAATTTTACAACTTCCTCTGTAAGGTAGGTATAATGTTAGTACCATCTTGCCAGGGTGATAGGAAGACTTAAATGGCATAATTTATATCGAATGTTAAATTAGTCCCTAGTGTAAAATAAGCCCTCAGTGTGTGCTAATTTTTATTCAGTTTCTCTGTATTATTTTTGTTTGCCGTTTTTTTATTGATCAATGAAAGTATTTTAAGAAGCTCCTATATGTTCCTATAAAAAATCAATTTTCATTTTTATAGTCTCCAAACAGAAAAATGCAGACAGGTGATGAGATATGTATTAATTGTAGTATAATATAGAATAGGAAAGCTGCTTCATTTCGGGAAGAGTTGTGAATACAAAATATGTTTGATGAGGACAGAATGAGAGCTGATTTGAAAAGGCTGGTCTCAGCCCAGATTCAGAAAATCTCCTAGTGACTCTAGCCTTCCAATATAAAGAGACCGCTTTGTGAAGTGGTGAAGTCCTGTTGCTTTCAACAAAAGATGATCCCAAGAAAGTCCAGTTGCTGTTATTTAGCAGAATCACACAGATGGGCAGTGTGTCCCTTGTCAAATGTATGATCCTCGACGTTATAGGTTCCGAACTTTTCTTTTTGTGAGAAAAGAAATCAAACTCTGGAATAGTAAGTCATTAGAGACTCACATATGAATGGGATAAAATGTTAGCAACTTGTAAATCACAAGATAGTATGGTCAGGAAATTCTAGATTTTGGTCAGTTGCCCAAAAAACCATATTAAGTAGTACATGTACATTATACAACTCTGAATCCCAAATTGTTGATCAAAGGGAGTGGAGCATAAAATTATTGCCACATGAATGTGGTGCCTTTAAGTTTCTTGTATCTCTAGAATGTTTCCATCTACGTAAGGTGTAGCAGCATCATTGCCAAATATCAGGACCTCCTACTTCACTTTGACGGGCTCTACCCATACCGATTGTCCCTTGGTAGCAATCAGTATTACTGATGTAGTAATGCCAGACTCCTCACTAAAATATTCTTTAAAAAAAACTGATTATAAGACTGTTGTGTAAGTTCCATTGCCCTTATTTTCATCACAAACTGAGGAATAACTCCCAAATGAATAGAACATGTTTTACATTGACTCAAACTCAGGCTAGGTCTTGGACAAGACAAAGCTTGTTTTGTCTAATGGATGTGTCTCAAGTGTGCCATTAAAATTTTGAATATCTTCTTTTTCTGGTGATTTTTTTATCTTTTGTGTCCTTGCTTTCCTTTCTCCAAAAATATGTTAACTGTTTTCTGGACAGTTTTATTATATGTTCTCTTGATTTCTCTGCTATTTGATTATATCATTTTCACTTAAAGGCAGTCATCATTAAGGCATGCAGAATATTCTTTGCTTCTGTGTTTTATTTAATACTTTCTAGAAAGCACATTAGACCTCTTTGCCCATTATTAAAAGCTTAAGGGTACAAATCTAATTGTTCTTTATCTCTACCCTTTCTCCATTTACTAAATTGATATTTTCCTTTGCCTGATTCTGCTAGGGCCTCTTGAGTTTCTTATTTTCCACCCTTAAATCAATACACACAGCTCATAAAAAACAAAAGTTACCAAGTGACAGGTGTTTTTGAAAAACTTGCTTAGTTTATACGTTCAGTGAAGATGTTGCCTCTAAATCAGCAGCTGCTAATGACCTTTTGTTCCAGGGAGCTGTGAGAAATCCAGATGGAGTCTTGGAACTGAAGGACAGTTTAGGCTTAGCCCCGAGTTGGTATTTTCCAAATGTACCTTGTTGAGTTTTATCTTGTGCCCTAATGGATTTATTCTTAGACTTTTCAAGATTCACTTCCACTTTAATAATAGGGTATTCATTTCCTTGCCTTCTCTTTCCCATTCCCCCTTCTGCCTTAAGCAAAACAACAGAAGGTATTAAATATCTTGTAAAAGCTACAGCGTCAACGTACCTGCATTCCATGGCCACCACTGTTGGCCTGTTAAGGGGCCTTTAGTAGTTCACAAATTCTCTCTGAATCTGATTTTTCTTCTGTAAATGTTAACAGTTCCCACTGAGCAGGGTTTTGCTTTGTTTTTATTAAATGGGATAATGTGTGAAAATACCTAGCATGTTACTAGGCACATAATACCTGGTCAGTATATCCTAGATGCTTTTCTCCACCTATAAAAAAGTTTTCTTTGGAATTCTTTTTTTTTTTTTTCCTTTGTTGTGCTTGTTTTGCCTTCTTTCCTTTCTTTTAGTCCTCCCATATCCATCTGTTGAACACTTAACACCATGCTAGGCATTGAGGACACCAAAGTAATGCACTCCCTACTGTAAATGAAGTTCACACTTTCATGAACAAATGGACCCACACCATCAAATGTGGAAAATAAAGTGAGGATGTGTTCACAGGGCATTTGCAAAGCACAAGCAGACACAGGTCAGCAGCAGCCTTCCTTCAGAAGGCCTTTAAAAGCTTAAAAGATGAGCAGGAAGACTTGACAGGGAGATAGGTCTTCTCTGTAGAGGAAACAGCATAATCCAGAGGCACCAATAGCCTGTTGAGAAGAATAAACCACATATATTTTATAAAAAGCAAATAATGGCAAGAGTCAAGTTGGAACTGATGGGGAGAGAAGAGCTCAATCACTTAAGACCTCGGTTTGGATATGCCACACTCCCTTTTAGAGTAAGTGGCAGCATGTTTTCAGTATCTACATCCTTCCCATTATTTCTTCTCCCCTAACCCTGGCTGACATGCATGCATTCCTAACTTTTCTCTTTCTACTAATGGGACTGTTTCATCTTCCTCAGGTAAGTTGAAACAGGGTAAAAAGTTGAGTACATAAAAGGGAGCTGTTGAAAAAGTCACCCTAAAACACAGCCCAATCTGTACTTCCTAATCGCTCACCTAACTTACAGTGTATATGTATTTTCATGAGAAGTTGTAATTGGAAAAAAAAGTTGATGTTAAAAGTTCTTTTCAATATTAGATGTTAAACATTTTTTTAAAAATGAAAAAGTAAAATTTTTAGGAAAGGCAAAGACTTAAGTCAATAGCAGTGTATCTAAGCAATACCAAGATTGGTTAATCTTACTTAATAGACTTATCCTTAATATATAAAATTGTTTTTCCAAAATCCTTTACATTTGATAAAGGCCTGCCTACATAAGTAGTATGTACCAGTGATATGGATAAAATGATGAGTCAAATGTGTATGCTTTATTTTTTTTTAATTTTTTAAAGATTATATTTATTTATTCATGAGAGACACACACACATACAGAGAGGGAGAGAAAGAGAAGCAGGGACACAGGCAGAGGGAGAAGCAGGCTCCATGAAGGGAGCCTGACGTGGGACTCCATCCTGGGACTCCAGGATCACTCCCTGGGCTGAAGGCGGCGCTAAACTGCTGAGCCACCCAGCTGCCCAAATGTGTATGCTTTAACCTTGAGAGTAACATATTTGGAGCCTGAAAAGGAGCTGATTAATTGGCTTATAAAGAGACCAGTTTACTCTTTATGGTTAATAGTGCTTTACCCATTTCCGGGAACACACTCAGTATTATTAGTGTCCAGCTTCTTCCCTGGAAACAAAAAAAGCCATAATAGGCAATAATAACTTAAAATGTCTATCCTCTTTGATACCATGTGTAAATATTAGAGTAGGTTTTTTGTTTGTTTTGTTCTGCTTTAATTAGGGTTTCTGGAAAGTGTGTTGATGTTTCTCCTGTAATTGTTTCCTTGACGAGGTACAGACATTCTAGTTGACTTACTTGCTTTTTGTTCAATAATTTAGAAAAATATATTTTCCATGAAGTTATATCTAAGGCAAAATAACTTGATAGCTCTATCATATGATTTTGACATCAAAAGAAAAATCTGTCCATTTAAGCTTCTAGTGAACTGTTAAAAGATGTATGCACGTATGTAAGCTCTAAAGCCAATGTATTCAGCCTAGGGCTGCAGACATATTCTCAGTGTGATGCTGGGTGTTTATTTACAGTGATCAAAGAGAGCATGTGTGGGATCAGAAGTCAGATTAATAGTTTTCCTTAACACCTCTAGTCTCAGAATAAATGTACTTCAAGTCCTCAAACACAAATAGAAAAGACTTTAAAATTTCTTTTTAATGAAATGATTCTCTAACTGGAATTTGGAGAACTGGGGCCAAATACCACTGCTGTTGTGATGATAAAGCTGGTTCATAAAACAGAATGGTTAAGAAGTAGAGCAAGTCTTTTAAAATGGCTACTTTGCTCCTATCCTCTGCTACTAAAAGTTGGAGCTTTTTGCTAGGGAGGAGGGGAGAGCAAAGTTGGGGGTGGAAGGGAATGATGAAGAAGGCAGTGGGGGCAGTTGTTTTTCTGTGCCTGCTGACGTCAACGAAATTGCCAGATGGCATTTGAATGTTTTGCAAAAAGACAGGAGCCTTTTATTACAGCTGTCACATGGGGTTTCATTCATTTGCATTCCCAGAAGTGGTCCAAAGCTTTCCCTAACTGTAGGAGTAATGAGGGCTCTGTACCTTCAGAGACCCAGAGAGCCTTTTGTAGGACGTTGTTACCTTAAGTGGCTCTGATAAGGGACACATGTTCAGAGAATGGCATATTTCACTGTCAGCTTCAGAGGGCTGTGACCTACTCAGCTCCAATTAGGACTATAATGTGATCATTCAAAAGTCTTCTCTGCAGAAGGTCTTTTGTGGATCCTGACAGCTACTCTCAGGAGCACCTGAAGGATTTAAACCAGTGAGCTGTAGAAAAAAACATGTTCTGTGAATTTATCCCAGGACCGAAAAATACCTAATATGTAACAGACCTGTACATACGTACAAACAGCTTTGCTGTTACCATCTTGCCCTATGCTGCCCATAATCACTACACCATTGGGAGGGACAAGAAAAAAAATGAACCTGTAGAAAATCTGTGGGTCCATACATAGAAGAATGAAAGGAACTTTGAAATGCCAGGGGGCTGCTCTCAGGAACTGACTCCAGACCACACTCTTAAGCCAGGCTGTCCTGTTCTCTTCATACTCCATCTTTACCACTGCCAGAAATTTTCATGTTTTACTTTAATGCCTGAATTTCTCCACATTTCAATTCACTAGGTGAGTAAGTGGATTTTTAAATGATGTACCTATTTCTGGGACATGTAAGTGGACAAATTGATTTTTACAGCTACTTCAAGAATGACAAAAGGGATGAAGTACTTACACCAGAGAAAAACTTTATCATTACTGCTAGAACTCACATTACTTGTTAACACAAATACCAGAATGTTTTGATATTTAAGGCTGAGCTGTGTTACCCTGGTCACTTCCTCATTCTTACCTGAAGTTAATGATACGATAAACTGTTTAGATGGAAGTAGGTCTGTGTGTTGTGCTGACATGAAAAGCATCTAGCATACCTAGGGCATTGGAGGCGAAGGACCAGAATAGCTTGAGAATAGCTCTTTATATTACTTAGTTTCAGTCTCACACCCACACTGGCAGTGATAATAGAGTCCTTACAATGGGACTGATCATCTCAATTTGGTAAAAAATCTTTTGTCCTACTATCAGTGGCAACACATGATGGGGATGTCAAGACTACTGGCTTGAGTGATGGACTAACCTAGAGCCATTTTCTACGTGCCCTGTTATGCTGCCGATGAAACCAGTACAGTCACTGTTACCATTCCATGCTCCAAATGCATATAAAGGCTCGGACATGAAATAGTTTCCAGGTATAAACAGTAGGAGTGGAATTGTGGGGAGTGTGTTCATCTTTAAACTTCACCTTCTGGTTCTGCTTTAGGGTCTAGGGAGATTTAGGAGATGATGGTGGAAATTTTGTAGGTTTCACACAGCATCTTTCAGGTTCCTTTGATTCGTTTTCCCCCTCTCATCTGCAGGAGGAAGGCCCATGTAATGGCATAATCAGTGTCTTGTATTCCCGAGCAGATCCACATCTGAACGGTGGCATGAAGCCAGGAGCAGGGAACATAAAACCAGTATCAAAGAACACCTCTTAGGAGAAAGATAGCATCAAGAAACACAATCAAAATGGGCAGGATGATGGGAATTAAAAAGAGAGAGGATATAAATATAAGTTACCAAGCCATACTCCAGGCAGCACCAAGGTGTTTTGCAGAGATAATCAAGATTAGAAATGTATTCATAAATACATATTTCATGAAGAGTATACTCAGGCTTGAATCTCAAGAGTGCATAGGCACTGGTAGATTTATTTCATACTGTGTTCAGGTTTCCCAGAGAATAAACCTTAGGAAGGCTGTAGTGTTAAAAACAGTGTCCTACTTTGTGTGTCCTAGCTCCCCATCTACTCTGAAAGTACAGAGCACTTGTACCAGGCGTAAGTATTGCCATTGTTGATACTACAATGGCTGTTCTTCATTATCACCTATCTAACATGCTAGAGTTTGCTTGAGCATTACTAGAATTAAAACAATATGTTTCTGAATGTCACTCCAGGTGATACTGCATTTTTGCCATATTGCACTTGACATAGTCCTGAAATGGCAAGCCTATGATTCATTTATTTCTCAGCTATAGAAACACAATGTTCTGTTAACTTATCTCCCTTTATCATGAAATAAATTTTTCAATTGGGCAGCAATATGGTATATTGCATATATTGGGCAGTGCTGTAGTTCAAAGGCAATATAAAACCATACATAGGATGTCACTGCTTTGAATGTAGTGTCAATAATGATGAATTGAATGGCCAATTGTCAAGCTCCCTTAGAGTCAAACCACCATCTAATCTTACTTTTAATAATACCATTTCTCAATCAGAGGCAGTTAGTATACAATTTTTAGGGCCTGGTATCTCATTGCTCATGCCATAATCCAAAACACAGTTCCATATTACAAGGGAATTGCCCCAGAAGCAGCTTCATTCAGACACACAGATAGAACTTTCCCATGCTTGAGGCAAATGGCCAAGACCTGTGCCTTGTTGGGAATCAGAGGCAGGGATTAGGACAGGCTGTGCTGGGCGGGGTCCCATGAATCTAGCCCAGGGGCTGGTAGAGGTATTACTTTTCTATGTTACTAAGTTTGTCCAGAGAATCCAGATTTCAAAGAACTTGTGAATTTTAAGTGTCTCATGAGAGGCTAATAAATAAACCTGAATGCTAGTGTTCCCCTTCTTTTCAGAAATATCATTGCCAAGCATGATAACATGGTGGCTGTTCTGCATTTTGCTTATGGACTAGGAAGGTCTACTTGGGCAAATAAGTTCATGAAACAATAAATGCATCTCTTAACTTGGTAATCAGTTTGTATGCACTACTGGGTTACATATGCTGGGATAAGCACTGGAGATAAAAGAGTTAAGTAAAATAAAGTCTAGTGGTGAAGACAAATATGCAAACCATTCCAATTTTAGGGCAGTGATTGAGATTTGATCAGAGTGTTAAAGGACTACAGATCATGGGTATTTACTCCAGTTTGATGTAGAGTAGGGAGTCAGAAAAAAGTGTTTCTGGAAGAATTAAGTAGTAATGGAATAGTAAGAATAAACCGAAGGAAAGTGGTGGTGAGAAGGGGAGGACAGGGAAAACTGAGAAAGTAACTGCATTCACAAAGATATGTATGATTAAAAAATAGCATGTGGAAAACACAAGTCTTTTTTTTTTTTTTTTTGGAGCATTAGAATACATTGACTAAGAGTGAAATAGAGTAGCAAGCTATACAGCAGGTAAAAACAGAAGGACTCTGTCAGTGATTAATGAAAGTAAGGAAGGAGACTTGAGGCTTTCTATATGAGGGCGAATAATTGATGGGATTGAAGCAGTGACCAAGGTGCTAGAGAAGCACTTGGCAAAGTCAGGAAGGTCAGGTGTGAGTACTCTGCTCTGAGGAGCCATGGTGTTCTTCTCCCTGGAGTCCAGTAACAGTGGACGCACTGGGCAGAGGAGTTTGGGGCAGAGATGATTTAGGTGTTATGAGCTGGGGAAGATGATATGGATCTCAGGAGAGCATGTGAACAAATTTAGAGAGTGTCTGTGGAATGAGAAGAACCTATAGAAAGAAGTGAGACCTACAGAAATAGCTTTTAACATGTTGAGGGATCTGAGACGCTTGGGTGGCTCAGTCAGTTAGGTTGATTATGGCTCAGGTCCTGACCTCTGGGTCCTGGGATGGAGCCCCACCTCAGGTTCCCCTGCTCAGTGGGGAGTCTGCTTGAGGATTTCCCTCCTTTTGTCCCTTCCCTCTCTCTAAAATAAATAATCAATCTAAAAAAATAAATAAAGGGCAGCTGGGTAGCTCAGTGGTTGAGCATCTGCCTTTGGTTCAGAGTGTGATCCCTGGGTCCTGGGATTGAATTCCACATCGCTTTTCTCACCGGGAGCTTGCTTCTCCTTCTGCCTCTGTCTCTCATGAATAAATAAATAAAAATCTTAAAATAAAATATAATGCAGAGTGATGGAGAGTGAGTGGAAAAGTATCCAAGAGAGACAGAAGATAGTTCAGAGACATAGGAAAAGAGCTAGAAGGGCATGATATCATGGGAGGGGAAGGAAATGAAGTTTTCAGAAAATGCATGTCACTGATACTGTAAACTTCTGTGAAGAAGTCCAGTAATTCAGGGCCTGAAAAATATCCTTTAAGTTCAGCAATTAAAACTCACCTTGGGGGGAAAAACACAAAAAACCCACTGGATAGCAAGAGCAATTAACAGTCTTTGTTCTAAAAGCCCAGGTCAGTGGATTGGGATCTGAAGGTAAAGTAAGAAAATGAAGGCTGTGCATACTAACAGTTGTTTTGAAAAGTTTGGTAGAAAAATGGATTGGTAGTTAACAGGGAGTGTGGAGATTGGGGGAAGAATATGGGATTAAAGAGGACTAAGAGGTGTTCTAGCAAGGGAGAGACTGGTTTATATAGGCTGAGAACACACTGATATCAGAAGTGTGCTTATGAAGTATACTTTCACAGTAAAGAGACAGATAATGGTTACTGTCATCCTGCATCAGATTAATGTGTCCTTCTCAATGTCAGGCCTTCTTCTGCCAGCTTCTTTTGAATACTCATTGGCCAGTTAGGGATATTTGAGTTGCAGTGAAATAAGCTCTTCCTTTCCCGCTGCTCCTTTCTAATATTCTGTATCATAACTCATCAGCAAAAAAATATTTACCACAATAAATTCTTCATGTCAAACATAGGATAGCATTACAGTTTATGGCTAAAATGTCAGCTCAGATAGCAGGATGTCTCCCAAGCAGAAAGGCAATCATTTGATAATCTCAGGTAGGTTACATTGTGGAAAGGTGATAAATCTTATCTGTTTAAAGATTTAAGAGGAAAAAAAAAAAAACCCTTCCTAAATCTGAAGGAAGAACCAATATTGTGTCAAAGAGCATATGGGATGATATGTGTTGATTACAGTGGAAAGCTCAAAAGTTAGTATTGGTTTTGAGGAAGCAAATAGATTAACTGTAGATTCCCAGAATACCTGCTTTGGAGGGACAGATGGTCAGCCTGTGCTAAATAAAGAAATTTAAACACTGTATATAGTCATATACAATAGATAGTATCAAATTACTCTTTCAGCAATGCTTCGAAATCTTTTCATTCTTATTTTTCTCTTCAGTGTTCTAGTATTTTCCAATGATGTACGTGTGTCATTACTACAAAGAAAGCTACTTTCTATCATGTGTGCATGTATGCAGTAGTGCTAATCATAAAAAGGAGCCCTGAAAATAAGCAATGGGTCACATAGTCAAGGACTAAGGAAAATCAGTGAGAGCATCCAAAGGAAATTTGAACATGCTGCCTCTCCTTTCTTCAACACTCCGTTTTTGTTCCTGGCTCCTGGGAATCTATGTTTGCCAGTCAGTTGAGTGTGTTTATTACAGGCAGTTGCCTTAAGTAACGTGATACTCAATAGGAGGTTGTGAGAACTTGAAGGGGATGTTGTTTGACTATAAGGACCAGGCGAAGGCACACTTTTTGGATTGAAAAGTATGATCAAGAGTCTACAAACTTTTGAGAACCATTTGTAAGGATAACATATTGTGTTGGAAGGCAGAATTCATTTAAAAATTATGTTTTGGGAGCTCTTACAATATGCTGAGTGATAGGATTACAAAAATGAAGTCATTCTTGCCCTCAAATTCATAATCTGGCAAGGAATATATTCACAGACAATTAGCAATAGTACAATATGATGGACTTTGGGACAGAGAATACAATGGAGGCTTTGAGGCTGAGGTGTCACTCTGGGAATGAGGCTGAGATGTTTTATGTTTTAAAGTTGGGTCCTAATCATTAATACTAATATATCAGAGAAATGATGTGGTAGGCGGAAATAACACCATAAGCAAAGGCATGGGGTCGTGGAAGCATATTGAGGAGATCATCTAGGACAGTTAAGGAGACATGTTAGTGGGATATATGAAAATGTAACTGGGGTAAAAGAGGTTAAGAGTTAAATTTTAAAATGCTTAACGTCATGCCAAGAAGTTGAATGTCACTCTATGACTTTGGGAAACCATCAAAGAAAATAACAGAGCAGCATATTAGTATCTCTGTATTGGGAAAAACCAAGTTTGTGGTGGGAAAAAAACTGGGAGGAAAAAACCTGCAGCCATCCTCATGTGAAATAATGAGATGGATTTAAGGCAGGGATTAAGGAATCCTAGAGGAAGTAGGAGTTGAGTGACTCCTCAGTAGAAATTTTCAGCTGCAGTGATCAGTTTGAAGTTAGAGATGAGAAAGTAAAATATCACTTTAAAAAAGTTAAGATGGGAGCACCTGGGCGTCTCAGTTGGTTAAGCATCTGCCTTGGGCTCAGGTCATGGTCCCAGGGTCCTGGAATCGAGCCTCATGTTGGGCTCCCTGCTCAGTGGGAAACCTGCTTCTCCTCTCCCTCTGCCCTTCCCCCCGCTTGTGCTCTCTTTCACTCTGTGTCAAATAAATAAATAAAATCTTTTTAAAAAGTCAAGATGTCTAGTTTGGGTGACAAATTTTGTTGTTAGCCAAGATAAAAAATAGGAAAAAAAAGAGTCCAGAAGTTGGGGGTCCAAGTAGTTTAATGGAGAAGGTAGAGTCTGAACTAACTGTGGGCATATCTGAGTGGAGCTGTCCAGGGAGCACACCAGCCTGAGTCCAGAGAAAAGGTCAGTGTTGGAGCTCCAAATTAGTAGGTACTCACTGTAACACAGGGTGAAAGCTGGAAGGGAGGGGCATAGATAGAACAAGGAAAAATAGTACCATTGGTCAATAGTTAAGGAGGGAAGAAGATCCAGAAAAGCAGATACAGAGTTCCTTCTCAGAGGGACTAGGAAAAGCCAGGCAGGAGAGAGGCTGTGGAGCTGGGTGAAGAAAGACAAAACTGGGAATATTATAATTAGATATTTTAATTAAGATATTGATTGCGCTTAATAGAGGATTTTATTTTATCAGAGGTGTAAATCAGATTGCCATGAATAAAAAATTAAGTATCTTTAAAAAGGATATGGGCCACCTAGGTGGCTCAGTCGATTAGGGACCTGCCTTCTGCTCAGGTCATGATCCCGGGGTCCTGGGATCAAGCCCTGAGTCGGGCTCCCTATTCAGTGAGGAGGCTGCTTCTCCCTTTCCCTCTGCCTGTTGCTCTGCCTACTTGTGTACTCTCTCTGTCAAACAAATAAAATATTTTTAAAAATAAATGAAAATGGTATTAAAAGAGCAGAGCTCTCTTTCTAGTTTAATAGATAAGAATTTAAAAGGAATAAATACAACCTTAGATGGGGTCAAAGAACAATTTTGTTAGCAAGGAAATGCTAGCAATGTTCCTAGATTGAAAGGAGGGAGAAGGGAAGAAAAAAGAGAATGAATAAGAAACACAAATTAAAAGGAGAAATAGGCTGTCTATGTTAGAAGAGATTACAATTATAGAGGTGGGGGCCCAGTATTGGAAAGAAAAAAAAGTATTTCATTGAAATAATAGGGAGAAAATTAAGAATTATAAAATTCTCTCTCTCTATAGAAATGAATGGAAAGTTAAATTTAAAATTTCATTGAGGGATTGGATAGATTTTGTATACTTTCTGCCCAGAGGAATTGGAGTTAGGTAATTTATGTAAAGTAATTAGGCAGTTTTTTGCTGAGTGTGGTTAAAGTTGCTGTGGGAATAGAAAATAAATATAAACGATTCTTATCTTCAAGAAGCTCACAAAATCCACACAGAGTAGGAATGTAGAGTACATTTGTGTAGGAAGATTTTATCAATGGCATTTTGATTATTTCAACTCATGTGGAAGGTTCATGGCATGTGGCAATTTGCCATTAAGACATAGATATGGATAGTGTGCTGGGTGCTAGTGTTAGAAGTGAGTCACTTAGCTAAAGTGAAATTAGTCATTGCTCTGCCCTCCTAGCTCTCATTGGGCTGCAAGGGTTTTCAGACCCTGTGATAGTCATATTTTTACTGCCTCATAATATTCTTTTTTTTTTTTTAAGATTTTATTTATTCATTCATGAGAGTAGAGATAGAGAGGCAGAGACACAGGCAGAGGGAGAAGCAGGCTCCGTGCAGGGAGCCTGATGTGGGGCTCGATCCTGGGTCTCCAGGATCAGGCCCTGGGCTGAAGGCGGCACTAAACCGCTGAGCCACCCGGGCTGCCTGCCTCACAATATTCTAAATATAACTGACACCAGTTTTTTAAATTAAAGTTATTAACTCTGTAGATAATGCTACTATAACAAGTTTATGCTATTAACATGTTTATGCACCAGATGTTTATAGCAGCATTGTCTACAATAGCCAAATTATGGAAGCAGCCCAAGTGTCCATCAACTGATAAATGGATTTTAAAAAGGTGGAATATATTACATATACACACCGTGACACTGGAATATTACTCGGCCATCAAAACGAATGAAATCTTGCCATTTGCAATGACATGGATGGAGCTAGAGAGTATAATGCTAAGTGAAATAAGTCTATCAGAGAAAGACAAATAGTATATGATTTCACTTATATATGTAATTTAAGAAACAAAACAAGTAAAGAGAGAGAGAGAGAGAGAGAGAGAGGGAGGGAGATACAGAGAGACAAAACAAGAAACAGATTCTTAACTGTGGAGAACAAATGGACAGTTACTAGAGGGGAGGTTGGGGGAAATAGATGATGTAGATTAAGGAGTGTACTTGTTGTGATGTTGTATATGCATGTTGAAACACCATATTGTACACCTGAAACTAATATTACACTGTATGTTAACTAACTTGATTCTAAATGAAAACTTAAAAAAATAAAGTGATTAACTCAGAATTGTGGACATATACATTATAAATTGTGTTTTCAGTACCACCTACTTATCTACTATTTCCATATACATTTGGTAAATTTTTATGCTATATTAGTTATTTATAACCATTAGAAAAAGAATACTTTATTCAGATTAGTGGCAGCACACAATTTGAAATGCTTACTATGTTAACTCTTACTGTAAGAAGGCCAGAAGAAAGAAGGCTTCAGGGTTGGTGGATGCATGACTTAATAACATTGCAACAGATGTAGTGTTTTGTTTTGTTTTGTTTTTTAATTCTTTCTACTTTGCTACTGTCTACACTATTGGCTTTATCCTAAAGCTGATTCCACTTGTGATCCAAAGATGGCTGCTGGCAGCAATGTGGCTTCTTTCTGGAGGGGGAAGAATTTTTTCTTAGAAGCACTAAGCAAAGTTCCCCTCATGTCTCATTGAATCACATTGACTAAAAACCTATCCATCCTTGACCAAATTTCTGGCCTTAGGGGTGGAATCACCATGATTAGTGTAGAAAGTCAATCACAACAGCCACTGTGTGTAGTTTGAAGAGAGTTGAGAACTGGGGCATGTCTCTGGACATATTTGCTTTGATATTAAAATGCTACAATAGTCCCCAGGGCAACACTCAAGTCTGTTGACTGATCAACAGCCATAAGACGTGCTTGATGGGCATCTTAAAATCTTTGGGCCAGTGTAGAGTGTGGCTAATGATAGAGATGTGAGAGTAACTTTACCTTTTTTTGTTAGAAACCTTGAAGCCAGCAAGAAGACAATTTGATGTTATTTTTAGTTAGATATGACTCTATATTAATTTTAGACTTTAGTTTGCCATCAGAATCAGTATGTGAAAACACTCACTGCTTCTGTTCTGTATTTTTTTTTATCATGCTTTGCTTATTTTTTTCCTATGGGATATGTTAATCAGTTTCTGCGTAGTACACTTCCATTCATGTCATCTTATTTTAAGATGAAACAAAAGGAAAATACACTGAAGCAATAGCCAAAGAGGAATTCACTATCTGCTTCCCCCTAGATCCTTCCTCTTGGTCCCAGGAAATAAAATTAACCCATTTTTTTTAATCACTTTATTAATCACTTTATTAATCTTACAAGATTATAATCTTAGAAAATAATTTCTGAAGTCACTTTCTTTTCTTTGTATAGACCTTTGTCATAAGGAATCTGTGCTGAATCCCAACAAATTGTTGGTCATTTGTATTCCGTCAATATCCTATTATTGCTATACTAACAGCATATGGAAGAATTGACAAAACTAACAGTTATGTCCACAAGGAAGAAAACAAAACTATGACATAAATGTTGAGTGACTCATCATTGTAACCAGATGACTTCTTTTCTTGCTTGATTTCCTTTTCACTCAGTGACACCTTGTCATTAAACATGAGGGGTAGGGTATCATTTTGAAATGCCTTTCATACAGAACCTTTATAATCCTGTTCAACATCTGCCGATTAAATATCTTGGTGAGTTACTGGGGTCTGTTGACCCGAAGATAATCATATTTATTACCTGAGTGTCTCAAAACATTATGAATATAATAAGATTATAACTAAAACCAGTTTCTTAAACTGAAGTAATTAAACCAGACTTGTAGACAGATGCATTATAAAATTTTATTTTCATTACCACCTAAAAGGAAAATGAAGACAGATGTTTTCCTATTAGCAACAGAAGTCTCTATATAAGAACCACCAGTTTTTCCATCCAGGAGCAAATATTATATGAGGTCTGGCTTACGTATGGGAAATAAGAGAAAAAAGTAAATGACGTTTTTCTTGATGGAGAAACAGTAGTGGGATCTTCCCTAAAAACATAGTTCTGGGAGGAGTCTAATTTGATTTAAAAAAAAAAAAAAAGATGTAAAGGAAAGGAGTATAACATGAATTCTCAGAGAATACAGAGGGTGTTAATAAGTTCCTCTTGATAAAGAAAACCTAAATTGATGAAGATTAATTGAAGGAAGAGTTTGCAAACTAACAGTGTGTAACAAATTGACAAAGATATTTTATATCATCAAAGGTAAGTGACCGTACATAGGGACCCCAAAATATTGACAGCTTAGTATTGTGATTAACCCAGATTGTCTGGGTTGAATTCCACCTCTGCCACTTAGCATCCATGTAATGTTGGACAAGTAGCTTAGCCTTTTTTGCCCTAGTTTCAAACGTTGAAAGTCATTCATGTTATAATTTATAGAGCTGTGAATTACCTTCTGGAAAATCAAGAAATGATATTATTAACTTTTAATATTTTCCTCAAATCTTCTCTGCGTGCAAAATGGTTCACAGGTAAGCTTACTGCATCCCTTAAAACCCTTTAGCAAGAAGCAGACCCTCAAGTGCCCAGAGAAGCGAGGGAGCTTCAAATTCCCTACTCTTTACTGGGGGAATGGGAAGTTGAGGAGTCTTGAAATCCAAGCTTCAAAATTGAAACTGGGGCAGCCCTAGTGGTGCAGCAGTTTGGCGCCGCCTGCAGCCCAGGGCGTGATCCTGGAGACTCTGGATCGAATCCCACATCGAGCTCCCTGCATGGAGCCTGCTTCTCCCTCTGCCTGTGTCTCTGCCTCTCTCTCTCTCTCTGTGTCTATGAATAAATAAATAAAATCTTAAAAAACAAATTGAGACAGGTGTTGGAGCTTTGAGAGTTCTAAGGGCTGAAAATTTTGAGGGAAACTTCAAGAAACCAGATGTATCTGTATTTGAGTGATGAGTATCTTTGTAATCAGTCCCTCCCCCTTTTCTTACTTCTGTGGAGAGTTGGATTTTATTTTCATCCTACTTTGAGGAGAAGTATGGATAGTGATAGCAGGGCAGCCGTTTTCAAAGTTGGCCACATGTAGGTGTTTGGAGACATGCATTGTGAGAAACAACTTCTTCCTCACCTCATAACCAGGGGTGGTGGTGATTCATCACAGGGTTCTCTCAGCTTCCTCTTCAGTCCTCTGATCACTTTTAGTCCTCTGAGCATCATCCTCTAGACTAGACTGCAGGATCCTCGAGGGCAGCTGCCAAACTCATTCATCTCCTTGGCCCCGGGGTGTAGATAGTATCAGGTACCCAGTACATGTTCAGTTAATATTTGTTGAGTCAACGATGCAGGAATGGATGTTTCCCAGTGCCTCCATATTTTGTTTTGATACAATGTGTTTGTCTTAAAATATTGCAGTGTGATTGAAATAGGGTGTATTTACAATGTAGAACAAAAATACTCTCATACCTATTATTAAGAGGTGTATAAGTTTTTGTAAGCTGGCCTAGAAATTTCATCACTGTTTATAGTATTATTTCTCTAGAAAAATTCATTCCAAGTTCCAAAACAAATTTGATGTAAAAGCGTTTTGAAATTCGATCTATTTATAAGTTTGGAAACCTTGTTACATAATTTATGGTATCTTTGCTTAGTTGTAGAAACTGGAATTTACTGAGTTTAAAAATACATTTATGAAGTGTTGGATGTTGTGTTAAAACAACTTGGGGCTTTTAAGAGAATCCCTTCACCCTCTCTGTTTACACTGTAGAGGGCTACTACCATGATCTATCAAAAAGAGAACATTTTCTTAGACAGTGGCTGAGACCCAATGTGGATACACTGACAAGTGAACTCCCCACATTTGATTTTGTGGAGGCAAGAGCACTTGAAGAAATTTTCAAGAGCAGGAACTGAGAATATTGTGGACAGAGTAGAAGAAGACAACTACAGGAATAAATACATTTTTGTTCTCATGTCTCAGTGTTGAATCACTGTACGAGTGCAGTTATGCTCTTTAATGTTACTTTCCCTCTTCCCTCCCTGGCCATTCATGCTTCAAGTAGCCTAGTTTCCCACATTTTTGGTTGCAGCAACACCATGGTCAGACCTGTCCTCCCCTATCCACACCTTTCTCTTCCTCAAGCGCTGTGTACTGTTTGATTACATCATTTTCCTTCTCAGACCTCTTTCCTCACTCAATTACCGGCTCATCGAATTAGAAAACTTTGTCCTTCATTCACGGGCATCTGAAATCGGGCTTCATATTTCCTTTCCAACCTTGTTTTCTGCTAATAAGAAGCAGAAACCTTCTATGCCTGAGAGACTGGTCTACTAATGGAATCTGTATTTGTTCTTCTCATACAAACACCTGACCCTGCATTCTGGCTCCATGCTTCTTCAAGCTTTACTGCTTTCTCACCTGTTCTTCCACTTCCCCAGGATCTCTGGTCCACTTATTCAGTCTTCTTTCTTCCCAATCTGGCTCACCCTTCCTATTTCCACCTTGTTGCCTTTTCGTGCAAAATTTCGTGCTGAGTAACACTGGAAGTAACACATAAACAACATATTGGAGCTGAAGTCTCTAACCTCAGCTGGACCTACAGTATTGCCTGAGAATCTAGCCAGCTCTTCCTTCTCCTTTCTCAAATGTTCTTCGTTCTCCTCTGTACTTCTAACATTGCCTACATCACTTTCTCAACAAGGGGCTCATGACTCATCTTCAGAGTTAGATAAAAGCCAAAGTAGAGGAATTCTCACATCTCACCTGCAGATCTAGTCTTTTTTCTCACTGTTACCCTGGGAAAGGTATCCTCCATTGTGAAGGGTTAGTCACACTCATTCCTTCTCTTGGACCTCCATCTCTTTATCATTCCCACTGTTTGCATTGCATTTAAAATCCCTCGTACTGGTGGGATCTCCCTTTTCAACATTTGTGCTTGCTCACTTACTTTCCAGCTCTTTAGAGCCTCTTTTCCCTCTGGATACAGACATCCCTTGATCGCCCATTTTATAGCTAGTTTTTAGGAAAGAATTGTCTACATCGTCTCCATTTTCTTCTTTTTTTAAAGATGTTATTTATTTATTTGAGAGAAGAGAAACAGAGAACACAAGCAAGGGGAGAAACAGGGAGAGGGAGAGGGAGAAGCAGGTTCCCCACAGAGCAGGGAGCCTGATATGGGGCTCAATCCCAGGACCCTGGGATCATGCATTGTCTCCACTTTCATATCTTCTTTTCTTTGCTTAGTTTATTATAGTGTAACTTACAACCACAGCATGTTACTAAAATTGCTCTCTTTAGTGTTAATAGTGACTGGCCAGATACTAAACTAATGGATAATTTTAGAATTTATTAATCTCTCAAATTTCATGGGTCACCACTGGCCACTCCTCTCTTCTTGACAAAAGCATTTCCATGACCTATTTGACCCTACACTCTTAATTTTCAGCTGTTTTCTCATTTTCCTTTGTGAGTTTCTTCTCTCCCTGACCCTTGCAAATTGATATTGATTATGGCCCTGCCTTCAGTCCACTTTTTTTTTGTCTTTATACACTTCCATGTGGGGTGTTGTTGAAATGACCATATCTGTGTCATTGATACCCGGATGTGTATTTTCAGCTCAGATGTGCAACTTTAATCATTCTGTGAATGTCAGATGTTTACTCAAATTTGAATATCTCAGCATCCACATCAAAACATCCTTCTCCTGTGATTCTGTCTATCTAAGCCATCAGCCTAAAAGTCAGCCTGACTCCTTCCTCCACAGTAGTGATGCTGTCACTACCCTGCAGGGGTTTCTCATTACTCTTAGTAGTTAATCAAAGTTCTTGCATTTGGCTCATGTTCCTGTCATGATGTATTCCCTCAAACCTCTCCAGACACATCCTTTTCTTCTTCTCTTTTTAAATTTGAACATAATTGACATACAACATTATATTAGTTGCAAGTGTACAACACAGTGATTTGATATATATGTATATTGCAAAATGATCACCACAGTAAGTCTAATTAACATCTATCACCACGCATCATTACAGATTTTTTTTTCTTGTAATAAAAACTTTGAAGATCTACTCTCGTACCAACTCTCAAATATATATTTCAAGATTATTAACTATAGTCACTGTGCTGTACACAGACACATCTTTCTCAACCTGAAGCACTCTGTACTTCATCTGAGTGTTATCACTAAAAGGTCACTTTTTCCCCTACTTCCAAGCCTTTTAAATCTTTTCCCCCAAAATACTCATATATATACCTGAGTCCTTGGCTTGCTCTTCTCCATAGATGTGTACCAGATTATAGAAAAAAGTGTAGAGTCACTTTTTTTGTTGGCACTATTTTTCTCAGCAGCTTCACTGTTTTCTGCCTAGCAGTTAGGCCAGAATCAATTTGTTAAATTCAATTTTTATTTATCACTCCAGTATTTCAGTGTAACAATTCTCAACATTTTTATTTAAATTAAAATCTGAACATTGAAATTGTGCTAGAAGGTTAAATGTTTCAGATGGATTTCAGAAAATAGTTATTTGTTTGAGGAAATACCTTAGACACTGTCATTTGTCTTTCTATATTGTTCAAAGCATAGAACTGGGAGAGCGGATATTTACTTCTCTCGAGGTTTAGAATATGCTACTTACAACTTAACTCATTTTTAATATCATTTAATGCCTGACGATTATCAGATACTAGCCAGGAGTCTGGAGTTAAACTAGTGTAGAAACTAGGATTCCCTTTGTCCTTGTAACACTTTTAGCCTAGAAGAGGAAGATGAATCTTTAACAAGATCCATGTCAAAAGTTGAATTGAAAACTATCACAAGTGCTTATGACAGAGACATTCTAAGAATTCATGTGAGAATTGGTGAGAGATGCAAGATTTCTCTGAATTACAGCTTCCAGGGTTTTTCATTTATTTGCTTTTGTTTTGGGGTACTTCCAGCGTATGAGTTCCAGGCACTCATGTGGTAAGCAGTCTGGGTGCTTATGGCAGCAATTGGAGGGAAGAGCTCCCAGTTAGGCAACATTAGGAGCAAATCAGTAGCATAGATAAGTAGGTGCCCATGAGGTAGGAGAGTCTGGTGATAGATAACACAGGGCAGATAAATGCCAATGAAAGCTCACAAAACTATTTGTGTTAGAATGCATATTTTGATTCTTTTTTTGTCTTATGGACATTCTAATCACAATACAAAATTGCACGTGGGGCAAGAATTTCAATCAGATTGTCTGTGAAAATGGGTCATTGTTACAAAGTTTACCTCATGAAAATGGGGAAGGGTGACAGAACTGAAATGCTTGTAATTGAGAAGAATTATTAATGATGTAATTATAGTTTCACTTTAACAGTGGTCCTGAGAGAGAGAACACAATTTAAAATTTTGTATTACTCTCTACCAATTGTCTTTTGTAAGTTATTCTTTTTTTAAGTCCCCCCCCCTCCCCCCCCCCCCCCCCCCAATAAAAGAAACTAAACTCTACCAGTCATGAGGAAGCAGCACTCATTCAAAAAGATCTTCCAACAATTAGAGTTCTTTAAAAAGGCAGAATACTGCCATCTGTTGTTCACTGAAATTGTTTTTAGGCTAAGCCGACTGAGACCTCAAGTTCAAGTTTAATAGCAATTCTCAAAATCTAACCAATCGAAGACCATCAAAACTCATCAACTTTTATGAATTATTTTATTTCAGAGATTCTTAGTTTTTCTGTATTTCTAAACTTATGCTCAGTCAGAAAATCCAGTTTCTTCCCCTAACAGAAATAATAGTGCTTTTTATTTATAAATTGCTATATAAATTGCAATTTATACTCTCCAAGCCTTCCCACCTTCATTTGCATGAGCTGTCGCTGGAAGAGCTCCTTACCCAAATTCCTTGTAGTTTCACCAGCCATCCCCTTTTCTTTCTTTTTTAAAAAATATTTTCTTTATTTACTCATAGAGACAGAGAAAGAGAGAGAGAGAGAGAGAGAGAGAGAGAGAGAGAGAGAGGCAGAGAGGCAGAGACACAGGCAGTGGGCGAAGCAGGCTCCATACAGGGAACCCAACGCAGAACTCCATCCCAGGTTTCCAGGATCACACCCTGGGCCGAAGGCAGGTGCTAAACCGCTGAGCCACCCAGGGATCCCCATCCCATATTTTTCTAATTAGAAGAAACAGAACCAGCCTGGAAGTCAGAGGCAGCTGAGGTTATCTTAGCACTATGAGTGCTTACTAGCGTAAATGATTTAATAAGTATGTTTTATTGCCTAAATTTAAAAAAAAAAACCAATATTCTGTGTAATTGTTCTTTATGAGGCTGTGGAGTGAATTTGCTAGTGTCTTGGAAGATACTTAGAAAACAGAGGGGCTGCTTTAACAATTCTTGGCTTATTGACAGATAGATTATGGGGAAATCTATAAGGACACAAGGCCACGTGCTACATCCTGTCTGGTAACGTGGAATGCTCTTTGAACATCAAAAGAGAAGGAAGTTAAGGATTTTGATAACTACTGCATTTTGCTGTGTCTCACCACTCACATGAGGTCAGTTCACAGCGATGTTAGAAAGTAGTGTGATGAAGGGCCCTATATGTTTTCCTCCTACTGTATATATATATTATCTTAAGGAGAAAAATCCAAATGTAAACTCATATTCCCTGCCAGAAAATTAAAATAAGCAAACATCTGCTTCCTCAGGATGGCATATAGCCAAAGTTCAGCCTACAATGAGTTACTGCAAAATTTTCACATGATTTCATTTTTCAAAAATTTCCCAACCAACTTCAAGTCTAAAATTATAAATGGGTCCTATGAAAGTATAAACACATATGCAATTTTGCTGGCTCTGAGGTCAGAACCAGTAATACACCAAAGACCATTTATCAATCCAGCTCACCTTCTAAGTGAATTTAGTACATTAAAGACCAAGATGCTACTCCCTGGTACCCACAGACAGCCTCCCAGAGAAAGAGGTGGAGGGTTGGGGTGGCAAAGTGTGCTTTAGAGATGGAGGAGACTGCTCCCAAAAACCCACCAGGCATCTTTTCCCAGCATTGAGGACCAAAGTTGGGTAAGAACAGTCCCAGTGACTCTTTCCTTTTATGTGTCATCCCTTACACTGTTTACTCCTCTCTTCTCCCAACTCCCTCTTCACCCTGAGAATGTTCTTCCCATGCTATGTTTGCCTCCCAGGGTGCCTCCCAGGATGACTAAATAGAAAAAAAGAAAAAAAAAAAAAAACCTTCCAACAATGGAGCTAAGATGCCTGCTCTTAGAATTCCTTTCACATACTGTGTTATAAATTATACCAGTGCAATCAACCGTATTAACTGAAACCAGGACTTTCTGAGAGCCTAAAATTAATCTCAGAACTATTATGAGTATATGGGACTAGGGAGCACAGTCATTATATTTATCTAGAATAAGAAGCAAAAGTATTCAGGTTTTTGGTTTGGATATTTTGTTTGTGTGATAAAGAAGTTCTGTCTCCATGCTGCCATCACTTAGGAAAAGACTACTAGCCCAGTATATGTTGAAGGCAAACATACGTGCCATGTGCAGGATTTACCACATGATGCTTTCAGTGCAGTAATAATAATGGTGGGGATATATAATATTTATCTAACGTGTCCTGTGGGCCAAGCAACTCTGCTGGAGTCTTTGTGTGCATGATTTCATTTCATCATCAACAATACTATACAGTAAATGTTATTACCATGCCCTGCTCAGAGCTGAGAAAACAAGCAAGGGAGGCACTTGAAGTTTTTGAAAATCTCAGCAGACCTGAAATTTGGATATAGTCAGGCTGACTCTAGATCCTCTGCTCTTAAAACCCTCATGTACTAATTCATAAAATAAAAATTGGATATTGATGAAAGGGTAAAACTTCCTCTCTTTTATCCCAGTTCTTTACAACCTTGTTTTCCAACTTCTTACACATACAAAGTTCCATATTACATGATGAAAAAAAGTCTCGTTCCTTTTTGCACCTCATGTGCTAATTCATAAACCAGACTTTACTTTCTCCATCTTGTTTCAGGGCTGGTAACGAATAGCTATGACGAGTAGCTAGAACTGTAATAAATAGTTCCTTTCACTGGAGGTCTTTCAAGTGAAAGGTGTTGGGTTTAAAATGGTGTGGAGCTCTCTTAACAGATATGATCAGGACTGTAATCGGTCTGTTCATTTTAAAAGTTTTAAAGCAGAGAATTATAAACATTTGACCTTTATTCTCTGTGCCTCTTGTAATAGGCTTTAACTTAATGCATAGGAATATGCAGGCTTTCACAAATCTTTTCCGTGAAGATCCAAGAATGTTTCTCTTTGAGCACATGTCCGCTGTATTGATCAGACTGGAAAGTTGTCTTTTTTCCATGTGCACATACACCAGTGCTTCATTGTACACAACTGCCAGCTTCAATTTATTTCACAGTGGAAATGAGTTGGGTACTTGAAAGTATTCTGAGTTCAAATCTTTCAGATAGGCTATCATTTTCCTTTTGAATGCTTATAGTTTTACCTCTCCTATTAATTTAACAGAAATTGCTATCAAGGCCTCACTTTTGTGAAATGTATTTATGAAGTCTTTAAAGCTGTTCAACTTAGTTTTTAAAGCAACTTTTCTGGTTTTTACTCATTTTATCACTGGTTTATGGATATTTTATTAGCATAGGTAATTTACAGTGACAAAATACAACTGGCCTGAACAGACCAGTAGGGACCAAAGGAAACTGACACTGGGCAAATGTACAGCTCAACGCTTGGGAGAATTCTGTGGAAGTTCCAGGGAATAGCCTCTTCCTCCTGGGCACTGAATGCCACCAGGCATTTTAGCATAGAAAGGAAACTGCCTCTGACTCAATAATACGTTTTAAGGTAGAGCTTGGGTGAGATTAGCAATCTCACGCTACCTTAGGAAGATCTAACCCAGTTCTCTGACTTTATGGGGGGGGGGGCGGGGAGCCTGTGTGCCCGCAGCTGATACAGTATTGCATAGAGTAAACTTGTGATTAGTTTTGGAATCCATCTTAAGTTAAAATGTTAAACAACATGGGGGTCTGATTCAAGATGTACAGCATCTCAACTAGGTTACGAAGGTAATTATCTCAATTCTGGTTCTTTGGCACTTGCAACCTATCTTGGAGTTTCATGTAGAATTTTGAAGAGGCTTTTATACTGCTTCTGATTCTTTTTTTTCCAGTTAGAATAAATTAATGTCCAAAGCAAATGACTCATCAGATGATTTACTAATTCACTGAGGCAGAAGACTTGAGAGTGATAGCGTATCTTCCACTTCTTTTTAATTTTTTTTAAAGATTTTATTTATTTATTCATAGAGACACAGAGAGAGAGAGGGGGGCAGAGGCACAGGCAGAGGGAGAAGCAGGCTCCATGCAGGAAGCCTGACGTGGGACTCGATCCAGGGTCCCCAGGATCAAACCCCAGGCTGCAGGTGGCGCTAAACCACTGCACCACCGGGGCTGCCCCATATCTTCCACTTCTAAGCAGGGATGTATGTAACCCATTTGTTGAAGTTATCAGTTTAATCTTTGCTTCAAAATATATAGGATGAAAAGCTATAACTTGACTATATTGGTACTGCCTCCGAAGAATTCATCAAGAATCAGATGCATTACCTTCACCCCACTTTTTACACCAGATAGCCTCCCTGATCATTTTGAACAGCAAATTGTTATTGACCTCAATTTTCCCAGTCCCTTTCTGATTTTTCCCTTGAGCATCTTTTCATTCTTTAAATGAAATGGTATTTGTTGACTTCTTTGTTGTCATTCACCTTGTTCCTGTAGTTATTTCCTGAAACTGCTTAACAGTTATGCCTTTTAGGAATTCCCTCCATCTGAATAATATTTTGACAGTAACCCCAACACGGTGTTGCAATAAATAACCTGGCATGTTACTTAAAGATACATAATTTTATTTTACATACATGCTGTTAGTAATTTGATCACATGGATTTATTTGTTGGAATTTTTCAAAATTTGCCTCTTGGGGTAATTTAGAAACTTAGTTGCCTTTCACAAAATGCACATCGTTTCTGACCCCTACACATATTCAGAGCTTTCCCTTTCATCATACTAATACTGTAATTTCGAAGTTTTAGCACAGCTGTAATTAAGAGTGAAAACAAATGTCCTATACTTGAATTGATTAATACATGCTTAATCTAGGAGTTACGTTTAGTGGTGTTTATAAGTTAAGTATATTTGTTATTGTTTCTTTAACTTCTTATCTATAACTCCAGATTCTCCTGGTCTTTTGTTTACAATGAGTAAAGTAACTTGGAAGCAACTAGATCATATTCTGTAGCAAGGCATCTATATATTCACATCCCAGAGATGGTAAAGTAGACTGGTTGGAGATAATGGGGAAAAGGGAAAACATTTTGAGTCCTGTGTGCTTTGAAAAGTGGTGGTTTTACCAAGAGATTTATTTTTGGTTGAACACAAAAAACTACACTTTCCTCTACTGTTTATCAGGCTTAAATTCCAGATTTTCTATTTAAAGGTAGCAATCCAAATTTGGTTGTCATTTAAATAACATCCAGGGAATTAAACTTGCATCTTCTTAAATGTTAAATATAAATATTTCTATTATAAGTAGAGCTTGCAGAGTAGAATGTCTCATATCACTTGGTCCCTTTTCTTTTTTTAAAGCAAAAGATTTGTTTTATTATCTCTACCCTAAAAAGACCCAACTGTGGTTTCATGCTTTAGTATAGTTCATTACTGCACTCAAAGATGATTTTGGGCTGTTAGCTTAAGACTTTCCTTTAAAGTAGCTTTCATATAAACTTAACCTTTAGTATTTATTATCATTAAGATTTCATCAGTTAAATAGAATATTTCTGAGCATTTGTTGGTATTACCTAGAAACTTACATTATTTTTAAAGTTGGATAGAGTATGGCAATGTGTGAGTCACTCTTTTTCATATTTTGTATCATCTGATTAAAAAAAAAACTCTATCATCATCCAAAGGTCTTCTCTCCTAAAATTCCTTACTAGCTACTCCTTGGACACGCCTGTGTCTTTATAACTTGCCTACTGCCTATTGAAATAGGGGCCCATCTGTCTTTGAGCGTATCACATGTGGTTAGCCTTGGCAATTTTGTGGCAAGAAAATCTGATTGTTGGTTTCAGATTTTATGCCTCATTGAAGCCTTTAGTTATTTGAGCCAATAAGTGGTGATAACTTCTATGTGTGATGCAACTTTTGACTGTTAACAGTTCTATTCTTGAGGCAGAAAACCAGTGTAGCAAAGACCTGACTTCATTCCAGTAGTAAGTATACTTCATTAGAGTATCCTTCTTAAACAGTAAAAATGTCTGCTTTTGTTTTTGTTTTTTCTTTGTTTTTCTTTTTGTTTTTGCTATTTCCTGTATGAATAATTCTTACTGGCATGAATATTTGTTTTTGCTTGAAGACAAAACAAAAGTGATGGCATACATAGCATGGAAATACATAATGTGCTTATTCTCTTAACTCTTACATAACAATAACAATGACTTAGAATGAGTTTTCAATTCTGTACATATTTTATTTATTTATTTAAAAAGATTTTATTTATTTATTCATGAGATGGCATACATAGCATGGAAATACATAATGTGCTTATTCTCTTAACGCTTACATAAAATAACAATGACTTAGAATGAGTTTTCAATTCTGTTCATATTTTATTTATTTATTTAAAAAGATTTTATTTATTTATTCATGAGAGACTGAGAGAGAGAGAGAGAGAGAGGCAGAGACACAGGCAGAGGGAGAAGCAGGCTCCATGCAGGGAACCGGAAGTGGGACTAGATTCTGGGACTCCACGACCCGGACCGAAGGTGGCGCTAAACCGCTGAGCCAACAGGGCTGCCCAATTCTGTTCATATTTTAAAGTTACTTTAAAATTTTTTAATATCTGTTTTTTTCTGAATAAGAAATGTGTCTATTACTTAAAAAAATAAAATGTTATAAAAAAGTCATAACATTAGAGAATTATAAAAAAGACTTGTTCTCTGACCAGTAATGCATTAAAAATCATAATTTTAATTATTAGTGAACATGCTCTACTTTTTCTTCAGGTATGTAAATTTTGTGTAGTGAGAACAATCTGAGGCAACTTCTTTAATTATTTATTATTAGAACATAAACTGTTAATTTCATTGTCAGAAAGTCTGAAAATGTTATGTCATAAAAACAGTTTGACTTAAATTTTCATTTTTTAAGGGAAACGGTACAATGACTTATTATTTTAAGTTTATTAGAAAAACATGGATAGGAATAAATATTACTCTTCTAGAAGGTCACACTGAGTGAGTTTTTTAGAAGCATTGTAATTAGGAATACACTTGAAAATACATGTTTCCAAAAGGGAATGTTAACTTAGTTCAGTGACATTTTTCATGAACACTTTTGAAGTTGATAATGTAGGTACATATGTGAAGTATGTATAATTGTTTATCATAAAACTATTAGCATTGCACTTAGATTTTTATATTGGTTCATAATAGATATTTAGGCATCCAGAAAGAGAAGAACACAACACAGTGATTACATAAACCATTAAATAATTACAGATCTATTTAGGAACATTAGATTAAAAAGTTCAACATGTATTTTGGTGTATTAGTTCAGTATTTAAGCTGTAGAACCAGAGTATTTGTTTGCAGCCTCATGTTTCCATGTTCCAGCTATCTGATCAAGATTCTGGCAAGTTATCTTTTATAATAAATATATAGGGAAAATGAAATTAATATATGAAGTAGCTACTTGGAAGACTTATGGTGATCAAATGTCAGCTGCCACTATGATTATTATGGATACTAATATTATTCCATGGTAAAAGACATAAGTATTTTATATTGTGTTTTTACAGAAAAATTTATCCATTACTTATAGTTAGTATCATGTATGTTGGGTGTGTTCATAATTCTTATATTTTTCTGATAATAATAATACATATTCACTTTTTTGATGACATGTTTTTCCCCACCAGTGAAGTGTTTATTTTTAACTGTGTTGTGAGAGAATGATGAAACTATTCTTCCAAATACATAACCAAACTTGTAATAGCCTTTTATTGAAAAACTCCAGAATTATTATTATTATTATTTATACCATTATCGGTATTGAGCACTTACAGTTGCCAGCACAGTATTGAGTGCTTTACATATATTTCCCCATTTAATTCTTGTCATTACCTTCTGAGGTTGGTGCCATTACCATATCCACTTTACAGATGCAGAAATCACAGCACAGAAGCTTAATGACTTGCCAGAGATCATGCAGATAGAAAGTGGTAGGGTTAGGAGTCAGGATTGAGACATAAGTAGCCTAATTCCAGATTCTCCATCCTGATGGCTTAGTGCGTTATACAGTTATGTGGATTCCTTGTGCCTCATACTGTGGCAATATTCCAATATTAATGGTCTTCTATAGACTGTCTTTAAGGTTCATCTACCCTCTTGGACTTGACTCTGCCCATGCTCTCCCTTGCTCTCATGCCTTCCTGCTGGCATTTTGGCCTGAGCAACAGGGTTGGATACATTCCTGTCCTCTGTTTCTGTGCTTTTCCTTTCTTCGCAAATAATAATGACTCTCAGTCTGATAGGCAGTTTGGAAAATATGACAGATGTGTCACAGAAAACCAGAACCAAAATTGCTATTCTTACCAAGCACAAGAAAAGGAGGGACAACATGTGAATTTGATCAAAAGCCAAAGGCTTTTTGGGCCTAGCTATAATATTAATTAAGTAACACCATAGGGAGACCTGGGTGACTCAGTTGGTTGAGCATCTACCTTCGGCTAAGGTCATGATCTCCGGGTCTTGGGAACTGAGCCCCGGAGTTGGGAATCCCAGCTCAGCCAGGAGTCTGCTTCTCACCTCTGCCCCTCCCCCATTGTGATTTCTCTCTCTCTTGCTCTCTCTCTCTCTTGCTCTCTCTCTCTCTCTCTCTCTCAGGTGAATAAAATTGCCAAAAAAAGAAAAACCATAAATAACTACTGTATATCAGGCTTAACTGTAACATTACAATATTACTAAATTTGAAAGTTTATGGTATATTAATGTTACTTTTAGAATGAAGTAACTTTTAGAATGCTTCTAAATAAGATGCATTAAAATGTTGAGCTCTTCATAAGAAGTGGCTGATAGGAAGTTTTTTTACAATTCTCTGAAACTTCTTGCCTTTTTAAAATAAATATATATATTTCTATTTATTTTCAAGAGAAAGTGAGCAAGAGAGCATGAGCAGGGGAGGGGCAGGGGAGAGGAAGAGAGAATCTCAAGTAGAGTCCCAGCTAAGTACGGAGCCCAGCGCAGGGCTCCACTCAGGACTCTGAGATCACCACCTGAGCTGAAACCAAGAGTCAGAGGCTTAACCAACTTAGCCGCCCAGACCCCCAACTTCTTCCCTTTGAAAAACTAGTGTTTATGTTTTTAATTTCTTCAAATATCTCCCACCCCTCCCCAAGTTCTAACTTTGAGATATGTGCCACAAACACAAAAATGACAAAAGCCACGGCACATTGTGGCAAAATTTGAAACAGAAATGGGATTTGGATGTTCCTTTACTGCAACCTCAAGGAGTCAATCAGCCCAGTTTTCAGAAAAAGCCCCATTTCAGTGCGGTACCTTCAGCTTCAGGCCTTTTTCTCATTGGGTGTCCCTCTGTTTGGTGTCTCAGTCTTCAGGAACCAGTATTACTGTGGATATTGCCGTGATGGGTGAGGCTCACGGCCTCATCACCGACCTCCTGGCAGACCCTTCCCTGCCCCCCAACGTGTGCACCTCCTTGAGGGCAGTGAGCAACCTGCTCAGCACCCAGCTCACCTTCCAGGCTATTCACAAGCCTCGTGTGAATCCTGTCGTTTCCTTCAGTGAAAATTACACCTGTTCTGATTCTGAGGAAAGCTCTGAAAAAGACAAGCTGGCTATTCCCAAGGTAGGTATTAATGACATATCCCTGGAAAGGTTAAACCTTTTCTTTTGCCTCCTGGTTCTGTTTCTTGTCACCACCAAACCCAGAAGCAGATTCATGTCAGTGACTCAGGATGTGTTCCTCATGGTGATCAAAGTAGTAAAAATTTAGAGGTAAAGACTTGTGTCCTGGTACCTAACAGCCTTCTGTAAATGAAAGTTTTATCTTTTGGGGTTGCTTTTTTTTTTAATTCAGACTTTGAATAAATTTCTACTTCTATATACCAGGCTCTGTTTTGTGGGCAAGGGATATAGCAGTGAGAGGCAGGGGCAGGCTAAAGCCCTACTCTGTTTAAAAGCCTTTGCCCTCTGAAACCCAAAGATCCCCTGCTCATGATTTCTTTGTGTGATACCCTTCATGGTACCCTCCTGGCTTCCCCAAATCCGAGAAGTTTTGAACTCAGTTTTAATTGATTTTGGATTACTTTGAGTGAAAGATAGCCTTAGTGATTTGTAAATTCCTTCTTTTTATATGTAAGATATAAGAGTTTTATAAATGTCAGCTGTAAGAAATAGGATCCTACACCCAGCTTAGACCTTGCATTAGTTGAAAATGGGTTATATTAAAGACTGAAAAGAAAATCAGAATTTAAGTCATCTCTGGCACATCCTGTATGGTTATCTGTTTGGTAAGTAGGCATCGGTCCTCTTGAGCCTAGTGGTCAGTCAGCAACACCCACAAGTTAGCTGTTGTGAGTCTCTGGACTCGGGAATGTGTGTTTCACACAACTTTATCATTAGGTATTTACATAATTTTTTTTGAACACTTCTCTGAGAATGGTATGGCTAAGCATGATGTGACAGTAAAGGAATAGAGAGAGATTTACTGTTTCCTTTCAGTCTCAAAACTGACATGAAGTGAGTGAGATTTTCAAGTATCAGTCCTGGTATTTATAGTGCTTACTGTTAATTACCTGCTGAGATGCATATTCAGATCTTTAAGAAATATGGGAAACTAGGATCAGAGCTGTTCTGGAATCTCAAAGTGCCATATACTTCTCAAGAGTTTTTGCTATCTTCAGAAGACCAGAATGCATCTTTGTAAACAATGCCTATGTGATTTGTTTACTAGGAGTAACTAGCCACAAATACAAATGGGTTGAACTTTGACCTATTATATTGCTGTAGTTGTATTAGAAGGATGCCTTCATTTTAATTTTTAAGGTGAAGACTGTCTTCAAACTGCTGGTGCTCATCCTGATAAGTTCAGAGTCTTGCCTCCGTGCCATTGATGCCATATATCCTGTTTAGGGTATCCCAGGAGGAGAAATAGTCATGAGAGGGCTACAGGTCACCCTGTAACAGAAGACTCAGCTAAGATGAGTTGGTACTGATGACATTACCCTTATTTGTGATGTCTAAGTCCTGCTAGCCACAAGAAAAGTGGTGCATTTTGTGAGTTACATCTTATACTCAGTTCCTGCCTTGTGTAAATCAAGAAATTAAATTAATAAACACTTTAGTGTAAAGACTGTTTTTCTTTTTTTTTTTTTAATTTTTATTTATTTATGATAGTCACAGAGAGAGAGAGAGGCAGAGACACAGGCAGAGGGAGAAGCAGGCTCCATGCACCGGGAGCCCGACATGGGATTCGATCCCGGGTCTCCAGGATCGCGCCCTGGGCCAAAGGCAGGCACCAAACCGCTGTGCCACCCAGGGATCCCAAGACTGTTTTTCAAGATGATAAAAATTAATCCATGCCCCTAACTTCAAATTGACTTTTGAGGAAAAACTTTTGTTCATAATAACTAATATGTATATAATTATGTATATTTCATTAAACTAAGTAAATATAAAGTTTTCCCAAAGGTAAGTGACTCTTGATCCTATAATTCCTTAAATCATCATCTAAATGAAGTTCCCAATTGTTAATTTTATAATATTCATTCTTTTATTGAATTCCTGAGCACCCAAATTTCAGACAGGTATTATTTCAGCCAATACAGTTGAATAAATTTACTTCCAATTAAAAACCCATTTTCTCCCCTTGTATTATACAGAAGTTAGAGATCAAAAATATGCTTGGTAATAAAATCAGCACTCCTTCTTCCTAGCGCCTGAGAAGGAGTTTGCCTCCTGGTTTATTGAGACGAGTTTCATCAACTTGGACAACCACCACCTCAGCCACGGGCCTACCCACTTTGGAGCCTGCCCCAGTACGGAGGGACCGTAGCGCTAGCATCAAACTTCATGAAGCACCTTCATCAAGGTTAGGCGATGCTCCTTTCACATCTCTTAGAGAAGTTACTTGCCAAAAGGAATTATAAATTACAGTGGAAAGGTGGCGCAACCAGTTATTTTTGATTGGAGGCCCACTTTGAAAATGAAGAAAATATATGGTTTAAATGCAAAACACTATACAAATTAACATCAGCTAGTTAGGCTTGAATTGTGTTGCACGGTCTTACTTATAAATGGGAACAGTGACTTGAGGTGATGTCTCCCAGTGTAACAGGATGGGAAGAGGTGAGCCCAGAGTAGAGGTAAGCTAGATTTTATGTAGACTGAGATTCATATTAAGATTCTTCAATCAAAGGCATCCAACCTGACATTTGCACATTGTTGTTAGATTTCCCCCAGCCAGACGAGTTATCTTAGCATTATATGAAAGGCAAAAGATCAGATCAAAAAATGGATTGTTCCTAAGAGCATGTGGATATGTTCAAACATTTGGTAATTTAAAGTTTATTTAGGCAGAGCACAAATTGGTGATTGCCAGAGATAGGAGGTGGAGTGTGCCAAATGGGTGAAGGGGCTCAAAAGGTACAAACTTCCAGTTGTAAATAATTGTGTTGGGGATATAACATGCAGCATAGTGACTATAGTTAATAATGCTGTATTGCACATTTGGAAGTGGCTGAGAGTAAATCTTAAAAGTCCTCACCACCAGAAAAAAAATTTTTATAACTGTGTGCTGATGGATGCTAGACCTATTTTAGTGATTATTTCACAGTAGATATGAATATCAAATTACTATATTGTACACCTGAAACTAAGATGTCAATTATATCTCAATTTTAAAATAGAACAAACCTTATATAGTATATTAATTATAATTTTACAAAGTGACTTAAAAGCCAGAATTACCAAAGCTAAAGAAAAGATAGTGTTAAGATCTAGAAAGAATTTTGAAGAAAACACCATTGTGAAAGGAGGTATTTGTGTTTGTCCTTTTTTAGTTAGAATAAGAATGGCATGTTTTATAAGAATTCAGTGATTTTAGGACATTTCCCATAGGATTTCAGGTTTTTGAGACATTTGCATTAGTAGTTATTAATGCCCTAATCACTGAAAAATAACCACATCTTTGTTGAACTCCATGATGACAGTATTAGAAGTAATTTTCTCCTGATCTTGGCCTTGAATATAAATAAAGCTCCATTTTGCATTTTGAGATTGGCAGAGAAATGGAAACCTTTCAAATCATGAGTTAATGACTACTAACTTTTCTTTGTCATTTAAAAATATGTGTAATTTGTTTCTTCCTTAATGCCATAGAGTCTAATGAACCTATAGAATTAGAAGCAAACTCAAATGATTCTTTATTTCACAGATCAGTGTAATTCCACTTCATCTTATTACCTGTAGTTTTGTAAAACTTTAAACGCCACCACAGGAGAAGGTTAGCTAATCTGTCTCATGAACATTTCCCAAAGGTCAAATTACAGGTCATTAGTGATATCTTCCTCTGAAAATATTGACCATTGTCAGTATGTACAGCAGCAAATACTGATAAGTGATAGTGGATCCTAGTTAAATATTTGCTCCTTAAGAATATGAATTTTGTTCTCAGTGTATATCTTTAGAGAGGCTGTTTTACCTACACACCTTGCTGAGACTTCTGTCATAGAATAGTTAATGCTCCATGATTTTTTTAAAAAGATTTTATTTATTTATTTGAGAGAATGAGTGAGAGAGAGGATACAAGCAGGGGGAGCAGCAGACAGAGAAACAGACTTCCTACTGAGCAGGGAGCCCAGTGTGGGCCTCTATTTCAGGACCCCAGAATCTGACCTGAGCAGAAGGCAGATACTTAGCCCACTGAGCCACCCAGGTGCCCCACTGTATGATTTTCTTACCACACAGCGACTCTGCCAAAAATCCATTTGTGCACTTTTAATAATAATTAATTATAATTTTTTGTTACCTTTTTTTTAAATTCATGATAGACATATATATAGAGAGAGAGGCAGAGACACAGGCAGAGGGAGAAGCAGGCTCCATGCGGGGAGCCCGATGCGGGACTCGATCCCAGGACTCCAGGATTGCACCCTGGGCCAAAGGCAGGCGCTAAACCACTGAGCCACCCAGGGATCCCCTAATTTTTTGTTACTTCTGATCAAATTTCATTTCTCTAACTTTTTTTTCTTAAATGATATTAGAGACTATAGTTGATATTATCATGAAGAGTGTTTCAAGAACTTTTATGAGCTTAACTTCCAGGGTTCCTGTCATCATGTTTGATGAAATAAATACTCATAATCATGTATTTTCAAAATAGATAAGGAAGAGCGTCCAATCTCATTCATTTTCTTTGTAAAAAAAAACCAAAACAAACCAAAACAACAACAAAAAAAAACAACTGTCTTGCCCAAGTGTACTTTTTCCTACATCTAATTTTACTATTCCTTCATTTCCCTGTCCTATTAAGAGTCCTGATATAAAGTCTGAAAATGATACAAATTTTCACCATCATTCTGAAGAGAACTGGAGGGAAAACTATATATGAATGGCAATAGTACCACCATTAAATTCAACTGGTTTTGGTTGAGTCTTTCTTTGTCACAGGTGAAAACAGTAGAAAGGTGGCCAGTGATCATCTCCAGCCTTGGTCTCCACTTAGCAGACCGATTGATAACACTACTGATTGATTTCAAAACTGATAGGAGATATAGTCCTTGTAGTTTTTTTCTCCATCAGCCCTTTTATTTCTTCCTTTCCTTCTTGTGTGTCTTTCTATTGAGGACTTTGAGGACTGTGATCAAAAGAACAAGAAGGAGAAGTGAAAATTAGGGGCAGCCCTTTGGTATTTAGCTGGATGATTCACTCCTGGTGAGTTTTAACTACGGCTGGGACTACAGAAAGGACACTGGACTGAGGATCCAAAGGATCTTGACCCTGCCACTCAAAAAGGTGTGTCCTGAGGAGCCTCAGTACCCACTACAAAGAATCCTGAGGAGAAAGGGAACTGTGGCACAGTTGGGAGGTAAACTAGGTGGAAGGATATCAGTAGGTACTTCAGAAGAGTAGACTTGAGATGTATCTAAACGTCTGGAATAAATCATTCTTAGTCAGCTTTGGAACTGACCCCTGCCTCTTTATGGTAGGCAGAAAGGCAGGCTGTAAACTCAATTTAAAAATAAAGAAACAACAACAAACTTGGAATCTGGTAAGGCTTTTCAGACCTAGGATGAAGTTGTTTAGGGTAGAACTAAGATGACCAAGTCTTCTCATGTGGAAGGAGATTGAGATCTTCTACAGCAGACTTGTAGAAAATTTTCCCTTTTTCAGAATGAGGTGACCAAGCAAAGGTTTCCCTAAGTGACTTTCCTCTCCAAAATCCAAATTTTTACATACACATTCACAAGGAATCTAAACAGGAATCAAGAAGGTAAGAGTCTATACAAAGCTGAAAACTGTTGCAAGGATCACAGAAAGCAATATATTTGAAAGTGCCAGTAAATTATAATGCACATATACACATATACATATATCTACATATACATAAATATATTGAGTTACTGTTTTATTAGTTACTGTTTTAGTAAATTAATATTAAGAACTATATAATTAGAATTTTATCTTCATTAATTTCCTATGTATTAAAAGGTACTATGTAATTGTACTTTATAAAACATTTCAAAATTAACATATTTTAAATGATTTTATTAAAGGAATAGGCAATTATCAGGCTAGCCTTCATAATATAATTTTTTGTGATATTAATAAATATACAAATCTAATAAAATGCTGTTAATATTAGGGTCTTTTCTTTTAAGAATCTGCATAGAAAAATAATAACCTATTCATTGTATTATGTACTAAGAAGTTAAAACTCCTGGGCCTCATGTACATTGCATAAAATTTCTTCACAGTAAATCTTGTAAGTCATTCAATCCAGCAAAAGAAGTTGAAAGGGAATAGCGCTGTAAGGAAACTGTGTATTTATCTATCCAGATTCCAACTTTTATTTGATTTCATTGTTTCCAAATTCTAGGCATTTCTAAAATGCCTAGAATGAGATTTCAAGAGGGATATGAAACAAATATTATTTAGTGTGCTTTGCTTCATTGTATTTGGTCATTGCTGAAGTTCATTCTTTATCGCGAATATCTTTCTTATGTTTTATTTTGTAAACTATTATGGAATTAGGAGAAAAGATGAAGTTTTTAAATGCCTGAGTCAACAGTTGGAGAAAAATATGAAAAGGAAAACAAGAGAAGAAATGAGGTAACATAGTGTCAGAATTTTAAATGGAACTCAACACAGTTATAGATCTAATTCCTTCCTAAATTTACTAATAATCAGAGGACATAGGACAGCAAAACACATATCCACATTCTTTCCTTCAAAAGGTATGAGACAGTGCAGCACCCTAAAAAAATCCTTTTATTCCACATTAGCACATGTTCTAGTTTGGATTTAACATATAGAATTCTAAGCAATGCATACATAATGTTGCTTGAGCAGAGGAAGCCATTTTGGTTATGGAACAACTCTAAATTACTCTATTTTTTCAAAAATATTTTATTTATTTATTCATGAGAGAGAGAGGGAGAGAGAGAGAGGCAGAGACACGGGCAGATGGAGAAGCAGGCCCCATGCAGGGAGCCTGATGTGGGACTCGATCCTGGGTCTCCAGGATCACGGCCCTGGGCCAAAGGTGGCTCTAAACTGCTGAGCCACCTGGGCTGCCCTAAATTATTCTATTAATTATACATCCTACATGGCAAATATCCAGCATTCATGACTCCATAATTTTATCAATTTCAAGTTTATTTACAACTAGCCACGCAGACAGACCCCGCTTATAGTGCCAGTCTAAGATTGGCAGAGTGTCACATTGTCAAATTATACTCATGCAACTTAGAGATTTTACCCAGTATGAAATTTACTAATGTTTGAATGCACACACGTGTTAGCACAATGCAGACTGAGCATTTTTCCAGTGGAGCATTCCAAGATTGTCAACACAGCTTCCTGAATTCTTTTCTCTCTCAAATTACAGTAGATTCTGTTTTAGATTTAACACAAGATTTTGAGCCATGCATGCAGATAAATTTTTGTTTGGAACAGCTCCAAAATTTATTTCCATGAATTAATGAGTGTGTAGCATTCTCTTCCCCAACCTTCCATACATCCATTAATTCCAGATTTGCTTACAATAATAACCAAGGATGTCCTGACAAAAGCATTCCCTAGATGAAGACTCACTATCCATTACCTTTCTCCAGCAGGTCCTTCATTAGCATATTTACAAGAGGATTTGGCTCATCACTCCTTTCTTTCTAGGTATCACTAATAAAAGAAATTGCAAGCTAAAAGCCAATTGCTAACCTTTCCTTCATAAGAAAATACTGCAATGAATATTGTCTTTGAATAATTTTATAAGCACTTAATTTTTGAACTTAGAGAACACCAGGAATAGTAAATAGTAAAGAGCATAGAAGGAGCATCATGGTATTCAGAACTAATGGAGGTTCCCCTGCATCTTAACCAATTAATTTGTCAAAGTTTAGAAGATCTATGAGGAACATAATTAAGTAGTACAGTAAGAAGTGTCTGGTTACTATTAACTGGATAAATAGGTAAATTCTTTTCTCGTTTATCAACCCAGTATTTTTGACGAGTTCTTTTCTCATTTATCAACTCAGTATTTTTTATGAGTAACTGTTGTCTCCTTACAGCAGCAACTGAGTTCAGGTAACTTATTTTTTTTCATTTGGAAATAAAGTGGTCCTGCCACTGAACCTGGACCATGACTCAGATTGGAAAGCCGATTATGGAAATGGTGATTGTATTCTGGCAATATCTATCCCAATAAGTGATGACTAATTTCTTCATTTTTCTTTATGCTCTGTCTTTATAGCTCTGTTAGTCCCGATTCGTGGAATAACCCGGTGATGATGACCCTCACCAAAAGCAGATCCTTCACTTCATCCTATGCTGTTTCTGCAGCTAACCATGTAAACTCAAAAAAGCCAAATCGACCAGGTTAGTAACTTGTTGGGAGAAGAATTCATACTCACTGAGTGTGCGGTAATGGAATAAAGTAAATCTTAAGTGTTGAAACAAGATCCTAAGGATGCATACTCGGATGTGTTTCGTTTGATGGTTCTAAAAAGAAAAAAGCCTCAATAACTAATTACTTCCTTACATTTCCACTTTATGTGATGATACAGATTCTTTTGAGATTGCTATGCTAGATATCCTATCTTGAGCTTACTGGATGAATAGGAAATTGGTGTCCCCACTGATAATAATCTCTAGAGGCATCATTTATAATGTAAAAGTTAATGATATACTTGTCAAATTTTTGTTTTGTTTTTAGCATTTGTTAAAATTATTTTTCAGGAGTATGGCACTTATAGGATTCAAGGGAATGCTTCATTTACTCTATGTTTCATCATTTTTTTTTCAAAGGAACTCTTTATGTCACTCACCCTCATATACACACACACACACACACACACACACATATATACACATACACACACACATATACTCAAAGGAAGAGGCATTTAGGTTTGGACAAAGTACAGTTCAGGATCTTTGAGAACCCTTTGGAAAAGCCTACACATCAGCAACAGAAAGACTCATCAGCACAGTGGGCAGGGGGTTTTCTTTCCCCTTCACACTGCAACAAAATGAAATTCGATGTGATTTGTCCCATCTGGGATCTGGAGTCTAACTATTGTGTGGGGTTTTCCACCGTGGTGTCAGTGTACCCCAGATATTTTTAAGCATCAGCTTCTACCTTCCCTCCAGCTTCCTTTACGCAACAAATATTTGTGAAGCAATCCCTGTCTCAGACCCTGAACTCGTTTCAGGAATATAGCAGTGATTAAAGCCAGACCCACTTCCTCCTGCCACAGAATTCTCACTTACATGCTAGTGGGGAATACACACAGATTGATGGCCATTACCATATACTGTATTAAAGGCTGTGGTGAGGAAGAGAGCAAAGACTCTCACATAATGAAAGAGAAGAAAAGAAACAAGATCCAGCACATTGAGAGAAAACTTCAGGAACTTAAGATTCTAGATGAGTGGCAAAATTGGCAAGCACAAGGGGAGACGGAAACATGCAGAGACCTGGAGATCTATGATAAAGAGTTTAGATATCAAAATTAAGAGGAGTAAAAAAAAAAAAAAATTAAGAGGAGTAAAGTTTCGGGTAGGAAAGTGAATGAGTTGGATAAAGAACACTTCATTTAATTAGAATCTGTACTGACCTAAAACTGGAATGCAGTTTTCACCAAATTCCATTGCCAGATTACCCCCTTCTAGAATCTCATTTGAAAGTCTGGGGTATATATTATGACAGCTTCTTCTCGGAATGTTCTGACTGGAAGTTTTCACCTCTCAGCACTGCAGAAAACTCTAATGAGATTTTCAGTAGCTTCCTGCTTATGTTCTTAATCTTCTGCCATTATAGCAGCGTAAGAATTTTCCAAATGGCTTCAGGGAAAAACTACCCCTTCTTACTGGGCTGTTAGACATTCACGTTCTGGCTGCCATGGCGGCAGTCCCAAACTCCAATTTTCATGTCATTAGCCTCATGACATTGCTAAAAGTTCTCCTGACTTGCTTCCCTAATAGCTGCATCCTTCTGCCTAGATGCTTAGCCTTTTGCTCCATGCAAATGGTTCAGTAAATAATGCTCTGAAGGGAAGAACAGTTCATAGGACTTTGGCTCACCCTTCTGGGTATACCTTCTCTCTGTTTGCTCTGGGAACCTAGTCCTTCTGAATTGATTGTCTTGCCTTGAAAGCTGTTTTTTTTTTTTTTTAATTCGATTTTTCATTTTCTTCTCAAAGAAGCGTGGATTTATTACAAACTACCACATCATAGCCAGAAGCAGAAGTCCTCAAAATGGCAACGCGTTTATGAGGATTAGAGAAACGATATTCACATTCATTCCATTTATATTTTAAGACACCTTATATTTAAAATTTTCATTTTTAAAAAGACACAACTCTTCTCTTGTTTCTAGAAAATTTAGTACTTTCTTTCCCCTTTGATCATCTATCTACTTTATACTGTTGTTTCTTGGAATCATTTAAGTGCCAACTTCGCTTAAATCTTGCTTAGTGTAGAAAGGCACTTCCTCCAGAAAGTATGATTTTTTTTAGGACTGTATCATTGACAGACACCATTAAAACTAATCTGGTTTCTAAGGTTGGTCCTCTCTGCTCTTTGGTCTTATAGCTTAGAAGTTGTTAATGACCTGAGAAATAGGATTGCAGTTTCAGTGAGGGCCAAGAACAGGACAATATGGGCAAATCCTTAAACTGGGTTGCCCTGAGGGCAAATGAAGATTACCTCAGTAATATGGAGACTCATCTGGGACTCTATCAAGGTGGAGGAATTGAATTTGAGCATTTCATGTTAAAGTGGTACTAACATGGTCCGTAGGACCCTTGACTCTTTACAAAATGTATGCAAATAATTTTAGAGGAAAGCATCCCCAAGTAAGAGCTATGAGACTAATATATCAAGTTCAAATAAATTGTAGCTTACAACCAAGATCACTAAACACAGAAACCACCAAGGGTTAGAAACAAACAACAAAAGCAACTTTACAGATACCTAAAAGTGTTGAGATATTTAAATGCTAAAATATTTACTTTTTTTTATATTTATGACAGACACTGAGAGAGAGAGAGAGAGAGAGAGAGAGAGAGAGAGAGAGGTAGAGACACAGGCAGAGGGAGAAGCAGGCTCCATGCAGGGAGCCTGACGTGGGACTCGATCCCGGGTCTCCAGGATCACAGTGCAAGCTGAAGGCGGTGCTAAACCACTGAGCCACCGGGGCTGCTCTATTTACATATTTTAAAATCAAAATATGAGGTGATAAAAAGTAACAGCAATGAGAGAAAAGATGTAATAGCAGAGCAGCTAAATAGAACTTTTGGAAATGTAATCAAGGAAACGGGATAGGTTAAATGGAATAATGGACTCCTAAAGGTAGAAATAGTAAACTGGGGAGCAGAGAATGTAAGGAAATTACCCAGAATGTGACATAGATGAGAAACAGGAGAATGTAAAAGATTTTAAGAAATATAACAATATAAGAAAGGTCCAGTATAACAAGATCACAATTTTAGTAGACAATAGGGGATATAAACTCTGAGGAAAAGCAGAGTAAAGGAAGAAAAAATACACATAGGCACAAAGTAGTGAAGCTATACAATAGTAAAGACAAAAAAAAAAAAAAATCTTAGCCAAAGTAAAAGGAAATTTCTGAGAGCAAAACTGTCCAAAACAAAAGGGCTTTAGAACACAGTAGAACCACTTTCTTCAAAGTTCTGAGAGAATGTAATAGCCTGAAATTGTGCATCTGGCACATCTATCTCGCAACAATGTAGGAATTAACTAAGACATTTTCACAAAATCAAAACTTTACCATCTGTCAAATCTTAACTAAAGGAATTTATGATGGATGTATTCTAGAAAGAAAAGTAATAGAGGTCTGAGATCTAATAAAAATGGTAAGTAAATTTGAAAACTGTGAGTTTATCAAACATTATATGCGTAAATAATAGTATTTTGATTTGTAGGTATTTTTTGTTTTTTACTTTTTAATCTTTTTTAACTAATTTTTTTACTTATATTTATTTTTTTAGAAAGAGAGTGTGGGCAGGGGAGGGACAGTGAGAAAGGGTGATAGAGAATCATAAACAGGCTCCATGCCCAGCATGGTGGACCCCAACATGGGACTTGATCTCATCACCCTGGGATCATGACCTGAGCCAAAATCAAGAGTTGGACGCTTAACCAACCCAGCCATCCAGGTGGCCTGTTATTTTTTTTTTAAGGACAGAATTAAAATATCAGACAATAATAATATGTAACTCAAGTGATGAAATATGAATTAAATATTCTATGTTCTGGTGTAGCTTGGGAAAAGGACTCAGTTAAGGAAACTGAGGCACAGAAATGTTTAAGTAACTTGCCCAAGCTCACACAATTAGCCCTGAATCCTTTCTTTTGTTCTAATGACTTTATACTAGAAAAAAATTGAAGACAACAAATAGAAGTAATTTAAAATGAGGGATTTTTTTTTGGTCCTGTACCAAGTACATGATAATGGAAGGATTTGGTTTTGTGTCTCTCAGTTTCTTTATTTAGGTAAGATAATTAAAATTATTAAAATAACCAGCATGATAAAGTCAAGAAGCTGGAATCATACACATCTTGACAGCACATATACTAAAATTGGTGAACAAATAATGAATTCTTCCACCTGGAAATAAGGTTATATGTCAATTATATGTCAATTAAAAAAGATGAACCTGAAAATTATAGTTAGTGCATTCCCTGGAAATAACAGAGCAAATGATGGAACAGACATGAAGAGCAGCCTCATTTTCTTGTGTCCTATTATTCAATTCATTCAAATGTAGCCAAGAAGAAGGAATGAACTCTAAGAGAAAAGAAATTTATCTGTGTAACATACCCCAAAGACAGATGATAGAAATAAGAACAGGCATGTGAGAGCCTCCATTCTTGCCATAAAGTACATAGGGTAGCCCTGGCGTGATTACTTTGGCGAGCATTTTGCATTGTGACGTATTAAGATTGTTGTCACAGCAGAGCTAGATGTTTATAAAGTAACCTATGTACTATTTATGCTGAATCCAACTAAACAAATCCCTGAAAATCTGCCAAAAAGGATAATAGTCCATCAAGAATCAGAGAGCTGAAATTCAGGTACAGGTTTCCCTGATCAGCTGGGCTTTTCTGTTTTGAAACCTTTGTTTTCCTGCATTGATGGCATGTTGGTGTTGATGGGGCTAAGTAGGCACACACTGTGCTTGATGTAGTTGACTGTGATGCCTATATGGAAGGGGGCCTGGAAAAGCCCTTTTATGTGGCAAAAAGTATAAGGAACCTAAATAAAGTGTGAAGGGAATGGGAGGAAAGGAAGAAGCAATAGGTAAAAGAGGTAGAGGGATACAAGCATAGAGAATAAACACTGAAAGGTAGATGGCCTGTTTCCAGGAGACCTCATGGAATCTATTCTTTGCACAAGTAATACAGTGTATCCTTTAACTCAGCATTAATTTCAATAGTTGAAACAAAAGCAATTTTTATGCAACTGCTAATATAAAATAAATGAATAAAATCATGTGAGCCCTTTGATTAAAGCATAAAAACAGGATATTTAAATATAATTTATGTTTTTAGTCTTCCTTTTTTATTATGAGTCACTGACAATGCAGAGCTGCCTTTGTTATTCTGCTTTTAAAGTTCCTCCAGTTTATACTTAATTCATTTGCAGTCAAGCCTCTCCAGAATCTTAATTTTTATAAGATTCTTATAATCCTCTTACAGTGATTACAAATCTCTGTACACCTATAAGTTAGACTGAGTTTTTACTACAGAAAGTTTGAAATGAAAGAGAACATTAATTATGGCACTGTTGTGTGTGAGGGTGTTTTGTTTGTGTCCTTTTGCAAATGTAGGTACATTTTTTGTTTTGGAAAATTTTAGGGCTGTCCATTTTACTGAGGGCTTAGAAAAGAGACATGCATTTATTAGACATGCTGGTTCTTTTCTTGTTCAATTAAAATTAAACTGAGAGTTTTACAGAACAAAACAAATGGAGTCACTTAAATAATTTTCCTCCAGTAGTGTTTATCTCCCTTTAATTGTCCAGAGTTCCTAGTATCTTTTTTTTTTTAAGATTTTATTTATTTATTCATGAGAGACACACAGAGAGGCAGAGATATAGGCAGAGGGAGAAGTAGGCTCCCTTTACGGAGCCCAATGTGGGACAGGATCCTGGAATTCCAGGATCATGCCCTGAGCCAAAGGCAGATGCTCAACCACTGAGCCACCCAGGCGTCCCTAAAGTTCCTAGTATCTTGATACATTTTCTCATGCTCTCAGAAACAAGGGATTAAAGACTTAATTATTCAAAGGAGTTGGTATTTTAGAATTCTAAAGTTACATTTAAACTTTTTGTTTTTAAAAGCTTCAATTTTTAGTATTTTATATTAGGGCAATTTGAGTCATTCAAAGACATATTTTATAAGCTATGTCTTTCTCCTGGGGTCTCTTAAAATTACTCATATATAAAGTTATAAATAAAATTGAGAGAATTCATATTTATCTGAGTCTTTCCCCTATCACATGTGTGCATGTGTAAATATGTGAATGTGCAACATGAAATTCAATGACTCCAAAGCTCATAAAGTTAATCCTTCTAGCTTTATACATGATTGCATTTAAAACAACCTAGAATATAATTTGTTCTTGAATACTTGCAAAAAAGGGCATTTCTCCCATTTCCTTGGAATATCTTTTTCCTGCATCTGAGATAATTTTATTTAGAAAGTGTATCCTTTCTAGAAATAAAGAGTATTTGGTTGTTTTCAGCACTTGTATCTATCTTTCCATTTGAAGACTAAAAATATGTACCTATTTTTCTAACCTTTCTGTTTTACAAAACTTTAAGATAATATACACTGTATAAAATAGTAGTTTGGTGTAGGGGAAAAAAAGGAATTTATATGCTTAAACCCTTTTTCTTCTCACCTACAGTATAAAAATATCCCTGTTCCTCACCTGTTCCCCATTTTACTGAGGGATAATGGACATACATCACTATATAAGTTTTTTTTGTTTGTGTTGTTTGTTTGTTTTAAATATTTTATTTATTCATGAGAGACACATAGAGGGAGAGAGGCAGAGACACAGGCAGAGGGAGAAGCAGGCTCCATGCAGGGAATGGAATATAAATGAAATTAAATTTTATTGATTTGGGTCCTTTCTCTTTTTCCTTTGGTTGGTGTACCTAAGAGTTTGTCAATTTTGTTTATCTTTTCAGAGAACCAACTCTTAGTTTGATTAATTTTCTCCTATGGTTTTCTTTTTCTTTGTTTCTGCTCTTTGTTAGTTCCTTTATTCTGCTAATTTTGAGTTCAGTTTGTTCTTTATCTAGTTCCTAAGATGTAGATTTAACTTGTTTATTTGGGATCTCTCTTTCTTAATGTAGGCATTTGTGCTATGAACTTCCCCCTCAAAACTGCTTTTGCCGTATCCCACAATTTATGTTGTGTTTCCATTTGTCTAAAGAAACTTTTTTATTTTCTTTTTCATTTCTTCTTTAATCCACTGATTGTTCAGGAAGGTACTGTTTAATTTCCCTGTGTTGTGAATTTTCCAGTTTCCCTCTTGTTATTGATTTGTAGGTTCATGCCATTGGGGTCAGAGAAGATACTTGGTATGATTTCAGTCGTCTTGGATTTGCTAAGACTTGTTTTGTGGCCTAATGTGTGATATATTCTAGAAAGTTCTATGTGTGCTTGAGAAGATTGTGTATTCTGCTGCTGTTAGATAGAATATTCTATATATGTCTGTTGGGTCCATTTAATCTACTATAGTGTTGTACAAATTTGCTGTTTCCTTGTTGATTCTCTCTCTGGATAATCTGTTGTGGAAAATAGGGCATTAAAGTTCCCAGCTATTACTGTATTACTGTTTATTTCTTCTTATAGTTCTGTTAGCTTTTGCTTTATGTATTTAGGTGCTCCAATGTTGGGTTCGTAAATATTTATAATTGCTGTATCTTTTTACTGTAATGACCCTTCTTTCATAATAGATAATATTCTTTGTTCTTTTTGTTGTTTTTAATTTAAAGCCTATTTTTTCTGATAAAATATTGCTACTCCTATTTTTTGTGGGTTAACATTTTCATGAATTGTTTTTTCCTTCCCTCTTAGCCTACTGTGTCTTTAAGGCTAACGTGAGTCTTTTTAAGGCAGCATTTTGTTGGACCTTGTTTTTTTATCCATTCATCCATTCTATGTCTTTTAACTGGAGAGTTTAATCTGTTTACATTTAAAGTATTTATTGATAGGTAGGGACTTACTATTGCCATTTTGTTAATTGCTTTCTGCTTATTCTGTAGATCTGTTGTTCCTCTTAGTGATGTCATTTTTACCTAAATTTTTTGTGATCTTTGATAATTTATTTGGTATCTACAAATTTGAGTAATCAAGCTTCTTTTCCAGATTTTGCAGGCTTGCTTTGCAGAGATAGTTATTCACCAGTCAACTCAGTGTGTTTCTGGGTTGCCTCCTGGTAGTGTCCTTAGGCAGGTAGGGCCTGCTGTTGTGGTCTATTTTTTGGTAGAGGCAAATGTTTAAGCTCTGAGGATGGGAATGAGGGGATGTGCCACTGACTGAGAACTGCTGGCTTGGTTCCCTACCCAAGTGAGGCTGTAGTATGGGCTCCATAGTGCCTTGATTCTCTGATCAAGCTTACTAGATAGGTGGCCAGGACTGGTACTATATTCAGTAATAGCAGGGTTATGAATTAGCTTCCCTGCCCTGGCAGGGACCCAAGACCTGTACAATTTGTTGTTTGGGGACCTGAATCAGGCTAGAGTGTGCATTGAATTCTCTGGTTCTGTGAGGCCATTCAGTTTTGTTCTGACGATGAGGAAACCCATAGGCTGTGCTCTGTGTTCAAGTGCCACTATATACAAGGCTATTGATGGATTCTGCAGCTACCCAGATACTCTAGTTAGGTTCCCTGCTCAGATAGGCTATAGGTTGTATTCAGTAATGAGGAGGGCTCCAAACTAGATTCCCTGCCTGGGCATGGCAAGAGAAGCAGCTCTAAAGCCAACAAAGCTCGTGGTTTGTTGTCTTAACTCAAGCTGTCCTGCACCCCAAGTTCCCTGACCAAATGGGACCACTGCCTTTGTTCTGAAAGCTGAAAGGTGTGCCTGCCCATCTTTCAGCTCCAGTGCTGCTAGACCAGCAGCACTGGACAGCTAGACAGCTTCCAGGAGTTGGTCAGTTGGTGCTAAAAGATACTCTACTGTGGGTGGGGCTATGCCTCAGCTCCTTGCCTGGACCAGAGAGGGAGGGGTCACTTCAGCTACTTTGAGTTTCCCAAACATCCTTTCAGGTTGAAAGGGGCTGGGAGCTACCCTAAGCCTTAGGTGTGAATGAATCCCCCTGCCTGTGCATAGCATGGGGACACTCCACACCCAGTACTGGCTTTGTTCTGGGGGTGCTCCACACTGTCCTCCGACCTCTTGGCTCAAGTGCCATTGGACCTCACTGCTTCTGGGAATTGTCACCAATCCTCTTAGTTATATGGGGCATGAGAGACACACACACACACACACACAGAGGCAGAGACTCAGGCAGAGAGAGAAGCAGGCTCCATGCAGGGACCCTGATGTGGGACTGATCCTGGGTCTCCAGGATCACGCCCTGGGCCAAAGGTGGTGCTAAACTGCTGAGCCACCCGGGCTGCCCTCCACAGTGGGTGAGGCTATGATTTACCCCCTTACCTGGGTCTGGGCATCCTTGGCTTTAAGGCTAACAGAACTCCTTTCATAAGAACCTAAAGCAGGCAGATCTGTACCTACCAAGCTCACTGATGAGTGTGTGACCTCAGCTTAGTTCTACAGATGAGCAAAACTGCTGGTTGAGATTACTATTTAGACATTGCAGGTATGAACCTGGTCTGCCAAGATCATATCCTGGTTGTTGCAAACCCCTACCTCTTTATCCAGCCTAGTCAGATTCCCAGTAGTTAAGCCTCACAGATCCCCCTGCAGTCCCCATGGTGCTGGTCAGAAGAGGGCCTCCTACAAAGCAACCCACAGTTCTGGGGTTGGGGCTGGGTGTGGTGCTCGCTATCCTCTTGGCTTCTCTTTTCCTGCTAGAGAAACCAGAGGCTTGGGGGAAACTTCTCCATACAGGGTCATGCTGGCTAGGGGTGTCACAATGTTGTCAACTTGTAGTCTCTTCTTTTACTCCCCGTGTTCCAGGACTATCTCAGTGGTGTCTTGTTCTTGAGTAGTTGTTGGTTGTTCTTGTGAGGGCGAGCTAAGTCAGGCACATCCTATGTTGCCATCTTGGTGACTGTGAGCAAATATCCCTCTTTTCGTGGCTGTTGCCAAGACTCTTGCTTGTTAGAAGTGCTGTAGACTAACAGCACTACAGAAGCAAAGTGCTTTTTCTCTCTTACAAGGTTTATCTTAAATTTCATCCCAGGCAGTGTGTTTGGAGTCTTAAGGTCTGCTATTTGTTTAAATTTAGTTAATCCGTGTGTCCCAACAACTCTAATCATTAAAAAAAAAAAAAAAAACAACTCTAATCATTGAGGGGATTTTTAAATTTGTATTTAGGAGTGAATTGCATTTTTCTGAGAATATCAGCTGGCAGCTATGAAGAATTAGCAACAACAACAACAAAAATCATTCCTCTCATAAATTGCCTTTAGAAAATATGTTGTGTTAAGACAGAAATGGGCACTGTTCCCATAGACCTTAATCTATAAAAAAGTGGTAGAAAACTTTCAAAAATTCACAATTAGCTATCAAAATAATTAAAGCATTGCCTAAAGCAATGACTATCAGAAGTCTCTATTTCTTTCAAAATAAACAACAATTAAAATCTTGCGTTGGTCTATCAGCCCTCTCCAGCCTTGACCAGCTGCTTTTCTGGCCACCTTCCCTGCTCCTCTCTTTCCCCTTTGCTAACCTGCACCCACATTGACCTCCGGACTGACCTTCTGAAACCCCCAGGTAGGTTTTTCTTTCTGGAACATACTTCCCCCAAATACTTGTCTAAATGTCTTCCTTATTTCATCACACTTCTGTTGAAATTTTACTCGTAGAGCATTTCTGTTCTCTGTTTTATATTCTTGGCATTATTTTTCTTTGTATCACTTATGACTACCTGAGTTTCTTTTCTTTTTGTCCTTCCTTCTCCTTCTTTTCTCTTCCTTTTCCTCCTCTTCCACCTCTTTTTTAAGTCTCTGACTCCTCGAAAAGGGTAGAAGCTCCATGACAGCAGAGAATTTGTTGTCATTGTTTCTCACTATGGCATCCTTAGTCTCTGGAAGAAGGCATGCAATATTTGTTGAACAAACAGGTCATTACTCTGTGCAGATACTTTTATACGTCACACCCCCAACCAGCTCCTTAATGCTTACACTGCTTTTCTAAGATTATCTGAAGACTCATTTGGCCATAATCTAACAAATAGTCCAAATTAAACTATCCCTTTCCGTCCTTTTCATGTCGGAGCATATGATGGTATGGTGTATAAATGTGAAATAATATGTGTGAATACAATAATGCTACACAGTAGTGGAGAAATGAGAAAGGATTTAGAGCTTCGTGGAAATTTTATTTTCTTCATTTTATAAAATTATGATGAAATCTAATATAAAATATTAGAAATAATATTAAGGATTAAATTTATTCTGAAGCTTCCAAATAAAATATTTATTCAAAAAATTATCATTGTTAGTACTTCATAGGTCACCTGTAACCCACCTCATTACACATGATGATAGATTCATTGGAGGAACTCTGAGTTAAGATTAGTGGGATTTTGTTTTGTTTTTTGGTTTTTTTTTTTGGTTTAGGAAATTACGTACAGAGCAGGTTTGTCAATATTTTTGAAAAAATAGCTAAATCTTTTCAATAGAAAGAGAAATCAAAATAAATACCTTTAGTTGTGTCATTGGAAAGTGTAGTGCAAATTCTGCCTACCAGATCATGGATTTTTCTTCCCCCTTGGACAGCCTCTGATAGATATATGGGCTAACACCACACTTCACTGAAAACAGCTGGGCTCCCTCCATATTCTCCTACTTCTTAGCACTATGACCCTGGGAAGGTTATTTTACCTCTCTAAGTCTGAGTGGTTTCATTAGCCTATGATGGCAAGGGATTGATCTTTTGATCAGGAGTCAATAATACAAATAATGAGAAAAGGAATAGGAGGGGCTGCCAGCCACCACACCTATCAAAGTAAGAGCAGGATTTCTCATCTGGTACAACAAACCAAAAAAAAAAAAAAAATGTGACAGCAATAAATGTAAAAATTACAAAAGCCCTTCAGCAGGCTTAATATTCCTTTCAGTGGACCAGAAAATCTTTGGATGTAACAAATAAAACTTCTGAGAGAACGGACATTGGAAACAAACTAAGCCAGCTGCCAGTTCCCCACACATATTATCCAGTGATGTGAGAGCTGATGATCATACATTTCCCCCAAGTAGTAAGAAATAGAAAACAACTAATCATTTCACTTAATCTGCCTTGCAGTAGGTTGTTCAGCCACAAAGTACTGAAAAAACAGTAAGCAGATGGCCAATCAGAAGATAGTTCTCTCTTTGGTTTTAAGTGTGGGCTGCCTTCTCTGTTTGGGAGGGTAGAACTTGAAAATATCTCTTCCCTGTACTCAAGTATCAGCACTTTGAAATCCTAGCCAGGTTGCTGTAAAATTTTCACAATCAAGAGTAAACACAATTTGGCACAGATACCACCAGCACTTTTAAAATTTAGGCATTAGGCCTATTGTTTAATCTGAAATGGATCGTACTACATTTTTAAATGTTTTCTTCAGAAATTACTCTAATAATTAGAGTCCTGTTCCACACAAATAAGATAGTTTCACCAAAAATGTTGATGTTTAATAAAGTTAATTGCCTCTCAAAAAAATCTGTCTTCTTTATTTATTCGTTTTAAGCATCGGATACCTGCCAGACTCTGCTCCAGATAAGTTAATGTTTAAAACAATAGCAGATCCTGTTACTGCTAAAAATTTCACAAGCCAGGAGAAGGCAAACACATGAGGAAACTTTAATTATTATCATTATGTCAAAATGACAAGAAGAAACAAAAATGGGAGGAGAAAATAATATCCTTCTGTCCTGAAGTTACTCCAGGACACCAAGGCTTTAACAGCATTTGCCAACATTGCCACTGATTTTTTTTTATGATGATTCATTCTTCGCCTTTCATGCCATGGAGACACCCCACTTGTATACCTTGTCTCCAGATGGTGGCAGAGAGGGCCAGCTCCATGGCCTGAGTGCTCCTATCGCCCGAGCGATAGGGGGTCCAAGGTGAGGTTTAGGAGTTACAGTTTTTAATTTCAAAAACAAAAATTGATTTAGTGATTTAATAACTCTTTTTCTTTCTAGGTGCCCTAGCTAAAATTTCACCACTTTCATCGCCCTGTTCCTCACCTCCCCAAGGGACTCCTGCCAGCAGCCCAGTCAGCAAAATTTCTGCAGTGCGGTTTCCAGAATCTGCCAACACTACTGCCAAACAAAGCCTGGGTTCTCACAGGGCATTAACTTATACTCAGAGTGCCCCTGACCTATCTCCTCAGATCCTCCCTCCACCTGTTATATGTAGCAGGTAAGGATTTTAGATTGTTAACTGAGTTTCACTTGTCCAAAAACTAATATTAGTATTCCTCTTTGGAACACTCACTACCAGTCCACATAGCTCTGTGTAGGTTTGCCAAAGAAACTGACAGGAAAGTAAGTATAGCATAATGTGATTTGTGTTGAATAGAAATTATTTTTTCATGGTTTCCTGTTAATAGAAGGAAAGCTTAGAGTCCATACAGCTAATCTTTGGAGATGATATAAAATAAGTAGTTGTATATATCCTCTGCTTACTAGTGGAGAATGCATAAAGCACATAATTTAAAAAAAATCATATCAAGTAATTTAAATATATTATATTGGAATAATTTTTACTTGATCTTCAGGAAGGATTTTATATCAATTTTAAGGGTATTTTAAGTTTGCAATCCCTGTTTACGAATGTATAATAGGGGTCCCTGGCTGCTTCAGTCAGAAGAGCGTGTGACTCTGGATTTTGGGGTTCAGTGTTTAAAAGTTTAAAATAAACTAAATAAATAAAATAAAATGCTTAAATAACACGTGTCATATTACGGTTAGATTCAAATGGATGCCTGAATGCAATTAAGCAATTGGCTTGTACTGCTCTATCATTTTTAAATAGAAATAGGACATGAGTCTTTTTACAGTGGATAAGAAAAAAGGCCTCGCCTGGCAAGAGTAGTTATTTTGCCAATATTACCATGAAGAAGGAAATACCTCCTCTTACTGATTACCATATTGTTGTTCTCTAATAATAGCTTCATCAATTTTAATAATAGCTTCATCAATTCTAATAATAGCTTCAATCAATTCTTGAAGAATTGATTTTGAAGCATGATAGTATTCTTTTAACTAGAAGAGTTAAGTGTTTTTTAGCTAAATGTATTCATGAGAGTACTTTGAGCAAAATGCTGTTTCTTTTCTAAGGTTAATAAAGATAACCATTTGAGTAAATGAGTTATATACTGGTCGTCTAATATCACCTGTTGGTTCACAGACTTAGATTTGATCATTATAGTCAGTTTAAGCTTCACAGATTTCATTTTTAGATCATTTCGTCATAAACTAAATGAATGCTATTTCTTTTTCTAATCTTAATTTTACTTCTTTTCTCCTCACAAATATTTCTAAAGGGAAAATCACTTTTGTTAGTGAATTTGTCCAGTGCCAGAGTAAAAAGTTATTTTACCATCCCAAAGTTCTTCTTTTTCCCTCTCTATGAAAGCTTTTTTAATGAAATCATTTCTGGAATATTAAGCCCATCTTTCCCCTCATCACACACAAAAATCATATCTGCGATGAACACTTGTCGTAGGTTTCCTCGGTGATTCACAACACACATCACTTTACTAAAAGCTCTGAGAAGTCCTGCAAAAAGAAAACCTCTTGATTATTGTCTCGGGTGGCATTTTGTGAATTTATCTGACCACAGAACCAATTTCTTTAGGTTAACACAGACAGTAATTGCCCATGGAAGCTCGCGTGTGGTAGAATGTCCTTAGGAAACATGTTTTTGTGGTATGCATCCTGAGCCAAATTGAAGCTCAGTGGAGTCATTGACATCAAGGACATTTGCTTCCAGCATTTCTAGGGAGACTCTCCCACTGTGGGCTCCAAACTGTGGGAAATAAGTTGCCTAAAGAAAGCAGAGATGTTCCAAAAAGAACTACCACTCACATAGCTTTTCTCCTCACGGTCTATTTTTTGTAGTCTTAGCAGGAAGAATGTAATGGGATTTTTTATAAAAGAGGTTTTGGGAGAAAAACAAGAGAATTTCACTGCCTACTTGTTCAGTAATGTTTATAAATCCAGTAGTGTATCTTTTATTTGTTTGGGCTTTATAAATCTGTAATTCAAACCATGTTCTATTATTGCCTTCAAGGCAGCCACCCATGTAGGCACAGAGAGCTCCAGAAACACACGACTAATTATTGTGGTTTCCCCTGCTGAACTCGAAGGGTTTGGCGTTGAATCCCAGTCTTTTGGCTGCTGTAATGTCTATGCAACAAGCTGTTTTTTTGGCATACGAGGTAGTATATTTGAACTACTAATTTAAGTGTTCCTTTTAAGTATTATCTTGCAATGAAAATTCTTAAAACTAATAAACCCTCCATCTACCAAGTGTCACCCAAGAATGTAAGCCCATCATTTACATCTGCTTTCTTTTTCCTTTGGTCCTGTCATTTTCTTTTGATTCCCTAAATCAAAGTGATGGGATCTCAGAACTATTTTGCATGTGATGTTTCTCCACTTACATTTAAGCCTTGAGAATAAATTTACTTAGGATGAAAATATTCTATAACTGGAAAATGCTTATCATTACAACATATATATAAGCCACAATTCAGGAAAAAAGAAAGTGATGAGACGTTTATATATTAAATTATAAACCATTTCATTTCTTCTCTTTTTAGAGTGAGTAGTCTGTGGTTAAATAACAAACAAAAACCCTCTGAGACCGTTTGTAATATTAGGCAGAAGAAAAGAACCCAGAAGCAAAAGGCAGAATTAAAATCTAACCCTGGAGTTTTTGAACAAGATAAGTGAGAGAAGAAACTTGCCAGGCCATTTGTGGGGTTGCTTTTTAATTTATAAAGCATTCAAAACTGTTGAGAAAACAAAAGTATCCTACATCCTTCAGTGCCCTCTTTTAAAGAGCCAGCCAGGACTCTCCAGTACCTTCATTTTTCTAGATTGCTCAGAGTATCCCCTCTTGGCCTGTTTTTCTCATTCTATGCAATTTTCTATTCACTCTCCATCAAAACGTGCCTCTACTTTGTTCATTTCCTTTGGGTCTTAGCAGGCGACTGATCAGCCTTAAAAAAGGAATTAATTTTTATTTTGTGGCAAAAAAATAATATATTGCCATTCTCTTCTCACATATGCAATCCTAATGGGCTCTTTGGGCAAAAAAAAAAAAAAAAATGTCTTCACCCATAGAAATAAATCTAATAATGAGGTTTTTAGGCAAGTACAAAGGGAATGCATTGGGAAAGATTTTTTTTTAAGATTTTATTTATTTATTCATAAGAGACACACAGAGAGAGACAGGGACATAGAGAAGAAGGCTCCCTCCCGGGAACCTGAATCGGAACTGGATTCCCAGACCCAGGATCATGACCTGAGTGGAAGGCAGACACTCAACCACTGAGCCACCCAGGTGTCCCTAGGGAAGATATTTTTGACTAATATGCATCAGCACTTCCAAAATCACTTCTGTAAGCAGGTAGCAGATAATCCCATGATTCTCTAAATAATGTAACAAAATTTTGCCAGTAATTTCAAATGTGGTCTGGACTGTGGAAGAAGATGACAGTTGAGAGAGAAGCTTCTGACCCTTCATGTTGATCACGCTCTCACTAAAAAGAAAACAGTATATCAGCATCCATGAATAAAGCAAAATGAATTTTGCAAATAAGTGGGAGGTAGAAATGTTTATTATCTATCTTCATGTGTATATAGATGGTGTATGCCTGTGATTCTTTGAAAAGAGAGAATATACTTACAGCTGTTCCAATATTTCTCAGCTGTGGCAGACCATGTCCCCAAGGGAATCCTGCTGATGGGCCCCTGGAGGGAAGCAGTTCAGCCAGTCGGACACCAAGCAGAACAGGTAATTCTTTGTTTGTATTCTGTTCCTCAAAATGGAAATCACTTTACTTTTTCCCCCCTCTGATCAGAAAGGTAACGTGTTTCTGATTTTTTAGATGACAATTTTATAAAAAGACAGTGAAGAACAGCAAAATCATCCCTAATCCTACTACCTAAGAGTTAATCATGGGTACAGTTTTTATGCAAAACTGTCCAAAATGGTTTTAAATACCTAATTTTTAAAATGTATATATTTTATATACATTTTATCTAATGTATAAAACTATATAGAAATGTCATTTTATCTTGGACACTGAAGGGCCATCCATTTTAGGATGCTCTCTGGAGATATTCATTGCAGCCTGAGAAGTGACCCTGCTTAGATCACTGTAAGCATATAAAAATGCTTTTTCTTGAGGCGCTATTATGGAGACGTTAAGAACACAGGCATTGGAGCCTGGTTTTATCCTTACTTGGCTACCTATTATTTTGTAATCTCTGTGCCTCAGTTCCTGCATCTGTAAATGGGGTTAATAATAGTACCTACCAAACAGGATTGTTGTAAGAGTTACTTAACATGTATCAAAAACACAAATTTGGAAAGATATATTCACTTCTATGTTTACTGCAGCATAATTTACTTTAGACAAGATATGGAAGACACCTAATACATGATAGAATACTACTCAGCCATAAAAAAGAATGAAATCTTGCCAGCTGTGATAACATGGATAGACCTAGAGGGTATTATGCTAAGTGAAATAAGTCAGACAGAGGAATACTAATACCCTATGTGTTCATCGATATGTGGAGAGGAAAACAAACAAACAAACAAATTTGTGAAAAATGTATTTGTAGAAGGGAGGAGAGGAAGGGAATGGATGAAACAAGTGAAGGGAATTAAGAGGTACAGACTTTCAGTTATAAAATAAGTAAGTCATGGGGATGAAGGTAGAGCATAGGGAATGTAGTCAAGAATATTGTAATGACTTTGTATGTTAACTACACTTATAAGTATTGCATAATATACATAATTATTGAATCACTATGTTGTATGCCTGAAACTAATATAATATTGTATGTCAGCTATATTTCAATTTTTAAAAAATCACATAAAACCCTGATAGTGTCTGGGTCACTGTAAATACCTCACGTTTGCTGCCATTATTATAATAGTTAGTATTTTACTTTTGTTGATGCAACTGTAAGGACTTGATTTTGTTAGTGCTAAAAGTTCACAAGGTAGAAAAAGCCTAGCTTGTCTGAACTATCAACTTTAAGGTGATAAAGCTTTGTAAGAATGATTCCTAATTATCTACTTCAGCATTTATTAATATATACTTAATATTGATTATTTGCCTATGAGAATGGTTACTGTGGCAATGTACAAAGGTCAAGAGATATACACAAGGATAAATCAAAAGGACAATTTTGATACTATAGCGTTCTGAAGACTAATATTCCCTTCTTCATGTCCCTGATCTTCTATGACTCTACTGGGTTTGATAGAATATGGGAAGTATTTCCTTATCACCTTTGTGGTCTCACATAGAGCTGTGGCCTTTGAATGTTCTTCATTTTTTTCCACAAATTCTGGGATTGAAACTTGTCAATTACATTTTCATACTGTGTCTCATTCTTACATAGAACAAGTTGCATGAGGAAGATTGAAGAAAGAGGGATCTTTGGAAAAGTCCTACAAGATACACATGGTTACAATAGGCTACATAACAAAAGCCATTCATTCACTAGCAATGTAAGAAAATTAGACAGCAGATGTATGAGTACATACAACAGTCTGAGAATATCCAAAGCAAAAAAAAAAAAATATATATCCAAAGCAACTGAGAAAGGAGAACACAGTTAGGGGCAATACATTACCTGACTTCAAGACTCAAGCTACAATAATCAAGATAGTATGGTATAGGTTTGAGGATCAGCAGATAGATCAAATGGAATAGAATGGAAAGCCCCAAATTAGACCCACATCTGCACTGAATTTTCTTTCTTATTTTTTTTAAGATTTTATTTATTTATTCATGAGAGACCCAGAGAAAGAGAGAGAGGTGGAGACACAGGCAGAGGGAGAAGCAGGCTCCATGCAAGGAGCCTGACGTGGGATTCGATCCTGGGTCTCCAGAATCAGGCCCTGGGCTGAAGGAGGTGCTAAACAGCTGAGCCACCCAGGCTGCCCTACATTGAATTTTCAACAAAGATACCAGAGCATTCCAGTAGGGTTGGAAAAAATGAATTTCACCCCATATTTTACACCATATGAAACATTATTCTGAGATAGAGCATAGACCTAAATGTAGAAGCTAGAACAGTAAAGGCTTCTGGAAGAAAACAGAAGAAGATATGTTTGTGACTTAGGGGAAGGCAAAGATTGCTTAGGAATTTAGCAATAACCATAAAAGCAAAAAAAAATAAAAAATAAAAGATAAAAATAAAAAATAAATAACAACAACAAAAACCTAGACTTTATCAAAAGTAAAGAATGTAGGAACTAGGTAAAATTTCATGAGTTCAAATTCATGTGGTAAAATTTATCTGGTGTGTACCTTCAACAATTTGCTTATCCTTCCTGTGCCTCAGTTTCCTTTCTGCAAGTGAGGATATCAGTAATGCAGTGATGTGCATTACTTGTGCAGGTTTATATGGACTAGCACAAATGAAACACTTTTCATAGTATCCAGAACATGGTACTCATTCAGTAAACCATTCAGGCACTTATTTCAATGATAAGAACCTTCTTTTAAGGTCTTTGCCCCTAGAGGCACATTGGACAGACACTTGATAGTACCCGATTGGGCATCTAGTTAGCATAGTTTAGTGCTGAGTGAAATGGGAGATGGTGGAAGAGGCAGATAAGGAAGAAAACCACAGATTCATAGGGATCAGGATTGGATACATAAGATCTCCCAGGCTCTTAAGCACGTGCTATTGTGCCATGTCCTATAGACCACTTTGTGCATGGGTGTCAACTCCACTTCTCCTACCCATGTGCCCATTCTAGATTTAGTGTTTTAATTAGCTACTCGGTGGTTTTGTGTGTTGCGGGATGCATAAAGGAAAAAGAAACATAAAGTTACAGGATTTTTAAAAAAGTATAACTACTACAGAACTAAGCATTATGACTGAGGAATTATTCAATGTCATATGAATCACTGATCAACATAATTATGTCCACTTCATTGGATTAAAAAAAAAAGTCTACTTTTTCCCACTTTACAGTCTTACATTCTTGGTGTATAAGCTCATGAAAGCAGTATGTCCCTAAGCACAGTATTTGGCATATGCATTTTAGGAATATTCACTCTAATGGGACCCCGTCTTCCATTTGCAAGTTTCATAATAAGCTGTTCTCTTTCAATTGCAGATGACACTACTCAAGTTACCTCTGATTATGAAACCAATAACAACAGTGATAGCAGTGATATTGTACAGAATGAAGATGAGACAGAGTGCCTGAGAGAGCCTCTACGGAAAGCTTCCACTTGTGGAACATACACGCCTGAGACCATGATATTCCTGGTAGCGCCATATCACTTTCCTCATTTATTTACTTCAGAAATTCTTAACTTGACTTAAAAAAATCGATCCCTGAATCATTAGATATACAGATGTATCTCTTTTGGGTCACACATGCCTTATACCCATACCCATATGTACCAGTATAATTTTTCCTTATCCAGATTTTATTGATCTCTTCACAATTCTCCTATTTAATGATTAAAAGCACAAGTATTCATCACCACAAGTGATTACAGATATTTCTTAATCCTAGAATCTAAAAGTGTAAGTATGCATAGGAAAAGAATATTTCATCCAGTGAAGCAATATTTTATAAATATTAATCAATAAAAGTGAAATATGTTAGTTGTCATAGGGCTTCTGCTGGGGTTTTTTTCCTACCACCTCGTTCATTTAGAAAATGTGCCAATATTTATTTTCTTATTATATTAAACTAGGTTTATACTGACAGTATCCATTAAAATATCCTTTAATGAGAGCTTACTTTGTGTGTTTATAGAGATCCATTTAAAGAGAATAAAAGTGTATATTTGAATCAGGTTAATTTCAGGGAGGTAGCAAATAGAAAATAGTTGGCTGTCGTGTAATTATCAATTGCTGCTATTATCATTTTTCTCTTATCTGATTTACCACTTACCTTTTAAAGAGATTGCCAGATAAAGTAATTGGTAGGTTTCTAATCCTCATTATCTTTATTTATTTTATTTAATTTATTTTTTGGTAAATGTATTCTTAAGAATGTCCTCTTTGGAACCAATTATAAAATGTCTTTATGTTAATATGGCACATGTTTCTTTGGAAGCCATACATCACATGAGTTTCAAAATTAAAATCTATGAAAAATGTGGCAATTATCATCTCACAGGATTAATGCTGATTTTGAAGCAATAATATCAATTTGACTGAGTAGGGAGTGATTAACTCCTCCCCACTCATGGGTTTCTTTTGAGAGTCCAGTATAAGCCAGGAGCTCTCCCAGAAAACTTTACATAAACATATAAAGAGATAAATTTACATACGATTTCAGAATATCCTTAAGTCCTTGAACCTTTAAGAACCCCACAGTATGCGAAAGCAGTTATATTAACCTATGGAAGAAACATGTTTTTTTTTTTTTCTGTAGCATATATGAACCAACAATAGGTAGGCACTTAATAAGTTAAATTCATTATATGAAGCACCATTAGGACATTTTCGCCTTACTTTGGGATCAATGTCTTGTTCATCTTGATTTTTTTTTAAGATCTCTCATTTACCCTGAGGTTTTAAGTCATTTGTTTTTGTAAACTCAGCTGTTGAATTGGGCTTACCAAAGCACAAATTGCTTTGTAGAAAAACTGTATGTTCTTAAAATATTTTCATCTTCATTTCTAGGACAAGCCAATTCTTGCTCCTGAACCTCTTGTCATGGATAACTTGGACTCAATTATGGAGCAGTTAAATACTTGGAATTTTCCAATTTTTGATTTGGTGGAAAAAATAGGAAGAAAATGTGGCCGTATTCTAAGTCAGGTAAGAAATGCATTCATACATATGACGTTAAATGTAGAAAAAAAATTCCTTGGTTGGTTAAAGCTCTGTTCATGCTTGACACTGGTGGTGGATATTGGATGGAGAGAGGAAATTTTAGTACCCAACATTCTGTAGATTCCTTGGTGGTGGATTAACAAAAGGAATTGGAACTTCAAGTGAGTGGAATACCGTTATTACGCAATTAAAATATGTAGTTTTTAAGACAAAGTGGAAGAGAACAAGGATACACAAGCAAGATGGAGAAATACATCTGAAATTTATAGAATTCAGCAAAAGAAAAGTAGATACAGGCTTTCAAAAGAAGAAAGTTGCCTAATTATAAATAGTAATTTATTGTGTAAAATTTTTTCTGTTTTTTAAATTTTTTTTTTAGGGAGGGAGGGGCAGTGGATGAGGAAAAAACAATCTTAAGAAGGTTCCACACCCAATTCAGAGCCCAGTGTGGGGCTTGATCTCATGACCTGAGATCATGACCTGAGCCAAAAGAGCCAAACACTTAACCAACTGAGCCCTTAAAACTTCTGAATATTACAGTGCTTAGGTCTTATCAAGAGTAAGATATCGTGCAGAAATACATTTCCTTCCATTGCTGTAGAAACATATCTGTGTTTTAATATAGAAAACACCTTTAGTATCACAAGAAGTATAGAATATGATCTGTTGCTACTTAATAAGACTTTTTGTATTTTTTCCTTAAACTAGACTTACTTTCAATGCTTCCCACATTAAAAAAAAAAAATGTTTCCCTGAGGGAGAAAGAAAACACAGAAATTAAGAAGTTGAACATGTTTGTTCTTAATAAATAAAACTCTGAATTTGGTCTATTATCAAACACCTATCAGAATACATACTCAATTAAGGAGGATTATGTAATAATACTTGTCAGCTTATTTAAAAATGTTTCAGGGGTGTTTTCATAGATGGAATAAATATCACTGCAGAGATACTAAAGACCACCAAACTTACATAAGACTTAGGTGAGAATTCATGACCCAGATTAATTGGAGCAATAAACACCTCCCTGGAGAACACCAGAAGAGAAATCACGTATTGTACTTATTTCTACTCGGTGCATCAGGAGAGATAGGCTTTCTTCAGACATCTCAACAACTCGGAGTGTGGGGCTTCAGGGTGAGGATTCCTGATGCGTGAAGGTTTGAAGGTAAAGGATAAAAGGGACTTTTCCTCTGTTTTTCAGTTCTACAAACACAAAGTACTAGTCTAGTGTTCCAGAAGAAAAGTTATGTTCCTGCCTTATAGGGAATAGTAGGGAAATTAGATATGGGTCAAAGTCATGACAATTCAACTTGCTACATACAAAAGAAATGTGCTAAGATGATTGATGGACAATGAAATTCAAAATGATGACAGTCTATGTAGCATATAGTTGCCTCTGCTAGATTTTCTTCCGACCACAAACACCTTGAGGACTGGAATGATAGTCCTTGCACTTTTACTAGGAGTTAATGGTCCCATCTTTCCTCCTTTAACTTCTCAGTTCTAAGCAACATCTTTTAAAATATATTTTTTAAGATTTTGTTTATTTATTCATGAGAGACACACACACAGAGGCAGAGACATAGGCAGAGGGAGAAGCAGGCTCTCTGCAAGGAAGCTTAATGTGGAACTCAATCCCAGGAACCTGGGATCACAACCTGAGCCAAAGGCAGACGCTTAACCACTGAACCACCCAGGTGCCCCTAAAATGGTTTTTTCAAGATTTATTTTTTTTTTAGAGAGTGCAAGTAAGCAAGGAAGGGGAGAGACAGAGGGAGAGAGAAACTCAAGTGGATTGTGCTGTGCACAGAGCCAGACTCAGAGTTTGATCTCCCAGCCCTGAGATTAGGACCTGAGCCAAAACCAAGAGTTGGACACTTAACCAACTGCGCCACCCAGGGGCCTTGAAGACAGATATAATGACAACTATTTTTATCCAGTCCACCTTAGTCTCACACCTCAGGGTTCCTCCTGGGAGGTTTTATATCCCACTTTCTGAAACTCCTTGTAGACTTTGTCTCTGAGGGAGTGATTTTACATGAAAATATTTCTGTAATGGTGCCCTGGAAGAAGAGGTGGCAGTAGGCCAGGAAGACTTCTTTTTTATTCTTTTTTATTCACTGCAGAGTGTGGTTCCTATAAAGAGAAAAATTTCACATGTTCTGTATTTAATCGGTAGATCACAGACCTCCCCTCCACAAACTCTGTGACTTAATCTCCTCAGTAACTTTGATGCAAATAATGTGTCTAATCTCCGTTCTTCAGAAGAAGAAACTATAGCTTAAAAGAGCCTATACCATTTATCTGAAGTCATAGGGTAGATTTTAGACATATGATTTGAATGCAGATGTAGCCATATCAGAAATCCATACTTGTAGCCTTCATTTACCTTCAGCAGTTTCTCAGCACCCCCATAAAACCCATTGACTTATTCTGTCTTCAAACACTCTGAACAGAGAGCTGGAGCCAGTAGAAAAGCGGTTATTCTAACAGTCAGCTTTTTAGCACTAGTGACAAAATAGCAAATACTATATTTGCTATACTAATACAAGTCCCTCTATACCTAGTTCTCCTTGAAGTTCTGGGAGCTGGGGTGACACTTGACCAGCTTTGCCACAAAATATTTTTAAGAGTCCTGGATAGGAGTACAGAGCAGAAAGAAGAGATATAATGAACAATTAGATTGCAATAAAATTCACTAATGTGTTTTTCTTCCAGTCACCTTCCAGAAAGAAATACATAGCTACATGAACCTTAGTATGTCACTGTTTATCTTTCCAATTTACAAAACATTGAACTTTGAGAAAATGCAGTTTTATTTGTCTTGTTGAGTAGAACTTTATGGGTTTTCTCTTTGATTTAAGTTTATAAGCACAAAATCATGACATTTTCACTGTGTGAAAGGCATACTTTTTTCACCTTTAGTAAGACTGTGGGACAGCTGAAATGAATTAACTTGAACTTTCCGAGAAATCACCTTTTGGCTGAAACTACATAGAAAAAGTCCTACTTCAAAAGATTTTTAAAGAGACATATGTGCAATGGAAATGACTTTTCAGTCTCAGTATACTGACTGCCTTTTTGATGATTATCATGTTTATTTTAACAAATTTTAAAGGACATGGTTCAAGTTTGGAAATAGTACTTACTTCTTCCAATTACCAATATTTACCTGATTAATGGTATCTTTGTGAGTTTAAGTTATTGGTGGTTGATTCTTTAACAGCATGTTGGTGAAAATTCTCCTATTTTAAAACCATACTCTAAAATATCCTGTTGTCTTAATCTTTTAAGTGTTTAAGGTAATAGTAGAAGAAAACCTTAGTTATTTACAATCCTAACAACATTGCTTTTCAAATACTAGTGGTACAATTTGCAGCAGTTTAGAGTACAAAATCTGAAGCCAAAAGGCTTGGCTTGAATTATGGTTCTGATAATGTTGTCAGATGTGTGATCTTGGACAAGTCACTGAAGTAACATGCGTAGTTAAATCCATTAGGTATTTATAAACAACTCAAATACAGACCAAAGCAGTAGTAAATAGGAGATAACAACAACAACAACGAAAACAAAAAAGAAAACCTAGCTTGAAATATTACAGAAATCATAAACTTCACTTTCTGTTGCCTTTGGCGGGGGGGGTGGTGGGGGGGGGTGGTGGTTGTGGGGCAAGGGAGAGAAGAAGAGAAAAGGAAAGAATCTCAAGCAAACTCCATGCCCAGTATAAGCCCAATGCTGGGCTCAATCTCACAACCCTTAGATTATGACCTGAGAAAATCAAGAGTCCGATGCTTAACCAACCGAATCACTCAGGTGCCCCTGTTGCATTTTTAAAGGGAGAAGATAGGCATTATATGTTATGCACAAAAAGGACAAAATTTAAATGTACTTGCCATTCAGAGTGAAGAAAAGCATTGAGAAGTTAATGTACATAATATAGAATCTGTTCCCAACTTAACTACGGTAATCCTTTTAAAATATAAGTCAAACGGGGTGCCTGGGTGGCTCAGGTCATGATCCCAGGGTTCTGGAATGGAGTGCTGCATCCACTCCATGCTTAGTAGAGAGTCTGCTTCTCCCTCTCACTCTGTCCCTCCCCCTGCTCAGATTCCTTCTCTCTCTTTCAAGTAAATAAAATCTTAAAAAAAGAAAAAAATAAGTCAAATAAAGTCACTTCCCTGCTCCAGTCACTACCTCCAGTCAGTGGCTCTCTACCTCAGAGAAAAAATATTATAATGATCAGTCTGGCTATCAAACCCCAAGATTACACGGTGCCCCATTCCACTTTGCCATTGCTGACTTAAATTCTACTCCTGTCCTCATTCATTCTGAAAGTCATGCTGGCTTATTTGCTGTTTCTTGAGTGCAGCAGGCATACCTCAGGGCCTTTGCACAGGCCTTTTTTCCCGTATAGAAAACTTTGTTCTTAGATATCCATGTACCTCAGTCTATGTCTCCTTCACTTCTTTGCTCAAATGTCACCTGGATATGCCTACTCTAACCACCATACCTAGAAAAGCAAATTCTACAGCTTCCCTATCCAGTCCTCCATGCTTGTTCTCCTTTTTCTTTTTCTATATTACTTACTACTTTTTTTTTTTTAAAGATTTTATTTATTTACTCATAAGAGACTGTGGAGAGAGAGAGAGAGAGAGAGAGAGAGAGAGAGGCAGAGACACAGACAGAGGGAGAGGCAGGTTCCATGCAGGGAGCCTGATGTGGGACTCGATCCTGGGTCTCCAGGATCAGGTCCTCGGCCGAAGGCGGCGCTAAACTGCTGAGTCACCCGGGCTGCCCCTACTTACTACTTTCTATCATAGTGTATACTTTACTTATTATATCTGTTGTTTACTGCCCTCCCCTGCTAAATAGACTATGAGCTCCCTGAAGGAAGAGATCTTTGTTTTGTTCATCTGCATATATGCCTCATATGCAGAAGAGTATCTGGCATGTGGTGGGCACTCAATAAATGTATACTGAATGAATAATGTTTTGGTTATTCAGCCTAAATAGGTAAACTGAGGCAAGCTCAAAATTGTCAGAAGGATGAGTATATTCAGGAATAGCAGAGGAAGTACAATTTAGGATGTGCAAACTGTAGTTGTGCTCACTACAGTGAGTCTCCTGAGGGTTTGGGGGTATTATGGGCAGGGATTTTATAGAGGGGTAGTTCAGTTAGAGTCTATTAAAATCAAAAACAAATGGAGACCAGGTTTGAAATTGCTTGAGTAGACAAAACCAGTGCAGTCATACAAGCAAAGCTCAAGTCAGCTTATTTTGCCAGACCAGACCAATCTGGATTATTCCTTGTTCATGCCTCTGGAAACTATAAGTACAACTTCCTTAGGTTGATACGAAGCAACTCCTGATCAACTCCATACCATTTAAGAAAATTCCAATGTTACTACTTTTCTAAAAATTGGTCATTTATAGGAAATCAGTCTCTCGGACCTTGAATTTTGTTTTTCTGAGGGCACGTGCATGAGATTTTTTTGTTTCATCTCCTCCAGTTTCATTTTAGATTGAAATTCCATTATAGTTTTATATAGAGAGAGGCATAATATGTAGACATAACATATAGACATATAGTTTTATACCATATATAGACATATATGATAAACACTGAGTACATAATTAAAGGAATATTATTGAATTTAAATAGATTTAAAGTCAGTAACAAAACATAGAAATTTAGCTAAGAAACAGCATACAACAGATTGAGAAGAAATATTTCAAGACAACTTTAAGAAGAGATGCAGATAACAAAAATGACGAGGGCAGCCCAGGTGCCTCAGCAGTTTAACGCCGCCTTCAGCCCAGGGCCTGATCCTGGGAACCCGGGATCGAGTCCCGTGTTGGGCTCCCTGCATGGAGCCTGCTTCTCCCTCTGCCTATGTCTCTGCCCCCCCCCCTCTGTCTCTCATGAATAAATAAATAAAATGTTTTTTAAAAGAATGATGAGTAGTTCTTTTTTAAAGTCTCCTGAGTTCTAACCAACACTGTGCCTTTGTGACTTGCAGTAAGGCCACTTGAAATGGTGCTGCACTCGGTTCTGCCATGTGAATAACCATTCCCCTTCCCATTACCTTCTTCGGTGCCTTTATCACTTTTTTCTCCATCATTTGCATGTCAAATATACCAGCTACGTACATAGATATTCACTGGATTTGGGTCGCTAGAGCTGTGAATGCAATTGGAAGGAGAATAAATATTTGGAAGAGAAAGAGAAAACAGGGAAGGAAGAAATAATTTAGATGTTGTTATTTATACTGCATAAGAATAAATCAGTTTTTTCTATGTATTCAGTCCAAGTAACCGTTTTTCTCTCTCTCATTCTTTCCCCTTATCCTTCACTAAGTTACAGCCCCGAATCCCTTATCTTCTGGAAAGATTAAAAAAAAATTAATCCAAATTAAAGCTTTCTCTCATTTGTTAGTGCTTATAGTATGCGCTATACAATGAACGCTTTAATAAGTAGGATTCTCTAGTAATTGATATCACACACAGTTAAGTGCCTTGACATGTTTCTCTAAATTATACTGTTGTTTAGGTTGGTTGTTTCCTTGGTTGTATGTTCCCATCTTTAAAAACAGATTAAATACCCCTTATGGTCAGGGGCTATAGGGTCTAGACACATAGAACTCACTTGACTTCTTGTTCCCAATAAGTGTCTCCTTGCTGGCCAGGAATTTTTTGTTTTAATTTTTTTTCTTTTTGTGTCTAATACACACAGGGATGTTTTATAAAGCTTTGTCTTTCTCTTTATAGGTATCATACAGACTTTTTGAAGACATGGGTCTCTTCGAAGCTTTCAAAATTCCAGTTAGAGAATTTATGAATTATTTTCATGCTTTGGAGATTGGATACAGGGAAATTCCTTGTAAGTATAAGTTATCTGTGAAATAATGCTTTTCAAATTTTCCCAATTTGCAATGGGTAATGGATTATTGAATCATTGGCAGCTAGCAGAGGACTACATATAGTAAACACTGGATGTGGCCACATGGTACAGTGATTACAAGGTTATAGCCTGTTTCAGAATCCCGGATCCTTCACTTCTCTGCTGTCAATGACCATAGTCTTACTTCACCTCTGCATGCCTCATTTCTTAATCTGTAAAATGGGGCTCATAATATCAGCTTCATAGGATTGCTATGAGGATAAAATGTGGTAATAAATCTAAAGGGGTATAATAGTGCCTTCATGTAGTAAGCCAGTTTAAGTGTGTGCTTTATAAATAATGAAATGTTACATTTCTTACTCATTTTATAATATACTCTTCTTATTGGGTGAATTCAACTTCTGTTCTGGCAACTGCAGAATTAAATCATGAACTCTTGACATGTTTTCAATATAAGAAAAACCTGGCTGGGGTAGAGAGACAGGTGCATAATAGTCTAATTAATAAAATGGAACAAAAGAGACACCTTAAAGTGATTGTGAAGAAATTATTGGAAACATTTTAAAAATCAGATAAATATGAAGACCAAAGGAAGAGACACAACCAAGTCTTCAAGTTTATGAACTTTAAATATTATGAGAATAATTTTATTTATAATAATGCAATGTTTGAACAGAGCAGAGATGTTAAATTTTGAATATGGAGCATTTCTGGTATCATCTGAATATGAGAGTAAAATCACTGTACATGCTAAAAAATATATAGAACTGAAGAAAATGTGCAAAAATCCAGTCAAGGAAGTTGTGGAAATGTGCAGAAATCATGGGGTATTTTTAAAAAATAAATGCATAGCAAGAGAAGTAGCCAGATGTCATACATTGATTGAAGCATGCCTTAAATATGTGTCGTTAAAATCATGTTTTAAGTTATAAATTTGCTTTTATACACCTTAGGGGAGGTGTATCTCCCTTGAGGGAGATAGCAAAGTACAGATATTTCCAGAAAGGAGTTGTACCATGATCCATTATTAACATTGTTTTTCAAAGTGGCATCCACATGCTACATGAGAATGAAAATACACAGCTGATGTGTGTGATAGGAGAAAAGAATGAAAAATTGGATCTACAAATGAGATTTGTTGGAGAATATGGGACCAAAATGCAGACAAGACAAGACAGTGGGTGTAGAGGAGAAAGGAGCTTAAGAGTACTGGGTCTCTTGGAAAAGTCTGGGGCAGCCCGGGTGGCTCAGCGGTTTAGTGCCACCTCTAGCCTAGGGTGTGATCGTGGAGACCCTGGATCCAGTCCCCCATCAGGCTTCCTGCATGGAGCCTGCTTCTCCCTCTACCTGTGTCTCTGCCTCTCTCTCTCTCTCTCTCTCATTCTCTCTCTCTCTGTCTCTCATGAATAAATAAAAAATCTTTAAAAAAAAACGAAAAAAGAAAAGTCTGGCCAGTAGGGCCAAGGAAATTGACAGAGAAGTGAAAAAGGGGTAGTTTGAAAGAATCTCAAATAAGCCTTGCTTTCTTAATACCATTTTCCCAGGGCACACCCTGGTTGGATGCCAGTGATTCACATAAGTGTTACTGATTTTTCAACAGCTAGTCATCAGACTAAATTTACAAATTGTTATATTTCCAAATATATTTCACTGACGTGATCAGCTATAGCCAAGTCCATTAAGTACCAACTGATATAATAATTACTAACTTTAGTATGTCATAAAGTCATAGGGAAAGTTGATCAGTATTTAAGTGTAAAAAGAAGTTTCCAGATTCTAAATTTTATTCTTCATTTTTATATTTTCTTATTTTACAACCGAATAGATATTTTTTTCTGAAATAGTGGGTTCTTCATTCCATGTGAAAATAATTTGTTATAATAAACCTGCTTGCTCTCTTAGGAACCCTAGACACTTTCTTGTATAGGGAATTCATTTATATCTTCTCACAGAAAAGTTTTAGCTTGACTGGTGATCCCTTTTTAAATAGTGATTTTTGCATGTGGTAGTGTTATAAATTCAGATTAATTTAGATATTTATTAAAAGCTTTGTTTATCATCAATTATAGTTATCTTATACAAAAATTTGTTGTATGTATCCGTACTTTAATATCTACTCCTAGAGAACTATATTTCTAATAGCTGTGTCTAAATAAACCCATACCTAAATGAAAAAGCCCAAAATGGGATTAACTTTAATATGACAATGACCTAAAATACTAGAAACTAAATTTTATTATACTTTTAAGCACACTTTTAACAATTTTTAAGAGAAGAGGAAAATATAACAACTTTTAAATTTTTACCCAGAACCCTTACTAAAATTTGAAGAATCTAGATTTAAAAATAGACACATTTGTAGGTAGGTAGATATTTCATGGAAGAGCAGTAGGATGAGGTATAAACATAGGCAATTCACTGATAAAGATATGATACTGAATATATATTTGTTCAATAAAGATTAAGATAAATTAAGGTATAATTGATACCCAGTTGCCCAGAGAAATAAATAATGTTTGTTGTCGTTCACAGTTGGGCATATTGGCAAGTAAAGAAGATAAATCATCAGGTCCTGTTCATTCATTAATTCAAAGTTAGTTTTGAGAATGCTTCTTCTATTTTCAGAGACTTTCATCTCTAAAATATATTCTTCCTAAAATCATTCATTCTTGTTATTGAAGTTGGAGAAATGAAGAGAATGGCAGTGATGAGAATAATTTTGTTCCGTGTTTACTTCAGTTCAATTAAGCTATATATCATGTGCCCACCAGTTTTTAAACTAGACACCGAGGTGGCATGGGACAAGCTATAAAGGCAAAACTATTTTAGTATTTACTATATTCCAAAGGCAAAAAGTGTTTAAAGTGTCACTTCTCTCTAATACTTTTCCAAAGGAGTATAGACAGAATTTAAATTGAAAATCTAAATCTATGGGGCGAAAAATTTTACATTTAACTCCAGCCCTCCTTCCTTGCTAGCTCACTTCAACTCTGTTCTTGAGGGAAAAGGAGAAGTTTGAGAAAACAAGTGTATTAAGACAGAAAAGGGAGATGGGTAGACTGTGGGAATGAGATGAGGCATGTTATGTGTTAGTGTGCGTGTGCGTGTGTGTGTGTGTGTGTGTGTGTGTTGGCAGAGGGGCAGAAGGGCAGAGAGGCTTGCCAGATGGGTGAAAAACTATCAAAAGAGTTGGGGGTTTGTCCAAAATGCAGAGATGAAGGAAGAGGGATGATAATAATAAAGATAGCTCTGATACCATTCCTTCTCCCTCTCAGTTGCCTACTGTGGCTATGAGAAGAGGAATTTTTAAACATATTTTTGTGTAGGGAAATAAGCAGCATCCACCTGCCTTCCTTCTGTGTGCCACTAACACCAAAAATGTTGACTTTTTTTCTGGGGCACCTGGGTGGCTCGGTTGGTTAAGCATCTGCCTTCAGTTCGGGTCTTGATTCAAGGATCCTGGGAAGGAGCCCTGATCTGGCTCGACTCTCAGTGGGGAGTCTGCTGCTCCCTCTGCCCCTCCCTGCCCCTACTCGTGCTCTCTCTCTCTCTCTTTCTCAAATAAACAAATAAAATCTTTTTATAAAAAAATCTTAGATTTTTTTCTTTCTTCCCTGACCAGAGAGACCAGATGTTCTCTCCAATTCCCATTATCATTATCACTGTTCTCTATTTTCTCTTTCTCTGTTCAGTATTATTCAGAGATGTAATCTACTATATTGGAAGAGATTGTATTATGTAGTTGGTTATTGGAAATAGAGTATGTAAAGTTAGCATGCTTAAGTATAGCAATCAATGAAATATTGTGAAGGTCCAGTAAACAAAAAAGCTTGAAAGAATTGCACCAGGAAAAGGTGAGCCAAGAACGCACCAGGCCTTTAGTCATAGTTCAATAGAAGCTGAACTGCATGTATAAAATAGACCCTCTTCCCATGATAATGATGTTGTAACTAGAAGATTTGGTTTTCCCATATATTTTGCTCTTCTAAGTGATCCAACTCCCACATTAATGTGCAAGGAAGTTTTTATTTTTCTCTTCAGATACTTCCTAGAGCTGTATTGCCATATTAGAATTTTTAGATCAGAGAACATCATTGATTGTGGTTTTCAATTCTGCTTTATGAATTTAACATATATGTATATAATTATTATTTTTTTACCAGTGTTTTAAGTTGGATACAAAAGAATACTACTATGTTTCATTCACAGAATATATTTGCTTGCTATTACCAGATATGAAATATTGAGTGGTATAGACCATTGGTCTGACCTAGTTGAAGTATGTCATGGGTCTTTCTTTATTCTGGTCCTCTGCATAATCTTATACAGGGGCATGGAAATAAGTATAAGGATAAACATCACAGTGATTGCACATAGTGAGCTTTCTTTTTTTTTTTTTTTTAAAGATTTTATTTATTTATTCATGGAGATGCAGAGAGAGAGAGAGGCAGAGACACAGGCAGAGGGAGAAGCAGGCTCCACGCAGAGAGCCTGACATGGGACTTGATCTAGGGTCTCCAGGATCACGACTTTGGCTGCAGGCAGCGCTAAACCACTGCGCCACCAGGGCTGCCCCATAGTGAGCTTTCTATGGATGTTAGGTTTCTGGTAGATTCTGGACAGATTTTTTTCCCTTCAGACATCTGCATGCGTAATGAACAGTATGCGTGCTTCCCACCCCCCACCCCTGGTAACTATGAATATTATGGAGTCATGGAAGAGTAATCAAAGAGCATTTGTCCCAGAAAGTTTGGCTGTCTTTCACTGGGGTATTAAAATATTAAGACTAAACTCTTTATCCAGTAGATGGCACTCTTAGTCCTTGGACCCCAAAGTTCACAAATTAATGACTTTTCCTTTGCATTGGTTACAGATCATAACAGAATTCATGCCACTGATGTTTTACATGCTGTTTGGTATCTTACTACACAACCTATTCCGGGCCACTCAACTGTGATTAATGATCATGGATCAACAAGTGATTCAGGTACGTATTAAGTACATCTGTGCTCCCTTGTTAACTGGTGGGGAAGGTTGGGAGGAGAAGCATTTCTTTAAAAAAGGAGGTCAAAACAAATAGTATCAGTTTAATACTTTTAAAAATTTCTATTTAATTTTCTCTTCTCAGATTCTGACAGTGGATTTACACATGGACATATGGGATATGTATTCTCAAAAATGTATAATGTACCTGATGATAAATATGGATGTCTATCTGGAAATATCCCTGCTTTAGAGTTAATGGCACTGTATGTGGCTGCAGCCATGCATGATTATGATCACCCAGGAAGGACTAATGCTTTCCTGGTTGCAACTAGTGCTCCTCAGGTAAATCTTTCAATTTTGATTAGAAGAAAGAATTCTATTTAGAGATTTTTCCAAAGAAAATTAATTTTCTAAGTTTGACTTACAATGGGGACCAAATGAATATGAGCCAAACTATATTTAGCCCTAGGGCAGAATTCTTAGAGACCAAGCTAATTTTGAAAAGATACCGTGTTTGTTCCAGGATATTAATGGCAGCTATGCAACTTTATTACCCATGGGAATCCCTTCTCAGTTTTCTTCTTAAGAAGAAAAACTAGTTGAATCCATATTAATGAACCTTCTCAACAAAGAAAATCCAACCTATACAAAAGTGCCTTTTGAAACTATTAAAGAACCAGATCTTTCTTGAACTTTTAATTTTGCAAGTTGTCTTTGTATATAAATCCCATTCCTTTGAAGTATATTCATCATAACAACTGTGATTCTTATGACATTTCTATTGGTTAGTAGGATTTAAGCATCAATTTATTTCATTCATTTGAGGGAATTTTTTTTTACCTAAATAAAGTATTCCAAAAACAATAACTTTTAAGAAGTCCATTTCCTTATATACTTCAATTTAGGTCAAAAATTAATCACTGAGTATCTCAGATCTCCATCTATACAATGAAATTCAGTAAGTTTCTCCTTGATTTAATTAGTTGGTTCTGTGTTGCTAAGTATTCTGAGATCCTGTTTTTCTTTCTAAGTAATCTAGAAGTCAAATCTCATACTTTTTTTCTTATTTTTTGTCTTTTACCCATTTCTCATCCATTTCCACCTGTTGTAGAGACTAGAATTTTCTTCTAATCTATATGCAATAAAAATATCCTGATTTTTTTTTCTTCCCTGACCACCTACTTTAACTTGTTTCAGCATAGCCTTCATATACCGGAATTATTTTCCCTAAAAATGGGCAAATCATTTTGTCAGCACTATTTATCATTCATATTTTCCTACACATTGTGTGCATTTTTACTTAGTTCAATTTGTCTTTCTCTTTTATCCTTCTTTCTTTTTTCCCTGTATTGTCTATCTACCACACTAGTCTTCAAGCGATGTTTAGGTAACTTCCTCTTCTTTTGCCGTATCCCTCAGCATTGTTCGGGAATTCCAAGCAAGTATATATTTATTATATACTTTTAATTACTAGTTGAAGGGTGAAATCTTCTATGGCTACTTGTAGGGTGAGAATGTTTTAAATTATAAGCTCCAGGTATCCCTGGGTGTCTCAGTGGTTTAGCGCCTGCCTTCGGCCCAGGGCATGATCCTGGAGTCCTGGGATCCAGTCCCACATCAGGCTCCCTGCATGGAGTCTGCTTCTCCCTCTGCCTGTGTCTCTGCCTCTCTCTCTCTCATTCTCTGTGTATGTCTCACATTAATAAATAAATAAAATCTTAAAACATAATAAAAATAAATGATAAGCTCCTCAGGGAGTCCATTCATATTTATTAGTTATATATGCTGAAGAATCAGTCTTACTCTAGATGCAGAAAGTAACTGAGTTACCTCCTAGGGATTTTCATACATTTTCATTTTGTAATAGTTAAATTCCTGTGCAAAGAAATTTGATAAAAGCTAACTCTAGGGATCCCTGGGTGGCGCAGCGGTTTAGTGCCTGCCTTTGGCCCAGGGCGCGATCCTGGAGACCCGGGATCGAATCCCACGTCGGGCTCCCGGTGCATGGAGCCTGCTTCTCCCTCTGCCTGTGTCTCTGCCTCTCTCTCTCTCTCTCTGTGACTATCATAAATAAATAAAAAATTAAAAAAAAAAAAAACTAACTCTAAACCCCTCATTTGCAGGACTTTGGAATAAACTTTCAGGGAAATGGACTTCATCTTACAAAAAAAGGAAATTTTAACCAAGAAAAGTAATCAACAGCCAGTGTAATTATAGTATGGAATTTTTCTTAACCAACAGTCACAAGATTACATTTGTATGTTCCATAAAAAAGAGGATCCTGAAAGCTTTACCTGTTATGTATTTTTATGATTTTTTTTTAATTTAAAAGTTGAGCCCTTCAAGTTTTTTCTTTTTTTGCCCAGGCGGTGCTCTATAATGATCGTTCAGTTTTGGAGAATCATCACGCAGCTGCTGCATGGAATCTTTTCATGTCCCGGCCAGAGTACAACTTCTTAGTTAACCTTGACCATGTGGAATTTAAGCATTTTCGTTTCCTTGTCATTGAAGCAATTTTGGCCACTGACCTGAAGAAACACTTTGATTTTGTAGCCAAATTTAATGCCAAGGTAACTAGATTTGTACCAGTCTTCATTTTATGACCATATTGAAAGATGTCATGGAACCAGAGTATGGAACAAAACTTACTGCTTTCACCTCTTATATGTCAAATGTGAAAATGAAATGCAATGAAATGTTTAACCAGAAGCAGATATATGGGCATTGGTCCCAATCTAGAAATCTAAGAAGTTGAGGTTCTGTCTACATATATATTATAGTTTGTGCTGCAGAGAAATAAAATTCTCACTGTCATTGTGTTTTTTGTTTCATTTAATTTGCTCACTATGGTATATACTAACATTAATTATCTGGCTACTGCTGGATAGGTCAAAACCGGGAAACAAAATTTCATATATCAAACATAAATACCTAAATGTTAACTTAAGAAAATTTCTTATCATTTGTAGCTATATTTATTCATGGATAATTGGTAATTATCAATTTTAAATAGCATTTATTTTCAGTTCTATAATTAATAATTTTACCTATCATTTTTAATTTTATTTTTCTGATGAGCTATTTTACTATTATGCAAGCCAATAACATTTTAAATAGCTAAGAAGTTTCTAATTTCTTGGTATTCTGATTTCTACATGTTAAGAAGATAATAAATATGTTGTTTATTCTTTTATTCAAATTTTCCTTTCATTGAGGCAAAACATATTTTACCTTTGCCCCTCAAACAGGTGAATGATGATGTTGGAATAGACTGGACCAATGAAAATGATCGTCTACTGGTTTGCCAAATGTGTATAAAGTTGGCTGATATAAATGGGCCAGCTAAATGTAAAGAGCTCCATCTTCAGTGGACAGAGGGTATTGTCAATGAGTTTTATGAACAGGTAACTATTTTTTTTTTAATTTTTTTTAAAGATTTTATTTATTTATTCATGAGAGACACACACAGAGAGAGGCAGAGACATAAGCAGAGAGACAAGCAGGCTCCATGCAGGTAGCCCAATGTGGGACTCGATCCCGGGACTCCAGGATCATGCCCTGGGCCAAAGGCAGGTGCTCAACTGCTGAGCCACCCACACATCCAGTAACTATTTATCTTAATCCATACTTAGGCTGCTCATAAATTCGCAAAAGCTGTGGAAGTGTGATTGGTCCTTTATATTCACACTAACATCAGAAAACTCAAAATTCAAAGAAAAAGTTATTTGCAAGTATTGCAGGAGGTAGAGGTGGGGGCAGGAGAAGATGTTGAAATAATGAAATGATGTAGACATTAGGAAGGCCATTGACATATTTTTAAAATAAATTTATTATAATAGATGCTCATTTAAATTTATATGGATGACTATACATCAGATTATTTACTCCTAATAGTCAATAATAGCAGCATATGAAAAAACTTTAAAAATAGGCATTTTACTTGACATCATTATGTCAAATCACTGAAAACTCTATCACAAAACATAAGCATGTGTTCATCTTCCCCATAATTCCCTACACTGATCAGATTATCCATGAAACTGAGTACTGTGAACTACTCTCTTAAGAGGAATCCAGAGGTAGTGGAGCATAGATAAAGGACAGGGATCAGTGGCATAAAAGGACATGATGAGGGTCACTGGAAGGGAGGTAGATGGGGGGATGGGATAACTGGGTAATGGGCATTAAGGAGGGCACTTGATATAATGAGCACTGGGTGTTATATACAACTGATGAATCACTAACTTCTACTCCTGAATCTAATAATACAGTATATGTTAATTAAATTGAATTTAAATTAAAAAAAATTAAAAGTGAAGGTAATTACCCTGCAGGGAAATGGAGGTGATATAATAACTCTCTTCAGACACCTGAAAGACTGATACACAAAATTATGACTAAGTGTATCATACATTGTTGCAGAGATTAGAGAAAATAAATTATCACTTAACACAGGATCTAATTTATAAGAAACATTAGATTTCTTTTTGCTTCTCTAAAAACGTTATGAATATAACCACAATATAGAAGTTATAGGGAGATAGATTTCAAGACAATATGAGGGAGAAACTTGTATTATAAAGGCATCCAGAAATAAGATGAGGCACTTTTTTAAGTAATAAATTGCTTGTCACTGGACATATTTGAAGAAGGATTAGAAAGCTCTTGTGAGTTTTATAGACAGGACTCCTACATAGAACAAAATGTTTGTACTTTCTAGAAAATACTGTATTGCCTTTTCTAGAAATGATATTAATTCATAATTAATCCTCAAATATTGAAACACAAAAAAATAGGGGTGCCTGGGTGGCTCAATTGGTTAAACATCTGTTCTTGGCTCAGGTCATGATCCCAGGGTCCTGGGATCCAGCCTTGCATGGGGCTTCCTGCTCAAGGATGAGGCCACTTCTCCCTCTTCCCCTTACCTTGCTCATTGTCTCTCTCTCAACTAAATAAAAATCTTTAAAAAAAATAAATTACAAAGTAAAATACAAAAATACAAAAAAATAAAGGAAAAAGATAACCCATTTATAATAATTATTCTACTACATGGGCATAACCATTGTTGGTATTTCATTATATTTCCTTTATTAATTTTGCTAGGTGACTGCTGGTTTACATACAGTCTTTTTTTTTTTTTTTGGAAAGATTTGATGTAGCTCAAAATAAAAACACTTGCAGAGTAATATTATTAAACATATTGACAAATAGGAGTATCAGAAACCATATAATCACAGAACATATAATTCAACCAAAAGCTAGGATAAGGTAGCACATTTAATTGAGCAATAAATTATTCTAAGCTTTACTTACAGCCAAGGCAAAAGAAAGAAAACATGACTGACAGATTATATATTTGTTTCATAATTATTCCCAGCATTGCATTTTGAAGTGCCTTTATACTCTAAAAGAACAAGGAGTGACATATGATAAGAAATACCATCTCCCAACACATTAGACCATTTCTTCTATTGCCCCTTAATCAAAAGCCAAAACCTCAAGATCACAAAAGTGATAAAAGACAACAAAGCATTTTTACTGGGATCTTAGTAATTTAGTTAGAATCTTTTAGCAGTCAAGTAAAAGAAGGAGTTCACACATGAATGTCTGGGTTGTTACATAATTGCAAATTTTATGTGCCAAGTGAATGTTGACTTTACTAGTATTTTAAACTTTTCATGTCCTTTATTTTTCTGGTTGACTGTTCATGCTAAATTCCTATTTCTAGGGTGATGAAGAGGCCAGCCTTGGGTTACCAATAAGCCCCTTCATGGACCGCTCTGCCCCTCAGTTGGCCAATCTTCAGGAATCCTTCATCTCTCACATTGTGGGTCCTCTGTGCAATTCCTATGATTCAGCAGGGCTAATGCCAGGGAAATGGGTGGAAGATAGTGATGAGTCAGGAGATACTGATGACCCAGAAGAAGAAGAGGAAGAGGAAGCACCAAATGAAGAGGAAACCTGTGAAAATAATGAATCTCCAAGTAAGTTTTATAAAATCTCTTTCTAGTGTGTTTTTCCTAGGATTTTTTAAACATAAGTTCAGATGAATTTTATGCTTCTCCTAAATTACATAGTTTGTGTCCACATATAATCTGCATCTGATTGTGAATAACTGACCTTCCCTAATATCATAATAAAAGAAATTATAGACTGTGGAATCCTTTATAATACCATGTTCAACAAAGATAGAGCCTCAATTATGAAGTAAAAAAAATTAAATAATTGAAGCCCATTCTTCAGAGTTTCTTAATGATTTAGAGATGAAAGGAATTGGAGATACCATATAGCAACCATAGACTTTTGTTGGCTTAGTTTGAGGGAGGCCTTGTGAAGGAGTAATAGGTAGTTATTATTCATCTAAGTAACAGACATTTATTAGGCCTCTACTTTGTGCCAGGCATCCTTCCAGGTACTGAAGATAGAGCCATGAACAAATCAGACAAAATATAAATATATCCTGCCCGTTTAGGCTTTTTTTCCAGGGGAGTCAGTGGACACTAAGCAGGGCAAATCAGTAAGTCTCTAACTTACTGATAAATGTGAGGTACTGATAAATGCTAAAGTTAAAAAAAAAAAAAAGGAAGAAGGATAGGAAATATTGCAGAGAAAGGTTAAGATTTTAGATCGGGTAGCCATAAATTATTTAAATAAAAAAGAGATTTAAAAAAGAACAGACTGAAAATGGAGGAGTGATCCATGCAAGTACAGGTGGAAAAAGCATGCCAAAGAGAGAGAAAAACAAACCATGTAAAGGTCCTGAGGTGGGCGTTGACTGGGTATTCAAGAAGCATTGGGGGGGCTAAGGTGGCTGAGTTAGAGAAAAGGGGATGAAGAAGCAGCAGGAGAGAGGTGGTGGGGAGCCCAATGATACAGGCTTTGGAGGTGGGGCTCTGCAGTGTGTGGAGTTTGGCTTGCGAGAAGCCATCAGATTTTGGGCAGAAGAGTTAGCTGAGTCAGCTTACATTTTAAATGGATTGCTTCATCTACTGTATTGAGTTTGGGGTGGGAGCAAGGGTAATAAATTAAGAAGCTGTTGAAATTACCCAAGTGAGAAAGGACTGTGGCTCTGAACCAGACAGAGTAGTGGTATTAGTGACAATGAAAACTGTTTCCATATGGTCATTGATTTGGAGCACACCATGTAGCCAACCTAATCCACTTTAATTTACCTGACTATAAAACCAGATTATTTTTCTTCATGTTTTGAAATATTCTCTGTTATATCTCCGGTCACAGGGAGGAGGGTCAAACAGTGAAATTAGTAAAATCCATAACCCTTATAGTGACATTGCATAAATCCTGTTTTTGTATTCATGAACACATAGTATGCAGTTTACATCTACCTTCACAAAGAAAGTACAGTTGTAATATTTTTTGAAGTGCTTACCCAAAATATTACCAAAGAAACACATTCTGATTATTTGTTCCTATTTTTTATTTAGCACAGTCAGGAAAATTCATGACTCAGTTCATCTCGGCCATCCAGTAAATATAGTTTAACATGGGTATTGACCCATTTGCCCTCATATAAGTACTCTATTGTAAGCTTACAAAACAGAGATAGGGAGAACTTTATTAAGTATAAACTAATGAGGGTTTTGCAAATTTAGTTTTAGGTCAAATTTTTGCCTAAGTTCTATCCTATGTATTAACTTTGGTACAGAATGAGGGGAAAGGCAAAAAATTATTTCCCTTCAATATTCTATTATTGAAGTAATTATATTTTGTTTCTCTGGTGCTTATAAAAAGGTTTCCATTAGCAGTTTGGGGCTAATCTTGAGATTCAGAGGCTGGAACCAAGACTGGGATTCATGGCTTGTTTTTTCACTTGTTCATTTAATAAACATTCATTGGTTTTCTTTATTTAATTTCAGTTCATTTCATTTCATTTCATTTCATTTCAAAGAGCTAGTAGTTTGCTGTCTAAGGACAGGAGAGTTTTTTGTTTTGTTTTGTTTTGTTTTTTCACTGAGTGACATTAGAAAGTGTTGTCGGCTTAGCCTCTTGGAAAAGCTTTGTTCCCATGGGCCCTCACTGATTGCTATTTGAACTCAAACACAGTGAAAAAACACACATATAATACAGGCATCAAGAATTGAAGAACACGGGCCAGGAGATTTAACAGGCTCAACTTGTCAACGTTGGATTTAGTAGCAAACGCCACAACCAGATATTCAATTACTTTTCCCTTCTGTAGGGTTCATTCGCCATACTGACTTCCAGATTATGATGTGTTGCTCTCCAAACCCAGCTCTCCAAACTCCACTGCTGTAGAATCCTAGTAATTTTAATTTCATAATCATATTGACTGAGATGGTTAACTTGATTTTGCCTGAAACTTAGATTTCAGGGAAAAAAATTTAGATTAAATATGCACTGATAATTTCACCAATTTGCAAAACTTGGAGATCTCCCAGGAAACACAGAATTAAATGTTTCAATATGGTATCCTAGGGAAAGAAGGCTTTTTCCCAACCTCATAATTAAATCCGAAAGATTCCTACAGCGAACTAAGAGGTTTCTAATGAAGTACTAAGCTGCATTTAGAATTTGAGCAATGAAAGGCTCTTTGTTCTCATTTCAAAAGGTTTCAGAGCTAAACAATTTGGCTCCCCATACAGGCATGTTTTAGACCACCTGCAGACTCTAATCTACGCACATTTATTTGGTACAAACTTTCTTCTACGTCACCTTATTCAGTTTAATTCCAGAGAGGTTTATTGCTAACGTTTAACAGCATTAATAAGAGAACAGCTGTTCTCATGGGGGCTGCCCTGAAAGGACCAGGAGAAAAATTGAGCTTTTGTTACCTCTTCCTTATGAATACACTGCCATGAATGTGTATAACTTTCAGATGGAGTAATCACCTTGAGCAGTAGGTTTCTTCTGTCACTGTCATTCAAATCTGTCCTTCAGCCAATGCTCATCTGTAACTCTTGATTCAAAGGAATAGGTTAATGAGTATATTAACATTTAACAATTTCTCAACAAGCTGATTTGTACTTAACTACAATAAAAACAAAGTGGAAATAGACAAGTAGGTGGCTTTGGTAGAAGAGTAATTTTATAAATGTGCTTTTAAAAATTTACTGTAGGGGTGCCTGGGTGGCTCAGTTGGTTGAGCATCTGACTCTTGATTTTGGGTCGTGATCTTAGAGTCATGAAATTGAGCCCCAATTATCTCTCTCCTGCCACTCCTTCCCTCTCTCTAATAAAAAATCTAATGTAGTAGTATTATTATTTATTCATTTTTATAGAACTAATTCAGATTTCTTTAAATTTAGTGTATGCGTTTGTGTGTCTGTGTGTGTGTACCCTTATCAAGAAACTTTCAAATGAAATAGATGTCAAGTTCCGGAGCCCCATAACCTGCTTGTATGCATGCCCCTCATTCTGCCTAGAATGCTGCCCATACCTTCTTCACCCAGCGCATTTAATTCTTGAAATTTACATCACACCTCAGGTGTCCTGTTCTTTGAAAAAGAATTTTACCTATTCCCTCGCAGATTGAGTCCTAGGTGTTGCCATGGTTTGATGTGTCAGAGAGAAATTGCACTGCACACTTATTAAGAACATCAAGGAAGACTTTATTCAAGATTATTGCAATAACGGAGAGGGATTAAACTACATTGAAACTAAGGCAGGAGAATTTTTTTAAAAAAATATTTTATTTATTTATTCATAAGAGACAGATAAAGAGGCAGAGACATAGGCAGAGGGAGAAGCAGGCTACTCACAGGGAGCCCAATGCGGGACTCGATCCCGGAACCCTGGGATCATGCCCAGAACCAAAGACAGACACTCATCCGCTGAGTCACCCAGGCGTCCCATAAGACAGGAGAATTTTTAAGTACTAGCATGAGCTAGTAAAAAAGTACTGGAAGACCTTGGAGGGAAGTTGGTCTATGTGATTGAGCCACCTGTGTTTGCTAATTGGTACCTATTGAAGTTGGGCACTTATCCTCCCATAAAAACGGGAAGTTAGGGACCCTGTTTTTCTTTCTATGATTTCGTTTCAAAAGAATCACACCCAGGCACTTGAGAAAGATGTTCCTGGGTTGTGAAACTGGGCAGAAGCTGGGAGAAGATTTATCTATATTACAAAGAAGCAGAGAAGGTATTTGTACTTTCAACTTTTATAAAGTAAATGCTATAAGAAAAGGGAAGTCAGAGACCTATAATCTGAAAGAAACCAGTAAAGTTTAGTCAATTTATGGGAAACATTAAGACCATCTTGATCACATGTGTACATCTCTCCTAAAACACAGCATGTGTTTTTCATTTTTTGTCTTCTTTGCTCTCTCCCCAAGAAACTATAAGCTCCTTTATGGCAAGCTCTTGGACTAATTGGTCTTTGTGTCCATACCATCCAGAATATTGCTTGTCAATTAATAGATGGTTAATATAAGTTTGATTGATAGATTTATCTCATAAGTAAAATAATGAATACAGTAAGTTGTTTTTTAAGTTTTTGCTTATAACTCTGCCTGTATCCATTCCCCCTGGCATTTGTTCAACTTAATAATTTTGTTATGTGTCTGTGTGGCTTAAAAGTAATTCATGATAATTTAATGTTCTTTTTTTGAATCTTGTTTTAAAATTGATCTTATCCTGTAAAATGTAAGAAATTTTTGTGGTATAATATAATAAAATTGTTGAAGAAATCACTGGTACTTCCATAAAAACTTTGGTCGATGGTCTCCAAGAGATCTAGTTCCTTTGGCACATCTCGTAGCAAGTGGATTTTTTTCCTGTTATTACCTTTTTTTCTTCTTTTTTCCACCCACATTATACATTGTTAATCATTGCTACTTCATTAAGTAGACCCAGATATCCCTGCTGACCATCCTGGTAACTTGTATTATTAACTCTTTAATGTAGTCTCAATTAGATCAGAATATCCTGTGGACCACTTTTTCACATCATTGTCATTTTTATGACATATCAACACTTTATCACTTAACTTGGAACCATGGCACTAGAAACTAGAGAGAACATGATTTGTCTAGTTAACTCTTACTGAATACTTACTAAAATCTGGAGCTTTGTGAATATACACAGAAAAGGAGCAACAGGTATCATTCCATAGGGAAGTTTAAGTGATGTTGGCCTACATTCTAAATTATTAGCCTGAGTCTAATAATGACCACTCAAGTAAACATCCTAAGAGTTATTATCTGGCTGCAAATAGACCCTCTTCTAAGCTCAATATCAGCTGCCTACTTTACCCCTGCACTTGAAGGTCTCCCAGATATTTCATGTTCAGCATCCCTCTCAAATCTCCTCTCTTAACGTTTCCATCTCAGTACGTCTTAATATCAGCTACTCAGTGGCTCTGGCCATACATCTATAGAGCTTAGGGTTGTTGGGTGAGTTTTTTTTTTCCTTTTTTAAAAAAAATTAGTTTCAGAGGTAGAATTTAGTGATTCATCACTTGCGTGTAACACCCAGTGCTCATTACATCCTGTGCCCTCCTTCATGCCTGTCACCCAGCTATCCCATCCCCCCACCTATCTCCCCTCCAGCAACCTGGCGGTTTTGTTTACTAGAGTTCAGCATCTCTTACAGTTTGCCTCCCTCTGTTTTTATCTTATTTTATTTTTCCTTACCTTCCCCTATATTCATCTGTTTGTTTCTTGAATTCCATGTATGAGTGAAATCATATATTTGTCTTTCTCTAACTGACTTATTTTGCTTAGTATAATACCCTCTAGTTCCATCCACATTGTTTCAAATGGCAAGATTTCATTCATTTTGATGACTGATATTCCATTGTACATATATGTATTACACCTTCTTTATCCATTTATCTGTTGATTGACATCTGGACATTTTCCACATTTTGAATAGTGTTGAAATTCCTGCTATAAACATTGGGGTACATATGCTCCTTTGAATTACGATGTTTGTATTTTTTGGATAAATAATTAGTAGTGCAATTGCTGGGTCATAGGGTACCTCTATTTTTAACTTTTTTCCCCACATCTAATCGATTGCCAAATTGTTGATTAAACTTCACAAGTGTGTCTCAAATTTATCTACTTCTCTTCATTTCTGTTAACTTTGCCCTAGTCCAAGCCACCATCATTATGCTGTATCCTTCTCAGCTGAGTCCTTTTTCTCTCTTTCTGCCACCTTTAAAAGATTTTATAAGACTCAGGGTGACTGCACCTGCTTTTTTATTCTCTCCCCACTGGAGTAAAAGCTCCATGCTTATGTATATCAGTAAATGACCAGAACCTGGCATATTTGATACATATTAGGTGCTTAGAGAATAGGTAAGGAGGTGGAAGACCAAGTAGTGAATTGAATAGTATCAATTCAAATTCTTTAAAATATCCTCTATTTCTTTTGTTGAAATTGATTTTATTATACTTCACCAACCAAGAGATGTGATTCTGTGAAAACTGGCTTTAGTATTTCTGTGTTGAAAACATGAAATGTTTTGGTCACCAAGACAGTGTAATTTATTTACTTATTAATATGCATATTTGTTGAGCTTCACTCTGTATAAGATGTGTACAAGTCTTTGGAAGGCTCCCTAGAAGAAACTGTAGTCTAGTAGAGAGGCTAATGCCTAGCATATGTGAGAACATTATAAGTGCCTAAAGGATGAACGTTATTGAGGACATTGTTTTTGTTACAAGTTACAAGACTCTTATCAAGTGAACATATACAAAAGGGAAAATGATTTGTTCAGGTAAACCTAATGTTGTCTAGTATCTTACTTGTACCTGCCCTTGTCTCTGAGTCTGCTCTTGTCTCTGAGTCACCTGCCTTACATCTGCTTACTTGTCACCTGCTCTTGCCTCTGGGTCATCTACCTGACAGCTTGATCTTCAGTCTAGTTTTCTTCATGAGACTGGAACTATAGCCAGCTATATGTTCCCTTCCTTCCAGATAAATAAACAAGCTAGAGGAGAAAAGATCCCCCATCGCCATTCTCTGACTCATTCTCATTCTGTGTCATTGGGAGAAATCCCAGAGAAGGGTACTAACTGACCAGATTTGGGTCACATATGTACCCACTGACCAACCACTGCAACATGGCTATGTTCTCAGAAGGGGAGGGGTGGGTGTGGGAAATAGTTTGTCAATGTTTTCTGGAACTACATAATTGAAAGAAGGGATGAGAGTTTCCACTAAATGATTTTTGGCTATACAGTTATCAGAAAAAGAGGTAACGATAATGAGAAAAGAAAAAAATAAAAACAATGTATACTCTGAGAAGTATATATGGAGTGAAGTGAAAGTTTAGAAGAAGGTGGGGAAGAGGTTATTTCTTAGAGGAGGAATTCAGTGACATCTGATTGAATCTTAATAAATGGGCATGAGCTTTCAGTGACTAAGAAGAACATTTGAGAAGGAGGGGCAGTACCAGCTTGAAAGTAGCAGAGTTCAGTTTGTATACAGAAAAGAGATGGTGAAGTAGAGACAGAAGCCAGGCCGTAGAAGAAAGAAGACTGCCAAAGTGTGTGTGTGCCAGCTTGTGGGAGAACTTTGAGAGGAGTTTGAAATTAATGACTTGGTCTACGGGAAGTAGAACAATAACACTGAGACCATCTTTAAAGAAATGAGTCTTATAGATTTATGTGAGTTTAATTAGTTGACCAAGTAAAGGAGAAGACACAACAAGAAGTTTTTCCAGTAGTCTAGGTGAACAATCTTGAAGATCTGAATGTATTGCAAATAATACCAAGATGCAAACAGAACTTTGTATTGGGAATTACTGAATATTAAATCCTGTTCACAGTACATCTCAATGGTATATGAACGGTTATTGCCATCTTCCATTTAATTTCCCCACTCTTGAAAACAGCATGTTTATGATAAGCCAAGTGGAATGTATATCTACTTGGTCCTTAGCTCCTATTAATAATGTAAAAAGAAATAACTCAGCACACAAATAAGTGATTTGGTGTTTTCTCAGGAAAGAAAACTTTCAAAAGGAGGAAAATCTACTGCCAAATAACTCAGCACCTCCTGCAGAACCACAAGATGTGGAAGAAAGTCATTGAAGAAGAACAGCGGTTGGCGGGCATAGAGAATCAATCTCTGGACCAGTCCCTCCAGCAGCATTCCTCAGAACAGATCCAGGCCATCAGGGAAGAAGAGGAGGAGAAAGGGAAGCCGAGAGGAGAGGAGATCCCGACCACACAGCAAAACCAGTGACAATGGATACAATGAGCTGTGTTTCCTAACAGAGTGACTTGTCACAGACTCTTTTCAAGCCAGCACAACACTTAGACACAACACTGTAGAAATATGAGAAGATGGGCAAACAGCTATTGCATTTTGGGATTCTTCGCATTTTATGTGTTTATTTTTACAGTGAGGTACATTGTTAAAAACTCTTGCTCGGAGAAGCTTTCACATTTGCAACACCAGCTTCTAAGGATTTTTTTAAGGAAGAAATATATATGTGTGTGTGTATATAAGCTCGCACGTAGATACATGTAAAACATATTCACACATATACACGCACACACACATGCACACTGAAAGCCAGGGTTACTGGCTCCACGATTTAGTAACATTCATATTAAGATATATAGTGGTCACTGTGATATAATAAGTTATAAAGGAAAACAAATCACAAAGGAAATGGGCGGCTTAGCAGGGAAACAGTGCAGTGAATGTAGGTTACCAACTAAGGAGCTTTAGCTCTTAGTACTGATGGATGAAAGTTCCAGAGCATTATTTGAATTTTTATACATCCTGCCAACATCGTGTGTGTGTGTGTGTGTGTGTGTGTGTGTGTGTGTGTGTGTGAGTGAGAGAGAGAGAGAGAGAGAGAAGAGTGGAAGGGTGCTTGTGTGTATGTCTGTGTGTACGTAAAGAGATTTTTATGGTTTTAGTAGTTCATAGAATAGCTGCAGCAGATGACTCAGAACATCTGAACAAGCAGAAGGCAGTTCACTCTGGAGTGTCTGAGAGGCAGCCATTCCAAATTCCTTCCTCCATGTAGCTTCAGGACAGGTCCCTCTGTAGAGGGAGGGTGTTCACAGGCTGGTGAGAGGGCCACGTGATTGGTACTACTGCTAATGCACCACTTGGAGGAGCTCTATCGCCAGCCTTAAACCTGGAAGACAGGCATTTTCCAATCTACTTGCCTAATGAATGTATAGGAGCTGTTTGTGAGTATGTCACTCACCTAAGATCAAATCAGCTTTTCAAGGGGATGACATTCTTTATACATAAACACCTAAGAAGGAGCTGGAGTCAGATCTTTTAATTAGGTTAGAATTCTAAAAAGTTGCCGGCGAAGACCCGGGGATCTCCCATGTCTCAATTTGCTGCAAAATGTGTGGCAGAAAAAGAAAAAAAGAGAGAGAGAAAGAAAAACAGAAACCCACTGTGGAAGGATATATAGCGAGAGATGAAGGGGAAGAATTTCAACCTGGGAGTTTGGTGTTTGTTGACATAGTGAAAGCCTGATTCTTGGCAACTGTTGACCATTGGCTTTGGGTGGCAAAGGTCCCATTGAGCGCCCTGTTGTGGTGTCCCCTTGCTGTGGGGTGGGGTAGCTTCTATCTGCAGTCTGGCCCACTGTCATGTTTCTTTTGGCAGGGAAGATTATAGAGGGATTTTAGGGGACTGGGCCTATTATTGAAAGTCTTTTTTTTTTTTTAATTTGTTTGTTTATCTACACTTGTTTATGCTGTGAGCCAAACCTCTATTTAAAAAGTTGATACTCACTTTCAATATTTTATTTCATATTATTATATTTGTCATGAATAGTTATCTTGATGTAAATATAAAGATTTTTTTTGTTTCTGTAGATAGTAAACTCTTTTTAAAAAAAAAGGAAAAGGGAAACATTTTTATAAAGTTATATTTTAATCACCATTTTTATACATTGTATGTATCTCCAAGCCCAGTTAAGAGAGTGATGAATCATTTGCACGGAGGGCTATGGACAGCCACTTATCTACCTATTCTAATTTAAATAATGATCTGATACAGTTATTTTATTGCCTATTAAATGAGGATGCCACAAAAAATGTTTTTTCACTAGGAACATTTCTTAACTTTTGGGTAACTTTTGGGTCCATGTCTCCCGAAGAGAAAGACTTCCCTAACAATACTGAATTTCTACGATTGGTGTCCATTTTTTGCCAACACTTTTTGGTCATAATTCCTCCTTCAATACTATGTATGGAACTGCTCATCAGTGAAACAATCATAGGTTCTAATTAGACCTTAATGGTGATTTCTAATGTTTATTTCTTCTAAAGTCATAGAAAAGAGTGTTTACATCTTAAAGAGGCCTTTGTTTCTCATAAGTGAAAATTCTTCCCTCCCAAAACAGTGATTTTTATGCTAACCCATAGCATTTTTCTAACAAGGCAAAGATAATACAATAAAAAATAATTGTAAGACAAATTTCCCATTAAGTAGGAAAATATGGAAAGATTCAAATAGATGCAGACTTGACTTAAATAATGAGAATAATTTCATATATTTTGGCTTAACACTAGGTCTTCATTATTCAGGATGTACTGAGTTGTTTTCCATTTTCTTAGTGTTGTCTATGTGTATCATGTTTGCAAAAATTACTGTGGGTCAAATACATTTATTTCCCCAGTGACTTTAACTGTTCTTCTGCCCTTGCAAATAAGAGAGGAGAGGAAAATATTATCCTCACATACCTCTTACATTTAATTACTTAACAAAATGAATCTTTTTCCTTTCTCCAAATGTCATATATATGTACAACACATGTTAAGTCAAGGAAAATATAGGTGTGGGCAAGTAGAATGGCAGTCGAACAGTTGAGAGTCTATAACCATACACCGGCAGCTTCCTCAAAGCTGGAAGGCCCCAAGTAGGGGCCAGCCTGGCTGCCGGAGTAGAGGTCTTAGCAAACTGCCTGGTTTTGTTTATTTTGTTTTAAGTGGTGGTGGCCAAGGCACTCAGAACCTCTTCATTCCAGAATTGTGTTCATCAGTCCAGGCAAATTAACAATTTTTTCTTCAAAAATTAATTGCCAGTATAATTAAAGCTAAAAGTCCATTGCAATAAAGGAATGGACATCAAGTATGAGGCTTTCGTACATGTTCATCACATCCCAAAGGATGCCTAGGGACATAAAAAGATATTTCCCACTGGTGATGTTCTCCCCTGCCTTGGTGACAGCAATATTACTGTGCTCACTCCCAACTCTGGAGCTTATTTATTGCAATTTACTACGTTTTTATATGAGCCTATATATAGGTGCCATTGGATAAACTCAGGTCTTTGAAGTGAAGGAATTTCTAGCCCATTTAGGAAAAAGGATATTTGTATAGACAGCCATAAATCAATGGGAGGAAAATTTGGAATTGATGACCTTGATGCTAGGGGTTACTTTCTGTTAAGGAAAAGTCCAGGTATCCTACAAATATCATCTGCGTTGTTTCCAGCATACTAATAGAATGTCTTTTCAGTTATCCATCTAGGCCAACTTTTAGAATATTGTTTCCTTGGTGAAAAGACCACTTTAGGTTTTTTCTAAGTGATAAAATTGTATTTTTTGTCAATTATATAAGATGTGGTTTTGCTCTCCGTAGAAGATGAAGACAGTAGCTCTGATAGACCTATGTTGGTCTTCATCTAGCAAATGAAGAAATGTCCTCATGTTTAAGAAAATACTCATTTTCTGAAAACAGAATACCCAATTCTCTCTTCCATTTTGATGGAATTCCAGAACAAACCCTCACTGTCACAATCCCAGTAAAACTAAAGAAAAGGGATTGTAGGACATGCAGACTGTTGATATTACATATATGTATTGTGGTTTCCTCATGTCCCCTGCCTCTCTTGATTTGCGGTTTTCCGATGTCCCCTGTCACGTGCCCAGAGAACTTTCTTTGAAGGTAAAAGCTGTGCAAAAGGCATGAGACTCAGGCCTATTCTTTGTTTAAATGGTGGAAAATATAAATTATTTTCTAAATAATAAAGATATGAAAATTATCATTGTAAATAAAGTCTACAGTTTGAAATGACTGCTTTATAAAAGTGAACTATTTGTGTGATGAACAACTCCTGACTAATGAGAAGTGAATAATCAAAAACTCATTTCTATCCTACTCTGGCAGGTATTTTTGGTGCTTCTCTGTCAATATGGGATGTCCATTCTCCTCGCCTTTTAAACTAGTTCTAAAATCAGAATGAAAACCACAGTATGGATCTTCCTATCGTCTCTTCCATCCTAACCCTGTGTCCACTTGAGGCCTTTGCTGGCTTACATGCCACTTTGGAAATAAACTGTCTTTTCAAACTGACAGAAAGTTCCAGTAAAACAGTTTTGTAAACTTTCGTAATCTGGGGTAAATCAAGATTCTCCTTATTCTAGAGTTTATCACCTCCTGCAAGTGCAAAGAAAATATCAATAAAATTTCAAATGCTGATCGCTCAACTCCAGACTATTGAGAGCTAAAATATCTGTATACTTTGAAACCAAATTGAGTTTCTTTCATTTGCCTACCCTCCTGACAAACAACAAAATACTTTATGATCATTGTTCTAGGTCATTCATTTCTCTCATGATTTTTCTGTGCAAAAAAACTGAATTCTGTGAAAGAAAACCTGAATTGGTCTGTGTTTCTAATCTGTTAAACAGAATTCTACATTAAGATCAGGAGGCCAATTAGCCATTTTAGATGAGCATTTCAAAATTAAATTACTCTTAGGACTTCTAATCAGAGCAAATTATGCAAGTTTTAGGTCCTATATGATATGTCAGTTTGTTTCTCTAGAAAATATTTAAATACTGCAAATTTGGATAAATTAATGACTATAGCATTGAGTTAATGAAATTAACAGTGCATTGAATAACTTAAATGGTATTTATCATGTTTAACACTGATGATCCATGGTCAGAGAATAAGTAGAGGTGTTTCAGTCTACATTGTGCACCATGGCTGTCAGGAAATTCGTGTATCTCCAACACATTTCATTTTTTAAAATGAGGCTGCTTTTACCTTACCTAAATATTTGGTGCTTTTGCCTCACCAGAAATGATCTTTATGTTCATACCATGAAATTATTCTAACAGCAGGTTTACAAGTGGTGACAAAACATAACTGGGCATTTTGTTCTTAAATATGTCTAAAGATCCAAAACTGAGCATTAAAGCTTTATTATTTGGTGGAACTCAGTATTCACTGAGTTTGGATCAGATTCAAAAATACTGATCCAGCATAAATTATTTAAGTGCAGAAAGACTAGAAACTACATGGAAATATAGATGGAAAATAAAATTAGTTTTTTGTATATGCTTCAGGTTCTAAAAAGAGGCCAAATGTCCTATCTAAGGGCAGCTTGTTCTTCTCCATATTATACTTCTATGGTTGATTGCCTTGATGGGCATTGGTATTCATCAATTTTTGCTTCCCTGAGGAGTGGTGGAGCACAGAAGAAAAGCCAAGCCTCCTCATTTCTGATAAGAAATCCTGGACATGTCCCTGTTCAGAAAGGTTTCCTCATTGCTTCACATCAATAAGTGGTTGTTTGATCATGCAAATAATTCAATAAAAAATGCTTCAAAGAGAGTCATATTAAATCATCATATGTAAGTACTATCAAGAACATTTGAATTTAATTTTTGAACCAAAGCTGTTGAAAATACTGGTTTTTTAAATTTATTTATTTATTCATGAGAGACAGAGAGAGAGGCAGAAACACAGGCAGAGGGAGAAGCAGGCTCCATGCAGGGAGCCCAACATGGGACTTGATCCCAGGGTCTCCAGGATCATGCCCTGGGCTGAAGGCGGAGCTAAACCGCTGAGCCACCCGGGCTGCCCTATTGTTGTTTTTTTTTCTTAACTAAAACAAAACTCATGAAATGACACTCATGGTATAGCAATACTAAATATATTGATATAATCAGAACCAGCATTGTATAACAGAAAACTGAAAGGGGTATTTAATTCTTTTTCTAATGTATGTCATGCCTCAGGGAGGAAAATGCTTTATGGAGGTCCCAAGAAATATGAATAGATAAAAATAAATTTAGTCCCTATAATTTAATTAGATTAAGTATACAAATTACAGACTTAGTTTTTCTGTTTTTTTTTCCCAAGAAAAAGGAATTTATTATTCAGCAGTTTATTATGGATTAGAGTTGTTTTAAAATAAGTGGTCTATTAATGTAGATTATATTCTTCTGAATTCTAATACAGTTAAAAAGCCAAATACGTATCTTCATTATTAAGTAAAATTAAATCTCATTAATCTTGACTTTCACAGATGAAGCACAGACCAGGCAATAAACCACACTACTACATCTACCAAGACTGATCAAATGGTAGGTTGAAATTTGGAATTCATTAATAGAAAAATAATTAAAAAAAATTAAAACCTTACTGTTTTAACTAAAATTTCAGTATTAGTAAAATTACTTCTTTTAAATGAAACAAATTATAGCCGGAAATTTTTTCTTTTAAATAAAAAAACAAAAACAAATGAAGTCAAACTCACAGGAGAAAAGTGGGGACTTCCCGTCAATATTACTTCTCTAACTCAAAATAGTAAAGCAAAAGTAATCAGAAATTTTCCCCTATAGTAATAAGGAGAAAGAATGACTTTCACCCCAAGTTCTAACTCACACCTGGTTTCATTATTTCATTATGCAGCCTATGGTACTAAATAGCAAAAAAAAAAAAAAAAAGCAGAGCTACAGATTGGAAATGAACAGTGCTTAAAATGTGTAGGATCACCATGAGACACCCTCCATCTTTGTGACAAAGCCAATTTAGTATCAGTTACTCTGGAGTAAAGGGACATAATGGATCCATATTTCAACCCTGACTTGCTATATTACAGTCAGCACTTACACATGCTTTAGAATGTGAATTAGCCCTTGGAGCTTTGAAACTGCTGCTTAAGTACCTTTTGAAGGGAATTTTTTTTTTTATTCTAGTAATTTTACTCTCTATATTATAGCAAAATTTTGGGTGTTTTAATGTGAAATTAAAAGTAATTGTTTAAAGATGCTTTATTTGTATATATAATTTGTTGGTTGTTAGAATTCTCCATCAACTTTCTTTTAAAAATTAACTGATTTTTTTATGGCTCAAATAACTCTTATCACATACTTTGTTTCTGCTAGTTATAAGCATAAACCAGTACTATAGTCTTGCTATCTTTAAATAATAACCACAATATGTCTATATATTACCTGTTAGTGGGGTCTATTGGCTTGACTTTTAGTATGTATTTTTGTTCATTAGGTTTTTTTAAATCACTACTTTTAATGCTCTGTGAAATATTTGCATGGGATTTTTACCGTATTATTTTTGCTTAACTGCTGGTTTTGTTTTGTTTTTGCTTTCTATTTATGAGTGTCAGTTTATTTCTTGACATATTCTCACAGAAGTACACATACCATATTTGTTCCAACAAGGACGATTTGTTAGTTGATGAGCACTGGAAATAAATATTACTGAACCCACCCACCCCCTGATATTTCTTCCCAAAGAGTTTTATCATGTAAATCACAAAATGAAAATTGGTGCTTTTAAATATTCTAAAACTTTCAGTGCAAAATAATAAATATAAGCTTCTCCCTGGCTTTCCATAATGTTATCAGTATATACAACTGAAAAAATTTTAATTTGAATCTAGGCTATTTGAAGTTTGGGTTGATTTGGTTAATTTGATTTGGTTTTCGGTATTAAAATGGGTTTCTTATTCCTGATGGAACAGTTCTGATTGTCATTATTTCTTCCTTTTCCTGACCAAAAAACTCAAAAAGCAAAAAAACTGTCATCAGAAAGTTTAAATTAGCATGTCCCTAATATTTGCCTTTGTAGGGTACTTGCAAACCAGAGTACTAACTTAATTTAGTATTCCTAAAAAGCAATATTTTTAAGAAGTACCAACCAAAGTAACAGTATAGGGGATGTCATTTACACATGACAGGTTCTAGCAAGGTAATTCTTACCACTCTCAACTGAATATGCTTATTATTAACTCTCCAAGTGTATCAACTTTTAGAAACCCAAGAGTAAAGCATTGGAACCTAAGTGATCAATTGCAACTGAAATAAATCTTATCCTTTCACCTGCACCTTGCACTTAATATATGTAGCAATACTTCATATCTTCCTATCATAATTGTTTAAGTGATTTAGTTAATGGTTGATAAATATTTTGTAAAAAGTAAAATCTGTACAGGAAAAAATATTAGATAAATTGTATTTATTTTTATTATTTTTCAGCTTAGACACTATAATGATGCTCTTTTTTTTTGCCAGAATTACTGGAAGTGCCTCTTGATTTTATAGATTTTATATGTATATATATATGTATATATATATGTATATATATACATACATATATAATTACATATATATTATATATAAAATATTATAGTAAATATATACTCAAAATCATTAGAATTGTGTCACAAATCATCAGTGTGAATGTTATTATGTAAAAATAACATGTAATATAAATATAATTCTATGATATTATGTTTGATGTAGTTATTTGTATAATCCAAGTCCTCCATCCAGTTTTAAAGACATCCTTTCCTCTTATTTTCAAATACAGTAGCTTGTGCCTGGATTCTGCATGATGTAGTGAGGCATCCATTGGCCTCCCTATAATTCCTAAGGACTCTTGGGGGCTTCTATTCCCTCCCCTGTCACTGATGAATTCTTAGCTGTGTTAATCATCATCTCTCTGTAGCTAAGCTGTGTTTTTTCTCTAGTCAAATAGTCAACACTATAACCAAGATCCTTAGATTTCTGGTATTCAGTTTCATAGTCCTATAAAATAAACAGTTCTGCTCTTTATCCTAATACTACAATTTATTCTATAAAGATTGTTGAAGCCCAAAACATAGGATATTTGGTTGTAAAGACTCAGAATTATTTTTGTTCAGTGTATTTGCTTTTTTTGTTGTTGTTCTGCGTATTTGAAAGCTTTCAAAAACTTTGAATGATTCAAGACACTCACAGTGTTTTAATTAACTCAAATATATAGTCCTCAGAAACAAAAGCAAAATGTGATTTCTACCCAAAGTTCTTGAGGAATTAATTCTTTAAGCTACACATATAGATTTCCCCATTACTTATTAGACAAAATCCCTAAGCTCCTAAGCTTAGTATATTCATAGGTTTCATTACCCTGGCTCAAAACTATCCCCCACCAAAATAACTAATGATCTATCATTTATATTTCTATGTCTTTGACAAATTATATCAGTGGAGTATTTATACACACTATATACACATATTTTTCTTCCTTTGTGTACACACACCTTCTTCCAACCAGATAGCACAGAGGGGCAAGATTGACAATATCTTGTCCAGGTATGAATCTTATCCCTCACTCAGGGCTTTCCTCTTACAGTGATGCAATGGTCCTCAGTGGAAGAGGCAATCAATATCTGGCTATTCTGTTCTGAACCTTCATCTCCTTCCTGCAATTAGATGCTGTCAGACTTGTCTTAGGTAAGGAAAAGTTAATTTACATAGTACGCTAAGGTGATGATAGGTATCTTCTAATGGATTCTGAGATCTAGGGCAGAGCAAAGGGATGGTCACAGCCACTGCCTGGAATAGAAAACCTCAGGGGCTCCTGGATGACAGAATGGTTGAGTGTCTGCCTTCAGCTCAGGGTGTGATCCTGGCTGGAGTCCTGGGATCGAGTCCCACATCAGGTTCCCTGCATAGAGCCTGCTTCTCCCTCTGCCTCTATCTCTGCCTCTCTCTCTCTCTGTGTATGTCTCTCATGAATAAATAAATAAAACCTTTAAAACAAAAATGAAAACCTCAGAGATCAGTTCAGTGTGTCCAGGGTCAGCTCTACAAATCACCCTATGCCTGCTGATCCATATAAGGTGGAGCATAGGATATAGGTATACCATAACCAATGAAAAGAAAAAGAAAATTACAAAATCTTAGGCTTGTTAGCATAGTTATTTAATCCTGAAGCTACTTCATGTCCTGATCATTCTTTCTGACATCATTGTTGGCTTAAGAAAGTAGCCCAAGGTCCACTTCTGCTAAAGTCTGTCAGATTTGAAGAATTGTCCAGCTGTCCATGTTGTCTGGGATCTTTTGGCCTCCTGGGACTGGTCAGAGCTGGGTGGGTGTACGGGAAGCATATCGCTTCAGAGTGTGTCATTAGCACTCAGGAGGTACAATGACCCCTTGCTCTATTGTCAATTTGCTGACTTTTCCCTCCCAGGTGCCAAAGGTGAATTCATAGAAGGTCTGGTCTTCAGAGACTTCAAAGTAGTTAGCGGTTATGTATTCGTTTTCTATTTCTGCTGTAATAAATTACCACAAACTTGGTGACTTTGAACAATGCAAACTTATTAGCTCACAGCTCAGCCAGTTGGAAGTCCAGATGGACTTGGCTGAACTCTGCTTTTGGTCTCTCACAAGACAGATCAAGTGTTTGCCAGCCTGGGCTCTTCTCTGAAGTCTCTGGCCTCTGGGAACCTCTCTCAGCTTTTTCAGGCCACTTTCTCCCTCCAGGAATTATTTCTTTCACCAGCCATATCTCCAAACGAGCAATGCCACATGATCCCTCCTTACACTTTAAGACTTTCTCACTTCTGCAGCATCCTTTCTCTCTCCAGCTAGAGAAGAGTTTCTGCTTTTAAGGGTTCATATAATTGTATTGGGCACAAATAATCCAAGATTATCTCCCTACTTTAAGATCTTGAATTAAATTTGAAAGTCTCTTTTGCCTTGTAACTTAACATACTTAAAATATTCTGAGGATGATGGGGTGGACATCTTTGAGGGTTATAATTCTGTCTTCTACAAATCATGAATAGGATAGAGGAACACAGTGAAAATAAAGAAGGCATATGGACCACATTTTTCTACATAATGGAAGCTCATGGCTACAGTGAAATTGAGAGGAAGGTATAGAGATTTCCCATATACCTCCAGCTCTCATAGACTCAGGCTCCCCCATTATTGATATCCCTATCAGAATAGTATAGTTATTACTATTTATTAACTATTTATGAACACATAAATCACTGAAGCCCATTATTTACCTTAGAGTTTACTCTTGATGGAGTACATTCTAAGGATTTTAAAAAATGTATAATGACATATATCATAATGGTATCATACAGGGTATTTTCACTGCCTTAAAAATCCTTTGTGCTCTGCTTATTCAACATCCCTAGCCCTAATGTTTGACCACCACTGATCACCAACTATCTCCATTGTTTTATCTTTTCCAGAGTATCCTAGTGTGGAATCATGCAGTATGTAGCCTTTTCAAATTGGCTTCTCTCACTACATAATTACATTTAAAGTTCTTCCATGTCGGGGTGCTTGGATGGTGTAGTTGGTTAAGCCTCCAACTATTGATGTCAGCTCAGGTCATGATCGCAAGGTATTGGAATCAAACCCTGCATTGGGCTCTATGCTCAGTGAGGAGTCAGCTTGAGACTCTCTTTCCCCCTCCCTTTTCCCCTCCCACTCCTGCTCTCTCTCTCTCTCTCTCTCTCTCTCTCTCTCAGTCTCTTTCTCTCTCTCTCTCTCTCAAGTAAATAAGTCTTTAAAAAACAATAAAGTTCCTTTATGTCTTTATGTCTCATGAAACATAAAGAGAAATGAGAAAGCTCATTTCTTTTTAGTATAGAAGTATATTCCACTGTTTGGGTGGACTACAGTTTATTTATTTACCTACCAAAGGACATTGTGATTGCTTCCAAGTTGCAGCATTTTTTAATAAAGCTGCTATAAACATTTGTGTTTAGGTTTTTGAGTAGACATAAGTTTTCAACTCCTTTGGGTAAATACCAAGTAGTGTGATTGCTGGACCATTTGGGAAGAATATGCTTAGTTCTATAAGAAACCATGAAATGCTCTTCCAAAGTATATGTACCATTTGGCATCCCACTAGCAATGAGTGAGAGTCCCTGTTGCCTCATATCCTTGCCAGCATTTGCTGGTGTTGGAGTTCTGGAATCTGGCCATACTAATAGGTATGTATTGGTATCCTACTGCCATTTTAACTTGCATTTCCCTGATGACTAACGATGTGGAGCATGTTTTCATGTGCTTATTTGACATCTGTATATCTTCTTTGCTGAGGTGTCTGTTAAGATCTTTGGCTTCTCTTACTTGGACCCATTTCCTTTTTTCTTCCACTTTTTGGTTGGAAAAAAAAAAAAGATTAGTTGTTTGTCCCAGTGAAATTCTCCATTTTGGATTTTGTTGATTGCACCTATATAGTTTCATTTAACATGTTCTTCTCTTCCCTGCATTTCTTAAGAACTAATATTTAGTTCTAAACTGAGGCTTGATAAACATCTGTTTTGGGACACCTGGGTGGCTCAGCAGCTGAGCATCTGCCTTTGACTCAGGGTGTGATCCTGGTCCAGGGATCAGGTCCTTGCATGGAGCCTGCTTCTCCCTCTGCCTATGTCTCTGCCTCTCTCTGTGTGTCTCATGAATAAATAAGTAAAATCTTAAAAATATTTTTAAAAAAGATCTGTTTGGAACTAGAGGAGACTATCATTTCAGAGGTGATATTTCAAATTTCTACCTTCAAGATGTTCAAAATGGGGACACCTGGGTGGCTCAGTGATTAAGTGCCTGCCTTTGGTCCATGGTGTGATCCTGTAGTCTCAGGATTGGATCGAGTCCCACATTAGGCTCCCTGCATGGAGCCTGTGTCTCTCTCTGCCTGTGTTTCTCCCTCTCTCTCTGTTTCTCATGAATAAATAAATAAAAATTAAAAAAAATAGATGTTCAAAATGGCTGATTCTTTTTTGTGATGTTATTGATCATTGATGACCATTACTTAGATGCATTAATTAATTAGGGGTTTGAAAATTACAATATTCTAATTCTCTCATCCTTTTCTTGTTCATTATTTGGAATACTAGAAGAAAAATTTGTCTTTACATTTTAATAATTCTAATTAATAGGAAAAGCAGGATAAATGTAATTTTTCCCCCACATACCAGTTTTAAATGAATTGAAGTGGTTCCTTAGAGGCCTCCAAAGTTGACCGAATGCTTTTTATGTAGTCTTAATATGAATACATGAATTTAAACATTCTGTATATTTCAACTGTTACAGTTATTGATACTGAAATTTTCCTACATTTAACTAGCAGAAATTTGTTCAAATTGGCCTGAGATTTTGGGCACAATCTGGTATTCAAAGCTTCCTTGCTTTTTGGTATGAAAAGATATTTTAGGCCCATCTTATATTCTCAGACCTGGTAAGAGTCACATATCATGAAGCCATAATTCGTCTTTTTATAGTGTTTGTACATCCCAATTCAGCACTAGTCATACCTCTTGCTACTGATTGATCATTGTTTCAATACCTTTCCAGGGCAGAGAGTGATGGTATGTATTATTCAGACTGAAAACTCCTACAAAATTTTTCTTAACCTCATTCATCTTTTTTTTTTTTTTTTTTCATTTAACCTCATTCATCTTAAATTATAAGTGACACTTTAGCAATGAACCTAGATGAGGTCATAAGGGAGTAAGTGTAGATAGAGCAAAAAGCAAAAAAGATATTCCAGGGAATGAACCGTGGAGTGCTGTGGCAATGAATATTAACAGAAAATGACCACTGAGCCAGGAGGAAAATTATGGGAGTGTGGGGTTCTAAAAACTGCGTAAAAAAAAAATGTATCAAAGAGAAGGGCACAATCAATGGTATACAATGCTGCTAATAGATCAATCAAAATGAAACCCGGAAATAGGTCACTGGATTTATTAATGTGGAGCTCTTTGTTGTTATTGGTGAAAGTAATTGTGGTGAAGTGGTGGAGGCAAAAAGCTACAGCTGGTAGGACAAGAATTAGAGAAGAGGAATTTTAGCTAAGGTATATAGACGAAAGTGTGGTCTTAGAAACATAGACCATACATCCATAGAACTAGAAGTGAATATAAAATAATATGAATATACATGCAGGTGGAGGTTAAATGTGGTGAGGGCAGAGTACAATATTTCTCTCCTGGTTTTTAAAATTTCATCAGTGAGTTCCTTAAGCAAGGTCATCAGCTGATAATGAAAGTTGAGGGAAAAAAGAAGTTTGAGTGAAGGCATTCAGAAGAAAGGGAAAGTGATTATTAGGTTATTAAAAGATATGTTTAACCATGCCTCTAAGACCCAATGAGGTCATAAGTTTAAGATGAGCCCTGAGGGCATGTTAGTGAGTTTTTCTCCAACTATTTAAAACAGTGTGGATGTAAACACAGAGTAGACAGGAAGTTGAATTCAACCCAACTATTGTTTGCCAAGGAAGAACAACAAATTGACCAATGGACAAAGGAAGGGAAGCCCTATGGAAGTGAGTGATTAAAACAGTTGCATGAAACTCAACTCAGGTAAGGAGGGAAATGACAATTTGAATGTTAGGTGTTATATTGTGTTCCTCCCCCCACCCCCAAAAAACCCCATATATTCCGATCCTAACCCCCTATATCAGTGAACATGATCTTATTAGAATCTTTGCAGATGTGATCAAGTTAAGATGAGGTCCCTGGAATGGGTCTTAATTCACAATGACTGGTGTCCTTTAAGAACAGGAGAAGACAGAGACACACAAGAAAAGATGGTCATGCGACAACAAAGAGATTGAAGTGATAAATCAACAAACAAAGCAATGCCAGCAATTGTCAGCAAGCACTGAAGGTAGAAGAAGGATCTCCCTCTTTAGGTTTCAGAGTGAGCATGGCTCTGCTGGTGAACTTCTAGCCTCCAGAACTGAGGTAATACTGTTCTGCTCTTTTAAGCCACCCACATTGTGGTACTTTGTTATTGCAGCCCTAGGAAACTCCTTCATTTATGGTTAATTTCACACCACAGTGGTAGAGTTGAGTGGTTTTGGTAGAGATTATATGGCCCGCAAAACCTAAAATATTTACTATTTGACCCTTTGCAGGAAAAGTTTGCTGACCCTTGGTCTACGATATGGAAGTAAGGCACGGCCCACTGCAAGACTATACATGAGAAGCTCTGAATATTATGTGAAATAAGTATTATGTACATTCAAAACTGTAACGTTAACTGTGGACTCAAGAGCTCAGAAAAGGAATCATGTTAGAGAATGAACTTGAGCAAATTGGGGATAGGCCAAATTATACTCTCAAGGGAAAACTGCATTTCTTGGTGAGGAAAAAATCCGCGTTTTGTGCTTTAGGATAGTTAACACTGTTTCCCCAAATGCACCAATGGTCACCTGTTAGACGCCTTGAAAAGTATAAGACCTATTGCAATGCTTGCTCACTAGCAAGGGCTGGTTTGATTGGTAAAATAAAATATTTGGTGTTTCAGAGTCTGAATGCTCCATTCTTCATTGTAAGATTTATCATTTTCTTTATTTTCCTTGTATCCCTTTTCTTCCCTTTGGTAGTAAAATGTCCTAATAATCATATTTGATTTTTGGTTAATGATCCTTACCATTGCATGAACTGAAATTATTCATATAATATGATAGCTTCCAGTCATTTAGTGCTTTGTTATTTGAAACATACTTTTGAATACATCATATCATTTAAATCCTTAAAAGAACCCTATGGATCTGTTTTGGTTTTAATAAAAATTCTGCTTTATGGCAGAGGAAGTTGAGATTCAATAAAGTTTAGTGACCAGGCCAGAGCCACAGGCGTTTCAGTATATGGTGGATCTTGGATAATACTGGTAGCAAATTCATTTATTACTATAAACCAAATGCAAGCTAATACTGCTCAAAATCTCCTAAAATGGTACTCTTGGAAAAAGAATTTATTATAATTGTAGAATTTTTCAGTGCAAGGAGTTCTCTCTCCTTGGAATTTAGATAGAATAAACAATTGGATGCCAAAAATTCAGTGTTTTTCTTTTTTTCTATTAGAACCTTAAAAATTGAATACGAGCAACTGATTATGTGTCTGAGAATTAACTCTTTCTAGAGAGAACTCTGCAGAGCCTTCTTCATCCTGACCTAGTATGTGGTCCCTAAGACTCTAGAATCCCAATGGGAAAAGAAATCATGCAGAGATTTAACCTCCGAGCCTTTTTTTTTTCTTTTTAACAGAAGGATCTCAGTGATGTCCTCAAGGAGAGGCTGGCTTAAAAACTTCTTGGAGAGAGAAGGAGGGATCTTTGTTACAAACTTCCGCCCCTCCTCCTGCCCTTGTTCCCTTCCCCTCTGCCCCCTGCAGAGTTGTGTTTCTGGGAATCAGCAAGTAAGATCACAAGTGGTCTTTTCTCTTTTCACTCTCTCTCATACAGAAAGCTTTATCACGTGTGGCCTTAAACTTGCAGCAAATTGCAAAGAAATGGCTCAAAAGCTTCAGCTCTTTCTGTGCCCTGGGAGCTGAGATGCACGTCAGTGGCTTTGCCAGCGTGGCCTGTTCTCTGCAGACTGCCAGAGAAAAGAGGCCAGGAGGAAAGAGGAAAGAGTCGAAATTGCCCAGGGGTGAGACCATGCCCTTCATCTTTTCTTTCCCCTAATTTGCTCTGTCTGTGTCCATCCAGGCTCTCCCCACCTGGCAAAACTGCTCAGAGCTGCTGTAGAATTTACCCCAGTTTCCTCTTTCAGTCTCTGGAGTGGGGTCCAGCCTCTCGCTGAGCACATTGAGAGGAATTGACTGTCTCTGATCTCCACCTCAGGTAAGATTTAGTTCTCTGCTTTCCGGTTTTGTGACCGTCACATCAGATTCTCATAGGAGAGAGGCTCATCCACCCTCCCATTCTGCACTACATGTGTCTTAGCCACACACACCATCAGCGCTGTTGGAGACCTTGTTAGATTCTTAGAAATAGCAAAGGACACTAGTTAAAATCAAGTCAACTCAGATCTGGGTTCAAATTTTGACTCTGATACTTATTAGGTAGTTCTGGACAAGTCACTTAACTGTTCTGAGTTGTATCATTTTCTATAAAGTGGGAATTCTGATGCTAACCTTGTTGAGTTGTTTTAAGGATTAGCAAAAAGTATATAATTCACCTGGCACATAAGTAGTACTTCTTAAGTCTGAATCTGATACAGTTACTTGTATTGGAGGGAAGAGATCAGCTTTCTTAACACAAACTCCTGGTTAGTAAGTACCATGAAATTACTTGGTGCCCAGAAGACAAGCTAGTCTGGAGGTTTTCCTTGTGTGGGATGACTAAGAGGAGAGAGTCATGGGGTGGCTGCTTTCTGTCTTTGTGGTTTGACCATGGATGGAATTGATGTCTCAGGATCAGGGCACAGAGGTTCAGTGCATTCAATTACAACCTTCCTAGGCTGTCTGTATCCTTTAAAGACTGGAAGATTGATTTGCAATCCCATATGAACAGAGAGATCTTTTTTTTTTTAAGTGAAATAGAGAAAAACTGGTGGGCTTATTTTTCTTTGGCCTCCAGAATACGATAGATTGCAACCCAGGCTGCTGGATGAAAACTTTGCCCTAACTCTTTTCCTGGCGGAATCTGTTGAAGTGGTGGGAGAACAATTAAGGATTTGCCAAATGCAAATCCTTCTAAATAATTGTGTGCTCCTGCTCTACTTCTGCAACTGTGAATGAATGGAGAGGGAGAGAGAATCTGGAGGATATTTCCATTCAGGTTCTTGAGCTTTCCTTCCCCTTTTTTCACTGAGGGATGAAAAGCTCAATGCTCATAAACATAGTCTTCTTGAAACATATTCTACTTGAGATAATATGAAAATTAGCCATCAAGATGAAATTATATTTTCAGTAAAAATATGCAGTGTCACTGTTTTAAGCCAAATATTATTTTGCCCTAACACACCATCTAGGATGACGATGGTTCTCTTGTTTTTGTTATTACTTCTAGATTCTAGAGTGATTTTTGTGTCAACACTTCCAAGTATAAGAAGACAATATGTCTTTGAGTCTCAAGTTTTTAATATTGTTTTAAACATGATTGTTTTTCTCTTTAGCATTAGCATTCTGGATGTCTCCCTTTAAATCTTTTAAAGATACATTTAGTGTAGTAATAGTATATTTAATTATTAAGTAATGAATTTGAATGTTCTTGTCCACTTGCTTTATTATGATTGGCCAGAAATAATATAGTGAACCCCTGAAGCAATAGGCCAATTTGAGTTATATGTAAATTTTTTCTAGTATTTATTACTTGCTTGGTGATACTTTTATACTTTTAATATTTAAAATATTTTTATATGTTCACTATAGAAAAATTAGAAAATACAAAGTATTTTTGAAAAAATTATCTACATTATCACCAACCAGCATTAATGTATTAACCTTTTCTTTAAAGACTTTCTGAAACTTTGTTTCTATGTTTCTATATCTGAAAGTGTGTGCTTCTTTTGTAAAATAGACTATTATATATAGTGGTTTTTACCATGGATTTTAGAATCAACTCTATAATAAAAATATACTATATAACTATATTTACTTCTTTACACTAAATTCTAACGGATTCAAAAGATATCATTGCATGAATAGACCATAAGTTGTTGGACATTTAGTTCATTTACTTGTTTTGACTTTTTATTATTATGTATTATAATAAGCAGTGGATCTCTAGCAGTTTAATTTAAGGTACTCGGTAGTCTTTTAGTGAGAAACCTATTTAACATTGCTTAACCTAGTGTTTCTTGAGCGCTCTTTTCATTGTTTTGACAAAACATTGTTCTGGACAGCTAGTTTCAGTGACTCAGTGAATATACAAAGTTGGCCATTGGTATCAGATAGATGGTAAAGAAGAATTTCTATGTCCTTTGTTTCTTAATTTTTTTTAAAATCAAGAATGGATATTGGATTTTATAACCTGATGTTTTATAACTACTGAGAGTTTAATATTTTTTATTTTGAATTCTTTTTTTCCCAGCTTTACTGAGATGATTGACAAATAAAAATTGTATAACTCGTGGTATACAATGTGATGATTTTGTTTTGATATACCTACAAAACATGTTGAATTTTTAATGTGATTATTTAGGCAAATAAAGCTCCTAGTACTAATTGTTACATTTTAAACTAGATCTTAATTAAAGAGTATAAATTCATTTGGATTTGCTAGTATTTTATTTAAAATTTTAGCATCTCTAAATTTCATCTGAAGTGGGTTTTTTTTGTACTATCTGAAGGAGATTTTTTTTGTTATCAAAATAATTATGACTTCTTAAAATGAATAAAGATTTTTACCATCTGTTTCAGTTACCTACTATTTTCTCCTTGAAGGATACCCCTTTATAACAGGAGTGTTACATCATCTATCCTTAATACTTTTGTTTAGGGTATAGTTTTAGTTATTTTTGTTAATGTCTTTGTGGCTGTTTTTCTCTTCTAGTTTGTATTAATACAGGTAATTAATATTTGCCAGAAAATTATTATTTGCAAGACTTTAAAGTTATTTATTTTGTACATAATTTTTATGTTTTATACTTTTAAACATGTATGTTTAGAGCTCACTAATATTATATTCTTGTGTCTTTGTCTTTTAATCTTGCTTACCATTTTCTGTTATTTGTTTACTTTAGTTCTTTCATTTTTAACTTTTTTCTGTTTCACTCAACTTTGCCCATTTTTTCAGTTAAGTTTATGCATCAGATAACCTAAAAATGTATATTTTTTAAGCAGACCCTTGTTGTGCCCTTCTCAACTCATTTGCCAGTCCCTGGAGGAATCCTCTCCACTTTTAATTGTTCAGGTCTTTCTTTTGATATTTCATTCCGTATTTCAAAATAAATTCCTGATTTTCCAGTTTTGAGAAATTACCTATGAATTCAAACAGTGAAGGATGAGATTTAGTAAACACAGAATAAGAATTACATAAAGTCAATGTAATAGACACATAGGCAGAATAAGCCTAATTTTGTACCATAGTACATTAAATTTTACTTGTAATTTTATTCCTCTGATGAAAATATAGAAGCTTCTATTAACATGCAAAAACATCATCTGATAAACCTTAAGATGATCCAGAAGTTACTTTGTTTTCTTATTTCTTCACTTACATTACTTTTTTCAGGCAGGCATTGAGCCATGCAAAATCCTAAAGAAGTAGGGCATGGGACATGTAAATACTGATATAAATAGAAGAACATTAGATTAGAGAAAATAGATTCAGAGTATGTGGACCTGCCCAGGGCTTGGTAAGGATTAGCAGATAGGAAATTAAACATAGGAAGGGAGGCCATCTTTCTTACTTAAGGCAAGCTAAAGTAATTTTTGCCTGAATTAAATGTAAGCCTGAAGCACAAATGGTGCTGCTCCCTTATCTGTCCAACTAAAATGATACTTAAACCGGTCCTCTTCTTTTTTTTTTTTGCCATATTTTATACCTTTCTTTGCTGCAGACCTATAGGAATTATAGTGTGCTACAACAGGCATCAATCTTTTCTACCCATTCTGTTAAGATAGATTTGAAGGCTTTAATGACTTATTTGAATCAATATACAAATGGTTGAATTCCTCTTCCTTTCCTGCTTGCTTCTACTTTAAGCTGGCAGGACCACAAAGTTAGCAAAATTCTGCCTTGTTATTTATTCCAAAGGCAACATTTAAATTTATTCTTTGCCATAATGAGGCTTAAACTGGAGGGATTGAGAAAGAATGTTGGCTAGAGAGTCCCAATAGCTGGATTATTTAATCAAATACACTGGTCAATTTTAATTGAAAAACTTTGCCAACTTACTGTGGTAAAATAAGGTAGCTTCACATCAAATCATGTCTCCAGAATTGTGATCTACTGTGAAATAAAAACATTATTTAATAAATGGTAAATTCAAAATAATTTTTATTTTATTTTTTCATTTTTTTGCTTTTACAATCAACTTTGACAGGATCAAAGTCAAGGAATATTTTCATAATGGACACTTCATCCAAAGAAAATATCCAGTTATTCTGCAAAAGTTCAGTGCAACCTGTTAGGCGACCTTCCTTTAAAACAGAATATTCTTCCTCAAAGGAGAAGCAACAGTGCTGTGGTGAACTGAAGGTAACAAAAAATTAAATGGTAAACAAGCAACCATAAGTAAGGAACTAAAGAGTAACAGAATTAAATGAGGGGGAAAAAAAGAGTTAGGTGGAGGCTATCTTGTTGACTCTCCATCCAGATGTGTGCTACATAATTTCATAATTCATATTTCTGTATAATTACACATTTTCCATATGTAGCTGAAGCAAGAATTTTTTCTCCTTTTTGAAAAGTGAATTTAGGGGTGTCTGGGTGGCTCAGTTGGTTAAGAGGCTGCCTTCAGCTCAGGTCATGATCCCAGGTCCTGGGGTCCAGCCTAGTGCTGAGATCTCTGCTCAGCAGGGAGCCTGCTTCTCCCTCTACCTCTGCTGCTCCCCCTGTTTGTGCTCTTTCTCCCTCTGTCGAATAAATAAATAAAATATGAATGAATGAATAAATGAATGAATGAGTGAATAGTAAACTTAGATGCAATTTATTAAAACCACACTTTACCAGGCAGTGAAAGCAATCTCTCCCTACCATGTAGGTTAAATTAGTAAATATTACTTTCTGGGCTCATGTGAATGCCCCTCCCAAACTGAAACAGGAAAGAGAAGAAACTAACATTTATTCACTTTCTACTATGTACCAGAAATTATGCTAAGTATAGTTATAACATTTAATCTATGAAAAGATCATATTATTCCCATTTTATAAAATGAAAATTTTGACTTTCCTTGCCACATAGTAAGCGGCAGGCGTGCTCTTTAAATGGTGCTCAATGTGACTCCCAAATTCCTGTTCTTTCTTTGTACCAAACATTCACTCAGCAAATATATGTGTTTTTTCATAGAAATGCCAACCTCCTCTATGGATACTCCATCACATACTCAGGTCTAGCAAAATACATAAGCCACTATTACAAAAGCATTCATTTGATTATGAATTTAACTTGAATATGAACTTAAACACAAGGACAGTAGTTGTACCTTTTTGGTCCATTGTGTACCCTGCCGGTGCATGCATCACACCAGTGAAACACACAGTCCTGAGTAGTAGACTTGTAGTAAGATGTTAAATGTTTGAATTACAGTTCTTTTTTCCCCCTTACCTGTGAATGGTTCCTTCCACTCTTTGCTTTGCCAAACAGTGGATCTTCCTTCCAAAGCCAAGACTCCTTCAAATGTCCTTTGGGGGAAGGGAAGGAGGGGAAAGGGCAGAGTTCAACATCCGTTCTGAATGAAATCTGCTTCAGAATTTGTATTTTTAGCAATCTGAGCTTGAGGCTGAATGAAGCTGGTACTCATGCTTGAGAGAACTCTTCAGTGGTAACAAGCTTGTTGCCTTGTTTTGGGTTTGCATTTTTGTCTTTATTTAGTTACGTTTCAATTTGTGTGTCAAGCTCGAATCAGACTAAGTGTGACTTGTCATATTTTCCAGGTATTTTTGGGTGCCTTGTCTTTCGTTTACTTTGCCAAAGCATTGGCAGAAGGCTATCTGAAGAGCACCATCACTCAGATAGAGAGAAGGTTTGATATCCCTTCTTCACTGGTGGGAGTTATTGATGGTAGTTTTGAAATTGGTAGGTATTGCAGATGCCTGGTTTTACTTTTACATACAAGGTCTTCTAGGTGTGACTATAGACATCCTTAATGCATTCTCTTGTCTGCTAGGATCAGACTCTATCTGTAAATTCTTGTTGAGACAGAATTTGCTAGGACCCGATGTTACAGTAGAGAGAATTTTTTTCTCTCCAAGCAAGCAACAATAAATGTCCTGCCCCAGGTGTTCACTACCATATAAGTCACACAATTCAGAGTTTCCAGTGAGAGTGAGAGACTTTCCTGGAGGAGAGGGTGAGATGCTATTGGGACTTTAAGTTAAAAGTATTTGGGAAGTATTTTTACAGAAGAGTTATATTTCCCAAAAGCCCTGTGATTCAAAATTTGAAAGAATTCAAGAGGGCTCTATAAAAATTTATTGTAATGATTTAAGAAATGAAACCATAAAAGGGGTTTCTGCCCAGAGGTCTAGAAAGAAGAGAAAGAAATCCTATTGATTAGAACAGTAGAACAAGGCAGCCAAGAAAAATTCTATTCTCACGTGTCTTTGGGTAGCAGTTGACTAGAGACTTCCTTATGGCACTAGAAAAGACCAAGTGATTTTAGTTACTGTTTTGGAAGTACTTTAAAGAGTGTAATCCCAAGTAGAGCTTCCTGAGTTGATAAACTCAAGGCTTTAATTCTTTGTTGAAGTCAACAGAATGGTAGTCTCTGGGGTCCTTATTACCTGTTGGGTATTTGTTGACTCAAATACATGCTTTACTATATATAGTAAAATATGGAGCTTACTAATGGCTCCAGATTCAGCTCACTTAAACTTTCAGAAAAGTGAAGAAATATTTTTCCATTCTGCAACAGTGACTTTTTTAAGTTCACACTATATATTTTAGTTCCTACCCTGAATATTACAGAAAGAATAAATAGGAAACTTTTACCTTTAGGGTTTTCTTTCCAAATCCATCTTTCATCATCCTGCCAAATGGGATTGCTTAGCTCAGTGCTAATCAAATATTAATGTACATGCCAATAACTAGGCAATCTAGTAAAAATGTACGTGCTGATTCTGTAGGAAGGAGAATAAGACTGCTTTTCTAATAGGCTCTCATATGATGTGATGCTGTTAAGTCAAGGGGCCATACTTTATGTAGCAAGTTTCTATGACATCTGATCAGATCACTTCCTTGTGTAAATTACCTAGATAGTTTATATATTCCTTGATACCTGTCCTATCTACTGCTCTTAACTGAATGAAGGGCCATGGGGAGTCAAGGTAAGGATGACACGCTGAATCACAGGAAGACATCAGTATGAAGAGGCAGCTGTTACAGATTGAAAGAATAAATCACACAGGAAGAAGAAATGAACAGATAGAAAATTATATATCAAGTGACACTTCAATTATTGCTCACTCTAGATTATAGTAAAAACATTTTGGAGCTGAAGAGACTTACAATATGGTCCAAACTTTTTCTGGGGCCCCCAGGTCCTGATGCAACTTGAGAAAGTCTACATTTGATAGTACTAGTGTTTCACAAGAAGTGACAAAAGATCCTGAGAATAAATTCATATCAATTCCTCCATACCATTCTAAGGATGAAAGTTATTTATCGAATTAGATAACAATGAAATGTCTTAAAAGCATCTCAACTTCTACTTCAAACCTTTAACTCAAACATCACTAGGTTTGCTTTAGTCATTTGCAATCCGTAGCTTTTCCAAAATGTAGGTTTCCTGACCATAATTTTAATCTACTCCTTTTGCCTCTCCCCATGTTCCTTCCTTCAAGAGTTCTGGACCTACTACCACCTTTGTTTCTAGCTCTCATTTCTTATTTTTTTTGCGAAACAATTTATCCTTTGACATCAATTGGCATTATTACCTCATATCTACATGCTGGACACTCAGTTTTTTCCCAAATATTTTTTCATAACAAGGTCTTTCTCCAACAACAACAGAGCTGTCAAGAAAATAAAATGTTTTCTATATCATGACCTCCTAATATTTCCAGATATTCTCTTTCAAATATTTTCCCATGTAGTCTTATATTTAAAAGTTTTGCTTTTCACATTTTAGTGTTTAATCAACTTCATATAGATTGTATAAAAGCTTTGTTTTTTAGAGTAGTTTTGGGTTCACAGCAAAATTAAATGGAAGTTACAAAGATTTTTCATATACACCCTACTCCCACATATGCAAAGCCTCCCTCATTATCAATATCCCCCATTGGAGTAGGACATTTGTTACAGCTGATGGACCTACAATATCATTATTGTTATACAGAGTCCATAGTTAATATTAAGGCTCCCTCTTTGTGTAGTACATTCTATGGGACTCAACAAATATATAATGGTATGTATCCACTATTATAGTATCATGCAAACTACTTTCACTGCCCTAAAAATTCCTCTTCTCTGCCTAGTCATCCAACCTTTCCCCTACCCCTGGCATCCACTGATGTTTTGACTATCTCTATAGTTTTACCTTTTCCAAAATGTCGTGTAGTTGGAATCATACAGTGTGTAGCCTTTTCAGACTGGCTTCTTTCACTTAGTAATATGCACTTAGGGTTCCTCCATGCCTTTTCATAGCTGGATAGCTCATTTCTTTTTAGTGCCAGATAATAATCCATGTTCTAGCTAGGCCTTAGTTTACTTATCCATTCATCTACAAAAGGACATCTTGATTGTTTCAAAGTGTTGGCAATTATGAATAAGGCTGCTATAAACATCCCCTTTTATGTTTTTGTGTGAACATGTTTTAATTTTCAGCTCATCTGGGCAAATACCAAGGAGCATACCTGCTGAATCATATGGGAAAAATATGTATAGTTTTGTAAGAAACTGCCAAATTTTTTCCCAAAGTGTTTGTACCATTTTGCATTCTCATGAGCAATGAACAAGAGTTGGTTTTGGTCCATGCTCCAACCAATGTTTAGCATTTTGGATTTTGGCAATTCTAATAAGTATGTAGTGGTATCTCATTGTCATTTCAATTTGCAGTTCCCTCACGCTGTATGATGAATATCTTTTTATATCCTTATTTGCCACCTCTATATCATTTCTGGTGACCTATCTGTTAAGTTATTTGGCCTATTTTTAAGTCTCATTGCTTGGGTTCTTATTGTTGAGTTTTAAGTGTTCTTTGTATATTTTTGATAACAGTCCTTTATATGATATGACTTTTGCAAATATTTTTTCTCAGTCTGTGGCTTTCTTTTCATTCTTTTGACATTATCTATCATAGAGAAGAAATTTTTAATTTTAATGAAGTCCAGCTCATCCTTTTTTTTTGTCATGGATTATCCTTTCAGTGTTGCATCTAAAAAGTCATCACCAAACCTAAGGTCATTTAAGTTTTCTCCTAAGTTGTCTTCTAGAAGTGTTATAATTTTACATTTAAGTATGTGATCTCTTTTACCTGTACTTTTGTGACGAGTGTGAGGTCTGTGTCTAAAATCATTTTTTTTAATGTGGATGTCCAGTTGTTCCAGCACCATTTGTTGAAAAGATTATATTTGCTCTATCTTACTACATTTGCTCCTTCATCAAAGATCAATTAATTATATTTATGTACTTCTGTTTCTGGGCTATATATTTTATTCCATTGATCTATTTGTCTATTCTTTCACCACTGTTACACTGTTGATTAATGTGGCTTTACAGTATGTCTTAAAGTTAATCCTTTTACTTTGTTCAATCCTTTTACTTTGTTCTTCAATATTATGTTGGCTATTATGAGTCTTTTACCTCTCCACTTTGTCATCTTAGAAATCACTTTGTCTATAAAATAACTTCCTATGATTTTGACTGAGATTGCATTGAATTCATAGATCAAGTTGAGTAGAACTGAAATCTTGACAATAATGAGCCATCCTATCCATGAACATGGAGTGTCTCTCCATTTATTTAGTTCTTTGATTTCTTTCATCAGAGTTTTATAGTTTTCCTCATGTAGATCTTATACATATTTTAGTAGATTTATATCTAAGTATTTCATTTTGGGAGTTGATAAAGTAAATGATTTTTCAATTCCATTTGTTCATTGCTGGCATGTAGAAAAGCAGTTGACTTTTGTATATTAACCTTGCATCTTGCAACCCTACTACAAAAAACGTTTATTAGTTTCAAGAGTTCCTTTGTCAGTTCTTATGGATTTTCTGCATAGATGATCATATATTCTGGGAGCAAAGACAGTTTTATTTTTTCCTTCCCAGTCTGTTCTCTTTCCCTTTACTTGTTTTTCCTTTCCTATTTTCTTATCCTACCATATTGAGTAGGGCTTTCAGTATAGTAGTGAAAAGTAATGGTGAGAGAAACAGTCTTGCTTTGTACCTGATGTTAGTGGGAAGCTTTAAGTTTCTCATCATTAAATATCATGTTAACTTTATGTATTTGTAAACATTCTTTATCAAGTTGAGGAAATTTGTCTCTCTTCCACGTATACTGAGTTTTTATCATAAATGGTTGTTGGATTTTGGTCAAATGCTTTTTCTGCATCTGTTGATATGAGCATATGATTATTCTTCTTTAGTCTGTTGATATATTAGATTATATTAATTTATTGTCTAATGTTTAACTAGCCTTGCATGCCTGGGATAAATCCCACTTGGTCATGGTCTTTAATTCTATATATTGTTGAATATGATTTGCTGATATTTTGTTGAGAATTTTTACACATGTGTTCATGAGTGATACTGGTTTGTAGGGATTTTTATTTTGTCTGATTTTGCCATTACAGTAATGCTAGCCTCATAGAAATGATTTAGGAAATTTCCCCTATGCTTCTATCTTTCAAAAGAGATTATGGAGAATTAATATAATATTTATATTAACTGCTGGGTAAAATTCATCAGTGAATCTGGGCCTGGTGCTTTGTATTTTAGGAGGTTATTAATTATTGATTCAATTTCTATAAAGCTATAGGCCTGTTCATATTGTCTATTAATTCTTAGGAGGATTTGGCAGATTTTGCCTTTCAAGTAATTGGCCCATTTTATTTAGGTTATCAGATTTGTAAGCATAGAGTTGTTCATAGTACTCCTATATTATCTTTTTTAATATCCACAAAATTTATATAATGTCTCCCTTTCGTAATGATAATTAGTTTCTTCTCTCTTTTTTTTTTTTTTTTCTTGACTAGAGCTTAATTGTTTTATTGATGTTTTCAACGAATTGTCTTTTGGTTTTGCTGATTTTCTCTTCTGAGTTTCTGTTTTCAATTTCATTTATATCTGCTCTAATTTTATTATGTCTTTCCTACTTTATATTTAATTGGCTCTTCTTTTTCTAGTTTCCTAGGTGGAAACATTACCAATTTTAGATTTTTCTTCTTTTCTAATATATGCATTCAATGCTGAATTTCCTTCTATCATTGTTTTTACAGCAATAGTTATTTTGTTGCAATTCCTATTTAGTAATTCCTAGAATATTAGAATAGTACTAATATCTAATGTTATCTGTATGTAGCAATCTTGTTGAATTTCTTAATTTTTTAAAATTTGAGTATAATTGACCCACAATGTTACATTAGTTTCAGGTGTACAACTTAGTGATTTGACAAGTTTATAATTTATGCTATGTTCACCACAGTGTAGCTACCATCTGCTCCACTACATCACTATTATAATATCATTAACTGTATTCCTTACACTGTGCCTTTTGTTCCTATGACTTATTCATTCCATAACTTGGAAGCCTATATCTCCTTCTCTCCTTCACTCATTTTGCCCAACCATCCCACCTCTCTGGCAATCTTCAGTTTGTTCTCTGTATTTAAATATCTGCTTCTGTTTTTGTTTATTCATCTTATAAGTGGAATCGTATGGTATTTGTCTTTCTCAGTCTAACTTATTTCACTTGTAGGTTTATCCATGTTGTCCCAAAAGGCATGACCTCATCCTTTTTATGGCTGCATAATATTCAAGTGTGTGTGTGTGTGTGTGCGTGCGCACACACACACTTCCTCTTCTTATCCATTCATTTATGAATGGGCATTCAGGTTGACATTTGGGTTGCTTCCATATCTTAGCTATTATAAATAATGCTGCAATAAACATAGTGGTGCATATATCTTTTTAAACTACTGTTTTCATTTTCTTTGGGTAAAAATACCCAATAGTGAAGCTATTGGATCATATGGCTTTTCTATTTTAAATTTCTTGAGAAACCTGCATACTGCTTTCCACCATGGCTGTACCAATTTTCCTTCCCATTAACAATTTCTTTTTCTCCACATCCTTGCAACATTTGTTACTGTTTCCCATTTTGATTTTTGCCATTCGACTGGCATAAGGTGATACCTCATTGTGGTTTTGAATTGCGTTTCCCTGACTAGAGATGTTGAGCATGTTTTCTTATGTCTGTTGGCAATCTGTATGTCTTCTTTGGAAAAGTTATTCGGTCCTCTGCCCATTTTTAAATCAGTTTCTTTTTATGGTGTTGAGTTATATAAGTTCCTTATATATTTTGGATATTAACCCTTATCAGATATATCATTTGCAAGTATTTTCTCCCATTGAGTGGGTTTCCTTTTTGTTTCATTAGTAGTTTCCTTTTCTGTGCAAAAGCTTTTTATTTTGATAGAATCCCAATAGTTTATTTTAGCTTTTTTGTTCTCTTATGTGAGGAGACATTAGAAAAATCTTATTACAGCCTATGTCAAAAAAATTAGTACTTATGTTCTATTTTAAGATTTTTATGATTTCAGATCATGTAGGTCTTTAATACATTTTGAGTGTATAGAAATGCCACTGATTTCTGGGTATTAATTTTGTATCCTGCCACTTTACTGAATTTGTTTATTACTTCTAGTAGTTTTTTGTGCAGTCTTTAGGATTTTCTATATATATAGTATAAATGTATGTTAATTTTAATTGATTATCAATTTTAATTGATTATAGATACTGTAGAGTTTTCTTTTTGTAGATGCTATAGAGTTTTCCGAATAGGCAATCAGATTGTCTGAAACAGAAGTCAGTTTTATATTATTCTTTCCAATTCTAGATCTGCTATTTCTTGTTCTTGCCATGTTGTATTGGCCTCAGTACTATGTTAAATAGAAACAATGACAGTGGGTATTCTTTTCTCATATCTGACCTTAATGAAAATGCTTTTACAATTTCACCATTAAGTAATATGTGTGCTCTGTAGTTTGGTAGATATGCTTTAAAAGCTAATTTGCTCAACTATTCTTCTTCTCATAAGTGAGTGGTTAATTATATTGGATGCTTTTACTACATCTTTTAAGATAACAATGGACTTTTTCTCCTATCATTTAAAACAATGATTAAGTTAACTTTTTTTTTTTCTTATTTGGTGATACCCTTGCACTTCCAGAACAAATTGCATTTAGTCTTTTCTTTCATTGTCCTTCTCTTGTTTTGGTTTCAACAGTATATAAGTCTTATGAGTTGGGTGGCTTTCTTTTTTGTTATCTAAATACTTTTTTTATATAGAGGGCAAGAGAGAAGAAGAAGAAAGAGAAGGGGGGGGAAGAATCTGTTACTCAAGGTTTTAGTAAAACAATTTTAAAATACTATGGATCTATTGTCTTTTCCAGAGGCTAGTGGTAATAGATGTTATTTTTTGATATCCAATTTAATTGTTTAAAGATTATCATCATTTATTTTCTTCTTTTTTCATCATTTATTTTCTATTTGTATCTTCTGAAAACTCAGAAAGGATACTAAGTATAGAAAGCAAAAACTCTATATATATTACAGATGTTGAAATGGTATTATGTAGTCTGGCATACCCCCTAATGTAGCACAGAAACAGCCTTAAACATGAGTCTTATTGCGAGGTGTTGGTGGTTTGGGAGTTGGGAGGATAGGTGATTTTGGTTGCAGGGATACATCACCTATAAGCTGAAGGTCAGCTTTCAATATACTTTGGTTTATTAACTGTGACACATTAACAAAAATATAGACATAATATCAATGTAATTTGATACAAAATTTCTTCTACTAAATGCTTAAATATCAATTAAGAAATCTCATATTCAAAGTTTTGTTTTGTTTTGTTGTTTTTTTCCTGTGAAAATTAAAAGAAGCTTAATTCTTTCTGGAGCCATAAAACCTAGAGTCACAAATTAGCCTGCAAGCTAATTTTCTTACTGTCATTATTGTCCTCAAGGCTATAAAAATTGCTGCTCTTTTTGCACTTGACTAAAGCTGGCAATGTGAACAAACAGTAGTAAAGTAGATGATTACTTACAGATGTAAGCAAACATACTCTTGCTAGAAAATTGGAAACACTGAAGAGAGCATCAAAGCAATGCTACCCATAAGCCATCACAATCAATTGCTGGCAAATTGCTAAGTTCTTACTCTATCTAACACTGCAGTTTTACAAGACTATTCCAAATGCAAAGAGCTGAAACTTTAAAAGCCCTTTGAAATCTAAGATCCTAAACAATGTTTATCAAAGCATATTCCAAGAACCATTTCCATCAGCACATTTGAGCTGGTGTTAAAAATGCAGATTTCTTGGCCTACCTCTAGATCCATGGAATGAGAAACTGTTGAGAACTTCCAAGATTCTGCATTTTTAAGGTTTCTGTTTCCTTCACCACGTCTTTCCTGTATTTTTGTGTACAGAAAAATATGAGGACATTTTCCCTAAAGCATGTTTAATCACTCATGACCATCATCAACAAAAAGTAATTTATTATATGCTTCATTAGAGGCTTTTTGTAAAAGCATAATTTCTGCCTTTAAAAAATTCATAAATTATTTTTTTAATGGAAATTTTATATTTCAGACAGTTCGGATTATAAGTAAACATTGAGGAGCACTTGGGTGGCTCATGGGACACCTGAGTGGCTCAGTGGTTGATAATCTGCCTTCAGCTCAAGCTGTGATCCTGGGGTTCTGGAATTGAATCCCATATCAATTCCAGAAGCAGGAAGCCTGCTTCTACTTCTGCTATGTCTTTGCCATTTTCTGTGTCTCTCCTGAATACATAAATAAAATCTTCAAAAAAAAAAAAAAAACCATTGAGGTTATATAACTAGTATATTCCTAAAGTTTGCTTATGTGAAGTAATTTTTACCTCTGTTTTGAGTCTTTTGTAAAAAGCATATAACAAATTGTAAAGTATCTTAGTATTAATATGAATTTCATAATTTTATTTCATAAAATGAAGTATAGTTGTACTTTTTTACTTTTTCTGTGATGAATGCCTGCTAAAGCTAGAGTATATAATGTTTGTTTCAAGAGCAAATGGGAAACTGATGAAAGTTTTAATAGAAAATATTAATGAATGAGGAAACAATAATAAAATTCACTTCAAAATCACTAAGAAAAATTTAAGACAGCAACCAAAAGAGCCCTTCTACAATTTGATTAACTGATAAAACACTTTAAAAGGACAAATAATTAGGGTGAATGAAAATGAGGTAGTAGTGTTGGTAATTAAAGTATTTTGATAAATGGATGAGATAATTGAAGTAATGAGTATGCAGACAATTTCAAGAGTCATCTTAGATTAAAGCAAAGAAAGACAAAGGATGGAAAAGATGGTAGGGAGACAGTTTAGTTAAAACACACATTGCCAGACCTGCTATAGACATTTGTTCATTCAGTCATATTCATTTAGTTATGCTGATGACTTTTTCTAAGTTATTGAACTGATGAACATTTTATTCTTCACCCCAAGGGAATCTCTTAGTTATAACATTTGTAAGCTACTTTGGATCCAAACTTCACAGGCCAAAAATAATCGGAATAGGGTGCCTAATCATGGGAGTTGGAACATTGCTCATTGCAATGCCACAGTTCTTCATGCAGAGGTAAGTCTAAAACAATTATCTTTTCTTGCTTTAACCAATTGTATTCCTCCCTTTTTATAGTTGCAATTAATTATTTAAATTTAAGAAAATGACACATGGCTTAAAGTATAATAATATTATCTTATTTTTGCTATATTCTCTTTGGGCAAAATTTCAGAATACTTAAAATTTTACTTAAAATTCAATTTACCTGTGGATGTAAAATGAGTAAAAAAATTAATATATTGCGGTAAATGTCAAATGGATGTCAAAGGGGTAATGAGTGAATGCTACTAACAATGTCCTGGATAATTTCAGTGGCAGATCATTGACTTAAGGATATATTATCAATTCAAATAACTATTCAGTGTCCAAATACTATCTAACAGAACTTTCTCAATAGGAGTATGGTGTGTGTATTCTTTAACCCTGACGTCTACTTTGGGTACTTTTGCTGGTAATTCTGTTAAAATTTGCATACAACTTCAGTAGTTCCAAAGGTTTTCACCATTATTATATCATTCTATCTTTACCTGTGAAGTAGAAGAGCATAGTTTGGAGATTCCTGGGTGGCTCAGCAGTGTAGTGCCTGCCTTCAGCCCAGGGCATGACCCTGGGGTCCTGGGATCAAGTCCCACATCAGGCTCCTTGCATGGAGCCTGCTTCTCCCTCTGCCTGTGTCTCTGCCTCTCTCTGTGTGTCTCTCATGAATTAATAAATAAAATCTTTTAAAAAATGTTTAAAAAAGAGCATAGTTTATCTTTTTATTTTACTGTCTGCTGACTTTCTCAAGGTTAGCTGTCTTATAATTATAGAACTAGAATCCTAAAACAGGTATTCTGACTTCTTTATGCATATCCATGTTGTCTTCCATGTCCGTGGTTACCTATTGCTAACTGAGAGAAGTGACTATCTACAGGTTTTGAAGCAAGATAACATTTGTAAAAATTATATATCAAATCATACTTTGATTATTGCTCACTCCAGATCATTATATCATGACATTTTAGAGCTGGAGAGACTTAGATATGATATAGTCCCAACTTTTTCTTGGAATCCCAAGTTACATACATAAATATAGTCAGATTTTTGCCTCCATAGGCAATCTATAAAGGTAGTACACAGAATCCTCTGTGTGGAATCTTTTCTACTTATTTGTATAGTTTTCCTGGCCACTTCATTTTTAGTTGGAGAGAGATCTATGGCTTCAGAACCTCTACCTACTCTTTGGACACCTACCCAGCCTCCTTTCCACAGGACAAAAGTTTCCTTTAGATCACTGAGGTTCTACAAAAGTGCTGTCGAGAGCCAGTGAATAAGGAATTGGTCTTCACTCTGCCCAATCCCTGCTTGACCAATAACCATGCCACTATTATGTGTTCTGATCACTGAGCCCTCATGCAACACTTTACTTAAGGGGATAAAAAGACTTCCATTACAAAAAAAAATAAAAATCTGAAAGCAGTTGCAGAGAATAAATAAACCCTTGATTCTTGGCATAACTCATTCTGCAGTGGATGAATAACTTTCTATATGACCTTGGCCATCTTACTTAACCTTTCTAGGCCCCATTTGATCTATCCTAAAATAGATATTATAGGCATTAAAAATAATATCTAATTTAAAACAGCATTGGAAATATTAAAAGACACAGCTAAAATACCAAGTTTCCTGATGGAACTAGTAGCTGTGTCATTATTGTTAAGTATTGCTATCAATCCTCCTTAGATAATTGAGCCACCTGATTTTAACCAGAGACCAGCAATGGTTTGTTTTAAAGGTATTGCATTCAGAATAATAATCTTGTTACTTCAAGTTAATGACAAATATAAAATACTAGTGCAAGAAAATCAGAAGACCAGCCAGGCAGCCAGTCTAGGGCTGTCAAGCTGCTAGGGCTAACAGCCCTAGCCTGGCTGCTTAAGGATACCAGAGTCAAAGACAGATTTTTATATACTATGTTTATATATGTTTAAAGTTATATTTGTTAATCATTTTTCAGTGTCTGTGATTTACCTGGTACTGTGCCATGTAATGGGGCTACTCCAGTAAAAAAAAAAAAAAAAAAAAAAAAACAACAACAAAATGAAACAAAACAAACAAACAAACAAAAATATATATATATGCACAATTCTTTGCCCATGAAGTTTACTGTCTACTAAGGATTATTGTAATAACTTCTTTTCAACTTTTCAGAGCATGAATTGAGTACTTGTCCATAACATCATTTTTGATCTCTAAAAGACTACTATACTCTGTCTGCCTAGAAGAAATACCTTTGATGTCCAACAAAACATAGTATTTATCATGGGTATCAATTATTGAGGGCCTACCTCCAACTGCCTGTGTTTAACTTTATATGTGCTAGCTCACCTGACTCATGAATTTAACAAATATATGTTGGTCATTGTTCTAGGTAATGGAAGTATAGTAGAGACAAAAATCTCTGCTCTCATGGATTTTATGAGGACACAGATAATAAACACATAAGTAATGATACAGTATGCCAGATAATGTTAAGTGCTATAGCGAAAAATAACAACCTGAAGACTCAAAAAGAGTATGTTGTGGGGAGGGAAGATTGCAGTTTATTTATTTATTTATTTTTTAAGCCCAGTTAATAGCTTTTATTTTTTTTAATTAATTTTTATTGGTGTTCAATTTACCAACATACAGAAAAACACCCAGTGCTCATCCCGTCAAGTGTCCACCTCAGTACCCGTCACCCATTCCCCTCCAACACCCGCCCTCCTCCCCTTCCACCACCCCTAGTTCGTTTCCCCGAGTTAGGAGTCTTTATGTTCTGTCTCCCTTCCTGATATTTCCCAACATTTCTTTTCCCTTCCTTTATATTCCCTTTCACTATTATTTATATTCCCCAAATGAATGAGAACATACACTGTTTGTCCTTCTCCGATTGACTTATTTCACTCAGCATAATACCCTCCAGTTCCAAGATTGCAGTTTAAAGTAGAGTTGTCAGAGGATGGCTTACCAAGATGACAACACTTGGAAAAAACTAAAGGAAATGAAGGGGAGAGCCTTGAAGATACCCGGGGAAGAAAGATTCTGTGCTGACTGAATGGTGAATGTAAAGTTCCTAGAGCAAGAGGGAGAATAGTATGTGGGTGAACTGGAGGGAGGCTAGATCTGGAGTGGGGTGAGCAAGGCGAAAGATTAAAGGGAAAAGGAGAAGCTGTCAAGGTTGTTTCTCAACTTTGATGGACATTTGAATCACCTGAGGCTCTTGGTAGACTGTAGATTCTGAGTTAGTATCCCTCCCATATGATTTGGTTTCAGTTCATGCTGCAAACCTCACCTTGAGTGGTAAGGTTGCAAACCATTGTGATGATCTCAGCTTCTTTTTGGAATGAGATGGAAAGCCACTGGAGTGCTTTGAGCAGAATGACATGACCTCACCTACATTTGTTTAAGGGTCATGCAGACTACTACTTGGAAAAATAACTCTGGTGGAGGAAACTTGGAAGTAGGGAGACTATTTATGAAGCTATTGTATCAGAGTCAAGATTGTGTCAGAGTTTTAATCCAGGTCAGAACTAAAATCCCAGATTTAAAAGCATTTAAATCACTGGTGGTCCCCTATTTAATTACTTCTCTGTCTCCTTATCCAACAGAGCCTAAATAGGCAAGGCTACATGGTTACCCCCATCTTACCACTAAGAAGATTGAAATCTGAAGAGATTAATTGATTTTTCTACAGTGTCATATATAGTAATTAGTGACAAAGGAGGCACTTGCATAGAAGTCCATTACCCAAAATCTAAACAATTGTTATGCCTACACAGTTGTATTTTTATAGAATGAATTGAGAAACCTCAAATAATTTAAAATTTTCAAAATATTATGTAATCACTACAGATATTTTAAGATCCTTGGCCTACTGCTTCAGGGATTCACTATATTATTTCTGGCCAATCATAATAAAGCAAGTGGACAAGAACATTCAAATTCATTACTTAGTAAATATACTATCACTACACTAAATGTATCTTTAAAAGATTTAAAGGGAGACATCCATAATGCTAATGCTAAAGAGAAAAACAATCATGTTTAAAACAATATTAAAAACTTGAGACTCAAAGACATATTGTCTTCTTATACTTGGAAGTGTTGACAGAAAAATCACTCTAGAATCTAGAAGTAATAACAAAAACAAGAGACCCAGGATCGAGTCCCACATCGGGCTCCCTGCATGAAGCCTGCTTCTCCCTCTTCCTGTGCCTGTGCCTCTCTCTCTCTCTCTGTCTCTCATGATTAAATAAATAAAATCTTAAAAAAAAGAAAAGTAATAATAGTAGGGGACTTTAACCCCTCACTTACATCAATGGACAAATCATCTAAACAGAAAACAAATTCAGAAAAAATGGCTTTGAATCACACCCTGAACCATATGGACTTAACAAGTATATTCAGAATATTTTATCCTAAAACAGCAGAGTATACATTCTTTTCAAGTGTACATAGAACATTCTTCCAAGGGACACCTGAGTGGCTCAGTGGTTGAGCATCTGCCTTCAGCTCAGGGTGTGATCCCAGGGTCCTAGGATCAAGTCCCACATCAGATTTCCCATAAGGAACCTACTTCTCCCTCTGCCTATGTTTTTGCCTTTCTTTCTGTAGCTCTCATGAATAAATAAATAAACTCTTTAAAAAAAATTCTTCAGAATAGATCACATATTAGGTCACAAATCAGGCCTCAACAAATACAAAAAGACTGAAATCATACTATGCGCCTTTTCTGACCACAATACTATGAAACTAAAAGTTAACCACAAGAAAAAAATCTGGAAGGACCACAAATACATGGAGGTTAAATGACATGCTACTAAACAATGGATGAGTCAACTAGGAAACCAAAAAGGAAGTGTAAAAAAAAATACAAGGAAACAAATGAAAATGAAAACACGGTGGTCCAAAATTTTCAAGATGCAGCAAAAGCTATTCTAAGAGGGAAGTATAGAACAATAAAGGCCTACCTCAAGAAGCAAGAAAAATTTCAAACAACCTAACCTTACACCTAAAGGAGCTAGAAAAAGATCAATAAATGAAACCTAATGCCAACAGAAGTAGGGAAATAAATAATAAAGAGCAGGAATAAATGATATAGAAACTAAAAAAAAAAACAAACAATAGAATGGATCAGTGAAACCAGGAGCTGGTTGAAAATTAATATTAATAAACCTATAGCTAGACTTCTCAAAAAAGAAAAGAGAAAGGACCCAAATAAATAAAATCACAAGAGAGGGGAAATAACCAACAGCACAGAAATACAAATAATTATAGGAGAATATTATGAAAAACTATATACCACAAATTGGACAACGTAAAAGTAGATAAATTCCTAGAAATATACAAATTACTAAAACTGAACCAGGAAGAAATGGAAAACTTGAATAGGCCTATGACCAGTTAAGAAACTGAATTAGTAATCACAAACCTCCCAAAAACAAAAGTCCAGGGCCAGATGGCTTCACAGGGGAATTCTACTGAACTTTTAAAGAAACGTTAATACCTATTATTCTCAAACTATTCCAAAAAATAGAAAAGGAAGGAAAACTTCCAAATTCATTCTATGAGGCCAGGAATCCCCTGATATCAAAACCAGACAAAAACTTATCTAAAACAGGGAACTACTGGCCAATATCTCTAATGAACATGGACGCAAAAATTCTTAATAAAATACTAGCAAAACCAATATGTTATAAAAATTGTTCACCACAATCAAATGTGATTTATTCCTGGTTCAATATTAACAAATCAATGTATAATACACTGCATTAATAAAAGGATTATGATTATTTCAGTAGATGCAAAAAAAAGCATTTGTCAAAGTACAACATCCATTCATGGTAAAAATCCTCAACAAAGTGAGTTTAGAGGGAACTTATCTCAACATAATGAAGGCCATCTATGAAAAACCCACAGTAGAATCCTCAATGGAGAAAAACTGACAGCTTTTCCTGTATGATCATGAGTAAGACAGGGATATCCTCTCTTAACACTTTTATTCAGTATGATACTGGGACTCCTAGCTACAGCAATCAGACAACAACAACAAAAATAAAAGGCATGCAGATTGTCAAGGAAGAAGTCAAACTTTCACTATTTGCAAACATCATAGTACTCTATATAGAAAACCTGAAAGACCAAAGAACTGCTAGAACTGATAAACAAATTCAGTAAAGTGGCAGGATCCAAAATCAATATACAGAAATCTGTTGCATTTCTATTCACTAATAATGAAGTAGAAGAGAAAGAAGTTAAGGAATCAATCCCATGCACGATTGCATCAAAATACTAAGATACCTAGGAATAAACCTAACCGAAAAGGTGAAAGACCTGCAATCTAAAAACTCTAATGAAAGAAATTGAAGATGACACAAAGAAATGAAAAGACATTGCATCCTTATAGATTGGAAGAACAAATATTGTTTAAATGTCTATACTACCCAAAGCAATCCACACATTTAATGCAATCCCTATCAAAATACCACCAGCATTTTTCTTTTTTTTTCCACTAGCATTTTTCAAAGAACTAGAATAAACTATGCTAAAATTTGTATAGAATCACAAAAGCCCCCAAATAGCCAAAGCAACCTTGAAAAGGAAAAGCAGAGCCGGAGGCATCATAATTTTGGTCTTCAAGTTATATTACCAAGCTATAGTGATCAAGACAGTATGGTGGTGGCACAAAAATATACAGATGGAACAGTGAAACAGAATAGAAAACCCAAAAATTAACCCACAACTCTATGGTCAATTAAACTCTGACAGAGCAGAAAAGAATATCCAATGGGAAAAAAGACAGTGTCTTTAACATTAGGAAAACTGGACAGCAACATGGAAGAGAAAGAAACTTGACCACTTTCTTACACAATACACAAAAATAAACTCAAAATGGATTAAAGACCCAAATGTGAGACCTAAAACCAGAAAGATCCTAGAGGAGAACACAGGCAGTAACCTCTTTGATATCAGCCATAGCAACTTTTTACTAGATATGTCTCGTGGAGCAAGGGAAACAAAAGCAAAAATAAGGTACTGGGATTTCAGCAAAACAGAAAGCTTCTCAAGAGTGAAGGAAACAATCAACAAAACTAAAAGGCAATCTATGGAATGTATTTGCAAATGACATCTGATAAAGGTTAGTATCCAAAACATACAAAGAACTTATAAAACTCAACACTCAAAAAATGAGTAATCCAATTTAAAAATAGGAAGAAGACATGAATAAACATTTTTCCAAAGAAGGCTTACAGATGGCCAACAGACTCATGCCAGGATGCTCAACATCACTGAACATCAGGGAAATACAAATCAAAACTGCAGTGACATATCATCTCACAGCTGTGAGAATGGCTAAAATCAACAGGACAAGAAAACAAGTGTTGATGAGGATGTGGAGAAAGGGGAACCCTGTTGCACTATTGGTGAGAATGCAAACTGATGCAGCCACTGTGTGAAAAACTGTATGGAGGTTAAAAAAGTTAAAAAGAGAATGATCCCATGATCTAGTAATTGCACTACTAGGTATTTACCTAAAGGATATAAAAATACTGATTCAAAGGAATACATGCACCTCAGTGTTTATAGCAGCACTATCTATAATGGGCAAATATGGAAACACCTTAAGTGTCCATTGACAGATGAGTGTATAAGGAAGAGATGGTATAAACACACACACACACACACACACACACACACACACAGAGAGAGAGAGAGAGAGAGAAAGAATATTAATCTCCCATCAAAAAGAATGAAGTTTTACCATTTGCAACAACATGGATGGAGCTAGAGAGTATTATGCTAAGTGAAATAAGTCAATTAGAGAAAGACAAATACCATATAATTTCACTTATGTGGAGATTAAGAAGCAAAATAAGTGGCCAAAGGGGAGAGAGAGGGAGGGAGGAAGAGAGCAAGGCAAACCAAAAAATAGACTCTTAACTCTAGAGAGCACACTTATGGTTACCAGAGTGGAAATGGGAGGGGGATGGGTTAAATAGGTGAAGGGAAGTAAGGAGTACATGTGATGACCACTAGGTGTTGTAGGAAGTGTGGAATCACTATATTTTCCATTTGAAACAAATATTACACTATATGTTAATTAACTGGAATTTAAATAAAAACTTAAGAAACCAAAAAAAACCCCACATATCAGCAATGCAGTTCTACTAAATTTATAACTCTAAATACAGGGCAGCCCCAGTGGCTCAGTGGTTTAGCACCGCCTTCAGTCCAAGGTGTGATCCTGGAGACCCGTGGTAGAGTCCCATGTCGGGCTCCCTGCATGGAGCCCACTCCTCCCTCTGCCTGTGTCTCTGCCTCTCTCTCTCTCTCTCTCTCTCTCTCTGTCTCTCATGAATAAATAAAATATTTTTAAAAATAACTCTGTGGTGAAATACGGTGTGCAATACCATAGTTTTTAAAATTTAATTTTATTTAAATTCAATTAATTAACATGTATCATTAGTTTCAGAGGTGGAGTTCAATTACTCATCAGTTGCATATAACACCCAGTGCTCATCACATCACGTTCCTTCCTTAATACCCATCACCCAGTTACCCTATCCACCCCCACCTCCCCTCCAGCAGCCCTCAGTTTGTTTCCTATAGTTAAGAGACTATAAGAGACCCTTAACAATATCATAGTTTTAAAATTATTTCTCTTACACCAATTTAGGGGTAATCATAATTTTATCAAGTGTGAGATATGTTTTTTATTAGGGAAGCAGATGATTTATATTCATTTTTACATTAAAATGAACTCTTGTGAATGATTCTTACTTTTATTTTCTTTTACTACACTGGGTAACTGGTTCAGCTATGGTGGAAATGCCAATGAACCAGACTTTCTGGCAGACTCTCTGGCTCTCTCTTTAGGGTACTCTGCTGTTAAATGCTGGTTTGGTATTAGTGATTCAGACTCCATTAGCTGCAAACTCAAACAGGTGTCCTAATGAATCATGTAGTATACATACAATATTTTTAGCATGATGTTAAATGAGTCTGTAGTAAAAAAAAAATTCTTTTTTGTACAGGTACAGATACGAAAAGTATTCTCCTTTCTCTAATTCCACTCTCAGCCTCTCTCCATGTCTCTTGGAATCAGACAGTCAATTACCTCAGTCGATTATAGAAAAATCACAGTCTAAAAGAAATGATGGTAAGATGACTTTTTTTACTTGATTAAGAAAGTTTTGGGTTTTTTTTTACAAAGACTTTATATGGGCTTTATTATGGACAAACATTTAAATGTGTTTTTTTCTTCTGTCAAAAGATTTACTTAAATTGGGATACTATACTATAGTGCCATCAAAATTCCTAGAATATAAGGCAGTATATGATGAGATCTAAGAAAATATGCAGAGATTCAATTCTTAGCGAAAGGAGCATTAATTGCTGCTGACTGAGAATAGCTCTCAGTGGTTCCAAATAAGATGAACCATTAGATCAAGATAAAACTAGCTTAGAACATACAAATCTCAGGCCATTGCTCAGATACAAAATAAATATATATTTTCCCCAAGATCTCAATTGAACTTCTGTGTCCAGTCCCTTTTCATCAGAATGGCAAAAGTTTAATCTCAATTTTTCCCCCAACTTTCACCCTTTCCCCAGGGGTTGCCTACATTCTAGGGAGATTACATAATAGCAAAGGAAGTGGTTGTGGGAGGGGCCTCTTGGTATTATTGGTCCCTGGTCAATTTAGATATTTAAAATCCCTCTGGTCACAGTGTTTGGTCATATATGTCACTTTAGGGTCATCCTATGTCTACCTTTATGTTCTTTTTAACAAAGCAGCTCTTTCTGATGCAAAGGTGACAGTCATGGAAACTTGGAAATAGTTCTATTTTCCACACACGACAGGATGTAGTGAATTTTGTTAGAATGTCTAAAGTTCCATATGGCTGACACATATTGTATAGCAGTGTATTGTATGAGCTACACTTGGGAACATGGGAATCATCTGGAAGCCCTTTGAAGAGCCAAAAGCAGGGATGTTTAGCCACAATGTACAGCTGTCTCATCTTTTGGATCTTGCTGCCTCCCTGGGCTCTAACTGGCCAAGGAGGCACAGGTTATCCCTGCTCATGGAGTACATAAATCTACCCACAGATGTTTGTCATGTCTCCAGGATGCTACAGAGGCAGGAGATCAAAAACTCTCTCTCCCTTGTCCTTCAGCATGGACGTGCTCACCACTTCCTCTTTACCACTCCCACCTCACTCCCTGCTTCTAGCCTCTCAATTCATTTCTGTCTCAGCAGTATGGAAGCTTCCCTTTTATGTACCTGCTAGTCATGTAAATATTTTATCTATAGCATAAAACATTTTCTTTCCCCTAGTATCCTCATCAGTACTTTCTTTTGAGATGCCTCTTCCCTAAGGTGTGAACACTTGAGGTCTGGTTATTTGAATGAAAGGAAGGGCCAGAGAATTAAAGATCTAGAAATATGAGGGGAGGAGGTAGGGAAGACATAATCAGGTAAAAAGTTCACCCCATCCTGCTGTATGAAAAGGAGCAGAAAATCACTCTGGAAGAAGAAGAGAGTGTAAAAGGAGGGTTTAGACTCTCATCTCTACACAGCGTACAGTAATAGAAAATATTTTGTTTTGTTTTTGACAGGAAAATGTGCTATAAATGGCAATACAACTAATTAGGAAATATTTAAACCTTTAATGTTAAGAAACATAGGGTTGAGAGAGGGCATTAAAATGTTTTTAATGTAGAGAGATGAGTTATTAGACGGGTATACAATATAAGACTCACAACTCAATCTTCTTCTTTCCTTTAAATGAGGTCCTGCTCCCTTAAAGTCAGAGACATATGTAGACATCAGACATAGTGGACACAAAGTTCATCCTAAAAATGATAATGGGGTAAATATAGGACTCTTCTCAAAAATACTCCACCTACAACCCTCAGGCCCCCAACAACACTGGAGAGCAGAGTTATTCAACAGAACAACTCTGTGATGGTGGAAATAGTCTATATCTATGCTGTCTGATACAGCAGCCATTAGCCACATGTAACTATTGGGTACTGTAATATAGTGAGTGTCACTGAGAAACTGAATTTTTAATTTTCTGTAACTTTAAGAAATTTGCATTTAAGTAGTCACATGTGGTGTGTAGTTACTATACTGGAAAGTACAGATCTAAGATATCTTCCCTTATCTATAAGACTTCTCTACCAACAGGCTTCTTGAGATCACACAAACGTTAGGGGTAGAATTGACATTAAAATCACTTTTTTAGAAAAGGAATTTACATTTGGGGAGTGGAATGGAAATCCAGAGAAAATAAATTAAAAATGCTTGGTCACTTGACTGTATTTCTAGAAGAGGCAGAGTTAGAAGCAACAAGACTACACATTCATCTTGTGTGTTACACAGTCTCACTCATCCACACAAAAAGATTCACCTCAGTTTTAAATAACCCATATTTTACCTTCAAAATTTACTTTAAGGGCTACTAATAAACAGAAATAATGCCTACCTCATAAGATTATGAAGAGAACTTAATTTTAAAAATGCCTGCCAACCACTTAGCCCAGTGCCTGACAGGAAGGGAATACTCAGAAGTGGTGATTGTCAAAGATAGAAAATATTATCACTCTTATTAAAGTGATTAAACTGGTCAAAGTGTATTTCATTTGTGATATGGGAGTTAATTCTCCAGCTTCATATGATCATATCAAGACATGACTTCTATAAATGCACTTAAAAATTGTTAGCTTTGAATTTCATTCTAAGAATACTACCAAAAGATTCTTTTTGTTGGAATAATTATACTACTAAAGCATATAGAGTTTTAAATTTTTATGTGAATTTGTTTCCTAAACCTAAGCCCTAAAAATGGTTATTCACTATCAAACAATTGTAATGCTACCCAAAGTTGAAGTATCATGCATATAAAATTTTGAATTTCAGATAAAACTTGGTCAGCAATAAAATTACAAGTAATTTCTGTTGAAAAATATTAAAATGTAAAGATTAAGGGAAGAAAAGACTTCTATTGAAATTTTGTGTTTTGTCCCAGACAGGATATTGAATGTTATTGGAGTGTAGGAACTCAAAGAACTCAGTGTAAATATAAAATAAAAAAGAGAAGAGAAAATAAGAAACAAGACATCAGAAAGAAGAATCAAAAGAGTTCCTTGATCAAAATCTCTGTGGGATTTACATTGCCTAAAACATTGAAACCAAAATATTTTCCAATCTTGTGCAGACTCCTATCAAATTATGTCTACTGAAAATTTCACTTTTACATCCTAATCCAATTTTAGGACAGCTTGTAGAAAGCAGAATAAATATTTAACTTTGATACTCATCTAATTTCATTCCTCTTATTTGCTTTCCTTTCAAGAATGTGAAATGGATGCCAGCTCTTCCATGTGGGTTTATGTTTTCCTGGGTAACCTTCTTCGTGGAATTGGGGAAACTCCTATTCAGCCTCTAGGCATCGCCTACCTTGATGATTTTGCCAGTGAAGACAATTCTGCTTTCTATATTGGTAATGCCTACCTCGTTCATCTTCTTGGGAAGCAGGGTACCTGGTTTTCTCAACTCCATTCCAAACTAAATAGGGTGTAGAAGCTTTTATCCTTCAGATCCAGTTCCTGTATTGAGTTCACACATTTCTGAGTCTACACTGAGGGTTTAGATGATGAAGAAACCTGAATATTAGAAGGACCAGTTTCACTGGGGAAAGAACATCAGATTAGAAGAAAATAACTGGAAGATCAGCTGCTCTGATGTATGACTTTGTACAAGTATCTTCATGGACTTCAGATTTCATAGGTTCCTTTTATTGGGTTAACTGTACTACTGAAGCATTTAGGGATCAGTTATATTTATTTTTCTATTTTGTTTCCAGAACCCTAAGCTACTTCCCATCTTTTAAGCCCTGCTTATTTAAAGCATTTTCTTCCTATGAGGGATAGGCAGCAAGGAATTCTGAGTTCTCAATAGCAGTATGAATGGATAAGGAAAAATATGGGAAAGGTGAGATCTAGGCCTGATGCTAACCCGTGTCTAAAACAGGTGCCAGTGGGTAGACCAGCAGCTAAAATCACAAAAAGCAAACTACAGCGGAACTCAAACTCCAAGACCAGATGCATCTAAGCAGCGTTTATTGAGTGCCTCTTACATCTTGGAAACTAAATTTTTCTCCATTTCATACATCAGTCTTGATTTCTTGGGGTTCTGATCCTTTGAGGGCCTGGCCTTCAAGGGACAGAAAGACAAGATTTAAATTTGCTGAGGAGGCTGAGGCTAGCTCCAGTCTATTCTGCCCTGGCCATGCATGCAGAACTCCAGAGAGCCCTCACAGTCAGGCAGGCTGTGATTAAAAACAGGTTACCTGCTCTACTGGGAAACTGCAGCATAAATCAGGACTTGGAACAGAAGCTTCATGACACATGCTAGGCTAGTACTCTGGGGACAAGAGGAAAGATTGCAAGCCAAGAGATGCATGCAGGTGTCAAGATGTCCCCTTTCTGCTCTCTCTCTTCACCCTCTCATCTTTTCTGGAAAGGATCCGGTAACTGCCATTCACTCTTCCTCTTAATTTAAATTAATCTGCCGGGGATATGTGTGCGTCAAGCTCTGTGGTGAAATGAAAGGCAGATGGGACATACTTTGCAGGGAAGAGCTACCTTTCTGGTAGCCAGAAATGGTGTTGTGTAGGCAATCTACTCCATTTTCCTTGCCATTACTGTTGCCAGCCTAGTCATGATTATTCCAAAGAGCACCTCTCTGCACTCCCAAGTCTAGTTCCTTGGCTGGCTGCAGTCAGGAATATGCATAGTTACCGCTCTCACAGATGGTCCCACGGACTCCAAACACATGCACTCTTGCAATAAGGTGGAATAAATCAATTTCAATTTCAAAATGACTCTTATGCTTAACCATCTATAATAAGGTTTTGACTGTCAAAATAGCATAATTCTGATTTTTTTAATCAATGAGGGAAATCTAATTCTAATGAGTGAAGTTTGCCCCATTTGGAGGAAATTAACTTCTTTAGAACCTTGGTGTTATTTTTGTGCTAAGAGGTAATTAATGCCTTTCAGGTGTCCATTCTTCTTCCAAACCTGAGGACTTATTTCCTGATTCAATAAGGTTGAAAAATTGACAAATTAAGCATGCTTAAGTGAAAAGTTGATGAAATGTTTTCAGCTACGAACTGAATCTCACTCCTATTTCTTGTTTAAAAATTTATTAATTTACAAAAGCAGAGAATTGACACTTTTTTTGTGTGTGTGTGCAGGGTGTGTGCAGACGGTTGCAATTATAGGACCAATCTTTGGCTTCCTGCTAGGCTCATTATGTGCCAAACTGTATGTTGACATTGGCTTTGTAAACCTAGGTAAGGAAGTTTATTTTCATTTATTTATTTATTTTAGTCCTACATTTTTTTGATGGGGATGGTGTAGAAGATATCAAATTCCCTTTTTATAAAGTGATATGAAAATAATCCACTGAAAATTTGTCATTAATATAATCACCAAACACATTAATAAATGGAATATGAGAAATAGGCAATGACTAGAACTGGATGACCCATGGTTTGTTATTCAGATGTATCCTTTTTCACTTCTGGCTTGCCAGTTCAAACACATTCTAGCATAGTTAAGACTAAAAACTGTGGTTTCCTGTTGGTTCAGGTGTAGCAATATGACAGTTACATCAACTGATAATGTATTTTGTAGACTTGCCAGGAAGACCAAGAATTGAAAGTCTTCCGGCAACCAAAATATGTTCTTTACTGTACAGATCTGTACAGATCTGAAAGGTGGAGGCATATTATACTAAGTATGCCTTACTCTCTGGGAAAGTGCTTGTGGGGGGAATAAGTGGGGGACCTCATCTTTCCACAGCTATTAATGTGTTCCTTTCCTTGTGAGGTGTCCCTGCTACATATAGACATTGCTTTCTTTTAAAGAAGTTCAAGAGAGCAGTTAGAAACAAGAAAAACAAGTTTCAGTTTTTAAAATTTTGAAATTGCATTTTAAAAGGCCTTGTATGTTAAGATGAACTGCAAAACTCTTGCACTAATTTTTCTTTTTTCTCAAATAAACTACAAGACACATTCCAAAAATTGTATTTATTTGTTCATTTATGTATTCATTAACCTCATTAATTTTGCATCTATTCTATCCCAGGTGCTGTTCTACCACAAAATGGTGAACAAAATAGTTGAGTGCCTTGACTTCCTGAGGTTTTAAAATCCAGTCATGGAGATTGATACAGACAAGAAAGCATAGGTGTGATGGGTGGTACAGAGGGAAATTGTTAAGGGGAAGCAATGAAGATGCAGTGATGAGCCAGTGTAAACATTTTACCAAGTATAATGCAGTGGCAATTGAGCCTAGTTGTCAAAGGACATGTGTTTATTTTGTTATTCTCACAGAATACAGTGGAGGTAGATCTATCATATGCTTTATGGGTTCTTATATAGAAAAGAAAAAAAAACACTTGATTTGGTCCAAAAAACTTCATCACTACTTACCTTTTCACCAGATAAGAAATGGTGTCAAAAATAAAGTTTTGATGATAAATAAGATACTGACATTTTATGTATACAGATCTTGCTTCAGACCGAGAATAGCTCTGAAGTATTAATAACCATCATTTAATGAATAACATTCTGTGTGGTTTAGACTAGATTTGGATAAGGTGTTAGGATTTAACTCTTCCTTTGAGAAAAAAAATCTTAGATGTTCAATATATGAACTAGATGCAAGTGGTGCTGATGTGTGGGAGCCAGCAGAAGGTTTTGAGCCCCCATAAATCTCCCTCACATGGGGCTTGCTTCCTGCCATGGGATGAGAGGTCCCTCTGCAGGGCAGAGTAAGACCCCCTCTTCTGGCTTTTAAACTATATTCTAAAATATAGTTTAGTCTAAGTTTAGTCTAAGGAACAAATGAAGAAAAGCATCATGTTCCAGAAAAAAAAACACACCATGTTTCCTTCAAAAAGCAAGATGATAATGTACAGACTAGGAAGTTATCATGCATGAATTTTATTAGGTATTTTTATGATGTGATAGAACTACTGCTAGGATTTCTTTTTAAGAGGCTTGTTTAAACCCACTAGCTTTGCTATATATGCTACTTAGCCATCTTCTCTCTCTTTCAGATCATGTAACCATTACTCCAAAGGATCCCCAGTGGGTAGGAGCCTGGTGGCTGGGTTATCTAATAGCAGGAATTGTAAGTCTTCTTGCAGCTGTGCCTTTCTGGTGTTTGCCAAAGAGTCTACCAAGACTCCGAAGTAGAGAGGATTCTAATTCCTCCTCTGAGAAATCCAAGTTTATTATGGATGATCATACAGACTACCAAACACCCCTTGGAGAAAAGTCAAAAATAATGGAAATGGCAAGAGGTGAGCCATAATCTTCTTGATTTAGAAGCAGTTTCCGTTTTCCTGTTGAAACTCTGTAGGAGATCTATAAATAATACCCCCTCTTTCCCCATCATTTGTTCAGAAAAATTGAGGAACTATACAGGAAACAGAACTGAAGGTTACAAAGTCATCTTTATTACTAGAGAGTGGATTAAAGAACATGACCTGAAGTTTTGGTAACCTTCTTGCTGGCAGTCCTACCCTGATTCAGGTTAGACCCGGCAATGGCCCCTATCTGGGATTGCCACTTTGCATTAGACAGAAAAGAGTAAATCTTCAGAGCTTGTGGCCTTTTAACATATGAGATTCAGTCATTTGATAAATGTGTGTGGGTACATGTTTCCTACCATTGATGATCAAAGAGTGGATATGGTGTGGGGCAAAAGGCCAGACATGTTAAAGTGAATTCCTTCCACATAGAAAAGGGATGGTTGTGAGACAGACTGATCCCCCTCAGTTGAGCCCAGCAAGCAATATTTACATTTATAGTAAATCTTCACATTTCAAACTCTCCAGCTGCATTAATAGGAAGAAGGGAGAATCCAAATCTCATTTCTTAACACTAAAGTTTATTAAATTAAATGGAGATCACTTTCATATTTCTTTCTCTGTGACCATGACCCATGTTTGAAGAAGAGAGGCCAGAAAACTGATGTAAGTTCTTAATGTCCTGCCAATAACGTTCAGCTCTGTAGTGAGGGAGTATTCTTGTCTCTCTTTCCTTTTACCCATATAATCGAGAAGAATCTGTTCCTGTCTGACTTATACTTCTAACTATAATCTAAATTATATGCCTGTAGAAGTGAGTGCCTGTGTCTAGATATGAACCTGACAAATCTCAACCTTGACGTGTGCCAATGCTGCATTTCCATAATGTATATGTGCACTATGTTATAAATGGTCCTGATAACTGTGGCTGTCTTTGCCCTGTTGCCAAGGCTGTGTCTTCTGCCAAGTGTAACACTGTCTTTAATTGCTCCGTGTTATTTTTGTCTTATAGATTTTCTTCCATCATTAAGGAATCTTTTTGGAAATCCACTGTACTTACTATATTTGTGTGCTAGCACTGTTCAGTTCAATTCTTTGTTTGGAATGGTGACCTATAAACCTAAGTACATCGAGCAGCAGTATGGGCAGTCATCCTCTAAGGCCAACTTTGTTATCGGTATGCTCCCTGTCCTTCACGCTTGCCAGTAGGCACTATCAGCTGTGTCTTGTTAACCCTTGGGCATTTTAAAGAAAGCTGTTCTAAGATTTAGACTGAAGGTGATTTTTGGCGTTTTAGATATGAAGTCAAAAAGTGAGTGAAAAAGATCTACCAGAGTGAAAAAAAAACAGTAAAATATTGTGATTGTGATCATCTGTGATATACCTTGAGAATACCACATAAACCAGATATGCATTTTTATTAGGAGATTGTGACACTAGATATGTATCATTCAGGTGTATCCAAAACTTCCTAATAGTGGCCATTTTACCTGAACAGCTTCTAGAATTATAAAAAGTAAGTATTCAGAAAGCTTAAAAGGTACTCATTGCAAAACACTTTGTATCTGCTCAGAGTTTAAAGGACTTTGCTGAGTCCTGGCATGCAGGTTATTTAAAAGGGCTGTGTTGCTAGCATAGCAGATCAGTCAACAATGAGAAAGCTGTTGAAAGGCAAAGAAAAGCATGAAGAAATGAATGAAGAAAAACCAGAATGTTACAAATACATGAACATCATGCTCCAAGTCATTGGATACTTTTAAAGCCTGGATTAGTTCCTTTAGCCCATGACGAGATCATTAAATGCTACTATTTCGAGACATACATATATTTTATTCCTTTGGCCATATTCCTTTATGGTAGGAGACTTCCAAATGTTTAAAAACATTTCTTCTCCAATTATATCTTCCCCACAATTTAAAGAATTGTGCTATGTATCTATCTCTGAAAGAGACCTCTGAGTTTATTTCAGAATACATAATTGTCCTGTAACAGTCTTGGATAATGGTCACTTGGCAGATGCTAATTTAATTGACTCTGTTTGGACTATTCTGCTAAATTATAAATATTAAGGCTATACCACTCAACTTTTACTTTTAACATTAATTGGTTAAAATTAAGTTACTTATATGATTTAGCCTTTGGCCTGAAGAAACATTTTAGGTTTTATTCCCCTCAACACCCCCTCCATGACAATCAATGCTTTATGCTGACTTTAACGATAGAAGAGGAATACAAGGTTAGGAGACATTCTTTTTATTTTATTTTATTTTATTTTAAAATCTCCTTTGTGCTTATTGAGCTATGACTTAAAAGCAACAGTTAATTCTACAGCTCCTAAATGTGAAGCTCAGCTGGATAAATGTTTACACAAAAATGTGTGTAGTTATTGTCAGCTAGAACATGAAGCCCATTGCAGAACCCCAGAGGGCTCCCTCACACCTCCACCTACTCCCCATATTCTTTCCCAAAGCTAACAAGTATCCTGAACTCTGTCATAGAGCAATCTTGCTAGTTTTTGAACTTTATACAAATTGAATAGTATGCGGTGTACTCTTTTGTGTCTAGCTTATTTCAACCAAAGTGAAATCTGTGAGATTTATTCATGTTGTGTATAACAGTTTGATCTTTTTTAATGCTGTGTCATATCCTATCACATGAATATACCACAGTTTATTCGTTTTATTGTTGGTGGGCATTTGGGTTGTTTTCTGCTTTTGACTGTTACAAATAGCAATGCATGACCAGTTCTATATCTACTTTGGTGGGTGTATTCGCAACATTTTTTGTGGCTGTATCTTGGAGCAGAATTGCTGGGTCATAGGAATTATGTATGTTTAGATCTAGTAAATGTAACTGAAACATTTACCATAGGATTGTGCAAATTTATACTCACGCTAGAAATGTTCCAGTTGCTCCACATTCCTATCACACTTAGTATTGACTTTTTTTTTTCATTATAACCATTCTTACGGGGTGTGGTTTATTTGCATTTAACTGATAACTAATGATGTTGAGCACTTTTTTGCAATGACCACTTTGTTGGTCATTTCACCATTCTCTTTTGTTGATTATATTCAAATTGCCTATTTTTCTTGAGTTATCACTCCTTTTCTTATTGATTTGTAGGGGTAGATACTTTTTTTCTTGATTCAAGTCCTTTATTGAATATATATAAATATTTTCTCACAGATTTAAATTCTTCTTTTCACTTTCCTAAAGGTGAGCTTCTTAATTTTAATCAAGTCCAATTTCCAGTCTTTTTCATTCTCATTATTGCTATTTTAAGCCTGTTTTAAGAAATCTTAGTCAAACCATAAGGCTATGAAAATATTCTCCTAATATTTCTAATAGTAGCTTAAGTGTTTTAACTTTCACATTTAGGTTATAATACATTTCAATTTTTTTTGATATAATATGAAGGAGAAAATCAAGGTCACTTATCAAAATGAAAAAGCCATCTTTTCCCCATGAATTGCAATACAGTGACACATCTTTAAGTGTATGTTTATTTCTTATTATTCAATGTGTGCATAACACTTAGAGTTTGAGAGCATTTGATTTTGCTATCACTGGAATGAAAAATACATCTTTTATTTCAAATTAAAATCATTTATTTCATGAAAGAAAATTAAAAGCATTGTTTGGGGAAGGATATTTATAAAACAAGATGAAATGTAATCTCATTCCTTTATTGGGTAGATAATAGATGAAATACTTTTGCCTGTAAAATTATTTTTAAGAAAAATCAGCACAGATGAAAGAACTTGAAATTGTGAGAGATTCAATGGCCTGCCTAATTGCAAACATACATTATGATGTAGCCAGGAATAAAATTATTTCCCCTGAGTTATAGTTCCTCTCTAGATATAATTATTTCTGGAAAACTTACAAGAAAAATCTAATAATTCTTTTTTAAGTTGTGAGTGATTGATTTAACCGTAATCTTTCTCTGTACACTCAGATGGTCCCTGGGATCCAAACTCATCATCAGAATTTTTTGACTCATCTATCAAAGTTCGTCTAAAATTCTGATTCCTCATAGTTTCTTTTATGTCCTGTCTATGGATAATTCAAGTACTTTTGTGAGAGATAAAGTAATAGTGTCTAATGATTTCAATTATTGTAGCTAGGTTTCTTTCCTGAATGCATCTTGGTTTCACATTAGTTAAGTATGGAAAATAGCAGAGTAAGGGTAAGTGGGAAAATGAATCAACATTTCTAACACTTTTATTATCTTTAGAATGGTGAAAATAAATGCATCATTAGGTTAAAATAGAGATTAAATAAGACCTATAAACCTATAAAATGCATTATAAATGTATATAGCTGTCATTCAATAAATACTGTTTTCTTCTTTCTCTTCTACCTTCTCTTTCTTTTCTCCATCAGTTTTTAAGGGTTAGGGTGGGGGAGGCTACAAAGAATGATCATTTCTGTGATAAAATAAGAGAGAAACACAAAGCACATTTCCTCTCTGCTCTCAGAGAAGGCATTTGAAATGACATGGAGAAAAGAATAAACAGAAAATTTCCTACATGTTCAAGGGCCAGTTGTCATAATGATGATTTATTCTTGCTGTACATGTTTTGATATGTTGGCCATACTTTCTCATGCTAGCTCCTTTAATTTTGCAGAGAAGATTAAAGAAAAATAAGCAAGAAAAATGTTTAAAATTCAGGGGTAGAAGGCATATGGCAAAATGATTTTGCTGTCTCAAGTGTGGGTTTTTTTCCCCCATTGCAGTTTCTACTGGAAGAAGTTTAGATAGATGGTCTAATTTTTCTCCTTTTTATAGATTTTCCTATCACTACTAAGCTATGTGGAAATGACCTTGTTTTTTTTCCTTTTTAATATATAGATTGCAATTATTTAGTCATTTTTCTTCATTTCTTTGAGTTTTTTTTAATCAAATAAGGCCATATCTAGTAGACATGATACATTGACATTGACTCTCATTGAGAACAATGATTATTACTCTCAGTTCTTAGAGTTGTTAAACAGACAAATAAGGAAAAGTTCTGATAATTATTTGGGGAAAGTTGCTTATAATAGAAAACAATTTTTTGTGGCTAAGCTAGCATAGCAAATTAAATATGTGTTATGATGTGTTCATTAATTAAGTCAACTTATATTAAAAATCTGTGAGATAATGGAAAACAATCTTTGTTCATGAGGAAAAAAAATATTATACCCAAATAAGATGGCTAATTTTTCTTCTTTGTCTGTACTCAATTGGCTCTATGAGTGTGAAAAGTCCCAAAAATGTTCCCATGCATTTCTCTCTCTGTAAAATTCAAATCTTAATATTTATATCATATAACATTAGCATAATATTGTGAAGGTCCATTATATATATTACAGAATTTTACTTTGCTGGGAGAAAAACCCTGAAACATCCTAAGATACTATTATTATTATAACTTATTACTATTTCATCTTAATGGCTAAGGCTATCATACATTTGTATGGGAATCAGAGTTTCCAAATTATGTTGTAACTGTGCTGACCATCTTAAAATATTTTATACAAGTCTCATAAGTCCTTTTTATTTTTTTTAAGATTTTTATTTATTTATTTATTCATAGACTCAGAGAGAGAGGGGCAGAGACACAGGCAGAGGGAGAGGGAGAAGCAGGCTCCATGCAGGGAACCCGATGTGGGACTCAATCCTGGGTCACCAGGATCACACCCCAGGCTACAGGCGGCACCAAACCGCTGCGCCACCGGGGCTGCCCAGTCCTGTTTAAAACAGTAACAAAGAATATGGTCTTCATCTTGAATGAGTATACATAAGTAACAAGAACATATTCACTCTTAATTTTTCCTAATTTTCCTGTTATTTGAGTAAATATTTTAAACAAAAGAAATACATAAAGTAAATTGAAACAAATTGTGGATGCTGGTGTAAATTACAACTAGTATTTCCATTTGGAATATTTAGATGGTAAATATTTTAAGATCAGCACATTTTACGGTGAGTGGGAAAAAAAAGTATATAATGAAGAAATCAGAGTGAAATTTCTACCTCATTAGAGGATTTAAAAATGCCTAAGATGAAAGAAAAGAAGCTTTGAGAGGCAAACAGCACATCTCATTTGATGTTCAGGAACTCTGCTATCAACTCGGCCCAACATAGATATCTGACAGATCCTAGGGAATTTGAAAGGGAGAATCAAGCTGACAGTATATTTGAAAAGTACTACTATTATTTCATGGAATCATGTTATAATTCAGTTATCTTGAAATAGGAAAGTAAAATGTCCAGGAGAAATGTTATATGTGAATAAACTAAAGTTTAGTCATTTAGCACACTTTTATGAAAAACTGCAGGGAGCACAGGATATGATGGTGACCACAGTTTTTGCCTTGAAGGTGTGATTGGAGGGTGAGGGGTACATACTAGATAAGCTAACAGGTAATTGTGACAAGGACCAAGACTGCTGCTTATGGGACCCTGTACAAGGGTCAGCGGCAGAGGGAGGAAGGGGGTTTCTGGTGACCAACTTGTGCACCCTGATGCTAGAGATGTTCATGAAGGCACCGTATGGCTGGTGGAGGCTGTGGTAAGTCTCTAAGTAAGAGAAGCGTAGAGAACTCTGGGGAAAAAACCTTATCTTGGAGTCAGAATAAAATCTCCTAAGAGATGGAGTCAATACCTAAATAAAAAGCAAAAGGGATAGGGAGGTGTTAAAAAGATGAAAATTTGGGAACAAGGGTGGGGTTTTAAAGGACCTTGTATCAGATGAAGCAGATATCCTGTACCAAAAGGACTGGAGGCAAGAGAACCCATGAAACTTTCTGGAAGTTTCAAGAGACACAGGCCTCAAAGAGGAGGTCAGTCAGGAGAAGATATTCCTGATTTTTAACATTCTGTATTGAGAGAGCAATGCCTTTAGAATCATCCCATTTTGATTGTCAGGCTCTTCTTGGCCAAATCAGAATAGGGAAAAGGACAGTGGAAACCAAAACAGCTTTAAACTACAAACAGTATCAAAGGATATTCTTTGTGCTATGATTGCTTATGTTCCAGGTTTGATTGGTAGTTTACAAAATAAATGAAATTTTAACCACATTTTCAGAAGGTTTCAATTTAGAGTCTAGTTTTCAGAAGATGTGTTTTTTATAAAGTGCTTTTGGGAGATAGAATTGAAAAAAAGAATTGGACCCTACCCTTTTTGTGTAAGTCTTGGGTCTATAAGAGTGGGAATTCAAAATCAAGTACCATGAATATGTGTGTGTAAAAATAGGGACTTAGATGACACACATCAAATCTACGGCAATGCTTAGTTCTTGAGAAGGAATATGGATTCTGGAACAGAATATACAACTCCATATTTAAAAATCAGAAAAACTGGGAGAAGGTATTAGCATTTATTAACTTGGATTATGAGAAACCAGGTTTGCTATATTACTTTCCATTATATTCTCTATTTTTAAAAATAAATAATAATCAGGTTCCTCTTAGCTGATGTATGGCTCTTTAGGGGCCCAGTATACATTCATCTCTGCCACTTTCCACAGCCACAAACCTGTTTTGCTGGGAAAGAAAAAAACTAGCCCCTTCTCTTTTTTTCTTTCCTTTTTTTTTTTTTTTTTAAATTTCACTAACCTTGTGGTCATGCCTCCTTCAAGGTGGTTGATTTCTAATGTGACAATGTTTGTATTAACATTTACCAATTTCAAATCCAACCAAGAAGTCACCAAAGAGTGTCTTTGGCCAACTTTTCTAATATAGACATGTTCCCCTCCACCCACCCATCCCAATATTTTCATCTTTGTGAATCTGATAGATTAAAGTGCTGACAACAACTTAATTGAATGAAATTTTTGTGCCATATATTGTGCTAGGACTTCTCATGTTATTTAGTCACCATGGCACTGTTATTTGCCCCCTATAATAGGAAAGGAGACAGTTTATCGAAGTTCAGAGAGTCACCTATAGATGCACAGCTATTAAGATGTGGTACTGAGATCCAAACCACACAGTTAGGTCCCAAGAGTCCAAGTTCTCATTCATTTTATTGGATCTCTTCTTAGTGTTGATTAAAATCACATTTATTTGATTATTAGTGAGGTTGCACATCTATTAATCAAGAATCCTGTCTCCCAAATCCTTTGAGAGATGGGGTATCATAGTGATTAAAAGCACGGTATTTGACATGAGACTCTATATTGTCAAATCTGGTTTTAACACTTACTAACCATGACCATGAATAAATTGTGGTCTAAAGTGAAAATAGCAATATAGCTACCTACTACAGTTGTGGTGAAAGATAAGTGTGAGATATATCAAATGCTGACCTGAGTGGCTGGTACATTATAAGCAAATAATAAATTTAAGAATAGTTTAATAATACATTATTTTGTTATTGTTTTGTTGTTGTGGTTGTTAGGAAGGATATCAAACTAAGCAACCAGCAGTCTAAATAAAAATAAATTTTGTTTGGGCCAGAAAAATGAACCAAAACTGTGTTTTTGTTCCCTGAATTCCATGCGCCTATTTTTCTTATGCACAACCTTAAAGATTATTAACTGTCACCTAGTTGCCCCTTGATTGTACCCATTAATCCTGGGATTAGACAAAAAAGACATTGATTCATTAATTCAGTGTTTATTGATTTCAAATTCTATGCTAGACATTATGTTAGGCAGACCTCTGAGACTCTCAATTGTGCTATCATTAATCTATAATCTAGACACTCATCAAAATCTCTTGATATGTCAGTAGATAATAGTTAATGAATATTTCTATAACTTAACATGACCAACCAGTCTAATAACTTGTCAGGTACTGTTGTGTAGTTTTGTGTAATCCCTTAGAAAGTTTATGTCAGTGCACTCAGATTTTTTTTTAGAGATTCATGGAATGACACATATTTTTTCTTGTTCCTCAGGGCTCATCAACATACCTGCGGTGGCCCTTGGAATATTCTCTGGGGGGATAATTATGAAAAAGTTCAGAATCAGTGTGTATGGAGCTGCAAAACTCTACTTGGGATCATCTGTTCTTGGGTACCTCCTATTCCTTTCCCTGTTTGCACTGGGCTGTGAAAATTCTGATGTGGCAGGACTAACTGTCTCCTACCAAGGGTAGGTTCACTCATTAAGTAATGTGAGGAAATTGGTTTGTTTAAGTAAATTAATTATTGGTAGATTTACAAAATAAATATGCTTATGATATTTGATCATAAGCATCATAACTATGAGAAGAGAATTATGGTTTTATTATGGAATAACTGACAGTACTGTAATTGTTACCAAAATCTATCATTTCCCATGAATTTGATTGTCTAAGAGAAATTATTAAAAATATTAAATCTACATCTTACTGTAGGGCAACATGACAACGAAACACTCAGATCGTGAATCTTGCCCCTGTCCATCATTAGTGAAGTGAAATTGTACATAGGTCATTTAATCTAATCAAACCTCAAATTTTCCCAATTAAAAAAGAGGAATAATAACTACCTTATAAAATGTTGTAAGATTTAAGCAAGATAATATACATAGAAGTGATTAGTACTTGCCTGGCACAAAAGAGATGTGCCATTTGTAAACAATTGTATTTTTTTCTTTGTGTACTTGGGTAACTGGGGAGGTCTCTTTGCCACTGTAGTCTCTGTTATACTCAAATCATGTGACATTTCAGGAGAGAATGCTATCCCTCAGCCTGGTGACCCATATAACACCTCTCTTTAGCTCTTTGCAGTTGGTGAAGAGAATATTTATTGATGTTTTCAGACCTATGCCATCTCGTGTGGGATGGATGACTAGTTTTCTTAGTTTCCAGGGTCTGTCAACTTTAATGCAAAGTTGGATCTTGAAGGAACTACTCTGTCTTTTCCTTTCAAGAGTCCTTGCCATCACCCTATCTCTGAGCATGAGTTCCCAGATGGCAGCTGTCTTTATTCTTTCACCCAACTCTGCATTATCTGTTTAAAAAAATAATCGAGCCACTATTGTTTGCCAGGCCTACCACCCTGACTGCATTGCCTGACTGACAAAAACCTCTGCCTGTGGCTCAAAGGCCAGTGCTCCTGTTCTAATTTTCTGCCTTCTGCTAGTTCAGCTGCTGCTTACTTACTGCTTGCTCTCCAGCTTTCTTCCTGTGTTTCCTTCCCAGCTCACCTGTCTTGTCTCCATGTTCCAGTCTCCAGCACCTTCATTTACCTGGTTTCTCCTCCTCTTAAGTGAATAGCAGTTATACTTTTCACCATCTAAAAAGTCCTAGAAAATTAGTGACTGCAAAGTTTATATACTCTTGCTTCTGGGAGTTACCATAGCAACGTTAGATTTAACTGAGTGTGTAGTAACGTTGCCTTGCCGATAGCAATGCAGATAAGGACATTAGCTGTAAACAGGAATTGCAAGAAAATTCTGGAAAGAGTAGAAGCCTTGTGCTGTCTTTAACTGTCTATACGATCCTAATGGTAGATAAATAGTGGTAAAGTTCTTTGTATTTTGCAATTTACAAAAGAGTATAACTTTCATTATTTCACTTGTATCCTCAGAGCATCTTTATGAGATACGTTTTGTTCCTCATTTAATGGAAACTGAGTTTAGAAAGGCTGTTTATCTTTTTAAAATGTAATATTCTTTCTACAACATCTTGCTATCTTTAAGCCAAAAGCAAGCACACAAAAAGACAACAATGGGGAAGTTTTGAGGTTCACAATGAAAGTATATCCACATAATAAATGATTAAATATTTTTAAACAAACGAAAGATAATATATTCATTGTGTGAGTACTAGCCCTTGAGCGCAGTTGCCTTAAAAGACTACAACTGCATTGAAATAATGCTATCATTGTCTAAAATATTCTAAAACTCCTCTTTTGAATTTGCTTTCCATATTTTTCAGAATATTCCCAACAATGGTAAAGGTTTAACCTTAAAGAGTAGGTTTGCTATTTGAAGCAGCCAAAGAAATGGCAGTATCCCTGGAAAAAGCTCTCGGATCCCAACATGACTACTTTGAAAGCAAAATCTCATTTGAGTATAAGCATTCTGGCATATTTGATAAAAATTATCTTAAAATTTTAAATTACTCTGTCAACACATCCTTTGTAAAACATGTATGCAACTAATTTCTGCATCAAGATTGTCCTCAATGATAAATTTAACATACTTTTAGTAATATAAAATAATTGGCTTTATAGAATACAGCATGTTCCCCAGGGATTATCCTGAGTTGCTTTGTTCCACAACGGCTGTTTTGATTCTGGACATTGAGCAGAAACCCTGTAGACAGCTTTAGATATGGTAATGGAAGAAACCTATTTTCTGTAAGTGTGATATGATGTAAGAATTTAGAATCCAGAGGCCTGGAAGAATTCTCATGTTGAAGTTTGTCACCAATAAACATTGTGAATTTGAGCCAGTAATTTGCTCACTTTGGACCTGACTTTCCTGATCTGCCAAGTGAAAAGTTGCCCTGGATTTCCCCCCAAATTCTTTCAGCACTGACCTTCTGAGATCTTAGTCCTACACTATTGAGTAGCCTGATTGTAGGCTTTCAAAGGCACTTATTTTTACTTTTAGATACTACTAAACAGTCTCAATTAATTTAACAATTAATGCCTTATAGAAAAGAACAGGATGAAATATTCCTATATTACTTCTCAGGAGGCCTACTTATATCATTTTACTCTGTCTGGAGACATTTCAGTGGCTTTTGGTTTTATGTTTGATATAACCAAATGCATAGCAGTTCTACTAGATGAAATATTCCATCAATTAAGAAATTATAATTGCAATCATTATAGGAAATTACAAGGAGAGGCCAAAATGACTTTTCTTTCCTCCAAAATGAATAGCATTTTTCTTTTATTGACTTACCAGAAACCTTGTTTCTTAACCTACCATGTCCCAAATTGTCCTTGGTGCTGGAGATATAGGAGTGAATAAAACAAACAATTCTTGCCCTCACTGAATGTATATGACAGTGTGTATGCGGGGGAGGGGGAGTGGTGGTTGCCTCAGTTTTAAATCCCTCAAATACTTTTGTAAAAAAAACAAAAATGAGAGGAGGAGATTTTTTTTTAAAGATTTTATTTATTTATTCATGAGACACAGAGAGACAGAGAGAGAGAGAGAGTCAGAGAGAAGCAGGCTCCATGCAGGGAGCCCGATGTGGGACTCAATCCTGGATCTCCAGGATCAGGCCCTGGGCTGAAGGAGGTGCTAAACGGCTGAGCCACCCCGGCTGCCGGAGAGGAGGAGATTAAGCAAATAAATAAGTTCAAAGTAAGAGAGAAAAAAATAAAAGGGAATGATGGGGTGCTTAGGGATGAAAAATAAGATGCAGGTGAAGAGAAATACCATTGCATAAGTACCTCCTTAGAAGAATAAAGGAATCTGAAAAGAACTAGGAGAATAAGAGTAGAAGAATGAATAATTCAGGGGAGAGGAAGAAATAGAAGTGAAAGAGAAGGAATTCTGGGAGAGGTAAAGGCGGAAGGTAAGACAGAATGACAAAGAGGGAGATAAAAGAGAGAAGACAATCAAAATTACGTAAAGTCAACTGTCAGAACAAAAAGCCAGCTCCTTGGGATCCCTGGGTGGCGCAGCGGTTTGGCGCCTGCTCTTGGCCCAGGGCGCGATCCTGGAGACCCGGGATCGAATCCCACATCGGGCTCCCGGTGCATGGAGCCTGCTTCTCCCTCTGCCTGTGTCTCTGCCTCTCTCTCTCTCTCTCTCTGTGACTATCATAAATAAATAAAAATTAAAAAAAAAAGCCAGCTCCTTAAGGGCAAATATTGTCTCATTCATATTTGCAACTATCTTCTCTCCTCCCAAAGCTAGCACTTAAGCCTTCCACAAAATTTTTTTTTTTTTTCACAAAATTTTTGAACCCAGAAAGCATGTAAAAAGAATGACATAAGATATGGAAGATCTGCATAGAGTGGGAGATTATGAGAGAGAGAAAAGTTAATGAACTAGTATTAGTAAGACACACAAATAGGATGTGTAGCTCTTCCAAACTGAAGTCTGTTGACATAATGTTGACGGCTTGACTTTTTTTTTTAACCATGCCATCAACAATGCCCATTTTACTGATGCTGAGACAATTGTGAAGGAAATTTACACAAGCATTCATACACATGTACACACTACCTGCAATGCATTTAATAAACGTCAGTTGCTCTAAAAGTTTATTCTACTTTTCTGTTTTGTTAACCATTTTCCTACATCTTTTCATAGAAATATATTAGAATATCCTAGAGATTGTTGATTTTAGTAAAATCCACAAACCAAGAACTGGATATTATGTGAAGGTGTAAACCTCTAAAGATAACATTCAAGAGAAAGTTAATTAATATTAGACTCACATTTAATTATTAGAAACTGGCATTTCTGATGACAATTTTGTTTCCAAAAGGCAAACTCCATTGGCAGTGCCATTTATATCAATCAAGAACACTGATTTTTGAAGATATTAAGGTGCTGCCTGCTAAGAGGTAATATTTTATACTGTTACATTTCTTTTCAGAACCAAACCTGTCTCTTATCATGAACGAGCTCTCTTTTCAGATTGCAACTCAAGATGCAAATGTTCAGAGACAAAATGGGAACCTGTGTGTGGTGAAAATGGAATCACATATGCATCGGCATGTCTTGCTGGCTGTCAAACTTCCATCAGGAGTGGAAAAACTCTTGTAAGAAAACCCTAATGTGTGTGCCTGTGGTGCCTTCTATAACACATAACCACACAGCTCTATGGGGGCTCAGAGGCCAACCCAAAAGCAGACCATACTGATAGCATTTCTGACTCTTACTCTACTCTTGTTCTTTTGTGTGGAGACAGGAAGCATAACTGTCACTAGTGGAGCTAGGGTTGTTGAAAGATTAGGATAAGAATTAAAATCATGAAACATGGTAGCAGAGCCTTGCAATGATGTAGTATAGTTCTCTCTTTTGCTTGTGAGGAATATTAGCCTCAAATGAAAAAGTCTCAGTCATAAGATCATTTGATAAGATGTGCATTGGGATCCATGTCTCCTGACCCCAAGGCCAGGTACTTTGGATGTTTTAGAGACAGGACATATGGAGGCCAGTGTTAGAAAACTCTAGCCCAAGAAGTCTATACCCAGGGATCACAAACTCAATTTTGAGGAGATTGATAGTTCTAAACACTGTGCCTGAGAAATCAATCAAGCCTGTGTGGGTAATAATGAAAAGAGTAGGTGGCTGGAATGAAAGGGTTCTATAGGGTGGATGAGGGAGATGAGGTTGGAAATAAAGCTAAGAAATCATTTGTAAAGGATATGGATATTATTAAATCAATAAAAGACTCATTTCTACAGTCATACCTTTACATTTCTGTCCCAAACAGACTGTTTCTTTTACTCTCTGTATATATGGCTAACAGACTGCTGTCTACATGTGCTGATGAAATCTGCCTGTATTTGACAGTCCTAGAGGGCTGAAAATTAACCCACACATCTATTTACACAGGCTTATCAACTAGATAAGAATACTTAGGCAAAGACTTCTGTAGATGCAGAGTAACATGTTGATTTTCTCTCTGTTTATTGTTATTTTTGACATTTTATTCAGAGTAGAAAGGATTTGCTTCCAGCAGCAGTGAATAGGACAACCTACCCAACTGAAATCTGAGTTTTTGACCTCCATTCCCCTTTCCCTCCCTCCCTTCCTTCCTTCCTTCCTTCCTTCCTTCCTCATCTCTCCATCCCTCCATCCTTCCTCCTTTCTCTTTTTTCTTCTTTCTTTCTTTCTTTCTTTTTCTTTCTTTCTTTCTTTCTTTCTTTTTTTCTTTCTTTCTTTCTTTCTTTCTTTCTACTTTTTCTTCCTTCCTTCCTTCCTTTCCTTTCCTTTTCTTTTCTTTTCTTTTCTTTTCTTTTCTTTTCTTTTCTTTTTTTCTTTCTTTCATCTCCCCTTCCCCTCCTCTTTCTTTCTTTTCTTTTAGCCACTACACTTTTGTCCAAACTGCTTGAATGTTCTCCTTAATTAGAACTTCTATTTATCAAATCCATTCATGCCAGGAACTAAAAGAGGTGCTTTAAAAATGGATTTAAATATCATGGTCTTCAAGTAATTGGGTATTGCTTTACTTATTTTCCTCATGTGAGAACTGAGGCATTGAGATGCCTAAACTCACATATCTAGTAAGAGGTAAAGTCATGGTTCAAAAACTTTTTACCTGAGAATTAAAAAAAAAATCAACATTGCTACTCTTCCTTGTAAAGGAAATGCCAGCTTTATTCCATTGTTTATCTAAAAATTCATAAACTGTTTTGTGATAAAAGTGACAACTCATTTTATATATACAATTGTCCATGAAATTTACAAAAATTAACAAATAAAGGATTATAAAAGTTGTCTCTCTGTCCAAGATTTAGTTGAGGTATATTATTCAGGATTTTTCTTTGCTAACTACCATTATAAAGTCATATTCTCAAATTATGCCCATTTATTTAAGAAATTTTTAGTGAGTACCTAACAGAGGACCCACTTTAGGCCCTATGTGTACAATGATAAGAAAGACAATTTCTGCCAGAGGTTTCATTCTAGTGGGGATATATAGTTTTAAAAAAATGATTCTGTAGTATTCTAATGAGTAGTGATAAGCACTGTAAGGAAAAGATAGGTTAGGGTAAAGGATAGAGAGATGGGGGTATTTTTTTGAATGAGTGATCATGGAAGCCCTCTTTAATGAACTGAGCAGAGACCTGGGGTGTGTGCACCAACCTTATAGCTATCTAGAAGAGCTGCCCAGCAGAGAAAGCAGAAAGGTTATAAGGCATGGGTAAACGTACCATGTTCAAGGGTTGGCAAGGGCACAATAGAAACCCATGTGTGTAGATGAAGCAAAGGGAGGGGAGGAAGATCATTGAGTGGTGAGATCAGAGTGGGATCCAGGAGCTCCATCATAGTGTGTAAGCTGCTATAAGGATTTTGGATTTTATACAAGTGTAATAAGAAGCTATTGGAAGGCTGACAATAGTAACTGCCATTTTTAAAGGCTTACTTTGCTTACTATGTGGGTAACAAATGATAGCAGGATAAGAGTGGAAATAAGTTGGGGATAAGGAGATCACTGTAATAAAGCAAGAAATAATGGTAGATTAGACTTGGAAGTGGCAGAGAAGGAGATAAGGTATGATTGGATTTACTGGAAGATTTTTCAGTAGGGTCAGTAGTTTGAACATCTGCTGTTTGGATAAGAAAATGTGATTTATATACATTTCACTTTGCTTGCTATACTCTAATACAGAGAAATAAGAGAATACTTACCTTATTGTTTATGTAATGCATGTATACTATGTTGTGAAGTCTTTTAAATAAATATTTTCAATTTTGCTTAAATGTTAACTCAATACTTGGAATTTTTTTCTATTGTGTTACAGATATTTTATAATTGCACCTGTGTGGAGATTGCAGCCTCAAAGTCAGGAAATTCCTCAGGCATGGTGGGCAGGTGTCAAAAAGATAATGGATGTCCCAAAATGTTTCTGTATTTCCTTGTCATTTCAGTCATCACATCCTATACTTTATCTCTAGGTGGCATACCTGGATACATGCTGCTTCTGAGGTGAACACTGATTCTCCTTGCCCCACTTTTAATATATGATGTCCTATAATAATAATCTAGAACATTGATTTCAAATTCTGTTCTATAGAATTGCAATTCCTTATAGTTTTCTCAGGGAACTTGACCCATATCCTAGTTCTAGTTTTATACTCTTCCCACTTTGGGTTTTTATGCAAAGAATATGCTTGAATAGAAGTTTTTCTAGTTAAAAGTTTTTGTAAATCATTGGTCTAGAAAGCAATATTGGTGCCAACATCACCATAGCCACTCAAAAAATATCCTATTTCTAATTGTGGTAATTATATTAACCAGTGTAGACTAAATGTGCTATTTTTTTTTTTAAGATTTTAAGTATTCTCCACACCCAATGGGGAACTTGAACTTATAACCCTGAGATCAAGAGTCACATGCTCACCAAGTGAGCTAGCCAGGTGCCCCTAGGCTAAATATGTTTTAGATTAAGCATGATTTCACTGAATTATGGGTGATAAAAATTAAGATAGTTTAAAGACCCATCAAGGGATCCCTGGGTGGCGCAGCGGTTTAGCGCTTGCCTTTGGCCCAGGGCGCGATCCTGGAGACCCGGGATCGAATCCCACGTCGGGTTCCCGGTGCATGGAGCTTGCTTCTCCCTCTGCCTGTGTCTCTGCCTGCCTCTCTCTCTCTCTCTCTCTCTCTCTCTCTCTGTGACTATCATAAATAAATAAAAATTAAAAAAAAATAAAGACCCATCAAATATCACAATGTTTCACATTTATTATTTTAATATATAGGTTATTTTTCTTGTTCTGACTGGAATTATCTACATGTGGGGGTGTATGGGGGTTGTTCATAAATTTTGAATCAATTGAGTTCTCTAATCCATGAATATATGTTAATGACTCCAAGTGTTTTGCTTATAAAACTCTAAAATAATTTTTTAAACTGTGTACCCTTTTTGCATATTGTTAAGTGGACATCTAAAAATTTATCTTAAGCTTAATAGTAAGTAAGCATTGATTTCCAGATAAGTATTTACATTTAAAAATATAGTGATTTTAAATGTAGATCACTCCTTTGAATGTAATTAGTAAGCATCTCGAAAATAGATTAGATAACCAATATCACCTAATTTAAAATTATACACAAAAAAATCTTTTACAGTAAATATGTTACATATTTCTTTCTTCTCCTTATGCTTATATCTTCACTCAACTTCCCTATAGCCTTCTCCTCTATTATAATGTTTGAACAATTTTTGTTATCTATCATAAATCTCTATAAAAAAGGATGTAAGTTCAAACTTTAAAATAGTAGTTTTATAACTAGTACTTTTAGTGATAAAATTTTCTTCCTAATGAGATTAGCCTTGCAAATATTATTATAATTGATAATAATAACCTAAGAATATGACCAATTTTGATAAAATTATTAAACATAAAAGTCAAATTTTATTGGAAATCAATCTTTAAGAGATGGATTAGTAGTTTTTAATTCATATATTGAAGGATGAGTATAATGTTATTTTAAAATGAAACTAATCAAAAGTGTTGTATACATTTATGATTTTCCACAGTATATTATGGAAATTTATTAGGAACGATAAAGTAGGAGTAACTCCACAAATATGTTTTAGAGCCTTTCAAAAGGGCTTAAGGAAAACATGAGATATTGTCTTTTCAAATGGGAACATGATATTGGAGAGCATTGCCACAGAGTTCTCAGACCAGGATTGTTCTCCATGGGTTGCTATTTCTTCCGTATCTTATACTGGGTCAAGTAGTCACCTACGCCAAGAGGAAGGGTTTTCTTCACCACAAGCCCCTCAAATGAACCATGTTGTGTTTTGATGTCAGAAGATGTCCTTTACATTGAAAGAGAAAAGTTGTGGGTTTTGCTTCTTTTAAAGGAGAGATTAAATGATATTATACATATAAAAAAATTAGTACCATGGTTAAAACTTATACTTGACCCAGTATAAAAGGTGAAAGAAATAGCATGGTTAACACTCAATAGTTAATATAATATCATCATGATTCTTATCATAAAAATTGACAGGCTAATCAGTTAAAGCTATACTTATTAAAGATAATATTATTTTAGGTATTCTTGCACTTAGCTGGTAATTCAGGTCCCCACTATTTAGCAGAAACACTTAGCATTCCACAGCAATTGTGATTGTATCAACTCAGATCAATATGGTCCTGTGCTTTTAGGCCAAAAGCCACAAAAATTAATTATAGGTTATTGATCCCTTATTGTTGCCTCAAATTTCTTATAATTTTTTTCTTTGAGTCTTTTGCTATTTTTCTCATTAAACTTATAATTTTACTTTATCCAATACCATTTAAATATGTCATGTAAAGGTGATTAACGTTTTGGAAATATTAACTATCAGCTCTTTGATGCATTGCATGTAATGGCACATGGATTTACATAATTTGCCCTCACTATGCTAGGACACTATGGGTTCTCCATAAATACTACTTGAATTCTAGCCTTATTTCATATGTGGTAAGCAGATTATCACTAACATTAGTATTTGCTTTAATGGACTATATTTTCTTTATAATGCTTTTGTTGTTTTTAGGTGCATTAAGCCACAACTTAAGTCTTTTGCCCTGGGTATCTACACCTTAGCAATAAGAGTTCTTGGTAAGTATAATATATGTTTTAATTATGGTAGTTATGACAAATGTATTTTGAGTACTTTCCTAAGTATTTTTACAGAATTATCATGCATAACTAAATAATATAGGTGGTTAGGTCCCTATTTATTTTCTTCCTTCCTTCCTTCCTTCCTTCCTTCCTTCCTTCCTTCCTTCCTTCCTTCCTTGCCTAAAGTTTATTCTTGTTATGAAAGAGCCTTTTCGCCTGAGAGAAAAACAAGAAATAAACCAGTAAGAAAGGCTGAAGCCTAATATAATTTTTTCAGTTATTAAAATGGAAGGAATTCTTTTAAGCTACTCTCAATGTTGGGAAAGATCATTTGGTAGATCACTCATGCAATCAAAACAGTATGGCTTTCAACTGACAATTTTTTAAATGTAATTGGATTTTTTTTCGTAACTAATAGATTTTGTAATATGCATTAATTAAAACCCATAGAAAGTAGAGTTAATGAGTCAGATAAATTTTCTGTTCATATGAAGTTTATATTCTAAGGAAGAAAGCAAAGCAATCACAAATATTCCTCTGTAATTTATTAGAAAAGAACCGCCAGGAAAGAAAACAAACTCATATCTTAAAAAAGAATCTGAAATGAGTAGATCTTGATATAAAATGGTTTAATACAAAGAAACAACCTAATCCTGATGAAATTGAGGAAGCAGCAAATATGGAAAGTTCTGCCATCATGACTGGCTTTAATTCTACAACATAAAAACAGAGATTATCTAGAAAAATGTCAGATTATTGAGCCTGAACTATATCCCTGGCTGGAATTGGTTTCTAAATCTACCTCCTTTCAGACATATAGACGTAACCTACACTATAAAGAAGATTTCAAGTTAAAGAAATTATTCATCAGGACACCTGGTTGGCTTGTTGGTAAAACATGTGACTCGATCTCAGGGTTTTGAGTTCAGGCTTCATGTTGGGCACGGAGCCTACTTAAATAAAAAAAATATTAAAAAAGCAATGATTCATAAAATTGATTCCATAAAAGTAAAAAATATACTTGAAAATGGCAAAAATATAAGAAAAATCAAAAGGTAAATGATAAACTGAGAACAATTATTTTTTGCAATTTCTGTAACAGACAATCTATAATATCCCCATCATAAAGACAGCCCCTAAGCATTGAGAACAAAAAGACCCACAAGGAAAAATGGGTAAAAGATACAAACAGCCATTTCTTGGAAAAAATGTACATGCCTCTTAATATATGAAGATAGTCAAACTCTCCCAAATAAGGATAGCACAAATTAAAATTACACTGAGATAATGTTTTTTGCTTATCAGATTTTCAAATCACCAAATGTTTGTTTGCAATGTATAGGACAATAGATACACATTTGCTATTGAGAAAATGGTACCATTTCTCCATGGTCTCAACCATCAATGGAGGGTATGTGATTGTAACTAATAAACTACATGTGGATTTATCTTTTGATCTAGCGACCTCACTTCTAGGAATTGAAACCAAAAACTTACTCACAAAACTATGAATTAGTCAAATTTTATGGTGTCTAATTATTGTGGCATTATACATAATAGCAAGACTGCAGTCTAGTTGTCCATCGATACGAGATATTTGAATAAACTATGGTAAACCCACATAATGGAATCCTTTGCAACTGTAAGAATGAATGGGGAAAAAATATCCATCTAATGTTAACAGATGTGGTCAGCCCTGGCTGCTGTAATAGAATACTACAGGCTGAACGATTTAACAGAATTTTTTTTTTTTCAATTCTGAAGCCTGGGAAGTTCAAGATCAAGGTGCCAGCAGGCTTGGTACCTAGTGAAACCTCTAAGACCTCTTTTCCTGGTTTGTAGACAGCTGCCCTTTCACTGTGTCCTCACAAGGATTTCCTCTGTGTACACAGGGAGAGAAAGGGAGCTTTGGCATTTTTTTTCATCTTCTGATTAGGACAGCAGTCCTGGTAAATTAAGTTCCTTATGACTTCATATAACCTTATTATCTCCTTCATAACTCTATCACTCAAGTGCAGTTGTTTTAGGGTTAGGACTTCAGCATATAAATTTTGAGAGGACACAATAGTCTATAAAACCAAGGGATCTCTAGGATACACTCTTAAATGAAATGAAGCAAAATGTAGAACAATATTCATGGTATGATGCATTTGATATGAGCAGTATGGAGAGGTAGAAATATTACACACACATGCAAAGGTATTTGCTGATATTTTAAAAAAGAGGGATGCCTGGGTGGCTCAGTGGTTGAGCATCTGCCTTCTGCTCAGGCATGATCCTGGAGTCGCAGGATCGAATCCCACATCAGTCTCCCTGCATGGAGGCTGCTTCTCCCTCTGCCTATGTCTCTGCCTCTCTCTCTCTCTCACTCTGTTTCTGTCACTAATAAATAAATAAAATCTTAAAAAAAAACCACAACAGAATTATAAACTAAAAATTGATGATGATGATGGTAGTGGTGGTAGTGATAGTGATGGTGGTGGTGATGGTGGCAGTAGTGGTTACTTGGAAGGTAAAAAGTAAGAGAGGACGGTATGGAAAGTAGAGTTTGTAACTTAACTCTGATTTAATTTTTAATTTGAAATCATGCAAAGCTTTTTCAGGTCTTGATCTCAGGGTACATTCATTGAGCCCTGTGTCAGGCTTCAAGCTGGGCAGGGAGTCTGCTTGAGATTCTCTCCCTCTCTCACTGCCTTTCCCTGCCTCTCACACATACATGCTCATTTTCTCTCTCTTTCAAATAAATAAATAAATAAATAAATAAATAAATAAATAAATCTCTTTAAAAAGATGAAATCCTGCAAAATTTTTATATAATTAAGAAAACATTGAAAAGAAACTAAAACATTCTTAAACTGAAACTAGCCATGTAGCATATTGGAGGCATAACCATACAGAAAACCAGTTAGATTTAAAAGGACGGGATCATTACCAAATCCACATAACTTCACTACATTCTGTAGTCTTATCTTTAACACTAACATTGGTATTGTTATGTTGTAACTGTTATGTATTTTAAGATAAAGCAAATAAGATATTATGTTAATATTAGAAACCATTATTTTCAGCACAATAGAAAAATGATAACAGCATAAAATAAGTAAAACCCATTTTTAAGTAATGGGAAAATTACCAGGAAAAGCAGGGTAAACAAGGGTTAGATTTGTTATGGAGATTTAGGTTGGTGCCTTCTCCTTTTGATAAAAGCCTCTTGGGATTAAGAATCATCTGTCTTTTCTTGGTACAGAAAGATAGGCACTGTTACAAATGGAGATATCTCTGTTATAAATGTAAATCTCCCTTACAAAAAGGATACTTGTGCTCCATCTCCAGAACTTCTCCTATGCCTTCTGTTTCAAAAAATAACCTTTAAGTCAGAGAAATATGAAGTAGAATATTCTGATCTCCTGCAGGTACCTATTATCTCCAAAGCAGTATTTTTTAGGTTGAAAGTAGTTCCAGAGACTTACTCATTATAGGATAAACAAAAAGATGTGTATATATTTTCAGTAGCAATTATTTGTTTTTCTCACAGCAGGAATCCCAGCTCCCATGTATTTTGGAATTTTGATTGACACTTCTTGCCTCAAATGGGGATTTAAAAGATGTGGAAGTAGAGGCTCCTGCAGATTGTATGATTCAAATGCTTTCAGGTATGGGATCAAACTCGTAGCATCTCACTAATACAGCATTCTAAGTTTGCACAATGAAATTAGCAGTAACCATTTCTCACTGCAAAAGGATGATCTAACCAAGAAGCATGTTCTTTTTTATAGAATAATTTTATTATTATTTATTTGGCTAGACTTTTCATTTTTCCCCATTCCTAATCTTAACTCCCATTTTCAATGAGTAATCATTTTAAAAAATTCACAAAAGATTCCAGAATACAGTAGAATTTTTCAAGTTTATGCACACAAGTGGGTAATTCTCTGAAGCTCAGAAGCATTTAAATTTAGGTCACATTTTGGGTTTAATTCTATTCTTTTTCAAACTGAGCCAAACTGTCCCATTTACGTCAGATATAATCCCCCTGGGCAAGAGTTGGATTTGGCTCTAAATCTGTCCAGCTTTTATTGCCAAACTGATGTTCAATTATTCCAGTACTTGAGATGCATAAAAGTAAAAGGTTTTTTCTGTGTATATGAGTGTGTATGGGGCTGAGGGGCATGGCTTTTTCACTATGGTATCATTCAGTTCAGTTCATCAAACATTTAGTCCCCTTATTGCTTAAAGCAGTGCTTCAATGGCTTAAAAGCAGGAAGGATTTTTTTAGATTTACAATCTGAGCATTTTCTGGAGGGATAAACTTGGTACTGAACTGTGTAAGTTGGACATTGGATGTGAATTGAGCCAACCATCTTAAATAAGTTTGTTTGATTTAATAGGCTTTGATGTTATGTGAGAAATTTATTTTGGTCTGTGAAAGGGACTTGATCTGTGAGTAGAATTTGTGCTTTGCTCACATTTGCTAAGGCTGCATTATTTTAATGTAAAGACAATGTATTTCATCAGAGACTGAATATGTGTACAAGGTGACCAGAATAAATCATTCAACCTGTCCTTCCATACCTTTCTCTTTTATGATAGAATGTGGAACTACAGGGTGCTTATTGAAGAAAGTGATTTAAACCTCTGGTTTATTCTTAAGTTATTCTGCTCCACCAAGAGCTCTGATTCTCCCTTAACATTGCTTCTTGCAGTTTTTTGTAGAAGTGCATTTGGGCAAGTTTCAAGGGTAGGGTAACCACATAATTTATCATTCAACCTGGATGCTGTTGAGACTGAAAAGGAGCACTATTAAGAAGTATACTGGGACAACACCAGCATAAGCTAGGACTGTTCTGGGCAAATAGGCATATGGTCACCCAGTCTAAGGGAATAATTTACAGAGAAGATGGAACTGATTATGCAATTAGTAGTAACCAAAAATTATGGCACCACTAAGAGATCGCTTTATATTTGCACACTGCCTTCAATAGTCTGTCTGATGTTCATAGAAAGGTCTTTTATAGCCACTGAATTTGTTCTTAAGAAAAACATCTTCGTGATGGTTTCATTGATAGATTAGTTTTCTTGATATTGATATGTATTGAATATCATTACCTTCCATTCCCATTTTGATAGTTGCAATAATTATGACCAAGCTTCTCTCTCCTTTTAGACACATATATCTGGGACTAACTGTGATGCTGGGCACAGTGTCCATTTTCCTAAGTATTGCAGTACTTTTCACTTTAAAGAAAAATTGTGTTTCAAAACATAGAAGCTTCAGAACCAAGACAGAAGGAACAGTGGTGTCTGCAAGAATGAGGAAGGAAAATTGTACTACAAGTGATCATTTGCTACAACCCAACTACTGGCCAGGCAAGGAAACACAGCTCTAGAAAAATGATGACTTGAAGCAATATTTTTGATTTCTGGAAATTCTGTAAACAGATTTTAATCAAAGGCATTTTAAATGTGTATTTTTTTTCCTTTCAAAATATGTCTTTGTGTTTGACCCTAGGTATTAAATAATGTACCTAATAGCAAATATCATTAAACAAATTATAGAAAATGTACATAATTAATCCAAACATTTTAATTCTTCCTTATATTATTATATTATTTATACAAATCCCTTATATTATCTACTCATTCTGTTTAATTTTGCCTTGTACCCTTTGATATATTCACTGTATTTTTAGTGGAACAATTGTCCTGATAATCTAATGGCTATGTATAAAGTGATTTCTAAACTGAGATATTTGTCAAGAGGAAGAGAGTCCTGTTAAAAAATTAAATTTTATCTTGGCTTCCTTCAAACATGACCCTAATGAAGATCTTAGGATAGAATCAGAATATGTAGAGAAAGATTTCATTTTAAGCTCTTCCTTTGTTTTGGACTATAATAATTGATACAGAAATGTATAGTGGCAAATGATTTTGGAAGATTCGAATTTTGGATTATTAGCTCATTTACCGTTCATTGTATGTGCATTGTGTGTGACACTTGAAGTGACCATGATGGTAAAGTAATAAAATTAATATTAACATGCTTCATTGTCCTTCTATAAATTCAGTGGATTAAAAAATACTGTTAATACAGTACTCCCCATATTTTAATATATGTAAGCTTCTCCAGATGGATGCATATGATGTGATCATAAAATGCATTTGAAAGTTGAATTTAAAGTCTGCAGTAAGCTTAGGTGTTATAATAGGAATGCAGAGGTGATGGGTTTAATGATGGCATAGTTCTTGGGTGATCTGTCTGGCACTCATCACAGGGACTAAGGGCTTCTGGGCAGGGGACTGACACTGCCACAACCTGCCAGATAGTCCTTTGTTTCTGAACATTTCCTCTCTGCTGGCTTCCTGGCACTTCTCTGAGGAGATATAGTAGGTTCAGCAGTCTTCCATCATCAGCTTTATAATTATTGTATTTTCCTTCCTCCAATGGCTGTATGAGGGGCTTGGGCCTCCTTAGAAAGGCAGACTTAATGATAAAGACCACCCCTGTGGAGTCTTGAAGTTGTACCATAATTGTTAGCAGCCTTTACAACAAACAGATCACGTAATCAGGACACTCCCAACAAGAGGTTTGTTTGAGGAGTTTCCAGGAGTCTAAGTCTAACAAGAGGGTCCAGCTCAAAAATGCAATAGCCTTAAACAGTGGAAGGATCAACTAGTACAAACAAAATAGTTTGCTGTCTTTTTATCTTTCCATTACATACCAGTCCTATAAATATGAGTGGAAAAAACTGGAGATGGAAAGTTTGGGGAGGGAGAGCAGAGGAAATTTCCTCTAAATGTATATTGTGTAATTTTATTTGAATTAATGATGCAACATTATCTCATATTGTACTATTTTTTAAAAGAAAAATCAACATGCTTTGTTTCCAGCAGGCCTACATCAGACCTGCTGCTGCTGTGCTAACTTGAGAGCAGGAATTATTTTTGTCATCCTGGTATCAGTCTTACCCACAACAAATATTTATAAGGTGGGTGAGTGAGTATACTTGTCAAGAATTTTCTTTGTAGAGCTGTAATTTAAATTCAAGGTCCTTATCCTGTCTCCCATGTCCTCTTTATTTTTCAAAGCTTTTTGTAGCAATATCCTGAAAACTAACTTTTTTTGCAAGTAAATTTCTAAACAGAATCCTATCCAATATACTCTTGAGTAATTTGAAAAATCAAAATTGGCATGAAAGTTGATTAAATGATCTTTTTTCATAAAAGTATTGGAAGTCAGTGAAAAGGAAGCATTTTTTTAATGCATAACCATTACTTTGGCAGTGGAATTAAATATACTAAACTCAGTAATATGGCATATGAGGGTATAATTTAGTGGGGAATTGAATTTGCTAAGAGGAACCCTGATATTTTGGATGAGTAACTTCATCTGACAGAAGTAAGCAGGCTTTTTATGCCTCAGAAAGCACATTATTAATTTTTTACTAAGAAACCAAACTTCATTTCAAAGGTCAAAAAAACTCCCTCAGCGCCAGGGCCAAACATTTAGAGGTAAGACATTGACTGACATGTGGGATCCCAACATTGCTCCTTATTCTACAGCCATAGCCTCTGGAAGTGACCAGCACCTTAAAGGAACATCTGCTTCAATATAACTTTCAGACAGGTAAATCTCCAGCAATGTCATTTTATAAATGGAGTGACTTAAATTGGATTAATTGACATGCCCAAGGTGAAGACAGGTAGACTAATGCTGATTTTTTCCATTATATCATGATGCCTCTAAAGCAGGTAATAAAAACAAACCCTCTGAAATTCTTAAAAACAACTAGAAGAACTTTTGTCACCATTAGCATTTAAGAAATCACCACTTAAATACTACAGATTTATATAGTCACACATAAAGGGAGATTGAATGAATACAGTGACTATAACATATTCTCAAGAATAGTAATAATTTTTAATAATTTTATAACAACTATTCAGTATAACAATATTAAGCACTCTCCTTATGTTTGCTTGAGACATGTTATTTCAATGCAAATATCAGAATAGCATTATGTGTTAGGTATAATTACTGATATTTTTAGAAGAAGAAAGCACAGTTTAGAGATTTTTAGTGACTTATTCAAGCTAACAAGTCTCAGTAACTGGTGGAACCAAGTTTAAATTGAATTTTATCAGTTTTGAACAGTCATGTTATGCCTGTATTAACCTATACTCTAAATTATTATCTCTTGCTAATTTTGCTAAAAATAAATTTTGGACATCTCTGTTAGAAAAGTTTTAACACACCAAAACATGTACAACGTTTTTATAAAAAGCAAATGATGCAGAATGATTTAAAATGGAAAGTACCAGTCCTGCAGCCCAACTTCAACCTCTATTCATTCCTCAAAGGCAATAACTTCTCAGAAGTTTGGGTCATTGATTTCTCTGACCATTACTTCCACATCTTTAGATAATATGCACATACCATGTCCTTGACTTATCAGCTTTGAAGCAATGTCTATTGAGTGTCTTCTCTGATAGGTTAGGAATGATGTCTCTCATCCTATGTAATTATACATAGTGAGATCCCTTTTCTGGGTTCCTCAAATGTCGCATCAATACCTCCATTTCTCATTCCGCTAACATAAATCATATTGTGTTTCCCCACCTTGTAAAATGACGACCCTAGAGCTTCCTCCTTTCCTTTGATGTCTCCAAACTCTCTTCATCTCCTTTCTGTCCCCTGTACCTTTACTTCTGCATTGTCAAGAATGATAATGTGAAATATGTTCAGCTCTGTCAACATTCCATCGGGAAAAGCCTGAATGTTTATGATCAAGATCTGTGGCATCTACTGATGAAGCCACAAAATCTCACAATTAGGAGAAAAGAGAAAAACAGGAATAAAAATGTTTACTGAAGACCTATTATGAATCAAACATTAGAAGCATATTAACACATTTAAATATTAATGATGTAAAAAAGTGTTTAATGCTTGAATAATTTTAGGATATGCTGAGTTAATGATAACTCTCACACAACTATACAATCCTTAATGTGATAATGTAATGCTAATTTCTTCAAGAGGATGTGTATTTCAAAATTATTTAGCACTAAATCCACTTTTTATTAAAAACTCTTGGACCTAGGTAATTGTCAATGCAGTGTATTAGGAAAACACAATTTTAGCATCCTCCTTTTAAGATTTTTTGCTTATCTTGTATGTCTAGTATTAGGCTTATGCAGTTTTATGAAATTTATAAATTTAAAAAATTTATAAAATTTCTAGTTAATTTGTAAAATTAACTAGAAAATCATTTTGTTTTAAAAGTTCTAGAACAGATAGTATAGGAAGTATCTGAACCTTTTACATTTTGAAAGAATGTTTTTAGCCTTTTATTTTTTTATTTTTTTAAAAGATTTTATTTATTTATTCATGAGAGACACAGAGAGAGGGGAGCTGGCAGAGACACAGGCAGAGGGAGAAGCAGGCTCCATGCAGAGAGCCTAATGTGGGACTCCGTCCCAGGTCTCCAGGATCACACCCCCGGCTATAGGCAGCGCAAAACCACTGAAACACCCGAGCTGCCCTGTTTTTAGCCTTTTAAAGAAATAATACTTTGAAAAGTTTTTGATTGGTTATTGAAGCTTTAAAAAAAAATCTGCTTACTGATTCAACTTTGAAAATATATTTTTTTCTAGAAAAATCTCCATGATTCTTTAAATATTTTTTTAGTTTTGTAAAATTAGAGCAAGTAAGCTTATATTATACTCTTAGGTTTGTCTTTTTTGGTGAATTTTGCTTAACAGGGACTTATTTTATTGAAATTTTCAAAGAAATGGCTTTTGGATTCTGTTTCTCTGCTACCTAATTAATTTTATTTATTTTTAATTAATTTTTATTTTTTACTTTCCTTCTCTTTCTTAAGGCATGCTTAAAAAAGACTTTACCTAAATTCTTGACTTGTAGGCTTAAACTATGCTCTAGTTTAGTAATGAAAACATTAATTAATATCTCTTAATGTAAAAATTTGTATATAATTAAAAGGCTTGCCATGCTGCAGTACCAGTGATGTTTCCCTACTTGTTTACAGATACGTTCTTCATTTTGTATTTGATTCAAAATTCCTAATTGCTCTTGAGGGAAGATTATTTAAAATTTCTGTTTGGATATTTTCATTTAAATTTGCCTTTTGGGCAGCCCGGGTGGCTTAGCAGTTTATCACCGCCTTCAGTACAGGGCGTGATCCTGGAGACACAATATCGAGTCCCACGTCAGGCTCCCTGCATGGAGCCTGCTTCTCCCTGTGCCTGTGTCTCTGCCTCTCTCTCTCTCTCTCTCTCTCTCTCTCTGTGTGTGTTTCATGAATGAATAAATAAATTAAATAAATAAATAAATAAATAATAAATTTGTCTTATTTTTCAGATGAATCACATTTATAATTAGAGAATGTAGCCTATTCAGTTTATCTTTTTGGAATCTTATTGAGGATTTAAACTAGAGAACTCAAGTTATGAATATTAGTAAGTTCAGGTTTTGGAAATAAAATATATTCATTGATTATAATACAATACTAAATATATATTTACCAAATCAAACCAATTAATTATATCATTCACATCTTTTGATACTTTTTTCTTTTTATTTTTTCTTTTTTTTAAAACTTAAAAATAAACATATTAAGATCTTTCAATGTAATTGAATGAGTTTTGTGAATTGCTTCCAATTTTTCAAGTTTTCATTTGTAGAACTTAATGTGTTTTCTAACTGTTATGTCTTTATGATATATAGATTTGATTTTTAAAAATTTGTTATAGTTAATATATTTTTTGAATTTTGTTATAATAATGCCACTTCTGCTTGTCTTTATTAATTATGTTTACTTTATAAATTTTTGGCCCTGCTTTTTTTTGATTTTCTGCATTCTGTTTAAGGTTAGAAATTTATTAATAGCATAAAATTAGATTTTCTTTTTACTTTAAAATTTTCTCTATTAGCAAATATAATTATCACACTTGATATTTAGTTTTCCTTTTTATATTATTTATTCCATTTTGTTTTACATTTCCTTCTTTGCATTTTCCTTTATTCTTCCATGTACTATATGTGCTGCATTTTTGCTTTTAGATTGCACTAACAATATGGAAATTATATCCACTTATTTAGCAATATTTTGCAATTGGTTATCCGAAAGTTATCCAAGAATTATAAAAATATACATTAATATCATTTTTCTCTTCTTAAAAATACAAAAAGTCAAATAAGAAATGCTATATATTGACTCTCTTTTTATAAGGCTAAACATTTAAAATGTTAAATTTAAAAGACTTAAATGTAAGACTTGAAACCATAAAACTGCTAGAAGAAAACATAGGAGGTAAGCTCCTTGACACTAGTCTTGGCAGCAATTTTTTGGATTTGACACCAAATGCAAAGGCAACTCAAACAAAAATAAATGAGTGGGATGACATCAAACTAAAAAGCATCTGCACAGCAAGGGAGCAAGGGAAACCCGCAACAAAAGAAAAGGCAACCTACAAAATGGGAGAAAATATTTGTATATCATATATCTGATAAGAGGTAATAGTAAAAATATATAAAAATTCATACAACTCAACAGCAATAAAATAATCTTATTAAAAATGGACAGAAGGACTGAGTAGACATTTTTGTAAAGAAGACATTCAGATGGCTAACAAGTAAATAAAAAGATGTTCAATATCATTAATAATCAGGGAAATGAAAATTAAAACCACAATGAGATATCACTTCACACTTGTTAGAATGCTATCATTAAGAAGACAAGAGATAAAAGGTATAGACAGGAATGTGGATTAAAGGGAACCCTTGTGAACTATTGGTAAGAATATAAATTCATGCAGCCATGACAGAAAACAGTATGGAGGCTCCTCAAAAATTTAAAAACAAAACTACCATATGACCCAGGATTCCACTTCTAGATATATATCCAAGGAAATGAAACAGGATATTAAAAAGATATCTGCACTTCCATGTTCATCACAGCATAATTTATATAGACAAAATCTGGAAACAACCCAAGTGTCCATCAGTGGATGAATGGATAAAGAAGATGTGGTGTATATCTCTATATACAATGGAATATAATTCAGCCATGAGAAAGGAGGAAATCCTGCCATTTGTGATACATGGGATGGACCTTGAAGGCATTACACTAAGTGAAAGAAGCCAGAGAGAAAAAGACAAATACTACATGATATCACTTATGTGTGAAATCTAAAAAGAAAAAAAAGAAAGAAAAAGAAATAAAATTCATAGAATCAGAGCATAGAATGGTTGCCTGGGGCTAGAAGGTGAGAAGGTAGGGAGAAGTTGGTAAAAGTGTACAGACTTTCAGCTATAAGATAAATAAGATCTGAGAATCTAATATAAAACATGGTGACTATCCTTGTTAACACTGTATTGTAGCTTTTTTTTGGTATATTTTTTTATTGGAGTTTGATTTGTCAGCATATAACACCCAGTGCTCATCCTGTCAAGTGCCCCTCTCAGTGCCAGTCACCCAGTCACCAACTTCCCCTTCCAAAAATAAAAGGCATGTACCAACATATACATCCATGTATTGATTTTTGCTCACTTAATTTTTATAAAAATTCATATTATTCATTATACATCATTCATAACTTGTTTTATTTTACTTAAAAATGTATCTTGGAAATGCCTGTAGGTAAATATTTATTTATTTATATTATGGTAAATATATATATATATATTATGCAGGTATCAAAACAAAATAAGATTATAATAATATAATCTTAATATTATTCATATATATATGAATATATATATATATTCGTATAATCTTATTTTGTTTTGATACCTGCATAATATTTCACAGGCTTATCAAATAAAGATTTTCAATACTTCTCTAAAAAAAACCACACTGTATTATAGAATTGAAATTGCTAAGAGAGTAGAACTTAAATGTTCTCACACACAAAAAGTGAGGTTATTGATGTGTTAATTAACTAGATGGGAGATTCTTTCACAATATATATGTATGTCAAGTCACCACTATGTACACTTTAGATATCTTACAGCTTTATATGTCAATTTTACCTCAGTAGACCTGCAGTTTAATTATAAAAAATAAAACTACAAAAAGTTGTTTTTACTTTCAATCTCTCCTACTCACAATTCTAAGATTGTTTTAGTAATGTTATCAAAGATTTAAGAGCTAAATTATTAATAAATTATTTTTATGTGTCTTGTCTTTGCTATATAAACAAATCACAAGGAAAATTTCAAGCATGCATCCTTTTGCCTATCTTAATTTATTTCTTTAAAATAGATTCCTAGAGATAGAATGTTTCAAATATACTAACCAGTGACATTCTAAAAGAGAAAGACAAAAGAACATCACACAAACAGCATTTGAAAGATGACCTGTCCTCAAACTTCACCAATTTATCAATTTGATAAATTGAAAATGGCATTTCAATTTCATTTTTTGTTAGTGTATTTTTTTTTAAAGATTTTACTTATTTATTCATGAGAGACACAGAGAGAGAGGCAAAGATACAGGCAGAGGGAGGAGCAGGCTCCATGCAAGGAGCCCAACATGGGACTCGATCCCAAGGCTCCAGGATCATGCCCCAGGCCTAAGGCAGGCGCCAAACTGCTGAGCCACCAGGGATCCCCTGTTAGTGTATTAAAACATATGTCTACTGGTCATATTTCTTAGAGGTTTTGTTCACAATCTATCACAAACATTATTTGGTGATTATTTTATTAATAATATTAGCCATAAGTATGTTCCATGTGTAATAATTTTTCTAATTTGAGGGCTGTATTATTTTGCTAAAGCTGTCACAATAAATTACCACAGACTGGGTGGTTTATACAACAGAAATTTATCTAAACAACGGTTCTGGAGACCAGAAGTCCATGATCAAAGTGTTGGCAGATTTGCTTTCTCCTGAGGTCTCCCTTCTTGGCTTGCAGATAGCTGCTTTCTCAATGGTTTCACATGGCCTTTTTTTCTGTGCACATGCATCCCTGGTGTCTCTTCCTCTGTCCTAATATCCTGCTCTTATAAGGATATCAGTCAGATTGGACTTGGGCCCACCATAATGGCTTCATTTTAACTTAATCATCTCTTGGAAGGTTCTATTTCCAGATACAGTCCCATTCTGGAAGACTGGGGTTACAGCTTCAACATATGAATTCTGAGGGAACATAATCCAATATATGACAGGAGTTTAATTTTTTGTTTAATGTAATTTTTTACTTAAATATTTTAAAATTATAATCATATACTCCTTTATAGATTCTACATATATATGCTTAAAATAATTTTCTTACCTTATGATGGTCTAATTATCTGCATTTATCTATGTTTTATAATTTAGTTTCCAAAAATATTTAATATATCTGGATTTATTTTGATGTATTTTTTAAAGATTTTATTTTTTTATTTAAAGTAATCTCTACACCCAATGTGGAACTTGAACTTACAACCCTAAGATCCAAAATCTCTCTGACTGAGCCAGCCAGGTGCCACTTGATATAGTATTTTGAGATGAAGTACTGAATTATTTTGACAAATTGTTATCTACTTGCTCTAATACTGTGTTTAGAAGTCCCTATTCTCTACCTTTACAAATTATTAAATTATGAGTGGGATTTTCTAATCTCATTAATATGCTATTTCTGTAATTTCTGTAATTTCTAATCTCATTAATATGCTATTTCTGTAATTATATGAGAATTACATATAGTATAAAAATGTATAAAATACATTTTAATTTCTGACCACTAATGCCTGCCTTCATATGATTCATTCTCAAAGTTTCTTAAGTATATTCATTTTTTCTTCTGGATAAATTCAAGACTATTATATCAGCTTCCAAAAATATCCATTGGAAACCTAAAAGACCACTTATGTATAATCCTTATATATATATATTGCATTTATATATAATGCATATTTCTTCTGGATCTATAAAGCATTTTAGTGTGTATATATATATTTTTTCTAATTCCACATAACCTTAAGATTAATATTTACTTCCATTATAGATACAAAAAAATCTGATCCTGTAAGAGTATTATATGAGTTTAACTGACTAGCTAAAGTTGTAGTGTCAGGTTTTCACAGAGCAGAAACTTAAAACCACAGCTCTGATGCCTAGTCTAGTGCTCTTGACACTCACCATATGTAGTTGAAATTTCTTCAAAGCCCCAAACCAGCAGACGTAGTGATATGATACAAGGTACCATATATCCAGGATGTTCAGTTTTGATTTTGACAAAATCAAGTTTTCAATTCTATTCTACAATATTTGGCTGTATCTAAACAAAAGTAGTTTGCCTGTGTTGTTTTCATTTTTCTCTTTTCTTTCTAGTATAGATTTCTAGGCTGGGTAAAGGGCTTTACTTGTAAAATATATATATTTATATATTTGGTAGTTCATATACTGCAGAGAACCTCACAATGATCAAGGGACACCATACCTACTACCCTAGTAATCAGAGAGTCAGCCCTGCAAGTGATTTTAAAAGTCATTAGTTAACAGATAGGAGGATCCGGACCACAGAAGTGGAAGTTCTTATAGCCCACAAAGTCAAGTTACCTCCTAGCAGTGTGAGGTTGCTACCTGACTCATCGCCAGTACCTGTCGTTGGCCAACCTGAGTTGAGAATCAAGGCCTTTGAAGTTCAAGATAGACTAATGGGACAAAAACTGGTGTGAGAAACTATATAACTTTATAAATAGAGCACCCATACTAATACAGCATATAATCTTTGACATCATAGATATGTAATGTGACCGGGGCCTTCCCAGGCCTTACATTATTACTAAGCAGAGCTACCTCTCTCATCTCTCATTTTCTCCTCTCCACCCCACTCACTTTGTTCCACTCAGGATCCAAAAACCCTAACTAAAGTACTATGTGCTATCCTTTTCTATCCCATTAATCTTATTTCTCTTTATATTGCTCATATATATACATATATATCTCCTCTTGCTCATTTATCTATTGCCTGCAAGTTCCACAGTGTGTCAAGGAATAGTTGTCTCCCACTGAAATGATCTTGGCACAGAATGGGTACCCAGTGACTGAAAGAATGAAAAATTACAGATCTGAGAGAAATAGGATAACTGAGTAAAAATCTGAGATGAGGAAGGCTTCTTCTCCATTAAAAAAAGAAAAAAGAAAAAGAAAAAAACCAGTTTGTCCTTTAAAAATATGTGTAAATAGATATCACATACTGGAAGCTAACAAACTTTTGACCCAATGTTTTACATGATGAATTTTTACAGAAAGGCTTTATTTATTAAGGTATTATTTACAACTAATGGGGGCTTTACTACTGAGGTTATTCAGGTGCATCTACACATAAGACCCTTTAATAGATTGCATTTTCAAACATTCAGCCTCCAACATCAGTACGACTCAATCTTAGATTATACAGTGCTTTAGGCCAGGTCTGGCTTGGATTAAATCCATATTTTAAAAATTCAGGCATTGATTTATTTCATGCCTAAGGCCAATGTGATTGGAACATACTCCATGCTTCATAAGCAAAATCCAAAGTAGTGAAATATTCCAATTTCAAGACAGAAAAGTATTCAGGAGGCTAACAAGTGCATCTGTTTTGCCTTATTCAGAAATGCATATTAAAAAAAAAAAAAAACTACCAGAACCCTGGCCATTTTGAAAGTACTTAGTTTACTGCAATTCTGTTTGTGATGAGTGTTTATTGTACATTTTTAAATGGAGTCTTTGCCATTATAAATCTGGGTCTGGATTGCCTGGGAGCTGGCAAAAATGCCGTCTGTACATGGACATCACATCACCTACTCTCCTGTCCACTTTGCCATACCTCAAGGAATGCAGTCACTCTCATGGTAGGGGCTCCCGGATTCTTTGCCTTCATCAAAATATTCTGCAGTCCCTAGGAATTTGTCAGATAGCCAGGGACATTAATTGCTGCTCATGTGTGGCCCTGCTCCTGAATGCTCCCTACTACCTGTTATTTCCATGCCTCCTATTCTCCCAACTTGTAAGGACAAGGTAGCTCAAGCGCTTGGCTTCTGTACACAGGATACTTATTTAAGCCCTGGGTCTGAAATAAAGTGCTGCTTCAGTTTCCAGCGTTTTTTTCTTCTATTGCCTTCCCATTAGATGGTAAGTTCCTTTTTCTTCCACTATTGAAGAAAAAAAAAATGATGGGAGAAAGAGGAACAACTCCTTCCTCATCTTACAGTTCCCTCTAGTTACGATTTCATCCTTCTTCTTTTATTATTACCTAGTTTCCGAAAATAGACTGTAGAATATTAATAGTAAGTTGTTATCAATCACTAAGTACAGGCATTGTGCTTCTATAAATATATAGTTTCAATTAATGATCTGAACAATCTAGAGGTGTATATTGTGATCCCTGTGTTACAGATGAGAGGAACACTGAGGCTTAGAGAGGTTAACCAACTTTCAGAAAGTCACAAAGAGTATACATAGCTAACCCTGAATTCAAATCTGCCTTCTCATTGCTTTCTTAAAAATACAGAACGTTCCTATCTTCCTTTCTTATACAACACCAGTCCTATTGGATTATGGCACCATTCTTATGACCTCTTTTAACCTTGATTGCTTCCTAAGAACTTAATCTCCAAAAGCAGTTACACTGAGTAGTAGGGCTTTAATATATGCATTTTGGGGCAACACTCTTCAGCTATAGCACCTCTTTTTTAATATAAGAGAGAATAACCAGACACACTGACCACAATAATAATTTAAAGTAGCAGTCAGGGGCCCCTGGGTGGCTCAGTGGTTGAGCATCTGCCTTTGGCTCAGGTCGTGATCCCAGAGTTCTGGGATTGAGTCCCATATCGGGCTCCTTGCGGGGAGCCGGCTTCTCTCTCTGCCTATGTCTCTGCCTCTCTTCTGTATCTCTCATGAATGAAGAGAATCTTTAAACAAAATAAATAAAAATAAAAATAAAAAAATAAAGTAGCAGCCAATACAAAGTGCCCATATTGTTTTTAAACTGCGATAAAATTTACATACCATAAAGTTCAATAGTTTAAAGTGTACGAATCAGTGGGTTTTTAAATATGTTGAAACATCATGACTGTCTCATTTTAGATCACTACCCCGCCCCCCAAAACTCATTGCTCATTACTTATGAGCAATCACTCCCCACTCTTTCCTACCCTGCTGCTACCCCTGTCAACCACTAATCTACTTTCTGTCTTTATGAATTTGTCTATACTGGACCTTTCATACAATTGGAAATATGAAAAATGTGACCTTTTGTGGCCATAATTGTTTTAAATACTTCAAAATTTCTCTTATTTGATCTTCCCAACAACAGATAAGGCAGGCATTATCTTTAACAGATGAGAAAAAGTGAGATACGGTTGAGTAACTGGGTAGCAGAGTTCCTAAGTGGAAGAGCTGGACTTTAAGCCTTAGGCAGTCTGTATTCGGTCTGTGATCTCACTATAATATGTTTCTACTTCAAGGAGCTTGATCATTATCTTTAGAATCATCAATAATGGGCAGAATAACAATTGGATACTGCAGGAAAATAAAACATCTATGGCTGAGTGAATGACACTATTAGGTTCAAGTTGGCATGACCAATATGGAGTAGGATCTTGATCTGAGGTGATAGTAAATGAAGCAGATTCAACTTCTTTGGAAGAGAATAAGCTAACTGGAACTATGGTCAATGGCCTAGACAACTAGGATCATTTCTAGATGAGTGGAACATGATAAGGAACAAGGTTATGTTCAGGATATAACATGTTATTTGTCCTCCAAGAAGGAAATAACAAAATAAGATTAAATTTTACGAGACTATTGGTCAGTTATGTTCAAATAGTTGGAGATACATGAGGTGCATCCTCTTAGGCACCGAGATCATAAGAAAATATGGTAACTTACTATCACAATGTAAGCGGAAAGAGATTAGAGTAGTTGTTAACAGTAGAAATACCAGTGAAAGGGAATATAAAGGAAGGGAAAAGAAATGTTGGGAAATATCAGGAAGGGAGACAGAACATAAAGACTCCTAACTCGGGGAAACGAACTAGGGGTGATGGAAGGGGAGGAGGGCGGGTGTTGAAGGGGAATGGGTGACGGGCACTGAGGTGGACACTTGACGGGATGAGCACTGGGTGTTTTTCTGTATGTTGGTAAATTGAACACCAATAAAAATTAATTTAAAAAAAAAAAAAAAGAAATACCAGTGCATTGGATGTTACCTGGAGCCCGCCCATGAGCCTCGATTCCTGGATATTGTATAGGAACACTTATCAGAAACCCTACCCACAAGAGATTTGTGTATACAACGTTCAAGAACTCTTAATTGAACACTTTGCTATTGACAGTCTCTGGAAGAGTAGGTATATGGAGGACAACAGAAGAAGAGAAATGAGGGATGAGAAGCCAGTTACCACCTGTGTTCTTTTCCTCTATTGCTACTATACAAAGTATCACAAACTTTGTGGCTTGCCCCAGCACAAATTTTTTCCCTTCTGGGTGTTGAGACTTCAAGTCTGAAATCAGTTCCACTGGGGTAAAGTCAAGGTGTTGGAAGGGCTGATTCCTTTTGGAGACTCTGAAAGGAGAGTCTATTTTCTTGCTTTTCTTAGCTTCTAGTGACTTACTGTATTCCTTGGCTTGTGGTCTCCTTCTCCAAGTTCAAAATGTGTAGCTTGTCTCTGCTTCTATCACCGCATCATCTTATGATTACATTCAGGGTCAATCCAGATTATCTAGGATACTCTCCCCATGTTAAGATCCTTAATCGCATATGCACAGTCCCTTTGCCACATAAGTGAACATTTTCAGGTCCCAGGGATAAGGATGAGGATATCTTTGGAGGTCATTATTCAGCCTCCTACATCATCATTCTCCACTGCCCTTCAACTTTCCTTTATACATTACATAAATTTTACAAGGGACACTGCTAAGATAGCAAATCTTGAAAAGAGACCCATTTGAACTCCTATTTAATCACTAACAGTTTTGTTGAACAGGTATTTGATAGATATCCACCAGGTATCCCGAACTCTGTTAGCCTTTGAAGCAAAAATTGTAGATATATTCCTGCCCTCATGGAGTTCACAGGTCACATTATCTCCTTTACCAAAGCATATATGCCCTTCCCCTTACCGCTTTTCTTGCTTCTGTGAATTTGCCCTTCTTTGTCAAGTCCTACATTTCTGACCCTAAACTAGATAGCACTATCTTTCTTAGAGGATGGGACAAGAACAGAATTCATTTAAATATGTAACACGATTAGTGTATTAGCATTAGAAACCTCAGACGATGTTTTCCTCTTCAGTTATTACGTTTACTTCACCCAACCTGAAATTATGTGGAAATGTAATATCCCAGGCATGGGTTAAATTCATGAAGGCCCCTAATCTCCTTTGAATAGAGATTAGTGGCTGTATAAATATTGCCCAAGAAAGAGCTAATCCTTGGAGAATGAGGACTGGTTTTACTGCAAGCGCTAAAGGACTACCTGATGTGTGAATTGTTTATAGTATTCATCTTTACAGATAGGAGTCTGCTTCCACCTACTGGCTGGAGAACTTCACAATCATCAGGACCACACTGGTAATTTCTACTTGGATTTTTGTATTTGTTTCTGATTTACAGACATAATGTCTGCTCCTGCCCACCTAGGCCTTCTTTACTCCCAAACTAACCAACTCTTTCTGGTCCTACCTTCTAGAGTAGTTGATTAAACTAATCAATGTGTTGTCTTATGAAAATTGTTAGGTAGCTATAGATAGCCAAGGTATCTAAGAAGACATCTAAAGCCAGGAGGAAGTCCGTGGGATACAGAACACACTAAGAGAAGCCTAAGGAAAAGGAATAAAGTGATCCAAGGAGGTAGGGGCATGACTGGAATTTCAGGGGGCCTGGGGTTAGCAGTAGTTGAGGACAGGAGAATTCCGTCACTCCAAAGACAGTCTTGGGGATTGTGAGAGCAAACAACTTGAAAATTCTATAGGAAAGTTGTAATTTCCAGAAAAAACTCATTTGTTTTGCTGTCAGAAATGTTAAGAATCTTTCAGAAAACAAGGATTTCTATTACATAAAGCCAAATATTATACTGGAGCTATTCAAGAGAATACAAACTCTTGACATTTGAGTATGAAAAATATTATTCTGAATTTGAGCCAGAGACTTAGAAAGAGTTGAGGGAAAGAAGATTTGTATCATATGAAATATACTAAAAGACTGTGTCATATAGTCTCATAGAATTAGCATGAATGTAGTCTGTAATCAAATAAGTGCAAAAATGAAACAGTGAGATTTCATTTTGCAACTAATTGTGAAAGATTGAAGGAATATATGATTGATGGATATGAATTAAGAGGTGCAGTATATTTAGAGGCACTGTTACTGATATATTCTTTTGGGAAAGCAATTTGGAAAGTGAACTTTGAAAAGCTTATATTCTGATTTGGTAATTTTGATTCTAGGATATACACCATAGAAATAATTATAGATGTGTTTAAATATTTCCATAAAAGTATTCATTATAGTATTGTTTAAAATCAGAAAAAGTCTATTGTAATAGCTACCACATATTCAGTGATTATGGTGTTTCTGACACTGTGCTTGATCCTTGATCTTGAGAGACAACAGGAAAGTAGAGAGAAAAGAGAAGGAGAAGAGAGGAATAATATAATAGAAGTAGTAGAGCATTGCCTATCCCCTATGTTTCCTAACAGCCTAATGATTTGGTATTTCAGGACTTGGAAGGAGGTAGATTAAAAGTAAAAGCCTTAGGAATGGTGTAACTAAGATTCTGTGACACTCATAGGAAAAGGCCATTTTTCCCTCTGCTCCACTTCTGGCATGATACAAACTGGTACTCTGAAGTTATGCTGTCCAGTAAGGCAGACACTAGTTACATGTGGCTACTTATATCTAAATTAAAGAAAATAAGAAATTCAGTTTCTTGGCCACACAAGCTACATTTGAAGTGCTCACTAACCACACATAGCTAGTTGCTACTACATTTGAGAGTGCATATATAGAACATTTTCATCATCGTACAAAGTACTTGCAGATAGCACTACCCTGAAGACTCAACACAGATAAATAACTGTGAGTAGAAATTCTATGCCTTGTTGAGCAATGGGAAAAATCTACCCCATTTCACTTCAGTCTCCCCATCTTGGAGCTAGCTACTTTCTGGTATTTATCATCACCTGGAACTGCTTCAAAATAATAAATTTAGATTTCCACTTTTCCCCCTCATCTCATTTCCTCAATTATTCCCTGTATATCCTTCTTTCTAACTCATTGGATGTTCAATTTATTGGTCTATCTTCTTTGTATCCATTGGTACATTGACGTCCAATAAAAATATAATGAAGTATGTACTCTGATTAATGCTCTCCATTATTTAAGGAAATCCTAGTCATGGTTTGCTAAGTTTTTATCAGGAGGAATGAAGAATTTTATCAAATGCATTATTTTGTGTCTTTTAAGATGATAATATAAATTTAGGGTTTTTTTTTTATTCTACTGATGGAATGAATTACCTTTATTGACTTTTGAATATTAACCAATTAGTGATTTAAAAATCTCAGAAAACTAGAAATAAAAGAGAACCTCTTCAGCATATATGTACAGAAGGCTACAGCTAGTATCATTCTTTTTAAAATAAAAATTAATTAATTAATTAATTAATTTATAGAACAGGGGGAGGGACAGAGAAAAAGGGAAAGAGAGCACTTCAAGCAGATTCCACACTGAGTATGAAGCCCAAAGCAGGGCTCAATATCACCACCCTGAAATCATGACCTGAACCAAAATCAAGAGTTTAATGCTTGAACAACTGAGGCACAGAGGTGCCTCCTAGCCTCATTCTAATTCTGAAAGACTGAAAACTCCCCCCTAATATTGGGAACAAGGTAAGGCCCTGCTGTCACCATTTCTGTTTTATGATATGATACTCTGGAGATAATACTGCAGGCCTTAGACAATAAAATAAGGCAGGAGAAAAAGCATCCAAATTGTAAAGGAAGAAGCACAATTGTCTTTGTACAAAACATGATAATATGCATTAAAAATTCTAAGAAAAAGGGGAGGCTGGTGGCTCAGTCGATTAAACGTGTGGCCTTAATTTTGGCTCAGGTCATGATCTCAGGGTCATGAAATAAAGCCCTGCATTGGGCTCTGCACTGAGCGTGGAGCCTGCTTAAGATTCTCTCTCCCTCTGCACCTCCCCCTGTTCATGCTCTCTCTCTCTCAAAAAAAAAAAAAATTCTAAGAAATATATAGTTTTTAATCCTCTAGAACTACCAAATGAGTTTAGGATGGTTGCAGGATATAAGTTCAATATACATACTTAGAAAAGTTTTATTTTTGTATACTAACATTAAGCATAAATTGAAATCAAAATAAAATAATTTATAATAGTAGAAAATAGTAAATACATTTACTATTTGACAAAATACATGAAAGACTTATCTTTGAAAACTCAAAACTCTGTTGTGACAAATTAAAGTTTTAAATAAAACTTAAGCAAAGGGGAGATAGACCATGTGTATCAATTGTATGATTTGTTATTATTAGGATGCCAATTATACCAAAACTGATCTACAGAGTCACTGCAACCCCTACCAAAATTTCAGCAGAGCTTTTTTCAGAAATTGACAAGCATATTAAAAAATGTATATGGAAGTGTCAAAGACCTAGAATATCCACAACATTCTTAAAAAAGAAGAACAAAGAAGGAAGGCTTTTATTATCTGATTTCAAGACTTATGAAGCTATCAAACAAGAAAGTATAGTATTGATATAAAAATAAACATATTGATCAATGGAACAGAATAAACAGTCTAGAAATAGACCTACACATTTGTGTTTAACTGATATTTTACAAAGATTCCAATCAAGTTAGTAGGGAAATAATAATCTTTCTAACAAATGATCCTGTGACTCTTGACTCATACCATATACAGGTGGTATATGTATACCATATACATATGGTATAGAACATATGTATGTTCTAGAACAAGATGAGAAAATCTAATTGGCCTTGTTTTGGTGAAGATTTCGAACATAGAACACAAAAGCTCAAAGGTAAATAAAATTAATGAATTAGACTTCATCAAAATTTTAAAGTTCTGACTTGAAAATCTTTGTAAACATATATCCAACAGAGATCTTGTTTGAAGACCTCTAAAAAAACTCTTACAACTCAGTGATGAGAAGACAAATATCCCAGTAAATACTGAGCAAAAAGTTTGAGCAGACCAAAAGGGAGAAAGAGAAAGGGAGAGGGAGGATTGCAATTAAGCACATGAGGATATACTCAACATCATTAGTCATCAGGTAAATGCAAATTTAAAATCAGAATTAGATACCAATATATATCTACTAGAGGGAATAAAATTTAAAAAGACTATTCATACTAATTGTTGATGAAGAGATTGAGGAACAAAACTCTTATGCACTGCTGTTGAGAATGTAAAATGATACAACTCTGTTAGAAAACAGTACAGCATAATATCCTCCAGTTCCATCCACGTTGAAGCAAATGGTGGGTATTCATCATTTCTAATGGGCGGGGGATGGGGCGACCGTGCCGGGCACTGAGGAGAGCACTTGACGGGATGAGCACTCGGTGTTATACTATATGTTGACAAATCGAACTCCAATAAATAAATATTTATTTATTTATTTATTTATTTATTTATTTATTTATTTATTTATTTATTTATATAGGGATCCATGGGTGGCTTAGTGGTTTAGCGCCTGCCTTTGGCCCAGGGCACTATCCTGGAGTCCTGGGATCGAGTCCCCTGACCGGCTCCCGGCATGGAGCCTGCTTCTCCCTCTGCCTGTGTCTCTGCCTCTATGTCTCTCTCTGTGTCTATCATGAATAAATAAATAAATAAATAAATAAATAAATAAATAAATAAACCTCTAAAAAAATTAATAAAATGAAAAAAAAAACAGTAAGCAATTTCTTAAAAATTGAAATGTGCACCTCTCATATGACCCAGGCATTCCACTACTAGGCATTTTTCAAGAGAAATGAAAGTGTATGTCCACACAAAAACTTATAAACAGATATTCATAAGACTTTTATTTATAATAACCAAAAACTAGAAACAACTCAAATTCCTTTAAACAGTTTAGATAAAGAAATTATAATATATTTATACAATGGAATGCTAATCAGCATAGAAAGGAATGAACTATAATATACACAATAATATGGTTGAATATCACAATAATTATGTTGAATAAAAGAGGTCAGAAAAAAGCTATCATTTGTGTGGGTACTAAAAGATGGTGATGGTGTGAACTATGCAGATATCTGGAGAAAATAGATAGGAAGAACAGCAAGTATAAATACTCTGAATATGGTGCTAAATCTTATAAGCCTTAAGGCCATTCTTTGGACTTTATGCTGAGTGATGTAGGAAGACTTTGGAAGATTTGAGCAGAACAGTGTCATGTTACGACCTGTATTGACATGATGGTTCTGACTTCTGTGGTGAAGTTTACATGGGGGAGTGGAGTTGCTGAGTTTAAGGAGATAGCTGAGGTGCAAATTAGAGAGTGTCACAATAATTCAGGACCAGAGTGATAGCCATGATGGTTGTGAGAAATAGATTCTGGGCATATTTTGAAATTAAAGCTTGATATATTTTGAGTAAGAAAGGAGTACAGAATGACTCCAATATTGTGTGTGTGTGTGCACAAGTGCGCACATGCATGTACATGTGTGCTTGTGTACAGCTGGAAGGATAGAATTATAATTGACTGAAATGGAGAATATTGTAGGAGGAGAGGTTTGGGAAGGGAAGATGAGGGGCAAGTCTTTAAAAATGTTGAGTATCAGAGGCCTATTGTCTGTCTAAAAGGAGACAGTGAGCTGGCAATGGAAAAATCCAGAGTAAAGTCCTGAGGAAAAAAATCTCAGGAGTAGCACCTTAAGCAGAGGTAAAAATTTTAGAATTATCAACATATAGAGAGCATTACAGGTATGAGAATACATGAGATCACCAAAATACAATGACTAAATCCTGACATTGTCATGGAAAAACTGGAAGTTACTCATAAAACTCTCATGGAATAAATGGGAATTAAATCCTGAAACATTCTCATTAAGAGGCCAAAGATATATAAAATATTTAGTGAATGAGATGAGAATAGAATAACCAATGGATTAAGAGGAAAAGCACAAAGGACAGTGTCCTGAAAACTATTTCCAGGAAAGGGTGTATTCAGCTCTGAAAAATGGCAAATAGTTCAAGTCAGATAAAGACCACTTCATTATAGCATTTTGGACGTTTATAACTTAGGCAAGAGTAGTTTGGATGAAGTTGGAGGTATAAATTTGATTGAGTGTACTCAAGAAAAAATGTAAGAAAATGAATAGAAAACAATATTATAGATAAGACTTTAGAGAAGTTTTTGTTTTTTAAATAAAAACCGTGGGGCACCTGGGTGGCTCAGTGGTTGAACATCTGCATTCAGCTCAAGTCCTGATCTCAGGGTTCTGGGATCGAGTCTGCATCAGGCTCCCTGCAGGGAGCCTGCTTCTCCCTCTGCTTCTCTCTCTGTGTCTCTCATGAATAAATAAATAATATCTTTGAAAAAATAAAGTAAAATAAAAATAGTATAGAAATAGAATTTTTGAAAATGGGAAAGTGGGAGCATGCTTATTTGCTGATGGGGACACTTTAGAAAAGGAAAATTGATATCCTTGGGAGCACAAGGAGACAATCTGGTGTACAAACGGAGGATGGTCTTAACTCCAACATAAACAGTTCATCAAGGCAAAATATGTGATACTGATGCTATATAAATGTGGTGGAAAGACCTTTTGGAAGTTTTGTTCTTCATTTTTTTGTCAGTGAAATAGTCACCAGCTGAAGGTAAAGATAGGAGAAGATGTGTTAGAGTTTTGAGAAAAGAGGTGAAGTTATAAAATAGAAAACAAGAAAACATGAATTAGGAAAATACAGCATAATACCTATGCAAAATGAAAACCTCATTTGAGTTGTTTTTTTAAAGATTTTATTTATTTATTCATGAGAGACACACACACGGGGTGGGGGGAGAGAGAGAGAGAGAGAGTGAGAGAGAGAGAGGCAGACACGGGCAGAGGGAGAAGCAGGCTCCATGTAGGGAGCCTGATGTGGACTCAATCCCGGATCTCCAGAATCACACCCTGGGTTGAAGGCAGCGCTAAGTCTCTGAGCCACTCAGGCTTCCCTTCATTGAGTTTCTTAATGATAAATTTAAAGTCAACATGTTAAGGGTTTTTCTTCAATCCCATTCAGTAGCATGGATGAATGGACAAAGTAGTCTGAGAGTTGGAGTTCATCAAGGTTATAGTTTTGTTAAGCAATTAAAATGATGTAAAAGCCACTAATGATTTGAAGATATATGGGGAAAAAGTGATTACCATGATGACTAAATTTAAACCAGATATGCAGAAAATGAGGACATGGAACAAGGTGCAGTGACGTCTGTGGTAGAATCAACCAGAGGATTATAGATCCTGATTAGTGAAAGAATTGTTCCATCTAAAGTAGTACAGAGTATAGGCTGGAAAGGTAGACAGTGGTAAACCAATCCTTGAAACTGAAATCATGGGGAGTTACAGTTTTTCATGTGACAAGGTCTAGGATATATCCACTGGAATAAATTTTAAAAAAAACCACTGGAGAAGAGAAGGTTAAAAAATCAATGTTGTGCCCAAGATTGCGAATCCGAGAAACCACTAAGGAGCCTACAACGATGCAAACACACGAGGGTTTATTTACAAGCTTGAGCTTGGGTCCAAGTACACCCGACACAGCGGAGCAGGGACTTGGACCCCGAGGTGGGTTTCAGCTTAGTTTTTATGGGCTGGTCTAGGGGACCTCCAGAAGGGGTGGAGGAATTTCTCAAATTCTGTTTGCATTCTGATATGGGGCTTTCAAGGGCATTGAGCTCTGTTCTTATTAATATGAGACTTTCTGCCACTGGCTTGGGCTCTGTTCTCATTCTAATATGGGGCTTTCTAGTAGGTTAAGCTGTGAGCTGTTTTCTTCCTGTAACTGAAGTAATGTAAATTTCAGCTCTCATTCACAGGGGCCTGGGATGGCTGTACTTGTGCTAACACTGAACTTAAAGTGGAATGGCCTTAATTTTCTCGGCCTCCACAATCAAGAAGCTAGGGAATTAAAAGGATTATCTTCACAATCATTGAAATCTCCAATAATTGTAACAACATTAATATTTAAAGACATTGGCTTTGAACCAAAGCTAAAATGGTCATAGAATAAGGGGGAGTGACTCAGGATTGGTAGATAATTCCATTGGTGTGACCTTCAAATCTATAGATTCTGAGGGAAGCACATATAAACGAGGTAAGGCAAATTGAAAATCAGTCCCTCTGGTAGGGAGCAATATGGAGAATAGTGTAGCCCCCATTGATCAGAGCAGCAGGAAAAGCAGGCTTCAAGGAAGGGGCTAGGTTTAATTTAGAGTAAAAGATGAACAACAACAACAAATTCGGAAAAGAGTCTGAAGTAAAGGGAATTCTACGTGTGATTAACCATAAATTCCAAAAGGCTCAAGAGAAGGGTCTCAGTTCAGGATTGAGAGAGACAAAAACAGGGATAAGCAGAGCCAAATGGGGATTAGACTGCATGTGATGAGAGTGATCAGGAAATCACTTTCTTCTTATAGTGATGCCTAACATAACAGAGATGAAGGTTACGATAAGATTAATCATGACAATGCCAGGCCTTAAGCTTCAGTAAGTAGAGAAATATTGGGTTCTTTCAGTAGTATCTAGCCTCCTGCAGCTGCCTCTTGACTGTTGTCAAGGGAAGTGGGGCAGACAGATGGCAGCATGTTTGCTTTCAGCCTGAATGCTTCTTCTCAAAGCATACCTATAGCACACACCTGAGAGCTCTGGCAGTAAAAATTGTTAGAAAAAAACTGGCAGGTACATATTTTAGAGATATCTTTACTAATTTGATATGAATTAATTGCTTTAAATATTTATAGTACACAAAAGTCATACAGTGTGAGTCCTATTAGGTAGTAGATAGGTAGTGTAAAGCACTTTACATACATTATTTAATTTTTACCCCAAGTAATGTCTTTGTACTTTATAGATGAGGATGTGAGTGCTTAGAAAGTTTAAATAACTTTAAGTTGTAATGTTAGCAAGTAGCAGAGACAAATTCACATTAAAGTTTATCAGATTTCAAGGACCATGATAATGTCATCAGAACTGTAATGATTATCTCTGGAATAGGTATCACTAGATTATTTTTAGTAAATTTTATAATTTTCTTGACCCATGGATGTTACCATAGTATGGTATGAAAGAACTTGAAGGAACTATTGTAACATCTTTCTTCTGATGACCTTATTTCTCTACAATTTGCACAAAAATAGTCTAATTAGTATTTAACCTGTCATGCAGAAGTAAGAACACGGAGAATGCTTTGACCTCTGGAAACATTCTAGGATTTTATCAGAAGGCTTTCATTTAGGGATTAGAAATGTTCTCAGTTAATTTCTTCTGTTTTACCTTCATTCCTTTTATACAATTGTCCCAAAACAAAGTTTTGGGAGGTACCTTGGGTGCAATGGAGGCTTGAAGAAAAAGTCACTAACATGAGAGTGCCTAAACTGTATTTCCACTCTGCTTAAATGTGGGAGTGCCTAAACTATGTTTCCACTCTAAATAATAGGGAAGTCCATAATGTCCTGTAAGTATTCTCTAGTTCTGTTATAATGGTTCTCAAAATCTAGAGTTACATAAAAATTAACCAAGTGCTAATTAAAAAAAAAACAAACTCAAAATCTGTTGTCAGCTGAATCAGAATCTCCTGTGGGGAGATTGGAGGCATGGGGTGGGAGGATACATACTGGCCTACTGTAGATTCTGATTCAGCAAAGGACTATCAGGGAGCCCAAGTCTTAAATGTCTTTGCCCCATTGTCTACATTTCTCAGTTCCCCTACCTTGGGAAATTAGGGATTTCCCAACCCTTCTATCTCTCTGCAATCTCAGATTTTTCCCATGATTCCAGTACTTCCAACAATAAACAAGGACAGAACGAATGTATCAAATAACTTGAGATATAGAACTTAAATAGATATCACTGCAGCTGTACAAACAATTATCTTACAGAAGTGATAAAGGGGGGGTGATGCCTCAGTGGCTCAGTCAATTAAGCTTCAGTCTCTTGATTTCAGCTCAGGTCATGATCTCAAGGTCATGAGATCGAGCCCCACATTGGGCTTGGTGCTGAGCATGAAACCTACTTAAGATTCTTCCTCTCCCTCTCCCCTACCCCCAACTCGTGTATACATGCACTTGCACATTCTCTTTTTCTCAATAAATAAATAAATCCTTAGAAGAAAAAAGAAGTGATTAAGAGGTGATGTTTTCATATATGCATCCTCACATTGCTATATATATGTGTGTGTGTGTGTGTGTCTATATATATATGTGTGTGTGTGTGTGTATCCTTTATAGATAGCTAATATTAATCAACACCATATTAGAATTGCACCAAAGTATCAAGCAAAAAGAACATATTTTATCTTAAATGCTAAGGAACTAATAGACAAATTTTAAAAAATGTTTTGAATTCTTTTCTATAGGGAGAAGTTTTAAATATCTTGGATAACCTGCTGTATTTGTGGTTTTGAAGAAAAAAATATAATGCAATGAACTCAAGCAAATAGATTATCTTTTTTTAAAAGACTTTATTTATTTATTCATGAGAGACACAGGCAGAGGGAGAAGCAGGCTCCCTGCAGGGAGCCCGATATGGGACTCGATCCTGGAGACCCAGGATCATGCCCTGGGCTGAAGAAAGTGCTAAACTGCTGAGCCACCCGGGCTACCCAAGCAAATAGATTATTCTCAGAAATAAAGCTTAATAATTAAACTTTTACATAAAATAATTTATAAATTCTGAGAGATTACTAATATAATGTGGTGTAAAGTCTGTTTTTTTTTTCTTTTTTGTAATGCAAGTATCTGGTTTAAGCTTTGATTGCCAAAGCATTCATTTCAAAGAATCATCCACTTCAAAGAGCACTATCTCAAATAAACATACTGCCAGCCAGACTAGATAAAGAGCCAGGCCACCTCCCCCAGCATGGAGGGATCTTTGTTTTAGTGATCTTGATTGATTTCAACAGCTGATCACTTGGGTCACGTTTGTTTTCTTTTGCTGAGTTTTATGTTTCACTCTTATGTTTTAAATTCACCAATAAGAGTGAGCTGGTAAAACTGTAGACCCCTAACCTCAATCCTAATAAAAGGAGAGCCCCAGGCCTTGCACTCTCTCCTTCTACTCATGACCTTGCTATGTGGCCCCACGTGTGCTGTGTAAACTCCAGGTCCTATAAGAAATAAATCTTTTTCAGAGTTCCCTGATGGTTATTGGTGAAGAACACCTTGAAATCATAAAAAGAACCACCTGGAGGGGTCCAGCCATAACACTGGTTATTAATAGACTGAGACCAGCACAAAATATATAACTTAAAATTCTGAAGCCTGGAGCAGACTGTTAGAGTAGCTAATTTTCTTTTATCTGCCTAGGACAATGACCTAATAAGATGGTTAATCATCATTGAACTGATAAAAAAAAAAAAAAGCCAACTATTTAAAGAAAGGCTTTAACAACAGATAAAGGATGGACTTGTTGCTACTGCTGTAGGATTCTAAGTCCAGGTAAGAACCTTTGACATTCTGTAATTTCAGAGTTTCTTCTATCTGAGAAACTGCACAGATTTCAAGGGGAAAACTTATTTGGATGGATATAATAAATATTACACATTTTATGCTTTGTATCTTCTACACACTTATGTTTAAGCTCTTAAAACTCATTAAGTATTCCTTCTGGAGATGTATGAGACTCTTAAAGATAAAATACAGAAATTTAGACATTCATAATTTAAAAATAACCTTTAAAACCTCATTCTTATTACTTTCTAGATAAGTGGAAATTCAAGTTAAAAAATGGATCTCTAGTTACCTCAAAAATTTTCACAAGGCAGTTATTTTCATAATTACATGGATAATTAGATTTATTCTCTTTTTTAAAAATTTCATCTTTACTGGATAATATGGGGTGGAGAGTTAGTTGGCAAACATCAAGAAATAGGATTAGTCTCAAAGTCTCTCACTCACCTCTACTTACCTGTTTCAACTTATGTGACTAACTCAAAGTGAGGGGGGGAAAAAGTTTTCTAGATAATTTTGTTTTTGACCAAATGAGAAAAAAATTTTGCTTAGCGTGGTTACTAAGAACTCAGTAAATATTAGTTCCCTTCTACAGTTCAGGAAGGTGACTACCCTTATAAGACTATTGTTATTATCAAAGAGAGGTAGAAAATGGGAAAGCCCCCCCCCAAACTCCATAAAAGGTCTAAAAAGTTAGTAAATCTTTCTCTTTTTTCCTCCTCATTTCCATGGATGCATAGTACAAAGTATTCACTTGGCCTGCATTGCTTTTCTATGATCTCTCAAGCAGTAAAAGTTTGACACAGGTAAGGAGAAGCTGGTGAGATTTTGCCCTCCCTCCAACCCAATCAAGCTAGGCAGAACTGGGCTGTTCTGTTGAAGGAAGAATTGCAGTGCTATGTCTGAATGCCTAGGGTTCTGTTTTATAAACATACTGTGTCCCCCAAATTTAAATGTCAGTTGTTTGGGACTCTGAGAAAAAAAAAATATGTACAGGGAAAAATAAGTTAAATTCTCCAAGTCAGGCTTAAAATGCCATGATGAAGTAGAAAGTGTGTGTTTAGAGCCAAACCTAAATTGACATTCCAAATTTGTCGTTGGTCTGGAGTTACTTGTTGCAATTTGGCCTTTCTCAGAAATGAGGGAGGAAAGTGCCTACATTTCCCACTTTTTGTCTGGATATTTTTTTCTTAATATCTAGGTGAGACATGTGGAATAGTAACCTGCCTGGGAAAGTAGTGGAAAATAATAGAGAAAAGTAATGACTGTGTTACAAGTTATATTCTATAGTGACCCAGCTGTGTGGAGAGGTTTTTTTTCAACTGGGAGTAACTGGGGAAATATCTAAGAAGGGTGATTTAGGCAGAATTTCAATGAAGAGGTGAGGAAGAACATTACAGGTGAAGAAAGTGACATACAGGAGGACAGTGTTCTAGGGACAGTTGATTCTATATTGCCTGAAAGTGCTTATGGATCTGTTAGGAAATGAGACTAAAGACAATGGCTGGATTTAGTTCATAAAGAATCTCAAATAGGAAGTGTGAATTTTATTCTGTATGATACAGGGGACCTCTGAAAGATTCCAAAGATGGATATGATACATATAAAATAGGAAGAATGTTGAAAGACAGGATGATCAGCATTTAATCAATTGCAATAAACAGGACCAGACTGGTTAGGTAATGGCCTCCAAGAATATTTGTTCAGTAGCCAAACAACCAAATCAAACAAACGTAAGTAAAGCTAAAGTGTATATATACACAGCTTGTCGATCATTCAGAGAGATTTTTTTTAATAATAAATTTATTTTTTATTGGTGTTCAATTTTCCAACATAAAGAATAACACCCAGTGCTCATCCTGTCAAGTGCCCCCCTCAGTGCCCGTCACCCATTCACAGCCACCCCCCGCCCTCCTCCCCTTCTACCACCCCTAGTTCGTTTCCCAGAGTTAGGAGTCTTCATGTTCTATCTCCCTTTCTGATATTTCCTACCCATTTCTTCTCCCTTCCCTTCTATTCCATTTCACTATTATTTATATTCCCCATATGAATGAGACCATATAATGTTTGTCCTTCTCCGACTGACTTATTTCACTCAGCATAATACCCTCCAGTTTCATCCACGTTGAAGCAAATGGTGGGTATTTGTCCTAATGGCTGAGTAATATTCCATTGTATACATAAACCACATCTTCTTTATCCATTCATCTTTCGATGGACACCGAGGTTCCTTCCACAGTTTGGCTATTGTGGACCATTCAGAGAGATTTGCAATAATATAATTAACTGGTAAAAAATAATTTTGTAACATTTAAATTGTGGGGAAAGATCATAGAAAGAGGTATTTGTGATAAAAATAACATGAAATTTGTCAAAGGACTACTTATGACATTGGGACCATCGTCCTCACTTCACTCAGTAACTGAATAGATACAGGCATGTTTGGACCACGTGGGAAAAATGGAATAACTAGGATTTATTTAGATGTACATAGATGTGGGCTTTTGTACTGATGTATATATGTTTATATACACTTATATACACAAGTGATAATTATCTATATATTTATAATTTCTATAGTTATATATTATCCACTATTATATATATTCATGGTCTTTATATATTTATAATATAAGGAATCAATAAAACCTTACTGAATAAATTAACACAGAAAATATATAGTTGATCCTCAATATTCATGGATTCAATATTTGTGAGTTTGCCTTCTCACTAAAATTTAATTTTAGCCCCCACATCAATACTGCTGTTCTTTCATGTTCATTCATATACCTGTACAGAGTGGCAAAAAAATCTTAATTGTCCAACAGACATGGTCTCAGCTGAGATCAGATAAAGCATGGCTCTGCCTCCTTGTTTTAGCTCTCATATTGTAAACCAGTGATCTCTTCACAATCTATATAGTGCCATATTTTTTTTTCATTTTTGAACTTTTTTTTGTGAATTTGCTATTTAGACAGCTCCAAGCATACTGTAAAGTGCTGGCCAGTGTTTCTAAGTACAAGAAAGCTGTGATGTGCACGATGGAAAGAATATGTGACATATATGTTTCCCTCAGGCATGAGGTATACAGTGCTGTTGGCCACAAATTTGAAATTAGTGGATCAACAATATACATTAAATAAGATGTCTTTACACAGAAGCATACACGAAACAAGGTTATAAATTGATTGATTGATGAAAATGATGTGACCAGAGATACCCAGGAATCTACCCTATATTTCCCCTAGGAGCAATGTTCAGTTTTTGCTAATTGTAATGTTTGCAGCAACTTTATGAAACACAAGTACTGCCAATAATAAGAATCAACTGCACATGTGACATATTAATTATATTACATGACTATAGCCCTATTAACTATCATATATCTATGCTTATGTGTAGTTTCTATATGTAAATATATTAGATACATATGTATTATGTAGACATATATGAATATGAATACGTTTTCTAAACCTGAATGAAGAATCCACTATTCTATATAAAAGAGTAAATCTTAGGAACAAATTGCTAAATTTACTAGTCTTTAAAATAGAGGCCTAATGAAGTAAGTCAGTTACAGAAAGACAGATGCAATATGATTTCACTCATATGTGGAATTTAAGAAACAAAACAAATGAGCAAAGGGAATATAAGAGAGAGAGAGAAGCAAACCAAGAAACACTCTTAATTATAAAGAACAAACTGATAAGAAGCGAGGTGGATGGGAAGACAGGTTAAATAGGGGATAGCGATGAAGGATGAGCACTAGGTATTGTATCTAAGTATTAAATCACTATATTGCATACCTGAAACTAATATCACAGTGTATGTTAAATAATTAGAATTTAAATAAAAACTTAAAAATATAAAAATAAAAAAATAAAATAGAGGCTTAATAATTTACAAAACTATAATTTCTTTTGCATTTTGAGCTCAAAACTCCACTTTTAAGACTTTATCCTACAGATATTATCACAAATACATGATCTATGAAGAAATGTTCTAATATAAAACATTTAGATACAACCTAAATATTTATCACCATTTAACTAGGTAGATAATAGGATAACCTGCCACCATAAGAAAACTGAGGAAGTCATTTATTATAAGTTAGAAGTGTTAATGATATGCTGCCATTTTTGTTAAAAAATGAAATTATCATGTATTTAATTAAAATACATATCATATTTCTGGATAATATTTACCAAAAACTGATATTAGTCCTCAAATAAGAAACAGGATGCTGAGTGGACAAGGGGAAGAATCTTTAATGTATGTCTTTTTGGTATTTTGTGCTTTCAACTACATATATTTTACATATATCCAACTGCACACATTTTCTCCTCAAAATAAAATTGGACAAAATTATAATAAAGTAGAATGGTGATGGTGGTAAAGTCAAGCATGGCTAGAGTCTATTTGAGAGGTACCTAGAGTATGCCTTGCTCTCTTTAACAAATCCAAACTCTATCTGCATTTCAAACCTGGTTCTTGAGGTATCTCTTCCACAAAACCTTCTGAGCTCAGCCACTCATTATATTTCTACCTATTTTGACCATCTACTATGTGCAAGGCACTCCTTGGCACTTTGTAAAATTATAGAGATGAATTAAACATATATTTGCCTTCCTAAATTTTATTTTTGTGATTTAGAATTTTTATATCATCTAGAGTGTGACTCTATACTAATTATTTGTTGTTTCAAATTCTCTTCATAAATCTATCTTCCCAATTAAATTATAATATCCCTAAAGCCAAGACTCTGAATGTGTGTGTGTGTGTGTGTGTGTGTGTGTGTGTGTATGTGTTTTTCCCCCTTTTGTGTCTAGCATTAACCTAGCTTAGTGCTCAGGACATCAAAGACCCTGAATGAGTATTTGTAGATTTACTGATTGATTGAGGTCCACCTTGCAGCTTTTCTTGTTTTCTGAATCATATATTGATAAATAAGTTCTCCTTTTTTCTCCTTGGATAGGTAATCACTTCAAGCCAAGCATCAACAACTAGAACTGACTCATTAGCTATCAGTAGTTCAATGATGGACTCAAATCAACAGTTGAAAAAGACAGCAGAAGTGACACCTCCAAAGGAAAGGGAAACTAAATGCTGCAATGGATTCAAGGTAGAGTTTTGTGTTTCCAAACTAAAACAAGTAGAGGGGGACTTTTTTTTCTAAACAACCAATTTTGAAAAAGGAACATTGCATTTCAAATTAATTTCCAACTGAAACATACCTTGAAATAGTAACAGAATGATCTATGTCTTGATTTAAATACGTTTTTAAATCTGAAAAAGGAATTTCTTTGGGGATATTTCTGATGGCTAAGAATTTATTAATATTAAAAAATTTAGAAATCTTTTGAAATCTTCTCTTTGGTTCTTCATGGACTGAAAGATATTTATAAATTTCAATAAAATAAGTCACTGTATAATGAATAATATATTAAATAATTCTTGGAATTGACCTATAAAGACAGCATATTCATTAGTCTTATAAATCACTTTGTGGTGTTGACCTAAGTAATTTTTTTTCTTATAAAGAACAGCATTTTTTATTCTAATAATTTAAATAATAGCAGATGGTAGAAAAGAGTTTTGTAATAATAATCAAAAGACATGAACCAAACACTTAGTTACTGACCTAGGAAAGCCATTTAATTTTTCATATGCAGGTTAGTAAAACTCTTGTGTATTGATATTATCTTAATATTGTGATACTTTAAGGGTATAGACTGTATTGGGATTTTCATTGACAGAAAAAAATGCTCCCTGAGCAGTGTTGAAGAAACCAAGACTCAAGAAAGTTGAGAAGTTTGCCTAAAGTCATCCAGCTTGTAAATTGAAAACCCTTAAACCCAAGTTAAAGCCTTTAAATCCTCATAGAGAAGTTTTGAAGAAATTTAAAAAATTAATCATGGCTGTCTTTTACCAATACTTTAGATGTTTTCCTCAAAGTTATAGTCTTAATCGCTGAATAAAGATCACAGGAATTAGACTCAATTGCAATAAAGTTTTTTTTTTAAGATTTTATTTATTTATTCATGAAAGACACAGAGAGAGAAAGGCAGAGAGGTAGGCAGAGGGAGAAGCGGACTCCAGGCAGGGAGCCTGATAAGGCACTGGATCCTAAGACCGTGGGATCATGCCCTGAGCCAGGGGCAGGTGCTCCACCGCTGAGCCACCCAGGCATCCCATTATATAAGGTCTCATTTAACTTTGTCCACAGAACATGTTTGCTTGTTTTCAGAGATTACTGATAAAGTCTATTCTGATGAAATATTTGAGTAATGTTTAAGCAGAATAGCAGTCACAAGTAAAAGGTAGTGGTGGATGCAAGTCTAGGGGTAATATGGTACTCTGGGTTCTTTCCACTTTTAAACATTGAGGGTAACATGGCTCTCATTCGCACATGCGCAGCAAAGTGACAGCAATCTGGCTGAAATAATTAAAATTACAAGAATGGTCCCTTGCAGCATATTTGCAAGTTAGTGTGTATAAAGTTTGTTAATTGCAGTCTAATGATTAAGACCAGAGAGTTAGAATAACAATAAAGCTAACATTTATTGAGCACATATTATATGCCAGATACTGTTCCAGTGTTATACTTCTATTAGTGGATTTGTTTCTTACCACAATTCCACTGCCAGATGCTATTATCTCTCTTTTACAAATGAAATAAAACTTAGATACAGAGAGGGCTAATGAATCAGTCCTTCTCCATTGCAAACCTGGTAAGTGATAGAGCGCATGTGAATTTAGGCAGTCTGATTCCAAAACCCATGCTCTCAATTCTACTCTGTATCCTGAAAGTAACTGTGGGTATCCATAATATTGGTACCTTCAAGATGCTCTGGTAGGTTGGGATTCAATGATCTTCCTCATTCTGTATTTTAAAAAAATTCACGTTCAGGGGTGCCTGGGTGTCTCAGTTGGTTAAGTGTCTGGCTTCAGCTCAGGTCATGATCTTGGGGTCCTGTGGTCAAGCCCCACATCAGGCTTCCTGTTCCCCAGGAAGTCTGCTTCTCCCTCTCCCTCTACCCCTCCCCACCACTCATGCTCTCTCCTTCTGCTCTCTCTCTCTCAAATAAATAAATAAAAATAAATTAAAAAATTCACCTTCAGACCAAATAATTCAGTATCAAGCAACCCTAGGATTCTTATACTTGTTTACTACATGCAGGGGCACACACATTTACACACATTGTTATTGACATGTAATACAAACTCAGAAATATATAAAAGTGCAAATAGATAACAGACTTTAAAAAATAACAACAGCATAATATGTTAATTGAATTTAAATAAAATAAAGTTTAAAAAATAAATAACAACAGCATAGTTTGATTCTTTCTTATGCCTTTTCCTCAATTTTTGGACTAAACCAACTACATCATATAAACCCTGCTATATTCTTCATCTTTACACTTGTCATTTCTGAGCTTCAGATTTCTTGTACCTTTATGTTATAATAAAAATTCTTAATAAGCAGTAGTGATACATCATCAACAAAAGACAAATAATAAGGCAAAAGTAAAAGCTCCCCCTTTCTGCCTTCATTCCCATTCCCCCTTCTAAAGCAATCAGAATAACTATCCTTTATGTAACCAACAGTAGTATTCATATCCTGCTGGTCTCCTCTGACTCACTTTCCATATTAGCCATTAGCCATATTAGCCTTTTATTATTTGTCGGACGTGTTGAGCAAACTTCTGACTTGGAGAAGTTTGTACTTGCTGTCTTCCCTTCTGAATGTTCTATTCCCAGATACCTTGCTCCTTCATTTCATTTACATTTCTGTTTAAACGTTACCTCATCCTTGACCACTGCATATAAAATACACTTTCCTATTCATAATTCTTTGATCAAATTTATTTTTTCATAGTATTTATCACCAGCTAACACTGACACACAAAAGCACAAGTATGTTTGTGTGTGCGCATATGTGCTGTTAATGGCTTAAAAATAAATTTATTACAGTTCTGTAATAATCTGATAGTCCTGAAATTCAGAAGTCTGAAATGGCGCACAGTGTACTAAAATCAAGGTGTTAGCAGGGCTGTGTTCCTTTCTAGAGGTTCTAGGACACAATCCATCTCCTTGCCTTTTCCAGGTTCTAGAGGCTGCCCAAAGTTTGTGGCTTATGGCTCTTTTTAATGCAAAGTTGATGGTCAGTCAGGTAATTCTCACGCTGCATCACATGAACACTGACTCTTATGCCACACTCTTCCACATATATTTTTCTTTCTTTTAAAATTTAAATTCAATTAGCCAACATATAATACATTATTAGTTTCAGATGTAGAGTTCAATAATTCATCAGTTGCATATAACACTAAGTGCTCATCACATCAGATGCCCTCCTTGATTGATGCCCATCACCCAATTACCCTATCTCCTCATCCACTTCCCCTCCAACAACCTTCAGTTTGTTTCTTGCAGTTAAGAGTCTCTCATGGCTTTTCTCCCCTTATGATGACTTTCCATTCAGTTTTCCCTCAATTCACCTATGATCCCCTGTGCTGTTTTTTTTTTTTCATATTCCACATATGAGTGAAAGTCTGTGATAATTGTCTTTCTCTAATGGACTTACTTGGCTCAGAATAATATCCTCCGGTTCCATCCACATCAATGTAAATGTTAAGTATCCATGGTTTCTGATGGGTGAGTAATATTTCACCACATATATATCACATCTTCTTTATCCATTCATCTGTCGATGGACCTCTTGACTCTTTCCATAGTTTGGCTCTTGTGGACATCACTGCTATAAACATCAGGGTGCAGGTGTCCTGTCTTTTCACTACAACTGTATCTTTGGGGTAAACACCTAGTAGTGCAATTGTTGGTTATAGGGCAGTTCTACTCTATTTTTAACTTACCTCCCTACTGTTTTCCAGAGTGGCTGCACCAGCTTGCATTCCCACCAACAGAGTAAGAAGGTTCCGCTTCCTCCACATCTTCACCAACATTTTTTTTCCTGACTTGTTAATTTTAGCCATTCTGACTGGTGTGAGGTGGTATCTTACTGTGGTTTTGCTCTGTATTTCCCTGATGCCAAGTGATGTGGAACATTTTTTCATGTGTCTGTTGGCCATTTGTGTATCTTCTTTGGAGAAATGTCTATTCATATCATCTCCCTGTTTCTTGAATGGAATCTTTGTTTTTTGGGTGTTTGTTAAGTTTTTTAGAAGTCTTGGATATTAGTCCTTTATCTGCCATGTCATTTGTAAATATCCTCTCCCATTCTGTAGGTTGCCTTTTAGTTTTGCTGACTATTTCCTTTGCTGTGCAGAAGCTTTTTATATTGATGAAGTCTTAATAATTAATTTTTGCTTTTGTTACCCTTGCTTTTGGAGTTGTGTCTAACAAGAAGTTGCTGTGGCTGAGGTTGCTGTCTGTGTTCTCTAGGGTTTTGATGGATTCCTGTCTCACATTTAGGTCTTTCACTCATTTTGAATTTATCTTTATTTATTGTATAAGAAAATGGTCCATTTCATTCTTCTACATGTGGCTGTCCAGTGTTCCCAACATCATTTGTTGAATGGACTGTCCTTCCATTGGATATTCTTTTCTGTTTTGTCAAAGATTGGTTGACCATAGAGTTGAGGGTCCATTTCTGGTTATCTATTCTGTTCCATTTATCTATGTGTCAGTTTTTGTGCCAGTACCATCAGTACCTGATGATTACAGCTTTGTAATGTATCTTAAAGTCCAGCATTGTGATACCACAAGCTTTGGTTTTATTTTTCAGCATTTCTTTGGCTATTCAGGGTCTTTTCTGGTTCCATACAAATTTTTAGGATTATTTGTTCCAGCTCTTTGAAAAAAGTTGATGGCATTTTGATAGGGACTGCATGAATATATAGGTTGCACTGGGTAGCATAGACATTTTAACAATATTTATTCTTCCAATCCATGATCATGGAATGTATTTCCATTTCTTTGAGTCTTCCTCAATTTCTTTTTTAAGTGTTGTGTGGTTTTTAGAGTACAGATCCTTTATCTCTTTGGTTAGGTTTAGTCATAGGTATCATATGGTTTTTGGTGCAATTATGGATAAATTTCTTAATTTCTCTTTCTTCCATCTCACTGTTAGTGAATAGAAATGCACCTGATTTCTGTGCATTGGTTTTATATCCTGCCACATTGCTGAATTCCTGTGTGAGTTCTAGCAATTCTGGAGTGGAGTCCTTTGGGTTTTCCACATACAGTATTATATCATCTACAAAGAGTGAGAATTTGACTTCTTCTTTGCCAATTTGAGTACCTTTTGTTGTTTAATTGCTGAGGCTATGGATTCTAGTATGATATGGAACAACAGTGGTGACAGTGGGCATCCCTGTTGTGTTCTTGACCTTAAGGGAGGGGTTCTGTTTTTCCTCATTGAGAATGATATTCACTGTGGGCTTTTCACAAATGGCTTTTATGATATTGAAGTATGTTCCCTCTATCCCTATGCTGTGGAAAGTTTTAATCAAGAAAGGATGCTATATTTATCTAATGCTTTTTTCTACATCAATTGAGAGGATCATATGGTTCTTGTCCTTTCTTTTATTAATGTGATGTATCACATTGATTGATTTGCAAATATTGAACCACCTTGCAGCCCAGGAATAAATTCTACTTGGTCATGGTGAATAATACTTTTAATGTACTTTTCGCTAGTGTCTTGGGATAATTTTGGCATCCATGTTCATTAGGGATATTGGTCTGTAATTCTCCTTTTTGTTGAGGTCCTTGTCTGGTTTGGGGACCAATGTAATGCTGGCCTCATAGAATTAGTTTGGAAGTTTTCTTTCCATTGCTATTTTTTGAAATAGCATCAGAAGAATAGGTATTCATTATTCTTTAAATGTGTGACAGATTTCCCTGGTGAAGTCATTGGGCCCTGGACTCTTGTTTGTTGGGATATTTTTTATTTCTACTTCAATTTTCTTGTTGGTTATGGATCTGTTCAGGTTCCCTATTTTTTCCTGTTTCAGTTTTGGTATTTTATAAGTTTATAAGAAATGAATCAATTTCTTCCAAATTGCTGGCATATAGCTGGCAAATTTGTTGGCAGATAGTTTTTCATAATATGTTCTTAAAATTATTTGTATTTCTTTGGTGTTGGTCATGATCTTTCCCCTTTAATTCATGATTTTATTAATTTGGGTCACTTCTCTTTTCTTTTTGATAAGTCTGACTAATGGTTTGATGATCTTATTAATTCTTTCAAAGAACCAGTTTCTAGTATCATTGACCTGTTCTACTGTTCTTTTGGTTTCTATTTCATTGATTTCTGTTCTAATCTTTATTATTTCTCTTCTCCTGCTTGGTTTAGGCTTTTTTTTTTTTTTTTTTTTTGCTGTTCTTTCTCGAGCTCCTTTAGGTGTAAGGTTAGCTTGTGTATTTGAGAATTTTCTTTTTTTTTTCTTTTTTCTTTTTTTTTTTTTTTTTGAGAAAGGCTTGTATTATTATATACTTCCCTATTAGGACTGCTTTGCTGCATCCCAAAGGTTTTGAATAGTTGTGTTTTCACTTTCATTTGTTTCCATGATTTTAAAAAATTCTTTAATTTTCTGGTTAAGCCCTTCATTCTTTTTTTTTTTTCTTTTTTTTTTTTTTTTAATTTTTATTTATTTATGATAGTCACAGAGAGAGAGAGAGAGGCAGAGACACAGGCAGAGGGAGAAGCAGGCTCCATGCACCGGGAACCCGACGTGGGATTCGATCCCGGGTCTCCAGGATCGCGCCCTGGGCCAAAGGCAGGCGCCAAACCGCTGCGCCACCCAGGGATCCCAAGCCCTTCATTCTTTTGTAGGATGCTCTTTAACTTCCAAGTATTTCTGTTCCTTCCAAATTTCCTCTTGTGTTTGGGTTCAAGTTTCAAAGCATTGCAGCCTGAAAATATGCAGGTGATAATCCCAATCTTTTGGTATAGGTTGAGACCTGATTTGTGACCCCGTATGTGATCTATTCTGATGAATGTTCCATGTGCACTTGAAAAGAACATGTATTCTGTTGCTTTAGGTTGGGTATATCTGTGAAGTCCATCAGGTCTGGTGTGTCAGGTCAGCCCTTGTTTCCTTGTCTATGTTCTACTTAGATAATCTGTCCATTGCTGTGAGTGGGGTGTTAAAATCTTCTACTATTATTATACTATTATCAATGAGTTTCTTTAATTATGTTATTAAGTGGTTTGTATAATTGGCTGTTTCCAAGTTCGGAGCATAAATATTTATAATTATTAGATCTTCTTGTTGGATAGACCCTTTGAGTATTATATTGTGTCACTCTTCATTCCTTACTACAGTCTTTGGTTTAAAATCCCATTTGTCTGATATAAGGATTGCTACCCCAGCTTTATTTTAATGTCCATTAGCATGATAAGTGTTTCTCCATCCCCTCACTTTCAATCTGGAGTTGTCTTGGGTGTAAAATCAGTATCTTGTAGACAGTATATGGATGGGTCTTGCTTTTTTATTCAGTCTGGTATCCTGTGTCTTTTGATTGGAGCATTTATCCCATTTACATTCAGAGTAACTATTGAAAGACATGAATTTAGTGTCTTTGCACTACCTGTAAAGTCCCTATTTCTGTAGGTTGCCTCTATTTCTTTCTAGTCTATATTACTTTTGGGCTCTCTCTTTGCTTACAGGATCCTCTTTAATATTTCCTGCAGAGCTAATTCAGTGATCACAAATTCTTTTAGTTTCTGTTTGTCCTGGAAGCTCTTTATATCTCCTTCCATTCTGAATGACAGCTGTACTGGATATAGTTAGTATTCTTGGCTGCATGTTTTTCTCATTTAGCACCCTGAATATATCCTGCCAGCCCTTTCTGGCCTGCCAGGTCTCTCTGGATAGGTCTGCTGCCAGTCTAATACTTCTACCCTTGAAGGTTAATTAGTTCTTGTCTTGAGCTGCTTTCAGGATTTTTTATCTCTGAAGGTTGCAAGTTTCACTATTATATGTCAGAGTGTTATCTATTTATATTTATTTTGAGGGAGGTTCTCTGGACCTCCTGGACATGAATGCCTGCTCCCTTCCCCAGATTAGGAAAGTTCTCAGCTATGAGTTGCTTGAATATGCCTTCTGTCCTTCTCTCTCTTTCTTCTTCCTCTGAGATTGCAGTAATTCTTATATATATTTTTTTACTTTATGATATTGCTGATTTCTTGAAGCATCCTCTCATAGTCTATTAGTTGTTTTTCTCTTTTCCTCAGCTTCTTTACTTTCCATAATTTTGCCTTCTATGTCACTGATTCTCTCTTCGACCGCATTTACCCTAGCTGTTAGAGAATCCATTTTAGATGGTATCTGACTTAAAGCATTTTTTATTTTGGCCTGATTAGTTTTTATTCTGCACTAAGAGATTCTGTAGTGTCTTCTGCTTTTTTCAAAGCCAGCTAGTAACTATATAACCATTATTCTGAATTCAGTTTCTGACGTTTTACTTATATCCATATGGATTAAATCTATGGCATAGAGTATTACCTTTGGTTCTTTCTTTTGCTGTGATTTTCTCCTTCTGGTCATTTTGTCCAGAGAAGAGTAGATGAATGAGAGAACAAAATAAAAAATATCAACCATGACCCCAGCGAAATACACATTAGACAAATCTGAGGAGGTCGGAAACCAAAAAAAGAAAAGAAAAAAAAAGAGGGGAGAAAGATAATACAATCTCACCTGTGGAGAAAACAGGGTGATATACTTGGTCCTGGGTGCATTTGGGTCTGTTTGTTAGAAGACAGTAAATCCCCAAATTGGGATACAGATAATTGAATACAGTGAAAGGAAGCCAAAAGTGAAAAATATGTCTATAAAAGATAAATGTAAAAATAAAAATGAAAAAAAAAAAAGACTTAAGGGAGACACCTGGGTGGCTCAGTGGTTGAGCATCTGCCTTTGACTCAGGATGGATTCCTGGGGTCTTGGGATTGAGTTCCGCATCAGGCTCCCCATGGAGAACCTGCTTCTCCCTCTGCCTATGTCTCTACCTCTCTCTCTCTGTGTCTCTCGTGAAAAAATAGATAATCTTTACAAATGTAAATATAAATAAAGACTTAAGAGGTGTCTGAGTGGCTCAGTCAGTTAAGCATCTGCCTTTGGCTCAGGTCATGATCCCGGGGTCCTGGAATTGAGCCCCACATTGGGCTCCCTATTCAGTGGGGAGCCTGCTTCCTCTCTCTTTGCCAGCAGCTCTCCCTGCTTGTTCTCTCTCTCTCTCTCTGTCAAATAAATAAATAAATAAAATCTTCTAAAAAAGAAAAAAAATTCTAAATTTTTTTAAAAGACTTGAAACCAAAGAATTGATAAAAATAAGAACCTAGTTGAAAAGGGAAAAAAAGGAAAAAAGAAAAGAAAAATTTAAACTGAAAGACTAAAGACTTACGAGGAAAAAACCCTTGAATTATATATACTATTTTCCCCTAACGCAGAAGTTTTTAGTTCTGAGTGTTCTGTGAATTTGATATTCAACTGATGTTCCTGCTGGTCTTCTCGGGGAGCAGCCTGTTGCACTGTTTCTCAGGTGTCTTTACCTGGGCTGAATTTCACTGCCGTTGCCAGGAGCTCTGGCTCAGTGTAAGCTACTTGAATTTGCTCTAAGTGGCTTTTGTTCCCTGAAAGGGAGATAGATAGATAGATAGATAGATGATAGATAGATAGATAGATAGATAGATAGATAGATAGATGATAGATAGATAGATAGATAGATAGATAGATAATTTGCTGCTTTAGAGGATGAAAAAAAAGTAGAAATGGCAGTGCCCCAGTCTCCTACCCCAGAGCTGAATGATTACTACCCCCACTCTTCAGTGTACCCTCAGGGAAAAGCAGTCAATCCCTTTCATGTGTGCCAAACTCCACAGACTCCTGTGGTGCACACCTGCACCAATCCTCCCAGGAGATGGAGGGGGGTTTCACCACAGCCCCACTGCTTGCTGGGCCCCTGCTCGTGAAGTGTTTGCCTATTCATTAGGGCATCCAGACTCCTCCTCCTGGGGGAAGGAGCAGGGTCTCCCTGTGGTTGTCACTTGCTGGGCTCCTGCTTGGAGAGCAGTCAGCTAACTGTGGGGCAGGGCTTTATGGCAATCCTTGAGCTGAGAGGCCACTCGGGCTCACTAATTGTACCTGGCTTTCCCATGCCAATGCTTGAGAACTCTGATGCACTCAGGCACCCCCATTCTTTCTGTGACTCCAGGGATCCTGAGGCCATACTGTCCCACTTGGGATTCTACCCCACTTAGCCACCTGAGCACCTTTCAGACAGGGACATCCTGGGAATAGACTTCTAAAGTTCTGATTTTGCACTCTGCTGCTATATTACTTCCCAGTAGCTGGCTTATAGAGGCTCCCTCCCACCCTTGTCTGTTTTCCAATACATCCTCTCAGATTCATAACTCTGTACCTCCTACCTTGCAAAAGGTGGTCGCTTTTCTATTTGTAGAATTGCAGTAATTCTTTTCTTAGATTTCAGGTTGAATTCACAGGTGTTCAGAATTATTTGATAGATAACTAGCTGAGTTCAAGGGACCAGATAAAATGCAGGCCCCCTATTCTTCTGCCATCTTCTCTCTCTGCCCCTCTTTTACATTTGAAGGACCCTTGTGATCACGTTGAGTAAACCAGGATAATTCAGGATAATCCCTTTAAGGTCATCTGATTAGCAGCTCTATTTGCAACCTTAATACCTCCTTACCATTGTTACCTAATAAAGTCATCAATAGAATAATAGCACTCAAAAAAAGATGGCCAGGTTCTAACCTCCAAAATCTGTGAAAAAATGTACTCTGTATATATATGCATACATACCTACATTCACACACACACACACACACATTGTATATTTCATATATTTTATATATTCAGTTTTGGTACATGGTATGTTTCCAGTAATTTATCCATTTCTTTTGTTATCCAATTTATTGGCATATAATTTTTCATAGTTATCTCTAACAATCCTTTTTATTTCTTTTTCTTTTCGTTTTTTTAAGAGAGAAAGAGCATGTACACATGAGGGGGAATGGCAGAGGGAGAGAATTTTAAACAGACTCTGTGCTGAACCGAATGCAGGGCTCGATCTCACAACCCTGAGATCATGACCTGAGCTGAAATCAAGAGTCAGATGCTTAACTGACTGAGCCACCCCGGAACCCCATTTTTTAAATTTCTGTGGCATCAATTATAAAGTCTTTTTTTCATTTCTGATTTATTTGTTTGAATGTACTATCTTTTTTTCTTTGTCTAAAGTTTTGTCCATTTTTTTAATCTTTTCAAAAAACCAACTTTGAGTTTTATTGACTTTTCCTATTGCTATTCTATTTTATTTGTTATTTCTTCTCTAACTTTTGTTATTTCCTTTCTTTGACTAACTTTGGGCTGTTTGTTCTTTTCCTATCTCATTGACATGTAAAGTTAGAGGGTTTATTTCCTCTTCCTTTTAATGTAGATGCTTATCACTATGAACTTTCCTCAGTACTACCTTTGCTGTATTCCATAAATGTTTGTACATTGTGTTTTATTTTTGTTTTGAGGTATTTTCTAATTACTTCTTTGTTTTGTTTTGTTTTTGTTTGTTTGTTTTTCTAATTACTTCTTTGAATTCATCTTTGACCCCTGGTTGTTAAGAATGTGTTGTTTAAGGAAAAAAAAAAAGAATGTGTTGTTTAATTTTCACATATTTGTGAGTTTTCCAGTTTTCCTTCAGCTGTCACTTTTAGTTTCAGTCTATCATGAGGAGAAAAAATACTTGATATAATTTCAATCTTCCTTAAATTTTTAAGATTTATTTTGTGACCTAACATCTGATATATCTTGGAGAAAGATATGTATACACTTAAGAGAAATGTGTATTTTGCTGTTAGGTAGAATGTTCTAATGTGTCATTAGGTTTATTTGCCTTTCAGTATTGTTCATGTTCTCCAGTTCTTTATTGATCTTCCATCTGTAAATCCTATCTATTACTTAAAAAGAGGTATTAGGGATACCTGGGTAGCTCAGCAGTTGAGCTCCGCCTTCGGTTCCAGGCATGACTCTGGAGTACAGAGATCGAGTCCCACATTGGGCTCCCTGCATGGAACCTGCTTCCCCCTCTGCCTATGTCTCTGCTTCTCTCTCTGTGCATCTCTCATGAATAAATAAATAAAATCTTTAAAAAAAGATGTATGAATTTGTTAAATAAGGTGAACAAGTTTACATAGTAAAATTATTTAAGTAAGTCATCCCAAAGTGTCTTCAGTGTTGTTCTGTATGAGTCAAATTTTGTGGAGCTGTATACGCTTAAGAACATATATCCTTACAGTCGTGACCATTTGGATAAATAAAAATTCTAGGTTAAATGATCTTTTATTTTAATGCTTTAAAAATATATTCCTTGTTTTTATTTGTTTTGGGGCTTTCGGTCTTGTTTGTTTATATTTATACTCACTCTTGCTAATAAAAAGTGATCTGCTCTCTCTCCTAGAAAACTTCAAATTTTTCTTTGTTTTTAATATTCCTAAATTTCACTCTACTCTGTCTAGTTTTCTGATATGCATGCATAAGTTGGTTCTTATTATCTTTCATGTTGGATATTGTCACTTTGAACCTAAAATTTTTCATCTTTTTTGAGTATTGGGAAAGTTACATTAATTATTTCTTTAAATATTTCTCATCTCTAATTTATTTTTTTTCTCCTGGTAAGGCATTTATTATTTAGTTAAATTCCTTATGAATTAGATCTTTAATTTGGTTTTCCAACATATCCTTTCATATTTTTATCTTGTATATTATTTTTAAGTGTTGTATTTTTTGTACCTCACATTTTCCACTTATTCTCTTTTATTTTGCCTTTATCTTGCTAATATCCTTTCTTATCTATTTTGTTATTTATTACATTTTATTTTAAAAAATATTTTATTTATTTGTTTGACAGAGAGAAAGAGAGAGAGAGAGAGCATGAGTGGGAGGAGAGGGAAAGGGACAAGCAGACTCTCTGCTGAGTGGGGAGCACAAAAAGGGCTCAATCCCAGGACCCTGAGATTATGACCTGAGCTGAAGGCAGATGCTTAACTGACTGAGCCACCCAGGTGCTCCTTATTATACTTACTTTGAATTCCTTTTCAGTGTCTTCTAAAAACATCTACTTCTTATGTCTACCCTGTTTTTTTTTCTTTTTTCTCTTTTGAACGGATTTATCTTCCTCAAATTCTCACTCTTTTGTCCTAAGTTCATATTTCTCTGTTTTTGATGTTTACTCTTTCTGTTAATGGGAACATGGGAAGACTAAATTTAGAATAGATGCTTGTTGATGTGAGCCCCAACAGCTCAGGAACAAGTAAGGGAGATGAGCCTTAGGGTGAAGAACCGCAGTCACTAGTAAACACATGTCACTTTGCACTTTTTAATCTGTAAGCAAATTAGCTAACCATATAGTCAACTGCCAGGATATCACAAAAGGTGAGGGATTATGACAGTGAATACATAACACTGGCTGAAATGAATCAAGTAAGAAGGATGGAAATACACCGAAATAAAAATGACAAACTGTAAAAAACACAAATGGAAATGACCCTAAGGTATTTATTTAGCCAAAAGACTACTGATGGGAACATAATTGCTCATAGCTGGTTAATAATAATAAAAAATTTTAAAAAATTAAAAAGTAGTTGTTTTAAGATATTAAAATTATATGAAACAATAATAAATAAAATAAATATAGTTTTAAAAGACAGAGACCATTTTTTAAAAGTGTAAGGTTGATAACTTAATACCTCTTAAATATTTAGGTAAAGGGTGCCATGCAAGATATGCATCAGACAAGTGCTTTGTAAGTTTCACTCTATAATACACATCTTTCTGAGTTACAGTATATCTTACAGAGAGTAGGCAGGACCTTCACAATCAACACTCTTCCTGTTCTTCTGGTGCTAAGAACAGTTTGTGTAAATAGAGAGTGTGAACGGAGCAAAGTTAGAGAAACAAGTCTTATATTAATAGAGAAAAAGGATGAATCATTAACAGGCTTCCTAATTTCCATACATGTTCGGTGCATTGACAAACATTCACAAACACATTCACAAACTCATGAATATAATTTCCTTTGAACCTGAGATTGACTCTATGAAATAAGTTAAATATTATACATTATCCTTGTGTGGATGAGGAAACTGAAGTTCAATGAATTGTGTAACATTTCCATCTTTGTTAGGTTATTAAGTGAAACAAAGGGCAACTAGGTCTAGACCTCCTCATTGCAAAGTACATTCTGTTTTCTTGCATCACATGCACACCAATTCCATGGACAGTTTCTACTTTTGCCAAGAAAAAACAGTGCAGAGAGTGGGAGACATAAGGAAAAAGAAGGGGGAAAATATGAGATGTAGAATCCAGATATGAAATAAAATCAGGCGAAGAGAGAAAGAATGTATCTAGAACCTAATTTTTCTGAAACACACAAGTAATTTGTCTTCTAATCTAGGTGGAGTAGTATATTAAATTTATGATACTTTCAATTCTAAATTAAACTAAAACCTATGGAAGTATAGAGCTAATAACAAAGACATTCACAAAGCATTCTAACTAGAAATTCTTCTAAGCAACTGTTATCTAATAGGCATGAAAAACATTAGATGTAGTTTTCAAGAGATAACTGAATGCAAAAAAAAAGGTAAATGATAATTTGTAGTATTCAACAATGATAATTTTGCATTTCAGTAAAACAAGCTAAAAGAGTGCCCCATATCATCGCGGAAAATAGACAAGCTTTAAAAAATAAGAACTCTGAAAATAAAAATGGAAATAATGAAGGATTAAATTTCAACAAACATTTAATGGATGTATACTCATCCTATTTTCCAATTTTGCCTGACTTCTTATCATCCCAGCCCCCCACCCCACTTTCTATGGCTCTCTCTTTTATAAGATTCTCCCCCTAATTTTATTTGGCTGTAGTCAATCTAAACTCTTCTTTTTTTTTACATTTTCAGGCTAAAATGGACTACAGGGTTTTTGTTTTTGCTTTTAGAGAGAGAGAAAGGAATATAATTCCTTATATTACATTTAAAAATACAAGTTCAAGAACAAGTGCACAAGTACAGGGAGCATGAGCAGAGGGAGAGGAAGAGAGAGCAGAAGTCAAGATATGGTCACTCAGTGAATAAGATTTGAAGGTTCTATGGCCTCACCGCAAAGCCATAAGAATGAAAAACTAACCTTACACATTTTCTCCTGTCAACTCTAATCCAGAATCTGACTACTTTTGTTTGCCTTCCCATGTCTTTCTCCAGGTGGTTTTTGTTTTTCTTTTAGACTTTATAATTGGTTTTTGCTGGAGGATCAGTTTTGTGGGAATTTACTGAGCTCTTTTGGACATGGAAATGGTTATACATATTTAAAGATCACCCTGGCTATAGTGTGAAAAGGATAACAATGAGGAGAGATGCCGATTAGAAAAGTGGTAGGTAATCTGGGTGAAAAATGATGGTCATTTAAGTAAAAATATGAAGCGAAGCATGTCAAAAAGAGAGATATTTATAAGGTTACATTTTTAACTTTGGAGAATTGATTGGACGTAATCGAGAAGAGAGCAGCTTCTAGCCTGAACAGCAGAAAGAGGTGAAAAAAGAGGAAGAAGAAAGAGATCTGATAATAGTGAAAAGCCTGAGTGGAGTTCTAAAGTAGGCATTTTGGAAAAACAATCTAAAATTCAGCAAAAGCAGTCTTGGCTCAAGATACAGATTTGGTAATCATCAGCATTTAGATGGTAATAAAAACAATGATATTTGATGAGCTTTCCCAGAAAGGGTACATGGAGTAAAAAAAGAAGAGAGTCTGAAACACAACCCTGAAAAAGAAATTTGAACCGTGAGAATAACATAAGCCTGCTCAGGATACTTGAGAGGAGTGATGCAAAAAACAGGATTTGATTCATGCAAATGTAAACAACTCAGTTTTACTGGAAAGGACAGGAAAGAGAATTATGGAAAAGTGAGGGTGCAGTGCAGCAGGAGGTTATTTTAATGGAATAAACTTGAAAATTGATTAATTATACAGCTATTTCCTAGCAAATTTCAAAACAACCTCCAGACAAGACTCTCTTGAGCCACAAACCTGCCAGTTGTGTCTACTTGATGCACATTTATTCTTAGGAATCTCAAACCTGTGAAAAACTGATTTCAGTGTTTTTAACCCCAAGACTTCTCTTTTTCTCATATCAAATAACAATGTTAGAACATACAATTATCTAAACTAGAAACTTGGAAAATAAAATCAGAAAATTTATTTTCCCTTATTCCCAATCTTATTGATTCTCCCCTTAAACTCTCCAAAGTGTGTTTGTGATCTTTTGTTTCTTTTCCAACAGACTTTTTTTTTTCCTGAAGTCAGCTAACAAATTTCTTTGTCATAAGTCCATCTTCTACATAGATACCGGAATTAAGCATCTAAAATCTAATTTCCTTATATTACATTTAAAAATACAATTTCATCCCCCAATGTTTGGCATATTTCTATCCTTATATTCCACCTACATAGATATTCTTTTTTTTTTTTGCAAATGACTTGTGTTCTTTCAATACATGGGCTTTGAATGTGTTTCCTATTTTGTTTTAAATGTTTATTCTTCAATTTCTAAGTTTCTATTATTTCTTCAAAACTTAGTTCAGGGATACCTGGGTTGCTCAGTAGTTGATCGTCTGCCTTTGGCTCAGGGCATCAAGGGTCCCGGGATCAAGTCCCACATTGGGCTCCCTGCAGGGGACCTCCTTTTCCCTCTGCCTATGTCTCTGCATCTCTCTCCGTGTCTCTCATGAATAAACAAGTAAATAAATCTTAAAAAAAAAAAAAAGACTTAGTTCAGATGTCACTATATCTACAGAAACTTTAACCAGTGTAGACAATATTAAGCATCTTTCCTATGTACTCATGACATTATAAATTTATAGTATTCATTACATTATTATGCTGGCATTATTTATTGTTTTTGCCCCAGAAATTATGTTTTTTTTAGGGCATTTATTATGTCTAGCTTTTCTTCCCTTCTTACTCTGCACCTGTCTCAACTCTAAGATATTGTGGAGTAATTGCCATATTGGAATTGCTCAATAAATGTTTGTTGAGTAAATGAATTGAGGTTCAAGTGAGTTAACTGAGTTAATCATGGCTGTACCTCTGGCAAAATAGAAACTTGGAACCATCTTCTGACTTCAATTCCAGAACTCTTGACAAAAAATAAAAAAATAATAAATAAAAAAATAATAAACTGGCTTGATTACAGGTAAACATAGACTTTATCTCTTACCTAAATACCAGCTATTTCTTTCTACCTGTAATACTTTGATATCCGTTTGATAATTGTGAACATTTGTATTTCTGTTTTGAAATCTTTCAGTCTTAAATTCTCTACCTCATGACATAGGCATTTTAATGATTTTTACTAAAGATTTCAGCTTTCTTGTTCCTTTTTTTTAAGATCTGAGAAAATCATCATATCATTCTTTCTCTGCACTTCAGTCCTGCATTAGGGACAGAGTTAAAATGCCCATCTCACAGAGTTATAGTTAGATTAAAAGAAGGCACATTTATAAATCTATCTATATTAACTCATTTCATATCCTTCTAAATCCCAGCTCACTGGTGAGATTCTACTGTGGTTATGTGTTTATATCTATTACCTTTCTTCTTTAAATTTTTTTTTATTTTATTTCCTTTTTATTTTTTAAATTTTATTTTATTTAAATTCAATTAATTAACGTGTAGTATATTATTAGTTTCAGAGATAGAGTTCAGTGACCTTTTTCCTTTCTAAAAAAAAAGTAGCTTGGAATTCTGCTGTGAAGTTTTTTACCCTTTTGAATCTCTTATCTAGAGCGAATTTTCTTTTCAAAATTGAAGAAATGGATTGTTAAAAGCTTTCTCTGAACTTTTAGAAATTTCCTTGTAAAGGACAGGGTTTATATTTGGTTATATTTATATCTGCTCTAATGAGATGTTCTGTTATTTTCTGAAATTTTCTCCTCTTTGATTTCACAAATGAGTGCTTTGATGGTCAGCATTTAGATGAGCATATTTTTCTATTTCTTCAATAATCAATAAATCATATTGTCAATACGCTCATTACTGATTCTGCAATACCTTTAATAGCACATGACATAAAACTGTGTTTAGCTAAATGATTGTAAGTCCTTTTTGATCTGAATGAATTTAAAGCTAAAAGCTGGATGATGGTAGTTCACAATGGTAATAAAAATACACATCAGTATTTACTGTGTGGCTAGTACTATGCCAAGATCTTTATGTATATTATTTCAATTAATCATTATAATAACTTTTGTATGATTATCTCCATCTAAAAAATGAGGAAACTAAAAAATGAAAGGTTTCACTACATGTCCACTCCATAATTTAGCCAACAATCTCAAAACATTTATTGAGTCTTTGCTTATTATGTGTCAGGTATCTGAGTTTGATAGAGAGCCTGATAATATTTTTTCTATTTATTTATTAGAAGAGAAACCAAAACTGGAAGCCTTTCTGTTCTGTATAGCAGACTGAGCATAAGACAGAAGCCATGTCTTCCTACAATTTTAATAAATAATCTTAAAAAGTATTAAAAGCAACTTAATAACTCTGCTAGAACACAAGGATGAGGTTAGATATGGGCTTTTTATATATAGCCTTTTTTTAAAATTAATTTTTATTGGTGTTCAATTTACCAACATACAGAAAAACACCCAGTGCTCATCCCGTCAAGTGTCCACCTCAGTGCCCGTCACCCATTCCCCTCCAACACCCGCCCTCCTCCCCTTCCACCACCCCTAGTTCATTTCCCCGAGTTAGGAGTCTTTATGTTCTGTCTCCCTTCCTGATATTTCCCAACATTTCTTTTCCCTTCCTTTATATTCCCTTTCACTATTATTCATATTCCCCAAATGAATGAGAACATACACTGTTTGTCCTTCTCCGATTGACTTACTTCACTCAGCATAATACCCTCCAGTTCCATCCACGTTGAAGCAAATGGTGGGTATTTGTCGTTTCTAATTGCTGAGTAATATTCCATTGTATACATAAACCACATCTTCTTTATCCATTCATCTTTCGATGGACACCGAGGCTCCTTCCACAGTTTGGCTATTGTGGCCATTGCTGATAGAAACATCGGGGTGCAGGTGTCCTGAAAATCTACGAATTCGGCCTGAGATATATATAGCCTTTATTCTGATGAGATACTTTCCTTCTATTCCTAATTTGTTGAGTGCTACTATCATAAGACTGCTGAATTTTCTGAAATGCTTTTTCTGCATCTATTGAGACGATTATGTGGTTTTATTCTTCATTTTGTTATTTTTTTAAAGAATTTATTTATTTTTTCATGAGAGACACACAAGAGAGAGGCAGAGACACAGGCAGAGGGAGAAGCAGGCTCCCAGAGCTGAAGGCAGACACTCAACCACTGAGCCACCCAAGCGTCTCTATTCTTCATTCTGTTAATGTGATATATTAGATTGGGTAATTTTCATATGTTGAATCCAACTTGCATTCCAGCTACAAATTCCACTTGGTTATGATGTATGATCCTTTTAATGCATTGTTAATTACTGTTTGCAAGGATTTTTTTGAGAAATTTTACAATACTCATCAGAGATATTAGTCTGTAGTTCATTTCCTTGTGATGTCTTTGTCCAGCTTTAATATCAGGTAATGTGGCCTCATTTAATGAATTTGGGAGTATCTCCTTCTTTTCAATTCTTTGGAAGTGTTTGAGAAGTATTAGCATTAATTCTTTTTTAAATGTGTGGTAGAATTCTCCAGTGAAACTGTCTTGTCCTGGGCTTTCTTTGTTGGGAAGTTTCTAATTGCAGCTTTAATCTCCTCACTACATACAGATCTGTTCAGATTTTTAGATTGCTATGTTTGGTTACCCAATTCTTTGGCATATAATTTTTCATAGTTGTGTCATAACTTATTTTATTTCTGTGGCATTATTTGTAATGTCTCCTCTTTCATATCTTATTTTAGCTATTTGAGTCTCCTCTTTTTCTCAATCTGTCAAATTTGTTGATCTCTTTAAAAATCAAACTCTTAGTTTCATTGATTTTTTCTATTCCCTTTTCATTGATCTACACTCCAATAGTTTCTTTTTTTTATTATTAATTTTTATTGGTGTTCAATTTACCAACATACAGAAAAACACCCAGTGCTCATCCCATCAAGTGTCCGCCTCAGTGCCCGTCACCCATTCCCCTCCACCCCCCGCCCTCCTCCCCTTCCCCCACCCATAGTTCGTTTCCCAGAGTTAGGAGTCTTTATGTTCTGTCTCCCTTCCTTATATTTCCCAACATTTCTTTTCCCTTCCTTTATATTCCCTTTCACTATTATTTATAATCCCCAAATGAATGAGAACATACACTGTTTGTCCTTCTCCGATTGACTTATTTCACTCAGCATAATACCCTCCAGTTCCATCCACGTTGAAGCAAATGGTGGGTATTTGTCGTCCAATAGTTTCTACTATTAGTTTTGTCACTGTTTGCTTCATATATTTGACTGTTTTAATGTTAATTACATATATATATATATATATGTTTGTAATTGTTATATTTTCATGATAAATTGACCCTTTTTCATTATATAATGTCCTTTGTCTTTTGTGACAGTTTTTGTCTTAAAGACTATTTTGTCTGTAAAAGTACAGTCTCTCCTGTTCTCTTTAGGTTCTTGTTTGCATAAAATATTAGTTTTCACCTGTTTGGGCAGCTATAACAAAAATACCATAGACTGGGTGGTTTAAATAAAAAAAAATATTTCTCATAGTTTTGGAGGTTGAGAAATTCAAAATCAAAGATTTTGGCAGATTAGGCTACTGGTGATGGCTTGTTTCCTGATTCATAGATGTCTATTTTCTCATTGTGTCTTCATATGATGGAAAAGGGGCATGAGAACTCTCTGGGGTATATTTTACAAGGAACTAATACTATTCATAGGAGCTCTGTCCTCTTGACATAATAACTTCCCAAAGGCTGCATTTCTTAATACCATCTCTTTGGTGGCTAGGTTTTCAACATGAATTTTGAAGGCACAGAAACATTAGCTTATTACATACCCTTTCATTTTTAGCCTTTTGGTGTCCTAGAACCAAAGTGAATCCTTTATAGACAGCATATAGTTGAATCTTATTTTCTTAATCAATTCAGGCAATTTGATCAAGTTATGTTTAAATTAATTATGGGTAGGAAAGAACAATTACCATGTTGTCAATTGTTTCTGTCTTAAAATTTTTTGTTCTCTTTCCCTCCTTGAATTTTTTGTGTTTATTATTTATTTATTTATTTATTTATTTATTTATTTATTTATTTATTTTTTGTAATGGTGTGTTTTGATTCTGTATTCATTTCCCTTTATGTGTACTTTATAGACATGTTTTTGTGGGTACCATTGCAATACATAAAACAAGTTATAGTTATAACCATCTGTTTTAAACTAAGAACAACTAAACTTCAATTGCATGTGAAAACTACTCTTTTATGTATTTGCCCCTATCCTACTTTGTTATTAATGACACAAATTACTCCTTTTCAATTGCATTAACATAGATTTATAATTACTTTTTACTCTTTTAAAAGTCTGTTAAGTTTATAAGTGATTTACTCATCTACATTGCAATAATACAGGATTTTATACTTCCTTTACTAGGGAATTTTATATTTCGGTATGGTTCTGTGCTGCTATTCATCATCCATTCACTTCAATTTCTAGAACTCTCTAGAGTTCTTTAGAGTTCTCTAGAGTATTTCTTGGAGGAAAAAATCTAGTGGTTGTAATTCCCTCAGTTTTGACTTACTGGGAAAATCTTGATTTCTCCTTGTTCCTTAAGGACAGTTTTGACAGATATAATATTCTTGTTGACAGTCTTTTTCTTTTAGTACTTTGAATATTTTATTCTATTCCTTTCTAGAATAAGGTTTTTTACTGAAAAATGTGATGATAATCTAAGGAGAATTCTCTTGTATGTGATGAGTTGCTTTTCTTTTACTGCTTTCAAGATTTTCTTTTTGTCTGTGACTTTTGACAATTTGATTATGATGTGTCATGATGTAAGTCTCATCACGTTTTGTCCTAGATGAGCTTCTTTGAATTTATGAAATTTACATGTACATTTCTTTACTTAGATTTGGAAAATTTGAGGCTATAGTTGTTAAATAATTTTTCTGCCCCTTTCTCTTTCTTCTTCTGGTATTTTCATAATGCAATACTATTCTGCTTGATGGTGGTGTCCCACAGGTCCTTTACATTTTTCATTTTTATTCATTCTTTTTTCTTTTTTTTTCCCTTGGCCCACTCTGAGTTTGTTGATTCTTTTTCTGTCTGGTCAAGTTTAATTTAGAGTTAGTCTAGTGAAGTTTTCAATCCAAGTAATGTCTTCTTCAGTTCCAGAATTTCTGTTTGGTTCTTCTTCCTAATTTCTATTTCTTCATTAATAATATCACTTATTTCTTCAAATATGCTGCGGTTTCCTCTTCCTTTATATGTCGTATCTTTTTTTGTTGGAATTTTGGCATTTGAAGAATCAGCCAATTATTTCAACTTTGTGGTTTTGTACAGGGATGTGTTTTACTAGTTAAGCTAGAGATTCTTTAGACCTCTCAAGTTTTTTTCTGGGTATGTGTCCTCCTTGGGCTATTTGAAGAAGTTTGATGTCTGTCTACTTAGGAGTTCTTCCTGGGGTCTGAAATATTGCACCCTCCCTGGTTTAGTAAATTGCAATACTGGTACTCCACCTAGTGTCTATCCATGGTACTACAGATTCTAGTTCAGGGTTTATTGTCTTAATCTGAGATCCTCAACTCTGGCCATCCACTCTTGTCAGTACTTGAATACAAGCTGGTCCCTCATGCTGCCTCAAAGTCATAACATTGGATATAAGTCCCATTCCTTTCTCTCCCCTGGATACTTGAAGGAGAGAAAAGATGGGAGGTGAGGGTTTTGTCCCAATTGCATTAATGATGCTTTGTTGAGGGAAGACTCTGGCAAGAAAATTGAGTGTCACAGATTTTCCTATTGGGACTTGTATGGTTGGCTTTACACTGTATAGGAAGCATAAATGCTCACAATATTAATTCTGCCAATCCATGAGCATGGAATATTTTTCCATCTCTTTGTGTCTTCCTCAATTTCTTTCAGAAGTGTTCTATAATTTTTAGGGTATAGATCCTTTACCTCTTTGGTTAGGTTTATTCCTAGGTGTCTTATGCTTTTGGGTGCAATTGTAAATGGGATTGACTCCTTAATTTCTCTTTCTTCAGTCTCATTGTTAGTGTATAGAAATGCCACTGATTTCTGGGTAGATTTTGTATCCTGCCACGCTACCAAATTGCTGTATGAGTTCTAGCAATCTTGGGGTGGAGGCTTTTGGGTTTTCTATGTAGAGTATCACGTCATCGGCGAAGAGGGAGAGTTTGACTTCGTTGCCAATTTGAATGCCTTTAATGTCTTTTTGTTGCCTGATTGCTGAGGAATATAAATAATAGTGAAAGGGAATAGAAGGGAAGGGAGAAGAAATGGGTAGGAAATATCAGAAAGGGAGACAGAACATAAAGACTCCTAACTCTGGGAAATGAACTAGGGGTGGTAGAAGGGGAGGAGGGGGGGATCCCTGGGTGGCGCAGCGGTTTGGCGCCTGCCTTTGGCCCAGGGCGCGATCCTGGAGCCCCGGGATCGAATCCCACGTCGGGCTCCCACGTCGGGCTCCCGGTGCATGGAGCCTGCTTCTCCCTCTGTCTGTGTCTCTGCCTCTCTCTCTCTCTCTCTGTGACTATCATAAATAAATTAAAAAAAATTTAAAAAAAAGAAGGGGAGGAGGGGGGGATGGGGGTGAATGAGTGACGGGCACTGAGGGGGGCACTTGACGGGATGAGCACTGGGTGTTATTCTGTGTGTTGGTAAATTGAACACCAATAAAAAATAAATTTATTATAAAAAAAAAGGATGCAGAAATGTTTAAATGGTTTTTGGATTTCATTTTGCCCTGATGTAAGTTATAGTCAAGTGAGGGCAATATATATTACACAAATAAGTAAATAAAAATATTGTGAGGGGAAAGTGGTATAATTTTAAGTAGGTTGGTTAAGGAAAGGCTCACTGTGAACGTTATATTGAGCAAATCCCTCAAAGATGTCAAAGAGTAAATGATAGGGATATAACCATGGGGAAGAGTTTTCCTTGCAGGAAGCAAAGCAAGAACAAAGACCCTGAGGCAGAAAAATAAACCTGGAATACTCAAGGTAAGACAAGAAGGCTCGTGTGGATGGAGAGGAATGAGCAAGTACTGGAGTAACAGAAGTGAGATCAGAAGGATAAAATGGAATATTTGTGGGGAAGGGATAACTGGGGGAGAACAGATCATTTAGAGCCTTTTAGGTCATTGGAAAGATTCGATATTCCTAAGAGTGAGGTGGGAAAACATGGAGGGGTGGCATAATCTAATTTTATTTTGAAAGAATTTTTGTAGTTAATGTATTGAGAACAGGCTGAAAGGGGGATGAGAGCAGAAAGAGAAAGATCTGGTAGGAGGCTAATGTGGTGATCCAAGCTAAATGATGGTGGCTACCACTGGTGGTAGGAAGTAATAAGAAAAACCCATCTGAATCAGCTTGAATTGCTATAAGAAAATACTAGAGTCATGTATTTTAAGTCACGTAGTGACTTAGAAAACAGAAATTTATTTCTCATGGTTCTGGAGCCTGGAAGTTTTGAAATCTGGGTATCAGCATGGTTGAGTTCTGCTTAGAATGCTCTTCCTCATTTTCAGATGGCTATCTTCTTGTGTCCTCATAAAGCAGAGGGAGAAAAGTAAGCTCTTCTAGGACACTAATCTTATCATGAGAGTTTTATGACCTGAGTCCCAAATCACCCATCTCCAAATATTAGGGATTAGGGTTTCAACATATGAATTTGGTGGGAACACAAACATACAGTCCATAGTAGAAGAATATTTTAATGCTGGATATAAAAGGAATTTACTTATGGGTATAAATGTGGACCATAAGAAGGATGAATCAACACATTCTGTTAAAGTGAATTTGAAAATAAAACATCTGTAACCACTAGAATTAAAGTATTTTATTAGGTTGTTGGATATACTGCTTTGTTGTTTTCATTTTAATTTGGATATCTCTGATAATAGTGAGGTTTTATAAATTAAAAAAAAAAAGCCATTTTCCAGCTGATGTCCTGGAAATGCCATCTTTGAGAATGTGTAGCAACTCCCCTCACAGTTAGTCTATACTTTTCATGGGGGAATAAAGAATAGCTTACATCGTGGCCATCTCAGGTCATTATCTAGCTTCTTAAAAACGAGTTAATAATATTAAATGAAAAATAAGAACTTTGACTGTTCTGCTCTAATTATCTGATATTGTAACCAAGTTAGAAAATGATGTTTTATCTGTATAATGATAATAACATTAAAAAGACTAGGAAGGATCAATTGGTATAGTGGAAGATGGGTATGATTTCTATGATAAAAATAATGTTCTTAAGTAAATAAGTTATTTTTAATTCAATACATATATAAGCCCTATAGTCTTTTTGTTAATAATTTTCTCCTTTCTTTCTGCTTTTTCCTAGATGTTCTTAGTAGCCCTGTCATTCAGCTTTACGTGTAAGGCACTAGGTGGAGTTGTTATGAAAAGTTCCATCACTCAAATTGAAAGGAGATTTGACATATCATCTTCTATTTCTGGCTTAATTGATGGAGGCTTTGAAATTGGTAATTTTTATTTCTATTTTTATTATTATTTAGTAATAAGATTTGCAGAAGTAAAAACTGCTCATACAAGCCCTACACCACTAATTCTCAGTCAGGAGTAAATTTGCCCTCCAGGGACAATTTGATGATAATGGATGTTATTTTTGGTTATTATAACTGATGGGAAGGAGATTGTTATAGGCATCTTGTAGTAGGGGCCAAAGGTGCCACTACACATCCTACAATGCACAGGACAAAACCCATGACAAAGAATTCTTCAGCCCAGAATGTCAATAAGCAGACATTGAGAAACTTTAATCTATACAAACTCATTGCTTACAAACTAATATTTTGCAGGGCTTTACCTTCCCTCTTTCAAGATGTCCTTGTATAATAAATAAATAGATAAATACATACATACATAAATAAATAAATGTTGGAGAGAGAATTATGATTCTGATTATTTGAGGGAAGAGGAAGAGCTTTGAAGCAACTTCTGTTAGGTTTGTGCTGTTTGCATATAAAATTTGAAATGAAAAATATTTTTGTTTTTAGAACATTGAATATATTGCTTTGTTGTCTTTAATTTGGATTTCTCTAATAACAGTAATGTTTTATATAATATTGGATTATAATTATAATGGGTTATAATTATGAATCAGTAGCTCATTACCTTCTCCCTTATAGCCTTTAAAAACTTTTAAACAATATTCAAATTTATTAAACAAAAGTTTTTAAAACTTTTATCATACTTTAAGTATTATAAAATGTTTAACTTTCATCAGCTTCACAGTTTCTGTTACTCCTGAATTTTGCAAAGAACTGAATCACCCACTGAATTAATTCCACTCTGTATTTTCAGGCATCAATTTCTTCCTGCAAATATTTCTTTGTTTCTTTTAACATTTCCTGTGTTTCTTCTTGAGAATGGCTAATGAAAACATCACCAATTTGGTCAGGTATCAATAAGCAGTTCTTATGTGCAGGCATGATGTCTTACAAGCATCTTCTAAATTTTGGAGTTGTTTCATTTTCACTTCTTTTTTCCTTCAGCTCTACTTGTATTCAGTGCAAATTTGTTTTTCTTTTGTTGATCTTCAAAAATAATATTGACATTTTCTCAGTCTCCTTCATGGTGGCTGTCATCTTGGGCCCTTTTTAGACCTTTTAATGATTTGAAGGGACTCAAAATTATGTCTGTTGTATTAATTACAAATATTTTCTATAAGTTTGTTGTTTATTTTTAACTTATCTTAAAATATATTAGCTGTTGAATATTTTTAAAAATATTTGTGTAAAGGAAGACCCATGTATCTTCTTACTATGAATTCGGCATTTTCATGATTAAGAGGCCATTACACCCTTCATATCCTTTACCCTTCTGTTTCAGGGATTTAATGAAACCGTCTAAAATTTTAGTTTTGGACTGTTAATTAGCTTTAAATTCTGATTCAGTGTGTATTTCTTCTTATTGATGAATAGATTCTTAATATTTTTGTTAAACTTTGTAGCTGTTTGACAGCCATTATGTGTGCATGGTTTTAAGTTTTACTGGTTTCTTTGCTTACCGCTGTTAATTGAATCCTATGACTTCAAATCTCATCTTTAGTTTTTGTGGAGTATATATTCAAGTAGTTATTTTTTCCTGGAAATAATTGAAATAACATGTTCCAAGCCATTGTTTGTTGGAAAATGCATTACTCTACCATTATACTCAAGTAACAATTTGATTATAGAATTAAAATTTCAAAATCTTTTTTCCTCAAAACACTTAAAACATGTATCTGTTTTATAATATTCAGTGTTACGTATAAGAAATCATTATCAATGTCATTGTCATGCACCAATAAGTATCTCCTCTTTATCCTTGAATTTCAGAAATTTTACCAACATATTTCTGAACTGTTTCTTTTACATTACTTAATGCTGGAGAAGTATAGAAGTTTGTATCTGAAAGCTTAAGTCTTCTTTTAAATGAAGGAGTTTCTTTTTTTTTCTTTTTTTAAGATTTTATGTACGTATTCATGAGAGATACAGAGAGAGGCAGAGACGTAGGCAGAGGGAGAAGCAGGCTCCCTGCAGGGAGCCAATGTGGGACAGAATCCTGGAACTCTGGGCCTGGAACTCTAAGGATCACCACGCCCTGAGCCAAGGCAGATGCTCAACCACTGAGCTACCCAGGCATTCCTTTATTTTCTATTTTTAAGTTTGTTTCTTCTCTTCTATTTTCTTAGTTATTTCTTCTGAAACATATACTAGAAGAATGTTAAATTTCCTCACAATTTTGTTCCTTTAACTTTTTCTGTCTAAAATTTTCCTTTTTTTTTTTTTTGCTTTATGTTCCATCAGTCTTCTCTGATACCATCTTCCATCTTACCAGGTCCCAATATGCACATTTTTGAATAATATTTTTAATTTACAAAAATTCTTTACTGTTCTCTTATTATTTTTAGTCTACCAGTTCTTTTTTTTAAAGATTTTATTTATTTATTCATGAGAGACACAGAGAGAGAAAGAGGGAGAGACACAGGCAGAGGGAGAAGCAGGCTCCATGCAGGGAGCCCGATGTGGGACTCGATCCCAGGTCTCCTGGATCAGGCCCTGAGCTGAAGGCAGCGCCAAACCGCTGAGCCACCCGGGCTGCCCTAGTCTACCAATTCTTATTTTATGGATGCAACCTACCCTTTACCTCTAAAGAGACTAACTAGATTTTTTCAGTTTCTCCTCTTTTTAGTTTCTTTATTTAAGGGTTTCTCCATGAGTAACTTTATCTGCCAGTTCATTTTGGTGCTGTTATTTCATGCTTTTTTCCTCCCATCAAATGTTCACTAATTCTTGGTTGTTATTTGTTATTATACATGTAGCTCCAGATGGATCCGGTTGGTCATGACTTCCTACACTTGGAATGCTCTTCGTCTCCTTTTTATTCTAGATAACTAATACTCCACTTTAAATCTCAAGTGACCTCTACTCCAGAAAACTTTATTTCAGCCCCTACTTAATTTAAGCTCTTCCTTTCTGTGGTCTAATATCACCACTGTTCATCTACTTATTTTTATCATTGGTATATAAATTCCTGGAGGACAAATACTATGGTTTATTCTCTTCTTTATATTTTCAGCTCCTAGTACTGTGGCAGGTACTTAATAGAAATTTAAGGAATGGTAAGAGTGAGTTAATAAATGTTCAAATGAGCACCTTTCTCTCAGGTCAGGAAGATTTCTGCATTTTTTCCAGTCAAAAACAATTCAGTCAGTGCCATACTTTTCAATAAAATTTTGCTTCACTAATATTGCCAAGTTATTCAAGTGTTTTATTTCCTATCTAAAAATTCATTCTTTTTCTTAACACCATATAACTATACAATGAGTTGTTTAATGTAAGTGAGTTTCATCTTCTCAATTAAATTACATGATCTGTAGGGAAAGGCACGTCTTATGCTCTATTTGTATTTATTCTGAGGCTTTCCATTCTATTGGACACAAAATCGGACTGGCAATATTTGCTATAATAAATCATAAAAGGTAATTTTATTCTCTTTGTAGGGAATTTGCTTGTAATTGTATTCGTGAGTTACTTTGGATCCAAACTACACAGACCAAAGATAATTGGAATCGGTTGCTTCATTATGGGAACTGGAAGTATTTTGACTGCTTTACCACATTTCTTTATGGGATAGTAAGTGTTAAACAGCTCTATGTCATTAATAATCATTTCATTGTAAATTCATGGTAAGTTTTCATTATTTTTCTTTTAAATAAGCAATCACTTTTTGAGAAGAATACCCACTAAGCATGTGTAGAAATGAAGTATATTTTTTATGTTTTAAGTTACTTATTGCTTTATCAGCCATGGCTTTCACTGATTTTGAAATAGGAATAGCACTAAATAAGGTTATAGTTTCATAGGAAATAAATGATCTTTTTATGACTTTCTGGTATAATATATACTTTGTGTCTTTGCCTACAAGATTTTGTTTATAGTCAATAAATGTGCATCACCTAACCCACTACCATTCCCATTGAGAGTTTTTTAAGATTTCATTTATTTATTCATGAGAGAGAGAGAGAGAAAGAGAGAGAGAGAGAGAGAGAGAGAGAGGTAGAGACACAGGCAGCGGGAGAAACAGGCTCCATGCAGGGAGCCCCACGTGGGACTCGGTCCTGGGTATCCAGGATCATGCTCTGGGCAGAAGGTGGTGCTAAACCGCTGAGCCACCGGGGCTGCCCGAGAGTATTTTTCTTAAGGTCATGGTATAGTTCTGATTAGAGTCAGATACTAATGATGGAAAACCTAAAATAGCAGTGGCTTAAATAAGATAGAGGCTAATTTTCCACATAAAAAATTAGTGAAGACAGACCTGGCATGATAGGTTCCTGCTTCTCTTTATCATATTGTGCTGCCTTGCATAGCCTCAACCTCATACTCCAAATTGTGGCAATGTTGTCTCAGGCAACAAGATAAAAGAAGAGAAGAAGAAGAAGAAGAAGAAGAAGAAGAAGAAGAAGAAGAAGAAGAAGAAGAAGAAGAAGAAAAAGTGTGTGCTGGCTGAGCTTAAGAAATATTTTCAGAAGTATAATACTTCTAACTTCACAGTGGCCAGAACTTTGTTACATCTGACATTCAGATACAAAGACATTGGCAAAACTAGACTTTATTCCAGTCTGTCATCCTTCTAGCTAAAAATCCCATCTCTATTACAATGGAAGGAGTGAAGAACGGATATTGAGAGACAATGAACAGTTTCTGCTAAAGATATTAATTACTTATTCATTGCCCAAACCAACAGTTATGTCTTTTGGTTACCATAGTAATTCCCTTCCCCCCTTTTAAGAGTACTTTCTCATGAGTACTTTCTTCTTCTTGGTACTGCTTCTTCTTCTTTATCGTTGTATTACTGTTCCTTGATTTTTTTTCCCCTATATTTGTGGCTTCTTTTTTTTTTTTTTTAAGATTTTATTTATTCATGAGAGACACACAGAGAGAGGCAGAGAGAGGGAGAAGCAGGCTCCATGCAGGGAGCCTGAGGATGGACTTGATCCCGGGTCTCCAGGATCAGGCCCTGGGCTAAAGGCGGCGCTAAACCGCTGAGCCACCCGGGCTGCCCTATTTGTGGCTTCTTCATCATGCCTGCCCTTTTATTCTGCTGCTGACACCATAATGTCACTATCTGCTAAGCTCCCTCTTCAATCTTCTTTCACTTTTCATTCTAGATTATTTGTATGAAGTCTGTGCATTAAATATAGCAATAACATACATTGACTTTTTCTTACACTCAAGTCATCTCATAGCTATCTCCAGCCTACCATCTGGTAAGAATTTCCCATGCATATATTCAAAATTAAATTCACCACTGTGTCAAAACCAGTTCAGATTTTTCACATTTACTCTTTCAATGATGATTCATTTAGCCACAAAGGAATTCAAACCAAAGTCAAGGGGCTTATTCTAGATTCTTTCACTATTTCAACACACATGACAAGTGGTCACCAAATATTATTTATTACTATCTTCTTGCTGTCAAGGTTGCTTCCTCCTTTCATCCCCATTGTTTCTAACCTAGTTGAAGCTTCCCACATCTCTGGCCTGGACTTTCTGCCCTCAGTCTCAACTCCATCCTAACTCATATCCTATACTAGAGAATTTATTTTAAAACACAAATATAATTATTTCATCCCTGCTTAAAACTCCCAAGTTCCTATTGAAGGGTTTCTCAAGCTTTAGTTTCAAATCACAAGTGAATCAACAAATCAATTCAGATGATTGAAATCAACAATTTTTTAGAGGAGAGAACAGAATAAAATAGAAGAATATATAATGTGAGAACAAATACTTTTCTGTACAACTTTTATTTTGATTGTACATATATTTATGAGTGTGTGTATACATATGTATATGTTCTGGTAGTGTTGCAAAATTTATTTCTTACTGTTGGTCATAGTTGAAAATGTCCAGTGCCCCTTGCCTATGGATTAATATCTAAACTCATTTACATGTATCTTCACTGTCTTTCTAGCTTCATCTTACACTGCTCTCCAGGTTGGAGGACCACACTCTAGCCTTGTAGCTTTCCAAATGTGCCATAATATGTTATATCTTTACATGTGGTGTTTCTATAGCCTTGAATAATTTTCCTTCTTTGTCTACCTGTTAAGCCCCTATTCATTTTTTTGCTCCTATCCATTTTTAAGATTTATCTCACATGTCATCCTCATTGTGAACTCTTTAATCTACCACCTCTCCCACCTCCAAGGAAAACTGATCATCCCCTTTTCTTTGTGACAACTCAGGACCTGTTATGTTCACTTGTCACATGCTTTATTATAGATCTTTATGTTATAAAGTATAAAATACTTTAAGTATAAAAGCTGTATGTTTTACTTTTCGTTCTCTGGAGCTGAGCATAATGCCTGGCCTGCAATAGGCTGCCCTTGGAGCTCACAGGATACCTTCGGATCAGCATTTGTCGCTATTCTGGCTCCATCTCTGTTGTTATTAAGTTCTTCCTCATCAAACTGAAATGGACTAGAATTTTCTAAAACTAAGTTTTGTAGAGTCAGACATTTCAGTGTATATAGTGGGGAGGAGGATATGAGTATCTGTGAAAGAAAGCCAGAGAGGTTATTGATAAAAAAAAAATATGGATGAATTTGTATGTATTGTAGATTGACTTGTAAAGTGCTCTTCTAAAATCTATTAAGATTTACCAGAAAGTTAATCAGGAAGTTTAGATTGTGACCACCTTTGAAGATAATTCAAATGGATTCCTTTTAAAATTTAACACATTTTTAAATTAAAAATTTAACACAGCAGAATTTTTTTTCTTTAAGATTTTATTTATTTATTTATTCATGAGAAACACAGAGAGGTAGAGACATAGGCAGAGGGAGAAGCAAACTTCTTGTGGGGAGCGATGAGGGACTCGATCCCAGGACCCCAGGATCATGACCTGAGCCAAAGGCAGATGCTCAACACTGAGCCACCCAGGTGGCCCAGGTTTCTTTTTTTAAAAAACAAAACATGAAACCAAGATATTACATATCTTGAGCATAATATGTACACTCCTAGAATGATAATCCACCTTTCCTGGGAAGTGCTGAATAAATATTTCTTAGTGGGCACTCCCATTTCATTTTTACCATCACTTTCCCTGAAATTCAGGCTGTGAAATTGACAAAAAGGATTCTGATAATTTAGAGAAGAAAATCATGCAATTAAAGTGAGAAAAATTCCTCTGCATTTCTGGGAAAATGAAACTATTCAGTAGATAAGCTAAATTTTAAATCTAGTGATATTGTTACAGTTACAGGTATTCTAAAGAAACTCATATTAATCCATCAGAAAATTTAACATCAAGCTTCCCAACCTGTTTACTTGGTCAAAATTTGTTACTCAATAGAACATCGTCTGAGATAGTAGAAAAAGGTAAGAATTCATAGTGTCACTAATAAATATTCTAAAACTGAATTAATTATATCTGTAAAAAAATTATATTTATTACCAAAAGCGATTAAAAAACAGGAAAATCATTTGCATCTTGTGTATATAAGACAAAACAGTGTTAATATATATAAAGAGCTTTTAGGAAGTAATAAGAAAATATTTCAGCAGGAAATTGGTAGAGAATATATGCATTTAAATTAGGGAAGTGGTATAAATATGTAAAAAATAAAATTGTATGAAAAACACTAATTATTACACCAAGTAAATATTTTTTTACCTATTAAGACTCAAATCAGGAATTATAAGTTTTTTAATGTTAGATATTTCTACCTATTAGAAAAATATTAAAAATGAAAAGATTTTCTGCTTATTTTATCAAAAATAAAAAGAAATAATGTAGAAGCATTTTATCCATTCCTTGGAGTATATAAGTTTCTCTTTTTGAAGGTTAATTTTCAGTATAGTAAAGAACAAAAATATGCATGTATGCTTAAATCAGCAATTCTACTTTTACTGATTTGTCTTAGGAAAATAACCAGGAATGCGCACAAGGACTTATTTTACAATTATAGCCAAGGCATTCCTGTTTAAAAGAATGGAAACTTAGAAATATCTCATGAGTTGATTAAATAAATTACAAAACCTTTATTCAGCACAACAAGATGCAGTCATTAAAATTCTGCTATAAAAGAAACCTTAAACACATGGGGAAATTGACATAATATGATGTCAAGTGTAAAAGTAGGTTGTAATCTGAGCTGGCTATTTAAGTATATAATGTACATAAAGATTGTGCATATTTTGTTGTTACCTAAAAATGTGGAAGATATAATAAACATGAGGAGCAACTCTGTGTTTGGTGGGGTTATAGATAATTTAATTTTTGCTAATTTTTGCTTTCCTATATTTTCAAATTTTGTAACATGAATATGAATCATTCTTACAATTAGAAAAAAACAAAAATCTTAAAGGAGTTAAAGTAGTTGAGTTGCTAGTAGGAATGCTAAAATTAATATTTTAAATAACACACTATCTTGTCTATGTAGGTTGTGAAAAGGAATCTGTGTCATATATATGGTTATATGTTCTGCTGGGTAATATGCTCCGTGGAATTGGGGAAACCCCCATAGTACCTTTGGGGATTTCTTACATTGACGATTTTGCTGAAGAAGGACATTCTTCTTTTTATTTAGGTAATGTACAGAAAATATTAGATTTTATGACTACTTTCCCTGGGTCTACCCTTGAAATAATAGTGCTGTTAACTTCATTCTTTTGTTTATTAAACAAATATTTTTAGACATGTATAATGTTACTTTAAAAAACATATTGAAAAAGAACCATGTATTCTTGACATCTGATAAAATTGTTTTATAATATCTTTAGGTACTTTGCATGCAATATCAATGATTGGTCCAATCATTGGCTTTATACAGGGATCTGTGTTTGCGAAAATGTACGTGGATATTGGCTATGTAGATCTCAGTAAGTATAATTAGAACAAGGTAACATAATGTTTTTCAAGTACAGGGCATCATTGTTCCAAATATTGAATGAATTCACTTTTTCAATAGTCCTTTGCTCACTATTTGTGTGTTGAAGTGTGAACAAAATTTTAAAAAATAGCATCTCAGAATTGATGTAATATAGTTTACTTCTTCATCTATGAAGGACAGCAATCATTATTATTATTGCACAGAATATATTGCATTTCAAAATGATTTTTTGACTGGCTGCTTCTAATTCTTTATTCCAGGCGATATCAGAATAACTCCTAAGGACACCCGTTGGGTTGGTGCTTGGTGGCTTGGTTTCCTTGTGGCTGGAATATTATCTATTATGTCTTCCATACCATTCTTTTTCCTGCCCAGAGATCTGAATAAACCACAACAAGAAAAGAAAAACTTAACATCTTTGCATTTGCTCAAAACAAATGAGGAAAGGAGTCAAATGACTAATGTGACGAACCATGGACAAAGTCTTAGTGGAAATATCACTGGCAAGTATTTCACATTTATAGTTGATTTGGAATTGTTAATTTCAGTAAAAGTAGATGAAACTATTTCTTACTTGCCATTGAATAAAAAACTTAGTTCTGACCATATTAATGGAAACCGTTAGAGATCTAGAGAGGGAGATGTTTCAAAGTCCATGTCATCCCTATCTAATCATATCTGGTTCTATCTTGCTAGACTCTGATACTATACTAATATTTTTTCTAAGAAATTCCTTCCACCTTTAACTTTCATTACAGTTGGTTAACCTTCTGATTATAGACCCAGATCACAAAATTCTTACCATGAACAGAAGTTATGAATTTTTTACACATCTGTTTGTAGGCACAAGTTGTACTGTTGTCAATGTCACCTAAGACACAACATTATTATTCTCTTCCTCTCCTTGCACCATAAGAAAAATGATTTATAATACTGCCAGATTTGCTGATACAGTATTTTATAGTAGAAAAGCTGTCTACCAGGAAACAGATCTGAGTCCTGGTACTAAATTTAACTTCATAATTTTTTAAAATTTAGTCTTCTCATTTCTGTGAACTTTGGATTACACTCTCTTTATTTTCTTGCATTATACTCTCTTTAAAGTAACTTTTAAATTAATGGTTGTCTTATTAATATAACAATTAATTTTAAGTGCTGACTAATAAGAGATATTGCATGTCTATTCACTTTGGTTTCTGGAGCACCTAGCATATTGCCTGGGACCCAGTTGAAAACCAAGTATTTGTTGAATTAATGAATAATTGAATTAATAATATATGCAGTTGTATGGTAAAGTGCTAAGAATAACCAAATATAAAGTGAACTGAGCAAGGTGCAAAACAGCATGTACATATGGTTTCATTTTGGGGTAAAATAAACTGGGTGGATATTAATGTACATATGGAGAAATGAGGGAAAATATTTAAAAATGCTGTTGACAGTAGGAATGCAGGGTACTCTTTCTGTTACACATTTAGGCAATTTTCAATCTTATTTAACTTTTATTCATTTATAAAATTAAGATATTAACATATATTTAAACTGAATTATATCATATTTTTATATTTTTATAGGTTTTTTCCAGTCTTTGAAAAGCATCCTTACCAATCCCCTATATGTTATATTACAGTTTTTGACATTACTGTTAGCCAGCAGCCATATTGGTGCTATTACTTACGTCTTCAAATATGTAGAGCAACAGTATGGTCAGTCAGCATCTGAGGCTAACATTTGGCTTGGTAAGTAAGACATGTTATTTAAATTTGCTTGATAAGCTATCTACTGTCCAGTAATTGAGTTTCAAACAACATTTTGCTGTGAAGGCAATTTTATATGTTAGTAAATATAATTTCCAATTATTCTTTTGTAAATCTTATCAAATTTCAGTCTCATGATATCATCATTGCTCTGCATTTGAAGTTGCATCTCATGTTATTTTTGAGAAGATGAAATCCTAAAAGAAAAGTTGCATGTAAATGGAACATTAGGATGTAGTATCTGCATAATTGGAATTTATAATGTTGAGATCCTGAGACAAATCCTTTTGTAATGTAATCCTTATAATTTCGTTAATTCATGGGCTTCGAATCAGGACTCAGCTACTTACAAAAAGTAGAACAAAAGAAAAATCAACTAAACACATCATTTACATCTACCTCATTCAAACAAATATCATATTTTAGGTGTAAAGGATTTTAGATAGTAGGATACAAGTCTTCTAAGCAGGAAGATGATATTTTGTTGCTATTTTCCAGAGAAAGAAAGTACCTCATAGAAACCATGGATTGAGGCATTCAAATATTCTCAGTCACTGACTTTTGCTGTTGGGGAACCCTAATACTTAGCATTGGCATCAAGAAATTATTTTTGTTTCTCCCATGTCATACACTGTTCTCCTACCTCCACCCACGGCTGTCAGCTTTCTACTTAAGTAATAAAATGAGATTAATTTGGTTGGTGCACTCTGTGTTTCATTGATAAAGATACTTCAGAATAACCATATTTATATAATCACAATTTTTTCTTTTCTTTTATTTCTAGGAACCATAACCTTACCAACTGTTGCAACTGGAATATTTGTAGGAGGATATGTCATTAAAAAATTCAAACTTACCTTGCTTGGAATTGCCAAATTATCATTTTGTACCAGTCTATTGTCCTTTTTATTTCAACTATTAACTTTTGCATTGATTTGTGAAAGCAAACCAGTTGCTGGCCTAACCTTAACTTATGATGGGTTTGTATATATCAATATATTAATTGCATAACATATAAACTATCCAATGTAAAAGACTATTAGGAAAACAGGGCAGATAGCAATCTTAACTAAACTTTCTTTTGAGAGAAATGTCAATTTACAAATTCTTAAAATGGCCATTTCCTAAGATCTCAAAAAAGTTCTCCTTTTATTCCTAAAAGAAAATCTACACAAGTTTTAATAATAATAGTTATCCTTTATTGGGTACCTACAAAGACTGGCAAGTACTTATGCCCCTATTTTATAGATAGTTAAAGTAGGTCTTAGAGAGATACACAGATTACCTGACTAGCAATGTTAAGATTCTGGGGTTTAGACTCCAAAACTTCTAGTCTTAACTACTACAATTTTGGATGCATCATAATAGGAATATAAGTAACATTTCCCACAAGTGACTGTACAAGTCTTATCTACAGTTAATTTTAATGGTTAACAACTATATTTATAAGAAAATATTTCCTTACATTGTATTGAATTTTCCTTTTCTGCAAGCTAACACTATTTCTTTGGTATTATCATTATTAGCAGTAGAATTAATAAATATCCTACATATAATTGTATGTTAGACCATAGAAAATGTTTACTTTGTATTATAAAGTATTGTGAAGTATTCCTACAAATATTCCTGATACAGATTTCTTATCATCTCTTGAATATAGTCAATAATGTAAGGTTAGGAAGATTCACATTCAGACAAGGAAAGATCCTTGGATTACAATGAGTAACGATGATACCTAGTGCTGCTTATTGTTGACTCTGAGTTTTGCACTCTGGATCTTATGAGAAGTCAATTTGAAATTATCAAATTTCCCCACATTTCTTTATCTAAACCTCATCCTATTATTAGAGAAATGTCAATTTTGTCTTGATTTATCTCTCAGCTTCCTCCTAACCATAAATGTTGGTAATTACTCCTATCCACCATTATCCACTCCAGTAAATACAGAGTACTTGGAACATTGAACTTTTGAGGAAAAAGAACCTTAAGGATCATGGAGTCCAAACCTCCTCTATCCTCTTAATTTATTAGTTGAGAACCAGAGGAACTGTGACTTATTTGAAGTCACACAATGACTCCAGACTGATGCTTTACATCACAGGTGTTACTTTTCTGTACATCACAGCAGTAGTTCCAAGGGCTCCCAAGTTATCAGACATGCTTTAGCCTAAAGCCAATTCCCTAAAAACAAGTATAGCAACTGTTCCATCTATTCAAAAGAAATCAACTAGAGTTGTATCAGATTCTTTCCATTCCATAAAATTTTACTGAGTGCCTCCTTAAAGGTCAAAAAGATATATAGGCTATATCACTAACTTCATGAAACTCGTAGTTTAATGATAGCAAATAACAGAACCGATGTATTCAGCATATGTGAAGTGTTAGTAACAGGAGTAAGTTTTTAAAGTACGAATTAGTAGAGTTTCTCAGAATCTGATCTGAGATTCTGAGGTCCCTGAGATTTTATTGAAGACTCAGCACATTCTAAGCTATTTTTATAATAATACCAGGATGGTATTTGCCTTTTTCATCCTCATTTTCTCATGAGTATATAGTGCTATTTTCTAAAGCTATAATAATGTGACAATAACATCAGTCTGGTGGCTAATGATGTGTGCTTGTGTATTCTCATGTATTAATTTTTAAAAAATTTTTAGAGAGACAGCATGAGTCAAGTGGGGAAGGACAGAAGGAGAGGGAGAGAATCTCAAGTAGACTCCCACTGAGTTCAGTGCAACATGGGGCTCAATCTCACGACCCTGAGATCATGACCTGAGCTTAAATAAGGAGTCAAACACTTAAAATGACTGGGCCACCCAGGCACTCTATATGTTCAACATTTTTAGTATTAATTTATGATTATATAGATATGTATAACGCAATATGTATAACACAGTTGAACAAAAAACCTATGGGGTCCCCAAAACTTTTAAGAGTATGAAAGGCTACTGAGAACAAAAAAATTAATAACTACAATATTAATCCCCCCCAAATCCCTATGTGGTTGATGTTATTATCTATGACTTACAAATGGCAAATCTGATTTTAGGAAGAGTAGTCACAACACACTCTAAAATTGCAGAACGAGTGTAAGCACCAGAGTATCTGATGGCAATGTCTGGACTTGGTCATTAATCATTATGTTTAACCTCCTCCAGTTATATGTTCCCAAGCAGAATTAGGTATTAGATGTATGTTAGTAAAGTTATTGGTAATAGAATTTATGAATTTTCAAATTTACTTCTTTCTTCATGTAAATTACTTCCTTTGTTGATCAATTCTCAATTATTATCAAGACTTGTACTCAAAACAAGAGAATAATTTTAAAATCTATAAGCAGAACATTAATTATACAAATAATCTATTTTGTAATTTTAGCCATAAGATTATAATTTATAAATATAACCAGACTTTACAGTTAATTATTATAGAGTATGTTGTCATTTCACTTAAAAGGTATATGGAGTTTTTCTAGTCTTTTTCAACTGATTTTGTTATTCCTAATTTTAAAAAATTGATCCTTGAGCACCTGTGTGGCTCAGTGGTTGAACGTCCACTTTGGCTCAAGTTGTGATCCCGGGGTCCTGGGATCAAGACCCACATCAGTCTCCTCATAAGGAGCCTGCTTCTCCCTCTGCCTATATCTCTGCCTCTTTCTGTGTCTCTCATGGATAAATGAATAAATCTTTTAAAAAGTTGATCCTTACGGGTTCTTTTCTTTTGTAGCTGAAATATAGATTTAAAAATTCAAACTAAATAACACTGATTTGTGGGACTTTACAGTAATCTGGGAAACAACCTTTGTCTATTACCTTACTGAAGAGAAAATGGAGTCTCAGAAAAATGAAGTGTTTAATGAGTAATTTCTTGGTAGAATCACAAAGACCTCTTATATAAGTCTTATGGATCTTCTTTATGTCTGGGTAAAGACAGAAAGTGTTAATAAACACTATATAAAAATGCCCTTTTGGCATTATTGTTCAACAAACTTTGCTAATTAAAGCTCTCTCTCGTCCCCTCATCCCTTCCTCTTCTCTCCCCTTATGCTCTCCTCTGCTTCCTCCCTTCTCTTGGCTCCCTTTCCTGCCTCCTCTTCCTTTCTCTTTTCTCTTCTCTCCCCTTCTTCTCCTATCCTTCCTTCTTTCTCTCTCTCTTTTTGATATATGTCTACCTTATATTTCCAGAAATAATCCAGTGACATCTCCCATAAATGTACCACTTTCTTATTGTAACTCAAACTGCAATTGTGATGAAAATGACTGGGAACCAATCTGTGGAGACAGTGGGATAACTTACATGTCACCTTGTCTAGCAGGATGCAAATCTTCAAGTGGCAGTAAAAAGTCTATGGTGAGCATTCATCTTTACTTTCTCTTTTGTCCTTGATCAATATCACAGATTTAACAATTATTTGTCAAATCTTTCTATAAGTAGGATCTCTAGTAAAGGGAGGAAAAGACTCCCAGTGTTGTCCGTGAGGTTGTGTAAACGAAAACCTCACATAAAAAAAAAAAAAAAAAAAAAGAAAAAGAAAGCCTCACATAAAATCCTGCTTGAAACACAAATAGCTTTTTCTCTTGCTTAAATCTCATTTGAAATTACTCCCCCTTTCTCCTCTGGAATTTAAATGCATTTAGGATCCCTAGGAAGCACCTCAGTTGACTAATTCAATTAAATTAGATATATTTTACCCTTCTGAAGTTAGGGGAAAATCCAGACCCAACCACTATCCAGAACTCTCTTCCTTTACAAGACAACAATCTATATGCAATACAAGTTTATCTTTAGACTATCCTTTTGAGTTTGCAAAAAAATTAATCAAGGCTCCACACTCACTTGTCCAATTCTTGGCTTCTGATTTTGATTTCCCCAAGGGTGGCACTTCTATCCAGGATAACTTAAGTCTTTTCCCTACCTATTTCTAACATCTTCCACAGAAATGCCATTTCCTTCTTCATTCAAAATATTCCCTTCCGTGTAAACTATGGGTTCTCCCTAATTCCCTGAGTTCATTTCCAGTAATTGAGAATCAGGTATAATGTTCTCTATTCCACTTCAATCTACCGAATATCTCACAAAGTTGGGGAGCCATTTTCCTTTCACCAACATTAGCAGTATAATCAGCTATGATCATTACTATCTACTACACACAAATGTCTTTGATTTTTAAACTTTTTCCATTTTTTTCTTGTTCATAATCCTACTAGTTGTATTTATTGAAGGGCACTGAGAACTTTGATGAATAAAGCACCTGGATTCATTGATGCCAGGCCATAAATTTTTATAAATTTATGCACTGTACTTAAAAACCCATATTTCATATTCATGGCTCTAGTGCCTTTCAATGATAGTGCTCCATTTAATCCTTGGTTCCATTTGGCCTATTAGTGAAGGCCTGGAAGAGACATGATATTAGAATGCTAAAGAGAGATCTGTGTACTATGGAGATATTTTCTTAATACTGGCAATGACTATACCATTTGGGGATTACTGCAGAGTTCTTTTTACCAAAATCCTTAGTAATAAATCATCCCTTTTTAATTACTCAGAATAATCTCCTTGATTCTATTGATCAATAGGCTTGGTACATAAAGGATTCATCCATATTATTCCTAGTGGAAAAGCAAACCTTAATTATCAGATAAGTGTGGATTCAAAGTCTTCTCCAAGTCATCCTTCAGTAGAGCACTAATAGTTTTAAGATTCTCTTAATAGTTTAGCCTAGATGCAAAACAGAATTTATTAAAACCACATCTCTAAATAAACAACTTGCCAAATTAAATCTCTAAAATCACTTGTTCCTAAGTTGTCTTCTCCTGTGGTCTACCCATTGGGATATTCTGTTGCGTTGAACTTCTCTGGTAATAACATCATCTATTCTATAATCTGTCATTATGCTTTTGGATGTTATGTTTGTGGACCAAAGTAGAATTCCAGGACCCCCTGTCTAGCTCCTATTTCCCTAGACTCTGCCCCATTCTAATGGGTGGCTCTAGTGCCAGGTTTTGCCACTGACAAAACTATTTTTTCTGGATTCTCTGAGTAGCCCTTCCTTTTCCATCCCTGTGCAAGTAGGATTGTTAAAGAGAGTAACTAGGTATTTTATAGGAAGTAAAAATGAGAGAGGAAAATGTTAAAAAGAATTTACATTAGGGATGAGCACTGGGTGTTATACTACATGTTGGCAAATTGAATTTAAATAAGAAAAAAAGAATCTATATTAATGAGAAATTATATACAGAGTTTCAAACATTAATTTTTCTATCCTTTCATACTTTTCAAATTAGGAATGAACTAGATGCTAATCGTGAATTATAGTTTTGGTCTAGAGAGTAATCCAGGAAACTATTTAGCCTTTAACTATTAAACAAGTGTATTTTCAGAATGTTTTCTTTAAACATGGTAAATATTTTATCTTGAATAGATGAGACTTCTTTAAATATAATTAAGTGTATTTATAACTGAATCATATTTTTCTAATTATGTTCTATAATATTTCAAAACTATTTTTTAGGTGTTTCATAACTGTAGTTGTGTGGAAGTAACAGGTGTCCAGAACAAAAATAATTCGGTGCACTTAGGTGAATGCCCAAGAGATAGTCAATGTAGAAAAAAATTTTATATTTATGCACTGGTGCAAGTCTTGAATTATTTTTTCTCTTCATTGGGAAGCACCCCAACTATCATGCTGGTTTTTAAGTAAGTATGATCTTTTAAAAAGCATTTTTATGTATATTAGACTGTAAACATACCTAATAATGTACATATTTTCCATTATATATTTGGAACACAAATTTGTATTTTTTTTACATTTTAATTTTCTAAGAATGCATTTACTTGGGGTTACTGTGATACCACAATGCCATAATTAATGATAAAAAGATTTTATGCTCACTCCTTTTACTAAGAATTTTGTGACATAGACTGATTTACAATTGCTTCAATTGTGAAAAAAATCCCTTTTTGTGATTCTAAAAGAACTTTTAATTTTGAGATACCTTATACCAGGATGGGCCTGTCAGAATGAATCAACTATTGATTTCACTGAAAGAAAATTTAGGAACCAGACTGTATAATATAACCAGTCTACAATATTCTGAAACTTGTAATATACTCTCAAAATAGCTTTTGACCTGGTCTTTCAAATACTCTCATAGACAAGAAAAAAAAAAAAAAAAAGAATTCACTCCTTTCTTCACTCATTGAACAAATACTTAGACCATGCTTGAAGAATATTCCATGGTAAATAAAACAGATAAAGTAGTTGTTCTGATACAGTTTAGAGTATGACAGGAAAGACAGTGTAAGAAAAATAAGCTTAAAAGTAAACTCATAATTACAAACATCATTAGTATCAATGAGGAAAAAATGATATTAAAGAGAGTAAAGAGAGATCTGCCTGGGTGGCTCAGCAGTTGAGCATCTGCCTTTGGCTCAGGGTGTGATCTTGGTCTGGGGTCAGAGTTCCACATCAGGCTCCCCATGAGGAGCTTGCTTCTCCCTCTATGTCTCTGCCTCTCTCTGTGTGTCTCTCATGAATAAATAAATAAATAAAATCTTCAAAAAAATAAAGAGGAAAGCCTAGTTTAGGATTTAGGTGAGGATCCTTAAGGAAGATGACTCAGAGACTTCTCAAAAAAAAAAAAAAAAGCCACATTTAATCGAAAAGTCTAGAGAATAAGTTAACAGTAGCCAAATGAAGAAATGTACAGAAAAAAAGGTTTAGGTGCCAATGCTTTGAGAGGCCCAGAAAGAGATGGAATGTTTGAGAAATGAAAAGAAGCTGGTTGGTTGGAACATACAGAATGAGGGGGCTATAACATAAGATTAGAGAGTTAGGAAGGGAGTAGATAACACAAGCCCTGTTGGTGACATTAATTATTTTGTTACCGAAAAATGAAAATATATAAAAACTTGCATGTAGGTCTTAAAGATATACATGTATAAATATGATAGCCTGGGTTAATATCTAAATTATACTTTTAAGACCTATGTAGTTGACCACAATTTCACTGTCAGCCAACAGCATGACTTGGAAGGGAAAGAAAACAAGTGCATTAAACTTTGTTAAAAATGAATATACATGAGTAAACTGAGTATATAGTTGTTTAATTCTACTCTGACCCCAAATCTTGTTAAATTATGTTTACTGATTTATTCCACAGCTTTATCTCCACCTTAATATAAAATGTCTACTGAAAAAGAGGTCTTCTATAATTGCCAGATTACAGGTTCACTAGCTATCAGAAAAATCCTCTCTCAAAACTGTATTAGCTTTATCTCAATAAGTCTTAGCTTTTTAATTTAAATCTTTTGCAGGGTGAAAGAGGGTTTGGAGATCATTGTTTCATCATTAATGACATCTATATTTTATCTTATTAACTGGTTAAGATAGACATAACCACTTGTCAAAAATATTTACTTATCTTTCACCACCAGCCTTTGATTTTGTTGAAAGAAAACTTTTGTGAAGCAGACTGTAGAGTAAAAATATAAACCTCAGTCTGTTAATGATTTTCCGTTATTTACATCATAAGGCTGTTATTAAAACTAGACTAAGCAGGAGTGATGATATGCACTCATTCAATATATTCATTTTGTGTGGCAGGCCCAATTATAGGTGCTAATGATAAAACTGTGAACAGAAACAATAAAGGTCCTGCTTTCACTAGCTTCCAGTGGCAGTGAGGGATGGGGGACTGGATGGGTCTAAGAGAAGAAACAATAAATAAATAAGCAAGTAAATATATAAAATATAAGTGTTAAACATTAGGAATAAAAATAAATCAGCATAAGAATATAAAAGGGGACAAGTAAACGGTACTAATCCAAATATTGTGCATTGAAAGTCATTTGCTAAGAAAGCTGAAAAAAAAAATGAGTATGCAAGCTATGCTGATTTGGGGACAGATAAAGAGTATGGTCCAGAAAATACACATCCTGTGGGTCACGGTCACAACTTTGAAGTTTATTCTAATTGTATTGAGAAGCTGGCAGAGACATTTGAGCATTAGAATTATACAACTGACTATCCAATTAGAAGATCACTGGCTTTTGAGTGGTGAACAAGTTTTTGGGATGCAAGAATGGAATCAGGGAGAGCAGAAGACTCTGATAGTTCTTCACAGGATGGGAGTTTAATTAAGGATGGTGATGGTAAAGGAAGTAGAAAGTGATATGAGTCTCAGTCTTCTGAGTTTTTTTTTTAAGATTTTATTTATTCATGAGAGATACAGAAAGAAGGCAGAGACATAGGCAGAGGGAGAAGCGGGCTCCATGCAGAGAGCCTGATGTGGGACTCTATCCAGGAACTCCAGGATCATGCCCTGAGCCAAGGGCAGATGCTTAACAGTTGAGCCACCCAGGTGTCCCTCAGTCTTCTGCTTTTAAGGCAAAATAGGATTTGCTGATGGATTGAATGTGGGATGTAGGAAAGAAAATTTAAGGATCATCCCAAGGTTCTAGCCCAGCTCTGAGAAGATGGTGGTACGGTTGAACAAACTGTGAGGACTGGGGAAGGGTATGTTGGAGAAAGTGGAGAAGCAAGACTTTGTTCTATCCCTATAAGTCTGAGATGTCTCCTATTGGAGCTGGAGATATAAATTTTGGAATCAGGAACATACAGATGTTGTTTAATTCCATGGTACTGTTGAGATCTTTAGAAGATTGGGTACAGATAGAAATAAGATTATAGAACCAAGATCTAGCAGTATAACTTCAGAAACCAAGAATAGGAGGATAATCCATTGAAGAAAACTGAGAATGAGGAAACATGAGGTTGGAGAAAAACCAAGAGGGTGAGTCATTAAAGTTAAGAGTCAGGAAGTTAGGAATTGGATTTCATTATGTACTAGTCACCACTAGTCTTAACAAAAATAATGCATAAAGATGGGAGGAAAGAAAGGCTACTTTGCAAAGAATCAAGAAAAAAATGCAAGAAGGGGAAGTGCAGATACCCAGTAGGAAAAAGTTCTTTATATTAGTGCTGTAGTGTTAGAAAAAAAAAGGCAGAGAAAAGGTACAGTAAGTTAGCAGGGGTATGACTTCATGATTTCTGTTTATACTACATATTATAGCATACTTGTATGCTGATGAGAATTGTTCAGTAGAGATGAAGGAAACTAATAGTGCAGGAAAGAGGAGGAACAATTAAAGGGAAAGATGGAAAGTGATATGAACAAGTACACAGAATTTACTCTGTAATAGAAGGGAATGTCTTTTATGTGGGTAAAAAAATGATACATGAGGGTATTGAAATTCCATTCTAATTGCTTCTACTTTTTCTGTTCAATAAAAAGCAAGGTAATCACCTAAGAAGGAGGAGGGAAAAGAAGAGGTTTGAGGTGATATCAAGAAATGGGAACTCAAAGGCTGGGAAAATACACTGGGAAAATGGACTAGTAAAATAGAGCAGATTGTATTGCAGGCCCTGAGAGTTTGTTCTTATTAATTTAAAATGAGATTAGTCAGAATATTTGAGTGATTTTCTCCAGCCAACACTTTTTTAAGTACAGGTACAAAAAAGGCAGGCATTGCATAAAAGCATTTTTTGGTACCTGGGACAATAAAGAATGAGAAGGACAAGAAAGCCCAGGGTCTTTGAAAGGAGGGATCATAATGAGAGAATATGGTGAGAAATAAGTGAGAACATAAAACTGGAGATGACCTGGGATAAGGTGGAGGGTGTCAAGGGTCTTGAGAGCCCTGCAAGGCTGAGGCTTGATAGAGTTGATTTATTGGAGAGGGTGAATTTAAAAGTTAAGAAGTGCTTATGATGAAGGAGTACTCAAATTGAGAATTAGGGAAGTATGTACTGATTGGCATGACCATGGAGTGGGTGAGGTAAGACAAAAGGAGTGTAGAGGTCAAGAAACCTGGAGGCCAGAGCATTGAATGGTGGTCCATATGGATTATTATACTGTAATAACTAAGAAAAAGTGGCAGATATGGTTTTGGGAAAAAAATGACAGAGAGCATAGTACTAAAATCTCCAAGGAATGAGTGGGGTGGAGATCAAGATACTAGTATCTGTAGATACTGCAGCAAGGAAGTTAGAGAATGGTACATTAGGATGGCACACGTCCTGAGGAGAGTTAGAGGTTGTTCAGAGGCACTAAGGTCTGGAGGTGCTTAAAAAAAAAAGGAGGAAGAAGGATACCTACAGGGAGGCCCAGTAAGAGTACAGGCTGTGGGAGGAAAAGAGCCCTCACTGGAAGAGTTGCATGGAAAGACAACAATCAGGGAGCAGCGAGGCTTTGTTAAAAATAAGAAAGTGAAGGGATTCCTAACATAAGATCTAAGGATTTTGCTGGAATAGGGCACACAATGGAAGAGTTTGAGTGATGTAAAAGGAGCAAGACACTGGATGTGATTAAAGAATTTTCTAAACCAGGGTGCCTAGGTGGCTCCATCAGTTAAGCATGTGCCTTCAGCTCAGATCAGGATCTGGGGTCCTGGGATAGAATCCCGCATTGGTCTCTCTGCTCAGCGGGGAGCCTGCTTCTCCTTCTCCCTCTGCCTGTAGCTCCCCACCCCCCAGATTGTACTCTCTCTCTCTCAAATAAATAAATAAAATCTTTTTTTTTTTTTTTTTTTTATAATGATCTGAACCATGTGGAAGTGATAGCCAAACACCCAGGAAACTAATGCTAAAAGAGGTTATATGATTTCTCTAAGTCACTTAGTCAATATAAAACACCATTTATATTGCCTGTTTCTCCTCCCTCTGCCTGTGTCTCTGCCTCTCTCTGTCTCTCATGAATAAATAAAATCTTTTTTAAAAATAACGTCATTTATCAAGAACAAGATCCAACATAAAATATCCTAGGGACACTTAGTAAATGTTTGTTGAATGACTAATTCCACTCATTTATATGAACAAATACAGTCATTCAACTAGCTCAAGAAAAACAACAACCTCTGTATCACTTAATCAAATATTTCCAGAAAGATAGAATTATTGAGTCTCAGTTACCTCCTCCCCATCCTGCCACTGCTACTGGATAACTCATTTCACGTGATATGTATTAGGCTATCACAGGGATATCACAGAAGGATGTGGTAGTGTCATTGTCTTCTTGAACAAAGAAAAAAGGAATTATGGAGACAAATTTCTAAATGCAAGAGTGAGTTAATTTCTAAGAAAGTATACAAATGTGCTTACTTCCTTTAAAATGATATTTAAATACACTAGACACTAGAATACAAGTATCTTTTGACAATTTATGAATCATAGTAGTGAACTTTGTTGTTAGCAGCAATGGCAGAAATAAGACAGTAAAAGAGCTCTCATACCAAGACGTCAATAAAGGTATCCGCTGTATCATATGGCCTATGTCAACTGAATGGGTCACATGAGATCTGTTTCTTGATAGGCATGATACAGTCTGTTCCAACCACAAACTCATAGGATTTCAAAGTATCAAATGTGAAAATGTTAAACCATCTTGAAATTTCAACATATTGAATAATAAGAGAAGAATAACTTATCACTCAGCTATTTGCCTTTTAAAACAACTGAAAATATAACTTGAAATAATGTCAGCCATTCAGTTGAGGGTTTTCATCTGATCATGAAGGACAATGCCACTGAGAAGTGTTTTAATATTGAACTTGGTTTGGGATTTTGGAGATGTTTAATGTGTCTTCACCTTTATCTTATTTCAGAAATGTTCAACCTGAACTGAAATCCCTTGCGGTGGGTTTCCATTCACTAACTATACGAGCATTAGGTATGCTAAATATACAGATTAAAAATTTAAGATATAAATTTTCATATCAAAGCTCACAGACTGAATGTAATTAACTTCCAATCACAAGAAATTTTTTAAAAGGTATAATTAACAAGAATTGTTATTTTGTGATAAATAAAAAAAATAAGAGAGAAAAACTAAAAAGAGAATTTGATCATTAATTCTGGTTAAAGTCAGTCTTGAATAAGAAGTCATCATATTTGTTTTACTCTCTTTCTAACACAAACATAGGTTATATCCAAAGTTTTTCTACTTTCAGACTTAGGAATTTTACTTCCCATAGGCAGAGTGAAGGGCCTTCCTTCTAGATTAAGAAGGTAATGCCCAAAATAGCTTGGAAGGCCTGGGAATCTAGTCAGGCTGAGATTGTGTGAAATAAGTGGACTTTGTGCTGCCCTATTTCCCTCTGCCCACTTCTCTAGGGTTGGGGAAGCTAACCTTTACGAGAAGTTAAAAATGCAAGAGGAAATGAGAACTAAAGTGTAGCACTGAGCATCTTAGACTAAGGAAGTGTTCCGAATGAAAGCAAGCTCAGGAAATTGTGCTTTTTATTGCTAAAGAGTAGGGCTGTAGACTCCAGAGGTAAGAGTACTATTTCTAAATATTCAAATGAGGTGATTAGTACAAGATTTAGGAAATCATCCTTTTTTCATTGTTATTTGCCATTTATACCACAGAGATTTCTGTTGTTAGCTCGACAACTTCTAGCCTAACTCCTATGCTCCTTTGTAAGACATATTCACATAATATGCTTATTCCTGGGAAGTAAGAAAAGAGTATCATTCATCTAGGGATTGGGGTGGAAGATTGACCATGGTTTGGAGGCAACCACTGATGGAAGAAGGAAAAGGAAGTGGGAGGGATCAATCCCTGGGATCCTTAGAAGCAAAAGAAAGAAGCATAACTCTATGGCTTATTGCAATGGAGAAGTTGTCCAAGAAGTATATTTGGGGGGAAGGCCACAGATCCTCAAAGGTAAAAAGAGGAAATATAAAGAATTTGGAGAGAAGAAGATGGAGGTGCTGCACGATTCCACTCCAGTTCTCATACCAGCTTTCTTTTTTGTCCTTCTTTAACCTGGCAGCTCTGTCTGTCCTGGCAATTCCTTGCTTCCAGATACAATGGAGATTGTATCCTATAAGCTAGGCCACAGAAGCTAGCAGATGAAAATAGAATGTGGGGGAACTAGAACTCCCCCTTAGATGCTGAAATAAAACTGAGACTAAAAGAAATTCTCCTAGTGACATAAAAGAGAAAGAAAGGAATTTGCCATCCTAAATGTGAGCTTACTATTTTGATACGTCCAATATATATGCCACAGTAGAACCTAATTGCTCTTTGGAAAAAATACATGCTGTCTAGCAAACTTTCAATTTACAAATAGTTGTCTTGAATACAACACATGCATAAATTGTGGGAAGCCTATATTAAACCGAAAAGGATATTTGGAAAATAGAGTATTTGAAGTTTTAAAATTCTAGCAATGACTTAAGACCAAGTTGGTTACCTATAGCATTTAATGCATTAAGTTTGGCCAAACCAACGGTATTATATGGGGAAAACAAATTATTGGCATATATTTTTCATTTTTCAAAGGGTGGAAAGCTGCAAATTTCTCACCCATTTTCTCAGTACCAGTCTTCCTCAGATATGTGTGGCCCCAGACACCAGTTTTTTTTTTGTCATTTCAGATTTCTCACTCTCAAAAAATTAAGACTAATTAAAAGTAAATGGAATCAATAAAATTTCAAAATATGAAACACCACCATTTTTTATGTAACAAAATAAAAATTGAAAGGCATTCAATAAAATGCAAAAAGAACAAAGTAAAATCATGACACTTCAGTTCTACCATATGCAATATAGATCTCTACTAGCATGTCTCTGAAATTTTGGTCAAATTACCAATGCTTAGAGCTAGGAGTTTATCAAAGAGTTTATTAAAATAACAGTAAGAGCAGATATGTACTTCTGCTATAAGGCAATATACGTGTTTTTAAAAAGTTTTGCATTTTGAAAAATCATAAACTACAGATAAAAATTGTGTTAGGCACAGACTACTAGACACCCAGGCAACATTATGATTAGAATATTAACAGAAACAAAATTCAGCCACAGGCCCTAACACACACTGCTTTAGGGAAGTTTTAAAAATGTGCACAATCCATGGGGAGAAAATGCAGGATTGTGGGCTCTGATGACACCAAGAAGGTGGAAGTGGAGCTCTGAGACAAAAAAGAAGGACAACCTGCTAAGAACCTAGTATTCTGTGAGGCTGGGCCTGTACTTCTCCAGGGAAGCAGTGCTAGTGTTGGCTGGCATTCACTTTCTAATTTTCTTTAAAACGGGGTTGGAAACTCTTCTGACTTTGCAGTATTTGCGCTGAGAGGTTTTTCCTTTCTCTGTGAAGTAATTCTACTCCCACTCTTTCAGCTCTCCTCACCTAGAAAAATTACTTATGAACCAACATAACTTCCATGTTTTCCTGACAACATTCTCCTTTTCACCAGTTACACTTAAGTTGCTTGGTAATTATAAGAACAGAGTGTATAGGCATTTAATGGTCCCTCTTCTCTTTTCTATATGTGTTGGCAGGTTGAGTTAGGTAGCAGGTATCTATATTGTATGTGATTTGAGCCTTTGAGATTCCTAACAGACTTGATTCTGGAGTAAATGTAGGTTGAAACAATGGAAGCATGTTCCAAATTTTCTTTTACTTAATCTAAAATGTATCAATATCGAATATCACCCAGTTATGTTTGCAACCTCTTCCTTGGATCAACCTTTTTCCAACTCATGTTGTAGGAGGAATTCCAGCTCCTATATATTTTGGGGCTCTGATTGATAGAGCATGTATGAAGTGGTCGACCAGCAGCTGTGGGAAGCCAGGGTTTTGCAGGATGTATAATTCTACATTATATGGGTAAGTTGTCATAAATATATTTATTAATTGATTTTTCCTTTGACTATATTAATTCCTAAAAAGTGAAATGTCATTTTCAGTTTAATAATAATTATGGGGACACCAAGGTGGCTCAGCAGTTAAAGTGCCTGGCTTCAGCCCAGGGCGTGATCCTGGGGTCCCGGGATCGAGTCCCATGTCGGGCTCCCTGCATGGATCCTACTTCTCCCTCTGCCTGTGTCTCTGCCTCTCTCTCTCTCTGTTCTCTCATGAATAAATAAATAAAATCTTTTAAAAAAATAATAATTATTATAGCCACCATTTAATGAACTTTGCATTTAATGTTGTACCAGGCAACATGGTATCTCATTTCAAAAGTCTTAGGAACTGCAGGAGATGGACAGTTTTCTCCTTTTTCCTTAAATATGAAGAAACAAAGACTCAAAGGCTCAAAGAGTCTTTCAACTTGTCGAAAATCATACAGCGAATAACAAAAAAATCTGGGATTTGTACTAAAATTTTTTTTGTTGTTTCTAAAATCTCTTCTAATACTAAAAAAAAAAACTATATTCAAACTATATTCAAAGAGCTTCTGGCTTCTCTAAGAAGACACAAAATGATGCTGGGGATCTGGATATAGGCCAATGGGGAAAAAAAAAACATTGTTTCTATATTCTTCTGTTCATAGAGAAATAACTGGATGGTTATATGGGAAAAAAAGTTGCAAAGGTATCTTAACCTTAAAAAACTTAATTGAAGATTAATCAAACACATAAATTTACAATATGAAACTACAAGTATTAGGAAAAATTGTGGTAGAAATACATTTAATTATCTAGGAAGTGGGAATGTGTTTCTCAGTACGACCCAAACTCCTAAAACCACAGTAGAAAAAATTGATTAAATATTTTTAAAACTCTGTGTCATAAAACTTAAGCAAGTTCAAAGGGAAAAGATAAATTAGAAAAGAACTTGTAACTTATAACAAAACACAAGTGTCCTGAATATATAAAGAGCTCTTAAAAAAAACTACCAATGCTGGCAAGATGTGGTACAACAGGAAATCATTTTCATTGCTGGTGGGCATGCAAAATGATTCAGTCACTTTGGAAGAGTCTGACAGTTTTTTATAAAGCTAAACATAGGCTGATGATATAGTCAAGTAATCGCTCCTAGGTATTTACCCAAATAAGCTGAAAACTTATGCCCACGCAAAAATCTGCCCATAAATGTCTATAGCAGCTTTCTTCATAATTGTCAGATAAATCAAGCAACTGAGATGTTCTTCCGTGGTAAGTGGGTAAACAAACTGTGGTATATTAACACAACACAATACTTTCCAGCAAAGAAAAGAATTGAGCTGTCAAGCTACAGAAAGACAAGACAAAAATCCAAATGTATATTACTAAGTACAAGAAGGCAGTCTGCAAAAGCTACATGCTATATGATCCCAACCAGATGACCTTCTGTCTTTGTTTGTGCCATTCCAACCACCTCTAAGCAATAGTCACATAACCGAAGTGCATAGTAGTTTCCCTATTTTCAATAGAAATTCTGAAAAGTTTAACATTGGGGTAGAACTATTTGACATAACTCAAGGATGAGACCAATATATTTGAAGTTTTAAAATACTTCTTTCATTATTTTTGCTACACTACAACATCATGGTTTTTTTTTTTTTTTTTTTTTTTTTTTTTGCATAAAGCTTTTCAACATTTAGTTAACTGTGTCATTAGATGAGTAAGTGCTTCCTAAGCCCCTAGGTCAGTGATTATCAATCTTTCTTGCTCATTATAATCATCTGAGGAGCTTTAAAAAATACAAATTTCTGCATCCCATCTTCAGAATTTTTTTTTTTTTTTTTTACGATAGTCACGCAGAGAGAGAGAGAGAGAGAGAGGCAGAGACACAGGCAGAGGGAGAAGCAGGCTCCATGCACCGGGAGCCCGATGTGGGATTCGATCCTGGGTGTCCAGGATTGCGCCCTGGGCCAAAGGCAGGCGCCAAACCGCTGCGCCACCCAGGGATCCCCAGAATTTTTTATTTAATTGTTCAGAGGTGGCCTGGGCACAGGATTTTTAAAATCTCCTTGGATGATTCTAATGTGAAACCAAAGCTGAGAATCACAAGAATTGACCATGTGTGCTAGGTAACTTAATACAGTTTCATTAAAAACTTCCAGTAGATCACATGGCAGCAGTTGTTTGGACTGCATTTAGCCTATAAGCTAAACTTCGGCTCCTATCTAAATAGATTTAGTTTGATGATCTTACAGTCAATTCATTTCCTTTATAATTGGTTTCCATTAACCACGAATATTGGAGAGGATGTGGGGAAAGGGGAATCCTTTTGCACTGTTGATGGGAATGCAAGCTGGTACAACCAATCCGGAAAGCAGTGTGGAGGCTCCTCAAGAAGCTAAAAATAGAGCTACCATATGACCCAGCAATAGCAATACTAGGTATCTGCTCCAAAAATAATGATGTAGTGAGACACCGGGACACCTGCACCCCAATATTCATAGTAGCAATGTCTACAATAGCCATACTGTGGAAGGAGCCACAATGTCCTTCAACAGATGAATGGGTAAAGAAGATGTGGTATATATATATATATATATATTTCCATATATGGAATATGGAATATTACTCAACCATCAGAAGGGATAAATACCCACCATTTGCTTTGGCGTGCATGGAACTGGAGGGTATTAGGCTGAGTGAAATAAGTCAATCAGAGAAAGACAATCATATGGTTTCACTCATATGTGGAATATAAGAAATAGTGAAAGGGACTATAAGAAAAAGGAGAAAAACGGAGTGGGGAAAAAATAGAGAGGAAGGCAAACCATGAAAGACTCCAAACTCTGGGAAACAAACAAACGGTTGCAGAAGGGGAGGAGAGTGGAGGAATGGGGTGACTGGGTAACGGGCATAAGGAGGGCACTTGATGGGATGAGCACTAGGTGTTAAACTATATGTTGCAAATTGAATTTAAATTAAAAAAATTTAAAAAGAAAAAAAATAATCTGTTTCCGTTACACATAAACTAATCTGTCTTTGAGAAAGTTAAGCATCCCAAATATACCTTACTTTTATACTTACTTTTTTATATTTACCAAATATACCCACTTTTAAAAAAAATATACCTTTTTTTTATACTTACTTACTTTTTAGGGTAGATCATTAATTACCCTTAGTTTCTGTGGCTTAATATTCCTTTTAAAATAATTCAAAAGTTCCATCTGTGTCAATAAAAAGAATCACTAGAATTGCTGCCTTACTATTTTTATGTATAATTTCAAACATCATTTTTTTTCTTTTAAGATCTGCATACTGGAGAATAACAGTGTATATTGTTCTAAATACTTTAAAATGAAAATTGACTTTTTTCTCTTTTCACAGAAATACCTACTTGAGCTTGATTGGTAGCTTAAAATTTGCCTCACTTACTTTACATGCTGTATTAATTATCACTATGAAGAAAATATATCAAGGAAAAGATACCAAGGCATCAGAAAATGGAAGAAAAGATACGAATGAAGCAAATTTAGAATCCTTAAATAACGATGGATATTTTGTACCTTCTGCCAGAGAAGACAATGAGACACATATGTAAGGGGAGAAAATACAATTAGGTTGCCATGTTTCAAACCAACATTATATTAATTTAGTAGGATGGTATTTTGAGCAGCTCTTGGTCCTTCATTAACAGTTCCCCCGCCCTTATGATGGTACAGTGAATCACTATAAATTTGAGGTAATGAAACAGACTATAAATGAAAAGGAATGACAGTATGCATTGCTTACGGTATGGCTCTGCCTTTGACGTGAAAATTAGGACACATGATCCATACAAATTTAAAGTGAGAGGTATGGTCATTATATAATAAAAGAAAAAAATATTTGCTCAGTTACCTGAATAAAACCAGTGACTAGAAAATGGACAGAAGGAAAAAAAGGGAGGAGAGAAATTTATAACCTAAATAAGGAGAAAAGCCTAATACCTTTTCTTAAAGCCAGTTTGGCCCAAGCATGAAGTCAGTATGATGGGATCTTTATACTAACATGATATCTGTTATTCATGTATTAAGTCATTAAGTCAAGTCATGTATTAAGTCAGACCTTATTAATTTTTAATTTGAAATTGTGTTTGACAAGGAATCCATGATGAATCTTCTTCCAACCTTTCCTTAAAATACTAGTGAAAAAATAGACATAATTCAGAATTTGCAAGGCTATGATTGTCAAACAACATATTAAGGAATGTGTTAAGTTTCTTTCAGGCCCATGGAAGTGGATTAAGAAAACTGACATTAACTTAAGAAAGCAAAGTCTATTTAAAAGATATGTCTTTATTCCATTTGTCTGCTCCCTGGAAGACATGGAGTCTGTACCAGATAATTTACCAACTGTTGTTTCTCAATTGCATATTTGTGTGCGTGTGTGTGTGTGTGTGTGTGTTTGTTTTTGGTGCACCAAGAGACAGCTTTCACATCCCCACAAATAGGACAAGAGGGGAATGGATAAGAACAAATATTTGAATATTTTATTTGTTAAATGACAACGGCTTTTATACTGACTGCTAAAACTTGTAGTTTTTAAACTCAATAGGCTAAAAGATACTTTCTGGCATTAGAATAACCTATGAAACTTCTTGTTTTGAAAGAAACCAATAGTCCACCCGCCCCAGAGATTATGATTCAAAACATTTGTTGTGCAAACTGGACATCTTAAAAAAATATCTGTATAGAGCCCCTGCTAAAGACATACAGGATAGGAGAAGATATTCCTGAGTATAGCAAAGTCATGTAATATGAATGCTTGCGAGAATCTGAAAATTAGCCTAGGCATTATACATTAAACTATTCTCAAGCTGTAGCCCTGAAAAAGGATTCGTTACTCCCACGAGCAGATATTTGGAAAAAACACCAACATGCTAGGTTACTATATTACAAGTTTGATGGAATCTTGTCTCAAAAAGTAGAGAAAATTATAAAGCTATTTTTAAAACATTGTAAAAAAATAAAGGCTATGTCTTGAATATTTATTTTTTCAACAATTATTGGGTGTCAAATATCTTTCAGGCAAAATGAAATATAGCAAAGAAAACAAAGGGCATTATCTCACAGAGCTTACACTTTACAGGAAAAGAGCATTACATTAAATTATTGAATGTTATAAAGTAATATAAAATAAAAGAATAAATTTATACTTATAAATTTTTTTTTAATTTTTATTTATTTATGATAGTCACAGAGAGAGAGAGAGAGAGAGAGGCAGAGACACAGGCGGAGGGAGAAGCAGGCTCCATGCACCGGGAGCCCGACGTGGGATTCGATCCCGGGTCTCCAGGATCGCGCCCTGGGCCAAAGGCAGGGGCCAAACCGCTGCGCCACCCAGGGGTCCCAAATTTATACTTATAAATGTGATATGGATAGTGAAGGAAAAGAACATTAATATGCCTCAGATTATTTGATCTACTTCAGAATGCAAGAATACAGAAAAAATATTAATCCTTAATTCAATGGCATTTATAAACAGGAATATAAATCCTAGGAGGAAGCAAAGGGGTGGGAATTCAGCAGATACACGAATAAGATAAGGAAAGTTTGCAAAGATGCAAAATAAAGCAAGAGTATAATTAAAACATATATTGCATAAGGTTAAGGGAGGACAGTGACAAAAAAACCAAATCAATAATAAAGAAGTTACATTTTAGAATCTGTGAATATGTGGAGGAAAAAGACAAAGAAGCAAATTATGAAAAAAGGTAGATGATTGAAAGACAAACTAAAGCACCAATGTAGGAAATCTGATATTTTTGAACAGGAAATCAGACTTAGAAAAGAAGCATTAGAGATTTAGTGGCAGAATGGCTTCCTGCTATGAAGAAAAATTTGAGTATAAGGACTGAAGATTCTTTATTTGCACCATGTCTTCATGTTCCCATCCATTTTCATGAAGTGAACCTTGGACTATGATAGTTCTTTCTTCTTCTGAAAATCGTCTTTTTCCCACTAAATTAACTGCTTCTCCGCATTCAGTTCTAGGCTCAATTGCCATTCCTTTAATGTCTCCGACTTCTTCACTGCTTAAAAACCCTCCAATTATATTTGTAGCAACATAGCACTTAGCAAAAGAGTAATTTTACATTTATTTGTGATTACTTGTTAAAAATCAGTCTCCCCCACCAGTCATAAGCTCTAGGAAAGTAGGAATTGAATTCATTTTACCTATCTATTTTATTCCCAGCAGTTGGCTGGTGCCTGACACAAAGTAGGTGCTTTAGCAATTATTTTTGAATGAATGAATGAGTAAATGAATAAAAGAACTCCAAAAAATTCCATTCATAAAAACGTGAAAGTTATAAATAAGAACTGAAAACAACATGAATGCAAAATTTTTAAAAGCTTCATTAAGGTCATTGGATAAGGAGTGAGGGCTTCAGATGTTTTGAAGTTTTTTTTTATATTTTAAAATAAAAAGTACATTTTAAAATGTTAAAAAGTGTCTTTTGAGTGCCATCTATGTGTTAAGCACAGAAAATAAAAACATTTATGAAACAGAGTCTTTGCCCTTTGGGAGCCCTCCTAAGTGGTGGAGAGATAGGCATTTAAACACATACACTCTAATTAATACTACTATAGAATAAGAATGTCTCTCATTTACAGGGACTATTTTCATCTCTTTGCTTCAATTTCAACATCCATATTTCTGGAGATTTTACCAAAACAAAATTTTTGAGAATTAATTACAACAAACAAACGATTTGAAGACATTATGAAAGCCGCAACACTGTGAAGCATTCCTGACCACTAACCTATGGATAGATCTTTTACTTTAAACCAATCTCCACTGTTAAAATTGAGGTTGCCCCAAGTTCTGTCATTAGGAGTTTATTCTTTTTTTTTTTAAAGATTTTATTTATTTATTTATTGATGAGAAACAGAGAAAGAGAGGCAGAGACATAGGCAGAGGGAGAAGCAGGCCCAATGCGGGACTCAATCCCTGGACCTCGGGATCATGCTCTGAGCCAAAGGCAGACGCTCAACCGCTGAACCACCCAGGTATCCCAGAAGCTTATTCTTTTGAGTTAAGAATTGATCTTCTTTCCAATTGGAAGAGATCACATATTATCATTCATTTTACAGTGTGAGTGAAATCCCAATCTTTTTTTGAAAAGCAAGTGTTTGATAGTGGAAATGAAGAACAAGGATATTCAGAGAATAAGAGAAAAAGGTCACAGAAAAACAAGATTATAAACACCAAAATATCTTTGGTCTATGTGGAGGATTGATATTAATAATGGTTCTATACATTTAAACCTTCTGCAAAAAATTTCCTTTGAGTCACATTTATTTTAAAAATGTTTTTTTTTTCTTTAAGAGAGAGAGCATGGGGCAAAGGGAAAAAGGAGAGAGAATCCCTAGCAGACTCCCCATTGAGCACAGTGCCTGAAGCAGGTCTAGATCTCATGACCCTGACGTCATGACCTGAGCCCAAATAAAGAGTTGGATGCTTAACTGACTGAGCAACCCAGGTGCCCCTAAAAAATGTCTTCATTTGTTTAATAATCCTGTCTAATAATTTGTCTAATAATCTGTGTAATATTGAGTTTGGTTCTGAGACTGATTTATTTATTCAGACTGTGTGTTTTATTGGTTTTGTTGTGTCCTAATTTTTTATTGAAGGCCATAAATGTATTATAGGACAGTCAACTCTGAGGTAAATATTTTCTACATTTGTAGATGAGTGCATCTTTCCTTCTGCTAGGACTGTAGCATGGGGTTTGTATCAAGAGTAGAGGTAGGTTTGAAGTTTGTTGTTGCTATAGTTAACCCTCAATGTACAAAGGGGTTCAAATTCCTCTAGACAACCTGTGTTTGGAGGTCTACTCCCTACATGGATTTGGTTCTTCCTTTTGCCTGTTACCCAGAAACAATCAGTCTCTTGCAGTTCTCCCAAATATATTCCACTCTAATTTTTACCAGATGCTTGTTACCATGGTAACAAGAAACTGAGATAGGCTCTCTGAACCTGGGTCTTGGGGGTGACCTGCCCCTCCCACAGGAGTGAAGCTTTTCTTTCTTGCTTCCCTTCTCAATTGCAAGAGTTTTCATCAATACCCCTAAGCTACAGTTTTTGTTACCCTTCCCCACTGAAAAGAAAGGCTGTTGTTACTTAGGGGGAGAGAGAGGTACTGATCTGAGTAGAATTTGAGCAGTGGTTTCTGTTTTCCTACAGCCAGCACCAATCATGCTTTTTCAAGATTCTCTCTAATCTTCCCTAAGACTGCCTGGTGGGGCTGCAAGCAGTGTAAACTCCCTTCTGTCTGCCACCTTCAGAAGTTTCACATGCCAACCCATGCTTGATCTTTAGCTACCTGTTAAATATTTCTACCTAAATCGTTTTACAAACTTATATGGCATTGAGTGGCTTCTGCCCCATGGGAGTAAATATCCAAGTTCTTTTTTCTCTCTGAAGGAGCTTTTCCTTCTCCAGGTTTCCAGTTAGCTGCTTGCCCATTAATATTGGTTCATTGATCACTTTGAGAAAAGTTTTAAGTTGCATTCTCTAATTGTGAGGTTGTGGGTGTGACACCTTTCCTGTTCTGTGCATGCCTGAACTGACACTAGAAGTCTCACTTTTATTCCTTTGATATAAAATATTTATCCTTAGCACCTTTGCATAAAGAGTTCTAGTGATGTTGTCCTAGCAATATCTCCCATATTTTTAATATGATCTTTTATGATATGAGTTCTCAACAATTGATTGGGCAAATAACAAATAATGCCATTAAAGATGAAGGTGGAAGAAAAGGTGTAACCTTGCAAATACACCTGATATTTTGAGTGACCGCATAAACATATCCAATGTAGTGAACTTGTTAGAAGTTATTAGGTGTCTAATACATTAGGTCTGCAAGTGATTTTTCTTCCATGTCCTAAAGAAACATACAAAATTATGAAAACAATGTGTTTTTCCACTCATGAGAAAGCCACATAAGTATCTTTTCCACATATTAGCCTATTCTAAAAAAGGTATATCTTTACTGATGGCAAGGATGTCTTTCTCTCACTTTCTCCTCCCCACCCCATCTTTCCTCCCCTTCAAGTAACTTATATCATTGTCATTTACTTCTCAAAAATGATATTGGTGAAAGATATCTTTTGAATTTAGCAAGCTTGACATATCATTGGGATTAGATTATAATTTTATGTGGAAGTTGACTTTAATTTTTTTTTTTTAAATTTATTTATGATAGTCACAGAGAGAGAGAGAGAGAGGCAGAGACACAGGCAGAGGGAGAAACAAGCTCCTTGCACCGGGAGCCCGACGTGGGATTCGATCCCGGGTCTCCAGGGTCGCGCCCTGGGCCAAAGGCAGGCGCCAAACCGCTGTGCCACCCAGGGATCCCTGGAAGTTGACTTTAACAGAAATTAAACACCTCAGTGCTACAAGAGTCTTGTGATTTTTTTATTTTGTTTTTAAGTAATATTTGTTTAAATTTTTCTTAGGGCCAATTGCAAAAAGATTTCCTGCCTAGCTTTTATCACTCACCAGGTTTTAGTTCAGTAGCACTATTTCTAACAGAGCTCTGGGCACTACTTGGGCCATTTCTGTAATTTTTGTCTTGTATGAGTTGTGTATATACATATATTAACCAGGCTGTAACATTGAGAAAAAGCAAAAGTAAAGTAAATGTGTCGTTTAAAAACCAACGAAAATAACCAATTCAGACAGTTGTTTGTTGGATTCACAAATTGAATAGTAAATTTAAAAATTAGACACAGAAATCATACATTTTAAAATCACTTTCAGGATTTCCTGCATTCACTACATGGTTGAACAAACCAAAAAACATTTTAGATATTTAGTCAATAAAATACTCTTTGTCTCTATCTAGAGCAGATAATATGAAGTCAACTTAAGTTTCAAGGCCAAAATGTTCTGTAATAGCATTTATTAATCTAACCCTAGACATAAGTAAATTTAGTGTGAAAATATAATTGGCAATATGCGTTTACTCTACAACAATAGATATATGTTGTCCAATATAATATTCATTTTCCAAGATTTATCAAATTTTCAATTGTGTCTTTCCCCTTCTCCCTTTCCCTTTCCTTCCCTTCTCTTTTCTTCCTGTGGTCTTGTCTTTCTTTTTTCTAACTGAATAATTCAATCCTGAGCCGTTAGATGTGGCCAAGCAAGTAGGTATGTGGGTAGATGGGAGAAAAGGTTAGCTGTTGAGAGGAACTACAGGGAACTGAGTGACATGGGGAAGCCCAAGAGCTCAAGCAGTGTTAGAGAGTATCCAGAAGCGGGATAGATCAGCATGGGTGCTGGAATCCAAGGAAAGATTATTGGTCAGTGTTCTCCAAAGGAACAAAATCAACAGAATATACGTAGATGTTACGCAAGCAATTTTGAGACCCAGGAAAGGGTTTATGCTGCAGTTTAAGTCCAGAGACAGTCTGCTGGCAGTATTTCCTCTTCTAAAAATTAAGACTAAAAAGAAGTTAGTCTTTTTATATTCAACTGATAGGTTGAGGCTCACCCACACCATGGAAGAAAATCTACTTAACTCAAAGTCTATGGTTTAAATGTTGATCTCATAAAAAAAAAAAAAAAAAAAAAAAAAAAAAAAAAAAAAACCTTTAGAGAAACATCTAGATGGATACTCTGGCCTAGTGAAGTTGACATGTAACATTAGCCATCACAGGGGTAAAGAGGACAAGAACACACGGGGCAACCTGGCATGGGTGTCAGAACCTGAATAGGGAGAAGATATCCCTGGGGAGGAAGCAGGACAGAGGTCTGATGTGAGGTGTTGGAACTTCAGAAGGGTTTCCAGGTAGGAGAGCAATGCAGTACATAGTGTTGGATTCTGTATGAAGATGGCAAGAGAGAGAGAGAGAGAGAGAGTGGCACCAGCAGGCACCAGGAAGAGTGGGTGGCACCTAGAATGGGAGACAGGTGGCCCATGCCACATTGCCTTAATTAATATAATTGTATAGATTTTAATATCCGGTGGTTGGCTTCTTCCTTTATCTTCAAAATTGCATTGGCCCTTTATATTTCCATGTAAAGGACAAAATATCTTGTCAATGTTCTCATTTCAAAAAGTACTGGGATTTTGTTTGAGATTTCACTAAATCTGTAGATAAATTTCAGAAGAACTGACATCCTTACAATATTAGATCTTTTAGTCAACAAGCATGATACAGGTCTTTATTTCTCTGGGTACTCCCCTGTGGTTTTGAGGATAGATGTCTTGGATGGATACTTGCTGTGAGATTTATTTCTATGATTTCAGTGTGTGGTTTTTTGGGATGCTACCCTACATGGTATGTTTTACTAACATAATTTCCTAGCTGCAATTGATATATGAAAAACTACATTTGATTTTGTGTATCCAGATATCAGTTATAATACACTTATTAATTTGGACAGTTTATCTGTAGTAACTGTTGTATTTTCTGCTTACACAACTTGTCACTGGTGATTTTACTTTTTTTTTTTTTTTGCTTTCTTTTTTCTAAGGATTTTATTTATTTATTCATGAGACACACACACACACACACACACACACACACACACACAGAGTCAGAGACATGGGCAGAGGGAGAAGCAGGCTCTCTGTGGGGAGCCCAATGTAGGACTTGATCCCAGCATCCCAGGATCACACCCTTAGCCAAAGACAGACACTCAACCACTGAGCCACCCAGGTGTCCCTACTTTTTCTTTTCTTATCCTTACAAATTTTGATTCTTTTTTGCCCCCTCCTGTTTCCCTGTTTCTCCTCATCCAATGATGAGGACATTGAGTATAACATTAAGTAGAAATGATTATAACAAACATTATCTCCTCACTCCCAACCTTACCAGGAAAGCTTTTAATATTTATTATTTAACTATAATGTTTGCAGGTTTCTTTTTAATCACGATTACGGCCTAGAGCATATTACATCAAATTTGTTGTATTTGTTTTCATTCTAAAATATTCCTTTTGACCTCGTTTTGTATTAATAATTTTGATTTTTTTCTTACATAAGCTATCCTCTTGTTTTAGAAGCTTAATACTCCATAAAACTTAGCCCTGATTCTGCTAGTGCAGGTGTTCAGCACTGTATCAGGTAGTCAGGTTCTAGCTGTCTTCCTGTTCCACCTTCCTCAAATGTCTTCATTCCTCTGCCTTTTTAAAAAAGATTTTATTCATTTATTCATGAGAGATACACAGAGAGAGGCAGAGACAGGAGAAGGTTCCTCGAGGTGGGGCCGATGAGGGACTCGATTCTAGGACTCTGGAACCATGCCCTGAGCCAAAAACAGACGCTCAACCACTGAGCCACCCAGGTGTCCGCATTCTTCTGCCTTTTGCCTTTTGGTTGTAGGATGGCTGCTGCTCCTCAAGGTCTAATATCCCTCATTCAGGAAGGACGAAAAAAGAAAAAAAAGAGCACAAATTATATCCTCAGAAAGCTTTTCTTTCGTTGTTGCTGCTATTGTTGTTGTTGTTATTGTTGGAAAGAGATTACCAATTATATCTGCCAATATATCTGTAGTTAACAATAAAGGACAAATTACCACATTATTTGCTTCTATTCTTCCCTCAATTAGGACTGTTTTTTTTTTCTTTCTTTCTCTTTATCAATCTGAAGGCATCATTTCCCACCAGATCTGAATGGGAAGCTTTTGTAAAAACTCTGATTACTCAGTGACCTATTATATATCCATAGTGTTGGAAATTACACTGTGCTATTATTTGTTGTTCTGTAATTGTTTCTGTGTGTATATTTATTCACCCTAATGAAATGATGCCAATTTGAATTCTACTTAAATTCTACAGACTATGCTTAGTTAACACCCCCATCAGGTACACACACCAACACACATATCCTCTAGGACCAATCACAGAAATGTGAATAAGTGCAATTATTCAATAAGCACTCATTGGAGGACCTCAACAACTCTTAAAAACTGGAAGGCTCAGTTTTTCCCTTTCTATAAAATGCATGATCTCATTTCTTTGTTATTATTGTTTTTGCTGATGTGTTATTCTTTATGAAATACTATGTTTTAACCTTGTTTTTCGTGTATGGGAAAAAATCAGAGTGTAATAAACCTAAAATGAAGGACAAACGTATTATTTTTTTTTCTCATGATAGTCCAGGGCAGCAGAGGCAATCACTTTTTTTTAAAGATTTATTTATTTATTTTTGAGAGAGTGAGAGCAAGCAGGAAGAGGGGCACAAAGAGAGACAGAGAGAGAGAGAGAGTCTCAGACTCCCCCTGAATTTAGAGCCTGACTGGGGGCTTGATCTCACAACTCTGAGATCATGACCTAAGGCAGACTCAAGAGTCACAGGCTTAACCAATTGAGCCATCCAGGCTCTCCGTAGAGTTTTACTAAGTGTATGTCAGTTCTATCTTAATTCATCATGCTTAAAATATATTTTAGTTCTGTTATAAAATATGAAGAATGATTATTCCCTCTCCTCCCCTTTATCTATCTTTTCCTAATTTTTATATTCCTTTATTTTTGGTTCCTGTAAATACCAGTTATAGTTAGAACTGTAAATAATACATTAAGTCACTATTTCTTTTACCATTAATGGAGCTTCCCCACAATATTAATTAAGAAAGTAAGTGATCCTAGACCTCCCACTTCTGGTCTTCTCCTGTTTCTCTCTTCCATTTCTATCTGCTATGCCATTACCTCTATGCTGTCATGGAAAGTGTGTTCAGAATAAGAACTAACCTCTCAGACCTCATGGGTTCCAACAACAGAGGTCATAGACCACAAAGCATTCATTCAACTTTTCTAATCTTCTTCCTCCATCAAGAAGTGTCAAGAGAGAACCTGATCTTCTCAGAGTAAAATGCCATCTGCCCCAGGAGGGGGTAAAAGTGAGCCTGATGCACTGGGTCCAAATTCATGTCTGTTTTTCTAGATTGTCCAAATTGTTGGCATATAGTTTTTCATAATATTCTCTTATAATTGTTTGTATTTCTGTGGTATTGGTTGTTATTTCTGCTCTCTCATTTGTGATTTTAATTATTTGGGTCCTTTCTCTTTTCTTTTGGATAAGTTTGGCTATAGGTTTATCAATAATATTAATTTTTTCAAAGAACCAGCTCCTGGTTTCATCTATCTATTCTACTGGGTTTTGTTTTTTGTTTTGTTTTGTTTCTATATCTATTGTTTCTGCTCTAATCTTTATCATTTCCTTCCTTCTTCTGCCTTTAGACTTTGTTCTTTTTCTATTTCTTTGGATATAAGGTTGGATAGTTTAAGATTTTCCTTGCTATATACTTCCCTCTTAGGACCACTTTTGCCGTATCCCAAAGGTTTTGAACCACTGTTTTTATTTTCTTTTGTTTCCTTGTATTTTTTTTTCATTCTTCTTTAATATCCTGAAGGTTGACCCATTCATTCTTTAGTAGGATGCTCTTTAACCTCCAAGTATTTGAGTCCTTTCCAAATTTCCTCGTGTATTTGAGTTCAAGTTTCAAAGCACTGTGGCCTGAAAATATGCAAGGAATAATCCCAATCTTCTAGTACTGATTGAGACCTGATCTGTGACCCATATGTGATCTATTCTAGAGAGTGTTCCATGTGCACTTGAAAAGAATGTGCAGTCTGCTGTTTTAGGATCAAATGTTCTGAATATGTTTGTTAAGTCCATATGGTGCAGGGTGTCATTCAAAGCCATTGTTTCCTTGTTGATGTTAGATGATCTGTCCATTGATGTAAGTGTATTACAGTCCCCTACTATTATTGTATTATTATCAACTAATTCCTTAATGTTTGGTATTAATTGTTATTTATATCTGCCTGTTCCCATATTAGGTGCATAAATATTTACAATAGTAGGTCTTCTTGTTGAATAGGCCCCTTTATTATGATATAGTGCCCTTCTTCTCTCTTATTACAGTCTTGTTTTAAAGTCTAGTTTGTCCAATATAAATTTTGCCACTCAAGCTTTCTTTTGACATCTATTTGCATGATAAATGTTTGTCTATCCCCTCACTTTCAGTCTACAGAAGTCTTTAGGTCTTAAATCAATCTCTTGCAGATAGCATGTAGATTAGTCTTGTTTTTTTTATCCACTCTGACACCCTATATCTTTTAAAAAAAAATCTTTATTTAAATTCAATTTAGTTAACATATAGTGTATTATTAGTTTCAGGGGTAGAATTTAGTGACATCAGTTGCATATAACACCCAGTGCTCATTACATCGACTACCCTCCTTAATGCCTATCACCCAATACACCCTGTATCTTTTAATTGGAGCATTTAGTACATTTACATTGAAAGTAATTATTGATAAATATATATTCATTAACATATTATTACTTGTTTTGTCATTGTTTCTGGAGATTTCTCTGATCCTCTTCTGTCTTTGTCACTTTTGATTTCTCCTTTGCACCCTAAGAGTCCCCATTGATATTTCTTGCAGAGCTAGATTAGTGGTCATGAACTCCTTTAGTTTTTGTTTGGGAAATTCTTTATCTCTCCTTTTCTCATGATGATAGCCTTGCTGGATAGACTATTCTTGGCTGCAGATTTTTCCCATTCAGCATGTTGAATGTCATGCAACTTTCTTCTGGCTTGCTAAGTTTCTGCTGAGCAATCTCCTGCTAACTTTATAGATTTCCCTTGTAAGTTACTTATTTTAATTCTGGTCTTTAAGATTATTTCATTATCATTATATTTAGCAAATTTAATTGTGATACATTTTGGTTTTGGCCTGCTTTTGTTGATTTGGATAGGAATTCTCTGTGCTTCCTGGATCTGGATGTCTGTTTTCTTCCCAAGGTTACAGAAGTTTTCAGCTATTATTTCCTCAAATAAATTTTCTGTTGCCTTTTCTTTCTCTGCTTCTTCTGGGACTCATATAATATGAATGTTTTTATGTTTGATGGAGTCTCTGAGTTCCCTAAGTGTGTTCTTGTGCTCCATAGTACTTCTTTCTCTCTCTTGTTCAGATTCAGATTTCCCATTATTTTGCCTTCTAGGTCTCTAATTTGTTTCTCCATTTCTGCCAGCCTGCTGTTCATTGTATCAAGCCTGTTTCCAATCTTGTTTATTGCATTTTTCATCTCTGATTCTTTTTTAACTCTTTTATCTCTGTTGTAGGGGTCTTACTGATGTTTTCTTTTCTCAAACCCAATTAGTATACTTATGATTATTGCTTTAAATTCTCCATCAGACATGTTGCTTATATCTGTTTCACATAGATCTTTCACCACGGCCTTATCTTGTTCTTTCATTTGAGATAAATTCCTCCACCTTTGCATTGTCTAAGTCTCTGTCTACTTTTCTGCATTTAAAAAGTCAGTTAAGTCACCAGCTTCTAGAAGTAATGGCCTAAGGAAGAGATCATGAGGTGCCAGAGCCTGATGCTTTGGGGAGTGTCCTAGGTATGTGTTGCTTCTGCTCTACTCTTATGTTTTGGCTGCTCTATCCTTTAGGCCAGTTGTCTACAGAAGCTCTCCTTATCTGTTGTGGACAATTTTTGTCCCTGGCCAGAATTTGGCAAATTTTAACTAAGTGTATTCTGTTCTGCTTGTGAAATAAAACCTGATAGTAGGGCAGCCCCGGTGGCGCAGCCATTTAGCACTGCCTGCAGCCCAGGGTGTGATCCTGGAGACCTGGGATCAAGTCCCACCCCACATTGGGCTCCCTGCATGGAGCCTGCTTCTTCCTCTGCCTGTGTCTCTGCCTCTCTGTCTCTCTCTCTATGAATAAATAAATAAAATCTTAAAAAAAAAAAAACAACTATTAAACAAAAAAAAAAAAACTGACAGTAACTCCACCAGAACTGAGGCCCTGCAGAACTTTCTGGTCAGGGGATACGATGTGGGCAGGGGTTGTGCTTACCTTCTGGGGAGTAAGGGGTCTGCTACACTGAGGCAAGTCTGACTGAGAAGGACAGTCCTGCCAGAATGCAAGGGAGTGGAGCTTGGTGTAAGCAAGTCAGGCAGCCAGTGTTTGGGCTGAGCTGATTCCCTGCAGGTTGTTCTGTGTTTATGCTGAGGGGTGGAGGAGGGAAATGGTGCCAGCCAGCACGATTTGTTCACTCCTTGAATGCTGCCTCTCAGGAACACCCTCTGAGAAGAGCAAATAATCTCCCCATTGTGTGCCTCAGGTGCTCTGTCAGTCACTGATTCCACACTGCCCCAGTTATCATTTGCCTACTCTCTCTCTCTCTCTCTCTCTCTCTCTCTCTCAACAATTCAATGCCCTCAGGGCTCTATCCCAGTCAAACCCGCTGACCTTTAAACCTCAGTCTTCAAGCACTACTGGTTTCAAGAAAACATTCTTGAAAACATTCTCCTTGTACACCCCCCTGTGCACTCCTCTCAATCTTGCCTTTCTCCATGACCATGGCTCCTGCCTCTCCACAACACCTGGGACCTTTTTCTCCCCTAAACCCCATCTCTGCACTTCTTCCTTCTTTGATGTGACCTCTTCTCTCCCTTTAGTTGTGGAGTGTGCTCTGTTAGTCTTCAGGCCATTTTTGGGGGAGTATTTAGAATGTTTGATAGTTATCTAGTAGTTGGATTCATGGAATGAGATGAACCAAGGGTTTCCTCTTCTGCCACCATCTTCCTCTCCTCCCCCCAAAAACTTCTTATGTGGTGCTGTGTCCTTTTTCTCATGAATCTCTGGAATTAGAATAAGTCCTTTTTCCTCCTTTTAGCTTCCAAGTGATTCTTGCCACATCCTCCCCACCAACTCCAAATTTCTTGTCATTAGACCCTAGCCCTCAACTGTAAACACTCAACTTTACTTCACTGCTGCAATCATACCTACCGTGAATTACATTCCTCATTTCCAATGAGTAGTTCTTCTCTCACATTTCAACAACACTCCTGTCTTGAATCATGGTTATATTTAATAAAACCAAAAATGAAATTTCAAACTCCACAAGTCCAAAATTTAACTCTTAAAGACTGACTTACCCAGTCTTCTCATCTCAGTTGCTTTCTTCTCATATGACACATATAATCATTCAGGAAATCATATTAGTCTTCAAAATATCTTTAGGCAGTCTTTCAATTAACTGATTTATTTTCTGTGCAGCTACTAATTTTTTTGGTGGTATTTGAATTTGCAACTCAGAGGCTCCTACCTATATTCCAGGCTCCTTGTGACTGCATTCTAGATTATGACCTCTTCTGCTCTTTTATCTTGGAGGAATTCACATTCCCTTTATATTACACATATATAACCATAGTATATTGACATCCACTTTTTCCACCCTCCCTCCTTGTAATCTCCTCACCATTATGTAAATATATTATGTTTTATGTATTGACTATTATTTAAGTGGAATGGAGAATAAGGAGAGAAAATAAGGATTAGGTAAATATGGTTGCTTATTCTGCTCCCTTGAACCAGAAACCCCACATCATCAATAGGGTCTCTTGTCTTTTAAATTCTTTCATCCTTTTATTGTAATCATAAATGACAAAATAATAATATGAGTAGATTTATTTTTATTTTTTTTATTTTTTTTTAGTAGATTTAGTTTTAAATGTGTATGTTGAATTTTATTAACCCAGTTTCAAAACAGAAGCTACTTTTTTAAAGCATCATTCTTTAAGATGACTTATGGAAAATTAGTATTTGTGTTCTAACTTTGGACATCATAAGTAAGATAAACATTGATCTCAGAAGGTCTCCTGAATTTGGGACAATGTTCCTTTGACAATATCTGACACTACAGCCTTAAGGACTAGTATTTTTCTAATATTATCCTTTCATCCTTTGACTGAACACTTGTTTTTCACAGAGAGTTTAGTCACCAGGTTTGAATTGCTAAAAAAAAAAAAAATCCAACAATCTTTGCTACATGATTTTTAATAACCTGACTCAGTTTCTCAGTGTTCTGAACAAAATGAGCAAATATATGACTTGAGTAATAAAGCTGGGAACAGGATGAGAGAAAGTGATGGCATATTAATGAGTAATCTATTTTAAAACAATCATGTCTGGAAGGAATAGGAGAAGTTAAAGAACAATTCCTAGAATTAGGAAATGTGGGCCTCTCTCACATAAAAGTGATAAATTTGAATAAAATACTTAAATATTCATGTAAGCCAGGTAAGAATTTCATTCTCTAAATAACCCCAACATCAAAACAGAAATTCAATGGAATTAAATAGATTTTCATAATAGGAAATTTTTAGAATCATTTGGAAAAGGAAATGTGGGAAATATACCCTCATTTCACATGACTTAAAAGAGAAATTGTTATTTCCACATAAAAATAAAGCTGGTTCTAATCTCTTGTTTTGAAGGTTGTTATAAATGTCCCTCTGAGGAATATCTAAAGTGCCATTGATGTCTCAGAAATACCATCAATGAACATTTCTTTATCTTGAGTAAAAAACAAAACAAAACAACACCAAAATTTGAGGTTCATAAACAAGAAAAAGTTACCCCCTGTATCCCTATTGATTTTAAAAACAATTAAGTTGTAGTGTATTCTCCAACTCTGGGAAGCATGATATAATAAAGCATTACAGTTTAGTTTTTAATTCACCATCATTCAAAACTTTGGAATTTTGGTGCATATCTTTGCAATCATTTTCCTTTCCTGTAACCTTTGCCTCTATAAGCACAGTTCCTGAAGAGACATTTTCACCAGGTAGAAGACGCTTCTTCAACATAATTAGGATTAAAAAGGCTGGAATATAGCTTGTTCCTCTTAGAGCTGCTGGCAAGCCAAGGTAGATGTATCTATCAAAAAAATGTTAAAATATATTAAATCTATATAATAATTAAAATATATTAAATAATAAAGTGTAGTGAGTACAAGCTAGTTTTGCATATCTTTAATTTTTAGTATTTCATTCCCATGAAGATTATAGCAGATAATTGTTTTTCATGTCAATTTTATATAAGTGAACTCACTTATTAATTCTAATGTTTGTTAAATGTTGTTTGGAATTTTTCATCGAGAAAACTCACTCTTCTTTTCTTTTCTTCTAATCTTTTGGGTTTTTAAAATCTTTTTACATTGAATTAAACCTCTAAGTGTAATGCTGAGGGACATCTGGGTGCCTCAGTTGGTTAAGGGACTGCTTCCTGCCTTCTGCTCAGGTCAGGATTCTGGAGTTGTGGGATTGCATCCCACATCTGGCTTCCTGCTCAGTGGGGAGCCTGCTTCTCCCTCTGCCCCTCTCCAGCTCATGCTCAAGCATGCACACTCTCATGCTCTCAAATAAATAAAATCTTTAAATATATATATATAATATTGATAGTGATAGCAGGTTTTTTCTAGTATCTAATAAAAATACTTTCAAAGAAATCCCCATCAATTGTGATTTCTACTCTGTGGGTTTTTTTTTTTTTTTTTTTTTGATAACCTTAATTACTTTAAGAAAACTCTTCTTCTATCCTGAGCTTGCTCGAAGTTTAAATATGAATAAGTAAAGTATCACCAAATTATTTTTCTGCATAGCAGAATATTCAAGATTTTACCCCCTTTATTGTGCTAATAAGGTATATTAGATTGATAAATTTTTCTCATACTGAACCATCCTTGCATGCCTAATATAAATTCAATGAGTGAGTTTTTATATATTAGATTTGATTTGCTAATTTTTTATTTAGAATTTTTGCATGCATATTTATAAGTAAAAATCAGCCTGTATTTTTTCCTTCTACTGAAGTTGTCTAATGCAAATATCAAGATTGTACTAGTTTTGTAAATCAAGAAATTTTCCCCTTTTTTCCCATTTCTTGGAATGACTTGTATTATCTAGAAATCATTAGTTCATTGAAGGTTTATAAAACTTGTCTTAGGGATGCCTTGGTGGCTCAGTGGTTGGGCATCTGCCTTCAGCTCAGGGTGTGATCACGGGATCTCCATTGGTCCGTATCTGGCTCCCTATGGGGAGCCTGCTTCTCCCTCTGCCGGTGTCTGCCTCTGTCTCTCTGTGTTGCTCATGAATAAATAAATCTTAAAAAAAAAAAAAAAAAGAATCTGGACGTGGTGCCTTTAGGGATGGGAACTTTTGACTGATTCACATTTTTAAATAGCTATGGAAATATTCATGTTTTCTATGTATTTATAGTAAAATTTGGTAATATACACTCATCTTGAAAACCATCTATTTAATGTTTCTGAATTGTGTGCCTAAAATCCCTAAGTATTTGTACTTACATTTCCTTGTTTATTCTCAATAGTATTTATTTGTACCTCCTCTCTATTTGCCTTTTCAGATTATTGTTATTATTATTAATAATCTTTTCAAAAAATCGTGTTTTATTTTTATTGTACCTCTATGATGTATAGTCCATTTATTAATTTCTGCATCTTTTTAAATTTTTTACTTCTAAAATTTTATTATGAAACACTTTTAAAATACAGAATAAGGGATCCCTGGGTGGCGCAGCGGTTTGGCGCCTGCCTTTGGCCCAGGGCGCGATCCTGGAGACCCGGGATCGAATCCCACATCGGGCTCCCGGTGCATGGAGCCTGCTTCTCCCTCTGCCTGTGTCTCTGCCTCTCTCTCTCTCCCTGTGTGACTATCATAAATAAAGAAAAATTAAAAAAAAAATACAGAATAAAAGTTAACTAATAGGTTTGTACTTCAAAATGATTAAATTTTGCCATTTTTGAGTCCAATTCAAAAGAAAATACTAATACATTGAAATTCCCTGTATACCCCTATGATATAACCTTTTAGCCCTTTCTAGATGTAAGACTATGTTGAATGTTATGGATTTTTTTCCTAGTTTATTTTTATAGTTTTACAAGGTGTGTATGTTTATATTCATAACATATACAATTACTTTATACGTTTTTACATTTAAAATAATTGGAATAGCACTATATATTTTATTCTGAAAAAGTGTTTGTTAGCCCTTCATTTTATAACTATGCTCATACAAAAAAAAAATAAAATTATGCTCATACAGTTCTTCTTTTTCTCTTTCTTCCTTTATTCTTTCTTTCTCTCTTTCTTTCTTTCTTTCTTTCTTTCTTTCTTCCTTTCTTTCTTCCTCTTTCTTTCTTCTTCTTTTAAGATTTCATTTATGTATTCATGACAGACACAGAGAGAGAGAGGCAGAGACATAGGCAAAGGGAGAAGTTGGCTCCCTGCAAGGGGCCTGATTTGGACTCAATTCCAGATCCCAGGATTATGCCCTGAGCCAAAGGCAGATGCTCAACCGCTGAGCCACCCAGGCATCCCTACTTTATTTATTTTTAACTGTTGCACCACACTTCAACGTGTGAATATACCACAATTTATTAATCAATTCCTTATTGGACACTTGTTTTAACATTTTCTAATATCAATAATACTGCAATAAGTCTCCTTTTAATGTAAGCAAGAGTTTCTCTAAAATATGTCTCAGGGTTGTAGAGTACACAACTTAATAGATATTGCCCAAAAGTTTTCATTAGTTTTTAGATATTAACAACATTCTTTATTGTTTACAGTGTCTTCTGTTATCAAGAAAATTTAAAAGTTTATAGTCACATTTGCTCATTTTTTAAAAAATTTACTCTTGAGAGAGAGAGAGAGAGGCAGAGAGAGAAGCAGGCTCCATGCAGGGAGCCAGACGTGGGACTTGATCCCGGGCCTCCAGGATCACACTCTGGGCTGAAGGCGGCGCTAAACCGCTGAGCCACCCGGGCTGCCCACATTTGCTCATTTCTTGCTATATGGTTTGTGGTTTTGTTTTAAACTTTTTATTTTATTTTATTTATTTATGATAGGCACACAGTGAGAGAGAGAGAGAGGCAGAGACACAGGCAGAGGGAGAAGCAGGCTCCATGCACCGGGAGCCTGATATGGGATTCGATCCCGGGTCTCCAGGATCGCGCCCTGGGCCAAAGGCAGGCGCTAAACCACTGCGCCACCCAGGGATCTCCTGTGGTTTTGTTTTAACTCAAACACAAAGCAATAAGGATCAGAGATATTATGTTCTATTGTTGCTGGTGACCTATCTGCTATTGATCTAATTGTCATTTCTTTGTAAGCCACATATTTATTTCTCTGTAATTTATGGTTTTTTTTTCCTTTACCTTGAATATTTGTAATTTTGCTCTTATATGTCCATTTATATCTATTCTACTATACATTTTAAGTTCACCTGTGGGGATGCCTAGGTGGCTCAGAGGTTGAGCATCTGCCTTTAGCTCAGGGAGTGATCCTGGAGTCCTGGGATTGAGTCCCACATTGGGCTCCCTGCATGGAGTCTGCTTCTCTCTCTGCTTATGTCTCTAACTTTCTCTCTCTGTCTCTCATGAGTAAATAAAATCTTAAAAAATATAAAAAGTTCACCTTTGATATGAAAATTTATGTCTCAAATTCTAAGAAATTTTATGCCATTAATTCTTTAATTTACATCTGACATTTCCTCAATTCTCTTTCTAGAATTTTTTTGTAGTGTATGCTTTAATTGTTAACTGATCTTTAATATTATCTAGGCATTCATTTTTGTTGAATCACTTCAGATTATTGATTTAATCACTTCAGATTATTGATTATTGATTTATTGATAGATTTTTAAATCTATTGATTTAGATTTTTTCTAGATAAATTCTTCTGTGCTCTCAGTTCACTAATTCTCATGTTAACTATATTAACTTGAAATGTATTACATATTTAAGATTCCTTTTGTTATCTCAATGATATACATTTAATCTCTAATCTTCCCAAGATCACAAGAGTTCTTTTTGATATTCTTATTTCTGCTTGCTTTTTCTTACAATTTCTGGTTCATTTTTAATGGATATTATGCCATTTACTTATTATTCTTAATCTTTTTGAGCTGATTAAGCACACTTATTTTAAAGTCTTTGTCAAACTCCTACATTATATTAAATTTGATCTGGAATTAAGTCATGTTTCAATTGGTAATTTAAGTGCTTATCTTTTTTTGCCAGTAGAATTATTCAAGTGTTTTTAAGTTTTAGCTTGCAAAACTAAACAATTTTGAGTATTTTGTTGTTGTTGCTTATTGTTCTGGCTTTCTTTCTCTGTATTTATTCTTTCAAAACCTCTTTTACAATGACGTTTGTATTTGTTTTCTAGGGCTGCTATAACAAAGCACCACAAAACTGATGGCTTAAAACAAAATAAAGTTGTTCTCACAATTCTGGAGGCTAGAAACCTGAAGTCAAGATGTTAGCATGGCTAGGCTTCTTCTGTAGGCTCCAGGAAAGAATCCTTCCTTGACGCTTCCTAGCTGCTGGTAATTGCCAGCAATCCTTAGCATTCCTTGATTTGTAGATGCAATACTGCAATCTCTACCTCTGTCTCTATGTAGCATCTTCCTGTGTATGTGTCCCTGTGCATCTTTTTCTCTTATAAGGACACGGGTGATTGGATTTACAGCCCACATAATCCAGTATGACCTCATCTTAATTTCACTAATTCAAAGACTTATTTCCAAATAAAATCATATGCTGAGATCATGGGTAGATGTGAAATTTTGATGGACACCATTCAATTCAGTCCAAGAGTGATGAATACCACCTCATGAATTAAAGCATTCAATCTGGATCTGATCTCTTGACTTCCTAAAAGTATTTTATTTTCTTTTTGGAAGCTGATCACCTAGAAACCACTGCACACTTCTAGGTTTAAAGGCTTTGCATTTAGGCTTTGCTCTCAGCTCTGTTTATTTCTTTATGTTTATTCTTTATGTTTCTGTTCAATTTCTAGTTCAGGAAAACTAGATATGCTAGATAACGTTTTTATTATCTTTGAACCCAGATATATCCCTTCGGAATATAAAAAATATATTGTATCTACTGTTCTTATTTGAAATAGGAAATATATCAGTACATAACTTATCGAATTATTTATCAGGGTTTTATTTACTTTATTTGAAGTTACATTGTCCTTTTTCTTAATTCTGAGTTCACTAATTTTCAGTCTTTTTAAAAACATATATACATTTAAAGGCCTAAATACACATTTGAGTACTGGCTTAGCTTTGTCCGACAAGTTTTCCTATTCAGTGCTTTCACCGACACAGAGTTCTAGTCATTTTATTATTTGTATTAGAACTTATTCTTTGACCTATGAGTAATTTCAAATGTGAGGCTTTGGCAAAATTTTATCATGGGTTTCTAACTGCATTGCATTATGGACAGAAAATAGTGGTTATATATTATCAACACTTTTTTTTTTAACTTTGTGGCATTGGACTTAGTTGTAATAAATGCTTATTTTAGGCCTGAGAAAAATATATATTCTCTTGGTTGGGCTTTTTAAAATTGTTATATATTTATTAGATAACTCTTGTACAATTTGGTGGTTCAAAATTTTCTCTATCATCAATGATTTTTTTTTTGTCTATATTTTCTATTCACCTGTTTGGAAAGTGTGTTGAAATTTTCCACTCTGATTTAGATTTCTTGTAATTTTGTAAATTTTTTGTTTTATATATTCAAGATTATGTTAATAGATATACATGGGTTGATGGCTGTTACATATTATTGATAAAATGTTTCTTTGATTACTAAGTTACATTCTTCTTTATTAATCATTTTTCACTTTATTTATTTATTTGTTTATTTATTTATTTATTTATTTATTTATTTATTTATTTATTTATTTTTAAAGTAGGATCCATGCCCAGAATGGAACCCAATGCAGGGTTTGAACTCACAACCCTGAGAACAAGACCTGAGCTGAAATCAAGAATTGGAACTTAACTGACTGAGCCAACCAGGTGCCCCAATCCTTTTCAATTTAAATTCTATTTTGTCTCACAGTCACTAATATAACCACAGAAATTTGATTTTAATATATGCCTGGTATATCTTTTCTGACCTTCATCTTTAGCCTTTCTTCATATTATATTTTGTAGGCAGTGTCTTACAAATAGCATATAGCTAGAATTTTGAAAACATTGAAATTCATGTGAAGTCATTATCTTTTTAAGAAGCAAATTCATTTGCCTTACATTTATTGTGAAACTTGGTATACTTAGGCTTATATTTTCAAATTATTTTGTGTGTTTTTATTTTCCTATTTCTTACTTCCATTTAATTTTCCTTAATCTTTTTCTTCTTTTCTATTGGCGTCAAGTAAATATAAGTGGCCATCCTTTTAGCCTTACATTTTTGGCAAAATTTAAAGTTAATCAGCATTTCTGTTCTTAAGAACTATAAAAGACTCCTAAATTTTACCTGGATTGTAAGCTAACAGGCTAGCCTGCCACAGTTGCATGGATACTGGTTCAAGATACAAGACTTCCATGTCAGAGACAAAGGACTTTTTTACTCACAGTACAGAAATCAGCAAAAGCTGCGAGTTCAGGCTGGTTTTCCTTAATCTTCAAGTCCCAAAGGAATCCCATGGTGAAAGACCTATGTGGACCTTGTGCACACAATGGGTTTGGGTCACAGCTGAGAAATCCTGAGTTTAGGAGATCCCATTCTTTTAAATGGTCTACAAGCAAATCTGCCAACCTTTGACCTAGTGAGAGTTATTATTTTTATCATCCTAGACAGCAAACTCTGCTCCATAGGAAAACATCATCTGTATCTTCCAAGGTCATTTACTCTTCAAACGTCCTTGAAAAGATAGTTCACAAAAAAAGCCTCTGCTAACAAGGTATGCAGAAATGTAAGAGACCCATGTAGAACTGTCCACCAACAATATCCACCTCCTGTTTCTACACAATATTAATATGTGGTGAATTTTCTCATGAGTACACTACTTTATCGGCCACTCCAATTAATCTGACTGATAGAGGATGGTACCAAATATAATTATTTTGTCTGAAATAGCATTTAATTAAGGCTACTATCAAAATGAATCTTGGCAGCAGGTTGAGGCCAATCTACACTAGTGATCCTCGGGGTTTCTCAACTGTGAATCAAACCCATTGCATACACAGTATGTGCCTGGGCCCACCTTCACATTACCCCTGTAGAGCTATAGGGGAACAGAGAACTGATGAAAACATGAATCTCATGTTGTCTGTTCTCCACATATATCATTTTACTAATCAAGATAAGAAATGTGTGGGAAATATCAGAAAGGGAGACAACATAAAGACTCCTAACTCTGGGAAACGAACTAGGGGTGGTGGAAGGGGAGGAAGGCGGGGCGTGGGGGTGAATGGGTGACGGGCACTGAGGGGGGCACTTGACGGGATGAGCACTGGGTGTTATTCTGTATGTTGGTAAATTGAACACCAATAAAACATTAATTTATTAAAAAAAAAAGATAAGACCTTAGAATGTTTTAAACAATGCTAAATTGTTTTTAGTAAATGAATTTTTGTACTGCTTCAAGAGAAATTAATACAAATTTAAACAAAATTCAGGTTTCCAAATGAAAAAGAATATGAAAATAGAGCAAAATGGAAGCATTTCATTAAAAAACACATTATCTTGAGTTTTGTTTAAAATCAGACTTATATTAACAAAAGAATAAGCCTTTATGAAGACTATTGTGTTAGTGAAGACTTTGACTATTGTGTCAAAATTTAATGGAGGAAAAATACCATTTTGAAAAATAGAGGCAGATGTGAAAGGAAGTAAAGATTCAGGCTAGTAAGGTATAAAAATGAAGTAAGATGAAATGGGAATACTTTAGAGAGTAATTTAATTTAGATAGGTAGTTTATGTACAGCTATTACTTTCAATAATGTATTGATTGCAACCAATTTAGCAAAGATCACTTAAAAAGGCAAGTCATCCATGCTTATATTTAACAAGTACTTTGAGTATAGTGAGAATATAAGATTCTATATATAAATGAGGAATAAATATATAGTATTAGCATATATTCTGGAAACACAGTCAAAGGTAGTCTGTGTACCTGACAAAGAAAATGCTATACATGAATAGTGCCACTTTATGTACAGGCTGTGCTTAGAAAGTAATTCTTTAAAAAATTTATTATCTTTACCTGAAGTTGGTAGAATCATATATCCTGCATGCCCCTGACTCACCACATTTCAACATTCCCCAATGTAAACATGTAGAATCCACTAAAGCTCCAAAATAAATAGGTGCAGGAATTCCAGCTACAATTAAAGAAGGGAGAAAGAAAAATCCATCAACAAGGTAAGAATTAAAGCACATTATTCTGTTTGAAAACATTTTAATTTTCTCTATTTGTAGAACAAATAAAGTTTAACAAAATATGAATAAAATGATTTAAATTTATTTTTAGAAATCAGAAGTTACTTTTACTATAAAGTTTCCAAATTATAAAGGATAAGTAATGTGATGGATAAATGCAACATAAACATTATTGATATAGAAAAACATTGAGTTAATGATTCTTTATATTTTTCCTGCAATTTTCTGGACCAATCACATGTACATTTTACTTTAACAAAGCATTTTGTTGTTGTTGTTCATTTGCTTTTCAAACCTTCTAATAGATAAAAAGTAGAATTAAGTTCAGATAGATCTTTTTTAAATAAAAAGGGGAAGTTCTCTATGTCTTCTTGTACCTCATTCTCATACAAATTACAAAGTGCTATAAGCAGAAGGGATATTTGCTAGACTGTTACTTCAAGAGAATGATTTAATTTTCTTAGCATTTAATAATGTTTTGATATGATGTTGGAAAAATTACTATTTTTACCAAATACTCTTGTGCAAAATGTATGTAACCCCACACCAAGAGACTTCTCTTCAGGCTTGATACACCTAAAAAAAAAGGTAAATTCATAAATAAAATAAAAGTAGAGCTTTAAACTTTGTCATAGTTTCTTTAAACTATATGCAAGTAACACACTGGGGACCAGATTTTTTTTCTTTTTCTTTTCTTTTCTTTTCTTTTTTTTTTTTTTTTTTTTTTTGCATGCTCAGGTCTTGGTTATCCAAGGTCTAATTATTCAGCTTACAGCCTACACAGGACCTCTACTTCTGGTTCTTGGCATTTACCCATCATTTTTGCTCATTCATTTCTATCAGAGAGTTATCAAAGAAGAAAGTATGTCATATCAATTTTTACCCCAATATCCACGTATTGAAGTGGTAGTTCTTGATTAAATCTTTAGCTTAAAACAAAAATGATGTAACCCTAGCTGTATTTAGCTTATTTATGTTGACAAAATACAGAAAAGCTGAGAATGTATATAAGTAAATTTAAGGCAGAAAGAAAGACTAAAAATTTTCAAAGGGATGTGATCAAGAAATCCAAAGCAAATATATTTTAAATGATTTGGTATCATTTCAAGAGTCACACAGAAATCTCAATTCTCTCCAAAAATTCCCCCACTTTTGCACTGTTGCTTGAAATTCCTATAGAAATGAAGACTATAATTCCCCACTGGACTTTTTTGTGTCCCACTCCAGCATCAGCATGATTAGCTCCCCAAAGGATTCACTTTGATTCACTATATTCCCTTCCCTTCCCTGATTAATTCAAAGCTGAGAAAATAAAAGTAGCTTTCTTCACAAAAGCATGCAATACATTTTTAGCATGTCAATAAAATGATAGTACATTTTCTCAATGTAAGTGTTTTAGTATAAAATTTGAAAAAATCTCGTAAGTTGATCTATACATTATCTTCCTGATGCATAGGTTATTTAGACAACATCAATGATTTTACTTAGAAGTTAAGAAAAGCCAGAAAGACCTATCATGATCCTCTTGGTCCCATGGTTTCCATTTAATACAGAGAATAGGGCATTTCAATTTTACTGAAGATTTTTTTCTTTCCCCTTTATCTCTCACAGAAGCATGAAATACTATAGTGAAGAAATTATTTAACTGTTTAAGCAGTTTAAACTGTTCTATGAACTTTATCATTGATTGTCATTGATAATAATGTCAATGTCTAGAATCCAAGAATCAGAAAAATTAGCATACAAATCATGAGAAAATGCTGAGAAAAATTGAAATCGTTTTTCAGATTGGCAGAATAGCATTGATGTTTCACCCTCTACCATCATGGTAGGAGATCCGGGGAGATTCCGCAAAAATAGAAACACAAGTAATACTAATAAAAATCCAGTGGTTAACGTCTACCATATGACCCTGGCAAGAGATGGGGGAAGATAATAGAGATGTGAAGAGAGCCTGATTAGATACTTATTTTATTAGGGGGTAGATATTAATACTGAAAAGTTTTGAAAGTAAAACATTAATGTGGTTAAGAATTTCAATAATCAGGTTAACTATTTGAAAGATACAGCTTTCAAAGCAGCAGAACATCCAATATATACAGTAGTTCCCCCTTATCTGTGGTTTCACTTTCTATGCTTTGCGTTAACCCACAGTCAACTAGAGTCCAGAAGCAGATGGTCCATCTGCTGGCATATCATCGGAAGATCAAAAGCAGCTGAATACTACAATCCCTGTATCACAATGCCTACTTCATTCAACTTCTTTCATCTCATCATGTAGGCATTTTATCATCTCATATCATTACAAGAAGAAAAAGGGTAAGTATAGTGCAATGAGATATTTTTATAGAGTGAGAGAGACCACATGCACTTAACTTTCATTAAAGTATATTGTTTCAATTGTTCCATTTTATTATTAGTTATTGTTGTTAATCTGTTGCTGTGTCACATTTGTAAATTAGACTATATCATAGCTATGTATATATAGGAAAAAATATAATATGTGTAGGGTTTGGTACTATCCCTAGTTTCAGAACTAAGAAATGAAATATAATTCCTTGAAAGAAATAACTAAAAGATAAGAGAATTAAGTGATGCTAATAACAGAAGTATAATGATCAAAAGCACATTTGCATCCTATAATATAGTCTCCAAATACATAAATTTAAAAACTGACAGTATTATAGGGGGAAATGCATCAACAATATTTAAAGATTTTAACACCTATCTCTGAAAAACTGATGAGTTACATTTACAAAATTTTGGTAACACAATGCTTTACTGCAATCCAAGAGATATGGGAACTGTAAACCCCAAATGCAGAAGTAACCCATTCTTTTCAGAAACTCATGAAATACTTAAAAAATGCACTAGACCCCAATGAAAGCTTCAATATCCTACCTCCCCAACCTGTTATCTTTCATATCATGTTCTCTGAATATAAAAATCAATAATAAAAGAATAAGTATAGAAAGTTCTTATAGATGTGATATATAAATATATATTATATAACACATTAATAAATAAACTTTGGTCTAGTGGGGCAAATAATAAAAGAAACCACAAAATCGTTAGAAATAAACCTCACAGAAAATGCTAGTTGAGGCATAGCTAAAGTAATACTTGAAACGAAATGTACAGCCTTATACACAGTAGTCAGAATGAAAATAATGATCTAAGTATTAAACTCAAATCATTGGATAAAGAACTACAGAGCAAGTCTAAAAGCAAAAAAAAAAATAAGAAGAGCAGAAATACATGAAATAAAAATTAACAAAACTAAAACCTGATCATATTTAAAATATTTTATTTATTTATTCATGAGAGACACAGAAAGAGAGAGAGGCAGAGACATGGGCAGAGGAGAAGCAGGCTTCATGCAGGAAACCCAGTGTGGAACTCGATCCCAGGACTCGAGGGTCACAGCTTGAGCCAAAGGCAGATGCTCAACCATTGAGCCACCCAGGCTTCCCTAAAACCTGATTCTTCAAAAGAAGAAAAATAGACAAGCCTCTGCAACAATGATCAAGAAAAAATAAAAAAGAGGAAATAAGCAAAACACCTAATAAGACAGGGAAAACCTTTCAGATACATCAGAGTATCAGAATGATAAAATAATATTATAATTATCTATGTACTAACCAGCATACAACAGGTATAAGTAGAAATTGAAAGTGTGAATAGGCACTAACAGTGAATAAATGGAAATAATAATGAAATATCACTGTCCAATGAGCCCAACATGTAAACACTTTTACAGGTGCATTTATATAACTTTTAATGGCCAGATATTTAATATAAATAGTTTCAGAAATTAAAATATAGAAAATTTATCAATTCATTTTTGGGGGCCTCAAATGATTCCAAATAAAAAAAAGAATAAAACATAGGTCTTTATTGCTTATCAACATAGATATAACAATTTAAATAAAGTATTATTTAAACAACCAAATCATATATGAAACATACTGTAACTGGGGCACCGAGGTAGCTCAGTAGGTTAAGCATCCTTCTTCTGATTTTAGCTTGGGTCATGGTCTCAGGATTGTGAGATTGGGCCCCTCATCAGGCTCCATGCTCAGCAGGGAGTCTGCTTGAGATTATCTCTCTCCCTCTCTCCCTGCCCCTCTCCTCTTCAAATAAATAAATAAAATCTTTTAAAAATATACCATAACTATGGTTTTTCTCATCCATGCAAACAGTTCAAAATAAAAAAGCTACCACTTAATTTTACTACACTAAAAACACTACGCAGAAAAGTTACAAAATCATAGATGCAGAAAAATACATTTAATAAAGTTTAATACATATTTCATTAGTAAAGACTTAGAAACTAGATGAAAACTATATACTGAAAATCTATAGCAAGTCTCATAATGGAAAAAGTTGTATGGCTTCCATTAAGATTTGAAAAGTACAAGAATACTCACTATCACCACTATTGTTTAATAGAGTTTTGGTCTAAGTTGATGCTATAAGAAAATTTCAAAAGTCTAAGATGTGTAAGGTTTAGAAGTGAAGAGATAAAACTCTCCATATTTGCACATATTTATATATAAAAAGCCTAACAAAATAAACAAACTACTAGAATAAGAAAAGTTGCTGGATTATAAACTTTAAAAAATTAACAACATTCCTCTAAATCAACAATAATCAACTAGAAAATATAAAATAGTACCACTTATAATCACAAATACTTACATACCTGTATGTATCCATAAAAATATATCCATATCTCTGTGTGGACTGATATATGTGGATATGAATATATTTATTATTATAAATGACATAATTTTATATGTATGTATACATTTGTATATACATGTGTATATTATCTATAGAAGAAAAGTTAAATAAATGGAAAGATTTGATTTTCACAAATATTTGATGCCAGATTTTCTCCAAATAATCTATGGAATCCACACAAACTCCATCAAAATTCCTATGTGAGCATAAAGATCCATACATCAGTAGCTAAATCAATTTGTGAAGAAAAGAATAAAGAAAGAGTAAAGGTGTTAGGGGTGGGTGGGTAAAGAAGAGTTTACCATATGAGATATTAACAGATACCATGTCAAAGTAATAAAATCAATATGGTACTGTATGAAAACAAACAAAACTGTAGAATAAGAATAAAAGTGAAAATTGACCATGTAATATTAAAACTGGAGCTATGGTAAAGGTAGCACCACAAATCAACAGAGAAGGGACCTCTTATTTATATTGATGCTGGAAAAACTGCTTTATTATATGGAAAAAAATAACACTGAATAACTATCTCCCTTGCATCATACATAAAGATAGACTTGAGATGGTTTAAAGAACCATATGTAAAAGGTGAAGCTGTAAAGCTATTAGATAAAATTTAGGTGAATATTTTTATAAATTAGGAGCATAAAAACACTTTTAAAATGTGACTCTCCAATACATAAACCCTAAAGTAAGAAAATTATTAGATTTCAGTACAATAAAATTTAAGATTTAAGTTCATAAAAGATGCTTTGGAGAAATTTTAAAACGATGAGAGAGGAGGAGATAATTGTATCATGTAAACAAATATTACATTAATATTTATAATTTAGTGGTGCCTGGGTGCCTTCGCTAGTTTGGTGTCTGCCTTTGCTCAGGTCATGATCTTAGGGCCTTGGGATCAAGCCCCACATCTGGCTCCCCACTCAGTGGGGAGTCTGCTTCTTCCTCTCCCTCTACCCCTACCACCTGCTCATGCTCTCTTTTGGTCTATCTCAAATAAATAAATGAAATATTTAAAAACTTAATATTTATAATTTAGACAGCAATCAGCAAAATCACCAAGAAAAATATAAGAAATATAATACAAAATGGGCAAAGAAAGTCAATAAACATCTTGAATCAGAAGCCTAAATAGCTACTAAAAGTTTGAAGAGATACTTAAATATAATGAATTAGGAAATCGCATATTAAAACATCAGTGAGCTACCATTTTACACGTGTTGGAGTAGTCAACATCAGAAAGTAAGATAATTCCAAGTGTTAGTGAGGCTGTAAGGAGGTAGGAACTCCCATGTAGTGAAGGTGTGAGATAGCTCACAAGTACTAGTAGTACTTGGTGAGTTTATCTATGCCTATACCTTATGAACCAAAGCAAGATTTATAGCACAATACCTCCTTGTGTGAATATAAAAACACAAACTCACAAAAAATATTAGCATTTCACAGAGGATAATCCATATTTATCATTTTAATGTGGGTGACTATGATAAGAGGGAGTGAAAAATAGAATGAAAAAAGCAAAAATAAAACAAGAATGAAAACTTATCCTTGCCTATAAGGATAATGTGCTATGGACTGAGAATTGCAATTATCTTAACTCTGCTTCAAAGTTCCAATAAAATATGAAGAAGAGATAAAAATGCACATTTTGCTTAGTAGGAATGTTTATGATTGTTTTCTAGGCATGCAAAATGCTGAAATTGAATGCACACATGTGTACTACACCAAGTCTGAATTCTAGCTCTGCAGTTTACTAGTTTTAGAAAGTCCTTCATCTTTTGTATCTCCTGATAGCCTTGTAAAAAAAGTTGAGTATTTATTATTATGCCTATTTTTGTTTTTTAAAAAATGAAGCTAAGAAAAATCAAGTGACCTGTTTATGCCCTGTAGATAGTAAGTGGTGACACCAAGGTTTCTGACAGCTTTACACTCTGCTGTCCTGTAGCTTGAACCGTATGAAATGACTGCTAGGTAACCACTCTTTATCTATCAAAATGACCATTTCATATGGGTTACAATAAAATTTAATGATTCTTCTTGTGTCAACAATGAGAGGTTCACATAATTTAGTTGCAAAAAATAAGGCAGGAAAGATAAAGAGGGAAATGCTAAAAGATGAATATTCATATCCCTAAACATCAAAATTTTATAAAATTCAACAATACCTAATATAAAATTCTTAATACATGATATAAAAGAGCACTGAATTCTTAGATAATATAGGCTTTAAGTGGCTTTTTTAGAAAAAGGTACCTTAGTAAAGGACCAAGAAGGAATCCAAATAAAGAAAATTTTTGTACCTTAGAAGAACCATATATCCAGGGATCGCAGATAAAGAATAAATGAAACTGCCAATTGCTGACAAGATTAAAAAGTACTGGAGCATCATGGAACAGTCATATCCTTTGTCACACAGCCCAAGAACTGCAGATGAATTTCCTGAGGTTTGAATGCAGCTACAATTTTGGAACACCTATCAAAAAATAATATCCTATTTAAGAAAGTAAAACTTTGAACACACATCACAAATATTTTCTACATAGCCAACTGGATCAAGATGGAGACTATTTATTCCCTTTATTCTCATCTCTATTATGGTGCTTCTCAGGATTATAGCTTAAACAAAACATGGAAGTGTGGTTTTAGAAAAATGGTATTTCTTTCTAAAATATGGAGTAAATTTGCAATCACTCAGCTATCCTAACGTCATGTCTGTTAAAGACGCATAGTGTTTTGCTACAACATGAAGTATGAGAAACAAAATTTGTTTTCAAATATTCAGCTGAAATATTTAGCTTTATGAATAAAGCTTTGTTTCAAAAAGTATAGTTTATTTCAAAACTGGAGTAGAGTCAATCCTTTAAAAACTCCTATTTCCAGGTTTTCTTTTTTCTTTTTTTTTTTTTCAGGTTTTCATAAGAATCAAAAGTTATATTTTACTTTATTACCAACAAATTTTTAAATATTGTAAAATTTTCAGGAGAAAAAAGCAGCCTAATTCTATCCTCTCAAAAAGCTGTCAGAATGTGAAAAACACAGAAAGCACATGCATATATATATTTAGAAAAGGGGAAAAAAGAGAAAAAAAATGGCAAACCAATTAGCTGGGTAGCTGAGATCAAAACAACCAACTCCATCTCAATGATAAAAATATTTCAGTCCAGAATATTTTTAAAATGAGTTAAATAATAATATCAACTGCTATGGAATTAAAGATCAGTGGTTGGTGTCCAGTATACTCAAATAAAAATAATTAATTAAAGGAAAAGAACAGTGGTCAGACACTGTGCAGGTTTAAAATAAGATTTATGAAATAAAAGGTAAATCAAATGAACATACAGAAAGACTTTAATTTTACTTTTATGAAATGTGGACCCATTTCATGTTGGAAAGTTCCAATGCAATGCATAAAACCAAAGTTTTGTAAAAGAGACCGACAGAATGTGTTACCATGTTTATTCCTGTTCCAACGGATGTCTCACAACCAGCAAGACAAGCTGACATATATGACACACCATTGTTTCCACACACAGGGTCCCACATTTTAATTGGACAGTTGCAATCCTTGTTACAGTCCGCAAGGATGGTATTTTCCACATATAAATCTTGTTGTATTCTGAAATGTTTTAAAATAATGCATGGATATTGAAAGACTATTAGAACATTTCCTTATTATTTTTTCATCTTAATCCAAAATTATATTTATTCTGACCCCCAAAATAGAAGCAGAAATCTTCCCACCTTCAATGTCTGGCCTCAGAACTGTAGCTCTAGCATAAAAAACATGTGCTTTGGTGACCACATAGCAACTTTTCGATTTACTTCAGATAAGCAAGTGGCCAATAAACAGGCATTAACTAAGTGCCTAGCATATAGAAGAGGTTTTTCTAGGTATTATTAGAACACAAAAATGAAGATGACCTAATCCCTGTGGTTGATCCATATGGTAGTTAGTAATGAGAGATCTTGTGTTATGAAAGCAATCTTGAAGTTCAAAATCTGTAAGTTCAATTTGTTTTCTTTAATGTAAGTTCAATTTGTAATGTAGACAGTATATTTAGCTTCAGAAATCTAACTACTAGAGTAAAAAATACCTCCTTCTAGTATAATGTCCAGTAGTCATAAAATTGGCAACATATGGGCGTGTGGGTGGCTCAGTGATTGAGCATCTGCCTTTGGCTCAGGTTGTGATCCTGGTGTAGTGGGATCAAGTCCTACATTAGGCTTCCACCAGGGAGCTTGCTTCCCCCTCTGCCTGTCTCTACCTCTGTCTTTGTGTCTCTCATGAATAAATAAGTAAAATCTTTTTAAAAAAATGGCAGCATAAGTTGTTGTTGACCAGTCTCCCTCCCAAGGAGACCAAATAACAGCTATCCAGACTAGATACCATTGTTAAAATCCCAGCACTGGGGTGAGGCTAAAGCATCCCTCTGGACCATGGAGACCTAGAAGGATCACATTGGAAGAGTAAGAGGAATAGTTACACTGTAATCAAATTGCCCCTCCCCCAGGTCAGCACAATGGCACACAGAGAAGTCCCCCCTGGTCCTACTGTTTCTCCAAAGGGAAAAGAGAGCCCAAGGTAGACATTAAGTTTCCTCAGCATTGTGGGATATTTCCCAGAAGGCCTATTCAGGTGTCACCTCATGAGCATCACTGGGAAAATCTGTAGGCCTCCCTTATTAAGAATTAGATAAGGAAGAAGAAGGAAGACAGGGATTACAGCAACCAGCACTCAGATCTTGGTGGACTGTTTTCTCACTTGCAACCTTGTCCAAGTACAGACCCAACCTGTAGTTCTGCTCATTCTACAGAGCTGAATGGTGGCTCCTATTGACCAAGAATCTCAGTTGGCAATTCTGCTTGACTTGGGTTACCAGTCAACAGGGCATACTGGCATTGGAGCTTGTTCAACTCCCTTATCTGGGAAAGGAAGAAAATTCACAGCCCTGCCTAACTAGTGAGTATAGCCTCCAGTCTCACTGATTTGGAAAGCCTGGCCAGAGAATGTAGGCAGCCATAGAGTCTATCCTACAGCCCTGCTCCACTTGGGAGTCAAGCTAATAGCCCTGCCCTAAGCATAACCTCTGGCCCCACCTAACCAAGGAGGCTGAACAATAACCCTGGGCAGCCTCAGAGCCCAGACTACAGCATCACCCAGGCACAGAGCCCAGCCTTTGGCCCTACCCAATTGCTGAATACAGCCTGAAGCCTTATTTAGGCAGGGAACCTAGTCAGTGACTATGCCCAATAATGGAGCAGAGGTTGCAGCCTTACCTGATGAGAAAATTTGGACAGTGATCCTGCCCAAGCAGAGGATGCAGTTTCTAGCACCACCTAGCTCTGGGATATTAGAGGCCTCTCTCCTCCAGAGAGCGTGGCTGGCAACCTTGTTCAACAGTAAAGTCCAGTAACTCCCTTGTGAAGCTCGCCCTGTGGCCCCACCTAACTTCAAGGCACAGCTTGTCACCTTCCTGATCATAGAGCACAGCATGAGACCTTAGCTGATCAGGAACAATTGTGAGCCCAACCTATATCCCTGACCAGTGGCATCATCCTGACAGGGAATATAGTCTACAACCTACTAGTGGTCCCTTCTGACTGTGAAGCACAGCCAGAAGCCCTTCCCAATCAGAAAGCCCACCCAGTAGTCCCATTTGAATGTGCAACACAGCCAAGAATCCCAAATAGGTTGAATCCAAAAAGAAAGTATACCAAAACACATAATAATTAAACTGACAAAAGTAAAAGATGAAGAGAAAATTTTGAAATCAACAAGACAAAAATGATTTGTCACTTTAAGGGTATTTGCATAAGACTATAAGCAGATTTCTCAACAAAAACTTTGCAGGTCAGGAGAGAGTGGGATAATATATTCAACATATAGGAAGAAAAAAACCCCTCAATCAAGAATACTATACCTGGCAAAGCTGTCCTTCAGAAATGAAAGAAACAAAGATTTCCCCAAACAAACAAAAACTGAGGAAGTACATCATTACTAAACCTGAATTACAAGAAATGCTAGAGGAAATTCTTGAAGCTGAAATAAAAGGATGGTAATTAACATCACAAAAACGTGTGAATGTATAAAGCTCTAGTTTAAAGTTGAAAAACAAATGTATTATAAATAACCATAATTACAGTAACATATTGAATACACAGTATAAACAAATGTAAATTTTAACATTAATCTAAGATACAGGGGAGGAGAAGTACAAATATAATTTCCATATGCTATCAAAGTCAAGATGGTAACATAAAATAGGATGCTATAAATATATTTTAATGTATGCCTCATACAAAAGAAAGAGCTATAGTAGTATACGAAATATTGTGCTAAATTTGTCAAAGTATACACCAGAGAAAGTTGTCAAATCACAAATGAAATGCATTCATCAAGAAGATACAACAGTTGTAAATATTTATGCACCCAAAATTAAAGTACCTAAATATGTAAAACAAATAACTAAAAGGAGAAATAAACAGCAATACAATAATAAAGACTTTAATACTCCACTATTAACAATGGATAGATAATCTAGACAGAGAATTAATAAGGAAATAGCAGACTTGAACGAGACTGTAGACCAACCTAAAAGACATATACAAATGCAACATATTCCATCCAATAGCAGCAGAATATACATTCCTTTTAAAAGCACAGAAAACATTTCTAGGATATATCATGTGTTAAGCCACAAAACCATTCTCAAGAAATTCAGGAAGATAGGAATTACATTAAGTATTTTTTCTGACCACAGTGATATGAAAATAGAAATCAATTAACAGGAAAAAATTTGGAAAGTTCACAAATATATGGAATTTAAACAACACACTCCTAAATGACCACTGGATCATAGAAGAAATCAAAAGGGAAAAAAAAAATATTTTGACACAAACAAAAATGTAACCACAGCATATCAAAATTTATAAGATGCAACAAAAGAATTTCTAGGAAGAAAGTTTATAGCAATGAAAACATACATTAAGAAAAAAAAATCTCAAGTAAAAACCTAACTTTACACATCAAGGAATAGAAAAACAAAAAGAGAGACAATCTAAATAAATAAAATTATAATTTAAAGAGAAAATATTACAACCAACACCACATAATGTGAAGGATCATAAGACAAAACTATAAATTATACACCAATAAATTGGACAACTTAGAAAAAGTGGATAAATTTCTAAAAACATGAAGAAATAGAAAATCTGAACAGATCAATTACTGGTAAGGAGAGCATCAAAATCACAAATGTCCCAACTAAGAACAGCCCAGCATCAGATGGTTTCCTTAGTAAATTCTATCAAACATTTAAAGAAGAATTAACACTAATCCTTCTAAAGTCTTCCAAAAAATTGAAGGGGGAAACGTCCCCAAACTCATTTGTGAAGCCAGAATTATACATCAGTATAATCTGACCAAAGTCGGATGTGAAAACTACAAGAAAAGAAAACCACAGGACAAATCCCTGATGGATATAGACACAAAAATTATCAACAAAATACTGGCAAATGGGATGCTTGGGTAGCTCAGCCAAAGAGCACCTGCCTTCAGCTCAGGGCATGATCCCGGTCTGGGGATCAAGTCCCGCACTGGGCTCCCTGCTAAAAGCCTGCTTCTCCCTCTGCCTATGTCTCTGCCTCTTTCTCTGTGTCTTTCGTGAATAAATAAATAAAATCTTCCGAAAAAAGAAATACTGGTGAAATGAATTCAACAGCACATCAAAAAAATCACATGTCAAGATCAAGTGGGATTTATTCCAGGGACACAAGGACATTTCTAGATATACAAACCAATCCATGTGATACAGCACATTAACAAATTGAAGGATAAAAATCATATGATCATCTCAATCAATGCAAAAAGGCATTTGACAAAATTCAACATCTATTCATGATAAAAAAGAAACTCTCAACAAATTAGATACAGAAAAAATGTAACAACATATAAAAAGGACATTTACGACAAGCCCACAGCTAACATCATTCTCAATGCTGAGAAACTTTCCTCTAAGATCAGGAACAGCATAAGAATATCTACTCTATCCACTTTTATTCAAGAAGTCCTAGCCAGAGCTATTAGGCAAGACAAAAAAATAAAAGGCATTTGAAGCAGAAATGAAGAAGTGAAATTACCTCTATTTTTAGGTGACATAAATATGTATAGAAAACCCTAAAGACTCCACAAAAAATGGTTAGAATTATAATCCAGTAAAGTTGCAGGATAGAAAATCAGTATACAAAAATCAATTCTGTTTCTACACACTAACAACAAACTATTAGAAGAGAAATTTTTGATAATTGCATCAAAAGAATAAAAATAAATAAATTTAGCCAAGGATGTGCAAATATATACACTGAAAACTGTAAGATATTGGTGAAAGAAATCGAAGAGGTCACAAATAAATAGAAAGATATTGCATGCTCAAGGATTGGAAGAATTAATATTGCTAAAATTTCCTTGGTACCCAAGGCAATCTACAGATTTATTGAATTTGCTAAACAGATTCCAATGGCATTTTTCATAGACGTAGAAAAACAAGTCTAAAATGTGCATGGAACCACAAAAAAATAGCAAAGCAATCTTAAGAGCAAAGCAGGAGGTATCACTCTTCCTGATTTCAAACTATTTTACAAAACAATAGTAATCAAAACAGTATAGTATTAGCATAAAAAAGAGTCACCAAGATTATGGAAGAGAATAGAGAACCCAGATAAACCATGTATGTATGGTGAATTAATTTACAATAAACCAGCTAAGAATTTACTGTGGGGAAAGGATATCTTTTCGTAAATGGTGTTGGGAAATTGGACAGCCACATGCAAAAGAATGAAACTAGACTCCTATCTTACATCTTACACAAAAAAATAAAGTCAGATGGATTAAAGACTTAAATTTAAGACCTGAAACCACAGGATCCCTGGGTGGCTCAGCGGTTTAGCGCCTGCCTTTGGTCCAAGGCGTGATTCTGTAGTCGTGAGATTGAGTCCCACATCAGGTTCCCGGCGTGGAGCCTGCTTCTCCCTCTGCCTGTGTCTCTGCCTCTCTATGTCTATCATAAATAAATAAATAAATCTTAAAAAAAAAAAGACCTGAAACCACAAAATTCCTAGAAGAAAATATAGCGGGTGAGTTCCTTATTAGTCTTGGCAAGGATTTTTTGGATTGGACACCAAAAATCACAAATAACAAAAGCAAACATAAACAAATGGAACTACATGAACTAAAAAGCTTCTGGACAGCAATGGAAATCATGAACAAAATGAAAATACACCCTATGGGATGGGAGCAAATATCTACAAATCATATATATGATAAGGAATTAATACCCAAAATAAATAAAAAATGAATAAAACTCAATAACAAAAAAGCAAACAATCTGATTTTTAAATGGGCAGAGGATAATTTTTCAGCCTTTTGGCTAAGATCAAGTGTTAAAATGGGCAGAGGAACTAAATAGATAATTTTCCAAAGAAGACATACAAATGGCCAATAAGTAAATTAAAAGTTTCTCAATTTCACCGATCAGAGAAATAAAAATCAAAGCCACAATGAGATATCACCTCACATCTGTTAGGATGTGTATTATCAAGTCAAGAGAAAATGTTACTATGCATAATCTTTCTATAAATTCAGATAACCCTCAAATACAAATCTAAAACTATTTAATGATAGAGACCTAACTAGACAAATGAAATGTATGAATTTACATGTGAATTAACATATTGTATGCTAGGATTCAGTTATGCTGGGCTTAGGCCCATTGTGGAAACATATAAAGATGATTGAGACTATATAGTTAATTAATTTCACCCATTTATGAGAGTCCAAAATATATGGATAACATATCCCGATACAACCTAAAACTATCAGTAGTTTCTTTGATGTCCATTTTAATATCCACTAGGATATTACAAAGACAAATACACACACACACACACACACACACACGTGCAGTCATAAACTCACTAACCCTATGATATGTTACGAATCTCTTTAATAAGCCTAGAGCCGGTAGGGATAGGCTTATAACTGACAGATGGAGGAAAGATAAAGAAAGACCATGGATTGTTGTTATTAATTCCAATTAGCAAATGATCTGGTCATGGGTAACCTTTGAATAAGATATGTTATTAACTGTTCTAAATGTATGACATTCATTAGGAAACAACCTACCCTTTATAAGTGGTGGTTATGCCAGCAACTGAAGTATTATCACAGATCATGAGAAAACACAAAAAATGGAGAAGATATTCAATTAAAGATAACCAGCATCCTATGTGGGCAGCTTGTTTGACAGTAATCTTGAACTTCTTCATAATTAAACCACCAGCTATATATCCAATGCATATTGGAGGTAAGTTATAAATACCTAGAAATATAAATGAAATGTTGTTTACAAAGTGGTTTAGCAAAAGAACAAATATGATCTTAACTTTATTTAATATGTCTTACATAAGAAATCATTTAGGTCTAACGCACAGTGAAGAAAGGTGAATTTTATCTCTGCTGAGTTATATATTACTACAGAGAGATTTTTAAATGCCTCTCAATGTCAAGTATATTTTGAAGACTGTTATCACTATCCTTCATTTAATTAGTTGTAGTAGGTCGTAAATTTCTTGTATGCAGAGATTTGTGATATGTATCTTTTTCTAATTGTTCAGGTAGGAGTGACAAGCCAAAGTTGACCAGTAGTTTATGATTAATATGATTTTGCAGTTGTTTATACCCACTCTAGTTATTAAGAATTCTGAAATGAGTATCAGGTATCTGAACTTTCAACAAGCACTCTAGGTGATGTGGTTGCAGACAGTCTGGGATATTCACTTTTCAAAGCCGTAAAAAGATCTCAGTAGAAACCCAAGGAGGAAGAGCACCTCTGTAGTCAATGTGTTCACAGGAAAATCAGAATGCTTGGGCTGCAAAGACACCTCAAACCACCAGGGGGCCCAAGGAACTTAGGAGAGACACTGAATTCATAAACTGGAGTTAAATGAGTAAAACTCAGACTCCTACTAATGAGTTATCCTTGTTTCCCTTTTTACATTAACGGGTTGCCTATCTGAAAATTATCTCTAATTTTTACATTCCTCAAGATTTCCACAAATATTTTGAGTAGAGAGAGAGCAGAAGAGAAAAAAAAGCCAGGATTTCCTGGCCTCTTTCCTTCCCTACCCTTTGCTGATTTCCCTGGAGAATGGAAGGCGGAAATGTACCAGAGACAGAAACATCTCCACATATTTCAATTTAAGAACTTCCTAGACCCATCATCACACTGTTCACTATTTCATGGTTAAAAAAAAGTGGACTACTATATAGAGAAGAATAAACATACCAATTAGAAAGATTGCCTCTGAAGCTGATTTTCCATATTGCTGTTCCAGATACTTAGGCATGAAGGTGAACATATTAACAAATGCATTAAACTGTACAATGCTTATTAGTATGAAAAGCATGTAAATTGGGTTGCATAAAAGACTTTTCATGAACGGTAAAAAATCTGAAATGAAAAAGTGTGTGTTAAACTAGCTTGGTTTTGCATTTTAAGATCAACTTTTTCTAAAACATCAACCTCCTCTGCAAATTATATTTTTTCTGTTTATCCTACACATACTGGTTTTTGCTTTGCTTTGCTGTGTTACCTCTTGAAAGCTAAAGTTATACCGTTTTTGTACCTTCTGCAAGCCAGTAATGCAGCTGACTGGGTAGGGAGCAGAGCACAATAGTCTTACCATCACTAAGTTGTTATTGTGTTTTAAGGAAAAATTATAATATGACCAAAATATTGTCTGTCTATTCACACCAGTTCCTTTTTTTCCTTCTCTTTTTCCTTCCATTAACATCCTCTCTTCTCTAGAGATCAAATAGAATGAAAGATGCTTGTTCTGTTTTTTAAAGTTTAGAAGGAGATCTACTTGATAAAGTTCACACTCAAATATTGATATTATCATTCTTGACTATTTAAAATGAAGATATATGTGGGAATTCATGGTATATAACTTTCTCAAGTACTGGGTATATTTTACTTCTTTAGAACAATAGTTTAGGTCCTGTCAATGGTTCACACTAGATACACAATGAAACCCCAGGTTCTACTCTCTGAGATCTTGATTTTTTTGGTACATACTAAAGGCTACATAAATTATATAATGCAAACTTTCCTCTGTTGATGTGGACTGACACAGCTCAGAGCCAAATTTGTGTCCCATCTCTTGCAAATGTTCCAGGTCACCCTGCTGCCGTTTTGGGGTCAAAGTCTCATTTATAATTACTTTTCATTTTTCCTATCTTCACATTTTGTGTCTTGATTTCCTTACTTATTTGTACTTTTTGCTCAATAAACTGCCTAAAATCCAAAGAATCATAAATGAACAAATTGAGAGAGAAAGAAGCATAGCTTAATGCAAGGAAACCTATTTTAGCTATAAAATTCATATTTACAAATAAAGTACATGGCAGGAAGAAAGTTGTTTAGACCACTTTGGATCTTTTCAGGTTGTCCATGTTTGTTGACATCTCTGTTCTAGTAGATGAGTCTCAGTAATTCAAATCTCTTTTCTGTATGTCTCATACTAAGCTCTGCTCTTTCCTAGTCTTGAAAATTGATCTTGCAGAACACAAACAATATTATATGTTAAAATCTTCTATAAGTCCATATCAATCTTTCAAAAAGAATTGTTACTATAATCACAACTACTGAGAATTTTAAAGGTTCTGAATTAGCTTCTAATGATCTGAGAATTATTATATTTAATAGTAGTTTAAGTGAACGTGTACACATCCACTTCAACCACTATAAAAATTCTGTGCAAACTGGTATTATAATTTATGAACAATGGTAGAAGTATCAATATCAACAATAATAACAGCAATACCAATAGCAGTACTAATAGTTAATATGTGCCGGAACTCCTTTTATCCTCACAAAACAACTCTATAACAATTACTACTATTATTTCCTCATTTTACAGATAAGGAGACTGAAACCCTCTTCACCTAGTAAATGAATACTCTTTAAGAATTCCAAGGACCAGGCCATACCTCATATTAATTAAATCAGACCTCCTGCGAATACTACAGAGTTTCTGGGCATTGGTAATTTTTTAAATTTCCCAGGAACTCCAATATATGGCCAAGTTTGAGAATCAGTGTTCTTGAACATTAAATAGACTCTCTTAGCTTAGTACAGAAACACTTTCTGTAAATTATTCTTTTAGCTTTTACTGAAGGTGTATCCAAAAGAAAAAAAAAACAGCCTTGTTCTAGAAAATATTCACTAGCACTTGCTGGGAAACTACTGTGTGATTCAATATTGCCTGCATTATACATCATATGATGAATTTTTCTTTTTTTCACAATGTGTTACTTGGAGAACATTTTCTCTTTAAGAATTATTATTCTTAAAAAAAGAATTATTATTCTTAAAAAAGAATTATTATTCTTAAAAAAAGAATTATTATTCTTCTCTCTATCAAATATAGAGATTTATGTGACCTATCATGTTTTCTTTTTCTGCCTTAACTTCCAGGAAGCTCACAGTTAAGCTAACATTTTTTTTTGTTTGTTTCAGAACTATCCATTTATTTGAAATAGTGTATATTTTTCCTTCTTTTGTTCTTGGTTTGGGTTTTTTAAAATTAGATTTATGTTCTCTATAAAACAGATTTTTTTTTAAGGCAAAGGGGAATTTATTTATTTAGTGTCTGAATTGACATAAAACTTTATATACACATTGATCACAGATAATTTGGCTTCCAAATTATATCACTTCTTTTCTTTTTCTTTTTTTGATAGGCATTGCATTAAATATTTATTTATTTATTTATTTATTTATTTATTTATTTATTTATTTAGTTTCTTGTTTATGTTTGGGTTTATTTTTTTAAAATTTTTACTGGATTTCAATTTGCCAACATATAGCATAACACCCAGTGCTCATCCCGTCAAGTGCCCCCCTCGGTGCCCATCACCCAGTCACCTCAACCCCCTGCCCACCTCCCCTTCCACTACCCCTTGTTCATTTCCCAGAGTTGGGTGTCTCTCATGTTTTGTCACCCTCACTAATATTTTCACTCATTTTCTCTCCTTTCCCTTTATTCCCTTTCACTAATTTTTATATTCCCCAAATGAATGAGACCATATAATGTTTGTCCTTCTCCGATTGACTTATTTCACTCAGCATAATACCCTCCAGTTCCATCCATGTCAAAGCAAATGGTGGGTATTTGTCGTTTCTAATGGCTGAGTAATATTCCATTGTATACATAGACCACATCTTCTTTATCCATTCATCTTTCGATGGACACAGAGGCTCCTTCCACAGTTTGGCTATTGTATCACTTATTTCAATAGTAGCACAGGAAGACTTGGGCTAGGCACTATGGACTACTGACATTATTGACTACTGACTGTCTTAATGCACCCTAGCATGATATAGTGTTAACTAAAATATAGACATATCTATAAAAAACAAAAGGCAAATTATATAGCATTTAGAATTCTTATATTTGCCTTTAGTGATTCCATCCTTTTCCTTCTTGACCGCTTCTCTTTGTTTCTCTTCTTTGTCATTTTTAATGATGTCTGCATTATTCTTTAGTCCTTCCTTTGGAAGCGTTTTGGGCAAAAAGAAAAAAGGAATGGCAGTGAGCACATTCACTCCTGCACAAATCAAAAAGCCAAACCACCATGCACCAACCCAACGAGTATCAGTGGGAGTTATGGTCAGATCATCTGTAAAGAAATATACACATTTTTATTAGCTTGCCACTATTTCCTGCATTAACTATAGAAAATTATTAATATTACAGTTCTCAGGTTTTATCCAAGTACCAAATTTATATACAATTTAGACATTCATAAAATTTGCCTGACAATATGTGATATTACAATATCGCCTACCAATAAATTATTTTGGTTATCCATCCTATCTTGTAATGAATTTATAAATAGATATTTATTGGGCAGCCAGGGGGCTCAGAGGTTTAGTGCCTCTTTCAGCCCAGGGTGTGATCCTGGAGACCCGGAATCGAGTCCCACGTCAGGCTCCCTGCATGGAGCCTGCTTCTCCCTCTGCCTGTGTCTCTCATGAATAAATAAAATCTTAAGAAAAAAAGGAAAAAGAAAGAGCACTGAATTTTGAGTCAAAAGATCAGCATTTTAACTTGTTTTCCTGCTCACTGGTGTGAAATATTTGAAAAATTATCTAAACTTCTTTACTTCAGTTTGTACACCTGAAAACTGGAATTAGCCTATCCACTGAAGGGCAAAAAGGCAAGAACTAATTGTGGTAACATAAATGAAAGTACTTTGTGTATTCTAGACACTGTAAATAAATTTTATTGAATTACCTGTGTTCACAGATCCAGTATCAACATAAACATTTGCACAGAATGACGCTAACAGAAGTCCAATCAAAGGACCAATGATAGCTCCTGTTTCTACAAACCCTAAAAATAAATGAAGATATAAAGTTATAGTATAGTTATATACCCACATAAAGTGTCCTAATTCCAGAAGAGTCTGAAGACTGCATTGTTTTTGCCTCAGATCTCATTGCCTTAAATTTTCAATTTGTAAGAAAATTAAGCTGACATACATATAAGTAGCAAGTTTGTTTCTGTTAACGTGGAAAAAGAACCTCAAAATATAAAACCAGTTTCTCTGGGCCTTCAAATTCTCTTGTATGATGAATCAGAGGTAAAATCTGCTGTAGCAGCATAGGCAGGGATCATGCTGTTGACAAAACTACAACACAGAGCAAGATTCTTTTGCTGTTTTCCATAGGCACATTTTTGGAGGAGTTCTAAAGCAACACTAGGTTATGATAAATTTCCCATGGCACATTCCTCAGAAAGCCTTCACTCCCACATCTCTGACTCAAAACCTCCTCTGGCTTAGTCCTCACTGTTACTGATACTTGTCTTCTTTCATTATGATTTCCTTTCTTATCCTCCACATTCTTGTCTTCCATCCTCATCAATCCCCTCTGCCCTCACAGCTTCTTACTCATCTGTAATTTCATTATCAGTGAGCTCATGGCTTATCTACAACTGTGAATTGGAAGTGAGCTGTCCCCGCTGCTGAAAACCCAGACATGAGCTCTTTCAGCTTGTTCCTCCTTACTTCAAAATATGTATTCTACAGTTTCATAGGCTAGCCACCACCCATACACACACCTGACTTCTTGACCTCAACCCTTTCTATCTTCTCTGAGATCTTACTAACTTGCCTTTTCTTGTGCTTGTTCAGTCTCCCCTAATCACTGATCACAATATCTCTCATCTACCCCTGCTTTCTTTCCTTTCCCTCCACTCTGCATTTACACCCTCACTACTTCCTGAATCTACTCAAATCTACCCAATTCTTCTCAAACCATTTGCAAGTAACACCAGTATTCTTTTTGCCACTTAATTGGTGTCCTTTTCCAGCCTCCATTCTCCTAACTCTATGTTTTTTGAAATTGCGGGCTAGCTCTTCTTTTGACATTTTCTTCTAATACTTTCACAAAATTATGCATTTATTGTTTAAGTTTCCCCTTGTGACTACTCCTTTGACTTTTCTTCTTCCAATTCTACTCCATAACTAAAAGTATTCCCTAGTATTTTAACCTAAGATCTCTCACTATATACATAGCTTCCCCTCGCAAACTCCTTTCACCCTTTAAATTTCTTTTTTTTTCGCTATATGTGATTCTCAAAATTCACTTCTAGGTTTTATGTTCTCTCCTAAACTTCAAAGCCATACATGGAACTATTTTCTTTCATTGTATAGATTATTGATTTATAGTTATTTAATTATATACACATTTACAATTTTTTATTTCATTTTTTAAGTCTAATTCTTTTCAAATTTAATTACAAACAAGTATTTATCAAATTTGGTTCATTTATAATTATGTAGCTATTTATATACTAAACCTTACATGGGCTGTCTAATTTCTCTTGGTATGTAAAGAGATTAACATTGTTATTTCCATATTTTATATACCTTAGTATATATTGAATAAAGAAATACAGATTATAACAAGATGTTCACTGACGTATTTCAGGCAAGCATTTGTATTCTTTCGAGATAAATATGTGAAAGGATTTGAAAGGACCAAAAAGGAAAACACCAAAAAGGCTTATTGCGAAGTCTGAGTCATCAAAAGTGCCAAAGGTTACATGGGGTAAGAATCTCTAAACATTTGATCTATCATGATTATGTGTAACTGTATTCAGATCTTCTTTCACTCTCTTTGACATTTCTGGTTCTTAAAAGATATATCTACATTAATAGCAAAATGTCCTGAACTAAAAGTTATATGCTTATAAATAACAAAAGATGGAACAAGTAAAGAATATAAATAAGTTATTCATAATAAATTAAGAATGCTTAGGAGATTGGAAGATAACATAAGAAGGTGAATCTGAAGTTAGTTATTGTGGGATGTGACAATGATGGATTTTAGAAAAGGAAATTTCAAAAAACATAAAGTACAAACCAGATACTAGCGAAGAATCTGGAAAAGCTTGACTATCATGGAGAGATTGTGAAGAAACTATATAGATTGAGTAATAAGTGGAGAGACCAGATTTAGTAAAGAAAGAGCTAGTATATTTTATTGATATGGTAGAGAGGACATGATTAATACAATGTTTGAGAAAAATTATACTGCAAGAATGTTTATAAGAAATTGAAAGAAAATGCTAGTAATATTATGACCAATGAAGATGTCATAATAATCTACAGATGAAGTAATAAAGATATGAACAAAAATAGAAGTAACGAGAATGATGAGAAAGATTTTGAATATAAGGGACAGTTTTTTTAAATTAATTTTTATTGGTGTTCAATTTACCAACATACAAAAAAACACCCAGTGCTCATCCCGTCAAGTGTCCACCTCAGTGCCCGTCACCCATTCCCCTCCAACACCCGCCCTCCTCCCCTTCCACCACCCCTAGTTCGTTTCCCAGAGTTAGGAGTCTTTATGTTCTGTCTCCCTTCCTGATATTTCCCAACAGTTCTTTTCCCTTCCTTTATATTCTATAAGGGACAGTTTAAAGAAAACATTGGAAATCATTTAATAGACTTGACATAGAGTGGTGCCAAAGAAATGGATGACTCATGAGAACTCTGGAGGTGCTATATTGGTGGTATCTTTAATAGCAAAATGCAGAGTTAACAAAGTGGCTTATTTGGATTTAGCTCAATTCAGTAAACTTTTATTGATGGCCATCTGTGCCAAGGTACTCTGCTCATCATTCTAGAAAACATGGAGTCCAAATAATTGATATCCATCCTTAGGGAACTTTCTTTCCTGAAAAGAGGCTAAAGCATATTTTCAAACTCACCAATATATAAAGGAGAGTTTTCAGATTTGGCAAAATCTTCTATGTAGGAAATCCCCAAAGGCATGATGGGAGTTTCACCAATTCCACGTATAATATTTCCTACTAGTACATATATCCACATTAATGATTTAACTTCTTTCACACACTCTGTATTAAAAGAAAAAAAGATATTGTATTAGTGGTTTGGTAGTAAAGTATCAGTAATACTTAATTCTAGATTTTTTTGTACACATTTCACAGTTCTTATGTGGCATGGTGTGTGTCAATGATTTGTACTACTATGTTAGCAATAAATCATTGAGACATCTCATTTGTATTTTCTGACAGAGTACTTAGATATGGCCAAATATAAGTGGTATGCTGGAGCTATTTATATACTGGGTTGGGATAGATGTGCAGTATACACATCTCTTTTCAATTTAGTGCTTAATGGCAACACATTGGTAGTTTGACGGCAGTATTTATACTACAGAAATTGACAAACACTAAAACCAGAACTTTTTCCCTCCAGAGAGATAGTTTACCAGCAACTACTGGACCCAGCTATCTGCTATGAGAGGTATCCCACTTTTATACTTATTTAGGGAGGAGAAAAAAAACAAACAAACATAAATATCTCTTCTTAGAATTGATAATGTAATATTAAAATAAGAATCTCACTGAAGATGTTTGAATTCTCTATAGCTCTAATCACTTTATAGAAAATAAAAATATTTAACTGGGTAGTAACCATATTTTCTCCATAGAACATACTGTATACTATAACCACCAAATAATTTTTAACAGAGAAATCCACCCCAATCCTTGGAGCAGCACTCTTAGTAGAATAAAAAAGACTAGGCCAAAGGAAATTGACAGGGTGAAAAATAGGCTGACGTCTGAAAACAGCCAATTCTGTTCTAAGCCTAAATAGCTATCAATCCAGGAAGACACTCTGGAGTTATGCTTTCAGGAAAGTGAGTGACAACTTATTTTCATCTCCATAATCTTGCCAGGTACCCACAAATATGAGGTTCCTGAGCACAACTGGGCCTAGAATATCTTATGAGGTCTGTCTCTCAGTCATTCCCATCTAGAAAATCATAATGTCCATTTCTGGGTATTCATTTTTTTTTCTATGGTGAGCACAGTGATTTGTGTCAAGAGATCATAGGCAATTTCTAGGCCTATTCCAGAACAAACTTTAAAATGTCAAGAGATCAAAGAATTAATATACTATCCAGGAGAATCACTAGACTGGGAAAGTCTTGATTTATCTACTACAATGCAGATTAAACAGAAAATAGAAAATAAAACCTTTAGTCAGTCTTTGGAAAAAGTCAGCTCAAGAAGAAAATATAGGCCACCATTGATGTTACTGGGTTTTTTTGTTTGTTTGTTTGTTTCCCCAGGAAGTTGCTTTGGCTTAAAGTTTCTGAGACAGCTCTTCTTACACTCCTTGAAACTGATGATTTCCTCTGATTCAATGCCAGCAGTGAAATTCCTAGCCTTGGGGACTGGTGTAACTCCCACTGATACGAATTCAGCATAAAAATGTCCCCCTCAGAGGAAGAGAAGTTCTGGCCTTAGGTAAATCAATGGGTCACTTCCAGACTAAACATCACTAGAAGATTATATAGGTCCCTTAAGCATATGAAGGACCAAAAGCTGTCATGTTGGTGCCGGGACTGCAGGAAGCCAAAAGAGGCACTACTATTGTGTCAGACTATAAATTAGTGTCTCTGGTAAAGAGGAAGAAATAAGGCAGAAAGACCAGTTCCTAGTTCAGCAGAAAGAGAATAGAGTAAACCAGAGTTACAGCATACTTTCCTGCTTTCTCTGCTATAGAAGATCAGTGTTATAACACAAATATTTTGGTTTCTATTTATATCTTATTTACAAATCATCAGCATAAATCTATCTTTCTAAGATGTTTTCCTCTGTGGAATTAACTCTAAGTGGTTCTTGGATGGATGTCTTTGACTTATTTTTAAACAACCATTTCAAAGAATAGATAAGGCAATCTTATTAAGTATATTCAAATATAAGAGGAATAACACTTAAATTATAAGCCATTTCTATTTCCCTCCATGATCTCCTCCAAAATCTCTGGAAAAAAATTTTTTTGTGTTCATTTACCTTATACACTTAACCAAACTTAATAACATTCAAAGCCCCAAGCAAAAAGTGTTCATTTACAAAGTCACTGAACAGAAAGCAATACAATGAAGTAGACAACCTGATGGATCTTCTGTTGGTCTGAATGTCTGGGTTCCATTTTCCATACACAAGAAACTGTTTGAGGACAAATTGCCTGAAACTGAAACTGTAGATTCATATTCATATCTGTATGAACACAGGGAAAACATGGTGATGTTAAGGAGCCAGTGAAGACAACGTGAGCATTGTGTAGATTATTAACTCCTACTTCAATTAAGATCTAACTTCCGAATCCAGGAAAGGACATTTCTTTTCATCTTGACACCTAATCATCATAAATTAGTATCATCAAAAAGAACTTGCCACTCACTGTCAGTGTACAATTCCTTAATAGCTAGTTTTCAATTATCTGTATGTGGATGATCTACCTTTTAAATCATCTGACATCAAACTTCAGTGTTTTTTAGGTGATCATTTCCTGGAAATAATTACTGTGGAATAAGGAACAAAACTCAAGAAAAATAATAGATTCAACAAAACATAATTAAATATTTTTTTGGGGGAAAAAAACAACACAACAAGTCTCCCACTTTCCAAGAATTAGGTGATCATTTCCTGGAAATAATTACTGTGGAATAAGGAACAAAACACAAGAACAATAATAGATTCAACAAAACATAATTAAATATTTTTTTGGGGGAAAAAAACAACACAACAAGTCTCCAGTCTCCCACTTTCCAAGAATCCAAACAATAATTCCTTCACATGTTCATTAACTCCCTCAGAGAAACAAAACATGTACCCATCATAATGAAAGACCTTAGGAGAATATCAAACATTATGACAGCACAATGTAAAGACTTTTTCTTTTCTCATGAAGACAAAAGTGTTAATAAACTGTGACCATTTATCATAGGCAAATTACCACAAGCTCCACATGCCCTTTCTCAGAAAGAATATTATATGCTGCAACAATGGATGAAAATATGTCCAACTGTCTTTGAGGAATTACATTGGGTTGGTTTCTATATTTTTATTATGCAAGAGAAAGTGAAAAAAAAACTTGCCCTTTTGAGTTTCAAATGAGCTAAAGAGTGTTATGCTTGGATATCACCAGTCCTAATTACTATGTTATAGGACATAATAAAAATGATTAAAATACATTCCCCCTTGAATAACTTCTCAGTCATATCCATAGAATTTGACTGTGAACCGTGGATATAGGCTTCTGTCTCCACACCCATGATCCCATGAGATATGGAAGCTTCAGAAAGAAAAAAAAAAAGAATAATACCTTTGGCAGAGTGTAGAAAGAAATGACAATAATAGCTGAATGTTACTTGACATTGTCTTGAATAGGATAGAATAGGATAAGATAGGATAGGGAAAGAAAGGAGAAGAAAAACAGTAGAAGTTCCTTGCCTTGAAACCTCTTATCCTTTCAGAAATATCTGAGAATTAAAATATCTTTTTCATTTAAATCACCTACTAAAAACCCAATAACTCAGTCCATGTCCATTGATTCCCCCACATCAGCAAGATGGTAGTAAATGGATTTTAAAATAAGAAAGGAAAGGCATAATGCCATGTGGGTAAAGAAAAGGGAAGATTTGCCAAGAAGAGAGAGTTTAATAGGATTTTGAAAGTGAAAATCAGAGTGATCACTGAATTCATAGATATAAAAAACACAATCCTGATTAAGTGCCTGTAGGGGAGCAACTAAACACATGCCATACATAGCTGAAAGACTTCAGGCAAGAAACAAGATACTTCTAAACTGAGAATATGCATGGTCCCAGAAGAGGACTTATTTAAAGCATATGTAAGGAGCAGTTAAGTCCTTATAGATATCCTCTGCCATTGCAATTGAATATGGCCTTTGGCTCAGGGAACTAAATAGACACTGAGGCATATTAAAAATTGCAGATATTATTAGGTTAAAAGAAATATACATGCCGAAAAGTGCAATTCCCACTCCCACATGCTGGTAGCCAAGTTTCCACCTCCCAAGAAACACATTAGAGAATCCCTGCCTTATATAACTCAGTTTATGGGCAGTTATGAATCACCTAAAAATAGCCAGTTCCTGTACAATCACCCTACAAAGAAGTCCTCCATTTAATTAAGCCTTATACACATACAAAAAAATTCAAGTTAGCTTATTGTTGTTATTCCTCTCTCTTAAATATGAATAGATAGCAAAAACCCACCAGATATATGGAGAAAGCCTGTAACAGTAAAGACAAAGACAAAAAACAAATGAAAACTGTGTACTCAGAGGAAAAAGAGACAATGAAGATAGATGAAGAAAATTTAGATAGAAAAAAGACATTGAATTTTTGAAAGATGAACAAAATGTTTCTTAAAAAGATATATTCAAAGAACAAAAGAGTTTTTGAAAATTAAAAATGTGATAGCAAAGTAGGAAGTTCATTCAGAGCTTTGGAAGATAAAGATGTCTCCCAAAGAGTAACAAGAAGACAAGGATATAGAACATTGGAGGAAAAAGATGAGAAATATATAGCCTTAATCCAGGATGTACAGAATTCAATGAATAGAGATTCTAGAAAGAGAAAAAAGGAGGGGGTGTATCATCAAAGAAGTAATACATGTAACTTCTCCAAATGCCCATATTGCAGATACCTAGCACAAAGGAAGAAAGGGATTTATACCAAGACAGTTACAATGAATCCAGACTCAAGAGTTTAAAAGAAAATCCCAATAGCTCACAGAGAAAAGAAACTAGTCACAGGGATTAGAATGGCATAAGATTCTCAATAGTAACACTGGAAACTAGAAAACTTTGGAATGATGTCTTCAAAATCCATAGGAAAATATTTCCAACCAAGAATTTTATTTTATTATTAAATTTTAAATAAATAAATTTTATTTATTATTTATTTTGTTTTATTTGTTTATTTTCAGATATTCAAGGTCTTAAATTTTTTTACTTACCTTACACGCTTTTTCAGAAATCTATTAGATCATGTTTTCCACAAAAAGGAATGAGAGTAAAAAGGAAAGCAAAAGATATGATATCCAGGATAAAAGTTAACTGAATGGAGAAAAGAGGTAAATCTAATTCCCAAGGATAACAGTGAAGGAGAATGTCAAGGAAGGAGCCATGCACCAAGCCAAGGGAGATTCTAGTTCAGAATGCAGACAGAGAATTGATGGTGACATAGAGGTATCTCTAAGACAAAAATGAAGCCTATGATATGTATGAGTATTTTGAGATGTTCCCCTACCAGTGGAGAGTTTGGTGATGATTAGTGAGATATAAAAAGAAAATGAATCAAATAAAAAAGGAACAATTATTAAATCCAAGGAAAATAAAAATGATATAAGAAAGGAATAGCAGCATGGTTCCGTAGTAAAAGATACATAGTCATACACATGGAAATAGTGAATATAATTTTATAGCAGGAAATCAATATATATTATGTAACATTAACAACTAAAAGTATAAATATTTACTTAGAACTATCAAGGCAAATAGAAGAAAGAACTGAAAGAGTTGCAAGTGGCTATTCCTGGAAAGCTGTAATATGGACAATGTTGAAGGGGCAGGGGACAACTCTTTTTTTTCCACTATAATTTTACTTTTACAAGTTGGTGCACATATTACTTTGGTAAAAATTAAAATAAAAATCAACCAGACTGGCCTTTTAGTGACCTCCATACAAGTAAACTGAATGTCATTATAATTAGAAGTCTCTAAATAATACCCGGAAAAGAATAATCCCACATTTTGCCAGGGCTAAAAATCTTTTCATCAGACTCCACTCCATAAAATCCTAAATATCTATTTCATAGATGGACAAAATGTGACTATGTAAGTGAAGTGAGGTGCCCAGAGCACACCGGACTGGTGGAACAGGATCTGCATCTTCTGGCTCCCATTGCAGTGCTCTATGCTTTTAGGAAGTATTGTTCCTAGAAAGGAGATTTCAAGTTTAATTTCATGCGGTCAAAAGTTGAACCTAAAAAGTCATCAGAAATGGAATACTTACCGGCCCATGAGGAAATGAGGTAGAGATTGTAAGAAACACCCTAGGCCCATAACCACACATCCAACACCAATCAGTATAGGTCTATGTAATTTGGTTCCGAAATAACTCACAAATATAATCAACAAAAGATTTCCTAGGAAAAAATTAAGATGAAAAATGAATATTTCAATAAGAATAAATACCTTATCCTCATCCAATCATTTACTATTTAATATTTGTTGTATAAAAACTATTTCAAATACTAGGACTGGTACTAGGGACACATGAAACAATAAATAAGACAAAACTGCCTTGAAGAAGAATTTTGTTTCACAATGTCGACAAATATGTAAACAGATCTCTGTGGAATACCAATATTTAAAGAGGGCAGAAGAAGAGAAGTCAGTAGAAGAGACTGGGGAATAGTTCTGAGAGATGTTAAGAACTCTGTGTATGATTATGTAGCCTTAGGAAAATGGGATGCCAAAGTAGGTGTTAGACTGTATGTCACCTCTGGCCTTTCCTTCCATGCCTGCTTCATGCTTGAAAAGGAAGCCAAAGTCAAATTCAGATAGATATATGTTGTACAACTTATGATTTAAATATAACTTTGTGTTGGTGAATATAAGCAAGCCAGAGATTTTTATTTTTACTTCTCTCCTTAGAAGTAAAAAATAGTAGGTCCCCACATTTCCAGTTGGATCTTAGAAGGAAGACTTGCTTTGAGGGGTAAATAATTCAGTGAAATATTTATCCACATCTTAGGATGAAGTTTCAAGATGAAGAAAGTAATTGAGGAGGCCCCATTCCAACGGACAAGCCCTTGACAAGAATGGCATACAGGGCTGAAAAAAGGATCATAGGGAAAGGGAGGGAAAACTGAATGAGAAGTCATCAGAGCGGGAGAAAAAACATGAGAGACTCTTTAACTGGGAAACAAACTGAGGGGGGTAATTGGGTGATGGGCATTAAGGAGGGCACCTGATATGATGAGCACTGGGTGTTTTACGCAACTGATAAATTATTGGAAACTACATCTGAATCTAATGATGTATTGTATTTTGGCTAATTGAATTTAAATTAACAAAAAGAAAGAACCAAATACATGAGGAAGTTCTTATATCATACATTTTAAATTCAGTAATCAATATTTTCCCTAATCCTACTATGCGTAAGGAAAACTTCTATGATGAACTTGAGAACTATAAAAAATTTTTAAACTCTCTCTCAAGTTGTTAATAATTTTCTAAGTGGTGGTATATATTTTGAAGACTTTTCTTTCCTTATATGTTTCTCTCTAGTCTACCTTGTAAGTAGAAGAGATGTCAGCACCTACATTGTTTCATATGGACAGTGCCCCACCAAGTACAACCACACTGGCCTCTCTAGGTTTCTAAAATCCCCATCACCAAAGCCATCCATGTTGAAGGTATTATCTCTAAAAAGCCACCGTTTGAAATCCACTTCCATTTTTGAAAGAAGAAAGGAAGAGACTTCTCTACACATAAGGGTAAGCTTATCTTTCAAATTGCCTTTCTCTGTTAGTAAAACAATCACCATGAGAGGGAATAGGAAAGGATAGATAAGATTTTATTAAAGGTGTGAGGAACAGTCTATAAAAATTCCTGAGGAAAGGTAAGCAAACTAAAACATTGATTGGTATCTATAAATTACCTCTCCCCTTCCCTTCAGCGATTATTTCAGATTTTCATCATTCTCAAGCCACCTATTGCCACTCACTTTTGATAGTTTATACTTTGTCATGAAATTTAGGGCAGTCAAGTTTCCCACCTTATGGCCTTACCACCTTCCTTCAATTACAGAGGTAGTGGTGCCCATCTGACCATCCAAGGTCTAACACCCCACCTGGGCACTTCCATTTTCTCCAGATACTTACTCTAATAATTAAAATATCCCTCATATATTTTAAGTCTCTCCCTCTCAGCTGCATTTTAATTACAGATATTCTCTAGTTTCTCTCCAAACTGACAATTACCTATAGTCAGAGATTCCACTTCTTCCCTTTCCATTCTTTCCCAAAGTCACTGCTCTCTTTCTACCTTCTAGTTTCTCTATCTACTCTTTAGCTAAAAGTGCTCTGGACAAGATCATCAATTATTGCATTATAAAACCCAGGGAATAATTTTCTATCCTATTTTCTAACTGTATATACTAATGCTTTTGAGACTGCTGACAAATTTTTATTTTGGAAACTTCTACTCCTTGGTATCTATCATAACATTCTCTCCTGTTTCCCTCTTGATTCCTTAACACTTTTGTGGGCTCCTTTCTTCCACTTGTTCCTTAAGTATTGGTACACTTCAGGGATCCACCCTTTGTCCATTGGACTTATCACCCGGTACCCTTTCCCTAAATAACCTTTAATTTTAACAACCACCTGTTTATTCACCAATCAGTAGCTCCAGCCTAGATGGTTCCTCCAATGCTTCCAGCTCATATAACTGCCACTCAGACATCATTACTCAAAGGTCTCACTGCTACTACCACAAATAATTTGCCTAAACAGAGCATATCATCAACCCATAGCTGCTACCACAATCTTGTCCTCCTTCCTCTGTTCTCTGTCTCAGCACCACTATCCATTCCACTGCTGTAAACCTGGGGGCATCTACTTTTCTCATCCACCACAACTAATCTACCATTAAGTTCTCAGAAGATTAACTCCTAATATTTTGTAGGTCACTCTCTTCTCTGTATTTCTACCAGTATAATCTTGACTTAGACCCACATAGCTCTCTCTTGTGCTTTTGTGTTGGCCTGCTAGGATCCTCTCTGGTTGGCTGGCCACCTTCAAATGTGTTTCCAACATAGCCACAAGCATGGCCCTGCTTAAAAATAACTCTATCATTTTAAATAGGCGATCTTAACCTGCAGTATATAAATAAACCTTCAAGGATCCATGGATAGAAATCAAGAGTTCCATGAACTTAAATGAGAAAAGAAATTTTATCTTTATTTTCATTAAGTTTTAATTAAAATTAATACTAGCATTTTCTTTGATAGTGAGAATAGGTACAAAGTATGGTGGCATTAACAGTACTTATGATTTTGACACAGATTGTCACCAGTAGAAGTTACAGATATTTGTATGTGATATTATAATTGTTGCAGATACCTCAAAATATTGATCCTACTTATTACTTGAAAATTAGTGTAGATATTATGTTTAGTGTGTTGGTAAGCACAAATATTACTATATGAAAAGTCATTTTAATATTTTGATAATAACTTTATTCATATAAAACCAGGTTTCTTTTTACTTTTATAATTTTTGCTTTGTGCAAGTTCCATAGGAAGCATGCAAGGTTCTCTATAGTCTATTTCTCACCCCAGACTTATATCTTAATAATTCCCACATAAACTTTGCAAGTCAATAATATTGGGCTGAATGTTACTCTGCACATACACACTACTATGCTACCTCACCCTATGCTTCTTCTTCTATTGGAATTCCCTTCATACTCATTAGACCCTGTCTATTCACCTAGAAAACTCTTTACTCATCCTTCAACATCTTCCCTAAGTAAGACTGTGTCCCTGATGTATGTTTCTATGGGACTTTGCATCTGCCTATGTCACCAAATTTACTACCTTCTATTAAAATTACTATTGTACATCGATGTCCTCCATTAGACTGTGAGCTGAGTCCAGGCAAGACTATACAATGAGTTATTTTTAGCTCCATCACCCAGATCCAGCACACTAGTGGTGCAGAGCTGAGTCTGAGGGAATTAAACACTAGGAGACAAGATCAAGCATCACCTGTTTCAGTTTTGTCTCCTCAGTCCCAATTTTTCTTCCAGATATTGATTAAGTATATTAAAGACAACTCTCACCATGGAGGAAGGAGAAGCTACTCTAAAACTGTGAAAGAATGGCATTCATATTTCTATGTAGCATAGTTTACAGGGGAAACCTTTCTCTTCCTTATTCTTTCCCTGTCTTCAAATCTTCCCAGTCTTCCACAAAAATCAGACAGTAAGAATAGACTTCATTCTTTCCTAAAGTCTGTTTCTGAAATAAATTCAGGGAGATGGGAAAACAGTTTCTTCTTCCCTCTGCACTTAGAAAGAAGAATTGTTAGTCTCCCAGAAACAGCAGGAGAAGAAAAATATTCATGTTTTCCTTGGGAAATAAGATTCCTTTGTTTTCCATGATATATATCTTCTAAATAGGAAGATAGAGCTCTTAAGAATTGTCAAACGATAGATTACAAAAATTCTAAATACTCTGCTACTCATGCTAGACAGCCAAAAAACTATTAGCATAAAAAGCCCAATGATGGGATATGTGGCAATATTTAAGTGTTATTTGGGGGATAATATTTAAATGAATTGTTTTTAAGAATATTCCAAAGTTAGCAAGGCTATTCATCCATTTTGGAAAACGTGTTATTCTGTCAGATTAGATGTCCTAAAATTGCAAATAAGGAGAAAAAAATTCAGACTAGCTATATAGATAAATATACAAATAAGTAGTGCAATATAAAAAGAAGTAGTAATTCATTACCAATCTCAAAGCTCCCATTAATAAATCCGACTAGAGATGTAGGGATGTTGAATTGTCTCTCTATTTGTGTGAGCATGGAATTCATATAAGATCCAGAGAGTGTTTTGGATACAAATGCACATGTTATAGCCAACAGAAACATCTAGGGAGAAAGGAATATGAGAAAACACAGAAAAAATTTATTTTTTACCATATATTTGCCACCTGTTGACAAAATATCTTCTACCACAAGACTGATTGTCTCCAATGCCAGTAACCCTTGAATTTGAAGAAACCTTTTTGTTTTTTGGGGTTTTTTTTTTTGAGTTTGAAGAAACTTTTAATGTGGTCTGTTCTTCAGGTCTGTCATGTCATGTTAGCTCTTTGAAAACTCAAAGTGGGATTGATTAGTAATATTGAATTTTGTAGGTTAGAGTCTCATTATTTTGTAGGCACATCCTGTACATACACAGAAATAGTCATTTTAAATAAGATATAGCTAATAGTTTAAATAGCTCCTCAGCACTATAATGCTCTCTGTAGTATAAAGAATACATATATGATAATAAAAAAAGAACAAAGCATCACACAGATGTTATTTCTATAGCAAATTCGCTCAAGGTCTCTCCAAAGTAATAAAATTAGGTAACATTAGATTGCTGCTCACTCTGTTTATTTATTTAAAGCAGTGTTATATATTTATTCATATTATAATATAGTATAGTAATTTTAAACCATTATAAATATGTTTCTAAACTGAACAAGTACTTACTATAAGAAACAAATATGAATATAATAAATTTCTGTGTCTTGAATCACATTTCTTGTATACTGATACAGTTTCAGAGGACAGTCAGGTTAATGTGATCCATAACAAAAATCAAGGGCAGCTTAAGAAATAGAACCATTGTGATCACCAACAGCTAGTATGGTTTCACTAAAAAAAGTGGAAAAATCAAAATTTTGATAGGTTTATTAAGTTAGAAAGAAACAGACTTAGATTTCAGTAAAGGATTTGGCAAAGGAGTGCTGTATACTGGGTAATAGTATAGTCAGGTAATTTATACACTGCTTCAAAACCAACAAAATCTTTCCCATTAGATTGGATAGATTTAGGTCATCCTGAATGGTGACTTCCAGCCCTATGCCATAAGGCTTTTTCCTTGGTCCCACTTAAAGATGCTTCCTTATGCACTTCCATCCTGGGAGATTAGTAAGTCTATTCTAGCCAGCATACCCAAATCCCTAAAATCCTTACCCCACTACCTTCCACATTCCCAATTTTCAACCAACCCCACAATTTATATTGCACCTTATATATTTCCTTCAAAATTATTCACAGTCTTTTCTATTTCTCAGTCTTCAAACCAGTCAGGTGCTTTTCATGACCAGCAAATGATCTCAGGAATGCCACCCTCAAACTTCCCTCCATCTCTGCCTCTCTAATTTCCCTCCTGCATTTGAAAGATAGGTGTCCCTTCTCCAGTACAATAAAATCCCTCCACCCATACTTTGAATCCATTCTTCCCATTTGAAATTTTGATTTATCAGTTAGTATTCTCTCTTCTATTTTCAACCTCATACTCTTTCCTGCCTCTCTTCCCACTAATTTATATATATTTTCAAGATATTTATGTCATATATATTTATATACATATATATTCAGATATACATATATCTATATGGATATGTCTATATTTATATACATGACAGAAATATCTTATAGATATAAGATACCTTATATCTATAGATATCATGGATATATATCTAGATATATAGTTTGTTTTTTTGTATGTGTATATGATGTATATCTATCTATATCTATATCTATATCTATATCTATATCTATATCTATATCTATCTATAATCTATATCTATATCGAGAGAGTTTGTTTCTTTGCTTTTTCCTCCCAACCCCTGATAGTTGCTACTCCAGCTACCATCAGGCTGTTTATAAGAACAGTCTTGGTTTATTGCCTAGACTTTTTAACCTTCCATTCACCTTTTAGTTTACTACTGTCTGGCCTCTCCTGAAGTGATTCCAAAGAAGGTCAAAAACAACTTCCTGATTTCTAAGTTCAATAGATACTTCTCAGTCCTCAACTAACCTGATGTCTCTGATTCATCTAACTCTGCTAATCTCTCTTTTCTTTTTGAAATTCTCTCCCCCCATGCATACCTGTATGTTACCTACTTTCTAGACTCTATTCAGTCTTCTCTTTGGCCAACCCTTTCAGGATTTGTCTTGTACCCTCTACTCTTTGTGCTATATGTGCTCCCCCTAAGAAATATCACTAATGACTTTCCCTATCACCCATATGCTGAAGTCTCTCAAATGGACACACAATGTAGCTGAGACAATTGCCAGCATTCCTTAGTTGCCTCTGGTCTTGTACATACTTAAACTCTCCCCACTTGCCACTACCACTAATTTGGAGGTTAGTAAATATCTGTGAAATGAATTAATAAAATGTATAACTAGCAAGCAGTCTCACTTCTTAAAACAAAAAATCTCTACCTTTTTAGATGGCAAACAATGTCTCATCTATATCTCAGTATCATCTCCTGCTACTTGTCCCTGGACATAATGTTCTACTTACAGTTTCTTAATTCACCATGCTATTTTTACATCTCAGTGCATTTTATAGGATGGGATTCCTCTTGGAATGCTTTTCTTCCTCTTATGCATCAAATAAATATATCCTCTATCTCTATATATAATAAGGTCGGCTCTACCATCCTTTCTATTGTGGAAACTTCCTTGCCTCTCTGCTCTCCAGGTAGCCTTGACTACGCACTTGTTACCTTCCCATCTTACCGTGTACTGTCTCTATTACAGCTCTGACCATAATTCATTTTATGTATTTGCTTGGATGCCTATAACCTCCTCCCTCACTATTCTATGAATAATTCAAAATATAGGATCCATATATTATTTACCTCTGTATCTTTGGTGTCTAGTAAATGCCTCAAGAATAGTAGGCACTCAATACAAGTCTGCTGAATTAATGACAGAATAAGTATTCAAAAACATCCTGAGGAAGTGGTCAGAGCTGAAAGTAAGCTGAATATAAGAGGAAATGTAACAGGATTAAATGTTCCTAAGCTAAGCTGCCTGTATCAATTCATTTGGAGAAATCTGAATAGAAATGTATGTGAAAAAGACATGTGAAATTTAAATATCAAGCTTAATATGGGTCAAATCCATTATATGGCTGAGAAGATAATATAGCTGTATCTCTAGTTGTTTATTCTTTCACAGTAAATGTCATTTGTAGAAACTGTCTCTACACTATAAATCTTTGCGGAGCACTTGATTGAGAGTAAAAAATTTTCATATGGTTTTATAATTCAGGTTTTATTTTAAAAGCAAGGTCTACCAAATAACATACAAATCATATTTGGGAGAATAATTTATTTTATTTTACATTTTAAGAGTAGAAACTAGATGAATCATGACCCCAGTATTCTTTTCTAAGACACCTAGGTAGGCTGCCTAAACTGTTTTGTTCTAGTCACAAAGTGAAAGCAACCAGTGGCTGTTTTGACTGGTGTCTGGTGCAAAATAACATTTATATTTATGAAGCTAGTCCTAATAGCTTTTAACAGCCCACAGTTTGAAGCAAACTTACTGAGGACAGTCCTCTGATGCTTTCTAAAGAATTTTGCTCAATATGCATATTTCTATATTCAGAGAATCAAAGAAGAAAAAAAAATCTGGCTATTAAGCAGTTGGTGCCCAATTTTACCTGATAAATTTGTCCTCTCAATATTTTGCCATAGCATGAACATCGATATTTAATATTGCCAAACTCCAAAGTAGCATGCAATATGAAATTAAGAGCAATTATTTATAAATAACAACTGACTTGACTTTTATACACAAATGCTTTTAATATTAATTTTTTCTTCCAAGTTTTTATTTAAATTCCAGTTAGTTAACATCTAATGCTATCAATAATAATAGTTAATGATTATTAAATGTTTACAATATTTTAGTCATTTTTCCAAGTATATGAAAAGGAAAAAATCCTACAAAATAGTATTGTTATTAGCTTTTTCAAGTAAGAAAATTGAAGTAGAAAGAGGTTAAGAAACTTGTCCCTGGGAAACAAACTAGGGGTGGTGGAAGGGGAGGAAGGTGGGGGGTGGGGGTGAATGGGTGACAGGCACTGAGGGGAGCACTTGACAGATGAGCACTGGGTGTTATTCTGTATGTTGGTAAATTGAACACCAATAAAAAGTAAATTTATAATAAAAGAAAAAAAAGAAAAAAAAAAAGAAACTTGTCCAAGGTCAAATGGCAAGTACACAGTTGAGCCCATGTATGAATACAGGGAGCCTAAGCCTAGATTCTTATTTTTAACCACTCAATTTTAGGAGAAGGATATGAGAATAGAGGGACAATTTAAGAGGAATTTTTAAAATAAATAATTAATATGGCATTTTAGGCAAAAGTAGTGTTCTAGTTCTAGATCATAATTCACCACTTTTATGCACATGAGTAGATTTTCTCTACGTGTGTGAAGAGATAGCAAACTTTGATAGGGAGAATTTTGGTGACAGTTTTAGTCTGAAAACCACTTGAAGGCACTAGCTGCAGAATTGAGACAAATTCCAGATCCTTTGGTTTAAAACAAATTCAAATTTTCTTTGAAGGCAAATGGCTTTGAAGCTATACAAAAATAATTTGCTCTGAAACAGGCAAGAATACCGGAAACAGCTAACAAATGGGCATTATTCTTATAGAGAATGATTGATATGTTGCCAAAGCTTGAAGTAAACATTTGTTTTACTGGGTCATTGTGAAGTAATAATTGCATGCAGATCAACAAAGCATTTCTGTCCAATGAACCATTTTCTAGGAGAGACCCCCATACTCTTCTGGACTATAACCCCCACAAGTGTGAGCATTAAAATGACCTTTTGATCCAAGAAATCAATTCTTCCTGTAACATATTATGTACCTGAAAACTTTAAGACCTTGTCTTCCATTTAAGTTCCTCAAAACTATTTCTGATTAAATTGTCTGAATCCATAGCCCTTAATTTAACCCTCAGTTATAAAACTAACTTCAGCAAAGCAAGAAATTATCAATTTATCAGATAATGTGACATTAAAACTAAATCATTTCATGTGAAAAACTTTACAAGCTCTAAGTTAAAAAATAGTACATATACATACACACACACACACACAAGTCCATACCTTCAGCTTGGAAAGACATCTTATTCTATGAGTTTCAAGTCTTTTCTCAATTTCTGCCATGTTGCTCTTCTGAGTGTTTCAAGATATTTAGGTATTAAATCTTGATATTTCTTATTTCTATCCTTTTAAGAAGACAAAAACCTATTAATTGGCAAAATCGTAAGTCGTCATTCTTTTGAAGAAAACATGGAATCTGAGTAACAATCAGAATCCATTGTATTACAAAAATACCTGAGAAGCTTTGATTCAGATCTAGAAGAAAATAATGACGTTAGAGAAAATTTAGTTGCTAATTTTCCATTGAGAAAGTTACATCAAATAACTTCAGTTACTCTTTAGTGAGATTAAAGATATTAGAATAATTTGCTACGGTCTCCTTGCAAAATAATAACCACGTGGTTAAAACAAACCATGTTTCATTTCTTTAGCCAAAACAAATAGAACCAAAGTGAGGTTTTTGGACTTACATAAAAATGCTCCTTTTAAGAACACAAAGACTTTGATTTGTGTTTGTGCTAAAAATCTGCTTCAGCAAGCCTACCAAGGCTCAAAAATCTCTATTTGGCCAGGCTCCCTCTTCAAGTTCTTTGCGTTCCAAGACTTCCCTGGAGTCTCAGGAAGGGAAACGCTTTCTGAGGCACTGCTGATTCACAGAAACCTGGGGAGATATGGAATTTTAATCATGGAAATAGCCTAAGTAAAAATAACAAATAATTCTATGATCTGGAAAAGAATCCTACAGTTTGAAGGTAGAATGTGAGGTTTAGAAGACCAAACATATAAGTGGAGATCTCTATACTTACACATTTCATAAATACAGATATATGTGCATTTTCGTATGTATGATATGTAGGCACGCATTTTTATATGTAAAACAAAAGGATGACTTAAACTCTATTACATTCTACTAACTCCTTGTCAAAGATTTTGTCTACTATGTCTTGAAAGAAGGGGATTATTTTGTACCAAAACCAAAGTGTTTCACGCTGGCAACACTTATTCTAGTAAATCCATTTCAAGTTGCCAGAATGATACTTTACTAGTATCCCCAGCATTAATTTATTAAAATCCTCTGAACAATATCCATTTTAACAAGTGATCCTCAATGATATTAACTTTCTAAAACCTAATTGCTTTACCTCTATACATTTTCTTTTTTCTTTAAGATTTTATTTATTTATTCATGAGAAACAGAGAGAGAGAAAGAGAGAGAGAGAGGCAGAGACACAGGCAGAGGGAGAAGCAGGCTCCATGCAGGGAGCCCGATGTGGGACTCGATCCCGGGTCTCCAGGATCACATCCTGGGCTGAAGGCGGCACTAAACCGCTGAGCCACCAGGGCTGCCCCCTCTATACATTTTCTGAAGGCAACAGCCACTGAGCTGTTACATATGATTTTAAATCTCTCTACTCATTCCCTCACAGATGTAACAAACATTTATTGGAAGACTGCTATGTAGCAATTATAGCGCTAAGCACAGGATTTTAGCAGTGAACAAGACAGATAAGTTCTCTTATAGATAATATAAACTAGTTAGAAAGGTGTAGGCCTCTGTGAAATGTACTTGGACTCAGATCCCAAGGAACTTATATTTTTATTGAAAAGGGTGAAACTTTTAAATAAAACACTTTAGAATAGAACTGAACAGCATATGGTCGAATACAAATTGGTACATAAGTGGTGAAAGTTTCATAGATCATAAATGAAAATGATTAGAAGCTTGGCAAATCTGAATAGCATACAAATGAACTCATGCTGAAGTCCCCCACATAAAATGCCAAATCACCTTAATTATGGATCAAGTACATGGCACTAGTTTTGGAAAGACCAACAGATGGAATTAATTTTTTAAAAGAATAGGAACTGCTATTTTTTGGTCCTCGTTTGTAATATCAGCTTTTACCAGAAACCTCTCAACTGCCCTCATTCTTCTTTCTTTGATTTAGAATCCAGTCTTCCTCCTCTCTCTTTTTTTCTTTCTATTCTTCTTGACAATATCTGAACCCAATTATGGTCACCCAATCAAACAATAAGAGGGAGAAAACTTTTTCCTCTTCCATATCAAAGTTGGCTTCACTCTTTTTAGTGGGTAAAGTCATGACTATTCTGAATACCTGTTTTTCCCATGCAGCCACAGGAAGTGGAGTTAGTGACATAGAAAATCACTACAAAGGGGAATTCTCTAGTTCCATCCCTGCATTATGATACGATGTACCCACCTTGAGCAGTTTTTGTTACCTGGCCTCAAAGATTTGTTTAAAATGTGTTTACTGTCTTGAGAGAAGTTTTATAAACAGTTGTCTTGACTGGGATAAGAGGTTGTGTTTGAAGCTAAGCACTTGGAAGGAATTCAATGTGATTGAGTTAACACTGAGCATTCCCCCAAAACATTTTAGCTTTTCAGACACATTTAAAAATTTTTAATGGGGGAAAATGAATGAATGAATGGATAAAATCTATTCTCTTTATTTAATAAAATCCATGAAATCCAATAGTTAATGTCACAATCACTGTTGAGCACTTTGGCTCCAAATCAGGGAATGCACGTGTTGTTTCTCCATATCCTTGTGTCCTTGCAAGTGCCAGCCATGTGAACAGACTCCTTTTGTTAGCACAATGTTGTTTATACGGTGACTTCTGCTCCTGGAACCACAGTGTCACCAATGAATCCCCATCAATCATTACTGTTAATGAAAACAACTTGCTCAATTTTTATTAAATGGAGAAGCATTTTTTTTCTTTAACTCTTCTCAGCATTCAAATGAAGGCAAGTAATTCTTTAGTATGCATTCTCTACAAAAGTGATTGAGTTTCTTCCAGGCCTCCTGGTCACAATCCTGTTGAGATTCTTTGTTTTTGTTTTTGTTTTTAGTTGTGGTAAAAACACATTATAGAATTGTTAACTAAATTCATATTTTAGGTCTTTGGACCTTAGAGCTATTTCATCTTGCATGATTGAAACTCTGTAATCATTGAATAGCAACACAGGAGGGTAGTGGGTTGGAAGGGAGTGTTGGCACCTTGGGTTGTCAGCCCTTAATGGTATGTCTCAATCACAAAAGAATACAACATTTAACAAAGCAAATAAATGGTCCTTTGTGCTTTCTCCCCAGTGTTAAGTATCTATACATTGTTCTTTATTACTATAAATAACCAGAGGAAAATGTGTATGTTTAATTTTGCATTACTCTATACCATTGAATGAATAAAATGAAGATTTTCCTTTATCATGGCAAAACTGGTAGTACATAACACAAAGAAGACTTAAGAGAACATCCTTCCCCCAGGAAGAAAAGAGAGGGCTGCCCCAGCAAAAACCTTATGAAAGTTGTTTATTTCCAGAGTCTTCAAGTCACTCCTAGTTCTGCAAGAGAAGAACCACCTCTTGGTGGTATCCAGCTGAAATAATTTCAGCCAATACCAAATCAAGTTCAGCGCCAATAAGGCATGTATAGAAGCAATAATAATACTTTGTGTGGTGCCTTCCACATTATTTGTCTTTTATTAGTTCATTTTCATCTGAAATCAAAAAATAAGATAATGTGGGTAGCCCTGGTGGCGCAGCGGTTTAGCGCGGTCTGCAGCCCAGGGCGTGATCCTGGAGACCCTGGATCGAGTCCCACCTCAGGCTCTCTGCGTGGAGCCTGCTTTTCCCTCTGCCTGTGTCTCTGCCTCTCTCTCTGTCTCTATGAATAAATAAATAATATCTTTAAAAAAATAAGATAATGGATTCTGTAAATCAGCCTTACAAGTATTAAGTATTATTTTAGTTCCTACATTCAGAGGAGGTACCAGGAATGCATGACTCCAGGCAAAAATAGAGGTGAAATTTAACTGGGTCATAGACTCAGACACTGATTCTACCATGGAAAGCAAAGTATGGAACACACAATAACACAAGGAAAACCTGCCATCAGCAGCAATCCAGTAATAAAAATACCTAACCTGTTACTTTGGATAACATACCATCTAACTCCAGACAACAGACCAAAATGTGGAAAAGTAAACGTGAAACCTGCTCTAAATCTTTAGGAGAACTGGCTGTAAATATCATCAGTATTATATCCCATGCCAAGTCATGCTAGAGAATGGTCAAATAATTATGGGAATAACCATTGTTTTCCACATTTGCAATTTTTAAAAAAAGATTTATTTATTTTTGAGAGAGAGGACAAGAGCACAAGTGGGGTGGAGAGCAGAAGGAGAGAAACTCAAGCAGATTCCCTGCTGAGTTCAGAGCCTGGCCCTAGCTTGATCTCATGACCCTGAGATTATGACCTGAGCTTGAAACCAAGAGTCAGAGGCTCAATCAACTGAGGCACCCCTTCCACACTTGCAATTTATAATCTCTTTCATTTCTTCAGATTATTATCCCATTTTTTCCTTCCTTTTGCCTGTATAGACCTAATTTTGGATAGAAAAACATATTCCTTAATTTAATTATGGCACATAGATACTGAATTGCTCCTTTTTCTCATAGAGATAAGCTTTTATGTTTATAAAGCTCCCCAAATAACTGAAAATCCAATAAAATGTTTACATTTCCCCCAAACCCATTATTTGTTCATTTGGAGGCAGCCAGATATAATAAAAATGTCAGAACTTGAAGCCCAGTTAGTGAATTCTAGTTCAGCTGTGAGTTGTTTAAATCTTTTAGCCTGCTGTGAGTTGTTTAAATCTTTTAGCCTATATTTTCTTACCTATGATGTGGGATAGCTATATGTTTATGCCTACCTTTTAAGATTGTTAATGAAGATTGTTATGAAATTTACATAATATCCCTGTGGGGTTGTTGGAATAAAGTAGTTATTTTATTAATGGTTAATTCTATTAATAGTTATTATATTGATGATTATTCATTCATTCCCCAAATATTTATGAAGACTTTACTATGTCCAAGCACAGTAGTTGGTGCTAGGGATACAAAGATGAATAATAACATATGTGCCTGTTCATAAGCTATTGAGAGAGATAGACAATTCCCTTCAGGAAAATCTGCTATTTGTGCTTTCCTTGTATTTGGGGTCTTTAACAGTGTCCAATAAATGGATATCGATTAATACCAGCTTTGCTCCCATCCTACCTGAGTCCATAGAAAAATAAAACAGAGAAGTATAACACGGAACATCCAAAATATCACTGTTAGTACTTAACAAGCTGATATGAGGGAATGTGGCTTACTCCTGCTGGCAAGCATGCTTCCTTACAGTTGACTTCCAAATACATAGGCTTCTCCAAGAAGTCAGGGGGTCATATCAGCCATCTCACATGGAGTAAGTGAGGTTACAGAGAAAGTAAAGGCATGTCATGCCAATAGAATGCTATTCATATAAAAGGAAATAGTAAGAATAAGGAATAAGAATTTTATTTTTCCCCCTTTTCTTCTCCCACTATGGGAAGGTTTTCCTTCTGACTGTGATGTTCTTTAAAAACTTGGCTGTTGAAGCAGTCTCACAAAGCACTTAGGGGTAACTAAGACTGTGTATCTCAGATCTCCTTGGACATTTTCCCCATATGTAACTTGAAAAAAGAATCCCAGATATGCCTTGTTGTGTGAAGATTTGGTGACTACAATTGTGTTTACATGATGTAAAAGTAATTTATTAATGTGTGAATCAGTTGAAAATCAGTTCATCTGGTGCAAAGTCTCACGTCTTATTGGGTATTATATGGAGACTGAAATGTCTGTATATGTAATGTTAGGAGTTGGCCAATTATGTGACCAATCAAATAGCTTGAGTCTATTACCGAGAATTTAGAGCATTAATGATTGAATGTATATTATCCAGTAATACAAATAGCTACCCTTCACTGAGTGTTGACTGTGTGCTGGCATCATGTTACACGTTTATTACATATTATCTTAATCCTATGCAACTGTGGTTGTATTGAGTATTTGTTTTTCTGCCTCCTATCTTCTCATCCTCTTTGTATCCCAGGACACTGACTTCTGAAAAATTTCTCAGGCTGTCTAGCATCTGATTTCCTGTTAGGTTGTTGATGGCAGTATTGGTGTGAGACTGGAGTTGTTAAAATTAAAACAGACAAGATCAATCTTGGAAATTCCTGGAGCAGACAAAACTAGTTTACCCATACAAAGCTTACCTAAGCTTATTTTTGCAAGACTAACTGGAAACGTGGGTTATTTCTTGCTTATGCTTCTGGAAATTGTAAACAAAACTTAAACTATTTCTCAAGGTTGGTATGAAGTAACCACTGAACAATTCACTATCATTTGAGAAAATTCTAATATTCTGACCAACTACTGCAAAAATGAAACAGACACTATTCTCTTACTACATAAGATTCTTTCTAATAATATACTCCTGAGCCTCATTCCATGATTGGGTTTGAGTGCTCCTGGTTTTGAAAAGTATCTTTTTTGGTGTGTGCACAGTAGAAGTTTACTAATTACTACTTCAGTGATTCTTTCTGAAGTTTTGACAAGGTTGTAAAGAGAAGAAAAGCCAGGACATGTCCAACATCTGACAGGTGGTGCCTCTGACAACTTCAGAGGTAGTAGTGCCTCCCCAACCTTGGGGACTCCTGCTCCTACAGATCAAGTCTTTTCCTTTTTGATACAGTCATAGGCATGGGAGTGACTTCTCACTGGTATAAATCTCTAGATTGCACACCATTTGCCTAGTTTGGCTTTTAAACTCTTATTATACTTTTATAACTGGTTTTCCATATTAAATTCCTTTACTGAACTACTTGTCATGAGTTCTATTATCCTGTCTGGACGTTGGCTGATACAAAGGTAGAGACTGTCTTCATTGTGTGGATAGAATAAGGTGACTCGTACAAAACCACACAGCTAGTTTAACAACAAGCTTTTTTAGACCAGTTGTGTTTCATTTAAAAATCCAAGTACTTGAACTATGGTGCTGTATTCAAATGAATACCCCAAAAAAGTTTTTGCTGTTTTCCACAAGAGTACTTATACTATTTTTATTGAACTTTAAAAACATAAAGGAAAAGAATGCCCACCATTGGAATTGATTATTTTCTAATGTAATAAGACCATATCACATTTCTAATCCTTGTTAATGTTATATTCTTAACTACTTCTATTTTTTCTTGTTACTCTATCTTGCTATCACTAAGAACTTTTCTTTGTCTCCTTTTTCTTTCTCTTCTCTTTGATTACTTGGGCTTTAATTTAGCTAAACAACCCAAGGCACCCATGATTTTCCTTACTGGAGCCACTGAAAGAGCTGGAAGGCACCTGGAGTTTCTATGAAGAACTTTCTATTGGATGTGGTTACAGGCCATAAAGGTATCCATTCCAATTTTTACTTTGGGATTAGTACATAAAACAGTTTTTTAAATTATATAAAGGGAACAGTTTTGAATGAATACATATCAAGCAAGAGGCTCAGGGACTAGCATTAATCACATGATTAGGCACATGACTGGCCTCTCCTTCAAGTTAATCCTCAGATGAATTTGTCAGCATGGCAGCTTGGATCATTAGACAATTTTAAATTGTCTCTATTCACAGTCATAAGCTACTTTATTTTACCTCTAATGGGCCACTGAATAAAGATGATAAGTTTGAAGGGCATTGATGTTAAGATATAACCTAAGGGGGAACATTAAAAAATAATAATTTTATAAATTTTCCTCAAGGTTATCTTCATTGGATCATTAAGCTTCATTCATGTAACCAAAATTTTTACCTAACCAAAATTTTTACCTAGTACCTTCTTTTATGGTCCCATTGTTCCTAAACAATTTTTGAAAAGGAATAAGACATGGAAAATTGAATGCAGATGTCTTTTCATACTCAGAGAAATATCTGCAAATAATAACATAAAAGCCATTCTTTTATTTCCTCAATTTGAAAAAAATTCAAACATTATAAAACAGCTTACTGATTTTTAAAACTTTTTAAACACTCTAAATGTAAAAATTTCTAACATCATATCAGCTTTTTTAACACCTTTATAATTAAGTACCAACCTACACTTTTATATATTATTCCCTGCAGCCAAATACAAAATAACATCATTTTAAAATTTGTTTCTTAACGGGTCACGCATTTTTCTCACAACACTAATTTAAAATAAGGAAGTGTATAGCTATGTTAAATAATATGATACACATGACAAGAAAGTTGCTTTCATTCTTAATATTAACAAATATTTTAATTAAATAAAGCTAATAATTGCCTACAAACACTTAGGTAGAATCAACTACTTTTTAAATAAACTTTGTTTTAATTTATGAAAATTTTCAAAAGATTGTGCTTTACCATGAGGGAGAATAAGACTCTTGTACAAGCCCAAAGAAATTGGTAACACTGGTCCAGTCGAGTTCTCAGTGGCAAATATGGAAACAGCCATAATATATATGTATGCACACAAAACACTGTAAAGCACCTTTATACACTTTTGTTTTGACTAATATCTAAAATATCACTGAAGTCCATGATTCTTAGCCAGAATATATTTTAATTGTTGGCCTGCTGGCCTATCTTTCTACCTATTCCTATGATATAACACTCCCCACCAGAACTGAATCTTATTAGAGTATAAATGAAGAGTTTCATTTATTGGATCTGCTTCTTTAAGCAGCAGTATTGTTTTAGCAATGTTTATTTTGGTAGAGCTTCAAACATAGAGAAAAGTTGCAAGAATATACAGAATTTCCATATGCTCTATTTTTTGTATCAGGTTATTTAAATTCTAGTTAGTTAACATACAGTGTAATATTTGTTCAGAATTTCTATATACTCTTTACTCAGATTCATCAATTAGTTACCTTTTGCATCGTTTGCTTCCCTGTTCCCTCCCTTGTCCATCCCTCCCTCCTTCTCTCTGATTCTCTTTGCATATATGTACTGTCTTCCCCACTACTAAGCCATTTGAATGCACTGGAGATATTGTGGTCCTTTCTAACTAACTATTTCTGTGTGTATTTTTTAAAAAACGGACATTCTTTTATATAATCAGAACACAATTTTCAAAGCCTGAGAATTTAATATTAGTTAAGTATTCTTATCTAATCCGTGGTTTGTATTCAAATTGTGCCAATTGTCCTAATAATGTTACAGCTTTTCTGGATTTTGCTTTTTTTTTTTTTAAGATTTTATTTATTTATTTATTTGAGAGAGAGAGAGAGAGGAGTACAAGTTGGGTGGTGGAGGAAAGGCAGGGAAGGCTGGGGAGGGAGAGAGACAAGCAGACTCTCTGCTGAGCAGGGAGCCACATATCGGACTCAATCCCCCCAGATCATGACCTGAGCTGAATTCAGAGGTTTAACTGAATTAGTACCTAGATGCCCCTAGCTTTTCTGTTTTAATGACCCTGGATTCAATTCAGCACTGTGCACTGTATTTCATTGTTATATCTTAGTTTATTTTGATCAGGAACAGTTATTCAACCTTTTTTTTTTCTTTTACTTTCCTTTTTTTTTTTTCCTTTTTCTTTTTGGTGTTTCTTGACCTTGAAAATTTTTTGAGTGTAGGTTAGTTGCTTTGCAAAATGTTTCTCAATTTGAGTTTGTCTGATGTTTCTTCATGATTAACTTTTAGTTACACATTTGAACAGGAATACTACTGAAGCAGTATGTCCTCCTCAGGGCATGTGATCTGAAGACACATGATGTCAGTTTGTTCAGTTTTGCAAGTGTTAGCTTTGATCACAGTGGTGAAAGTATATCTGCCAGTTTTCTTTCTGTATAGTTATTATTTTCTCTTTGTAATTCATAAGTAACTTCTATGGAAATACTGTTTAATAGTGGTAGGGAGAATTATAACAGATTCCCTGCATCTGCAGGATGGAGGGAGGATGTGCTTGTCTTGGGCTCAATATGGAATTTAAACTTCTAGCAAAAAGCAAATAGGAAAATTCAAAAAAATTAGAAAATAAGAGAAATACAAAAAATCTAAAAACAAATAAAGTAAAAACATCAACAAAACAAGTATAATAAAGACTTAGGTACTTAGTGAAAAAAGTTGAAAAGACCTTGATTGCTAGACTGAGTCAGATTGGATGATATGATTTTATGGAAGATCATAAATACCATTGTGTAATTTGTGTCAGAAATATTCAATAGAGAAAAAGGAGATAAATAGAAGTATATGTTCATCTAGAATTTGGAATTGGCAATTTCGACCTGCCAGTGGGTTCAGGCAGTAAAGGAATCTAAGAAGCCGGTAAGTATAGAATTGAATTATGGACCATAAAGTCAAATTTGAGTGCAGAAGGAAGGGAAGAATTAAGGAAGTGGCAGACTGAAACCACAAGGAGGGCTGTTATGAGTAATATGAGAGAGATGAAAAGTTAATTAACCAAAAAGGTGAGAGAGTTAGATAAATAAAACATTATGGTTAAAGAAAAAAATATCCAGATGCATTTCCTGGTGCAAGATATCAGATGAGGAACAGTTTTTTGAGGTCACAGGATCACAGGACAATGAGACATGTGGGCTGTTGATTGAAGAGTGGAAATGAAAGTAAGTGAAACGGAAAAGCAATGCCCAGGTCTGAATAGTTGAAATACAAGGATATGAAATGTGCCAGGTTCTCAAATGCATCAAAGAAGTTTTCAAATGCATTGTTTCTAAAAATTTTGATACAATTTATATCTAGTATCTGGTGAGGTTGTAAGTTCTTCTGATATTTTCTTTAAAAAATACTCCTGGGTGCACCTGGGTGGTTCAGTCAGTTAAGCATCTGATTCTTGATTTCAGCTCAGGTCGTGATCTTAGGGTCATGAGATCAAGCCCCATGTGGTGCTCTGAATTCAGTGGGGAGTCTGCTTGAAATTCTCTCCCCCTGCCCCACCACCACTCCACTGGAGCGCTCTCACTCTTCTCTCTCTCACTCAAATAAATAAATGAATAAAATCTTTTAAAAAGTTATCCTGGACAACATTTAAAAACAATCTATATCTATTTTCCCCTTTACTGATATCATCCCTTACATATAAGGTTTTATCAAGTTTTAATATTTGGCAAAGGTTAAGCTAGCATGCTTCTGTAATGTCTCTTAGAAGCTTAGAAAAGTGACAGCCCACACTAAGTGAAATAGAAATTCCAAAATATCCATGGGAGATGGTAGGAGAAGGGATAATAAGCTCAAAGAAGGAAGCATGCTAAAGTAGATGTCACATAAGGCCCAAAGCCCCACCACCAATCATCTGTGTTTCACAGAAGACTCCAAAGGATATTCCATTTGCCCAAGCAAGATGGAATTCATTGGTAAGCATTTTTTGAGATTTCAGGGTGGTAAGCCAGGGATAACATTAAGAGATGCTGTTATAGAATAGAGCTCTCTAAGAGCAAAGAGGATGATAATATCACAAAACAATAGAGGCCAGGTGATAGTATTTAAATATCAGAAGGAAAGTGGGTATAATTATTCCAAGTAGTATTACGGTTGGGGTAGTAATCAGCGGGATCTGAACTTCAGAAAGTTATGGGCATCATTAATACAACATGACAGCCAGAGGTACAAGATAGATGAGTAACCAACAAGAATATTACCCAAGAAGCTGTAAAGACAATCATACGAAATCAAAAATGGATTATAAGAAGACTGAGAGCACCCATCCCTAATAAAATGTTACAGTATCTTGTTCAATTTCCTGATATGAGTCATTTTTAGATTAAAACCAATTGACTGAGTAGAGACCAGGTCCCTAAGAGGAAAGGACCATGACATCTCAACTAGTATATATGGTTTCCTCCCGTCTGTCCTCAGTGAGCTATATAGCCATTTACTAGAGTACTCTTATGCTGGGGAAAGGCATATATTCAAACATTTCAGTATGTAGGGTCTGAGTTGACATTGATATCTAAAGACAATAATAGTCATTACAGACCTTCTGTTAGTGGGCAGACAATAAACGGAGTCTTAGTCCAGGTCTAGCTTGCAGAGGGTCAACAGACACACTCATGGTCATTTTTTTTTATCAGCAATAATTAGAATGGTTATTCTTAGTAAATGGTGGAACCCCCATATTTGTTCCTTGGCTTGTGGGGTAAGATCTTTCACAGTGATCTGGGTAGGGAGAACAGCAGAAATTAATGCTACACTAAATGATCAAAAATGCAGGATTCCTTTCCTATCCCCCATTTAACACACCACTCTGGCCCCTGCAATAATTAGAAAATGCTGGAGGATGACAATAGTTTATCACAAACTCAAACTAGCAGTGATCCCATTTGTAGTTGCTATGCAAGACATGTTCTCTTTTCTAGGAAGATTAACACGGTCTCAGGAACACGTTATACCTGTATGTTATGCAACCTTTGATCTAAAATATATTCTTTTCTATCTTTATCAGAAAAAAGAACCAGAAGTTGCTTATATTTGTGTGGGAGAAAAGATGGTATACATTTACAGAGATAGCTATCAGGGGGGAAGACAACATGTGGAGGTTATGGCAAGCCCCAGTGTGAGAATCACGACAGAGACACCCCCCTCCCCAAATTTCCAAATCAAGGCCATGCACTCTGCAGCTACTGGGCCCTGGAAAGGATGGAGTGACTGACTGCCTAGATAAAGTGACCATGTGACCAGAACTGCCAGAATGAGCTGCATTCGGTCAGACTCAGCAAGTCAGAAAGTGAGGTGGGTGCCAAGCAATCAATCATAAGATAAAAGTGATGTGGGCAGCCTGGGTGGCTCAGCGGTTTAGTGCAGCCTTCAGCCTGAGGACCCGCGATCAAGTCCCACGTCGGACACCCTGTATGGACCCTGCTTTTCCCTCTGCCTGTGTCTCTGTACCTCTCTTTCTCTCTCTGTGTCTCTCATGAATAAATAAATAAATAAAACAATTTTAAAAAAAGATAAAAGTGATGCCTTCAGTATGAGGTGCAAGCAAGTTTAGAGGGCCTTTGTAAGCTGCATAGCAGATAGACCAGACTCAGCGTCATCCAGCAGGTAATGCAATTGCATCTCTCCATCAGATCATATCTTCACTATCATATCTACACTATCCCTTAATATCATCTAATAGGAGATAAAAAAAATTATGAGCTCAGTTCACAGATGGGTGATCTCAATATGTGTGTGTTATGCAGTTGTCCCTAAAGAACAGTTATTAGATAAAGTTTTGCCCTTGAGGACATGCCCTAATGGCCGAGACATCATCATTGTGATAGGAAACAATTTTATTTTGCAATCATGGATTTCTAAGTTCTCTATAATCCTTTTCAATTCTTCTTGAGAACATCTAATTTTCTGAACACATCTCTTTTGTAGTGTCTTTTATTGTACTTAGCAATGACCAGCTCATGCCATTAACATATCTCCCACAGAACTTCCTTATCTAAATTTTCTAGGCTACTGCAGAAAACTGTTTGACGAAATGTTTCACCATGTAACATAAGTCACTATTTTCCTAGATCATATTAGAGGTCTTTTTGCCATCGGATTCTAAGACTAGTGCTGCATACTTCATGTTTTTGTTACAGAAGAACTCTATTTCTAGAACCAATTTCTGGATTTATAAGGTTTTGTGCAATAATGTCGCAGAACAACCTCAAAAACCTCTATGGCATTAAAACAAGTATTTTCACATTTACAACTCTGTTTGGCTGTGGGTCAGGGTGTATGTACTTAGCTGAGTCAGGCTGGATCCTAGACTTCAATTATGGTTTCCTTCCATTCCACATGTTTTCATTTAAAAACACAGGTTGCCTGAAGCATATTCTTCTCATGTCAGATGACAAGAGTGCAAGTGAAGTAAGTAGAGATGCAATTGCAGTGCTCCTGAGTGCTTCCTGCTGAATTTACACAGTATCATCCTGGCTGCTTTCTACTGACCAGAACATGCCAAATGACCAAGCCAATGCGAGGGGAGGGCAGAGTATATCCACTCAGAGCCAGAGGATCTGGAAAATCCCATGGCCCTAACTATAAGATCCATATTCATTTATACACTCACCCTATGCTCCAACTACCTGTATGTGCTAGTTACATTTTCAATTACACCCACCATTATGCTTTTCCCTTTTAGTAGAAAATGTTTCTGCTTTCTCTGCTAATTCCACTTATTCTTCAAGGTCACACCCACTGAGGTGCCACCGTTTGAGGTCTCCCCGAACCCATCTTAATCTGCCTTCATACAATGTGTTATTTTTCATTGTATCACTGCTTCTTCATTATAAACATATAGGTATCTGTATCTCCAAATAGACTATCATCTCTTTAAATGAAAATATGATATTTTACTCATAAAAAAGAGCTTCTTCTACAAAAAAGCATCCCAAACTATGTGCCACTTATATAGTTAACAGGTTAAAGGTGTGGTGAGATATTAATAGCTTAGCCAAAAGATGGCCAGTCTGGCTTTGGGGCAACCAGAGTCCCTAAGACTAGTCACCTCCAGCTGGGAGCATACACTTTTGTTTGCACTGGTCTGCAACACATATAGTTATTTTTTATGTGTGCCATAGAAAAAGTTCTAAGGCACCTAGAAAATTGTTGTTCTGTTAATCAATAGCTCATAAATACCCGCTGAATAAGTTAACAGTCTATAAATCCTTTCTATAAATTGTCACTTCCAAATCATGTATTTTGAAGCAAATATTCTTTTTAAAAAAGAATATTTATTTATTTGAGAGGAGAGAGAAAGAGAGAGAGAGAGAGAGTAAGCATGTACAGGAGGAGAGGCAAAAGAAGAGGGAGCAGGGAGCCTGACGCAGGGCTTGATCCCAGGACCCTGTGATCATGACCTGAGCCCACGGCAGATGCTTAACAGACTTAGGCACTTAACCACCTACACACTCCTTGAAGCAAATATTGTAAGTTCATAATACTATAGGTCAGTGTGAATCGCATGATTTCTTGAAGTTCAGGGTGCAGAAATCAAACTGTCATAGACTTTCTTAATTATGATGTTAATACATAGAAAAATACGGTTGTGCAAATTACATTAAAACTATATGATTGAATAAAGGCACCATTAACTAGGTCTTTTCTTTCTCAAGTATACTGAAGTCCAACCAATATGAATCAATCAGATAATAATAAACAGAAGTTTGCCTGAGAAAGAATGTTCAGCACATTTCTTCTGGTCAGGAGAAAATTATATTTCTGGGCTAATGAAAACATGCCAAGGTCAGTTATGACACAAAGTAATTTCTGTGTGTCCATTTTATCTACATCAGAATCTTGGCTGATCTGATTTTCTTTCCTACATGGCCAGAACTCAGAAAATACAATGAAAACTAAAGGGTGGGCTGTGTCTCGTCCTTTGTATCTGGTACTAGAGAGCTGTCTCCATCCTATTTTATCTTCCTGATACTTATGCCAATGCAAATGAGGTGGATAAAAATAACTGGGCACTTCCTTTGGAGATCTGCCACCGTGGCAGAGGAGATTGTTAAAAGCTTTATAATTAAAGCTTTATTTAATCCCACCTGTTGCCCTTCTAAGTGTCCTTGAATCAATTTTGTTTTCTTATCTCCTTTGCTACACCTTTGTCCAATTTGCCAGCTTGTCTAATATGTTCTCAATGTTAGCACTTTGATTTAGTAAGGCAAAATAATTCTTTTTCCTTTATTTGATTACATAACTCTCACTATCCTGCTTTGTATAGTTTTGGTCAATAAACATACCATGTATACCTAATATATACAGATGGTCTTCTAGATGCTTGGAGGATGAGTAGCTTTAGAAGATGTCGTTTTGGGGCACCTGGGTAGCTCAGTTGGTTAAGTGTCGGCCTTTAGCTCAGATCATGATGCTGGGGTCCTGGGATCGAGCCCCTGCTCAGCAGAGGAACTGCTCTCCCTACTTGTGCTCTCACTCTCTTTATCAAATAAGTAAATAAAAATCTTAAAAAGAAAAAAATATGTGGTCTCTTTCTATAGAAGGCCTATGGCTTGATAAATAAGACATCTAATTGCAGCAACTATAATTCAAGCTATGTCCCACCAATGCATAGGCTAAGGAACAAGAATGTCCATTCTGGAGCCAGATTGACTCCAGCCCTGACTCACAACTTTCTAGCTATGTGGCCTTGGCAAAAGTATCCAACTTGTTTCATTATCAGTAAAATCTACTGAATAAGAGTACCTACCTCAGAGGTTTGTTGTGAGCTACTATGAGTTACTATGTGCAGAGATATGAGCATCATGCCTGTAACACAGAAAGTGCTAAAAAATATTAGTTATTATTATTATTACTTATTTAAGGAGGAAAAGAACACTCTTAACTTAGGGAATCACAAGAAATTTCATAAATTAGGAACCACTCAAACTGCACTTGAAAGGTAGAGGTTAGACAGATCAAGGGAGGCGAGAAGGCATTCCAGACAGAAGACTAAAAGAGTCAAAGTCTGGCATGAAATAAGCAGACTTCTCCAAGAAGCTCTGCATTTCTGCATACACCAGTGTATGGGAGCTGGGGCCACCACCTGAAAGAGGGTTTTGGTAATGAGTGAGACAAAATGGCCCATGGTTGCTTCTCTTCTCAGTCCTTCCCTCTCCTGCTGTTTCTAACGTGATGTTTTCTCTGTGTGTAATAGTCAGGGATGGATTAGATGATTATATTAATTTCCTGAATGGGAAACCCCAAATCATTATGGGATTGGTTGAAAGTCACATACTAGATTGTTTGTAGGAGCAAGCCATCACCTCCCCAGCCCCCAAAGCAGTCCCTCATCAGCAGGCCTTTGGTCTCTCCCCAACCCTGTCCTCCTAAACCCCCAACACACATGTGCACGTGTGCCCACATGCAAATAGAGAGGCATATGAGCACACACATGTACACAAACACCCAGGCATGCACACACATGCATCTTATTTTCCATCTGTCTACAAGTAGACAAATGTACATTCTAGTGTGAACACTTAGAGGAAATAATTTCAGTGTTGTCTCTGTTAACCCAAAGTGGTGACTGGTTTCAAGACAAAGGGGAAGAAGAAAGTAGCCCTGTAGTCTGCTGTTTAGGACATTTCTGAGTAAGCAGAACCACAAAAAATTTCATGCAAACCAGTTAGAGCTCACTTTATTGGGCATGAAGGAGAAAGTGGAGCTGATGAAAATCTGATCTTCTCCCGCCCCCCAAATGATGTGAATAAGGCAAGCACAAAAACCATTACTTAATACTAGAGAAAGCTGAATAAAAGTAATTTAAAAAAAATTACTTAGGAAATAGTCACACTGGCTCTCTGCATTTTAAGTTAATAGATTCTTGCCAACTTTGCTGTTTACTTGAAACTGCATGTGATTGACATCAGTATCCCAAGCAGTCAAAATATTATCTCAAGTTAGCCAACCAATTTTTTAAGCAGTTCCCCTAATGATGTCATTTAGGATAGATAGACATGTTAAAAACATAACTTGAAATACTTCAAAGTTCATATAAATCATCTTAATTGTTTACAAGTTAACTATCTTTCACAAAGGGCTTTGATTAATACAACCTAAAGAAAGAAATATGATGTAAGTTTACTGTAGCTCAAAGACTTCATGTTTTCTCAAGTTTTTCAAAAAAAAGGTCATTAATTATGATTCATCAGTCACTGGCTTATGGAACTAGATAACATTTTACATTCATTACTCACCAAGCCATAATTCTGATTCTGTGGAAATGTGACTGTCTTCGAATTCATCATACAATGGCAAAAGGTTCTTGATTAGCAAAATAGCTAATAGATGTAATTTCCTAAAACACTTTTGTTTAAAACATCATCGGCCCTACCAATATAGAGAAATTTTAATTAAATACTGTTGGTGGCCCATTAACTCTTTCCTTAAGGTTAGCCCAGAATAAATAGTTGTCTACCAATGGGATTTTAAGTAAACTAATTCCAGACTAATCAACCTCGAAAAGTTAAAAATTTCCTATACTTCTTCTTAATAAGGTATTACAGAGTTCCTGTTAAAAATGTACTTCCATGTATAAAAGAGGCTCAGTCAATATGTGTAAATCAGCTAATAGTACATCAGTCACTATCAGATTGCCTTGTGTGCAGTGAAATGCGTGGTCAATAGATATATCTGATCACATATGAAGGTCTGCCACATGTATCCAGTCAGGCTAAAACACCTGTATATACTGTGAGAAACCCAAACACGTGTACACACCCAAGTGATACACATCTGTCATCTTGAAGGTCAAATTATCAATGTCACTTATTTCCCTCCTTAGTCTATATGAAAAATGACAGGCTAAATCAAAGACTAACTTCTATGAGAAAATATTTTTTCAGTCCCTCTTGTTCTTCTCCCTTTCCTTTAACTTTTCAGGTATGACCCTCAGGGATCTCATTTTGTTCCTTTCCAATGTGATACCAGCTAACTAAAGGTATCTTTCTCATTAAAAGGTAACATCCTCTTCCTCCTTACCAGGAAAAAAAATGCATATGTTTGTAAAATAAAGAAGAGAGCCCTCACCTTGAGTATGTCATGCAAGGGAGAAATTTCAATATTGTACATTTCCATTGGCAGAGACACAGGAGAGAATAGCACAAAATTTTGCAATAGCTTTTAAATCACATATGTTAGGTGGCCATTTACATATGCGAATGTATATGTTAGTAATATATATTTTGTTCTATCTACATATAGACCAGTTCTCACATATAAGGTGTGAGTATTGGCTGAAAAAAAAAAAGCAAAGGAATAATATGAGTCAAACTTTCTTTTGCCTGCTGGATAATGTTCTTTAACCCCAATAAAATTACTGTGGAACAGTGAAAACTAGCACTTTCATAACCAAATCGATAGATCTTCAAAAATCAGATAAATCTCATTTACTGAGTGACTATTTGCATGTAGTATTGATGTTAGGGGTTAAGTAAGTATATGTGCTGCCTATCATAAGTATATGTGCTGCCTATCAAAACTACTAAATAAGAGATCCATAAAATTTTAGCATTATAAAAAACCTTGGAGAATATATAATCCAAGTAATATTCTCTTTCCCCTTATCCACTAAAACTGACAGTGTACCCCGTACTTGGCCTCATAGAAGCACAACTTATAGTGGTCCACTTGACCACTCAACTCCAACATCCAGTATGCTACTTTGTACCGTTACATAACAAATAAATTGTACTTAAGGAAGTAGATCAACTTGTGCTCATTTATGCACCACTGACGATGTTTTAAGCAAGTTTTCTTTCAAGTTTCACTTTCAACAATTTCCATTTCGGGTTAGCAAAACAATGACAACTCCTATATATGTTAAAAAAACATTCCTCATCTTTCAAAATAATACAGTCTTGACAGGCTATCTATAGCTGTTTTTTTTTTTTCTTTTCCGTAGTTTGAAACAAGTCTGAACTTGTAATCAGTCATGTTACTAAGAGCTTCCTGCAAGGAGTGAAGCAAATGTTTTACCTTACATAGGTGTATTTACATTGGAAATTACTGCAAACACAAGCTATCTTTTATTAATGGCTTATTGTCATGTGATGAATTTGGCCTCTTTGGTGACCCACCCTCCAATATCATCAAATACTGTATATACTGAATTTGCAAAGATATAATCAAGGCTGTGTGCTCTACTTCACAATGAAAAAGAGACACCCACATTTTCCAGTGCACTTTATCTGGAAACAAGATGAGCTAGCAAGCCATACACATTAAACCACTGTTTAATGAATCACCTATAATCAGCATCTTTATTTCTTGACCTCATTTCTCATCCACTGTGGCTTCCAACCAAACCATTGCACTAAAATCCTTCACCAGTGAACTTAGTCTTGCTAAATTCAACATCTATCTTTTAGTCTTTTTCTTCATCTTTTAACAATATTGAACACTGAAGACCATTCTCTTTTTTAAAAAATTATCTTTCCTTGGCTTCATGACACCACATTCTGTATCACCTCTTACCCCCACCCTATGCACTTTGAATCATTACTGATGACCAGAGGTCAAAGCCAGAACACATTTTATTACTTGAATTAATATTAATTTAATTCAGCATTTGTATTAGTAGTGATACTCTCTTTCATGGATTTCCTTCTTTTGTACTCCTTCTTAGTCTTCTTTGGATGCTCCTCTTCTCCCCACTCCATAAATGCTGGCAATTTTCAAGGCTCTGTTATTATTCTTTCCTTACCTATCTATCTTAACCCTGTGGAGTCTACCCATTCCTATTGTCTCCACTACTATCTATAAAGATACAAACATCAAACTCTTTTAAACAGTTGCCTGTTGAACATCTCAGCTTGGATGTTTTGCAAACATTTCAAATTTATTGGTACCATACTGGACAAATATTGGAGTCCTTCTAGATTCCATTCTCTCCCTCACTTCTGAGTTGCTGAGTCCTGTTGACTCTGCTTTATAAATATCTGCTGAGTCCATCCATTTATCCCTACTCTGTAATGGACATCTGTTGTTTTGACTTTCTAGCACCCTTTCCACTTCTTTCTGTTGCCAGAAGACCTCTGTTGGATTTATTTTTAACTTATTGAAAATATGAGTCTGTCCTTTTCTAGATGGTGAAGCAGTAATAGTTGCATTACAAAAGCAACCCGTGGCCTTGTTTTTAGTCATGTGGAGGAAGCCAGTATGAGAGAATAAGTTTGAAAAGTAGAAAGTATATAAAAAAGACAGGTAATGACAGCAAGGGGGATGACAAAGAAAAGGAGAGGGAATGAGGAAGAGACTGCTGGAATTTTGAGTTTCCTTTGTCCAACCCAGATGAAATTTTTACTTTAATGTTTTGATAATGAGTCAACAAATTCTTCCTTTAGCCCTTGGTTTGGGTTAGATTTGAATCACTTGTAACCAAAGAATTGTAATAGATATGGTAAGCCACTCCAGTCCACAGTCACCTCCTACCAAATCTCCCCATATGCACCCTTGCTCGCTGATAATCCATCGCCAAAATGCAACTAAGTTATCGTTTGAAAATCAAAATTTCTGTCCTTAAAATAGAGTCCTCAATCTTAACATGGCTTCTAAGGCCTTTATGTGATCTGATCTCTTACTACTTCTCACATCACATCTTGAATTATTCTATTGTGATCCATGTACTAGCCATACTATATTTCACTTCAGTTCCTCAAGCATCAATCAGTCTGAAAAGCTCTTACTTCTGTATTTCCCTGCACTTCCTTCCCTTCCCAGCTAGGTCAACTTCTGCTCATCTATAAGTACATTTCAAGGGCCTTGGCCTAAGTTAAAACTCCTTTAGATATGTTCTTCTTTATCACACCTTTAATTGCTACACATTTAACATAGATTTAGAGTGACGTCATTTCATTCATACCTTTAAACCTACTAAACTTTAAGTTCCATCAATGTATGAACCTGATCTGTCTTGCTTACCTCTGAATCATCTCCCCCACTTCCCACCATCACCCAATTCAGTGCCTGCAACAGAAGAAATGCCTATTAGTATTTGATGAATTGAGAATTAATTTTAAAATACAAATGAGCTGCCATTTTTTTATCAAACTGCCATCAAAGGTTTTTTATTATAATACTCAACATTGACAAAGATCTTTCACTCACTGATGATGAAAATATTAATGATATGGTATTGTAATAGTAACTGAGCAGTAGGTATCAATTATTTAAAAATACAGTCCTTAGACACCTGGGTGGCTTAGTCCGTTAAGCATCTGACTTCCGCTCAGGTCATGATCCTAGGGTACTGGGATCTAGCCCCTCATTGGACTCCCTGCTCAGTTGGCAGCCAGCTTCTCCCTCTCCACCTGCTTGTGCTCTCTCTCTGTGAAATAAAAAATAAATAAATAATCTTAAAAAGATAAAATAAAAAAATAAAAATGTAGTCCTTGACCTGACAATTTTACTTCTGAAAAGATTAAGAAGAACGTAATTCTAGGCAAAATAATGTGCCAAGGAAATTTACCACAGCTTTGTTTCAATAAATTATTGTAAATTACGGGAAAAAAAGCCCGAATGTCCAACAACAGGGATTGTTTATTTTCTACATATACACTAGAATAAAATGTGGCTATTTAATGTTACAAGGTTATTACTCACATGGGAAAATATTCCTAACATGTTTTTAAATAACAAGAGGCAGGGGATCCCTGGGTGGCTCAGTGGTTTAGCGCCTGCCTTCTGCCCAGGGTGTCATCCTGGAGTCCCAGGGTCGAGTCTCAGGATCCAGTCCCGCATCGGGCTCCCTGCATGGAGCCTGCTTCTCCCTCTGCTTGTGTCTCTACCTCTCTCTCTGTGTCTCTCATGAATGAATAAACAAAATAAAATATTTAAAAAAATAACAAAAGGCATATTAGAGAATGATATGAATGGTATGATGTCACTTTAAGTCAACACACAGATATATAGAGATTACAAATCAATGTTGGGAGAAAATTCACCAAAATGCTATATTTTATTATCTTTCAAAGGTGAGACTAAGTTGGTTTTACTTTAATATTTTTGCTTATCTGTATTTTCTATATCTCTTTAATGAGCAAATACTGGATGATTTAAAATTTTTCTCATAATTTGCTACCATATATGAAGAGTTTATAATCTTGCAGGCTCTATGCAAAATGCTTCATATGCATTATCATTTAATTATCAAATAATTGCTTCTGTTATTCAGTATTAAAAATGAAGAACTAGAGATTTAGAAATATTAATTTGCTCCAGGTCACACTGGATTCCAATCCAAATTTGTCAACCTCCAAAGCCCTAGCTCTTCTTTTTTTTTTTATTATTTTTTTAAAGATTTTATTTATTTATTTATGAGAGACAGAGAAAGAGAGAGAGAGAGAGAGAGAGGCAGAGACACAGGCAGAGGGAGAAGCAGGCTCCATACCAGGAGCCGGATGTGGGACTCGATCCTGGTTCTGCAGGATCAAGCCCTGGACTGAGGCAGCGCTAAACCGCTGAGCCACCCGGGGTTCCCCTCTTCCTTTTTTTTTTAAATGAAGACTTTATTTATTTATTTATTTATTTATTTATTTATTTATTTATTTAAGAGAACATGTGTGCATGCACAAAAGCTGGAGAAGGAGCTGAGAGCCAGCGAAGGAAGGAGGGAGTGGGAGGAAGAGGGAGAGGAAGAAAATCTCAAGCAGAGTCAGCGCACAGTCCTAGGCTGGGCTGAATTTCATGACCCAAAGATCATGACCTGAGCCAAAACCAAAAGTCACACGCTTAACCAACTGAGCTGCCTGGGTGCCTCTCCAAAGCTCTAACTTTTAATCATTATACTATAATAGCAAGGTACCTTAATGTGTACCAGGCACTCTGCTAAAGAGGTATTTGGTAAATAAGTCAGCAATTAGGTCACCCTTACTTTCAAGCAGCTTACAAGTCAATAAATAAGACATGTAGATGATTACATGGCATGGGAAAACGTGTTTTGAATCATGAGAGGTACAAACCTGGAGGTCACAAAATTCAGGATGTGTTGTGAATAACAAGCACCTCACGTTGTAGTAATTAGTACAGTTTCTCAAAATGTGGCCTTCAGTCCATCAGGGCCCACCTCAAGAGAAAAAAAGATCCCTCTCAATTTGGGAGAATTCAGATTATCTCCATGAGCATCATACATTTATGTCTTGCATTTTTAAAATGCTTTCCAATCCTCCTAAACATTACTAACAATGTAATCTAAAATCTTGAGAATAAGGGAATTGATTAAGGGAATATATGAGGTGCACCAACACCAGGCTGTATTGTATCCCCGAATACCTGAGGTCAGACAAATGCAATGTAAGCCCACCAACATACCCTAGGCCTTTGGGTCTTAGTTTATACTGATTTGAAATTGGCCCTAGGAAGTTTTCTCCTGGGTTTCAAACAAAATCTTGGGACATGTTTGAGGTACAGATTGAAATGGATTCAAAATGCCTCCATTTGCCTATATTCTTATGGAAAATGTTAGGAGTCCTATTGCATCAGCCTCTTGGTTACTACCTTAAAAGTTCTGCTAGGATTTTTTGTTTTGTTTTGTTTTGTCTTGTCTTGCTTTTACTCAATGACACTTTTATTTCTTACTGTGGTAAGAACATTTAATATGAGCCTTACCCTCTTAAATTTCTAAGTACACAATATAGTATTGTTAATTATAAGAACAATATTGTGCAGCAGATCTGTAGAATGTTTTCATCTTATATAACTGAAACTTTATATCAGGTGAACAGCAAATCTCTATTTCCCCCTTCTTTCAGCCTCTGGCAAACACAATTTACTCTGTTTGTATTAGTTTAACTATTTTAGATACCTCATATAAGAGGAAAATCATACAGTATTTGTGACATAGCATAATGTCTTCCGGTTCGTCCACATTGTCATCTATGGAGCTAACAAACTAAAGCTCTTATGGTTTTTACTGGATCAAATCTTTTAGAATTTGTTTAATTGCTACCAACCACCTCTCTTGGTCTTCCCTCCCTTTGCATTTAACAATAGCCTTTAAAAAGGAAGGTATTCTGTTTTATTTAATAGATTGACCAGTTAGAAATGCACTTTACTGAATCACTTTAATGCAGACCTACATCCCCAAAACTGAATTTATCACTGGAAATGCAAAGAGAGGAAAGACTAAAATGGGTAAATAGTAGCAATTAGCTAAGATCCTAAGAGGCTCAAGCTATTAAAAGCTAAGAGGGCTTTAGTTCAATAGCTCCAATTCCATACAGTCAGTAAAATTACAAGTAATCTTACTTTATTTTCCCAGTAACTGGGTCATGACGCTCTTTCTCCACCTTTACCTATTTCAACAGGTCATCTGACTGCAGGAATCTCTATATTGATTGGGTCCTCTCAGTAAGGGTGCTAACAGCTATGTGTAGGTATGTCTGAGAACACCAGTCATCATTTTGAGTTCTTTAAGGCTGCCCACATATAAATACTCCTTTGTGCCTGTCATCTGTTTATAGATAAAATTTGTTACTGTGGGCCTCTGAACTGAAAATATTCATTCAGAATACATAGGTGTTGACTCTTTCCACCCACAGCGAACAGTGTGTTACACCAAATATCATCAATCCATCTGAAACACATTGAAATAAAAATACTCTTTCCCTGTTACTCTACAAATCTGGTTGGTTCATTGGTTAGTTAACCATTTCTATGGGAGTGGGAGATGGAGGGAGTATGAGTGACAATAAGCAAAAGTATCTGTGAGCTTGGCAATTTTGTCACCCAATAAATTATTATTAAAATGAAACCACTAATTTTTAAAGCAATTTTTGGCATAAGTTATTTAAACTTCTTAACAGTGGATATAAAACAGGTAGATTTCAACCTAAATTATATGCTACTCTGAACAGTGTTATAACATAATCATAGAATATCCCTCTTAAATTATTGTAGGACCTGTTTAAATAATCAAATCCTAATCGGAGTTCTTTTGACTATACGCAATGTCAGTTAAAATTCATCTCTGTAATTAGATTCAACAACAGCATTCATAACTAAAAGAAATGAATTTGGAGCCAGTTAATTTCATTGCATATCTATTTAGATTGGAAGTTACTTAGCATTAGATAAAATTGCAGTAAAACTCAAATATAAACAACAGGAAGTAATATTATTTATAAAGTGTTTCTAAATATAAAACAAACAAAAAACGAACGAAGTTTCAAAGAGCTAATGAACTTCTGAACCTCATGGACAGTAATATTGTATAGAGGAAAAAGAAGTTAATTCCAAGACTTAGAACATGGAAGGTTGATAGCCCCTTCCTGTACTTTCTGGATTGTGCTCAGAGAAAACAACAATAGTAACAAAAGTCAAAACTCAATGGCTGTGGTAGGAGATAATGTATGATTGCTCTTATGGGCCTATTGTATTCTTGTTTTCTTCCTTTTCATTTAACTCATATTTGAAAATCTCCTATAGACAATTTGGCTCTTTCTCAGAGGTTTAGCCCAAATCTAGGTTCCATTGCTGTCAGATCTAGTGGAGGATAAAGCACGGGAAAGAAGCTGAGTTATGAGGTGTAGATGTCCCTTTAAGAAACTGACCACTCATTAGAAAGGAGAAGACTAAGCTAAGAGTCATTCTCAGCTGGTCATTTTCTGGCATTTGATAGTGAAAATAGAGGTTCAAATTTCCCAAATTTACCTTCCTTTGAACTCCAATCTCAGTTATAAGAATTAATCTCTTAACCTATGTATAATGTTCCAATTGTGTGGCAATTTTGATGTATGGCACATGGAGGTTAGACTCTTCTTGCCATTCTCTAAAGTGAATTTGAAAAGTTATATTGTCACTCAAAGCATTCAAATGCTCATCTGTAGAATTTATATTTCCTACTTCACAGGGTTGTTTGAACATCAAATGAGATATTATACAAAACGTCCTAAGAAAATGCCGGACATAGAGCTGATTCTGGGTAAGCAAACAGTTATAATGTCTACCTCTCTCCCCTGCATAAGACATTGCCTTCCAGCTCTTTGGGAACCCTATGCCAACAATGATCTTTTCTTTCTCCCAGCTCACCAAACTCCGCTTTCCTGCTGGCTCCTGAAAGATCAACAAGCATTTATTGAATGTGTACTTACTAAGTGCCAGGTATTTTTCACATGTTATCTTAACCTAACGCTAACCTCTCCTGAAGTTATTGGTCTTTCTTTCTTCTTCTCTTTATGATGAAACCTCTTCAAAGAGGCTACAGTAGAAGAATCTGTATAAGGAATACTGTCAGAGGAAATACGGATGTCTAGATATTGTGCTCAAAATTTAGGTGGTGGGCAGCCCTGGTGGTGCAGCAGTTTAGCACAGCCTTCAGCCCCGGGCGAGATCCTGGAGACCTGGGATCCAGTCTCACGTCCGGCTTCCTGCAGGGAGCCTGCTTCTCCCTCTGCCTGTGTCTCTGCCTCTCTTTCTCTCTCTCTCTCTCTCTCTGAATAAATAAATAAATAATAAATAAATAAATAAATAAATAAATAAATAAATAAAATCTTTAGAAAAAGAGAAAAAAAAACAAAATTTAGGTGGCATGTTCGAGTGCCACCTAAATAGACACAAAAGTCTGTTTTCCACATCATCTTCTTAAAAGAATCCTGATTCTCAGTATGTTAAGATCCACTGATCGAAGTCAGTGACATTTTAGGACTGTTACACTATCCCTTCATACCTGCTCTTCTCTGTAATATGTACTGAAGTATTCTAGCTTTTGTCATCAGTAAACTTTTACTTGCCAAATTCTAATTTTTATTTTTAGTCTTCATCTTGTGTAATCTATCAGCATCATATGATGTTCAACCCAAGCTTTTCTTCTTGGAAATTTCTTGTCACTTCACTTCTGAGATTACTTTCGTCTCCCAATAAGTCATGTTTGTGCACTCCCATTTCTTTCTCTTTTCCTACTCATCAATATGAGTCCTAAATTTTGATATTTACCAACATACACTTTCTCTTATTCTTGTTGTACATGCTTTTTATGGATTATATAATTCATGTCCAAAAAAATCCCACATCTCTATATCAGACCTATCCTGATATCCACATTCATATTTCCAGGTGATTAAAAAAAATTTCACAAAAGTCCAGAAGTATACTAAAGTTTTAAGCTTCACTAATAATAAAAGAAATTCAAGTTATTATAAAAGTGTTCCTTTCCTTTACCATATGACTCATGGGTATTTTTTTTCTAAATATACCGTGATGAAAAATTCAAGGATAAACAGATACACTAATGCATTTCCAAAGAAGAGTAGATTGTTACAACCTTCATACAGAGGAATTTGGCTCTGTAGCTCAGAATTTTTTAGAATATGCATATATAGTTCTGTTTCTGTAATATGAAATTATACCAAAGGGCCTTCCCATTAAGACAACTAGAACTTAGATGAATTAAGATATTTTTTTTTGAATTAAGATATTTTTAAGGCATGGTTAAGCTCATAAGAAGAAAAAGAAATCTCAAAGTATTAAGGGGGAAGTAATGAACTAAAATTTGAGAAGACCCACAAATAAGCAGACAGCAAAAGAAGGTTGCCCTGGAAGCAAATACTGACAGAAATCCTAAAACCCTAACGTCCTAACCTTTAGGTTTGTCTCAGGGTTGGAGAGCTACTGTGAATCTCTTATGTTACTCTGGACCCTCCATGGAGCTGAAGTGATCCCAGATATTGGCAAATTCTGATATTGGCAGATGTAACCATAGATATCCTTTCTAAGGGAACATCCCAGAAAGGGCCCCTACAATTCCTACAGATTGAATTTAAGAACTTATGATCTTATAAATACAAATTAAGTCATTGTGAGAGAGTTATCAGAAACAAAATACAGATTCAATGTCTAAGGAAATTCATATGATGAAATTATCAGAAACACAACATTAAGTAAATATATGTGAAGTGATAAAAATTTAAAGATAGCTTATCTTAAAATCAACCAAAAACTATTAAAAATGACCAAGAAGTATTTAAAACAATGTAATCATTGATATTAAAACTCATTGAGTCATATCAGATAGAGATGAAAGAGATAATTCATGAACTGGAGAAGAGATATCAGGAGAACACTCAGAATTAGCAAACATAGATGGCACAAAATAAAGAGACTGCATGATATAATAGAGAAAAGATTCAGGAACCAGACTAACTTTGAATTCCAGCTTGATCACTAATTGGCTCTGTGACCTTGGGCATGTTACTGTCCTCTCTGTACTTCAGTTTTATCATTCGTTAAAAAAATTGGAATTTGTGTAAGGATGAATGCTTAGACCAAAGCTGATAATATTAAGCATATAGAATAAATGTTATTAATTTGACAGAAGTAATCCCAAAATATATATTATATCAAGAAACATGTGGCTTAACTGCCCTGCCAAAAGAAAAAAGAGAAAAAGAAAAAACACAAGTCATGATAGCATCTAACAAGGTAGAATTCAGAGTATTAGAAAAGACATAGAAAGGTAGATTAAAGGTACAAAAGGGGGCAATTCACAGTGAAGATGTAAGTGTTATACATTTTTTTTTCACCCAGTGACAATAAGGTGATTTCATACAGCAGAAAATGCAAGAAGTACAAAGATAAATCAGCAGAAACAGTAATCAGGCTTAATTCTCATCCCAGTGCAAGATGTAACAAGATGAAAAGCATAAGAAAAGATTTAGAAAACTTAAATAACATTTTCAATAAAATAGATGATATGCACATATATTGAACTTTTGTACCTGAAGTGGAAATTACAGCTTTAAAAAAAAAAAGTCCTTATGGAACCTTTATTAAAACTGATCATTTATTAGGTCACAAAGAGAGATTTATCGAAGTCTAAAGTAGAATCACTACAGAAAGCATTGCTTGACCACAAAACAATAAAAGAAAACTCCTCCACTAAGAAAGATTTAAAAACAAACTTGTTGATTTAAAGAAGAGGGTAAAAACAAGCAAAAGTTGCAGAATTTCTAGAAAATGACTGTTACAGGTTGATTGTACTTCCCCTAAATTCACATGTGGAAGTCCTAACAATACCTGAGAATGTAACCATATTTGTAAATAAAGTCATTGCAGATATAATTGGTTAAGATGTGGCCAACTGGAGAAGTTTGGGCCCCTAATCCAATATGTCTGGGGTCTGAAAAAAAAAAGGGGGAAATGGGGCACTGAGACATACACACACACAGAATGCCACATGGAAATGAAGACAGAGATGAGGGTAATGCTAATTCAAACTAGCAAACAACAGAGATTGCCAGGCAACCACCAGAAGCTAGTGGAGAGGCATAGAGCAGCCCTCAAAAGGAAGCAATGCTGCTCACATCTTGATCTCAGACCTCCAGCCTCCAGAACAAAGACCATGCATTCGATTTTTAAGTCACTAAATTGATAGTGCTTTGTCCAAAAGTCTGAAAACTTTACTCCTATTTTCTGCTTAGTTGCCCAAATCTCCAATTAGACCGTATTTATCATTGAACAAATAAGCATTTAAAGGGAGTAAATTAAATTCTCCTTACAGTCTCTTTTAACTCAAAGATTGTTGTCTATTTATTTGTGTGCTTATTTTGTTTTGATTTTAGGGGAACAGTAGGCCTTTCAAAAGCTCCTAATTTGTATGTCTGAAGTAACAGGATCTTAGAAGTCATTGAAAAGGCTTCTACATTATTTTTCAAAATGCTAAAATGGCATAGAAATAACATGTATGTGTTAAGAGCACTTCTTTTTTTAAAAAAAAGATTTTATTTATCTATTCATGACAGACACAGAAAGAGAGGCAGAGACATAGGCAGAGGGAGAAGCAGGATATCCACAGGGAGCCTGATGAGGGACTTGATCCCAGGATACCGGGATCACGACCTGAGCCAAAGGCAAACCATCAACCACTGAACCATCCAGGTGTCCCAGTTAAAATCACTTCTTGAGAAACTTTTAAAATGTAAAGATGCAAACCATTACATACCTGAGTAAGGATATTTCCCTTTTTCCACAAGAGCATACAAATATAGGGACTTAAAATTTTCTGTGCTGCATTTTAAAGGGTGGCAGGAAAGAATGACTAGATGTGGAGTGAAAGCAATGGCAAGTCTGGATTGCTTTCCAGCAAAGTGTTTCTATGATACAAAGAAGTGAAAGTATGTGTTAATTTGTAGCTTTTTGCATAGAAAATAATCTTATTTAAGTCACTACAGTGGAGTGGAATAGAAAATAACATTATTTGAGTGCAAGTGGCACAGATTTAAAAATATTTTTTCCTCTGAAAATGTTTAGAACAATGATACAAAAAAAAAAAGAACAATGATACCACTTTCACATTATGTGTGGCAATTCATTAACAAGATAGCTTTTAATTAATTTATTTATCTTCTTAATTCTGGTATAGTTAACATACATATTAGTTTCAGGTGTACAACATAGTGATTCAACAATTCTATACATTACTCAGCGCTCATCATCATAATTGTACTCTTATTTCCCTTCATCTATTTCACCTTACCCTCACCGACCTCCCTTCTGGTAATAAACAACTTATTCCCTACACTTAAGAGTCTATTTTTCTGTTTGATTTTGGTTTTTCTTTGTTCATTTGTTTTGTTTCTCAAATCCCACATAGGATTGAAATCGTATGGTATTTGTCTTTCTCTGACTTATTTCACTTAACATTATACCCTCTAGATCCATCCATGTTATTGCAAATGGTATAATTTCATTTTCTTAGCTGAGTAATATTCCATTATGTATATATATCTATATATACCACCTCTTCTTTATCCATTCATCTATTTATGGACACTTGAGTTGCTTCCATATTTTGGCTATGTAAATGATGCTGCAATAAATACAGCAGTGCATATATCTTTTTAAATTAGTGTTTTTGCATTCTTTGGGTAAATACCTAGTAGAGCAATTGCTGGATTGTAGAGTAGTTCTATTTAACTTTTTTGAGGAACTTCCATACTATTTTCCAGAGTAGCTGCACCAGTTTGCATTCCCAGCAACAGTACATGGGGATTCCATTTTTTACACATCTTCATCCACACCTGTTGTTTATTCTATTTTTTATTCTAACTATTCTGACACATGTGAGGTGATATCTTATGGTGGTTTTGATTTGCATTTACATGATGATGAATGATGTTGAGCATCTTCTCATGTGTCTGTTGACCATCTGTATATCTTTTTTGGAGAAATGTCTGTTCATGTCTTCTGCCCATTTTTAATCGGATTATTTGGTGATTTTTTTTTTTTGGTATTGATTTGTGTAAGTTCTTTATATATTTGAGAACCAACCTCTTATCAAATATATCATTTGCAAATATCTTTTCCCTATCAGTAGATTGTTTTGTTCGTCTTGTTCATTGTTTCCTTTTCTGTGCAGAAGCTTTTTATTTGGATTTAGTCCCAATAGTTTATTTTTGTCTTGTTTCCTTTGCCTCGGGAAATAATATTTAAAAAAATGCTGCTATTGCCAGTGTCATAGAAATTACTGCCGGTGCTCTTTTCTAGGACTTGTTTGGTTTCAAGTCTCACATTTACCTTTAATCCTTTTTGAGGTTTGTGTGTGTGTGTGTGTGTGTGTGTGTGTGTGTGTGTGTATGGTGTAAGAAAGTGGTCTAGTTTCATTCTTTCACATATTGCTGTCAAGTTTTCCCAGTGCCATTTGTTGAAGAGACTTTTTCCATATTGTATACTCTTGCCTCCTTTGTTAAAGATTAATTGACCATATAAATTCAGATTTATAGGTGGGCTTTCTATTCTATTCTACTGATCTATATATCTTTTTTTTTTGTGCCAGTGTCATACTATTTTGATTACTATAATTTTGTAGTATAGCTTGAAATCTGGATTGTGATGCCTCCAGTTTTTCAAGATTTATTTGGCTATTCGGGGCCTTTTGTGGTTGTATACAGATTTTAGGATTATTCTAGTTCTATGAATAATGCTTTGATGTTTTTATAGGGATTGCATTAATGTATATATTGCTTTATGTAGTATCAATATTTTAACAGTATTTTTTCTCCTAATCCATGACCATGAAATATCTTTTCATTTGTTTGTCTTTTTTTAAAGATTTATTTATTTATTTATTCATGAGAGACACAGACTGAGAGAGACAGAGACATAGGCAAATGGAAAAGCAGGCTCCTTGCAGGGAGCCCGATGTGGCACTCAATCCTGGATCCAGGGATCATGACCTGAACCGAAAGCAGGCTCCCAACCACTGAGCCACCCAGGCATCTCTCCATTTCTTTGTGTTATCTTCAATTCTTTTCATCGATGTTTTATAGTTTTCAGAGTATAGGTCTTTCATCTCTGGTTTAGTTTATTCGTAGGTGTTTTATTCCTTGTGGTACAGTTGTAAATAGCATTGTTTTCTTACCTTTTCTTTCTGCTGCTTCATTATTAGTGCATAGAAATGCAATAGATTACTGTTTATTAATTTTGTATCCTGTGAATTTACTAAATCACTTATCAGTTCTAGAAGCTTTTTAGTGGAGTCCTTACGGTTTTCTATATACAGTTTCATGTTATTTGCAAGTACCAAGAGTATTACTTATTCCTTACCAATCTGGATGCCTTCTATTTTTTTTTTTATTATCTGATTGCTATGGCTAGGACTTCAGTTTTATGCTAAATAAAAGTGGTGAGAGAGGACATCCTTGTCTTGTTCCTGATTTTAGGTGAAAAGCTTTTAATTTTTCACCATTGAGCATGATGTTAGCTGTGGGTTTTTCATATATGGCCTTTATTTTGTTAAGGTGTGTTCCTTCCAAACCTACTTTGCTGAAAGTTTGTATCATAAATGGATGCTGTACTTTGTAAAATGCTTTTTCTGCATCTACTGAAATGATCATATGGTTCTTATTATTTCCATTGCTTATGTGATACATCATGTTGTTTTATTTGTGAATATTAAACCACCTTGCATTCCAGAAATAAAGCCCATTTGATTAAGTGAATGATTTTTTTACGTATTATTACATTCAGTTGTCTAGGATTTTGTTGAGGACGTTTGCATCTATTCCATCAGAGATATTGACATGTAGTTCCCTTTTGGTGGTGTTTTTATGTAGTTTTAGTGTCAGGTTAATGTGGCCTCATAGAATAAACTTAAAATTTTCCTTTCTCTTCTATGTTTTGGAATAGTTTGAGAACAGATATTAACTCTTGATGGAATTCACCAGTGAAGCCATCTGGTCCTGGACTTTTGTTTGTTGGGAGTTATTTGATTACTGATTCAATTTCATTGCTGGTTATCAGTCTATTCAAGTTATATATATATTTTTTTCCTATTTTAGTTTTGGTAACATGTTTCTAGGAATTTACCCATTTCTTCTAGGTATCCAATTTGTTAGCATATAATTTTTCATAATATTCTCTTACAACTGTTTGCATGTCTGTGGTGTTGGTTTTGATTTCTCCTCTTTTATTTGTGATTTCATTTATTTGAATCCTCTCTCTCATTCTCCCTGTTTCTCTCTGTCTCTCTCTTTCTAATGAGTCTGACTAGAGGTTTATCAATTTTTTTGATCTTTCAAAGAACTAGCTCCTGGCTTCATTGATCTGTTCTATTGTTTTTTAGTTTCTATATCATTTATCTCTACTCTAATCTTTACTATTTCCTTGCTTCTGCTGGTTCAGTATTTTGTTTGCTTTTTTCTTTCTCGCTTCTTCAGATGTAAGGCTAGGGTTCTTATTTGAGATTTTTCTTGCTTATTGAGGTAAGCCTGTATTACTATAAACTTCCCTTTTAAAATAGCTTTTACTGTACCCAAAGATTTTGGACTGTTGTGCTCTCATTTTCATATGGCTCCATGTATTTTTTATTTCCTCTTCAATTTCTTGATTGACCACTTATTATTTATTAACATGTTATTTAACCTCCATATATTTGTGTTCTTTCCAGATTTTTTTCCAGTGCTTGATTTCTAGTTTCATAGTGTTATGGTCAGAAAAGATACATGATATGATTTCAATCTTTTTGAATCTGTTGAGATTAGTTTTGTGACCTAATATGTGATGTATCCTAGAGAATGTTCCATGTTCACTTGAAAAGAATGGTATTTCACTATTTTAGGTTGGAATGTTCTGAATATATTGGTTAGATACATCTGGTCCAATGTGTTATTTAAGTCCCCATTGACTTATTGATTTTCTGTTTGGATTGTCTATTCATTGATGAAAGTAGAGTTAAAGTCCACTATCATTACTGTATTACTATCAGTTACTTCCTTTATGTTTGCTAATAGCTGCTTTATGTATTTTGGTATTCTCATGTTGGGTGCATAAATATTTACAATTGTTATAATTTCTTGTTGGATTGTACCCTTTATGATTATATAGTGTCCTTCTTTTTCTCTCGTTACAATATTTGTTTTGAAGTCTATTTTGTCTTACATAAGTATTGCACCTCTGGCTTTTTTTCACTTCCATTTGCATGATAAATATCTTAATATCTCTTCACTCTCAATCTGCATGTGTCTTTAGGTCTGAAATTACTCTCTTGTAGGCAGCATATAGATAGGTCTTGCTTTTGTATCCACTCTGTCACCCTAGTCTTTTGATTGGAGAGTTTAATCCATTTATATTCAAGGTAATTATTGACAGCTATGTATTTATTGCTATTTTATAACTCGTTTTATGGTTGTGTTTGTAGTTCTCTGTTCCTTTCTCCTTTTGCTTTCTTCTCTCATGTTTTGCTGGCTTTCTTTAGTGATATAGGTGTATAACATCTTAGGCATATAATAGTCTATTTTGCATTGATGGTCACTTAAGTTCAAACACATTCTAAAGGCACTGAAGTTTAATCGTTCTCTCCTTCTTCCCATGTTTTAGGTATATAATATCATACCTTATATCTTTTTATTTTGTGACTCCTTTGACTAATTTTTATAGATATTGCTGCTTTTGTACTTCCAATTTTTCTTACTCCTACTTATGGTCTTTCCTTTCCACTCAAAGAATCCCCTTTAACATTTCTTGTAAGTCTGGTTTAGCAGTGATGAATTCCTTTAACTTTTGTTTGGGAAACTTTATCTCTCTTTCCATTCTGATTGATGGTCTTGTTGGAGAGAGTATTCTTGCCGCAGGTTTTTTCTTTTCAGCACTTTGAATATATCATGCCAACCTATTTGGATTACAGAGGTTTTGGCTGAATAATTAACTGAGAGCCTCATGGGATTTTCCTTGCATGTAACTGTTTTCTCTTGCTACTTTAAAAATTCTTATTATCACTACTTTTTTTTTTTTTCCATTTTGATTGCTGTGTGTCTTGGTGTGGACTTTCTTGGGTTGATTTTGTTGGAAGCTCTCTATGCATATTGGTTCTAGATTTCTGTTTCCTTCCCTAGATTCAGGAAGTTTTCAGTTATTATTTCTTCAAATAAAATTCTGCCTTCTTTTCTCTCTCGTCTTCTTCTGGTATCTTTATAATGCAAATGTTACTATGCTTGATGGTGTCACTGAGTTCCCTTAATCTAGTCTAACTTTTTCATTAATCTTTTTCCCTTCTCCTGTTCAGCCTGATTGCTTTCTATTATTCTGCCATCTAGGTCATTGATCCATTCTACTTCATCTTGTCTACTATTTAATATTTCTAAGTGTATTTTTATTTCAGTTACTGAGTTCTTCATCTCTTATTGGCTCTTCTTTTCATATTCTGTCTCTTTGTCGAGGATATTACTGAGGTCTCCACTCTTTTCTCAATTCCAGGGAATACCTTTATGACCATGACTTTGAATTCTGTAGCAGACATATTACTTATCTGTGTTTTGTTTGGCTCTCTTGCTGTGATTTTGTCCTGTCCTTTCATTTGGAACATATTCCTCTATCTCTTCATTCTGTCTAACTCTCTGTGTCTGTTTCTATGTATTAAGAAAGTCAGCTACATCTCCTGTTCTTGAAAGTAGTGGTTTTATGAAAAAGAGGTCTTGAACAATGGGTGGTGGAAAGGGAGGTAGGGGTGGGGTGACTGGGTGATGGGCACTGAGGGGGCTGAGCACTGGGTGTTATGCTATATGTTGGCAAATTGAACTCCAATAAAAAAAAAAAGGTCGTGTAGTGCCCTGTGGTGCAATGTTCCCTACTCATCAGAACCTATTTGTTGTGTGCACCCTACTGTTGTGGCTGAGCTGCATTTGCTTTTAGTCCAGTCATCTGCAATGACTCTCTTTGCCTGTAGTGACCACGGTTTGGTCCCTGTGTTGTTAGTGGCCTAGTCTTAGGCCACCTTGAGCATGAATTCAGTCAGACTAGGCCTTTGACAGAGGTGTGGTCCCATCAAAGTTCAGGGTACTCTCCCTGTGCTGTCCCATTAGAAAATCTGTTGGTGGGCAAGACCTGAGGTCAGACCAGATATATGTCCTCAGACCACTCCTGAGACTATAGTCAAACTGGTGTGGTTATCTTCCTTTCTTCCCAAGATAGGGGTCACTTTGTGGTGATACTAGCTCCTGTTAGGGCTGCTTGCATATTGCACACTTGTCCATCCACTTTGGATGGACTCCTGTAGAGGACAAGTTGGAGAGATTGAGTCCACAGAAGAGCAAGGGGGAGGGCAAGAGGTAATAGAAAATTTTGCACAAGTCTGCTATGGGAGGAGACCTCCGTGCTACAGAGGCTAAGTTGGAGGAGGTGAGTCTCCAGAAGAGCACGGAGGCAGGACATGTTGTCAACAAGCCAGTTGAGAATATTCATGCTGAGCTGTTTCCCATGGGTGTCCATGTGACCAGTCTGGGTGGTAGAAGAAGGGAATGGCACGTGCCAGCTCCTTTGTTCTTGGAAAAGATCCCTGCCCCTCCTGCATATGCTCTGAAAGTAGTAAATCAATCTCTTTCCTATATACTGCAGGCATTTTTCAAACTGCTACTTCCAGGCTATATCTCAGAGGGACTGTTAGTTATGTTTTCTCTTTAAAGGTGGGGACTCAGTTTCCTATCATCCTTTAGCTCTCCCAGAGCCAATCATCTATTTTTAAAAGTTCCAGGTGTTAAGCCCTGCTGACTGTAAAATTTAATGATGTTAAGCCCCTCTGGTTCTCAAAGTCAAAAATTATGGGTATTTGTCTTCCCTGAGTGGGTTCTCCTTGCCTCCAGTGCCTGGTATGGGGTCTATTCCTCTCCTTTCTCTGTGCTTACAGAGTCCCTCCCTCCTGGGGACAGTACTATGGGTGGGCTTATTTCCCAACTGAGTCTCTGTCCTTCCTATCATTTTTGATGTGGTCTCTTCTTCATGTTCAGTTGTAGTCTGTTCTTCCAGTCTTCAGGTCATTTTTTGGTTATTTACACTAATGTTGGTATTATGTAGATTTATCCATGGAATAAGGTGAGTTTAGGATCCTCCTACTCCACCATCTTCCCTAGAAGTCCCCAAGATAGTTTTAAAACTATGTAGCAACAACAACAACAAAATGTTTACATAAAAATCAGCTTCAAACTATCACTATTTTTATGTTTTCTATTTTTATATGTAAAATATTGTATATGTTCTGTATAGTTTAGGCATTGAATACAGACATTTTTGTAGGGATCCCTGGGTGGCGCAGCAGTTTGGCTCCTGCCTTTGGCCCAGGGCGCGATCCTGGAGACCCGGGATCGAATCCCACATCAGGCTCCCGGTGCATGGAGCCTGCTTCTCCCTCCGCCTGTGTCTCTGCCTCTCTCTCTCTCTGTGACTATCATAAATAAATAAAAATTAAAAGAAATAGACATTTTTGTATCATATTTTATCTCTAAAAATATTATTTTCTTTAATCATCTGTCAACAGGAATTTAGGGTGTTTCCCTGCATTGGTTATTGTGACTATGCTGCAATGAACATGTGCAGATATCTCTTCAAGGTAATGATTTTGTTTTCTTGGATATATAACCAGAAGTGGAATTGCTGGATCATATGGTAGTTCCATTTTTAATTTCTCAAGCAATATTGTTTTCCATTGTGACTGAATTAATTTTACATTTCTTCCAATGTTGCGCAAGGGTTCCAACATGGGATAATTTGAGCAGCAAAAAAGGGGGGATCAGGGCACCTGGATGGCTCAGATGGTTAAGCATCTGCCTTCAGCTCAGGTCATGATCTCAGATCTGAGGATCAAGCCGCACATTGGTGGGGGCGGGGGGGGGTCCCATCTCAGCAGGGAGTCTGCTTCTCTCTCTGCCTCTCTCTCCTGCTCATTCTCTCTCTCTCTCTCTCTCTCTCTCTCTTTCTCTCTCAAATGAATAAATAAAATCATTAAAAACTTTTTAAAAAGGGGATAAAAATACATATATGCTAAAATATGTGGGTTCACAATGAGAACCCCCCAAAAAACTCTTTGGTCATTTTTGGAGGAAGCTAGAGAACCAATTCATTACCATGTGCAGAAAACTGGTAAATAAAAGGAAAGAATAAAGCATATATCTTGCCTTTCCTTTAAAATTGTGCCTCAAGGTAGCCAAATAGTTAATGAGGAATGGTCTCCTTTATCGGGGAATTTCAGCTAATGAATGTAGAGGAAATAATAGAATTAGACTATCACTTGCAGCCTATAATAAAACAATGCTTCTAGCCAATTATCAGCAATAGTTGCTAAAATCAGTGACTGAAGACCTAACAGAGAACTGAGAATTGGGCAATGTGGCTGACAAAATCTGACCTCACTGATCCATCTTAACACCACAAAAGAAATTCAGCCAGATGTTGTGATGCAATAGGAAATAAACAGTATCACATGCAAAGGATTCTTACCTGAATGGAATCAAGCCTCTGGACCAAACAACCAATAGAGAGGAAATAAAAGTGAGAAAGGAACACATTAAATGATCCAACATGTATGCCATCAGCAAAATATGGGATGTGGGGAATTCTATACAATAAATAATCTAATTTCTTTAATAAGCTAATGTAAGAAAAAGGAGGGAAAATTATATATTAAAAGAGTCATGAGTGATGGAGAAACAAATATAATCTTGTTTAGATTGATTCAAACAAGCCAATTAAAAATATTTTTTTCTAGACAATTGGAAAATGTGAACACTGAATGGATTGTTTAATTATATTAGGAAATTACTGTAAATTTTCTTTTTTAGTTAGGACAACAATTTTGTAGCTATGTTGCATAAAGTGCCCTTATCTTTTATGAATATAACACTAAAATGGCAGCGCGGGTGGCTCCGCGGTTTAATGCTGCCTTCAGCCCAGGGCATGATCCTGGAGACCGAAGATCGAGTCCCACGTCGGGCTCCCTGCATGGGGCCTGCTTCTCCCTCTGCCTGTGTCTCTGCCTCTCTCTCTCTTTGTGTGTGTGTCTCTCATGAATGAATTAATAGAATCTTTAAAAAAAAATTGTGTAATGTCTAGGATTTGTTTTTAACAATTTAGTATGGAATGGAAGGAAGAAGGAGGAATGTAGAAGAAATAAGATAGATCATGTGTTGATAGTTACTGAAATTTTATATACATATAAAAGTTTTCATAACAGAAAGTTTAAAATATAAATACAAAAATATCCATCTAATATTGATATAATCCGAATGTTTTATTAAAATATTTTAGGAATGGAGTAAAGGAGAAAAGTAAATGCGTTGTTAAATGCCAACTCTTGGGGTGCCTAGCTCACTCAGTCAGTAGAGCATATGACTCTTGATCTCAGGATTGTGAGTTCAAGCTGCCCTATTTTGGGTATAGAGATTACTTAAAAATAAACAAAAGAATGTAAATGCTATCTCTTTATCTTTCAGACTAGGATACCAACATAAAACATCTAAAATTGATAAATCAAGAACGTCCAGAAAAATAATAATTTTTTAAAAGATTTTATTTATTTATTCATAGAGATGCAGAGAGAGAGAGAGAGAGAGAGAGAGAGAGAGAGAGAGGCAGAGACACAGGCAGAGGGAGAAGCAGGCTCCACGCAGAAAGCCTGACGTGGGACTCGATCCAGGGTCTCCAGATCACGCCCTGGGCTGCAGGCGGCGCTAAACCGCTGTGCCACCGGGGCTGCCCAAAAATAATAATTTTTTAAAGATTTTATTTACTTATTTGAGACAGAGAGAAAAACACAAGTGGAGGTGAGAGAGAGGGGAAGAAAGAGAGAGAGAAGCAGACTCTCTGCTGAGCTGGGAGCCTGATGTGGGGCTCAATTCCTGGACCTTGAGATCATGACCTGAGCCAAAGACAGACCCTTAACCGACTGAGCCACCCAGGCACCCTGAGAAGCAATTATTTTTGAAATATGGAAAAAACAGCCAAAATTGATTACTTAATGGAGAGCAAAATTCAAAAAGTAGGCAGAAGGAAGACAGAGATGACTGCTGTTTTAATTATTAGACTTGGGATAGCATTTTAATTTTTTAAAATTGTAAACACACGCAAACTTGATAAAAATAGAAATTATTTTCTAAAAGATATATAAAATATCTTTTCCTTTTAAAAATTTGATCATAAAAAATAAAATACAAAAATAAAAATTTGATCAGAAGAAGCCCATTAATGTGTATTATTAACTATATCCTAACCGGGCTCTCATTTTTATGCTCTGTATCCTACTCACTTGTTCCCTGTACCTAATCTACTGCCAAATCATGTAAGGATCCAGAATATGATTTGAACTCATCTACTTTTCTAACTTCTCTGCCATCACCTTAGGTGTGGCATCAATGTTTCACATCTGGACACTGCCATAGTCTACTACCAGATTTCCTGTTTTTACTCTTGCTCCCCTCTGATCCAGTCCATGCATACTAGTCAGATTGATGTTTTCTTACTTACTTATTTTTATTGTTTTTTTTTTTCATTTGATTGTAGTTGACATGCAATGTTGTATTAGTTTCAGGTATGCATTATCAGATTGATGTCTTCAAGTTGCAAACCTGAACATGTCACACCCCTGCTGAGATCCCTTCAATAGCTCTATACTATCCTCTGAATACATCCAAGATTTTTAACATGGCCTCTGAGCCCTGCACTCTCAGACTGCTGCTTATGTCTCCAGCAGCATCTTTACAGCACTTTCTCCTTCATTCACCTGAATTTCCACATGCTGTTTCTCAGATCTTAAACACATCCCCATCACTCTTTCCTTGGTCATCTCTAATGGTCTAAGATTCAACTTAAATATCACTACTTTTCTTTCTCTTACCACCATATTAATGTTCTCCACAGCACTTGCCACTTGTAATTACATATATACTTACTTGCTTTGACTTTGTTTCCTCCACCAGCTCTAAGCTCCATGAGAGCAAGGATTTTGTTTTGCTCATTGTTGTATCTCTAGTACCTAAAACATACCCTGTCATAGAGTGGGTCCTTAATCAATATTTATTGAATCAGTGAATAAATGGAATGTACAGTAGACCAGATTTTCTCAAGCTTTCATGTGCATACAATCACTGAGGGGAGATCCTTTTTTAAAGGCACATTCTGATTCAGTAGCTCTGGGGTGGGGACTGAAATTCTAACAGGCTTCCTGTGAGACAAAAGCTGCCAGGGCCTTAATTACACTTTGACTAGAAAGGCTAAAGCAGGTACAAAGATGAGTGATAGTAATGTTTGTCCTGTAGGAAGGAGTTTATGATCTGGTAATGGACTTGCCTCATAAACACAATCTAAATCATCACCTATCACCTTCACTTTCATTGATGTATAAAGCATAAAAAGCTTAAGGCTGTTTGAGATTGGGATGGATGTTGACTTTACCAAACATTATACAAGACCCCCTAAGGCCATATCTGACTGTGACCAAATCATTTAAAGTGTTATAATAAGTTGCAAAATTTAAAGGAAGCAATTGGCAATTCAGTATATGAGAACAGAGAAGAACAGAGATCCTTTTTAACAAAGAAATAAATATCGTGGAACAGAGGGATGAGAATTTGAATTTCAGTTTGCCCCTGAGTAGGTGTGTAATTTTAGCAGCCACTTAAATTCTCTGAATTTTCGTATCAGCTGATGATGATAAAAACTTAGAGGCATGATAAGTGAGGTATCACATATCAATTAAATACTGTACCTGGCATAAGGTAGCCCTTAAAAAAAAAAATCAAGTCCTTCTGTTACTTTCTTAGGTAGAACATTTTCCTTATAACATCAATTTCCCAGAGGACAAGTGAGTATCATTTTTTGAATGAGACCTTTAACATCTCACAGGGGAAAAAAAACAAATAATACTAGGAAAATAAAATAAATATGTAGGTGAACAGCAGGTATTTTGGTTTAAATGAACACTAGGCTGTAAATCAGAAAAACTAAGCTTTGGTTCAAGATTTCAACATGAATTAGAGGTATAATGTTGAACAAGTTATTTAATATCTCTGGGCCTCTGTATCCTTTCTAAATCATTGTACATAGTTAAATACATTAATTATCTTATAGGAAACCATCATTCTTCCAAATCATTTGATTTTTATTTTTTTTCCTTTTGGGATAGCAGTAAATTTTACAGAAATATTAAAATTGGATAATTTTAATCATTGGATAATTAGAAAAATGATTGGAAAAAAAGGTTTTTTTCTTTCTTTCTGAAATTTTTACTAAACACCCTCCAGCCATATTACTAAGCTTTAAATAAGTATATGGACTCAGTGAACTTAATTTTTTTACTTGGAGAACTTCTGTCTTTTTAAAATTACATAAATATACATGCTTTCACTAGCAGTTGGAATTGGAATTTGTTTTACTTGCTATATATGATATTAAATTGTCATAGCTTGGAATATTAATTTAAATATAACTTGGAAATATAAGAAAAAAGGACAATGTAGAGAAAATAAAAAGTAACAAATTAAATCTATTCTTTCAAAGATAATTGCAATGTTTTTATGCAATAACAGAGAAAATTAGCAAAAAAAATTTAACTACATAGATACGTGTCACTACTTAAATGTTGACAAATGAATTTGGGGATTGAAAATTATTTTTTTGCTGCCTTTAATCTTCCACCTCCCACTTCATTATAAAGGGCTTCTCATTTCTCTTTTTTTTTAGTGTTCTTTTTATCCACTCTTCCCTCATACTTTAAACTCCTACTAAATGTTCATGGAAGTAAGCCTTTGGGGTCATTTGGCTTTAGCTTCCTCATTATATTCCTCAGTGTCCTCAGCTTCACTCTCTGCATATAAACACATTTGTTATTCTTAATCACTTCCTTTTATCAATCCCTGACTGGAGCATACTGATTAATCTTTGAAAAACCACACTTGTATTTTATAAAAATGGAAAATTCAAACTTCTGCTGTGTGTGACACATCATTAACTGCACAAAGACACTCTGTATCTGCTATGTTAGTATTTACTGATGGGTTAATGTAATTATGACCCATCTGCTTCTGCTGTCTAATGAGGCACTTTCTATCTACAGGGATAGAAATTTATGACAGTCTCTTTGAACTGCCTGATGTCAGAGCTGGGAAAGGTGTGAAGTATATATAAAAGCTGGGTTACTCATTGGCAAGTGGAGGACAAATACTCCAGTGGATGCAAGCTTGGGATTGTTCATGAAGCTTTCTTACCATCAGAGGCATTCTCTGATATACTGACACTGAAACATTAAAAGGTAAAGAGTTTTTTGTTTATGGGAAAATATTATTTGTTTAAGGAAGAGCAGATTTGGGATTAAATATATTGCTTGTTTCAAAGAAAAAGCTAAAGGGGTAATGTGCCATAATATCAACTTTCTAGATTGTTCAGAGATGGAAATTCAGAAGGGGAAAGTTTTGAAAATATTCAAAAATTGTTTGAACAGTATCAAGGGACTATATCAGTATAATCTTTGGAGATTATGTTTAAAATGAGATTTTTTTACAGTAAGTTCTAGTCTCAAATTCCATCAATCAGAGCTATAAAAAATGTCTTGATTTCAATGCTGCATTATTCTTTTCCAGTAAATTTGAGAAACAATGTGCCTCCTGAAGCTGCCAGTAGTTCTCATCATAATCTCGGTTGCATTAAACCATCTGAAGGCTACTCCCATTAAAAGGTTAGTATTTTAAAAATCCTGTTTCTTTGTAAAATGTGGGAAAATTAGAATTAAAAACTGCTATATAACTAACAGCCCTTATGCCATTAAGATGTATCTTTCTGACAGAACTTCTGACAGACAGGAATGGATAGTTCCAGTTTTGTCAAGAAATATGTTGTTGAAACCTAGAGGGGCAAAACCAAATCAGGAAGCAGGAAAAGCCAAAGGGTAGTAATTTCCACTATATTAACCTGGTTCTCAAATAAACTAGAGAAGCTTGAAACATATATTTTATATTAGGTGGGATTTTACTGCATATTTACATAGATTTTTTTTCCTCAGAGGGCTCTTGGCAATGTCCAAAACTTTTCATCTCCTTCTGGAAAGAAATACATAGAAATAATCAGGGGGCAAATTAAAATGTTAAGAACTAGTTAAAAAGCCATTTGCTCTTAGGGGATTCTTTCTATATTGTTAACTCATATTAATGAAATAGAATTATAAAAAATATGTTATTCATCAGATTAATTCTGAGCTACTCTAAATGTAAATTAATACTCTTAAAAATGTTTTCAATAGGTAATATGTGCATCAGGATTTCCTAAGAAGACTTATTTTGGAAGGTGTCATGTCGTTTAAGTGGTAATATTAAGGAAGTCTAAAAACTCTGTAAGGTGAAATGTTAGCTGTAATTATAACTTTCAGGGGGAAAGAACTGTAATTCTCCCTTTATTTAAAAGATTCTCAAGGCCAATTCATGCATATATCATAAACAATACAATGATAATTTGTGCCTAAATCAGTTGGCTCCTTATAGTTTTGTAGAACTGAAACTACACACTCTTTAAGACCAAGGAGTACTAAGATTACTTTTGAAAAGTTTGCTTTGGAAGTAATATTAAAACTTTTCTCATAGAATTATTAGCACCTTGTCTATTTTCCTTTGGGTTGTTTTTTGTTGAGGTGGCAATCTGTGGTGATATGTAAAGAGTTCTACAGCACCCACATGTAGTAAATAGTAGGAATCATCAGATTTCCTTTGTCCCTTCAAGTTTACCAAGTTTAGAGGATGTTCTTCTCAGAATTGGCTCTGATTTTCAATTGGATTTTTAGATAAAAATAACTGAAACTGACATGATGTTTCTGGTAAACCAGGAGAACAATAGAATAACAGGAAAATTAGCAGCATTACACAGTATTTCTGTTCATATCTTGATCTTTTCTTTCACTAGATAAGCACCTTTATCCAGTTTGTCATTATGGATATGAGTTTATTATGAAGTGAACTTCACTCACAAATAAAATACTATATAACATTATTTATTACCAAGTTATTTTCATGCTAGCCTCACAATCTCTTAATTTGAATTGTTATTAGAAATACTTCCAAGGCATTCTTCAGATTGCTCTTTAATGAGTTTCCAGAAATCAGGATGTCTGGTCATTTTTTTTAAAGGGGAAGAATTTATCATCCTGAGCTCTTCATCCATGTAATAGTCTATACATTTCATAAAATACTAAGAAAGCCTGTGTAGAAAATGACTCAAATCTCATACAACTTTAAAAGACAAAGCTGATGTAGATTTATCAAGGTCATTTTTCTTATAAAATTTAATAGTCTCATTTGAGATCTTTTTTAACTTTTGTACATGTATGACATGAGATTAAGAGGAAACAAACTGATTACATAAGCCATACCAAAAGATATTTTATACTCTTGACTGAGGGAAAAGGATCACACACTTGCCCACCAACTTTTAAACACTCAGTTATAAGTACCTGCCTAGCAGATAATCAGAGGTTAGCCAACAGTATAATTACTTCTACAAATTGAGAACTGGAGCAAGGATAGTTTAAAATGGTTTTGAAAATCTTTGAGGGGTACTTGGGTGTTTCAGGCAGTTAAGCATCCAACTCTTGGTTTCTTCAGCTCAGGTCATGATCTCAGTGTCATGAGATCAAGCCCCTCAATGGGCTCGGTGCTCAGTGCAGAGTCTGCTTAAGATTCTCTCTCCCTCTCCCTCTGCCCCTTCTACTCATTTTCTCTCTCTCTTTCTCTCTGTCTGAAATGAATCTTTGAAGACTCTTGAAACTGAGGGGTTTGTAAAGAGAAACAACATAAGAGTGATACTTCAGTCTGTAGTCATCACTGTATAAATTCTTAAAGTTAGGAATTTGCACAGTGTGTAAATGGTCAATAGGTTTGAACTAGTGTCTGTTACTAGATACTAGGCAGGCCTAGTCTGCCCAAGTAGTTAAAGAGAAAAAAAATGCCTGAAAGTAGGGGTGTGTTGCCTTTTTTTCTAACCATTTCAGCCATCTTTTTCTATCTTAATGGCAGTTTGGGGTAGAATCTTATACATACTGATGCTATATTTACATGAAAAGTCTTGTTTGGAAAAGCAGCTTCGTAATAATGAAACAAATCAACTTAAAAGGTCTTATTATTTCTTTAAAGTAGAATGGTGGCTCTTATAGCTAACTCAAATAAGGTAAAATTTTAGTTGGAGTAATTTCAAGTCTGTTACAGACCTTAAGACCAATCATCAAAGTACCACTCAGACATTTAGCACATAGATTAGTTTACACTCTGCTCCAGGCATTTGCCAAACATTTTAGGACACATATCACTTTGAACCTTTCCAGTTTGACCCATTATTTCCTTTATTGCTTTAAATTTATTAGTTTGAAATATTTGATCAAAATACAATTCCTGCTTTTTTCAAGACAATTTTCTTCTCTTTTAGAATTAAACATCTGATGTTATGAATCATTGGTTTAATTCTTAAAAAGCGTTAAATCATTCATTGGAAATGCACATTGGCCATGCTTACTACACATGCAAATTGAAATAATTAAATACATAATATGACTAACATTAACATATAGACTAGGTATTTAAGTCCCAAAGTGGGTTTTCTTTGCCTAAATAATAGATTTGTCAGCATACACTTATACTCAACAGATACCTGACATTTCTCCCTTAATATCCTGATTTAATGATCTCAGGGAACTTAACAAAAATATCTTATACTGCTTAATTTTCTTTGGAAAGATGTGGGAAATGAATATACATATTTAGTACCACATACTCCAGATTACATATAAATTTTATATTCCAAATCCTTTTTATATATTAAGAACTAGATTCACCAAGATTTAGAAGAATAAAAAAAAGAGTGTAGAGGACTGTAAGACAAAGATACCCCTTTTTATTATGATTACTATCTGGAATATATTCTGAAATTTCAAAGGATTATATTGAGAAATTTAACATTGACTATAATGGAAGTTTTGTTATATGATTTCCTTGTCAAAAATTGCTTCTGCTGCATGTTCAAGGTGTCAAAAAATTTCAGTCATCTAGATGTTTCCAAAACAAAATGTTGAGTTACTTACATGAAAATATTTTCATCAATATGAGCTATTTGTTGTCCTATAAATATACCCAAACCTGAGTCTAAGTCTCTAACCTTCCATATTTGTTCTATATTGTCAGTCACCAGATGGAAAAGCGGAAATGCAACACTGCCACGTGTGCGACTCAACGCCTGGCAAATTTCTTGGTTCGTACTAGCAATAATCTTGGTGCCATTCTCTCACCTACCAATGTGGGATCCAATACATATGGCAAGAGAAACACAATTGAGATTTTAAACAGGGGACCATTGAATTACTTACCACTTTAGAGGTCAACGCACCCCTATCATTCTTACTTTCATGTATTAAAATGTTCTAGTGATTTCCTGTGTAAGTTAACATTAGCATGAACATAAGTTTTTATGTACTATGTTTGTTAGCAGTACATATGAATTGTTATGGTAAGAATTGTTTTAAATTTAATGCTAATTAAGACCCCATCATAAAAAGTCAATGTCTTTAAAAATGAAATGTTCTTGCTATAGATATTTATTTTGAAAACATATTAAAAAGTCATTCTTTTGCCTATATCTTTATGATCTGAGTTTGAGAACAAAAGAGAAAATAGTATTTGGAAACTTGGTAAATTGTAAACAGTGGAGAGTGAAGTTAAGCACATTAAAAGTCAACAATTATAAGGACCCTTGTTAAGCAATTCTTTTTTGCATTGGATTTCTCAAATGTTTAGATAAAATGCTATTTAAAAAATAATTAATTTTTGCTCCTGACTCGGTCAAAATATTTTTTTAAATTATATTCTTTGCTGTATTGTTGGTATTAGAGGTTATTTAAGAATATAAAGGCAATTTGTGTTTATGAGGGTTTCATTGTGTGTTGTCATTTGATGACCTTTTATTAAACATAAATGCCCTTTTTTTCTGTTCAAGTGGCTTACAGCAAACCTCGGTCATATTCTGATGCAGGATATTGCAAAGGCAACTTGTGTTCCTCTTAATCATGTATGTCTTCAGTTAAAAGACCACAGAGTTATATATTTTATGGTAACTTATTTTGTTTGTTAAACTAATTGGACATTTCTGGCAGAGGTTACATGTGTGTGATACACTTTTCTTGAAGAAAACTGTTGAATTGGACATGAAATGTAATGTTTCCTCTAATTCTCATTCTTACGGGGGTTCTTGTTTTATCCTGACCATGATTTAGTCACCTGTGGAAGTAGCATTAACCCAGAAAAACTGCTATCATGTTGTGTTATGCCATTCCTAAAGACACTAAACTTGTATTAAAAAAAATAGAAAAAAATCTCATTTTTAATGGGAATCTAACTTGTTAACTTGACTTATACACTAAAATTTCCCCTTATGAAGTGTGCCTTAGATTACCATATTTTAGTTGTGTGTGTATGAGTGTATAGCAACAGATGATATTTATAATGATTTTATGTCATAAGTTGCACATTAAAATAAATGAATGTATAAATTCCTATTTGTGATATTCGACTGTCAGCCTTTCTTTCAAAGTAGATTTGAGTTCAACATTTTAAATTGAGTAAGGTGTGATTAAGTTACAATTTCTTAAACTTCCTTATTTAAAATTTTCCTATAATAGTCTGCTTTAAATAAAACTCTGTTGCATATCACGTCTATATCAACTTTCCAATCTATCTTTGAAGAGTTAAAAAAATGTAATGAGTGTATATGATATTCAAGGACAATGTATATAGTAGCAGATAAATATCAGGAATATGATGAGAAGAATTATGTGTAGTTATAGTGACCTAACAACCTTTGGTGCTAAGGAGTAAAATGTAGTTAGGGTGGCTATGTAACTTATTCCAGCTGGAAGATTTTGGAGAAGAAAAGAGGTCACTATATTGATATGAGAGATATTAATAGTAAACACTCTAAAGTTTATTCATTAAATTTATTATCAAAGTAAAACATTTGAACAAATTCCATAGTGTTTTCTTAGCTGGCAGGCAGTAGGAATTTAAATATATAAAAGTTGGGAATGCTTTATTGCATGAGGCTTACCAAATACTTTTCCAGATTTTTTATAATTACTTGTGGAAATAATTAGTAAAATTCAATTGATGTAATTGGAGATATCAACAGTAAGTTTTGATGTTTATGTTTGTCCCAACTTTTCTCATTATGTCTATGATACCTGAATTCACAGGTACTCTTGAATAATCTAGAAGTGGGTTAATCCTCCAAATACTAATATGCATGCCACAAGTGATATTTCACTAGACAACTAAAAATACAAATGATTCCTCTATCTTCCATGTTGCAGTACAGAGTCAGACATAGAATTTATTTAGTAATGCTATGTTTAAAACTGGAAATTCTCTTGAGCACGTTGAGAGAACATTATGCAATGAGACTCTCACTTCTCTGAAGCCTGAATATCATTACCTAGCAATATTATGCAGAATACCTTTTGGTCAAGAGTAGAAAAGTCCGTGGGTCCAAATCTCCTTTGAGTACAAAACAGGCTTTCTATATAAAGTAGGAGAAATTATTCTTTTTCTACCAATTATTTTCCTTTTCACACACCCACTACTCAAAGCTATGGAAAGATTCATTTTCCACTCAATGCATTTGCAGGAGGCATTATTAGTGCTCACCAATATCCTCTTTCTTGAGAATATAAGAGATTGTAGTCTTAGCCCTTTTGCATTCAGGTGAGGCCATGTGGCTGATTCTGGCAAGTGAAATATTAGCAGAAGTGATGTGTGTCATTTTCAGGGTGGTCTACTAGGTGAAAAGCCTATCTTTCTCTTTCTTTCGCTGCAGCACTTCCTGATGAGGAGGCCTCTTATCAGGCTGGAGCCCTGAGTGACTTCATGGTGAACATTCACACTAATCTGTCTTGGACAAGGAGTAGGATCAAGAAATAAGCTTTTGTGACTCTTCTCTACAACCTAGCATAATATAATAACCAAAGTCAGACTGTCACCCTAACAAAGCTGCATGCAGACCTTTTCTGCATTCAACTCCACTGAATTTAATAATAGCATACTATGCTCCCACTATAGTGGGAGTCACTAGTCACTAATATCAGTCTTGATATCTTGGAATTATCACCAGATGCTCAAATTCCACATTCCACATGCTCAAGTCAGTTACCAAGACACATGTACTTGAAAGCGTCTTTGCTATTAGGTATGTTTCTTCTTTCTTCTTCTGTTGCAACCAGTGTAACTCCAATCTATTGTAAGCCAGAACCCTACAGTAACCTACTGTAGTTTCCTAATGCATGTTTCTTACTACATCAGTCTTCTACACAGAATTTTTAAAAGACTTATTCTTAACCTAAAATTCATCAAATTCTTTATCCTAACATTCAAGTCCCACTATAAATTAATCCTAATCTTTTCCAGCTTTATTGGACATCATCTCACTTTATACATTTATTCCCTGCTAAATTCTTTGGTTGTTTTGGTTGTTTCTGTTCTATCATCACATGTCCTCTTCTTTTCCAGTCTCTACCTTTTCCTTCCATTCCCTCTAAGCTGAACAACTTTCCCTAGTGCAACCTTTTTAAATATTTTAATGACAAAGTCAAGATCTATCATCATTCCCTTCTTGAATATGACTTCTCCACCCACTGAGCTGTCACCACACCTTGAGGATACCTTTTAGATTCAAAAGAAATATGTAATTTGAGTAATTATATTATTGCTACTTTGTGTTAAAAATACCGCATTGCTATGTTGTTTCTGTATTATTTGTGTGACTGACACATTTTTCTCCCACACTGCTATGTTCCTAAGGGCAGCAACCCAGACTTAATTATTCTCCATTCCACAAATTTTCTTTTTATAACTAAGGAGCTTAAGCCTATTTACACATTCTGGAGAAAAGTAAGCTACTTGAGCAGTTTCCATTTTCTGTCCTTGATACTGTACTGGCATAGAGCTTAACAGTTTTTGTCTTCTGAAAATGACTTAACATTTACCACCAGGATCTTTTGGTATGGAATGTAATTTACATATGCCAGAACATATTAATTATGGTTTTCTTGCCTTGAGTTACTAAACCTTTAGGAAATTAATTCCATCACCCAATAAGATAAACATAGTATAACACAATTAAATATTTAAATTCCATAAAATAATTGAAATACAATCCTAAATTTCCATATTAAGTGGGATTAAGTAACTTCCAGAGTAAATGGGCTTCCTAGTGGAGTGAGACAGAAGCAAATAGTCATATTTCACAACTCTTTGTAAGAAAAATGCCCTTTCATTTGAAACATGATGAAATATGCTAGCATCTTTACCTTTCCTATTGCTATTCATTTAGACTATACATTAAATTTATAAACAAATTTCATAAAATTTAAATTTTGGCCTATTGCTTAAACTTTGAAAATTATTTAATTTTTTATTGCTTTTGTCAGAACATAGTGTAGATTGGTCATTTCTATTCACTTGTCTCTTTAACCTATGTTATTTGGAAAATATTTATTGTAGCTGAAACATCTCTACTTTGAAACATTTTTTGAGAGTGCATAATGAGATACCAAAGAACACAGTGAGTCATAGTCCTATAGCATTTCCAACAGAAGAAATTAAGACACTAAGCATATTGGAAATCCATCCATGATGCTCAGACATTCCTTGATAATTTAGTCAATCAGGAAGAAATGGATTAAATATTTGTGCTAAGATTTATCAATTTAGAAGCCAAACAGAAACCAAAAATTTACATAGTAACAGCCAAGTTTTTGTGGATGAGTCAACACATGAATTAGTAAAATAGCTATATCATTCATTTGGCCTATAATTAATATCCTTAAGGGTATTAATCATCATACTTTATATTGTCAGGGATTAGGGCAACTCTCAATGATTTCTTTAAAAACTAAATCATACCATAGCAGTTACTCCTATTGCAGCTAATATTTTTCTTCTGGGGATTCAGAGACCTTTTCTGCATAGTGGCTGCCATGCTCTAATACCTAAACACTTTCAGTTAGGATTCTATAAGATCCTGTAACAATAAGAATACAAATACATGCTTTACAGATCACAAGGTAGATCACAAGCTTTTTGTGGTGGGTGGGATCAGGTATTCTCTTTAGTTAAAGTAATTGAAATAATCTAAAAAGGCAAATCTAGTATTAAAACTCCATAGCACAGTTTTGGGGAAAAGCCAATTTATGCTTTTGGACATCTGCAAAATACTGTTTATGTGATAATTATTTAAATGGGCTTATATACCTAGGAAGGAAAGCTATATAATACAGTATCACCTTTCTATTGCTAAAGAAATCACTGAGTAACAAGTTCCAGTGGAAAAGTCTATGATGTTTCCAAGGTCTCTTGGTCATCTACAAATGGTGAGAAATACACCTATGTTGGGTAAGTAATGGCAGATTCTTTAAAAATTGCTGTCAAATTCTTCACTTTTTCTTAGTTACATAGGAAATATCAGTAGCATCCCTGGTGATTTTGGACTTGATATTTCTTCACAATGATAGTGTAGAAATGCTTATGAAGTGAAAAAATAAACTAGAGTATAGACCAGATATCTGAATTTTGATGTATCATTATTGACCTGAAAATGTAGGTCTTTTGTGTAGGTCTCAGAAAAGTTAAGAATACACATTCCTCTTACCACAGGGTGTAGGAAGGCCTTGTCTTTCTCAGAGGAGGGAACTACCATTTTGCTTCTGGTCGCCATGGAGATGAAGATGGGAGATTTACATTTGTTCCAGAGCAACACTCTTTGGAATGACTAAGGGAGAGCTGATCAGTGCATGTCCTCATGTGTACCTTACAATAGGAAAGCTATGCAGACTAGAGTCATTTAGACTCGGGTGACCATGATTAAGTTACTCTGAACCTCTCTTTCTTCATATGTGACGTGAAAAGAATAATAATTAATTCAGAGATTGACTATGAAGATGAAAAGTCACTGATGAAAATAGTTAAGATTTTGACTATAAATCTGTCCTACAATAAATGCTGGTTCTCTCCCTTTCCCTTTGGAGAAGAATTTTCCTCTCTCCCTCTAAAGCATTTCTTTGGATCCCTGGGTGGCTCAGTGGTTCAGCGCCTGCCTTCATGCCCAGGGTGTGATCCTGGAGTCCTGGGATGGAGTCCCACATCGGGCTCCCTGCATGGAGCCTGCTTCTCCCTTTGCCTGTGTCTCTGCCTCTCTGTGTGTGTCTATCATGAATAAATAAATAAAATCTTTAAAAAAAAAAATAAAGCATTTCCCACAAAAGCAAGCTTTCCACAGCAGAATGAATTGGGCTACACTTTGAAAGGGGGAGGTACCTGACCACTGTAGAGCTAAGGATGGTGCTTGAGGAAGCATATAACATGCTTTTACTCTATTCTATATCTGAATATGCATATCTGTTTATCCATCTCATCTTGTGCTCGGTACAATTTAATTGGTACCCATTAATTGCTAAGCACTCGTTGTCTTCCAATTTAGAGCTCCATTTATGGCATGCTCAGTATGTACCAGATACTATTTTAGGTTTATTCAGGTGTATTATCTGATTTAATCCTCATAAATCCTATGAAATAAATACTGTTATTTCCAGTTGTAAAGTAGATAACTTCTGGATATTTTTTGTACCATATGGTGACTATAGTTAAGAATACTGTTTTGTATGTTTGAAAGGTGCTAAGAGAGTAGATCTTAAAAATTCTTTTTGTTTGTTTTTTAAAGATTTTATTTACTCTTGAGAGACACACACACAGAGAGAGAGAGAGAGAGAGAGGCAAAGACACAGGCAGAGGGAGAAGCAGGCTCCATGCAGGGAGCCCGATGTGGGATTTGATCCTGGGACTCCAGGATTACGCCCTGGGCAGAAGGCAGGCGCCAAACTGCTGAGCCACCCAGGGATCCCCTAAAAGTTCTTATCATAGGAAAAAACATTCATGACCAAGTGTGGGTGATAGCTATCAACTAGACATATTGTGGTTATCATTTCCAGTATATACATATGTTCATCATTATAGTGTACATCTGAAATAATGTTATATGTCAATAATGTCCAATAAAAGTATAATTATTATCCCTCTTTGCAAATGAAAAAACTGAGGCTGTTTGACCTTGAGGGTCATTTCACTTTCTTCTGCTTCAGTTTGTACCAAGTATAATACAGCTCCCATGGCAGAGCCAAGATATTACCCTAAATATTCACCATTCCTCATGTTTGCTGAGCACCTATTATATTCCAGGCACTCTTCAAAGTGCATGGGATGCATCAATAATCCAGACATACAGAACCTCTATCTGCATGGAATTTGCATCCTAGTTTTGGGGGTTACGGGTTCAAGAGCTGTGCCCTTAGCCACTATGGTATACTGCTTCCCCCAACTTCAATTCTCCCTAATTTCCTAATTTGTAAAATCTTTCATTTTCCTTTCATAGCTTAATAGACTAAATCATAAAAATTTTGAGGAAACCAAAATTCTGATCAGACGGAATTAGGAGAAAAAAGTCTATTTTTAAAGTACTGTCTACATACACTTTATATACATTTGTACATTTTATGTATATGTTATTGCTGATTTTCACAAAACTCTATGAGGCTGGTATTTTAAACCATTTACTGATAAGAACTAAGGAGCAAAACAATGAGCTGACATAAAAATTTCATTCTGCAAAAGTAGAGAATAATGATAGGGATTTCCTTACTGTCTTAAAACAATTGCATATTTCAAAATACAGGGATTATATCTTTAAAAGAAAACTTGTCCAACATCACACAGTTAATATAATCATTCCAATAGTGGAACTCAGGTTTATCAAAGTCCAGACAATTTCTCTACATCATGTTCAAAGAAAAATATTTTTATTCTACTTCCACTATGTCCTGTGGTTTATTTTATGTAGAACCCTGCCAAATTAGTTTGTCTTGGAACTGGATAAACAGGTCAGGCAAAAGAATAATGGGACAAAAATATCTTCTCAAAATATGAAGAACTTGTTTGATGTTGAGAATAACAATCTTTACTCAGTATGAGATAGTTTTGCCTTGTTTTATTTTGTTCTTTATAGTTTCAACTGAAAGTTTGAAAAATTGAATATACTTATTGAATATTTTTCATACTGAAAGATTCCTTGTAGCTTATCTTGGTTCCTATCCTTCACCAAATTCAACTTGCATTTTCATATTGAGTTTTCTATTGAGACTTTGATTTCTTTGTTCTGTATACAACTAAGAAAATTTTCTCTTGTGGTTTAACAAAAACTCTGCTGAGTGAATGGGCCCTCTCTTTGGAGTTATTCCATTCAGGTCTTTCCCATGAGAGTTCAGAACTCATTTTTATCTGCATTGCTATAGCACTTCTCTTGTGTGTTAACTTCTATGTACTTCACACATTATGCTCCACAACTGTGGTCATATGATTTGCTTATCTTGCAGTATTCTCCCTTCATCCTCTAGGAATCTACCTCCAGGTTCTTCTCAAATACCACATTTTCCAGGGAACCTCTCATGATCCTTTTAGCTCTTCTCTGGATTTACCGAGACTCTTACTTGTATTACTCTTCTAATATCAGTTTATTCAAACATTTACTCAATCACTCAATAAATTTTTATTCAGCTCACTTTGGTATTTGATAATACTTACTAGTCAGAATTTTGATAATATTGTGATGATGTTCATAGTTTCTATCTTGTACTTTGGTTATATATGCACAAGTGTTATTTCTTCATGTAGCCTGTAAACTACCTGGGAACAAGGATGTATGAGTCATCTCTGTAATCCCCATAGTATTTAAGCCCATTACTCAAATATAGCAGGCACTCAATATATATTGTTTAAACAAACGTACTCTGAAAAATGAGCAAATGAATGAGCAAAAATAATATAAATTTATGATATTTGTGATAAATTTGATAGAATATGAAAAATTACACCTTTTGTAAACAGGTGATAATAATTGTAGGGTTTTATTAAAGAGTAGGAATAAAATATGCAATGCACCTCACCCATCTTGGGTGTTCAATCAGTGAATGATAGCTATTATAGCCATGGTAACTATACACAAAGAAAGGAACAATATGGTATTAAAGTAGGTGCTTTTGTTATTGATAGCAAACAAAAAAGATTTAAAAAGAAAAAAGGGGAGGGAGAGAGAAAAAAGATAAAGGTAGGTAACAAAAGTGGGCTCAAAACAATAAGGAGAAGTGTTCAAGGAGACAAAAGGGAAATAGAATAATGACAATAATCTACTCAAATCCTAAATAGGATTTGTATCACAAGACACTTTTCCTGCTCCAATAACCAATGATGCAAAGGCACTTGTCCTGCACAACATGTCTAGAATTACAAAATTTTACAGAGCCATAAAAGATGTAGGTTCTAAAAGTCCACCCTCTTTGCTGTAAAAAAACATTCCTTTAGTTAGGTAGAACCAAGGTCATGATCAGTAAGAAGTGGCACACAAATCCTTACAAGGAAATCAGAGACATTATAGAAAAAGCAAATCCGGTTGAGTTTACCTGGGTTGGAAGTAGATTAGAAGAATAAGAGCAAATTCTAAAATTTTTAAAGGATGGAATTTAAGTGGCCAGAAATATTACTACATATATAACAAACTATATATTAATAAATTTAATACTTTTAAAATTGAAATCAAGGATAAGCATTATAAAAAGGAAAAGTAATTTTATCAAAAAATTGTAGACTTAAAAAAAATCTCTTTTTCATCTTCCTTTTAATTATCCTTTAAACATGTTAACATGGGGCCTATGTAACTGACATGCTGAAATACTTAGTGTGAGATCCCACCTGAAGGTTAGGATCCTGTGGCCCTACACACATATAGTTGTGATAAAACTGTTTACAATAATTGACTTTATTTTATTAAATACATGCCTCCACTTCCAGAAATATGAGTGATCTGAATAAGCCAACAAGTCTTGCTTGAGCAAAACTCCAATCCAAATTAACCCCCATAACTTTCTATGATTTGAAATCTATAATTTTCCTTTTAAGTCTTTTTGGTTCAAAAGTCCCTCAGTAAAAGACAATTCACTCTTGATGGGGAAATCTTTACTATCAACTAATACCCTGGTTGAAGTATGTTAACGGCTACCTAAGAACAAACCCTTGGAGAATGGAATAGGTACCTGAAGACAAGAAAAGAGGTGGGTGGGTGGGGGTAGGACTCCAGCTGCAAGGAAGAGAAAGGAGAAGGGTAGGGGTTAAAGACATAAAAGGTCCTGGTTACCTTATAGTTTCTCAGATCAGGCTTTGGGGCCTACCTTCATTTGTAACCATTTGTTGCACACGGTTAGGCATGATCATTGTTGAAAGCACCAGTTCTACCCTGGTTACAAAGATTTTTTTTTAATTTAATTTAATATTTAATTTAATTTAATTTAATTTAACTTAATTCATTCATAAGAGACACAGAGAAAGAGAGGCAGAGACACAGGCACTGGGAGAAGCAGGCTCCATGCAGGGAACCAGATGCGGGACTCAATCCTGGGACTCTAGTATCATGCCCTGGCTGAAGGCAGGCGCTAAACCACCAAGCCACCCAAGGATCCCCGGTTATAAAGATTCTAAATGTAGCCTGGGTCAGTAGGGTACAGAAGGACGGCAAGACAAAACAGGGAAAACAAGGGGACAATGGAAACCATTTGTTTCCCTGAAACTTCCTCGGGCTTCCTGAGACAGTATTGGATCCTTAGGAACACTTTTGTTCAGAGTCCTCCACCTACAGAGATGGAACTGGAAAGAGACTCTGAAACAGAACCACAGTCTTTGTGTATCCTGACATTCAAAGTCAGTTTCTGGAGCTTTCCTTGAATTTAAGTTTATAATTAGTATCTGTCTATACCCAGGAGATATTGTTTAAGTGTGCTCAACTTCCATAATAGAAAAGTAAAAATCAAAGAATTTGAGGATGTCCTGTTGTCAGGGTGAAGAGCAAAAAATCAACAGGATACTGGAAGCTACTATAGTAAGGCTGCTGGTGTAATGGGAAGGATGGGTTTTATTTTTATTTTTTTATTTTATTTTTTAAGATTTTATTTATTTATTCATGAGAGACACACAGAGAGAGGCAGAGACACAGGCAGAGGGAGAAGCAGGCTCCATGCAGGGAGCCCGATGTGGGACTCGATCCCAGGACCCCAGGCTCACTACCTGAGCCAAAGGCAGATGCTCACCCACTGAGCCATCCAGGCGTCCCAAAGGATGGGTTTTAGAATCAGGCTAACTTTTGTTAGGATCTAGCTCTTTTTCAAAACTTTATAAACATTTCTTAATTTCTTTGGCCTTAATTTCCTCATTTACATATGCAAAATATAATATCTATTCTGCAGAGATAAAAGTATAGAGATAATGCATGAAAAGCATTTAGTATGCAATTATACTTGGCTATACTACATTTAGCAACTTTTATTTTTTTAAGACTATATTTATTTGAAAGAGTGAGCATGAGTGAGGGGAGGGGCAGGGAGGGAGAGAGGGGAGGGGGAGAATCTCAAGCAGACACTCTACTGAGCATGGAGCCAGGCATGAGGCTTGATCCCAGTACCCTGAGATAATGACCTGAGCCAAGGTTAGAGGATTAACTGACTGAACCACCTAGGTGCTCCTGTAATTATTATTAACTCAGTTCTAGGGTGCAGCTTTGACCAGAGCATGAGGTATTAAGAATTTAAACAACCTCTCTACTTTCACATTTGGCTGCACCTTGATTCTGAATACCTTTATATAACAATCTAATGAAAGCTTAAATGTGTCTATTTTAGATATAATGTGCTGAGGCTCTTCACTATCCTAAGTCTCACATATCTCTAGTACATGCTGCTCTTTTGGTATATTTGAGTTTAGGAACTGAATCACCTACAATGGATAATGTGTTGCTTTACCACCAAAAATGAGCTTGGTCACTGTGACCAGTAATCTGAAGTAAATTTTTTTCCATCTATAATACAGGAAAGCATCAGGATATAATGTTTACATATCTTAAAAATAACCATACAATTACATTTTACTACAAGTTTTTTGTTTTTGTTTTTGTTTTTTTGTTTTGTTTTGTTTTCATGAGAGACACAGAGAGAGAGAGAGAGAGAGAGGGAGAGGAAGGGGAAGAGGAAGAGAGAGAGAGGCAGAGACACAGGCAGAGGGAGAAAGAAGCAGGCTCCATGCAGGGAGCCCAATGTGGGACTCAATCCCAGGCCTCCAGAATCATGCCCTGGGCCAAAGGCAGGCATTAAACCACTGAGCCACCCAGGGATCCCCTTTACTATAAGTTTATATTGGGAACTTTGCCTCAGCAAAGCTTAAGTATTACTATCACCTATACACCTTTCTTTTCAGCCTGTTCTAGGAATGCATATTTACAACTTAATTAGCCACTTTGGGGCACCTGGGTGACTCAGCCAGTTAAACATCTGACTCTTGATTTCAGCTCCAGGCATGATCTCAGGGTCATTAGATTGAGCCCTACGTCAGGTTCCATGCTCAGCAGGGAGTCTACTTGAGAATGCTCTCTCCCTCTGCTCCTCTCCACCCTGCTCCTGTTCTTTCTCTCTCTCAAATAAATAAATAAATATTTAAAAATAATTTAATCTATATAAATATACTCAAGTGTATCCACGAGTTCCAGATGCAAATGAGATTATTAATAAGTTAAGATCCATTTGTACAGGGTTAGCAAATGATCAGTGCCCCAAATGGGAAACAGAAATGTGGAATACAGTCTATTTTCTGCCCTTTCCTTCTGTATATAAGCAATTTATTCTCTCAGGTAAAGGCAAAAGATGATATAGCAAAATCAAAAAATATTCACCACTCAAATGTATATTTCTGACATTGTAGTTCATATCAACTTTAGATATTAAAATATTGAGTAGTACTACCAATTAGCCCCATTTACCATGGATTTTAACACCAAGTTTCACAGCATGGAGAATAGGAGTGCATAAACCACAAATGATATGTGTCACTAGCAGATGAAGGAAAAAAAAACCACATCCAAATAAAAGAAGATGAATAGGAAAAGAAACCAGGATGCCGTCAAAATGAGGTGCCTCTAGTGGGTTTTTCATAGTCCTAGCTCAGTGGCTGTTTTTCCATTTGAGAATGCAAATAAAATTATACAATTTCACTGGATGACCATATTATATTTCCCTAAAGTAAATTAAATCACAGATTATTACCACCAGAAAGATTTCTGATTTGTAATACAAAAATCGTAGTGAACCAAACCAATGTCAAACCCAATCTACATTCTCTCGTGCTTTTCCTGCATTAGCAACACAATACAGTTTACAGCATATATTTAGATGACATTTGAAACACCCAGGATCCTGCTGCCACATATGAATTAATTCTAAATTTTTTTAAAGATTTTATTTATTTATTTATTTATTTATTTATTTATTTATTTAATTTATTTATGAGACACACACACACACACACACACACACACACACACAGAGGCAGAGGGAGAAGCAGCAAGGCTCCCTCCGGGGAGCCTGATGCAGGACTCTATCCCAGGACCGCAGGGTCATACCCTGAGCCGAAGGCAGACGCTCAACCGCTGAGCCACCCAGGCATCCCTAATTCTAACTTTCAAACCCAGGGAGCCCAAATACCTTTGATTTTTCGGGACTACCAAGGGACCATGAGGGATTAAGGATCTTGTCAGGATTTCTAGAATTGACTCAAATTGGAGATTTCTAAATCTTTTTGCTGGATCCTAAAAAGATTGGACTCCACAGGCATGTAATGAAAAATGATAAATGACGTAAAATACCTATGAGAAAACCTGACAAAAGTTTCAATAATTGGTAATTCCTGCTGCCTCTATTGCTAGCCAAAATAATTAAAAATTTGACAAGCTTGAACATCATCTTATCCTTGTTCTCCCTCTAAATAGCTATATTAAGTAATTCTTTTTTTTTTCTTTAAGTAATCTCTACACCCAACATGGGGCTCAAACTCATGATCCTGAAATCAAGAGTCCCATGCTCTTCTGACTAAGCTATGCCAGGCATCCCCGTGTTAAGTAACTCTTAAGACATTTTCTACTTTCTGTCCTCATTTCAATGGGACATGTAATCTTATTTATATCTTGTCTTTTGAGAAATAAATGGCTATTTTGAAGATTTAAAATACTATATAAATTATTGAAATTAACATCATTATGAAAAATAAATTCAAAAAAATAATAATAGATTCTACTTAAAAAATCTCTCTTTATAAAGTAGCTCAAATTTGATTCACTTGCTTTGACTGTCCTAACCCACCTCTATCCTGACATAGATGACATGCTTTTAAATCTAAATCTTTTTTTTTAAATCTAAATCTATTACCATAATTCATAAAGAAGTCTTCAGACTAAATGGTAAAACATTATATATGTGTAGAAAATACTTAGGTAGAACAACCAGCCACAGTATATTGAAGTAAAGGGAGGATTGAAGGAAGGCAAATATATAATCCTAAGAAATCCTGTGGATTTCTAAGAAGTCCCATGTTTATTGTAAAGGATAAGTTATTGAAAAAAGACTTTAAAGTGTAAATAATTCACCTTTGTGTTCCTGAACAGTATTTACATACAGAAATAGATCACAGTACAGGCCCTTTGAACAAGTGGGATTTTTTATATCAGAGAAAAAGCCTTACTCTTTTCCCTACACTTCCTATAAAATTTACTTTATGGGGCCAGTTCTTTTCCTGATACTAAATGGAATCACAGACAGGAATCACTCTACTTTCTGTTGAATTTCAAAAGAAAAAAAAAAAAGCCATTTGGTTAAATTAGTCCTGCAAAAAGGTATTTGAACTTCATTTAAATTGCAGCTTCTTTCCTCCCACTACAACATATCCAAGCTGTACGGTTGGGAAAAGGATCCTGGTTTCTCTATGTTCTGGGTCAGCTTCTTCTGGCCTCTTTCCTCAGCCCCACTTCAGGCCTCCCCTCACAGTTGGAGAAATATGTTTCTGTGTCCTCCAGAGTTGAAACTTATATGAGGGATGTTAACAGGGCAGGAAATGTCATCCTTGCTTTCTATGGCCTTGAAAGTTATTTAAAACAGACTCTCTTGGCCCTTCTATGGGTCTTTGGATATGCTCCCCCTTCATTCATGATCACTAACCTGCAGTGTCCTCGGCAGGGTACATGCACTTCCTCTGGCAGTCACACACAAGTTCTTCAAATTTTTGCATGCATCACGCACTTTGAGCCTCTCTGCTGAGGTCTCATCACTGCTCCATATAATCCAATCAGTCCAGGTGGAAGACCGACCCAAACTAGTGATGGTTGACCCACCACTGACTGGATATTGCTCCTTTTCAAATGTAGTTCTTGCTTCCTTCCACCTCCTGGCAGGAGGCTTCACCCACAGCTTTGCCTTCTAGACTTTTTAGCATGAGTCAGACACCAGTCCCTGTGTCCTCCAAACTGCAGAGGACAAATATAAAGCCCTTTGAGCAAACCTGCACAAGCAGTGGGGAAGGGGTAAAGGGAGCCCATGCAGGGCTTGATCTGATGATTGCAAGATCATGACCTTTAGCTGAAACCAAGAGTTGAATTCTTAACCAACTGAGCCACCAAGGTGCCCCTCTTATTTTTGAACTTTGAAAGAAAACAGCAATAAATGGTGTGTGTGCATGTGTGTGTGTGTGTGTGTGTGTGTGTGTGTGTGCATATATAGTATTTCAGGGGAGAAAGAGAGGAACATGGGGCTTGATCAGAATGAGAAGGATGGGTTTGGAGGAATTAAATAAACAAGGAGCAGTCTAAAAGACCATGGGCAAAGCAAGAGAAAAGAAATACTATCTGGAATCACTTTAACTCATTTCAAATGCTCTAAACCACTCGTAACTACGTATTTGAAAAAAATCAAAGTATATATCCGTGTGTGTGTGTGTGTGTGTGTGTGTGTGAACAAGCAATATTATTACAATTACGTAGTCCAGCATTACACAGAATTTTTGTCAGTACCAGGAAATTATAGACAAAGTAATTAGAAAACCCAAGGAGTCATATTTCTGAGTAAGACATTTTCATTACATTTTTTAAAAGCAAAAATAACTGAATTGAAACTCACAACAACCCAAATAAATGAACTCCCTTTACCTTATCATTCACCATCCTCTTCATTCACTGCTGCTTCTATACTGTAAGATCATCAGATTTTTTAAAAATTACACATTGAGTAACCAATATGTATAAATCTCTGCACATGTGTAATGTAAGTGGAGCTTCTTGTCCTGCAGAGAATCAGTTATAAATAAAGGAATCTTTGTTTATATAAGTTTTAATCCTTTGATAAAGTTTCTTTGGCTTTGAAGGTTATGTAAAACAGGTTATAGAAAAGATTAGTCACTTGGAACCAGAGGCTCCTCCCTTGCTGTTTTTACTTAACTGTTAACCCTTACATGGCTGTGGCTCTGACTATAACATCGTGTTAAAAGAGTAAAGAAAAAAATCAGTTAGTGAGGAAGTAGTAAATTAAGAAGTATTTAACTTGCAAAGCCTTCAGTATTTTTCTTTTGTGCCTTAACAAGTCTTTCATAAGTCAAGGAATTACTTACTGGTTTCTCATTTATTAAACAAAAGGCTAATATAGTAAACATTAGTTTAATTTTCTGAGTGACTGGATAACCTAAGAAAAGATGATGCCAAAATAAGAATAAGCTTGGAAGCAATAAACTTGGAACACTGCTGTAGACAGGAACGTTCACTTCTATAGGGCACCACCATTTCTGAACAGTAGACTGATGGGAGAAAATCAATGTTTACCAATTATTTTATTGGTAACTTGCTACACAGATTGGATGAGTGAAAGATTAGGGGCTATGTCATGTGTTCAGGCGGTCATATCCAGGTAAAATGGATGAAAGATGAAAGGATGGTTAGATTAATATGCTACAAATGCTATGGGATGCTTACAAGCGCTGGCTAAACCAGCTCTAGAGCTGAGTTGTGGTCTTGGACATGCTCATTAGCTTCAGTTTTTTAACCCATGCTAGAGGGTAATTATGGCACCTACATCAAATAACAGCAGAGATTATCTTTCTTTCATTCAACAAATATTTGCCAAATGCCTATTCATGCCAAATACTATCATGGGTGGTAAGAAGTGTAGATCTCTACTTTATAGATGTTTTTGTTCTGATAATAGGAAGACAATAAACAAGTCAACATAATAAGATTAAGAGGGAATCTCTTCCCCTCACTAGGCCTATTTAATAAATATATTTTAAAAACTCTAAGGGGCTGGGAGAGAGGCAGGATTATGATGGGACTTATTAATGTTTTCAGAACTGAGATGTGTTCCTGAGGCCAATCTACCAACTCTGTCTATAATTTCATTTCCTGTGTACTTTTAGGTTTGAAGCTGTTTAGAAACAAAAGAAAGCTTTATTCTACCAACCATTCAGAAATTGTTTTAAGATAGTCATGGGGATCTTTGAACATATTTTTTCAATTCTTATTTTTAAAGTGAATAACAAACTCGCTTTTTGAGTGACTGTGTTCTATCTTGTCTGTAAGCCCTGCCCCAATCACACACACACACACACACACACACACACACACACACACACACTAAAAGGGGGTAGCCTGCTTTACTGACTCACATGCCTGTCTGCCTTGGACTTTTATTTGGCAACTTACAGAACCAGGATTTTCGACTTGATACTGACCATGCTGGATTTTTATCTGCAAAGAAGGGACTGGGATACACCTTTAGTGAACAGCTTTTCCAGTGGACTCACCAGCCAAGTGCAAAGGAACACACACACAGATCTTTAGGTACAACGCAGAATATGGTTATGTAGTACTGAACATTTTCAATAAAATATATTTATTCAAAGAAGAGGCATCCAAAAATAACAGAAGCCTTCTTTAAACTCCTTTTACTGTTTGCTTCCCTCAAGTCCTCATCTCAAATTTGCACCCCGGATGTAGTGTTCTTTGGTAATAATTCCACCATAAAGATTCTGATAGTCTGGATCATAGGATTGAGTTTCTTGCCACATTGGAAGATGTGGCAACTATTGAGGGATAACTCATTAAACCCTAAGTTCTGGCCGAAATATCATCTCACCACACTGGCAAGCATGCTGGATTGATGCTCGTTCTAAAACCATACAATATACAGATGAACCATTGGGTGGATAAGATTAAAGAGGGTTCAGAAAACTATGCTTTGGGGCTAAATCTGGCCTGCTATTTACTTTTGTAATCAAAGTTTTATTGGAACACAGCCACACTCAACCATTTAAATTTTGTCTCTGGCTGCTATCAATGAAAGCATCGAATAGTTGTGACAGTGATCTTATAGCCTACAAAACCTAAATTTTTACTATTTAATCCTTTACAGAAAAAGTTTGCTGACCCCTAGTATAGAATAATGCTTTTAGTAGTAGCAATGTCAGTGTGAAGTCATGTCAGCTGAAGTTCTGATGAAAATTGGGAATTATGGCTATTCAGACATCAATGTGAAGTGCTGGAAAGAATCTATGTGTGGCTAGTGACCCACTACCATCCTTGCCTCACATAATCTTTGAATTGTGGTTTTATCACTGAGTAGTGTGGTTCAGAAGCTTCGTTCCGAGTCTGCACATCCGGCTTACCTCTCTCTGAACTTCAAACACCTATGTGTGTTCCCTTCACTCCATTACACACATTCTTTCCTCTCAGCACTTGTTAGGGAGTTCCCTCATAACTTTTTAAAAATATATTTATAGTATTTATTTTTTCAAGTTTTATTTAAATTCCAGTTAGTTAACCAACAGTGTAATATTAGTTTCAGGTATACAACTTAGTGATTCAACACTTATATACAACACCAAGTGCTCATCACAAGTGCCCTCCTTAATCATCATCATGTATTTACCCCATCCTCCCACCCACCTCCCCTCTGGTAACCATCAGTTTGTTCTCGATAGTTAAGAGTCTTTTCTTTATCTTTTTTGTTTTTGTTTGTTTGTTTGTTTGTTTTGGTTTGCCTCTTTCTTTTTTTCCTCTATGATTATTTTATTTTTTAAATTCCACATATAAGTGAAATCACATGGTATTTGTCTTTCTCTCACTGACTTACTTCACTTAACATTATACTCTCTAGCTCCATCTGCATCATTGCAAATGGCAAGACTTCATTCTTTCTTATGGCCAAGTAATATTCCATTGCATGTATATGCTATATCTTCTTTATCCATTCAGGGCCATAGCAACTTATTAGGTATGTCTCCCTGAGGTAAGGAAAACAAAGGCAAAAATAAACTATTGGGGATTCATTAAAATAAAAATTTTCTGCACAGTGAAGAAAACAATCAATAAAACTGAAAGGTTTTAGGAATGGGAGGAGATATTTGCAAATCACTTCTCTGATAAAGGGTTAGAATCCAAAATATATTTAAAAAGACTTATACAATTCAACACCCAAAGCCCAAATAATCCAATTTTAAAAAGGGCAGAACACATGAATAGACATTTTCTGAAGAAGATATACAGATGGCCAACAGACACATGAAAAGATACTAAATATCATTTATCATCAGGGAAATATAAATAAAAACCACAATGAAATATAACTTCACACCTGTTAGAACGGCTAAAATCAGCAGTTAAAAAAACAAAAACAAAAACAAAAAAAAACAGGTGTCAACCAGGTTATGGAGAAAGGAGAACCCTCTTGCACTGTTTTTGGCAATGCGAACTGATGAAACCACTCTGAAAAACATAGAGATTCCTCAAAAAGTTAAAAATAGAACTATCTTATGATACAGCAATTGCACTATTAGTAATTATTCAAAATAATACAAAAAAACACCTCACTAATTCAAAGGGAGACATGCATCCCTCATAATTTTTTTTTCTGTACTCTGTTTTTAAAATGTGGAAAGTTACCTTTTTAGGAAATCCTTAATTTAGACACAAACATATTTTATGGGGCTTCAGGAACACAAAATTAGTTTGATCATACATACTTCTTGGTTTACTTGTTCCCATCTTTGTCCATGCATGGATGCTTTTATTTGCAAAGCCTAGACCTTATCAATAAACTGCATCTAACTGTCTAATTTTCCTCAACCCACCTCCTGTCTCACACAGCTCAAGGTAACCATCCACCTGAATCTTGTGTTCATTGTGAATCTTTCGTTCATCATTTCTTTGCTTTCATTTTTATGTAGCTTTGCATTTATGCATATTCCTGGAGTGTGTGTGTGTGTGTGTGTGTGTGCACCCATGCATACATGTATGTATTTAATTGTTTTAAACTTTATAAAGAAAGTTTCAGGCTGTGTGTAATTTGAGGGTACTCAAATTTTTTACCTATTGCTGTGATTCATTTATTTTGGTGGATATTATATCATTGTAGTTATTTATTTTTATTGCCAAATAAAACTCCACTGGGTAAATTTACCACAGTTAAGTTATCACTCTGCCTTTGAGGACATGTGGATTTGTGAGATTACAGAAAATATGTATTTGTCTCTGCTTCTTGTTCCTGGTACAGAGCTCCCCAAACCCTTTTAATTTCTAAAGTGATATGAGCACTAAGGGTATCTTCTTCTAATATTTGTTTTTGACCCCACCCCTGACACAGGGTTCCTGGATATTCTATTGAGAGAACTCTAGATGGGATCCTGGGAGGGTTCCTGCATGTGGGCTGATCACAGAAAGACCAAACTATGATTAAAAGCTTCGAATTTTCAGTTTCACCCCCCCCCCCATCTTACAATCTGAGGAGAGATGCTGGAAATGGACTCAAATATTGATCATGTCTATGTAAGAAAGACTCTATACAATCCCAATAGTAGGGGGTTCAGAGAGCTTCCAGTTTGGAGAATACAACCCTGTACCAGAAGGGTGACATACCACAATTCCATGGAGACAGAAGGGCCTGAACTTAAGACCCTCTTGGACCTTGCTATATGTATATCCCCACCTGGCTGTTCATCTTTGTTCTTTATCGTATATTTAACAAACTGGTAAATATAACTGTTTCCTTGAGTTCTGTGAGCTACTCCAGCAAATTAATCAAGCCTGAGGAAGGATAATGTGAACCTGTGATTTGTAGCCAAATTGAATAGAAGTTGTGGGTAACCTGGGAGATGTACTATTTGTAATTGGCATCTGAAGTTGGGGGCAGTCTTCTGGATCAGAGGCCTTGTGAGATCTGACTCTCTCTCTAAGTAGATAGTGTTGGAATTAAGTACAATTGTAGGACACCCAGCTACTGTTGCAGAGAATTGCTTGATATGGGGAAAACCTCACACACATCTGGTAATCACAAGTGTCAGAAGTCAAGTGCCCTGTATGAATGTGGTAGTGGTGTCAAAGTAAAGATATACAGAAGAAAAAGATAGGAGGAAAGAATTGGATTTTTTTTCCCTATGCAAAAGGGAGAACTGTAATTTTCAAACACAGAAATGCTTCTCTGGATTTTGCTATTAAGAAGACCTCTTGTTGTACAAGTGCAAAAACTTCTTTTGAAAATAGACTTACCGGATCCCTGGGTGGCACAGCGGTTTGGTGCCTGCCTTTGGCCCAGGGCGCGATCCTGGAGACCCGGGATCGAGTCCCATGTCAGGCTCCTGGTGCATGGAGCCTGCTTTTCCCTCTGCCTATGTCTCTGCCTTTCTCTCTCTCTCTGTGTGACTATCACAAATAAATAAATAAAATTTTTTTAAAAAAGAAAATAGACTTACCTGTGGGAGGATGCAACTGAGGGGATGTGAATGTTCAACTTTAGGAGGTATATCCAAACTCTTTGCTGGTAATTATGTTACTTTATACTCAGCAGCAATGCATGGAAGATGCCATTGAAATACAGACTTGGTATTTTCAGACTTTTTCATTTTTCTCAGAAGGATGGATATAAAATTATATTTCATGATAATGATGTGTAATTCCTTGATATGATGTGTAATTCCTTGATTTAAAAAAAGATTAGACATTTTCTTAATACGTTTATTGGCACTATGAGTTTATCCTGTGGTATGCCTGTTCATTTCTCTGGTCTATTTTTCTATTTGGCTGTTTGTGCTTTTATTCATGAGGAAGTGTTCTCTTATATTACTGATTCTAATTTGTTAGCTGTAGGCATTGTAAATATTTTCTCTCACTTTGTTACTCGTCATACTTGTCATTTCATTCTTTATGTTGGCTTTTGATGAACAAAAATTCTTACTCTTAGTATAGTCAGATTTTTCAATTTTTAAAAATATATTGCCAATGCCTATTTGTAACAAGAAAACTGTCCAAAACTTTTTTTATTTAAATTTAATTAATTAACATAACATGTATTATTAGTTTCAGAAATAAAGTTCAGTGATTTATCAGTTGCATATAATGCCCAGTGTTCATTACATCACATGCTCTTCTTAATGTCCATCACCCAGATATACCATCTTCCCACCCACTTCCCCTCCAGCAATCCTATTTGTTTCCTATGATTAAGGGTCTCATATGGACTGTCTCCCTCTCTGATTTTGTCTTATTTTATTTTCCCCTCCCTTCCCTTATGATCCTCTGTTTTGTTTCTTAAATTCCACATATGAGTGAAATCATAATAGTTGTCTTTCTCTGATTGAATTATTTCACTTAGCGAAATACCATCTAGTTCTACTCTTGCAAATAGTAAGAGTTCATTTTTCCAATGACTGAGTAATATTCATATATATATATATATATATATATATATATATATATATATATATCACTTCTTCTTTATCCATTAATCTGTCAATGGATATCTGGGCTCTTTCCATAGTTTGGCTATAGTGGACATTGCTGCTATAAATATAGGGATACAGGTGCCCCTTCAGATCACTATGTTTGTATCCTCTGGGTAAATACCTAGTAGTGCAATTGCTGGGTCATAGAGTGACTCTATTTTCAACTTTCTGAGATACTCCCACACTGTTTTCAAGAGTGGTTGTACCACCTTGCATTCCCACCAGCAGTGTACAAGAGTTTCTTTTTTTCCCCACATCTTCGCCATTTGTTGTTTCCTGTCTTGTTAATTTTAGTCATTCTGATTGGTGTGAGGTAGTAGCTCATTGTGTTTTTTTAAAAAAATATTTTATTAATTTATTCATAAGAGTCACAGAGAGAGAGGCAAGGATAAAACCAATCCAAAAATAAAGTGCTTGACACAGGAAGAGGGAGAAGCAGGCTCCATGCAGGGAGCCCGATGAGGGACTTGATCCCGGGATCCTGGGGTTATGCCTTGAGCTGAAGGCAGATGCTCAACTGCTCAGCCACCTAGGCATCTCTCTCATTGTGGTTTTGATTTGAATTTACCTGATGTCAAGTGATGTTATCATTTTTTGTGTGTCTGTTGGCCATTTGTATATCTTCTTTGGAAAAATATCTGTTCATATCTTCTGCCCATTTCTTAACTGGATCATTTGGTTTTGGGGCATTGAGTTTGTTAAGGTCTTTATAAATCTTGGATATTAGCTCTTTATCTGATAAGACACTTGCAAATATCTTCTCCTATTCTGTAGTTTGCCTTTTGATTTTGTTGACTGTTTCCTTTGCTATGTAAAAGTTTTTATATTGATAAAATCCCAATAGTTCATTTTTGCTTTTGTTTCCTTTGTTTTTGGAGACATGTCTAGTAAGAAGTTGTTGCAGCCGAGGTCACAAGTTCACTGCTGCTTGTGTTCTTCTCTAGGAATTTGATGGATTCCTGTCTCAGATTTAGTCTTTCATTTATTTTGAGTTTATTTTTATGTATGGAGTGAGAAATGGTCCAGTTTCATTCTTCTGCATGTGGCTGTCCAGTTTTCCCAACAGCATTTGTTGAAGAGATTGTCTTTTTTCCATTGAGTACTCTTTCCTGACTTGTTAAAGATTACCATAGAGTTGAGGGTCCATTTCTGGGTTCTTTATTCTGTTCTACTAATCTATGTGTCTGTTTTTGTGCTAGTGCCATACTGTCTTGATGAGTACAGCTTTGTAATAGAGCTTAAAGTCTAGAATTGTGATGAACCCAGTTTTGATTTTTTCTTTTTTTAAATATCTTTTTTTTAAATAACTTTATTTACTTATTTATGATAGTCACAGAGAGAGAGAGAGAGGCAGAGACACAGGCAGAGGGAGAAGCAGGCTCCATGCACCGGGAGCCCGACGTGGGATTCGATCCTGGGTCTCCAGGATCGCGCCCTGGGCCAAAGGCAGGCGCCAAACCGCTGCGCCACCCAGGGATCCCCCCAGTTTTGATTTTCTTTCCAACATTCCTTTGGCTATTCAGGGTCTTTTTTGGTTCAATACAAATTTTAGGATTATTTGTTCCAATTCTGTGAAGTAAATTGTTAGAATTTTGATAGGGATTTCATTGAATGTATAAATTGCTCTAGGTAGCATAGACATTTTAACAGTATTTGTCCTTTCAATCCATGAGCATGGAACATTTTTCCATTTCTTTGTGTCTTCCTCAGTTTCTTTCATCAGTGTTCTATAGTTTTCTGTCAGTATACTGATTTGCTATATTCCTGTAGTATCTTCATTTTTTTGGATAGTTTGTGAAGAAAGTAGAGATAGGAACAAAGAAAACTAAACAAATAAAAAAGCAAGGCAACTATTAACTCCAGGAAAAACAAAAAGGTTGTACAAGACAAGAAGTGTAATTATAGTGTAATAGCAGCTGTGAATAATATTTCTACAGTCATAACTATATAAACATTGAATATGTATTTAATCAGCATTATAATTAATGATACTGGGATGCTATCAAAAGCAGTATTGTATGTGTAGTTGTATGTATAATGGATTATTTGAGAGTTACATCTTCCATAGGAAGAAATAGATAAAAAGTATAAGGCCAGTAACTTAGTCAAAAAAAAGAAATGATGCCAGAAAAAAAACTGGGTAAAAATAATATGTAAAGATGGGAACTGGTGTATATCAAAGAGAAGTTAAATCATGCTAAATTTCCTGAATTGTTTGGGAGGATAATGGAAGCACACACATTTTAGAAAAGTACAATGTTTTTGGTTTTTGAAAAGTCAAGTCTGAATGATAATTTATATGGTTAACCTACTGAAGACCTTCCATTGCAATATCTAATGGACATTTTTCAGTCTTCTTTTATTTAACTTATCAGTGGCATTTGACAAGTCTAGCATTCCTTTCTCCTGAAAACTCTCTTCACTTGGCTTTCAGGACACATTTGTTGGTTTTCCTCCTAACCTATGGGTGATTTACTTCTGTCTCCTCTGATGGACCCCCTTCTGCATGATCTTCTAACACTGGAATACCTCATGGCTCAGTTCTTAGTTGTCTTGACTATTTCATATATGTTTACTTCCTCAGTGATCTTGTCTAGTTTAAAAGCTTATAAACACTCCCTACAGGCTGATCATTCACAAACAGATATATCCAACCTGTCTATTACTACCAAACTTCAAACATATGTCTACTCATCATTTCTACTGGATCTCTAATGGACATATCAAACTTAACATGCACAAAATAGAATAGATCTTCCCCTTCTCCCTTCTGTCACTTTAAAAAAGAAAGACCCTAGTCCACCTTCAGGTTTCTCCATCTCAGTAGATGACATATCATCCCATCATCCTCTGGCCACTTACGCCAAAAACTCTGGAGCAATATTTGCTTTTCTTTATCTTTCAGAATTCAATGCTGATTTTGCGCAGAGGACATTTGGTCTGACCAGGATAAACAATTGCAAAATGGATCAATTTTTGTGGATTATGGGGCAAAATTTGACTAGAAAGGAAAAAAAAGAGAAGTTGTTCAGCAAAGTGGGGATGGGATGAGGGGAGAGGAAGCTCTTTCAAGGTCACTAATGACTAGTGATTTTATGTCCAGTTTTGTCCAGAACAGGACACTTTTATGTCACTTGTCCTGGGAGAATACTTCATGGCATTATTTTTCAGTTTTAGAAATGTCTAGCATACATAACAAATAATATATGATTAACCTCCCCAAATCCTGTTAATTCTTCCTTCAAAATATACCCAGAATCCAAATGCTTCTTTCTGATGCAAACCACCATCTCCTCTTATCTGGTGCATTTTGTCTCTGATTTTGACCTTGCCTTCAGAGCATGTCACTCATGTTCGAAGCCCTGCAATGACCCCTCATTTCATTAAACAAGTGCCAAAGTTCTCACATGGCCTACAAAGCTCTACTTAATCTACCTCTTTCCTGATCGTTTCTCACCTCATATCTTACTCTTTCTTCCTCAGAGCTCTGCTCCAGCCAGATTGGCTTCTTAGCAATGCCTTGTTCATGACAGATATGTTCCCATGTAGGGGCCTTTGCACTTACTGCCCACCATATTGTCCTTGCTCCACCACTTATAATGCTCTTCTCCCAGACATTGGTATGACTTTTTCACTGCCTTCAAATCTTAGCTCAAACACCACCTTTTTAATGACTATTGACTTTGATGAAAATTGTAAATAGCACACCTCCACATGTATTATTGACCCCACTTTTTTCTAATTATTTTCCATACATTTAGCATTTTTCAAACATACAACCCTACATATTTTATTTATTTTAGTATGTCTTTCCCTGGTAGGGCAGAAAGTTCTGCTTAATTCACAGATATATTCCAAGTGTCTGGAACAATGCCTGGCTCATAGCAGATGCTCAGGAAATATTTGTTGAATGAATAAATCAGTAAAAAAATGTAATGATTTTTAATCTTTTAAATAACATTAGAATGATTGTGTTGGTTTGTATTTGCATAACCCACATGCTCACCTGCTAATTCATTTTATTATTTTCTTCATTACAAAAGTGAAATTTATTGACCTTATTGAGCATATTTGTCTAATTTTGATTAATACAAACTTTTACAAAACTGAAGAAATATATTCAAATTTAGAAATTTACTACATTAAATAGAATCCATGATGATTGGGAGGAAAACAAAGGCATTGCCTTGGAAAACGTATTTAAGTACATACCTGATACCTCAGATCTAGACATAATTATAGATATACAGGGGTGCCTGGGTGGCTCAATCAGTTAAGCATCTGACTCTTGATTTGGGTTCAGGTCATGATCTCATGGGTCATGGGACTGAGTCCCCTACCTCACTGCATGCTCAATGGGGAGGCTGCCTAGAGATTCTCTCCCTCTGTCTTCCCCCACTCATTCTCTCTTTCTCTCTCTCTCTCTCAAATAAATAAATCTTAAATATATATATGCAAACTTAAATATATATATGCAAATATAGATCTAGATGTGAACATTCATATAGATATGTGCAATTATTAATTATAAATTTGCACAGTGACCTACTGCTTGCTCACTGCTAAGCAACCTCAATATAGGAAGGGTAGGAAATTAAAAACTGTGTCTAGTAAAATATGACATGCCTTTTCACAAAGTAAATTTACAGACAGATTAATTTGGACTGGATTTGTAGGAATGTTTAACATGAATTGACATCAGCTGTGGTCAGGAATAGCATAGGAAATAAAACCATCAGCAGAGTCCCCAAATCATGTCATACCTACAGCAAAATGTTGTAGATAAATCATAGCGAGAAATACCACAATAAATCATCGAACTCCTTTGAGCTAAAAGCAATTTGTCTGACTTTGCAAATAATATAAAATACTGCCTTCAATTCAGTACATTTTCAAATACCACACTGAAGGGAAATCAGAGATGAGTAGTATGAATAAATCTAACTTGAAGACATGCTTTTCAAGATAAAACAAGAGTGAACCAAATGCTTTTGTCTTCAGTTAACTAAATAAAAGTGTGCTAGGTTAGGATTATGCTCAGCAATAAGAATAGAAAACTCATAAGGGGGATCCCTGGGTGGCGCAGTGGTTTGGCGCCTGCCTTTGGCCCAGGGCACGATCCTGGAGACCGGGGATCAAATCCCACGTCGGGCTCCCAGTGCATGGAGCCTGCTTCTCCCTCCTCCTGTGTCTCTACCTCTCTCTCTCTCTCTCTCTCTCTCTCTCTCTCTATCATAAATAAATAAATAAAATCTTTAAAAAAAAAGAAAACTCATAAGGGTTTAAATATAGAGAGATTATCTCAGGCAACAAGACGCCTGGAGATTCGCCATCCAGAGTTTTAAAAGAGGCTTAATTAAGCCTTAGAGAGGGGTTTTTCCATTTCTCCCCTGCGCATCATTAGCAAATATATCTTCATTTTCAAACTTCTGATCTCATGGTTGCAAGATGGTTGTTCTACCCCTAATCTCAGATCCACATTCCACACAGGAAGAAGGAGAAAGAGAAAAGGAGGAACTAGCAGTACCTGTGTCAGGAGAACAAAGGTTTCCTAAATTCCTGGCTGACTTGAACTTACTCAGTGGCCAGAACTATGTCTCATGGCCACCTCTGCCGCCAAAGGTATGGAAAGACAAATATTTTTAGGTAGCACACTGTCAAAATTGGGATACTGTTTAGTAAGGAAGAGGTGAAGAATGCATATTCAGTAACCAACAAAAAGCGGATGTATTATAAAGGCAGTAAAGAAAGAGAAGAGAATTTAACAGAGAATAGAACTTTGAGAAACAGGTACATTTAGGGGCAGGTGAAAGAAAATGGATCATCATAGGACAGAGAGCAAAAGGGCCTAGAGATTTAAAAGGAAAATAGAATATTGTTGAAAGACTTATCTAAGTTTTGCAAAAATTATTAGGTTTGTATACTGTTATGACACATTACTAAATTACTTTTAAATCATTATATTATGATTCCATATGTCATAGCTATCTGATAATTGACATTACTATTACTTTTGAAATGGAGCATTGAGGGCAGCCCTGCTGGGGATCAAACCTCATGTCAGGCTCCCTGCATGGAGCCTGCTTCTCCCTCTGCTGCTGTGTCTCTGCCTCTCTCTCTCTCTTTCTGTGACTATCATAAATAAATAAAAATTTAAAAAATAAAATAAAATAAGGCCATATAAGGCTAACTTCAGGGAATGACAAGGTGCTATTGAAACATATAGAGAGGACACTTAGCTCAGTTTTAAGGACATTCAATAAAGCTTCTTTTTTTAAAAAAAGATTTTACTTATTTATTTATTCATGAGAGACAGGGAGAGAGAGAGGCAGAGACACAGGCAGAGGGAGAGGCAAGCTCCATGCAGGGAGTCCAACGTGGGACTCGATCCCAGGACTCTAGGATCATGCCCTGGGCTGAAGGCAGGCGCTAAGCCCCTGAGCCACCCAGGGATCCCCCCAATAAAGCTTCTTAAGGAAGGTGATGGCTGGCTGAAACCAAAGATTAGTGAGAATTGCACTATGGAAAATCAGTTGGAGGAAGAGCATTATAGAAAAAGTTAGGTGCAAATGTTCAGAAAAGAAAGAGCATGCTGTAATCTGGATGCTGCCAGTGTATTTCAATGTAGATGGAGCACATTGTGAGTGAGATCATGGGAAAATAAGAGGCTACAGAAGAAAACAGGACTAGATTTCAATGGGTTTAAAGTACTATTTCCTCCTAGAATGTTTTGTTTTCTTGTCTAAGCTAGTAACACGAATTAGAATCACTGTTGTACTCCTTACCATTTAATTTATTAAATCAAAACACAATAATTACTACGGATATCAGTAAATAGCTGTAATTACACGGTAGGTTTTTCTATTTATACAGAATGATTATTTCCGGAGTTTAAAGAATTAAGGGGGGGGGGGGCATTGTAATTACTAGTTTTAGAGTGAGCCACTTAGAGAAATTGTACTTTCTTAATATTATAGTACAACACTTAAGGAAAATATTATAGGAGACAATAGTAAATAGCAAAAAAAAAAAATGAAAATAGTAAATACTGTAATAACGTGAATATAGTAAAAAAAAAAAAAAGTAAAAAGAAAATAGCCATTCCTCCCAGAAGAATGAATACCACAAAAACATATTAGCAGTAAAATTAAGATTGGGGATATTTAATTCAGCCTTCACACATGCTATTTACCAGAAATTTGGGAAGAATGTTCATTCATTTTTGACAAAATGGCGAACAACTCTATTACTAGGAATTTCAGCTGGGGTCAAAATTGCAAATGGAAATAACTTCTTGGAGAACAATTCAGCAGTGTTGCTTCGCTTTAATACACCACGAAGAACGCGCGTCCCAAACATAAACCCCTGGGTTGCCGGGCGAAAGGCAGGGAGGACGGGGCGGTCTGCGGCATCAGAGTCTGCAGGCTCAGCCCACGCCTAAGTCCTCGCAAGAAGCAGCAGTGAAAGCTCGGGGCAGCTCGTGCATCCGAGAACGCGCCGCCCGGTGAGAACCCTGGTCTGGGCTTAGCCAATTTGCCACGTTCCTCGTGGAGACCCATTCCCTTTCCTTTTGTTTCGTGTCTTCTCGTTAGCAAATCTGCGTGGAAAAACCCACATCCAGGGGTAGAGACAGGACAACAAAGCCCTGAAGTCAAAGAGACATCCTCGGGATCCCCCATCAACCCGCAGCGCAAACGCAAGGACACTAAGTGTGAGCCGCTGGGCACCCGTAGCTCAGATTCCCAGGCTCCTACGCGGGCACCGGAAGTGGCCGCCCAGCTTGACTTCCGCTCCAAAGCACTCGCTCCCGGGACTCGCGTGCTGGGTGTTAGTGAACCACCGCGGAGTTTGAGAGCATGGAGGCCGCGCGCCCTCCCTCGACGGCGGGGAGGTTCGTGGTGGTCGGCGGAGGCATCGCGGGTGTCACCTGTGCTGAGCAGGTAAGCTGGGCCCTCAGAGTTCCGCCTCTTCCCGGCCTGGGGGCGGTGGCGCTCAGGGCGCTCTCCCGTCTCTCCCAACGTTCTTCTTCTAGGTCCCTGTTAGCCGCTTCCTTCCCCCCCTCCCCCACTCCTTCTTGCTCTCCAGGTATTAGAGACTGTGAGGTGGCCCTTCGACGAGGTTCTTAGTACCTCTCGTTTCGCTCAGCCGCAGGGAAGAGTGGGGAGCGGGTATTTCGGAAGGGGACCCCGAAGCCGTCGGAATCAGACTCTGGGCCTAGTTATGCCAGAGCAGCACGAGGCCTTAAAACTAAGAAGTAGGGATCCCTGGGTGGCGCAGCGGTTTGGCGCCTGCCTTTGGCCCAGGGCGCGATCTTGGAGACCCGGGATCGAATCCCACGTCGGGCTCCCGGTGCATGGAGCCTGCTTCTCCCTCTGCCTATGTCTCTGCCTCTCTCTCTCTCTCTGATGACTATCATAAATAAATAAATAGAATCTTTAAAAAAAAAAAAAAACTAAGAAGTACTTGGTCAGAAAATTCAGCCTCCTTTCTTAGTTAGTTGATTGAATTCCAGCTTCCAAGTAAACTCCAGGTCCTTAGTTCATCGTCAATAACTGATTAAACCCTTAACGTTGTTTCCTATACTTTGAACTCCCAAGATTAAAAGAGATTTCATCTTTAGTAATGTTTTGTAAAACAACCAGCAAGGGATTAAATGTAGCTGGGGAGTGCTTTTCTGATTATAGTGACTAATCAGACTAGATAGATAGATAGATAGATATTTAGTTTAAAAAGGACTAGAAAAAAAAATAAATAAAAATAAAAAGGACTAGATTTTTTTTTTGTCGTTAAGTAAACATTTTAAGTAAATATAAGCAATTTTTGAAGTCACAGAAGTAGTGCAAGAAATTCGAGTTGTTTGCAAACTTTTAATCTCCAGGTCTGTATTTTCCTTTTTTTTTTTTTTCCCCCACCAAGTAAACACTTAAGATCTAGACACTGTACTAAGAGCTGATTAGTTATTTATAAACAAAGCATGCTACTTCCTTTTTAGGACTCACAGTCTAGTAGAAGAGACATGTGGATAAATCGTTCCAATTTAGGGTGCCTGAAGTAGTTGGTAGGGCATGAATTGATGGGATCCTTTCGTTTCAGTATAGAACAGTGGGCAGAAGTTCACCAAGTAGACATGAACAATCAGATGGTCCGAAGGGAGGCTAGGATATAATGTCAGGTGGAAAAGCATGGCACTACCTGAGAGCAGCAAAGTTCAAAGTACATGGTGTTGAGGGGAGGGAAGCGGAGATGAAGCCAGAAAGGTTGGCAGAGACCAGATCATGTAAGTCTTGCTAAGAATTTAATAAGAACTTGCAAGTGGGAGCTGTGGCCTAATGTGGTCAAATGAAAAATTTTGAGAGGTGATTAGTTCCAGTGTGTTTGGGGCAGGGGCAGCTGGTTAAAATGAGACTGGTAGGCCAATTGGAAGGCGAATTTAGTAGTATAAAGAAATTTTGAGGGCCAGGTGTAGCAATGAAAACAAAGTAGGGAAATAAATCATAGAAATACAAAGAAAAGAAAGGTAAAGAGAGTGGTAATATTATCAAGTTATTATAGAAAGTTCAAATAGAGTGATATTAAAAAGAATTGGTGGAATTTAAGGATGTATAGGTGAATTGAAGATGCTCTTTTTTTTCTTTATTGAAGTATTGACGTACAGTATCCTATAGGTGTCTGTCTCTCATAGTGATTGGATATTTTCATACATTATGAAGTGATCACCTCAGTAGGTCTAGTTACTCTCTATCACTATAGAAAGTTATTACGATATTGTTGGTTATGTTCTGTATGCTGTACATTACATCCCTATGGCTTGTTTTATAACTGGAAGTTTGTTCTTCTTAATCCCTTTAACCTAATTTGCCTGCCTCCCCCACCCCCAACCTCTTTCCAGTCTGGTAATCAACAGTCTGTTTCTCGTATCTATGAATCTGTTTTGTTTGTTTTTTTTAGTTTCCACAAATAAGTGAAATTATATGGTATTTATCTTCTCTGACTTATTTCACTCAACATAATACTCCCTGGGTCATTCATGTTGTCACAAATGACAAGATTTCATTTATCTTATAGTTGAATAATAATATTTCATACCACATCTTTTTAATCCATTCGTCTATCGGTGGATGCTTAGGTTGCTTCCCTAGCTTGGCTATTGTAAATAATGCTGCAGTGAGCATAGGAGTGCCTGTAATCTCTTTGAATTGCTGTTTTTGTTTTCTTCAGGTAAGTATCCAGAAGTAGAATTGCTGGGTCATATGGTAGTTCTGTTTTTAATTTTTTGAGGCGCCTCCATACTGTTTTCCATAGGAGCTGCACCAGTTTACATTCCCAATAGCAGTATACAATGGTTCCCTTTTCTCTGTATCCTCACCAACTCTTGTCATTTCTTTTCTCTTTGATAATAGCCAGAGGGACAGGTATTAGGTGATGTCTCACTGTGGTTTTGATTTGCGTTTCCCTGATTAGTGATGTTGAGCATGTTTTCAAGGGTGTTGACCATCTGCATGTCTTCTTTGGGAAAATGTCTATTCAGGTTCTCCCCATTTAAAAAGAAATTTAATATTGTGTAATATTTTATTAACCTCAATTAGATGTATGATATCCTCTCCCATTCATTAGGTTGTCTTTTTGTTTTGTTGATGGTTTCCTTCTCTTTGCAAAAGTTTTTTAATTTGATTTAATTTCATTTGCTTGTGTTAGCTTTTTAGCTTTTTGTTTTACCTTGCCTGAGGAAAATAGTTCAAAAAATATTGCGAAGACTGGTGTCAAAGAGCTTATTACCTGTGTTTTCTTTTAGTGTTATGGTTTCAAGTCTTATATTCAGGTCGTTAATCCCTTTTGAATGTATGTTCATACATGATGTAAGGTAGTGGTCCAGTTTTATTCTTTGGCATGTAAGCTGTCCAGTTTTCACAATATTATTTATGAAGAGACTTTTTCCCCTATTGTACATTCTTGCCTCCTTTATCAGAGATTAATTGACCATCTATGGGCTTCTTTCTGAGCTATGTGTTCCATTCCATTGATCTGTGTGTCCATTTTTGTGCCAGTACCATTCTACTTTGGTTAATACAGCTTTGTAGTATGGTTTGCAATCAGGGAGCATAATACTTCTAGCTTCGTTCTGCTTTCTCAAGATTGCCTTGCTATTTGGGATTTTCTGCAGTTTCATACAAATTTTAGGATTCTTTTTCCAGTTCTGTGAAAAATGCCATTGGTATTTTGATGGGAATTGCATTGAATCTGTAGATTGCTTTGGGTAGTATGGACATTTTAACAACACTAAGTCATAAGTCTTCTAATCCATGAGCATGGTAGATCATTCCATTTATTTTTGTCTTCCTAAATTTCTTTTCAAAATATAGGTCTTTCACTTCTTTGTTTAAATTTACTCCTAGTTGATGCAGTTGCAAATGGGATGCAGTTGTTGATGCAGTTGTAAATGGGATTGTTTTCTTAATTTCTCTTCCTGATAGATCATTATTAGTGTATAAAAATTTGACCACTTCTGCGTATCAATTTTGTATCCTGAAATTTTACTGAATTTATTTTATTCTAATAGTTTTTTGGTTGAACATGCTCAGTTACAGTGTTATAGAAGGTAAAGAACTATTTCTGCAGTGAACTATTTCTCCACTTGGTGGAGTTGAGGAACCGGAGTATAGTTTAGGAAGATTCTTTCAAGAAGCTTAAAGTGGGAAAGAGAGAGGTTGTAGCCAGAAGAAAATGATGAAAAAATGGCAAGTTAAGCCTCTAAATTCTGTTCTTTTTTTTTTTTTTTTTTTTTTTTAAGATTTTATTTATTCGAGAGAGAGGGAGGGAGGGAGGAGCAGAGACACAGGCAGAGGGAGAAGCAGGCTCCATGCCAGGAGCCCGACGTGGGACTCGATCCTGGGTCTCCAGGATCACACCCCGGGCTGAAGGCAGCACTAAACCGCTGAGCCCAATTCTGTTGAAGCTAATACTAAAATGGTTCTGTTTTCCCAGGGTGTATACTGGTTCGACATTTGGAAGAGGCAGAATAGTGATGCCAAAGCATTTGGGAAAAGTCAGGCTAAGAGTCTGAATTTTTATTATTAGTAAGGATTTGCTGTAATATTATACTTGTGCAAGGAAGTGAAAATATTATTTTAAAATAAATAGAAGCTGGTTTAACTGTTAATTAGGAAAATATTTTCCTCTGCATGACTTTAAATTGGTATGTAAAGTAGTTTAAGTAAATAAGGAATACCTCTTTGCATCATGTTTCTTGTTCAGCAGGTCTTTGTTGTGTTTAGTATAAATATATCCTTCGTTTTGTCAATATCAGAGTTGAGCATTACTCACCACCACCCCATAAATAGGAACAAGCCCCAGAGTAATGGAGACCATTAGATGTTGAAAAGTGAGTTTATAGTTTCCCAGGTTAGTAACATTATTAAAGTTGCATTATCCCCCATGGTATATATATATTAACACTTAATCTTATTTACCATATATTTTCTCCCAAAAATTTTTTTTTTATAAGTTGGCTATTCAGTTTCCATCAGAAGATATCCTCCTGATAACAGCTCACCCTGTTATTAAAGCGGTTACAAATTTCAAGCAGGTAAGAATCTATTTATAACTTTCTTAGTATTCATGTTTTTAGTTTTTATTTATTTTATTTTAAAAATATTTATTTATTCATGAGAGACAGAGAGAGAGAGAGAGAGAGAGAGAGAGAGGCAGAGACATAAGCAGAAGGAGAAACAGGCTCCTGCAATGAGCCTGATGCAGGACTCGATCCCAGGACTCTGGGATCAGGACCTGAGACAAAGGCAGACACTCAACCACTGAGCCACCCCAGGCATCTCAGTATTAATGTTTTTAAGTTTCAGTGACTTTGATAGTAGTGTAATTACAGTTTTCAGATGTTTAAAAAGACAAATGTTCTTTTAATAGTCATTTTAAAATCAAAGCTCAGGTTAGAATTAAATTGAATACGAAAAGTACTCAAATGATTTGGATTTGTAGTCCTTTTTTTTCTTCCCATCTTTTCCTCCCACTCAGAATTACTTTTCAGAAAATTTTAAATAAAGCTATTTTGAGGAAAAATGCTATGCAAATGTACCTATGAATACAAATACATTTGGATATCAGATTTATGTGCAGTTGTATATATACATATGTATATAGTGTATGTGTATAAATGTGTGCCTTCGCAAATCAGAAAAGTGCTTCCTAGGCAAGTTTACACTTGCAGATAATGTTTCAGATGTGTAATAAGCATCTCAAAACACTTAGTAGTTCCATGAATTCACATTGCATGCATCATATCATTACATTAGGAGTCTGAAATCATTTGGATCATGATATCATAGAATAGTGATCTCTAAACATTTTTGATATGGTGTACCTCACATCAAAAAAGTTTTGACTGATGTCCTAATATACGTATATTTACATATTTATAAATTATGCATATACTGAAGTGTCATAATGCCTATGCAAAAAAATTACATAAGTAAATCTTTTGCTCCCATGATTCAGGGAAGAATCCTACCATAGTCTTTAATATAAGTTTTCCCTTATATTCTGATAATAAAACTTTCTCATGTTGTAAACCCCTAAGACCAAAGGTAATTTAATACAGTATGTTGATCCTTTATAACCTGCTTGGAGGTATGTAAGAGATCTTACTACCTAGGTACGGCCAAAGGACTTACGGCAGGATTGAGAGAACAAGAGAATAAATTATGGCTATCAATCTCTTAAAAGAGAAAGCATATATATTCATTTAAAGGATCAGAATGTATTGCTGGGCCTTACAAGTGTTTTCCAGAATGAATTTGGTGTAACTCTTACGTAGTTATAAGACTTGAGTTCAATTTTTGCTAATTTTGTAAATTTTGTACAGTAGAAGGAGAAAAAATCTTAGGTTTTAGGCCTAACTTATTTACTGGCTGCTTCGTTAGCCTTGGCTAATCTCTATCTCAGTTGCTTCACTTATAATATTAGGATAATACCTTCCTTGCTTACTTAACAAGGTTGAGAGTTTAAGATATACTGACATGTGAAAGTGCATTGGAATAACAAACATGCAAATATCAGCTAGTCTTAATATTCAGGAGTAGGAAATTGCATCCTTTTTTCTCATTTTTTTGAGCATTTATACAATGTATCAACCAGTGTGCTAGGCACCCAGAATATAGAGATAGAAAGTATAGAACATACAACAAAAAGTCACTACTGATTATCTCTGGAATCAAGGGACAGCAGTAGTGGTGGGGTAGTGTGAGATTCAGAGAATGATAAAGAGCACATTTTATTTTATATTAAGTACTGTTTGCTTTCATGGCATGTGTAACTTCTAAAGGAGAAAAAAGATTATTAATAATAACTCACATTACTTCTAGAACATATACTATGCACCAAACACTCTTCTAAATGTTTTAAATGTATTAGTTTAATCCTTAAGTAACTCTCTGAAGTAAGTTCTTTTATTACCCTACTTACAGATGAGATAAATGAGTCATAGTGAGGTTGGGTAAATGTTTCTGAGGTGTATATAGATAGGTTTTGAATACAGGTCCTTTGGCTCCATGGCCCTCATGGTTAATGAGTAGACCTTTCTCAGAATGATTCCTTTCTATTGGGGCAACAAATCTGTGAGACATAGTTATCATACAATATGGGAATTGTCCTGATTGTGGCAAAAAACAAAAACAGTTGAGGTCATATTGCAATATGTGCATAATCATTTTTATAAATGTATTATGAATGAGTGCCAAAGCCTGCTTTTGGGGATCCAGAAAGGCTTTACAAGGGTACATTGAAACTGAGACTGAAAGAGTAGTAGGTTTTCCCATGTCTGTAAGAGGTAAATGGAGGCAGGCAAGTGCCAGGTGCATGAAAGTATGTGGCTGTGCAATATGCTGTAAGAGGTACTAATTCAGTGCTGCTAGAGTATAAAGTGTGAGGTGGAACCAGTAGGCAGGGACCAGACCATTATGGGCTTGTATGCTATGTACAGAATTCTATTTTATCCAGATTTAGATGATGCCAAACTTTTGGAGGATTTTCAGTAGGTGAGAACACTGGAGATGATAACTTAGTATTCATCATTGTCTCAGTGTCAGCTGAGCCATAGGCATGGGATGCAATTTATACAATGAAAGAGCCCAGCAGCAGGGTCCTGTGGAACACTGACATTTAAAGGAAGATCACAGAGAAAGGAAGACCTGAAAACAGCCACTCTTATTAGTCTAGATTGAGGAGAAGAACTATGAAAGAGGAGTATCTCTGAAGACATGGAAGGCAAAAATTTAATTAAGAGAAGTGGTCAGGGACAGCCGTGGTGGCTCAGTGATTTAGTGCCGCCTTCGGCCCAGGGTGCGATCCTGGAGATCCAGGATCGAGTCCCACATTGGGCTCCCTGCATGGAGCCTGCTTCTCCCTCTGCCTGTGTCTCTGCCTCTTTCTCTCTGTGCCTCTCATGAATAAATAAATAAAATCTTTAAAAAAAAAAAAAAAAGATTAAGGTGCCCCCTTAATCTGTCTCATGTTGATTAAAAAAAAAAAAAAAGAGGTCAGTGGTGTCAGATCTACAGGAATAGTAAGGTCAGACAATGACTCAAAAAAGTGCCTATATCTAGTAAAATCTTGGTGACTTTGAGGCAGTTTACACTGTTTTCAGAAGTTAGTGAAGGTAACTCTAACATGAAGTCACCATAACTTTTCTTTTTTGAAATTTAATTGGAAAGGTAGAAAAGACGGGTGGCAACAAATAGAGGACATGAGGATTAGCATTAAGTTGAGTTTTATTCTTTTAAGATGAAAGATACTTTAGTTTGTTTACCTGTTGATATTAAGAAATCAGTAGGAAAGGCCGTAGATAAAGGAAAATAAGGAATACAGAATAAGGAAAGAGTTCTGAGGAGGTGAGAGACAGTGGGATATAGAGCACAGATTGCTGGATTCACCTTGAAAAGGTAAAAACCGGTCATTGGAAGGCAGACTAAGGGGAGAAATGTATAGATGATGGAAAGAAGTACTAAGAGTTTTTAGTCTCCTTGAACATAGAAGTAAAATTATTTGCTGGGAATGCAGAGGAGGATAGAATGTGTTTGGGAAACAGAACAATGAACATTTGGAAAAATTACTGAGGGATGGAAGATGTTACTCTTCTCACTATATTGACCCTTAAACACCGATTGTATAAGAACAACCATGGCTAAAGTGTACTAGGGGTCCCTCTATTCTCTGCCACAAACTCAGTTAAATGAATTAAAGTCAGTAAAAAAAATGCTAACTTTATTAAATCCTGACTCTTAACTGCACATCTTTTTAATACCATGTATGATGGAATGGGATGTAGGCATAGGCACTTGTTCTATGCATAGGAGTGGTAGTGTCTCAAGGAAAAGCAGTTGTGCAGTTGCCAAGTTGCAAGAGGAGCTAATTCCTCTTTTATGAACACCAACTTTACTTGAAAGAACAACTGACAAACTAAAGTAATTCATATTTGGAAAATGAGTGAAGTGAGCCTATCCCTTCAAGGAAAACAAGTGACAGTATTTGTTGCCAATTAGAGCTTTCAAGCCAGAATTAGAATTTTGGAAAACTTATGTCTTCACTGTGAGTCTTATAGTACTTAAAGACTTCTCTGGTGATATTGTTGGTGATAATAATGATTTTTTGATATTGTAGTGATTTGAAATGTGTTAATGTTGGGAAGATTTCTATAACTTAGGAAACCACTATTGTCCAGATTATGAGTGTGATGTTACAAGATCCATTCAAAGTGCAAGATAGACCAGTGGACTTCACGGTAACAGAGTATGAAAGATTATTTTGATATGGTTTCAAATTCTACATTGCAACTAATCTTTAAGAAACCATGCTTGTTGGGTTTTAGTGTAACATCAAAGAATTAACAGTTGCCTGAAAAGGCTGCATATCTGTGAGGCTGAACCGTCTTCATATACTTCAGTCAAATTAACATACTGCAATAGTTTGAATGCAGAAGCAGATCTTTTATTAAGGTCAGACATTAAAGAAATTTGCAAAAACATAAAACAGTACCATTCTTCTTAATTTCTTTTGGAAAAATTGTTATTTTTTATTAAAAGGATATTATAAAATGTTTAACATGTTTTGGATTTTTTATTCTAATTGAATTAAGTATTTTAAATTTTTCTCAGTTTTCTTATGTAATATAGCAGATATCACTGGGTTTAACTCACATGGACAATAGGTCTTTGGAGTCCTCAGTTATCTGTAGGAGTGTTGTAAAGGAGTCTTGAGACTAAAAGTTTTGCAAACTACTAGGGCTGTGTAGTAGGATTTCCAAGTAGTATTTAAGGGGCAGCTGAGGTCACATGCTATCTGCAAGGTGTGGTCCTTCCACGACAGACCAGGTATAGGACTGGAGAAAGCAGTAGTTGGATCTGTGGTTGCAGCTTTGCAGGGTAATGGTTAAAGATAAGAGAGCAAGGAAGTAGAGTTTGGGCAAAACATGCTATGATCTACAGTGGAGTCACAGCTGCACTGGAAGAAAAGTGAGTCCAAGAGGATGCTACTAGGTGTGGACAATAAGAAAGAGTCTGAAGGCCAGATCACAATAAAGTTAGCTAATGAGTGGACAGAGAAAACTGTAAGGATAAGGAAATCGACAAGCTGTGTGGTGAAAGTATGCAGAAGTAAGTAGAGTCAGCCCTCATTTTGCAGGCTAGGAGACTAAGGTGCAGTGACCTGGCTGCCCTGCCTGAGTGGTAGGACTAATACTTGAGTTCAGGTCTTAAAATGCGGAATTGGCCCTCTTTATGCTGTATGTGATGTGACTGGCCGACTTTCTTTTATGAAAGTAAGTACATGAAGTAAGTAGTGTATAAGAAGAAGTGACAGTATTTTTATTGTTTAAATTTTTTAAAAGGAAACATTAAAAACATACATTTTTACCTTTCGGATTTAACACAGGTTTCTAAAGTATTAGAGGAGTTTGATGTTGAAGAGCAACCGAAAACCATGTTAGAAAATCGCTTTCCCAACATTAAGGTTATACAATCCGAAGTAAAGCAACTGAAAAGTAAAGAACACGTAAGAGGATTTTTTTTTTCCCTTAATGACTATCCATTGTTCAATCTTGATAAGTTTTCGCCTGCTTTCTTTTGACCCCATCTGTACCCCCACCATGGCCAAGGGCCCTAGCATATAAAGTTTAGTAACATTGATTTGTATTATTACTGGGAAAACTTATACTTCTTGTGAGTTTATTGGGATTATATAATTAGTTTGATTTAGCATTTTAGGTTTTACATTTTACATGAGCATTAACGTTTGTATGGTGTCTACTTTGTTCTGGGCACCATGTTAAGTGCTGGGATATGACAGGAACATTACAGTGAACCTGCCCTGGGAGCTCCCAGTGTTGTGGGGAATATACACGTGCACGCATATGATGCTAGGGACGTGCAAAGCACAGTCACTGAACTCTTATCAAAGGGCTGATATGAGGGATTTGGGAGGACTTCACAGAGGGAGTAATGTTTGAACAGGTTTAAAAGGTGAGTGAAGTAAGAGTTCTTAATTAGGGGCATTGTAGGAAAGAAAAGGAGGTTGCTTATTCATAGGCTGAAAGCAAAGGAAGGGGGCATATGGAAGAGTGACGCTGTCAGAGGACTCTAGGTGGGGACAAGGAAAGGAGATGGGCAGATGAGGCCAAACAAATAGGGCTGCAAAGAGCTGTTTGCATCATGCCAGGAAATTCACTTATCATCAGTGGAGGCAGAGTGATGATATACTGTCCTAGAAAGGCAGATCTGATAGCAGTATTAAGGATAAGGTGGTGTGAGTGGCTTGTGGCCAGCAACCAGATCAGAAGGTGGCTGCAGTGATCCAGGATGGTAGAAGGCCTGAACTAAGACAGGGACAGTGTAATGGGAAAGAACAGCCCAGATATGAGTGACATTTCCGCTATAAACTCAGCAGGACCCAGTAACCCACTGCACGTGGGAATGCAGACAGCAGGCTCAGGAAAGGGTGTTGCCAGGTGATCAGCAGTATCCTCAGATGAGCTTCAGGCAAGATGGGCAGTAGAGTTTGCAGTTGTTTCTCTAAAGCAGCTCTAATTCGTGAGTTCTTCCTTAGGGAGAAAATACACATATGACACATTCAAAACAAATAGAAAAAAATAAATAAGAAAAAGTACTGAATTTTATGAGAAAAAAATAAGAAATCTGAATCCCAAAACTAGAATGAATCCTAATATTTACAGTAGTATATATCCCATATAACATCTGTGTCTGTTAATTTGCAAATAGACGTGTGCTCAAAGGTATACTAATAAATTGTGAGGGAATTTATATTTGGGCATGTGAATAAATCAGAGTGCTTCCCATTACTGTTGAAAGTGTCCTAAATGAGATCATGTTTGTATTCTCTTATCCTTTATATTCTTTAATGAATTACAGATTGTGTTTTATCTTCATGTCTACTTCCAAAAATTTAACAGTAGCCAATGAAGAGTTTATGTGTTTGTTTTTACAGTAGCTAAGTGCAAATTATTTTTTAAATTTGCTCAATGTGTATAACTGCTGTTTGTTGGATAAAATTCTAACTATATTATCTGCAGGAAGACTTGTACAGAATTTGTATACCCATTATATTGTGTTGAAATATTAGCTTTATGTATTTGCTATGCAGTTGGAGAGTTACAATGGGTAACAAAGTCTCAGTAGCTATCAAGTGCTATAGTTACGATTTGCCATGTTTTATAAATCACACACAGGACACAATCTTAATCTCTAAACCACTCTAAAAAAGTCTGGTATCTCATAGTCGTGTGTGTGTGTGTGTGTGTGTGTGTATGCTTACGAAGGGCTACTACTTACTTATATGTAGGTTTTTGTTTGATATTACAGAACAAAAACAATGGATTTCAAATATATATTTTAGGTTCAAATTCAGACTCAATCAAAAATTAATATAAATAACTTTAAAGCTAGTACATGTTCAGATTTAAGGTTAATATATTTTTCACTTAATATGAAAATATCCCCAAAGAGCATTTATTTGCTGGTAAAGTGATTGTTATTTGTACCTAAGAAGACTATACTGGTTTCTTTTTCTTTTTTTTTTTTTTTTCTTTTTGAGCACTTCTGATGTTTTTAGATTAAGAAGACATACATTGTAACCTTTTCTGCCACATTGTACTCCCCTGTACCCATACCAGTTTTAAGGCTTAAAACCATTAGAATTACTAGATCTTCCTACAGTAATTTCCACTGAGATCAGAAATGTACATTAAGGCCTGCCCTGGGTATAACATCAGAATGTTCAATTTAAAAAATTCTAAATGTTTAGTTTCTAACATGAGGTCAACATACCTCCCCGAATATCATGAGATTAAGTTTTATGCAAAATTCTGGTGTGAATGTACCTTTCAGGGAGAAAAATAGTTTTCACCAGATTCCCAGAATGGTTCATGACCCCAAAATGATGGCAGATCACTGACTGGATGGGAGACTGCATTCTTAAGTTTACTTTGATTAACAATCACTGTAACACAGTATTGAGTGCCACCAAGAGGCAACATTAATGTGTGTTTTGCTTTCTTGAATTTTTTATTTGAAATGAAATTGTACCTACCCATGGATAAATGTTTCTCCCCTCCCCTTCCTTGCTCTGTGTTTTTACAGTGCATTTTAACAGGAGATGGCAGTCAGCACGTGTATAAGAAACTCTGTCTGTGTGCTGGAGCTAAACCAAAGTTGATATGTGAAGGAAATCCTTATGTATTAGGAATCCGTGATACAGACAGTGCTCAGGTAACATTCTGGGGTTGGGTCATAGGAAAGGAACATGAATATTTCTTAGATTTTTCTGTATTTGAATCAAAGTACTCACAGTGTAAATTCCTAAATCTTGGAAGAGTTTTTTAATGATCCATAAACCAGAAAATAATTACAATGTTTTATTATTGCCAATTTCAAATAGGTTGTAGCTGATAATTTTCCCTGTTTTTTAGTTCATGCTGATGCTCTTTGTTCTTTCCATTGTCCGATGTGTCCCAGATATAAAAACTAAGCTAAAGGTTTTAACTTACATTATGCATACGTTTATTATTGTACTTTGGGAATATGTGATTTGCAACCTAAATAATGGTCTTTTTCCAAAAACATAAAGCATATCCCAAACTTACTGAACTTATCCCTTAGCAAAGAAGTTAACGCTCAGAAGATTTGAGGTACAGAATCATGACGGAATCCCAGAACGGAAAAATTCATTTGGTTATTATTCTGCTTAGGAACCATAATAAATTATCCCAAAAAGGTAAAACTCGGTGGAACCTTCCACAGCTTCTGGTAACGGATTTCAGGGCTTCTGGCTTCATTGACCCTTCTTGCCAAGAAGCTCTTTCTGGTTGCCAGTCATAATATTCTTTTTGTTTGTTTGTTTAAAGATTTCATTTATTTATTCATAAGAGAGAGAGAGAGAGAGGCAGAGACACAGGCAGAGGGAGAAGCAGGCTCCATGCAGGGAGCCCAATGTGGGACTCGATCCCGAGTCTCCAGGATCAGGCCCCAGGCCGAAGGTCGTGCCAAACCGCTGAGTCACCCGGGCTGCCCCCACCAGTCATAATATTCTATCTTACCGGGACTGGGACGCCTGGGTGGTTCAGTGGTTGAGTGTCTGCCTTTGACTTAGGGCATGATCCCAGGGTCCCGGGATCAAGTCCTGCATTGGGCTCCCTGCATGGAGCCTGCTTCTCCCTATGCCTGTGTCTCTGCCCCCCTCTCTCTCTCTCTCTCTCTCTCTGTGTCTCTCATGAATAAATAAATAAAATCTTTTTTAAAAAAAATTCTATCTTACAACTCAAGCTCATTGTTGTGTTCTGTTCACAGGGTGATAATTTACATTTATTAATAATGTTTTATATTCTTGAAAACTGATGTTTTCTTTCAGCTTGTTCTTAATTAAATAGGGATTTTGAGACTACTAGAAAAACTTTATTATCTTCTTGTAGACATTTCAAGTTCCTGTTACCAGAGATTGAGTTCATAACTGTGTTCCTCCACATACATGAACTCACTGGCTGCTTATGATAATCCTGTAACAGTATTACTCCCACTTTACAAATAGAAAACTCTGATGGAGAGGTTATTTACGTATAGTAAAAGTTATCAGAAGTACAGTTTAAACTCATGCCATTCATCTCCACATCCAGTTTTTTTAATGGATCTTAAATTATTTACTTTGCTCAGTGTAGCACAAGCTAAAATTAACTTCAGGCTTTTTTTTTTTTTTTTTTGTAGAATTTTAAACAAGTCAGTTGCAGTGGTTACTGACTATTACAGTAAGTTTTTGGATGAATTTAATAGAAATGGTAACTTGACATTGTAGGAAGAGGAATTTAGCTATTCAGGTGTCACCGTGAAACAGTGGGACTATTCTGTACTTTTGGAAGTGCCATAAAAATGACCATGGCTTCCCTAAGCACATTGTGATCTTTTTTAGAGGGCAGAAAAGCAGGGTGGGAGAGACATCAATTAGTTGTCTTATAAGAACATAACATTTTTTTTCTGATAAATGTTAGACATTATTGTGCCCTCTTCTAATAGCTTTATTTATATTATCTTAATTTTTTTTAAAGATTTTATGTATTCATGAGAGACACAGAGAGGCAAAGACATAGGCAGGCTCCCTCTGGGGAGCCCCATGTGGGACTCGATACCAAGTCCCCAGGATCGTGCCCTGGGCAGAAGGTGGCACTAAACCGCTGAGCCACCTAGGCTGCCCTATTTATATTATCTTAATGCTTACAGAGACCTAATGAGATTGAGTCGTTTTTTTTTTTTTCATTTATAGTTGAAGAATCCAAGGCAACTTGCCCAAGTTACTAACTCCTAGAGCAGGGACTCTTCCTGCAAGTTTTTAGTGTTGAGTGACTCCACAGAAAGTGTCAACTGAAGAACTAGATGAAAAAGAATAATCCCGTATGCAGGATACAAATCAGTCCTGTTAGTAAATTGATCTGATCAAGTAGTTGGGAATGTGACGGACTAGAGGTCATGCCTGTTGCTGAAATTTGGAACTATTCTAAATGTAATGACCTAAGAGGCAAGAAAAGTCAGAGGCATCGCTCTGAAGGCAGCTTGGGTGAAACAGCACTTGTAATATTGGGAAGATGTGTCCTGCAGAGTTGGAAAGTGAGGTTTATTCTGTTCCTTTGTAAATTGGATAAAATTCTTATATTTAAAAAATATCAGCAAAGCCTCTTGCTTCAAGGTTTGCCCACTATTAGTGAAACATTGTCTCATTTTGTTTTTAAAACAGGAATTTCAGAAACAGCTTACTAAAGCTAAAAGAATAATGATTATAGGGAATGGCGGCATTGCACTTGAACTAGTGTAAGTATTATTTTAAAATACTATTTAAACACTGTTCGATGATTCATGTGATTATTGACAGACTGGAAAACATCTCGGTATTTTGAAATTCAAAGATAAATGTAATTGTTTTTCATATATTTTCAAGGAAAATATCGACTTTATCTTTTTAGTTTTACATGGAATTTATAGTTGCAGAAGTGTCATTGTAAAACATGACTTCAGGAAATGTTTTATGTCTCAAGGTGTCACACACAGGTGACTACATAGATACGACCCATAGATGGTAAGCATGTAGTGTACTGAAAAACAGTTCAAATGTGCTCACTTTTAGAGATTTCTAGCCACAGCCCCCACCACTTTTTATTTATACTCACCCTGCTTCACTCATATGGTTACCCATCTGGCCCATGACTCCTATTTCAAGATACGTGGTATTCCAGCTCTTGGGTTTTTGAAAGTTAGAAAATGTGAACACGTAAATTAATATAAAATACTATTTTAAGATGATATTTCAAGATCAAAGAACATTGAGGAGTAAATATCCTGCTATGATATATAGAGCATTGATTCTCTTTGTGATTTTATCTTCTGATGGATGGCTGACCTGGAATAGTCTAGATATTTTCAGACTAGAAAGTTGACTCCAACTACAAAGAGGACAAATTTGTATCAAAATGATGAATTTGCCAAAGCCCTGTCCATTCTAATTCTCGGACTAGGTTTTTGCTCCTTTTTTTTACAGGATGGTGAATCCCAGTGGAAGCTTGTAAACGAGTCCTAAATTGCCTGAATACTAGCAATGTCAGTCATTCTTGTAACTGTGAAGTGTGTGGCATTGTATGGGGAACTGCAGAGAAGAAAACTAAGTCAAACCCAAACAGGGCCAAAGGAGGGAGGCACATGACAAACTTCTCCCATCAGTGATGACCAGAAGTATAACTTAATACTATTACTGTTTATATTGGCAAATTTTCCTACATTCAGAAATGTTCAAAGTCTTACAACTTTCTGTTCCTCATTTTCTTTAGGTTGGAGATAGACTATATAATTAAATAAAATTCCTAAAGAAAAGCCATATATAGTGCTGTTGTCTCAGCTTAGGTCCAGTGATGATCAAGTGTTTGTCATCTCATGACGACAAATGACATACACAAACACGTTGTGTTTTTCAGTAGCCCTCGTGTTCCCCTGAGGCTAATGCTGACTTTCTTCAGTGTAGTTTTCTTCTTTACTAGTGTAGGTTAATCCTTCCCATTTCAAACAGACTTTTTAAAAAAATAATTTCACAAAACTGTACCTCACTTTATTTTTTTAAGACTGGTTTTAAAAATGAAATTGTTTCTGTTTTGCGTGATATCTCTGTGATTATGCCTTTCTGAGGGCATAGTTTATAGACTAAGGGGAGTACACAAGGTCCTGTGAGGTAGGGCATGTACGGGATTTGTTACTTATTACTGTGGCCTATAAGTCAAGCATTGGTATTTTAAGCTATACTGATAATGTGTTATACTATTACATTATTTTAAAATTTTTAGAAAATGGTAGAATTTCTAATTTATAAAAGGTAAAGAAAGTATTTCATAATAATGATGTGCCTGTATGTAAATTAAAATATTACTGAATATTTGTATATTTTGTTTTCTGCTCATCAGTAATCCTGTATGACCTGGGCACCATAAAATAGAATATTCTCCAAAGAATCTGAAATTGAGTAACTGTAAATACTTATTTCTGCCATAGGGGAGCAGGAAAAATAAAGACTCATTAGATGTGGCAGGGAGATCCTTTACCATATTGTCAGAAAGCAGGATTGTCAGGTGACCTGAAGTCAGATGTACCAGACCTTCTTTTTTGTATCATCTGCTTATCGATTAGCCTTGAAAAGTCCATGTGTTATGTTATAGCGTCTGTGACATGAAGACAATACTTTGACCAGAAGTCAGCATTAAAAGTTCTTAACATATGATACTCTTAGTACCACTACGGGTTCAAGTAAAATCTTAGTATATTTAAAATGACCATGTATCCTGTTGTCCCAGTTCATCAGTTATACCAAAACAAGTATTAATAGCAGAAAAATCTAATGGACTTCAGGGACTTGGTGAAATAAATACTAGGCAAACCACATTCTCTATGACCAAAACTAGAGATAAAGCAGATGTGCAGGAACTCTAGCCATCTCATGAGTTCTGATGGCCTATGTACACCAAGGCCATTCCTTTCTTTCTTGATTTTTCTGTGAACTGATCTTTCTTTGGCTGGATGGCTGGAAATTTCTGGGGCAAAGGGAAAGGATTGCAGGGTAATGGTTCCTTTATAACAAAGTTAAAATTTTAGTTAATGACTCTTATTCTCTCCTTTTTATATCTCCTTCTATAATATTGTGCTTTGAGTATACAACAAGTTGAATATACGACTTGTTACAAAAGTGAGGTATTCTCAGTATTGTAACTGTATGCCATCCATCCACCCATTATTGATTACACTATAACCATATCAACAAAGCACTGCTCACTCATGGAACCCTGGGGAATATCCATATAATAACTGTGTTGGGGAAACTGGAACTCTAGAAGTGATGGTCATTGCAATGAAATTTTATCTGATACTCAGTTACATATGTTTGTTATTTTTATGTTCTTTCAATGAACTGATTAAATTTCTTTATTTTACTTTAACTCTTTTTATCCTGAAAGAGTATTACATTCCTAGTTATAATCATTCTTGCTCAGTTCGCCTTAAATTACTTTCTTTTGTCTTCAGAGATAATTATTATTTGCAAATACAGAGATTTCTTCTCAGACTTTTGAAATTGGTCCGAATAATTTTAATATTCCGTTTAGGTATGAAATTGAAGGCTGTGAAGTCATTTGGGCCATTAAAGATAAAGCTATTGGGAATACTTTCTTCGATGCAGGAGCAGCTGAATTCTTGACTTCAAAGCTCATTGCTGAAAAACCAGAGGCTAGAATTGCACATAAAAGAGCCAGATATACAACTGAAGGTAAATCTAGCATCTAATTCATTGATTCAAAAAAAAAAAAAATAATAATTCATTGATTCACAGATGAAACTATCTAGTTTCTTAGCTATATAGAAAAAGGCTATAAGAATATTGAGCAAAGTATTATAGTTGGGAATAGAAATATAGGTAATATTTATTTCTGTATCTTATATGACAGATTTTCCAGCATTTTTTTAATGACAAATATATATAATTAAAACTGGAAATATAAATGAAATAAATGAACCAGCTCATCTGCATCTTTGCAGACAGATGGTACAACTGGATAGCACCTCAAGTAATTTTACAAAAAAATGCAGTGAGTTAAAAAAGCATTGATACAAACCTAGTTTTTTTATTATAAGATCTTTTTTTTTTTTTTTAACTTTTGGTTTATACAGATCAAAAAGAATTTATAAATTTTGAGGGTGCTAAAAGTTGACAAAATGTTTAAAAACTGGCTGATATTTTATTGAATTATAACTACAATATATTAGTTTCGGGTGTTCAAGAATAGTGATTCAGTATTTTTATACATTACGATATGGTCACCTCAGTAGGCTTACTTATTACCCTCCATCACGGTGCAAAGTTATTACAGTTTTGACTGTATTTCCTGCGCTGCACTTTACAGCCCTGTGATTTATTCATAACTGGAAGTTCGTACTTCTTACTCTTGTTCACCTGTTTTGCCTGCGCACCAGTGCCTCCCTTGTGGCAACCACCAGTTCTCTATACCTGAGCCTGTTTCTGCTTTATTTTGTTGTTTTACAATATTTTTTCTAGTTTAATTTGCATGCATTTATTTAAAACAATTTTACTTAAGTTTAGTTAACATAAAATGTTAGTTTCAGGTATACAATAAAATGGTTCAGCAATTTTGTACATTATTCAGTGCTCCTCATGATAAGCGTATTCCTAATCCCCTTTATTTCACCCTTCCACCCACCCACCTCTCCACTGACAACCACCAGTTTTCTGTACGGGAGGCTGGTTCTTAGTTTGTTTTTTGTTTCTTAAATTCCACCTGAGTGAAATCATGGAGCTTGTCTTCTCTGTCTGACTTCATTTAGCATAATACCCTCTAGCTCCATCCATGTTGTACATGGCAAGATCTCATTCCTTTTTAATGGCCGAAAAATATTCCATTGCATATATACCCCACATCTTCTTTATCCATTCATCAGTTGATGGACACTTGGATTGCTTCCATAGCTTGTTTCCAAATAATGCTGCAGTTAACATAGGGGTACATCTTTTTGAATTAGTGTTTCATTTCCTGGATCATATGGTAATTCTGTGTATCTATTCATTTATTTGTAATTCTATTTTTAATTTTTTGAGGAACCTCCACACTTTTTTTTTTAAACAATGGCTGTACCAATTTGCATTCCCATCAACAGTGCATGAGGGATCTTGTTTCTCCGCACCCTCACCAAGACTTACTTGTTCTTATCTTTTTGATTCTAGCCATTCTACGAGTGTAGGGTGATAACTCATTGTGGTTTTGATTTGTACTTCTCTCATGGTTAGTGATGTTAAGGATCATTTCATGTCCCTGTTAACCAGCTGTATGTCTTTGGAAACAGCTGTCTGTTCAGGTCCTCTGCCCATTTTTATTTTGGTTGTATTTTTGTTACCAAGTTGTAGTTCTTTATATATTTTGGATATCATCAACCTCTTATCACATAGATCCTACCCTTCATATTAACCATGTACATAACATCCCCCAAACACATTGTGTTTATACTCAACACTTGATTGAAAGATAATTCATTTCATAGCTCTATATCACAAAACATTAAAATAATGATCAATTCAGGTAACTTAGTTTAGTCATGCTGTATGTATGAGAATCCTAATATTGCCTAAAAGCTTGAGAACACAAGTATACTTTTCTGCCTGGCAATTCTTAGATCATTTGAATCTTTAATTGAGTTTATCTTTTTAGGAAGGAAAAAGGAAGCACAAACCAAATCTGGTGCTGGTAATTTGGGCAGTGCTTTGGGACCTGATTGGCATGAAGGCTTGCATCTTAAAGGTACAAAAGAGGTATGTATTCATATACTAATTAAATATGCCTAAGATACAATTTCAAATTCTTGAACCATTCATAAAGACTGATTACAAGTAAGTCAGACAACTGCTAGGTCCAAAGCTCTAGGACAGACAGAACCAGTGGCACTTGGCCCAATTCCTTATTAAAGATAAGTGAGTATCTCATTCATCTAACTCTTGCCCTTCTTTTTAATTCCTCAGCTAGAGATTTCCAGGCCTAGACTACAGTGAGCATAGCTATCCTGTTTTAAATTAATCTTTTCTTAAAGGTCACTTGATATATAATATTTGAAAGGTTATTAGACAAATTCTAAATAAAATATATATTTAACACCCTAATTGGATAAGCAGATGACTTGCTGTTACTCATTTTATTTATTAGATGTTTCTGTTTTTAAATAGTTAAGAGGCTATGATATTTAAATACTGTAAGGAGCATTGGAGATGCTACATGTAGGGAGCATACATGGAGTCCTTATTACTGTGTATCATTTCTTTTCAGCCTTGAGTAGTTTAGAGGGGAGCTGGCTTCATGATAAATCTGACTTTTGTGATAGAAATTATACAAAATCATTTCTTCCTGCACCTTCAGATCCTGAGATTAATAGTATTTTTAACCTGAGAACTTCAGCAGTTTGGTTCAGTAAATATTATCTCCTACATACTTGGCACTTTACTAAGGTTCTGGGATATAACAGTAATTGGGCATGGGCTTATCGTCTCTAGCAGTTGTTAATTTTTAAAAACTGTATTTATAATTATCATTGAGGCTTATATTAAAAATTGTGCACTTGATGTCACTTCCCAATGGAACTAGTTCTTTTGAGTTCTGAATGGATTCCTGCTCACTCCCTTCGCGCACAGAAATCGAGGTTTATTTTGGGACATCTGGTGTGTTTCCATTTATATTGTAAGATTTTTTTTCTTTATGTTTCTACAGGTATTGTAATTTTTTTTTCATTAGTAACCCATATCATTTTTTGGGGAATTGTTATGGTGACCAGTATTTCTTTTAGTTTTCTCATAAGGTCCACATTGAAACTATGTGTGAAGTAAAGAATATTTACCTTCAAGAAGAATTTAGAATTTCTAAGAAAAAGTCCTTACCTTTTCCCAGAGACCATTGTAATCAGTCAGTCACAACTGATAAAGGTAAGTAATAAAATAAAAACTATAATAACCACTAATTTAAAAAGAAAACTTAATCTCACTGTATTAAAAACTTTTAATTTCCATATGAAATTTAAACATAAAAAGTAAAAATGAAGCCATTACTTAATATAAGTCATTTCATTTTTATTGCTTAGTCTTCAAGTTTCCTGATAATTTGTATTTAGTTTTACATTTTACATGGGACTTCGTGGTGCAAATGACCACCACAGTTCTGTGAGTCAATCAGAATATCTTGCAGATCAAAACAAATACAAACTAAAAAAAATCCTTTATGATCTCAGAGGTGAAGTGACTTCCCCAAATCAAACAGAGTAAAAACCTATAAATTTGGGAGTTAGAGACAATCTAATCCCTATTCCACACTTCCTGTGAGAATTACCACCATTTGAAGAAATACACTCAGCTGAACTAGCATATGAGATAGTCCACTGTTTTTGAATTCTTTGAATTTTTCCATGGAAAAAAGTAGTGTTAACAGTTTGAATATGAATGTAGGAAAAGATTGAAAAGTAAGTAATCTATTTGGACTAAACTCTCAGTGAAGTAAATAGTTCAATACTTTTAAAGAAATAATTTATAAAGTGATTACCAGTTTAAAAATTCATTTTGTTAGAAGTTCTTTGAATTTGAAGGAAAATGTTTAGAATACCATAATTGTGTTAAGTACACCCAAAATATGGAGGCAGTGTGGATTGCTTTATAATTGCTTAAGCAAATGTGTACTTTATAAGAATTATCAAGGTGTATGTTTTAAAGTCCTCTCCTGCCTTTTTCTTTCACTCTTTGTTCTAGACATTACACATAATGCTAATGATAGCTGGTGGTGATTTCATTTGAAAATAAAGTTTTTTTTTGTTTCTTTTAAAGAAGCCTGGCCTGTATATGTGGAATTGACTAATGAAAAGACATACGGCTGTGATTTCATTGTCAGTGCTACAGGAGTTATACCAAATACAGAACCTTTTCTCTGTGGCAACAATGTAAGGTGAAATTTTTTGTCCTATGAATATTTTTAAAGTAGTATGAGATATCTAATTCTCAAGCCTAAATAACCATTCATTGTTTTAGTGTAAAACTGTTTTAAGGAAGCTGAAAACAATTTATTTACATTCATGTTTTGATTTGCAGTATTTCGTATTGCCTACAGTCCTTAAGCAGTTAACATCCCAGCATAAGGGTCCTCATTAATGGGACATAATGCACAACTCATTTGTCTAAAGGTTGATGAGACAGATACCTACGACTTCTTACAAATGATTCCTTTAGAGAAACTATCTAGCACTTGAAGCTTACCTAATTGAGGATTATTATTATTATGAGTGGGGTAGTCACATGGTTACTGAGTGTTTTTGATGCAAATGTAAGAATTTTTGACTTGATCTGTCCTAGTAGGATTTTGGTTCCCTGAAGATTCAGCTGAGAGGTCTTAACTTTGCAACTGTTTTTTACTTTCTCCCTACACATCAGCATACCAAGGTGTAAAAATTTGACTTGTTCTTTTACTTGAGAATGAAGACGACATCTTTCATTTTTCTTCCCACATATGCTTATCAGGAACATTGTTTAGTTTGATCTAGGAGAAGATGGTGGCCTGAAAGTGGATGCTCACATGCACACGTCTGTCTCTGATGTCTATGCTGCGGGTGATATCTGTACCGCGTCCTGGCCACCCAGCCCATTCTGGCAGCAGGTGAGCCAGCATCCATGATCATACCTTTTTATTTTTCTTTAAGACTTTATTTATTCATGAGAGACAGAGAGAAGCAGAGACATAGGCAGAGGGAGAAGCAGGCTCCATGCAGGGATCCCAATTTGGGACTTGATCCCAGAACTCCAGGATCACATGCTGAGCTGAAGGCAGACACTCAACCACTGAGCCACCCAGGTGCCCCCACTTTGCTACTTTAAGTAGGAAACTATCACAGAGTTTTTTGTGACATTTAAAAAAAAAAAAATTTCCGCTTTGGTAAGATATTATAGTGATGGAACAGACTGGAAGGTCTTGTGATTTAAAAAGAATTATGGGCTATTACTTTGTTTTTCATCTTTAAATACTTTGATCAGCACTGTCTAGTTAGGTAGCCACTAGTTACATATCTCTATTGAGCACTTAAAATGTGCTGAGTATGACTGAGAAACTGAATTCTATTTACATGTAAGTTTCAATAGCTCCATGTGTTTAGTGGCTACCAGACCGAACAGAGCAGCTTTAGATGAATAACTGACTGTATAGATGATGACCTTATGGGATCCTGAGGACCCAGTTCTGTTCCTGTGGGAATTATGACTGAAAAAACTTCCCAGAGTGAACACCCTTCCTCCGCTGAACAGCTCCGTCCAACTGGGTGGCCACTTCCTCCTGCCCTCAGTGCTGCTGGCCTCTCCATGGCAGAGCAGAAGTCCTTGAGGACAATACTCAGACTATGACCATAGGTGAGGTGGTCTTAGGAGTAGACACACAGGTAGACATTACAGATAAAAGAACTACACAACACTCGGTGAGAGACCAGCTCCACAGGTGGGGGTTTTAGTTCCTCAGATTAACTACGGAGTGTGAAGTAGCAGAAGAGCTAGATGTATTTTAAGAGGCGGCTTCAGTTCTTTGTTTTTACATACAGCAGAGATAACAATCATAGGAAGAGTGCTTTCAGCTTGTTTCTAAAGTGCCAGCTTGTTTTAAGACAAATTTAGTTACCAGGGCATAGGCTAGTTTATTTAAGTCTCTCAATAGCCATGGAATAGGTAATACACATTTCAGGTAAAGAAATGAAGGCTATTAGTTAAATAAAAATGAAAAGTTAAATATATAGAAGATTTGATATTTAAATCTCTTGAGTTTCAAGGCCAGTGTTCTATCATGTATTCCTAAAACTTTGTAGAAATAAACATACAGTAAAGAAGAAATTAATAATGGAAGAATTTAAAACAAATTCCTAGGGCTGGATGCCAACTAATATATTGCTTACCGAAGGATTAGAAATGAATTTCCAGTGATAATTCGTCATCTCTACTTATGCCATTGATGAATTTATTCTGAAAAAGGAGACTGGTTAATTAGTAGTATTCTTACCTGATATACTTCCTGAAGTGTTTTAGTTATTTGTAATAGTTTATTGAAACATACAGATTTGGTAGCATCCTTTAATTTTAAAGGCAGTAATTTGGATAGAATTATGAAACAGCAAAATCGTTCAGTTAGTGTGGATTGATGACTGCTTCTATGGCAAAGAAAATCCCAACTAGTCATCAAACTTGCTAGACCTAGCCAGTCTCGAGGACTGTCAGGGTTCGTTAAGGTGCTAGCATTTTTAAAACAAGGTCAATGAAAAATTTTATCTCATGTTTTTTTTCCAGATGAGGTTGTGGACCCAGGCTAGACAGATGGGATGGTATGCAGCGAAATGCATGGCCGCAGCTAGTTTAGGAGAACCTATTGACCTGGACTTCAGCTTTGAACTTTTTGCTCATGTAACAAAATTTTTTAACTATAAGGTAAGCAAGATAAGCAAATTAGTGTCTTTTTATTAAGTCTTGTAAGTAAAACCATGTAAATACTTACTCAAATGAGAAAATTAGATGTCTCTTCCAGGCTTATTCTCTGCTGGTACATTCTGAGATTCAGTCTTGCTTTGTGAGAGGAACCAAAAGCTATTGTACCCATAGCACTCAAGGATGAATCCGGTGTGGAGTGCCCGGGTGGTTCACTCAGTTAAGTGACTTACTCTTGGTTTCAGCTCAGGTCCTGATCTCAGAGATATGAGATTGAGCCCCACATCAGGCTGTGTACTTAGCATGGAGTTTGCTTGGGACTCTGGTCCTCTACCCTGTTCTCTAAAAATAAAGAAATATATGTTTGTTTATTATTTATGAACCACCTGCTTTGCCATACGTACTATTTACTCCTCTTTACTCTGAGGCAAGTTTTTTCTTCATGATTCTAAGCTGATGTAGTCCAGATCCTACATATTTAATTCACTAGATGTTTTTAATGTTCATGGAGATTGTGTGGTGGTGTCATCCATACATAAATGCAGTGCCATTCAAATGTTTTCTTTGAGACACTCCCCAATTTTCATGAATAGATTTTCCTGCTGGCCACTCTAGCATAACACAGTTTAACTACATACAGTGTTTCCTTTATGTTTTTATTCCTACGTTTAGGTTGTGTTGCTGGGAAAATACAATGCCCAAGGTTTAGGTTCAGATCATGAATTAATGCTGAGATGTACCAAAGGACAAGAATATGTCAAAGTTGTCATGCAGAATGGGCAAATGATGGGAGCTGTCTTAATTGGTGAAACAGACTTAGAAGAAACGTTTGAAAACTTAATTTTAAATCAGACGGATCTTTCATCATATGGAGAAGACCTACTAGATCCAAATATTGATTTAGAAGATTATTTTGATTAAAAAAGGCATTTCTAGAACAACATAAAATTCCAAATACCAAAAGTCACAATAAGGTAAATGACTGCACTAATTTAATAATGATTTCAGGAGGAAGTATTAAAATAGAATATTGGAAAAAGATACGTAAATCGTTTGATCTTTACAACACAAAACTGACCGCTTATGTAAACGTAGAGATTTAAGTTACTCTTTCTGATTTAGCTTTGGAGCAGATTTAGCTAGGTTGTTATCTACTTAGCCAACAACTTGGTCTGGTATGTCAGAGGGATATGGTTTCAAGAGGTTTATAGTTTTACAGAGAGATATAGCAATATCTTATTTGCTAATATCATTTGTATTAATACTTTGTTTACGTTTCTACAGCTGTTATGAGCTGAAATCACTCCTTTTCTGTAATAGGCCTATGTCTGATAAAACACTGCTATCAAAAGTTGGTTATATTAAAAAAAAATAAAAAGTTATGTGAACTTAAGTATTCTTCTCATTTCATACTGTTTTTATAAATCATGATCTGAAATTTTCAAGTCTATAATACTTCAGAGATAATTTTATTAATATTTCATACATATTGAACTTGTCTGAAGCCTGTAATCACAAAAATTAACTTTTCTTGGAAAATATAGAAACTCATCTCATACATCATCAATTTCTTAGATTGCTGAAGCATGTTTGTAGACCTCTAAAAGTTACCTGAATTTTTTCTTCCCTCTCTTTATCAGCCTTCTCAGAATGATAAGTCTGAGATGATTCAGTCTACAACTAAAAACACACACTCTGGTCAAAACTCAGGAGTTCCATTATAATCCCATTGGTCCTTCCATATCAGCTCATTAGTTAAGTGTCTAGTGGTGTGGTTTTTTTTATCTTCACTCAAATATGAGCCCTATCCCAAAAGAGAATACTGTCAGAAACACAGCGGTATATGGATGGCATGCTTTCACAGGCTTGAGAGTATTTAGTGTGAGAGTCACTGGTTTCTTGACCTCTGCTACACAGGCCAATTTCTCAACCAGTGTTCATCAGAACCAACGCTGTGAGGGCAGGGTGCATCACAAATTAGACAAATTAAAATGAAAGTTGGAAACCCTAGTCTATATTTTAAAAAGGTAGGCTAAATTCTGTTACTTAATACCTCTACAGAAAACAAAGATTATGGTCTCTGTAAGACATTGTTGAATTCATAGTGATGTAAAGGAAATAAGCTGGTTAGCAGAAGGCCTTTGGGTACTCTAGGAGGCAGAGAGTGTCTGCCAGACATGACTGAGAGAGACTTATAAGAGAATCAGTCTATTCTTCATATTTACCTGATTTTTACTCATTGAGCAATATTTTGAAACCTGTGGCTTCCTCAGTACTCTGATTTAGAGACAAGAATGTCCTGGTCAGATATTCCTAATTATTGATTCTATCACCCTGATTTATATATATGTATCAGATTCTTGTTAATGTGGTCAGTAAAATGCAGTATAATAAACTTATATACAAGTTTCTCTAGCTGCGAAGTTAAAATTATACTGACCTTCCTCACCCACCACGGCATCAGAACTCTGAGGGGAAACTGGTTAGTCCAGCTCTTCGGATACCACAGACACAGGATGAAAAAAGTTAAAATGCAGCACCAAAACACTGCTAAATTAGTGTCTTATGAGTAGTTACCCATTATATGGTTCAAAAATGACTATAATCTTTTGCATTAAATTTCTTTTCCCTATCAGTGACTTTGAAGTATTCTAAATTAGCCTTTTCTTATATAAATAAGTAGCATTTCCATTCAGAGGAATTTAAACCCCTTCCCTAACATGCCCTTAGGATAGCAGTATAAAATAGATGCATATACATATCACTTTTACTTACCTTATTTTAAAACTTTGAGTTAATTTTCAATCTAGAAAATGTGCTTCACAGCTTGTTAAATCCACTTTGGGATCTAATATTGCCCCGTGTAGTCCTAGCTGTGTATATATTAGCCTATAAAGATTTATAAACAACTAGGGAGTGTTTGAGTCCAAGATGGTGGCACAGGAAGATCCTGACCTCCCCTCCGTGGGCACACCAAATCTACACCTATTTACAGGCAGTTCCTCCTGAAGAGATACTGAGGGCTGACTGAACAGCTTCTGTATAAGATAGATCACACAGAAAATAGCAGGAGAGACTGAGCCATGGTAACAAAGGGTGCCCCCACCCCTGATGCTGCAAACTGCAGGGGAAGGATAGTAATGAGGTACCCAGAGCAGATTCGTCTACCCTGGGCCACAGAAAATAAAAGCTATGGCTTAAAAGAACAACCAAAATTTAAAGGAAATAGCTCCTGAACCCTGCTAATTGGCAGGGGAGCTGCTGCAACTAGCTCTGGGTCGGAGGGTCCAGTGAGTGCCACAGTTTATGTTCCCCCACCACCTTGACAGCATAGAGGAGAGCGGGTCCGCGCCCTAACCAGCCTACCAACACGACGAGCCCTGTAGGCCCCCAAACCACACCAGCCCTCACTGTCCCACCAGTGTAGCCCCACCGTGGGGCACGTGAGGACAGCCCCTGGTCAGTGCTCACTGCAGCCTCGGCTCTCTCACCACACTGAGGCAGGCACAAAGCCTCTCAGAACACTCCAAACCTGCACTGCTTTAGCTTCAGATGGCTTTCTAGGGCACCCCCAGCTGACGCCTTTTTTCAGCTCCAGCTGCCCTACCAGGAAACCCTGGCTTATACCCACTCCAGCTGTCCTTTGAGGGCACCATCTATGCAGAGAGCCCTGGAGCAATCCCAGCCCATGCCCATTTCAGCTATAACTGTTCTTCCCAATTGTGCTCAACACAAAGTACCCAGGGACCCACCCAGCCAACAACCCACCTTGGCTATGGCTGCCTCCACCAGGGTACCTTCCTTCCACACATTCCTGAATACCCCAGCTTATATTCACTTGAATTCCAGCCATCCTGCAAGGGTACCCTCTGCAGAGAATCCTGGGACTACCCACTGCTTGCATCTACTTCAGCTTCAGGGTACCCAATATGTATAGAGCCCAGGAATCACACTAGCTGGCACCCAGTTCAGCATTAGCTGTCCCGCCAGCCAGAGCATCCCCTGTGTGGAGAGCCGCCAGCTTGAACACAGTTAACCTCCAGCTCTCCTGCCAAGGCACCCCTGCAAAAAACCTCAGGACCCACCCCTGGCCTCATACCCACCTAATCTCCAACCATTTCACCAGGGCAGCCCCAGCATGGGGTACCCTACAATCCCCAACCCATGCCAGCCATAGCTCCACCCAGCTAGTAAAAGTCACCAGGTATATATAGTTTACATAGGGGACAACCACACACCAAGACCATTCCTTCAAGTTTAGGAGAAGTAGCTGAACTGCCTAATTCATAGAAATACAGTGTCAAGCAAAATGGGGAGACAGGAATGTGCCCCAAATAAAAGAACAATACAAAACTACATAAAAAGAAATTAATGAACTGGAGATACGCAACTTGCCTTTAAATGAAGGCATTTCTTCATTATTTAAATGAAAAATTTTAAATGATTGTAAAGATGGGCAATGGGCTGGAGAGAAGAGTAGAACTCAGTAAGAACTTCACAAAAACGTGGAAAATATAAAGAACCAGAGTTGAAGAATACAGCTGAAATCACAAGATTAATGGATACAGAAGAATGAAAGATGGGGTAATGGAAAGGACCCAAGCTGAACAGTAAAAATAAAGATTATTTTATTTCAATTTTTATTTTTCTTAAATTTTTATTTTTCTTAAAGTCCCATGTTGTGCCCAACATGAGGCTTGAACTCACAACCCTGAGATCAAGAGTTACATGCTCCATCAACTGAGCCAGCCAGGCGCCACCCAAAAATAAAAGAATTAAAAAAAAAAAAATGAAAATAGGGGACAACTGGGTGGCTCAGCAGTTGAACATCTGCCTTCGGCTCAGGGCATGATCCCAGGGTCCTGGGATCGAGTCCCACATTGGGCTCTCTGCAGGGAGCCTGCTTCTCCCTTTGCCTGTGCGTCTCTACCTCTGTGTCTCTCATGAATAAATAAATAAAATCTTAAAAAAAAAATGAAGATAAGGAATCAGTTGGACAACATCAAATGAACAAACATTCATATGATAGGGGTCCCAGAAGAATAAAGAGAGAAGGAGGCAGAAAATTTATTTGAAGAATTACAGCTGGAAACTTCCTTAACATACAGAAGGAAATAGACATTCAGATTCATGAAGCATATAGAGCCCAACTCCTTAATAAGATGAACTCAAGAAGGTCCACACCACAAAATATAATTAAAAACGTCAAAGGCTGAAGAAGAATAATTGTAAAAACAGCGAGAATGAAGCAAAAAGTTCTGTACAAGAGAAACTCCATAAGGCTATATCAGCTGATTTTTCAGCAGACGGAAAAAGAGCAAGGTAAGGAATGGTGAAGAACTATAAAACCAACTAGAAAACAGTCAACAACATGGCAGTAAGTATGTAGCTGTCAATATTTACTTTAAATGTAAATGGTCTAAAATGTTCCACTCAAAAGACATAGGGTTGTAGAATGGATTTAAAAAACAAGACCATGTATATGCTGCCAGTAAGAGACTTACTTCAGGCCTAAAGACACATTACAGACTGAAAGTGAAGGGATAGAAAAACAAATGGAAGCAAAAAGAAAAGCTGGATGTATGTAACAGTACATACATCAAAACAACAACAAAAAAGACTTTAAAACAAAGACTGTAACAAGAATCAAAGAAGAACAATGATAAAAGTACCAATCCAATAAGAGGATATAACAATTGTAAACATCTATGCACCCAACACAGGAGCACCTAAATACATAAAGCAGAGGTGCCGGACTGGCTCAGTAGGAAGAATATGTGAATCTTGATCTCAGGGTCATGAATTTGAGCACCACATTGGGTGCTGAGATTACTTAAATAAAAACTTTTAAAAATGATAAGGAAAAAATATATAAAGTAAACATAACCAGATAAAGGGAGAAATTGATGGCAATACAATAATGATAGGGAACTCTAATACCTCACTTACATCAGTGGATACATGAACCAGGCAGAAAGTCATAAAGGAAACTGTCTTTGAATGACACATTTGACAAAATGGACATCAACACAGATATACAGAATATTCCATCCAAAAGTAGCAGAATCTACATTCTTTTCAAGCACACATGGAACATTCTCTAGAAGAGATCACATTAAGAGACAAAAGAAGTCTCAATAAATTTAAGACTGATCATATTATGTACCTTTTCCAACCACGACAATATGAAACTAGAAATCAATCACAAGAAAAAAACTGGAAAAAACACAAATACATGGAGGCTAAACAACATGCTACTATAAAACCAATGGGTCAACAAAGAAATAAAAAAATATGTATATGGAGACAAATGAAAATGAAAACACAATGATCCAAAATCCTTGGGACACAGTAGAAGCAGTTCTATAACAGGTAAATTTATGGCAATATAAACTTACCTCAAGCAACAAGAAAAATCTCAAATAAACAATCTAACCTTATACCCAAAGAAACTAGAAAAAGAACAAAACCCAATGTAGGAAGAAGGATATAATGAAGACCAAATCTGGAGAAAATAAAATAGAGACTAAAGAAAAAAGGTGATCAAGGAAACCAAGAGCTGGATCTTTGAAAAGATGAATGAAATTGATAAACCTTTACCCAGACTCACCAAGAAAAAAATGAGAGGAACCAAATAAAATCAGAAATTAAAAAGAAGTAACAACTGACATCACAGAAATACAAAGGATTTTAAGAGTTTTAATGAAAAATCATATGCCAACAAACTGGACAACCTAGAATGGACAAATTCCTAGAAACATAATTTTCCAAAACTGATTAAGGGAGAAATAGAAGTCTGAATAGACCAATTACTAGTATCAAAACGAAATTGATAATCAAAAACTACCAATAAACAAAGGTCCAAGACCAGATGGATTCATAGGCACATGCTACCAAACACTCAAAAAAGAGTTAATACCTATTCTCCTCAAAAAAAAAAAAAAAAAAAAAAAAAAAAACCTATTCTCCTCAAACTTTAGCAAAAAAAAAAAAAAACAAAAACAAAAACAAAAACAAAAAAAACCCAGGAAAGTAAGGCTTCCAAATACATTCCACGAAGCCAGACTTAACCTGAGAGCAAAGCCAGACAAAAAGAAAACTACAAGCCAATATCCCTGATGCACATAAATGCAAAAATCCTCAACAAAATATTAGCAAATCACTTTCAACAATACATTAAAAGGATTATTCACCACAATCAAGTGGAATTGATTCTGCAGATACGTGAATAGTTCAATATTTGCAAATCACTCACACATTTATAATAGGGTAAAAACCATATGATCTCAATAGATGCAGAAAAAGCATTTGACAAAATTCAATATCTGTTCATGATAAAAACCAGAGTTTAGAGGGAACATGCCTCAACATAATAAAGGCCATACCTGAAGAATTCACAGCTTATACCCAGTGGTGAAAACCTGGGAGCTTTTGCTCTTCAATCAGGAGCAAGATAAGCATATCCACTGTCATCCACTTTTATTCAGCATAGTACTATAAGTATTAGCCACAGCAATCAGACAAGAAAAAGAAATGAAAGAAACCCATATTGCTAAGGAAGAAGTTAAAATGCCAATATTGGTAGGTGATATGATACTATACAAAGAAAACCCTAAAGACTCCACCAAAAAGTATTAGAATAAATGAAGTCAGTAAAGTTTTAGGATACAAAGTTAATACACAAAAGTCAGCTATGTTTCTATACACTAATAATGAAGTAGCAGAAAAATAAAAACAATTTCATTTACAGTTTTGCCAAACATGCTTCTGAATTCCATAAACTTAACCAAGGAGACAAAAGAACCTATGCTCTGAAAACTGTAAAACTCTGATGAAAGAAATTGAAGAATACACAAGAAAATGGAAAGATAGTCAATGCTCATGGATTGGAAGAATACTGGTAAAATGCCTACTACACAAAGCAATCTACAGATACAATGCAATATCTATCAAAATACCAACAACATTTTTCATAGAATGTTCTAGGGCAAATAATCCTAAAATTTTTGTGGAACCAGAAAAGACCTCAAAGAGCCAAAGAAATTGTGAGAAAGAACAATTGGATTTGAAATCCCAAATCCCAGATTTCAAGATGTGCTAGTGTAATAATCAAAACACTATGTTACTGGCACAAAAATAGACACAGATCAGTGGAACAGAATAGAGGGCCCAGAAATAAACCCACACACATATATGGTCAAGTAATCTATGACAAACAATGCAAGAAAATGTAATAAAGAAGTCTCTTCAATAAATGGTACTGGAAGACTGGGCAGCTACATGCAAAAGAATGAAACTAGACCACTTTCTTACACCACGCACAAGCCCAAACTCCGAATGGATTAAAGGCCTAAAGGTGAGACCTGAAACCACACAATGCCAGAAAAGAACATAGACAGTAATTTCTTTGACATTGTCCATAGCAACATTTTTTTCAATGTCTCCTAACACAAGAGAAACAAAAGCAAAAATAAATCATTAGGATCACACCAAAATAAAAAGCTTTTGCACAGTGAAGAAAATCATCAACAAAACTAAAAGATAACCTACTGAATGGGAGAAGATATTTGCAAATCACATATCCAATACAGGGTTAGTATCCAAAATATATAAAGAACTTATATAACTCGACACAAAAAAAAATCGAAATAATCCAGTTAAAAAATGGTCAAAGTACCTAAGTAGACATTTTTCCAAAGAAGACAAATAGCCAACAGATGCATGAAAAGATGCTTACCATCACTAAACATTGGGAAATGCAAATGAAAACCACAATGAGATACCATTTCACACCTGTTAGAAAGATTAAAATCAAAAAGACAAGAAACAAGTGTTGATGTGAATGGATAGAAAAGGGAACCTTTATGCAGCATTGGTAGGAATGTAATTAGTACAGCCAACTTTGGAAAACAGTATGAATGTTCCTCAAAAAATGAAAAATCTAATTACCATATGATCCAGTAATTCTGCAATGGGGTATTAACCCAAAGAAATAAAAAACACTAATTTGAAAAGATGTATGCAACCCTATGTTTATAGCCAAGATATGGAAGCAACCCAAGTGTCCACTGATAGATGAATAGATACAGAAGATGTGGTATATACACAATGGAATGTTACTCAGCCATAAAGAAAACAGATATTGCCATTTACAACAATATGAATGGGTCTAGAAGGTATTATGCTAAGTGAAATAAGTTAAAGACAAACAGCATAGGATTTCACTTGTATGTAGAACCTAAAAAACAAAGGAATAAACAAAGAACAGAAACTGACTCATAAATACAGAAAACAAACTGATATTTGCCAGAAGGGAGAGTGATGGGGGAAGGGTAAAATGATGAAGCAGAGTGGGAATACAGGAAAAAAGTTATGGAATAAAGTAATGGGGATGAAAGGCACAGCACAGGGATATGTAGTCAACAGTACTGTAACAGCACTACGTGGTGATAGATGGTAGCTACACCTATAGTGGGCACACCACAGTGAACAGACTTATGGAATCACTATGTTGTATACCTGAAACTAATATGTGTCAATTATACTTCAATTAGAAGAAAAGTAAACTCACAAAAGTGTTTATAATTATCATGCATTCTGTTGCATGCTTCTGAATTCCATACATCATCAAAATGTTGAGCGATCAATATGCAGTGATAACTGTAAACACATTTAGAGATACAAATCATTAAATGACCTAATAAGTTTTAAGAATCCCTATTTCAAAAAACAGAGTTGCAGATTAATTTTCTATTGCTGTCATAACATCACCACAAGCTTAGTGGTTTAACACAACACAAATTTATTATCTTAAATTTCTATAGGTTAGAAATCTGACATGGGTCTCCCTGGCTTAAAATAGGTATCAGCAGGGATGGATTTCTTCTGGAGGCTCAAGGGGAGATCTGTTTCCTTGTCCTTTTCAGTTTCTAGAGACTGCCTGAATTCCTTGGCTCATCTTCCCTTTCCTCCATCCTCAAAGCCAAGAAGTATCATTCTGACCTTTCCTGCTTCCTTCCACATTTAAGGACCCTAATATAAACTGGACCCACCCAAACAACCTGGGTTATATCCTGATTTTAAGGTCAACTGATTAGAAACCTTAATTCCATTTGCAGTCGTAATTCCCTTTTGCCATGGAAGGTAACTTACAGTTTCTAGGAATTTGGATATAGACAGCTTTGGGGGGACTATTCTTCTGTCTACCACATACAATTTTTTCCCTATGTACCTAATAGACATTGCTTTTAGAAGTTGTCTGAGATTCACTTTGAGATTCAATATTTTGCAACTATTAAGAAAATATACCTGATACCAAAGCATTTTCTTGTATTTTACAGCATCAGTTTGACTCAAAACCCCAAAATATGCTTCTTTGGAGTCTATTCGATATCAAACTAAATCTTCATTTTCTTATTTCTTTACCTAGATTGTTGTACCAAATATAAAAAAGAAATTACAATTTCTGTCATTGTCCAATAATTGCTTATCAGTTCAAAATTTTTGAGTTCTTTTTAGGATGGGCAGTAAGAGTATAAAGATGACTAATACTGAAAAGCCATCAGGGACCTATTGGTCTAACTAAAACCACCCTAAACAGATGGAAAATTTTTTTTTTAAGATTTTATTTGAGAGAGAAAGAGAAAGAGACCTTGAGCAGGGAGTAGGAAAGAGGCAGACTCCCCATTGAGCAGGAAGCCCAACCCGGATCTCGATCACAGGACCCTGGGATCATGACCTGAGCCAAAGATAGGCACTTAACCAAATAAGCCATCCAGGTGCCCTTAAATTTATTTCTTTTTTTTTTTAAATAAAGATTTTATTTATCTATTCATGATAGAGAGAGAGAGACAGAGACACAGGCAGAGGGAGAAGCAGGCTCCACGCCGGGAGCCCGACGTGGGACTCAATCACGGGACCCCACGATTGCGCCCCGGGCCAAAGGCAGGTGCCAAACCGCAGGTGCCAAACCGCTGAGCCACCCAGGGATCCCCTTAAATTTATTTCTTAAGGAGAAACATAACCCTGCTTTCAACTATTTCATCAACCCATGAGCTGATGAAATGGTACCTGTTACTGAGCTCAGCTCTCAAAATTCCTACCATATCTTCCCAAATTAGTAAAGCATAGCTGTATGTCAGTGCCAAGAGAGAAAAGGCTTGGACTCACTGTCAATTTATATCAAAACTTTCAATAAAAGGAGGATGGATGAAATAGCTGAAGGGGATTAGAAATACAATCATCCAGTTATAAAATAAAGATGACTGGGGCATGTAATATGCAGTAGAGGCATTAGAGCCATCATATTTTAACAAATCTAGAGTGATAGAGGGTCACTTGGCTTATTATGGTGATGTATATAAATACTGATTTACTGTCATACACCTGAAACCAATACAATATTGTATGTCAGTTATTCTTCAATTAAAATAAATCATCTCAATATATTTGTTTTACTTAAATAAAAAAAACTAATAAAAATAATTTTGGAGGATTATCAGAGAGAGAGAGAATCTCTCTTCTTGAATTTAGGCAGATTCTGAGGGTTCATGTACTGACATTTACTTTTACAGGTTTGTACTTGATACTCTACCAAGTGTATTTACTTACTCAGCAAGTACTCAAAGTAATTTCATAGAGTTTCATATTGTGCTTATATTTAAATGACAAGGTGTAAAAAGGTATGTGGCTTACTTGCTTATATTTTGACAGTATGACACCATCTAGTAAAGCTTCTGTTGTCTCACATTTTCCATCACCACCACTGAAATTATTCTGGATATATCTCCAAAGCCACAATACAAAATACAGCCCACTTTCATGTTATCTCAACCTGTAGTATGAGAAATCTTGAGATTGCATGATTACTTGAAAATTTTAAAATATGCAAAAACAATATATATAAAATCACCTGGCAATGCTTTATACTCTAAATATATCTTCTACATTGGGACCCCTGGGTGGCTGGCTCAGCGGTTGAGCATCTGCCTTTGGCTCAGGTCATGATCCCGAGTCCTGGGATCGAGTCCCACATAGGGCTCCCCTGGGGAAGCCTGCTTCTCCCTCTGCCTGTGTCTCTGCCTCTCTCTGTGTGTCTCTCATGAATAAATAAATAAATCTTATAAAAACAACAACACACACTTCTACTTTTCTACCATTCTGTCAATCTTAAGAATTTTTGTATTTACGTATCCACCCAACCATGTGGGTCCTATCCTTCTTAATGGTTGTGATAGTCTTTTTGTCTTCGCTTTATCTGCCATGCTTACTCTGCTTAACATACTTTGATTTTTAAGATTTCAAGAATTAAACAGCTATGGAAAACAAGCTCATTTAGAATGTCCTATTGTAAAGTGTAGTCTTAAGGCTTGGATTCAAGTTGAGTCTGGGATTGATTCTCTGCCTTTCTGCCTACTCCCTCGCTTGTTCTCTAAAGTATATTAATTAATTTTAAAAAGCAAAACAAAGAAACAAAAACAAGGGAGATTGTTTGGAAGCTTGACAGGGAAGACTGCTCTTGTCTAACCAAAGAAAGCATTTTTAACCAAAGAAACAAAGAAAAATACTTCCCAATTTTTGTTTTCTCCAATAATCTGCTATAAGTGGGACAGACATGAAAGGGAGAGGGAGGTAGAGACTCCTATCCAGTCAACTCTGGAAGTTGAGGGCAGCCCCGGTGGCTCAGTGGTTTAGCACTGCCTTCAGCCCAGGACGCGATCCAGGAGACCAGGGATCGAGTCCTACATTGGGCTCCCTGCATGGAGCCTGCTTCTCCCTCTGCCTGTGTCTCTGCCTCTCTGTGTCTCTCATGAATAAATAAATAAAATCTTTAAAAAAAAATGCTGGAAGTTGATGCAGTGAGAGATGCCATAATGACACTTGGCCCTGGAACCTGTTGACCTGAAGCAGGGCAACAGGGATGAAGGCCTGGGAGGAAGGGCTACCTGTGATTTACACTTGATGAGCCTAAGACAACCGTTAACACAGTCACAAGCAGAAAGACAAGGGTTCACATCCAATCGCTACTCAGACCTCCTGTGCCTCTGCCAGCAGATGCTTGGGGAGACTGGACTCCTGTGGACACTCCCCCCTCCCAGGGTCGCCGCTCACCTTGTGAGTCCAGTGGAGCATAAAGGTGTTGTGCATGGCCAGCGTGAGCTGCCGCTGCTGCCGGAAGGAGTCATGGTGGGTGACCAGCACATGGTAGGTGGCCGGTGAGCAGGTACTCCAAGAAGGCCAGGAGCCTATGATGCTGGATCTCCAGCTGCGTGAAGGCCCTTCAGCCTTGGGGGCTGGCTCTGCCTTCTGGCTCAGCTCCCGCAGGGCCCCCAGTGGCGGCAGTGCTAGCTGCTCCTCCCAGCAGGTGTGGGGAGTCCTGTGCTCCCAGAGCTGCAGGCAGCAGGCCCGCTGGGTGTCCAGCCAGCAGGGCAGTACCCGCAGTTAGTGGTCACAAGCCAGCAGCTGAGCCCGCCCTTGCAGCTTCACCTCCAGCTGCTACAATATAAATTGTTCATCACCCCTCCTCCAGTAGTGCTTCTCTCACTTTATGTGCATGTCAGCAATCTTTGGATCTTGTTAAAATGAGGATTCTGACTCAGTAGGTCTGGGATGGAGCCTGAGATTCTGCATTTTTAGCAAGCTCTGGAGTGAGGCTGATGCCCTAGAACCCAGACCACGCTGTGAGTGTTGAAGACCTAGAACAGAGTATATGAACCCAGAATGGATTTCACCTCCTGCCTTGAGGTGGCCTCCAGTCTCAGAAGGAACCAAGACACGGTAAAAGCAACCAGGCAGAAAACTATGGAGATTGCAAAGAGGAGTCCTATCATGGAGCCTGGGCCATCTTAGGACATCCAGGCAGGTGTCTTAAAACAGGGGCGTTACGAACAATATGAAGGTAAGGGCCCACTGAACTGAGGGAAAGACGGTCAACACATGTGGAGGATCAGGTGGGAAAGAAGGATATTCACAAAAGGGCATAAGCCCAGATTCACCTCTCAGAGCAGGATTCTGGGACAAGAAATGATAGGAGCTCATTGGAGTGAGTCTGTCAGTGCCAGTAGAGAAGGGTCTTAAAATTCAGTCTGAGTTGCTGGTATTTCATGGAAGAAATGGAGCCTCCGTCAGAAAGGTGCTTTAAGAAACAAAGTAAAATTATAGTGATAGTATGCCAGGGCTGGGGGCAACGGAGGAATGGGGAGTTACTGTTTTAGAGGGACAGAGTTTGAATTTAGGAAGATAAGAACATTCTGGAGATGGATGGTGAGGACAGTTGCACAACAGTGTGAATGTACTCCGTGCCAGTGAACTGGATATCTAAAAATGGTTAGCATGGTCATGTATATTCCACCACCACAACAAAAAATCACAGTGGAGGCGGAGGCCATAACAAGCAAGCTGGTGCTACTATCTAAAAATGACTAAGATCCAAGCCCACTCTAGGCTGAGGAGATGCTGAAAAAATGGGCCTCCCGAAGTAAGAAATAAAATTTGGAACCACCTGTCAGCCCCAACCCTCTACCCCACATTTCACTTTTCTACCATACGATAGGTCACTTATGTTCTTAAGGATTTGAAAGAAAAACAGCCACATTACAGATGGATTTCTGTTGTGCTTTTGAGCTCAAGCACTCAGCTTGAGTCACCAGGGCCCGCTCTGTAGGTGCCATATGTGGATCCCCTTGCTCTGCAACTAGCATGAAAGAACCAGGCCAACGATGAGGAAAGGAGAGCCCTAAAAATGCCCAGGCTCAGAGTCCTACGGGATACAGGGGTGCTTTTTGTTTCCACAAGGGAAAGGGATGGGGGGGGGGGGGAGAAAAGGGATGAGCTGAACTAGTAGAGAATGAAACAACTGTGAAAAGAACCTACCAGCCATTAAAATTGGAAACATTCCCAAGAAGAAAATTGTGGTTGCTATCAAAAGAGGCCGGAGAAGCAAAGAAACCACTCTGCCTAAAGTCAGAGGCATGGAAGACACAGACCAAAAGTGTGTGTGTTGGGGCGGGGTGGAGGGGGCGAAGCGTATAGCTTTGGCTAAGAGAAGGGGCTACACAACAAAACACCAGTGCAATGTGCAAACATTTCTACCAGGCGTAGGCTATGAAGTAGACTTGCCTGTAAATAAAGGATGAGCCTCAAGCTAGTCAAATGGAAGAAATTCCTGACAGGATTATGGGGTGTGTGTTGGGGGAGAGGGAAAATCAAAAACATTTCTTTGGGTCAGTCTGGAGGCAGATAGAGGAGAAAGGAAATCTTGTAGAAGTCAGGCAGTTGCCTGAAACAGGTTACACCAATCCATCCAATGGGAAAGCACCAGAGTATTACCCCATTGCAACCTATCCATAAGGATAAGCCCAGACAGCAAGGGCTCCAATGAGCTGAGAAGAAGTTGGCTTCCCATCCTAGGATCCAGGGAAGCTCTCTGCCCCTGATCAGCTTCTGCCCCTGCTGTCTGCCTCCACCCTCTGTAGGTGATGGTGAATCCAGCAGCTGTTCTTAAGTCAGTAATAGGAGCAGAGCTTGATGATATTTTCTGACTCAGGGCAGCCTAGACTGGCTCTTAATTTCTTTTTGGAAGTCCATCATCTGGGATCAAGTTTTATAGCACCCCATGTATTCCTTGGGCTCTTCCCCAGCCATCATAGCAATACCCTGGTCTCCAATGAAATGCAAGGAATTCCGTTGTGACTGGGGAGGAATTCTTCTATTATATATGTCCTCAGATCAAGGTAATGATAGTGGACTTTCTTTTTAAAGTCTGCCTTCAATGCCTATTACTACATTGAAAAGAATTTGATTTCTTCAAGGAAATTTTTTAAAGAGACATGGGTCTCACTGGCAACAAAGGTCAAAGAATTGCCATTTGCAAGTGAGTAAATAGAAAAGATTAAAGTTTGATACACCTCATAATTATTTAAAATTATCTTTGAGCTATACTATTTGTAGGGAGAAAAGGCTGTCTTTCTACTGAGAAGTTAGGAGGGAATCACTAACATTCACAAAACTTATTTAGAGAACTTATACTACCCTTATTTCAACCAGTCTTTATAAAGATCTGTATGGGGATGGGGAAAGTAGGCATTGGTATTATGATGCTCATTAAAAAAAAATGTATAAGTGAGTAATTGGAAGCCCAGGGAATGATCTTACCTACAGAATAACTGAGGCTGGGCATTGGGAAGAATTTACCATCTGTAGGAATTGTGAAGCATTGGAATGTACTACTAAGGGATGTGAGTCAATCCAACTTGTAACTGACAAAAGAGGACTCTGGAAGAAAGCCTAGGGGCTTCACCTGTTACATTATATCAAAATTGGTGGAGTGCTTCCTGCTTCCTCAAATCACTTAGAGCCTTTGTGCCCTTAGAACCATCCAGAGGACATGGGACATAATAGGTACTCCATCAATATTTGATGATGGAAGGGGGGTGGACAGAGAAAAGGAGCCTAAGCAGGGCTGAGGATATTGTAGGGAGACAGTACAGGAGACACAGGAAAAGGTGCAGGAGCTACACTATACCTGCAGAGAAGAAACAGGCATTGGGGGACATAGGAGAGAGAATGAACTCTGGGCCACCAGGATACCAGTAGAACCAGAATGGGGGCAGGGTCGTAGGGAGTAGAGAAGGTATGAGGAAATTTCTGCACAAGAGGCATTGCCTTATAGCCTCACAGTTGGTGCCTACTACTGAAGGAGGTACCTTCTCAGGGATCCTGTAAGTCAGGAGCTAAGTTAGGTGCTAAGGATATGGTGACTAAGAAAAACTGAGTACAGGACGGACAGGCAGGAGACAGATGTTTATTCAGCAAACATCTGAAAAATGTTTGAAATCCAAATTCCTGAGGATGAAGGAGCCAGCTTTGACAGCTGCCTTACTCTGAAGTCCCTAAACAAGTCAGGCAAGTGGAAGGATGGGGAGCACACGGAAGCTTCTGTGCCTAAGACATGATCTCATTATACTGGGGACTTGGGCACCCACTTCAACTCAGAGCTGATTATAAAGGGGTATGATGGGAACAAAAGTCAAGGTATTCTGGTAAAGAAGGCAAGTTTGAATCCTTGACATGCTAAGTGTCTTTCAGTAAGTCACTCAAGTTATCTCATTATCTTCCAGGGAAAGTGAGCAATGTTGTGCAGCCAGGAGTTTTACGATATCCAGGTGTTACACATATGAAACTTGAGCCATAGAAGCAACAGCTTCTTCGCTGGCCTTTCCCACCCACCTACTGTCATCAACTTCTTTTCCCATGATTAAATGCCCAGGGCCCAACAGCAGCCAGACTGTTGTGAGGCTCCCTGAAGAGCTGGAGAGACTCAGAAATAGGTCTCTACTGCTGCAAGGGCAATTTCAGGAAGGAACGTTGGACTGTAGCTACCCAAACGTAGTTGCTAGTGTCAGAGGAGAGGCCCATCAGGCTTTATGCAGATCAGGATGGCACTTCTTGAAGGACTCCCTGAAACCCCAGACCACTCCACTGGTAAGAACAGTCTCTTGCTTCTGCGGCATCTTTCCATCCACATACTTCTTAAATGTAATTAGAGATATCAGAAGAAATAACCTAATCATAGAACTAGAGACTCTACTCCGACCCAAGACCCCTGGTGGGAGCCTCTCACCAACCTCTCCGGCCCAACCCAGATCTTGATTCTTTTAAGGAGATGAAAAGGTAGCAGTTCTCCCTTACAACTACTCCTGACCTGCTGCACAAATCAGAACAGAAATGAAGATTTGGGCCATCACTATGGAAACCGGCTGTCTTTCTAGCTTCCCCTCACATTCCTCTCATCACTTCCCTTCCTTTGACCTTTAAGTCACATCAGCTCATAAGATTTCTTTACGGCCAATACACCAATTCATTTGGAACAAAGCAACAGAAGAATTGCTGGTTTGCGGGGGGGGGGGGGGGGGAGGGAATTTCTAACCACTGGCCTCAGTTGAGGTACTGTCCCATATCACCATCCAACCTCACTAGCCCTCTGATCCCTTTTCCCTATTCCCACACAATTCCCCCATCCAGAACTCCTGTTCTGCTTCCAAATACAGATCCTTAGCTTTGTAAGCCCCCAGTGCAGATCTGCTCACCATCTGGTGGCCGTCCTCTGAGGCCAGGTGCCTTCACCCCTATCTAGACCCATTCTTCATACTACCCTTATGGGTAGTAGCCCCTATTTTCATGTTCCTGAGCTTCCATTCTTCATGTCCTCCAATTCGGATTCTTTATCACTTATCCTGCCCCCAGGTTCTCAAACACTCCCTAATGAAAAGGGTACTTACAAAATATCAATATTTCCCATTATCCATTCCCCTTTTCCCTCTCAGTCGTCATTCAGTCTTCAACCTGGATGTTTGATCACCAGAACCCCTTGAGAGAAGAAGGAGAGAAGGGAATTCTCTCGGTGCTCCCTTCTAATCTTGGTGCTGCCTTGGTCCAGCCCTGGTCCCCAATGGGGGCTATGAGACTTAGTTAGCCTTCTAGATTGCCCTGAGGTTCTTCAGAGAGTCTCCAAAGACTATTCTGAGTTGTCAGGGATTTGATCGACATCTTTTATGGCTTCATTTGTTCTTCAGTTTCTCCAGCTCAGATTTTTATATGAATCTCTTCAGTCATAAAGCAACCTCCGAAGGATAAACTGAAACTAAACTACATAAAATCTCCTTGAAGCCTGCCCCTAGCCCCACTGTGTGTTTGAGAAGGGCACCTCGATTGGCACTACTGTTCCCACACCTCCCCCACTCACCCACCAAGCACCCATCTCCAAACATGGCATCCCACCATCCCTACCCCCACCGAGGAAAATGGAAGTAGAAAATGACTCACGGGGTCAGAGAGGATCAAGGCTTGTTTAGAGCTTTGAGATCTCTGGATCAAAACAAAACAAAAAAAAAGTGGGGTATTGTGAAAAACTCAGCTGAAGCATCTGGGGCTCAGGAGCAAATCTCTGTCTACTCCCCCCCCGCCACTTCCCAGTCTAAGTTGCTTAGTCTTTTAATAAATGGATGTAAAAGAGTTTTGCATTGAAGCATAAGCACTTCAAGCTAGCCTGAACAGAATTGCCCAAGGATTTACTTCTCTAGGGAGTTGAAAATCGAGAAAACAGACACATGTATTTAGGATAGACTCTTGTCTGTTTTAGCCAGGTGGGCTAAAAATGTCTGGGAACATCCAGCTTATTGCTATCCTGGTCAAGATCCAAAATTCAGTGGAGAAAAAATCTCTTAGGGAAAGCATAGGATCTTCTGTTTCTGGAGAGTTACTTAACCTCACCTCTCAAGAACAAGACAAGTAAAGAGCTCATGGCAACACCAGAATACATTAGAAGTAGCCCTATAATGTACTCTCTCCTTTCAAAGAAACTTCCAACCTTCTAGTTTTCCCTGTGGATTCCTTAGTTCTTAATTATGTCATCCATTTTCATAGCTTCAATGATTATTTATATATGGGTGAATTCTGCATCTGTCCTTCCAGACATGACCACACTTTCTCTACTCTTCCACTTCTAATACATGATGAATTTTCCTGAGGGTGGGAGGCTCTACCACCAATTTAATCTAAAATGTAGTTCATATTCCCTCCAAAATCAGCCTCTTCTAACTTGTTCTTTTTCTTTCGGAGGCACCACTATTCTACTAATCACAAGATATGAGAATCTCCAGCTTCTTCTTTGACTCTTCTTTCTTTTTCCCTCCTTTCCCATCTTACCCACCCCACCACCACCACTAGCCCATCAAAATCCCTTGGTGACTGGGGTCTGTTCATCATGCTTTCACAATGATGGACCTCCACCCTTTCGTGTCTATTCCCATTCCATTGTCTTAGTCTTGTGGTATCTCTCCTCTCGTCATCTTCTTTATTTTTTTTTAATTTCATTCATTTATTCATGAGACACACACACACAGACACACACACACACAGAGAGAGAGGCAGAGACACATGCAGAGGGAGAAGCAGGCTCCCCCAGGGGAGCCCGATGTGGGACTCCATCCTGGGACTCCAGGATCACGCCCTGGGCTGAAGGCAGGCGCTAAACCACTGAGCCACACAGGGATCCCCTCTCATCTCATCTTCCACATTAAGCATCCTAACTGGTCTACCAGTCTCTGTCTATTCTCAAAATTTACTTCCTACTGTCTCAAGAATAATCTCATTTAAACCTCTTTGCATTTCACTTCATCTCCTCCACTACAGCCTACAGTACTATTCATAGGTCTTAAAAGATCTGCACATGAATGTTCTGTGCCAGATAAATAGATCATTCATTCATTTGTTTATTTGACAAATATGAATTTAACATCTAGCTACTGTATTTTTGTCATGTTGAGAAAGCAAATGTGAATATATATCACCCTTGAGCTTAGGAAGCAAAGAGAAAGCTGTTTAGTATCCCTAGAATATATTTTTTGCTTTCCTGCTCCCATGACTTTGTGCCATTCCATTTATGTAGAATATTCTGTCTACCCTTAAAATTTTCCTTAAAATCCTACCAATTCCCTGAAGCTTTCCCTATCACAATTCCTCCTTTCTCAGAATTCTGATATGCCTCCTCCCCCTTAAAAAATTTTGAGAGTTTTATGTTCAGAATGAAGCATAAAAAGAGTTGAAGCTACAGAGTTATAAAAAACAGAGTAGGAAACCTGGGGAGGGAGAAGCAGTAATGGGTAGAAGATCATGGAGGTGGGATATGGGATATTGAGATCTAAGAAGTCACCTGACACAAGAGAATAGTCATTAAGCTTTTCTTCATCATCTATCTACACATACTTCTGGGCTAAGTTATACAAAAAGAAATTACACAGATGGTCTTACTGCATGTTAAAGTCTCATAATATGGTCACAATGATATAATAAATGAAGGGAAGATGACCCAATGAATCAAAAAGAGAAGATCAGAAGACTGAAATATTAAATAATATCTCACAGAAATCAGAAGTGTCACTGAGAATAGAGACCAAAATGTGTGCAAAATGAGAGAGGAGGGCAGAGTCTGAAAAATGGAGTGGGGGAGGGATGTAGTATGAGGCTGGAGGCAGGAGTCTAATTCTGCCTTAGTGAGCCCAAGAAAATCACTAGTTCTCCCCTAATTCTGGAAGACATCCTGAAATGAAAGAACCTTAGGAATGCTTTGGAGGATAGGACAGATGGCTTGCTAAAGAGCAAATCTTCTGTTTGAGAGAAAGTAGAAAGCAGACAGATAGAAGAGATGCATAGCAGATAGGCCTGAGGCTGTGGAGTGCGGTAGGGGTAGGTGTTCTGCTCCCATCTCAATCTTCTACCAGTCCCCACTATAATCCTATGACCTGCATAGCTCCCTGGAATAGAGCACTGTTCCCAATAGGAATGGCCTGCTTTGAATAGGTTCCACCCTCCAGGACCCCTTTTTCTCCCTAGTGGAATACAGGATCTCAAGTCCTGAAGTCTGTTTATCAATAGCCCTTACAACTATGACATACTTCACAATTTTCAAAGCACTCTCATATATCTCATATATCTGTTCTCATTTGAGACCAGCACTCCCTATTTAATTTCTATTCCACTCTCTGTGCATAATAGTTAAACCCTGTATCATAAATAGATGGTGCTCCTGAGTCTGGCACATAGCTGGTGCTCAGTAAACACTAAGGAATAAAGCATTGAATAACTAATCAAATGTTTTAATTTCAGTAGAATGAGGTGAACTTTGATATCAGAAATGATTTGTTGACTGTGCAGATAGGAAGATAGTAAGAGGCAAAATCATCCATAGATGAAAAAACTCCACATATAGATGAAGGGGAAAAAAAATGTTCTGTAGGACCAAAGAGTTCCCTTTTCCTTTACCCCTTGAACTAACCAATTTTATTGAAGTCTCTGTCACTTGCATCTCAGCCCCATCTATTAGGGAAGATAGGTCAAGTGGCACTTTGGCCACTTGATCAGTGCTTTCAGGTTCTTCCTGATGTCTGACTACCATGCCTCTTGCTGGGTCCAAAGCCCACTCTCTCCCAGATGCTTCTCTTAAAATCCCTCTTCCCATCTCTTCAAAGTTGGAATCATAAATGAAGAAGGTTGAGAGAAAAATGAGAAGTGAAATGATGCACAAAGAAAGCAAGAAGAACTCACTAGGCTGTGTTTGGAGAGGAGTAACAAGGATGGGAGGGAGGAAGGGAGAGTTCACAGAGGGAGAATCAAAAGACTGAAGAAGCAAGAGTAGAGAGAGTGAAATGTATAAAACATTATCCTCAATTCCACTAAGTGGTTATAGAAAGAAACAGGCCTGGTGAGGAGGGAAAAGAGGAAGAAGGGAGAGGAATGGGGAGGGAGGCAGACAGCTTTTCTGTAAGAAAGCAACAGGAGTTCAGGTGTGAGGGAGAAATCCCCAGAACACACGCTGCTTTGCTGTGGCAGAGCCTATTCTGGAAGGGACTTGATGCTGAAAGGCATTCCCCTGAAAGAGATATATGCAGCCATGCACATAGCCAGAGATCCCACACGCTCCCATCTCCCTTGTCTCCCTCTAATCTCAGAAAATTCCTCCTTTTGTTTAATGTCTATATGTTTTCTTTCAGTATTGCCTCTCTTCATCAGTCATTTTGATTGGGAATGAAGTACCCAAACCCTCAAAACCTTAAGAAAATTCTCAAAAATTTCAAAATTCTCACCTGGTAATATTATTTCATTGCCTATCACTCTAGATCTGTGGAATTACAGGATTCATATATTCCATTATTAACCCATTGAAAATAATCAAAAGATCCCTTAAGAGCATTAATTTAGTCCCTACTAGAGTATAACCCCTTATGCACTTATCTGGTCTCTCCTTAAAGCTTTTGAAAGATGAAAGTATCCTAATTTCCAGGACAGATAGTTAAGTACTCCTATTTCAATCCCCCCAACTTCTATAGTCTCCTCAATTAGTATTATCATTCATTTGATTAAGGGACAGTACAACCCTGAGGTGGAACATGACTAACATGACCTCCCCAGTTCCTTTCAAGCAATCATATGAAGAAGGGGTAAGAGAATGGGCAGCAGTCATGATCCATGCAATACTTGTAGCAAGAGAGCCCCTGAGGATAAATCAGACTCCAGTGTGAGCACAACAGGCATTTTCCCAAAGTGGGCTGATGTCAAACCCTGGCATAGTGACTGGCATGAGAAGCTTGGAGACAAGAGGGCAACCATAGCCCACACTTTTCCCTCTTCCCAAATTTAGATTTCCAGCCTGGGCTCTTCCTCTTGTGCTCTGAATTCCAAAGTTGTCAGACCTTCCATAGTGCTTATCTGAGGTCAGACACCTATCATGGATCACCTAAGGCTGGTGCTTCTTAAACTTGAAAGACCAAACAAATCATTTGGGAGACTGTTAAAAATGCAGATTCTATATCAACAGGTCTAAGTTGGAGCATGAGATACTGCATTTCTAACAAGCTCCCAAAGTGATACTCACACTGCTGATCCATGGACCACACTTTGAAGAGCAGGATCTACATAACTGTAACAGTTGCTACAAGTGTCTCCCAGAAACAGTCTATCTGTCCACATCCTTCTGTCTATCCTTCAGATGGCTGTGAGAATCATATTCCTGATTTAGGAATCTTACTTCATGGCACAATACACAATACAAACCTGGATTATAAATTCCCTTCAAATGTGCAAACATATCCCTCACAAGAGTCTCGTCTTTCATGACTCTTAAAGGTCCCTGTAACCTAAAATTACTGTCTCGTTTATTTTCCAACTCACCTGTCCTTCTTGTATTTCCCAAATTGCTCCATAGGCATCCTCCATGAAGTGTCTCTCAACCCATACCTCTTTCTCACTTTCTACTCATATCTTCCCTTCCAAAGAAATAAGGCCTCAATCTATATCCAGTTATTAATTACTACTATGTCCATCCATTTTCCTCCCTATTTGGGGTATAAATTCTCTCTCCCTAAATAATCTTAGATGCTTTCACAAAATTTTTGCCCCAGTCACTCAAAGAGTGTCTAAGGGAGTCAGAACATTATGGGTAATCTTACCTCTAGCAGGCTTCCCTGGAGTCACACACTCCCTGTTGAGAAGATGAGAAATTCCAAAAGTAAAAAAGTAGCTTCCTATCCTTTCCCTCCTAGGGGCCTGCCCTAGAGAGGACTACATAAACAAAATAGAAAAACACTGGCAGATCTATACCAAAGCATAAGACTCTGAGTGTATCAAGAAAAATGCTGGTTAAGGTGCCTTGGTGGCTCAGTTCATTAATCATCTGACTCTTGGTTTTGGGCTCAGGTCATGATCTCAGGGTCATAAGATTTAGCCCTGTATTGGGCTCCTCACTGGGAACCAGAGGAATTCCCAGAATTTTTTTGGAGTCTGCTTGGGATTCTTCCTCCCTCATTCTCCCTCTGACCCTCCCCCCCCCCCAGCTCCTGGGCACAGGAGTGTGCACTCTCTCTCTCATATAAATATATAAATAAAGTCTTAAAGAGAGAAATTAAAAAGAAGAAGAAAGAAGAAGAAGAAGAAGAAGAAGAAGAAGAAGAAGAAGAAGAAGAAGAAGAAGAAGAAGAAGAAGAAGAAGAAGAATGCCTGTTTTGCCCACACAGGAGTCAGTCTCATCTTCAAGGATTCCCTGGAATCAGAACAGGCTGGGCCTTCTATCAATTTCAATACTTCTGGCCCCTCCCCAAATCCCATAGGAATAGATGGAGCTGAACCAGGGGAGGTCATTTCAGGCATTCTCCTGCCCCAGGGCTGTATTTTCCCTGTTGCTCATTGAATAACAATGCTGTTCTTACTGTGGAGTCTAGAGGAAGAGGAGAATGTACTCTTTGCCCTGAGCAAGATTCTTGTCTGATGGAACACACCAGAATTCAGGTGTAGCCACACAAAGGTAAAACTAGAAGTGCTTGGGTATAGTGCTAGATGCTGGGTACAGACTTAGATACAGTTCTAGATACCAGCAGTATTTGGCATCACCTGGGAATTTGTTACAAGGACAAGCTCTGGGCCCCAACCAGACCTGATGAATTCTAGAACCTGGGGACAGGACCCAGTACTCTGTGTTCTGGGTGGAGAGAAATGCTGTTTGTCAAGAAAGTCTCCCAGAAGGTAAGAGTAGCACTGTGCTAGAAGGAGAATTTTCTGTACAAAAAAAAAAAATGCGTAAGGCTCAATTCAACTAAATATGAATTTATTAAATGTTCATTACGTACCTGGCTCCCAGCTGGATGCTCTGGGAGAGTGAACAAGATACATTCCTTACCTAATGTCTACAATCAGGGAACAAAATACAGAAAACAAAGATGCAGAGGTAACTGTGGTATTTTATTTTTTAAATTTCAGCTTTATTGAGGTACACTTGACATATAAAATTTTAAGGTATTTGAAGTGTACATGAAGATATACATATACATTGTGAAATGATTCATTATGATTTCCCCACTGTAAAAGGATTAACGATGATATCTTTATCTAAGTGTTTCATTAAATGAAGGTAAGTGTACAAAAGGTACCTTTTGTTTCCCTCCCTTCATCTTTACATGTGGAGGGGCTTTAGCTAGAGCTTTGGTTTTCAAAGTGGGATCCCTGGACTCTTAGGGAGCATGACCAGGTATTAGCATCACCTGGCAACTTGTTAGAAGGACAAGTTCTGGGCCCCACCCAGACCTACTGAATTCCAAATGCTGAGGACCAGCAATCTGTGGTCTCACAAGTCCTCCAGGTGACGTGGCACTTGCTAAAGTGTGGGCACCACTGGATTGAGTACTATTCCTGGCCTCTTTCCACCCACCCCTTTCTGTGACTTTGATTAGTGAATTGAAGAGACATGCCCAGCTCAGCCCCTTCTAGTTTATTGTTGGATTCCTTTTTAAATCTAATTTTATGAGAAAATCTAATAAAAGCAGACTCTCCTGTGATGGGGGGCAGGGGTGGTCAGCACTACTTGTGATGAGGATTAAGTGTCTAATTTAGTGATGTGGGATTAGCAAGCCAATTAGGCTGCATGCATATCTAAAGCTGATGGTTTAGTCATCTGTCTCAACGTCTGGGTTATATCAATTTGTTCCAAACATAGGAGGGAGGAATGGGTGCTATTTACTGTACCTCTACAGCTCTGACAATGGGTTGTAGGGAAAAATGGACACAATGTAGGTTCAGATCACTTACAGTAGAGAGACCTAGTTGAGAGAATAACAGGACAGAAGAACCAGAGGAATTCCCAGAATTTTTCAAGTAAATGGAACTTTAGAAATCAATTCTGACTTCTCATGTTACAGGTAAGTAAGCGAAGTATGGAAGGAACTGAGGGGCTTGCTCAAGTTCACAATCCTAGTTAACAGTGGAAACCAGAGCAGAACCCAGGACACCTGGCTTTCAGCTGTGCACTTTCTGAGCAGTTGGACCAAAGTAGACAACCGCAGAGAAATTTGAAAATCCAAAAATGCAAATATGGCTAAGAAGGAGAAAGAACCCTAGGTTTTCAGCACCGGTAGTGGGTTCAAGGCCAAAGTGCTTTGTGTCCAAAGGAAAGTTCTGCTCCAATCTACATGTGCATGTTCTGTTGTCCCCTCACACAGCCATTTCTCAGTCTACACAGCCTGCTAGGTATGTTCTGAACACTGCTTCTTTTTCCTGTGCTTTTTGTAGTGATTTTCTCTCTGCCAATAATCTCTCCCTCCTGCCCACATGTGGCAAAATCCTATCTATCTATGGAGACTGCCAACTCAAATGCTGTTCCTTTACAAAGTCTTCTCTGATTTCACCAGCCAACTCTTACCACTGTGCCAGCAGCAAATGATCATCCTCCACTTTGAATTCCCAAGACACTTTATTTGTATATTACTTATGAAAGCACTTTCTACTTTCTGCTACTCTATGCTTTACCCATTGTATTAGAATATAAACCCCTTAATGATAGAGGCCATATTTCACCTTTTTTTTGTCTTTTTCTCTTTTTTGTCTTTATTTTTCATTGAGATATAATTAACATAGTGTTAATGTGTACAATATGATGATTCAACAATTCCACGCGTTTCTCAGAGTTCATTGGGATAAGTTTACTCTTACTTCTCTTAATCTGTTTCACCCATCCCCTTACCCACCTCCACTTTGGCAACCACCAGTTTGTTCCTTGTGTTTAGGAGTCTGGTGTGGTTTTTTTTATTTGTTTGTCTCTCTTCTTTGTTTATTTTTTATATAAGAGTGAAATCATATGGCATTTGTCTTTCTCAGTATGATCTATTTCACTTCACATATACTGTCTATGTCTCTCTGTGTTATAAATGGTAAGATTTCATTCTTTTTTATGCCTAGGTAGTATTCCATTGTATGTGTGTGTGTGTGTGTATGTTTGTGTTCTTTATCCATTCATCTGTCAATAGACACTTGGGTTGCTTCTAGCTCTAATTGTAAATAATTCTACAATAAATATAAAGTGCATATATGTTTTTGAATTTGTGTAAGTACTTTAGCACAGCAAAGGAAACCATCAACAAAACACAAAGGGAACCTATAGAATGGGAGAAGATATTGGCAAATAATATATACAATAAGGGGTAAACATCCAAAAGATATAAAGAACTTACACAACACTTGAGAAAAACAAATCCAATTTAAAAATAGGCAGAAGACCTAAATAGACATTTTTTCCAAAGACAAACAGATGGCTGACAGATACATGAAAAGATGCTCAGCATCACTAAATTTCAAGAAAATCTAAATTAAAACTATAATGAGATACCACTTATTACCTGACAGAATGTCTAAAATTAAAAAGATAAAAAAGGAACCCTTGTGTATGTACAATTGTTGGGAATGTGAATTGGTGCAGCCACTGTGAAAAGAGTATCAAGTTTCCACAAAATATTAAAAATAAGATTACCATATGATCCAGTATTTTCACTACTATTTATCCAAAGAAAACAAAAATAATTTTTCTAATTTATTTGAATAATAATGTTGTAAAGCCAGTAAGCAGCTACAGACAGAATTGAAAGGAGACAGAAAAAAAAAGAAGGAAATTAAAATACATCCTTCACTCCACAATAAATACAGAGCTCTATTAGTGTTCCTGCATCAACATGCCATGAGAGCCTTAGCTTTCCATTTGCTGAAGAGTACTTTCCATTAATGTGCAGGGGGACCAGAGTGCTTCAGGAGTAATGATGCCAAACCAAAGATGTCCCGACACTGCTGAGTTCAAGGTCTACAGTTTGGGCCCTAATTTCAGCGGGGCTATGCAACCAGGCTGTGATGGATCCCATATGTGAAGTAGATAACAAACCCAATCAGCATCCAGCCACCAAGTAGGGCCCAGGTGCTAGCTCTCATCTGTATCATAAGGTAAACATTCAGAAAGATGCTCAGGAGTGGGAGGAGAGGCAGACCAGGTACCTTAAAGTGAAGGGGAGAGGGGCTCTGTGGTTGTCTCCAGATGACCCCAGTGATCCCAGTGATGAGCACCAGGAGCAGCACAACCACTGTGATCCACATTGGGTCTCGAGAAAGCAGACCTGGCCACTGGGTCAGCACCAGGCAGAGCAGAGTCAGCAGTAGAGCAAGCAGTGAGGAGCAAACAGAGACAACCCACCCAGAAAGTGCAGTGGGGGTGGAGCTGCCTGGAGAAAATAATTGGTATAGAGTCAGCTTCTCTGCTGTAGGTCCATTCTCCTCCTGCATCTGTGCTCCATTTCCATCATGCTCTTCCTTCATCTGATCTTCACTTCCCCCATTCTTCCTCTCAGGCTGATACCTGACTATAAGAACACAAAAAGCCACTAGGGAGTAAGCTAGCAGGGTCCCGATTGACTTGAGGTGTAGAAGATCAGTGAGTCCCAAAAAGAATGCCATGATTGCTGCAATAATGCCAAAGATCACAGGGGCCATGATGGGAACATATGTGCCAGTTTGGATCCTGGCAAGGACAGGGAAGAGGAGGCCATCCTGTGCCATCGTGTATATCAGCTGGCTTATGGGAAACATATAGCCCAAGAGACTAGCAGAAAGATTACATAGGAATCCAAAAGCTACAACATAGTAGGCAGGGGCCCAGCCAATATAGAAAAATGCCTCAGGCAAGGTGCTCCCAGGTCGGAGCTGGTAGTAAGGCACCATAAGTGTAAGTGATGCAGAGACACCAAAATACACCAAAATGCAGATGAGCAATGAAATCACAATGCTCATGGGGATAGAACGCTGGGGATTCTGTGCTTCTTTAACTCTGGTAACAATGTTGTCAAAACCTATAAAAGCATAGAAACAGTTAGCTGATCCAAGGAGAATCCCCTGGAAGCCAAAAGGCATGAATCCTCCAGAGCCCAGAGGGCCCGAGCTAGAGGTGTCATTGAGTCCAGCCTTTATGTAGTCCTCTTCTGTGAGCTTCCAGTTGTGCAGGTCCCCCTTAATGAAACCAGAGAGGATGAAAAAACCGAGAACCAAAAGGTTCACCAATGTGACCACTTTGGTAAACATTACCAACTCCCTAGCCCTCAAGGTCAGCAATCTGACAAGTAACAACAAAAGGCCCACAACAAAGAAGCCTAGAATCTCTGCAAGCACCTGAGGAATATGCAGTAAGATGCTTTCACGCAGGGTCTGAGAGATCTGGTTCCCAAAGAGGTTGTCAAAAGTTAAGAGCCAGGCAAAGAGCACAGTGGCTGTACCAGCAACATTGGAGAAGATGAAGATCCAGCCAATGATGAAAGCCCAGAGTTCACCTATAGTGATATAGGTGTAGAGATATGCGGAGCCAGCATGAGGAACCCGAACACCAAACTCTGCATAGCACAGCCCAGTCAACATAGAAGATAGGCCTGCCACCAAAAAGCAGATCACAATGGATGGTCCTGCTTGATCTCGAGCCACCTCACTAGCTATGACATACGCAACTACACCGATTGTGCAGCACACACCAAGGGCCACTAAATCCAGTGTGGTCAGTCTTCCAGCGGGGGCAGTCTCAGCCCTCTCTTTCTTCATTGTAAGTCTGCGTACTAGTTTTTGACCAAATCTGCGAAGGGCCTGACACAACATTCTAGCTGGAATTGAAGAGGATTCCAGGGTCAGGGAGCTGTAGCAAGTGGAGGAGTGGAGAGTCTCAGATCAGGTTCAGTGAGGCTGAGTTAAGCGGAGTTGGGTTGGGTCGCTGAGTTCCACTGCTCAGGCTTCACATCTGCTGCTTCATATTCCATCTGGCATGTGCTGTCTCTCCATAATGCCTAAGTAAACAATAAATATTTACTGAACAGTTGTGGTCAACCAATGCTCAGAAGTCACAAGCCATATGTTGCAGCCCAAATATCACAGAAACTGACACCAAGAGACATCATAGAGAAATTAACTGGCTTTCGCCCAGAAAAGTGTCAGATACTTTCCTACATTCTCCTGTTTTGCATACTACATGACATAATCCTATTTGAGTTCGTCCAACTCCTATACCTTCATGTACTAATTAAGCTGTAAGATACAACAGGACATGAATGTATTGTGCAAGAATTCACATGCACAGTGGTGTGCTTGAGCATGAGTAATGACACACTAATTCATGGGCTAACAGGCATGGTTGCAATTGCAGAATCTTTTTCAAAATATCATCTGAGGGTAAAAATACAAATATTGGTATCTCGGTCTTAAAACTCTTAGCCATGATATCAGTTAGCCAAAGTCATATGGAAATTTGTCCCCCTTTCTCTGCATTTTGCCTCAGCCATTCAGCTGTACTGATGGCCAAGAATGTACAGACCACCCCTTCCCTTTACTCACCTAGACCCATAGGGGTGCTGTGAACATAGAGGAGGAGGGAAAAGGGGACAGGGCCTTCATAACCACCTGCAAGAAGGAGAAGACCGGGCTGCCTGGGAAGGAAACCCTGGAGAAATGGGGGTAGCAGCTGACCCAGGGTCTATGGATGAAAAGAGAGAGGTGCCAAGAAGGTGGTTTTTTGAATTCTGACATTCAAAACACCTCACCCAAAGCACCCAGACAAAAATTCACCATAGTTATGTTTACAGTTATGAGTATGTGAACCATAGGGAGAAAGAAATAAGTGATCTAGCTCAGTAGCTCACAACCTAAACAGTACCTTCTGTCTCCTCCCTCTCTGGGCTACAGGAGAGAAGGTGAGCTCACTTCTGCAGACAGTCTCCTTACTGGCCACACTATGCTCTATACACACCCTGTGCCATCTGTGATGTCAGCTACCACAGGCCTGGAGAATCTTCCCTGCTCTGTGAGCCTATATTAAAACGTGCACTTGTAACTCCCTATTAGCCCAGCGTGGATGCACCCTTCCCCTGCAGAAAACCCTGGAGAGAAGGGAAGGCTTGTCCTGTGATGGCCACTGTCACTGCCATGAATTCCTGCATCCGCCGGCTGCTGGAGGGTCAGAGTCCAGGTGTAACCCCCATAGTGGAAGAGCAGTACTGTGTTCCTATTCCAGTCTTTAATGTCCCAGGTGAACAGAGAGAGCAGTTAGCCCGTCATTCACTGTTGACTGTTGGTTCTAATAATAAATGGAACATAATAAAAAAATTCATGTGGAGTTATTTTTAACTCGTTCAAACCATGCTTTCAATATGCCAAATGTTTTCTTAGTGAAGGAACTGGCATGAGGTTCCACCTTCTCCCTACTCCCCTGCTACTACTGAAATGGTTCCCTCCTCAGGGAAGAAAGGCTCTAGAAGAACAAATCAGAGTGATGCCCCAGAAATGAGTAGTGGAGAACAGAGAAAACAAAGTCATGTAACCCCAACTCACCTCCCTGCTTAGGCTTTGGTTTGAGATAATTTTAGGAAATGCTGTCAGAGGTTTCTAAAGACAGAAATCAAGTCAAAACTGAAAAAAAAAAACACTGAAAAATATTTTCTATAGATGATCAAAAGGAAGACTTGGGTTATGGATCAGCCCTTCTGTCTACAAATTCAAATCCATCTAGACTCTTTATTTGCCATTCACCAGTTCTCATATTACAATTTACCAACAAATGTGAAATGGATAAGGAGGGTCAGTTCTTAACTCAGGGAATCTTTCTACACTATAAATGTGATTGAAGTGTCCCCCACGGACCCCCAGGCTTCAGACCCTTCCGTGGTTCCCACTGCTTTTCCTTCATAGTCCTTCCTTCCTTCATCATCTGACCTGTGCTCATTCTTCCAGCCTCACCTTCTGCTCAGTTCCTGCTCCAGCTGTGAAATTCAGCACTCACCCTGTTCCCTTGCCTCTACTGCCCTCTTGACCACTTTACTTACCTACCCTGTCCCCACTTCTCTTTCAGTTCCCAGTTCAAGAGTGCTTCCTCAGGAAGCCTCCCCTGACCCTTAGGCTGCCCTTCCTATGTGCTCTCATAGCACCTGCACCTCCCACATGTGCCGTTTATCCTAATGTATTCAAACTCCAGGTCAGCTGCCTGTCTCCTCCATCAGACTGAGTTAGGTGCTCAAAAATATTTGTTGATAAATGATCAAAACCGAGAAGAGAAACCCGAAAGCTCTTTCGGATTCTGGATAGAAATCCAGAATTTCTATCTACTTGAATTTGAGATACATACTTTGTAGCCAGGAAACCTTTATAAACCTGGATCAGGTAAATATATAGATGGTATTTCCTTCCTTTAGAAGGCAAGAAAAATGAAAAATATGAAGGGAAAAAACCAACTATGATGAAACCTTGAACATACATCACTCATGGCAGCTATAAGCCATACAAAGGTGATAAAAAATTGTTTGCCTTTGAGGACACCTGTTTTAAAAATATCAGGATGTCTTGGGTTATAGGCAATCAATCATTCATGCCCAGTTAGAGAATTTCTACTGTTTGAAGGCATCATGCTCAGGCCCTATAATCCAGGTAGGATGTCCTAATGCAGAGGTTCCCACTTTGGGGAACAGAGTCAGGCATAATAAAGATGCCTGGGGAACATTTTCAAACTTCCTATCCTCTCCCTCTGGAGATTCTTGTCTATTAACCTTGTACTTTGCATGGCTGCTCTAAACCACCCAACTGATAAGACATTGTCCTCAAATTCAAAGGGAAGAGTTTCTAAAAGCTTCCTTCACAGAGAGGCAGCACAGCTGAGTAGTTAGGAGTAAGGCTCTGCAGGTAGATGATTCAGGTTCAAATCTCAACTCAACCTATAGCTGGTGACTCTGGACAAGTTAGTTAACCTCTCAGAACTTTAGATTCCACAATAGTCAAGTGGGAGTAAAAGTAAATCCCTCCTAGTGTAGTTATGAGGAGTAAGTGAAATGATGCCTGTAAGTACATAGCTCAGTGCCTAACAATATGGACTTAATATCATCTCTTTTTTTGCACTTAATGTAATCTACCTAATATTTAATATTGAAATCTGATCTAAAATGCCCACATGTGGGATGCCCGGGTGGCTCAGTGGTTAAGCATCTGCCTTCAGCTCAGGGCGTGATCCTGGAGTCCCAGGATCAAGTCCCACATCAGGCTCCCTGAATGGAGCCTGCTTCTCCCTCTGCCTGTGTCTCTGCTTCTCTCTCTCTCTCTCTCTGTCTGTCTCTCATGATTAAATAAATAAAATCTTTAATAAAATAAAATAAAATCCTCAAACGTTGATACTTAGTCTTTATAAACATCTAGTTTCAAAATCGTCCACTAAAACCTCAAGCCTGTTAGCTAGCCCTCATGAGACAATGAAATTAGTTTTATTCTATATAATTTGCCCTTAAACTCCAAGGACTCTAACTACACACCCTCATAATATGCTGGTGCTAAACATGTGAGGATCCTAGGCTCACTGGGTTGGACCAGGAAAATAATAATAATAATAATAATAATAATAATGTTTTTTTTTTCCTATGGTTGCCTCATCTTATTTATGGAAGAGGCAGTGCTGGGTACTATAGAGGAAAAAGCAACGATCATTATGTCAGAAATACTGGATGTGAGCCCTGGCCCTTCCCTGTGACCACATGAACTCAGGGAATTTGCTCACTCTCTTTAGGCTCAGTCTCCTCATCTACAAGGGTCCTCACTGGATCAGCATGAGAATTCAGTGAGAAGATACAAACCATCACACACTGCTGGTGGGAGCAACACTAGGAACACTATCTGAAGTACAATCCCAGTGGAATTGAGAACACATACCCCTTCCCACTCCACAATCTCTCTCCTGGGTGTGCACTCCCAGGAAACTCTCTCCTAAAGTCCATAAGGAGCCCATGTGAGCATGTTAATCACAGGACTATTTGTGGTGACAGGAAGTGGGAGTTGTGCCAGCATCTGTTGCTAGAGGAATATTTAGGTAAAATGTGCTTTGTGTGAACAATGAAATATTACACAGAGTCAGAAAGAATAAAGTAGATTTATAGGCAGCAACTTGGGTAGATCTCAAAAACAATGTTAGGTGGCAAAAGTAAAAGCAGAATGAGGTATACAGCACAATGCCTTTATTTTTTAGACTTTATTTATTTATTTATTTATTTATTTATTTATTTATTTGAGAGAGCACGAGAGTGGGGAGGGGCAGAGGGAGAAGTAGACTCCCCACTAAGCAGGGACCCCAGTGGACACTTAGAGCTCAATCCCAGGGCCCTGGGATCATAACCTAATTTGAAGGCAGATGCTTAATGGACTGAGACACCCAGGTACTCCTAGCACAATGCTTTTTATGTTCATTTAAAAGACAGCCAAAAAACATTGTATATTTGTCAAGGATGCAAATATATCTGCTTAAAATGTCACAACCTTCCTCTGCTCACAATCTTCTACTGGTTTTCCTTTCCATTCAGAGTAAAGCCAAAGTCTGCATTTACATTGACCTACAAAGTCCTACAGTATTTGCCACTGACCCAGCTACCTCTCAGCCTTCTGTTTCTCTCTCTTCCCACTTGTTTCTCTAGCTACTGGCCTCCTAACCATGCAGGCCTCCTAACATACCATGTGAGAACCTACCTCAAGGCCTTTGTACTTGCTGTCCCCTATACCTGCATCCCTTCTAGCCCAGATATCCATACGGCTGCTCTCCAAACTGCATTTGGTGAAATAGCAGGATTGTTGGCATGGCCTTCCTGAATCACCACAGAGACAACTGCAATCTGCTCCTAATCACCCACAACCTACCTATCCCTTCTTTTTTTTCTCTTAGCATTTGTCACTATTTAAGGTACTGAATGTTTTACTTATTTATTTCTTCATGATTTTTCTCACTCCATTAGAATATAAGCTCCATGAAAGCAGGACTTTTAAAAATTGTTTTGCTTCTGGCTGGACTCCCTGCATCTACAACTGTGCCTGACAGAGTTGGCACTGTATTTGATGAATGGTTGAATATATCTAACTACACATACAGAGCATAGACTAGAAGAGCACTTGTTACATACACTAAAGCAAGTGCCCCCACTGAGGAGGAGAAATGAGAATAGAAATAAGGGTGAAAGGGGAAAATAAAATGAATGGAAAAGGGGCCTGACAGGAAGCGATGGTGTGAACATGCCGTGATTGAGGGAGGGACTGACCCCATTCTGTGCATGGCAGGTTCCACACAGGGATTTCAGGAGATAATGTTGTGAGAGGATCTGGTACAGAGCCTGATAAATGACAGGCACTCAGTAGATTTAAATTGAAGGAGAACCAGAATCCTGTAATCACCAGGATATGGAGGATGCAAAGAAGGAACACCTGCTAGAAAGATGGTGAAGAATAAGGGAAGATGGGGCACCCCTCCTGCTAATTCCCTCTGAACCCATTTCCCTTTTCCCAATTCCTCTTTCTCCTTCAGCTCCTTCAACTCTCTTTGGAGGCTCCTGTGGATGGCACTAAGGATGCTTGTACCATCTTTCCTTCTCTGGGAACTGTCCCCAGCAACCTACTTTTCAACAAAGAACAGTGGTTCTTCACACTTGTTGATCCACAGACTACTCTGAGGTTAGTTATCTAAAAAAAAAAAATTATACACTGACGTTAGTTACCTAAAAAAAAATATCATACACTCTTCTGAAGTCCATCCTTGGACCTTGAGCAGGATCCCAAAGGAGGACAATCTGAATGGTGGGTCAGAGAGACTGGTAATGTTTTTAATAATTTCTGTTTACCACTGTGTTGTGCAATGTGGTCCTTGAGTTCTTCTCACTTTTACTTAAGATGAGGGAACGTGGGCCAAAGATACAGTATGAAGATCCCAGAGAAACAATCCAAAGAACAAAACATCTGGGAATTAAATAACCATATTTTATGACAAAATAAAAGCAAGCAGAACAAACAAACGAAGTAAACTTATAGAAGAGAAAGTAAACCCATGATTGCAAATCTTCAGAGAGCCTACCACAAATCCAGCTTAAAACAACACAGAGAAACATCATCATCAAATGCCATTTTCAGAAATGCCTGCTCTTGTGCAATAATCTGCAATTATTCCAATGGCGTATAATCAGTCCAGACCTTCTGACCCAGCTGTCAAAGCCCTGTCCTATCTCCCCCTAACTTCAGCCCCATTGCCTCTTTCCTTACTCAACTCCTCACATCCTGACTTACCTTTCCTAGGATGAGCCTGTGTCCTGAGTAAGTTACTTGCCCTGCCAGGGATGCCGTCCTCACTCCTTCTGTCCAGTCCTGACCCTCTCTTTAGCCCTATTCTACAAACTTTCCCCATCCTGTACCTAGGAAGATTTTCCTAAGGCATCCTGACTGCTCTGCATCTCTAGCAATTACAGCACATAATTGATGCTCAGTTGAAAAATTTTCCCTTTCTGTCTGTTGGTGTCCTGGGTGTGTCACTTAAATTCCTTTATAGTCTAAAAGCTTCCAGAGGTCAGGGTCAGGATCCATATACCTCCTCTTCCTTCTGCATTCCACACTCCCATCTCCAACCCTCACTACCATGGACAAGGATCTACTCATAACAGTAGCAAGCAACCCATTTAGGACAGAGAAAATGGATATATATATGTATTAATACACTAATATGTCTTGAAAGTCCTAGAAGGATCAGTTGGTTGGTTGGTTGGTTGGTTGGTTGGTTATTTATTTATTTATTTATTTATTTATTTATTTATTTATTTATTTATTTATGAAAGGACCAGACAGATGTAAACAGGAGATGAGAACATTCACCATCATGAATTTCAAGAGCATTCCCAAGAACATTTCCTAATGAGGGCCCTGGGCCTGTGAATCTCAGTTCTATTAGGAAACAGTCTCTCCCAAAGGAGGTGCTTCCTCAGGGGATGTACTTCAAGAAATGCAAAGAAGGGCCTGGGAACATGAAGCCAACATGTATGAATTCCATAATGCTCTCAGCTCCCCCTACCTTTCTTCCTCTTCCCTATGTTTCTCTCAGTCTCTGAGGTCCTTTCAAACTCCAAACAAAAGTTCTGTCCCTAGTCTCCAAGAAAATCTCCTGTCAAACCCAACACTCTACCCACCAAATTACAGGCTGTCTTGTTCTCCCAGCCAGCCCTCGCCCCACTCTCTTTTGTCCTGGAGGTCATTGTGTTCACTCCTCTGTTTCAGAGGAGTACTGCCCTCACTCTGGACCTTAGCTTTCAAAGCATTTTTCCAAGGCAGTAAATTTCACAGTTTCCATGGTAGGGAGTTAACACTCCTGTCCATCAGGAATTTGGCCTTGTAGCTCCTCCTGAAGAGCTTCAAAGATAGTTTGGATGCCAGTTGCTTTGCTAGAAGTTTAATAAAGACTTGAGAAGAAGGCTAATAAGGCTGTTCAATAATGATCTTCAAGTTCTTAAAGTTTCAGAGAAGTAGACTATAAACATAACATGTCCATAGATTAAAACAATCCCTTTGTATCCAAGCACAGGTCCTCCTGATCCCAGAGTATACAAATTCTCTCTTTCTTCTAAAATTTCTAAACAGTGAAAACTCTGGAGCCAATCAAACCAGTGCCTCCCAAACAAATAAGAATGATTTTTTTTTTTTTGGATAGCTGGGCTTCTCCAGAGTTTCTGGACTTCTAAGTCAGCAGCCCTGGACTCTGGTAGAGGGCAGTCAGGAATACAAGAGTAGGGCTTTGAGTTCAAGCCAAGAATTTTAATTATAGTAAGTGGAGTATGTGTACACCAATACTTCCAAAGTGGAAACCGGTCAGCCTACATATGAAAAGGTACACAGAATAGAAACCACCATGAACAATGGGGCAAGTCTCATACACAAGAGTAGAAAAGAATTAGTTAAAAGCAAATGAGAAATAAATTCTTCCCATTTTCTCTTCCTGTTTGTGCCTTCTCTCAAAGTCTGTGTCCAATCATGGTCATTCATTTATTTATTCAATAAATATACTGTTGCCCATTTATTCAGCACTGAAGATAAGCAAGGAAAAACACAAACATCCCTCCACTCCAGTTACTTAAATTCTTGCAGTAGGAAGCAAACAATAAACAACTAAGTTTGTTTGACTCTCCTTCCCCAAGCATCTAAGCCCACACCTACATAGAGATATCTGTCCAGTATGCTCTCCTTGCCCCCTACTCTCCCCTCATTAATGTCCAATGGTATAACTCATTGGCCTAGAGCTTTGCCCTTTTAGGGAAGTGGGTAGATATAGTAGGTGGTGAGGTGGACCCCAGGAGCAGAGCTTCTGCTTAACAATGCTTTCAGCTTGCCTTTACTTTGTTCCTACCCCAGCTAAGGCCTGAGGTAGAAAGAGTTGACTGGCCACAGCCAAGGAAGTACACCAGACTCTACAGCCCTCTTTGGTGAGGTTAGAGATCTGATACAAGAACTGAGGTTCAAGTCTCTTCCACCACAACAAAGCAGAAGTACAAAGGAAGTAAGTCAGCTAGACAAAACGCATTATCTGTGATATTTATGATTGTTCCAGTGTCATCCTCTTGATGTGCAACTACTGAACATACACACAACACAGAGTTTTATTATTTCCTCTGCTTTACTTTATTTGGAAAACAAGTCACTTCATGTTTTGGCATCAGGCAACATGACTACATTTAAGGCTAGCCTACAGAAGGCAAGAATGTACAATAGTCAACTGATTGATGGTGGATAGAATAGGATTTCACTTGTTTCAGGAGATGAGGAAGTGTCCATGAAATATTCTTAATATGGGCACCTGTGTGACTCAGTTGACTCTTAATTTTGGCTGCAGATCTTGGGATAATGGAATTGAGCCCCAAGTTGGCTCCCCACTCAGCATGGGGTCTGCTTGAGACTCTCTTCCTCTCCCTCTACCCCTTTCCCAACTCATGCTTTCTCTCTCTCTCTTTCATAAACAAACTCTTTTTTTTAACAAACTCTTAAAAAAGAAGAGAAATGTCCTTATATGATAAGTTCCCAGAGGAAAAAAAATTGTTACCATTTTTTCTTACTGTCTGTAGATACCTAGATAGATGGCTTCGGTGTGCTTTGGGTTGTATCTGAAGTGAGAAATTGGATGGTCCCTCAAGTAGAAGGCATAAAAGTTTCTAAGTGAGAAAGACTGGATTCAGTCTATAAAAAAAATCAGATTTCAACTAAGCATAAATGAATACAAAGACAAATTCTAAATTAGAAAATTCAGGCACTATAGTGATTCTTTGTGCATAAGAACTCAACCAAAAGCAACACTTTCAGATTTCCCCTAAATTATCAACATCACCACTATTACCCTAAAATCATCATGTACTCATTTACACACAGTGCAAGAGAATGGTGGCAAATAGAGAATTATCCTAGGTGGAACTTAGAATTAAGGGCATTTCATGAACACCTCTGCAAATGCCAAACTGAGTAAAAGATACATAAACTATGAACCAGGGATGGTATTCCTCAATCAGAAATGAACAGCCAACGCAAAGGCATGTCAAGATCCCAGATGGCTTCCTAGTTAATGGAAGTTAAGAGTAGTTAAGCAACTCATATTCCAGTGTTGGTGAGACTAGTGAGTATCTTCTGTGCACTGTGGGTTAACCCGAGAAGGTTGCATGAAAGAGCAACCTTATCCTGGAATTGTTCCTGGAACTATTGTATCCTGGAGCTATTCCTAGGAAATATAAGTTCAAGCTACATTTTCAGCTTGGGCCTCTTTTACGCCTTTCTTCCATGCTCCCTATCAAAAACACAAATTCCACCACGCCTTGAACCAATAAATCCAGTTTGCCCAGCTACACAGATCCAGGTAAATGTATGCTAGAGATATTGATACAGACCTAGATATTAAGATATAATATTAATAATAATAACAATAATTCTCAGTCTTGGTCCATGCAGGAAAGAAAAAGAGAAAGTGCTGCAGAAGTAATAAATGTGTAACTTCTCCCCTGGAGAGAAAGAGAAGTAAAAATCAGATAGCTTTCCTGAAAGGTTGGAAAGAAAGCCGAAGTAACCAAATTCAGGTGATACTAAAGAAAATAAATATCCAAACTTATCTCCCAGAAGTCTTCTGAGAACAACCTCACCAAATAGATCACTTACCAGGCAACCTCCACCTATGATCTTACTTTGTACTGTATTCTGTTTGCATGTGACTTGGAACAAACTTTTGTCTCCCTTCTAAAGTAAAAACTCCTTAAGGTAGAACCTTCTTTGTGGTTTCTCCATGAAGCTAAAAACCCTAATTCTGTAAGTAGCTATTACTAGGTGCAACTAAGACTTGAACTTGAAGGCATGGCAGTTCCCGAACTGTTTGCTCGTTAGATCCAGAGGAAACACAGCCACCACTTTCTACTCACCTATCTACCCTACCACCCCTGGCGCTATGCCTCTCAAATCCCATCCTAGTCTGGCAGAGGCTGAGTTCCATGTCAATATATAAAACTCATCCTAGTGCAGACTAACACACCCCAGACCAACGGCATGTAGACCAAATTTAAATAGTCAAATACAGACTAAAATCATGTAGATGGAGACCAAAACTATTTTGCTTCCTTCCCACAATATCTATAGAGTCCCAGCAACATGCACACACTACACTAGTAAAATTGCACCATTATTTGGGTAAACAAGCAGATAGCCAGAGCTTCTCTAAAGACTATGTAGAAACCATATTATCTAGTGTCATACTGGGACATTTGTGAACAAGGTGAGATTTTCTCAGTCCCTCTGGGATAACTGCAGAAAGAGAGTTAAATGCAATGATCCTTGTTCATGATTTGACACATTTATAGGTTTAGTTTCAGTCAGATTCTAGTTTTGGAAATTCTTAACATTTCTATCACACAAAACAAGAGGATCAACTTGACAAATCAGAAAAGCCTGAGCTTCTGCTTTTAGAGGTCTTTGGAAATTAGACAGACTACTAGGAAGAATCAGAGTAAGATATTCCAAACAGGAATAAGAAAGAGAGCTTGAAAAAGCCAGGAAAAGTTTGCAGGTAAGGAATTAGAAAGTGATATGATACAATGATGTCAATAGTGAAGAGTGGGTTTTTTTTTTAAAGATTTTATTTATGAGAGACACAGAGAGAGACAGAGAGTCAGAGACACAGGCAGAGGGAGAAACAGGCTCCATGCAGGAAGCCCGATGTGGGACTTGATCCCGGGTCTCCAGGATCAGGCCCTGGGCTGAAGGCGGCACTAAACCGCTGAGCCACCTGGGCTGCCCTGAAGAGTGGTTTCTTTTCTACTTCCCCATATGATTCTCTCCTCTACTCAACCCTGAATCCTGTCACTACAGAACACCTAAGAAAAGTCCTCAGGAGATGGGTGCCTGGATGGCTTAGCTAGTTAAGCATCTGACTCTTGGTTTTGGCTCATGTCACAATCTCAGGGTCATGAGATGGAGCCCTGAGTCAGGCTCCACACTAGTCATGGAACTTGCTTAAGATTTTCTCTTTTTCCCTCAGCCTCTCCCCTCTCCCCCACTTGCCTGTGCGCTCTCTCTCTCTCTCTCTCTCTCATATATATCTCCTCAGGATAAAGCAGTAGAAGAAAATCCATCTGCCTTCCCACCTTATTTTCCAAATTACAACTATGATGTAGGATGGCCTTTATCTAAAATGAGCACTGATCCGTACCCACTATCTCTAAGAATTTTTACTTAAACAGCTTTGTTTTTTATCCTCTAAAACCCTTCCTTCCTTGTAAGCACAGAATCTAGAAATCCATCCAGTGGTCTCATCCATCAATGTACTCTGTCTCCTCGTTTAGACTAGCAGTTGTGAATCCATGGCTCCTTCTTCCATGTACCTCCTCCCAATGAATACGCTCAGTAACACACTGCACACAGTGTGGCTTAGGAAAGGCTGACTATCTCTCTGGTTATCTTCTTTAATATCTTTAAATGTGTCCTTCTGTCCTCTGGGACTCAGCTATCTCTGTCTCTCTGACCTCTCTCATCACAACGTACTTGGTCCTCTCCTAGGCCTAGGTAGCTGCTACACACTGCCATCTGCTTCCTTGGAAAGTAAATTCATTTTGCTTTGTTTTATTATAGGAAAGTCACAAGATCATTTGAGTCATATGAAAGTTGTATTGTGCCTCAAAGTCCTGAGTTCTTTTTTTTTTTTTTGAGAAATACACAGAAATTTATTAGTAAAAGACTATATTCACAATAAAAATGTAAACTAAACAGAATAAATAAATATCCAGAAAGTCCTGAGTTCCTAATCAAATATAGATCCATATGACTTCTCCACCAAAACCTGTCTGCCTCACCCCAGATCAGGCAACATAATCTATAACCTCTGCCACCACTTTTTCAGGGAGATGCTTTATCCCTCTTCCCTAGATCTTTCTAATCCCCTTTATAATTTCTGTGATAATAAAAAGGGGATGAAGGTATACCAAAAGAATATAATGCATAAATCATATGTATCAATTTGGAATATACTTGTTGAAGGATATTGACCTTTCCACAGATTTTGTTTAAACTAGGTTAAAACGAATCTGCCTTCTGGAAGTACGTAACAGGTATCAATTGATAGTGGAGAGAAGTTGCCCAATGACTGCTAGAGGGCAAGAGAAAGACAACCTAGACATCAACGTTTGCCACATCTGATCAATAAAACAGGTGTTGTATATGGATAAGTGTGGTGTGGGCTTCTGGTTTTGGGGTACTGCCCATAGTGTACATGGCAGTGGGAAGAAGGGCGGGGGAGAACAGTTTAAGACCCTAAGGGCCTTTGAAATGAAAGAGTTGCAAATATGTTTTGCGGTAACAGCAAACTGCTTCTAGAAGACACAGAAAGCCAGTCCTATTTCCAGCTTCTCTTCCAAGACTTTCTGGATCAATACATATGCCTATTATATACATAAAATTGATAGATTATAAGAGAAAGAACAGAGGCATCAAAACTCAAGGGTTTTTTTCATTTATTTATTTATTGTACTGGCTCATTTATAATATACTTGGAACCTCAAAGAAGCCTTCCTTTTTTTTTTTTTTTTTTTTTTTTTTGAGAAGCCTTCTTATAGATAGTGTTTTAAAGACCACTAGGCAGCCACACCTCAGGGGAACTTGGTAATCTTCCTCTTACAGCCTGACCTGGCCTAAAAATCAATCCCCAACACAAGTATTTTAAATTAGATAATAAAGATACGCAGATAGCTTTGCAGCTGTAAAAGTAGATAGCTAGCTCCTTAAGCATGGAGGAAGATGACCTCAAATCCTTTCTGGTGATGAGGGACCATGTTATTAAACTGGATCTGCTGTTTGGCAAAGTCTACAACGATGTCCTCCCTAAGAAGTTATGATACAGAAACTTTCAGAATCTCCAGTGAGACAGTGAGGCAAAACATGAAGGAGGCAGCAGAGCCAGGTGGGGGAACCCTCATTCCTTCAAAGAACATGTCTAAGCACACTGTGTGCTGGGCCCTGGGGGAGAGACAGAGATGAAGAAAGCAAACTGTCCACCAGGTCATAAAGGAAAGGGCAGGAAGGAGGGCAGGGCAAACAGGTGGCAGGATGCCGGAGGAGAAGCACCAAGGAATAACCTCCCCTAAATCGTATTTTCACCAGCAGAGTTGAGAACTTTTCTGGTCTGGAGGAGAACGGAGTGTAGGCCTCCAAATCACTCTAACTCCCACAGATAAGTTTATCTGCCCTTCCTAAATTCACAAGGCTTCTGCTCTGCATCCCCCCAGTCTAAAGTCTAGCTCTGGTTCTAAGTAATACCATCTGCTCAAACCCCAAGGGCTTCACCAAGTAGCAGCCAAGCCTTTTTCCTCTCTGGCTCTGTCTTAGTTCTTGCCAACTCTATAAACACAAGAAATGACTTACCCATGGGCTTCTCTTGTCTCAGAGGAGAAAGACTTAAGAAGAAAGTTAGGGATAGGTAGGGAGCTTGCAAAGAGTGTTGGACTTGGACTGAAGCTTAGCTGGGCACTCAAGTAATTGGGGCTCTTCAAAGGCCAGCCCTTTGAGAGGCGGAGCCCTTTGGGAGGCGGGGCCCTTAGAAGGCAGGGCCCTAGCAAGACAGAATCTTAGGAAGTTTGGGACATTGGGAGGCAGGTACAAGGGAAGGGTAGAAAAGGGTGAAGGAAGTGTCTTAGTTGGAATCCTGGAGGAAGGCTAGAAGTGGGAATGGAAGACGAGTGGGCCCCTGCTGGGTGAGGAGGTGGACTGAGGGTTTAAATGGGGATTTCCTGGAGACATTGGATTTAAGATGTGATCTTAGGAGTAAACAAGCTTTGCCAGAGTCCTGGGTATGGAGGAGGTCCTGGTTGGCAGAAGGAGAAAATAGGGAGCCAGGTGGAGCCCAGCCTGTGGAGATTGGGAGGCCAGTCCCAGATCCAGCTGAAGAGCCCACTTAGCAGTCCTATAAACAAGGACAGGAGAACCCTCCTCACCCCAGTTGCCCCTCCCAGAATCTCAGACAGGTTTCTCTACCAGCACCATCCATCCCAGCCTCCTCACCCATGTTTCCTATCACTCCAGGAATGAAACCAAAAGAGATCTTAAACTTCACCAGGATGGATTTCCTGAGACAGTCATTCAGCGTTCGGAGTATACCCTAATTAAATATGCATTGAACATTGTGCTAGTGGAAATAATGAAAGAGATATAATCCCTGCCTAGAGAACATCCTGCTCTAGATATTCAAATGTAGGGCTCTCAAGACCCTGAAACAGCGACCAAAAGAAGGTGCTGCTCCTTTCTGGAACATTAATTTTGAAAGAGAGGAAAGACTTCTCAGAGATGGAGAAGGTAGTTTCTACTTAGACACCCAGAGCTGAATGCACATGTGATGGGCCCAAGAAGCCATGGGTCTCAAGGAAAGGGGGCACCACTGCCTCTACTTGATACTGTGGTTGAGATTCTACTAAACCCTAAATTATGTGCTTTAAGACTGGGGTGGAAGCAGAGGGCGGGAGAGAAGGGTAGCAGTAGATCCTTAAAGAGACAGAATCTATATTAACTATACAAAGAGATAGCATTGATCTTGGAACAGAAAGAAGTTCCCCAGATCTCAGGGAGAACCTCCACCTGAGGAAACCTACAGATCCCACTGCCCCCACCCTAACACATCTCCAGGATGCAGGGACCAGGGGCCCTGACCACGGAGCCAGGATTGGCCCAGCCCAGACCACAGAGCCAGGATTCCTAGAGGCAAAGGAGCCTGGCAGGATTGGCAGGAGGGCTGTGATGACAGGACAGTAGGGGAGGGCATCTGGGTGTGTGATCTGTGCCTGTTCCCAGGGTCCTAGGCGGTCTTCCCTGCCTCAAGCTTGGATTGTCCCAGATGTGCCTCTGCTTGAGGGAAAGAAGGGCAGGTGCAGGGGAGGGTCTGTGTGTCCTGCATCTGGTCCCCAGAGCAATCCCTTCCCCTTCTCCCTGTGCTACTTACTGCCTGCTGGGGAGAGGGTGGGAGGCTGGGGGACAGGCCAGGGCCCCTAGACTATCACCAGGTAAGGAAGACAACTGGTCCTGAGTTGAGGGAATGGAAAAGATGCAAGGTTGTGGCATAAGGGTCTCCTGGAGGAGTACAGAAACTGGCAGTTAGAATTCCCTCCCCCAGCTGATGTCACATGAAGTGTCTGAACCTAGAGGAGTGGGAGGAAGAAGAGGAGAGGAGGCAATGGTGTGGGACAGAGACAGGGGAAGAGGCCAAAAGAGACAGAGATAAGAGAAGCAAGGAAGAGAGATGGAAGGGAGGGCAGAGAGGGACCAGGAATGAAGGAGGCAGCACAGGACACAGGCAGCAGGACATGTAGGGGGAGACACTGACAGGCTCCCAGGGTGAGACTCACACTGGTGTGAGGGGAAGAGAGACCCTCAGTCCCCGAGGGAGGGACACAGGTAGGGGGACAGCCAGAAGGAGGAGCTGAGGGCAGACCCAGTCCTGGGAAACCTCAGATCACAGAACATCTGGAGTCAGACAGACAGGCCATGAGGCAGACATATCTGCTGACAGAGGTGAAGGTGAAGGAGGCTACGATGGAAGGAAGAAGCCAGGGCTGCAGGGAGGAGGTGGGGGAGCAGACAGGGAGAGAGGAGGCAGGTGTGCAGCAGGAGGGGGAGCCAGGCCAGGGAGGGGGCTGCAGAGTGGCTCCAGGAGCCTCTGCCCTCCCTCCTGGCTGCTGCTGAGCCCGGGCCCCTCTCAGGACCTGCTGCTGCTGGATGGGCCCAGAGAGCTGACAGGGCCAGGCAGCTGCCAGGGCTGCCCCAGGCTCCCTCCTGTGCCCACCTGGGGGTCCCAGGGGCCCTACGTGGATATGGACACGGCCTCCCCTGCGCTCCCCCCCCCCCGATGATGCTGCCATCAAGGAGGCCTGAACTCAGCCCTAATGTCTGAGTTCATGCAGCCTGGCACACCCAGTGATGGGGTGTGGGGGATAAGGAGAAAGAGAAACTGAGGCAGGCAGGCAAGGGAGGCTGACCAGCTCTGGGGAAGGTGTGGGACAGCCTGGTTAGGGATCCCATGGCGGAGAGGGAGGGGAGGGAAGGCCTGGGGCTGTCTGCATTGAGAGCTAAGGAAGCCCACTGCACAGTGGGAGCAAAATAACCTACTACTGTCCATTATTTTGGATTCAGTGTAGACAACCTCTGAGCAGTCGGCATCAATGCCTTCAAGCAGCTCCTCACTAAAGGCCCCAGTAATACACTAATGAAACCCACAAAAGGAGAAACTGAGGCAGAGACTAGAGACGTGGAGGCCAGTGTACATGCTTGAATCTAGGTTACAAGGGACCAGTGATGAAGCAACCACCACACAAGTATGTGAAGACCTAAGACAGCATGGCAAGCTGGCCCCCACCTCTTACCCAGGCTTTCTTGGGGCTCTGCAGAGAACAGCTCCCCCAGCTCCCCTCAGAGCCAGGGGAGACCCTGAGAATATTAACCCAAGAAACCTAAAGGAGAATTGTTCTCCCTGCCCTCTGCTCTGTCAGCCACATGTGAAGGTCCAAGACCCAGATGTGTGGTTACAGCTGGAGCCCAGGGAGTCTCTGTAGCAGCAGGAGGCAGGGTGCGGAGGGAACCTTCTAGAGAAGTCCTGCAGAGAAGACCAGGGAGTAAATCCACCAGATCCATCCAAAACCCAATGAACAGTTAGAAGTATAATAAAGTTCTGAATGTCCAGTGCTTCCATGTAATTAAAGCCAGGAACTGGGTAATCACATTTCTTCTCTAAGTTCTACCCTTTACCCACCACCTTCCCCATGGACATACATCTGATGGAACACACTGAACTAGATCCTAGACTTCAGAAACTACCCCCACTAGAGAGATGGGCTTAGTTACAGCAAAAGCAATTCAGGATAGATTTGGAAAGGATTTCCTTAGAGCTAGGGTTGGTAAATACTAGAAGGAGAAACACACACACACACACACACACACACACACACACACATTTCCTGCTCAACTCTTTCCAAGGCTCACATTCCCTCCCCCAAGGTCATGCACTTCCTGAGAGCTCTGACTTCTCTGATCCTCTCCTCTCCATGTTCCTGCTCCTTGCTAGAGTATCAATCTCCTTGTCTCCTTGGAAACCTTCTAGACCTCTGTGTCTTCCTGGTCCAGTTGCCCTTGACTCACTCCACTCACACATAGTTGCTGAAGGAGTTCCTAGAGCCCTGTGCCTCTCTTCCCTGGCTGTCAGCCTGCTCTTCCCAGCTCTCAGGGAAGAGAGCTTTTTTTTCTGGGGGGCAGGACACCTTCCCTCTTGCGTCCTCAGCAGCCTCAGAAAAACTTTGGCAATTTTCCAAAATTAGATCCACCCTAAAGGACAAAAATGTGCCTCTGGTAAGTATGTGGATAGTTGCACTGCACATTGTAAAGATGATCCCCAAAGAGCGGATCCCTGAGCTAGAGATAAGGAGTCCTGACAGCATCTGTCCATCTGCCATCTCCTCCAGCATCCCTGTCTCCCGCCTCCTGGCTCCTGCCCATCCATCTCCCGGCTGAGGCTGATGGGCTGAGCTTAGGGGCAAATGCACAGAAGCCCAGACTCATCCTGCCTGGTCGGCTCCAGACCCATGTTCTCCAGGAATGTCACTAGCCCTGCCATCTTTCTTTGAAACTTCCTAAAGACTCTTGGAAGCTAAAATTGAAGATGGGACCCAAGGAGGAAGACAAATTGCTCTCTCTGCTCAATATCTTTATTTCAGCCCCTGGTCTCCACCACACATCCCCAAGAGCAAACCTCAGGCAAGGGCAAACAGGATTAAATCTCAGGAAGACTATCGCAGCCTTAAGGAGGTGGTGAGTGCTTCCAGAAGCCAGGGGGAAAAGGAGGTTGGAGGATCACAGAATGCTTCTTGTCATACACGGAGCTTCCACCAGGGGGCGAGGGGACGAGACCCTGGGGGCGCGATCGGAACCTTCTCCGCAGCGGCCTGCGACGCGCTCCGCGGCCACCAGAGGGCGGCAGAGAGGGGCGCTCCCCGCACAGCCCGCCCTGGGCCCTGGGCGCTGAGAGAGGGGGGGCGCCCAGCCTGGGGAGTCGGGGCTCCAGCGAGAACCCGGGAATTTCCGAGCTCAGGGAAGCCTCCTGCCGCCCTCCCCACCGGCGTCCCTGATCCCCGCGGCAGCCCCTTCCCTTCCTGGCCCCAGCCCTGGGGCTGCTGGCACACAAAGGCCACCTGGCTGTTCCTTTATGCTTGGGCAGCAGGTGGCAGCGCAGCTCCCAGAGGTGAGGCCTCCAGGGGCCCAGCTGACAACTAGAGCCAGCCCTGGAGCCCACGTGGGCTCCATTCCCAATCCAGGGGTCTTCCCTGGGTGCCCACAGCTGCTCCTAAAAGCAAAGCACACTCTGTAGGCCCAGTGGGAAGGCAGCTCGAAGCCCTGGGCTTCAATGACCTGATGTCACAGCCACCCCTTCCCGGGTGATACCTGCTCACACACAGACCTGGGCACAAGGACTGAGAACCCCGCAGCACAGACCTGCGGGCCACACACACCTGCTGTGCACACCCCGGCCTCAGCACCCACACCCTCTGCTCCTCAGACTCCCCCAGCCCTGCCCTGTGCTCCTCCTTCCTGAGCTGCCAGAGGAGCTTCTCTCCATCCCTCATCTGCTCTGTGCCCTGTGTGCCCAGGGGCTCCTGGAAGCTGCACACAGGGAAGCACTTTCCCTGCTCTAATCGGGTCCCTCCCACCACAGCCTCTGTGTTGTTCCCTGGCACTGGCTGTGGAGACAGGGGAACAGAGGGAAAGCTGCTGGTCTCTGAGCTCTGAGCTCTGGATCTGCCCTGCTGATCACCACCCTCCTGCCCAGGAAAGGTCTGACCCATGCGACTCACCAGGCTTTACCCCTACATCCTGTCAGGGTCCCTATACTCGGATCCACTTCCCTATCCAGATGAAACTACTCCCATGCGGGGGCTAATGATTCTGGTCCTGACTTCACAAACTGACCCTGGCCTTAATGGGCACAAAGTACAACAAGATTATTTGAGTTAGACTCAGTAAGAACTTCCCAGCATAAGAGGTCTGACAGCCTCAGCTTGTGTGAAATTCAGTAAAGATCCATACATGGCCTCACCAGAGGCCTCCAGGAAACAAGGACTTGTTCTGGACCTGTCTGGGTAGTACTGACTTGAGACAGAAGTTTCCACTCTGATTCAGGTCATCCCAGCCTCAGAAGGTGGCACATGAGGACTTCTGGGGACCCTGAGGCCCTCAGGCTAAATGAGGGGAGCCTAGAGTTAGGACTTGCAGCCCGGTGCCCTCATCCCCAGATCCTGGTTGTAGGGGCAGGGAGAGAGCAGGCCTGAACCCCCACTGTCTGGCCTCCTTCCCACCCTAGCCCCCCCCCCCCCCCTTTTTATGGTCAGAGCAGGGCCTCTGAGCCCTTCCCATGCAGCCCTGAGTGTAGGCCTCAGGCCCCAGTCTGCACCCAGCCTCAGACCCGGGACCCTGATGCCCTCCCCCTGTGCCTGGCAGGGCAGAGGCACCCCCTGCTCAGGCTCCCATCCCCACCCCCAGGACTCACAGCCTCCCTCTTCTGGCTCCCCCTCCCCCCACCCTAACATAGCCTCAAACCTGGGGGAAATGGGCACAAATCAAATCAAAGACATCTTCAGTTCTGAATCTTCAGGCTCCCCTGGGACAGCACACACATACATGCACACATGCAGATTCACACACACAGATGCTCACACTCATATATGCACACAGACACATACCCTCAAAATACACACATATACACACCCATATGTCACATTCTCACATGTGTGCAACACAAAGACACATCCTCACAAACTCTCACATTTACATGCAGTCCTGCACACCCAGATTTACACACTCTCATACACTCATCAAACACACCTGTGCACACATATCACTCTATTCCTTCCTTCTAAGGACCCAGAGCCCAGACCTCTAGAGTCTAGAGGGCTAGAAAGTCCAGGGGGAAGCAGGGAAATCCACAGAACACCTATTTCAAGTTTCTAGGCCCACACTGGAGCTCCTCTGCTCTCTCCCCTTCCTGCCTCCTGAGTCTCTAGGACTGTGGCCCACACTATGGAAGTACAACTTGCAGAGATAACTCATTTTTTTATACAACACACATTTTTGAGCACCTACATGCCACACCCCCACCTCACCCTCCACCCCCAGGCCTGAAGTGAGGCAGACACATTACAAAAAAATGACCTCTGCACAGTGGTGAGGTGGGAAGAGCAAGAGCTCAGGAGCCAGGGACCTGAGTTCAAGTCCTGTCTTTGCCTTTTATTATGCTGTGTTACCCTGGGCACTTGATATAACATCTCTGAGCCTCAATTCTTTCAGCTGTAGGGAGAACTTAATAAAATTTACCTAGTAATTTTGTGGGGGTTAGAAGGCAGGAAAACTTTCCATCATCAATATGTCCACCTGTGGAAATCTACTCCATTCCATTACCCAGCCCCTGTGGTGAGTGTCTCCCCAACACTCTTCTGGTCCTGCTGTCGCTGAAACAGAAACCCAGTCTCCTTCAGCCTCAGGCCTCCAGTTGTGCACACCCCAGGAAACTTGAATCTGGCTTGGCTGGCTCCAGACGAATCCTCTGCCTCAACCCTGCCCCCACCCTTCCTGGTCCATCATGTCTCTTACCTATTTGCAGTTTGAGTTTTCCATAGTAACATTTAATATAGCTGACCACGGCCCAAATGGTCACAATGGAGCACTGAGCCCTTGCATCAAAAGGACATGAAGTGCTAATTACCCCTGGTGGAGCCCTGTCAGAGACAATCATCCTCCTATTCTTCAAGCTTTAGCCAGCACCCTGAGCCCCCATGATTGATTAATTAACCTTTCTCTGTATCCTTGTAGATCATACATCCTCTCCCAGAAAATAGCAGAGCCCTTTTGCATTCATGAAAAAGAACCCAGAGACTATTGCATAACACCCCCACCTGACAGCCTCACATGCACCTGAGAACCAGACCCCCCTGTACAACCTCCCAGTGCTGAGATAATATTTGTAGCTGATACCATCAAGTGCATGTAATCAATAAATGTTATGGACCACTGTATTCCCTTTACTGATTAACTGCCCTCAGCTCCTTTAATAACCCATGGGTCAGACAGAAAACTCAGAGTTGGCCTTTGGGCAAGAGTCCTCCTTCCTCCCAGGAGGCCAGGCTTCTGAATAAAGCTCATACTCCTTTCCGATCGAAATTTCTCTCTTGAGTATTGGCTTTGGAGCAATGGGCAACTGAAATTGGATTTTGGTATGTCCTGGTATAGGTTTATCACTTGACATTCTATTTTTTTAAAGATTTTATTTATTTATTCATTGACACAGAGAGAGAGAGGCAGAGACACAGGCAGAGGGAGAAGCAGGCTCCATGCAGGGAGCCCGTGTGGGACTCGATCTCGGGTCTCCAGGATCACACCCCAGGCTGCAGGCGGCGCCAAACCGCTGCGCCACTGGGGCTGTCCTCACTTGACATTCTAATTATGAAATGTTGAATGTCACGGAAATAACCAGATTTCCTCATCAACTGCATTATAGTGAACTGTCATCAGATCTTGAATCATGTCCATTTTTGAGTCTTCTGTTTCTTACATTTATTATTCTAACACTTTTGCAAAATGAATTTCCTCTTGAAGGAGATTCACGGAAAGGACTTTTGACAAATACAGAATTTTTTTTTATCTTTAAAATCATAAAACTAAACCAGGTAAAGTTTTCTGCAACTAATGCAAAAGCTGCATTCAAACAGAACAACAATTAGTAACATGGGGATGAATGAATTGAGGAAGATGCTTATGGTTTTTGTGACTCTGAAACATTGCCGGTTTTCTATGCTGGCTCTGTCAGATTTAAAGAGACTTTCTCTTAAGATATCTATGGGTTACAGAAACATGATAAAAATATTCCTTTGTGAACAAATTGAAACCTTTAACATTTCTCTCCACCTGAACCCTCCAGAGTTCAGAAACTCTTGTATTCTTTCTTTTATGACAATTACAGTTGTTTGCAGAAGTTCAATAAGAATTTTTCTTGTAAAAGGACACCACTGGAAACACTGGTTACTTTACCAAGGATTTGACTGGAATGTCATGTTTGAGAGAGACATACATAGATTCAGATAAAACCAGATAGCTTTAAGGGGCTAAGGTTATTTTTCAGAGTCAATAAAGCCCCTTGGAAATGTTGGCTTACAGAGTTCCCAGAAGTCTTATGACGTGAGGAAAGAATGTCACTTGCTGGCAGGTACAGGAAACCTCAGGATATTGGGGGGACCTGGGGAAGGGGAATTCACCCAAATCTACAAGTATTGCAGTTAAGTCTGATGGCAGGCTTGGCTTCTAGCCTTAAGAGGTTCAATCTAGAGATTCCTTCTGAAGGGTTCCAGCAAAGCAAGTTTGAAAGAATTTATAAGGTCAATCACGATTCTTGCTGAGCTTATGTAAATAATTAGGCCAGCTTTGTTAAAACTGGACCTATTTTTCAAATGAGGTAGTCTGAATCTGGCTCTCTTTGGAAATGAGGATGATTTTAGAGAGAAAAATTATGCTTCAGTAACACACCTTCGTGGATGTTAAATTGTAGTTCCAATGAACTGTTTTTGAATATTTGCTGTTTGCCTAAGCTGGACAACTTGAGGTAAATTTCAGAGAAATTGCTACGATAGCTCACGTGTACACAATCTTTATTCGCTCAGTTGGGATAATAATGGGAGCCTAGGGACATATGATTACTTGAACAACATAAAAATAAGTTGGACTCGTAGGTAATCATTAATTTAACTATCACCTTTAACAGTTCTATAGTTCTATGTGGCTGGTATAACGAAATTGCTTCTTAAAAGCCAAGTTAACTCATGAGGTTAACTGTGAACTTGTGGAAGTAGTGGACGGCTCCACTTTTCTTATGACTGAAGAGAGGATGAACTTGAGGACACCCAGTCCCCAGATGGATCTTCTCCCACTTGCCAGTGATTTCTCATACTTAGGATATTGCTAAGGCTAGACATCAGGCAAAGAGGGCTTCTTGACCCTTAATCTAACCTATTTTATTTTATTTTATTTTATTTTAAAGATTTATTTATTTATTCATGATAGACACACACACACACACAGAGAGAGAGAGAGAGAGAGAGAAAGAGAGAGAGAGAGAGAGAGGCAGAGACACAGGCAGAGGGAGAAGAAGACTCCATGCCGGGAGCCTGATACGGGACTCGATCCCGAGACTCCAGGATCGCGCCCTGGGCCAAAGGCAGGCGACAAACCGCTGAGACACCCAGGGATCCCTAACCAATTTTATTTAAGTCTGTGCTTTGCACCTCAGCCCCATATAATAGGGAAGATGGGTCAGGAGGCACTTAGGACACTTTGTTAGTACCTATCAGGTTTTTCCTGATGTCTGACCACCATGCCTCTTGCTGTGTCCAAAGCACACTCACAGATACTGCCCTTAAAACTCATCTCCCCATCTCTTCAAAATTGGAATTATAGATGAAGAAGGTTGAGAGGAAAAAGAGAAGCAGTATGACACAGATAGAAGGCAGGAAGAGCTGAGCAGGCATGAGGTGGAGAGGAGTGACAAGGAGGGAGGAAGGGAGGGAGGGAGAGGTTGCAGGCAGAGAATCAAAAGACTGAAGAAGGAAGAGTAGAGGGAGTGAATGTGTAGAACATTGTCCCCAACTCCACCGAGGCCAAGGCCCTTGTGAGAAGGTGAACCATTTGTCTTGAACTATGGACCAAAACATGTTATACCAACAGGAGGCAGGGCTCAGGAAAGGGTTATGGGTGTAATAGCTCCAGTTACCAGTCTTAGATTCCTGTAAACTCTCCCAAGCCTTTTCTAATGTGACCCTTGCTCTGCAAGAGACAAAAACTAATGCTACCAACTTGTGCCAGAAGAAGGAGGCAGGAAAGTAGTCAAAAGAAGGCCCTGGTAATGACAGAGCTGGCTGAGGCAGCTGGGATACTGGCAGACTGCCTGCTCCTCACAGCTTGGGTTGTCTTCAGCCTTAGAGCAGGGATCCAGGAATGATGCAGATGGCAGGTGGCGGGGGGGCTCTAAAGTCACTCAGGGGATATCTCCCCTACAAAAGCCCCAAACCCTGAGCAGCTCCCCCAGGAAATATAGAGCCCAGAGCCGACTGAGACTGAAGTGGGAGGTGAGAGGGAGTCTCTGTGACAGCAGTTAGTCTCTCTGTGAACTTCTGTCTCCATCTCTTCCCCAGCTCCTCATATCCTGGGGCTTTACTTCAGAGGCTTCTGCCTTGATCTGTCTCCAAGTCCCTAGCAAGATTAAAGCTTTTAACTCCTGCTTTGTTTCTTGAATCCTAAACTGGAGAAGATGGGGCAGGGTCTTTTCTGGGGTAAGGGAGGGCCCTGATTTATCCTTTTCCCAAGCCAGTGGGGAGGTTAGGAACTTGAACCAAAGATAGAACCAAACCTAAGGTTGGGTTGACAAAACATGCCCCCCGAAGGGAAGGCTGTTTTCCTCATTCTGTTACTGATTTTATTATTATTGCTCTTCATATTAGAAATTGAATTAAGTCATAATCATAGTAGGGTAAATATATGAAAGTGACCATAAAAGCCTTTCCTATCCTCCCTATCTAAAGAAAATTCCCTGTCATTCTTTATCACAAGACTCTGTTTATTTTCTTCTGGTGCTCCTCATACTCTGTAATTATTTGAACTCTTTTTTTTCCTTATTGTCTATTTCCCAGTATGAAAAGTTCTATATTTGAATAATAGATAGAATGATGAATAAATATATGGGAATAAATCCACCGGATGAATTAAAATTTCCTTGTAATTTGATCTATACCTGAAAGTATCATGTCCAGACCTATATTAACAATATCCTTAATCAATATTCATGAGCCTCTATTTCTACATCTCTACCCATAGCCTCTTTTCCTACAACTATATACCACACATGAAAGTTATTTAACAATTCTTTAGCTCTGTGTTAAGCCCTTTGGAGAGAATATAAAAATATACAGGGCATAGTCTCCCCACTCCAAAAGCTTACAGTTGAGTAAAGGACATGGGGAAGACAGACACAGAGTGACTACAACTGAAGACAGTGTGTGGAGACAGCCATGGTAGATTGACACAAAGGGCTAAAGGAGATCAAAGGGAATAAATTGCTTCTGATGTGGAATTACCCAGAAAGGTGTATACAAGAAGTAACATTTAAATTGGACTATGATGATTGTGTAGGGTTTCAGTAGTCAGAGATGGAAAGGATGGAACTCCAAAGGAAAAGATCTAGCTAACTGGGAAGGACTTCTTGACTTTGGGCATTATTTGATGTTGAACTGTTCATCATGAGAGAGTAAAAGGGAGAAACCTCTCCTTCTTCCATCTCCATAGTCAACTTTCCTCTATCTGATCTGTAGAGACAATGTACCAATATATATCTATATTTCCTCTTTCTCTGGACAAGAAATGTTGTGAAATGTCAGAGGTAAAGTAGTTTGTTATAGAAATCCCTCATAAAACAGTCTCCCCAGCACTGGCATTGGAAGGTGGAGGAGAGGTGGTTCCTGTGCTGTATCTGCCTTCAAACCATGTATATAGGTCATCCTGTCTCCCGCTTCCAGGAGCTTGGCTTCAGGTTTTCTAAAGAAGTAACAGAGACATTCAACTCCTTTTACCATCCTTGCTTCTGCCAAAGCTCATTGCTTTCTATGCAGTTAGTTTCACAAGTGACCAATTTCTCACAATCTCAACTCTAGGTTCCTTAATTAATATAATTTTTAATTCTCCTCTTTTTGGGATGGATGAAATAGTCTCACTTGGAAGCAAAGATGTAAATAAAATAACTTCTCTTAGTACCTTATATGAAGGGGTTCTAGGAGAGAAGTGGTTACATGCGTGGTGAACATTCAAGGACGACTGTGTATTAGGCTAGAAAGAAAAGTCAAGAGGGGATTGACTTGTGGCTGCTGTTTCTCTTTCTCTGCAAACCTCTCCAGATAGTAGCTGACTTATAGAGGCTCCAAAGCAGCCCAGAATCTTAGCCATAAACTTCCCGGAAAGAAAACTCATTGAGGTTCCCTTGAAAGTAGATGAAATGTTACTATCAGGATTTGGTACAAACACACAAACCAGGGCCAGGGAAGGTGTGGGAAACAGGCCTGCTGTATCATAAATAGATCCAAGAAAAGAGGCTTTTAATATGTAATCCTGAGAAATACACCCCATGGCCTGAAAAAGAGAGGTTTGTACCTAGAAAAGAAAAGTAAATCCTGAACGCAGGATGCAACCAACTGGAACACCAGACTGGACTGTTCATCATTCTTGAAACTTCCTTGTGCACTCTCTGTGGGAGGGATGTTTTTTAGAAGTTATTTCCAGCCTGCCTCTTTGTATTACCCGACTTATCTAATGTAGAGATCTCTCTTTCAAACCCGCAGTGTTCAGCAATGCACCTAATAAAAGCAGCAGCCTCTATGAGCTTGGAACTTTGGCGGGCTTTGCGTTGGTCCCCTGATCCCCACAGTAGTTTGTGTCTGTCTCTTCTCTCGTTCCTTGCGCACATTGCGCTTTCAGTTCCTGAACCTTCCAAGCCAGACTTGGAAGCAACAGGAGGGAAGGCAGCTAGTTCCTTATAGCTGGTTGAACTCCTTCAGGAATTGTGCACATGTGCACACACACATGCACACCACACACAGGCACACATACTACAGCTAAACATACTAGGCCTACCGAGAAAAATGTACCCCGTTCCTTGGTGTTTATTCCCGCTCAAATTCAATAACATATGCCCATATACCTAGCACACACACGGGACTTTCAATTATCAATATACTAGATAGGCTCTTGCCCTTTCCAAGCTCCTGACTGCAGGGTGGTGCACAGTGAAGGTGAAGGAGAGAGTATCTGGGTATGAGCTGCATGTGTCATTGTGTCTCTGACTACATGCCACAAATAGAAATTGATTTTTCATTATTCATTATTTGGAATTATCCCCTGTATTTTAATTGCCTCTATGCCATCAGGTCTCAGTATCATCTGCCCCTTACTGAGCTACTACTCCTTGCACAGTATAGCTCAAGGGTTAGCAGCAGGAGCTTTGCTCAAGCTTGGTACAAATCCTAGCTTCATTACTCATTTTGCACAAATTACTTCACTGTACTTTGCACCTCCTTAGCTTTAGTTTCATCTTTTGTAAAGTGAACATAGTAATACTCAACTCCTACAGATTTTGTATCAAATAGGTGATTATGCAAAGTGCATGGGTAGACTACTCAGTAATAGTAGCTATTATCATCATCACTCTGTGGGTTCTGGAGGTATAAAGAAGTAATACATAACAGAGATGTTCTGATTCCCTTAGGAGGTTTTCAAATCGCATCAATGAGGTAATACAAATACATGGTGAGAGGAAGAATGTGGAAACCTAAAACTTTTATATGAGCTCTAACATGCAACTTATTCTCCTAAATCTAAGACCTGATCACAATTTTTGACAGATTTCAATGCACTAATGTTCTTTCTCTTTTGTCATTCATTATCCCCATTCCTTACCACTTTATATATACCACACATCCACCCCACTCTTTCACTTGACAAGTTGACTGGAGATTTCTTGGGATAAAAAAAAAAACTATTTTGAGAGTTCATTTTGTACATTTTGCTGTTTCTGGACAGGAGCTCATCCGAAACATTCCAAACCCAAGTGAGACAGCCATGCACATGGCCAGATAGCCTGCACCCTCACCTTGCTAATCTCAGAATATTCTTCCTTATATTCAATCTCAATCTGTTTTCCTTCAATATTGGCCTGTCTTTAATCACGCATTCTGATTAGGGATAAAGTAAACAAGCCCTTAAAAGCCTAGGAAAATTCTCAAATGCCCACTTGGTAACATTGTTCCATTGCCTCTCATTACGTCTCTGGAATTATAGGTCTCATGTACCTTATTATTAATCCACTAAGAATAATAAAAAATCCCTTAAAAAGCATTACTTTTGTCCCTACCAGGATATAATTCCTCATGCAGTCATCTGATGTCTCCTTAAAGCTTTTGAAAGATGAAAGTATATTAATTTCCAGGACAGGGAGTTAAGAACTCCTATTTCATCCCTACAACCTCCATAGTCTCCTCAGCACAAACCTGAGGTGGGCATGACTAAAATGACCTCCCCAGTCCCTTTCAGGCCATCATATGAAGAAGGGGTAAGAGAATGGGCAGCAGTCCCGACTCATGCAATGTTTGCCCCAGGAGAGCCCCTGAAGACCAAGTAGACTCCTGCGAGGGCACAACAGGCATTGTTCCAAAGTGGGCAGAATGCCGAACCCTGCCATAGTGACTGGTGTGGGAAGCCTGGAGACAGGAGGGCAGCCAGGGCCCACACTTCTTTCTCTTCCCCAAATTCAATTTCCCCAGCCTAGGACCCTCCTCTGTGCTCCCAATTCTGAAGTTGTCAGACCTTCTATAGTGCTCATCTGAGCCCAGATATCATCAATCATCTTGGGCCAGTGCTTCTCAAACGTAAATGAGCATACAAATCACTTGGGAGCCTTTTGAAAATGCAGCTTCTGATTCAGTAGGTCTGGGTTGGGGCCTAAGATGCTGCATTTCTAGCAAGCTCCCAGGTGACACCCATGCTGTTGGTTCATGGACCACATTAGAAGAGCAGGATCTACATGACTGTAGCAGTTGCTACAATTGTCTCCCAGAAAGAGTCTATCTGTCCACATACTTCTGTCTATTCTTTAGGTGGCTATGAGAATCATATCTCATCCCTTCCTGATTCAGAAATTTTGCTCCATGGCACAATAGACAATACAAACCTGGCTTATAAATTCTTTTCAAATGTGAAAACATATCCCTCACAAGACTCTCATTCCTTCATTACTCTTAAAGGTCCATGTAGCCTAGAATTACTGTCCTATTTCCTTTTCAACTCATCTATCCCTCTTTTATTTATCAAATTGCCCCATTAGCATCCTCCTCCAGGAAGTAACTCTTGACCAAAACCTGTCTTTCAGTTTCTACTAATACCTTCCCCTCCAAAGTAATGATGACTCAATCCCTATCCTGTTATTAATTCCTCCTGTGTCAGTCCATTTTATTCCGCATTGGGGGTGTACATTCTCTCTCACTGAGATATCTTAGATGCTCTCACAAAGTTTTAGAACCAGTACCTCAAAGAAGAATCTTAAATAAGCAAGTAAATATATAAGTAATCCTACCTCTAGCAGGTCTGGAGTCACCTACTCCCTGTTGGGGAGTGAGAAATTGTGGAATGAGAAATTCCACAAGTAAGAAAGTACCTCCCTCTCAGGGCAGACCTCAAATATCAATACAATAGAAAAACACTGGCCCTTCTATGTGAACCATAAAACTCTGCATGAAGAAAGATGCCTCTTGGCCCACACTGGAGCCAGTCTCATCTTCAGGGATTCCCTGGAGTCAGGTAGAGCTGGTTACAGCTTCTATAAATTTCATTGCTTCCAGTGCCTCCTCATATTCCATAGGAACAGATGGAGCAGGAGCAGGTGGAGTCATGTCAGGTATCCTGCCCCATGGTTATATTTTTCCTGTTGCTCTTTGAATAAACAACACTGTTCTTAATGTTGGATCTAGAGGAAGGCAAGAACCTATTCCTTGCTTTGAGAAAGGATCCACTCTGATGGAACAGACAAGATAGTGACAAGAACTCAAGGCCAGCCACACAAAGGCAAAATTAGAAATGCCTGAAAAAAAAAAAAAGAAATGCCTGGGTACAGTTCTAGATGCTTAGTACAAGTCTAGGGGCACTTCCAGATATAGTTCTGGATGGAGGGAAATGCTGTTTGTCAAGGAAGTCTCCCAGAAGATAGCTTTAAAGGAATAGCACAGTGCTAGCCTAAAAGGAAGGAGACTTCTCTGTACCAAAGTGTGTAAGGCTCAATTAAATTTAAGATGAACTTATTAAATGCTCATTATGTGCCTGTCCCCCAGCTGGATGCTCTCAGCAGTAAACAAGATACCTTCCTTACCTATCATTTACAATCATAAAGAAAATAAAGATACATAGATAACTGTGGTATTTCATTTTTAAAATTTCAGCTTTATTGTGGTATAATTGACATAAAATTGTAAGATATTTTATGAGTACATTGTGGTGATTTGGTATACATATACATTGTAAAACGATTCACTGATTTCCCCACTGTGAAAGGATTAAAATCATATTTTAATCTAAATGTTTAATTAAATGATGGTAAATGTTCAAAGTATACCATTGTTTCCCTCCCTTCATCTTTACATGTGGAAAGTCTTCAGCTATAGCTCTGGTTTTCAAAATGTGGTCCCTGGACCAGGAGCATCAGCATTACCTGGGAACTTATTAGGACAAGTTCTAGGTCTCTCCCAGACCTACTGAATTCCCAAGCCTGGGGATTAGTCACAGCAGTCTTTTGTTTTCACAAGCCCTCCAGGTAAGGTGACACTTGCTGAAGTTTAGGGATCACTGAACAGAGTACTATTCCTGGCTTCTCTCTACCCCTTCTATTACTGTGACTTTGATTAGTGAATTGAAGAGAGCACTGAACGTGCCCAGCTCAGCCATGTTCACTTTTTTGTTGGGTTTCTCTTTTTATCCAGAATCAACTTACCCACAGGACACATGATATATCCAGTAACATGTTAACATCCAAGAACTTATACAGATCAACACCAAAAAACAACAACTAATCCAATAGAAAATGGACAGAGGGCCTGAATAAACATTTTCCAAAGAAGACACACCAGATGGATAACAGGCACATGGAAAATGCTCAGCATCACTAATCATCGGGGAATGTATATTAGAACTATACTGAGGTATCACTTTACACAGAATAGGTAAAATTAAAAAGGCAAGAAATAGCAAGTGTTGGCAAGGATGTGGAGAAAAAGGAGCCCTTATGAACTGTCAGCGTGAATGTAAATTGTTGCTGCCATTATGGAGATCATTCTGGAAGTTCTTCAGAAAATTAAAAATAAAACTACCATATTATGCAGTATTTCCACTACTGAATATTAACCCAAAGAAAACAAAAATATTTTGTCTAGTTTCTTTTAATAATAACCTTATAAAATCCAGTATGCAGTACAGGCACAATTGAAAAGTATATCAAAACAAAAAAAAAAAAAAGGAGAAAGAACATAAACACATCGTTCATTTCACAATAAATACAGAGCTGTATTAGTGTTCTTTTACCAACTACCCATGGGAGGCCTGGCTTTTCATATGCTCAAAAGTACTCTCCATTACTGTGCAGGGGGACCAGACAGCATTCAGGTGTGATAATATCAAACCACATATGTACTGGCACTGCTGAGTTCAAGGTCTACAGTTTAGGCCCTAAGCGAAGTGGGGTTAAGGGACCAGGTGTGCTGGATCCCATAGCTGAAGTAGATAGCAAGCCCAATCAGCATCCAAACACCAAGTAGGGCCCAGGTGCCAGCTGTCACCTGCATCATAAGACAAACATTCAGAAAGATGCTCAGGAGTGGGAGGAGAGGCAGACCAGGTACCTTAAAGTGAAGGGGAGAGGAGCTCTGTGGTTGTCTCCAGATGACTCCAGTGATCCCAGTGATGAGCACCAGGAGCAGCACAACCACTGTGATCCACACTGGGTCTCCAGAAAGCAGACCTGGCCACCGGGCCAGCACCAGGCAAAGCAGAGTCAGAAGTAGAGCAAGCAGTGAGGAGCAAACAGAGACAACCTGGCCAGACAGTGGAGTAGGGGTGGGGCTGCCTGGAAAAAACAGTCCCTGTAGAGTCAGCTTCTCTGCTGCAGGTTCATTCTCATCCTGCACCTGCACTCCATTTCTCTCATACCTCATCTCAGGCTGATATCTGAGGATAAGAACACAAAGAGCCACCAGGGAGTAAGCTAGTAGGGCCCCAACTGACATGAGGTCCAGAAGATCAGTGAGTTCAAAGAAGAATGCCATGATTGCTGCAATAATGCCAAAGATCACAGTGGCCACATTGGGGGTGTATGTGCCAGTTTGGATGCTGGCAAGTACAGGAAAGAGGAGGCCATCCTGTGCCATCATGTATATCAGATTACGTATGGGAAGCATAAAGCCAAAGAGGCTGACAGAAAGACTACAGAGGAATGCAAAAGTTACAGCATAGTAAGCAGGGGCCCAGCCAATATGGAGAAATGCCTCAGGCAAGGTGCTCCCAGGTCGGAGCTGGTAGTAAGGCACCATAAGTGTAAGTGATGCAGAGACACCAAAATACACCAAAATACAGATGAGCAATGAAATCACAATGGCCATGGGGATGGAACGCTCAGGATTCTGGGCTTCTTCAACTCTGGAAATAATAATGCTGAAACCTATAAATGCATAGAAACAGGTAGGTGATCCACGGAGAATCCCCTGGAAGCCAAATGGAACGAATCCTCCGGAGCCCAGAGGGCCCAAGCTAGAGGTGTCATTGAGTCTGGCCTTTTTGTAGTCCTCTTCTGTGAGCTCCCAGTTGTGCAGGTCCCCCTTCATGAAGCCAGAGATGATGACAAAACTGAGAACCAAAAGTTTCACTAATGTGACCACTTTGGAAAGTAGAAAAATCCACCTATTCCTCAGAGTCAGCAATTCCATGAGCAACAACACAAGGCCCACAACAATGAAGCCTAAAATTTCTCCAAGGACTTGGGGAACATTCGGTGAAATACTCTCATGCCGGGTCTGAGAAATGTGGTTTCCAAGCAAATTGTCAAAAGCTAAGGTCCAGGCCTGGGCCACAGTAACTGTATGAGCAGCAAAGAACACAATAAGGTTCCAGCCAGTGATGAAAGCCCAGAGTTCACCTACAGTGATATAGGTGTAGAGATATGCAGAGCCAGCGTAAGGAACCCGGACACCAAACTCTGCATAGCACAGACCAGCCAACACTGAAGATAGGCTGGCTACCAACATGCAGATCAGTATGGATGGTCCTGTTTGATCTCGAACCACTTCACCAGCCAGGACATACACACCTACCCCCACTGTGCAGCCCACACCCAGTGCCACTAAATCCAGAGTGCTCAGTCTTCTGGCAGGGGCCAACCCATTCACATCTTCTTCCAGTATACGTCTGTGTACCAGCTTTTGGCCAATTCTGCGAAGTACCTGACACGGCATTCTAGCTGGAATTGAAGAGGATTCTAGGATCAGAGAGCTGGAGCAAGTCCAGGAGTGGAGAGTCTGGGATCAGGTTCGATGAGGCTGAGTTAAGCTGAGTTGGGTTGGGGCTGCGAAGGCCCATTGCTCAGGCTTCAAAGCTACGGCTTCAAATTTTTCCTGTTATGTGCTATCCCTCCATAGTGCCTAAGTAAACAATACATATTTATTGAAAAATGGTGTTCAACCAACCAGCTAAAGCTCAGAAGTACCATGTCACTTACTGCAGCACAAATATCACTTTGATGACCAAAAGACATCATAGAAAAAGCAACCCTGCTTTCCCCCCAGAAAAAGGGCCAATGGCTCCCAACATTCTGCTTTATAACACATCACATGATACATTCCCACTTAGGTTCATCTAACTCATGTAGCCTTATGTACTAATTAAGCTCTGAGACACAACAGGGCATAAAGGTATCATACAGTAGTTCTCACATGGGATGTATGTGCAGTGCTTGAGCATGAGCTGACATAAAATTCACAGACTGGACGGCCTCATTGCAATTATAGACCCATTCTAAAAATATCATCTGAGGTTAAAATACAAATTTGGTTCCCCATTCATAAACCCTTAGCCCCTACATCAGCTAGCCAAGGTCAGATGGACTTTGGCTCCCCTCGTTTTGCATTATCCATTCAGCTGTCCTGGTGGCCAAGAATGTACAGACCACCCCTTCCCTTTACCCACGTAGGACCACAAGGGTGCTGTGAACAGAGAGGAGGAGGGAGAAAGGGGCAGGGCCTTCATAACCACCTGCAAGGAGGAGAGGGCCAGGCTGCCTGGGAAGGAAATACTGCAGAAATGGGGGCAGCAGCCACTCCAGAGTCCAGTACTGAGGAGGGAGAGGAGCCAGGAAGGTGGTTTTGTGAATTCTGACATTCAATATACCTCACCCAAAGCAATCAGGCAAAATTCACAGTTTTCATATCCATAGTCATGAGAATGTGATGGGTAGGGAGAAAAATAAGTCACCTAGCTCAGTAACCCACAACCTAGTGAGGGAGAGTCTCCTCCTTCTCCGGGCTCCAGGAGAGAAGGTGAGCTCGCTTCTGCAGACAGTCTCCTTACTGGCCACACTGTGCTCTATACACACCCTGTGCCATCTGTGATGTCAGCTGTCAGGGGCCTGGAGACCCTGCTCTGCTCTGTGAACTTGTGTCAAAATACTGAATCATAACTCCATGCTAATTTTTCAAAAAGAATTATTTTTAATTCATTCAAACCATTGTCTGAATATATATATATATATATATATATATATATATTTTTTTTTTTTTTAATGAACATACCTTCCATGTGGTTCCTCCTACCTTCTCCTACTCTGCTGCTATTTAAATGATCAGCTCCACAAGGAGATCAAGGCTTTGGATGGACAATTCACAGCAATGCCCCAAAAAGGACTCTGGAGAACAGAGAAAACTAAGTGATGCAGTCCCCACTCTCTTCCTTACTCAGAGTTCGATTTTGAGAGAATTTTAGGAAATGTTTGTAGAGGTTTCTAAAGGCAAAAAAATCAAGTCAAATTTGAAAAGTCTAATATAGAACACACTGAAGGTTGATTGAAGGAGATGGACAGGGATGGGCTAAAAGGGTAATGGGTATTAAGGATTGTACTTGATGACAAGTGGGTATTAAATGTAAATAATCAATCACTAAATTCGACTCCTGAAATCAATATTACCATATATTTTAACTGGGTAGAATTTAAATAAAAAATCTAAAAAAAAAAAAAACACAAGAAAATAATTGAAAACTCTTCTCTATACATTGTTAAAAGAAATCTTTGGGTTATGGGACAGATTTTCTGTCCACTAATCCATCTAGACTCCTTTTTGCCACTCACCAGCTCCAGTATTATGATTAACCAAGAAGTACATGAGATAGACAAGGAGGATTGGTTCTTATCTCATGGACCTTTTCTACATAACAAGTTTGATGAGATATCCTCCACCCACCCCCAGGCTTCAAACCCTTCTGTGGTTCCTACTGCTCTTCCTTCATCTCCTTCCTTCCTTCATCATCTGACCTGTGCTTGTCCCTCTCGTGTCATCCCATGGTGCTAAACACTTGGGGGGTCCTAGGCTTACTGAGTTAGACCAGACATCAAAAAATGCAATATTTATAATAATGGTAATAATAGCCTCTTTGCCTGTGGATGCCTCATTTTATTTCTGGAGGGGGTAGTGCTGGGTACTATGGAGGTAAGAGCAATGACCATTATGGAGGAAAGGCTGGCTATGAGACTTGGCCCTTCCACAGACCACATGGACTCCGGGAATTTCCTCACTCTCTCTAAGCCTCAGTCTCCTCATCCACAAGGGACCTCACCTGACCTTCCTCACTGGATCTGCATGAGAATTCAGGGAGAAGATGCAAACCATCACACACCACTGGCGGAGCATCACTGGGTCACCATCCTGAAGCACAATTCTAGTGGAATTAAGGATGCACATATACCCTCCCATCCCACAACCCCTCTCCCAGGTGCACACCTCTGGGAAACTCTCTCCTTAGTCCATAAGGAGCCCATTAAGCATGTTCATCACAGGACTATTTGTGGCAGGAAGTAGGACCTGTGCCAGTGTCTGTTCCTAGAGGAATATATAATAAGTAAAATGTGCCATGTGTGCACAATAAAATATTACACAGAAGTCAGAGATAATAAAGTAGATTTATAGACAGCAACTTGGGTAGATCTCAGAAACAGCATTAGGTAGCAAAAGTAAAAGCTGGATGATGTGTATAGTACAAAGCCATTTATGTCAGCATAAAAACAATCAACAACTGCTGGATATTTGTCAAGAAGACAAATATGCCTATTAAAATTGTCAAATGTCATATTATTCTTGTGCTCAAAACCTTCCACTGGTTTCTCTTTTTATTCAGAATAGAATCCAGAGTCTGCATTTATAATGACCTACAAAGTCCTACAGTATTTGTCACTGACCCAGCTACTTTCACCTTCTGTTTTTCTCTCTTCCCACTCATTTTTCTCTAGTCACTGGCCTCCTAACATACCAGGTAAGACCCTACTTCAGGGCCTTTGTTGCCGTCCACTATTACTGCACCACTTCTAGCCCAGATATTCACTGCATTTGGTGAAATAGCAAGTTTGTAACACTGCCTTCCTGAATCACCCCACATACAACTGTGGCTTGTTCCTAACCACAGACAGATGGCATCTCCCTACCCTTCATTTTTCCATAGTACTTGTCACTATTTAAGATAGTATATGTTTTACTCATTTATTTTTTCATAATTTGTCTCACTCCATAAAAGTGTAAGCTACATGAAAGCAGGACATTTTTAAAGTTATTTTGCTCCTGGCTGTATTCCCCACATCTATATCTGTGCCTAACACAAGCAGGACTATATTTGGTAAATAATTGACTATATCTAAATACACATGTAAAGCATGGGTTGGAAAGCATTTGTTATATAGACTACAGCAAGTGCTTCCAGTGAGGAGGGGAAATGAGAATAGAGGTAAGAATGAACAGGGAAGGGCAGCCCTGGTGGCTCAGTGGTTTAGCGCCGCCTTCAGCCCAGGGCGTGATCCTGGAGACCTAGGATTGAGTCCCACATCAGGCCCCCTGCATGGAGCCTGCTTCTCCCTCTGCCTGTGTCTCTGCCTCTCTTTCTCTCTCTCTCTCTGTCTGTCTCTCATGCATAAATCAATAAAATCTTAAAAAAAAAAGAATGAATGGGGAAAATAAAATGCATTGAAAGGGGCCTGAACATGTCATTACTGAGGGAGGGATTGACTCCACAGCAGGTTAGACATGGGAATGGCAAGAGATAATGTTGTGAGAGGACCTAGAGCCCAATAAATTACAGGCACTCAATAACTGTGGAAGGAGCCTCGGTGTCCATCGAAAGATGAATGGATAAAGAAGATGTGGTCTATGTATACAATGGAATATTCCTCAGCCATTAGAAACGACAAATACCCACCATTTGCTTCGATGTGGATGGAACTGGAGGGTATTATGCTGAGTGAAGTAAGTCAATCGGAGAAGGACAAACATTATATGTTCTCATTCATTTGGGGAATATAAATAATAGTGAAAGGGAATATAAGGGAAGGGAGAAGAAATGTGTGGGAAATATCAGAAAGGGAGACAGAACATAGAGACTCCTAACTCTGGGAAACGAACTAGGGGTGGTGGAAGGGGAGGAGGGCGGGGGGTGGGGGTGAATGGGTGACGGGCACTGAGGGGAGCACTTGAGGGGATGAGCACTGGGTGTTCTGTATGTTGGCAAAGTGAACACCAATAAAAAATAAATTTATTATAAAAAAATTACAGGCACTCAATAGATTTAAATTGAAGGGGAATCAGAATCCTGTAATCTTCAGGATATTCAGAATACAAAGAAGGAGGACCTGCTAGAAAGAGGGTGAGAACAGGGAAGATGAGACACCCCTCCTACTAGCTCCCTCTGAATCCATTTCCCTTTTCCCAATTCTTTCTCCTTCAGCTCTTTCAGCTGCCCTTGGAGACTTCTGTAGTTAGCACTAAGGATGCTTGTACCATGTTTCTCTCTTTGGGGGACTGCCCCCAGCCACCTACCCTCAACAAAGTCACAATAGTGGTTCTTCACATTTGTTGAATCATAGACACCTTTCAGGTTGGTCACCTCAAAAAAATGTCATTCATTCTTCTGAAGTCCATTCATGGATCCTGAGCAGGATTCCCAAAGAAGACCATCTGAATGGCAGGGGCAGAGAGGGCTAGTGTTTTTGATAATTTCTGTTTCCCCCAGCTATGTTGTTCAGGGTGGTCCTTGTGCTCTTCCCACTTTTACTGACGATGAGGGAAAGTGGGCCCCCAGACACAGTATGAAGATCCCAGAGAAGCAACCCAAAGAACAAAATATCTGGGAATTAAAGAATCACATTTTATGACTCCAATAGAAGCAGGAAAAACAAACAATGAACAAGCCACTCTACAGTAGAGAAAGCAAACCCATGATTGGGAATCCTGAGAGAGTCCACCAATCCAGCTTATAACCATACATCCTCAAGAGAAAGATCATCCTGAAACACCATGGTCATAAATTCCCTTTCTCTGAGCAATACTCTTGCATTATTCCAATGGTTTCTATTCAGTCCAGAAACTCTGATCCAGCTACCAGAGCTCCACCCTAACACTCCCCCTACCCTTAGGCCCATCACCTCCTTCCTCACTTCAGCTCTTCACATGATGACATACTTTTTCTGGGATGAGCCTTGGGCTTGGGTAAGTTGTTTACAGTTTCAGGGAGGCCTTCCTTACTCCTTCTGTCCAGTCTTGATCCTATACCTCCTCTCAATTCTATTCTACAGCCTTTCCACTACATTGAGGAACCTTTCTTAATCCATTCCTGACTGATCTCCATCTCCGACCTTCCTCCCCTTCCTTCCAGCTCTTATAGCCCGTCCTGATGGTCAGCTGAAACTAATTTTCCCATTTAATCTGGTGGTATCCTGGGTGTGTCCCTTAAGTTCCTTTACAGTCTAAGAGCATATGGAAGCATCAGGATCCCTGTATGCCCTCCTCTTTCTGACTTCTATATTTACACTTTCAACCCTCACTACTTGGGACAAGGGTCTGCTTGTAATTGTACCAAGCAGCCATAAGTGGCATTTAGAACAGAGGCAATTAAAATAGAGCTGTATTGACTGACCACTATATCCTGAGATTCCTAGAAGACTTTTTAGAATACTTATTTATTTATTTCTAAAAATAGTGAAAGGTCCAAATAGAGGTGCAATAAACAGGAGACTAGAACATACATCAGCATCTATTTCAAGAGTGTTCTGAGGATATTTCCTAATGAGAGGCCTGAGTCTGTGAATCTCAGTTTAAGTAGGAAATAGTTTCTCCCAAAGGATGTCCTTGGCCCAGGAGAGGTGCTTCAAGAAATGCAGAGAGGGGCAGGGTACATGAAGCCAGTTTGTATGGATTCCATAATGGCCCTGGTTCCCCCTTCCCTCCCTTCTCCTCCCTGTGTTTCTCTCAGTCTCTGAGCTCCTTCCTAACTCCAAACAAAAGTTCCATCCCAAGTTCCTAAAAAAGAACTCTTGTCAAATCCAACAATCCACCCATGAAATTGCAGGTAGTCTTGCTTTCCTAGATAGCTCTACTCAATCTCTTTTGTCCTGGAGGTCATGGTGTTCACTTTTCTGTCTCTGAGATGGGTAGTGCCCTCACTCTGGACCTTTCCTTTCAAAACATTTTTCCAAGGCAGTTAAGCTTTGGTTCCTGGTTGGGTGTTAACACTCCTGCCAATCAAGAAGTTGGCCTTGCGGCTCCTCCTGAGTAGCTTCAAAGATAGTTTAGATACCAGTTGCTTCACTAAAAGTCTGATAAATACTGGAGAGGAAGGCTAATGAGACTGTTTAATAATTATTTTTAAGTTCTCAACATTTCACAGAAGTGGACTTTAAATGTAACATCCCTAGAAATTTTATCAATCCCTTTGTATCCAAGCACAGCTCCATCCTGATCCCAAAATGTATAAATACTCTCCTCCTCCTTAAAATTTCCAGACAATGAAAGTGCACCTTTGTTTCCCTCACTTAATTTTTACATCATCAAGGCCTTCAGATGGAGCTTTGAGTCTTTAAAGTGTGGCCCCTGGACCAGCAGCATCAGCATCACCTGTGAACTTGTTAGAAGTACAAGTTCTGGGCTCCACCCAGACCTACTGAATTCTGAATGTTGGTGATGGAGTCCCAGTAATCTGTTTTCACAAGCCCTTCAGGTGAGGTGACCCCTGCTGAAGTTTGAGCATCACTGAGCAGAGTACTAATCCTGGCCTTTCTCCATCCCTCTTCACTGTAACTTTGATTAGTGAGTTGTATAAATAGAACTGAGCAGGGGATCCCTGGGTGGCGCAGTGGTTTTCCGTCTGCCTTTGGCCCAGAGCGCGATTCTGGAGACCCGGGATCAAGTCCCACATCGGGCTCCCTGCAGGGTGCCTGCTTCTCCCTCTGCCTGTGTCTCTGCCTTTCTCTCTCTATGTCTATCATGAATAAATAAATAAAATCTTTAAAAAAAAAAAAAAAAGAACTGAGCATACCCAGCTTAGCCTTTTCCAGTTTTTTTGTTTTTTTGTCCAGAGCCAACCTGCCCAAAAAACACATGCATTCCAACTTGATCATACAGGAGAAATTCTAATAAAAGTAGGCTCCTGTATTGGGAGGCAGAGGTTGCTCAGTACTACTTGTTATGAGGAGTAAGTCAGTTGTTATGAGGGGTAAGTCAGTCTGTCTGAGTGATGTAGGATTAGCAAGCCAATTTAAGCTGTGGATCTAAAGCTGATAGTTTGATTATCTGTCTCTATGTCCTTGATTATCAGTTTATTCCAAACATAGAAGGGAAAAATAGGATCTTATTTATTGTACCTCTAAAGCTCCAACAATGAGTTCTAGTGATAAGTGGGCAGGATGCAGGTTCAGATCACGTGCAGTAAAGGGACATACTTGAGAGAATAACAGGTCAGAAGAGCCAGAGGAAATCATAGGATTTTTTTTTTTAAGGACACACAACTTTACAAATGCTTGGTTCTAACTTCACATGTTATAGATAAAAAAGAAGATCATGGAAGGCACTGAGTGGCTTGTCCAAGCTCACATTGCTGGTTAACGGTGGAAACAAGATCAGGATCCATAACACATGGCTCTCAGATGTGCATTTTCTGAGCAGGTGGACCAAAGCAGACAACAGTAGAGAAACTTGAAAATCCAAGAATGCTGATGTCGCTAAGTAGAAGAACCAGCCTTAGGGATTTTCAGCATGGGCTGTAGGTTCAAAGCCAGAGTGCTTTGTGCTCAGAGGAAAGCTCTGGCTGCAAGACACCTGTGCATGCTCTGTTGCCCCTTCACATAGCCAAGGTTCAAACTACACAACCTGCTCAGTGTGCTCTGAACACTGCTTCGTTTTCCTGTGCTTTTCCTCCTGGTGTTCTCACTGCCTGCAGTTGCTTCCTGCCACCCATATGTGGAAAATCCTATCTGTCCCTGGAGAGAGCCAACTCAAATGCCAATCCTCTACAAAATCTTCTCTGATTTCACCAATCAACCCTCACCACTGTGCCAGCCATAATCATCCTCCACTCTGAATTCCCAAGACACTTTATTTGTATATTACTTATGAAAACACTGTCTACTTTGTGTTACAGCTATGCTTTACCCATTGTGTTAGAATATAAGCTTCTTAAAGGCAGGGGGGTTCATATTTCATCCTTTTTTTGCCTTTTTCTAATTTCTTTCATTTTTTATTGCAGTATAATTAATATACAATTATTCTCAGCTGTAAAATATAATGACTCAACGATTCCACACATTTCTCGGTGCTCATCATGATAAGTGCACTCTTTATTTCCTTTCTCTATTTCACTCATCCTCACACCCACCTCATCTTTCACAGTCACTCATTTATTCCCTATATTTGGGAGTCAGAGGTGGTTTTCATTGTCTCTTTTTTTTCTTGTTTGCTCATTTTAAAAAATTTCCTAAGTCTCATATATGAGTGAAAACATAGGATATTTGCCTTTCTTAGATTGACTTTTTAAAATTAGTATCATAACTTCTTGGTCCAATCTTTTCATTACAAATAGCAAAATGTCATTCTTATTTATGTCTCAGTAATATTCCAGTGTGTGTGTGGGAAGGGTTGTGTTTGTATGTGTATCACATCTTTTTTATCCATTCATCTATTTTTTCCATTAATCTATTGATGAACACTTGGGCTGCTTCCATTTCCTGGCTACTGTGAATAATGCTGCAATAAACATAGGAGTTGACACATCTTTTCTAACTCATGTGACTAAGGTTTTGCACAGAAAAGGAAACCAACAAAACAAAAAGGCAACCTACTGAATGATATAAAATACTTGCAAATGATACGTCTGATAAAGGGGTTAATATCTAAAATACATAAAGAACTTATACAACTCAATACCAAAAATCCCTAAATAATCCAATTTAAAAATGGGCACAGGACCTGAATAAATATTGTTCCTAAGAAGACATACAGCTGGCCAACAGACACATGAAAAGATGGTCAGCATTCCTAAACATCATGGAAATGCAAATTAAAACCATGATGAGATACCATTTTACATCAATCAGAATGATTGAAACTAAAAACAAGAAAGAATGAGTGTTGGTGAACACCTGAGGAAAAAGCAATGCTGATGCACGATTAGTGAAAACTTTTTTTACAATCAAGATAATATTTTTTAAGATAATATTTTTAATAAGAATATCATGAAAGACTCTTCCTTGATGTCCTAATTTGAACAATGTCACAATGATAAATTTTCCTTTTTTTTTGTATATTTTTTATTGGAGTTCGATTTGCCAACATATAGTATAACACCCAGTGCTCATCCTGTCAAGTGCCCCCCCTCAGTGCCCATCACCCAGTCACCCCATCCCCCGGCCCATCTCCCCTTCCACTACCCCTTGTTCGTTTCCCAGAGTTAGGAGTCCCTCATGTTCTGTCACCCTCTCTGATATTTCCCACTCATTTGCTCTTCTTTCCCCTATAATCCCTTTCACTATGTTTTATAGTCCCTGTATGAATGAAACCATATAATGTTTGTCCTTCTCCAATTGACTTACTTCACTCAGCATAATGCCCCCCAGTTCTATCCACATTGAAGCAATTGGTGGGTATTCATCATTTCAGTGTCCATCGAAAGATGAATAGATAAAGAAGATGTATATAGATACATCTATATATATAAGATATATATATATATGTGTGTATATATATACACAATATACACAATGGAAATGTAAATTTGTGTACCAACTATGGAAAGGAGTATGCTTGTTCCTTAACAAATTCAAAATAGAATAACTATATGACCCAGTATTTCCCCTCTTGTGTATTTACCCAAGGAAAACAAAAACACTTTGTCTAGTTTCTTTTAATAATAATTGTTTTAAAGGCAGCAAGAAGCTACAGACACAATTGAAAAGCAGACTAGTAAAAAAAGAAAAGCAACCAAAAAAAAAAAAAATCCTTCACTCCACAACACAAGCAGAGCTCTATTAGTATTTTCCTACCAATTATCCATCGGAAGCCCCACATTCCATCAGCTCAAGAGTTCTCCCCATTGTTGTGCAGGGGAATCAGATTGCATTCAGGTATGATAATGTCCAACCAAATATGTACTGGTACTGCTGAGTTCAGGTCTACAATTTTGGCCCTAACTTAAGTATGGTTAGAGACCAGGCTATACTGGATCCCGTAGGCAAAGTAGAGAGCAAACCCAATCAGCATCCATACACCAAGTAGGGCCCAGGTGACAGCTGTCATCTGCATCATAAGACAAACATTCACAAAGATGCTCAGGAGTGGGAGGAGAGGCAGACCAGGTACCTTAAAGTGAAGGGGAGAGGAGCTCTGTGGCTGTCTCCAGATGACCCCAGTGATCCCAGTGATGAGCACCAGGAGCAGCACAACCACTGTGATCCACACTGGGTCTCCAGAAAGCAGACCTGGCCACTGGGTCTGCACCAGGACCAGGCAGAGCAGAGTCAGCAGTAGAGCAAGCAGTGAGGAGCAAACAGAGACAACCTGGCCAGAGAGTGGAGTGGGGGTGGGGCTGCCTGGAAAAAATATTCGGTGTAGAGTGGGCTTCTCTGTTGCAGATCCATTCTCCTCCTGCACCAGTGCTTCATTTCCTCCACTCTCCATCTCAGGCTGATATCTGAGGATGAGAACATAAAAAGCCACCAGGGAGTAATCTAGCAGGGCCCCAAGTGACATGAGGTCCACAAGTTCAGTGAGTCCAAAGAAGAATGTCATGATTGCTACAGTAATGCCAAAGATCATGGTACCCATGATGGGGGCACATGTGCCAGTTTTGATTCTGGCAAGGACAGGAAAGAGGAGGCCATCCTGTGCCATCACATATATAGCCTGACTTATGGGGAACATATAGCCCAAGAAGCTCGCAGAAAGACTACAGAGGAATCCAAAAGCTACAGCATAGTAAGCAGGGGCCCATCCTATATGAACAAATACCTCAGGCAAGGTGCTTCCAGGTCGGAGCTGGTAGTAAGGCACCATAAGAGTCAGTGCCACAGAGACACCAAAATACACCAAAAAACAGATTAGCAATGAAATCACAATACCCATGGAGATGGAACGCTTGGGATTCTGGGTTCTTTTTGCTGTGTCAACAATATATCCAAAACCTATAAATACATAGAAGCAGGTAGCTGATCCACGGAGAATCCCCTGGAAGCCAAAAGGCATGAATCCTCCGGAGCCCAGAGAACCCAGGCTAGATGTCTCATTGAGTCCAGCCTTTATGTAGTCCTCTTCTGTGAGCTTCCAGTTGTGCAGGTCCCCCTTCATGAAGCCAGAGATGATGAAAAAACTGACAACCAAAAGGTTCACCACTGTGACCACTTTAGAAACCAAAAAAAGCTGCCTAATGTTCAGAGTCAGCAATTCTATTAGCAACAACACCAGGCCCATGGCAAAGAAGCCTAGAATTTTTGCAAAAACACGGTAAACATGCAATGAAATGCTCTCAGTCAGGGCCTGAGAGATTTGTTTCCCAAACAGATTGTCCAAAGCTAAGGTCCAGGCCTGGATCACGAGGGCTGTATAGGCAACAAAGGAGAGGATGAGGTTCCAACCAGTGACAAAAGCCCCAAGTTCACCTACAGTGACATAAGTGTGGAGATATGAAAAGCCAGAGTGTGGAACCTGGGCACTAAACTCTGCATAGCACAGTCCAGCCAACACTGAAGCTAGGCCGGCCACCAAAAAGCAGATCACAGTAGATGGTCCTGCTATATCTCTAGCTACCTCACCAGCCAGGAAATATACACTTATATCCAGTATGTAGTCCAAACCCAGGACCATTAATTCCACAGTGTTCGGGCTTCTGGAGTGCTTATTTGTAGCCTCCGGCTTCTCCAGTTTACGTTTCTGTACCAGCTTTTGACCCAATCTGCGAAGTGTCTCACACAGCATCCTAGCTGGAACTGAAGAGGATTGTAGGATCAGAGTTGTAGCAAGTGCAGGGTTCGGAGAGACTCAGATTGGGTTCAGTGAGGCTGAGTTAAGCTCAGTTGGGTTGAGGATGGTGAGTTCTGTTGTTCAGGCTTCAAAGCTGCTGCTTCATATTTTTCTTGTGCTGCCTCTCCATGATGCCTAAGACATGGTAGCAAATCAATATTTACTGAGCCCATTATTCGGCTCACCAACCAAACTCAGAAGTGCCATGTCACCTGTTGCAACCCAAATAGCATATAAGCGGACACCAAAGACTTCATTGAAATATCAACACTGCTTTTCCCCCAGAAAAAAGGTCCAAATACTTTCCAACATTTGCCATTTTTACACACCACACATGTATCATCCCGTTGCGTTCATCTAATTCCTGTAGCTTCATGTACTAATTAAACTTTAAGACTTAACATGAAATGAATGTATAGTGCAGGAGTTCACATATAGGAATATGCATGGTGCTTGAGTGTGAGTTATGACACATTAATTAATCAGCTAGATGCCTCTTTGCAATTATGAATTCATTTAAAAATATCATCTAGCTTTAACATACAAATATTGATCCTTCAATCTTAAAACTCTTAGCCTTGGGATGCCTGGGTGGCTCAGAGTTTGAGTGTCTGCCTTTGACTCAGGGCGTGATCCTGGGGTCCAGGATTGAGTCCCACTTTGGGCTTCTGCAGAGAGCCTGCTTCTCTCTCTGCCTGTGTCTCTGCCTCACTCTGTCTCTCATGAACAAATAAATAAAATCTTAAAAAAACAAACCGAAAAACCCTTAGCCTCTATATCAGCTATCCAAGGTCAAATGGCACTTCCCCCCCTTTCTCCTCATTCAGCCTCATGCATTCAGCTCTACTGATGGCCAAGAGTGTACAGTCCACCCCTTCCCTTTATCCACCTAGGCTCTGCTGTGAACAGAAAGGAGAAGGGATAAAGGGGCAGGGCCTTCATAACCACCTGCAAGAAGGAGAGGACCAGGCTGCCTGGGAGGTAAATACTGCAGAAATGGGAGCATCAGCCACCCCAGGATCCAGGACTGAGAAGGGAAAAAAGCCAGGAAGACAGTTTTGTGAATTCTGGCATTCAATACATCTCACCCTAAGCAACCAGGCAAAGTTTGTTATAGTTTTTATGTACACAGTTATAAGAGTGTGATGTGTAGAGAGAAAATAAATGAGTCACCTCATTCAGTAGCTCACAACCTAAACAATTCTTCCTTCTGTCTCCTCTCTCTCTGGGTTCCAGGAGAAAAGGTGAGCTCACTTCCGCAAACAGTCTCCTCACTGGCCACACTGTGCTCTCTACACACCCTGTGCCATCTGTGATGTCAGCTGCCAGGGGCCTGGAGACCCTGCATGTTTTTCTTCCTACTCCCTCCCCCACCTGCTGCTATTCAAATTGTCCCCTCCATTTGAGAAAGGCTTTGGATGAATAATTCACTGCAAAGCCCCAGAAATGGAGAACAGAGAACCCCAACTCTCCTCTGTGCTTAGGCTTTGGTTTTGAGAGAATCACAAGAATGTTGTCTGAGGTTTTAAAAGACTGAAAGATCAAGTTGAAATTGAGAGATCTTCTCCATAGATAATTAAAAGGTTTTAAAAGACTGAAAGATCAAGTTGAAATTGAGAGATCTTCTCCATAGATAATTAAAAGGGACTCTTTTTATTTTTTTAATAATAACTTTATTTTTTATTGGTGTTCAATTGCCAACATACAGAATAACACCCAGCGCTCATCCCATCAAGTGCTCCCCTCAGTGCCCGTCACCCATTCACCCCCACCCCCCGCCCTCCTCCCCTTCCACCACTCCTAGTTCGTTTCCCAGAGTTAGGAGTCTTTATGTTCTGTCTCCCTTTCTGATATTTCCCACACATTTCTTCTCCCTTCCCTTATATTCCCTTTCACTATTATTTATATTCCCCAAATGAATGAGAACATATAATGTTTGTCCTTCTCTGATTGACTTATTTTTTTAAAAAAATAAATTTATTTTTTATTGGTGTTCAATTTGTCAACATGCAGAATAACACCCAGGGCTCATCCCAAGTGCCCACCTCAGTGCCCGCCACCCAGTCACCCCCACCCCCCGCCCACCTCCCCTTCCACCACCCCTAGTTCGTTTCCCAGAGTTAGGAGTCTTTCATGTTCTGTCTCCTTAAAAGGAACTCTTGGTTTATGGGTCAGCCCCATAAGATGTCTACAAATCCATCTAGACTCCTTATTTGCCACTCACCAGTTCCAATGTTATGATTTACCAACAAACACCCAAGATATATAAGAAGGCACATTTCTTAGCTCATGGAAACCTTCTACACTATATATGTGACTGAGGTGCTCCCCCCCCCCCAGGCTTCAGACCCTTCTGTGGTTCCCACTGCCCTTCCCTCATAGTCCTTCCTTCCTTCATCATCTGAACTGTGCTCATTCCTCCAGCCTCATCCCCTGCCCAGTTCCTGCTCCAGCTGCTAAATTCTATACTCATTCTGTTCCCTTGCCTCTAATGCCTTCCTAGCCCCTTCACTTAGCTAATCTCCACTTCTCTTTCAGTTACCAGCTCAAGAGTGCTTCTTCAGGAAGCCTCCTCAGACCATTATGCTGCCCTTCCTATGTGCTCTCAGAGCACCTGGGCTTCCCCCATGTGCCATTTATCCTAATGTATCCAAATCCTAGTCATCTTGCCTGTCTCCTCCTTCAGACTGTAAGTTAAGTGCTCAGTAAGTAGTTGTTAACCAAATGACCACACTGTGAAGAGTAACCTGAGAGAGCACATAATCCTATCTACCTGACTTTGAGATACATACTTTTAGCCAGACAAGCTTTATATACCTGGATCAAGTAAAGATATAAATGCTATCACCTTCCTTGTAGAGGGCAAGCAAAAGAAAAGTGTGGAGGGAAAACCAATTGCAATAAAACCTTGACTGCCCATTATTCACACATTATCCATAACTGTGTGTCAGTTATGAGCCACATAGGATGATAAAGAATTGTTTGCCTCTGAAGAAGCTTGTTTAAAAATATGAGGCTTCCTGGGGTTATAGGCAACCAACCATTCAGTTAGAGAATTCCTACTATTTTGAAGGCATCATGCTCAAGTGCCATAATCCAGGTAGGATGTCTTAAGAAGAGGTTCTCACTTCAGGGACAAAAGGAGGCCTAGTGAAGACACCTGGGGACATACTCAAACTTCAGATCCTCTTCCTCTGGAGATTCTTGTCCACTAGCCCTGGACTTCCCATGACTGCTCTAAACCATCTCACCTGAGTAGAAACTGTCCTGAAGTTCAAAGAGAAGAAATTGCAAAATTCACAGAAGGGCAGCACAATTTATTAGTAAAGAGTATGGTTCTGCAGGTAGATGGTTCATGTTCAAATAACAATTAAACTTCACAGATGTTGACTCTGTACAAATTAGTTCACTTCTTGGGGCTTTAGTTTCCACAATAGTCAAATGGGAATAAAAGTAAATTCCTCCTAGTGTAGTTGTAAGGACTAAGTGAAATGATGCCTGCCTGGAAATTACTTAACTCAGTGCTTAGCAAACAATATGGACTTAATATCCAAATCCCCAAATTGAAAATCAATTAGTCTTTATAAGTGTTTAGTTACAAAATTATTCACTAAAACTACAGCCTGTGTGCCCTCATTTTCTGTATAATTTGTCTTGAAACTCTAAGGATTCTAAGTCTCTAATTAGACATCCTCATCCATGCTGGTGCTAAGCATGTAGGGGGTCCTAGGCTCAGTGAGTTAGGCCAAAAACTGAAAAATATAAGAGTCAAATTCAATGATAATGATGATGATGATGATGATGATGATGATAAATTGGCCTATGGATGCCTCATCTTATTTCTGGGAAAAGCAGTGCCGGGTACTACAGTGTTAAGAACAGTGAATACTATGTCAGAAATGCTGCATGTGAACCCTGGCTCTTCTGTGTGACCACATGAACTTGGGGAATTTCCTCACTCTCTCTAAGCCTCAGTCTCCTTAGCCACAAGGGCCCTCACCTGACCTCCCTCACTGGGTAAGCATGAGAATTCAGTGAGAAGATACAAACCATCATGTACTGCTGGAGGGAGTATCACTGGGTCACCATCCTGAAGCACAATCCCATTGGAATTGAGAATGCACATACCTTCCCACCCCATAGGGTGCCAGGTGTACACCCCTAGGAAACAATTTTCTGAGTCCATAAGGAGCCCATGTGAACACGTTCATCAGAGGACTGTTTGTGGCAGGAAGTGGGGACTGTGCCAATGTCTGTGCCTAGAGAAATACATAAGTAAAATGTGCTGTATGCACAATAAAATATGACACAGCAGTCAGAAATAATACAATAGATTTACAGATACCAATTTGGGTATATCTCAGAATCAACATTAGGGAGCAAAAGTAAAAGCAGGTGAGGTATACACAAAATGCCATTCATATACAATTTAAAAATATCCAAAAAATGCTATATATTTGTCAACGATCCACATGCATCTGTTTAAAAGGTCACACCATTCCTCTCATGGAAACCTTCCTCTAGTTTCCTTTTTTAGTCAGAGTAGAAGCCAAAGTTTTCATTTGCAATAGCTTACAGAGTTCTACAGTATTAGTCACTGACTCAGCTACCTCTCAACTTTTTCTTTCTCTCTTCCCACTCATCTCTCTCTAGCCACTGGCCTTCTAAGCTTTCAGACCTTCTAATATACCAGTCCAGATCCTACCTCAGGGCCTTGGTACTGGCTGTCCCCTATAACAGCACCACTTCTAGCCCAGATATCCACATGGCAGCTTCCTTCACTACCTTTGGTGAAATAGCACGTTTGTAGCACAGCCTTCCTAAATTACCCCACATACAACTGCAGTCCCCTCCTAAGCATCCACAACAGACAGACCTCTTTTCTGTAGCAATGATCACTACATGTTTTACTTATTTGTTCACTATGTCTCACTCCAATAGAATGTAAGCCCCATGAAAGCCAGATTTTTAAAACTGTTTTTCTCCTGGTTGTATTCTCTGCACTTACATCTGTACCTGACGGAGTCAGCACTGTATTTGTTGATTAATTTATCTAAATGCATATGTAGAGCATGGACTGGAAGAGCATTTGTTAAATACACTAAAGCAAGCACCTCCAGTGAGGAGGGGAAATGAGAATAAAAATAAGGATGAGGGACGCCTGGGTGGCTCAGTGGTTGAGTGTCTGCCTTCGGCTCAGGGTGTGATCCTGGGGTTCCAGGATTGAGTCTCACATCGGGCTCCCTGTGGGGAGCCTGCTTCTCTCTCAGTCTGTCTCTGCCTTCTTTCTGTCTCTCATGAATAAATAAAGAAAATCTTTTTAAAAAATAAGGATGAAAGGGGAAAATAAAATGCATTGAAATGGGCCTGACAGGAAGTGATGATGCTAACACACCATGACTGGGAGAGAGACTGACCTCACTCTGTGCATGGCAGGTTCCACACAGGAATTGCAGGAGATAATGTTGTGAGAGGACCTGGTAAAGGGCCTGATAAATGGCAGACATTCAGTAGATTTAAATAGAAGGGGAACCGGAATCCTGTGACTACCAGAACATGGAGAATACAAAGAAAGAATATGTGCTAGAAAGAGGGTGAAGAACAGGGAAGACGGGGCATTCCCCTACTAGTTCCCTCTGAACCCATTTCCCTTTTCCCAATTCCTCTTTCTCCTTCAGCTCCTTCAACTGTCCTTGGAGTCTCCTAATGTTGGCACTAAGGATGCTTGTACCATGTTTCTCTCTTTGGGAAACTGTCCACAGCCACCTACCTCCCAACAAAGACACACCAGTGGTTCTTCACATTTATTGAATCACAGGCCCCTCTGAGGTGACCAACCAAAGAAAATGTCATTCACTCTTCTGAACTCTATCCATGGACCCCAAGCAGGAATCTCAGAGGAGGACCATATGAATGGCAGGGTCAGAGATGGGTAATGCTTGATAATTTCTATTTCCTCTGTTGCGTTCAGGGTGGTCCTTGAGCTTTTCCCACTTTTACTGAAGATGTGGGACAATGAGCCCACAAAGTGTGAAGATACCAGAGAAGCCACTTAAAGAACAAAATATCTTGGGATTAAATAATCATATTTTATGACTCCAACAGAAGCAAGCAGAACAAACAATGAACAAGCAAACTTAAAGAAGAGAGACCTAATACCTAATTGGGAATCCTGACAGAGGCTATCCCAAAATCAACTTGTAACCATACAGAGAAACATCATCCTCAAACACCACGTTCAGAAATGCCCTCTCTCTGTGCAGTAATATGTGATTCTTCCAATGGTTTCCCTTCAGTCCAGATCTCTGACCCAGCTATCAGAGCCCTGCCCCCAAAACTCCCCCTGCCTTCAGGCCCATCACCTCCTTCCTAACTCAGCTTCTCACATCCTGATTCACCCTTCCTGGGATGAGTCTGTGGCCTGGATAAGTTACCTGCCCTGCCAGGGACGCCCTCCTTACTCCTTTCTGTCCAGTCTTGACCCTCTAGCTTTTTCTCAATCCTATTCTACAACCTTTTCACATGATCTAGGAAGACTTTCCTAAGCCTTTCTGACTGATCCCTATCTCTAACCTTCTTCCCCTACCTTTCTGGACTTATAAGCCTTCCTGGTGTTGAGCTGAAATAATTTTCCCTTTCTGTCTGCTGGTGTCCTGTGTTTATCATTTAAATTCTTTCATAATCTAAAAGCTTCCAGAGAGCAGGACCAGACTTCATGTACCTCCTCCTTCTGATTTCCATACTTCCACACTAACCCTCACTACTCAGGACAGAGATAGGCTCATAATTGTACCAAGCAACCATAAGTGGCATTTAGGACAGAGAAATGAATATATAGATGTATTGAATGACTTCTATATCTTGAGATTCCTAGTTTTTTTTTCCTTTGGAAGAAAGAAAGGGCCAATCCCAGATAAAAACAGGAGATTAGAACATGCCCCATTATTTATTTTAAGACTTTCCTTAAAACATTTCCCAATGTGGACCCTAGGTCTATGAATATCAGGTTAATTAGGAAACAGTCTCTTCCAAAGGAGATGCTACTTAGGCGAGGTGCTAAAAGAAATACAGAGGGGGCCTGGGGACATGTAGCCAGCTTGTATGAATTCCCTGATGCTTGTGGCACCACTTTTCTCCCTCTCTTGCCTCTGTTTCTCTGAGATCCTTCCAAATTCTAAAGCAAAGTTCCAAACCAAGTCTACCAGAAGATCTTCTGTCAAATCCACTAAATTGCAGATAGTCTTGCTTTCCCAGCCAGCTCAACCTACTCTCCTTGGCACTGGTGGTCATTGTGTTCATTCCTCTATCTTGAGAAGGGTACCCTCATTTTGGACCTTTCCTTTTCAAAATATTTTTCCAAGGCAATAAATTCCATTGGTTCCTGTAGTTGGGTGTTAACACTCCTGCCAATCAGGAAGTCAGCCTTGTTGCTCCTCCTGAATTGTTTCAAAGATAGTTTGGATGCCAGTTACTTTGCTAGAAGTTTGCTATAGATATGAAAGAAAGGCTAATGAAGCTGTTAAAAGTTATTTTAAGTTCTCAAGGTGGACCTTAAATGCAACATCTCTAGAGATTACAGCAATCCCTTTGTGTTCACACACAGCTCTTTCACAATTTCAAATTATATAAATTCTTTTGGGGATCCCTGGGTGGCGCAGCAGTTTGACGCCTGCCTTTGGCCCAGGGCGCGATCCTGGAGACCCGGGATCGAATCCCACATCAGGCTCCCGGTGCATGGAGCCTGCTTCTCCCTCTGCCTGTGTCTCTGCCTCTCTCTCTCTCTCTCTCTCTCTCTGTGACTATCATAAATAAATAAAAAAATAAAAAAAATTTATATATAAATTCTTTTGTCCTTCTTAAAATTTCCAGACAATGAAAACTCTAGACCAAATCAAACCAGTGGCTCCCAAGCATACAAGTATAAAGCTTTTAGTTAAGCTTTGCTTCCTCAGAACTTCTGAAGTCCTAATTCAATCAGCCCTGCAACTCTGGTTGGGGGCGGTCAGGAGTACAACAGTAGGGGTTTTGTGTTCAGGACAACAGCTTAAAATAATAGTAAGTGTGGTGCATGTGTACACCAACACTTCCAAAGTGGAAACAGGTCAGAATACATATGAAAAGGTAAATGGAGCAAAGGCCACCTGAATACTGGGTCGAATCTCATATCCAAGGGTAGAAGAAATTAGTTAACAAAACCAAATGAAGAATGGAATCTTTCCAATTTCTCTTTCTCTTTGTTCCTTCTCTAGAAGCTGTTTTCAATCATGGTCATTCATTTATTCATTCAAGAAATATACTGCTCCCCAAAATATATTTTTTAATTTTATTTATTTATTCATGAGAGAGAGAGAGAGAGAGAGAGAGAGAGAGAGAGGCAGAGACACAGGCAGAGGGAGAAGCAGGCTCCATGCAGGGAGCCCGACAAGGAACTCGATCCCAGGACTCCAGGATCACGCCCTGGGCCAAAGGCAGGCGCTAAACCGCTGAGCCACCCAGGGATCCCCCCCAAAATATTTTTAATTCAATTAATTAACATGTAGTGTATCATTAGTTTCAGATGTAGAATTCAGTTATTCATCAGTTGCTTATAACACCCACTGCTTATTATATCCCATGTCCTTCTTAATGCCCTTCACCCAATTACCCCATCCTCTCACCCACCTCCCCTCCAGCATCCTTCATTTGGTTTCCAAATATTAAGCATTATGGGTAAAGCAAAGTAAAACAAATATCCATCCCTCCACTCAAGTTGCTTACATTCCTACAGTAGGAAGCAAAAACTAACAAATATTTAATAAAAATCTACATTATGTTGGATTTGGAATCAATGCTTCAGAGAAAAGGAAAGCAAAAAAGGTGAGGATGTGCTGAGTGGTGCTGTGATTTTAAAATGGGTGGTTCAAGGGATGTCTGGGTGGCTGTGGTTGAGCATCTGCCTTCCACTCAGGCCATGATCCTGGGGTCTGGGGATCAAGTCCCATATCAGGTTCCTTACAAGGAGCCTGCTTCTACCTATGTCTCTGCCTTCCTCTCTGTGTCTCTCATGAATAAACTAAATCTTTAAAATAATAAAATAAGATAAAATAAAATAAAAGTAAAATAAAATGGGTGGTCCAAGAAGGCCTCACCTTCACATTGTTATGCAGCCATCACCAGCATCCATCTCCAGAACTCATTCATCTTCCTCAACTGAAATTATACCCATTAAATAGTAGCTCCTCATTTTTCCCCCCTTGCAGCCCCTGGCAACCCCATTCTACTTCCTGTCCCTATGAATTTGACTACTTAAGGTACCTCATGTAAGTGGAATCATATAATAGTTTCCTTTTGTGACCAGCTTATTTCACTTAGTATAATGTCTTCAAGGTTCATCAAGTTGTAGGATGTGTTATAATGTCCTTCCTCTTCAAGGCCGAATAATAGTCCATTGTGTATATATCCCATATCTTGTTGATCCATCTATATATTGATGACCATGCTGGTTGTTTCACCTATTAGCTGTTGTGACTAATGCTGTTATGAATATGGATATACAAATGTCTTTTGTAGATCCTGCTTTTAATGCCTTGGAATATAAACCCAGAAGTGGGATTGCTGGATCATATGGTAGCTATATCTAATTTTTTAAGATACCACCATATAGTTTTCCACAGCGACTGCCTCATTTTACACTCCCACCATCAATGCGCAATTGTCCCAATTTCTCCACATCCTCACCAACATTCATTATCCTCTGTTTTTCAATTGCAGCCATCCTACAAATACTGTGAAACAGTATTTGGCTATTTTTGAGGAATAGCTTGGAGGCCTGTGGGGCCAGGACACAGTGAGTGAGGGGGAAATTCAAAGGAAGAGGTCAGAGAGAAAGCAGGAAGCCAGATCCTTCATGTAGGGTCTAAGAGTCACTGTGAGGACTTTGGCTGTTACTCTGGATGTGTTAAAAACCTTAGAAATACTGAGAGTTTCACATGTTGCCTACTAAATTTCATGTTCTGTGAACAACATATTGGGTTCTCACACTAAATAGAGACCTCCTCCAGAGTTTGAAAATAAGGCATGGAGACAAGTTCTGCAGAGCTCTCAGTAGATGCCTGGTGTGTCTGACAACACACTAAGGGCGAACAAGCTTCATTCTTGCATTTACCTCCCTCTCTAGATGCCAAAGAAGAGATGCCATACAGCCTCCATGGGGGAGTGACATGACAGACTACTTTCACTGCAGCTGTTTAGATTTATTTCTAGATTACCTCTAGGCAGGGATAGATCACTTAAAATTCAAAATAAAGTCACTTTAGTATTGTTCACTATCTTGGTTATTCCCACCATTACTCTGGATAATCAAGAGCTGCCATGGAGATAAAGGGCATATTTCTGGAACTTAGTGAAATTAAGGACCCAAAGACAGGTTAGGGTAGAATATTAGGAACCATGAAAATCTAGCAATTGTAAGTCTTTTTATGAAGTGCAACCAAGACTTGGACTTGAAGGCATGGTAGCCCCAACTGTCTTCTCATTAGAAAGAGAGAACACAGCCACCTCCTCCAACTCATCTACCTACCCTATCACCCCCAGTACTACACCTCTCAAGTCCCATCCCAGTCTGGCAGAGGTGGAATTTCAAGTCACTAAAATGCATTTAGATGCAGACAAACATAGACCAGATCAACTGTATGTAGACCAAATCCATCCATCCAAATGCAGGCAAAAATCTATGTAGACATAGAAGAAAACATTTTGCTCCCTCCCCACAACACATATGGAACCCATGCTACATGCAAACACTACACTAGTATCATTACACTATTATTTGGGTAAACAATCAGACTTTCCCTAGAGGCTGTATAGATTCTATATTATCTAGTATCATACTCAGGTGGTTGTGAACAAGGAGGCTATTCTTAGTCCCTCTGGGATAACTGCAGAGAAGATAAAATAAATGAAATGTTCCTCATTCATGATTTGACAGATTGACATGTTTAGTTTCAATCAGAATTCACTTCTGGAAATTTTTAACATTTCTATCACACCAAAACAAGATAGCCTGGCAAAATAGAAAAGCCTAAGCTCCTGCTTCTGCTTTTAGATTTGTTATTTCTACTCCACACTCTGCTTTGTAATTTCTGTGATGATAAAAGAAAAAAAAGAACGAGAATAAACCAAAAGAATATAATCCAAAAACCATAGTTATCAATTTTTGATATATGTGGTGACAGAAATTGGCCTGTCCACATGATTCCACATAAACTAAGGTTAAAAGTGAATTTGCCTTTTGGAAGCACATATCAATTGATAATGGAGAGAAGTTGCCCAAAGTCCGCTACAGGGCAAGAGAAAGATAACCTAGAGATGAACATTTGCCACATATATTCAATAAAAAAAGGTGTCGTATGTGGATAAGTGTTGTCTGGGCTTCTGGTGTTGGAGTACTGCCCACAGTGTACACGGTGGTGGGAAGGGAGGAGAACAGTTTAAGATTATAAAGGCCTTTATTATTATTTTTTAAAAGATTTTGTCTATTTATTTGTGAGAGAGTGAGAGACACACACAGAGAGAGGCAGAGACACAGGCAGAGGGAGAAGCAGGCGCCATGCAGGGAGCCCGATGTGGAACTCAATCCCAGGACTAGGATCACACACTGAGCCTAAGGCAGGAGCTCAACCACTGAGCCACTTAGGCATCCCTCTAAAAGCCTTTAAAATTAGAGTTGTAAACAAGTTTTCTGATAACAGCAAACTCCCTCTTGAAGACCTAGTATTTTAAAGACCACTAGGCAGCCACACCCCAGGGGAATTTGGTAATCTTTCCTCCTACAGCTTGACTTGGCCCATAATCCATCCCCACCACAACTTTTTTCAATTAGATAAGAAAGGTAAGGAGATAACTTCAGCAGCTGTAAAAATAGATATCTGTCTCCTTGAGCCTAGAGGGAGAAGCCCCTTAAATCCTGCCTGGTGATAGGGGCCTACCTTATTACACTTGACCGCTGTTCAGCAAAGTCCACACCAATGTCCTCCCTAAGAAAATATGATACAGAGAATTTCAGACTCTTCAGTGAGAAAGTGGGGCAAAACATGAAGGAGGCAGCAGAGCCAGGTGGGAGACTCTTCATTCATTCAAAGAACACGTGTAAGCACATTGTGTGCTGGGCCCTGCGAGGCAGACACGAAGAAAGCAAGCTGTGCACCAGGTCAGAAAGGAAAAGCTGGGAAGGAGGGCAGGGCAAACAGGTGGGAGGATGGTGGGGAAGCGCCAAGGAATAATCTTCCCTAACTCAGATTTTGCTCATCAGAGCGGAGACCCTTTTTGGTCTGGAGAAGAACAGAGTGTAAGCCTCCCAATCCTTCAGACTCTAGCAAACCCACCTCCCTTCCTAAACTCACAAGGCGTCTGGTCTACACCCCCTGATCCAAAGTATAGCTCTGGTGCCATGAGATATCCTCTGTTCATTCCGCCACAAGACATTGGCTTAATTAATGAATTTCATTAATTAAGCCAGTGACACTCCAAGCCCAGCCTTCTTCCTCTCTGGCTCTGTCTCAGTTTTTTTCCAACTCTATAAACAGAAGAAATTACTTACCGATGGGCTTTATTTTTGCCTCAGAGGAGAGAGACCTGAGAATAAAGTGCCAGCCAAACCCAGGGACAGGGAAAGACTCGGTCAGGACTTGAGAGGAGCTTAGCAGAAGGCAGCAGCAGGAGGTGGAGCCTCTGGGAGGCGTGGCTTCAAGGGAGGCCAAGGCTTTGGGAATAGTGGGAAAGTGTGAAGGAGGTGGCTTAGCCAAAATCATGAAGGAAGCCTAGAGGTGGGCAATGGAAGACTAGCGGGGCCTTGTGTAGGTGAGGTGGTTGACTGAGAGCTTAAATGGGACTTTGTTGGAGACTTTGTTGGCAGCAAGATGTGAATTTATAAGTTAACAAGATCTCCAGGGTCCTGGGTTTGGAAGAGGTCCTGGTTGGCTAGAGGAGATTGTGGGGAGCCAGGTGGAGCCCAGCCTGTGATTATTTGGAGGTCAGTCCCAGATCTCCTGAAGAGCCTGGTCAAGAGTTTCTTTCTTCCTTCCTTTTTCCCTCCCTCCCTTCCTTCCTTCCTTCCTTCCTTCCTTCCTTCCTTCCTTCCTTCCTTCCTTATCTCTTTCTTTCTTTCTTTCTTTCTTTCTTTCTTTCTTTCTTTCTTTCTTTCTTTCTTTCTTTCTTTCTTTCTTTTTCTTTCTTTCTTTCTTTCTTTCTTTCTTTCTTTCTTTCTTTCTTTCTTTTTCTTTCTTCTTTCTTTCTTTCTTTCTTTCTTTCTTTCTTTCTTTCTTTCTTTCTTTCTTTCTTTCTTTCTTCTTTCTTTCTTTCCTTCTTTCCCTCAAGGGAAAAGTGTGAGCCGGGAGAAGGGTAGAGGGGGAGAGAGAGAATCTCAAGCAGGCCCCATCCTCAGCACAGAGCCCAATAAGGGGCTCAATTTTATAACCCTGAGATCATGACCTGAGCAAAAATCACGAGTCTGACATTTAACTGACTAAGTCGCCTAGGTGCCCCTCAAGAGTTCTTTAAACAAGGAGAGAGCACAACATCCTCTTGCTGCCTCTCCCAGAATCTCCTATGGTTTCTCTTCCACTTACATGTATCCCAGCACCGTCACCATTTTTTCCTATCATTCTAGGAATAAAACAAAAAGGAAACTGTCTTAGGCTTCACCATGAGGGATGTCCTGAGACAGCCACACAGGTTCCACTCAGTGTTCATAGCATATTCTAATTGATTGTGCGTTGAGCATTGTGTGGAGGAAGTAAAGTTATAATTCCTGACTACAGAGCTTCCTGCTCTAAACATTTAAAATGTATGACTTCCAAGATGCTGAAAGAGTGACCAAAGGAAGGTGCCTCCTCCTTCCCAGAATGTTAATCTGCAAAGAGAAAAGACTCCTCAGAGATAGAGAAGGTGGGACCTACTTAGAGACCCAGAGCTGAGTGCAAGTGATGGACTTAAGAAGCCTTGTGTCTTAAGGAAAGGGGGCACCACTGCCTCTACTTGATAGTGCTGAGATTCCACTAGACCCTAATTAAGTGCCATAAATCTGGGGTGGAAATGGAGGTAGAGGGCGGGGAGAGAAAAGTAGCAGCAGATCCCTAAAGATACAGAATCTGTACTAACTATACAAAGAGATAGCATTGAACTTGGAGCAGAAAGAAGTTCCCCAGATCTCAGGGAGAACCTCCACCTGAGGAAACCTACAGATCCCACTGCCCCCACCCTAACACATCTCCACGAGGCAGGGGCCAGAGGCACTGACTGAGCACCTTCTGTGTTCCGGGTGGGCACTGTGCTGGGGAGGGGGTAAGTGGCCCAGCCCAGACCACAGAGCCAGGATTCCTAGAGGCAAAGGAGCCTGGCAGGATTGGCAGGAGGGCTGAGATGACAGGACAGTAGGGGAGGGGCAACTGGGTGTGTGATCTGTGCCTGTTCCCAGGGTCTTAGGTGGTCTTCCCTGCCTCAAGCTGGATGGTCCCAGATGTGCCTCTGCTTGAGGGAAAGAAGGGCAGGTGCAGGGGAGGGTCTGTGAATCCTGCATCTGGTCCATAGAGCAATCCTTTCTGCTTTTTCCCCATGCTACTCACTGCCTGCTGTGAAGAGGGTGGGAGGCTGGGGGACAGGCCAGGGCCTTAGATAGTTACAAGGTAAATAATTGGCCCAGGGCAGGGGCTAATACAGAAGATGCAAAAGTGGGGCCATAAGTCCCTCAGGGGGTACAACATGGGGGAACCTGTTGATTATGGTCCATCTTGATGATTTCTCCTGAAGTATCTGAATCTTGGAGGGTGGGAGGAGGAAAGGAGGGTCGAGGTGGGGCTGTGAGCCAGAGACAGGGGAAGAGGGTGAGAGAAGCAGAGAGTGCTGGAGGGGAGGGCACAGAGGGACGAGGGGTGGGGAGGCAGCACAAGAGACAGCAGGACATGCAGAGGGGAGACATTGACAGGCTCCCAGGGTGAGACTCACACAGATGTGAGGGGAAGAGAGACCCTCTGACCCTGAGGGAGGGACACAGACAGGGGGACAGCCAGAGGGAGAAGCTGAGGGCAGACCCAGTCCTGGGAAATCTCAGACCACAACATGTTTAGACCAACAGACAGACAAAACTGCCAGACAATGCTGAAGGTGAAGGAGGCCAAGATGGAAGGAAGAAGCCAGGGCTGCAGGGAGGACATTGGGGGAGCAGACAGGGAGAGAGAAGGAGGCAGGTGTGCAGCAGGAGGGGGAGCCAGGCCACGGAGGGGGCTGCAGAGTGGCTCCAGGAGCCTCTGCCCTCTCACCTGGCTCCTGCTGAGCTCAGGCCCCTCTCAGGACCTGCTGCTGCTAGATGGGCCCAGAGAGCTGAGAGGACTAGGAGAAATTGAGGCAGGCAGGCAAGTGATGCTGACCACTTCTAGAGAAGGTGCTGGGACAGCCTGGTTAGGAATCCCATGGAGGAGAGGGGGGAGATGAAGGCCTGGGACCATGTCTGCATTGAGAGCTAAGGAAGCACCATGAACTGTGTGAGCAAAATGACATCGCAGTGACTGTTCGTTAATTTGGGGTCAGCAGTATGGACTCATTCTAAGCAGTCAGGATCAATGCCTTCAAGCAGCTCCTCACTAAGGGCTCCCACAGATACACATATGAAACCCACTTAAGGAGAAACCGAGGCAGAAAATAGAGACCTTGAGGTCAGTGTACAGGCCAGGTTTGAATCTAGGTGATAAGGGACCAGGGATGAAGCCACCAGCCAAGTGTGTGAAGACCTAAGACAGCATGGCAAGCTGGCCCCCGCCTCTTACCCAGGCTTTCTCGGGGCTCTGCAGAGACCAGCTTCCTCAGCTCCTCTCAGGGCCAGGGGAGACCCTGAGAACATTAACCCAAGCAACCTAAAGGAGAATTGTTCTCCTCACCCCCTGCTCTGTCACCCACATGTGAATGTCCCAGAGCCAGATGTGTGGTTATAGTTGGAGCCCGGGGAGTCTCTGTAGCAGCAGGAGGGAGGGTACAGAGGGAACCTTCCAGAGAAGTCCTGCAGAGAAAGACCAGGGAGCAAAGCTCTCCAGGTCTACCCCACCTCTGTGGGCACTTATAAGTATAGTAAAATTCAGAATGTCCAGGGCTTACATGAAATTAAAGCCAGGAGCTGAGTAATTACATTTCTCCTATAAGTTGAACCCTTTACCCTCCCAGTCTGCCTTGGACACATATCTTTAGGAAACACACTGAACCAGAACCTAAAATCTTTAAAAACTTACAGTTGTTTTGCATAAATTTCATTTTATCCTTAACAACAGGCTATAGAAGCATGCACTAGTACTAAGCTATTTTATAGATAATAAAACTAAGTCACAGAGAGGTTAATTAACTCACCTCAAGTCATAGAGCAGGTGAGGACAGAGCAGAGAATCATAAGACTGCATGTGGGGCCTCCTCCTGCAGGCTCTGCCCTGGGAAGCAGCCAGGTTTGGGGCCAGGTGTAGAAGGGACAAGGGAGTCCCTAGAGGGCAAAAGACCTGCTTCCTGGGGCCCTTCTCAGCATGTGCTGCCCAGGAGAGCTTTGCAGGTTGAGGCCTCAGCTGGGAAGTGGGGCAGGGATATCTTACCCTCTGCACATGAGAGGCTGAACCACATCATTTATGGGAGGACTTTGAACTTCAAACACAGAATTCCATCCACAGAAGGGGTGGGTGGAGGGGAGAGCCAGGAGAAGGTTCTCAGAGCCTTCAGGCTTCCCATGACCCCTCCCCACCCCACCCCTAGCTCCTTCTCCATTTTTCTGTCTCCTGACCTCAAGGGCCTCTTCCCCACCTGTCCAAACACCAGCTGCTGTGTCCCCCCAACCATGGCTCCCCAGCCTGTGGGGTCCAGGCTCACCATCCTCACACCCCAGGAGGACAGATCAAGGCCAGAAGTCAGACTCCCGCCCCGAGACCTGCCCGCCCAGCCCAGGGTCACCATGGAGCTACAGCCCTGGCACAGGTTACATTGTGGCCCCACATCCAGCAGACCTTCCTCTATCCCTCTGCCTCCCTCACACACATCTCACCTGGACTCACTCACCTGGAACCGGTGGGGAATACCTGACCCTCCAACACACACACACACACACACACACACACACACACACACACACACACTCTCCCTTCTCCAAGGTCATGTACTTCCCGAGAGCTCTGACTTCTCTGACCCTCTCTTCTCCATGTTCCTGCTCCTTGCTACTAACTGAGCATCATCCTTCTTGTTTCCTCAGAAACCTTCCAGACTTCTGTGTCTCCTTCCATCTTCCGTCCTTTGCTCATTTCCAGGCTCCCATCATCAGACTCATGGATCCTGATCTATCTGCCCTTGACCCACTCTGCTCACGCACACTTGCTGAGGGAGCACCCAGAGCCCTGTGTCCCTCTGCCCTGGCTGTCAGCCTCCTCTTCCCAGCTGACAGGGAGCTCCCCCAGGGCGGGGCCCCTGATCCTCCCTCTGGGTGTCCCCTGGGTGCCCAGAACATAGAGAGGGTAGAGTGTGGGACTCACTGCTTCTGTTCCCAGGAGAAAGGAGGGAAGTGAGAGACAAAGCCAATCAGGGGCAGGATTCTGAGCCTCCCCTGTCCTGTGAGGATCACTGTCAGGGCAGCAGCAGGGGGAGGGAACCCATCTCCAGGGGGTAGTGCTTTCCTTTAGAAATCCCAGGGCACCTCTGTGTGTGTGTGTGTGTGTGTGTGTGTGTGTGTGTGTGTGTGTGCATCTGCCATGCAGGGAGGGGACGGAGGATGTGGGTCTGAGGCTCCAGGAGTCCAGGTCCTGTGTGGAGGGGAGAGGACTGGGGGAGCTGGACCCCAGAGCAGGACAGCTCCCAGCACACACAGGCCCATGAGCTCAGGGACAGAGGGGGCCAGTGTGATGATCACAGGATGGATGCAGGGTGGACCGTGGACATGCCTCCTTCCTCCCTGTGTGTGACCTGCTCATTCACATGGTTTCCTGTGTCCTGTGGTTCAGTCCTCTTCCTCCCTTCTCTACACTTGCAGGCATTTCCTGTGTTCAGAGCTTACAGCCTTCCCTAGGCTGAATTCCTGATAGTTGCTTTTTGCTCATACAGTCTGTTATTCTCACTCTTCTCTCTTCTAAACATTTTTTTGACACCAGGCTAAGGGTCCGGGGAGCAGAGTGAGGAAGGGCAGATACTAAGGGCTCACGTTTACTGAGCGCACACTGTGTGCTAGTCTGTGGCATGCCCACCACAGCGCTGATGCTCACGACAGCCCCTACAGCCCCTGGAAGGCTTTCCTGCAGCCCCGACAGGTATTCCCCACCTATTCCAGGTGAGTGAGTCCAGGTGAGGAGGCTACACCAGGAAGAACAGGGCAGGGATCAGACTCAGCCCCAGGCCTCCTGCTTCCCCACCTCCATCCCCACCAGGGAAGTCCTGGCAGATCTGGGAGCCAGAGGCCATGCCTGCAGCTTCAGGACAGGGAGGGCAGGGGGACACAGGTGACATTGGAGCTCTGGGGGGGCAGGCGAGCCCCCATGTAAGGGGTGGGGCAAAGCCCAGGGTGCACACCTGCACCCCAGTGGATAAAGGAAGGATATGAGCAAGAAGAGGAGCAGAAATACAGGGAAGGCTTGGGGGGAGACTGGGCGGCAGCAGGCACAGTAGGAACAGCAGAGAGCACAGGAGGGCAGGAGGACCTGCAGGGGGAGGCCAAGGTGGGTGTGGGTTTAACAGAAGGGCAGTAATAGGGAGGAGCCAGGCTTCAGAGTCTAGGGCGCCAGGGTGGGAGCCTAGAGGGGGCAGGGGGAGGAAAGATAAATTCCAGGGGAAAGGATGGAAGCAGGAGGGAGGGAGCACCGTGAAGGAGATGAGGGACTGAGGCACATGGAGGGACCCAGGGGTAGGGGCAGTGTTCAGAGGGGGAATGTGAGAGCAGCCACGAGGAATGAGAGAAGGGGGTGAGGTGGCAGGACTGGAGAAGGATTGAAGGAGGGGACACACACACATACACACACGCACACACCTGCCAACGCAAAAGGAGCTATTATTTGGTGATTGGCTCTGAGGTCAGGGTGTGTGCCCCACCACATCATCCCAAACGCTGGCAGCTTTTGGAGCTGATGGAAGGCAGGGCCCCAGGGCTCAGAAGTGGGGGGCATGACGGATGTCATGAGCCAGTGAACATGTGTCCTTCTGTGCGGGGCAGGCCTGTGGGTGCCCTAGTGTGTGTGAGTGTGTGTGTGTGTGTGTGTGTAAATGAACCTGCTCCTAGGAGCAGCCTGTGCCTGCAGGACTAGGTGTGTGTCTAAGGCCCACAGACGCACGCAGCCCTCCACCACATGCAGCCAAATAAAATACCTGAAGACCAAGACGCTGTTCACACATGACCACATGGAGACGCACAAATGAACAAAGGTGCTCAGACAGTCCAACGTGCCATCACCCACACAGGTGAAAGGCAGGAGCCTGGGGCACGGAGTCACTTGACACAAAGTCACCTGAATGTGACCTCTCTCCCTCCCCCCAATACACACACACAGAAGACACGCTCACTGGGGCACACACCGCTGCAGACAGCTGTGCACATGCGCATCACTGCCCGGCACATCCCAGGGCTCCCTCCGTGGGCCTCACTCCCAACCCAGCAAGCTTGGGACACCCAGCCTGGCTGTGAACATCTGCCCCCCCTTCATCCTGGGTCCCCAATCCAGCTGTTTACCCCAGGCCAGCCCAGCTGTCTCCTGCCTGGTGAGGGTTTGCTCTTTCTGCTTCAGAAGCAAGAGAGAGAGGTTCTCCTCCTCTTCTCCTCCATTCCCTGCCCTGCTGGGTTCCTCCTTCTCCACTCACTCATGACTCCCCTCCTCCAGGCAGGCTTCCTTGATGAACTAACTGGCCCTGATTCTGAATTCGCCCTAGCCGTTTGCACTTGTGGTCTGTGCTGGGTGAGTGTCACCAGGTGACTGCATATCAGTGGGCAGGGAGGGGACTGCAAGCTCCCCAAGGGCAGGAGCACTTGACCAAGTATTTCAGGTAAATGCCAGGCCTCCCATTCCAGCACCAGGCTGGGAGTGCTCCTGGGAGCACTGCTCCCTGGTTGTCACAAAGAGACAGAACAATGAAAGTGGGGCTCCAGCAGCCACCAGGAATGTCCCCTCTGTCACATGCTGGAAGCTTCTCCTTCACAATGACCTCTCAGAGCCATGTGGGAGGAGGCACATCCTCCACTGTGTCTCCCACATCCACCTGGTTTTTCACTGGAAATCCTGCTCCCGGCTGGGTCCTCCCTTCTCCCCCCGGCTCGGAGAGCACTAGGCGATCCTCACACTGAGATCCGCCCCGAAGGACACACGGGGCCCCTGGTGAGGACGCTCAGGGTGGCCCTGCAGGCTGTGAGGGCCATCCCCACAGAGGAGGCCGCAGGAGCCAGGCTCCTGCAGGGACAGGTGACACCGCCACTGGGAAGCAAGTGGCAGGTCACCACCTGAGCCTGAGTCCAATGGTGTCTCTGAGTCTGTGTCTCTGCTATCTCTGGCCTCTGGGTGTGTCTCTGTGTCTGTCTTGGATCTCTTGCTCTGCCCTCTGTAGGCTCCTCTTTTCCTCTCTCTGTCTCTGTCTCTCTGTCTCTCTGTCTCTCTTTTCCACTGCCTGATGTTTGTCTCTGGTGACTTTGCATCTCATAGACTCTCCAGGGTGCTCAGAATGTACTGGCTCTGTCTTCTTGCTCCACTCTGTTGACCTTGGGTCGAATTTGCTGGGTCTTTCCATCCCTATCACTGTGTCTGTCTCTTCCCTTCTCTGCCTCCCAGCACTGCCCTGTGGTTCGGTGTGTGGTCAGGCATGGAGGGCACAAAGGAGAGCAGGCAAGCAGCCCTTTGTGTGGATGTTTCTGTGCTCTCCCATCCAAAATGTTGTCCAATTAGAATGCCCCATAGGCTGGGACTGCAGTGCTCTGATCCTCACCAAATACTGTCCAGGTCTCCATATACGGGTCCTTCCTGCTTGCTATGCTGGCCAGTCAGGCCCTCAGGCTTGGCCCCATTCAGTCTGTCCACTGGAAATTCTAGGAGGGTATTTGTGGTTCCCTTTCACAGGTATCTATGTGTCTGGAACATTCTGTGAGGAGAGGAGGGAGGAAAAGTAGGAGGCACACTGGAGGTGCTTTGCCAAAGAATGGAGGGGTGTGCAGAACAGAAAGCCTGGGATCAAAGCCTCTGGATCCGGGGCAAGTATTGCCCAGTGGCTCCTTGCAACCCTCAGACAGGCACACATGGTGCAATGAGTCCAGAGAATAGGTGTACGCATCTTCAAACACAGTTAAGGGGAACAAAAACTGTATGTCCCTCTTTTATCCCCTTATGGCACCTGTAACGCTTCCTTGCACACAGGAAGCTCTCAGTAAAGTCATTGGCTCCTATTTCACCAGGTCTCCCAAGGCAAGCACCTAAATCAGTGGAACTCAGTCCCTTTCAGTATCCCTTCCCACCCCACCCCCACTCTCTTACCCCACCACCTCAGTATCTGCCCCCAGGATAGTGTTCCTGCCAAGACTGCCCAGCACCTCAGTGATCAGGGGACCCCAGCTCAAATCCCAGGCATCCCAATCCCTCCTCCTCCCCCATTTATCTGGGGTCCCTCCCACCTCCACTTCCCCCTGCCCACCCAATGCACCCTGGCCCCCTGGGTGTCTCCCCAAAGACAGGCAGTTCCTAATGAGCCCTGAGCACTAGAAGGGGAGGGCCCAGGGCAGCTTGGTGGGGGAGGGACTTCCAGAGCTAGAGATAAAGGGGTTCCTGTCAGCATCTGTCTATCTGTCTCCTGCCTCCTGGCTCCTGCCCATCCATCTTCCTGCTGAGGCTGATGGGCTGAGCCCAGGGGCAAATGCACAGAAGCCCAGACTCATCATGCCTGGTTGGTATTAGACCCATGTTCTCCAGGAATGTCACTACACCTGCTGTCTTTCTTTGAAAACTCCCGACGACCCTGGGAAGCTGAGGTTGTAGACAGGACCCAAGTAGGAAAAGAAATTGCTCTCTCAGCCCAATATCCTGTTTTCAGCCCCTTGTCTCTATAGCACATTCCCAAAACCACAACTTAACACTTTAGGCAATGGCAAAGGGGGTGAAATCTCAGGAAGACTTTCTCAGCCTTAAGGAGCTCCTGACTGACCCTGGAAAGCAGGGGCCATGGCGGGATCCGGGGAGATGCAGGGGAACAATCAAGTTTGCTTCTCCTCATAAATGCAATTTCCACCAGGGGGGAGGGACCCAGCCCTGGGGACTTGAGGGGCACCTTCTCCGCAGCGGCCTGCGACGCGCTCCGCGGCCACCAGAGGGCGGCAGAGAGGGGCGCTCCCCGCACAGCCCGCCCTGGGCCCTGGGCGCTGAGAGAGGGGGGGCGCCCAGCCTGGGGAGTCGGGGCTCCAGCGAGAACCCAGGAATTTCCGAGCTCAGGGAAGCCTCCTGCCGCCCTCCCCACCGGCGTCCCTGATCCCCGCGGCAGCACCTTCCCTTCCTGGCCCCAGCCCTGGGGCTGCTGGCACACAAGGGCCACCTGGCTTTGCCTTTATGCTTGGACAGCAGGTGGCAGCGCAGCTCCCAGAGGTGAGGCCTCCAGGGGCCCAGCTGACAACTAGAGCCAGCCCTGGAGCCCACGTGGGCTCCATTCCCAATCCAGGGGTCCTCCCTGGGTGCCCACAGCTGCTCCTAAAAGCAAAGCACACTCTGCAGACCCAGTGGGAAGGCAGCTCGCAGCCCTGGGCTTCAATAACCTGATGTCACAGCCACCCCTTCCCGGGTGATACCTGCTCACACACAGACCTGGGCACAAGGACTGTGAACCCCGCAGCACAGACCTGCGGGCCACACACACCTGCTGTGCACACCCCGGCCTCAGCACCCACACCCTCTGCTCCTCAGACTCCCCCAGCCCTGCCCTCTGCTCCTCCTTCCTGAGCTGCCAGAGGAGCTTCTCTCCATCCCTCATTTGCTCTGTGCCCTGTGTGTCCAGGGGCTCCTGGAAGCTGCACACAGGGAAGCACTTTTCCTGCTCTAACCGGGTCCCTCCCATCACACCTGATGTGTCCAGTTTTTGGGGCACTGCCTGGGGAGACAGGGGAAACAGAGGTAAAGCTGGTGGTCTCTGAGCTCCCTTCTCTGGATCTGCCCTGCTGATCACCACCCTCCTGCCCAGGAAAGGTCTGAGCCACCTGTGACCCACCAGGCTTTACCCCACATCCTGTCAGAGTCCCTACGCTCTGACCCACTTCCCTATCCAGAAGAAACTACTCCCGTGCTTGGGAGGTGGGGGAGCTGGGCTCCAATTTCACAAACTCAGCCTGGACTTATAGGGAATAATGTGCAAAAAGAGGATATGAGTTAGACTCAGTAAGAACTTTCCAGCATAAGAGATCTGACAGCCTCAGCTTGTGTGAAATTCAGTTAGGATGCATACATGGCTTGACGGAAGCTTCAGGAAATAAGGACTTGCTCTGGACCTGTCTGGGAAGTTCTGACTAGAGACAGATATCTTCACTGTGATTCAGGTCATTGCAGCCTCAGAAGGTGGCACATGAGGACTTCCGGGGACCCTGAGGCCCTCAGGCTAAATGAGGGGAGCCTAGAGTTAGGACTTGCAGCCTGGTGCCCTCATTCCCAGATCTGGTTGTAGGGGCAGGGAGACAGCAGGTGTGGACCCCCACTGTCTGGCCTCCCACCCTAGCCCCCCCTCTTCATGGCCCAACCTGGTCAGAGCAGGGCCTCTGAGCCCTTTTCATGCAGCCCTGGGTGCAGGCCTCAGGCCCCAGTCTGCACCCAGCCTCAGACCTGGGACCCTGATGCCCTCCCCCTGTGCCTGGCAGGGCAGAGGCATCCCCTGCTCAGGCTCCCATCCCCCACCCCCAGGATTGACAGCCTCCCTCTCTGGCCTCCCTCTACCCCCACCCCATAGCACAGCCTGAAATCTGCTGGAAATTTCCACAAATCAAATCAAAGACATCTTCAGGTCTGAGTCTTCAGGCTCCCCTGGGACAGCACACACATATACGCACACGTGCACCATACAGATGCTCACACTCATACATGCACAGAGACACATACACTCACATACACACATATACACACCCATATACCACAAACATTCTCACATGTATGCAACACAAAGACGCATCCTCACCAACTCTTCCATTTACAGACAGATCTGCACACCCAGACTTACACTCTCAAACACTCACCAAACATACCTGGGCACACATACACATCACTGTATTCCTTCCAAGGACCCAGAGCCCAGTCGTCTATAGTCTAGACCTCTAGAATGTCCAGGGGAAAGCAGGGAAACCCAAAGGACACCTATTTCCAGTTTCCAGGCCCACACTGGAGCTCCTCTGCTCTCTCCCCTTCCTGCCACCAGAGTCTCTGGGACTGTGGCCCACACCATGGAAGTGTGGATAACTCATTTCTTCATGTAACACATATGTTTGAGCACCTACCTGCCACCCCCCAGTCCACCCCCACCCCTAAGCCTGCAGCTGAGGGAAACACATAAAAGAGTAGGACCTTCTCCCAGTGGTTTGTGGAAAAATCAAAATCTCAGGAATCAGGACCTGAGTTCAAATCCTGCCTTTGCCTCTTTATTTGTTAGGTTACTTTGGGTTCTTGACATAGCTTCTCTGACCCTAAGTTTCATCACTTCTAAGGTGGGATTAGTAAAACTTACCTAATAATTGCATGAAAATTAAGACAGGTAAAGCTTCCATCAACAAAATGTCACCCATGAAAGCCTCCTCATTTCATTTACCAGCCCCTATGGTGAGCATCTCCCTGACACCTTTCCAGTCCTGCTGTCCCTGAAACAGAAACCCCATCTTCTTAAGGCTCAGACCCGCCGGTGCCCACACCTGGGGAAACAGGATCTCAGACTTGGCCAGATCCAATATACTTCCCAGCTCCTCCAGCTCCATCAGGCCCCTTGCTCATTTGTAGTTTGCATTTCCATAATACGTTTATTTTATTTTTTACATCATAGCGATTTACTTACTCTTTATGTAAATTGAAAAAAGAGAAGAGAATAATGTAACACCCAAATACTCAGAAATTGTAAATGTGACCATTTTATTGGATCTAGTTTTTTTAAAGTAGTTATAGCATTATGGATCCAGTTGAACTTCCTCTTTGATTGCATGTTGTTTCCGTAATCAGTATACAGCATTGCTGTGTGTGTACCTGTTTGCAGTTATCAGACACTGGTAAATCTTCTATTATAAATACTTAAATATCTCTATAACACTCTAAACAGTATAAACATCATTTCACAAGGTGGTAAGACATTCAATATTAGAACTGAGTGAGAAGTATTGAGTTTTAAACTTCTAGTCTCATTCCATAATAAACTTTAATGCTGCTGACCAAGGCCCAGGTGTTCTCAGTGCGGGGCTGCATCTGCACATGAGATGGACAGGAAGGGTTAATCATCCCCCAGGGAGCTGTCTCTGGGAAAGTCTTGCTTAACTTCTCTGAATTATTCCAATTCCAAAATATTCTTTATGGACCGACAGCGCAGGAGACAATTATAAAACAGGACTTGGTAAGCAGATGTGGGAGAGATTGTATCACCCTACGAATACTAAATAACTGCTCAGAGGAAACCTCACTACATTCTGCACTCAGATCTGGGAAGTGGCCCACTCTGCCCCTACCCTGATGGCAACCCCCTGCAGGTGCCTTGACTAAGGGGAAACAAGATTTGCACCCCTACCCCTGCTGCTCAGGTGGCCTCCCCAGCTCCCCTCCAGAGTCAGGCCTCAGCCTGAGTGGGAGTGGCTCTGAGGTCCTACCCTCACCTTCCTGGGACCCTTCAAGGACTCACAAACACCTTTGCTTTCTCTGCCACAGTCTTTACTCTCCACATCCTCTCAAGGTCTCACTGCTTCTCTACTGCTGTCTGTCTCCCCTCCTCCCAGTGGGATCCTCCTCCAGGGCTCCTTCTAGACAGCTGGCCATCCTGACCATCTCTGAGTTTCCATCTGGCACTGCCCCATTCTGGTGCCTCCCCCTCCCCCCTTGCCCACCTCCATCCTTGTCCCTTCCCGCCTGACCCCTCCCCTGCCCACCTCCCACCTGGACAACCTCTCACCCTCCCCAGCCTGCCTCCCTCCTCTCCTGGCTCACCTCCCCAGACATCCCAACCTGCTATCGGCTTCTACTTTCCCATTACCTCCATCTCTCCACCTTGCTGCATCCTACCATTTGCCCCATTTCTAGTCATTTCTACATTTGCTCTCCCACCCTTCAGAATCTAGGGGTAGGGCAGAGCTCAGAGCCCGGTAAAAGGAAGGACATTTTCTCCCCCTTCTCTCCCCTCCTGTCCTCTGCCTGCTGTTCCTCCTCTCTTCATCTGGGCTTACCCAATCAAGTTAAGGAGATGTTAAGGAGAGCTGAAGGGACATCTCCCCATCAGTGATGGGGATGGGTAGATGATGGGTAAGTGATGGGTAGATGTGCTTAGAGAAAAGCGGTGAGGAACAGAAACCTGACAGGTACTCCCATCCCACCAGGGGAAGCCCCACTTACCAAGGTGAGCTGCAGATTTGTATAAGATTGAAATTCTGGGGACTCCTGGATGGCTCAGCGGTTGAGCATCTACCTTCTGTTCAGGTCCTGATCCTGGAATCTGGGATCAAGTCCCGCATCGGGCTCCTTGCAGGAAGCCTGCTTCTCCCTCTGTCTATGTCTTTGCCTCTCTCTGTCTGTCTGTCTCTCTCTCTCTCCCTCTCCCTCTCTCTGTCTGTCTTATGAATAAATAAATAAAATCTTTAAAAAAATATATTGAAATTCTGCATCTCCTTTGTTAGAAAACAGTTTTTTGGGATTGTTGATCTTCTTTAGATAAGAAATTATAAAGAAAGCTGTTTTTTTTTTTTTCTTTTCCTTGTTTTCTAAGAAAACGAAAGTTTCTGTTTTGTCTTTACCAGGTCTTTGATTACTTAAGAGAGCTAAAACTTCAGTCTTAAAGGAACTAAATTTTGCTAACCACTACAACCTTCTGTAGAATCTCTTACTGCCAGCTTGGTTAGATAATTAAATATTAAGTTTGGTAATGATCTCTAATCCTATTTATGTGTATACTTTAGAACTTTCTGAGCAGGGATCCCTGGGTGGCGCAGCGGTTTGGCGCCTGCCTTTGGCCCAGGGCGCGATCCTGGAGACCCGGGATCGAATCCCATGTCGGGCTCCCGGTGCATGGAGCCTGCTTCTCCCTCTGCCTGTGTCTCTGCTTCTCTCTCTCTGTGTGTGACTATCATAAAAAAAAAAAAATTTAAAATAAAAAAAAAAGAACTTTCTGAGCATTTTAATGAACTTTATAAGTTTTGAATTCTAAATGAAATCTTTTTGACTAATTAGACTTTTTTTGGTATATCACATTGGAAGCATTATCAAACACTATGATGGTAAACCTTAAGTTGTACTGTATGAGTGCTATGCCATAACTCTCCTAGAAAATACATGGAGGTCCTGAAGTTTTAACATATTCTGGTATATGGTCGTCACTTGATATTCTATTATTGGAATGCTGTGTGTCACAGAAATAACCAGATTTTCTTGTTCACTGCATTATAGTGAACTCTCATCAGATCTTGAATCATGACCATTTTTGAGTCTTTTGTCATTTACAGTTATTGCTCACATTGCAAAATGTGTTTCCTCTTCAAGAATATTCATGGAAATGACTTTTGACAAATGCAGGGTTTTGATTTCTTTAAAATCATAAAACTAAACTGGGTAAGAATTTCTGGAACTAATGGAAAAGCTGCTTTCAAACAGACCAAGAAATAGTAACATGGGGTTGAATGAATTGAGGAAGATGGTTGTAGTTTTTGTGATTCTTGTTTGAAACATTACTGGTTCTCTGATGTTGGCTCTTCCAGATTTAAGGAAGTGTTCTCTTAAGATATACATAAGTTACAGAAACATGATAAGATATTCCTCCGTGAACAAATTGAAACACTAATTTTCTCTCCACCTGAACTTTCCAGAGTTCAGATACTTTTGTTGATATTTCTTTCTTTCATGGCAATTACAGTCGTTTATGTAGTTTATTAAGAATCCACTCTCCTTGTAAGAGGACACAACTGGAAACATTGATTACTTTATCAAGGCTTTGATGAATGTTACATTTGAGAGAGACATGTATTGACTCAGATATGACGGTCCAGCTTTAAAGAATAAAGATTAACTTTATGGAGCCAATAAAGCCCCTTAGAAATATTGGCCAGATTCTTTGCTTACAGATTTCCCAACAGCCTTACTAGATGAATAAACAATGTCACTTCCTGGCAGGTGCAGGAAACTCCAGATATTTGTGGGACCTCAAGAAGAGAAATTCACCCAAATCTACAGGTTATTGCAGGCAAGTCTGAAGGCAGGTATTTGGCTTGGCTTTTGGCCTCAAAGAATTATTAAAAGTTCAATCTAGAGATTCCTTATGAAAAGTTCCAGGGAAGCATGTTTGAAAGACTCTGCAGAGGGGAGGGGGCAAGATGGTGGAAGAGTAGGGTCCCCGAGTCACCTGTCCCCACCTACTTACCTAGATCACTTTCAAATCACCATGAAAACCTACAAATTCGGCCTGGGATTTAAAGAGAGAACAGCTGGAATGCTATAGTGAGAAGAGTTCGCGCTTCTATCAAGGTAGGAAGACAGGCAAAAAATAAACAAATAAAAAAGCATCCAAGGGAGAGGGAGCCCCCACGAGCCGCCCGGCTAAGGGGGGCGGCGAGTGCCCCCAGGACAGGAAAGCCCAGGCCCAGAGAAGCAGGAGCTTCACCAACCTTCCCCGAGGGAAAGGCCGCTGCAGGGAGCTCCGGCAGGATCCCCGGTGGGGGGGGCAGTGGGGCCCCAAGTTCCCGGGGTCACTAACAGGAGGTGCACCCAGGGGAGAGCGCCCACACACCGCGGGCTGAGGTCCCTAAAGGGCTGGAGCCCAGGCCAGCAGGGCCTGGGAGGAGCTCGGCGGCAGCTCGGGCAGTGGCTCGGTGCAGAGGGGGCTGCGCGGGCCCAGGAGCAGGATTTCCGCGGGGCAGGCCCTGGAGCCCAAGGTGCCCGGGGACACAGCCCAGGATCCGGCACTCCCCTTAGGACAGGCGGAGGCGGGGAGGGCCCAGGACAGCGAGGATGCTCCTGCCACCAGCGGCCCCGAGCTGTGCAGATGTGCGCCCCCCTCCCCGGAGCATCCAGGCCCCTGCGGACTGGGGGACTGTGGTAGTTGCTGTAGGAGCTGACTCCAGGGCTGGAGAGCTGGCCGCCACTATTATTGTTCCTCCTTGTGTCACCTTGTGCCTGGGACGAAGCGGGGCCGCCAGGGAGCAGGGGCCTCACAGGATAAACAGCTCCCACTGAGCCGTGCACCTGGCAGGGGGCGGGGCAGTTCCCACAGGCGCACACACCTGAGAATCAGCACAGCAGGCCCCTCCCCCAGGAGATAAGCTGGAAGGACAGGGGAAGAGTGAGTTCTAGACAAAGCAGTGCTGGAAAGCTCCAGGGGATGTCCAGGGACTTATAGTATATAGAATCAGAGTGTTCCCATCCTTGTTTTTTTTTTTTTGGTTGGTTGGTTTTTGTTTGTTTGTTTGTTTGTTTCCCCCTCCCCCCACCCTTTTCCTTACTTTTTCCAGTACAAGTTGTTTTAAGCCACTCTGCACTGAGTAAAATGACTAGAAGGAAGAACTCACCACAAAAGAATCAGAAATAGTTCTGTCTCCCACAGAGTTACAGAATTTGGACTACAATTTGATGTCAGAAAGCCAGTTCAGAAGCACAATTATAAAGCTACTGGTGGCTCTAGAAAAAAGCATAAAGGAATCAAGAGACTTCATGACTGCAGAATTTAGATCTAATCAGGCCGACATAAAATAAATAAATAAATAAATTAGATGCAATCCAAACTGAAGTCCCTAACGATGAGGGTTAATGAGGTAGAAGAACAAATGAGTGACATAGCAGACAAGTTGATGGCAAGGAAGGAAGCTGAGGAAAAAAGAGAATAACAATTAAAATATCATGAGGAAAAGTTAAGGGAAATAAATGACAGCCTCAGAAGGAAAAATCTACATTTAATTGGGGTTCCAGAGGGCGCTGAAAGAGACAGAGGACCAGAAAGTGTATTTGAACAAATCATACCTTAGAACTTCCCTAACTTGGGGAGGGAAATAGGCATTCATATCCAGGAGATACAGAGATCCCCCCCTAAAATCAATAAAAACTGTTCAACACCCCGACATTTAATAGTGAAACTTGCAAGTTCCAAAGATAAAGAGAAGATCCTTAAAGCAGCAAGAGACAAAAGATCCCTAACCTTTATGGGGAGAAGTATTAGGTTAACAGCAGACCTCTCCACAGAGACCTGGCAGGCCAGAAAGGGCTGGCAGGATATAGTCAGGGTCATAAATGAGAAGAACCTACAGCCGAGAATACTCTATCCAGCAAGGCTCTCATTCAGAATAGAAGGTGAGATAAACAGCTTCCAAGATAGGCAGAAACTGAAAGAATATGTGACCTCCAAACAAGCTCTGCAAGAAATATTGAGGGGGACTCTGTAAAAGAAAGAGAAAGTCCAAGGAAACAATCCACAAAAACAGGGACTGCATAGGTATCATGATGACAGTAAATTAATATCTTTCAATAGTAATTTTGAACATGAATGGGCTTAATGATCCCATCAAAAGGTGCAGGGTTTCAGACTGGATAAAAAAGCAAGACCCATCTATTTGCTGTCTCAAGAGACTTGTCTTAGACCTAAGGACGCCTACAGCCTGAAAATAAAAGGCTGGAGAACCATGTACCATTAAAATGATCCTGAAAAGAAAGCAGGGGTAGCCATCCTCATATCAGATAAATTAAAGTTTATCCCAAAGACTGTAGTAAGAGATGAAGAGGGACACTATATAATATTTAAAGGATCTATCCAACAAGAGGACCTAACAATCATCAATATTTATGCCCTGAATGTGGGAGCTGCCAAGTATATCAATCAATTAATAAACAAAGTTAAGACATACTTAGATAATAATACACTTATACTGGGAGACTTGAACACAGTGCTTTCTGTAATCGACAGATATTCTAAGCACAACATCTCCAAAGAAATGAGAGCTTTAAATGATACATGGGACCAGATGTATTTCACAGATATTTACAGAACTTTACATCCAAATGCAACTGAATACACATTCTTTCAAGTGTACATGAAACTTTCTCGAGAATAGACCACATAGTGGGTCACAAATCAGGTCTTAACCAATACCAAAAGATTGGGATTGTCCCCTGCATATTTTCAGACCATAATACCTTGAAAATAGAATGAAATCACAAGAAGTTTGGAAGCAATTCAAACATGTGGAGGTTAAACACCATCCTGCTAAAAGATGAAAGGGTCAACCAGGAAAATAGAGAAGAATTAAAAAGGTTCATGTAAACGAATGAGAATGAAGATACAACCATTCAAAATCTTTGGGATACAGCAAAAGCAGTCCTGAGGGGGAAATATATTGCAATACAATCATCCACCAAAAAACTGGAAAGAACTCAAATACAAAAACTAACCTTGCACCTAAAGGTGCTGGAGAAAAAATAGCAAATAGATCCTACACCCAGCAGAAGAAGAGAGTTAATAAAGATTCAAGGAGAACTCAACGAAATCGAGACCAGAAGAACTGTGGAACAGATCAACAAAACCAGGAGTTGGTTCTTTGAAAGAATTAATAAGATAGATTAACCCTTAGCCAGCCTTATTAAAAAGAAGAGAGAAGACTCAAATTAATAAAATCATGAATCAGAAAGGAGAGATCACCACAAATACCAAGGGGAAAAAAAACGATTTAAAAAACTTATTATGAGCAGCTATATGCCAATAAATTAGGCAATCTAAAAGAAATGGACGCATTTCTGGAAAACCACAAACTACCATAACTGGAAAGGGAAGAAATAGAAAACCTTAACAGGCCAATAACCAGGGAGGAAATTGAAGCAGTCATCAAAAACCTCCCAAGACACAAAATTCCAGGGCCAGATGGCTTCCCAGGGGAATTCTATCAAACGTTTAAAGAAGAAACCATACCTATTCTACTAAAGCTGTTTGGAAAGATAGAAAGAGATGGAATACTTCCAAATTTGTTCTATGAGGTCAGCATCACCTTAATTCCAAAACCAGACAAAGACCCCAAAGAAAAGGAGAATTATAGTCCTATATTCCTGATGAACACAGATGCAAACATTCTCAACAAGATACTAACCAATAGGATCCAACAATACATTAAGAAGATTATTCACCATGACCAAGTGGGATTCATCCCCGGGATGCAAGCCTGGTTCAACACTTGTAAAGCAATCAATGTGATAGACCCTGTCAACAAGAGAAAAAACAAGAACCATATGATCCTCTCATTAGATGCAGAGAAAGTATTTGACAAAATATAGCATCCATTTCTAATCAAAACTCTTCAGAGTGTAGGGATAGAGGGAATATTCCTCAGCATCTTAAAAGCCATCTACAAAAAGCCCACAACAAATATCATTCTTAATGGGGAAACACTGGCAGCCTTCCCCCTAAGATCAGGAACAAGACAGGGATGTCCACTCTCACCACTGCTATTCAACAGAGTACTGGATGTCCTAGCCTCAACAATCAGGCAACAAAAAGAAATAAAAGGCATTTGAATTGCCAAAGAAGAAGTCAAACTCTCCCTCTTTGCAGATGACATGATGCTGTACATAGAAAACCCAAAAGCCTCCACCCCAAGATGCTAGAACTCATACAGCAATTTGGCAGTGTGGCAGGATACAAAATCAATGCCCAGAAGTCAGTGGCATTTGTATACACTAACAATGAGACTGAAGAAAGAGAAATTAAGGAGTCAATCCCATTTACAATTGCACCCAAAAGCACAAGACACCTAGGAATAAACCAAACCAAAGAGGTAAATAATCTATGTCCTAAAAACTACAGAACACTTCGGAAAGAAATTGAGGAAGACACAAAGAGATGGAAAAATATTCCATGCTCGTGGATTGGCAGAATTAATATTGTGAAAATGTCAATGTTACCCAGGGCAATTTACACGTTTAATGCAATCCCTATCAAAATACCATGGACTTTCTTCAGAGAGTTGGAACAAAACATCTTAAGATTTGTGTGGAATCAGAAAAGACCTCGATTAGCCAGGGGAATTTTAAAAAAGAAAACCATAGCTGGGGGCATCACAATGCCAGATTTCTGGTTGTACTACAAAGCTGTTGTCATCAAGACAGTGTGGTACCGGCACAAAAACAGACACATAGTCAATGGAACAGAATCCAGAAGTGGATCCTCAACTCTATGGTCAACTAATATTTGACAAAGCAGGAAAAACTATCCACTGGAAAAAAGAGTCTCTTCAATAAATGGTGCTGGGAAAATTGGACATCCACATGCAGAAGAATGAAACTGGACCATTCTTTTACATCATACACAAAGATAAACTCAAAATGGATGAAAGATCTAAATGTGAGACAAGAATCCATCAGAATCCTAGAGGAGATCACAGGCAATACCCTTTTTGAACTTGGCCACAGTAACTTCTTGCAAGATATATCCATAAAGGCAAGGGAAACAAAGGCAAAAATGAACTATTGGGACTTCATCCAAATAAAAAGCTTCTGCACAGCAGAAGAAACAGTCAACAAAATTAATAGACAACCTATAGAATGGGAGAAGATATTTGCAAATGACCTATCAGATAAAGGACTAGTATCCAAGATCTATAAGGAACTTATTAAACTCAACAGCAAAGAAACAATCCAGTCATGAAATGGGCAAAGGACATGAACAGAAATTTCACAGAGCAAGACAGACATGGCCAAGAAGCACATGAGAAAATGCTCTGCATGACTGGCCATCAGAGAAATAAAAATAAAACCACAATGAGAGACCACCTCACACCAGTGAGAATGGGGAAAATTAACAAGGCAGGAAACCACAAATGTTGGAGAGGATGTGGAGAAAGGGGAACCCTCTTGCATTGTTGGTGGGAATGTGAACTGGTGCAGCCACTCTGGAAAACTGTGTGGAGGTTCCTCAAAGAGCTAAAAATAGATCTGCCCTAAAACCCAGCAATTGCACTGCTGGGGATTTACCCCAAAGATACAGATGCAGTGAAACGCTGGGACACCTGCACCCCAATGTTTATAGCAGCAGTGTCCATTGTGGAACAATGTGGACACTATGGAAGCTTCGGTTCCATCAAAGGATGAATGTATAAAGAAGATGTGGTCCATGTATACAATGGAATATTACTCAGCCATTAGAAACGACAAATACCCACCATTTGCTTCAATGTGGATGGAACTGGAGGGTATTATGCTGAGTGAAATAAGTCAATCGGAGAAGGACAAACATCATATGGTCTCATTCATTTGGGGAATATAAAAATTTGTGAAAGGGAATAAAGGGTAAAGGAGAGAAGATGAGTGAAAATATCAGTGAAGGTGACAAAACATGAGAGCTCTGGGAAAAGAACAAGGGGTAGTGGAAAGGAAGGTGGACAGGGGATTGGGGTGACTGGGTGATGGGTAATGAGGGGGGCACTTGACAGGATGAGCACTGGGTGTTATGCTATATGTTGGCAATTTGAACTCCAATAAAAAAATAAAAATTAAAAAAAAGAAAGACTGTAAAGTCAATCACTATTCTTGCTGAGCTTATGTAAATATTTAGGCCAACTTTGTTGAAATGGCACTCGCTTTTTCAATGAATTAGTCTTGATTGAATGTCTTTGGAAATAATGACAATTTCAGAAAGAAAAATCATGTTTCAGTAACACACCTTTGTGGATGTTAAATCCTAATTCTGATAGTCGGTAATGTTTGCTTTTGCCTAGCTACACAATTGCAACCAGAGAAATTGACGCAGTAGCTCATGTATTAACAATTTTCATGCTTGACATGCTGTGGGGATAATAACAGGACCCCATAGATATATGATTACTTAAACAATGGAACAATAGGATGGACTCCCCAACAATTATTTAATTCAACTATCACTTTGAACTGTTCTGTGGCTAAGATACAAAATTCCTCCTTAAAAGCCTGAGTGCTTTCCACTCCATGGGGTTACCTGTGGACTTGTAGAAGAGTGGGTGGCCCCAGTTTCCTCATGATTGTATACAGGATGCACTTGGGGATGCCCATATCCCCAGATGAGTCTTCTCCCATTTGCCTGTGATCCTTATAATTAGGATATTTTTAAGTCTAGATATCAGGTAAAGAGATCTTCTAGTCCATTTAATCTAACCCTTTTTATTTAAGTCTCTGTCACTTGCACCTCAGCTCCATCTCTTAGGGAAGATGAGTCAAGAGGCACTTAGGCCACTTTGTCAGTGCCTATCAGGTTCTTCCTGATGTCTGACCACCATGTTCCTTTCTGAGTCCAAAGTCCACTCCCTCACAGACGCTGTCCTTAAACCTCATCTTCCAATCTCTTCAAAATTGGAGTCATAGATGAAGAAGGTTGAGAGGAAAAAGGAACTGAACTGACCCAGAAAGAAGGCAGGAAGGGATCCCTGGGTGGCGCAGCGGTTTGGTGCCTGCCTTTGGCCCAGGGCGCGATCCTGGAGACCCAGGATCGAATCCCATGTCGGGCTCCCGGTGCATGGAGCCTGTTTCTCCCTCTGCCTATGTCTCTGCCTCTCTCTCTCTCTCTCTCTCTGTGTGACTATCATAAATAAATAAAAATTAAAAAAAAGAGAAGGCAGGAAGAACTGAGCAGGCAGGAAGTGGAGAGAAGTGACAAGGATGGGAAGGAGGTAGGGAGGGAGAGGTTGCAGGAGGAGAATCAAAAGACTGAAGAATCAAGAGTAGAAGGAGTGAAACCTACAGAACAGTATCCCCAACTTAGGTGGGGAGTTATAGAAGAAATTGGCCTGGTGAGGAGGGAAAAGAGGACGAAGGGAGAGGAATGGGGAGGGAGGCAGACAGGTTTTCTGTAGGTAAACAACAGGAGTTCACGTGTGAGGGAGAAATCCCCAGAACACACGCTGCTCTGCTGTGGCAGAGCCTGTTCTGGAAGGGACTGGAGACTGAAAACCATTTCCCTGAAACAGATGAGTCACAGCTGCTCCGGGGAGACAGGACAGGATAAACTCATGTGATGTGGAATGGAGGATCAGGGATGACATTAGCAATCTACTTTCTGTTTTCAATCTTAAATTGTGGTTGAAAAGGAATAAAGTAGGGAAGCAAGGCAGTTAATGGAAACCATGATTCTGACTAAAGTTCCCCTTCTCTCTCACCCTTAATCCAGTGAACCCAGAGAGATAATTGTACCATCTTCCTTCCTTTATGTCCCATCCTCTCTCCTCCATCTTTTGAACAAAACTCCTTGGGAAAATCTGTCCATATTCACCCACATTCATATCATCTCTGACACCAAACCTGCCTTGGCCTGTCCTGATCCACATGCGCTATCCTTTCTGCCTCAGAAGGGAGCCAGTAATGCTCCTGTCCACTGAGGGAGAGACTCCAGAAAGGGCCTTCAGCTAGGAACTAGAGTATTAGTGCAGCTTACAGATTATGAACTCTGCCTTGGATATAAATCTGGGCTCCCTGGATTCAGGAGTCGGCTTCACCACTGCCCTGCCTCCATATGTCTCCTGGCCTCACTCTTCCTTTTCCTCTGACAAGCAGTATTCCTTCTTTTCCACTTCACTTCCCTGCACCCAGAATATGCAGTCCCTGGTCAGATCTAAATCCCATTTCACCTCATCCCAGGTGCTGGCACTAGGGCAGATGTTAGAAGATATACTTCCTACTTCAGGACAGCAAGTGGACCATCTGGGACAAGAACCTGGCTGTTTGACCACAAGGGCTCTGTAGATACCACTCCTCCAAAGTGCCTGTCCATCTCTGAGGGTAAGAAGTATGTCTTGTGTGTGCCCTGAGCAGCAAGAAGAAAGTTCTTCTTTTTCCAACAGGTGTCTTTCTAAACAAAGCAGAGTGAGCCCTCTAGACAGCACCATTCTGGACTATGGAGCAGAGAGGTAGGGTTCCTCCTGAAGCAGAAGTACAGCCTGTATCCATGTGCAGGTCATCACTTGCAGAGAAGCTGGTCTCAGTGGGGTTAGGGAAAGCTGAAGACAGTGAGGGCTACAACATCAGTTAGAGGAACTTATGGTGTCCTACATAAGCCCTTGTCAACAATCTGAGGTGTCTCTCAGTGTGATCAAGAAGGACAGGGCCTTTGTGAGAGGGGGAACCATTACTCTTGAGCTAGCAACCCAAATGTGTTATCCCAATAGGAAGCGAGCTGGGGTAAGGGTTATGGGTGTAAAAACTCCAGGTCCCAGTCTCAGATTCCTCTTACCCACCCCCAAGCCTTTCCTTATGGGACCACTGCTCTGCAAAAGACAGAAGCTTATGCTATCAAACTGTGCCAGGAGGAGGGGGCAGGAAAGTAGACAAAGAAAGACCCTGGTAATGACAGAGCTGGCTGAGGCTGCTGGGATAGTGGCGGACTGCCTGATCCTCACAGCCTGGCTTGTCTTCAGCCTTGGAACAGGGATCCAGGAATGATGAGGGGTGGTGGTGGTGGGGCTGTTTCTAAAGTCACTCAGGGGATATCTACCCCCTACAAAAGCTGCAAATCCTGAGCAGCTCCCCCAAGGAGTACAGAATCCAGATACTGCTAAGACTGAAGTGGGAAGTAAGAGGGAGTCTCTGTGACAGCAATTAGCCTCTCTCTTTGAGAACTTCTGTCTCCATCTCCTCCCCAGCTCCTCACATCCTGCGGCATTACTTCAGAGCCCTCTGCCTTGATCTGTCTCCAAGTCTCTAGCAAGATCAAAGTTCTTAACACTGGTTTTGTTTGCCAATTCCTAAGCTGGAGAAGAAAGGGCGGGGTCCATCCTGAGGCAAAGAGTGGGCCCTGACTTCCCCTCTCCCCAAGGCAGAGGGTAGTTGGGGACCATGGACCAAAAAGGAACCAAATCCTAAGGTTGGGTTGATAAACCTGCTCCTTGGTGAGAAGGCTGTTATTCTCATTCTTCTACGGATTTTATTATTATTGCACTTCAGTTTAGCAATGCAATTAACTCATAATCATAATAGGATAAGTATGTTACAGCGACGAAAAAGGTCTTTCCAAACACACCTATCTAAAGAAAATTTCCTGTTATTCTTTACCATAAGATCCTGTTTATTTCCTCCTGGTGTTCCTCAACATTCTCTAATTATTTGAACATTTGTTTTCTTGCCTTATTGTCTGTTTCCCACTAAAAAACTCTACATTTGAATAAAGAAAAAATGAATGATGAATAAATACATTATATGGAAGTAAATCTATTAGTTAGGGATGAACATTCCCTAATAATATGATCTATACCTGAAAGTATCATGTCCACACTTATATTAACAAGAATATCTTTCATCAGTGTTCATAATTCACCTAGTTCTATATCTTAATTAATTAATTCCCCCAACTGTATACCATGCATTAAAGTTTTTTTTTTAAACAAATCTTTACCTCTGTGTTAAGTACTGTGGAGGGATATAAAATATACAAGGCACAGTCTGTCCATTCCAGAGTGTATAGTGGAGTGAGATAGAGAGGTAATATGCAGGGTAACTATACCTGAACACAGTGTGCAGGAGTGACAGCTATGGTGAGACTGGCAAAAAGGGCTAGAGGAGGTCAGAGGAAATAAATTGCTTCTGAGGGAGATTATCCAGGAAGGCATGAGTGGAAGTTAACTTTTAAACTGGACTGTGATGATTGTGTAGGATTTTATTTTAAAGATTTTATTTATTATTTATTTATTTACTTATTTATTTATTTATTTATTTGAGAGCACAAATGTGTGAAGGAGAGGGACAAGTCTGAGCACAGAGCCCTAGTATTGTGAGGCTCAATACTAGGACCCTAAGATCATGACCTGAGCTGAAATCAAGAGTGAACACTTAACTGGGCAAATCTCTTTAATAGAGATTAATTGGTGGAATTCCAAATATAGGCATGACCACTGGAAGGATTTCTTGACTTTGGGCATCATTTGATATTGAACTTCTGTTCATTATGAGAGAGTGAGGGACCAGTGAAATTCAAGTTACAACTGCAGAAGCTGGAGGCTTTCAATACAGAAGACAGGAGCCAGGACCTGGGTCCCAGCTCAGGGTCTATTTATCCTCATTGCTCTTACACCTGATCTTATTGGAGGGATGTATGTTTCAAATGGAAGAAGGTACCCATTATGTTTCCATCTATATGTCTCTCATCTCCTCTCTCCCCCCGCATTGAGTTTTTTTATTAACAATGAAAGGATTTTGCAATCTCATTACTGAGAAGAGCACAAAGCACAGAGAAGCACATATTACGCAAATAAAGTTAGGTCATTTGCATACCTGGGAAAAGGGAGAAACCTCTCCTCCTTCCATCTCCATACTCCATTTTACTCTAATTTCTGACATTATATGTCCACAAATATTCATATTTCCTCCTTCTTTGGGTAAGAGATGCTGTGAAATGTCACATGTGAATTAAAGTTTGTCTTAAAAATCACTCATAAAACAGCCTCCCCAGCACTGGCATTGGAAGGTGGAGCAGGGGATTCCTGCCCTGCGTCTGCCTTCAAACCACCTGCAGGTCCTCCTGCCTCCTGCTTCTAGGAGCTTTGCTTCCTGTTTTCTAAAGAAGTAACAGAGACATTCAACTCCTCTTATCATCCTTGCTTCTGTTAGAGGTCATCACATTTTTAATAAGTTAGTTCCACAAATGACCAGTTTCTCAGTTTCTCAGTCTAAATTCTAGATTGCTTCACTGGTGTAGTTTCCAGTTCTCTTTCTGGGATGGCTCAAATAGAGAGTCCCACATGAAAGCAAAGAAACAAATAAAATGGCTTCTCCTAGACCTTCCATGAGGAGATTCTAGGATAATAGAGGTGGTTACCTGGGTAGAATGCACACAAGGCTGGCTGTGTATTAGACTAGAATGTAAAAGTCAGGAGCCAATTACCTTGTGGCTACTGTTTCTCTTCCTCTGCAAACCTGTTTTATTGTAGCAGATTCATAAGGGCTCCACAGCAGTCTAGCATGTTGGCCATGAACCTCCCATAAAGAAAACTCATTGAGGTTCCCTTGGGAAGAGGTGAAAAAAATATCAAGGTTTGCTATAAACACACCAAACAGGGCTGGGGCTGGAAGGCAGCTTGTTCCTTATAGCTGGTTGAATTCCTTCAGGATTTGTACACACACACACACACACACACACACACACACACACACACCATCCCCCCAAAGGGGAACATAACAAATATGCTCATGTTTACAGACCTACCAAGATAATCATATCCCACTCCCTGGTGCATATTTCCACTCAAACACATAGGTCCATATAGTAGACACACACGCATGACTTTCAATGAGGTGCTTTATCAACCTATGCACCCAGCCACACCCCCATTCCAAGCTCCTGACTGCAGAGCAGGGCACAGTGAGAATGAAGGAGACAGTGTCTGAGTATGAGCTGCATGTGTCACTAAGTATGTCTCTGATTATAGCCACGAAACACATAGAAATTGTTTTTCATTTTCACCATATGATATTATCTGCTGCTCTTCAGTTACCTGTATGCCATCAAGTTTCAATCACCATCTATTCCTTACTGACTGGCTATTCCTTGCAGAGTATAGCTCAGGGGTTAGAGGCATCAACTTTGCTCAATCTTGGTACAAATCTGAGCTTCACTACTTACTTTACACAAATGACTTAACCTCTCTGAGCCTTACTTTCAACTTTTGTAAATTAAGCATAAAAATACTCATCTCAGACACCTGGGTGGCTCAGTGGTTGAGCGTCTGCCTTTGGCTCAGGTCGTGATCCTGGGATCCTGGGATCGAGTCCTGCATTGGGCCCCCTGCAGGGAGCCTGCTTCTCCCTCTGCCTATGTCTCTGCCTCTCTCTATATCTCATGAATAAATAAATAAAAATCTTTAAAAAGTACTCATCTCATACAACTTTTGTCTTAAATAAGTGATTATGTAAAGTGTTTGAACAAAGTATAGGGTATAGTACACAGCAAATCGTAGCTATTACTATCTAGCATCTATGTTTCTCTTGCTTCATCTTTACATGTGAAAAGGCTTCAGCTGGAGGTTTGGTTTTCAAAGTGTGGTCCCTGGACCAGCAGTATCAGCATCTCCTTATACCATGTGAGAAGTAGAAGTTCTGGGCCCCACCCAGACTTACTGAGTTCCAAACCCTGGAGAGAGGGGCAATCTATTTTCACAAGCCCTTCAGGTGAGGTGACAACTGCTGAAGTTTGAGCATCACTGAGCAGAGTACTATTCCTGGCCTCCCTCAATCCCCCTCTCTCACTGTGACATTGATTACTGAGTTGAAGAGACAGCAGTGAGCATGCCCAGCTCAGCCCTTGCAATTTTTTGTTGGTTTTCTTTTCTTTTTTTTTTTAATTAATTTTTATTGGTGTTCAATTTACCAACATACAGAAAAACACCCAGTGCTCATCCCGTCAAGTGTCCACCTCAGTGCCCGTCACCCATTCCCCTCCAACACCCGCCCTCTTCCCCTTCCACCACCCCTAGTTCATTTCCCCGAGTTAGGAGTCTTTTTGTTCTGTCTCCCTTCCTGATATTTCCCAACCTTTCTTTTTCCCTTCCTTTATATTCCCTTTCACTATTATTTATATTCCCCAAATGAATGAGAACATACACTGTTTGTCCTTCTCCGATTGACTTATTTCACTCAGCATAATACCCTCCAGTTCCATCCACGTTGAAGCAAATGGTGGGTATTTGTCATTTCTAATGGCTGAGGAATATTCCATTGTATACATAAACCACATCTTCTTTATCCATTCATCTTTCGATGGACACCGAGGCTCCTTCCACAGTTTGGCTATTGTGGCCATTGCTGATAGAAACATCGGGGTGCAGGTGTCCCGGCGTTTCATTGCATCTGAATCTTTGGGGTAAATCCCCAACAGTGCAATTGCTGGGTCGTAGGGCAGGTCTATTTTTAACTCTTTGAGGAACCTCCACACAGTTTTCCAGAGTGGCTGCACCAGTTCACATTCCCACCAACAGTGTAAGAGGTTTTCTTTTTGTATCCAGAACTACCCTGACCACAAAGACACATGCATTCCAACCTACTTACATAGGAGAAAATCTAACAAAAGGCTTTTTCCTGTGGTGGAGAGTCATGGGGTGCTCAGCACTACTTGTGATGAGGAGTAAATCTGTCTAATTTAGCGATGTGACTTTCAGGTACTGTGATATATTAATTTAGCGATGTGGGATTAGCAAACCAATTAGGCTGCAGATCTACAGTTAATGGTTTAATCATGTCTTTATATCTTGATTATCAACTGGTTTCAAACATAGGAGGGGGATGTGGGGTGTTATTTATTGTACCTCTATGGCTCTAACAATAGATTGTAGTGAGAAGTGGGCAGGACACAGGTACAGATCATGGGCAGTAGAGAGACCTAGTTGAGAGAATAGGACAGAAGAACCAGAGGTAATTCGGGAATTTGTTAACTACACAGAACTTTGCAAATGATCGGTTGTGACCTCTCCTGTTACAGATAAATAAGCAGAGCATGAAAGGCACTGAGGGGCTTGCCCAAGGTTACATTGCTGGTTAGTGGTAGAAACCAGACCAGTACCCAGGACATTTGGCTCTCAATTGTACACTTTCTGAGCAGGTGGATCAAAGCAGACCTCAGCAGAGAAACTAAGTCCAAGAATACAGATGTTGCCAATTAGAAGAACCAGCCCCAGGGATTTTCAGCATGGGCAGTGGGTTCAAAGCCAAAGTGCTCTGTGCTCAGAAAGGAAAGCTCTACTCCAATCCACCTGTGCATGCTCTGTTGCCCTCTCACACAGCAATGGCTCAGGCTACACAGCCTGCCCAGTGTGCTCTGAAACCTGCTTCATTTTCCTGTGCTTTTCCTAGTCTTGTTCTCTTTGCCTACAGTCTCTCCCTGCTGCCTACATGTGTCAAAATCCTATCTTTCCCTAGAGAGAGCCAACTCCAATGCCTTTCCTCTACAAAGTCTTCTCTGATTTCACTATTCAACCCTCACCCTTGTGTGAGCCACAAATGTACATCCTCTACTTTGAATTTCCAAGAGGCTTTATTTGTATATTACTTATGACAACACTTTCTACTTGGTGTTACAGTTATGCTTTACCCATTGGATTAGAATATATAAGCTCTTTAAGGATGGGCGCCATATTTCATCTTTCTCTCTCTCTTTTTGACTTTTTCTAGTTTCTTTCATTTTTTAATGAGTCATAATTAACATACAGTGTTGTTATATTACTCTCAAGTATACAACATAATGATTCAATAATTCCACACATATCTCAATGCTCATCAAGAAAGTGTATTCTTAATTCCCTTTTTCTAAATACCCATCCCTCTACCCAATTCTCCTTTGGCAGCATCTCTTTTTCTCTGTATTTTGGAAGGAGGGTTGTGTTTGTCTTTTTTTTCCTTTTTTTTTTTTCGTTTGTTTTATTTCTTAAATTCCATATAAGAGTAAAAGCATATGGGATTTATCTTTTTCAGACTGACATGTTTCAAATAGCATTAAAGCCACCCAGTCCATCCATGTTGTTACAAATGACAAGATTCCATTGTTCCTTATTACTAATAGTTCATTGTATATACATAAACCACATTTTCTTTATCTATTCATCTACTGATGGACACTTGTGTTGCTTCCATATCCTGGCTATTGTAAATAATACTGCAATGAACATGGGGTACATATTTTTTTTTTCAAATTGATGTAACTAAAAAGCTATGCATAATAGCTTTTTAACAAAACTATGAAAAGCTATGCATAATAGCTTTTCAACAAAATTGTTGTAACTAAATTGATGTAACTAAAAAGTTACATTGAAAAAGCTATGCATAATAGCTTTTCAACAAAATTGTTGTAACTAAATTGATGTAACTAAAAAGTTACATCAAATTGATGTAACTAAAAAGCTATGCATAATAGCTTTTTAACAAAACTATGAAAAGCTATGCATAATAGCTTTTCAACAAAACAAAAAGGCAACTTACTGACTGGGAGAAGTTATTTGCATATTCTATATCCAATAAGAGGTTAATACCCAAAACACATAAGGAACTTATACAACTCAGGGATGCCTGGGTGGCTAAGTGGTTGAGCATCTGCCTTTGGTTCAGGGTGTGATCCTGGGTCCTGGGACTGAGTCCCACATTAGGCTCCCTCTGGGGAACCTGCTTTTCCCTCTGCCTGTCTCTGCCTCTCTCTTTGTGTCTCTCATGAATAAGTAAATAAAATCTTTTAAAAAAAGAACTTACACAACTCAATACACACACACACACACACACATACACATAACAGAAAACCCCAAATAATCCAATTAAAAAATGGGCAGGGGACCTGAATAGCCATTTTTCCACAGAAGACATACAGATGCCCAATAGGCTAACGAAAAGATGCTCAGCATCAAATCATCAGGGAAATACAAATTGAAACTGTAATCAGATATCACTTTATACCTGTCAGGTTAGCTAAAATAAAACAGACTAGAAAAACAAGTTTTATCAAAGATGTGGGGAAAAAAAGAACCTTTGTGCATTGTTAGTGGGTATGTAAATTGATATAGTCACTATGGAAAATAGTATGGATGTTCCTCAAAAACTTTAAAAAAGAGCTACCATATGACCCAGTAATTCTGAATTCTGCTACTGGCTATTTTCTTAAGTAATTTCTATAGCTAACACAGGGCTCAAACCCATCACCCTGAGAAGGAGAGTTGCATGCTTCACTGACAGAGCTAGCCAGGAACCCCTCTACTAGTGGATATTTGACTAGAGAAAAGGAAAACAATTTTTCAAATTTCTTTTAATAATTTTTATTTTTTTCATTTTTTATTGAAGTTTGATTTGCCAACACATTGTATAACACCCAGTGCTCATTTTTTTTTAAAGCTGGTGAGCAGCTATAGACACAATTGAAAAGTAGACTGAAAAAAAAAAAGGAGAAAGAGCAAAGACTCAGGCTTCACTCCACAATAAATATGGAGCTCTATTGGTGTTCCTACCTCAACATCCCATAGGGACTTAGCTTTTCATGTGCTCAATAGTATTCCACATTATTGTGCAGGGGATCACACTGCATTCATGTATGATTATGCCAGACCAAATATGTACTGGCACTGCTGAGTTCAAGATCTACAGTCTTGGCCCTAAGTGAAGTGGGGTTAAGGAGAGGCTGTGCTGGATCCCGTAGCTGAAGTAGATAGCAAACCCAATCAGCATCCAGACACCAAATAGAGACCAGGTGCCAGCTATCATCTGCATCATAAGGTAAACATTCAGAAAGATGCTCAGGAGTGGGAGGAGAGGCAGAGCAGGTACCTGAAAGTGAAGGGGAGGGGGGCTCTGTGGCTGTCTCCATATTATTCCGGTGATCCCAATGATAAGCACCAGGAGCAGCACAACCACTGTGATCCACACTGGGTCTCCAGAAAGCAGACTTGGCCACCGGGCCAGCACCAGACAGAGAAGAGTCAGCAGGAGAGCAAGCAGTAAGGAGCAAACAGAGGCAATATGGCCAGAGAGTGGAGTGGGGGTGGAAATGCCTGAAAAAAATAGTGTCTGTAGAGTCAGCTTCTCTGCTGCAGGTCTGTTCTCCTCTTGCGCCTGTGCTTCGTTTCCCCCATTCTTCTTCTCAGGCTGATACCTGAGGATGAGAACAGAAAGAGCCACCAGGGAGTAAGCTAGCAGGGCCCCAACTGACCTGAGATTCACAAGATCAGTGAGTCTAAAAAATAGCATGATTGCTGCAATAATGCCAAAGATCACATTGGCTATGATGGGGGCATATGTGCCGGTACGGATCCTGGTAAGGACAGGGTACAGGAGGCCATCGTTTGCCATCATGTGTATCACCCGATGGATGAAGTACATAATACCCCAGAAGATGACAGAAATACTACAGATAAATGCAATAGTTACAGCATAGTAGGCAGGGGCCCAGCCAATATGGAGAAATACCTCAGGCAAGGTGCTCCCAGGTCGGAGCTTATAGTAAGGCACCATAAGCGTAAGTGCCACAGAGACACCAAAATACAACAAAAAGCAGATGAGCAGTGAAATCACAATGCCCATGGGGATGGAACGCTTGGGATTCTGTGTCTCTTTGACTCTGGTAACAATAATGCTGAAACCTATAAGTAAATAGAAGCATGTAGCTGATCCATGGAGAATCCCCTGGAAGCCAAATGGCACGAATCCTCCAGAGCCCAGAAGGCCCAAGCTAGAGGTATCATTGAGTCCAGCCTTTATGTGGTCCTCTTCTGTGAGCTTCCAGTTGTGCAGGTCCCCCTTCATGAAGCCAGAGATGATGACAAAACTGAGAACCAAAACTTTCACCAAAGTGAACACTTTGAAAACTATGAAGAATGGACGAATCTTCATATTGTTAAATTCTATGAGCAAAAATACAAGGATCACAGCCAAGAAACCTACATTATCTGCAAAGACCTGAGGAACATGCTGTGAGATGCTCTCATGCAGGGTTTGAGAGATCCAGTTCCTATACAGGTTGTCAAAAATTAAGGTCCAGGTCTGGATAACAATGACTGCATCAGCAACAAGGGAGAGGATGAGGTTCCAGCCAGTCATGAAAGCCCAGACTTCTCCTATAGTGATATAGGTGTAGAGATATGCAGAGCCAGAGTGGGGAACCCGGGCACCAAACTCTGCATAGCAGAGCCCAGCCAACACAGAAGTTACGCCAGCCACCAAAAAGCAGATCACAGTGGCTGGTCCTGCTTTATCTCTAGCGACATCGCCAGCCAGGATATATATACCTGCACCCACTGTGCGGCCGACACCCAGGGCCACTAAATCCAGAGTGCTCATATATTTGCCAAATCGGAACTCATATATTTCTTGATCCAGTGGACGTTTGTGTACCAGTTTTCGACCAAATCTGCAAAGTGCCTCATACAGCATTCCAGCTGGAATTAAAGAAAATTCTAGAATCAGAGAGCTGTAGCAACTCCAGGAAGCCAAGAGTTTTGGATCTGGTTTGGTGAGGCTGAATTAAACTGAGTTCCTTTGGGGCTTGCTGAGGTCTGTTGCTCAGGATTCAGAGCTGCTGCTTCATATTTCTTCTGCTATATGCTGTTCCTCCAACATACCTAAGTAAACAAAAAATATTTACTGCACAATGGTGTTCAAACAACCAACCAAAGCCCAGATGTCCCATGTCACCTGTTGCAAATATCACAGAAACTGACACCAAAAGACATCATAGAAAAATCAACTGGCTTTTCCTCCAGAAAAAAGGGCCAAATACAACATTCTCCTTTTTTACATACCACATGACATAATCCCACTTGGGTTCATCTAGCTCATGTAGCATCATGTACCAATTAAACTGAAAGACACAGCAGGGCATGAATGTATTGTGCAATAATTCACATATGGGGTACATGCATGGTGCTTGAGCATGAGTTATGACACGTTAACTCATGGACCAGTAGGCCTCTTTACAATTACAGACCTATTTTAAAAATATTATCTGAGGTTATAATATACATATTGGCTCCCTCAATCTTAAACTCTTAGCCCCTACATCAGCTAGCCAAGGTCAGATGGCACTTTGGCCCCCCTTTCTCCTCATTCTGCATTATCCATCCAGTTGTACTGATGGCCAAGAATGTACAGTCCATTCCTTTCCTTTACTCACCTAAGCCCACAGGGGTGCTGTGAACAGAGAGGAGGAGGGAGAAAGGGGCAGGACCTTCATAACTACCAGCAAGAAGGAGAGGACAAGGCTCCCTGGGAAGGAAACCCTGGAGAAATGGGGGCAGAAGCTGACCCAGGGTCTAGGACTGAGAAGGGAGAGGAGCCAGGAAGGTATTTTGTGAATTCTGACATTTAATCCACCTCACCCAAAACAACCAGGCAAAATTCACCAGTTTTCATATCCACAGTTATGGCAGTATGATGGGTAGGGAGAAAAGAAATAAGCGAACTAGCTCAGTAGCTCAGTAGCTCACAACTTTCTGTCTCCTTTGTCTTTGGGCTCCAGGAGAGAGATGAGCTCATTTCTGCAGTCTCCTCACTGGCCACACTGTGCTCTCTACACACCCTGCACCATCCGTGATGTCAGCTGCCAAGAGCCTGGAGAATCTGCCCTGCTCTGTGAGCTTATATTAAAACACTCACCTGTAGTGTGCCTGGGTGGCTCAGTAGAGTAAATATCTCACTCTTGATTTTGGCTCAGGTCATAATCTCAGGGCCTTGAGATTCAGCCCTGGGTCTGGCTCTGAGCTCTGTGGGGAGTCTGCTTGAGATTCTGTCTCTCCCTCTGCCTCTTATGCTCCCACCCATGCACAGTTGCTCTCTTTCTCAAGTTAATAAATAAATCTTTTAAAATGCCACTCACTTGTGACTCCCAATTAATTTTTTATAAGAAGTTATTTTTAACTCTCTCAAGTCATGGTCCAATATTTTTCTTAATGAAGGAATCTTGCCTGGTGTTCCTCCTTCTTCCTACTGCTACTGCTATTCAAATGGACCCCTACTGAGGGAGAGCATGCCTTTGGTTAAACAATTCACAGCAATACCCCAGAAATGAGTACTAATCAACAGAAAAAAACAAAGTTATGCAGCACCTAGATTATGTGAAAATTGAAATGTCTTCTCTATAGATGATTAAAAGGAACCTTTGGGTTATATGCCAGACCTTCTGTCTACAAATTCATCTAGACTCCTTATTTGCCACTCACCAGTTCCAATGTTATAGCTTACTAACAAGCACTCAAGATATATAAGGAGGGTCATGGAATCTTTCCACACTATAAATTGTGACTGAGGTGTGCCCCACACACCCCCAAGCTTCAAACCCTTCCATGGTTCCCACTACACTTCCTTAATATACTTCCTTCCTTCATAATCTGACCTATACTGATTCCTTCAGCTTCATTCCCTGCCCAGTTCCTTCCCCAGCTGTGAAATTCCACACTCATCCTGTTCCCTTCCCTCTAATGGCCTCTTGGCCCCTTCACTTAGCTAATCCCCACTTCTCTTTCCATTCCCAGATCAGAAGGTGCTTCCCCAGGAAGCCTCCCTGATCCTTACGCTGTCCTTCCTATGTGCTCTCATAGCAGCCAGGCTTCCCTCATGTGCCATTGATCCTAATGTATCCAAATTCCAGGTCAGCGGCCTGTGTCCTCCATCAGACTATGAGGTAGATGCTCAATAAATATTTGTTGAATAAATGACCACACTGAGAAGACAGACCTGAAAGAACACATAATACAGAATTCCTATCTAATTAACTTTGAGATACATACTTTTAGGCAGGCAACCTTTATAAACCCGGATCAGGTAAAGATATAAATGGTATTACCTTCCTTGCAGAAGGCAAGCAAAATGAAAAATGTGGAGGGAAAAAACCTTATTTGCCCATCATTCATGGCAGGTATGAGCCACACAGGTGATAAAGGATTGTTTGCCTTGGAGTAAACTTGTTTTAAAATTATATCAGGCTGCCTGGAGTTAATAGGCAACAACCCACCCACGACCAGTTAGAGAATTCCTACTTTTTTTTGAAGGCATCATGCTCAGGACCTGTAATCTATATGGGATGTCCTAAGGCAGAGGTTCTCACTTTGGAGGACAGAGGGAAGCCTAATGAAGACACCTGGGGAATATTTTCAAACTTCACATCTTCTCCTTCTGGAGATTCTTGTCCACTAGCCCTGTACTTCCCATGACTGCTCTCAACCATCCCAACTGACAAGACATTGTCTTCAAGTTCTAGGGAAAGAAATTCTGAAAGCTTCCTTCAAAAGAAGGCAGCACAGCTGAGTAGTTAGGAGTGAGGCTCTGCAGGGAGATTGTTCAGGTTCAAATCACAACTCAACACTGGGTGTTATTCTGTATGTTGGCAAATTGAACACCAATAAAAAATAAATTTATTATTAAAAAAATCACAACTCAACCTCACACCCAGTGCCTCTGGACAAATTAGTTCCTTTCTGGGATTTAGTTTCCTCAACAGCCAACTGAGAGTAAAAGCAAATCCTTCCTATTGTAGCTGTGAGGAGTAAGTGAAATGATGCCTAGAAAGTATGTAGCTCAGAACCTAGCAAACAGTGTGGACTTAATATCATCTACCTAATATTTAATCCTGAAATCTGATCCAAAGTCCATTAAAAATGACTTAGTCTTTACAAATGACAAGCCTTGAAATCATCCCCTGCAACTCAAGCCTGCTACCTAGCCCTCATGAGACAATGAAAATAGTTTTATTCCACATAATTCACCTTTAAACTCTAGGGGCTCTAACTAGACACTCTCATACATGATGGTGCTAAAACTTTGGGGTCCTATGCTCACTGAGTTATACGGGCCATCAAGAAATGCAAGGCTCAGATATAATAATAATAATAATAATAATAATAATAATAATAACAATAATATCTTTCTGTGGGAATGCCTCATCTTATTTCTGGAAGAGGCAGTGCTGGGTACTGTGGCGGTAAGAGCAAAGACCATTATGTCAGAAATGCTGGATATGAGCCATGGTGCTTCTGAGTGACCACATGAATTTGGGTAATTTGCTCACTCTCTCTAAACCTCAGTCTTCTCGTCCACAAGGGACCTCACCTGATTTCCATCACTGGATCAGCATGAGAATTCAGTGAGAAGATCCAAACCATCATGTACCACTGGTGGAGTGTCACAGGGATCATCACCTTGAAGCTCAATTCCAGTAGAATTAAGAATGCACACAGCTGGACAGCCCAGGTGGCTCAGAGGTTTAGCGCCGCCTTCAGCCCAGGGCCTGATCCTGGAGATCCGGGATTGAGTCCCACATTGGGTTCCCTGCATGGAGCCTGCTTCTCCCTCTGCCTGTGTCTCAGCCTCTCTCTCATAAATAAATAAATAAATAAATAAATAAATAAATAAATAAATAAAATATTTTTTTAAAAAAGAATACACACAGCCTCACATCCCAAAATCTCTCTCCAATGTGCACATTCCCAGGAAGCTGTCTCCTGAGTTCATAAGGAGCCCATGTGAGCACATTCATCACAGGACTGTTTGTGGTGGCAGAAAGTGGGGGCTGTGCCAGTGTCTGTTCCTAGAGGAATATATAAGTAAACTGTGTGTGTGCACAGTGAAATATAACACAGCAGTCAGAGATAATAAAGTAGGTTTATAGACAACAAGTTGGGTAGCTCTCAGAAACAATGTTATATCAAAAGAAAAAGCAGGATGATGTGTCAGCACAATGGTACTTATGTACCTTTTAAAAAACAGCCAAAAACTATTGTATATTTGTCAAGGATACACATATATATATTAAAAATGTCAAACTTTCCTCTGCTCACAAACTTCTACTTGTTTCCCTTTTCATTTAGACTAAAACCAAAGTCTTCATTTACACTGACCTACAGAGTCCTAAAGCATTTGTCATTGAACCAGCTACCTCTCACCTTCTGTTTCTATCTCTTCTCACTCATTTCTCTCTAGCAACTGGCCTCCTAAACATTCTGGCCTTCTGACATATCAGGCCAGACCCTCAGGGCCTTTGCACAGGCTATCCCCTATGACTGCACCACTTCTAGCCCACATATCCACCTGGTTGCTCCCTTCGCTGCATTTGGTGAAACAGCACATTTGTAACACAGCCTTCCTGATTCATCCCATATACAACTGCAACTTACTCCTAACCAAAGACTTGAATGCCCTGCTTTTCTTTCTCCCATAGCACTTGTCACTATTTAATGTACTTCATATTTCGGTTATTTATTTGGTTATGGTTTGTCTTACTCCATAAGAATGTAAGCTCCATGAAAGCGGGACTTTTTAAATTGTTTTGCTCCTGGCTGTACTCCTGCACCTACATCTGTGCCTGAGAGAGTCGGCACTGTATTTGTTGAGTGGATGAATGTATCTAAATACACATGTAGAGCATGAACTTGAAGAGCATTTGTTAAATACACTAAAGCAAGTGCCTCCAGTGAGGAGGGGAAATGACACTAGAAATAAAGATGAAGGGAGGAAATAAAATGCATTGAAAGGGGCCTGACAGGAAGTGATGATGCAAACATGCCACAATTGAGAGAGAGACTGACTCCACTCTGTGCACTGCAGGCTCCACACAGGAATTGCAGGAGATGATGTTGTGAGAAGACCTGGCATAGAGCCTGATAAGTGGCAGGCACTCAGCATATCTAAATTGAAGTGAGTCAGAATCCTGTAATTGTCAGGGTATGGAGAATACAAAGGAATACCCACCAGAAAGAGAGTGAAGAACAAGGGAAGATGGGGCACCCCTCCTACTAGTTTCCTCTGAACCCACTTCCCTTTTCCTAATTCCTCTTTCTCCTTCAGTTCCTTCCAGTGTCCTTGGAGGCTCCTGTAGTTGACACTAATGATGCTTGTACCATGTTTCTTTCTTTGGGGAACCATCCCCAGCCACCTTCCTCCCAACAAAAACTCAACAGTGGTTCTTCACATCTTTTTTTTTTTTTTTCCTTCACATCTTTTAAATCACAAACTCCTCTGCCATTGTTCACCTTTAAGAAATGTCATACATTCTGAAGTCCATCCATGGACCCTGAGCAGGAATCCCAGAGGAGGGCCATCTGAATGGAAAAGTCGGAGAGCAGTAATTTTGATAATTTGTTTCCCTCAACTGTGTTGTGCAGGGTGGTCTGTGCACTATTCCCACTTTTACTGAAGATGAGGGAAAGTGGGCCTACAGAAAGTATGAAGATACCAGAGAAGCAACCTAAAGAACAAAATATCTGGGAATGAAATAATCATAATTTATGATTCCAACAGAAGCAGTCAGAACAATCAAATGAATAAGTAAATTTGCAGAATAGAAGCAAATACATGATTGGGAATCCTGAAAGAGTCTACCAAAAATCTAGCTCCTAACAACACAGAGAAATCTCATCCTCAAATGCCATGTTCAGAAACGTCCTTTCTTGTGCAATATTCTGTGATTATTCCAGACCCTCTGATGCAGCTGTCAGATCTCGGCCCTAATTCTCCCCCTACCCTCAGGCCCAGCACCCTCTTTCTAACTCAGCTCCTCACATACTGACTTCACTTTCAGGGATGAGCCTTTGGCCTGGGTAAGTACCTGCCCTGCCAAGGATGCCCTCCTCACTCCTTTCTGTCCACACTTGGTCCTCTAGTTCTTCTCAACCTATTCTACAACATTCCTCTTCATACCAGGAAGCTTTTCCAAAGCCTTTCTGACTGATCCCCATCTCTAACCTTCTTCTACTTACTACCAGCACTTACAGCCCATCCTGATGGGCAGCTGAAACTAATTTTCCCTGTCTGTCAGCTCATATCCTAGGTGTGTTACTTAAATTCCTTTATAGTTTAAAATCTTCCAGAGGGCTGGGCCAGGATCTGTATACTTCCTAATTCTGGATTCCACACTCCCATCTCCAAAACTCACTACACGGGGCAAGATCTGCTCATAACTGTACCAAGCAACCAAAAAAGGAATTTAGGACAGAGAAAATGAATACATAGATGTATTGATTGACTACTATATCTTGAGATTCCAGAAGAAGGGTTGTTTGAGAAAGGGCCAAACAGAGGTATAAATATGAGACTAGAATATGTACCATCATGTATTTCAAGAGCATTTCCTGAGACATTTCCTAATAAGGGCCCTGGGCCTGTGAATCTGTTTAATTAGGAAATAGTATCTCCCAAAGCAGGTGCTTGCTCAGGGGATGTGCTTAAAGAAATGTAGACAGGTGGAAGGGGTGGTGGGCGGGGGGTGGGGGTGACTGGGTGATGGACACTGAGGTGGGCACTTGACGGGATGAGCACTGGGTGTTATTCTATATGTTGGCAAATTGAACACCAATAAAAAATAAATATATAAAAAAAGAAAAAGAAAAACAAAAGAAGAAATGTAGACAGGGCCTAGGGAACATAAAGCCAGTTTGTATGAATTCCGTAATGGCTCTGGTACCCCCCCTCTTCTTCCCTGTATTTCTCTGTTTCTAAGCTCCTTCCAAACTCTAAAACAGAAGTTCCTTCTTATGTTGCCTAGAAGAGTATCTGTCAAGTCTGACAATCCACCCACAACATCGCCGGCTCTCTTGCTTTCCCAGCCTGCCCCACCACTGTCTTTTGTCCTGGAAGTCATGAACGCTGAGGCTGAGTCTCATACCCAAAGATAGAAAAAATTACATAGCAAAAGAAAGTGAAAAATGGAATCTTCCAATCTTCTCATTCTTTTTGGGCCTTCTCTAGAAGTCTCAACCATGTTCATTCATTTATCCATTCAACAAATATGCTGCTCCCATTTGTTTAGCACAGCAGATAAAGCAGAGAAAAATACAAAAATCCCTCCACTCTAGTTGCTTGTATTCCTGAAGTAAGAAGCAGACAACAAATAAGTTAAGAATACATATTGTGGGGCAGCCCTGGTGGCTCGGTGGGTTTGGTGCCGCCTCCAGCCCAGGGCGTGATCTCGGGGACCTGGGATCGAGTCCGGCGGCGGGCTCCCTGTGTGGAGCCTGCTTCTCCCTCTGCCTGTGTCTCTACCTCTCTCTCTGTGTCTCTATGAATAAATAAATAAAATGTTTTTTTTAAAAAAGAATACATATTGTGTTGGATTTGCAGTCAGTGCTGCAGAGAAATGGAAATCAAGAAAAGGTTAGGATGTGCTCAGAATGGGTGTCATGATTTTAAAATGGGCCATTCAATCCAGCCTCATCTTCACTCTGTTGTGCTACCATCACCATCATCCATCTCCAGAAATTGTTCATCTTCCTCAGGTGAAACTCTGTACCCATTAAACAGTTTTTCCCCATTTTTTGCCTCCCTGAAGCCCCTGGCATCCACCATTCTACTTTGTCTCTATGAATTTGACTACTCTAAGTACTTGATATAAGTGAAATCCGACAATACGTCCTTTTGTGACTAGTTTATTTCACTTAGCATGTCTTCAAAGTTTATGCAATTTGTAGTAGATGTCAGAATGTCCTTCCTGTCCTTCCTGTTTAAAACTGAATGATATTCCATTGCATGTGTGTGTCCCACATCTTGCATCTGGTTGTCTATTTGTCAACTGATAGGCATGCTGGTTGTGTTACTCATGGGCTGCCATAAATAATGTTGCTATGAAGATGGGTCTACAAATATCTTTTTGAAACTCTGCCTTCAATTCCTTGGGATATATACCCAGAAGTGGGATTGCTGCATCATATGGTAATTGTATATGTAATTTTTTTGAGAAATCACCACTGTTTTCCACAGCGGCTGCTCCATTTTACATTCCCACCAGCAGCACACAAGCATCCCAATTTCTCCACATCCTCACCAATATTGTTAGCCTCTGTTTTTTAAAAATATTTTATTTATTTATTCATGAGAGACCAGAGAGAGAGACAGAGACACAGGCAGAGGCAGAAGCAGGCTCCATGCAGGGAGCCCGATGTGGGACTTGATCCCAGGACCCTGGGATAATGCCCTGAGCCAAAGGCAGATGCTCAACCGCTGAGCCACCCAGGCATCCCTGTTTTTTTTTTTTTAATACCAGCCATCCTAATGGGTGTGAAGTGGCACAAGGCTAGTTTTGAGGAATAACAGAGAGTCCTTTGGGGCCAGGACACAGTGAGTGAGGGAGAGACAGTAGGGGATGAGGTTAGAGAGAAAGCAGGAAGTGAGATCCTTCATGTAGGGTCTGAGAGTCACTGTGAGGACTTTGGCTGTTACTCTGGATATGATGGAAACCCTAGAAAAAATGAGATTTTCATATGTTGTATACCAATTTCCTCATTTTTTAAAGATTTTATTTACTTATTCATGAGAGATACACAGAAAGAGGCAGACACATCAGCAGAGAGAGAGAAACAGGTTCCTTGTGGGGAACCCAATGTGGAACTCGATTCCAGGACCCTGGGATCATGACCTGAGCCCAAGGCAGACACTCAACCATTGAACCACCCAGGTGCCTCTTGTTCTTTGAATTAAGTATTGGGGTCAAAAGATAAACCTCCTCCAGGGTTTGAAAACAAGGCATGGAGACAGGTTCTGTAGAGCTCTCTCTAGATATTTGGTGTGTCTGCCAACACACTGAGGGCTGAACAAGCTGTGTGCTTCCATCTGACTCCCTCTCTAGATGCCAAAGAAGAGATGTCCTACAGCCACCCATGGGAGAGTAACATTGAAGCTCTTCATTTTCTGGGTTATCTCTAGGCAGGACTCCATCTTTTAAAAGTCAAACAAAAGTCATGTTAGTATTATTCACCATTTTGGGTTATTCCCACCATTACTGTGGATAATCAAGAGCTGACATGGAGATAAAGAGTGTATTTTCTGGAGCCTGGTGAAATTAAGGACTGCAATGACAAGGGTAGGTAGACCCTCAGGAAAGGGACAGGAACCATGTGAATCATGCATTCACAAGCGCAGAATTAAATCGATAAATCCAATCCTAGCCCCAGATGCCTCAGGAAGGACTGTCAGAAATGTCCGAGACACTCAGAGCTGGAGAGAGAAAGGGCCGCCAAGAGAAGCCTGAACACACATTTCTGAGAGGCAAAGAGTACCTCTCATAACCTTACTCTCCCCAGGTGACAGGGATGAAAAATTCTATATCCAAATAAGAAGTCCAGAAGTCATATAGTTTCTTTACAATCTAATAATCTGGAGTGGATGGTTGTCCTACAACTGACTATAAATGTTGGAAAATATATACCTATGTGTGTGTAGGGGGGGATGGTGTTTAGAGAAGGACAAAAGTACAGGGCTGTCCCCAACAGAAAAGGAGTGACAGAAATAAATTCTTAATATGGTATTCATAGGATTCAAATGAGGGTCAGGAGAGGGATGTATAGTAAAGTCTGAAAACCTAAATAATTTCTCTCAGCAAGGACACAAGACATATACTCCTAGGATCCATGTGCTGCATTTCTTTCCAGCTGAGGATCACCTTATTTATTCTCCACTCTCAACATAATATGATCCCTATTCACCCCAGGGTAAAGAGACTGTTCTACCTCATGTGATAGTCTCCATTTCATATCCCTTCTCTGTGGGCTCTTTATAGAGGCCCTGGATTACCTTTAAGCCTTCAAACATGTATTAGAAAAATGGAACTATAATATAGGAGCAGGATGCTCTTTCTACTGTCCTCTGGTAGAAAAATAATAGAGCTAGGTAGCAGTGAAAGTCTTATGTCATTCACTCAATAAATAATATTAAGCACCTTCTAAATGACAGTCCTAGTGCTTGAAAAAGGTACACATGGAGAGGAAAAAGACGTGTTCCTTACCTACGTGGCAGTAACTGTCTTTACCAAAGTTCTTATATAATACTTCTGCCCAAAATGTATAACCTGAATCTAATAACAAAAAAGAATCAGTCTGTGTTTATTCCTAAGTATCTTCTCATTTTTGAACATCTATACTCTGAAAACTATAGACTTATGAAAGAAATTGTGGAAGACAAAAAGAAGTGGAAAAACATTCCATGCTCATGGATTAGATGAACAAACAAGGGAAATAAGGGAATAATAAAGGGAATAAAGGGAAAGGAGAGAAAATGAGTGAAAATATCAGTGAGGGTGAAAAGCATGAGAGACACCTAACTCTGGGAAAAGAACAAGGGGTAGTGGAAGGGGAAGTGGGTGGGGGGTTGGGGTGACTGGGTGATGAGCATTGAGGGGGGCACTTGGCGGGATGAGCAATGGGTGTTATGCTGTATGTTGGCAAATTGAACTCCAATAAAATAAGTAAATAAATAAGTAAATAAATAAAAAAATTTAAAAAAATGTCTATACCACCCAAAGCAATCTATGCATTTAATGTAGTCCCTATCAAAATACCACCAGCATTTTTCACAGAACTAGAAAAAAAAACCCCTTAAATTTGCATGGAACCACAAAAGACCCTAAATAGCCAAAGCAATCTTGATAAAGAAAAGCAAAGATGGAGGCATCACAATTCTGGGCTTCAAGATATATTAAAAAGCCATAATCACGAAGACAGTATGGTACAGGCACAAAAACAGACACATAGATCAGTGAAACAAAATAGAAATCCCAGAAATGGATCCGTAACTCTATGGTCAAATAATATTTGACAAAGCAGTAAAGAATATCCAATGGGAAAAAAAGGCAGTCTTTTCAACAAATACTGTTGAGAATATTGGACAGCAACATGCAGAAGAATGAAACTGGGTCACTTTCTTACTCCATACATAAAAATAAAACCAAAATGGATGAAAGATCTAAATGTGAGGTAGGAAACCATCAAAATCCTAGGGGAGAACACAGGTAGAAACCTCTTTGGCCTCAGACATAGCAATTTCTTATAGATACATCTCCAAAGGCTAGGAAAAAAAGCAAACATGAACAAATGGGACTACATAAAAATGAAAAGCTACACAGTGAAGGAAAAGAATCAACAAAACTAAAAGACAACGTATATGGAATGGGAGAAGATATTTAAAAATGACATATTTTTATAAAGGGTTAGTACTTAAAATCTACGAAGAACTTATCAAATGCAACACTCCAAAAATAAATAATCCAGTTAAGAAATGGGCAGAAGAGGGCACCGAGGGGGACACTTGACAGGATGTGCACTGGTGTTATACTATATGTTGGGAAATCGAACTTCAATTAAAAAAAATACAAAAAAAAAAAAAGAAAAAAGGAAATGGGCAGAAGACATTAAATGACATTTTTCCAATGACAACAACCAGATGGCTAAACAGACACATGAAAAAGACCCTCAACATCTCTTGTAATCGGGGAATTACAAATCAAAACCATGATGAAATACGATGTCACACCTGCCAGAATGGCTAAAATTAAAAACACAAGAAACAACAGGTGTTGGAGAGGATGTGGAGTAAAGGGAACCCTCCTACATTGTTGGTGTGAATACAAACTGGTGAAGCCACTCTGGACAACATTGCAGAGTTTACTCAAAAAGGTAAAAATGGAACTACTCTACAATTTGGCAATTATACTAGTAGGTATTTACCCAAAGGATACAAAATTACTAATTCAAAGGGGGCACATGCATCCCAATGTTTACAGCAGCATTATCAACAATAGCCAAATTATGGAAAGGGCCCAAATATCCATTAACTGATGAATGGATGAAGATTATATATATATGATGGAATATTATATATATATATATATATGATTTTGCCATTTGCAACAATATAGATAAAGTGTATTATTCTAAGCAAAATAAGTCACAGAAAGACAAATCTACATGATTTCACTCATATGTGGAATGTAAGAAACAAACAGGTAAGCATAGGGGAAGGGGAAAAAAAGAAAGAGGGAAGCAAATCATAAGAGACTCTTTTTTTATTTTTTTAGATAACAGCAGTACAGCTTATTTATTATACATCTCAGACTAGTTTTTAGGGTTTTAAAATATTATATACAAACTTTATAGAGAAATGAGAGAGGAATAACCCAAACTTACAGGTCTGGGTGGAGGATGGCTTCCATGGTCCCCAGATCTTGTGGTATTACAATTATAGGAGAAACCAGCAACCTTCCCCTTTCTATTCTCACGACCAGTCCCCATGTCTCACTGCTCTTCCCCACCCCCGGGCTGTTTTTTTTTTTTTCACTAAGAATTTCCTTTTATCCTTGAAGCCAAATGTGTACACACCACATGCTTTTCAGAATGGAGGCGGCTGTCTCTAGAATAGTTTGTCTTTGTGTTGTTACTGCATTGTTATTAAAAGTGCTCATTTACTAATCCTTAAATCAGTGATTTCTTTGGGAAACTCTAAGCAAATGTAAATATTTAGAAACACTTTTACATTTTTGGCACGGTTTCCATCCACCTTCTTTAGTATTGCATGTAATTTTACTTCAGCTCCCTATAAACCGGGAATGAAGTTAGGGTTATTTAGGGACCTTTTCTGAAAAAAATTGGAGCTGGTTTTGTTCTAGTTACATTCAGTCCAATCCAGACCATGTGTGTTTTCTTTTGTTGTGTTTTCTAATTCTTTCTTTCTTTCTTTCTTTCTTTCTTTCTTTCTTTCTTTCTTTCTTTCTTTCTTTTCTTTCTTTCTTTCCTTCTTTTCATTGGAGTTCAACTTGCCAACATATATCATAACACCCAGTGCTCATCCCGCCAAGTGCCCCCCTCAGTGCCCATCACCCAGTCATGTGGAGGGACCTGTAGGGTATTGTGCTGAGTGAAATAAGTCAATCAGAAAAGGACATTATGTGGTCTCATTCATTTGGGGAATATAAAAATTAGTGAAAGGGAATAAAGGGAAAGGAGTGAAAATATCAGTGAGGGTGACAAAACATGAGAGACACCTAACTCTGGGAAATGAACAAGGGTAATGGAAGGGGAAGTGGGCGGGTGGGGGGGGTTGGGGGTGACTGGGTGATCATAAGAGACTTTTAAGGATAGAGAACAAACTGAGGGTCAGTGAAGGGAGGTGGGGAGTGGGTGGACTAGATGGATGATGGGCTTTAAGGAGGACACTTGTTGTGATGAGCACTGGGTGTTAGATGTAAGTGAAGAATCACTAAATTCTGCACCTGAAACCAATTTTACCATATGTGTTAATTAGAATTTCAGTAAAAACTTGAAACAAAAAAATGATCAGTCTACAAAATAGTTTTCCACAGAAAGTTGACTTTTGATAAAACTGACCTGTGCTGTTCAAGACTGCCAATGTCAGTCATGGCAAACGGAGGAACTGTTGTAGATTAAAGGAGCATAAAGAGACGTGATTGTGAGATGCAATGCAGAGCCCTGTTCTCAGATCAGGGAGAAACATTTTACTATAAAAAATTGGACAGTTAGTAAATTTGGAATATGAATCTTATTTTATACACACCCCCCACACACACACACTAGAGAGGGCAAGCAAATGTGCCAAAATATTTATAATTGCTCAATCTTGTTGAAGACAAAGGAGTGTTAATGCTGCCATTTGTGCAACATTCTACAGATATGGTATTTGTCAAACTAAAAAGGTAGGAGGAAAACAAGAGTGTCCTATTAGTAAAGATTATGGTTTCTCCTTCTCTAAATGCCCTTTGTAAACAAGCTTGCCATCACTTTTGGTTGGAATAAAACTATATCCAGAATGATCTAGCATCAGATCAGAACTTTAGGTCAGAGGAGTGTATGGGAAGATAGAACTCTCTTGCCTTTGATTTACAACCAAAATTATCAGCAAGCAATAAAGCTTGGAATAAAACCATAACCATGGCTCATGCTAGTACAGTTATAATAAGAAGCATTGGGGAACATGTGCAGAGGCTGGAGGCAGAGAAAAATAGTGTCTGGGAAATATGGGAACCAGGTATATGTTTATATACAAGATTTAGGAATATATGGACAGAGGAGAAAGAGAACCAGAATTTGTTGAGTTGAAAGTAATACACATATGTTATCTCATTTAACCCCCATAACAACCCAATGAGAGGCTAGATAACTATCCTAAGCTTTTATAGCCAGCATGAAGAAGAGCTGGAATTGAACTTGGTTCTTTGTTTCCTCAAAGACCATGTTATTTCTCCTGTAGCATACTACCTCCACAAAGATTCAAGACTCTATGGTGTGGCTAGTAAAGGAGTATTTGAGCTAATTCTCTTTGTGACCAGGTCACTTTCTGCCACCTGAGCCTTCAATTCAATTCAGCTGACATGAAGCCACATGCATACTTAGTGCCTTGACTGCACTAGACCTCTACCTAGTAGGTGCCTATGGTTTAGAAATACTGCATATCTAGAACCTACCTCCTGGTATACTCCTTGGTTCACCCTCTTGGTCCATAAAATTGGTAATTCTAAATAATGAGATACTCTCACCTCTCACTAAGATATACCCAGCAGCCATCAGAGAGTGCTGATGAACCCTAAATTATATTCTTCCTAATACATTGCCCCAGATAACTTAAATGTGAGTATTTTCTACCCTCCTTCTGGAAGATGGCATTTTCTCTAAGTCTTAAAAAGACATACCTACACAGTCCCAACCAGGCCTGCATTTTCCTGCTTTATACCAAATTCAAACTTTTAATACTGTATTTTCAAGTCTTTAACTGTTTCCTTCTACTTTCCTACTATTAGCCTTTTCTACGTCTATCAGTTTGAAGAGGACAGATATTTCCCCACACATGCACATCTTGGGGGCATAAATATTAGCCCTACATAGACTGCTCCTCTCTGCATAAAAACTCTTTCCAAGTTGTGTTCAACATGATTCCTCTTCCAGAAACAGCTTGGCTACACTTACAGATAGATATCAGCTCTCTCCAGTATGCTCTCCTTGCCCCTTGCTCCCCCCTCATTAATGTCCAGGGCCTAGAACTCTGCACTGGGAGAAATCTCAGAGAAGAGAGCAGGAGTAGTAGGCAGTAAGGTGGAGCCCAGGTACAGAGCTTCTTCCTAGTGATGCTTTCAGCTTGCCCTTCCTTCCCCAACTGGAGCCCAAAGTACAAAGAGCTAACTAACCACAGCCAAGAAAAGCTATACAACCTAGTTTGGAGGTGTCAGAGATCTGACACAAGATTTGAGGTCCAAATCTCTTTCACAACAAAGTGAAAATACGAGGGAAGTAACCCAAGACAGCTGAGACAAAGTGCATTATCTGTGACATTTATGATTTGCTGCAATGTCATCCTCTTGATGTGTGACAACTGAACAGACAGAAAACACAGAGTTTTACTACTTTCACTGCTCTCCTTGGAAAATAAGTCACCTAATGCTTTGACATTAGGCAGCATGACATGATTCTCCAACTGCAATAACTATATGTAAGGCTAGTCTGCAGAAGGGAGGAGTGTACAACAAAGGATTGAGTGGAGTGTAGAATAGGATTTCAAGTGTTTCAGGAGGATGGAGGAGTATCCTTAGTGTGTAAGATACCAGAGAAAATATATTTCTGTTTTTTTTATCATTTTTCATTTACTGCCTGTAAATAACTATACAAATGCATTCAGTGGACTTTGGGTTGGGCCTAAACAGAGAAATTGGATGGTTTCTCAAGTAGAAACCACAGGAAGTCTTGAAGTGAGAAAGACTAGATTCAATCTATTAAAGATCAGATTTGAATTATGAGTGAATTCAAAGGCAAATTACAAATTAGAAAATTTAGAAACCACAATGATTCTTTGTGCAAAAGAACTCAAGCAAAAGTAGCATTTTTCTTCCCCCTAATTTATCAACTCCACCATCATTACCCTAAATCATCATGCACTCAGTTATACACAGTGTGAGAAAATGGTAGCATATACAGATTCCCCTCTCTGGGAAACTACAATTTATTGCATTTCAAAAATACTTCCCCACATACCAAAATAAGTAAAGATACATAATGTATTAATGAAGATGAGTATTCCTAAGTAAGGAATGAATAGTCAAGGCAAGGGCATGTCAAAATCCCACATAGCTTCCTATTGATGGAAGCTAAGAGTAGTAAGGGTCACCTTTTCCAGTGTTGTCAGGAGTAGTTAGAATCTTCTGTGTACTGTAGGTGAGCCTGAGAAAGCTACATGGAGGAGGGGGGAATTACCCCATCTTGGCATTGTGTATAATGTTTCTCAGGAAAACATCATTTCAAGCTACATATTCAGCTTGGGCCATGATCCAATAAGTAGAGCCCTTTTAGACCTTCCTTCCATGCCCCTCACCAAAAACACAAAACAAGCTCCACCAAACCTTGAAGTAGTAAATCCAATTTGCCAAACTAGAGAGATGCAGTAAAATACTTGCTACAGATATTAATACAGGCCAAGATACTAAGATATAATATTAATAATAATGATAATAATAATAATCCTTAGTCTTGTTCTGGGCAGAAGAGAAAGAGAAACCATTGCAGTAGTAATAAAATGGTAACTTTTCTCTTTGGGAAAGAGAAGAAAAGGTCAGATAACTTCCTTGAAAGGTCGGAAGGAAAGTTGAAGTAACTAAATTCAGCTCATACTAAAGAAAATAAATATCCAAACTTATGTTCCAGGAGTCTGAAAACAACCTTGCCAAACAAATCACTTACTAGGCATTCTTCCACCTAGGACCTTACTTTGTACTATATTCTCTTTGCATGTTACTTGGAAGAATCATTTTTCTCCTTTTTGAAAATAAAATACCTTAGGGTAGAACCTGCTTCATGTTCCTCTCTGTGAATCTAGAAACCCTAATTCTGCAATTAAATTTTACTAGGTTATACCAAGACTTGAATTTGAAGGCATGACAGGCCACAACTGTCTGCTTGTTAGATGAAGAGGAAACAGCCACCTCCTCCAACTCACCTACCTATCTTACCACCCCAGCATTACACCTCTCAAATCCCATCCCAGTCTGGCAGAGGCTTAATTCCAAGTCACTGAACACCCAAACTGATGCAGACTAACATAATCCAGATCAACTGGATTTCTTTCATTTCTTTCAGAAATGTTCTGTAGTTTTTAGGGTATAGATAATTTACCTTTTTGATTAGGTTTATTCCTAGGTATCTTATGCTTTTGCATGCAATTGTATATGGGATTGATTCCTTAATTTCTCGTTCTTCAGCCTCATTGTTAGTGTATAGAAATGCCACTGATTTCTGGGCATTGATTTTGTATCCTTCCACATTGCCAAATTGCTGTATGAGTTCTAGCAATCTTGGGGTGGAGTCTTTTGGGTTTTCTATCTACAGTATCATGCCATCTGCAAGGAAGGGGAGTTGAACTTCTTTGCCAATTTGAATGCCTTTTTATTTCTTTTTGTTGTCTGATTGCTAAGACTAGGACTTTTAGTAGTATCTTGAATAACCGTAGTGAGAGTGGACATCCCTGTCGTTTTCCTGATCTTACAGGAAAGGCTCTAGTGTTTCCTCATTGACAATGATATTTGCTGTGGGCTTTTCATACATGGCTTTTAAGATGCTGAGGAATGTTCCCTCTATCCCTACACTCTGAAGAGTTTCGATCAGGAATGGATGCTGTATTTTGTCAAATGCTTCCTCTTCATCTATTGAGAGAATCATATGGTTCTTGTTTTTTCTATTATTGATGTGGTCTATCATGTTGATTGTTTTACGAGTGTTGAACCACCCTTGCATCCTGGGGATAAATCCCACTTGGGCATGGTGAATAATCCTCTTAAAGTACTGTTGGATGCTATTGGCTAGTATCTTGTTGAGAATTTTTGCATGCATGTTCATCAGGGATATTGGTCTATAATTCTTCTTTTTGGTAGGGTCTTTGTCTGGTTTTGGGCTCAACGTAATGCTGGCCTCATAAAACAGTTTGGAAATATTACCTCCCTTACTATCCTTCAAAACAACTTTAGTAGAATAGGTATTATTTCTTTTTAAAATATTTTATTTATTTTTTCATGAGAGACACAGAGAGAGAGAGAGGCAGAGACACAGGCAGAAGGAGAAGCAGGCTCCATGCAGAGAGCCTGATGTGGGACTCGATCCTGGGACTCCAGGATCACGCCTTAGGCCGAAGGCAGGTGCTAAACCGCTGAGCCACCCAGGAATCCCTAGGTATTATTTTTTCATCAAATGTTTGATATAATTCCCCTGGGAAGCCATCTGGCCCTGGACTTTTGTGTCTTGGGAAGTTTTTGATGACTACTTCAATTTCCTCACTGGTTCTTGGCCTGTTCAGGTTTCTATTTCTTCTGTTCCAGTTTTGGTAATTGTGGGTTTCCAGAAATGTATCCATTTCTTGTAGATTGCCTAATTTTTTGGCATATAGGTGCTCATAATATGTTTTTAAAATCGTTTGTATTTCTTTGGTATTGGTTGTGATCTTTTATATTTCATGATCTTATTAATTTGGGTCTTTTTTCTTTTTAATGTCTGGGTAGGGGTTTATCTATATTATTAATTCTTTCAAAGAACCAACTCCTGGTTTTGTTGATTTGTCCTACAGTTCTTCTGGTCTCTATTTTATTGAGTTCTGCTCGAATATTTATTATCTCTCTTGTCCTGCTTGGTTTAGCCTTTATTTGCTGTTCTTTCTCCAATTCCTTTAGGTGCGAGGTTAGCTTGTATACTTGTTTGGGTTTTTTTTCCAATTTTTTGGTGGGAGGCTTGTATTGAGGTGTATTTCCCTTTTAGGATCACTTTTTCTGTATCCCAAAGATTTTGAACAGTTGTATTTTCATTTTCATTAGTTTCTATGAATCTTTTTAATTCTTCTCTAATTTCCTGGTTGACCCATTCATCTTTCAGTGGGATGCTCTTTAATCTCCAGGTGTTTGAGTTTTTTCCAAATTTCTTCTTGTGATTGTGTTCTGGTTTCAAAGCATTGTAGTGTTAAAATATGCAGGGGACAATCCTAATCTTTTGGTATCGATTGAGGTCTTATTTGTGATCCAGTATGTTGTCTATTCTGGAAAAAGTTCCACGTGCACCTGAGAAGAATGTGTATGCAGTTGCATTCGGATGGAAAGTTCTGTATATATCTGTGAAATCTATTTGGCCAGTGTATCATTCAAAGCCCTTGTTTCTTTGGTGATATTGTGCTTAGAAAATATGTCATTTGCTGAGAGTGCCATGTTGAAGTCTCCTACTATTAGTGTATTATTATCTAAGTATGTCTTTACTTTGGTTATTAATTGATTGGTATACTTGGCAGCTCCCACGTTAGGGGCATAAATATTCATGATTGATAGGTCTTCTTGTTGGATAGACCCTTTATGTATGATATAGTGTCCCTCTTCATCTCTTACTACAGTCTTTGGGATAGACTCTAATTTATCTGATATGAGGATTGCTACCCCTGCTTTCTTTTGAGGACCATTTGAATGGTCCTCCACCACTTCATTTTCAGGCTATAGGTGTCGTTATATCTAAAATGAGTCTCTTGTAGACAGCATATAGATGGGTCTTGCTTTTTTATCCAGTCCAATACCCTGTGTCTTTTGATGGGATCATTTAGCCCATTCACTATCGAGTTACTATTGAAAGATATTAATTTAGTGTCATTGTATTACGTATTCAGTCCCTGTTTTTGTGGATTGTTTCTTTGGGCTCCCTGTTTCTTTTACAGGGTCCCCGTTAATATTTCTTGCAGAGCAGATTTGGGGGTCACATATTATTTCAGTTTCTCTCTATTCTGGAAGCTCTTTATCTCTCCTTCAATTCTGAATGACAGCCTTGCTGGATAAAGTATTCTTGGCTTCATGTTTTTCTCATTTAGTACCCTGTATATATCATGCCAGTCCTTTCTGGCTTGCCAGGTTCCTGTGGAGAGGTGTGCTATTAATCTGATATTTCTCCCCATATAAGTTAAAAATGTCTTTTCTAGTGCTGCTTTAAGAATTTTCTCTTTATTTTTGAATTTTGCAAGTTTCACTATTAAATGTTGAGGTTTTCAACAGTTTTTATTGATTTTTGGGGGTGTCCTCTCTATCTCTTGGATCTGAATGCCTATTTCTTTCCCCAGATTATGGAAGTTCTCAGTTATTATTTGTTCAAATATACCTTGTGATCCTCTCTCAGTCTCTTCTGGAATCCCAAATAGACATACATTCTTCTTTCTCAAGCTATCATTTGTTTCCCTAAACCTTTCCTCATGGGCTCATAATTGTTTTTCTCTTTTTTCCTCAGCCTTCTTCCTTTTCATCAACTTGTCTTCTATGTCACTCCTCCATCTCATTAACCCTAGCAGTTAGAGCACCTAGTTTGGATTGCATCTCAGTTAAATTATTTTTAATTTCGGCCTGATTAGATCTCAATTCTGTGGTAACGAAATCTGTACAATCCTTTACTCTTTTTTCTAGAGCCACCAGTAGCTTTATAAATGTACTTCTGAACTGAATTTCTGACATCATATTTATTTATTTATTTGTGAGAGAGAGAGAAAGAGAGAGGCAGAGACACAGGTAGAGGGAGAAGCAGGCTCCGTGCAAGGAACCTGATGTGGTACTCAATCCCGGGATTCCAGTATTATGCCCTGGGCCGAAGGCAGGCGCCAAACCACTGAGCCACCCAGGGATCTCCCCTGACTCATATTTAAATTCACATTCCATAACTCTGTGGCAGAGAGTATTACTTCTGGTTCTTTCTTCTGTGGTGAATTCTTCCTTCTAATCATTTTGTCCAGGGCATAGTGGCTGTATGAGTGAGCTGAGTCAAAAATATCAACCATAACCTAAGTAAAATACATCCTAGATGATTCCAAAGATGTCAGAGGCCAGAAAATAAAAGAAAAATAACAAAATAAAAGTACCACTAAAGTGAAAAACAAATTTTAGAACAAAATAGTAAAAATAAAAAACCAAAAACAAGAAGAAGAAGAAAAAGAAAAAAAAAAAGAGGCGGTGGTGGTGGTGAGGAATTGGTAGAGGAGAGAGAATGTAGCTTCCCTGAGGGGACCTAGAGGGTGATCCTCTTGGTTCTGAGTGTATTTTGTTCTGTATGTTAGAAGATGCTCAATTCCAAATTTATATAAACCAGCAATACTTATATAAAGACCCAACATCAACCACAAACAGATAAACAAGATAAAAGATGGGGGCAAAATTGGATGGAAGAGAAAATATAGTCTCACAGAATGAACGAGCACAGTGCTCCACTTGGTTCTGGGTGTATTTTGGTCGTGTGTTAGAAGGTACTAACTTCCATCATTGTAAAACAAAACGAGACAGAAAAAACAAAAACAAAACAAAAACCCATATCTCATATGTCTACCAAAATTAAATTGAATACATTGAAGGGAATCCAGAAGTGAAAAATACGTCTAAGACATGTAATTGTAGAAATATGAAAGTCAAAAAGGAAAAAGCTTAAAAAAGAAGAGTTGGCAAAATATTGTAGTTAAGGTGAGAAGACAGAAAAAATATTTTTAACTTGATATAAAAACGAATCATAATGAGAAAAAAAAAAGGAACCTCTAGTTCCATATACTATTTTCCCTCAGTCCTGGAGCTTTCCAGTGCTGCTTGGTCAGTAAACTTGCTCTTCCCTTGTTCTTCCAGCTGGTCTTCTGAGGGAGAGGTCTATTGCACTGATTCTCAGGTGTCTGGACATGGGTGGAGATGCCCCACCCCTTGCCAGATATTGGGCTCAGTATGAGCTGTTTATCCTGTGAGGCCTTGGTTCCCCCAGAGGTCCCAACTCTCCTAGGGGCAAGGTGACACGAAGAGAAGAAAAAATGATGGCGGCTAGATTTCCAACTCTGGCGTCAAGTTCACTGTAAGTAACTAACCATAGTCTCCCAGTCTGCACTGCTCCAAATGCTCCTGGGAGCAGGCGCAGGTGCACTGATCTGCACAACTTGCTGGGTGCCCAGTGGCAGGAGAGTTCTCATTTTCCTGTGCCCTTCCCACTTCCTCCTGTCCCAGGGGGAATGGAGGATAGCTGGCTTTGCTTTTGCATGCCCTCAGATCCAGGACCCTGTGCTACTGGGCCTGCACTCCTGGGAACAGACTCTTCTAAAGGGAACTGATGAGAGCTGCGTCTTTCCATTGTGGGGCTCTAGGGTAAAGGGATTTCTGAAGTCAGCTCGCATAACCAGTGGGCTTCTTCCATATGCCCTGGAGACTGGACCATATGCCTTTACTGAGACTGGACCTCATATGCCCTGGAGACTGGACCATATGCCTTTACTGAGACTGGACCTCAGTTTTTGGTGAGTTTTGTCCCAGGCTCACCTAGTCTTAAAGTGTCTCCAGGGGTCTTGATGCTTCACTGCCCCTCTTGCGATTCTGCCCGATTTCCCTTCCTAGCACTTTTCTGTCAGGGAAAGCTCAGGTACAGATTTTTAAAGTTCCCTCTTGTCCAGGGCTGGGCTTTCATGCCCCAGAGGCTTTTTCCCAGCTAGTCACAGTTCACTTCCCCCACTTTTTTTCTTTTTTATTTTTATTTTTTGCCTTCCTACCTTGTTAGAAACAAAAACTTTTCTCTCTGTAGCATCTCAGCTCTTCTCTACCTTTCATGTCGAATTCCTAGGTGTTTGGGCTGTTTTGAAAGATATCTAGGTAAGTTTTTGGGACCAGATGAGTTGAGGATCCCTGCTCTTCTGCCATCTTGCCAGTCTTTCCTATTTTTAAATTTTTGAAGAACATCTATACTGTTTTCTAGAGTGTCTGCACCAGTTTGCATTCCCATCAACAATGTAAGAGTTCCTCTTTTTCTGCACCTTCATCAATATCTGTTGTTTCTTGACTTTTTAATTGTAGCCATTCTGACCTGTGTGAGGTGACATCCCATTGTGGTTTTGACTTGTATTTCTGTGATGCCGAGTGATATTGAACATCTTTTCATATGTCTGTTAGTCATCTGGATGTCTTCTTTGGAGAGATGTCTGTTCATGTCTTCTGCCTATTAACTGGATCTTTTGGGGGTTTTGAGTTTGATAAGTTCTTTATAGATTTTGGATTCTAGCCCTTTATCTGATAAGACATTTGCAAATATCTCCTTTCATTCTATAGGCTGTCTTTTAGTTTTGTTGATTGTTTCTTTGCTGTGTAAAGCTTTTTATCCTGTTGAAGTCTCAAGGGTTCATTTTTGCTTTTGTTTCCTTTGACTCTGGAGACATGTATAACGAGAAGTTGCTGCAGGGACACCTTGGTGGCTCAGTGGTTGAGTGTCTTCTTTGGCTCAGGGTGTGATCCTGGAGGTCTGTGGTCGAGTCCCACATCTGGCTCCCAGCACGGAGTCTTCTTCTCCCTCTGCCTATGTCTCTGCCTTTCTCTCTGTGTTTCTTATGAATAAATAAATAAAATCTTTTTTTAAAAAAAGAAGTTGTAGCCAAGGTACTATGTTGAACAATAGTGGTGAGAGAGGACATCCCTGTTGTGTTCCTGACTTAGGGAAAAAGCTCTGTTTTTCCCCATTGGGAATGATATTCAGGGAAGCCTGGGTGGCTCAGCAGTTTGGTGCCACCTTCAGCCCAGGACATGATCCTGGAGACCCAGGATCGAGTCCCACATCAGGCTCCCTGCATGGAGCCTGCCTCTCCCTCTGCCTGTGTCTCTGCTTCTCTCTCTCTCTCTCTCTCTCTCTCTCTCTCAGTGTGTGTGTGTGTGTCTCATGAATAAATAAATAAAATCTTTTTTAAAAAGAGAATGATATTCACTGTGGGTCTTTCATATGTGGCTTCATGATGTTGTACTATGCTCCCTCTATCTCTGCATGGTGGAGGGTTTTTAATCAAGAAAAGGTAATGTAGTTTGTCAAATGCTTTTTCTGTATCTATTAAGAGCATCATAAAGTTCTTATCCTTTCTTTCATTAATGTGGTGTGTCATGTTGATTGTTTTGTGGATCTTGAATCAACTCTGCAGGCAAATACCACTTGGTCATGGTGAATAATTATTTAATGTACTGTTGGATCCTATTAGCTAGTATCTTGGTGAAAATTTTTGTATCCATGTTCGTCAAGGATATTGGTCTGTAATTCTTTTTAGTGGGGTCTCTGTCTGGTTTCTGGATCAAGATAATGGTAGCCTCATAGAATGAGTTTGAAATTTTTCCTTCCATTTTGGGATGCCTGGGTGTCTCAGTGGTTGAGCATCTGCCTTTGGCCCAGGGGATGATCCTTGAGTCCCAAGATCGAGTCCCACACTGGGATCCCAGCATGGAACCTCTGTCTCTCTCTGCTTATGTCTCTGTCTCTCTCTTTCTCTGTGTCTTTCATGAATGAATAAGTAAATACATCTTTAAAAGAAGAAATTTTTCCTTCCATTTCTATTTTTTGGAACCATTTTGGAAGAATGGGTATTAGTTTGTCTTTAATTTTTGGTAGTATTTCCCTGGGAAGTCATCTGGCCCTGAACTCTTATTTGTTGGGAGATTTTTGATACTGATTCAGGTTCTTTTCTGGTTATTGGTCCATTCAGGTTTTCTATTTAATCTTGTTTTAGTTTGGGTAGTTTGTACATTTCTAGGAATTTATTCATTTCCTCCAGATTGCCTAATTTGTTGCCATACAATTGCACATAATCTCTTGTAATTGTATTTCTTCAATGTTGGTTGTGATCTCTCCTCTTTCCTTCATGATTTTATTTATTTGGGTCCTTTCTCTTTTCTTTTTGCTAACTCTGGCCAGAAGTTTATCAATATTGCTAATTCTTTCAAAAAATTATCTCCTAATTTTGTTGATATGTTCTAGTGCATTTTAAAAAAAATTTCTATATCATGCTTTCTATTCTAATCTTTATTATTTCTCTTCTGTTGGCTTTAGGCTTTACTGCTATTCCTTTTCCAGCTCCTTTAGTTGTAAGATTAGGTTATATATTTGAGACTTCTCTTGCTTCTTGAGGAAGATCTATATTGCTATGCACTTTCCTCATAGGACTTCCTTTGCTGTATCCCAAATATTTTGAACTGTTGTGTTTTCATTTTCATTTGGTTCCATGTATTTTACAATTTTTTTCTTTAATTTCCAGGTTCACCCATTTACTCTTTAGCAGGATATTCTTTATCCTCCATATGGTTGTGGTCTTTCAAAATCTTTTCTTTGCTGACTTCAAGTTTCCTAGCATTGTGATAAAAAATGCACATATATGTGTATCTTTTCGTACAGATTGACACAGTATTTGATCTATTCTGGACAGTGTTCCATGTGCACTTGAAAATAATGTGTATTCTGCTGCTTTAGGATGAAATGTTCTAAATGTACCTGCGAAGTCCATCTTGTCCAGTGTGTCATTCAAAACCCTTGTTTCTTGTTGATTTTCTGCTTAGATGATCTGTCTATTGCTGTGAGTGGGGTGTTAAAGTACCCTACTATTATTGTATTATCATTATTATTATTATTATTATTATTATTATTATTAAGTTCCTTTATGTTTGTTATTAATTGTTTTATACATTTGCATGCTTCCATGTTGGGGGCATAAATATTTATAATTGTCAGATCTTCTTGTTGGATAGACCCCATTACTATACCATAGTGCCTTTTTTTCATTTCTTATTACAGTCTTGGTTTATGAATTCCCTAAGTCTACCTTTGTGATCTAATAGTTTTCTTTCCCTCTTCTTTTAAGCTTCATTATTTTCCATAATTTTATCTTCTGTATCACTGTTTTGCTCTTTTGCTTTCACCCTTGTTTTTGGCCTCCGCTTGGGACTTGATCTTGGCAATAGCATTTTTAATTTTGGTCTGACTAGATTTTAGTTCTTTTATCTCTACAGTTAGGGATTCTCTAGTATCTTCTAGGCTTTTTTCAAGCTCAGCTAGTATCTTTATAATCATTGCTTTGAATTCTAGTTCAGACATCTTACTTATATCTGTATTGATTAAATCCCTGACTGTGAGTACTACCTCCTTTCTTTCTTTTGGGGTGAATTTCTACATCTTATTGTTCTGTCTAGAAAAGAAAGAAAAAAGAAAAAAACAGCAAAAAAATAACAAGAGCAACAACAACAACAACAACAGCTTCAGGAAGTGTTTCTGGCATATGCTGTGTACACTCTGCTGTTGCATTTTGGTTGCTCTTTCCCACTGGTCCCTCCACTACAGAGTTTCTCCTTGCTTGTAGTGGGGAGTGTTTGGGCCTTTAACTAGGTATGCTTTGATCTAAGACAAGAGAAAAGGAACAGGAACAAAAATGCAAACAAACAAACAAACAAACAAACAAACAGCTTTAGGCATGATTCCAAAGAATAAGAAGGAAAGAAGGAAAAAGAGAGTAAGGAAAGAAAAAAGAAAAAAAATAAGAAGGTTGACTTGCAAAATAATAAAAGGAAACAAACCAACAAATGAACAAAAAATTATAAGCCTCATACAAATAAGAGAGAAAATAAGAAAAAAATATTTATATAAAATAAAAGATAAAATAATAAAAAAGAAACAGAAAAATAAAAAATTTAAGAATGAAGAAAAAGAAAAAGAGAAGCAATCCTGACCCTATGTCCACCTGAAGCTGACCTTTTAGAGTACTCTTTAAACAATAGGCTTGATATATGGCTGGGGCTGTGTTGGTCTTCTGTGCTGGCTGCTGTGCTGGCTCAGAAGTTGACTTGCCCTTGTAAAGATGCTTCTGCCTGGTCAGAGGGTAAAGTCTAATGTAGGGAACTCCAGCCTCCACTGCAGGCCCTGTGTTTCTCTCTAGAGTCTGACTGTGCTGGTAGTGGGAGGATTGAGGGGTGGTAGAGGAGGTATAATATGGAATCGCCCTACCATCTCATCCCAGAGGAGGGGAACTCCTGGTTACCATTGTTCAGGAGGCCCTCTCAGAAAAGTGAATAATCTCCTGTGTCCTGGGCTTTTGTCAATTCCCTGCCCTTAACCTGTCTGTACCTGAGATGTTGATGTACCAAGCACTACAGATCTCCTGTATTTTATCTCTAATTGGTGGCTAGGATTCAAAACTCCAAATTTTAAAGGCCCTAGAAAAATGTGGATGCATACCCATCTTCCTGATAGAAGCTTGTGGCATGCCTGGCTCTATCTCGATCCAGCAAAGCAGTCGCGTAGAGGCTTGGATCTATCGTGCCAGACAGCAAAAAGCAGTGACCACTATGTGTGCAATTTGCCCATGTCTCTGCTCTCTGCTTAGTTCTATCCAAGAAAAAGAGCCACCCTGGGTGCACACCATGGTTTAAGCCTATTGTGGCTCAGAGCAAAAAGCTGCTACAAGGTTATCTGCCTTCTGCACACACCCCTGTCCCTGCTGTTGAGTGCCACTGAATGGATTCCAGCTGGCTTTTTGTCCTTGGAGAGGCAAAATAAACTCTTCCAAATGTTCTCCAGGAAGGAGAGCGATCTCTCCCAGTGTGACCCAGGGGATCTCCTCACCACAACTTATTGTGTGATTTCTACCTGCTGCCCTCACACCATTCTCTTCCTCTCCCTGACTTTGCTCCATGAAAAGGATTCCCTCCCCTTCATGGCCCTTCGGCTTTCCTCTCCCCCACTTCACAGCTCCAAACCTCATATCTGCTACATTCTCTCCCTCTAACTATGTATATTGTTTTCTTAATCCTCAGATTGTATGCCTATGTTCAAAATATTTGGATGTTGATCTAGCTATGTTCAAGGGATGAGGCAAGCTCAGGGTCCCCCTACTACTCTGCCATCTTAACTCCTTTCCCCTGTTATTTCTTATCATAAGGCCTCTTTATTATATTCAAGTGTTTCTCACGCTCTGTAATTATTTGAACATTTGTTTTCTTGCTTATTGTCTATTTCCCAGTAGGAAGAGCTCTATTTTGAAATAATGAACAATGAATAAATATATTATATGAACAATATGCATGTCATCCTGCCTCCTACTTTCATGAGTTTTGCTACAGGTTTTCTAAAGAAGTAAACAAAGAATAAAACAGAATATTCAACTCCTCTTACAATTGTTGCTTTTGCCAAAGGTCATTGCTTTTTATGAAATTAGTTTCACAAATGACTAGTTTCTCACAATCTCAACTCTATATTACTTAATTGGTATAATTTTTAATTCTCTTTTGTCAGGGGTGGCTCAAATAGAGAGTCCCACATGAAAGCAAATAAGTAAATAAAATGGCTGCTTTTAGTACCTTCCAGGAAGAGGTTCTAGGAGAGGGGAAGCAGTTGGTTGCATGGGTGGTATACATTCAAGGGCAGCTGTGTATTAGGCTAGAGGATAAAAGGTAGGAGCTGATTTCTTTGTGGGTGGCTTTTATCATTCTCTGCAAGTAGCAAATATATAGGGGCTCCACAGCATCCCGGCATCTTAGCCATAAATTTTGCAGAAAGAAAACTCATTGAGACTTCTTTGAGTTGGAATGAAAAATAAGTATCAGGGTTGCTACAAATACACCATTCAGAGCCAGGGGTGGAAGGCAGCTAGGTCCTAATAGCTGGTTGAACTCCTTCAGGGTTTGTGTACAAACACACACACACACACACATACACACACACACACACACATCGTAGCCAATATGTCTAACAAATAGGCTCGTGTTTATAGTTCTACCAAGATAAACATACCCCACTCCTTAGGGAATATTTCCAACCAAATTTAGACACGTATGTTCATATAGTATGCACACACATGACTTTCAATGAGGTGCTTTATGAATATATGCACCCAGCCTCTCCTCCTTTCCCAGCTCCTGAATCTAGAGTGGGGCCCAGGGAAGGTTAATGAATGTCTGAGTCTTAGCCTTCATGTCTCCCTAAGTGTATTTCTCACTATATTCCACATAACACATGGAAACTGTTTTACTAATTATTCAGTATGTGGAATTATCTATGGTATTTCAATTTCCTTTATGCCATCAAGTTTCAATGAGCTACTACTCCCGACAGAGTACAGCTCTGAATATACGTACAACACTGTTCTAACTGTTGGGTGTAGAGTCAGGGGAGAACCTACTCCTTGTCCTGAGCGAGATTCTACTCTTGAAACACAAAGGACAGTCACTAGAACTCAGGCATAGCTACACCAAAGGCAAAACTCGAAGTGCCTGGGTATAGTTCTAGATCCTGTGTACAGATCTTGACAGTGTTCTAGATGTAGTTCTGGAGGGAAAAAATTCTGTTTGTCAAGGAAGTCTCTCAAGTCTCTCAGAAGATAGTTTTAAAGAACTAGCACAGTGCTAGCCTGAAAGTTTAGAGAATTTTCTGTACCAAAGAAATATGCAAGGTTCAATTCAATTTATTTATTTATTTATTTATTTATTTATTTATTTATTTATTTTTACCATTTAACTTGTTTTAATGTTTCTTCACAAATGGTGAAAAATACTAAAGTACAGACAAGGAATAATCATAATGTTGTGGCCAACATTATAAATATGGAATTATAAATTTAAAACATTTTCTGGTTTAAAAAATAAATCTGGTAGTCGATGCAGCTCTGCGGGTCTCTGCGTGTAGCAGCGCCGGTCTCTGCGCTCCTGACGGTGCTCGCCTTTATCCATTTTTCCAGGTCCTCCACGCCCACCTCTTCTTCCTCCCATCCGTTCCATCAAAGGTCCAGGGGCCCACCAGGACCGCCTCGTCTTCCTCCGCCAAAGCCACCTCGGTCCATGCCCCGGCCACCACGAAAGCCCCCTCTGTCTCCACCGCGGCCACCTCTGAACATCCCACCGGGACCACCGTGGTCCATGGGGCCACCTCTTCCTCCCCGCATGCCACCAGGGCCGCCTCTGCCAGGGTCACTGCCTGGGGGCGGGAAGGGTGGTGGAAGGAAGCCTTCAGGCTTCGAGGCCTTACACTGGTTGCATTCTGTTCTCCAGGCGAAGTTCTGGTTTCCACACCCCGGATTGGGGCACTGCCAGTCCCCAGCCCGGTGCTGGACGTTTCCTCCTCCGGATGGACGTTTCCTCCTCGGGAACCCGGGGTCCTCTTGGGGGAAAGCCACCTCTGTCTCTTCCACGGCCTTCCATGCGACTCATGGGGCCCCCAGGACCTCCTGGCCCCCCTGGACCTCCACAGAGTGGCGGTGGCATCCCTCTGCCCTCATCGGGAGGCATACCACCCCGCATGCTGTTCATCGGAGGTTTCTTCCGAGCAAGAGAAACCTTAAGTTTGCTTCCTTGAAAATCTTTCCCATCAAACCACTCCACAGCAGCCTTGTCAGTTGGTGGGTCTTCATAGGATACTGTAGCATCACCTTTGGGCTTTCCTGTTTCCTTGTCCAAGTAGATATGGATCATGTGTTGTCCAGTTCTCTTGTTCATCTTAATAACTCCACACTGCTTAAAGAAGTCAGCCAGATCATCTAGAGTCACATTGTCATTCAAGCCTTGCACATAAATTGCACTGTTGTCAGAGTCTTCATCTGGATCTACAGGTGGGCCTAGATTAAGAGCTGGTCCTTCATCCATGGGTCCACTAGGCTTTTTGAAGCCACCTCGCTCTCCAGCGCCCACTCCACCTAGTCCTCCTCCCCGCACACCTCTGCTTATGCCTCCACGATCAAATCCCCCTCTTCCCCTGCCCCGGTTATCAGGGCCACTCATGCTCCGGTTCTCTCCTGGTCCAGAAAATCCTCCAGACTCCTGCCCATAAACACCCATGCTACTGGGATGGTCCTGTCGGAATGAACTCTGCTGCCCATAGCTGCTGCTCTGTTGGCTGTATTGACTTGGAGCCTGGCTGTAGGATCCAGTTTGGGGGGGATAACTAGTGGGCGGCTGCTGCCCATAGCTGCTTTGTTGACCATAGCTACTCTGCTGTCCATAGCTGCTCGGCTGCCCATAGGTGTTCTGCTGAGAGGAACTGCTCTGATCATAACTAGTCGGCTGTGTAGAGGAATAGCTGGTAGGAGGATACGATGGTGGTGCTGTGACTGGCTGCATGGGGTAGCTCCCAGGTCTCCGGGGATAACTGTAGTTACTCTGTCCATATCCTAGGCTGGGCTGGTTGTATCCCCCTGTGCTAGATTGAGGTTGACTAGTCTCAGCAGGTTTGTTACCATCCTGTGGCCTTGCCGGTGCGGTGGCTGCTGGCTGCTGCCCATAGGTTGGGTAAGCAGGTTGAGTGCCATATGCAGACTGAGCTGCATAGGCCGCCTGGGTGGTAGTGACCGTAGCAGTGGTGGTATCATAAGCACCAGTGCCGTACCCCTAGACAGGCTGACTGTATGCCTGGGGGGCAGTTGGAGTAGTATAACCAGCGGGAGGCTGTCCATAAGAGGTTGCATAGGTGGTCTGCCCATAGGTCGCAGTGGTCTGAGCCTGGGTATAGCTGACATCACTGGGCTGCCCATAGGTTCCATCACTCTGCTGCCCATATGCCTGGGTGGTCTGTGCATACCCTTGAGTTGGTTGGGCGGTGTATGCACTGTAGCCCTGCTGGGCTGCAGCTTGGCTGTAGGTACTGTAATCGTGGACGCCATTTTCTCTCCTTCCCTCTTGTTCTCTCAACATACGTCTCCCTCTCGCTTTGGTTCAATTCAATTTAATGTGAATTTATGAAATGCTCATTATGTGCCTGGCTCTCAGCTGAATGCTAGGGGAGTAAACAAGGTACATTCTTTACCGAAGATCTATAATCTAGGAAACAAGATAAAGACACACAGATAACTGTGGCATTTTATTTTTTAATTTCAGCTTAATAAAGCCAAAAATAAATAACTAACATGTAAAACTGTGAAATATTTAACATGTACATTGTTATGATTTGATATATACTGTGTAATGATTTGCTATGTTTTCCCTATTGTAAAGGATTAATCATGTTATTTTAATCTAGATATTTCATTTAATGAATGTAAGTGTTCAAAGGATGCTTTTGTTTCTCTTGCTTCATCTTTACATGTGAAGGGGCCTCAACTGGAGATTTGGTTTTCAAAGTGTGGTCCCTGGACCAGCAGCAGCAACATCACCTGGGAACTTATTAGAAGTACAAGTTCTGGGCCCCACCCAGACCTACTAAATTGCAAACACTGGGTCCTGGGTCCGGCAATCTGTTTTCACAAACCCTCGAGGTGAGGTGACACCTGCTGGAATTTGAGCACCACTGAGCAGAATGTATTCTCTACCTCCCTCCACCCTCCTTCTCACTGTAACTTTGGTGAATTGATGAGGTAGCACTGAGCATACTTAGCTCAACTCCTTCCACTATTTTGTTGGTTTTCTTTTTTTATCCAGAACAAACTTGTCCACAGAGCACATGCTTTCCACTGTACTCATACACAAGAAAATCTAATAAAAATATGCTCTCTCTTGTGTTGGGAGGCAGGATTTGCTCAGCACTACTTGTGATGAGGAGTATGTCTGTCTGAGTGAAGCAGGATTAGCAAGCCTATTAGGCTGCTGATCTAGAGCTAATTGTTTAATAATTGGTTTCTATGTCTTGATTATCAATTGGTTCCAAACATAGGAGGGGGAAATGGGGTGTTATTTACTGGACCTCTACAGCTTGAATAATGGGTTGTAGAAGAGTGGGCAGGATGCAGGTTTAGATCGTGTGCAGTAGAGAGACCTAGTTGAGAGAATAACAGAAGAATAGGAGGAAACCCTCTGACTTGGTAAGTACAAAGAATCTACTAATGAGTAGTTCTGACCTCTGGTGTTATAGATAAATAATCAGGGCATGGAAGGCACTGAGAGGCTTACCCAAGTGCACATTGCTGGTTAGTGGTGGAAACCAGACCAGGACCCGGGACACGTGGCTCTCAGCTGTGCACCTTCTGAGCAGGTGGACCAAAGCAAACAATAGCAAAGAAACTTCAAGTCCAAGAATGCAGCTATTGCCAAGTAGAAGATCCAGCCCCAGGGATTTTCAGCATGGGCAGTGGGATCAAAGCCAAAGTGCTCTGTGCTCAGAGGAAAGCTCTGGCTGCAATCCACCTGTGCATGCTCTGTTGCCCCCTCACACAGCCATGGCTCAGGCTACACAGCCTGCTCAGTGTGCTCTGAACACTGCTTCGTTTCCCTATGCTTTTCCTAATGTTGTTCTCTTTGCCTAGAACCTCTCCTTTCAACCCATGTGTGGAAAATTCTATCTGTCCCTGGAGAGAGCCAATTTAAATGGCATTTTATAAATTCTTCTCTGATTTCATCAAGCAACTCTCACTACTGTGCCAGCCACGAATGATCATCCCCCATTCTGAATTCCCAGGACACTTTATTTGCATATTACTTATGACAATACTTTTTACTTTGTGTTACCGCTATGCTTTACCTCTTCTAGTAGAATATAAGCTCCTTAAAGGTAGCAATCATATTTTATCTTCTTTTTTTTTTTTTTTGGTCTTTTTCTAGTTTATTTTTAAATTGAAGCATAATTAACATACAGAATTATTATTTTATTCTTAGGTGAACAATATAATCATTCAACAATTCTATACCTATCTCAGGGCGCATCAAGATAAGTATATTACCTGGGTGGTGCACGTACAAGGCAGCTGTATATTGGGTTAGAATGTAAAGACAGGAGGTGATCACTTTGTGGCTTTTGTTTCTCTTACTCTGCAAATCTTTCCTGATTGTAGCTGATGTATAGAGGCTCCACAGCAGCCCAGCATCTTAGCCATAAACTTCCCAGAAAGAAAGCTCATTGAGGTTCCCTTGAAAGGGGATGAAAAATAAATATCAGGGTTTTGTACAAACACCAGCCAGGGCCAGGGAAGGAAAGTAGCCAGTTCCTAATAGCTGGTTGAAACTCTTCAGGATTTGTCTCCACATGCACACACACACAAACACACACACATATACTCATCATATCCAAAAAGTCTAACAAATATGCTCATGTTCATAGACCTACCAAGATAAACATACCCCAGTCCTTGGTGCATATTTTCACTCACATTCAAGCATGTATGTTCATATAGTAGATACATACACACACACATGACTTTCTATGATGTACTTTATGAACATATGCATCCAGCCTTGTCCCCTTTGCAAGCTCCTAACTGCAGAGTGGGGCACAGTGAGGTTGAAGGAGTATAAGCTACATGTGTCACTGAGTGTGTCTCTAACTACAGTCCACAAACAGAAATCGTTTTTTTCATTATTCACTATTTAAGACTATCCACTATTTTCCAGTGGATATGTCTTACCTCTCTGTAATCAAATTTCATTGATCATCTATCCCTTACTGAGCTGCTATTCCATGCAGAGTATAGTTCAGGGATTATAAGTACAAGATTTTGCTCAAACTTTGTACAAATCCAAGCTTCAACACTCACTTTGCACACATCACTTACCTCTCTGAGCCTTAGTTTCAACTTTTATAAAATGAGCATAATAGTGACCTCATACAACTTTGTATTAAATAGGTGACTGTGTAAAGTGTTAGGAACAAAGTACAGAGCCTAGCACTCAGAACATGGGAGCTCTTACTATCATCATCATTTTGTGGACACTGGAGATATACAGGAGTAAAACATAGAAGGGATGTTCTTTTCCCTCAGGAGGTTTTTAAATCTCATCAATGAGACCAAATAAATACATAGAGAGTAAAGGGCTTGGAAAACTAAAATTCAAATTTGAGCCCTAACATGCAACTTATTCTTCTAAATACAAGCCCTGTTTTAAAATTGTTAGCAGATTTCAATGCTCCAATGAGATTTTTTTCTTCTTTTGTTATTCATCATGCCCATGCCTCACATACATGACATGTCCACCCCAGCCTTTCATTTCAGGAGTTGAGTGGAGAATTCTAGGGGAAAATTTTTTTTGAACATTTTGTACCTTTTCCTGTTCCTGGGCAGGAGCCTATCTGAGGCATTCCACACCCAAGTGAGACATGCCCATGGCCAGAGAGCCTGTACCCTCCCATCTCCCCTGGTCACCCTCTAATCTCAGAAAATTCTTCCTTGTGTTCAATCTCAATTTGTTTTCCTTCAATACTGGCCTCTTTTTATCAATCAAATTGGGGAGGAGTTACACAAACCCTCAAAACTGAAGAAAATTCTCAAATGCCCACCTGATAATATTGTTCTTATTGCCTATTAGTCCAGGTCGCTGGGATAATAGGTTGACATTTTGTTATTAAAAGTAATCAGAAGATCCCTTAAAAGCATTAACTTGTTTTGTACCAGGGTATAACCCTTCATGCAGTCATATACTCTCTCTTTAAATTTTTTGAAATATGAAAGTGTCCTAATTTCCAGGACAGGTAGTTAAGAACTCCCATTTCATCCCCTAAAGTCCATAGCCTCCTTTATTAGTATCAGCAGCTACCACTCATTTGATTAAGGAATAGTAAAACCCTGGGCTTGGGCCTGACTAATATGACCTCATTAATCCCTTGTCAGGCCCTTATATGAAGTAGGGGTATCACGATTGGCCCCAGACTTGACCAGTGCTGTGCATACCCAGCGGAGCTCCTGAAGACATAGCAAACATGAGCAAGAAAGGCATTTCCCCAAAGAGGGCAGAGTGCCAAACCCTGCCATAGTGACTGGTGTGGGAGGCCTGGACACACTTCACTCTCTTTGCCCAATTTAAATTTCCTAGCCTAGGCCTCTCCTGTTTTCCCAATTTTGAAGTTGTCACATCTTCCATAGTGCTTATTTGAGGCCAGACCCCTGTCATCGATCATCTCAGGCCAGTGCTTCTCAAATCTGAAAGACCACACAAATCACTTGGGAGCCTTTTGAAAATATAGCTTCTGATTCAGGAGGTCTGGGTTGGGGCCTAAGGCACTGCATTTCTAACAAGCTCTCAGGTGGTACTCCATGCTGCTGGTCCTTGGACTATACTTTGAAAAGAAGAATCTAGATGACTGTAGCAGTTGCTATAATTGTCTCCCAGGAAAAGTTTATCTGTACACATCATTCTGTCTGTCTATCCTCCAGACGGCTGTGAGATTCATGTCTCATCCCTTCCTGATTCAGGAATCTCACTCCATGACACATCTGGAGTGATACATTTCTGGCTGATAAATTACCTTCTAATGTGAAAAGAAACACATCCCTCACAAGAGTCTCATTCTTCATGACTCCTAAAGGTCCATGTAGCCTAGAATTACTGTCCATTCTTTTCCAACTCACCTGTACCTCTTTTATTTCCCAAATTGCTCCATTAGCACCCTCCTCCAGGAAGTGTCTCTTGACCAATACCTCTCTCTCAGTTTCTACTCATACCTTCCTTCCTAGAGTAATGACTTCTCAATCCCTATTCAGTTACTAATTATTCCTATTTCATTCCATTCTTTTCCCCATTTGGGGTGTAAATTCTCTCCCCAAAGGATCTTAGCTGCTTTCACAAGGTTTTTGCACCAGTCTCTCACAAATGCATCTAAAGGAGTGGTTAAGTATATGGGTAATCCTGCCTCTATCAGACTTCCCTGGAGTCACCTACTCCCTGTTGGGAACATGAAAAATTCCACAAGTAAGAAAGTAGCTTCCTAGTCTTCTCTCCCAGGGCGGACCTTATACATAAATACAATAGAAAAACTCCAGCCCTCCTACACCAACCATAAAACTCTCACTTCTTCAAGACAGATGTCTATTGTGCCCACTCTGGACCCCATCTCATCTTCAGAGAGTCTCTGGATGTAAGCAGATTAGAAGGGCTGTCTATCAGTTTCCAACTTCAGGCTACCCACAAAACCCCATCAATGGTGATAGATGGAACTGGACCAATGAAAGTCTTGTCAAGCATTGTCCTGCCCCAGGGCTGTATTAACTCTGTTGCTCTTTGAATGGACAGCAATGTTTTTGCTGTTGGGTTTAGAGGAAAGGGAGAACCTACTCAATGCCTTGAGCAAGAGTCCACTCTGATGCAACAGTCACACTAGATACTAGAACTCAGGCATAGCCACACAAAGGCAAAAGTAGAAATGTCTTGGTACAATTCTAGATACTGGGTACAGATCTAGATACACATCGAGATATAGTTCCAGATGGAGAGAATTTTTTCCTTGTTTTGCCAAGGAAATCTCCCAGGATATGATTTTAAAGGAGTAGCACGGTGCTGGCCTGAAACACGGGAGAATTTTCTATACCCTTTCTATACCCAAAGCAATGTTTAAGGCTCAATTCAATTTGGCATCAATTTCTTAGATTCTCATTATATGCCTGGTCCCCAGCTGAGTGCTCTGGGAGCGTTAATTAGATATTCTCCTTACCTAAATCTATAATCTAGGAACAAAATAAAGAAAATAAAGACACATAGATAACTGTGGTATCTTATTATTTTTATTTTAGCTTTATTGAGGTATAATTGACATATAAAATTGTAAGATATTTAAACTATACATTGTGGTGATTTCATAAACATATACATTTCGAAATGATTCACTATGATTTCCCCACTGTGAAAGGATTAACCATAGAATTTTAATCTAAATATTTCATTAAATGAAGGTAAGTGTTCCAAGGGTGCCTTTGTTTCCCTCACTTATCTTTGCATATGGAGGAGACTCATCTAGAGCTTTGCTTTTCAAAGCGTGGTCCCTGGACCAGCAGCATCAGCATCACCTTGGAACTGTTAGAAGTACAAGTTTTGAGCTCCACTCAGACCTCCTGAATTCCAAATGCTGGGGGCAGGATCCAGCAATCTGTTTTCACATGTCTTCCAAGTGAGGTGACATCTGGTAAAGTTTTGTATGACTCAGCACTATTCCTGGCTTCTCTCCAGCACTCCCCTCACTATAACTCGGGTTGAAGAAATAGCACTAAGTGTGCCCAGAAGAGCCCCTTCCAGCTTTTTGTTGTTGTTGTTGGTTTACTTTTCTATTCAGGTTCTCTGTGCCCAAAGGATACATGCATTCCAACATGCTCATAAATGAGCAATCCAATAAAAGCAAGCTGTCTCCTATGGTGGGGAGCGGGGGTGCTCAATATTATTTGTGATGAAGAATAAATCTGTCCAATTTAGTGCTGCAGAATTAGCAGGCCAATTAAGTGGCAGATCTAAAGTTGGATGGTTTAATCATCTGTCTCTATGTCTTGATTATCAATTGGTTCCAAACATAGGAGGGGGAAATGGGGTGTTATTTATTGGCCCTCTACAGCTCCAACAGTGGGTTCTAGTGATAAATGGGCAGGATACAGGTACAGATCACGTGCAGTAGAGAGACCTAGATGAGAGAATAACAGAAGAGCAGGAGGCAATCCTAGGATTTTTTTTTTAAGGACACAGAACTTTGCAAATTACAGTCCTGATCTCTCCTGTTTCAGATAAATAAGCAGATCATGAAAGGAAATGAGCACTTGTTCAAGCTCACATTGCTGGTTAGTGGTGGAAACCAGACCAGAACCCATGACACGTGGCTCCCACCTGTGCATTTTCTGAGCAAGTGGGCCACAGTAGTAGACAACAGTAGAGAAACTTTCAAGCCAAGGATATAGATATCGTCAAGAATAACCAACCTCAGGGATTTTCAGCATGGGTAGTGGGCTCAAGACCAAAGTGCTTTGTGCTCAGAGGAAAGCTTTGGCTGCAACTCATCTCTGCATGCTCTGTTGCCCCCTCACACAGCCATGGCTAAAACTACACAGCTAGCTCAGTGTGCTCTGAACACTGCTTCACTTTCCTGTGCTTTTCCTGGTGGTGTTCTCTCTGCCTACAATCTCTCCCTGCTTTCCATGTGTGGCAACTTTCTCTCTATCTTTCCTTGGAGAAAGCCAACTCAAATGCCATTCCTCTACAAAGTCTTCTCTGATTTCACCCATCAACGCTCACCACTGTGCCAGCCACGAATGATCACCCTCCACTATGAATTCCCAAGATGTTTTATTTGCGTGTTACTTATGACAAAATTTTCTGCTTTGTGTTAGAACTATGTTTTACCTTTTGCATTAGAATATAAGCTTTTTATATTCTTTATTTTATATTCAGGGGCCATATTTCATCTCTTTTTTGCTCTTTTCCTAGTTTATTTTTGTATGACATATAATTAACATACATTGTCATTATATTACCCTCAGGTGTAGAATATAATGATTCAACAATCCTATCATTTCTCAGGTCTCATGAAGATAAGTATACTTAAAAAAATCATTCATATATTTGAGAGAGCAAGTGTCAGTGGGGCAGGGAAGGAGCAGAGGGAAGGGCCAAGTAGACTCTGCTGAACATAGAGCCCAAAGAAAGGCTTGATCTTTCAACCTTGAAATCATGACCTGAGCCAAAATCCAGAACTGGATGCTTAACTGACTGAGCTACCCAGGAGTTCCAAGATAAGTGTACTCTTAATTCCTTTTATCTATTTCACTCATCCTCATGTCCACGTCCCCTTTCTTTGGCAGTCACCAGTTTGTTCCCTGTATTTAAGAGTCTGGGAAGTTTTTACTGTCTCTCTCTCTTTTTTTCTTTGTTTGCTCATTTCTTTAATTTCTTAAGTTCCACATAGGAGTGAAAAATATGGTATTCATCTTTCTGAGATTGACTTATTTTACTTACCATGATAAGTCTATTCTTTTTTGTTACAGAATGCAAAATTCAATAGTTTTTTATGACTCAGTAAATTTCCAGTATGTGTGTGTATGTTTATGTGTCTGTGTGTGTATCACATCTTCTTTATACATTCATTTATGGATGGACACTTGAGTTCCTTCCCTATCCTCATTATTATTAATAATGCTGCAATAAGAATTGGGGTGCATAGATTTTTTCATGCAAATAAAGCTTTTGCACAGCAATAGAAACCATCAACAAAACACAAAGGCAACCTGGTAAACAATGGAAGATATTTGCAACCTATATATTTCATAAGGTGTTAATATCTAAAATATATAAAGAATTTACACACCAGAAAAACCAATAATCTGATTTAAAAATGGACAGAGGATCTGAATAAACATTTTTTCATAGAAGACATACAAATGACCAACAGACACATGAAAAGGTGTTCGGCATCAGTAATCATGAGGGAAATGCAAAATTAATACCACAAGGAGTGGGGCATCTGGTTGCCTAAGTCAGTTAAGTGTCTGACTCTTGGTTTCAGCTCAGGTCATGATCTTGGGGTTGTTGGATAGAGCCCCACATGGAACTCCCCACTCAGAGGGGATTCCGCTGGAGAGTCCCTCTCTCCTTCTGCTACTTCCCCCTGTTTGTATGTGCTCTCTCTCAAAAAAAAAATAAATCTTTTAAAACAACCAGCAAAACAATGAGATATTACTTTATGCCTCCCAGAATCGCTAAAATAAAAAACACAAGAAACAACAAGTTGACAAGAGTGTGAACAAAAAGGAACCTTCATGCACTGTTGGTATGCATGTTAATTGGTGTAGCCACTGTGGAAAACAGTATGCAGGTTCCTCAACAAATTGAAATAGAATTACAATATGATTTTATACTACCATACTGTGTATTTACCCAAAGAAAACCAAACACTTTGTCTAGTTACTTTCAATAATGATTGCTTTAAAGGCAGAAAGCAGCTACAGACATAATTAAAAAGTAGACAAGTAAAGAAAAATAAGTAGAAGCAATCCTACATTCCAACATAAATATAGAATGGTGGAAGGGGAGGAAGGCAGAGGGTGGGGGTGAATGAGTGACGGGCACTGAGGGGGGCACTTGACGGGATGAGCACTGGGTGTTATTCTGTATGTTGGCAAATTGAACACCAATAAAAAATAAATTTATTATTAAAAAAAGACAGAATGGCTCTATTAACTTTTCTCCACCAATATCGCATGGGAGGCCTAGTTTTCCATGAGCTCAAGAAAACTCCTCATTATTATCCAGGGGACCTGACTGCCTTCAGGTGTGATGATGTCCAAGCAAATGTGTACTGGCTCTGTTCAAGTCCAGAGCTACAGTTTTGGTGCTAACTTCAGTGGAGTTAAGCAAGGCTGTGCTGCATCCCATAGCCAAAGTAAATAGCAAACCCAATCAGCATCCAGACACCAAATTGGGCCCAGGTGCCAGCTGGCACCTGCATCATAAGGTAAAAATTCAGAAAGATGCTCAGAAGTGGGAGGAGAGGCAGGCTAGGTACCTTAAAGTAAAGGGGAGTGGAGCTCTGTGGCTGCCTCCAGATGACCGCAGTGATCCCAGTGATGAGCACCAGGAGCAGCACAACCACTGTGATCCACACTGGGTCACTAGATAGCAGACGAGGCCACTGGGCCAGCACCAGGCAGAGAAGAGTCAGCAGCAGAGCAAGCAGTGAGGAGCAAACAGAGACAATCAGGCCAGAGAGTGGAGTGGGGGTGGAGCTGTCTGGAAAAAATATTCCGTGTAGAGTCAGCTTCTCTGCTTCAGGTCCATTCTCCTGTTGCACCTGTGCTTCATTTCCCCCAATCTTCCTCTCAGGCTGATACCTGAGGATGAGAACACTAAAAGCCACCAGGGAGTAATTCAACAGAGTTACAATTGACCGGAGGTCCGCAAGATGAGTAAGTCCAAAGAAGACTGCCATGATTGCTGCAATAATGCCAAAGATCACAGTAGCCACCATGCGGGTGTATGTTCCTGTATGGATCCTGGCAAGGACAGGGAACAAGAGGCCGTCCTTTGCCATCATGTATACTTGATGACGTATGGGGACCATAAATCCCAAGAGGCTGACAGAAAGACTACAGAGGAATCCAAAAGCTACAGCATAGTAGGCAGGGGCCCAGCCAATATGGAGAAATACCTCAGGCAAGGTGCTCCCGGGTCGGAGCTGGTAATAAGGCACCATAAGTGTAAGTGCTGCAGAGACACCAAAATACACTGAAATGCAGATGAGCAATGAAATCACAGTGCCCCTGGGGATAGAACACTTAGGATTCTGAGCTTCTTCAACTCTGGTAACAATATTGTCAAAACCTATAAAAGCATAGAAGCAGGTAGCTGCTCCACGGAGAATCCCCTGGAAGCCAAAAGGCACGAATCCTCCAGAGCCCAGAGGGCCCAAGCTAGAGGTGTCATTGAGTCCAGCCTTTATGTAGTCCTCTTCTGTGAGCTTCCAGTTGTGCAGGTCCCCCTTAATGAAACCAGAGAGGATGAAAAAACTAAGAACCAAAACTTTCACTAATGTGAATGCTTTGGTGGCCAGGGAAAACTCAGTAATCCTCAGAGTCAGCAATCCGATGAGCAACAACACAAGGCCCACAACAAATAAGTCTAGATATTCTGCAAAGACCCGAGGAACATGAGGTGAGATGCTCTCATGCAGGGCCTGAGAGATCTGGTTCCCAGGCAAGTTGTTAAAAGCTAATGACCAGGCACAGGCCACAATGGTAGTACCAGCAACAAAGAACAAGATAAGGTTCCAGCCAGAGATGAAAGCCCCAAGTTCACCTATAGTGACATAGGTGTAGAGATATGCAGATCCAGATTGGGGAACTCGAGCACTAATCTCTGCATAGCACAGCCCAGCCAACACAGAAGTTAGGCCTGCCACCAAAAAGCAGATCATGGTGGAAGGTCCTGCTTGACTGTTGGCCACTTCCCCAGCTAAGATATACACACCTACACCCACTGTGTTGCCCACACCCAGGACCACTAAATCCATAGTGCTCAGGCTTCTGTCTGGGGCAATGTCAGTCTCATCTTTCTTCAATGGACGTCTGCGCACCAGCTTGTTACCAAATATGTGAAGTGCCTGACACAGCATTCTGACTGAATTGAAGAGGTTTCTGGGATCAGTGCTGTAGAGAGCCCAGGGAGCCAAATTCTCCAATCAGGTTCCGTGAAGCTAATTAAGCTGAGTTAGGTTAGGTCTGCTAAGTTCCGCTGCTCAGGCTTCAAAGCTGCTGCTTCATATTTCATCTGGTATGTGCTGTCCCACCATAATGCCTAGTAAGAAATAAATATTTCCTGAAAAGTAGTTTTCAACCAACCAACCAAAGCTCAGAAGTCTCACGTCGTCTTCTGCAGCTCAGATATCACAGAAACTGACACCAAAGGACATGATAGGCAAATCAACCCTGCTTTCCCCCATAGAGAAAAGTGCCAAATACCTCCAACATTTTCCTTTTTTAATCAACTATATAACATAATTGTTTTGGTTCATCTAACATATGTAGCTTCATATGCTAATTAAGCTATAAGACACAATAGGGCATGAATGTATTCTACAATAATTCACAAATGGGATGTGTGTACAGTACTTAGCCATGGTTATGACCCATTAATTCACCGGGTGGTGGGCATAATTGATTTACAGAGACATTTTAAAATATCATCTGAGGTTAAAATACAAATTTAATCCCCCAGTCATAAATCCTTAGCCCTTATATCAACTAGCCAAGATCAGATGGCACTTTGTCCCCCTTTCTCCTCATACTGCATCATCCATTCAGGTGTCCTGGTGGCCAAGGATGTACAGTCCACTCCTTCCCTTTACTCACCTAGGACAACAAGGGTGCTGTGAACAGAGAGGTGAAGGGAGCAAGGGTCAGGGCCTTCATAACCCCCTGCAAGAAAGAGAGGACCAGGCTGCCTGAAAAGGAAACACTGCAGAAATGGGGGCAACAGCCACCCAAGGTCCAGGACTGAGAAGGGAGAAGATCTTGGATGGTGGTTTTACAAATTCTGACATTCAGTAAACCTCACCCAAAGTGAGGAGGCAAAATTCCAAAATTCCAAAATTCCAAAAAAAGTGGTCAAAAAAGTAGACAGTTTTTATGTCCACAGTTATGAGAATGTGATGTATAGGGAGAAAATAAATGAGTTACCAGCTCAGTAGCTCACAACATGAACAATTCCTTCTGCCTCCTTCCTCTCTGGGCTCCAGGAGAGAAGGTGAGCTCACTTCTGCAGACAATCTCTTCACTGGCCACACTGTGCTCTATACATACCTTGCGCCATCTGTGACATCAGCTGCCAGGGGCCTGGAGAATCTACCCTGCTCTGTGAGCTTGTATTAAAACACTTACTTGTAACTGTCTGTAATTTTTCACAGGGAATAATTTTTATCTCTCTCAAACCGTGGTCTCAATATGTTCAAATATATCTTCTTAATGAAGGAAATAAATGAAGGAAGAGCCCTGTCCCTTCCACATAACTACATGAACTCAGGGCATTTGCTCACTCCCTCTCAGCCTCAGTCTCCTCATCCACAAGGGTCCTCACCTGACCTTCCTCACTAGATAAGCATGAGAATTCAGTGAGAAGATACAAACCATCACAAATTGCTGGTGGTAGTGTCACTGTGTCACCATCCTGAAACATAATGTTAGTGAAATTAAGAATGCACACACCCTCCCACCCCACATCCCTCTGAGGTGCACACCCCAAGGAAACTCTCTCCTGAGTCTATAAGGAGCCCATGTGAGCACATTCATCACAGGATGGTTTGTGGTGCCAGGAAGTGGGAGCTATGCCAGTGTCTGTAGTGAAAGAAATATATAAATAAAATGTGCTATGTGTCCACAATGAGATATGACACAGTAGTCAGGGATAATAAGGTAGTTTTATAGACAGTGTGGGTAGATCTCAGAAAAAATGACAAGTAGGAGAAGTAAAGTAAAATGAGGCATATAGCTCAATGCCATTTGTACATTTACAAAAAGCCAAAAAATGCTGTATATTTGTCAAGGATACACATGCATCTATTTAAAAATGTCATGTCATTGGGATGCCTGGGTGGCTCAGTGGTTGAGCATCTGCCCTTGGCTAAGGGCATGATCCCTGGTCCAGGGATCAAGCCCCACATCGGTCTCCCTGAAAGGAGCCTGCTATGGGAGCCTGCCTCTGTCTATGTCTCTGCCTCTATGTGTCTCTCACAAATAAATAAATAAAATCTTTAAAAAATGCCATGTCATTGCTTTGCTGAAAACCTTCCTCTGATTTCCCTTTTTATTCAGAGTAGAAGCCAAAGTCTGCATTAACAACCACCTACAAAGTCCTACAGTATTTGTCACTGAAACAGCTACCTCTCAGCCTTCTGTTTCTCCTTCCACGCATTTCTCTCTAGCCACTGGCCTCCTAAACATTCTGGCCCCCTAACATTCCAGGAAGGACACTACTTCAGGGCCTTTGCCCTGGTTGTCCCCTATAATTGCACCACTTCTAGCCCATATATCCACATGGTTGCTCTCAGAACTACATTGGATAAAATCACACGTGTAGCCCAGCCTTCCTGAATCACCCCACATACAACTGCAACCTGCTCCTAACTACACATAACCGACCTTATCCCCTGACTATATTTTCCCATAGCATTTGTCACAATTTAAGGCACTATATGTTTTACTTACTTGTTTATGAGTTGTCTCACTCCAAAAGAATGTAAGCTCCATGAAAGCAAGACTTTCTGTTTTGCTCTTGGCTGTATTCCCTGCACCCTACAACTGTGCCTGACAGAGTTGGCACTTTAGTGTTGAGTGGATGAATGTATCTAACTACATGTGTACAGCATGGACTGGAAGAACATTTGTTAAATACACTACAGCAAGTGCCTGCAGTGAGGAGGGGGAAATGGAATAGAGATAAGGATGAGAGGGGGAAATTAAATGCATTGATAAGGTGCCTGACAGGAAGTGATGGTGCTAACATGCCATTACTGAGGAAGGGGCTGACCCCACCCTGTGCATGGCAGGTTCAACATAGGAATTGCAGAGATAATGTTGTGAGAGGACCTGGTACAGACCTTGATAAATGGCAGGCACTCAAGAGACTTAAACTGAAAGGGAACTGGAATCCTGTAACCACCAGGATATCAAAGAAGGAATACCTACTAGAAAGAGGGTGAAGAATAGGGAAGACAAGGCATCCCCCTACTAGTTTCCTCTGAACCTATTTCTCTTTTCCCAACTCCTCTTCCTCCTTCAGCTTCTTCAACTGTCCTGGAGGCTCCTATATTTGGCACTAAGGATGCTTGTACCACGTTTCTCTCTCTGGGGAACTGTCCACAGCCACCTACCTCCCAACAAAGACACACCAGTGGTTCTTCACATTTGTTGAATCACACCCCCCTCTGACATTAGTCACCTCAGAAAGTCATACACTCTTCTTAAGTCCATCCATGGACCCCGCCGAATCCCAAAGGAGGACCATCTGAAAGGCAAGTTCAAAGAGGAGTAATGTTTTTGATAGTTTATGTCTCCCTCAACTGTGTTGTACGGGGTGGTCCTTGTGCTTTTCCCATTTTTACTGAAGAGGAGGCAGAGAGGGCTATAGTCAAAGTATAGAGATACCAGTGGAATGACTCAAAGGAAAAAACATCTGGGAACTAAATAACTATGTTTTATGACTCCAACAGAAGCAGGCTGAACAAACAAATGAATAACCGAACTTACAGAAGAGAAAGCAAACTCATTATTTGGAATCCTGAGAGAGATTAACACAAATCCAGCTTATAACAACTCAGAGATCATCATCCTCAAATACCATGTTCAGAAATGCCCTTTCTCCATGAAATAATCTGTGATTATTCCAATGGTTTATATTTAGTCCAAACTCTCTGACCCAGCTGTCAGAACTCCCTTCTCCACCCAAATCTCCCCTTACCCTCAGGCCCATCGCCTCTTTCCTAACTTAGCTCCTCACATCCTAACTTACCTTTCCTGGGGTGAGCCTTTGGCCTGGGTAAGTACCTGCCCTGCCAGGGTGGCCCTCCTCACCCCATCTGCCTCTCTTGACCCTTTAGCTCTTCTCAATCCTATTCTACGATCTTCTCCTTCCCCCACCCCATGTCTAGGAAGCCCTTCCTAAAAAAAAAAAAAAAAAAAAAAAAAGGAAGCCCTTCCTAAGCCATCTTGACTGATCTCCCTCTCCAACCCTTATCCCCTTCCTGCCAGCACTTATAACCTGTTCTGATGCTCACTTGAAACTAATTTCCCCTTTCTTTTTCCTGATGTGCAGGTGACTCAGTTAAATTCCTTTACATTCTAAAAGCTTCCAGAGGGCAGAGCCAGGATCCATATACCTCCTCCTCTTGATTTCTACACTCTCACCCCCAACTCTCACTACCCAGGTCAAATATTGCTCATGATTGTACCAAGCACGCAAAAGAGGCATTTAGCAGAGAGAAAATGAATATATAATATTCATTGACTACGATATCATAAGATTCCTAGAAGTAGGATTTTTTTTTGTAAAGATAGAAAAGGCCAAACTCAGGTGTAAACAGGAGACCAGAAATGAAGAGTCGAGGCAAGAGAATGTCAACATCCCAGGTATCTTCCCAGGTGATGAAACAAACACTTTCCAGTGTTGGCAAGACAGTATCTTGTGCTCACCGTTCGTCAGCCTGAGAAGACTGCATGAAAGAGAAAGGAATTACCCCATCCTGGCATTGTGTATAACTGCTTCTCAGAAACACATCAGTTCAGGTACATTTTCAGCTTGGGCCATGACCCAATAAACAGAGCCTCTTTTAGGTCTTTCTTCCATCCCCCCACCAGAAACTTAAAAAACTTCACAGCAGCATCAACCAGCAAATACAGTTTGCCCTACTAGACATATCCAGTTAAATATTTGCTACAGATATTAATACATACCTAGATACTAAGATGTAAAAATACTAATATTAATACTAATAATTCTCAGTCTTGGCCTGTAGAGAAAACAAAGAGAGAAACCATTGTAGTAATAATAAATGTGTAACTTCTCTCCTAGGGAAAGAGAAGGAAAGGTCAGATGTTTTCCCTGAAAGGTTGGAAAGAAAGCTGAAGTAACCAAATTAAGCTCATACTAAATAAAATATATATCCCAACTTACCTCCCAGGAGTCTTCTGAGAACAACCTCACCAAAGGGAATCACTTACCAGGCATCCTTCCATCTATGATCTTACTTTGTACCGTATTCTTTTTTTCATGTTACTTGGAAGGAGTCTTTGTTTCCCTTTATAAAACAAAACCTCCTTAGGGTAAAACCTGCTTCATGTTCTCTTCATGAGGCTAGAATTCCAAATTCTGCAAGTAAATATTACTAGGTGCAACCAACACACTTGAAATTGGGGGCATGGCAGCCCACAAACTGTCTGCTCATTAGACCAAGAGGAAACACACCCACCTCCTCCAACTCACTACCTACCCTACCACACCCAGTAACACATCACCCAAATCCCATCCCAGTCTGGAAGAGGCTGAATTGCAATTCGGTGAAATGTTCTTGATGCAGAATAACAAGCTCCAGGCCAACTGTACATAGACTGATCCATTCAGCCAAATATAGACCAAACTCTATGTAGTTGCAGCCCAAGACATTTTTTTTTCCTTTCCATTATACCTGTATAGTCCCTGCTAGGTGCAGACACCACACTAGTATCATTGTGCCATCAATTGGGTAAACAATCAGATAGGCAGAGCTTTTCTAGGGGCAGTATAGACTCCATATTATCTAGTATCATTCTGGGATGGTTCTGAAAAGGTGACTTTTCTTAGTCCCTATGAGATAACTTTAGAGAAGACAGAGTGAGATGCAATGTTCTTCATTTATGATTTGACACCCTGATAGGCTTAGTTTCAGTCAGAATCAAGTTTTAGAAATTCTTTACATTTACATCACACCAAAACAGGATGATCAACTTGACAAGTCAGAAAAACCTGAGCTTCTTCAGGGGGTCTTCAGAAACTAGATGCACTATCAGGAAGAACCAGAATGAGATTTTCCAAACAGGAATAAGAAAGAGCTGGGAAAGCCAGGAAGTGTGTGTAACTAAGAGAATAGAAAGTGATAGGATACCTTGATGTCAATGGTGAAAATCAATTTCTTCTTTAATTTCTTCCACAATTCTCTACTCCATTTTCTCAACCCCAAATCCTGTCTACACAGAACACCTAATAAAAATCCTTAGGAGAAAGCAGTAGAAGGAAATCCATCTGCCTGTCCACCTTATTTTCCAATCGAAAACTGCAATATAGGGTAGACTCGGTCTACAATGAACACTGTTCCAAATCATTTTTCCCAAAAGGTCTTACTAAATAATCTTGTTTTTCTCCCCAAATCCTTCCTTTCCTTGTAAGATGAAAATCTAGGAACCTATCCAGTGCTCTTATCCATCACTATATACTGTCTCCACATTTAGACCAGCAGTTGTGAGTGGTGAGAGCCCATGGCTCCTTCTTCCATGTACCTCTTCCCAATATACACCCTCAGTAATATACTGCACACAATGTGTCCTCCCATATAAGGAATCAATTGTCTCTCTCTCTGTCGTCTCTCACCAGACTGTGCTTGTTTCCTCTCATAGCCCTAGGTAACTGTTCCACACCACCACCTATTCCTTTGGAAAGTAAATTAGTATTGCTTTGGTTAGTTGCAGTAAAGATACCAGATCACCTGAGTCCTTTGAAAGTTGTGTCATGCCTCAAAGTCATGATTTCTTATGCAAATATAGATCCATATGACTTCTCCACCAAGACCCATCTGCCTCACCTCAGCTCAGGCATCATAATCTATAACAAAGGGCCTTTTCTACTGCTTTTTCCAGGGCACTCTATCCGTCTTCGTAGGTCTTTCTAATCCCTACTCTGCCTTGTGATTTCTGGGATAATAAAAGAAAAAAGGGACAAGGATAAACCAAAAGAATATAATCCAAAAATTATATTTTTCATTTTTTTCTTTTTAAAGATTTTATTTATTTATTCATAGACACACACACACACACACAGAGTGAGAGAGAGAGAGAGAGAGAGAGAGAGAGAGAGAGAGAGGCAGAGACACAGGCAGAGGGAGAAGCAGGCTCCATGCAGGGAGCCCGATGCAGGACTCAATCCCAGGACTCCAGGATCACACCCCAGGCTGCAGGCAGCGCCAAACCGCTGCGTCACTTGGGCTGCCCCAAAATTATATTTTTTAATTTGGAATATACTTGGTGAATGAAATTAGCCTGTACCATGATTTTGCTTAAACTAAGATTATAATGAAACTGCCTTCTAAAAGCACATAACACGTGTTCATTGACAATGATAATTTTTTTTCCAAGAGGTCCTTACGAATTTTTTCCACCAAAAAAAATATATATATATATATATGAATGCAGAATGGTGTATGTCATGATGTGAGGCTATGTTAGTCATGGACAAATAGGAAGTTTAGAAAACTTTCCTTGAATAGACAAAAACCAGTAAAAAGACAGATAAAAAAATAACCGTATGGAAAGTGAACAAGAAGTCAATAGAGCAACTCAATAATCAGAGCATTAGTGCCTGACATGCTCTAGAATGGTTATGAGAAACTTCAAATATAACATTTTTTCACATGTAATCAATAAAACAGGTTTCATATATCTCTAAGTGTTGTCTAGGCTCCTTGTGTTGAGGTATGGCCCACAGTATATGCGATGGTGGGGAGTCGGGTAGGGTGGAGAACAGTTTAAGACTCCAAGAGCCTTCAAAATTAAGACGTTGCAAATATGTTTTGTGATAACAGCAAGCTGCCTCTTGGTCACCCAGTGTTTTAATGACCACACCCCAGGGGACCTTGGTAATCTTTCCTCTCACAGCCTGACCTGTTCTATAATCAATCCCCACCACAACTTTGTAAAATTAGATAAGAAAGGCAGGCAGATACCTTCAGCAGCTGTAAAAACAGATATTTAGCTCCTTGAGCCTAGAGGAAGAAGCCCCTCAAATGCTCTCTGGCCATGGGGACCACATTATCAAACTAGGCCTGCTATTCTGCAAAGTCCACACGGATGGCCTCCATATGACAGGAGATATGACATAGAGACTTTCAGAATCTCCAGGAAGAAAGTGAGGCAAAACATGAAGGAGGCAGCAGAGCCAGGTGGGAGAATCTTCATTCATTCAGAGAACCTGTGTAAGCACACTGTGTGCTTGGCCCTGTGGGAGAGACACAGATGAGGAAAGCAAGCTGTGCACCAGGTCAGAAAGGAAAGGCAGGAAGGAGGGCAGGGCAAACAGGTGGGAGGACGCTGGGGGGAGAAGCACCAAGGAATAAACTCCCTTAACTCAGATTTTCTTCAGGAGAGCTGAAAATCCTCTGGTCTGAATGAGAATAGGGTGTAGGCCTCCAAATCCCTCTGACCCCAGAAACTACCTGCCCTTCCTAAACTCACAAGGTCTCTGGTCTGCACTCCTTAAACCAAAGTCTAGCTCTGGTTCCATGAAACACCCTCTGCTCAAACCCTGGGGCTTCCATAGCCAGTAGTGCTCCAAGCCGAGGCTTCTTCCTCTCTGGTTCTGACTCCGTTTTCTTATCAACTCTATAAACAGAAGAAATCACTTACCCAGGGGCTTCTTCTGCCTCAGAGGAGAAAGACCTGAGAAGAAAGTGCAAGCCAAACCCAAGGAGGAGGAAAGAGGTTGGTCAAGCAGAGTCAGGACTTGGAGTGCAGCTCACAGGGTGCCCTCAGGGAGTGGGGCCCAGGGGAGGCGGGGCTTTGGGGAGGTAGAGCCCTTGGGAGGAGGGCCCATGGGAAAGATGGGAGATGGTGCAGGAGATGGATTAGGTACAATCTAGGAGGAAAGCTGAAGTGGGCAATGCAAGACCAGTGGAGCCCTGCATGATGAGGAGGTGGACTGGGAGCTTAAATGGGGCTTTGTTGGTGATTTTGTTGACAGAAAGAGGTGAATTTAGAGGTTACCATGCTCTCCAGGGTCCTGGGTATAGGAGGAGGTCCTGGCTGGCAGGAGGAGAGTGTGGGGAGCCTGGTGGAGCCCAGCCTGTGGTGTATGGAAGCCAGTCCCAGACCCAGCTGAAGAGTCCATTCTGCAGTCTTGTAAACAAGCATGGAAGCACCTCCTCCATCCCCAGGTGCCCCTCTCAGGATCTCTTACAGTTTCCTCTACCAGCGCCATCCATCCCAGGTCCGTCACCTGGTTTTGAATCACCCCAGGAATAAAACTAAAAGGGAACAGGCTTAAGCTTCACCAGAAGGGACTTCATGAGTAACTCAACGTTCATAGCATATTCTGACTGAATGTGCATTGAGCCATGTGCTGGAGGAAGTAAAGATCTAGTCCTGCCTACAGACATACCTGCTCTAGACAATCATTAAGGAGGGCTTTCAAGACCCTGAAATAAACACCAAGGGAAGATGATTCTTCCTTCCCAGAAAGGTAGCCTTCAAACAGAAACAAAAAGTCTAAAAGGAGAAAAAATGAGTGGGAAATATCAGAAAGGGAGACAGAACATGAGAGACTCCTAACTCTGGGAAATGAACAAGGGGTGGTGGAAGGGGAGGTGGGAGGGCAATGGGGATAACTGGTTAACGGGCACTGAGGGGGACACTTGATGGGATGAGCACTGGGTGTTATGCTACATGTTGGCAAACTGAACTCCAACAACAAAAAAAAAAGTCTCAGAAATGGACAAGGTGGGGCTTCCTTAGACATCCAGGGCTGAATGCACACGGGATGGACCCATAAGCCATGGGTCTCAAGGAAAAGGGGCACCACTGCCTCATCCTATTTCAAAATTCATCATGGTAAAACAAGTCAGGGAGAGCCCAAGAAGGAGCCATTAGGATCAGAGGCAGGACAAGAAATGGAAATTTGGCACCAGGGTAAATAAGAGATCCAGGGACAGCAGGTGCTTCCCAGAAGTTGGGAGGACACAGACACAGTGCCCCCATCCCTCTTCCACCCCAGCTCCAGCTATGCGTTTTCTTTTCATCCTACTCCTCCAGAACAGAAGCTAGGGCCCTTGCCTTGCCATTGTGCTCCTGTGTCCCCTGTATATTCCCCACTCTTCACTCCCTCCTTTGTGGGTAACTAATTATAACATTTTAATTTAAAAAAAAGAAAAGAAAAAGAACTGTCCCAGGGCTGGGGAGTTGCAGAGGTTGCAGAGCTGGGATCCTAAGTCCCTTCTAGAGGAGAGGGACAAAGGGGTAGACCTGGCAGGTAGGCCCACCCAGGTGATGTCACAGGAAGTCTCTGAACCTTGAGTGCGGAGGCCAAGGAGGCAGGGCTGTGAGCTAGAGACAGGGGAGAGGCTGAAATACACAGATGAGAGAAGCAGGGAAATCACTAGAAGGGAGGGCAGAGAGGGACTAGGGATGGGTGAGGCAGCACAGGAGACAGACAGCAGGACATGCAGGGGGAGACACTGACAGACTCCCGGGGTGAGACTCACACAGATGTGAGGGGAAGAAAGACCCTCAGACCCTGAGGGAGGGACACAGGCAGGGAGACAGCCAGAAGGAGGAGCTGAGGGCAGACCCAGTCCTGGGAAATCTCAGACCACAGAACATCTGGAGTCAGACAGACACACAGACAGGCCCCCAGACAAACATGCATCTACAGAGGTGAAGGTGAAGGAGGCCAAGTTGGAAGGAAGAAGCCAGGGCTGCAGGGAGGAGGTGAGGGAGCAGACAGGGAGAGAGAAGGAGGCAGGTGTGCAGCAGGAGGGGGAGCCAGGCCAGGGAGGGGGCTGCAGAGTGGCTCCAGGAGCCTCTGCCCTCCCTCCTGGCTCCTGCTGAGCCCAGGCCCCTCTCAGGACCTACTGCTGCTGGATGGGCCCAGAGAGCTGACAGGGCCAGGCTGCTGCCAGGGCTGCACCAGGCTCCCTCCTGTGCCCACCTGGGAGTCCCAGGGGCCCTACGTGGATATGGACACGGCCTCCCCTGCCCTACCCCCCCCCCCGCCCCCAGCCAATGATGCTGCCATCAAAGGAGGCCTGAGCTCAGCCTTAATGTCTCAGAGTTCGTGCAGCTGGTACACCCGGGTGCCTTGTCTCCCTGCCTGCTATGCTGACGGAGCTGGTCCTGAGACTGATCCCTGAGGCTTATGCCTGAGACTTACTCCAAGTTACTCTACTGAGAGTGACTGGGAATTCTGGGAGGGCACTCAAGGATCCCCTAGGCCAGGTAGCCAGGTATGTAGGTGTCTGGAGCATTCTGTGAGAGGAGAGGTGAGGAGAGGAAGGAGGGCTACAGGAGGTGTGTTGCCGGAGGGGTGCCGTGTGCAGAACAGAGAGCCTGGGATACTGCCTCAGCATCCTTAGAGATAACTCCCCAGAATCTCCTTGCACCCCTCAGATAGGCACATGTGGGGCAACCAGTCCAGGGATTAGATGTGTGAGTTCTCAAATACAGGAAGGGGAACAAAAATATGTGTCCCTCTTATGTCCCCTCCTGGCACTGTTAACGCTCCTTGCACATAGGAAGTTCTCCGTAAATTCACTGGATCCAATTTTACCAGGCCCCCCTTAGTAAGCCCCTAAATCAGTAGAACCCAATCTCTTTCAATATCCCTTCCCACCCTACCCCAACTCCCTCACCCCCAGCACCTCAGTATCTGTGCCCATCACAGTGTCCGGGCCAAGCCTGCCCAGGGGACCCCAGCTCAAATCCCAGGCATCCCAAGCCCTCCTCCCCCCTTATTTCCTTGGGGTCCCTCCCTCCTCCTCTCCCCCCTGCCCACCCAATGCACCCTGCCCCCCTGGGTGTCTCCCCAAAGACAGGCAGTCCCTAATGAGCCCTGAGCACTAGAAGGGGGGGACCCAAGGCAGCCTGGTGGGGGAGGGGGTTCCAGAGCTAGAGATAAGGAGCCTGTCAGCATCTGTCCATCTGCCATCTCCTCAAGCATCCCTGTCACCTGCGTCCTGGCTCCTGCCCATCCACCTCCCTGCTGAGGCTGATGGGCTGAGCTCAGGGGCAAATGCACAGAAGCCCAGACTCATCATGCCTGGTTGGTTCCAGACCCATGTTCTCCAGGAATGTCACTACCTCTGGCATCTTTCTTTGAAAACTCCTGACGACCCTGGGAAACTAAGGTTGTAGATGGGACCCAAGGAGGAAGATAAATTGCTCTCTCTGCTCAACATCTTCATCTCAGTCCCTTGTCTACCACACATCCCCAAAACACAACTTAAAACTTCAGGCAATGGCAAAGAAGGTAAAATCTCAGGAAGACTCCCCTAGCCTTAAAGAATTCCTGATTGCCTCAAGAAACCAGAGGACATGAGGTGAAAGATGAGGCTGGAACCACAGAATGCTTCTTGGGATACAGGCAATTTCCACCAGGGACACAAGTGACTCAGCCCTGAGGACTTGACGGGCACCTTCTCCGCAGCGGCCTGCGACGCGCTCCGCGGCCACCAGAGGGCGGCAGAGAGGGGCGCTCCCCGCACAGCCCGCCCTGGGCCCTGGGCGCTGAGAGAGGGGGGGCGCCCAGCCTGGGGAGTCGGGGCTCCAGCGAGAACCCGGGAATTTCCGAGCTCAGGGAAGCCTCCTGCCGCCCTCCCCACCGGCGTCCCTGATCCCCCGCGGCAGCCCCTTCCCTTCCTGGCCCCAGCCCTGGGGCTGCTGGCACACAAGGGCCACCTGGCTGTTCCTTTATGCTTGGGCAGCAGGTGGCAGCGCAGCTCCCAGAGGTGAGGCCTCCAGGGGCCCAGCTGACAACTAGAGCCAGCCCTGGAGCCCACGTGGGCTCCATTCCCAATCCAGGGGTCCTCCCTGGGTGCCCACAGCTGCTCCTAAAAGCAAAGCACACTCTGCAGACCCAGTGGGAAGGCAGCTCGCAGCCCTGGGCTTCAATAACCTGATGTCACAGCCACCCCTTCCCGGGTGATACCTGCTCACACACAGACCTGGGCACAAGGACTGTGAACCCCGCAGCACAGACCTGCGGGCCACACACACCTGCTGTGCACACCCCGGCCTCAGCACCCACACCCTCTGCTCCTCAGACTCCCCCAGCCCTGCCCTCTGCTCCTCCTTCCTGAGCTGCCAGAGGAGCTTCTCTCCATCCCTCATTTGCTCTGTGCCCTGTGTGTCCAGGGGCTCCTGGAAGCTGCACACAGGGAAGCACTTTCCCTGCTCTAATCGGGTCCCTCCCACCACAGCCTCTGTGTTGTTCCCTGGCACTGGCTGTGGAGACAGTGGAACAGAGGGAAAGCTGGTGGTCTCTGAGCTCCCTGCTCTGGATCTGCTCTGCTGATCACCCTCCTCCTGCCCAGGAAAGGTCTGACCCATCTGTGACCCTCAGGATTTACCCCAAACCCTCCAGGTTTCCTACACATGGGCATACTTCCCTATCCAGAAGAAACTACTCCCATACTAGAGGGTGGGGTGTGGGGTCCAATTTCACAAATTCACCCTGGATTTCTTGGGAGTAAAGTGCAACAAGATGTTTTGAATTAGACTCAGTATGAACTTCCCATCACAAGGTGTCTGATATCCTCACCTTTTGTGAAATTCAGTGGAAATGCATACATGGCCTCACCAGAGGCCTCCAAGAGACAAGGACTTGTTCTGGACTTTTCTGGGTAGTACTGACTTGAGACAGTAGTTTCCACTGTGATTTGGGTCGTTCCAGCCTCAAAATGTGGCATAAAGACTTCTGGGGACTCTGAGGCCCTCAGGCTAAATGAGGGGAGCCTAGAGTTAGGACTTGCAGCCTGGTGCCCTCATTCCCACATTCTGGTTGTGGGGGCAGGGAGAGAGCAGGCCTGGACCCCCACTGTCTGGCCTCCTTCCCACCCTAGCCCCCCCTCTTTATGGCCCTCCCTGGTCAGAGCAGGGCCTCTGAGTTCTTCCCATGCAGGCCTGAGTGCAGGCCTCAGGACCCAGTCTCCACCCAGCCTCAGATTCATGACCGTGATGCCCTCACCCTGTACCTGGCAGGGCAGAGGCACCCCCTGCTCAGGCTCCCATCCCCCGCCCCAGGACTCACAGCCTCCCTCTTCTTGCCTCTTCCCTCCCCCTACCCCATAGCACAGCTTCAAACTTGCTGAAAATTTTCTCAAATCAAATCAATGACATCTTCAGCTGTGAGTCTTCAGGCTTCCCTGTGACAGCACACACATATACACGCATGCAGATACACACATTGCACACATGCATGTATACACACAGATGCTCACACTCATACACACAGACACATACACTCAAAGACACACATATACACATCTGTACGTCACAAACATTCTCACATGTATGCAATACGTCCTCACAGACTCATCCAATTACAGACAGACCTGCACACCCAGACTTCTACACTTTCATACACTCATCAAACACAGCTGTGCACATATTCACCACCATTCTATTCCTTTCTTCCAAGGACCCAGATCCAAGTTCTCTAGATTCTAGAGATCTAGAATGCCAAAGGGAAAGCAGGAAACCCACAGGACACCTATTTCCAGTTTCTAGGCCCACACTGGTTGCCTTTTAGTTTTGTTGACTGTTTCTTTTGCCTTACAGAACCTTTTTATCTTGATGAAGTCCCAATTGTTCATTTTTGTGCTCGTTTCCCTTGCCTTTAGAGTTATGTCTTGTAAGAAGTTGCCATGGCTAAGGTCAAAAAGGTTGCTGCCTGTGTGCTTCTCTAGGATTTTGATGGATTCCTGTCTCACAGTTAGATCTTTCATCTATTTTGAGTTCATCTTTTTTTTTTTTTTGAGTTCATCTTTGAGTGTGATGTAAGAAAATGGTCCAGTTTCATTCTTGTACATTTGGCTGTCCAATATTCACAACGCTATTTCTTGAAGAGAATGTCTTTTTTTCATGGGATAGTCTTTCCTCCTTTATCGAATATTAGTTGACCATTAAGTTGAGAGTCCACTTCTGGATTCTCTATTCTGTTCCATTGATCTATGTGTCTGTTTTTGTGCCAGTACCACACTGTCTTGATGACCACAGCTTTGTAGTACAATCTGAAATCTGGCATTGTGATGCCCCCAGGTATGGTTTTCTTTTTTAAAATTCCCCTGGCTATTCAGGGTCTTTTCTGATTCCACACAAATCTTAAAATATTTTGTTCTAACTCTCTGAAGAAAGTCCATGGTATTTCGATGGGGATTGCATTAAACGTGTAAATTGCCCTGAATAGCATTGACATTTTCACAATATTAATTCTGCCAATCCATGAGCATGGAATGTTTTTCCATATCTTTGTGTTGCATGAATATTTTTAATTCTTCTTTAGTTTCCTGGTTAACCCATTCATTCTTTAGTAGGATGTTCTTTAACCTCCAAATGTTTGAGTTCCTTCCAAATTTCTCTTGTGTTTGAGTTCTAGTTTCGAAGTATTGTTGTCTGAATATATGCAAAGAATAATATGAATCTTTTGTTATCAGTTGAGACCTGATTTGTGACCCAGTATGTGATTTATGCTGGAGACTGTTCCATGTGCAGTCCACAAGAATGTGTATTCTGTTGTCTTAGGATGGAATGTTCTGCATATATCTATGAAGCCCACTTAGCAATGTGTCATTCAAAGCCCTTGTTTCTTTGTTGAAGTTCTGCTTAGATAATCTATCCATTGCTGTGAGTGGGGTGTTGAAGTCCCCTACTATTAATGTACTATTATCAATGTGATTCTTACTTTCATTATTAATTGGTTGATATAATTGGCTGCTTCCAAATCAGGAGCATTAATATTTATAATTGTTAGATCTTCTTGTTGGATAGACACTTAAGTTATGATATAGCATCCCTTTTCATCTCTTACTACAATCTTTGGTTTAAAATCTAATTTATTTGGTATGAGGATTGCTACCCCAGCTTTTTTTTGAGGTCCATTTGCATGGTAAATGTCCTCCATCACCTCGTTTTCAGTCTGATTGCATCTTTAGGTCTTAAATGAGTTTCTTGTAGAGAGCAAATAGATGGGTCTTGCTTTTTTATCCAGCCTGATAATTGGAGTATTTGGCCCATTTACATTCAGAGTAACTATTGAAAGATATCAATTTAATGCCATTGTATTATCTGTAATGTCCCTGTTACTGTAGATCGTCTCTGTTTCTTTCTGGCCTATGTTACTCTTGGACTCCCTCTTTGCTTACAAGATTCCTCTTAATATTTCTTGCATGGGCTGGCTTGGTGGCCACATATTCTTTCAGTTTCTGTGTGTCCTGGAAACTCTTCATCTCTCCTTTCATTATGAATGACAGACTTATTAGATAAAATATTCTTGGTTGCATGTTTTTCTCAATTATTACTGTGAATATATCATGCCAGCCCTTTTTGAGTGCCAGGTCTGTGGATAGGTCGCTGTTAATCTAATATTTTTCCCTCGGTATGTTAGGAATCTCTTATCTCAATCTCCTTTTGGGATTTTCCCTTTACCTCTGAAATTTGCAAATTTCACTGTTGTAGGTTGGTGCATTAATCTATTTTTATTGATTTTTGGGAGGGAGCCTCTCTACCTCTTGTATATGAAGCCTATTTTCTTCCCCAGATTAGGGAAGTTCTCCTCTTGGATTTGCTCAAATATAACCTCTGTCTCCACCCTCTGCCTTCATCCTCAGGAACTCCAATAATTCTGATGTGGTTTTTATTTCATGGCATCATTTATCTCTTGAGCCTTTCCTTGGGGCTATTAATTTCTTTTCTCTCTTTTCCTTAGCCTCCTTCCTTTCAATCAATTTGTCTTCTGTCTCTTACTCTTTCTTCTGCCTCATTTACATTAGCTGTTAGAACATTCATTTAGACTCCATCTCAGTTAGGGTACTTTTGGCCTGATTTGATCTCATTTCTGCACCAAGATTCTTTATTGTGTTTTATACTTTTTCCAAACCAAGCTAGTAACTTTATAATTGTTATCCTGAATTCCATTTCTTTTTTTAAATTTTTAAAATTATTTTTTAATAATAAATTTATTTTTTATTGGTGTTCAATTTGCCAACATACAGAATAACACCCAGTGCTCATCCCCTCAAGTGCCCCCCTCAGTGCCTGTCACCCATTCACCACCACCCCCCGCCCTCCTCCCCTTCCACCACCTCTAGTTCATTTCCCAGAGTTAGGAGTCTTCATATTCTGTCTCCCTTTCTGATATTTCCTACCCATTTCTTCTCCCTTCCCTTCTATTCCCTTTCACTATTATTTTTGAATTCCATTTCTGACATTTTACTTAAATCCATATTCATTAGATCTGTGGCAGAGATTACTACCTCTCATTTTTCTTTAGTTGTTAATTCCTCCTTCTAGCCATTTTGTCCAGAGAAGAATGGATGAACGAGTGACCAGAATAAAAAACATAAATCATGACCCAATCAAAATACACACTAGATAAATCTTATGAGATCTGAAAGAAAAACAAAAAAAGCAATAGAAAAATAAAAAGAGATATGAGAGAATATAATCTCAAAGGGTGGTCAAAACAGGGTAACTCACCTATTCTTGATTATATTTTGGGCTGTGTGCTAGATGACACTAAATCACAAAATTGTAAAGAAAGCAAAACTTACATATATGTGTAAATATATATATTTACACATATATAATTGAATAGAGTGAAAGGAAGCCAAAAATAAAGTATATATCTATAAAATAGAAGAGTAAAAAGTGAAAGTTTAAAAAAAGACAAAAATAAAGAGTTGCTAAAATAAGAAACCATTTGAAAAGGGAAAAAAGAAAAAAGTGGAAAAACTTAAATTGAGAGATAAATGAATCATGAGAAATATCTTTGGATTCTATGTACTATTTTCCATTAGCATTGGAGTTTTACAGCCTTGTGGGGAGTGTAAATTTGCTGTACACTAGTTCTTCCAGTTGGTCTTCTGGGGGAAGGGCCTGTTGCACTGCTTCTCAGGTGTCTTTGCCTGAGCAGAGTTGCACTCTCCTTGCCAGGGGCCAGGTGCAGTATAAGCTGGTCTTCACTGTGGCTTTTGTTCCCTGAAGACTTTCTGCACCCCTTTAGAGGATCAAAATTAAAATGGCTGGGCTAATCCAGCCTCAGAGCCAAAAGATTTGGGTCCTCTCTCTTTAGTAAACCCACAGGGATAAATGGTCTTCACTTTTGTGTGTGCCAGTCTGCAGATTCCTTTGGTGCTTTCCCACACTCATCCTCCCAGGGGAAGCTGGGGTGTCTCACCTTGATGTACATTGTAGGGTGCTGGGACTGAGAAAGTTTGCCAGATCCAATGCACACTAGCCCTGCCCCTTCTGGAAGATAGAGGGCCTCCCAGCACCATCTCTTATAGGGACCCCACCCTGAGAGCTGTTGTCAGGTCATGCATTCACCTGGTCTATCCCTCCTTGTGAATGGCAGAGGATCCCTGTGTTCCAGTCCTCTGCACGTTCCCCTGGTAGAAAGCAATCACCAGATCATCCCAGCTACTGGTCTATGGCAATCAGTCTTGAGAGCCCCATCCTGGGCTGGCCAACCCTAACTAGTTTCCCTGTTCCACTGCTTGGGAATTCTACCAGTTCAGGCACCCTTGTTAATTCTGTGACTCCAGGGATCCTGAGACCACACTGTCCCACCTAGAATTCTCCCTATTTCAACACCTGAGCTCCTTTGGGCAGTGATGTCTCCCACTGAACCAGATGTCCAAGGGTTATGATTTTGCCCTTTGGGGTTGTAATCACTTTCCATTAGCCAGCTTACACAGGCTACCTGCCCCCTGCCATTTATCTTCCCATATATCCCCTCAAATTCACTTCTATGCACCTCCTACCTTGCAAAATGTGGTCACTTTTCTACTTAAGTTCCAGATATTTTTTTTTCAACATCCAGTTCGAATTCATGGGTGTTCAGAATGCTTTCATAGTTAACTAGCTAAATTCAAGGGATCAGATGAAAGGAGGTCCCACACTTTTCCACCATCCTGCCTCCTATAGCATTTTCAAATGTATTTGGAATTTTTAATTTAAAAGTGTGGTCCCAGGAAGAACAGCATCATCTCAGAACATGTTAGAAGGACAAGATCTGGGCTTCACCCAGAACTACAGATTTCCAAAACTGGGGACAGAACCCAGAAATCTGTATTTTCACAAGCCTTCCATGTGAAGTGGCATCTGATGAAGTTTGAGCACTAATGAGTAGAGTAATATTCTTGACTTCTCTCAGTTTTCTCACTATGATTAGTGACCTGAAGAGACATCACTGAGCATGATCAGCTCAGCCCCTTCTAGTATTTTGTTGGTTTTTGTTTTACTTGTTTTGTTTTGTTTTTTATCCAGAACCAAATTACCCACAGGCCACATGCTTTCCAACCTGCTCACACGCAAGAAATCTAATAAAAGTAGGCTCTTTCCTGTGCTAGGAGGCAGAGGTTGCTCAGCACTACTTGTGATGAGGAGTATATTCATGTGAGTGATGCAAGATTAAGAAGCCAATTAGGCTGTCTATATAAAGCTGAGGGCTTAACCATCTATTTCTATATCTTGATTATCAATTAGTTCAAACACAGGAGGTAGAAATAGAGTGTTATTTATTGGACCTCTACAGATCCAACAATGGGTTGTACTGAAAAGTAGGCAAGATGTTGGTTCAAATCACATGCAGTAGAGAGACCTGGTTGAGAGACTAATAGGACAGAAGAACCAGATGAAATACTACAACTTTGTAAGCAAATGGAACTTTACAAATAGTTCTGACCTCTGGTGTTACAGATAAGTAAGCAGAGCATGGAAGGCACTAAGTGGTTTGTCCAAGGTCACAATGCTAGTTAGTAGTGAAAACTAGAACAGGACCCAGGACACATGGCTCTGAGCTGTGCACTTTCCGAGCAGGTAGATAAAAGCAGACAACAGTGCAACAATTTTAATATTGAAGAATAATGACGTGACCAATTAGAAGAAGAACCAGCCCCAGGGATTTTCAGCATGGGCAGTGGGTTCAAAGCCAGAGTGCTTTGTGCTCAGAGGAAAGCTCTGACTCCAATCCACCTGTGCATTTTTTGTTGCCCCCTCTCCATGAAGACACACCCTGCTCAGTGTGATTTGAACACTGCTTCATTTTCCTGTGCTTTTCCTGGTGTTCCTAGAATTCCCCCATGAAACCCATGTGTAGAAATTCTTTCTCTGGAGAAAACCAATTTAAGTGGCATTTGTCTACAAAGTCTTCTCTGATTTTACCAGTCAACTCTCGCCACTGTGACAGTCACAAGTGATCATCTTCCACTCTGAATTCCCAGGATATTATTTACATATTATTTATGACAATACTTTTTACCTTGTATTGCAGCTGTGCTTTACCCCTTGTAGTAGAATATAAGCCCCTTAAAGACAGTGATCATATTTCATCTCTTCTTTTTTTATTTCTTTTATTTTTTAATTGAAATATAATTAACATACGATGTTGTTATTTTATTCTCAGGTGCGCAATATAATCATTGAACAATTATACATATATCTCAGAGCTCATCCTGAAAAGTGTATTTTTAACTCCTTTATCTATTTCACCCATCCCCTACCTCCTCCTCATTGGCAAACACGGGTTTCTTCCTTGTATTTAAGAGTCTGGGGTGGTTTTTCTTCATCTGTCTCTTCTCTTATTTGTTTATTTCTTAAGGACACATATGAGTGAAATTGCGTGGTATTTATGTTTCTCTGATCTATTATTCCATGTAACATCACAATCTCACATATGTATACATATATGTGATTATTTTCACATATATCTGTACCACATTTTCTTTAACATCAATTAGTCTTTCAATGGATACTCGGGATGCTTCATATCCTTGGCTATTGTAAATAAACATAGGAGTGCATATATCTTTTTTGAATTCATACAAATAAAACTTTTTGCACAGAAAAGGAAACTACCAACAAAATAAAAGGTGAAGTATATAATGGGAGAAAATATTGCAAATATATTGTTGGATATATCCAACAAGGGGTTGATGTCCAAAGTACATAAAGGCCTTGCATAACTCAACACCAAAGAAACACAAATAATACATTAAAAAATGGGTAGAGGACCTGAATCAACATTTATCTCAAAAAGACATGTCAGATAGGCAACAGACACATGAAAGATGCTCAGTGTCACTAATTATCATGGAAATATAAATTAAAACTAAATAAGATAACACTATACCTGTCACAATAACTAAAATAAAAAAAATAAAATTAAGAAATGTTGATGAGGCTATGAAGAAAAGGGAATCCTCATGCACTATTGATGGGATGTATTTCATAATGCCTCTATGGAAATCAGCATAGAAGCTCCGCCCAAAAATATAGAAATATCAGTATTTCCACTACTGGACATTAACCCAAAGAAAAGCATGTATTTTAGCTTTTATTTTTTAAAGATTTATTTATTTATTTATTTATTTATTTATTTATTTATTTATTTATTAAGGAGAGAGAGAGACAGAACGTGAGCATCAGTGAGAGGAGTGGCAGAGGGACAGGGAATCTTAAGCAGGCTCCACACTGAACATTGAGACTGACATGGGTCTCAATCTCAGGGTTCTGAGATAAAGACTGGAGCCAAAACAAAACAAAACAAACAAAAAAAACAAAACAAAACAAAACAAAAAAAGACTAGAGCCAAAATCAAGAATTGGACACTGAACAAACTAAGCTACCCACATCTCTTTCTGAACTTTCATTTTCATAAGATTTTATTTATTTATTCATGAGAGACACACAGAGAGAGAGGCAGAGACACAGGGAGAGGGAGAAGCAGGCTCCATGCAGGGAGCTCAATGTGGGACTCGATCCTGGGATTCCAGGATCACACCTTGAGCCAAAGGCAGACGCTTAACTGCTGAGCCTCCCAGGCATCCCCCTCTAGTTCTTTCAATAAGGTCTTTTTTAAAAGCCAGTATATAGTAGAAACACAACTGAAAAGTAGACGAGAGAAAGAGAGAAAAGAAATATTCTTCACAATAAATAAAGAGCACTATTAGAGTTCCTCTACAAACATCCCAAGGGAGGCATAGCTGTCTCTGTGCTCAAGAGCACTCCCCATTATTGTGCAGGGTTACCACAGTGCATTCGTGTGATGATATCAAACAAAATATGTATTGGCTCCGCTAAGTTCAAGATCTATAGTTTTTGCCCTAAGTGAAGTGGGTTTAAGGGATCTGGCTGTGCCGGATCCCATAACCAAAGTAGATAGCAAGTCCAACCAGGACCCAGGAACCAAATAGAGCCCAGGTACCAGCTGTCATCTGCATCATAAGGTAAACATTCAAAAAGATGCTCAGGAGTGGGAGGAGAGGCAGACCAGGTACCTTAAAGTGAATGGGAGAGGAGCTCTGTGGCTGCCTCCAGATGACCCCAGTCATCCCAGTGATGAGCACCAGAAGCAGCACAACCACTGTGATCCACACTGGGTCTCCAGAAAGCAGAACTGGCCACCGGGCCAGCACCAGACAGAGAAGAGTCAGCAGCAGAACAAGCAGTGAGGAGCAAACAGAGACAACCCAGCCAGAGAGTGCAGTGGGGGTGGGATTGCCTGGAAAAAATAATGCCTGCAGAGTCAAACTCTCAGCTGCAGGTCGGTTCTCCTCCTGCACGTCTGCTTCATTTCCCTCATTCTCCTCCTGCATGTCTGCTTCATTTCCCTCATTCTCCTCCTGCACCTGTGCTTCATTTCCCTCATTCTCCTCTTGCACCTGTGCTTCATTTCCCTCATTCTCTTCCTGCACCTGCATTTCATTTCTCTCATTCTCTCCCAGAACCTCTGCTTCTTTTCCCCCATTCTTCCTTTCAGGCTGATACCTGAGGATGAGAACAATAAAAGCCTGCAGAGAGAAAACTAAGAGGGCCCCAATTGACCTGAGGTCCAAGAGATCAGTGAATCCAAGGAAGAATGCCATTATTGTTCCAACTATGAAAATGATCATGGTAGCCAGAATGGGCATATATGTGCCGGTTTGGATCCTGGCAAGGACAGGGAATAGGAGGCCATCCTTTGCCATCATGTATACCTGTTGACGTATGGGGAACATGTTGCCAAAGACTTTGGTAGAAAGACTACAGAAAAATCCAAAGTTTACAAAGTGGTAGGCAGGGACCCAGCCAATATGGAGAAATGCCTCAGGCAAGGTGCTCCCAGGTTGAAGTTGGTAGTAAGGCACCATAAGTGTAAGTGCCGCAGACACACCAAAATACACCAAAAAGCAAATGAACAGTGAAATCATAATGCTTTTGGGGATTGAACACTTGGGATTCTGGGCTAATTCGACCCTGGTAACAATAATGTTGAAACCTGTAAAAGCATAGACACAGGTAGCTGATCCACGGAGAATCCCCTGGAAGCCAAAAGGCACAAATCCTCCAGAGCCCAGAAGGCCTAAGCTGGAGGTGTCATTGAGTCCAGCCTTTATGTAGTCGTCTTCTGCGAGCTTCCAGTTGTGCAGGTCCCCTTTCAGGAAGCCAGAGATGATGACAAAACCAAGTGCCAATACTTTCACCAAAGTGAGCGTTTTGGTAACCAGTGAAAGCTGCCTAATGTTCCGAGTCAGCAATTCCATGATCAATAATAGAAGGAACATAACAATGAAGCTTAGAATTTCTACAAAAACACCAGGAGCTTGTGGTAAAAAAGTCTCCTGCAAGGTCAGAGAGAACTTGTTCCCAAAAAGATTGTCAAAGAATAAGGTCCAGGCCCAGATCCTAATGCCTATGTGAGCAAAAGTGGTGAGGATGAGGAACCAGCCAGTGATGAAAGCCCAGAGTTCACCTACAGTGACATAGCTGTAGAGATATGCGGAGCCAGAATGGGGAACCCGAGCACTAATCTCTCCATAGCACAGCCCAGCCAACACTGAAGTTAGGCCAGCCACCAAACTGCAAATCACAAAAGATGGTCCTGCTTGATCTCTAGCCACCTCCCCAGCCAAAATATATACACTTACACCCAGTGTGTTGCCCACACCCAGGACCACTAAATCCAGAGTGCTCAAGCTTCTAGCAGGGGCATTCTCAGCCACAGGTAGCTCCAGTGGATGCTTGCGCACCAGCTTTTTACCAAATCTTCGGAGTGCCTGGCACAGCATTCTAGCTAGAGTTGTAGCAATCCCGGGAGCTGTGAGTTTCAGATCAGGTTCAGTGAAGCTGCATTAAGCCCAGTTGGGTTGAGGATGCCTCAATTGGTTGCTCAGTCTTCAAAGCTTCTGCCTTATATTTCCTCTGGTATGTGCTGTTGCTCCATAATACCTAAGACAGAATAGACAATAAATATATAACTGACCCCATTATTCAACCCACCATCCAAAGCTCAGAAACCACATCACATGTTGCAGCCCAAATATCACAGAAAGTGACACCAAAGGACATCATAGAAAGATCAACTCAGTTTTCCTCCACAGAAAAAGTACCAAATACCTCTCAACATTCTTCTTTTTTACACACCACATGACATAATCCCACTTGGGTTCATCAAATTCCTGTAGCTTCATGTACTAATTAAGCTGTAAGACACAGCAGGGCATGAATAAATTGTGCAATAAATTACACACTGGATGTGTGTGCAGTGCTAGAACATGAATTATTACACATAAAATCAGGGACTAGTGGGCCTCATTGCAATTACAGACTCATTTTTAAAAAATTATCTGAGTTTAATATACAAATAGAGATCATTCAGTCTTACAACACTTAGCCCCAAAATCAGATGGTCAAGATAGACAGGATTTGGTCCCCTTTATCCTCATTCTGCCTCATCCATTCAGCTGTACTGATGCCCAAGAATGTACAGTACACCCCTTCCCATTACCCACCTAGGCCCACAGGTGTTCTGTGAAAGAGGAGGAGGTAGGAAGAGGCAGGGCCTTCATAACCACCTGCAAAATGGAAAGGACCAGGCTGCCTGGGAAGGTAACACTGGAGAAATGGGGGCAGTACCACCCCAGATCCAGGACTGAGAAGTGAGAAGAGCCAGGAAGGTGGTTTTGTGAATTCTGACATTCAATACAACTCGCCCAAAACAACTACTCAAAAACTCACTCAACTTTTATGTGCACATTTATGAGGATGTGATGAATAGGGAGAAAAGAAGTAAGTCACCTAGCTTAACAGCTCACACCCAAAATAATTCCTCTGTCTCCTCCCTCTCTAGGTTCCGAAAGAGAAGGTGAGTTGACTTCTGCAGACAGTCTCCTCACTGGCCACACTGTGCTTTATAAACACCCTGCACCATCTGTGACGGCAGCTGCCAGGGGCCTGGAGACCCTGCCCTGCTCTGTGAGTAGGTATTAAAGCACTTGCGTGTAACTGTCTATTAATTTGTCACAAGGAGTTTTTCTAACTCCCACAAACCATTGTCTGAAAATATTAAATATATTTTCTTAATGAACAAATGCTACATATGGAACATATGGTTCCTCCTACCCTCTCCTTCCCTACTGCTATTCAAATGGTCCTCTCCTCAAGGGGAACAAGGCTTTGGGTGAAAAATTCACAGCAATGTCTAGAAATTAGTAGTGGAGAACACAGCAGACAGTGATGCAGCCCCCACTCTCCTCCCTACTGAGGCTTTGGTTTTGAGAGAAGATTACAAAATGTTGTCAGAGATTTTAAAGACATAAAGATGAAGTCAAAATTGAAAAGTCTTCTCTATGGATGATCAAAAGGAACTTTTGGGTTATGGGACAGACCTTCTGTCTATAAATCCATGTAGACTCCTTGTTTGCGACTCACCAGTTCCAATGTTATGATTTACCAATCAGTAGGTGAGATACATAAGGCAGGTCAGTTCTTCCCTAATAGAACATTTCTACAGTATCAATGTACTTGTCCCTCTAGCCTCATCCCCTACCCAGTTCCTACCCGAGCTGCAAAATTCTACACTCACCCCATTCCCTTGCCTCTAATGCCCTCTTGGTCCTTTCGCTTAGCTACCTCCACTTCACTTTCAGTTCTCAGCTCAAGAGTGCTTTCCCAAGAAGCCTCCCTTGACCCTTGTGGTGCCCTCCCTATGTACTCTCATAGCACACAGGATCCCTCATGTGACATTGTTCCTAATGTATCAAAATTCCAGATCAGCCTCCTGTCTCCGCCAATAAACTGTGAGTTAGATGATCAAGAAGTATTTGTGGAACAAATGACCACACTGAAAAGAAAACCTAAAAGAGACCATAATCCAGAATTCCTGCCTACATGACCTTGAGATACCTAATTTGTAGCCATGCAAACCTTAAAAACCTTGCTCAGTAAATATGTAGATGGTATTACCTTCCTTGTAGAAGTCAATGAAAGTGAAAAGTGTGTAGGGAACATCACCTGTGACAAAACCTTCACTGTATGTCATTCATAGCAGGAATGAGCCATACAAGGTGATAAAGAATTGTTTGCCTTTGAGGACACTTTCTTTAAAAATATCAGTCTGTCTTGGATTATAGGCAACCAACTACCTATGCCTAGTTAGAGAATCCCTATTTTTTGAAAAGCATCATGATCAGGCTGTATAACCTAGGTACGATGTCCTAAGGCCGAGGTTCTTACTTCAGGAGACAGAGGAGGCCTAATAGAGACACCTAGGTAATATTTATAAATTTCATATTCTTTCCCTCTGGAGATACTATTTACTAGTACATCACATGACTGCTCTCCAGTCCACCTGACAAGAAATTGTCCTCAGTTTCAAAGGGAATAAATTGTAAAAGCTTCCTTTACAGAAAGGCGGCACAATTTAGTGTCTAGGAGTAAGGCTCTGTAGGTAGGCTGTTCAGGTTCAAATCTCAACTCAATCTCACACCCAGGGGGCAAATTAGTTCACCTCTTGGGGCTTTAGTTTCCACAACAGTCATATGGGAGAAAAAGTGAATCCCTCATAGGGTAGTTGTGAGGTGTAAGTGAAATGATGCCTGTGAGATATGTAGCTGAGTGCCTAGCACAAGCCCAGCATGCAATATGGACTTAATATCACCTACCTCAAATGTAAAATTGAAAATGATCCAGTCCCCAAACAATATAATCAATTAGTCTTTATAGATATCAAGCCCCGAAATCATCCACTAAAACTCAATTCTGTTAGCTACCCTTCATCAGACATATGGAAAGAGTTTTATTCCAAATAATTTGCCTTGAAAGCTAAGGACTCTAATTTGATATTCTCATTCATTTTGTTACTAAACACTTGGAGGTCCAGGCTTACTGAGTCAGACCAGGCATTGAAAACAAGCAATGCTCAAACACAATAATAATGATAATGATAATAATAAATAATATCATCTTTGTCTACAGATGCCTCATCTTATTTCTGGAAGAGACAGTGCCTGGTACTGTAGTGATAAGAATAATGATCATTATGACACAAAATCTGGATGTGAATCCTGTACCTTTCACATGGCTACATAAACTATAGTGATTTGCTTAATATCTATGCCCCAGTTACCTCATCTAGAAGGAAACTTCTTGACTGGCCTTCCTGGATCAGCTTGAGAATTCAGTGAGAAGATACAAACCATCATGAACTGCTGTGGGGGTGTCACTTGTGCCACCATTCTTAAGCACAATCTTAGTGGAATTAAGAACACACACACACACAATTGGGCACTATAATTGTTGAATGGGTAAATGTATCTAAATATACATGTAGAGTATGGATTGGAAGAACATTGTTAACTACACCAAAGCAAGGGCCTCCAGTAAGGAGGGGAAACAAGAATAGAGGTAAGGATGAAAAAGGAAAATAAAATGAACTGAACAGGGGCCTGACAAGTAGTGATGGTGCGAAGATGCCATGACTGAGGAAGGGACTGACCGCACTCTGTTCACTGCGGGTTCAATACAGGAATTTCAGGAGATAATGTTATGAGAGGACCTAGTACAGAGGCTAATAAATCAGTAGCAGTCAGTAGATTTAACATGAAGGGGAACCAGAATTATATAATCTTCAGGATATGGAGAATACAAGGAAGGAATACCTGCTAGACAGAGGATGAAAAACAATGGAAGATGGGGCACCCCTCCTACTAGTTTCTTCTGAACTCCTTTTCCTTTTCCCAACTCCTCTTTCTCCTTCAGGTCCTTCAGCTGTCCTGGAGGCTCCTGTAGTTGGTACTAAGAATGGTTGTACTATGTTTCTCTTTCTGGGGAACTGTCCCCAGCCACATCCCTCCCAAATAAGACACAACAGTGGTTCTTCACAGTGCTTGAATCACACCACCCCTCTGAGGTTAGTCACCTCAAAAAAAATATCATACACTCTTCTAAAGTCCATATCATAGACCTTGATCAGGAATCCCAGAGGAGGACCACCTGAATGGCAGAGTCGGAAAGGGCTAATGCTTTTCATAATTTCTGTTTCCCTCAATTGTGTTGTGCAGGGTGGTCCATGCTATCTTTCCAATTTACTGAAGACGTATTTTACAGACTAAAATAGGAAGATACCAGAGAAGCAGCTCAAAGAACAAAGCATCTGAAAATCAAATAATTACATGACTCCAAGAGGAGAAGGCCAAACAAGTACATGAACAAGCAATCTTATAGAAAAGAAAACAAATCCATGATTGGGAATCCTGAGCGAGCCTACTACAAATCCACCTTTTAACAACACGGAGAAAGATCATCCTCAAATGCCATATCTAGAAATGCTCTTTCTCCATGCAATAATCTGATTATTCCAATGGTTTACATTCAGGCCAGATCTCCGAATCAGCTAGTCAGAGCCCCACTCTAATTCTTCCCCAACCATGAGGTCTATTACCTCCTTCCTAATTCAGCTCTTACATCCTGACTTACCCTTCCTGGGATGAGCCTGTGGCCTGGGTATGTACCTGCCCTGTTAGGGTTACCCTCCTCATTCCTTCTGTCCATTCTTGGCATTATATATCTTGTTAACATTATTCTAAAATCTTTCCCCAACATCTAGAAAGCCATTTGTAAGCCATTATTTCCAACCTTCTTCCCCTTTTCACCAGTGCTTATTGTCCATCCTGATGCTCAGCTAAAACTAATTTTCTCTTTCTGTCATGTCAGCTGGTGTTCTAGATATATCCTTAAATTCTTTTATAGTCTAAAGCATCCAGAAGGCTGGGCCAGGGTCCATATACATCTTCCTACTTCTAAATTATACATTCTTATCCCCAATTCTCACTCCCCAGGACAAGGTTATGCTAAGCAACCATAAGAGGAATTTAGGGCAGAGAAAATGAATGTATGAAAATATTGATTGACTATTGTCATCTTGAGATTCCTAGAAGGTTTGTTTTTGTTGTTATTTTGGAAAGAAACAGTCAAACTGAGGTATAAACAGGAGAGTAAAACATGTACCAACATGTCCAAGTGCATTTCCTGAGGACATTTCCTGGTCTGTGAATCTCAGTGTAATCAGAAAATAGTCTCTCCCAAAGGAGGTGATTACTTGGAGGATGTGCTTAAATAAATGAAGAGAGAAACAAGAGAGCTTGAAGCCAGTTTCCATGAATTCCATAATGCCTCTGGGTCCTCCTTCCCTTCTTCCTCTTCCCTGTGTTTCTCTCAGTCTCTGAGCTCCTTTGTAATTCTAAAACAAACAAAAAAATCCCAAGTCCCCATGAAGAACTACTGTCACACCCAACAATTCACGCACTAAATTGCAAGCTGTCTTGATTTCCCAGCCCGCCCCACTCACTCTCCTTTGTCCTGGAGGTCATTGTGTTCATTATTCTCTCCTGAGAAGGGTTCTACCATCACTCTGAACCTTTCCTTTTCAAAACATTCTTCAAGGCAGCAAGTTCCACCGGTTCCTGTGGCTGGGTGTTAACACTCCTGACAATCAGGAAGTTGGACTGCTGGCTCCTCCTCGATAGCTTCAGAGATAGTTTCTTTTTCTTTTTTCTTTTTAAAATTCAATTTGCCAAACTACTGCCATCATTTTCAGATGTAGTTTTCAATAATTAACCAGTTGCTTATGACACCCATTGCTCATCACATCACATGTGCTTCTTAGTGCCCACCGCCCAGTTACCCCATCCCCCCAACAACTTCCCCTTCAGGAACTCTCAGTTTATTTCTCAGACTTAAGAGCCTCTCATGGTTTGTCTCTCTCTCTCTCTGATTTTTCCTATTCAGTTCCCCTCCCATCCCTTATGGTCCTCTGTACTATCTCTTAAATTCCACATGGGGGTGAAACCATATGATAGTTGTCAAAGATAGTTTCAACACTGCTTTACTAGAAATTTGATATTTGAAAGGAAGGGTACTGATGGTATTAATGATCTTCAAGTTCTCAAAGTTTCATAAAAGTGGACTTTCAATGCAACATCTCCAGAGATTATAGCAATCCTCTGCATCCAAGCACAGCTCCTTCCTGATCCCAAAGTGTATAAATACTTTAGTCCTTAAAATTTCCAGAGAATGAAAGCTGCAGAGCCAATCAAATCGGTGGCTCTCAAACAAAGAATTATAAATCTTTTTGGATAACTGAACTTCATCAGAATTTCTGAATTTCTAACTCAAACAGCCCAACAAGTCATGTAGGGAGCAGTCAGGACAACAATATTAGAGGCTTTGAGTTCAGGGTGGGAGCTTTAAAGTATAGTTAAGTGTGGTGGTGCATGTGTACACAAACACTTCCAATATGGGAAACAGGTCAGAATACATACAGAAAGGTAAACAGAGGGAAAGCCACCATGAACACTAGGGCCAAGTCTCATACCCAGGGTAGAAGAAATTACTTAACAACACCAAAAGAAGAATAAAATCTTCCCAATTTCACATTCTGGTTGGGCCTTCTCTAGAAGTCTATGTCCAATCATCGTCCTTCATTTCTTCATTCAACAAATAAAAATATTCTGCTCTCTTTTTTATTCAGCAGTCCAGATAATGCAAACAAAAACACAAACAACCCTCCACTCAAGTAGCTAACATTTCTGCAGTAGGATGCAAACATTAAACATAAGTAATAAGGATGTATATCGTGTTGGATTTGCAATCCGTGCTTCAGAGAAAAGGAAAGCAAGCAAATGTTAGTATGTGATCAGAGTGGGTGTTGTGACTTGAAAATGGATGGTCCAACCCAAGCCTCACCTTCATACTATTGTGAAACCATCACCACCATTTATCACTAGAACTTGTTCATCTTTCTCAGCTGAAATTCTATACCCATTACAGAATAACTCCCCATTCTTCTCTCCCTGGAGCTCCTGGCAACAACCATTCTACTTCCTGTCTCTCTGACTTTGACTACTCTACGTACCTCATAGAAGTAGAATTCTACAATACTGTCCTTTTGTGATCTTCTTATTTCACTTTACATAATGTCTCAAGGTTCATCCACGTTGTAACATATAGAGAACTAATTCCTCTTTTATGCTGACTAATATCATATTGTGTGTCTATTCCAAATCTTGTTTATCTACTCATCCATTGGTGGTCATGTTGGTTATTTCACATTTTAGAATTTGGGAATAATGCTATATGAACAAGACACTTGAGTCCCTATTATCAATTTTGTGGGATATATACACAGAAGTAGGATTGTTGGAACATATGCTAGTTACATTTTTTAAAAGATTTTATTTATTTATTCATGAGAGACACAGAGAGAGGCAGAGACATAGGCAAATGGAGAATCAGGCTCCCCGCAGGGAGCTGGTTGCGGGACCCAGTACCAGGACCCCAGGTTCATGTCCTGAAGAGAAGGCAGACGCTTAACCACTGAGGCACGCAGGCTTCCCGCTAGTTGCATATTTAATAATTATGAAAAATCACCATAATAATGTTTTCCACTGTGATTGTATCATTTTTCATTTCCACCAGTAACCAGAAGCATCCCAATTCCTCTACATCCTCTCCAAAACTCCATATCCTGTTTTTGTTTTTGTTTTTTTGGTTTTTTGAATAGCAGCCATACTGATGGGTGTGAAGTGGTACTTGGATGTCTTTCAGGAATAACAAGGAGGCCTGTAGGGCCAGGACACTGTAAGTGAGGGAGAAGCAGTAGGGGATGAGGTCAGATAGAAAGCAGGAAGCCAGATCCTTCACGTAGGGTCTGAGAGTCACTGTGAGGACTTTAGTTATTACTCTAAGTGTGATGGAAACCCTAGAAAAAGTGAGAGTTTCACATGTTGCCACATTGATATTTAGAACCTTGTCCACACTGGACCTCTATCTGGTAGGTTTCTATCTTTTACAAATGCTGCATATCCAGGGTCAGCCTCTTACCCTACTTCCTGGACCACCCTCCTGGTCCATAAAATTGGGAACTCTAACTAATGAGATGCTCTCACTTCTCACTCAGATTCACCCAGCAGCCCTTAAAGAGTTTCCCTTCCATAAGGTGTGATAAATCCCTAAATCACATTCTTCTGGGTTGCTACATTGTGAGAGAAAACAAGTTTGAGTTCTCTCCGCCCACCTTCTGGAAAATGATACTTAGCACAAGTCTTAAAAAGACAGACAGACTGAGACAGACCAAACACTCTCAACAAGACATGCAGTTTAGTTCCTCTATTAAGTCCAAATTTCTAAGTTATATTTACAAGGCTTTCTATTTACTGTTGTTCTATCACTTACTCTTAGTACAATCTTTTCTGTAGCTCTTCCTTAACAGGTCAAATTTCCCACCACACATGCACATGTTGTGGCATTAACAAAGCCCTCACACAGACTGTCCCTCTCTAATTAGAACATGCTCTTTCCAAACACTGTTCAACATCACTATCCCTTTGGAAGCTTCTCTGGGCACATCTACAGATAGGTATCTGATCTCTCCAATATGCTGTCCTCATCCTCTGGTCTCTCCTCATTAATGTCTATTGGCATAACTCACTAGACTAGAATTTTGTACTGGGTTAACACCCAGTTAGGAAAGAGGGTAGGAGTAGGCAGTCGCAGGGAGTTGGAGCAGGATGCCAGGAGGCGCGGGGAAGCCCTCAGGCTCCCAGGGGCACTAACAGAGGAGGTGGCCCCAGGGGAGAGCGTGCCACACACTGTAGGCCGAGCTCCCTAAAGGGCTGCAGCACGCGGCCGGCGGGCCCCGGGAGCAGCTTTGGCGGCTCAGGTGGCAGCTCTGCGTGGAGGGGGCTGCGCGGCCCCAGGAGCGTGATTCCAATGGCGCCGGCCCAGGATCCCAGGGCGCCGGGGACACAGCCCAAGATCCAGCACTCCCCACAGGACAGGCGGAGGCCGGGAGGGCCCAGGACAGCAAGGACGCTCCTGCCGCCCGGCGGCCCAGAACTGTGCAGATGGGTGGCCCCACCCCCCGGAGCATCCAGGCCCTTGCAGACTGAGAGCTCTGTAGTTCCTGCGGGACCTGACTCCAGGGCTCCAGAGCTGGCCGCTGCCACTGTTGCTGTTCCTCCTGGGGCCTCACGGGGTAAACAACCCCCACAGAGCCTCACGGTGGCCTCACCGGATAACCAGGATAAACAACTGCCACTGAGCCTTGCGCCGGGCAGGGGGCAGAGCAGCTCCCCCAGGTGCACACACCTGGGAATCAGCACAGCAGGCCCTTCCCACAGAAGACCAGCTAGAACGACAGGGGAAAAGCGAGTATTGACCAAGCAGCACCGGAAAGTTCCAGAGGAAGTCGAGGGATTTATAGTATATAGAATCAGAGGATACTCCCCATTGTTATTTGTTTTCTGTTTGCTTCCTCCCCACCCCACCCCCCTTTTTTTCTTTTATCTCTTCTCTCTTTTGCTGCGTTTTCCAGTACAACTTGTTTTTGGCCACTCTGCACTGAGCAAAATGACTAGAAAGAAAACTCACCTCAAAAGAAATAACCAGAAACAGTCCTCTCTCCCACAGAGTTACAGAATTTGGATTACAATTCGATGTCAAAAAGCCAATTCAGAAACACAATTACAAAGCTACTGGTGGCTCTAGAAAAAAGCATAAAGGATTCAAGAGACTTCATGACTGCAGAATTTAGGTCTCATCAGACCACAATTGAAAATCAATTAAATGAGATGCAATCCAAACTGAAGGTCCTAACAACGAGGGTTAACGAGGTAGAAGGAGGAGTGAGTGACATAGAAGACAAATTTATGGCAAGGAGGGAAACCGAGGAAAAATGAGAAAAGCAATTAAAAGATCATGAGGATAGGTTAAGGGAAATAGATGACGACCTCAGAAGGAAAAATCTACGTTTAATTGGGGTTCCCAAGGGCGCCGAAAGGGACAGAGGTCCAGAATATGTATTTGAACAAATCATAGCTGAGAACGTCCCTAATCTGGGGAGGAAAACAGGCATTCAGATCCAGGAAATAGAGATATCCCCTCCTAAAATCAATAAATACTGCTCAACACCTCGACATTTAATAGTGAAACTTGCAAACTCCAAAGATAAAGAGAAGATCCTTAAAGCAGCCAGAGACAAGAAATCTCTAACTTTTTTGGGGAGAAATATTAGATTAACAGCAGGTCTCTCCACAGAGACCTGGCAGGCCAGAAAGGGCTGGCAGGATATAGTCAGGGTCCTAAATGAGAAGAACATGCAGCCGAGAATACTCTATCCAGCAAGGCTCTCATTCAGAATAGAAGGAGAGATAAAGAGCTTCCAAGATAGGCAGAAACTGAAAGAATATGTGACCACCAAGCCAGCTCTGCAAAAAATACTAAGGGAGAGGAAGTCCAAGGGAACAATCCACAAAAACAGGGACTGAATAGGTATCATGATGACACTAAATTCATATCTTTCAATAGTAACTTTGAACGTGAATGGGCTTAATGACCCCATCAAAAAGCGCAGGGTGTCAGACTGGATAAAAAAGTAAGACCCAACTATTTGCTGTCTAGAAGAGACTCATTTTATTATTTATTTATTTATTTATTTATTTATTTATTTATTTATTTTAAATTTATTTTTTCTTGGTGTTCAATGTGCCAACATATAGAATGACACCCAGTGCACATCCCATCAAGTGCCCACCTCAGTGCCCATCACCCAGTCACGCCCACTCCACCCAACTCCCCTTCCACCACCCCTAGTTCATTTCCCAGAGAAGAGACTCATTTTAGACATAAGCACACCTACAGCTTGAAAATAAAAGGTTGGAGAACCGTATACCATTCAAATGGTCCTCAAAAGAAAGCAGAGGTAGCCATCCCTATATCAGATAAACTAAAACTTATCCCAAAGACTGTAGTGAGATATGAAGAGGGACACTATATCATACTTAAAGGATCTATCCAACAAGAGGACCTAACAATCATCAATATTTATGCCCCGAATGTGGGAGGTGCCAAGTATATCAATTAATAACCAAAGTTAAGACATATTTAGATAATAATACACTTATACTTGGTGACTTGAATGTAGCGCTTTCTACAATCGACGGGTTTTCGAAGCACAACATCTCCAAAGACACAAGAGCTTTAAATGATACACTGGACCATATGGATTTCACAACTATTTACAGAACTTTACATCCAAAAGCAACTGAATATACATTCTCAAGTGCACATGGAACTTTCTCCAGAATAGACCACATACTGGGTCACAAATCAGGTCTTAACTGATACCAAAAGATTGGGATTAACCCCTGCGTATTTTCTGACCATTATGCTTTCAAATTAGAACTAAATCACAAGACGAAGTTTGGAAGGATTTCAAACACATGGAGGTTAAGGACCATCCTGCTAAAAGATGAAAGGGTCAACCAGAAAATTAGAGAAGAATTTTAAAAAGTCATGGAAACTAATGAGAATGAAGATATAACCGTTCAAAATCCTTGGGATAGAGGAAAAGCAGTCCTGAGGGGGAATACATCTCAATACAAGCTTCCATCCAAAAACTGGGAAGAACTCAAGTACAAAAGCTAACCTTGCACCTAAGGGAGCTGGAGAAAAAACAGCAAACAGATCCTACATCCAGGAGAAGAAGAGAGTTAATAAAGATTCAAGCAGAACTCAATGAAATAAAGACCAGAATAACTGTGGAACAGATCAACAAAACCAGGAGCTGGTTTTTTGAAAATAGTAATAAGATAGATAAACCATTAGCCAGCCTTATTAAAAATAAGAGAGAATAGACTCAAATAAATAAAATCATGAATGAGAAGGGAGAGATCACCACCAATACCAAGGAAATACAAATGATCGTAAAAAATTGTTATAAGCAGCTTTATGCCAATAAATTAGGCAATCCAGAAGACATGGACACATTTCTGGAAAACCAAAAATTACCAAAACTGAAACAGGAAGAAATAGAAAACCTGAACAGGCCAATAATCAGGGATGAAATTGAAGCAGTCATCAAAAACCTCCCAAGACACAAAGGCCAGAGCCAGATGGCTTCCCAGGGGAATTCTATCAAACGTTTAAAAAAGAAACCATACCTATTCTACAAAAGCTATTCAGAAAGATAGAAAGAGATGGAGTACTTCCAAACTCGTTCTATGGGGCCAGCATCACCTTAATTCCAAGACAAAGACCCCACCAAAAAGGAGAATTATAGGCCAATATCCCTGATGAACATGGATGCAAACATTCTCAACAAGATACTAGCCAATAGGATCCAACAATACATTAAGAAGATTATTCACCATGACCAAGTAGGATTTATCCCCGGGATGCAAGGCTGGTTCAACACTCGAAAAACAGTCCGTGTGATTCATCATATCAGCAAGAGAAAAAACAAGAACCATAGGATCCTCTCATTAGATGCAGAGAAAGCATTTGACAAAATACAGCATCCATTCCTGATCAAAACTCTTCAGAGTGTAGGGATAGAGGGAACATTCCTTGACATCTTAAAAGCCATCTATGAAAAGCCACAGCAAATATCATTCTCAATGGGGAAGCACTGGGAGCCTTTCCCCTAAGATCAGGAACAATACAGGGATGTTCACTCTCACCACTGCTATTCAACAGAGTACTAGAAGTGCTAGCCTCAGCAATCAGGCAACAAAAAGAAATAAAAGGCATTCAAATTGGCAAAGAAGAAGTCAAACTCTCCCTCTTCACCGATGACATGATACTCTACATAGAAAATCCAAAAGACTCCACCCCAAGACTGCTAGAACTCATACAGCAATATGGGAGTGTGGCAGGATACAAAATGAATGCCCAGAAGTCAGTGGCATTTCTATACACTGACAATGAGGCTGAATAAAGAGAAATTAAGGAGTCAATCCCATTTACAATCACACCCACAAGCATCAGATACCTAGGAATAAACCTAACCAAAGAGGTAAAGGATCTATACCCTAAAAACTACAGAACACTTCTGAAAGAAATTGAGGAAGACGCCAAGAGATGGAGAAATATTCCATGCTCATGGATTGGAAGAATTAATATTGTGAAAATGTCAATGTACCCAGGGCAATTTACACGTTTAATGCAATCCCTATCAAAATACCATGGACTTTCTTCAGAGAGTTGGAACAAATTATTTTAAGATTTATGTGGAATCAGAAAAGACCCCGAATAGCCAGGGCAATAGTAAAAAAGAAAACCGTATCTGGGGGCATCACAATGCCAGATTTCAGGTTGTACTACAAAGCTGTGGTCATCAAGACAGTGTGGTACTGGCACAAAAACAGACACATAGATCAATGGAACAGAATAGAGAATCCAGAAGTGGACCCTCAACTTTATGGTCAACTAATATTTGACAAAGGAGTAAAGACTATCCACTGGGAAAAAGACAGTCACTTCAATAAATGGTGCTGAGAAAATTGGAAATCCACATGCAGAAGAATGAAACTAGACCACTCTCTTGCACCATACACAAAGATAAACTCAAAATGGATGAAAGATCTAAATGTGAGACAAGATTCCATCCAAATCCTAGAGGAGAACACAGGCAACACCTTTTTTGAACTTGGACACAGTAATTTCTTGCAAGATACATCCATGAAGGCAAGGGAAACAAAAGCAAAAATGAACTATTGGGACTTCATCAAGATAAGAAGCTTTTGCACAGCAAAGGATACAGTCAACAAAACTCAAGGACAACCTACAGAATGGGAGAAGAGATTTGCAAATGACGTATCAGATAAAGGGCTAGTTTCCAAGATCTATAAAGAACTTATTAAACTCAACACCAAAGAAACAAACAATCCAATCATGAAATGGGCAAAAGACATGAACAGCAATCTCACAGAGGAAGACATAGACATGGCCAACAAGCACATGAGGAAATGCTCTGCATCACTTGCCATCAGGGAAATACAAATCAAAACCACAATGAGATACCACCTCACACCAGTGAGAATGGAGAAAATTAACAAAGCAGGCAACCACAAATTTTGGAGCGGATGCAGAGAAAGAGGAACCCTCTTGCACTGTTGGTGGGAATGTGAACTGTGGCAGCCACTCTGGAAAACTTGTGGAAGTTCCTCAAAGAGCTAAAAATAGGTGTGCCCTACGACCCAGCAATTGCACTGCTGGGGATTTACCCCAAAGATACAGATGCAATGAAATGCCGGGACACCTGCACCCCGATGTTTATAGCAGCAATGTCCACCATAGCCAAACTGTGGAAGGAGCCTCGGTGTCCATCGAAAGATGAATGGATAAAGAAGCTGTGGTCTATGTATACAATGGAATATTACTCAGCCATTAGAAATTACAAATACCCACCATTTGCTTCGACATGGATGGAACTGGAGGGTATTATGCTGAGTGAAATAAGTCAATCGGAGAAAGACAAACATTATATGGTCTCATTCATTTGGTGAACATAAAAAATAGTGAAAGGGATTAAAGTGGAAAGGAGAGAAAATGAGTGGGAAGTATCAGAGAGATAGAACATGAGAGACTCCTACCTCTGGGAAGGAACAATGTGTGGTGGAAAGGGAGGTGAATGGGGCGTGGGGTGACTGGGTGTGGGGCACTGAGTGGGGCACCTGATGGGATGAGCACTGGGTGTTATGCTATATGCTGGCAAATTGAACTCCAATAAAAAAAATAAAATAAAATAAAAATAGATCCAGTTAAATATTTGCTCTAGATATTACTGCAGATCTAATGCTAACATCTAATAATAATAGTTATTATAATGATGGTAATAATTCTTATTAATATGATAATAATGATAATAATTATTATTATTCTCAGTCTTGGTTTGTGCAAAAGTTGAAAAATGAGAGAAACCACTGCAGTAGTAATGAATGTACAACCTCTCCTCCGGAGAAAGAGATGTAAAGACCACATATCTTCCCTGAAAGGTTGGATTAAAAAGCTGAAGTAACCAAATTCAGCTAAGACATAAAAATAAATATTCTAACTTATCACCCAGGAACCTTCTGAGAGTAACTTTACCAAATCAATCATTTACCAGGTATCCTCTCAACTATTATTTCACTTTGTACTATATTCTGTTTGCAGTTGTTACGAGAAGTCTTTGTTTCCCTTTCTAATATAAAAGTCCTTAGGGTAAAATCTGCGTCATGTTCTCTCAATAAGGCTAGAAACCCTAATTATCCAAGTAAATATTTCTAGGTGCAAACAACTTGAAAGCATGACAGCCCCCAAAGTGTCTGCTAATTAGACCAAGAGGAAACAACAGACACCTCCTCCAACTCATCTACCTACCCTATCACCTTCAGCACCTCCCAACTCCCATCCCAGTCTGGCAGCGGCTGATTTCCAAATCAGTGAAAACCCACCCTGATGCAGACTAACATGCTCCACACCAAAGGTATGTAGACAAAATCCATATGCCAGATGTAGACCAAATCTATGCAGATGCAGACCAAAACACTTTTGCTTCCTCCCCACAATATCTACGGAGTCCCTGCTACATGCAATGCCACATTAGTTTCATTGCACAATTATTTGGGTAAACAATCCGATAGCCGGAGCTTCTCTAGAGCTGTATAGACTCCAGATGATCTTGTATCATTCTGGGATGGCTGTGCACAGATGCCTTTTCTTAGTGCCTCTGTGATAACTTCAGAGAAGACAAAGACAAATGCAAAGTTCCGTATTTGTTATTTGACTCATTTCCAGCTATACAGTCAGACACAATCCAGTTTTGGAAATTCTTAACATTTCTTTCATGCCAAACCAAGATGACCATCTTGACACTGCATACAACATGGCTGGCTGCATGGAAAGGCTGACTATTTCTCTGGTTATCTTCCTTCATATCTTTAAATGCGTTCTTCTGTCCTCCCCTGTAAGGACTCAGCTCTGTCTCTGTCCTCCCTTACCAGACTGTGCTTGGGTTACCTCATAACCTTGGGTGGCAGGCAGCTTCACACCACCACCTGCTCCTTTGAAAAATGGTTTGTTTTGTTTTGTTTTATTGCAGGAAAGACACTAGATCATCCAGTCATTTGAAAGTTGTATCATGCCTCAAAGTTCTGAGCTCTTCTCCAAATATAAATCCATATGAGTTCTCCACAAAAGACCCATTAGCCTCACCCCAGCTCAGGCAACATAATCTACAACAATCTACAATCTCCCAGGGTGAGACTAACCAGCCTCTGTTACCATTCTTTAAGGGACACTCTTTCTCCCTCTTACTAGCTCTTTCTCATCCCCATCCTGCTTTGTGATTTCTGTGATAATCAAAGAAAAAATGAACAAGAATAAACCAAGTGAATATAATCCAAAGATCATATTTATCAATTTGGAACATACTTGGTAAAGAAACTGACCATTCGGGATCCCTGGGTGGCGCAGCGGTTTGGCGCCTGCCTTTGGCCCAGGGCGCAATCCTGGAGACCCGGGATTGAATCCCACGTCGGGCTCCCGGTGCGTGGAGCCTGCTTCTCCCTCTGCCTGTGTCTCTGCCTCTCTCTCTCTCTTTGTGTGACTATCATAAATGAATAAAAATTAAAAAAAAAAGAAAATGACCATTCCACATAATTTTTGCTTTAACTAAAATTAAAATGAATCTGCCTTCTGGAAGCACATAACACATATCAATTGATAATGGAGAGAAGGAGACCAAGAACTGCTAGAGAGCAAGAGAAAGAAAACCTAGAAATTAACATTTGCCACATGGAATGCAAAAAACAGGGGGCATTCATGAATAAGTATTGTCTTGGCTTCTAGTGTTGGCCTACTGCCAACAGTGTACACAATAACAGTTTAAGACTCCAAGAACCTTCAAAATTAAATAGGTGCAAATAAGTTTTGTGATAACAGCCAACTGCCTCTTGGTGACTCAGTGTTTTAATGGCCACTAAAACCTTGGTAATCTTTCCGCCTACATTCTGATCCAGCCTATAATCCATCACCACCACACTTTTTAAAATTAGGTAAGAAAGGAAGGGAGATCCCTTTAGCAGCTACAAATAATAGATATTTAGCTCCTTGAGCCTGAAGGAAGAAGCCCCTCAAGTCCTTTCTGGTAATGGGTGACCACCTTATCAAACTGGACCTGCTATTCCACAAATTTCACACCAATGTCTTCTCTAAGAAGACATGAGAAGAGACTTTCTGAAACTCCAGTGAGGGAGCAAGGCAAAACATGGAGAAGGCAGTAACACCCAGTGGAAAAAAATCTTCATTCATTCCAGGAATATATCTAAGCATACTATGTGCTAGGCCCTGTGGGAGAGGCAAAGATGAAGAAAGTAAGCTGTGCACCAGGTCAGAAAGGAAAGGAGGGCAGGGCAAACAGTGGGAGGATGCTAGAGGAGAAGCTCCAAGGAATAACCTCCCTTAACTCAAATTTTGCTCATCAGAGCTGAGAACCTTTCTGTTCTGGAGAAGAACAGAGTGTAGGTCTCCAAATTCCTCTGACCCCAGCAAACATACCTGCTTTTCCCAAACTCACAAGGTAGTGGTCTACACCAGCCCTATCCAAGTCTAGCTCTGGTGCCATGAAATACCCTCTGCTTAAACCCCACAGGGCTTCTATAGCCAGTGGTGCTCCAAGCCCAGTCTTCTTCCTCTCTGACTCTGTCTCAGTTTTTCTGCTAACTCTATTAACAGCAGAAATCACTTACCCAGGGGCTTTTTCTGCCTCCGAGGAGAAACACTTGGGATGAAAGAGCAAGACAAACCCATGGACAGGGAAGGAGCTTGGCCAACCAGAATCAGGCTTGGAGTGGAGCCTAGAGAGGCCCTCATTGAGTTGAGGCCCTGGGGAGGTAAGATCTTGAGGAGAAGGGGCCTCAGGAAGTCTGAGTACTAACCAGGCTGGGCCTCAGGTTGTTGAGGCCAAAGGGCAAAATGGGCCTGGGAAGGAAGTGAAAGTAGGAAGGAGGTGGCTTAGCTTGAATGGTGGAGGAAGACTAGAGGGGGACAATGGAAGACCATTGGGGCCCTGCATGGTGAGGAAGTCGACTAAAGGTTTAAATGGGGCTTTGCTGGAGACTTTGCTGACAGCAAGATGTGAATGTGGAAGGAAAAAAGTTCTCCAGGGTCCTGGGCATGGAGGAAGTACTGGCTATTAGAAGGAGAGTGTGGAGAGCTTGATGGAGCTCAGGGTATGGAGGCCAGTCCCAGATCCAGCTCAAAAGCTCACTCAGCAGTCCTGTGAACAAGCACAGAAGCAACCCTCCCGACCCCCAGCTGCCTCTCCCAGAATCTCCTACAGGTTCCTCTAAAACCACCAACCATCCTGGCCCCTCAGCCACGTTTCCAATGATACCAGGAATAAAACTAGAGAATAGACTTAAGCATCCCCAAAGGGATGTCCTGAGACAGTCACTCAGTGTTCATAGCATATTCTGAATGAATGTGCATTAAGCCTTGTGCTGGTGGAAGTAAGATATAGTCCCTGCCTATAGATTGCTCTGCTCTAGCCAATCACAATGTAAGGCTTCCAAGACCCTGAAACAGTGATCAAAGGAAGGGACCTCATCCTTCCCAGAGTGTTAATCTTCAAACAGAGGTAAGACCTCCCAGAGATGGAGAAAGTAGGGCCTATTTAGACACCCAGGGCTGAATGCACACGTGATAGTCCCACAAGCAATGGGTCTCAAGGAAAGTGGAACAACTGCCTCTACTTGATAGTCACAAGATTCATTTAAATCATAAATTATGTGCCTTAAAGACAGAGGTGGAGGTGGAGGGAGGGGAGAGAAGGGGAGCAACAGGTCCCTAAAGGAACAGAGTCTATACTAACTATATAATCACAGACCTTTGAACATAGAGCAGAAAGAACTACCCCAGATCTTGGTAAGAACCTCCACCTGAGGAAAACCTACGGGAAAAATGAGTGGGAAAAATTAGAGATGGAGACAAACCATGAGAGTCTCCTAACTCTGGGAAACAAACAAAGGGTAGTGGAATGGGAGGTGGGCGGGGAGATGGGGTAACTGGGTGACAGGCATGGAGGAGGCACTTGATGGGATGAGCACTGGGTGTTATACTATATGATGGCAAATGAGACTGTAATAATAATAATAATAATAATAATAATAATAATAATAATAACAAAAACCCTACAGATCCACGGCCCCCGTTCTAACACATCTCCAGGGAGCAGGGACCAGGGGCCCTGACTGAGCACCTCCTGTGTTCCAGGCACTCTGCTGGGGAGGGGGTGATGGTCCAGCCTAGACCACAGAGCCAGGATTCCTAGAGGCAGAGGAGCCTGGCAAGACTGGCAGGAGGGCTGTGATGACAGGAAAGTAGGAGAGGGGCAGCTGGGTGTGTGATCTGTGTCTGCTCCCAGGTCCTAGGTGGTCTTCCCTGCCTCAAGCTGGGATTGTCCCAGATGTGCCTCTGCTTGAGGGAAAGAAGGGCAGGTGCAGGAGAGGGTCTGGGTATCCTGCATCTGGTCCCCAGAACAATCCCTTCCCCTTCTCCTATGGTACTCACTGCCTAATGGGGTGAGGGCGGAAGGTTGGAGGAAAAACCAAATCCCACAAATAATCACCAGATAAAGAAATGATGTGGCCCAGGGCGGGGAGAATAGGGAGGATGCATTATTGGGCCATAAATGCCTCATCAAGGAGGTACACAACATGGTGAAATCTGTTGGTTCTGTCCATTCCTGGTGATTTCTCTTGAAGTCTCTGAACCTTGAAGGGGAGGAGGGAATAGAGGGGGACACAAGAGTGTGAGCCAGAGACCGGCATAGAGACTGAGAGACAAGGAGATGAGAGAAGCAGGGAGAGCTCTGGAAGGGACGGTAAAGAGGGACCAGGGATGGGGGAGGCAGCACAGAATATTGACAGGGGACATGCAGGGGGGAGACACTGGCTCCCAGGGTGAGACTCACACAGATGTGAGGGGAAGAGAGACCCTGAGGGAGGGACACAGGCAGGAAGACTGCTGAAGAAGGAGCTGAGGGCAGACCCAGTCCTGGGAAACCTCAGACCACAGAACATCTGGAGTCAGGCCCTGAGTCAGACATATCTGCTTCCAGAGGTGAAGGTGAAGGAGGCCACGATGGAAGGAAGAAGCCAGGGCTGCAGGGAGGAGGTGGGGGAGCAGACAGGGAGAGAGAAGGAGGCAGGTGTGCAGCAGGAGGGGGAGCCAGGCCAGGGAGGGGGTTGCAGAGTGGCTCCAGGAGCCTCTGCCCTCCCTCCTGGCTCCTGCTGAGCCCGGGTCCCTGCCACAACCTGCTGCTGCTGGATGGGCCCAGAGAGCTGACAGGGCCAGGCTGCTGCCAGGGCTGCCCCAGGCTCCCTCCTGTGCCCACTTGGTCCCAGGGGCCCTACGTGGATATAGACACTGCATCCCCTGCCCGCCCCCCACCCCAGAATGCCTGCATCAAAAGAGGCCTGAGCTCATCCCTAATATCTCAGATTTTATACAGCCTGGCACACACACAATGGAGTTGGGGGAGAAGGAAAAAGAGAAATTGAGGCAGGCAGGAAAGGGAGGTGACCAGCTCTGGTGAAGGTACTCGGACAGCCTGGTTAGGGATCTCATGGAGGAAAGAGAGGAGGTAAAGTCCAGGAATATTTTTCATTGAGAACTAAAGAACAGTCACACACACAGTGTGAGAAAAATAACACACGAGTGACTGTCCTTTAATTTGGAGTCAGCAGTGTAGACACCTGAGCAGTCAGGATCAATGCCTTTAAGCAGCTACTCGCTAAGGGCTCCCACAAGTGTATGTATGAAATCCACAAAAGGAGAAACTGAGGTAGAGAATAGAGACCTGGAGGCCAGGGTACATGCTTGAATCTAGGTTATAAGGGACCAGGGATGAAGCACCCAGCCAAGTATGTGAAGACCTAAGACAGCACGGCAAGCTGGCCCCTGCCTTCTCCCCCCAGGTTTTCTCACAACTGTGCCGAGACCAGCTCCCCCAGCTCTTCACAGGGCCAGGGGAGACCCTGAGAACATTGACCCAAGCAACCTAAAGGAGAATTGTTCTCCCCATCCACTGCTCTGTCAGCCACATGTGAAGGTCCCAGAGCCAGATGTGTGATTACAGCTGGAGTTCAAGGAGGGAAGGTGCAGGGGAACCTTCCAGAGAACTCATGCAGAGAAGACCACGGAGCAAAACCCAATGTAATTCGCAGTCCCATGGACACTTTGAAGTGTAATCAATTTCAGAATGTCCAGAGTTAACAAAAATTAAGGCCAGGAGCTGGTAGGTAATCACATTTCTCCTCCATGTTGAACATTTTACCCTCCTAGTCGACCATGGACACATGTTTTGAGGAAATACATGAAAGCAGATCCTAGAAATCTTTAAAATGTGCAAAGTTGTTTTGCATAAATTTCATTTTCTCCTCAATAACAGGCTACAGAAGCAGACACTAGTGCTGCTATTTTACAGATAATAAAACTAAGGCACAGAGAGAGTAAGTAACTCACCTCAAGTCATAAAACAGGTGAAGGAACAGCAGAGTCATATGACCACACTGTGGGGCCCCTCATGAACTTTCTGCCCTGGGAAGCAGCCAGGCTTGGGGCCCAGGTGTGGAAGGGACAAGGGACTCCCCAGAGCACAAAACACCTGCCTCCTGGGGCCCTTCTCAGCATATCCTGTTCAGCCTCACTGAACCAGATCTAACACTCTTGGCTCCCAGAGGTTGCTACAGCTCTCTGAACCTTAGAATCTTCTTCAATTCCAGCTAGAATGCTGCATCAAGCACTCCGCAAGTTTGATGAAAAGTTGGTACACAGACGTCTGCTGGAACAAAAAGTCCATGAGTTTAAATCTGTTAGAAGCCTGAGCACTCTGGATTTAGTGGCCCTGGGTGTGGGCCGCACAGTGGGGGTTGGTGTGTATTTCCTGGTTGCTGAGGTGGCTAGTAGTCAAGTAGGACCGGCCACTGTGATATGCTTCTTGGTGGCTGGCCTAACCTCGTTATTGGCTGGGCTGTGCTATGCAGAGTTTAGCGCCCGGGTTCCGCATTCTGGTTCCGCATATCTCTATTGTTTTGTCACTGTAGGTGAACTCTGGGCATTCATCACCGGTTGGAACCTCATCCTCTCCTTTTTTATTGATACAGTCGTTGTGATCCAGGCCTGGACCTTAATTTTTGACTACCTGATTAGAAACCAGATACCTGAGAGTATCTCAGAGCACATTCCCCAAGTCTTAACAGATAATCTAATCTACTTTATTTTGGTCCTTGGGTTTTTTTCTCTTAGAATTTCAAAGAGTGGCTTATCATAAGTTCTTCATAGTTTTAAACTGTTCACATCAGTGAAGCTTTTGCTTCTCAGTTTTGTCATCATCTCTCGCTTCGTTAAGGGGGGACCTGCACAACTGGAAGCTCACAAAAGAGGATTACGTAAAGGATGGACTCAATGACACCTCTGGCCTGGGCTCTCTGGGCTCTGGAGGAGTCACACCGTTTGGCTTCCAGAGGATTCTCCAAGGAGCAGCTACCTGTTTCTATGCTGTTTTAGGTTTCAGCGTTCTTGTTATCAGAGTCAAAGAATAGTACATGCCTGAGCGTTCCATCCCCATGGGCATTGTTATTTCACTGCTCACCTGCTTCTTGGTGTATTTTGGTGTCTCTGCAGCACTTACACTTATGGTGCCTTACTACCAGCTCCGACCTAGGAGCACCTTGCCTGAGGCATTTCTCCATATTGGGTGGGACCTTGCCTAGTATGTTGTAGCTGTTGCAATTTTCTGTAATATTTTTATCAACATGTATTGGAACTTTACGTTCCCCATACGTTTTGTGATACACATGATGGCAAAGGATGGCCTCCTGTTCCCTGTGCTTGCCAAGGTCATCACTGGCACATACACCCACTTGGTGTCCAGCATATTCATTTATGTTATTGCAGTAATTATATTATTCTTCTTTGAATTCACTGATCTCTTGGACCTCAGGTCAATTGCGACCCTGCTATCTTATTCCTTGGTAGCTTTTTGTGTTCTCATCATCAGGTATCAGCCTGAGACGAGGAATAAAGAAAACGAAGCAGAGGAGCAAGAGGAGAATGAGCGAAATGAAGCAGAGGTGCAAGAGGAGAACCCATCTGCAGCAGAGACGCTAACTCTACGGGGACTATTTTTTCCAGGCAGCCCCACCCCCACTCCACTCTCTGGCCGAGTTGTCTATGTTTGCTCCTCACTGCTTGTTCTGCTGCTGATTGTTCTTTGCCTGGTGCTGGCCCAGTGGCCAGGTTGGCTTTCTGGAGACCCAGGGTGGATCACAGTGGTTGTGCTGCTCCTGGTGGTCATCACTGGGATCATTGGGATCATCTAGAGACAGCCACAGAGCTCCCATCTGCCTCATTTTAAGGTACCTGGTCTGCCTCTCCTCCCACTCCTGAGCATCTTTCTGAATGTTTGCCTTATGATGCAGATGACAGCTGGCACCTGGGCCCGATTTGGTGCCTGGATGCTGACTGGGTTTGTTATCTACTTCGCCTATGGGATCCAGCACAGCCTTAAGTGATCAAACCATAGACCTTGAATTCAGCACTGCCAGTACATTTTTGGTTTGATATCATCACGCCTGAATGCAGTCTGGTTCCCTACACAGTAATCGGGAGTACTTTTGAGCACATGGGAATCTAGGGCTCCTATGAGATATTGGTGTGAAAATACTAGTAGAATTCCATATTTATGGTAGCGTGAAGGATGTGACTTTGCTCTTTCTCCTCTTTTTTTTTCCTTTCTACTCTTTGTGTCTATATTGCTTACTGACTTTTACAAAATTAGTATTAAAAGAAGCTTGAAGGCATTTTCCTCTTCTTTCATTAAATATCCACTAGTAAAGGATGTAGCTAGCTGTTTCAGTCAGTATAACATGACTCTTGATCTCAGTCTGGTGAGTGTGATTACCACAGTAGCTGTAGCGACTGAGAAAATATCCAGTAGCGGAATTACCAGATCACATGGTAGTTCTTTTTAAAATTTTTTGAGGAAATTCCATACTTTTTTCCATAATGCCTGCACCATTAACATTCCCACTAACAGTGTATGAGGGTTCATTTTTCTTATTATCTTCGCCAACACTTGCTTTTCTTCTATTTTTGATTTTAGGTAAAGTGATATCTGATTGCAGTTTTAATTTATATTTCCTTGGTGATTAGTGATACAAAGATCTTTTCATGTGTCCATTGACCATCTGTATGTCTCTTTGGAAAAATATCTATTAAGCTCCTCTGCCTTTTTTTATTTGGATTATTATTATTTTTTTTGGTATTGCACTGTATAAGTTCTTTATGTATTTTGAGTGTCAACCCCTTATTGATATATCACTTGTGGGTATCTTCTGCCATTCATTTGCCTCTTTTTGTTGTTGATGGTTTCTTTTTCTGTTGGAAAGAATTTTAGTTACATGATTTTGTAAAGATATATGTACCCTATGTTTATTGCAGCATTATTTATAATAGTCAGGATATAGAAGTATACAAGTAACCATTGTATCCTCTGATAGCCGAATAGATAAAGATGACGTGATATATAGAGTATAAGGAAGAATAGGATTTTGCAATTTGTAACAACATGGATGGACTGGGTGGGTATAATGCTACTGGAAATATGTCAGTCATGCTGAGTGAAATAAGTCAATCGGAGAAGGACAAACATTATATGGTCTCATTCTTTTGGGGAATATAAAAAATAGTGAAAGGGAATAAAAGGGAAAGGAGAAAAAATGAGTGGGAAATATCAGAAAGGGAGACAGAACATGAAAGACTCCTAACTGTGGGAAATGAACTAGGGGTGGTGGAAGGGGAGGTGGGCGGGGGGTGGGGGTGATTGGGTGACAGGCACTGAGGTGGGCACTTGACGGGATGAGCCCTGGGTGTTATTCTATATGTTAGCAAATTGAACACCAATAAAAAATAAATTTATAAAAAAAGAAAATAAAATAAAGAATATTTTAGTAAGTATTAGATCTTCAGCTAATGTGGAATGAACTCCTTTCACATTGAAATAAATTTAATGATACCTGAAAATTATATGTGGGACTGTGACCAGGGAGATATTTTAAGTCAATATATGCAGTTGAAATTTATCAATAATAAAATGAAATATGTAAAAAAAAAGAAATATGTCAGTCTGAGAAAAACAAATGCCATATGCATGTTTTTACTGTTATATAGGATTTAAGAAATTAAAAAAAATAGAAAGAAAAGAGAGAATAAAACAAAACAAAACAAAACAAAAAACCCAAGACTCCTATGTTGAGGGCCAAACTGAGAGTTGCCAAAGGGGAGATGGGTAGGGGAATCAGTTATTTAAATAAAGGGAATTAAAAGAACATTTATCTTGATAAGCACTGTGAAATATGTGAAATTGTTGAATTCTTGTATTGGACACATGAGAGTAATATAACACTGTATGCTCATTATATTCGGTAAAAAAAAAAAAAAAGAAGAAGAAGAAAAGAAACTAGAAAAAGACCAAAAAAAGATGACATATGGCCCCTGCACTAAAGAAGCTGATATTCTAATACAAGGTATGAAGCAAAGCTGTAACACAAAGTAGAAAGTGTTATCATAAGTAATATACAAATGACGTATTTGGGGAATTCAGAGTAGAAGATGATCATTGTGGCTGGCACAGTGGTGAGGGTTAGTTGGTGAAATTAGAGAAGACTTTGTACCGGAATGGACTTTTAGTTGGCTGTCTTCAGGGATAGGATTTACCACATATGGGTGGCAGGGAGCAACTGTAGGCAGTGGGAATACCAGGAGGAAAAGCACAGGAAAACGAAGCAGTGTTCAGAGCACTGAGCAGGCTGTGTAGCCTGAGCCCTGGCTGTGTGAGGGGGCAACAGAGCCATGCACAGGTGGATTGCAGCCAGAGCTTTCCTCTGAGCATAAAGCACTTTGGTCTTGAACCCATTACCCATGCTGAGAACCCCTTTGTTGCACTTAGGGACATCTGCATTCTTGGACTTTGAAGTTTTTCTTACTGCTGCAACAGTAGAAACCTGCTTTGGTCCACCTACTCAGAAAGCACACAGCTGAGAGCCATGGGTCCTGGGTCATGGTCTTGTTTCTACCACTATCTACCAATGTGAACTTGAGCAAGTGCTCAGTCCCTTCTATGCTCTACTTGTTTATCTGTGACAGGAGAGATCAGGACTGATAATTTCTCAAGTCTGCCTACTTAAAGAATTCTAGGATTTCCTCTGGTCCTTCTGTTATTCTCTTAACTAGGTCTCTTTACTGATCGTAATCTGTATCTGCTTCCTGCCCACTTTTCACTACAACCCATTGTTGGAGCTGTAAAAGTCCAATAAATAACATGTCATTTCCCCACCACCACCCCATGGTTGGAATCTATTGATAATCATGACACAGAGACAGACGATTGAATCATCAGCTGTAGAAGTGCAGCCTATTGGCTTGCTAATCCTGTATCACTAGATTAGACAGACTTACTCCTCATCATAAATACTGCTGAGTATCCCTCACCTGCCATCATAGAAGAGTACGCTTTAATTAGTTTTTCTCCTGTATGAGCAGGTTGGATTGCATGTGTTCAGTGGTCAGGTGTGTTCTGGACAAAATAAGAGAGCTAACAAAAAGTTGAAAGAAGCTAAACTGGGTATGCTCCATGTTATGTCTTCACTTCATTAATCAAGGTCACAGAGAGCCAGGTGAAGAGAGGCCAGTAGTAGTACTCTGCTTAGTGGTGCTCAGACATCATGGGGTGCCATGATACCTGGAGGACTCGTGAAAAGAGATTGCTAGAGCATTGTCCCCAGTGTTTGAAATTCAGGAGGTGGGGTGGAACTCAGAACTTATATTTCTAACAAGTTCCCAGGTGATGCTGCTGCTGCTGGTGGTGGTTGTGGTCTAGGGACCACACTTTAAAAACCAAAGATCCAGCTGAAGCCCCTCCATGTGTGTTGATGAAGGGAGGGAAACAAAGGCATTCACTCACCTTCATTTAATGCAACATTTAGATTAAAATGCCATTATTAATTCTTTCACAGAGGGAAATATAAATGAATCGTTTTACAATTACATGTATATCAAAATGTATGCTTTAAGTATCTTACAATTTTATGTCAATTGTACCTGAAGAAATCTGAAATAAAAAATAGCATACCAGTTATCTGTGTATCTTTCTTTTCTTCTTCTTTTTTTTTTTTTTTGTTCCTGATTCTAGATCATAGGTAAAGAGTGTCACCTGTTCACTTCCTAGGGCATCCAGCTGGTGGCCAGGCATACAATGGGCATTTAATAAATTCATGTTAAATTGAATTGAGCCTTACACATTTCCTTGGTACCAAAAATTCTCCTTTCCTTCATACTAATATCGTGCTACCTCTTTAAGGCTGTCTTCTGGGGGACTTCCTTGACAAACCGCATTTCTTTCCATCCAGAACCATATCCTTACTCAGCAGCTACAACTGTCCCCAGGCACTTGTAGTTTTGCCTTTGTGTGGCTATGCCTGAGTTCTGGTGACTGTCCTGTCTATTCCATTACAGTGGAATCATGCTCAGGGCGAGGGATAGGTTCTCCCCTTCCTCTAGACCCAGCGGTAAGGAAAGTGTTCATTCAAAGAGCAACAGGGAAAATAAGTCCTGGGGCAGGAGGATGCCTGATATAATGTTCCCTGGTCCTGCTCTATCTCTTCCCATGGGATGTGGGAGGGGATCGAAGGAGTGAAATTGATAGAAACCCTAACCTACTCTACCTGACTCCAGGGAGTCCCTGGAGATGAGACTGGCTCCAGGCATCCTTCTTGATGCATCAGTTTTATGCTTTGGTATACGAGGGCCAGTGTTTTTCTACTGTAATTATGTATGGGGCCCACACTGGGAGGGAGGGAGGGAGGGAAGCTACTTTTTTACTTGCTGAATTTCTCCTCTTCCCAACAGGAAGTAGGTGGTTGCAGGGAAAATTATTCCAGGCAGGATTACCCATATATTTACCTACTACTTTAGATGCTTCTTTGAGAGACTGGTGCAAAAACCTTGTTAGAGCATCTGTGATTCTTTAGGGAAAGAGGGTTGATACCCCACATGTGGAGAAAAATGGATGAAGTAGATATTAATAAGTGGATAGGAATGGAGGCATCATTACTCTGGAAGGGAAGGTATGAGTAGAAACTGAGAGAGAGAGGGATATTGATCAAAAGACACTTCCTGGAGGTGGGTGCTTATGGAGTAATTTGGGAAATAGAAGAGGGGCAGGTGAGTTGGAAAGGAAAAGGGACAGTAATTCTAGGCTACACATATCCTAAGAGTCATGAAAGATGAGACTCCTGTGAGGGGTGTGTTTTCTCACATTTGAAGGGAATTTATGCTTCAGGTTTTATTGTGCATTGTGCCATGGAGCGTGGTTTCTGACCCAGGAAGGATGAGATATGATTCTCACAGCCATCTGGAGGATAGACAGACAGTGGTTATGGATAGAGAGGCTCTTCCTGGGAGACAGTTGTAGCACCAGCTACAGTCCTAGAGCCCACTCTTCAGAGTGTGGTCCATGGACCAGTAGCATGGGGGTCACCTGGGAGCTTGTTAGAAACACAGAATCTCAGACCCCAACCCAGACCTCCTGCATCAGAATCTGCATTATTAACAGGCTCCCAAGTGATCTGCATGCTCTTTCAGCTTTGGGAAGCTCTGGCCTGAGATGATGGATGACAGGTGTCTGGGCTCAGATGAGCACTAGGGAAGGTCTGACAACTTTGGAAATGGGAGCATAGAGGAGGTCACTAGGCTGTGGAAGTTGAATTTGGGGAAGAGGGACAAGTGTGTGGTCTGTGTCCTCTGTCCCCAGGATTCCCACTCCAGTCACTATGCCAGGGTGTGGACCCTGCCCATTGTGGGGAAAAATGCCTGTGGTGCCTCACTGGAGTCTGTCTGGTCCTCAGGGGCTCCCCAGGTCAAGCACTGGGTGGTGGAGATGGCTGCAATTCTTTTTCCCATCCTTCATATGATGGACAGAAAGGGACTGAGGAGGTCATATTAGTCATGCCCCCACCTCAGGGCTGTACTGTGGCTTCGTCAAATGAGTTATAACGTGATGATACTAATTGAGAGGCTCTGGAGGTTGGGGGATGAAATAGGAATTCTTAACTATCTGTTGTGGAAATTAGGATACTTACATCCTCCAAATGCTTTCAGGAGAGACCAGATTTCTACATAAGGGGTTATACACTGGTAGGAACCAAATTAATGCTTTATAGGGGATCATTTGATGATCTTTAATGAGTGAACAACAAAGATTATAAGACCTATAATCCAGAGACCTGGCGAGATAGGCAATGAACAATGTTACTAGGTGGGCATTTGAGAATTTTCTTAGGCTTTTGAGGATTTGTGTACCTCAACCCCAATAAGAATGGGTGATAAATAGAGGCCAACATTAAATAAAATATATTGAGATTAAACAGAAAGAAGAAATTTCTGAGATTAGAGGGTGACCAGGGGAGATGGGAGGGCACAGGATCTCTGGCCCTGTGCATGTCTGTCTCACTTGGGTGTGGAGTGCCTCAGATGGGCTCCTGCTCAGAAACAAGGTAATGTACAAAATGAACTCCCAAAATCTTTCTTATCCAAGAATTATCCAGTCAACATCTTAAATGAGAGGCTGTGGTGGATGTGTGGTGTATGTAATGTGGTGAGGCGTGGGGATGATGAGTGACAGAAGAAAAACACCAATCTTATTAGAGCACTAAAATCTGCTATCAACTCTCCTAATCCTCTTGGACATTAGGGCTCGAATAGAGTTTTAGGTTTACAAGTCCTTCGTCTCTCCATGAATTTATTTTGTGTCAAGCAGATACTAAAATCTCCTAAGGGAAAGGAATATCCCTCTTATATATTACTTCTATCTCCACAGTCCCAAAATGATGATGATGATTGTATACCTACATTTGCTAAGTATTCCAAACACTTTCCATCATCACCTATTTAATACAAAGTTGAATGAGGTGACTATTGTCATGCTCATTTTGCAAAAGTTGAATGGAAGGCTCAGAGAGGTTAAGTTATTTGTGCAAAGTGAGAAGTGAAGCTTGGATTTGTACCAAGGTTGAGCAAAATCTTGTGCCTGTAACCCCTGAGCTATACTTTGCAGGGAGTAGTGGCTCAGTGAGGGATAGATGTTCATTGAAACTTGACGGCACAGAGTAATTAAAAGATGCTGGATAACTCCAAATAGTGAATAACGAGGAAACAATTCTTGTGTGTTTCATGGCGTGTTAATCAGAGACACACTTAGTGACACATGCAGCTCACACTCAGACTCTCTCTCCTTTACCCTCACTGGGCTCCACCCTGCAGGCAGGAGCTTAAAATAGGGGAGAGGCTGGTGCATATATTCATAAAGCACCTCACTGAGAGTCATGTGTGTGTGCCTAATAATGACATATGTGTTTAAATTTGAGTGGAAATACCCACCAAAGGTGGGGCACATTTATCTCGGTATGTCTATAAACACAAGCATATTTGGGTATGGGATGTGTGTATGTGCACAAATCCTGAAGTAGTTCAATCAGTCAGCACTAAGGTACCAGCCCCTTTCCAGCCTGTCCATGGTTGGTGTGCTTCCATCAAATCCTGATATTTATTTCCCATTGTCTCTCACGAACACTTTAATGAGTTTCCTTTCAGGAGGTTCATGGCCAAGATGCTGGGTTGCTCTGGAGCCCCCATATGTCTGCTACAATCAAAAGGGGTTTTCAGAGATAGAGAAGTGGCAGCTGCAAGGCAATGCTCTCCTCTTTTTTACTTTAGCCTAATACAAGCTCCCCTTAGAAGTACACCACCCTTGTAACCAAGGGCCTCTCCTGGAAACCCCTCACGGAAGGTACTAAGAGAAGCCATTTTATTTGCATCTTTGCTTCCAAGTGGGATTCTCTATTTGAGCCATCCCAGGAAGAGGAGAATTTAAAATTATACTGATTAAGGACTCTACAGTGGAGATTATGGAAAACTGGTCATTTGTAGAGGTAAATTAATAAGGAAGTAATGAGCTTGAAAGAAGCAAGGTTGGTAAGAGGATTGAATGTTTCTGTTTCCTTCTTTAGAAAACCTGAAGCAAAGCTCCTGGAAGCAGGAGACAAGTGGACCTGCACGTGGTTTGAAGGCAGACACAGCACAGGACTCCCCTCCTCCACCTTCCAAAGCCAGTGTCGGGGCCTGCTTTATGAAGGATTTTTATGACAAAGTTTACATCTGACATTTCACAGTGTCGTTTGTCCAGAAAATGAGGAAATATAGATATTTATTGACCTATAGAGTCAGAAGATCTAGGAAAACTGACTATGGAGATGGCAGAAGTTTCTCCCTTTCCCCAGGCATGCATATTATCTAACTTAGTTTGTGCCTTTCTGTGCTTTGTGCTCTTCTCAGTAACAAGATTAGGAAATCCTTTCCTTGTTAATAAAGAACTACTGGGGGAGAAAGGAGATGTGAGGCATATAGATGGAGGCACAGAGGGTGCCCTCTCCCATGTGAACTGAACAGTAAGATCAGGTGTAAGAGAAGTGATGGGCACTGAGGGGGGCACTTGATGGGATGAGCACTGGGTGTTATTCTATATGTTGGCAGATTGAACACCAATAAAAAATAAATTAAAAAAAAACAAGAGAGAGAGAAGATAAATGGACCTTGAGCTGCGACCCAGGTCCCGGCTCCTGTCTTCTCTATTCAAAGCCTCGAGCTTCTACAGTTTTACCTTGAATTTCACTGGTCCTTGCATCTCACTCCCTCATGATGAATAGAAGTTCAATATCCAATGATGCCCAAAGTCAAGAAATCCTTCCCATTAGCTATGTCTTTCCTTGGAATTCCATCCTCCCAATCTCTGACTACTGAAATCCTTCACAACCAGTGGTTCAGTTTAAATATTGCCTCCTGCCCACATGTTCCTGGATTATCTACCCCTGAAGCAATTTATTTCCTCTGACCTCCTCTAGTCCTTTGTGTCAGTCTCACCATAGCTGGCTCTACGCTGTGTTCAGTTGTAGTTACTCTGTGTCTTCCCCTTGTTCTTTTTTTTTAAATTTTTTATTGGTGTTCAATTTGCCAACATACAGAATAACACCCAGTGCTCATCCCCTCAAGTGCCCACCTCAGTGCCCGGCACCCAGTCACCCCCACCCTCCACCCACCTCCCCTTCCACCACCCCTAGTTCCTTTCCCAGAGTTAGGAGTCTTTCATGTTCTATCTCCCTTTCCCCTTGTTCTTTACTCATCTGTCAGCTTCTGCTGTGGGGAGACTCTGTCCCATACATATTTAATTCCTCTCCACAGGACTTAACACAGAGCTAAAGAATATCTAAGAATTGCTTTTGCATAGTATAAAATAGAGGAAAAGAGGCCATGGTGAGAGATGTAGAAGTAGGGGCATTAGGAATATTGATTATAGATATTATTGTTAACATAGGTTCTCACGTGATACTTTCAGGCATGGATCATATATTAGGAAATGTTTCTCTCATCATTAAATTTATTCCCACGCAAAGTATTTATTCATCATTCATTCTTTCTCTAATTCAAATACAGAGCTTTTCCTAGTGGAAATTAGACAATAAGCAAGAAAACCAATGTTTAATAATTCCAGAGTATGATGAACCCCTGAAGGAAATAAATGGGGTCCTATCATAGACACACAAAAAATGTTCTTTAGATAGAGGTTAGGAGCACCTGGTCACTGTCATGTATCACACTAATGTGATTATGAGCTAATTCAATTTCTAACCCTAAGAACAGTAATAATAAAATCAATAAATGATAATAAAAGCCTTCGGACCAGGGTGTGTGTGTGTGTGTCACCAGTCTTAGGATTGGTTCCTACTTTGGTCCAAATTCCCGAACTCAACACTGCCTTGGGAAGAGGGGAATCAGGGCTCTCCCCATGCCTCAGGATGGACCCTGACCCCTCCTCTCCAGCTGAGGATTCAGCAAGCAAAACAGGGGTTAAGAGCTTTGATCTTGCTCCAGACTTGGAACAGATCAAGGCAGAGGCCTCTAAAGTAATGCCCCAGGATATAAGGAGCTGGGGGAAAAGATGGAGACAGAAGTTCACAGAGGGGCTAATTGCTGTCACAGAGACTCCCTCTCACCTCCCACCTCAGTCTTAGTGGGTTCTGGGCTCCTTGGGGCAGCTAGTCAGGGCTTTTGGACTTTTGGGAGAGCTAAGACATCTCCTAAGTGACTTTAGAGTCTCCCACCTCTCATCCCCATCATCCATGGATCCCCGCTCCAAGGCTGAAGACAACCCAGGCTGTGGGGAGCAGGCCCTCCAAAAGGATCCCAGCAGCCTCAGCCACCTCTGTCATTACCAGGGTTTTCCTTTAACTACTTGCCTGCCCCTTCCTCCTGGCCCCAGTTGGTAGCATTCCTTCCTGTCTCTTGCAGAGCGATGGTCTCATTAAGAAAGGCTTGGGAGTGGGTAAGCAGAATCTGAGACTGGGACCTGGAACTTTACACCCACTCACCCTTTCCCGACCTGCCTCCTGTTGGGATAACAGGTTTCCATTAGACATACTATAGGGGTACTAAGAAAGATCAGTTAATCATGCTGTGGGCTAAGGGAGCTGGCTAAAGCTTGGAAACTACCACATTGACAGCAGGGGCTGAGGGAGTTCACCTAAGTTTCTGCCAGGATGGGGGCATTCAGGGCAGGGTGCAAGGTGAGTGCTCAGAGATCTGGAGCCCTGGCTGAAGAGCATTGTGTGTGTGGTTGGTGGGGTGGGGGAGCAGTGGCTCGGCTCCTGGGGGGGGGGGGCTGTCCTGGTGTCCTGAGAGCTGGGCTGAGTGGAGGTGGATGGAGGGGAGGTCACCCCCTCAGCTTAGGGAGGACTCCAGGCTCAGGTCTGTCTTAGAGCATATTGTCTCCAGGTGGCCCAGAGCAGAAGGGAAGAGAATGGGGAGCAGACAGTTCAGACCAGTCCAGCCTCACTCCTGTCCTCTCCCCCTCCCTCACCTCCCCTTCCCAGCTTCTCATTGGGGCATTTCACACTTACTACACACCTGCTGTGTGCACAGAGCTCCACAGTGTTCTCTGGCCTTTCTCAACCCAGACACCACTGCCTTCCCTGTGCAGCTCACAGAGATAGTCAGACTCCTCAGCATCTGGGTTGATCTCCACGCCCAGAAGCCTCCCTGAAGCCTGGGATCTGGAGTGTAGATATTTGGGACAAACCACCGAGAAGCTGAAGAAGTGGGGAGAAGGGGAAGGTTGGGAGAGAGCCCCACAGTTTTCGGGGACAATATGATTATTTGCAGCAGCAAGAAGGATTAAAGCAAGAGGAGAGGAAGAACTTCCCTTGAGCAGACAGCGCTGCTTGTTTTCCAAAGCACAAATCCTGGACCTGATACAGGGAGGGACAGGGTGAAAAGAGACCCTTCGAGGGACATCGTCTCCCCAGGAGTGTTGGGTTCAACAAGGTGTGGCGGGGGAAGGAGAGACCACACAGAGCAAACCAGCAGAAAACAAGGTGACACTCTGGGGATCTTGGCTTCCAGGTGGAGGCTCCAGGCCCGTCCTGCACACACAGTGTCCCTGCTGAACCAGGCGCCCTCAGCTGGGCTCTCAGACCTCAGTGATCTGCTGGGAGGAAAGACTGAGGCTGAGCAGGGTCCTTCTGTCCCCCAAACTGCCCTGGGCGCTGAGGGGGCGTCTCCCTCCAGATGGAAGGAGGCCCAGGTGGTGGGACGACCGAGGGGGAGCAGTCACCTTTGGCTCTGTCCTCTCCTGAGACGGAGTGGCTTTGGGGTGACCGGGTCATTAGGCCTTTCGGAGGTCCTGGGGCTCTCAAGGGTGCCTTAGGACAGGGGGCAGGATGGAAGTGAGGGCTGACCCGTCCCCTCCCTCCGAGGACACTGACAGGGGGCGGGGCTCTGCTTAGTGGGCGGGGCTTACCCAGGTGACTCACTGCCTCATAGGTATACCCTGGTTTTGGAGTTCCTCTGGCAGCGCCCCCATCACTTGCTGAGGAGGAGATGTCTTTTCAGCTCTCTAACACCTGACCAGGTCTGTCCTCAGGAAGGGAGGAGGGGAAGACAGTCAGACGACAGGAGGACAGAAGGGGGCTAATGTCCTTCCTTTCACTGGGCTCTGAGCCCTGCCCTACTCCCTAGATTCCTAAGGGTGGAGGAGGTGTGAAAGCAGATGTAGAAATGACTAGAAATGGGGCAATGTGGTAGGATGCAGCAGGATGGAGAGATGGAGGTAATGGGAAGGGGGAGCCCACTGGGAGGTGGGGATGCCTGGGGAGGTGGGCCAGGAGGGGAGGGAGGCAGGCTGGGTGGGGTGGGAGGTTGTCCAGGTGGGAGGGCACTGGATGGAGGTGGGCAGGGGAGGGGTCAGAGGGATTGGGTCCAGCACTGGGGAAGGTGGAGACACCAGGATGGGGCAGTGCCAGGGAAACTCAGAGATGTTCAAGCAGGCCAGCTGTCTAGAAGGAGCCCTGGAGGAGGATCCCACTGGGAGGAGGGGAGACAGACAGCAGCTCACAAGGAGTCAGAGCCTGGGAGGATGTAGGGAGTAAAGGCTGTGTTTATGGGTCCTTGGAGCACCCCCAGGAAGGTGAGGGTAGGACCTCAGAGTCACTTCCCATTCAGGCTGAGCCATGACTCTGCAGGGGAGCTGGGGAGGCTGCCTGAGCGCCAGGGTAGGGGTAGGATCCCCACCCCCTTTCTTCTCCTGGGTGCCCTCTACCCACTCTCTCCTTGTCCATACTCTCTCCAGAGATCTCTAGAGCCTAGAGTACTGGGCTCTGGATCATTCGAGAAAGGAATAGAGTCCTGTGTATATATGGACAAGTGTGACACATGTATGAGTGTGTGTAGGTCTGGAGGTGCAGGTGGTCTGTTTGAGGGGATGTGTCTTTGTGTTGTGTACACGTGAGAAGTTCGTAACAGGTAGGGGTGTATATGTGTGTATTTGAGGTTATGTGTCTGTGTGTATGTAGGACTGTGAGCATCGGTGCATGTGCACATGGATGGATGCAGGGGCCTGTGTGCATGTGTGTGCTGTCCCAGGGGAGCCTGGAGACTCATACCAGAACATGTGACTGATTTAATTTGGGCACATTTCCAGCAGGGTTGAGGCTGTGCTAGGGGGTGCGGGGAGGGGGAGGCAGAAGAGGGAGGCTGTGAGTCCTGGGGGTGGGGGAGGGTAGCCTGGGCAGGGGGTGCCTCTGCCCTGCCAGGCACAGGGGGAGGGCATCAGGGTCCCGGGTCTGAGGCTGGGTGCAGACTGGGGCCTGAGGCCTGCACTCAGGGCTGCATGGGAAGGACTCAGAGGCCCTGCTCTGACCAGGGAGGGCCATAAAGAGGGGGCTAGGGTGGGAGGGAGGCCAGACAGTGGCAGTCCAGGCCTGCTCTCTCCCTGCCCCCACCCCCAGGACATGGGGATGAGGGCACCAGGCTGCAGGTCCTAAATCTAGGCTCTCCTCATTCTGCCTGAGGGCCTCAGGGTCCCCAGAAGTCCTTGTGTGCCACCTACTGAGGCTGGGATGACCCTAATCGCAGTGGAACTTTCTGTCCCTAGTCAATACTACCCACACAGCTCCAGAACAAGTGTTTCCTCCCTGGAGGCCTCTGGTATGAATTCTTGCTGAATATCATACAAGGTGGGCCGTCAGACCCCTTGTGCTGGGAAGTTCTTACTGAGTCTAACCCAAATCCCCTTGTGGCACTTCCAGTCCTATCCACTGAAGCTGAGTTTGTGAAGTTGGACCCATACCCCACCCTCCAGCATGCAAGTGGTTTCTTCTGGATCGGGACGTGGGTCAGAGTGTAGAGACCCTGAGAGGAGAGGATGTGGGGTAAAGCCTGGTGGGTCGCAGGGGGTCAGACCTTTCCTGGGCCAGAGGCGCTGATGAGCAGGGCAGATCCAGAGCAGGGAGCTCAGAGACCACCAGGAGCAGCCCCCCCACCTGCAGACAGGAGCCGAGGCCCCGGGGTGGGAACACTCAGTGTCCCCTGCTCCGGGGTGGGAACACTCAGTGTCCCCTGCTCCGTGATGGCCGCCTCAGGCAAACAGGCCCTGACCCTGGTCCAGGAGTCCTTCATGTGCCCCAGCTGGAGGCCCCTAGACTCTGTCCTGTTCTATTGGCTTTATGGGATGGGGAGAGGGTAGGAGTACTCCAGCTAGACTGGGGTGCTCTCCCCCTTCCTCCACCTCCAGTGACTCCTGCCCAGCCTTCCCAGCTGGGCTTCAGGGCCTCCTGCCCCCTGACACCTGTCCCTGGTCCTTCCTGCCCTCCCTCCACAGGCTCCCTGCATCTGGTCTCTTAGCTCCCCCTGGGAGGCCAGCCCAGGATTCAGCCCCTGCCCCCTCCTAGCCTCATAGCCTGTCCCCACTCTGAGCCATCCCCTCTCCTCCTCTCCTGCAGACCATCCTCTCAGCTCCTTGCAAACTCGCCCCATCCTCTCCTCTGGGAAGTCTTGCGGGATTAATTCCTCTGGTTCTGGACCCCACACTGTTTCTATCTGAACCACCGCCAAGGTACCTGCAGGCCTGTCCTGCTCCTCTGTCTTCTCCTTCCTGGCTGTGTGCCTGGTCCCTGCTCCCCCTCTGTCCTCACCCCACTACATAGAGCTGTGCCCCCTTAGGCAGGGCTGGGTTTCCCCTCGACGCCCTCCAGGCACCAGGAGGACCAGGACTGCCCTGGACAATTGCCTTGGCCCCTCCCCATGTTCTGTGCTCAGGGAATAGCAGAGAAGATGGTGTCCAGCCTGGGCTCATCCCGAGGAGGGAGGGGGCAGTGTGGACCCTCCCCTGTCTCTATCTTCTTTTATTGAGGTGTAGGCATCCTCTGGCCCCCCATCCTCCTGTCCTTGTCTGCCTCTGACCCAGTGCACAGGCCTGTGGAGACGGAGGCCCCTGAGCCCCTGGGATGCTGGCCTGGGGTGGGGACAGCAGGGAGGCCCACTGAGATTTCTCAACCTGGGCCTCAGCTGCCCCTGTGCACCTGCTTCCTGGTTGGGGCTCTGCACACTTGTGCTCTCCCAGGCTCCTCTTCCAGGCTCCCTTCCTTCCTTCCTCCCCTCCCTCCTCATGCAGCCCACCTCTCCCCACTGCCTGGGCTCCATCAGCCCCCTCTGCCTCTCCTGAGACCCTTGGGGTTGGCCTCCTGCCTGGAGAGGAGGGTGGGTGGTGGTGATGCAGGTGGAGGGGAGGGGCCTGGCTCTGGGGAGGCATCACCCTAGCTTGAGGACTGGCTCTGTGTGGGTTGCTCCCTTGTGGCCTTTCCCAGAGCTGCAGGATGGGGGTCCCTGTGCTGAGATGGGAGGGGGAGGATGTCCTCTGGGTCTGTTGGGGGAGGGGAACAGGCCTCAGGGACCCTGGAGGCTTCCTCAGGGAGCCTTTCAATTCCTCCTCAACAGGGGAGTAGAGACCTGGGGGGAGAGCCAATCAGCAAGGACACATGTACAGGGGGACAGTGAAACTCTGTAAGTGACCAACCTCCTAGTCAAATTCTTCCTCCCCAAAAGATCCCTAAAAGGGAAACAATGTGAAACCACAGCAGGAGGAGTTGACATCTGACCTGAGAGGAACTTCCCAGGCAATCCCGAAGTGCATTTGGATGCCACTGCTTCTGACAGGTCACAGCTTTTGCAAAGCTCCCCAGTTTCCCAGTAGGTTGCCCCGCCTCCCCCAGATGACTTGGCCCCATGCTCAGCTCAGGGGGCCTATGCAGAGAAGACCAGGGTCCTCCCCCTCCCTACTGCAGCCCGAGTGTGGCTATGGCCAAGATGCTACTGTGGGAAGTCCCTTCTCTGGTCTCCCTGCAGTCCTTCCTGTGTGCTGGGAATGGGGGGATCCGCCAACCAGCTAGAACGGCAGGTGGGAAGGTGGCTAGAGGACAAGAATCTGTGTGAGGAAGGTTCTGGGGAAGGGCTGTTGTGCCTCACTTTCTCCACCACCCACCCTCCTCTTCCTTGCCCCATGGATCCGGGGAGATGAAGGCGATGGCACAGAGTGGCTCACACACTGGAGAACGGTCTCTGCTGGGCCTTCAGGACTCACAGGTGCTGGGGAAATACAGCTGAGTCCCAGTCATGGCCCTTGTTCTCCTCTGTGGATGGGTCTAGGGGAGGCCAATGGGGCGGGGGCGGAGTCCATCATCCTGAGGCCCTTTGAAGCCCTTTCCGTTCCTGGCACCCACATTCCAGTTCCTCAGGATGGAAGCTCCTCCTCACTCCCACTCCCAGTCCAGAGTGGACAAGGAGGCACATGGGGGGCGGGAGGAGTTTTGGTCTGTTCAGGTTCTCCTGTGGGTTGAAAGTAGGAAAAAGGTGTTTGAAAGGCTGGCAGGTTTCTCTGGTCTTGTTCTAGAAGGAAGGGGTCCTGGACTGGGGAAAGGCGGGGAGATCATGTGGAGGGTGCTGTGGGAAAGGGGTGGGGGGCCCTCCTATCTGCGCCCATTCAGCCCATCAGCTCTCAAGTTTGCACCTGTGCTCCCCACCCCCCCAGGCAAGTGTCTCCATTGCACTGAGGCAGTGCAGTCAGTGCAGCCGCCATCCCCTAGGGCAGCTCTTCAGCTCCAAGGAGAGGTGGGGGGAGGGAAGGATGAGCCAGGACCCGGGGTCACACTCACACCAGAACCTTCCAGTGGAGGGTCAAGGGATCAGGACAGAGCCAGTCCTGCTCTGCATTAGGATTTCTTCCCTGTCCCGCCCCCACCCTGCCTTCTCTCTCTTCAATGCTCACCTCCCAGGTGACCCAGCTACTGAGGTTAGGGGGGGACCTGTGACAGCAGGAAGGATCTGGAGCAGGAGCAGGAGCAGGTGGGTCAGCAGATGGAGGGAGAAGGAGGGGCAGGGAGGGCCTGAGAGAGAGGATCCCTGAGAAGAGGGGGTTCAGTACCCTGGGTGTCCCCTCAGCTCCATGTGTCCAGGGCTGTGGTGGGAGGGACCCGATTAGAGCAGGGAAAGTGCTTCCCTGTGTGCAGCTTCCAGGAGCCCCTGGACACACAGGGCACAGAGCAGATGAGGGATGGAGAGAAGCTCCTCTGGCAGCTCAGGAAGGAGGAGCAGAGGGCAGGGCTAGGGGAGTCTGAGGAGCAGAGGGTGTGGGTGCTGAGGCCGGGGTGTGCACAGCAGGTGTGTGTGGCCCGCAGGTCTGTGCTGCGGGGTTCACAGTCCTTGTGCCCAGGTCTGTGTGTGAGCAGGTATCACCCGGGAAGGGGTGGCTGTGACATCAGGTTATTGAAGCCCAGGGCTGCGAGCTGCCTTCCCACTGGGTCTGCAGAGTGTGCTTTGCTTTTAGGAGCAGCTGTGGGCACCCAGGGAGGACCCCTGGATTGGGAATGGAGCCCACGTGGGCTCCAGGGCTGGCTCTAGTTGTCAGCTGGGCCCCTGGAGGCCTCACCTCTGGGAGCTGCGCTGCCACCTGCTGCCCAAGCATAAAGGAACAGCCAGGTGGCCCTTGTGTGCCAGCAGCCCCAGGGCTGGGGCCAGGAAGGGAAGGGGCTGCCGCGGGGGATCAGGGACGCCGGTGGGAGGGCGGCAGGAGGCTTCCCTGAGCTCGGAAATTCCCGGGTTCTCGCTGGAGCCCCGACTCCCCAGGCTGGGCGCCCCCCCTCTCTCAGCGCCCAGGGCCCAGGGCGGGCTGTGCGGGGAGCGCCCCTCTCTGCCGCCCTCTGGTGGCCGCGGAGCGCGCCTCAGGCCGCTGCGGAGAAGGTGGCGGTCAAGTCCCCAGGGCTGGGTCCCTCCCTCCTGGTGGAAATTGCATTTATGAGGAGAAGCAAACTTGATTGTTCCCCTGCATCTCCCCGGATCCCGCCATGGCCCCTGCTTTCCAGGGGCAGTCAGGAGCTCCTTAAGGCTGAGAAAGTCTTCCTGAGATTTCAACCCCTTTGTCATTGCCTAAGTTTTAATTTCTCCTACTGGGAATGTGCTGTGAGGACAAAGGGCTGAGATCAAGATATTGAGGAATGAGACCAATTTCTGTTCGTCCTTGGGGTCCATCTACAATTTCACCTTAAGAAGGTCATTGAAAGATTGCAAGGAATGATGGCAGAGGTAGTGACATTCCTGGAGAACATGGGTCTGGAGCCGACCAGGCATGATGAGTCTGGGCTTCTGTGCATTTGCCCCTGAGCTCAGCCCATCAGCCTCAGCAGGGAGACAGATGGGCAAGAGCAAGGAGGCAGGAGACAGGGATGCTGGAGGAGATGGCAGATGGACAGATGCTGACAGGACTCCTTATCTCTAGCTCTGGAAGCCCCTCCCCCACCAGACTGCCCTGGGCCCTCCCCTTCTAGTGCTCAGGGCTCATTAGGGACTGCCTGTCTTTGGGGAGACACCCAGGGACCAGGCTGTACTGGGTGAGCAGGGGAGAGAGAGCAGGGAGTGAACCCAGATAAATGAGGGAGTAAGAGGGTTTGGGATGCTTAGGATTTGAGCTGGGGTCCCCTGATCCCTGGGGCACTGGGCAGGCTTGGCAGGGACACTGTGCTGGGCACACATACTGAGGGGCTGGTGTGAGGTGGGATGGAAAGGGATATTGAAAGGGGTTGAGTCCACTGGTTTAGGGGCTTATTGTGGGAGACCTGGTGAAATAGGAGCCAAAGACTTTGTGGAGAGCTCCCTGTGTGCATGGAACGGTTACAGGTGCCATGAGGGGATAAAAGAGGGACACCCATATTTCTATTCCCATTCCTGAATTTGGAGACCTCACACATCTCCCCAGATTCCGTGCCCTATGTCTGCCTGTCTGAGAGGTGCAAAGAGCCGCTGGGCAGTTCTCTCCAAGGATTCAGAGGCAGAGCTCCCAGGCTCTCTGCTGTGTACACCCTGACACCCCTCTGGCAAGCACCTTGTGTGGCCTCCCTCTTCTCCTCACTCCTCTTTCACAGAATTCTCCAGACACCTACATACCTGGCCTAGGGGATCCTTGAGTGCCCTCCCAGAATTTCCAGTCACTCCTAGTGGACTAACTGGGGGTAAGCCTCAGGGATAAACCACAGGCCGGCTCTGCCAGCATAGCAGGCAGGGAGACAGGGGACTCTGGAGTCACAGAGAATGTTCATGAGGGGCAGAGTGCTGCTTGGAGAGCCTGAGCTGCATCCTAACTGACCAGCCATCTCCCTTCCACACAGGTGTGCCCAGCTTCTCTGCTCCCAGTGCTCTGCACCAGCCTGTACCCAGAACCACGGGGCAGGGCTGGGGGGCGAAGATGTGGAGAGATGGATACGCAGACAGGGACAGAAGGGCCCAGTATATTCAAGCCAAGGCACAGGGACTGGGAATAAAAAGTCAGAGTGAGTCCAGCACCTACAGAGTCCAAGATACAGAGACACAGATTCAGCAAGACAGACAGCAGGCAGTGGAACAGAGACACAGGGAGACAGAGTCAGAGACAGGAGAGAGGAAAGAGGGAGCCTCCGGAGACCAAAGCAGATCAAGACAGAAGCAGAGAGACCCCAGAGGCCAGAGATAGCAGAGACTGACACGGACTCAGACAGGAGAAGGACCCAGGCTCAGAGGGTGGGAAAGCCATGGACCCAGAGCCAAAGGCAGATCCCTGGACAGGGGGCCAGGGTGAGGAGACACCATTGAGGGGCCCACAGGGAGGGAGGGAAAGGGAGAGGAAGAGGTGGGGACAGGGGATAGGCAGGGAGAAGGGGCAGGGAGAGGTGGCAGAGGGTGGGGTGCAGGCTCTAAGTCAAGGGCTCTGCTGGCCTCTCAGGACTTGGGGCTGTGGTAGGAGGAGGGGCTCCTGCGTGTGTGTGCTCACTCTCCCTCTGTTACTCCTTCCCCTGACCTTACACCTGTCCCCTCTTTGGGGCCAACTCTAGCTCCCCCTGTCTTGCAATCTGCCTCTCACCTTGGGTCCCTCTATATGCCTCTGTCCCATATCTCTTCAGCAGGTGCTTCCCTCCCTCTGGATTTTCATCCTTTTCCTGGACGTTATCTTTCCTCCCCATGCCCCAGCTCCAGCTCGTGCTCCCTCCCTGGCGCCCCAGACCCTGTAGTCCTGTTTCTCCACATCATCACCATTCTGCTCTGTGTCACCCACCTAGGATTCCCCTGCAGGTCCTCCTTCTGCCCTCTCAGGCTCTGCCCACACTTGCTGCCCCCTCTCAGTCTCCTCCCTGACATCCCTGTGTTTCTGCCCCTGTTTCTTTCCAACTGGACCTTCTCTGCTGGAGGTCAGGTGTGCCCCTGGGCTTTGCCCTCGCCCCTTGCATGGGGCTCTCCTGCCCCCTCAGAGTTCCAGTGTGGCCTCTGCTCTCCCACCACCCTAAAGCTGCAGGCATGGCCTTTGGCTTACAGGCTCTGCCAGGGCTTCCAAGGTGGTGGGCGGAGTTGGGGAAGCAGGAGGCCTGGGGCTGAGTTTGAATCCCCGCACTGTTCCTCTCCAGGTAGCCTCTTTGCCCGGACCCACTCACCTGGAACAGGTGGGAAATAGCTGTCTGGGCTTCAGAAAATCCTTCCAGGGGCTGTAGAGAGCATCAGCGCTGTGGTAGGCAGGCCACAGTCTAGCACAGTGTGCGCTCAGTAAACGTGACGTCTTGGTATCTGCCCTTCCTCACTCTGTTCCCCTTGATCCTTAGCCTGGAGTCCAAAAGAATGTTTGAGAAAGAACATAACTGAAGGAATAGCCAGTATGAAGCAAAACCAACTATTAGGAATTCTGTATGGTTCAGCTTACACATGCTCTAAGCTCTGAACACAGGAAATGCCCTTGAGTGTGGACAAGAAGGGAGGATGGGGATTGGATTGAGCCACAGGACACAGGAAACCATGTGAATGAGCAAACCCTTTTCTCGCTTCTCTATTCTGTTTCACTGATTTATGTGTCTGTTTTTGTGCCAGTACCGTACTGTCTCGACGATCACTGCTTTGTAGTAGTGTTTGAAGTCAGGCATTGTGATGCCAGTGGCTTTGCATTTCTTTTCCAACATTTTTTCTGGCTATTTAGGGTCTCCTCTGGTTCCATACAAATTTTAGGATTATTTGTTCCAGATCTGTGAAAAATGTCGATGATATTTCGATAGAGATTGGATTGAATATGTAGATTGCTGTGGGTAGCCTAGACATTTTAACAATATTTATTCTTCCAATCTATGAGCATGGAACGTTTTTCCATTTCTTTGTGTCTTCCTCAATTTCTTTCATAAGTGTTCTGTAGTTTTTAGAGTACAGATCCTTTACATCTTTGTTTAGGTTGATCCCTAGGTATCTTATGTGGTTTTTGGTACAATTGTAAATGAGATCCATTCCTTGATTTCTCTTTCTTCTGTTTCATTGTTAGTGTGTAGAAAAGTAACTTATTTCTGTGCATTGATTTTGTACCCTGCCACTTTGCTGAATTCCTGTATGAATACTACTAATTTTGGGATGAGGTCTTTGGGTTTTCGACATAAACTATCATCTTCGCTATGAAGAATGAGAGTTTGTCTTCTTTTTTGCTAATTTTAATGCCTTTTATTTCTTTTTGTTGTCTGATTGCTGAGGCTAGGACTTCTAGAACTACATTAAACAACACTGGTGAGAGTGGTTATCCTTGTCATGTCCTGACTTTAGGGAAATAGCTCTGTTTTCTCCATTGAGAATGATATTTGCTGTGGGCTTTTCATAGATGGCTTTTGTGATATTGAGAGATATTGCCCCTATCTCTACCATAAAGAGAGTTTTAATCAAGAAAGGTTGCTGTATCTGGTCAAATGATTTTTCTGTATCAATATAGAGAATCATGTGATTCTTGTCCTCTCTTTTATTCACGTGATGTATCATGTTGATTGATTTGTGGATGTTGAATAACGCTTTTTAAAAAATTTTTATTTATTTATGATAGTCACACACACACGGAGAGGCAGAGACACAGGCAGAGGGAGAAGCAGGCTCCATGCACCAGGAGCCCGACGTGGGATTCGATCCGGGGTCTCCAGGATTGCGCCCTGGGCCAAAGGCAGGCGCCAAACCACTGGCCACCCAGGGATCCCTGAATAACGCTTTTAATGTACTGTTGGATCCTATTGGCTAGTATCTTGGTGAGAATTTTGGCATCCATGTTCCTCAGGGATATTGGCCTGTAATTCTCCTTTTTGGTTGGGTCTTTGTCTGATTTGGGGATCAAGGTAATCCTGGCCTCATAGAACAAGTTTGGGAGTTTTCATTCCATTTCTTTTTTTAAAGGATTTTATTTATTTATGAGAGAGAGAGAAAGAGAGAGAGAGAGAGAGAGAGACAGGCAGAGGGCGAAGCAGGCTCCATGCAGGGAGCCTGATACGGGACTTGATCCCGCGGCCCCAGGATCATGCCCTAGGCCAAAGTCAGGCGCTAAATCATTGAGCCACCCAGGGATCCCCCCATTTCTTTTTTTTTGAAACAGCTTCAGTATAATAGGTATTAGTTCTTCTCTAAATGTTTGGTAGAAATACCCTGGAGATTCATCTGGCCTTGGACTCTGTTGAAAGATTTTTTATTCCTACTTCAATTTCTTTGCTGGTTATGGGTCTGTTCAGGTTTTCTATTTCTTTCTGTTCCAGTTTTGGTAGTTTATATGTTTCTAGGAATGTATCTGCTATTCCCAGATTGCCTAATCTGTTGCCCATAATATGTTCTTAAAGTTGTTTGTATTTCCTTGGGGTGGTGGTTGTGATCTCTCCACTTTTATTCATGATTTTGTTAATTTTAATCCTTTCTCTTTTCTTCTTTATAAGTGTGACTGAGGGTTTATTGATCTTATTAATTCTTCAAAGGTCCATCTTCTATTCTAGTTTTGTCGATCTGTTCTCCTTTTTGTTTGTTTTGTTTTTTTTTTGTTTTTATTTTAGTTTCCATTTCATTGATTCTGCTCTAATCCTTATTATTTCTCTTCTCCTGATTGGTTTAGGCTTTATTTGATATTCTTTCTTTAGCTCTTTTAGGTGTATTTCTATGTACTTTCCTCTTAAGACCACCACTGTTTTGAACAGTTGTATTTTCGTTTGTTTCCATGAATTTTTAAAATTCTTCTTTAATTTCCTGGTTGATTTATTCATTCTTTAGTAGGATGATTTACCTTCAAGTACTTGAATTCTTTCCCAATTTCTTCTTGTGTTTGAGCTCAAGTTTCAATGTATTGTGTTCTGAAAATATGCAGGGGATAATCCCAATCTTTTGCCACCAATTGAGACCTGAATTGTGATCCAGTATGTGGTCTCTTCTGGAGAATGTTTCATGTGCATTAGTGAAGGGAAATATAAGGGAAGGGAGAAGAAATGTGTGGGAAATATCAGAAAGGGAGACAGAACATGAAGACTCCTAACTCTGGGAAACGAACTAGGGGTGGTGGAAGGGGAGGAGGGCGGGGGACGGGGGTGAATGGGTGACGAGCACTAAGGGGGGCACTTGACGGGATGAGCACTGGGTGTTATTCTGTATGTTGGCAAATTGAACACCAATAAAAAATAAATTTATTAAAAAAAAGAAGAATGTATATTCTGTTGCTTTACAATGGAATGTTCTTTATATATGTTTTTGAAGTCTTTCTGGTCCAGTGTGTCATTCAGAATATGAATGTGTTTCCTTGTTCATATTCTGATTAGATTATTTGCCCATTGCTGTCAATGGGTGTTAAAGTACCTACTGTCTTTGTATTATTATCAATGTGTTTCTTTAGTTTTGTTATTAATTGGTTTATATAATTGGGTGTTCCCATATTAGGGGCATAAATATTCATAATTGTTAGATCTTCTTGTTGGATAGGCCCTTTAAGTATGATATAGTGTACTTCTTCATGCATTACTACAGTTTTTGATTTTGAATCTAATTTGTCCGATATAAGGATTGCTACCCCAGCCTTTCTTTCAATGTCCATTAGCATGATAAATGATTATCCACCCCTTCATTTTCAATCTGGAGGTGTCTTTGGGTCCACAATGAGTCTCTTCTAGACAGCATATGGATGGGTCTTGCTTTTTTATTCAATCTGAAACCCTATGTCTTTTGATTGGAGCATTTAACCCTTATACATTCAGAATAACTATTGAAAGATATGAATTTCGTGCCATTGTATTACCTGTAAAGTCCCTGTGTCCGTAGATTACCTCTTTTATTTCTGGTCTATGTTACTTTTGGGTTCTTTCTTCACTTACAGGATCCCCTTTAATATTTCTGGCAGGGCTGGTTTAGTGATCACAAATTCTTTTCGTCTCTGTGTGTCCTGGAAGCCCTTTATCTCTTCTTCCATTCTGAATGACAGCCTTGCTGGATAAAGTATTCTTGGCAGCATGTTTATCTCATTTAGTCCCTAAATATATCGTGCCAGCCCTTTCTGTCCTTCTTGGTCCCTATGGATAGGTATGCTGCCATTCTAATGTTTCTGCTTTTGTAGGTAAAGGAGCTCTTTCCTCAAGCTGCTTTCAGGATTTTTCTCTTTATCTCCAAAATTTGAAAAGTTCACTATTATATATCGGGTTGGTGATCTATTTTTCTTGATTTTGGGGGGGAGTTCCCTGTGCATCTTGAACTTGAATGCCTGTTTCCTTCCCCAGATTAGGGAAGTTCTTAGCTATGATTTGCTCAAATATACCTGTCTCACCTTCCTCTGGCACCCCAATAATTAAAATATTCTTTCACTTTATGGTATTGCTGATTCCTTGAAGCATCCCCTCATGCTATTAGTTGTTTATCAATCTTTTTCTCAGCTTTCTTCCTTTCCATCATTTTGTCTTCTATGTCACTAACTCTCTCTTCTGCCTCATTTAACTTTAGCCATTTGAGTGTCCATTTTTAGACTGTATCCTAGTTAAAGCTTATTTAGTTTCAGCCTGGTTCGATTTTATTTCTGCAGTAAGGGATTCTCTAGTTTCTTTTATCCTTTTTTTTTTTCAAGCCCAAGTAATGACTTTATAATCATTATTCTGAATTCTAGGTCTGACATTTTAGTTATATCCATATCAATTCAATCTATGGCAAAGAGTATGACCTCTGGTAATTTCTTTTGTTGTGAATTTATCCTTCTAGTCATTTCGTCCAGAGGAGAATAGATGAACGAGAGAACAGAATAAAAAATATCAACCATGACCCCAGCAAAATACACACTAGGCAAATCCGAAGAGGTCAGAATCCAAAAAAGGAAATTACAAGAAAGCAATAAAAAGAGAGAATATAATCTTACAGGTGGACAAAATGGGGTGATCCTTGTGGTCCTGGGTGTATTTTTATCCATCTGTTAGAAGACACTAAATCCTAAAGTTGTAAAGAAAGAAAAAATATATATATACACACACACACATATACGTACATATATATTTGTATATATACAGAAATAAAATCGGTACAATGAAAGGAAATGAAAAAATGGAGAATATATGTATAAAATTTAAATGTAAAACTGAAAAAGACTTAAAAAGAAAGAGTTGACGAAATAAGATATAGTTGACAAGAAAGAAAAAGAAAAGGAAAATTTTAAACTGAAAGACTAGAGACTCATTCTGTATTAATTTAGGAAACTCGTAGGAGGAATCCTAAAATATTTTTCATTTTGTAGCTGGCTTATTTAAGTTAGCGTAATGTCCAGGGTTCATCTTTATTGTAGCATGTTATTATTTCCTTCCTTTCTAAGGTCATGATATTCCATTGCATGTATATACATTTTGTTTATCTATTCATCTGTCAATGATCACTTCAGTTGCTTCCATGTTTTACCTATTGTGAATAATGCTGCTATGAACACAGGTGTACAGATACCTCTTTGAGACCATTTTTCTTTGTTTTGAGTATGCACCAGAAGTGAAATTGTTCGACCATATGGAGATTATTTTAATTTTTGAAGGAATCACCACATCATTTTCCATGGGAGCTATACCATTTGATATTCCCATTAGCACTGCATAAGGGTTCTATTCCAAGTCCGCACCAACACTTGTTATTTTCTGGTTTCCTGATAGTATTCACGCTGGCTGATGTAAAGTAATACGTCATGATGGCTTTGATTTACATGTCAAGTTCATCTTATCTTTTTTTCTTTTGTTATCTGTGCTTTTCCTGTCATACCCAAGAAGTTGTTGCCAAATCCAACGTCCTGAAGATTTTCCCCTTTGTTTTCTTCCAAGCGTTTTATAGTTTTAGCTCTCATGTGTAGATTGTTGACCCATTTTGAATTAAGTTTTGTACAGAGTATAAAGTAAGGATGCAACTTTTTTTTTTCTTTTGCATGTCAGTATCAAGTTTTCCCATCACCATTTGTTGAGAAACAGAATCTTTCTCTTGAGCAGGTCAGTTAGTCAACCGGGTACCACAAAACAGCTACCATGGTCACTGATTTGCACACAGTCCAATAGTCAGTTTGACTTTTCAAAAAATAATTTATGTACAAGGACACAAAATCACAAAGAGAAGGAGAGCACCACTTCAAGATTCTGCCTTCACTTCAGAAGTTAAGTCCTGACAGGCTTTCATCTCTCATTTCATTTCTGCCGACAAGCACAGAATTGATTTTGTCATTCACATTGTGATTCCTTAAATTTGTATCTCCTGTAAATATAACTGTAGCTGACTCTGGAGCCTCTTGCATTTTGTTTAAAACTATTTTTTTCAAGATTTTATTTACTTATTCATGAGAGACATAGAGAGAGAGGTAGAGACACAGGCAGAGGAAGAGGCAGGCTCATCAAGTGGAGTTCCATGTGGCACTCGGTCCCAGGACTCCAGGATCACGCTGAGCCGAAGGCAGAAGATCAACCACTGAGCCACCCAGGCGTCCCTCTTTAAAACTATTTTCAACTGATTCATTTATTTCTTAGAATGCTTTCTTGTGCTCTCCAAATGAGTCTTAAGGCAAAGTTCATTTCCCGACACACTTGCATATACACACAAAAGGTTTCTCATCATTTTTGAATTTGGAAAAGGGATAATTTCCTGGCTTTTAAATTTCACTCTCAATTTCTTCAACACATATATAAGCTGTGAAATATCCTTCTTCATGACCTATAATAATCTCACAACTACTTGTTCTCTTCTTTAGGTTGCTACAATTTGGGGGAATAACTTCCTGTAGAAATACCACATCTGGGCTGTACAGAGTTAAATAGGAACACACCTCTTGAGACCTCTCTTATAGATTGTTTAGATTCAATCCATCAACATACCATGTGATGAAGGAGAATATTCTGTGATCTTCTTGCTGACTCCTTTCAGATGTGCTAGTTTTAGAACTATCTGAATCAGTTGTCTCTTCATCCATTAGGTCAAAACAGGACTCTGGCCCCATCAGGGTCTTTCGGCATCTCTCCTTGGTGCTCTCCTGTACCAGCAGATTGAAGTAGGAGTTCAGCGCTCTTTCCATCTCCCAGTTGTTCTAGGCCAGGTAGCACTGAGCCACTGCAGTGTCTTACCCACTACCCAGGCAAACTGCACACACAGAAGCCACTGACACTTCACCTTGGGCTCACACTCTGCCCAATCTGCCTGCAGCCGCAAATTCTAAGTAATTCTGTGGTCCAGCTTCTCACTTCAGCAGGGTGGGAGGGACGACCTGCAGATCTGCCCAGGAGGAGTTGCACTTATTCTTTTCTTAAATCTCTGGTTGAGTTTGCAGGTGTTCAGAAAGATTTGATAGATATCTAGCTGGATTCAAGGACACCAGATGAAACAGCAGTGCTTTACTCTTCCACCATCACCCTCCTCCTCCTCCTTCTCATTCTTGTTCTTCTCCTTCTTCCTCCTTTTCCTCTTCCTTCTTTTTGATTTGCCAGGGTTTGTTGTGTTGTGTGTCTCTCGTCTCACATCTCAGAGAACAGGGCGGTGTTTTCTCCTCCCCTGGGATGCTTTCCTTCTCCCTGGGCTGGGTTCACAGAGCGAGTCCAAAGAATGGACACAGAGAGATGCAGAAAGGTGGGGATCCACCAGGAGAGGGAGGCCTGGGGAGACAGGACAGCAAACTAGGCATTTGTATGTGGGCTCTTAACTCCAGACTGTGTCATCCTTCCTCAGAATGTCTGCCATGACTGGGGAGGGGAAGAGTCATCGCCCTCTTGTAGCTCAGGAATGGTGGGGAATTACTTTCCTAATGTTTAGAGAGACTGTTTTGTATTCCCTGATGTGGGACATATCACCCGGAGGTCCATCTCACAGGCAAGGAAGTAGCACAACCCTTTTTCCGTTTGGGTTCTGTGTGTGTGTGTGTTTCTCTGGCTCTAGCATTTACTACCTTAGCTCTAGGGAAATCCTTTCTAAAGTGCCTTCTAAATTTATTTGGGTAAAATTAAGCCCATCTCTCTAGGGGAGGAAGTTTCTGAAGTCCCAAATCTGGTTCAGTGTGTTTCATAACAGATGTGTGTCCCCAAATTAATGGGCAGCCACTAATAGGTTATTTTGCTCACACTGTGCATGGTGCAGACACAGTCCCAGGCCTAAACTTCTCCTCCCTCTCCTCTATGGGAACCCGAACCAGGCTGTTTCAGCACATCCCTTGGAGCTGGCCAGCCTCTCTTGCCTGCCTGCCTCAGTTTCTCCTTTTCCTTGGCTCCCAGTCCCCAGCACTGGGTGTGCCAGGCTGCATGAACTCTGAACATTAGGGCTGAGCTCAGGCCTCCTTTGATGGCAGCATCATGGGAGGGAGGGCAGGGGAGACAGTTTCCATATCCACGTAGGGCTTCTGGGACCCCCAGGTCCCTCCCTCTCAGGAGGGAGCCTGGGACAGCCCTGGCAGCAGCCTCGTCTGTGGAGTGCATTTGTTGGGTGCGACTGTAGAGGTGATTGGCAGGAGAAGCTATCCTGCAGCGGGAGCAGCTGTAGGACTTGAGTAGTGAGGTAGCTCAGGGGGTCCTTGTGTCTGCAATGCCACAGCTCCTGTTGGCTCTGGCAGGAGACCTTGCAGAAGGTCTTGCCAGGCATGTCACAGGTGTGCTTCTCCTGGATGTGCTTTCCGGATGTGGTAGTGGTCACCAGTCACCTGTGGCCACTGGGTCCTCCCTGTGACCCCTCCATGGCCTGCACCTGCATTTCCTCCCCACCAGCTCTGATCAGCTGGGGATACTCAGAAGGCTCCGAGGCACCATGGTGTATCTCCACAGCACCCAGGGGGCCCTGACAGCCTTGGTTCCCATGTAGATGGCCTCTGCCTCCAGAGCTTGTAGCCATTCTGGAACTTGTTGGTGCAAGGGCACATGTGTAGGTTTCTCTGCTCATTGTCTTCTTCTTCAAGACAAATGGGCCTGGGTGACAGTGAACCCTGAGACTGGGGTTACGACATGGGTGGCCAAGGCTATGGTGATGGTGGTTGAAGGGACATTGGCGTGGACTTAACTGAAGGAGTGGAAACCTGAGAGGGAGGAGGTGGGGGCTTCAGAGCCTCCGTGGCCAATGTGGAGGAGGCAATAGTGCCCAGGGCTCAGTAGCAAGGGCAGCAGGGAGAAGAGTGAGCAAGTCCACCTGAGGCAGCTGGGTCCCAGAGAGCTGGGGGGAGACATCAGAGCACCTAAGCTGCTCTGTGAGATGGAGTCAGGGAACGTGCCTCAGTAAGTTCTTTTCATTACTGGTGATGTTTGGGGCCTTGGCCTGTCCCCCAGCCTCCCACACTTTCCCCAGCAGACAGTAAGTAGCACAGGGAGAAGGGGAAGGGATTGCTCTGGGGACCAGATGCAGGATACACAGACCCTCTCCTGCACCTGCCCTTCTTTCCCTCAAGCAGAGACACATCTGGAACAATCCCAGCTTGAGGCAGGGAAGACCGCCTAGGACCCTGGGAACAGGCACAGATCACATACCCAGCTGCCCCTCCCCTACTGTCCTGTCATCACAGCCCTCCTGCCAATCCTGCCAGGCTCCTTTGCCTCTGGGAATTCTAGCTCTGTGGTCTGGGCTGGGCCACTCACCTCCTCCACAGCACAGTGCCTGGAACACAGGAGGTGCTCAGTCAGCCCCTGGTCCCTGCCTCCTGGAGATGTGTTAGGGCAGGGGCAGTGGGATCTGTAGGTTTCCTCAGGTGAAGGTTCTTCCTGAGGTGGGGGGCACTTCTTTCTGTTCTAATTTCAATGTTCTATCTTAGTATATTTAGTACAGACTCTGTCCCTTTAGTGACCTGCTGTGACCATTTTCTCTCCTCCCTCCACCTCCACCTGAGTCCTTAAGGAATCTCCTTTAGGGTGTAGAGGACTCAGCACCCTCTAGTAGAGGTAGTGGTGCCCACTTTCCTTTAGACTCACGTGATTTTGAGTCCATCACTTGTACATTCATCCCTGAGTGTCTAATTAGGCCATATTTTCTCCATCTCTGACAAGACTTGTCTCTATTTCAAGATTAATGCTCTGGGAAGGAGGAGGCCCCTTCCTTTGGTCACCTATTTGTATATCTTGGAAGCTCTATCATTTGAATGTTTAGAGCAGGAAGCTCTGATAGGCAAGGACTCTATCTTTCCATTGCTTCCTCCAGCACAATGCTCAATGCACATTCAGTTAGTATATGCCAAGAATAGTGAAAGAGTGTCTCAGGGAATCCCTGTTAAAGCTTAGGCCAGTTCCCTTTTAGTTATTCCTGGAATGGTGTTAAGAGTGGGGGAGTGAGTGATGGTGGTAGAGAATCTAGTAGGAGATTGTGGGAGAGACAGCTAGGGGGTGGTGCTTTTCTTCTTATTTAAAGGTCTGCTGAGTGGGCTCTTTAGCTGGATCTGGGACTGGCCTCTAAATCACCACAGGCTGGGCTCCACTTGGTTTGCCACACTCTCCTCCTGCCAGCCAGGGCCTCCTCCATACCCAGGACCTTGGTCTAAATTCACACCTGGCTGCCAAAAACATCTCCAACAAAGTCTCATTTCAGCCCTCAGTCCACCTCCTTACCCAAAAAGGGCCCCACTAGTCTTCCTTTGTCCACCTCAAGCTTTCTTCCTGGTTTCTGTCTAAGCCAACCCTTTTCCCCTTTCACACCACTTCCCATGGCCCCACCTCCCCATGGCCCCACCCCCAAGGGCCTCATTTCTGATGGGCCTCTGCCAAACCTCACTCTAAGTCCTGACTGCTTGGCCAAGCCTTTCCCTGCCCCTAGGTTTGGCTTGCACTTTCTTTTTCTTTATTTTTAAAGATTTTATTTATTTATTTATTTATTCATGAGAGACACAAAGAGAGAAGCAGAGATATAGGCAGAGGGAGAAGCAGGCTCCATGCAGGAAGCCCAATGGGGAACTAGATCCCAGGACTCCAGGATCCCGCTCTGAGCCAAAGGCAGATGCTCAACCCCTGAGCCACCCAGGTGCCCCACGGCTTGCACTTTCATATCTGTTCTTTCTGCTCTGAGGCAAGAGAAGCCCAAGGGTAAGTGCTTTCTTCTGTTTATAGAGTTGACAAGAAAACTGAGACAGAGACAGAAAAAGAGACTGGCCTTGAAGTGCAGCTGGCTGTCTCGCCCTGCTGGGTTTGAACAGAGGGTAATTCACGGTAGACCTTTGATTGGTGTGTGTGTGTGTGTGTGTGTGTGTGTTTAAACCAGAGGACATGAGAGTTCAGGGAAGGCAGGTAGGGTTGCTGGGGTCAGAGGGATTTGGAGGCGTACACTCTGTTCTCCTCCTTATCAGAAAGGGTCTCAGCTCTGATGAGGACAATTGGAATAGGAGATTATTCAGTTATTCCTTGGAACTTCTCCTCCAGCGTCCTCCCACCTGTTTGCCCTTCCGGCCCTTTCCTTTCTGACCTGGTGCACAGCTTGCTTTCTTCATCTCTGTCTCTCCCAGAGGGCTCAGCACACAGTGTGCTTAGACATGTTATTTAATGAATGACGATTCTCCCACCTGGCTCTGCTGCCTTCTTCATGTTTTGCTTCACTTTCTCACTGGAGATTCTGAAAGTCTCTGTCTCTCATCTTCTTCGAGAGGACATCTGTATGGACTTTGCAGAATAACAGGTCCAGTTTGATAGGTGGGCCCCCATCACCAGGGATGATTTGAAGGTGTTCTTCCTCCAGGCTCACGGAGTTAGATATGTGTTTTTACAGTGTCTCAAAGTGTCTCCCTGCCTTTCTTATCTAATGTTAAAGATTTTATTTTTTTATTTATTCATGAGAGACACACAAAGAGAGGCAGAGACATAGGCAGAGGGAGAAGCAGGATCCTTGTGGGGAGCCTGATGTGGGACTTGATCCTAGGGCCCCAGGATCACGACCTGAGCCAAAGGCAGATGCTCAACCACTGAGCCACCCAAATGCCCTTTATCTCATTTTAAAAGGTTGTGGTGGGGATTGATTATGGATGAGGTCGGGCTGTAGGACGAAAGATAACCAAGTTCTCTTTCTCTTGGGGTGTGGCTGCCTAGTGGTCTTTGAAACACTTTATGAAGGCTTGTTTGAGTCCCCAAGTATATTATACATGAGCCTGTACTAAATAAACCTTGAAACTGAAGGGCTCTGTTGTTTCTTTTAGAATCTATCGATCATGACAGGTATATTGGAGGAGAAGCCTAAAGTAGGACTGACTCCCTATGTCTTCAGCAGGCAGTTTACTGTTATCACAATACATATTTGCAACTTGTAAATTTAAGGTCTTTGGAATCTTAAACTGTGCTCCGTTTTCCTCTTCCTCACAGGTAGGTACACTTTGGCTAGCACTGAACACCAGAAGCCCACACAACACTTATCCATGCATGACACCTGTTTTCTTAAATATATATGGCAAATGTTGATTTCTAGGTTTCTTTCTCTTGCCATCTAGCAGTTTTTGGGTAACTTCTCTCCATCATCAATTGATGCATGTTACATGCTTCCAGGTGGCAGATTCAATTTATCCTCAAAGGAAAGTCAAGTGGAAAGGTAAAGTTGCTTCACCAAGTATATTCCAAATTGATAAATATGAGTTTTGGATTATATCCTTTTGGTTTATCCTCTTTCATTTTTTCTTTTATCTCCTAGAAATCACAAACAGAGTGGAGAGTAGAAAGAACTAGGGGAGAGAGATAAAGAGTGTCCCAGAAAAAGTGGTGGTGGAGGCTCTTTATTGTAGATTATGTTCCCTGAGCTGGGTGAGGCAGGTGGGTCTTGGTAGAGAAGTCCTCTTGTTGGATAGATCCTTTAAGTATGATATAGTGTCCCTCTTCATCTCTCACTACAGTCTTCGGAGTAAATTTTAGTTTATCTGATATAAGGATGGCTACCCCTGCTTTCTTCTGAGGACCATTTGAATGGTAAATGGTTCTCCAACCTTTTATTTTCAGGCTGTAGGTGAACTTATGTCTAAAATGAGTCTCTTGTAGACAGCAAATAGATGGGTCCTGCTTTTTATCCAGTCTGACACCCTGCGCCTTTTGATGGGGTCATTAAGCCCATTCACATTCAGAGTTACTGTTGAAAGATATGAGTATAGTGTCATCATGATACCTATTCAGTCCCCGTTTTTGTGGATTCTTCCATTGGACTTCTTCTTAAAGGGGAATTTTAAGAGTCCCCCTTAAAATTTCTTGCAGAGCTGGTTTGGAGGTCACATATTCTTTCAGTTCCTGCCTGTCTTGGAAGCTCTTTATCTCTCCTTCTATTCTGAATGAGAGCCTTGCTGGATAAAGTATTCTTGGCTGCAGGTTCTTCTCATTTAGGACCCTGAAGAGGAGATCCTTTCCATTGGTCACTGTTTCAAGGTCTTGGAAGTGCTATATTATGATTGCCTAGTGCAGGAAACTCTGTAGACAGGGACTATATCTTTACTTCCACCAGTACAAGGCTCAATGCACGCACACATTCAGTTAGAATGTGCTATAAACTCTGAATGACTGTCTCAGGACATCCGCCATGGTGAAGCTTAAGACAGTTCCTTTTTACCTTTTTTTTAAAGATTTCATTTATTTATTCATAGACACAGAGAGAGAGGCAGAGACACAGACAGAGGGAGAAGCAGGCTCCATGCAGGGAGCCCGACGTGGAACTCGATCCCTGGTCTCCAGGATCACACCCCAGGCTGCAAGCTGCGCCAAACCGCTGCGCCATCAGGGCTGTCCCCTTTTTACTTTTATTCCTGATATGATTGGAAGCGTGGCTGATGGGCCAGGATGGACAGTGGTGCTAGAGGAACCTGTAGGAGATTCTGAGAGAGCACCTGGGTGTGTGTGGGGGGGGTGCTTCCATCCTTATTTACAGGACTGCTGAGTGGGCTCTTCAGCTGGATCTGTGACTGGCCTCCATGTACTACAGGCTGTGCTTCACCAGGATCCCCACACTCTCCTCCTGCCAGCCAGGACCTCCCCTATTCCCAGGACCCTGGGAAATTTGTTTAATTCCTAATTCACATCTTGCTTCCAAAAATGTCTCCAGCAAAGTCCCGTCTAAGCTCCCAGGCCTCCTCACCATGTAAGGCTCCACTAGTCTTTCATTGCCCACTGCTGCTTTCATTCAGGATTCCAGCTAAGGAACCTCTTTCCTACTTTCACACCCTTCCCAGGTCCCTTCTGCCCTTTAGCCCCAACTCCCTGTGGCCCAGCCTGGTTAGTGCTCAGACTCCTGAAGCCCCATCTCCATGAGGACCTCACCTCCACAGGGCCTCATCTCCCTGAAGGCCTCATTAGTTCTACTCCAAGCCTGACTCTGCTTGGCCAAGCTCCTTTCCCTCCCTGGGTTTATCTTGCACTTTCTTCCCAAGTTTTTCTCCTCAAAGGCAGAAAATGTCCCTGGGAAAAGTGATTTCTCCTGTTTATAGGGTGGGCAGGAAAATGAGGAGAGAGAGAGACAGAGAGAGAGCGAGAAAGAGAGAGAGAGGGAGGGAGGGAGGGAGGGAGGGAGAGAGAGAAAGAGCAGACGAAGCCTGGGCTTGGAGCACTGCTGGCTATAGAAGCCCTGTGAGGATTGAGCAGAGGGTATTTCATGGCACCAGAGCTAGACTTTGATTTGGCCAGTGTTGACCACTACCTTGTGAGTTTGGGAAGGGCATGTAGGTTTGCTAGGATCAGAGGGATTTGGAGGCCTACACTCTGTTGTTCTTCTCCAGACCAGAAAGGTTCCCATCTCTGTTGAGGACAATATGAGTTAGGGGAGGTTATTCCTTGGTGCTTCTCTTCCAGCGTCCTCCCACCTGTTTTCCCTGCCCTCCTTCCTGCCTTTCCTTTCTGACCTGGTGTACACATTGCTTTCTTCATCTGTCTCCCCACAGGGCACAGCACCCAGTGTGCTTACATATGTTCCTGGAACAAACGGAGATCTTCTACCTGGCTCTGCTGCCTCCTTCATGTTTTGACTCGCCTTCTCAGTGGAGATTCCGGAAGTCTCTGTATCACGCCTTCTTAGGGAGGACATCGGTGTGGACTTTGCAGAATAGCTGGTCCAGTTTCATAAGGTGATGCCCCATCACCAAAGGGGATATGAAGGTCTTCATCCTCCAGGCTCAAGGAGCTAAATATTTTTACAGCTGCTGATGGTATCTCCCTGCCTTTCTTATATAATTTAAAAAATTGTGGGTGGTGATGGGTTATAGGCTGGGTCAGTCAGTCTATAGGAGGAAAGATTACCAAATTCCCCTGGAGTATGACTACCTAATGGTCTTTAAATCCTTAAAACACTGGGTCACCAAAAGCAATTTGCTGTTATCACAAAACATATTTGCAACTCTTGAAGGCCTTTGGAGTCTTAAACTGGACTCCACCCTACCAGACTCCCTACCACCATGCACACTGTGGGCAGTAGACCAGCACCAAAGCCCAGACAACACTTATCCATGTGAGACACTTGTTTTATTTTTATATTTTTATGTAAATTTATTTTTTATTGGTGTTCAATTTTCCAACATATAGAATAACACCCCGTGCTCATCCCGTCAAGTGCCCACCTCAGTGCCCCTCACCCAGTCACTCCCAGCCCCTGCCCACCTCCCCTTCCACCACCACTAGTTCATTTCCCAGAGTTAGGAGTCTTTCATGTTCTGTCTCCCTTTATGATATTTCCACTCATTTTTTCTCCTTTCCCATTTATTCCCTTTCACTATTTTTTATATTCCCCAAATGAATGAGACCATATGATGTTTGTCCTTCTCCAACTGACTTACTTCACTCAGCATAATACCCTCCAGTTCCATCCATGTCGAAGCAAATGGTGGGCATTTGTCGTTTCAATGGCTGAGTAATATTCCATTGTATACATAAACCACATCTTCTTTATCCATTCATCTTCCGATGGACACCGAGACTCCTTCCACAGTTTGGCTATTGTGGACATTGCTGTAGAAACATTGGGGTGCAGGTGTCCCAGCGTTTCACTGCATCTGTAGCTTTGGGGTAAATCCCCAGCAGTGCAATTACTGGGTGTTAGGGCAGATCTATTTTTAACTCTTTGACGAACCTCCACACAGTTTTCCAGAGTGGCTGCACCAGTTCACATTCCCACCAACAGTGCAGGAGGGTTCCCCTTTCTCCATCCTCTCCAACATTTGTGGTTTCCTGCCTTGTTGATTTTACCCATTCTCACTGGTGTGAGGTGGTATCTCATTGTGGTTTTGATTTGTATTTCCCTGATGGCAAGTGATGCAGAGCATTTTCTCATGTGCTTGTTGGCCATGTCTATGTCTTCCTCTATGAGATTTGTCTTCATGTCTTTTGCCCATTTCATGATTGGATTGTTTATTTCTTTGGTGTTGAGTTTAATAAGTTCCTTATAGATCTTGGAAACTAGCCCTTTATCTGATATGTCATTTGCAAATATCTTCTCCCATTCTGTAGGTTGTCTTTGAGTTTTGTTGACTGTATCCTTTGCTGTGCAAAAGCTTCTTATCTTTTTTTTTAATTTTTATTTATTTATGATAGTCACAGAGAGAGAGAGAGAGAGAGAGAGAGAGAGAGAGGCAGAGACATAGGCAGAGGGAGAAGCAGGCTCCATGCACCGGGAGCCCGACATGGGATTCGATCCTGGGTCTCCAGGATGGTGCCCTGGGCCAAAGGCAGGAGCTAAACCGCTGCGCCACCCAGGGATCCCTACCACCCATTTTAAAATGACAGCAACCCTCTGAGCACATCCTAACCTTTTCTTGTTTCCCTTTTCTTTGCAGCACTGATTGCAAATCCAACTCGATACATATTCTTAATACTAATGTGTTTTTTTTCTTCCTCTTAGGGGATTGTAAGTAACTTGAGTGGTGGGATGTTTGTGTTTTCTTTTGCTTTATCCATAGTACTAAATAAATGGGGAGCAGTATATTGTTGAATGAATTAATGAAGGACGATTATTTGACATAGACTCCTGCAGAAAGTAGGAACATAAAGAGAAAATGGGAAGAATCCATTTTTCATTTAATTTTGTAAACTATATTTTTTACCCTTGGATATGAGACTCAGCCCCAGTAGTCATAGTGGCTTTTGTTCTGTTCCACTTTTCATATATATTCTGAATTGTTTGCACAATAAAAGGGTTGGTTACACCTGCACCATATGTACTAATATTTCAAACTCTGGCCCTGAACTCAAAGCCTCTACTCTCATATTCCTGACTGCCCCCTACTTGAGTCCATGGCTGCTTGAGCTGGGACTTCAGGAACTCTGGGGAAGGTCATCTGTTCAAAAAGCTTTATACTTGTTTGTTTGGGAGCTACTTCTTTGATAGGCTCTGGCGTTTTCCTTGTCTGGAAATTTTAAGGAGGATGAGAGTATTTACACACTTTGGGATCAGGAAGGAGCTATGCTTAGATATAGAGGGATTGCTATAATCTCTGGAGATGTTGCATTTAAAGTCCACTTCTCTGAAACTTGGAGAACTTGAAAAATCCTTACTTAACACCCTCATTAGCCATCCTCCAATTCTTTATCAGACTTCTAGCAAAGCAACTGGTACACAAATTATCTTTGAAGCTTTTTAGGAGGAGCCACACGGCCAACTTCCTGGTTGGCATGAGTGTTAACACCCAAGCACAGGAACCAGTGGAACTTACTACCTTCGAAAAATATTTTGAAAGGGAAAGGTACAGAGTGAGTGCTATGCCCTTCATAGAGACAGAGGAGTGAACATAATGACCTCTAGAACAAAGGAGAGTGAGTAGAGCTGCTGGGAAAAGAAGACAGCCTGCATTTTTGACAGGTATTCTTCTGAGCAACATGGGATGGAACTTCTCTTTTAGACTTTGGAAGGAGCTCAGAGACCATGAGAAACACAGGGAGAAGGAAGGAAGGAAGGGAGAGAGAGCTGGAGCCATTATGGAATTCTTATTTTTTTTTTAATTTTTATTTATTTATGATAGTCACACACAGAGAGAGAGAGAGATGCAGAGACACAGGCAGAGGGAGAAGCAGGCTCCATGCACCGGGAGCCCGACGTGGGATTCAATCCCGGGTCTCCAGGATCGCGCCCTGGGCCAAAGGCAGGCGCCAAACCGCTGCGCCACCCAGGGATCCCCATTATGGAATTCTTACAAGCTGACTTCATGTTCCCTGGCCCCTCTCTGAATTTCTTCAAACAATCCCCCTGAACAAGATCTTCTTTTGGGAGAGATTGTTTCCTAATTAAACTGAGACTCAGAGCGCTAGTGCCCTCATTAGGAAATGTACTCAAGAAATGCTTTTGAACTACATGATGTTGCATGTTCCAATCTCCTGTTTATACCTCTGTTTGAGCCTTTCTCTCTTTCCAGACAACAAAACAATCCTTCTTCTAGGAATCTTAAGACTTGGTAGTCAATGAATACATCTATACATTCATTTCCTCTCTTCTAAATGCTTTTTTGGTGCTTGCTACAGTTAGGAGCAGATCTTTGTCTTGTGTAGTGAGAGTTGGATATGGGAGTGTGGAATCCAGAATGATGAGAGACAGAGATCCTGGCATAGCCCTCTGGAAGCCTTTATATATAAAGAGATTTAAGTGGCATATCCAGTATACCAGCAAACAGGGGAAATTAGTTTCAGCTGAGCATCAGGATTGGCTTTAAGGGTTGGTGGGAAGGGGAAGAAGGTTGGAGATGGGGATCAGTCAGGAAGGCTTAGGAAAGGCTTCCTAGATGTGTGTGGGGGGAATTGTAGAATAGGATTGAGAGGAGCTAGAAGATCAAGACTGGACAGAAAGGAGTGAGGAGGGCATCGCTGACAGGGCAGGTAATGTACCCAGGAATGGTAAGTCAGGATGTGAGGAGCTGAATTAGAAGGAAGTGATGTATCTGAGATATGGGCAGAATTAGGCTGGGACTCTGACAGGTGGGTCAGAAAGTCTGGACTAAATATACTGATGAAATAATCACAGATTATTGCACAGAGAAAAAGCATTTCTTAACATTGCGTTTGACATTGACGTTTCCCTGTTGGTTATAAGCTGGATTTGTGGTAGACTTTCTTTGGGTTCTGAATGAGGAGTTTCCTTTCTCTTCTGCAAGGTTGTTTGTTCATTTGTTTGTTCTACTTGCTTCAGTTGGAGTCTTAAATATGATTATTTTATTCTGAGGTATTTGTTCTTTTGGTTCTTTCACTTGTATCCTCATACTTTGGATATGTAGGCCCACTGTTTTTCATGTTTAATAAAAGTGGGAAGAGTAGAAGGATCAACTGCACAACACAGTTGAGGGAAACAAATTATCAAAAGCATGACCCCTTTCTGACCCTGTCATTCAGATCATCCTCTTTTGGGTTTCCCACTCAGGGTCCAGCGATGGGCTTCAGAAGAGTGTCTGATATTTTTGTGAGGTGATCAACCTCAGAATGGTGTGTGATTGAACAAATGTGAAGAACCACTGCTGTGTCTTTCTTGGGAGGTAGGTGGCTGGGGACAGTTCCCCAGAGAGAGAAACATACTACAAGCATTGTTAGTGTGAACTACAGGTGCCTCCACAGACTGTTGAAGGAGTTGAAGGAGCAAGAGAAATTGGAAGAAGGGAAATGGGTTCAGAGGGAAGTAGTTGGAGGGGTGCCCCATCTTCCCTGTTCTTCAGGGTTAGTGAGTGAAGTGGTTAGGAAAGTGTTAGAGGCAAGGGAACAGTGTGAGTGTTGAATTTGAAGCTAGAGCAAAAACTGGGCAGGGAATGAGGCTGGAAGAATCAGCAGAGGTGAGATTGTAAAGGAAGGAAGGACTATGAAGGAAGGGCAGTGGAAACCACGGAAGGGTCTGCAGCCTGGGGGTCGGTGGGGCACCCTTCAGTCACATTTATAGTGTAGAAGGGTTCCATGAGCTAAGAACTGAGCCTCCTTATCTTTATCGTGTGTGTTGGTTAGGCATAACATTGGAACTGGTGAGTAGCAAATAAAGAGTCTAGATGGATTTGTAGGTGGAAGGTCTTACCCAATAAGCCAAGTATTACTTTTGATTATCTATAGAGAAAACTCTTCAGCTCTGAGTTGATCTTTCTTGTCTTTCAAAATCTCTGAAAATCTTTCCAAAAATTCTCTCAAAACCAAAACCCGAGTAGGGTGTAGATTGGGGCCTGCATGATTTTGTGTACTCTGTCATTCACTACTCATTTCTGGAGCATTGCTATATTGTTTGTCCAAAGCCTTGCTCCCCTTAAGGAGGGGACCATGTGAATAGCAGCAGGGGAGGAGGAGAAAGGAGGAAACACATGCTAATAGCTTCATTTACAAAACATTTTGGCGTGGTTTGAGCAAGTTAAAAATAACTCCTTGTGAAAAATTAATAGACAGTTAGAAGTGAGTCCTTTTTTAATACAAGCTCACAGAACAGGGCAGATTCTAGAGGCCCCTGGCAGCTGATGTCACTGATGGCATAGGGTGTATGTAGAGTACAGTGTGGCCAGTAAGGAGACTGTCTGCAGAAGTGAGCTCACCTACTCTCCTGGAGCCCAGAGAGGGAGGAGATAGAAGGAATTGTTTAGGTTGTGAGCTACTGAGCTAGGTGACTTAATTTCTTTTCTCCTTACCCATATTCTCATAACTGTGGACACCAAAAACTGTCGTGAATTTTGCCTGGCTACTTTGAGTGAGGTGTATTGAATGTCAGAATTCCCAAAACCACCTTCCTGGCTCCTCTCCCTTCTCAGTCCTGGACCTGTGGTGGCTGCTGCCTCCATTTCTCGAGGGTTTCCTTCCCAGGCAGCCTGGTCCTCTCCTTCTTGCAGGTGGTTATGAACACTCTGCCCCTTTCTCCCTCCTCCTCTCTGTTCACTGCACCGCTGTGGGCCTAAGTGGGTAAAGGGAGGGGTGGTCTGTACATTCCTGGCCATCAGTACAGCTGAATGGATGAGGCAGAGTGAGGAAGGGGGCCAAAGTGCCATCTCACCTTGGCTAGCTGATGTTGGGGCTGAGAGACCAATATTTGTATTTTAAACTCAGATGATATTTTAAATATGGTTCTCTAATTGCAGTGAGGCCTGCTGGTCCTTGAATTAATATGTCATAACTCATGCTCAAGCACTTTGCACATAATCCACCTGTGAATTATTGAACGATATATTCATGCCCTGTTTTGTCTAATAGCTTAATTAGTACATGAAACTAAATAAGTTAGGTGAACCCAAATGGGATTATGTCACGTGTTATGTAAAAAAGCACAATATTGGGAGATGTTTGGCACTTTTTCTGAGGGAAAAACAGGGTTGAGCTTCCTATGATGCCCTTTGGTATCAGTGTCTGTGGTATTTGGGCTGCAGCACCCGACATGGGACTTCTGAGCTTTGGTTGGTGGGTTCAACACCATGTTTATTTTTTTATTTAGGTGTTGTTTCTTTACTTAGGTGATAGTTATTTTTTTTTACATACTATCTATTGTTCACCTAGGCACTAAGGAGGGAGAGCAAATACCAGAAGAATACGAAGTAGCAGCTTGGAAACCTAAGAAGCTGAACTCAGCCCCAACCCAACTTTGTGTAACTCGGCCTCACTGAACCTGATCCCAGACTCTCTGCTCCCTGGGCTTGCTACAGCTCTTTGATACTAGAATCCTATTCAATTCCAGCTAAAATGCAGCGACAGGCACTTCACAGGTTTGGTCAAAGGCTTGTTTACAGATGTCCACTGGAGCTAAGTGAAACTGAGACTTCCTCTGCCAGAATCCTGACTACTCTGGACTTAGTGGCCCTGGGTGTAGACTACACATTGGGTGCAGGTATATATTTCCTGGCTGGTGAGGTGGTCAGCAATCAAGCAGGACCAGCCACGGTGTTATGCTTTTTGGTGGCTGGCCTATGCTCCGTGTTGGCTGGGCTGTGCTATGCAGAGTTCGGTGCCCGGATTCCCCGTTCTGGCTCTGCATATCGCTTCACCTATGTCACTATGGGTGAAATCTGGGCTTTCATCACTGGCTGGATCTTCATCATCTCCTATGTTGCTGGTGCAGGCGGTGTGGCCCTGGCTTGGACCTTAGCTTTCGACTATCTGATTGGGAACCAGATTTCTCAGGCCATGCGTGAAAGCGTTTTACTGCATGTTCCACATGTGCTTGTGGAATATACAGACTTCTTTGCTATGGGCCTGGTGTTGTTGCTCACTGGAATACTGGCTCTGAGGGCTAAGGAGTCAGTCTTGGTTACCAAAGTGATCACATTATTGAGCCTTTTCGTTCTCGGTTTTGTCATGCTCTCTGGCTTCATTAAAGGGGACCTGCACAACTGGAAGCTCACAGAAGAGGACTACATAAAGGCTGGATTCAATGACACCTCTAGCTTGGGCCCTCTGGGCTCTGGAGGATTCATGCCTTTTGGCTTCCAGGGGATTCTCCGTGGATCAGCTATCTGTTTCTATGCATTTATAGGTTTCAACAATATCGTTACCAAAGCTGAGGAAGCCCAGAATCCCAAACGTTCCATCCCCATGGGCATTGTAATTTCACTGTTCATCTGCTTCTTGGTGTATTTTGGTGTCTGTTCAGCGCTTACACTTATGGTGCCCTACTACCAGATTCATCGTGGGAGCCCCTTGCCTGAGGCATTTCTCCATATTGGCTGGACCCCTGCTTGTTATGTTGTGGCTACTGGAGCTCTCTGTACTCTTTTTACCACCATTTTGAATTATATGTTCTCCTCCCGTCAGATGATCTTGGTGATGGCAAAAGATGGACTCCTGTTCCATGTCCTTGCCAGCACCCACACCAGCAAAGACATCCCCATCGTGGCCACTGTGGTTTCAGGCACTACGGCAGCAATCATGGCATTATTCTTTGAGCTCGTTGATCTTGTGGACTTCATGTCAGTTGGGGCCCTGTTTACTCACTCCCTGGTGGCTGCTTGTGTCCTCATCCTCAGGTATCAGCCTGAGAGGAAGAATGAGGGAAATGAAGCACAGGTGCAGGAGGAGAACAGACCTGCAGCAGAGAAGCTGACTCTACAGACACTATTCTTTCCAGGCAGCCCTACCCCCACTCCACTTTCTGGCCAGGTTGTCTCTGCTTGTTCCTCACTGCTTGCTCTGCTGCTGACTCTTCTCTGCCTGGTGCTGGCCCAGTGGCCTCGTCTGCTATCTGGAGACCCAGTGTGGATCACAGTGGTTATGCTGCTCCTGGTGTTCATCACTGGAGTCACTGGAGTCATCTGGAGACAGCCACAGAGCTCCACTGCCCTTCACTTCAAGGTACCTGGTCTGCCTCTCCTCCCACTCCTGAGCATCTTTTTGAATGTTTACCTCATGATGCAAATGACAGCTGGTACCTGGGCTCTATTTGGTGTCTGGATTCTGATTGGGCTTGCTATCTACTTCAGCTATGGGATTCAGCACAGCCTGGCCCCTTAACCCCACTTCACTTAGGGCCTATACTGTAGATCTTGAACTCAGCAGTGCCAGTACGTATTTGCTTTGACATTGTCTTACTTGAATGTAGGTCCCCCTGCACAATAATGAAGAGTACTCTTGAACTCATGAAACATAGGCCTCACACAGAATTTTGGTGGGGGAAAGAGTAATACGGCTGTGTTTTGTGGAGGAAAGAATGTGTCTTTGCTCTTTTTCCTCTCTTTCTATTTCCTTCGCTTGTCTGCTTTTCAGTTGTATCTGTATCTGTACTGGCTTTGAAAAATTACTATTAAAGAAAACTAGAAAAAGTGTTTTGTTTTCTTTGAGTAAATACCCAGTAGTAGAAATACTGGATCATATGGTAATACTATTTTTAATTTTCTTGGAACCTGTCCACATTTTCCATAGTGGCTGCACCAATTTACATTCACACCGGCAGTGCATGAGGTTTCCTTTTTCTCAAAGTCGTTGCCGATACTTTTTAGTTCTTGTCTTTTTTATTTTAGCCATTCTGACAAGTGTGAAGTGGTATCTCCTTGTATTTTTAATTTACATTTCCCTGATTATTAGTGATGCTGAATATATTTTCTTGTGCCTGTTGGCCTCTTCTCATTTTTTTAAGTGGATTTTTTCAGTTTTGAGTTGTATAAGTTCTTTTTTTTTTAAGATTTTATTTATTTATTCATGATAGTCACACAGAGAGAGACAGAGAGGCAGAGACACAGGCAGAGGGAGAAGCAGGCTCCATGCAGGGAGCCCGACGTGGGATTCGATCCCGGGTCTCCAGGATCGCGCCCGGGGCCAAAGGCAGACGCCAAACCGCTGCGCCACCCAGGGATCCCTGAGTTGTATAAGTTCTTTGTATGTTTTGGATATTAAGCATTTATTAGATATATCATTTTCAAATATCTTATCTCATTTTGTCACCGTACAAAAGGTTCTTATTTACATGATTTTGGAAAGATAGATGCATAGTTATGGTTATTGCCACATTTTATATGATAGCCAGGTCATGGAAGCAGCACAAGTGTCCACAAACAGATGAATGGATAAAGAAGATGAAGCATATATAGAGAATGGAATACTAGTCCGCCATTGAAAAGAAAAACCTTGGCATTTGTAACAACATGGATGTATTGAGAGGGAATAATGCTAAGTGAAATATGTCAGTCAGAGAAAGACAAATACCATATGATTTCAAACATATGTGGAATTTAAGAAACAAAACAAATGAAGACATAAAAGGAAAAAAAAAAGAAACAAACGAACAAAAACCCCACCCAGACTCTTAAATACTGGAATACTAAAGGAACAAATACTTAAATATTAAAGGAGCAAATCGGTGTTCACCAAAGGGGAGTTAGGTGCACTGACAGATGAAATAGATAAAGGGAATTAATTGTACACTTATGAGCACTGAGAAATATACAGAATTATGGAATCATTACATTGTACACCTGAGAGCAATATAACAACATTGTTTGTTAATTACAGTATAATAAAACAATAAAGGAAACTATAAAAAGACCAAAAAAGAGTGGAAATGTAGCGCCTGCCCTTAAGGAGCTTATATTCTAATATAAAGCATAAAGTATAGCTGTGACACAAATTAGAAAATGTTGTTAGGACGTCTGGGTGGCTCAGTGGTTGAGCGTCTGCCTTCAGCCTAGGGCGTGATCCTGGAGACCCAGGATCGAGTCCTGCATCGGGCTTCCTGCATGGAGCCTGCTTCTCTCTCTGCCTCTGTCTATTTCTCTGTCTCTCTCTGTGCCTCTCATTAATAAATAAATTCTTTTTAAAAAATTAAAAAAAAGAAAATGTTGTCATAAGTAACATACAAATTAAGTGGGAATTCAGAATGGAGGATAATCATTTGTGGGTGGAACAGAGGTGAGAGTTAAGTGGTGAAATCAGAGAAGATGCTGTAGAGGAATGGCCCTTGTGTTGGCTCTCTCCAGAGTAAGATAACAATTTCCCACACATGGTCAGGAAGGAGAGACTGTAGGCAGAGAGAACAGCAATAGTAAAATCAGAGGAAAAGAAGCAATGTGCAGAGCACACTGAGCAGGCTGTGTAGCCTGAGCCATGGCTGTGTGAGGCGGCAACAGGGCATGCACAAGTGGATTGGAGCAGAGCTTTCTTCTGAGCACAGGAGGCACTTTGGCTTTGAACCCACTACCTATGCTGAAAATCTCTGGGGCTGGTACTTCTAGTTGGTGAGATTGGCGTTCTTGGACTTCAGAGTTTCTTCACTGATGTCTGCTTTGGTCCACCACCAGCTCAGAAAGTGCACAACTGAAAGTCATGGGTCCTGGTTTCCTGCATGGTTTCCACCACCAACTAGCAATGTGAGCTTGGGGGAGCCCCTCAGTTCCTTCCACGCTCTGCTTATTTAACTGTAACACATGAGGTCAGAAATAATCATTTCTAAATTTCCGATTACTTAAAAAATTCTAAGATTCCCCCTGGTTCTTCTGTCCTGTTATTCTTTCAACTAGGTCTCTGTACTGTATGAGATCTGTACCTGCATCCTGCCCACATTTCACTACAACTCACTATTGGAACTGTAGAGGTACAATAAATAACATGCCATTTCCCCTTCCTATGTTTGGAACCAATTGATAATCCAGAGATAGAGACAGACAATTAAACAGTCAGCTGTAGATACGCATCCTAATTGGCTTGTGAATCCTGCATCACTCCATTACATTGACAGACTTACTCATCACAATTAGTACTGAGCACCTCCTGTCTCCCAACACAAGAGGGAGCCTGCTTTTATTAACTTTTCCTTTGTATGAGCAGGTTAGAATGCATGTGTCCTATGGGCAGGTTGATTTTGGATAAAAAAAGACAATCAACAAAAAACTCGAAGGGGCTGAGTGCCATCTCTTCAACCCACTAATCAAAGTCATAGTGCGAGAGGTGGTGGAGAGAGGCCAGGAATAGTTCTCTGCTAAGTGGTGCTCAACTTTTAGCAAGTGTCACCTCACCCATAGGGCTGGTGAAAACACAGATTTCTGGGCCCCCATCCGCAGCATTTGGAATTCAGTAGGTCTGAGTGGAGGCCAGAACTGGCACTTCTAACAAGTATGCTGGTGATGCTGATACTGCTGGTCCAGAGAACTCATGTTGAAGATCAAGGCTCCAGCTGAAGCCCTTGCACATGTAAAGATGAAGCAAAGGAAACATACACACCCTTTGATCATTTCCCTCATCTAAGGAAACACTTATATTAAAATACGACCTTTAATCCTTCCACAGTGGGGAAACCATAGTGAATCGTTTCATAATGTATATGTATATCAAATCACCACAATGTACACTTTAAATATATTATAATTTTACATGTCAATTATGACTCAATAAAGCTGAAATTAAAACAATCACAGTTATCTGTGTGTTTTATTTTTTTCAAATTTTGTTACTTGATTGTAGATCAACAGGAGTGTATCTTGTTCACTCCCCTGAGCATCCACCTGGGGCCACGCACGTAATGAGCATTTAATAAATTCATATTAAATTTAATTGAGCCTTACTTTTTTTTTTGTATAGAAAACCCTCCTTTCTTTCAAACTAGCACTGTACTACTTTTAAAACTATCTTCTAGGAGACTTTCTTGGCAAACAGCATTTCTAGACCTGTAACTAGATCTGTACCAAGCATCTAGAACTGTACCAGGCACTTCCAGTTTTGCCTTTGTGTGGCTATGCCTGAATTCTGGACCTATCTTGTGTGTTTTATCAGAGCGGAATCTTGCTTAGTGCAGGGAGTAGGTTCCTCCATTCCTTTATATCCAACATTAAGAACAGTTTTGTTTATTCAAAGAGCAACACGGTAAATACCGACCTGGGGCAGGAGAATGTCTGACACAATCACCTTGGTCCTGCTCCATCTATTCCAATGGGATATGGTGGGGGGTGGGGAAAGAAGTAGTGAAATCGAGAGAGGGTCCAGCCAGTTTATTTGGCTCCAAGGAATTCCAGAAGATGAGACTGGCTCCAGTGTAGGCAGACACAGTCAGGGGTTTATGATTGGCATAGTAGAGCCAGAGTTTTTCTATTATACTTATGTATAGGGCCTGCCTAGGAGGGAGGGATGGGAAGCTACTCTCTTACTTGTGGAATTTCTTATCTTCCCAATAGGGAGTAGGTGACTTCAGGGATGCCTGCTAGCGGCAGGATTACCCAAATACTTAGAACTCCTTTAGATGCTTTTTTGAGAAACTGATGTAAAAACCTTGTGAGAGCATCTAAGATTTCTTGGGGGGAGAGAATTTATACCTCAAATGGGGAGAAAAGTGGACCTAAATAGGAGAAATTAGGAATTGAATAGGGATTGAGGCATCATTATTTGAGAAGGAAAGGTATGAGCACAAATGAGATCCTTCCTGGAGAAGGATGCCAATGAAGCAATTTAGGAAATAGAAGAGGGATAGGTGAGTTGGACAAGAAATAGGACAGTAATACTAGGCTACAGGGACCTTTTGGAGTGATGGAGATGAGACTCTAGTGAGGAATGTGTATTTTCACATCTGAAGGGATTTATGAGCCAAGTCTGTGTTATGTATTATTCCATGGGTCAAGATTCCTGAATCAGGAAAGGATGGGATATGATTCTCATTACCATCTTGAGGATAGACAGACAGAAGGTTGTAGACAGAGAGGCTGTTCCTGGGAGACAGTTGTAGTACCTGCTATGGTCTTCTAGATCCTGCTCTTCAGAGTGTGGTCCATGGACCAGCGGTGTGCGTGTCACCTGCAAGCTTGTTAGAAATGCAGAATCTCAGGCTCAAACCCATAGCTGCTGAATCAGAACCTGCATTTTTAACAGACTCCAAGTGCTTCAAATGGTCTTTCTAGTTTGATAAGCACTCGACTTAGGCGATGGATGACAGGTGTCAGACTTCAGATGACCACTGTGGAAAGGTGTGACAACTTTGGAATTGGGAATATAAGAGGAGGGGCTCAGGCTGGGGAAATTGAATTTGGGGAGAAGTGTGGGCTGTGGCTGCCCTCCTGTTCCGAGGCCTCCCAGGCCAGTCACTATGGCAGCGTTAGCGCTCCGCCCACTTCGGGATGCCTCTGCCCTCGCTGGAGTCTGCCTGGTTCTCAGGGGTCCTCTGGGGCATGGATTACATGGGTTACCCCTGTGGCCAATTCTATTTCCCTTACTTCCTTTGATGGCCTGAAGGGGACTAAAGAGTCATATTGGTCATGCGGTGCATCAGGTTTGCACTGTCCCTTCATCAACTGTGTTATAACTTGATGATACTAATTGAAGAGGCTGTGCGGGTTTGGGGAGGAGCGAAATGGTAGTTCTTAATGATCAGTCCTAGAAATTAGGATACTTTAATCTTTTTTTGAACAGCATTTTATTTATTTATTTGAAGAGAGAGCATGAAGCAGGGGGAACAGCCAGCAGAGGGAGGAGAAGACACCCAGCAGAGCAGGGAGCCTGATGTGGGTCTCCATCCCAGAATCCTGAGATCATAATCTGAGGTGAGGGCAGATGCTTAACCAACTGAGACACCCGGGCACTCCTCATCTCTCTTTGTAAAGAACGATGGGATTTATTTATTTATTTATTTATTTATTTATTTATTTATTTATGACAGCACAAGCAGTGGAGGGCAGCAGAGGGAGAGAGAAAACAGACACCTCCCTCAGCAGGGATCCCAACATGGGGTTCAACCCCAGGAGCCCAGGATCATGACTTGAGCCAAAGGCAGATGCTTAACTAACTGAGCAACTCAGGCACCCATAGGATACTTCAATCTTCTGAAAAGTTTAAGAGGAGACCAGATGACTGCATAAGGGATAACTGCCTGACAGAGACCAAATTAATGCTTTTTAGGGCCTATTTGTATTGTTTTTAATTTTTTAAATAAATTTATTTTTTGTTGGTGTTCAATTTACCAACATACAGAATAACACCCACTGCTCATCCCGTCAAGTGCCCCCCTCAGTGCCCGTCACCCATTGACCCCCATCCCCCGCCCTCCTCCCCTTCCACCACCCCTAGGTCATTTCCCAGAGTTAGGAGTCTTTATGTTCTGTCTCCCTTTCTGATATTTCCCACAAATTTCTTCTCCCTTCCCTTATATTCCCTTTTACTATTATTTATATTCCCCAAATGAATGAAAACATGTTTGTCCTTCTCCAATTGACTTATTTCACTCAGCATAATACCCTCCAGTTCCATCCACGTTGAAGCAAATGGTGGGTATTTGTCATTTCTAATGGCTGAGTAATATTCCATTGTATACATAGACCACATCTTCTTTATCCATTCACCTTTCGATGGACACCGAGGCTCCTTCCACAGTTTGGCTATTGTGGACATTGCTGCTATAAACATCGGGGTGCAGGTGTCCCGGCATTTCATTGCATCTGTATCTTTGGGGTAAATCCCCAGCAGTGCAATTGCTGGGTTGTAGGGCAGGTTTATTTTTAACTCTTTGAGGAACCTCTACACAGTTTTCCATAGTGGCTGCACCAGTTCACATTCCCACCAAGAGTGCAAGAGGGTTCCCCTTTCTCCGCATCCTCTTCAACATTTGTGGTTTCCTGTCTTGTTAATTTTCCCCATTCTCACTGGTGTGAGGTGGTATCTTATTGTGGTTTTGATTTGTATTTCCCTGATGGCAAGTGATGCAGAGCATTTTATCATGTGCATGTTGGCCATGTCTATGTCTTCCTCTGTGAGATTTCTCTTCATGTCTTTTGCCCATTTCATGATTGGATTGTTTGTTTCTTTGGTATTGAGTTTAATAAGTTCTTTATAGATCTTGGAAACTAGCCCTTTATCTGATATGTCATTTGCAAATCTCTTCTCCCATTCTGTAGGTTGTCTTTGAGTTTTGTTGACTGTATCCTTTGCTGTGCCAAAGCTTCTTATCTTGATGAAGTCCCAATAGTTCATTTTCGCTTTTGTTTCTTTTGCCTTCTTGGATGTATCTTGCAAGAAGTTACTGTGGCTGAGTTCAAAAAGGGTGTTGCCTGCGTTCTCCTCTAGGATTTTGATGGAATCTTGTCTCACATTTAGATCTTTCATCCATTTTGAGTTTATCTTTGTGTATGGTGAAAGACTCTCTTTCATTCTTCTGCGTGTGGATGCCCAATTTTCCCAGCATCATTTATTGAAGAGACTGTCTTTCTTCCAATGGAATAGGTTAAAAACAAACTGTATGAGACCTATAATTCCAGGGACCTGGAGTGATAGGCAATAGAACAATGTTCCCAGGTGGGCATTTGAGATTTTTCTTCAGCTATTGAGGGTTTGTGTACTTCATCCCCAATAAAAATGGGTGAAATGAGAAGTCAATATCATAGGAAAACAAAAAGATAAGATTTATATTGAACATAAAGGAGATTTTTTTGAGATTGGAGGTTGATGGTGGAGATGGAAGGGTACAGTCTCTCTGGCCCTGTGCATGTCTGTCTCACTTGGATTTGGCATGCCTGAGATGGGCTCCTTCCCAGAAACAGGGAAATGTACAAAATGAACTCTCAAAGCCATTTTTATCCCTAGAATTATCCACTTAACTCCTGAAAGGCTGTGGTGGATGTGTGGTGTATGCTAGGTGGTGAGGCATGGGGATGATGAGTGACAGAAGAAAACCACCAGTCTTCTTATAGCACTGAAATCTGCTAAAAAACAAAATAGGCCTTGGATTTAGGAGAATAAGTTGTATGTGAGGGCTCATATAAGAGTTTTAGGTTTCCATGTCCTTCTTTTCTTCATGTATTTCTCTTGTCTCATTGATGAGATTTTAAAACCTCCTGAAGGAGAAGAGCAACTTTTATATGTATTACTTCTTTATATCTCCAATTCCCCCCTAAATGATGAGGATAGTAATAGCTACCATTTGCAGAGTACCATTCCCTATACTTTGTTCCAAACACTTCACATAATCACTTATTTATTTAATTTTTAAAAGATTTTATTTATTTATTCGTAAGACACACACACAAAGAGAGAGAAAGAGAGAGAGAGAGAGAGAGAGGCAGAGACACATGACCCAAGCATCCCATAATCACCTATTTAATACAAAGGTTGTACGAGGTGAGTATATTGCTTATTTTACAAAAGTTGAAACTAAGTTTCAGGGAGGTTAGGTCATTTGTACAAAGTGAGTAGTGAAGCTAGGATTTGTTTTTTTTATTTTTATTTTATTTATTTATTCATGAGAGACATGGAGAGAGAGGCAAAGGCATAGGCAGAGGGAGAAGCAGGCTCCCCGTGGGGAACCCAATGAAGGACTTGATCCCTGGACCCTGGGATTACGACTTGAGCCAAAGGCAGATGGTCAACCACTGAGCCACCTGCAGCTAGGATTTGTACTAAGTTTGAGCAAGGCTTGTGCTTCTAACCCTTGAGCTAAACACTCCCCAGAGAATAATGGCTCAGTAAGGAGCAGATGATCACTAACTTGATGGCATAGAGACAATAGAAAGACAGTGGATAACTCCACATAATGAATAATGAAAAACAATTGTTATGTGTTTTTTGGCGTGAAGTCAGAGACACACTTAGTGACACATGCAGCTCATACTCAGACACTCTCTCCTTCACCATCACGGGTCCTCACCCCGCAGTCAGGAGCTTAGAATGGGGGTGAGGCTGGGTGCATATATTCATAAAGCACCTTGCTAAGAGTTGTGTGTGTGTCTAATATATGGACATATGTGTTTGAATTTGAGTGGAAATATGCACCAACGTGTGGGATATGTTTATCTTGATAGGTCTATACACATCAGCATATTATTTAGACATTTTGGATATAGTGTTTATGTGTGTGTGTCTGTGTGTCTGTGTGTGTTTGTCTGTGTCTGTTTCTGTGTGTATGTACACATATCCTGAAGGAGTTCAACCAACTCTAAGTAACTGGCTGCCTTTCTTTCCTGGCACTAGTTGGTGTGCTTGTACCAAGCCCTGATATTTATTTTTCATCACCTCCCAAAGGAACCTCAGTGAGTTCTCTTTTTGGGAAGTTTATGGCTAAGATGCTAGGATGCTGTGGAGCCCCTATACCTCAGCTACAATCAGAAGAGGTTTGTAGACAAAGAGAAAACAGTAGCCAAAAGGCAATCCCATCCAGTCCTTTATTTTCTAACCTAATACATAGCCGCCATTGTATGTACACTCTCCACATAACCACCTCCCCTCTCCTAGAACCACTTCATGGAAGGTACTAAGAGGAGCTATTTTATTTACTTATTTGCCTCCAAGTGGGACTCTTTTTTGAGCTACCCAAGAAAGAGGAAAATTAAAAATTTTACTTATTAAAAAATGTAGAGTTGAGATTATGAGAAACTGGTCATTTGTGACACTAACTTCATAGAGAGCATTGAGCTTTGACAGGAGCAAGACTGGCAAGAAGAGTTGAACGTCTCTGTTTCCTTCCTAAGAAAATATGAAGCAAACTTCTGGAAGCCGGAGGCAGGACAACCTGCATATGGTTTAAAGGCAGACACAGCACAGAAACTCCGGCTCCGCCTTCCAACTCCAGTGCTGAGGAGACTGTTCTGAGAGATTTTTATGATAAAGTTTACATTAAACATTTCACAATATCTTTGGTCCAGGGAAGGAGGAAATATAGATATTATATACAGAATATAGTGTCAGAAAGTAGAGGAAAATTGCCTATGGAGATGGAAGGGGGAGGTGGAAGGGTTTCTCTCTTTCCCCAGGCATGCAAATCACCTAATTTAATTAGTTGCGTATACGCTTTTCTGTGTTTTGTGCTCTTCTCAGTAATGAGATTAAGAAATCCTTTCACTGTTAATAAAGAACTCAGTGAGGGCAGCCAGGAGATGAGAGACATATGGGTGGAGGCATAATGGATACCCTGTCCCATTGGAATCATATACCCCTTCAATAAGATCAGATGTAAGAGAAGTGGGAATAAATGGAACCTGGGCTGGGACCAGGTCCTGGATGCTGTCTTCCCTATAGAAAACCTCCAGCTCTACCTTCTGCAATTTACCTTGAATTTCACTGGTCCCTGCATCTCCGTCTCTCATGATGAACAGAAGTTCAAATATTAAATGATACCCAAAGTCAAGAAAGGCTTCCTATGTCTTTCCTTGAAATTCCATCCTCTCAGTCTCTGACTACTAAAATTCTATGCAATGCTCAAGGTCCAGTTTAAATGTTACCTGCTGCCCATGCCTTCCTGGATTATCTGCCTCTGACTCAATATAATTCCTTTAGCCTCCTATACTCCTTTGATCAGTGTTACCATAGTTGTTTCTCCAAACACTGTCTTCAGGCATAGTTACCCCTTTCTTCCCTTTATCCCTCACTCAATTGTATGCTCTGGGATGGGGAGACTGTGGCCTGTATATTGTTATATTCTCTCCACAGGGCTTAACTCAGAGATAAACAATTGTTAAATAACTTTCTTGCATGCATGGTATACAGGTGTAGAGAAAGAGGCCATGGGTATGGGTGTAGAAACAGAGCATTATGAATATTGATTACGGATATTATTGTTAATAAATGTCTAGACATGATACATTGAGGTATAGATCATATTGTTAGGAAATGTTTATCCCATCAGGAGGTTTATTCCTATATAATATATTCATTCATCATTCATTCTTTCTCTCATTCAAATCTAGTGCTTTTCCTAGAGGGAAATAGACAATAAACAAGAAAACAAATGTTAAAATAATTACAGAGTGTGATAAACTTCCAAAGGAAATAAACAGGGTCTTGTGATTAATAAAAACAGGGAGTTTTATTTAGATATGGAGGTTAGGAAAGGCCTTCATAGTCACTATCATATATTTATCCTACTATCACTATGAGTTACTTCAATTTCTAACCTGAAGAGCAACAATAATAAAATCAATGAGAGAATGACAATAGCAGACTTCCTACCACAGGGCCTGTTTGTCAATCAACCCTAGGGTCGACTCTCTTTTTGGTCCAACTTCCCAACCTCCTCTCTGCTTTGGGTAGAGGGGACATCTTGGCCCTCCCCTAGACTCAGAATGGACCCTCCTCTCCAGCTTCAGAGTCTGCAGATTAAACAGGGGTTAAGAGCTTTGATCTTGCTAGAGACTTGGAGACAGAAGTACACAGAGAGACAGGCTAACTGCTGTCACAGAGACTCCCTCTCAGCTCCCACTTCAATTTCAGTGGGTTCTGGGCTCTGTTCTCTCTCGGGGAGTTGTTTGGGGCTTTTGAGCTTTTGAAGAGGGAGAAGATATCACCTGAGTAAATTTGAGACTGTCTCCCCCTCCCCAGTCATTCCTGCCCCTACTCCAAGGCTGAAGACAACCCAGGCTGTGAGGAGCAGGCAGTTTGCCAATATCGCAGCAGCCTCAGCCAGCTCTGTCATTACCAGGGTCTTCTTTCCACTACTTTCCTGCCCTCCTTCTCCTGACACAAGTTGGGAGCACTCATTTCTGTCTTTTGCAGTGGTTGTAGTAGGAAAGGCTGGGAAGTGACTAAAAAGAATCTGAGCATGGTACCTGGAGCTTTTATACCCACTAACCCTTTCCTAACCCTGCTTCCTGTTGGGATAACAGGTTTTGGTTGCTAGCTCAAGAGTAATCTTTCTCCTAGCCTCACAAAGGCCCTACCCTCCTTGGTGGAGTTAGGGATAATGTTTTGAAGAGACACTTGGTGCAAGAGAAAGAACTATACTTCCTTCTAGCTGCTCAGGGCACACACAAGACACACTTCTGGTCCAGAGACATGGAAAGCCACTTTGGACTTGTGGAGCTCTTGAAGTCAAAAAGCCAGGTTCTTGTCCCAGCTGGTCCGCTTGCTGCCCTGAAGCAGGAGGTATATGTACTAACATCTTCCCTAGGGCCAGCAGCTGGGATGAGCTCCCGTGGGATTTAGATCTGGCCAGGGGCTGCATACTATGGGTGCAGGGAAGTGAGGTAGGAAAGAAAGATCACTGCTTGGCAGAGGAAAAGGAGGCGGGAGGCCAGAACACATGGAGGCAGGGGAACGGTGAAGCTGACTCCTGAACCCAGGGAGCCCAGATTTATATCTAGGGCAGAGTTCATAATCTGTAAACTGTACTAATACTCTAGTTCCTAGCTGACGGTCCTTCCTTTCTGGAGTCTGTCCCTCAGTGGGCAGCAGCATTACTGGCTCCCTTCTGAGGCAGACAGGATGGGGCATGTGGATCAGGACAGCCAGGGCACATTCTGGTGCCATAGAGGATATGAATGTGGTGAATATAGGCAGATTTTCCAAAGGAGCTTTGTTCAAAAGATGGAGGAGGAGAGGATGAGAGACACAGGAAGGAAGAGGGTCCAGTTATCCTCTCTGGGTTCACTGGATTAGGGGATGAGAGAAATGGGGAGGCTTCATGGAGAATCACGGTCTCCATTAACTGCTTTGCATTTCTACTTTATCCCTTTTCAATCACAATATAATTGATTGAAAATAGATAGTTGATTGCTAATAATATCCCTGATCCTCCATTCCATATAATGTGAGTTTATCTTGTTATGTATCCCATTTCTGTAGACACACCTGTGACCCATCTCTTTCAGGGGAATGACTTTAAGTCCCAAGTCTCTTCCAGAACAGGCTTTGCCACAGCAAAGCACCATGTGTGCTGGGGATTTCTCCCTCAGACCTGAACCTACATTGTTTTCCTACAGAAAAGCTGTCCGACTCCCTCTCCTTCTCTTTCTTCTTCCTCTTTTCATCCTCATCAGGCCTGTTTCTTTATATATATATATATATATATATATATATATATATATATATATATAAATTTATTTTTTATTGGTGTTCAATTTGCCAACATACAGAATAACACCCAGTGCTCATCCCATCGAGTGCCCCCTCAGCGCCCGTCACCCAGCCACCCCCACCCCCGACCCACCTCCCCTTCCACCACCCCTAGTTCGTTTCCCAGAGTTAGGAGTCTCTCATGTTTTGTCTCCCTTTCTGATATTTACCATTCATTTTTCTCCTTTCCCCTTCATTCCCATTCACTATTTTTTTATATTTCCCAAATGAATGAGACCATATAATGTTTGTCCTTCTCCGATTGACTTATTTCACTCAGCATAATACCCTCCAGTTCCATCCATGTCGAAGCAAATGGTGGGTATTTGTCATTTCTAATGGCTGAGTAATATTCCATTGTATACATAAACCAGGCCTGTTTCTATAACCACCTGTGAGACTTAGGGATAATGTTGTATACATTTCTCTTGCTCTACTCTTGCTTCTTAGGTCTTTGGAATGTCCCCTGCAACCTCTCCCTCCCTCTTTCCCCCCGACACTCTGCTCCCCCCACCTGGTCAGTTCTTCCTGTCTTCTTTCTGGCTCATTTCACTTCTTTTTCCTCTCAATCTTCTTCATCTATGATTCCAACTTTGAAGAGATGGAAGATGAGATTGAAAGGACAGCATCTGTGAGAGAGTGGGCTTTGGAATCAGCAAGAGGCATGGTGGTCAGACATCAGGAAGCACCTGAAAAGCACTGACTAAGTGGCCTCAGTGCCTCCTTACCTATCTTCCCTACTAGATGGGGCTGAGGTGCAAGCAACAGAAACTTGAAAAAAGTTGGTTATAATAAGGGATTAAGAAGCCCTCTTTGCCTGATGTCTAGCCTTAACAATATTCTAATTATGAGTAATCACTGGCAAGTGGGAGAAGACTCATCTGGGGAGATGGGCTTCCCCAAGTGCATTCTTTATCCAGTCATGAGGAAAGTTGCACCATCCACTCCTTCCACAAGCTCACAGGTAACCCCTTGGAGTGGGAAGTGCTCCAGTTTTTAAGGAGTGATTTGATTATCACAGCCACAAAATAATTGGGAGGTCATCCTATTATTCAGTTGTTCAAATAATCATATATCCAAGGAGTCCTGTTATTATTCCCACAGAGTGACAAGTATGAAGATTGTTTATATATGAGCTATTGTGGCAAACTCTCTGGCGTTTACCTCAAGTTTTCTAGCTAGACAAACAGCAAACATTAGAGAGAAGCAGAACTAGAATTTAACATCCACAAAAGTGTCTTTTTGAAACATAATTTGTCTCTCTAAAATCATCCTCATTTCCAAAGAGAGCCAAATTGAGACTAATTCATTGGAGAGGCAAGTGCAGTTTCAGCAGTGTTGGCCTAATTGTTTACCTAAGTTCAGCAAGAATAGTGATTGACCTTATCTTCTTTCAAACATTTCACTGGAACTTTTCATAAGGAATCTCTTGAATGAGCTTTTAATAACCTCTCAAGGCCAGAACTAAGTCAAATGCCAGCCATCAGACTTGCCTATAATACCTCTAGATTTGGGTGAATTTCTCTTTTGAGGTCCCCAGATATCCTGAGGTTTCCTGTTATCTGCCAAGAAGTGACATTCTTTCCTCACCCGGTGAGGCTGCTGGGAACTCCATAAGCAAGCAACATTTCCCAGGGGCTTTACTGGCTTCCTAAAGTCCAGCTTACTTCATTAAGGCTTTCTGGTCCTATCTAAGTCTATGCATATCTCTCTCAAATATGACATTCCAGTCAAAGCCATGGTAAAGTAACCAATGCTTCCACTGGTGTCCTGCTACGAGATTCTTATTGAACTTAAGCAAACAATCAAAATTACCATGAAACAAAGAATACTCACGGAGAATTTCTGAACTCTGGAGGGTCCAGTAAGAGAGGAGAATTACATATTTCAATTTGGTCACAAAGGAATATTTTATCATATTTCTATAAGTCACGGATTTCTTAAGAGAAAGTTTCCATAAATCTGGTAGAGCTAAGAATAGAGAACCAATATTATTTCAAACAAGAGAAATAAAAACTACAATCACCTTCCTCAATTCATTCAGCCCCATGTTCCTAATCTTTTTGTGTTTGAATGCAGCTTTTCCATTAGTACCAGGAATTCTTATCCAGTTTAGTTTTATGATTTTAAAGATATCAGAAGCCTGTATTTGTCAAAAGTCCTTTCCATGAATCTCTTTGAAGGCGATACATATTTTGTAGGAGGATCAGAACGATAACTGTAAGTGACACTCAGAAATGTCCATGGTTCAAGATCTGATGGGAGTTCACTACAATGTATTTGACAAGAAAATCTGGTTATTTCTGTGACACACAGCATTTCAATAATAGAATGTCAAGTGATCGCCTTATATCAGGACATATTAAAACGAGGAATTCTATATATTTTCTGGAACAGTTACAGCATTTACTCTTACAATATAACCTAAAAGACTTATATCATCATTTGTTTGTGGATACTTCTTATGTAACTCAAGGTACCAAATAAACAACATAAGTAGTCAAAAACATTACATTTAACTTCGCATCTTGGGAATTTTGTTCAAATCCTAAGAAAGTTGTAAAACACATCTAAATAGGATAACGGGTCATTACAAGAAATAATATTTAATTATCTATTTAACCAAGCTGTCAGTAAGAGCTTCCACAGAAGATTATATAATTGTTAGCAAAATGTAGCTCCTTTTACACTGAGAAGTTTTAGTTCCCTTAAGTAATCAGAGACCTAATGAGACAAGACCTAGAAACTTTGGTTTTCTGGCAAAGAAAAGAAACAAATGCTTTGTTTTGTTTAAAGATTTTATTCATTTATTCATGAGAGACACACACAGTGAGGCAGAGACATAGGCAGAAGGAGAGGCATGCTCTCTTCGAGAAGGAGAAGCCCAATGCGGGACTGGATTCCAGGACCCCAGGATCCTGCCCTGAGCCAAAGGCAGATGCTCAACCCCTGAGCCACCCAGGTGGCCCAAATCCTTTGTTTATAATCTTTTCTATTAGAGAAAACCAACAATTTGTGAAAACTTTGTCTTGTAACAGAGAAGAAAAGAGTAGAATTTCGATTTTATACCAATGTATTTTTAACATTACTCATTTCAATCTGAGAGAATCCTAACCATACGCAAAAATTCTTTTCCAATGCTTTCCCTTCACAAATCCTCTACTACTTCCTTTTTCATTCAGATTTTATCCTAAGGCCTCTCTCTCTAAATAACCAGTCTCATTTTAGGACAGAATTAATTTCTTTTACCTCAACAGAAATATATCCTCATTTCTTATACTTTCCTTATACTTCTCCTATTTTCCCACAGTCTGAATTGCTTTCTTGGGATCCCTGGGTGGCGCAGCGGTTTGGCGCCTGCCTTTGGCCCAGGGCGCGATCCTGGAGACCCGGGATCGAATCCCACGTCGGGCTCCCGGTGCATGGAGCCTGCTTCTCCCTCTGCCTGTGTCTCTGCCTCTCTCTCTCTCTCTCTCTGTATGACTATCAAAAATAAATAATTAAAAAAAATAAAAATAAATTTGAATTGCTTTCTTTATCATTTCCACTGGTCTTAAACGATGTGGGAAACAAAGGCAGAAGAAAAATTATTCAAATTTCCTTACTACTTACAGCCCATTGACAAGCCCTTGAAATAGGCAGAGTGGCATTCCTCAAGGAGCTCAGCTGCTTAGAGGTTGACACACTGCTAAGGGCAAAAGACAATCCCAACCTGACCCCCACCTCCCACCAGGATATTGGAAGCCTATGTCAACATATAAAAATTGTTTTAGAAATCTCCTTTATTTCTGAACTCCCCAAGATACATGTTGGCAATCATCCCCTAAACATATGACCCACTGATAGACATGCGAAGGGTCTCATGCCTAAGATTTTATCTGAGGGTAGTAAATGATCCCTCCCCAACAATAGGTAGCCCCCTCAAGGTCCTGGAAGCCTTGCCACAACATTCTTTAGAGACTTGCGCTCTCCCTAATCCCCTCCCAACTCGAAAGTATATAATGGGTCATTCCTCATGACCCCTGTGCAGCTCCTTCTGCCCGTGGGTCCTGTCCCTGTGCTTTAATAAAATCACCTTTTTGTCTCAAAGACATCTCAAGAATTCTTTCTTGGCCATTGCCTTTGAATCCTACCATTCTTTTCCTACATCATTAAAGACATTTAGCAGACTTTTAATTCTTAGAAACTTTAGTCTCCACGGAAAATTAAGCAGTAACCAATTGTGAATTGTCTGTTCCACCAGAATTCTTTAGATTGGGAATTTTTAAATACATTTCATAATTTCTAGTAACACATGCTTCTCCATCATACAATCTTTTACTAAAGCATAAAGCATGTTCAATAACAGACCTGAAAATCTTCAGTTTCTCCACAGTAAGAAGCAAAAGCAGATAAACTTCTGTTTGGTAACCAATCCTTTGTGATCTATCTTATTTGCAAAAGACTTAGATAGCCATTGAATTCAGTCTAATTTATTGTTTAATCTGGCAAAACTGTAAAGTTTCAGATTACCAAAGATTTTGAAAGCAATAAACCTTTTCATTTATTCAACCTGCTTGTTCTTAACAATTACCTGTGAAAACTTTATGAGACAGACATGGTTAACCATCATTTTAAGTGGCCTTTTTGCTGATGAATTACAATGGAAATAAGAGAAGCTCCTTTGATCTTTACTAAACCTTGGCAGAATAAAAGTTTTATAGCTAATGCTGATAACTCTAAAGATATGTCTATTTTAATTAAACCAACAAATTTATATTAGCTTTAATATGTACCTGTCTCCACTAAAAGTCACTCAATTTGTTCCCCACTGTCAATTTTCATCTGGGGCACCTGTGGGGAAATCCAGAGTGTGTGGTTTAAGTCCAGGAGAGCCTGTGGACCCCGTCATGTTGATGGGGAGGTGCTTTAGCTTGAACCTTATAAGGAGGGAGCCCAGCAGATTGTGGTATTTTTGCTCCCTCCTAGTGGGGTAAGAAAAGCAGGAGCCTAGGGCACCTCAAACACCCAGGATGGCATGGCAGTGGCGTATGGAAGGCATACCATGCTGGTGCAGAAACAAGAGGAGGAAGAAGGGGAGGTAGAGGCATAAGAGTGCCTCCAGAAAGGCCAGAGGCAGATCCGAAGTTTGGACTAACATTTCTTTTTTCTTTTGGTTTCCTTTATCTCCTTCCTGCAAAAACGGTGTTTTGTTTTGTTTTGTTTTGTTTTGTTTTGTTTTGTTTTGTTTTTCTTATGGCTTTTGATGCTTCTGCATGATTTATTAAAAAATGTTCTGGGGTGCTTGGGTGGCTCAGTCTGGTAAGCGTCTGACTCTGGATTTCAGTTCAGGTCATGATCTCAGGGTCCTGGAATGGTTCCTTGGTGTAGGGTAGAAACTTGTGTAAAAGTCAATGGTTTCCTTTTCATGATGTGCAGAAGGGCTCCATTCTTTTCTGGAAGAGAATGCATGATCTATAAGTATTAGTTAGTTAATCATCATGTGGGCTAAGGGTGCTGGCTAATGCTTAAAGACTACTCCACACTGGCTGCCTGCTCAGTGGGGAGTTTTCTTGTTCCTCTCCCTCTGCCCCTTCCCCTGCTAATGCTAGCTCTCTCTCTCTCTCTGTCTCTCTCTTTCTCTGAAATAAATAAGTAGATCTTAAGAAAATAAAAAATGTTCTAATGGACTTTCGATTGGGAACAGAAGGAGTGCTCCTATCTTCCCGAGCAAGATTTCAGAAACAACACAGAGGAAACAAAACTAAGACTAAATGAAGCACAGAGTACCTCGGTTGATATCGCTTTTCCTTAAAGGTTAGGGCCTTGCCAACTGAACCAAATGGCTTCCTAATGTCTGATTCCTCCACTGACTAAACATCAGGCCTCCCTAGACAAGCTGAGAGAGCCACATTAAATCCCCTACTTGGATGCAACCCAATGGCAGGAAGAAACCCAAGAGGGTCATTTCATGGCCATCTTTCCTCTGAGCTTAACATGCATGGCAAGGTGGTATCACAATAGAAATTTTCTTTTTCTTGGTCATAGATTCTTGACTATATTCCTTCCAATTATTCCAAATCCAGGCCAGTGGGCTAGTTGGTAGGATAGAGATGACCTCCCCGTTATACACAGTGTTAACACAATGCAACACAGCACAACACACACACCCATGCACACACCCCACAATAGATCTGTTCCAAATCCTACTTAAATTGATCATTATTGAAATCCTTTTAGTTGGTCTGCAAAGTCCTGTTTTTCTAATGGGAAAAGCATGACAACAAAACAAAAAGACACAGTTTTTAATGAATGATCATGGCAGTGTGCACTCCAAAGGACTTACCTGGTCCAGCAGTTCCTCAGTTTCCTCAAATGCTCCTTTCCTTAGCACTCCAAACCAAAAGTGAAATTGGCAACTAGCATGGGTCAGGAATCTGCAGGGACTTTCTCTGAAACAAATATAGTCTGGATAGCTGTCAGGACAGATCCCTCGGATTCCCTTCCCAAAGGCAATTAGCCTGGAACAACTAACCTCCTGTGGTCTTCCAAGGTACTAGCCCAATAAACTAAGGAGGAAGCCTTAGGCTGGTCCAGGCTAATACTCCACCTTGGGATTACCAGGGAACTAGATGCCACAGGGGTCTTGGCTCCTGGCTGGCTTGCCAAAATCTGTTACCACAATCTAAATTCAACTGCCTGTCACTCCAGGAGCCAATACTGTAGAGAGGAGCTTGGATTGAAAAGGAACATGAGCTTTATTCAGGAGCTGGGCCACCTAGGGAGAAGTTAAACTCTAGTCCAAGGCCAACTGCCAGGTTTGTAACTGGCCCAAGGGTTTTTAAAGGAGATTAAGGTAGTTAATTAGTGAAGGCAGTAAAGGGGACCCTAACATTTCCTGATTACATGAGACTCCAGGGTACCAGCTACTGTTGCGATCTTAGCATTAGAACATTGTGCAAGGGGGTCTTGTTCCTAGTGCCAGGGGTTTGTGCATGGGGGTCTGGGGGCATAGGTATACAAAGAATGATTAGTCAATCATCATGTGGGCTAAAGGAGCTGGCTAAAGCTTAGACACTACTATGTTGACAGCAGGGGCTCAGGGAGGTCACCTAAGTCTGCCAGGATGGGGGCATTCAGGCGGGGGTGCAAGGTGAGTGCTCAGAGATCTGGAGCCCTGGATGAAGAGAGGGTGTATGTGGTTGGTGGGGAACAGTGGCTCAGCTCCTGGGGGAGGGTATACTGGTGTCCTGAGCTGGGCTGGGTGGAGGTGGATGGAGGGGAGGACACCCCCACAGCTTAGGGAGGATTCCAGACTCAGGTCCTATCTTAGAGCATATTGTCTCCAGGTGGCCCAGAGCAGAAGGGAAGAGAATGGTGAGCAGACAGTCCAGACCAGCCCAGCCTCACTCATATCCTCTCTCCCTTCCCTCACCTACCTAAGTTCAGCTTCTCAATGGGCCATTTCACACTTATTACACACCCGCTGTGTGCACAGAGCTCCAAAGTGTTCTCTGGCCTTTCTCACCCAGGAACCACTGCCTTCCCCTTGCAGCCCACCCAGATACACAGACATCTCATTGTCAGGGTTGATCTTCCAGCCCAGAAGCCTCCTCTGAAGCCTGGCATCTGAAGCTAGATATTTGGGACAAACTATGTAGAAACTGAAGAAGTGGGGAGAAAGGGAAGGTTGGGAGAGAGCTGCATGTTTTCCCAACAGTATGATTATTTACAGCAGCAAGAACAATAAAAGCAAGAGGAAAGGAAGAAACTCCCTTGAGCAGACAGTGCTGCTTGTTTTCTGAAGCACAAATCCTGGGCCTGATTCAGGGAGGGACAGGAGACCCACAGAGAGAGACTCTCTCCCCAGGAGTGTTGGGGTTCAGCAAGCTGCAGTGGGGGAAGGGGAGATCACTTAGTGCAAACAGGCAAATAAGGAGTTGAGGCTCTAGGGGGATCTCTGGCTTTCAGATGGAGGCGCCAGGCCTGTCCCCCACACACAGGGTCACTGCTAAACCAGGCGCCCTCTTCTGGGCTCTCAGACCTCCGTGATCTGTGGGGAGAAAAGACTCAGGCTGTGCAGGGTCCTTTTTCTCTGGTAAACCTGCCCTGGGAGCAGAGGGGGAGTTTCCCTCCAGATGGAGTGGAGGCCGAGGTGGTGGGACGACCCGAGGGGGAGCAGTCACCGTTTGCCTCTGTCCTCTCCTGAGACGGAATGGCTTTGGGGTGACCAGGTCATCAGGCCTTCCTGAGGTCCCCGGGCTGCCAAGGGTCCCTTCTGATGTTGGGCAGGGCAGAGCTGTGATCTGGCCCTCCTTGCCTTCCTGAGGCCACCCAGGAAGGAGCGTGGCTTTGTGTGGTGGGCATGGCTCCCCAGGTGGGACTGAATTGCCTGGCCAATATCCCCTGGTCACCTCTCTTCCTCTGTGCACCCCTGCCCATCGGTTTGCTAACGGAGAGATTTCTCTTCAGCTCTTGGTATCACCGGACCAGGTCTGTCCTCAGGAAGAGGGCAGGAGAGAGAAGGGGACAAGTGTCTTCCCTTTCACTGGGCTCTGAGCCCTGCCCTACTCCCTAGATTCTGAAGGGTGGGCGAGGTGTGAAAGCACATGTAGAAGTGATTAGAAATGGGAAAAATGGTAAGATGCAGCAGGATGTAGAGAGATGGAGGTAATGGGAAGGTGGAGCCCACTGTGAGGTGGGGATGTCTGAGGAGGTGAGCCAGGAGGGGAGGGAGGCAAGCTGGTGTGGTGGGAGGTTGTCCAGGTGGGAGAGGAGAGCAGGAGAGATGGGCAGGGGAGGGATCAGAGGGATGAGGGTGGGCACGGGGGGAGATGTGGGCACCCAAGATGGGTCAGTGTCAGATGGACACTCAGAGATTTGCACCATGGTCAGCTGCATTAAATGTTATTAGGGAAAAGACTAATTCCAGTAGGAAAGAGGCACTAGGGACCAGGGGGGATGGGGCAGAAGTGGGGGCAAGGGCAACCTAAGGAGCTGGCCTAGTCTGAGATCAGTTTTCCTGAGGTGGGCATCTGGGGGTCTGAGGCTGAAAGAGGTGGGGTTTCTGTGTCAGGGACAGCAGGACTGGAAGGGTATTGAGGAGATGCTCACCACAGGGGTTGAGGAATGGAATGGGGTCCCTTTCTAGGGGGGACACATTGCTGATGGAAGCTTTACTTGTCTTAGTCTTTACAGACTTATTAGGTAAATGTTATTAATCCCACCTTATAAGTGATGAAACCGGGGCTCAGAGAGGTTATGTCAACGGCCCAAAATATGAAGGGGCAAAGCAGGATTTGAACTTAGGTACTTGACTCCTGAGCTATTTCTCTTTCCCCCATACCACTGGGCAGAAGTTCTTATTCTTTATGTGTCTACCTCAGCTGCAGGCCTGGGGGTGGGAGGTGAGGTGGGGGTGTTGTTAGAGATCAAAAGTGTTTCTTGTCTGAAGGGACTAATTATCTCTGCAGATTGTACTTCCACAGTGTGGGCCACAGTCCTAGAGACTCTGGTGAAAGGAAGGGGAGCTCCAGTGTGGGCCTAGAAACTGGAAATAGGTGTCATGCGGGTTTTCCTGCTTTCTCTTGGACATTATAGACCTCTGGACTCTAGGCAGCTGGGCTCTGGGCTCTTGGAAGAAACAGAGTGGTGTGTATATGTGCACAGGTGTGTTTGATGAGTGTATGAGAGTGTACAAGTCTGCATGTGCAGGTCTGTCTGTAAATATATGAGTTTGTGAGGATGTGTCTTTGTGTTGTATACATGTGAGAGTGTTTGTGATGCATGGATGTGTATATGTGTGTATTTTGATGATATGAGTCTATGTGTCTGTATGAGTGTAAGAACTGTGAGTAGCTGCATGGGTGCAGGTGCATGTGTATGTGTGTAGGTGTGTAGGTGTGTGTATGCCATCCCAGGGGAGCCTGAAAACTCACAGATGATGTCCTTGATTTGATTTGTAGAAATTTCCAGCAGATTTCAGGCTGTGCTATGGGGTGGGGGGAAGGGGAGGCCAGAAGAGGGAGGATGTCAGTCCTGGCAGTGGGGGATGGGTGCCTCTGCCCTGCCAGGAACAGGGGGAGGGTATCAGGGTCCTGGGTCTGAGGCTGGGGTCTGCACTCAGGGCTGCATGGGAAGAGCTCAGAGGCCCTGCTCTGACCAGGGAGACCATAAAGAGGGGTGGCCAGGGTGGGAAGGAGGCCAGACATTGGGGTGTTCAGGCATACTCTCTCCCATTCTCCACTCTAGGATCTGGGAATGAGGGGACCAGGCTGTAGGTCCTAACTCTAGGCTCCCCCCAATCTGCCTGAGGGCCTTAGGGTCCCCAGGAGTCCTCGTGTGCCACCTTCTGAAGCTGGGATAACTTGAATCAGAGTGGAAACCTCTGTCTCAAGTCAGTACTACCCAGACAGGTCCAGAACAAGTCCTTGTCTCCTGGAGGCTTCTAGTGAGGCCATGTATACATCCTTACTGAATTTCTCATTGGCTGAGGATTTCAGACCCCTTGTGCTGGGAAGTTCTTACTGAGTCCAACTTAAATCATCTTGTTGCATTTTGTGCCCTATAAGGCCAGGGTCAGTTTGTGAAGTCAGGCCCAGCACCACACCCTGCAGCATGGGAGTAGTTTCTTCTGATAGGGAAGTGGATCGGAGTGTGGAAACTCTGAGAACCTATAGGGTAAAGCCTGGTGGGTCAAGCCATTCCTGGGCAGGCCGATTCAGAGCAGAAAGCTCAGAGACCATCAGATTTCCCTTTGTTTTTCCTGTCTCCCCAAGGAGTGCCATGGAAACTGAAAACAGAGGCTGTGGTGGGAGGGACCCGATTAGAGCAGGGAGAGTGCTTCCCTGTGTGCAGTTTCCAGGAGCCTCTGGACACACAGGGCACAGAGCAAATGAGGGATGAAGAGAAGCTCCTCTGGCAGCTCAGGAAGGAGGAGCAGAGGGCAGGGGCTGGAGGAGTCTGAGGAGCAGAGGGTGTGTGTGTTGAGGACAGGGGTGTGTACAGCACGATGTGTGACCCATAGGTCTGTACTTTGGGGTTCACAGTTCTTGTGCCCCAGTTCTGTGTGTGAGCAGATATCACATGCGGAAGGAGGTGGCTCTGACAGCAGGTTTCTAAACTCAGGGCTATGAGCTGACTTCCAACTGGGGTCTGCGGCTGTCAGCACCCATGGTAAGTGGAATCAAGAACACATGGGCTCCAGTTCTGGCTGTAGTTATCATCTGGGCCCCTGGGAGGCATCGACTTTGCGACCTGGGATGTCACCTGCTGTCCAAGCATAAAGAAAAAGCCCTTCTGTGCCAGAAGCTCCAGGGCTGGGGTCCAGAAAGGGAAGGTAGTACAGCAGCATGTCGCACTTCAGAGACTGAAGGGAATAAGGGAAGGACGGCAGGTATTTCTTGAATTTGGAAATTCCTGTTCTTTTTCTTTATCTAGAAAATTATTTTTTGTTATATATATTTTTTATTGAAGTTTCATTTGTCAACATATAGTATAACACCCAATACTCATCCCATCAAGTGCCCCTTTCAGTGCCTGTCACCCAGTCACCCCATCCCTGTGCCTGCTTCCCCTTCCACTACCCTTTGTTCGTTTCCCTGAGTTAGGAGTCTCTCATATTTTCTCACCCTCTCTAATTTTTTCTACTCATTTGCCCTCCTTTCCCCTATCATACCTTTCATTATTTCTTACATTCTCTATATGAGTAAAACCATATAATGATTGTCCTCCAATTGACTTACTTCACTCACCATAATGCCCTCCAGTTCCATCCACGTCAAAGCAAATGGTGGGTATTCGTCCTTTCTGATGGCTGAATTATATTCCATTGTATATATAGACCACATCTTCTTTATCCATTCATCTGTCAAAGGACGCTGAGCCTCCTTCCACAGTTTGGCTATTGTGGACATTGCTGCTAGAAACATCGGGGTGCAGGTGTCTTGGTCTTTCAAGGCATCTGTATCTTTGGGGTAAATCCCCAGCAGTGCAATTCCTGGGTCATAGGGCAGATCTATTTTTAACTCTTTGAGGAACCTCCACACAGTTTTCCAGAGTAGCTGCACCAGTTCACATTCCCACCAACAGTGCAGGAGGGTTCCCCTTTCTCCGCATCCTCTCCAACATTTGTTGTTTCCTGTCTTGTTAATTTTCCCCATTCTCACTGGTGTGAGGTGGTATCTCATTGTGGTTTTGATTTGTATTTCCCTGATGGCAAGTGATGTGGAGCATTTTCTCATGTGCATGTTGGCCATGTCCATGTCTTCCTCTGTGAGATTTCTGTTCATGTCTTTTGCCCATTTCATGATTGGATTGTTTGTTTTTTTGTATGTTGAGTTTAATAAGTTCTTTATGAATCTTGGATACTAGCCCTTTATCGGATATGTGATTTGCAAATATCTTCCCCCATTCTGTAGGTTGTCTTTTAGTTTGTTGACTGTTTCTTTTGCTGTGCAGATGTTTTTTTATCTTGATGAAGTCCCAAAGGACATTTTTGCTTTTGTTTCCCTTGCCTTCATAGATGTATCTTGCGAGAAGTTGCTGTGGCCAAGTTCAAAAAGGGTGTTGCCTGTGTTCTCCTCTGGGTTTTTGATGGATTCTTGTCTCACATTTAGATCTTTCATCCATTTTGAGATTATCTTTGTGTGTGGTGTAAGAGAATGGCTAGTTTCATTCTTGTGGATGTGGCTGTCCAATTTTCCCAGCACCATTTATTGAAGAGACTGTCCTTTTTCCAGTGGACATTCTTTCCTGCTTTGTTGAATATTAGTTGACCATAGAGTTGAGGGTCCAATTCTGGATTCTCTATTCTGTTCCATTGATCTATATGTCTGTTTTTGTGCCAGTACCACACTGTCTTGATGATCAAGCTTTGAAGTACAACTTGAAATCTGGCATTGTGGTGCCCCCAGCATTGGTTTTCTTATTCTCTATTCTCCTGGCTATTCGGGGTGTTTTCTGATTCCACACAAATCTTAAGATTATGTGTTCCAACTCTGTGACGACAGTCCATGGTATTCTGATAGGGTTCTTGCTGGAGCTACAGACTCCCCATCCTGGGCAGCCCAGCCCCCTCTTGGAGCCCAAGGTCCAGGCTGGATCTGCTGGAACATCAGATTGCTGCCTCTGCCTGGCTTTCTCTCTCACTTCCCTCCTGTCTCCTGGGGATCCGAAGCAGCAAGTCCTACAGTCTACCCTCTCCGTGTGCTGGGCACCCAGGGGAGACCCAGAGGGAGGATCAGAGACCCTGCCTTGGGGGAGCTCCCTGACAGCTGGGAAGAGGAGGCTGACAGCCAGGGCAGAGAGACACAGGGCGCTGGGTGCTCCCTCAGCAAGTGTGTTGTGTGTGTGTGTGTGTGTGTGTGTGTGTGTGTGTGTGTGTGAGCAGAGTGGGTCAAGGGCAAGTGGACCAGGACAGATGAGTCAGATGATGGGAGCCTGGCAATGACCAAAGGAGGGAAAATGGAGGAGGACACAGAAGTCTAGAAGGTTTCCAAGGAAACAAGGTGGATGATGCTCTGTTAGTAGCAAGGAGCAGGAACCTGGAGAGGAGATGGTCAGAGAAGTCAGAGCTCTCAGGAAGTGCATGACCTTAGGGGAGGGGATGTGAGCCTGGGAGATACTTGAGGAGGGAGTGTCTGTGTGTGTGTGTATGTGTGTGTGTGTGTGTGTTGGGAAGTGTGTGTGAGGGAGGCAGAGGGAGGAGGAAGTGGGTCTGCTGGATGTGGGGTCACTATGTAACATGTGCCAGGGCTGTATCTCCATGATGACCAAGGCTGGGTGGGCAGGACACAGGGAGCGACACTGACTTCTGGCCTTAACGTGTCCTCTTGGGCTGTGAGGATGATAAGCCTGGACACAGCAGCTGGGGTCTGGACAGGGGTCCCTGGGGGTCAGGAGACAGGAAGAGGAAGAGGGAATCAGGAGTGGGGGGGAGGGTCATGGGAAGCCTGAAGGCTCTCAGACCTTTCTCTGGGCTCTCTTCCTCACCCACCCCTTCCATGGACGGAATTCTTTGTTTAAAATTCAAAGACTTTCCAAACATGATGTGTATCAGCCTCTCATGTGCAGAGGGTAAGGTATTCCTGCCCCACTTCCCAGCTGAGGCCTCAACTTGGCAAAGCTCTTCTGGGAAGGACATGCTGAGAAGGGCCCCAGGAGTGGGGTCGTTTGCCCTCTGGAGAGTCTTCTGTCCCTTCCACCCCTGACCCCAAGCCTGGCTGCTTCTCAGGGCAGAGCCTGCAGGATGGGGCCCCACACGCAGTCCTGTGATTCTCTGCTCTGCCCTCACCTGCTTTGTGATTTGAGGCCAGTGACTTACCCTCTCTGTGCCTTAAAGTCATTATGAATTAGCAGCATTAACTTCTGCTTCTGGAGCCTGTTTTAGAGGTAAAAATGAGCTCCTGCCAAAGAACCGTGCGCAGTTGTAAAGAATCATACATCTGAGTGCATGAGGTGTTTAATCCATCCTCCTCATCAGCTCTGAGGTCTGCTCAGCTTCTCCTCTGCAGACCTGCTGAGCCTCTGGTCTCCCCATTACTTTGCACCCCCCAGCCTCTCAGTCTGGGATCTCCTTCCCTCTGATCTTGCTTGGTATCCTCCATCTCTGCTCTCCTGCTCTCTTCCACAGTCCCTCAGCCCTAGAAGATCTGGCTACACTCTATGATGTTACAAGCTTTTCTTTTAATCTTTCTTTTCTCTCTTTCTTTCTCTCTTTCTTTCTTTCTTTCTTTCTTTCTTTCTTTCTTTCTTTCTTCTTTCTTTCTTTCTCTCTCTCTTTCTTTCTTCTTTCTTTCTCCTTCCTTCCTTCCTTCCTTCCTTCCTTCCTTCCTTCCTTCCTTCCTTCCTTCCTTCCTTCCTTCCTTTTTTCTTCCTAGAGTTTCCTATGTCCCTTTGTTCTCAGATACCAAGATGGGGTCCTGAGTTCTCCTCCCTTGGGACACCTTACTTTCCTCCTGGGTTCAAAGGTGGAGTGCAAAGAATGGACACATGTCAAAGAAAGATGGGCTCCATCTATTTTAAATAGAGAAATGTGTTAGATGGCAGAGGAGTAGGGGTCCTCAACCCACCTGGCCCCACCAATTTACCTGGATAACTTTCAAATCATCCTGAACACCTACGAATTCCACATGAGATTTAAAGAGAATAACAGCTGGAATGTGATAGAGAGAAAGGTTTTCGCTTCTAACAAGGTAGGAAGGCAGAAAAAAAAATAATAATCAAGTGGAGGAGAGGCACCACGAGGAGCCAGGCTAAGGCCCCACAAAAGCCTCCAGGACAGGAAAGCCCAGCCCCCGAGAAGCAGGAACTTTAAAAATCTTCACTGGCATCTTCCTGGATGGATCAGCAGGGAAACCGGGGAGAACCGCAGGAGGGCCAGTGGAGCCTCCAGTCTCCCGGGGTCACTAACAGAGGAAGGGTGCCCCAGGGAGAGCACGCCACATGAAGGGGGCCGAGCTCGGGAAGGGGCTGGAGCGCACCGGGGGGCCTCGGGGAGAAGCCCCAGTCGGTCGGCGGGGGCTCCGCGGAGGGGGCTGCGCCCTGCTGCCTTCGGCAGCTGCAGCTTGTGAGCGTGATTCCAGCAGCTCAGGCCCCGGAGCCCAGGGCGCCAGGGGACACAGCCCAGGATCCTGCGCTCCCCCCGGAACAGGCAGACCTGGGGAGGGAACAGGACAGCATGGACTCTCCTGCCACCAGGCGCCCCCAAGTTGTGCAGGTCAGCACCCCCACCAGCCCGGGAGCACTTAGGCCAGTGCACGTTGGGATACTGTGGTAGTTACTGCAGGAGCTGACTCTAGAGCTGGAGACCTGGCCACCGCCAGTGGGGTTGTTCCTCCTGGTGTCACCCTGTGCCCGGGAGAGGCGGGGCCCTCAGGGAACCGAGGCCTCACAGGGTAAACAGCTCCCCCTGAGCCCAGCACCTGGCGGGGGGCAAGGCAGCTCCCCCAGGTGCACACACCTGAGAATCATCAGCACAGCAAACCCTCCCCCAGAAGACCAGCTGGAAGGACAGGGGAAGAGCAAGTTCTTGGCCAAGCAGCGCTGGAAAGCTCCAGGGGAAGTCGAGAGATTTACAGTATATAGAACTAGAGGGTACCCCTCCTTTTTTCCCCCCTTTATCCAGTACAACTCGTTTTTATATCAGACGAAAAAATGAGTGGGAAATATCAGAAAGGGAGACAGAACATGAGAGACTCCTAACTCTGGGAAACGAACAAGGGGTAGTGGATGGGGAGATGGGTGGGGGATGGGGTGATTGGTTGACGGGCACTGAGGGACGCACTTGATGGGATGTTTACTGGGTGTTACGTTATATGTTGGCAAATTGAACTCCAATGAAATAATATACAAAAAAATTCTAATTAAAAAAATAAAGGAATAACACAGTGCTAGCCCAAAAGTATGTAGAATTTTCCATACCAAAGAAATGTATAAGGTTCAATTCATTTTAACATTAATTTGTTAGATCCTCTTTACGTGCCTGGCCCCTAGCTGGATGGTCTAGGGGATTGAAGAAGGTATACTCCTCACCTAAAATCTATAGTGTAGGAAACAAAATAAAGACACACAGAATATTGTGGGGTTTTTTATTTTTTAAATATCAGTTTTAAAAGGCTTATGATAATTAACTAACATGTAAAATTGTAAAATATTTAACACGTATGTTGTGATGATTTGATATACGTGTCCATTGTGAAATGATACACTATGCTTATCCTATTGTTAAAGGATTAACTCTGTTATTTTAACCTAGATATTTCATTAAATGAAGGTAAATGTTCAGAGTGCTTTTGTTTTTCTTGCTTCATCTTTATATTGAAGGGGCTTCAGCTGGAGCCTTGAATTTAAAAGTGTGGTCCCTGGAGCAGCAGCATTCATTTTATGGGGGAATTTGTTACCAGTAAAAGTTCTAGCACCACCCAGCCCTACATTATTCTGAACTTTGGGGGCAGGGTCCAGCAATCTGTGTTTTCACAAGTCCTCCAGGTGAGGTGACACCTGCTGATGTTTGAGCACCACTGAGCAGAGTACTACTCCTGGCCTCTATCCAGCACTCTCTTCAGTGTGACTTTGATTAGTGAGTTGAAGAGGCAGCACTGAGTATGCCCAACTCAACCTGTTCCACTATTATGTTGGCTTTCTTTCTTTATCAGAACCAATTTGTCCACAGGATACATATCTACCAACCTGCTCATACACCAGAAAGTCTAATGGAAGTAGGCTCTCTTCCATGTTGGGAGGCAGGGGTTGCTCAGTACTACTTGTGATGAATATGTCTGTCTAGTGATGCAAGATTAGAGCCAGTTAGGCTGCAGATCTAAAGAAGATGGTTTAAACATTTGTCTCTATGTCTTGATTATCAAATGGTTCAATTCATAGGAGGGGGAGATGGAGTTAGTTATTGTGCCTCCACAGCTCCAACGATACGTTGTAGTGAAAAGTGGGCAGGATGCAGGTTCAGATCACATGCAGTAGAAAGACCTGCATGCCTTTAGTTAAGAGGCTAACAGACAGAAGAATCAGGTGAAATCTTAGAATGCTTTCAGGAAAGGGAACATCAGAAATGATTAGTTGTGACCTCTATTTATTACACATAAATAAGCAGAGCATGAAAGGAACTGAGTGGCTTACCCAAGCTCACATTGCTAGTTAGTGGTGGAAACAAGACCAGGATCCAGGACATGTGGCTCTCAGCCGTGCACTTTCTGAGCAGGTGGACCAAAGCAGACAACAATAGAGAAACTTTAAAATGCAAGATTGCAGATGTGGCCAAGTAGAAGAACCAGCCCCGGGGATTTTCAGTGTGGGCAGTGGGATCAAAGTGCTTTTTACTCAGAGGAAAGCTCTGGCTGCAATCCACCTGTGCCTGCTGTGTTGCCCCCTCACACAACCATGGCTCAGGCTACGCAGCCTGTTCAGTGCTCTGAACACTGCTTCGTATTCCTGTGCTTTTCCTCCTGGTGTTCTCTCTGCCTGCAATCACTCCCTGCAGCCCATGTGTAGAAAATTATCTGTGTTTGAAGGGAGCCAATAAAATTCCAACCTTCAACAAAGTCTTCCCTGATTTTACCAATCAACTCAAGCAGACACAAATGCTGTGTGGCAGACACAAATGCTCATCCTCCACTATAAATTCCCAAAACACATTATTTGTGTACTACTTATGGCAACACTTTGTACTTTGTGTTACAGCTATACATCCCCCTTATATTAGAATATAAGTCCCTTAAAGGCAGCAACCCTATTTTACCTTTATAATTTTGGTCTTTTTCTAGTTTCTTTTATATTTAATTGAAGCATAATTAATATACAGTATTGTTATTTTATTTTCAGGTGTACAACATAATCATTAAACAACTCTATACTCAGTGCTCATCAAGATAAGTGTGTTTTTAATTCCTTTATCTATTTCACCCATCCCCTCCTCCTCCCCTTTGGCAACCACCACTTTATTCCTTGTAATTAAGAGTCTGGGGTGGTTTTTTGTCATTTGTCTTTCTTTCTTTCTTTCTTTCTTTCTTTCTTTCTTTCTTTCTTTCTTCCTTCCTTTTTTCTTTCTTTCTTTCTTTTTTCTTTCTTTCTTTCTTTCTTTCTTTCTTTCTTTCTTTTTTCTTTCTTTCTTTCTTTCTTTCTTTCTTCCTTGTTTTATTCCTTTAAAAAAGTTTTTTTGTTGGGGTTCAATTTGCCAACATATAGCATAATACCCAGTGCTCATCCTGTCAAGTGCCCCCCTCAGTGCCCATCACCCAGTCACCCCAGCCCCCCACCCACCTCCCTTTCGTCTACTCCTTGTTCATTTCCTGGAGTTAGGTGTCTTTCATTTTTTGTCACCCTCAATGATATTTTCACTCATTTTCTCTCCTTTCCCCTATAATCCCTTTCACTAATTTTATATTCTGCAAATGAATGAGACCATATAATGTTTGTCCTTCTCCAATTGACTTATTTCACTCAGCATAATACCCTCCAGTTCCCTCCACATCGAAGCAAATGGTGGGTATTTGTCGTTTCTAATGGCTGAGTAATATTCCATTCTATACATAGACACATCTTTTTTTTTTATAAATTAATTTTTATTGGTGTTCAATTTGTCAACATACAGAATAACACCCAGTGCTCATCCCGTCAAGTGCCTCCCTCAGTGCCCGTCACCCATTCACCCCCACCCCCTGCCCTCCTCCCCTTCCATCACCCCTAGTTCGTTTCCCAGAGTTAGGAGTCTTTATGTTCTGTCTCTCTTCCTGATATTTCCCACACATTTCTTCTCCCTTCCCTTATATTCCCTTTCACTATTATTTATATTCCCCAAATGAATGAGAACATACACTGTTTTTCCTTCTCCGATTGGCTTGCTTCACTCAGCATAATACCCTCCAGTTCCATCCACGTTGAAGCAAATGGTGGATATTTGTCATTTCTAATGGCTGAGTAATATTCCATTGTATACATAGCCACATCTTCTTTATCCATTCATCTTTCGATGGACACCGAGGTTCCTTCCACAGTTTGGCTATTGTGGCCATTGCTGCTAGAAACATCGGGGTGCAGGTGTACTGGCGTTTCATTGCATCTGTATCTTTGGGGGTACATCCCCAGCAGTGCAATTGCTGGGTCGTAGGGCAGATCTATTTTTAACTCTTTGAGGAACCTCCACACAGTTTTCCAGAGTGGCTGCACCACTTCACATTCCCACCAACAGTGCAGGAGGGTTCCCCTTTCTCCACATCTTCTCCAACATTTGTGGCTTCCTGTCTTGTTAATTTTCCCCATTCTCACTGGTGTGAGGTGGTATCTCATTGTGGTTTTGATTTGGATTTCTTAAGTATGCATGTGAATGTTATCATATGGTATTTATGTTTCTTGACTTGTTATTCCACTTAACAATACAACCTCCGGGGCACCTAGGTGGCTCAGTTAGTTAAGTGTCTTACCTCAGCTCAGGTCATGATCCCAGCATCCTGGGATGGAGACCCACATTGGGCTCCCTGTTTCTCCCTCTCCCTCTGCTGTTCCCCCTGCTGTGCTCTCTGGCTCTCTCTCCATCTTTCTCCCTCTGTCAAATAAATAAAAAATAAATAAAATCTTTAAAAACAAACAAAACATACAACGTCTATGTCCATCCATGTTGTTACAAATGACAAGATTTCCTTCGTTTTTTGCTGCTGAATTATATTCCATTATATATATAATATAATATATATTCTACTATATATTCCAATATATATTGCATTATATATATATATATATATATATATATATATATATATATATAATGCATCTTCTATATCAATTAAGCTTTACGTGGACTCTTGGGTTTCTTCCATATCCTGCCGCTTGTAGATAAACGTAAGAGTGCATGTATCTTTTTGAGTTCATGTAAATAAAAACTTTTGCACAGAAAAGGAAACCATCAACAAAACAAAAAGGTGAAATATAAAATGAGTGATGATATTGCAAATAATATATCCAATAAGGGGTTAATATCCAAAATACATAAAGACCTTGCATAACTCATCATTAAAGAAACACAAATAATCCATTAAAAATGGGTAGAAGACCTGAATAAACATTACTCCCAAAAAACGTATAAGATGGACAACAGACACAAAGAAATATGCTCATCATCACTAATTATCATGGAAATGTAAGTTAAAATTAAATAAGATATCACTTTACACCTGTCACAATAGCTAAAATCAAAGAGACAAGAAATAAAAAGTGTTGATGAGGATGTGGAGAAACGGGAGCCCTCATCCACTGTGGGTGGGAATATAAATAGGTGCTGTTACTATGGAAATCAGTATAGATGCTCCTCAAAAAATTAAATATAGATATATCAATATTTCCACACTGGATATTAACCTAAAGAAAACAACATTTTTATACCTCTTAAAAAGTATATTTATCTGTGTATTTGAGAGAGCGCATGAGTGGGATGAGGTACAGAGGGAGAGGGAGGAAGAACCTTAAGGAACCTGAGATCATGACTCAAGCTTAATTGACAGAGCTACACAGGTACCCCTATAGCTCTTTTTAAAAAAGACTTTAGTTATTTATTAGAGACAGGAGATAGAGAGTAAGCACAAGTAGGGGAAAGAGCAGAAGGACAAGCAGACTCAATACTCATGAGTGTGGTGCTTGATATGGGGCTTGATCCCAGGACCCTGAGATCATGACCTGAGCTGAAGTCAGACATTTAACCAGTTGATCCACTCAGGTACCCCCATCTAGCTCTTTTAATAAGAACTTAAAAACTTTCTTAAAGCTAGTGTGCTGTAAAGACACAATTGAAAATTAGATAACTTTAAAAGAGAGCGAGCAACGACACATTCTTCACTTCACAATAAATACAAAGTGCTATTAATGTTCCCTTACAAATAACTCATGGGAGGCATAGCTTTCCATGTCCTCAGAAGTACTCCCTATTATTGTGCAGGGGTCCACACTGCATTCAGGTGTGATGACGTCAAACCAAATATGTACTGGCGCCACTGAATTCAAGGTCTACAGTTCTGGCCATAAGGGAAGTGGAGCTAAGGAACCAGGTGCTGCTGGATCACATAAGCAAAGTAGATAGCAAACCCAATCAGCATCCAGACTCCAAATAGGGCCCAGGTGCCAGCTGTCATCTGTACCATAAGATAAACATTGAGAAAGATGTTCAGGAGTGGGAGGAGAGGCATACCAGGTACCTTGAAGTGAAGGGGAGTGGAGTTCTGTGGCTGTCTCCAGATGACTCCAGTGACTCCAGTGATGAGCACCAGGAGCAGCACAACCACTGTGATCCACACTGGGTCTCCAGAAAGCAGATCTGGCCACCGGGCCAGCACCAGGCAGAGAAGAGTCAGCAGCAGAGCGAGCAGTAAGGAGCAAACATAGACAACCCGGCCAGAGAGTGGAGTGGGGGTGGGGCTGCCTGGAAAAAATAGTCCCTGTAGAGTCAGCTTCTCTGCTGCAGGTCTCTTCTCCTCCTGCACCTCTGCCTCATTTTCCTCATTCTCCTCCTGCATCTCTGCTTCATTTTCCTCCTGCACCTGTGTTTCATTTCCCCCATTCCTCCTCTGAGGCTCATACCTGAGGATGAGAACACTAAAAGCCAGCAGGGAGTAAACTAGCAGGGCCCCAACTGACATGAGGTCCAAGAGATTGGCAAATCCAAAGAATAATACCATGATTCCTGCAATAATCCCAAAGATCACGGTGGCCACAATGGGTGTATATGTGCTGGTTTGCATCCTTACAAGGACAGGAAAAAAGAGGCCATAATGTGCCATCATGGAGATTAGCTGACGTATGGGAAACATATAATCCAAGAGGCTGACAGAAATACTACAGAAGAATGCAAGAGTTACAACATAGTAGGCCGGGGCCCAGCCAGTATGGAGAAATGCCTCAGGCAAGGTGCTCCCAGGTTGGAGCTGGTAATAAGGCACCATAAGCATAAGTGCTGAAAAGACACCACAGTACACCAAAATGCAGATGAGTAGTGAAATCACAATGAACATAGGAAAGGAATGCTGGAAATTCTGGGCTACTTCAAATCTGGTAACAATAATGCTCAAGCCTGTAAAAGAATAGATACAGGTAGCTGATCCATGGAGTATCCCCTGGAAGCCAAAAGGCATAAATCCTCCAGAGCCCAGAGGTCCCAAGCTAGAAGTGTCATTGAGTCCAGCCATTATGTAGTCCTCTTCTGTGAGCTTCCAGTTGTGCAGGTCCCCCTTCAGGAAGCCATAGATGATGACAAAACCAAGAACCAAGAGGTTCACCAATGTGACCACTTTGGTAACCAGGGAAAGCTGCCTAATGTTCCGAGTCAGCAATCCCATGAGCAACAACACAAGGAACATAAAAAAGAAGCCTAGAACTTCTGCAAAGACCCTGGGAACATGTCGTGAAATTGTCTCCTGCAAGGTCTGAGATATCTTGTTTCCAGAAAGGTTGTCAAGAGCTAAGGTCCAAGCCCAGATCCTAATGGCTATAGCAGTAACATTGTTGAGGATGAGAATCCAGGCAGTGATAAAAGCCCCAAGTTTATCTACGATGACAAAGCTGTGGGGATGTTTGGAGCCCGAGTGGATAATCTGGGGACTAAACTCTGCAAAGTACAGCATAGCCAACATAGAAGATAGGCTGGCCACCAACAAGCAGATCACAATGGATGGTCCTGCTTTATCTCTAGCCACCTCACCCGCCAGGATATACACACCTACACCCACTGTGCGGCCCACACCCAGGGCTACTAAATCCAGAGTGCTCAGGCTTCTGGCAGGGGTAGGTTCAGCCACAGGTTGCTCCAGCGGATGTCTATGTCTCAGGTTTTTACCAAATCTGTGAAGTGCTTGATGCAGCATTCTAGCTAGAATTGAAGAAAATTCTAGAATCAAAAAGCTGTAGCAAGTCCAGGGAGCTGTAAGTCTCAGATCAGGTCCAGGGAGCTGAGTTAAGTCGAGTTGGGTTGAGTTGGGGATGCCTTGATCGGTTGCTCAGGCTTCAAAGCTACTGCTTCATATTTCTTCTGGTATGTGTTCTCCCTCCATAATGCCTAAGACATGGCAAACAATACATATTTACTGAACCTATTATTTAACCCAACATCAAAAGTCAAAAATCACATATCACCTGCTACAGCCCTAATATTACAGAAACTTACACAAAGAACATCATAGAAAGATCAAGCCTGCTTTCCCCCTCCAGAAAAAATACCAAATACCTCCCAATATTCTCCTTTTTTACACACCACAAAACAAAATCCCATTTGTTTTCATATAACTCACATAGCTTCATCTACTAATTAGGTGGTAAGGCACAAGAGGGCATGAATGTATTGTGCAAGAATTCACACACTGGATGTGTGTGCAGTGCTTAAGCATGAGTGATGATGCATTAATTCATGGACTAGTGGACCTCATTGCAATTACAGACCGATCCATTTTTTAAATATCACCTGAGGTTAAATACAAATATTGGTCGTCCAGCCTTAAAACCCTTAGCCTCTATGTTAGTTAGCCAAGGCCAGGAGGCAATTTGGCCCCCTTTCTCCTCATCCTGCCTCATCCATTCAGCTGTACTGATGGCCACAAATATACAGACCACACCTTCCCTTTACCCATGTAGGACCACAAGGGTGCTGTGAACAGAGAGGAGGAGGGAGAAAGGGGCAGGGCCTTCGTAACCATCTGCAAGAAGGAGAGGACCAGGCTGCCTGGAAAGGAAACCCTGGAGATGTGGGGGCAGAAACCACCCCAGGGTTCAAGACTGAGAAGGGAGAGGAGCCAGGAATGTGGTTTTGTGAATTCTGACATTCAATACATCTCACCCAAAGCACCCAAACAAAATTCACTATACTTTTTATGTGCATTGTTATGAGAACGTGGTGGGAAGGGTGAAAAGAAGTAAGTCACCTCAGTGGCTCACAACCAAAGCAATTCCTTCTGTCTCCTCCATCTCTGGCTCCAGGAGAGAAGGTGAGCTCACTTCTGCAGTCTCCTCACTGGCCACACTGGGCTCTATACATACATACCCAGCACCATCTGGGATGTCAGCTGCCAGGGGACTGAAGACCCTGCCCTGCTCTGTGAGCTTGTATTAAAACATTCACTAGTAACTGTCTATTAAATTTTCACAAGGAGCTTTTCTAACTCCCTGAAAATATAGTCTGACTACATTAAATATAATTTCTTAATGAACAAACTCCTCGTGTAGTTCCTCTTTCCCCCTACCGCACTGCTGGTATATAAATGGTTGCCTCCTCAAGGTTGAAAAATTCACAGTAATGCCCCAGAAATGAGTAGTGGAGATTAGAAAAAGCAAAGTCATGCAGCCCCCACTCTCCTCCTGACTCAGGCTTCGGGTTTGAGAGAATTTTAGGAAATTCTGTCAGAGGCTTTTAAAGACTGAAAAGATCAAATCAGGGATCCCTGGGTGGCGCAGCGGTTTGGCGCAGCGGTTTGGCGCCAAAGGCCCAGGGCGTGATCCTGGAGACCCGGGATCGAATCCCACGTCGGGCTCCCGGTGCATGGAGCCTGCTTCTCCCTCTGCCTGTGTCTCTGCCTCTCTCTCTCTCTCTCTCTCTCTGTATGACTATCATAAATAAATAATAAAATAAAAAAATTTTTAAAAAAAAGAAAAGATCAAATCAAAATCGAAAGATCTTCTCTATAAATTATCAAATGGAACCTTTGGGTTATGGGTCAGCCCTTCTGTCTACAAATCTATCTATCTTCCGTTTTGCTACTCACCAGTTCCAATATAATGATTTACCAACAAGCACACCAGAGAGATAAGGAGGCTCAATTATTACCTCAGGGAACTTTTTAACACTATAAGTGTGCTTATTCTTCTGTGCTTATTCTTCTAACCTCATCCTCTGCCCAGTTCCTACTTCAGCTGAGAAATTCCACACTCACCTTATCACCTCCATCAGACTGTGAGTTAGGTGCTCATCAAATATTTGCTGAACAAATATACAAACCAAGATAAGAAACCTAATAGAGTACATAATCCAGAATTCCTGTATACTTGACTATGAGATACATAGTATATTATAAACCTGGCTCAGGTAAATATATAAACAGTATTACCTTCCTTGCAGAAGGAAATAGAAATGAAAAGTGTGGAGGAAACTCCAACTGTGATAAAACCCTGACTGCCAATTATTGATGCAGGTAAAAGCTGCAAATAATTGTTTGCGTTTGAGGACATTTGCTTTAAAAATATCATGCTGCCTTGGAGTATAGGAAACTAACCACCCCCACCCAGTTAGAGAATCCCTACTTTTTTAGAAGGTATCAGAATCAGACCTTATAATCTAGGGAAGATATCCTAAGGCAAAGGTTCTCAGGTTGTGAGAGACAGTGGACAGAAGACACCTGGGGAGCATTTTCAAACTTCAGATCCTCTCCCTCTAGCCCTTCCTGGTGATTATATGAATGTGTAATTTGCTTAATCTCTTAAGCCTCAGTCTCCTCACCCATTAGGAACCTTACCTGTCCTTCACTAGATCAAATGGGAATTCAATAAGAAGATATAAACAATCATGCACCACTGGTAGGCGTGTTACTTGGGGGCCATCCTTAAGCACAATCATAGTAGAACTCAGAAGGCATACACAATTGGACATAGAGTTGCTGAATGAGTGAATGTATCTAAATACACATACAGAGCACAGACTGGAAGAGCATTTGTTAAATGCATTTGAAGCAAGTGCCTTCAATGAGGAGGGGAAATGAGAATAGAGATAAGGATGAAAAAGGAAAACAAAATGAACTGAAAAGGGGCCTGACAGGAAGTGATGGTGCGAACACACCATGACTGAGGGGGGCACTGACCCCACTCTGTGCACTGCAGGTTTCACCCAGGAATTTCAGGAGAAAATGTTGTGAGAGGACCTGGTACAGAGCCTGATAAAAGGCAAACACTCAGTAGATTTAATGTGAAGGAGAACTGGAATCCTGTGATTGTCAGGATATGGAGAATACAAAGAAGGAATATCTGCTAGAATAAGGTGAAGATAGAGAAGATGGTGCACCCCTCCTACCAGTTCCCTCTGAATCCATTTCTCTTTTTCCAATTCCTCTTTCTTCTTCAGCTCCTTCAATTGTCCTGGAGGCTCCTGTAGTTGGCACTAGGGATTCTTGTCTCAAGTTTCTTTCTCTGGGGAATCATCCCTAGCCACATACCAATCAACAAAGACACAACAGTGGTTCTTCACATTTGTTGAATCGCAGACTCCTCTGAGGTTGGATACCTAAAAAATAAAAAAAAAAAATGAGTGGGAAATATCAGAAAGGGAGACAGAACTTGAGAGATTCCTAACTCTGGGAAATGAACAAGGGGTGGTAGAAAGGGAGATGGGCGGGGGTGGAGGTAACTGGGTGACGGGCACTGAAGGGGGCACTTGGGATGAGCACTGGGTGTTATGCTATATGTTGGCAAATTGAACTCCAATAATAAATAAATAAGTAAATAAATAAAATAAAATAAAATAAAATAAAATAAAATAAAATAAAATAAAAATAAAAAAGTCATCCTGAAGTCCATCCATGGACCCTGAGCAGGAATTTCTGAAGAGGACCATCTGAATGGCAAGACTGCAGAGGTCTAATGCTTTTGATAATTTGTTTCCCTCAACTGTGTTGTTCACGGTGGTCCTTGCGCTCTTCCTACTTTTACTGAAGATGAGAGCCAGTGGCCCTAGAGATAATGTATGAAGATATAAATGAAACAACCCAAAGTATTAAACACCTGGGAATAAAATTATCATATTTTAAGACTCCAACAGAAGCAAGCAGAACAAACAAATGAACACTCAAACTTACAGAAGAGAAAGCAAACCCATGATTGGGTATCCTGAGACAGCCTGCTATAAATCCAGCTTGTAACAACACGGAGAAACATCATCCTCAAACACCTTGTGCAGAAATGCCCTTTCTCTGTGCAATAACTTTGATTATTCCAATGCTTTCTATTCTGTCCAAACTCTGACCCAGCTGTCAGGGCCCTGCCCTTATTCTCCCTCTACCCTCAGGCCTATCACCTCCTTCCTAACTCAGCTCCTCATATCCTGGCTTACCCTTCCTGGGATGATCCTGTGGCCTGGGTAAGTTATCTGCTGTGCCAATGATGCAAACTTTCTTCCCATTCCCACCAGCACTAGAGTCTGTCCTGATGTTCCACTGAAACTAAATTTCCCTTTCTGTCTGCTTCTGTCCTTAAAATCCTTTAGAGTCTAAAAGCTTCCAGAGGGCAGGGCCAGGTTCCATATTCGTTCCCCTTCTTCTGATCTCCACACTCCTGGCCCCAACCCTCAGTACCATGGACAAAGATCTGTTCATCATTGTAGCAAGCAACCGTAAGAGGCATTTAGGAGAGAGGTAATGAATATATAGATTTATTGATTGACTACTATATCTTGAGATTACTCAAAAGTTTTTGATTTTTGTTTTTCTTGAAAGAGAGAAAGGACCAAACGAGATGTAAATAGGAGACAATGTTCAATCACCTATTTCAAGTGCATTTCCTGAGGACATTTCCTTTTTTTTTTTTTTTTTATGAGGACATTTCCTAATGAGAGTCCTGTGTCTGTAAATCTCAGTTTAAATAGGAAGAATCTCTCCAAAGGAGGTGTTGCCATAGGGGAAGTGCTTGAGGAAATGCAGAGTGGTGCCAGAGAACACGAAGCCAGGTTGTATGAATTTCATAATGCCTCTGATTCCCACTTGCCTTCTTTCTCCCTGCGCTTCTGTCCGTCTCTGAGTCCCCTTGAAACTCCACAACAAAACTTCTGATCCAGGTACCCAAGAAGAACTACTGTGAAATCCAACAATCCACCCATGAAATTGCAAGCTGTCTTGCTTTTCCAGCCAGACACAACCACTCTCCTCTGTCCTGGAGGTCATTATGTTCATTCCTCTATCTTGAGGAAGATACTTCCCTCACTCTAGACTGTTCCTTTTCAACACATTTTTCCAAGGCAGTAAGTTCCACTGGTTCCTGTGGTTGGGTGTTAACACTCCTGCCAGCCAGGAAGTAGGCCTTGTGGCTCCTCCTGAATAGCTTCAAAGATAGTGTGGATACCAGTTGCTTTGCTAGAAGTTTGAGAAGGAGTTGAGAGCAAAGCTAATGAGGCTGTTACACAATTATTTTCAAGTTCTCAAAGTTTCAGAGAAGTGGACTATAAACATAATGTCCCCACATATTAGAGCAATCCCTCTGTATCCAAGCACAATTCCCTCCTGATACCAAATTTTATAGATATCTCATCCTCCTTAAATTCCCAGATAACAAAGCTCCAGAGCCAATCAAACCAGTGACTCCCAAACAAAACAAGTATAAAACCTTTCAGGTAGCTGAGCTTCCCCAGATTTTCTGAAGTCCTAATTCAAACAGCCCTGCAACTCTGGTAGGGGTCAGTCAGGATTAGAGGCTTTGAGTTCAGGGCAAGCATTTGAAATATAGTAAGTGTGTAACCACCCTTCCAACATGAAAAACATTTGGAATACATACAAAAGATAAACAAAACAAAGCTACCATGAACACTGGGGCCCAGTCTCATACCCAAGGATAGAAGAAATCAAGTCACAAAATCAAATGAAAAATGGAATCTTCCCATTTTCTCCTTCTCTTTGTGCCTTCTCTAGAAATCTCTGTCCAGGAGTCTGTGGCCCTTCATTTATTCATTCAACTAATAGAGCGGTCTCCATGTATTCAGCACTGTGGCTAAAGCAAAAACACAAATACTCCTCCACTTGACTTGCTTACATTCTTGCAGTAGAAAGCAAATTATAAATAAGTAATAAGAATATATGTTGTATTAGATTTGCAATCAGCACTGCAGAGAAAAAGAAATGTAAGAAACGACTAGGAGGTGCTCAGAGTGGGTGTTGTGACTTTAAAACAGGTGGCCCAATCCAGCCTCACCTTCACACTGTTGTGCAAACATCACCAACATCCATCTCCAGAACTTGTTCATCTTCCTTAGCTGGAACTCTGTACCCAACACACAGTAGCTCCCCATTCTTCCCTCCCTGCAGCCCCTGGCAGCCAGCATTCCACTTTATGTTTCCGAATATGACTACTCCAGGTACCTCATATAACTGGCAGTCCAAGCCCAAACTTCTTCCTGTGTGGCTCTGTCTCAGTTTTCTTGGCAAGTCTATAAACACAAGAAATCACTTACTGATAGGCCTTTTTTTCTGCCTCAGAGGAGCAAGACCTGAGAAGAAAGTGCAAGCCAAACCCAGGGAGAGGTAAGGAGTTTGTCCAAGCCAAGCCAAGTCTTGGAGTAGTGCTTAGCTGGGCCCTTAGGGAGTTGAGGCCTGGGGAGGCGGAGTCTTAATGGGTGGGGCCTCAGAGAGTCAGGCCTTCTGGAGGAAGGGGCCTTGGAAGAATGTGCAAATAGGAAGGAGGTGGCTTAGCTAGAATTGAGGAAGCTGTGGATAGTCAATGAGACACCAGTGGGACCATGTCTGCCTGAGGATGTGGGCTAAAGATGAAATGGGACTTTTCTGGATACTTTGTTGGCAGCAAGAATTGAAATTAGAAGGAAGAAGCAAGCTCTCCAGGGTCCTGGGTATGGAGGAGGTCCTGGCTGGCAGGAGGAGAGTGTGGGGAACCAGGTGGAACCCATCCTGTGTGATACGGAGGCCAGTCCCAGATCCAACTGAAGAGCCCACTCAGCAGTCCTGAAACAAGCACAGAAGCAGCCCCTCCCCCAGCTGCCTCTCTCAGAATCTCCTACAGGTTCCTCTACCAGCACCATCCATCCCAGCCCCTCACCCTGGTTTCCTATCACTCCAGAAATAAAACTAAAAGGGGACTTTCTTCAGCTTCACCACGAGTGATTACCTGAGACAGGCACTCATCATATTCTGGCTGAATGTATATTGAGCATCGTGCTTGAGGAAGTAAAGTACACTCCTTGCCTATAGATCTCCCTGCTCTAGACATTCACAACTTGGACTTCAAGACTCTGAAACAGTGACAAAGTAGGGGCGTCCTCCTTCCCCGAATGCTAATCTGCAAACAGAGGCAGACTTGTCAGAGATGGAGAAGGTGGGGTCTACTTGGACACCCAGGGCTGAATGCACACATAATGGTCTCACAAGCCCTGGGTCTCAAGGAAAGAGCAAACATTGCCTCCACTTGATGATGAGGAGATGCCTCTAATAACTCAATTACCTGCCCTAAGGACAGAGGTAGAGGTGGAGGGAGGGAGAGAAGGGTAGCAGCAGGCCCCTTGAGGGACAGAGTCTGAACAAATGATATGAACACAGAACCTTGAACTTGCAGCAAAAAAAAACTGCCCCAGATCTCAGGAAGAACTTCTATCTGAGGAAAACCTACAAATCCCACTGGCCAACCCTAACACATCTGCAGGGGGCAGGGAGCAGGGACCCTGACTGAGCACTCCTGTGTTCCAGGCACTGGGCTGGGGAAGGAAGGAGAGGCCCAGCCTAGACCATAGAGCCAGGATTCCCAGAGGCAAAGGAGCCTGGCAGGATTGGCAGGAGGGCTGGGATGACAGGACAGTAGGGGAGGGGCATCTGGGTGTGTGATCTGTGCCTGTTCCCAGGATCCTAGGCAGTCTTCCCTGCCTCAAGCTTGGATTGTCCCAGATGTGCCTCTGCTTGAAGGAAAGAAGGGCAAGTGCAGGGGAGGGTCTGTGTATCCTGCATCTGGTCCCCAGAGCAATCCCCTCCCCTTCTCCCTGTGCTACTCACTGCCCCCTTGGGAGAGGGCGGGAGGCTGGGGACAGGCCAGGGCCTCCCATCACAGGATAATTAGGAGAACTCATTCAAGGACCCTCCTTCTCCTCCTCCCACAGGCCAGCAAGGGTGCTCTACATGGATGCAGGTGACAGGTGACCAGGACTGCCTGGGGAAAGTACATTCTGGAGAGCACTCCTGTGAGAGGTGCAGCAAGGCCCTGCCAAGCCTCCCACCTGAAGTGACAGGTTGTGATACTCAGACAAGGAGCCCGACATGCCCAGTGTGCCAGCAGCACTACAAGTGCAAGGACAGGAGGGCTCAGTGCACAAGTCCTACAGGTGCTCCCAGTGTGGGAGAGTTTTCCAGGTGGGATCACCTCAACAGTCACACCCACAAGAGGGTCTTCAAATGTGACACATGTGAGGCAGCTTTTGCTATGAAGAATCTATTGCAGGTGCACACAGTAGGACACGAGGAGAACATACCATGTTATATGTGTGGCAAGATGCTGAGGGCAGCTTATATTTTAGGCCACATGAAGGTTCCTTTCCTGGGCCCTCATCATGTCTGCGAATGCACCAACAAAGATACATTTGAGGACTTTCCTAGGGCAGCAGGGGCAGTGGCAGTGACAGTGTCAATGACACCCACCCCCCAGCTGTGGGCTCCCTGTCAGGGAAGAGGGGATGCCCCAGGAGCTCTCAGGCACTCCCCTCACAGCCCTGCTGAGCTTCACCTTGGTGTCAGGGAGAGTGGAAGGGGGAGGAAAGTCCCTTGAGACCCTCTCCTTTTCTACTCACTTCCCACCGTCTCCTCACTACTTCCCACCAACCAAGGAGCCTCCAGAAAGAAAGGAAGAGAACATGTTTTTTAGGGGAATTCTCTGGGTTTTCACAATTTCTTTCTCCTGCTCTTCACTACTCTCTCTCAGACCTACTGCACACACCTGTCCCCCTGGTTGTGCTGAGGCCTCCTAGACACTGGGCAGGGGTGAAGAGGACAGGAGCAGCCACTGCCCTCACCCCTCTCATCTTTGGATCCCTGCCCTGCCCTTCCAGGGATGTGGGAGGCTTCTCCTGAATGATACTTGCTCCCTCCTTCCTCACTCCTCCCAACTACTGTCTACTGTCCCTCCCTGGAGAAGTGGTGCTTTAGTTTTCCAGGGAGAGGGAAGAGAGGACAGAGGGGAACCCAAGGGGGGAAAAGGTAATATTAGAAAAGGGGCAGAAGCAGGGAAGGCACCAATAGTACCTCTAACAGGTGGGGTGTTTGGACTCAGATCCTGCACATCCTCCAACCTGAGAATTTGTCAGAATAAAACAAGTTAAGGGGAGCAAAATAAGGAGCCCCTAGGGTCAGAGGAAGGACAGAGATGGAATCCTCGGGTGACATTATGAAAGTGGGATTCGGGGACAGCAGGTTCTTCCTGAAAGTGGGGAGAATCAGCCACAGTGCCCCCATCCCTCTTCCAATCCAGATTCAGTCCTGGTGTTATTTTTTTTTTCTCATCCATATCCCATGAGAGATGGTGGCCCTGGCCATGTCATCCTGCTCCTCTGTCTCCTGCATGTTGTAAAACCTGCAAACCTCCTTTCACGTAGACCACATTACAAGGATTTTAAAAAGAAAAAAGAAAGGAAAAGAACTGCACAGGGCTGGAGAGATGCAGCAGATGCAGAGTTGGGATCATAGCTCTCTTGGAGGAGGGGCACATATATGGGGGGACCTGGAAGGTGGAGTCCACCCAGGTGATATCACAGGAATTGTCTGAACATTGAGAGAGGAGAAGAGAGGAGGAGGCAGGGCGGTGGGCCAGAGACAGGGAGAGAGGCTGAGAGACAGAGATGAGAGAAGCTGAGAAATCCCTGGAAGGGAGGGCAGAGAGGGACCAGGAATGGGGGAGGCAGCACAAGAGACAGCCAGCGGGACATGCAGGGGAAGACACTGACAGGCTCCCAGGGCGAGACTCACACAGATGTGAGGGGAAGAGAGACCCCCAGACCCTGAGGGAGGGACACAGGCAGGGGGACAGCCAGAATGAGGAGCTGAAGGCAGACCCAGTCCTGGGAAATCTCAGACCACAGACTATCTTGGGTCAGACAGACTGTCCCTGAGACAGACAGATGTGCTGCAAGAGGTGAAGGTGAAGGAGACCAATATGGAAGGAAGAAGCCAGGACTGTAGGGAGGAGGTCGGGGAGCAGAAAGGGAGAGAGGAGGAGGCAGGTGTGCAGCAGGAGGGGGAGCCAGGCCAGGGAGGGGGCTGCAGCCTCTGCCTGTCTCCTGGGCCCGGGCCCCTGCTGCTGAGCCCGGGCCCCTCTCAGGACCTGCTGCTGCTGGATGGGCCCAGAGAGCTGACAGGGCCAGGCTGCTGCCAGGGCTGCCCCACGCTCCCTCCTGTGCCCACCTGGGGGTCCCTGGGGCCCTATGTGGGTATGGACACAGCCTCCCCTGCCCTCCCCACCACAATGCTGCCATCAAAGGAGGACTGAGCTCAGCCCTAATCTCATACAGCCTGGCACACCCAGGGCTGGGGAGTGGGAGCCAAGGAGAAAGAGAAACTGAGGCAGGCAGACAGGGGAGACTGACCAGCTCTGGAGAAGATCCTGGGACAGCCTGGTTAGGGATCCCATAGAGGAAGGGAGGGAAGGGAAGCCCTGCGGCTGCGTCTACATTCAGAGCTAAAGTGGTACCAAGCACAGTATGAGCAAAATAACATACTAGTGACTGTCCATTTTGGGTCAGCAGCGTAGACACCTACTGGGCAGTCAGATCCATGCCTTCAAGCAGTTTCTCAATAAAGAACCCCCAGAAATAAACATGAAACCCACAAAAGGAGAAACTGAACAGAGAATGGAGACCTAGAGGCCAGTGTACATACCTGAATCTTGGGATTTTTTTGGTAGATTTTTAAATTGGAGTTTGATTTGCTAACATATAGTATAACACCCAGTGCTCATCCCATCAAATGCCCCCCCCTCAGTGCCCGTCACCGAGTCACCTCAACCCCCTGCCCACCTGCCATTTCACTACCCCTTGTTTGTTTTCCAGAGTTAGGAGTCTCCCATGTTCTTTCTCCCTCACTGATATATATTTTGATATATTTTTTATATTCCCCATATGAATGAGACACTATAATGATCGTCCTTCTATTGACTTACTTCACTCAGCATAATACCCTCCAGTTCCATCCACGTTGAAGCAAATGGTGGGTATTTGTCGTTTCTAATGGCTGAGGAATATTCCATTGTATACATAAACCACATCTTCTTTATCCATTCATCTTTCGATGGACACCGAGACTCCTTCCACAGTTTGGCTATTGTGGACACTGCTGCTAGAAACATCGGGGTGCAGGTGTCCCGGTGTTTCACTGCATCTGTATCTTTGGGGTAAATCCCCAGCAGTGCCATTGCTGGGTGGTAGGGTAGCTCTTTTTTTCAAACTCTTTGAGGAATCTCCACACTGTTTCCAAGAGTGGGTGCACCAGTTCACATTCCCACCAACAGTGCAAGAGGGCTCCCCTTTCTCCAAATCCTCTCCAAAATTTGTTGTTTCCTGTCTTGTTAATTTTCATCATCTCACTGGTGTGAGGTGGTATCTCATTGTGGTTTTGATTTGCATTTCCCTGATGGCAAGTGATGCGGAGCATTTTCTCATGTGCTTGTTGGCCATGTGTATGTCCTCTTTGGTGAAATTGCTGTTCATGTCTTCTGCCATGATTTCATGATTGGATTGTTTTTTGCTGTTGAGTTTCTTAAGTTCTTCTTAGATCTTGTATACTAGTCCTTTATCTGATATGTATTTGCAAATATCTTGTCCCATTCTATAGGTTGTCTTTTAGTTTTGTTGACTGTTTCTTTTGCTCTACAGAAGCTTTTATCATGATGAAGTCCCATTAATTCATTTTTGCTTTTGTTTCCCTTGCCTTCATAGATGTCTCTTGCAAGAAGTTGCTGTGGCAAGATCAAAAGGTGTTGCCTGTGTTCTCCTCTAGGATTTTGATGGATTTTTGTCTCACATTTAGATCTTTCATCCACTTTGAGTTTATCTTTGTGTGTGGCATAAGAGAATGGTCTAGTTTCATTCTTGTGAACGTGGCTGTCCAATTTTCCCAGCACCATTTATTGATGAGACCATCATTTTTCCATTTTAACAGACTAGGGATGAAGCTACCAGCTAAGTGTGTGAGGACCTAAGACAGCATGGCAAGCCGGCCCCGGTCGCTTCCCCTAGGCCTTCTTGGGTCTCTACAGAGCAGCTCCCCCAGGTCCTCTCAGGGCCAGGGGAGAGCCTGAGAACATGAACTCAAGCAACCTAAAGGAGATTTGTTCTCCTGACCCCCTGCTCTGTCAGCCACATGTGAAGGTCCCAGAGCCAGATGTGTGGTTACAGCTGGAGCCGGAGGAGTCTCTGTAACAGCAGGGAGGACAGTAGAGAGGGAACCTTCCAGAGAAGTCCTGCAGAGAAGACAAGTTTCAAAATTGACCAGGTCCATCCCAGTCCTCTGGATACTTAGAAGTGTAATAAAGTTCAAAAAGTCCAGGGTTTACAAGTAATTAAACCCAGGAACTGGTAATTACATTTCTTCTCCAAGTTCTGCCCACGACTCTCCTCAAGCCCCCAGGGACACATATCTTTTATGAAACACATTGAACCATATCCTGGTCTTTAGAGGCTGCCTCCACTTGACAAATGAACTTAATTTTAGCACTAAAATTTAGAAGATATTTTGAAAATTATTTCCTTAGGGCTATGTTTGGTAAATGTTCGAACCCGAGAAAGACACAAGCGCACACATTTATCACACCCAAACAGGAAAGGAATGCTCTCTCTGGACTGTTCTCTCTTTGCTTGTGGAATGGACCTCCAGATGATATGTCCCACATCCTGGAACAAAATGTAGCCCCACTAAACATTAGGAAATGGATTGTCACTTAACTCTGAGCTCCAGAAGGGATATGACTTTTCCTCTCCCCTAGGCATGGAAAACATTCTGGGTAAGGATGACACAGCCTGGAGGGAGGAGCCAAACTGGCAGATGCCAAGTTCCTGTGCTGTCCCTCAAGGTCTCTCTCTCTGGGTGGATCTCCACCTCGCTGTATCTCTCTGTGTCCATTCTTCGTTTGTTTTTCTTGCTTTTTTTGTATATCTTTTTTACTGGAGTTAGATTTGCCAACATATAAGATAACACACAGTGCTCATCTCATCAAGTGCCCTCCTCAGTGTCCGACACCCAGTCACCACATCCCCCCACCCACTTCCCCTTACGCTACCCCTTGTTTGTTTCCTAGAGTTAGGAGTCTCATGTTCTTTCTCCCTTACTGATATTTCCCACTCATTTTCTCTCCTTTCCCAATAATCCCTTTCACCATTTTTTATATTCCCAGAATGAATGAGACCATATAATGATTGTACTTCTCCGATTGACATACTTCACTCAGCATAATACCCTCCAGTTCCATCCACGTTGAAGCAAATGGTGGGTATTTGTTGTTTCTAATGGCTGAGTAATATTCCCTTGTATACATAAACCACATCTTCTTTATCCATTCATCTTTCGATGGACACCGAGGCTGCTTCCACAGTTTGGCTATTGTGGACATTGCTGCTAGAAACATCGGGGTGCAGGTGTCCAGCGTTTCACTGCATCAGTATCTTTGGAATAAATCCCCAGCAGTGCCATTGCTGGGTCATAGGGTAGCTCTTTTTTTTTTTTAATTCTTTGAGGAATCTCCACACTGGTTCCCAGAGTGGCTGCACCAGTTCACATTCCCACCAACAGTGCAAGAGGGTTCCCCTTTCTCCACATCCTCTCCAACATTTGTGGTTTCCTGCTTTGTTAATTTTCACCATTCTCACTGGTGTGAGGTGGTCGTTCATTGTGGTTTTGATTTGTATTCCCCTGAAGGCAAGTGATGCGGAGCATTTTCTCATGTGCTTGTTGGCCATATATTTGTCATCTTTGGTGAAATTTCTGTTCTTGTCTTTTGCCCATTCCATGATTAGATTTTTTTTTTTTTTTTTGCTGCTTAGTTTAATAAGTTCTTCATAGATCTTGGAAACTAGCCCTTTATCTGATATGTCATTTGCAAATATCTTCTCCCATTTTGTAGGTTTTCTTTGAGTTTTGTTGACGGTATCTTTTGCTGTGAAAAAGCTTCTTAGCTTGATGAAGTCCCAATAGTTCATTTTTGCTTTTGTTGCTCTTGCCTTCATGGATGAATCTGCAAGAAGTTACTGTGGCGGAGTTCAAAAAGGGTGTTGCCTGTGTTCTCCTCTAGGATTTTGATGGAATCTTGTCTCACATTTAGATCTTTCATCCATTTTGTGTTTATCTTTGTGTATGGTGCAAGAGAGTGGTCTAGTTTCATTCTTCTGCATGTGGATGTCCAATTTTCCAAGCACCATTTATTGAAGAGACTGTCTTTCTTCCAGTGGATAGTCTTTCCTCCTTTGTTGAATGCTGGTTGACCATAAAGTTGAGGGTCCACTTCTGGATTCTCTATTCTGTTCCATTGATCTATATGTCTGTTTTTGTGCCAGTACCACACTGTCTTGATGACCACAGCTTTGTAGTACAACCTGAAATCTGGCATGCATTGGAAGAATTAATATTGTGAAAATGTCAATGTTACCCAGTGCAATTTACACGTTTAATGCAATCCCAATCAAAATACCATGGACTTTCTTCAGAGAGTTGGCACAAATCATCTTAAGATTTGTGGGGAATCAGAAAAGACCCTGAATAGCCAGGGGAATATTAAAAAAGAAAACCATAGCTGGGGGCATCACAATGACATCGGTTTTTACACTCAGGGCTGTGAGCTGGCTTCCCACTGGGGTCTCTGAAGAATGCTTTGCTTTTAGGAGCTGCTGTCAACACCAATAAGAAGATGCCTGCCACCCCCCCCCCCCCCCCCCGCTCCCCCTCTTTATCGCCTGGGCTCCAGGGCTGGCTCTAGTTATCAGCTGGGCCCCTGGAGGCCTCACCTCTGGGAGCTGCGCTGCCACCTGCTGTCCAAGCATAAAGGAAAAGCCAGGTGGCCCTTGTGTGCCAGCAGCCCCAGGGCTGGGGCCAGGAAGGGAAGGGGCTGCCGCGGGGGATCAGGGACGCCGGTGGGGAGGGCGGCAGGAGGCTTCCCTGAGCTCGGAAATTCCTGGGTTCTCGCTGGAGCCCCGACTCCCCAGGCTGGGCGCCCCCCCTCTCTCAGCGCCCAGGGTCCAGGGCGGGCAGTGCGGGGAGCGCCGCTCTCTGCCGCCCTCTGGTGGCCGCGGAGCGCGTCGCAGGCCGCTGTGGAGAAGGTGCCCCTGACTTCCCACCCCCTTTGGATTGCCTGAGGTTCTGCTTTTAGGGATGTTTGGTGGAGACAAAGGATTGATGTTAAGATATTGAGCCTATAGGAGCAATTTATCTTCCTCTTTGGGTTTCATCTACAACCTCAGTTTCCCCAGGTCCTCGGGAGTTTTCAAGGAAAATACTGCCTCTGAGCCTCAGTCACATGTCTCCCCTATAGTCTCTTCCTCCTCCTGCTTCCATCCTTTCCTCTGGACTTTATGTTTCCTCCACATGCCCCTCCAGCCCTGGCACCACAGACTGTGCAACCTGGTTCCTCCCTGTCACCGCTCTTCTGTTCTGTCCACACCCTCCCAGGCTCTGCCCTCTGGGCCGCCACCTCTCAAGCTCCTCCCTGACATCCCTGTGTTTCTGCCCTGCTCCTTTCTAGCTCTGTCCCTTCTCTGCTGGGGTGCAGGTGTGCTTCCTGGGCATTGCCCCCTCCCTTTCCATGGGGGCTCTCCTGCCCCCCCCCCCAGAGCTCCAGTGTGGCCTGTGTCCCCCTGCCCTCTCTGTCCTGAAGCTGCAGGCATGGCCTCTGGCTCCCAGATCTGCCAGGACTTCCCTGGTGGGGGGTGGAGGTGAGGAAACTGGAGGCCTGGGGCTGAGTTTGATCCCCACCTTGTTCCTCCTGGTGTAGCCTCCTCACCTGGACTCACTCACCTGGAACAGGTGGGGAATACCTGTCTGAGGCTGCAAGAAATCCTTCGTGAGGCTGTAGTGAGCATCAGTGCTGTGGTAGGAATGCCACAGGCTAGCGCACAGTGTGTGCTCAGTAAACGTGAGCTCTTAGTATCTGCCCTTCCTCACTCGGCTCCCCTGGCCCTTAGCCTGGTGTCAAAAAAATGTGTAGAAGAGAGAAGACTGAGAGTAATAGACTATGTAAGTCAAAATTGACTGTCAGGAAATTCATGTGGTTTAGCCTAACACATGCTCTAAGTTCTTACCCAGGAAATGCCCCTTAATGTGGACAAGAAGACAGGATAGGGATTGGAATGAATCACAGGAAACCATGTGGATGAACCAATTCACACACAGGGAGGAAGGAGGCACATGCCCACGGTCCACCTGCATCCATCCTATGATCACCACACTGGCCCGCTCTGTCCCTGTGCTCATGAGCCTGTATGTGCTGGGAGCTGCCTTGGGTCTGGGGTCCAGCTCCCCGAGTCCTCTCATGTCCTCACCGGACCTGGACTCTTGGAGCCTCAGACCCATATCCTCCCTCCTAGCAGGGGCACACACACACACACACACACACACACACACACACACACAGAGGTGCTTTGGGATTTCTAAAGGGAAGAACTACCCCCTGGAGATGGATTCCCTCAAGCTGCTGCCCAACACTGAACCTCACATGGCAGGGGAGAATCAGAATGCTGCCCCTGCTTGGCTTTCTCTCTCACTTCCCTACTTTCTCCTGGGGAGCAAAAGCAGTGAGTCCCACACCTACCATATCTGTGTGTGCTGGGCACCCAGGGGAGACCCAGAGGGAGGATCAGGGACCCTGCCCTGGGGGAGCTCCCTGACAGCTGGGAAGAGGAGGCTGACAGCCAGGGCAGAGAGACACAGGACTCTGGGTGCTCCCTCAGCAAGTGTGTGTGTGAAGAGTGGGTCAAGGGCAAGTAGACCAGGACCCATGACTCAGATGATGGGAGCCTGGCAATGAGCAAAGGAGGGACGGTGGAGGAGGACACAGAAGTCTACAAGGATTCCTAGGAGACAATAAGAATGTTGCTTCCTTCGTAGGAAGGAGCAGGAGCATGGAGAGGAGAGAGTCAGAGAAGTCAGAGCTCTCAGGAAGCGCATGACCTTAGGGGGAGGGACTGTGTGTGTGTGTCTGTGTGTGTTGGGGAATGTGTGTGAGGGAAGCAGAGGGATGGAGGAGGAGGGTCTGCTGGATGAGAGGCCACCATGTAACATGTGCCAGGGTTGTAGCTGCACAGTGACCCTGGGCTGGGCGGGAGGACACTTGGAGCGATGCTGACTTCCTAGCCTTGATGTGCTCCCTGGACTGTGAGGATGATGAACCTGGACCCAACAGGCTGGGGGGCCATGACTTGAGGATACAATGGCTATTGCCTGGAAGGGTAGAGAAGGGTCCCCAAGGGATTAGGATACAGAAAGAGTGAGAGGGTGACTGTGGTGCGGTGAGGAGGGTCATGGGAAGCCTGAAGGCTCTGAGACCTTTCTTCAGGCTCTCCCCGTCGCTCATGCCTCCCATGGATGACATTCTGTGTTTGAAGCTCAAAGACCCTCCATAAATGATGAGTTTCAGCCTCTCTTGCGCAGAGGGTAAGGTATTCCTGCCCCACTTCCCAGCTGAGGCCTCAACCTCCAAAGCTCTCCTGAGTAGGACAACCTGAGAAAGGCCCCACGAGGTGGATCTTTGGCCCTCTGGGGAGTCCCTTGTCCCTTCCACACCTGGGCCCAAGCCTGGCTGCCTCCCAGGGCAGAGCCCGCAGTGGGGCCCCACAATGTAGTCATATGAAAGTAGTCCTGTGATTTGGGGCTCTTGCCTACCGGCTGTGTCATCATTCCTCAGAATCTTCGCTATGACCTGAGGAGGAAAAAACCACATACCTCCTGGAGCTAAGGTTTAGAGAAGAATTAACTTCCTAAAGTTCAAAGAGACTATGTTTTGTTGCCTGACGTGGGACCTGTCATCTGGATCAATCTCAGGAAAAAATAGACTTAAGAGAGGCTTTTCTTTTCATGTTTGGGTTGTGTGTGTGCATGTATGAATGTGTTTCACTGGTTATAGCATGTGCCAATCCTAGCTCTAATGAAATCCTTTCTAAAGTATTCTAAATTTGTTTTGTAGAAATTAAATCCATCTCAATACTGGAGGCTCTTTATAAAGAGGAGATTCTTTTTTTAATTTATTTTTTTATTGGTGTTCAGTTTGCCAACATATAGCATAACACCCAGTGCCCATCCCATCAAGTGCCCCCCTCAGTGCCCGTCACCCAGTCACCTCCACCCCCCGCCCACCTCCCCTTCCACCACCCCTTGTTCATATCCCAGAGTTAGGAGTCTCTCATGTTCTGTCTCCCTTTCTGATACTTCCCACTCATTTTATCTCTGTAAAGAGGAGATTCTGGTTCAGTGCTTTTCATGAAAGATGTACGTACATGGGTAGGAGGAGGGTAAAGGGTAGAATAGGAAAAGAAAAGAATTTTGAGAAGAGAATCCAGCTCCTGGCTTTAATTACTTGGAAGCCAAAGCCATTCTGAACTTTATTAAACTTCTAAGTGTCCATGGAATTAGAACAAACAAGGTGGGTTTTGCAGGACTTCTCTGGAACCAGATAGACTTCTCTGGGTCCCTCTGCATCCTCCCTCCTGCTGCTACAGGGACTCTCTGGGTTCCAGCTGTAACCACACATCTGGCTCTGAGACCTTCACGTGTGGCTGACAGAGCAGAGGGCGGGGAGAACAATTCCCCCTTAGGTCGCTTGAGTCAATGTTCTCATGGTCTCCCCTGGCCCTGAGAGGAGCTGGGGGAGCTGGTCTCTGCAGAGCCCTGAGAAAGCCCCAAGGTAGTAAGCCGGGGCCAGCTTGCCATGCTGTCTTAGGTCTTCCCACATGTGGCTGGTTGCTTCATCCCTGGTCCCTTATAATGTAGATTCCAGAATGTACAGTGGCCTCCAGGTCTCTATTCTCTGCCTCAGTTTTCACTTTTGTGGGTTTCATCTGTGTATTTGTGGGGGCCCTTCAGTGAGGAGCTTCTTGAAGGCACGGATCTGACTGCTCCGTAGGTGTCTACACTGCTGACCCCAAAATAATGGACAGTCACTAGTACGTTATTTTGCTCCCACTGTGCATATTGCATCTTCATCTCTCAATGCAGACACAGTCTCAGGCCTTCCCTCTCTTCTTTCTCCACCATGGGATCCCTAACCAGGCTGTCCCAGCACCTTCCTCAGAGCTGGTCAGCCTCCCTTGTTTGCCTGCCTCAGTTTTTCTTTCTCTTTGGCTCCCACACCCCAGCACTGGGTGTGCCAGGCTGCATGCACTCAGACATTGGGGCTTAGCTCAGGCCTCCTTTGATGGCAGCATCATGGTGGGGAGGGCAGGGAAGCCATGTCCATATCCATGTAGGGCCTCTGAGACCCCCAGGTGGGTACAGGAGGGAGCCTGGGGCAGCCCTGGCATCAGCCTGGCCCTGTCAGCTCTCTGGGCCCATCCAGCAGCAGCAGGTCCTGAGAGGGGCCCGGGCTCAGCAGGATCCAGGAGGGAGGGCAGAGGCTCCTGGAGCCACTCTGCAGCCCCCTCCCTGGCCTGGCTCCCCCTCCTGCTGCACACCTGCCTCCTTCTCTCTCCCTGTCTGCTCCCTCACCTCCTCCCTGCAGCCCTGGGTTCTTCCTTCCATCTTGGCCTCCTTCACCTTCACCTCTGTCAGCAGATATGTCTGCCTCAGGGCCTGTCTGTCTGACTCCAGATGTTCTGTGATCTGAGGTTTCCCAGGACTGGGTCTGTCCTCAGCTCCTCCCTCTGGCTGTCCCCCTGCCTATGTCCCTCCCTCGGGGACTGAGGGTCTCTCTTCCCCTCACATCTGTGTGAGTCTCACCCTGGGAGCCTGTCAGTGTCTCCCCCTGCATGTCCTGCTGTCTGTCTCCTGTGCTGCCCCCCCATCCCTGGTCCCTCCCCGCCCTCCATTCTAGGGCTTTCCCTGCTTCTCTCATTTCTGTGTCTCTCAGACTGTCTCCCTGTCTCTAGCTCATACCCTTGCCTTGGCTCCTCTTCCCTCTTCCTCCCCTCAAGGTTCAGACAATTCCTGTGATATCACCTGGGTGGGCTCTACCTGCCAGGTCCCCCATGTTTCCCTCTCCACCAGGAGTGATTTATGGACCCAGCTCTGCAGCCTCTACTTACCCCAGACCTGGACTCATCCTTTTCACTACCTGATGATTATCTGGGGGCCCTGGTCTGTCACCCAGCCTCCCATCCTCTCCTCAGCAGGCAGTGAGTAGCACAAGGAAAAAGGGGAAGGGGTTGCCATAGGGATCAGATGCAGGATAGATATACCCTCCCCTCTACCTGCTCTTCTTTTCCTCAAGCAGAGACACATCTGGGACAATCCCAGCTTGAGGCAGGGAAGACAGCGTAGGACCCTGGGAACAGACACAGATCACACACCCAGTTGCCCCTCCCCTCCTGTCCTGTCATCACAGCCCTCCTGCCAATCCTGCCAGGCTCCTTTGCCCCTAGGAATCCTGACTCTGTGGTCTGACCTGGGCCACTCCCCCCTCCCCAGCACAGCACCTGGAGCACAGAGGTGCTCAGTCAGTGCCTCCTGTCCGTGCCTCCTGGAGATATGTTAGGGTGGGGGAAGTGGGATTTGTATGTTTTCCTCCAGTGGAGGTTCTTCCTGAGATCTGGGATCTGGGGCACTTCTTTCTGATGCAAGTTCAATGCTCTGCCTTAGTATAGTTAGTACAGACTCTGTCCCTTTAGGGACCGCAGCTTCTCTCTCCCCTTCCTTCATCTCCACCCCAGTCTTAGAGCATATAAAATAGGTTTTAGGGTACCTTAGTACTATGGAGTAGAGGCATGGTGCCCCTTTTCCAGAGACTGCTGGCCCTTTGGGCCCATCACGTGTACATTCAGCCCTGGGTGTCTAAGTAGGCCCCACCTTCTCCATGTCTGACAAGTCTTGCCTCTGTTGGAAGATTAGCATTCTGAGAAGGACGAGGCATCTTTCTTTCATTAGTCAATCAGGGTTTGGAAGCTCTAAGTTTTGAATGTCTAGAACAGGAAGCTCTGTAGGCAGGGACTATATCTTTACTTCCACCAGCACAATGCCTAGTGCTTATGCAGTTAGAATGTGCTATGATTGCTGAGTGATTGTCCCAGGAAATCCCTCCTGGTGAAGCTTAAGGCTGATCACTTTTAGTTTTATCCCTGGAATATTGGCACATGTAGGTGCTGGAGTAGGAATGGGTTGTTGTGTACAGAAACATAGTAGGAAATTCTGAAAAAGGCAACTGAGGAGGGTCGCTTCTCCTCTTGTTTACAGGGCTGCTGAGTGGGCTCCTCAGCTGCATCTGGGACTGGCCTCCATACTCTACCAGCTGGGCTCCACCAGGCTCCACCCTTTCTCCTCCTGCCAACTAGGACCTCCTCCATACCCAGGACCCTGGAGAGCTTGTTTACTTCTAAATTCACAACTTTGTGCCAAAAAAGGCTCCAGCAGTCTCATTTAAACCCTCAGTCCACCTCCTCACCCATGCAGGGCCCCACTGGTCTTCCATTGCCCACCTCTAGCTTTCTTCCTGGATTCCAGCTCATTTACCTCATTCACCCTTTCTCACCCTTCCCATGTACCTGTCTCCCATTGGCCCCAACTCTCTGAGATGCAGCCTTGTTAGGGCCCCGCCTCCCATGGCCCAGCCTTCAGAAGGGCTCTGCCCCTGGGGAACCTTAACTCTCTGAAGGCCCCACCAATCTTCATTCCAAGAGCTGACTGCTTGGCCAAACTCCTTTCCTCTCTTTGGTTTCAGCTTGCTTTTTCTTCTCAGGTCTTCCTGCTTGAGGAAGAGAAAGCCCCTGGGTAAGTGATTTCTCACATTTATATATTTGGCAGGAAAACTGAGACAGAGCCAGAGAAGAAGAAGGATGGGCTTGGAGCCCTACTGGCTATAGAATCCCTGTGGATTTGAGCAGAGAGTATTTCATGGAATCAGAGCTAGGCTTTGGATTGGGGGTTGTAGATCAGAGGCCTTGTAAGTTTGGGAAGGGCAGATAGGTTGCTGGGGTCAGAGGGATTTGAGGCCTACACCCTGTTTTCTCCAGACTAGGTTCTCTGCTCTGCTGAGGAGCATCTGAGTTAGGGGAGGTTATTCCTCGTCACTTCACCTCCAGTGCCCTCCCTCCTGTTTGCCTTGCCCTCCTTCCTGGCTTTTCCTTTCTGTCCTGGTGCACAGCTTGCTTTCCTCCTCTTTGTCTCTCCTGCAAGGCCTACCACAGAGAATGTTTAGACATGTTCTTTGAATGAGTGAAAATTCTTCCACCTGGCTGTGCTGCCTCCTTCATGTTTTGCCTCACTTTCCCGCTGGAGATTCTGGAAGTCTCTGTATGACATCTTCTTAGGGAGGACATTGGTGTGGACTCTGCAGAATAGCAGGCCCAGTTTGATAAGATGGTCCCCCATCACCAGGGAGGATTTGAGGGGCTTTTTCCTTCAGGCTCAAGGAGCTAGATATCTACTTTTACAGCTGCTGGAGGTATCTCCCTGCCTTTCTTATCTAATATAAAAAAGTTGTGGTGGGGATTGATTATAGGCCAGTTCAGGCTATGGGAGGAAAGATTACCAAGCCCCCCTGGGGTGTGGCTGCTTATTGGCTTTGGAAACACTGGGTCTGCAATAGGCAGTTTGCTGTTATCACAAAACATATTTGCAACTTTTAAATTTCAAAGTCCCTGGAGTCTTAGACTGTCCTTTCCCCTCTCCCTCCACACGACCATGTACAGTGTGGACAATATCTCAACACACCAGACAACTATGCATGTTGTAGTGATTGTTTGTGGCAAATGTTAATTTCTGGGTTGTCTTTCTCTTGCTCTCTAGCAGTTTTGGACAATTTCTCTCCATTATCATTTGATAAATGTTATGTGCTTTTAGAAGACAGATGCATTTTAACCTTAATTTAAGCAAAATCATGTGGAAAGGCCAACACTAAGTATATTCCAGATTGATAAATATGGTCTTCATATTATATTCTTTTGATTTATTCTTGTCCTTTTCTTCCCTATTATCATCATTGCAGATACCAAAAAAGCAGAATGTGGATCAGAAGATATAGGGAGGCAGGATGAAGGATGTCTCTTAAAATGTGGTGGCAGTAGATCCTGGTTTTAGATTATGTTGCCTGAGCAGGATTCAGGCAATGGGTCTTGGTGGAGAAACCATATTGATTTATATTTGAATAATAACTCAGGTCTTTGAGGCATAATACAATGTTCATATGACTCAGATGATCTGGTGTTTTTCTTACAACAAAACAAAATAAAACAAAACAATTAACTTTCCGAAGGAGAGGGTGGTGGTGTGGAGCATCTACCTAGAGCTATGAAAGGAAGCAAGCACAGTCTGGTTAGAGAGGACAGGGAGACAGAGAGAGCCAAGTCCTTACACAAGAGGACAGAAGAACACATTTAAAGATATGAAGATACAAAGGAAGATAACCAGAGAGATAATCAGCCTTTCTTAAGCCATGGTGGGTGAAGTATATTACTGAGTGTGTATAGTGGAAGGAGGTCCATGGATGAAGGGGCTCTGGACTGTGACCACTCACAACTGTTAGTCTGAATGTGGAGACAGAGTATAGTGTTGGATGGGACCTCTGGATGGATTTCTAGATTCTGTGCTTACAAGGAATGAAAGGATTTTGTTGAAAAAGCAAAACTGTTTAGTAAGGCTTCCTGAAAAAATGATGTGGCTAGATCCTCATTGTAGACTATGTCCAGCCTATATTACATTTGTTATTGGGAAAATAAGGTGCACAGGCAGATGGAATTCCTTCTGCTGCTTTCTTCTAAGGACTTTTATTAGATGTTCTGTGTTGACAGGATTCAGGGTTAAGAAAAGGGAGTAGAGAATCATAGGGGGAAGTAAAGAAGAAATAGATTTTTCCTGTTGACATCAATGTATGCCATCACTTTCTAATCCCCTGATTGCACATCCTTTCTGACTTTTCCCACTTCTCTTTATGATACTTGTTTGGAAAATCTAATTCTGCTATTCCTGGCAGCGCATCTATTCTCTGAAGTCCCCTACAAGTAGAAGCACATGTTATTCTGGTTTGTCAAGTTGATTATCATTATCCTGCTTTGGTGTGATGAAAATGTTAAGAATTTCCAAAACTTATTTCTTACTGAAACTAAACCAGTAGATGTGCCAAATTATGAATGAGGAAAATCACACTTAAGTCTTTTTTGTAGTTATCCCAGAGGGACTAAGAAAAGGTATCATGTTCACAACCATCCCAGAATAATCCTGGATAATATGGAGTGTATACAGCTTCTAGAGAACTCTATCTTCTCATTTACTCCCAAATAATAGTGCAATGATACTAGTGTAGTGTGTGCAGGTAGCAGGGACTCCATAGATTTTGTGGGAAGGAATAAAAAAAATGTTTGGTCTACACCTGCATAGATTTTAGGCTATATTTGGATGGATGTATTTGGTCTACATACAGTTGGTCTGCTGTTTGTTAGTCTACATCTGGATGAGTTTTTCCTGACTTGGAATTTAGCCTCTGCCAGATTCAGATGGGTTTGAGAGTTGTAGTGCTTGGGCTGAGGGTAAGTAGGTGAGTTAGAAGGTGGCTGTCTTTTCTCTTAGTCTAATGAGCAGACAGTTAGGGGGATGCCATGCCTTCAAGTTTCAGTCTTTGTTGCATCTAGTAATGGGTTTCTAGGCTCATGGAGAGAACATGAAGCATGTTCTTTCAGGAAGGGAGACAAAGGCTTCTTCCAAGAAACATGTAAACATAATATAGTAGAAAGTAAGATCATGGTTGGGGAAGATGCTTGGTTTGTGATCTGTTTTGTAAGGTTGTTCTCAGAAGACTCCTGGAAGATAAGTCAGGATATTTATTTTCTTTAGCATCAGCTGAATTTGGTTACTTCAGCTTTCTTTCTAATCTTTCCAACCTTTCCTTCTATTTCCTAGGGGAGAGGTTACACCTTTTTTTTTTTTTTTTTTTTTTTTTTTTTTTTTTTTTTTTTTACTGCTTTAGTGGTGTCTGTCTCATTTCCTTTTTTGCAGACACCAAGACTGAGATGCAGATGCAGATGATGATGATGGTGATATAATATCTTGATCTGTATTAATATCGATAGCAAAAATTTAGCTGGATCTGTCTAGTTGAGAAAACTGAACTTATTGTTTGAGGCTGTGAGGGAGTTTGTTTTGTGTTCTTGGTGGGAGGCATGGAAGGAAGGCCTAAAAGAGGCTCTATTTATCAGATCAGGCATGGCCCACACTGAAGATGTAGCTTCAACTGATGTTTTCCTGGGAAACATCATACACAATGTCAAGATAGGGTCATTCCCTCCTCTTCTATGCAGTCTTCTCTGGCTGACCCACAGTGCACAGAAGATACTGCTAGTCTCTCAGGCAATGGAAAATGAGAACCTTACTGCCTTACCTTCCTTCAACTAGGAAGTTATTTGGGATCTTGACATACCCTATTCTACACACTGTTCAACCAATTGAACTACTGTCCCACTCTTCCATTCTGCAGGCTAGCCTTACATGTAGTTAATGCAGTTTGAGTCTCCTGTCATGTTGCCTGATGCTAAAATATTAAGGGACTTATTTTCCAAATACAGTAAAGCAATGAAAGTAATCAAACTTTGTGTTGTCTGTTCAATTGTCATACATAAAGAGGACACTGGATCAAATAAATCATAAGTGTCACAGATAATGCACTTTGTCTCAGCCAACATGAGTTATGTCTTTTGTACTTTTACTTTGTTGTGGTGAAAGAGACTTGGACCTCAGTTCTGTATATCTCTGACATCACCAAACTGGGCTGTAGAGCCTGGGATTCTTCCTTTACTATGGAAAATTAATTCTTTGTACCTCAAGTTTCAGTTTGGGAAGGAAGGGCAAACTAAATACAGCAACAGGCAGAATTTTGCTCCTATGCTCCACCTCACCACCTACTGCTGCTATCCTTTTCCCTAACTGGATGCCCTCTCAGTGCAAAGTTCTAGGAGAGTGAGTTGTACCACTGGACATTGAAGAGAAGAGAGCAGCGGAAGGAGAGCATACTGGGAGATCAGATGACTATCTGTATCTGTGTCCAGAGAAGCTATTGGAAGGCGGGTCATGTTGAAAAGATTTGGAAAGAGCATGTTCCAGGCAGAGCAGGACAACCTATTTGAGGCCTGATGTTAATGCCAGCAAGATGTGCATGTGTGGGGAAAGATTTTGCCTATTCAAGCAGACAGCTACAAAATGTTAATAGTAGGAGTAAATTGTAGAAAAACAGTGAAAAGAAAGACTTAGAAGTACAATTATAGAAGTTTGGACTTAATAGAGAAAAAGAAAATGCAGGTCTGGTTGGGAGTGTATGGTTCTCTGCATGTGTGTGTGTGTTTCTAAGACTTGATGAAAGTGTCATTTTCCAGAAGGAAGGTAGAGAGCACTCATATTTCATTTAGCTGGTACAAGGCAGTACTAAGGAAGAATGTGATTTAGGACATTTATCCTGCTTCAAGGACAGCTCTCTCTGATGGCTACTGGATGAATCTTAGTGAGAGCTGAGAAAATCTCCTTGTTTAGAGTTACCAATTCCATGGACCAGGATGGTGGACCAGGGAGTGTGTTAGGAGACTGGCCCTGGATTTACAGTTTTGCAAACCATGGGAAACTACTAGATAGAAGTCTAAAGTGGACAAGATGCTAAGTGTCTAAGTGACTTCATGTCAGCTGAATTGAATTGAGGACTAGGCTGGTGATTCCCAGTTATCTTAAACCAATGATTTAAGTTGAAATTTTTTAGATTTGTTCCAAACTTTTATGTGATTTCCCTGAATAATTCAGGATCCTTAGAGGCTACTTTGTCAATCCTATTGTTTCTAGGGCAGCCCGGGTGGCTCAGCAGTTTAGCGCCTGCCTTGAGCCCAGGGCCTGATCCTGGAGACCCGGGGTCGAATCCCACGTCAGGCTCCCTGTATGGAGCCTGCTTCTCCCTCTGCCTGTGTCTCTGCCTCTCTCTCTGTCTTTCATGAATAAATAAATTAATTACTTAATTAATTTTTAAAAATCCTATTGTTTCTAGATATACTTGTGGTTTCTTCCTTTTGAAACTAAAATAGAGGGATGCCTGGGTAGCTCAGCAGTTGAGAGTCAGCCTTTGGCCCAGGGCGTCATCCTGGAATCTGGGATCAAGTACTGCATCAAGCTCCCTACATGGAGCCTGCTTCTCCCTCTGCCTGTGTCTCTGCTTCACTCTCTGTGTGTCTCTTATGAATAAATAAATAAATAATTTTAAAAAGAAACTAAAATAAAAAGGCAATCTTTTCTCTTCTCTGTTGATCTTCCTGTACTGATAGCATGTTAAAAATACCCATTTTTCCTTATCTCATGTCCGTATTCATAATGACTTTAAAAAATAGTGAAGTTATCTGTACTGGTGCCTGATGTCCATTGGTCTTTGTGCTTATTTCCATGGTAGATTCATAAATAGTAACTGTGATTTTAGAGCCAGTCACAGACATGAAGTCCTTTTTCCCAGAATCACCTTGATGTTTTATCTCTGGAATGGGGTTAATCATTTTTTGCAGTGACTGGGAAGTTGACATTTTTCTGGTACTGTTTCTTTTTGATTAAGGATAAAGAAGATATTTCCATTCTGTGGCAAACATTCCCTGCCACGTCCTGATTGGCAACCAAATCTGGGGAGCAAATGGCCAAATGAATTAGAAAACTCAAAAAGATGATTTGTTAACCATCATCATTAAATTGGTATCACCCTACCCTCTTTTGTCACTGTTGGGGCTATCCTTTATGAAAGTAATTTCCTAAGGGTATGTCCTGGAAGCATCTGGAAGCCTTGGGTGATGGCTAAGGTTCAGGAAGGCCAACTTGGAGGTATTTAGGTTGTCAGGGAGATTACAACCATCTTCCTGTCATTGGGCTCCCATTTTAGAAAATGTCTGATCTCCATCCCCATTACCCTTTACACAATGAGACTCAAGGTTTAATCTACTTCTCTAGCACTCTTTAACTGCCCTGAAGATGGTTCTTTTTCTTCTTAAGAATGAGGTAATGACTAGAAAAGACTTGGAGTAGAATGTTGAAAGAATAGGATGATGAAAGAAGTCTCAGGAGGTTGTCTTTTATTTGGCATCTAGAGCTTTGTTATTCTACAGAATAACAAGAAACTCAAAGCAGAAAACTCAAGGCAAAGGAGATGGGCTAAAATTGTGGGCAAACCTTAATACTAGTTTTAAAGTCATACCTAGGAACTACTAGAATAGTCATAGGGATGCTTCAAAATAATTCTTGGTCTCTAAAACAATAATCTGGTTATATTTTGGATTAGGTTTGGATTTTAGTAGAATATGGTTTACATGGAGCTTTCAGCATTTTTTACATATTTTTTTTTATTGGAGTTTGATTTGCCAACATATAGTCCACCTAGTGCTCATCTTGTCAGGTGATTTAACAATCCAAGTACTTCCAGCTCTGACACATCAGTATCTATTTGGGAGAAGAAGGAAGAGACCGACAGAGTGTGACCTGGGCACAAAGATAAGAACCAGTTTAGATATTCCTTTACTAGCCATGCCCTAGAGTCTTGACTCTTTGTGGGAGGTAGGGTAACACAGGAGAAAGAACATTGTCTATGTGGTCTATGAAATAACAAAGAATAACCAAGTTCAAATTCCTGCTTTTCTTTTTACTGACCTATGCTCTTGGGAGATACGTTTAACCTCTAGGTGTGTAAAGTGGAATCATAATAATGTCATTGAGTTGTTATGGGGGTTAAGTGAAATAACATCTGTGCATTACTTGCAGCTCAATATATTCTGTCTCTTTCACCCCTCTCTCCATGTATCCCTATATCTTGCACATATACCTGGCTTCCCTATTTGCCATATACCATTTTTCTTGATCTCTAACCTCTGCACATGTGTCCCAATGCCTCTAGAGATCAAGCTTTGGACCCTGGTGTCTTAGTTAGTATTAGTCCCACAAAATAACAATGGCAGTATAGAGTTTTTATAACCATAGCAACATGGGCCAAGTTTATAGTTTCTTTCCAGGCATTTTTCTTGCTGATAATTTTGGTTATAAATCAAATCCAAGGTAGTTCTTTCTTCCCACCCACTTCTCTGATCTGAAGTTCCTGATTCGAGGCCAGATTGTTGTGGGTGGGATTTTGTTCCAACCAAAAGTGATTCCAAGCTTGTTTATAAAGGGTATTCGAGGGATCCTTGGGTGGTGCAGCGGTTTGCGCCTGCCTTTGGCCCAGGGCGTGATCCTGGAGACCCGGGATTGAATCCCACGTCGGGCTCCTGGTGCGTGGAGCCTGCTTCTCCCTCTGCCTGTGTCTCTGCCTCTCTCTCTCTCTCTCTTTGACTATCATAAATAAATTAAAAAATTAAAAAAAATAAAAATAATAAATAAATAAAGGGCATTCGAGGAAGGAGAATCCATGATCTTACTACTGAGACATTCTTTTTCTTCTTTTACCTTTTTAGTTTGAAAAATCTCAAATCTATAGAATGTTGCAAGAATAGTATAATTAATACTCATTCACCTTTCACCGAGATCTAGCAAGTGTTACTATTTTGCCACATTTGCTTGTTCTCTCCAGTGTGTGTGTGTGTGTGTGTGTGTGTGTGTGTGTGTGTGTGAGAAATATGGTCAACATTCCACTTTTACTGATTATCTGAGTTTTTAATAGTAAAATGTTTCTCCATGATCTGGGTACTGTCCAGGGCTCTGTATTGCATCTCATTGTCATGTCACTTTATTCTCTTTTAATCTGCAATAGTTTCTCACCCTGCCATTCCTGCCATTGACAGTTTTGAAAGCACAGATGAATTGTTTTATAGCAAGTCAACTTCGTGTAGAAAGTGGTTTTATAGATTGACTGCTTTAATCAATATATTCAGGTTACACATTTAAGACAGGAATATGATATAAGAACATTGTCAAGACAATGAGTACCATGTAATCAGGGAATAGGCTTCTTCTCCCCGTTGTGTTTGTAGCATTAGCACTAGCATTCATAAGGTATTTAATATTTATTAAATAAATGAGTGAATGAATGACTTAAGATTTTCAATATTCCTAAAGTCTATTATTTTTCTACCTGAGGAGGAGCTGCCTTCTCCTATAGCCTAGCCCCCTTTTTATTGTATGTCTTTGAAATCTAAATATATCCCAGGACCCTTGTAAAGAGCCCATAAGAAAGGAAATGAGATGAGGGCTATGATGTGAGGCAAGCTGTGGAGTCTCTACATCTTGGAAGTATGTGGGCATCATACCATGTTGAGAGTGGATGATAAATAAGGTTGTCCTCAGCTGGAAAGAAACATAGCACATGCACTTCAGAGTACATGGCCTATTGCCTTGCTGAGAGAAATTAATTACTTTTCCAAATTTTACCATACTTCCCTCCCCTTATCTGCATTTGAATCCTAAGAATGCCATGGTGAAAACTGATTTCTGTGTCTCCTCCTTTCCCAGTGGGAACAACCCAATAATTCTCTCTTCTTCTACCCTCAATCTCTCCCCTGTCCACACACAGACAAGTGTGTATATTCAAACATTTATAAATGGTGTTTGGGCGATCATTCTCTTTAGGTTATTTGTTGTTTAGAAAGTCTATAATTTCTTGGACTTTTCATTGGAATGTAGAACCTTGATCATTGGGGTATGTGAGGTTATAGGAGCTATACTTTGCCTCTCATTAATGTATTTTCAGTCTTCCCTTTGGGGCCCTTTCTCTCCAGCTCTGAGCATCTCAGACATTTTTGACAGTCCTTCCTGAGATATCTGGAGCTGCAACTGGATTCATCTCTTTAATTCTGCAAGACTTTTGAGTACCTGGTGCATGTGGTTCCTGCCCCTTTTCTGAGAATCTATCTAACCCTGTCTTTGCAGACCTTAATTTCACCAGGTTCCAGAAAAAGTGCCCTTTATCTTTATGTCAGCTTTTTATTTATTTTATTTTATTTTATTTTATTTTATTTTATATTTTTAAATAATAAATTTATTTTTTATTGGTGTTCAATTTGCCAACATACAGAATAACACCCAGTGCTCATCCCGTCAAGTGCCCCCTTCAGTGCCTGTCACCCATTCACCCCACCCCCCGCCCTCCTCCTCTTCCACCACCCCTAGTTCGTTTCCCAGAGTTAGGAGTCTTTATGTTCTGTCTCCGTTTCTGATATTTCCTACCCATTTCTTCTCCCTTACCTTCTATTCCCTTTCACTATTATTTATATTCCCCAAATGAATGAGACCATATAATATTTGTCTTTCTCCGATTGACTTATTTCACTCAGCATAATACCCTCCAGTTCCATTCACGTCGAAGCAAATGGTGGGTATTTGTTGTTTCTAATGGCTGAGTAATATTCCAGCTTTTGATTATACAACACTGGTGGGAATAACCTAAAATAGTGAATGATGCTAAAATGACTTCTGTTTGAATTTTAAGTGATGGAATCCTGCTTAAAGATAATCCAGAGGGATCCCTGGGTGGCGCAGAGGTTTGGCGCCTGCCTTTGGCCCGGGGCGCGATCCTGGAGACCCGGGATCGAATCCCACGTCGTGCTCCCGGTGCATGGAGCCTGCTTCTCCCTCTGCCTATGTCTCTGCTCCTCTCTCTCTCACTGTGTGCCTATCATAAATAAATAAAATTAAAAAAAAAAGATAATCCAGAAAGTGAACAGCTTCAGTGAGTGCAGTCATCATGTTCCTGTCAATGGGAGGCTGTATGGCATCTCTTCTTTGGCATCTAGAGAAGGAGGCAGATGGAAGCACACAGCGTGTTCAGTCCTCAATGTGTTATCAGGAGCACCAGAGCTCTGCAGAACCTGTCTCCATACGTTGGTTTAAAACTTTGGAGGAAGTCTTGACCTAGTTTGAGAACCCAATATTAGTTCACAGAACAAAATATCAGTAGGCAACTTGTGAAACTATCAGGTTTTTTTAGGATTTCTATCACACCCAGAGTAAGAGCCAAAGTCCTCACAGTGACTCTCAGACCCTACATGAAGGATCTGGCTTCCTGCTTTCTCTCTGACCTCATCCCCTATTGCTTCCCCCTCACTTACTGTGTCCTGCCCCATGGGCATCCTTGTTATTCCTCAAAAATAGCCAGTGCCACTTCATATCCTTTAGGGTGTCTGCTATTAAACAAAGGATAAAAAGCATCAGTGAGGATGTGAAGAATGTGGGATGGTTGTGCATTGCTGGTGGGAATGTAAAATGGGGCAGGCACCGTGGAAAACAGCATAGTGATTTCTCAAAAAAATTACAAATACAATTACCTTACAATCCAGCAATCCCACTTCCAGGTAAATATGGCCAAGGAATTGAAAGAGGGACTCACAAAGATATTGGTATATTCATATTCAAGATAGTATTATTCACAACAGCTAAAAGGTAGCATGACCCACATGCCCACTGGTAGATGGACAGATAAACAAGATGTGGGACATACACACAATTAAATATTATTCAGCCTTACAGAGGAAGGACATTCTGACATATGCTACAACATGGATAAACCTTGAAGACATTAAGCTAAGTGAAATAAGTCAGTCACAGAAGAACAATATTATATGATTCCACTTACATGAGGTACCTCATGTAAGTCCAGAGACAGGAAGTAGAATGGTAGTTGCCAGGAGCCACAGGAAGGGAAGAATGGAGAATTTCTCTTTAATGGGTACAGAGTTTCAGGTGAGGAAGATGAACAAGTTTTGGAGATGGATGGTGGTGATGGTTGCACTATAGTGTGAAGGAGAGGCCATCTTGAACCACCCATTTTAAAATTACAACATCCACTCTGAGAATGTCCTAATGTTTTCTTGCTTTCCTTTCCTCTGCAGCACTAGTCAAATCGAACACAATATATATCTTATTATTTATGTGTTTACTGTTTGCTTTGTAATGCAGGAATATAAGCAACTCAAGGGGAGAGATGTTTGTGCTTTTCTTTGCTTTATTCAGAGTACTAAATGAATGGGGAGCAGTCTATTTGTTGAATGAATAAGTTAAGGACCATTATTAGACACAGACTGCTAGAGAAGGCACAAACAGAGAACATGGGAAGATTCCAGTTTTCATTTGGTTTTGTCAACTAATTTCTTCTACCCTTGGATATGAGACTCAATTCTAGTGTTCATGGTGGCTTTTCTTTTATTTACCTTTTTGTATGCATTCTGACCAGTTTCCAGGAAGGAAGTGTGGGTACACACATGCACCACATTTAATATTATTTCAAGCTATAGCCCTGAACTCAAAGCCTCTACTCTTGTATTCTTGATTGCCTCCTACCAGAGTTGCAGGGCTGCTGAAATAGAAGTTTGAAAACTGGGGAAACTCAGTTATCCAAAAGTCTTATACTTCTTTGTTTGGGAGCCATTGGTTTGAGTGTCTCTGGGGTTCTAGGTCTGTAAATTTTAAGTAGGATAAGAGAATTTATATATTTTGGGATCAGGAAAGAGCTGTACTTGGACACAATGGGATTGCTCTACTCTCTTGAGATGTTGCATTTACAGAGCATGTGTCTGAAACTTTGAAAACTTGAAAATAGTCACTTAATATCCTCATTGGCCATTCTCTCAAATCTTTACCAGACTTATAGCAAAACAACTATCTTTGAAGGCCAACTTCCAGACTAGCAGGAGTATTAAGACTCAACTACGGGAACCAGTGGAACTTACTGCCTTGGGAAAATGTTTTGTTAAGGAAGGTCCAGAGTAAGGGCAGTACCCATCTTAGGGACAGAAGAGTGAATACAATGACCTTCAGGACAAAGGAGAGTGGGTGGTGCTGGCTGCAAAAGCAAGACAGCATTTCATTCAATGGACGAATTTGACAGCTCTTCTGGGACACTTGGGGTGGACCTTTTCTTTTGGAGTTTGAAAGAAGCTCAGGGAATGAGAGACTCACAGGGGGGAGGGAGAGGAAGAGAGAATCCTCAAGCAGCCTCCCCACTGAGTGCAGAGCACATTGTAGAGCTTGATTCCAGTACCCTGAGACAATAATCTGAGCCTAAATCAAGAGTCGGCTGCTTAACTGACTGAGCCAGCCAGGCACCTCAAGCCTTGTATTTTTTTAATAATAAATTTATTTTTTATTGGTGTTCAATTTGCCAACATACAGAATAACATGCAGGGCTCATCACGTCAAGTGCCTCCCTCAGTGCCTGTCACCCATTCACCCCACCCCCTGCCCTCCTCCCCTTCGACCACCCCTAGTTCATTTCCCAGAGTTAGGAGTCTTTATGTTCTGTCTCCCTGTCTGATATTTCCTACCCATTTCTTCTCCCTTACCTTCTATTCCCTTTCACTATTATTTATATTCCCCAAATGAATGAGAACCTATAATGCTTGTCCTTCTCCGACTGACTTATTTCACACAGCATAATACCCTCCAGTTCCATCCACGTTGAAGCAAATGGTGGGTATTTGTCGTTTCTAATGGCTGAGTAATATTCCATTGTATACATAAACCACATCTTCTTTATCCATTCATCTTTCGATAGACACCGAGGCTCCTTCCACAGTTTGGCTATTGTGGCCATTGCTGCTAGAAACATCGGGGTGCAGGTGTCCCGGTGTTTCACTGCATCTGTATCTTTGGGGTAAATCCCTAACAGTGCAATTGCTGGGTCATAGGGTAGGTCGATTTTTAACTCTTTGAGGAACCTCCACACAGTTTTCCATAGTGGCTGCACCAGTTCACATTACCACCAACAGTGTAAGAGGGTTCCCTTTTCTCTGCATCCTCTCTACCATTTGTGGTTTCCTGCCTTGTTAATTTTCCCCATTCTCACTGGTGTGTGGTGGTATCTCATTGTGGTTTTGATTTGTATTTCCCTGATGGCAAGGGATGCAGAGCATTTTCTCATGTGCGTGTTGGCCATGTCTATGTCTTGCTCTGTGAGATTTCTGTTCATGTCTTTTGCCCATTTTATGATTGGATTGTTTGTTTCTTTGGTGTTGAGTTTAATAAGTTCTTTATAGATCTTGGAAACTAGCCCTTTATCTGATACGTCATTTGCAAATATCTTCTCCCATTCTGTAGGTTGTCTTTCAGTTTTGTGGACTGTATCCTTTTCTGTGCAAAAACTTCTTATCTTGATGAAGTCCCAACAATTCATTTTTGGTTTGTTTCTTTTGCCTTCGTGGATGTATCTTGCAAGAAGTTACTGTGGCCCAGTTCAAAAAGGGTGTTGCCTGTGTTCTCCTCTAGGATTTGGATGGAATCTTGTCTGACATTTAGATCTTTCATCCATTTTGAGTTTATCTTTGTGTATGGTGCAAGAGAGTGGTCTAGTTTCATTCTTCTGCATGTGGATGTCCAATTTTCCCAGCACCATTTATTGAAGAGACTGTCTTTCTTCCAGTGGATAGTCTTTCCTCGTTTATCGAATATTAGATGACCATAAAGTTCAGGGTCCACTTCTGGGTTCTCTATTCTGTTCCATTGATCTATGTGTCTGTTTTTGCACCAGTACCACACTGTCTTGATGACCACAGCTTTTTAGGACAACCTGAAATCTGGCATTGTGATGCCCCCAGATATGTTTCTCTTTTTTAAAATTCCCCTGGCTATTCGGGGTCTTTTCTGAATCCACACAAATCTTAAAATCATTTATTCTAACTCTCTGAAGAAAGTCCATGGTATTTTGATAGGGATTGCATTAAACGTGTAAATTGCCCTCGGTAACATTGACATTTTCACAATATTAATTCTGCCAATCCATGAGCATGGAATATTTCTCCATCTCTTTGGTCTTCCTCAATTTCTTTCAGAAGTGTTCCATAGTTTTTAGGGTATAGATCCTTTACCTCTTTGGTTAGGTTTATTCCTAGGTATCTTATGCTTTTGGGTGCAATTGTAAATGGGATTGACTCCTTAATTTCTCTTTCTTCAGTCTCATTGTTAGTGTATAGAAATGCCATTGATTTCTGGGCATTGATTTTGTATCCTGCCACGCTACCAAATTGCTGTATGAGTTCTAGCAATCTTGGGGTGGAGGCTTTTGGGTTTTCTATGTAGAGTATCATGTCATCGGTGAAGAGGGAGATTTTGACTTCTTCATTGCCAATTTGAATGCCTTTAATGTCTTTTTGTTGTCTGATTGCTGAGGCTAGGACTTCCAGGACTATGTTGAATAGCAGTGGTGAGAGTGGACATCCCTGTCTTGTTCCTGATCTTAGGGGAAAGGCTCCCAGTGCTTCCCCATTGAGAATTATATTTGCTGTGGGCTTTTCGTAGATGACTTTTAAAATGTCGAAAAATGTTCCCTCTATCCCAACACTCTGAAGGGTTTTGATCAGGAATGGATGCTGTATTTTGTCAAATGCTTTCTCTGCATCTAATGAGAGGATCCTATGGTTCTTGGTTTTTCTCTTGCTGATATGATGAATCACATTGATTGTTTTACAGGTGTTGAACAAGCCTTGTGTCCCGGGGATAAATCCTACTTGGTCATAGTGAATACTTTTCTTAATGTACTATTGAATCCTATTGGCTAGTATCTTGTTGAGAATTTTTGCATCCATGTTCATCAGGGATATTGGTCTGTAATTCTCCTTTTTGGTGGGGTCTTTGTCTGGTTTTGGAATTAAGGTGATGCTGGCCTCATAGAATGAATTTGGAAGTACTCCATCTCTTTCTATCTTTCCAAACAGCTTTAGTAGAATAGGTATGGTTTCTTCTTTAAACATTTGATAGAATTCCCCTGGGAAGTCATCTGGCCCTGGACTTTTGTGTCTTGGGAGGTTTTTGATGACTTCTTCAATTTCCTCCCTGGTTATTGGCCTGTTCAGGTTTTCTATTTCTTCCTGTTCCAGTTTTGGTAGTTTGTGGCTTTCCAGGAATGTGTCCATTTCTTCTAGATTGCCTAATTTATTGACGTAGAGCTGTTCATAATATGTTTTTAAGATCGTTTGTATTTCCTTGGGGTTGGTAGTGATCTATCCTTTCTCATTCATGATTTTATTTATTTGCGTCTTCTCTCTCTTCTTTTTAATAAGGCCGGCTAATGGTTTATCTATCTTATTAATTCTTTCAAAGAACCAACTCCTGGTTTTGTTGATCTGTTCCACAGTTCTTCTGGTCTCGATTTCATTGAGTTCTGCTCGAATCTTAATTAACTCTCTTCTTCTGCTGGGTGTAGGATCTATTTGCTGTTTTTTCTCTAGCTCCTTTATGTGTAAGGTTAGCTTTTGTATTTGAGTTCTTTCCAGTTTTTGAATGGATGCTTGTATTGCGATGTATTTCCCCCTCAGGACTCCTTTTCCTGCATCCCAAAGATTTTGAAGGGTTGTATCTTCATTCTCATTAGTTTCCATGAATCTTTTTAATTCTTCCTTAATTTCCTGGTTGACCCTTTCATCTTTTAGCAGGATGGTTCTTAACCTCCACGTGTTTGAGGTCCTTCCAAACTTCTTGTGATTTAGTTCTAATTTCAAGGCATTATGATCTGAGAATATGCAGGGGACGATCCCAATCCTTTGGAATCAGTTCAGACCCGATTTGTGACCCAGGATGTGGTCTATTCTGGAGAAAGTTCCATGTGCACTTGAGAAGAATGAGTATTCAGTTGAGTTTGGATGTAAAGTTCTGTAGATATCTGTGAAATCCATCTGGTCCAGTGTATCATTTAAAGCTCTCGTTTCTTTGGAGATGTTGTGCTTAGAAGACCTAATGAGTATAGAAAGAGCTAGGTTGAAGTTATTAATTGATTTATATGTTTGGCAGCTCCCACATTCGGGGTATATATATTGAGGATTGTTAAGTCCTCTTGTTGGATAGATCCTTTAAGTATGATATAGTGTCCCTCTTCATCTCTCACTACAGTCTTCAGGGTAAATTTTAGTTTATCTGATATAAGGATGGCTAACCTGCTTTCTTTTGAGGACCATTCAAATGGTAAATGGTTCTCCAACCTTTTATTTTCAGGCTGTAGGTGTCCTTCTGTCTAAAATGAGTCTCTTGTAGACAGCAAATAGATGGGTCCTGCTTTTTGATCCAGTCTGAAACCCTGCGCCTTTTGATGGGATCATTAATCCCGTTCATGTTCAGAGTTACTACTGAAAGATATGAGTTTAGTGTCATCATGATATCTATTCAGTCCTTGTTTTTGTGGACTGTTCCACTGAACTTCTTCTTAAAGGGGAATTTTAAGAGTCCCCCTTATAATTTCTTGCAGAGCTGGTTTGGAGGTCACATATTATTTTAGTTCCTGCCTGTCTTGGAAGCTCTTTATCTCTCCTTCCATTTTGAATGAAAGCCTTGCTGCATAAAGTATTCTTGGTTGCATGTTCTTCTCATTTAGGACCCTGAATATATCCTGCCAGCCCTTTCTGGCCTGCCAGGTCTCTGTGGAGAGGTCTGCTGTTACTCTAATGTTCCTCCCCATAAAAGTCAGGGATTTCTTGTCTCTTGCTGCTTTAAGGATCTTCTCTTTATCTTTGGAATTTGCAAGCTTAACTATTAGATGTCAAGGTGTTGAACGGTTTTTATTGATTTTAGGGGGGGATCTCTCTATTTCCTGGATCTGAATGCCTGTTTCCCTTCCCATATTAGGAAAGTTTTCAGCCATGATTAGTTCAAATACATATTCTGGCACCTTGTCCCTTCGGCGCCCTCGGGAACCCAAATTAAATGTAGGTTTTTCTTTCTCAGGCTCTCGTTTATTTCCCTTAATCTGTCCTCATGGTCTTTTAATTGTTTGTCTCTTTTTTCCTCAGTTTCCCTCTTTGCCATCAACTTGTCTTCTATGTCACTCACTCATTCTTCCACCTCGTTAACCCACTTCGTTAGGACTTCTAGTTTGGATTGCATCTCATTCCATTGATTTTTAATTTCTGCCTGATTAGATCTAAATTCTGCAGTCATGAAGTCTCTTGAGTCCTTTATGCTTTTTTCTAGAGCCACCAGTAGCTGTATAATAGTGCTTCTGATTTGGCTTTCTGACATTGAATTGTAATCCAGATTTTGTAACTCTGTGGGAGAGAGGACTGTTTCTGATTCTTTCTTTTGAGGTGAGGTTTTCTTTCTAGTCATTTTGCTCAGTGCAGAGTGGCCAAAAGCTAGTTGTATTGGGAAAAGGAGAAAAAGAGAGGAGAGAAAGAAGGAAAGAAAAGAGAAAAAGAAAAAAGAAAAAAAGAAGAAAAAGAGAAAGAAAAAGAAAGAAAGGGAAAAAAGGGTGGAGGAAGCAAACAGAATTCCAAAAGAAAAAAAAAAAAAAACATGGGGACGTATCTTCTGATTCTGTATACTTTAAGTCCCTTGACTTCCCCTGGAACTGGTCCCTCTAGTTGGTCTTCTGGGGGAGGGGCCTGATGTGCTGATTTTCAGGTGTTAGCACTTGGGGGAGCTGCTCTGCCCCCTGCCTGGTGCAGGGCTCAGTGGGGGTTGTTCACCCCGTGAGGCCCCAGAAGGAACAGCCTCAGTGGCTGCGGCAGCTCTGCAGCCCTGGAGTCAGCCCCCGCAGTAGCTCCGGGGCTCTCCGTCTGCAGGGCCTGTAGGCTCCGGGGCGGGGCCGCTGATCTGCTCAGCTCGGGGCAGGAGCGTCCTCGCTGTCCTGGGCCCTCCCAGCCTCTGCCTGTCCCGGGGGGAGGCCGGATCCTGGGCTGTGTCCCGGCGCCCTGTGCTCCGGGGCCTGCGCTGTTGGATTCGCCCTCCCATCCTGCAGCCCCCTCCGCACGGAGCCTCTTTGTCTTCCCGAGCCCCTCCGAGCTGCTCCGGGTCCCGCCGTGCGCGCTGCAGCCCTTAGGGAGCTCGGGGCACTCTCCCGGGGGCGCAGGTGCCTGTTACTGTCCCAGGGAGCCCGAGGGCATCCCCGCCCTCCTGGGTCCTGCTCGAACTCCCTGCGGGCCCCTTTCCGCCCGGGAAGGTTGGTGCAGCTCCTGGTCCTCCGGGACGGGGCTCTCCTGTCCTGGGGACACTCGCCCCGGCCTCAGCCCGGCTCCTCGCGGGGCCCCTCCCCCTTGGAGGCCTTTTGTTTCTTTATTTCTTTTTCCCCGTCTTCCTACCTTGATAGAAGCGCGAACTCTTCTCACTATAGCATTCCAGCAGGTCTCTCTTTAAATCTCAGGCCGAATTCGTAGATTTTCAGGATGATTCGAAGTTTATCTAGGTAATTTGGTGGGGACAGGTGATTTGGGGACCCTACTCTTCCGCCGTCTTGCCCCTCCCCGGTACCTAAATTTTCTAATGTAAAATTTGCCTTTGTATTCATTTACACTTAGTTTATATCTAATCTTTAATAGATTGAATCCAGTCTTTCTCACTTAGAAACTTGTTTGGCTTCTGCTTAAGGGACAAGCCAATTTCTCACTATAGATCCAACCCAATGTACACCAAACCTATCTGCATAGCTATTTATAGACATAAAGGAAAAATAGTAGCAAATACAGACAATTCTTCTCTTTCAGAGCTTACAATATGAGGACATTTCGTTAATACTTCCCTATCCTCCTGAAGACAACGAGATCCTATTCTAGACACCATTCAATCAACTTATTCTTGTTCACTCTTCTCTTCTTCAGGCTAGTCCTAAACGTAGTTATTGCAGTTTGAGTCTCATGTTATGTTGCCTGATGTCAAAGCATTAGGTGCCTTATTTTCTTTTTTTGAGGTGCCTTATTTTCAAAGTAAAGTAAAGTAGTGTAAGTAATAAAACTCTGTGTTGTCTGTTCAGCTGTCATACATCAAGGGAGTGACACTGCAGCACATTATAAATGTCATAGATAATTCACTTTGTCTTAGCTGACTTGGGTTACTTGCTTTGCATTTTAACTTTGTTGTCGTGAAAGGGATTTGGACTTCAGTTCTTGTGTCAGAACTTTGACATTGCCAAACTGCGCTGTTGAGCATGGGGGTAACTCCATGGCTGTGGCCAATTTACCCTTTGTACCTAAGGCTTCAGCTGAGGAAGGAAAGTCAAGCTAAAATACCATCAGGCAGAAGTTCTGCTCCTTGGCTCCATCCTACCACCTACTACTCCTACTCTCTTTCCTAACTGGGTATCCTCTGAATATAAAGTTCTAGGCCAGTGAGTCAGGATACTGGGGATTGAAGAGGGAGAGCAGGGGGCACAAGGAGCATACTGGAGAAATCAGATATATATCCACAGATATGGCCAGAGAAGCTCTCAGAAGGAGAGTCATGTTGAATATGGTTTGGAAAGAGTGTTATAGGGGGAGTGGGATAGTCTGTGTGAGGGCTGATATTAATGTCAGCAAGATGTGAATGTGTTGGGGAGGAAGATCTGTCCTATTATTTAAGCAGGAGCCACGGAAAAGTTTAAGAGTAGGAGTAAGCAGTAGAAGAATAGTAAGAAGAAAGCCTCATAAATATAATATTAGAAGATTGGATTTAATAGAGAACAGGGCACTGCAGGTCTGGGTGGGAATGTGTGTGTGTGTGTGTGTGTGTGTGTGTGTGTGTGAGTGTGTGTATGTGTATGTCTTTTTAAAACTTGAGGAAAGTGTCATTTTCCAGAAGTATAGAGAGCACACTTAAGTTATCTGCTGCAAAGTAGTGGTCAGGAAGAACGTGATTTGGGGCTTTATCCTGCTTCAAGGGCAGCACTCTCTGATGGCTGCTGTGTGAATCTGGGTGAGAGTTGAGAGGATCTCATTGTTCAGAGTTATCAACATTATAGACCAGGATCATGGACAGGGAGTATGGCAAGAGGCTGGCCCTGGATATGCAGTATTTGCAATCTGTGAATCTTCTAGATAGAAGTTTAGTGTGGACAAGGTGCTAAGTGTCTAAATGGCTTCATGCCAGCTAATTTGAACTGAGGGCTAGGTTAGTGATCCCCAAATATCTGAAACCAATGAGTTCAGTTGTAGTTTCTTACATTTATTCACATTTTTTTAATGCACTTTCCCTGAGTAAAGTCAGGTTCCAGGGGCTATTTTATCAATCCTCTTGTTTCTGAACATATTTGGCATTTTTTTCCCTTTTGAAACTAAAATAGAAATTCAATCCTTTACCTTCTCTGTTGATAGCATGTTTGGAATACCCATTATTATCTCAGAAGTATGGAGTTAATAGAGAGCAGAAAACTGTAGGTCTTGTGTAAGTGTGTGTGTGTATGTGCACGCACTCACATGTCTGAGTCTTTAAGACTTGAGGTAGGTGTCAAGTCCATATTCCTTAGTAACTTTAAAAAAATGATAAAGAGATCCAAAATTAAACAAAGAGGTCCATATTGTTGGATGTAGTCCATTGATCTTTGTGCTTATTTCCATGGATAATTAATAAGTACTAACAGTGCTCTAGGTGGGGTGAGCCAGAGCTGGTCACAGACATGGATCACAATGGAGAACACAAATGCCTATTTTTTATATTCTACTAGGTCAGGTCTCTGTTTGTCAACAACAACCAAGCTAGAATGATCAGTCTGATAGAGCTGAGTATTTTTTCAAGCATCACTCTGTTTTATTTCTGGAAAGGGGTTAATCATAGTTTTTGTTGTTGTTCTTTTTTAAAGATTTATTTATTTACTTGAGGGGGGAACAAGTGGAAGGGGCAGAGGGATAAGGAGAGAGAATGTCCAGTAGACTGCACACTGAGTGTGAAGCCTGTCTCAGGGCTCAATCTCAGGACCCTGAGATCATGACCTGAGCCCAAACCAAGAGTCCTATTGCCTGACAACACCACCCAGGCATCCCTAAGCATATTTTGGAGTGTCTGCTGAGTTGACATCCTTGTCTGGGGTGATGAGAGTTGGTGGGGAGTGTGGAAATCAGAAGGAGGAGGTATATAGATTCTGGCCTGGTTTCTGGAAGCTATTAGACTGTACAGGAATTTAAGTGACACATTCAGGACACCAGCAGACAGAAAGGGAAAATTAGTTTCAGCTGAGCATCAGGATGGGCTGTAAGTGCTGGTGGGAAGGGGTGGAGGATTAGAGATGTGGATCAGTCAGGAAGGCTTAGGAAAGTCTTCTTAGATGTAGGGGGAAGGTTGTAGAATAGGGTTGACAAGAGCTAGAGGGTGAAGAAAGGAAGAAAAGGAGTGAGGAGGACATCCCTGACAGGAGGGGTATTTACCCAGGCCAAAGGCTTGTCCCAGGAAGGGTAAGTCAGGATGTGAGGAGCTGAGTTAGGGAGGAAGTGATGGGCCTAAGAATAGGGGGAGAATTAGGGTAGGCCTCTGACTACATGATTCAGAGGGTCTGGGTTCAATATAAATTATTTGAATAATCATAGATTATTGCTCAAAGAAAGAGAATTTCTAAATAATGTGTTTGAGGGTGATATTTCTTTGTGTTGTTATAAGCTGGAATTGTGTAGGGTCCCTCAGGATTCCCAATCATGGGTTTGCCTGCTCTTCTCTAAGTTTGGTTGTTCATTTGTTTGTCCTGGCTGCTTCTGTTGGAGTCAGAAAATATGATTAGTTCTTTTGTTCTTTGGATTGTTTCTCTGGTATCTTCATCCTTTGTCTGTAGGCCCACTTTCCATTACTTTCAGTATAAATGTGAAGAGCACAGAGACCACCCTGCACAATACAGTTGAGGGAAACAGAAATTATGAAAAGCATTACTCCTCTCTGACCCTGCCATTCAGATGGTCCTCCTCTGGGATCCTACTCAGGGTCCATGAATGGACTTCTGAAGAGTGCATGGCATTTTTTTTGAGGTGACTAACCTCAGAGAAGTCTGTGATTCAACAAATGTCAAGAACCACTGTTGTGTCTTTGACAGATAGGGTTGATAGAGGGGGGTGGTTGGAGGATGGGCTGGATGAGTGATCGATATTAAGGAGGACACATGGTATGATGAGCACTGAGTATTGTATAGAAGTGATAAATCACTGAATTCTATTACTGAAACCAATGTTGCACTTTATGTTAACTAGCTAGAATTTAAATAAAAATTTGAAAAGAAAACAAGCTATAGTAATCACAACAGTGTGCTGCTTATGAGGAGGCTGGATGTTGTATGGAATTGTTGAATCACAATTATATATTGTACACCTGAAAATAATATTACATTGTATATTAGCTAACTGGAATTTGAATAAAAAACTTAAAAAAATAGTATGATACTATCATAACAATAGACATATAGTTTAGTGGAATAAAATAGAAAATTCAGAAATAAACCACCTTGCCTTCCTACCAGCCATGTCCCAGGGTTCCTTTTTCTCCACATCCTCACCAACATTTGTTGTTTCTTGTGTTGTTAATTTGAGCCACCATAACAGATATGAGGTGATAACTCATTCCTCCAGAAGGGAGTTGGGGGCAGGGCTGGGTGAAATAGATTATGGGCACTGAGTAATATATAGATAGAACTGTTGGAATCACTATATTGTGATTAATATAACACTGTATATTAACTATACAGGATTTAAAATTAAAAACTTAAAACAATAAAAATAAATAAATATACATAAATAGAACTTTGTTACACACCTTATCCTGATATTGCTTTTGTTACTTAGAATTATTTCTGAGATCTACCTGTATTGCTACTTGTAAATCTACTTTATTATTTCTTTTTTTACTTATTTTTTTTACTTTATTATTTCTGACTGCTGTGTCAAATTTCATTGTATAAGTATACCACATTTCCCTTATATATTCCTTTAGTAACAGATGCTGGCATAACACCCTCTTCTTACCACAAACAGTACTGTGATGAACGTGCTCACATGGGCTCCCTGTGGACTCGGGAGAGAGTTTCCTAGGCGTGTGAACCTCGGAGAGAAATTGAGGGGTGGGAGAGTGTGTGTGTTCTTAATTCCACTGGGCTTGTGCTTCAGGATGGTGGCCCAGTGACACTCCCACCAGCGATGCATGGGAGAATTCTCACTGAATTCTCTCGCCGATCCAGGTGAGGGCCCTGTGGACAAGAAGATTGAGGCTTAGAGAGAGTGAATAAATTCCCCAAGTTCATGTCATCACACTGAAGAGTCAGAGCTTACATACAAAATTTTTATATAATGGTCATTGCTCTTAGCACTATCGTACCCAGCACTGCCTCTTCCAGAAATAAGATGAGGCATCTGTAGCAAAGATATTGTTATTATTGTTGTTGTTGTTATTGTGTTTGAGCCTTGCATTTTTGATGCCTAGTGTAACTCAGTCAGCCTAGGACCCTTGCATGCTAAGCACCATGCTTATCAGGGTATCTAATTAGAATCCTTAGATTTTCAAGGCAATTTATTGGAATAAAATTGTTTCCATTGTCTCACAAGGGCTCCCTAACAGGCACAAGGTTTAGTGGATGATATTGCAAGACTAGATAAAGACGAATTAGTCTTCAAAGTTTAGGAATTTGGATCAGATTTCAATACTGCATACTAGGTAAATGATATTAAGTCCATATTGTTTGCTAGGCACCAAGCTATATACTTTATAGGCTCATTTAACTTACTCCTCAGAACTACCCTCTGAAGTATCTACTTTTGGGAATAAAAATTCCCACTTGACTGTTGTGGAAACTAAAACCCTGAGAATTGAACTAATTTGTCCAGAGTCACTGGGTGTGAGATGAGTTGTGAATGAACCTGAACAATCTACTTGCAGATTAACTCTTGAGTACTAAACTGTGTTGCCTTTCTATGAGAGAGAATTTTTCACTCTCTTACCTTTGAAATTGAGGAAAATTTCTTGTCAGTTGGGTGGCTTAGAACAGTCATGGAAAGTTCAAGGGTAGTGGACAAGAATCTCCAGAAGGAGAGGATCTGAAGTTTGAAAATGTCCCCCAGTGCCTCTGTTCCCCAAAGTGAGAACCTCTGCTTTAGGACATCCTACTGGAACATAAGGCCTGAGCATGTCTTCCAAAAGTAGGGATTCTCACTGGGGGTGGGCAGTTTGTTGCCAATAACCGGAGGTCACCTGATAGTTTTAAACAAGTGTCCTCCAAGTCAAACAATTCTCTATCACTTATGTGTGGCTTTTCCTGGAATGAATTATGGGCAAGATTTTATCAGTTTGTTTTCCATCTACACTTTTCATTTTAATTGCCTTCCACAAGGAAGGTGATACCATTTTTATCTTTACCTGAGCCAGGTTTGTAAAGGTTGCTTGGCTACAAAGTATCTCAAAGTCAATTAGTTAGGAAATCTAGATTATGTGATTTTTCAGGTTTCTCTTCTCAGTTTTCACATTTGTTCTACAAATACTTATTGAACAGCCAATAAGTATTGTCTCCTCCAATAAGATGGAGGAGACAGGCAGCTGACCTGGACTTTGGATATATTAGGATCAATGGCACATGGGGAAAGCACAGGTGCTATGAGAGCACATAGGAAGGGCAGCATAAGGGTCAGGGGAGACTTCCTGGGGAAGCACCTTCTGAGCTGGGAACTGAAAGTAAAGTAGTGGTAGCTAAATGAAGGAACCAAGAGGGCATTAGAGGCCAGAGAAGAGGGTGAGTGTAGAATTTCCCAGGTAGAGCAGGAACTGGGCAGCAAAGAGACTGGAGGAGTAAGCATAGTTCAGATTAGGAAGGAAGGAAGGATTGGGAAAGAAGGGGAATGGGGAACCACAGAAGGATCTGAAGCCTGGGGGTGGGTGAAGGACACCTCAATCCCATTTATAGTATAGAAAGGTTCCATGAGCTAAGAACTGAGCCTCCTTATCTATCTCATGGGCTTGTTGATAAATCATAACTTTGGAACTGGTGACTGGCAAATAAGGAGTCTTCATGGATTTGTAGACAAGAAGGCTGACCCATAACCCAAGGGGTCTTTTTTGATCATCTATAGAAAAGACTTTTCAATTTTGACTTTCTTTTCTGTCTTTAAAAACATAGGACATTTCCTAAAATTCTCTCAAAATCAAACCCTGAGTAGAGAGGTGAGTGGGGGCTGCATGATTCTGTTTTCTTTGTTTTCCACTACTCAGTTCTGGTACATTGCTGTGAGTTGTTCATCCAAAACCTTATTCCCCTTGAGAGGGGTCCATTTGAAATGCAGCAGGGGAGGAGGGGAAAGAGGAACCAGAGGTTTGCTGTTTGTTCATTACAAAAATGTATTTGGCATATTGAGACCATAGTTTGATCAAGTTAGAAATAATTCCTTGTGAAAAATTAGTACAGAATTATAAGTGTGGGTTTTAATAGAAGCTCACAGAGCAGGGCAGGGTCCTCAGGCCCCTGGCAGCTGACACCACAGATGGCACAGAGTGTGTATACAGCACAGCATGGCCAATGAGGAGACTGTAGAATTGTTTAGGTTGTGAGTTTCTGAGCTACATGACTCATTTCTTTTCTCCTTACCCATCACATTTTCATAATTGTTGACACAATTATAATGAATTTTTCCTTGATTGCTTTGGATAAGGTGTCTTAAATGTCAGATTTCACAGAATAGTCATTCTGGTTTTGTTCCCTTCCTAGACCTGGACACTGGGTTAGATACTGCCCCCATTTCTCCAGGGTTTCCTTCCCAAACAGCCTGATCCTCTCCTTCTTGTAGGTGATAATGAAAACCCTGCTCCTCTCTCCCTCCTCCTCTCTGTTCACAGCACCCCCATGGGCCTAGGTGGGTAAGGGTAAGGGGTGGACTGTACACTCTTGGCCATCAGTACAACTGAATGGGTGAGGCAGAATTAGGGGAAAGGGGGCCAAAGTGCCATGTGACTTTAGCCAGCTGATTTTGAGGCTAGGTGTTTTGAGACCTGGGGACCAACATTTGCATTTTAAGCTCAGATGATATATTTTTAAGATATTTTATATATTTATTCATGAGAGACACACAGAGAGAGGCAGAGACATAGGCAGAAGAAGAAGCAGGCTCCCTGTGGGGAGCCTGATGCAGGACTTGATCCTGGAACCCTAGGATCACACCCAGAGCTGAAGGGAGACGCTCAACCACTGAACCACCCAGGTGTCCCAAGCTCAGATTGATATTAAACAATCTGTCTGTAATTGCTCCAATGTCTTCTAGTCTGTGAATTAATGTGTTATTACTCATACTCAAGCACTGCACACACATCCCACAAGAGAATGATTGCACAATATATTCATGTGTCCTGTTATACCATATAGCTTAATTAGTTCATGAAGCTACATGACTTAGATGAACCCAAATGACATTATGTTCCATATGGTGCATAATAAATCAGAATGTTGGGAGGTATTTGGCACTTTTTCTGGGGGGATAGCAAGGTTGGTTTTTCTATAATGTCTTTTGTGTCAGCTTCTGTGACATTTGGGCTGCAGTAGATGACTTGGGACTTCTCAGCTTTGGTTCATTGGTTGAACATCACTGTTCAGTAAATATCTGTTGTCTCCTCAGGCATTATGGAGAGATAGCACATACCAGAAGAAATGCAAAGCAGCAGAGTTGAAGCCTCAGCGATAGAACACAGCAGCCTCAACGTGACTCAGCTTAACTTTGCCCCAATGAAACTCATCTCAGATTCTAGGCTCCCTGGTCTTCCTCTAGCTCTCTGATCCTAGACTTCTCTTCAATTCCAGCTGGAATGATGTGTCAAGTACTTCGCAGATTTGGTCAAAAACTGGTACGCAGATGTCTGCTGGAACAACCTGAGGGTGAGAATGCCCCTGACAGAAGCCTGAGTACTCTGGATTTAGTGGTCCTGGGGGTAGACCACACACTGAGTGCAGGTGTGTATGTGCTGGCTGGCGAGGTGGTCAGCAATCAAGCAGGACCATCTTTCATGATCTGCTTTTTGGTGGCTGGCCTAAGTTCTGTGTTGGCCGGCCTGTGCTATGCAGAGATTAGTGCCCGGGTTCCCCATTATGGCTCTGCATATATCTACAGCTTTGTCACTATAGGTGAACTTGGGGCTTTCATAGTTGGCTGGAACCTCATCTTCTCCCTTGTTGCTGATGCAGCCATGGTGGTCCAGACATGGAACTTAGGTTTTGAATACCTGCGCGAGAACAGATTCTCTCAGGCCCTGCATGAAAGCATCTCACCACATGCTTCCAGTGTCCTTACAGAATATGTAGACTTCTTTGTTGTGGGCCTTGTGTTGTTCCTCATGGAAATGCCGACTCTGAGGATTGATCACTTTTTCCTGGTTAGCAAAGTAATCATACTGGTGAAAATTTTGATTCTCAGTTTTATCATCCTCTCTGGCTTCATAAAGGGGGACCTGCACAACTGGAAGCTCACAGAAGAGGACTACATAAAGGATGGACTCAATGATACCTCTAGCTTGGGCCCTCTGGGCTCTGGAGGATTTGTGCCTTTTGGCTTCCAGGGGATTCTCCGTGGATCAGCTACCTGTTTCTATGCTTTTACAGGTTTTGAAACTGTTGCTACCAGAGTTAGACAAATCCAGAGTCCCCAGCATTCCATCACTATGAGCATTCTGATTTCACTGCTCATCTGCTTTTTCATGTATTTTGGTGTTGCTGCGGCACTTACACTTCTAATGCCTTACTATAAGGTTCAACTTGGGAACACTTTGCCTGAGGTATTTCTCCATATTGACTGGGCCCCTGCCTACTATGTCGTAACTTTTGGGTTTTTCTGTAGTCTTTCTGCACGCGTCTCGAGCTTTATGCTACCCATCAGTCTGGTGATACACAAGATGGCACAGGATGGCCTTCTCTTCTCTGTCCTTAGCAGAATTCACACTGACAAATACACCCGCATCATCACCACTGTGATCTTTGGCATTACTGTAGGAATCATGGTGTTCTTCTTTGGACTCATTGATCTCTTGGATCTGTCATCAACTGGGTCCCTGATATCTTACTCCCTGGTGGCTTTTTGTGTTCTTATCCTCAAGTATCAGCCTGAGAGGAGGAATGAGGGAAATGAAGTACAGGTGCAGGATGAGAACGGACCTGCAGCAGAGAAGCTGACTCTACACCGAGTATTTTTTCCGGGGAGCTCCACCCCTACTCCACTCTCTGGCCGGGTTGTCTCTGTTTGTTCCTCACTGCTTGTTCTGCTGCTGATTTTTCTCTGCCTGGTGCTGGCCCAGTGGCCACGTTGGCTTTCTGGATATCCAGAGTGGATCACAGTGGTTGTGCTTCTCCTGGTGCTCATCACTGGGATCACTGGGGTCATCTTGAGACAGCCACAGAGCTCCCCTCCCTTTCACTTTAAGGTACCTGCTCTGCCTCTCCTCCAACTCCTGAGCATCTTTGTGAATGTTTGTCTTATGATGCAGATGACACCTGGCACCTGGGTCCGAGCTGGTATTTGGATGATGATTGGGTTTGCTATCTATTTTACTTATGGGATCAGCACAGTCTGGTTGCATAACCTCCCTTCAGTTATGCCCCAAACAGTAGACCTTGAATTCAGCAGTGCCAATACATATTTAGCTTGACATCATCGCACCTGAATGCAGTGTGGTCCCCCTGCACAATAATGGGGCATACTCTTACCATATGGAAAGCTAGGCCTTCTGTGGTATATTGGTGTGGAAATACTAATAGGGATCTCTATGTATTGTGGTGTGAAGGATGTGTTTTTGCTCTTTCTCTCTCTTTTTTTTACCTTGTCTGCTTTTCAATCATGTTCATAGTGTATAATGTCTTTAAAAATTATTATTAAAAGAAACTAGAAAAAGTGTTTTCTTTTTCTTTGGTTAATTATTCAGCATCAGGGTGGTGCATGATGGATCAGTTGGTAAAGCATATGACCTCATCTCAGGATGTTGAGTTTGAGCCCCACATTAGGTGTAGAGATTACTTTAAAAATATCCAGTAGCAGAATTACTGGATCATATGATAGTTTTTTTTTTTTTTTGAGAAGCCTTCCTACTGTTTCCCATATTAGCTGTGCCAGTTGACTTTCCCATCGACACTGCATGATGACTCCTTTTCTCCCATATTCTGGCCAACACTTGTTTTTCTTGTCTTTTTGATTTTAGCCATTCTGACAGGCGTAAAGTGATATCTCACTGTAGTGTTAATTTACATTTCTCTGATGATTAGTGATGCTGAGTATTGTTTTATGTATCTGTTGGCCATCTGAATGTCTTTTTTGGAAAAATGTCTATTCAGGTCCTCTTATCATTTTTTTAATTGGTATCTTTGGTATTTTTCTGGGGAGGGATTGAGTTGTATAAGTTTGTAAACGTATTTTGGGTATTAGCCCCTTATTGGATATATCATTTGCAAATATCTTCTACCATTCAGTAGGTTGCCTTTTTGTTCTGTTGATGTTTCCCTGCAAAAGCCTTTAGTTATAAAAAAAACTTTTAGTTACATAATTCAAAATATGTATATACCCTTATGTTTATTCAATATTATTGACAATAGCCAAGATATGGAAGCAACCTAAGTGTCTATCGATAGATGAATGGAAAAAGAAGATGTGCTATATATAAAAATGGAACATTACTTAGCCATAAAAAAGAATGCAATCTTGCCATTTGTAACAATATAGATGGACCTAGTATGTATAATGATAAGTGGAATAAGTCAGTCAGAGAAAGACAAATTCTCTATGATTCCACTATCATGTGGAATTTAAGAAATAAAACAAGCTAACAAAGAAAAAAGAGAGACAAATAAAGAAATCCTGGACTCTTAAATACAAGAAACAAATTGGTGGTTGCCAAACTGGAGATGGGTAGGAGGATGGATAATTTAGATGAGTACACTTCCCTTGATGCGCACTGAGAAATTTATAGAATTGTTGAATCATTATCTTGTACACCTGGAGTAATATAATGATGATGTATATTAATTATACTTCAGGGATCCCTGGGTGGCGCAGCAGTTTAGCGCCCGCCTTTGGCCCAGGGTGCGATCCTGGAGACCTGGGATCGAATCCCACGTCAGGCTCCCAGTGCATGGAACCTGCTTCTCCCTCTGCCTATGTCTCTGCCTCTCTCTCTCTCTGTGTGACTATCATAAATAAATAAAAATTAAAAAAATATTTAATTATACTTCAATAAAAAAATAAAACAAACTAAAAGAGGATCAAAAGAAAAAAAAAAAAAGGATGAAATATGGCCCCGCCTGTAAGGAGCTTATATTCTTTTTTTTTTAGGAGTTTATATTCTAATACAAGAGGTAAAGCATAGCCGTAACACAAAGTGTACAGTGTTGTCATACATAATATACAAAGAAAGTATCTTGAATTCAGAGTGGAGAACGATTATTGGTGACTAGCACAATGATGAAGTTTTATTAGTGAAATCAGAGAAGACTTTGTAGAGGAATGGTATTTGAGTTGGCTCTCTCCAGGGAGAGATGGGGTTTTGCCAAATGTGGGCAATAGGGAGAGATTGTAGGCAGCGAGAATAACACTATTAAAAGCACAGGAAGGGCAGCTTGGGTGGCTCAGCGGTTTAGTGCTGCCTTCAGCCCAGGGCGTGATCCTGAAGACCCCGGATCAAGTCCCACGTTGAGCTCCATGGAGCCTGCTTCTCCCTCTGCCTGGTCTCTCTCTCTCTCTCTCTCTCTCATTAATAAATAAATAAAATCTTTTTTAAAAAAAAAGCACAGGAAAAAGAAACTGTTTCGAGCACACTGAGGAGACTGTCTGGCCAGAGCCTTGGGTGTGTGAGGTGGCAACACAGCATGCACAGGTGGATTGGAGCAGAACTTGCCTCTGAGCACAAAGCACTTTGGCTTTGAACCCACTGCTCATGCTGAAAAACGGTGGGGCTGGTTCTTCTGTTTGGTGATATTGCATCTTGGATTTTCAAATTTCTGTACCATTATCTGCTTTGGTTCACCTGCTCAGAAAGTGCACAGCTGAGAACCACATGTCCTGGGTTCTGGTCTTGTTTACACCACTAACTAGACATGTGAGCTTGGGCAAGCCCCTCAGTCTCTTCTATGCTCTGTTTCTTTATCTGTAATATGTGAGGTCAGAACTGATCATTTCTCAAGCTCTGTTTACCTAAAAAGTTCTAGGATTTACCCCTGGTTCTTCTGGCCTGCTATTAACTCAACTTTGTCTCTACTACTTAGGATCTGAACCTGCATCCTTCCCACTTTCCCTACAACCCATTGTCGGAGTTGTAGAGGCACAATAAATAACACCTCATTTTGCCCTCCTATGTTTGGAACCAATTAATAATCAATACATAGAGACAGATGATTCGACAGTTAGCTTTAGATGTGCAGTCTATTTGGCTTGCTAGTCCCGCAGGACTAAATTAGATAGATTTACCCCTCATCACAAGTAGTGCTGAGCACCGCCACCCTCCAACACAGGAAAGAGTCTGGCTTTATTTATTTATTTTTGTTTCCACTGCATTTATTATTACTATAAACAAAATGTTAAAAAGAAAAAAATTAATTCTTAGTTCTCCAACAGGTCTCATCCTTCCCTCTTGTCCACACAGCTCCTGACCCATTTCCGCAGTGCCAGTTCAAAACTGAACCTGTTCACCACCATTTTCACAGAACCATCCTCCAGAACCACCAGTGCCGGGGATGTAGGGTAGATTAGACGATGGTGACAGTACTTTCCAGGTTCTACTCAAAGGTAGGCTAGGTGGAGATTCAAAAAATTCAGATGAAAGGGCTGTTGGCCTCATAATGAGGTACTCTAACTACAGTGGGCTGGAGAGGACATAGGATAGCCCATCAGAAGCTTTAGAGAACATCTCATGGGCTTGTGTCAAACCCAGAAAAACTGACACCAGGAGAATGGGGAGACCAGGGAGGCAGCCTTGCAGGTTTCACAACTCTTCCATGATGGGTGGTACGGAAAGTCTAGAGGGAACCAAGAGCCTCATTCATTAAATGAATGAGCTTTGTAAAGTCACATAGATGCCCCGGACGCTGAGAAAAGCTAAGTATGAGGGGATGCACGGTTTCACAAAGCACAGGGATCATGTGCATCCCCACTGAAGCAGTGGGAATCATGCCACCAACAAAGAAACTACAAAATCCAAAAGCATGCAGCATGGCCTTTCAGGGAGTAACTCTGCACCAGTCATCTGTACTTGACTCTGGGGTCAACCTGGTGAGTTTCGTAGAACAGCTGGCAACCCTGGGGGTAGGGGCTGTCACATATAAAGGACTCAAAAAAAGCAGCTAGAAGAAGGGAACGGTAGGAAAATGCTCCAGGGGTCTCAGGAATTGAGGGCAGTACCAGGAGCTGGGTGGACAGACGCACAAGAAACACTAGAGGCGTTTCCTGTCCAGCAGTCAGTTGATGAGGGGGAAGAGGATCCAGGAGGCAGTTGAATGGAGCAAAGATGGGGTCCTGAAGGGGAATCTCTGGAGGATGGATCAGAAGAAAGCCCACATGCTGGGCACTAGTGATGAGACACAACTCTGGGGAGGTTGGCAGATGGAGAGGGTGTCACTGACTGAGGGTGGTGGGTGGAACAGCCTCACGCTGGCTGTCACAGGGCCACAGGGGAATATATGGCCACTAAGTCAGAGGGCAGAGGGAAGGCACAGTCTGACAGAGGAGGCCCATTGACACCTGGGTGGTAGAAGGCACAGAGGTCCTCATATAGACAGTGGCCCTTTTTGGCAAAGTGTTGGCAGACAGAGCCATTAGATTTGTCTTCCATAACTTGGGGGCCATCCTTGGGCTGGCAGGTATTTTTGATAAGAGACTAACTTTTAAGCCTTTGGGTCTTTCTCTGCTCATTGTGAAAGGCTCCCCTGGAAGGACCCCATGGCCTGGTTCAGGAAAAGGAGTTTCAGTACTGGCCCCCACCAGCCATGACCATAAGGGCCACATCTGGGGCCTAGTCCTCCCTCAGTTGAACCTCTGCCCCAGGAAGGAGGTGGGAGACTCAGCAGTGGTGGAATCATTGGACCCCTTGATTCTGGAGGAACTCTTAGAATAGAGTCTGCATTCTTTCCTGTCTGGCTCTCTTTGCTCACCATCGTATTTGTGAGATTCATCTACATTGCCTGTAGCAGGAGTTTTTTCATTTTCATTGCAGTGTAGTATCCCATTGCATGCACACACAACAACTTATTTACCCATTCTACTGATGGTGGACATGTGGATGGATTCCAGTTTGGGGCTGACTTGGGGTCACCAGGCTTTCCATTGGCCATGGGGAGAAGGCCCAGAAGTCTGTGTGGTCTGATGGGACTCCCATCCTTCAAGTCTCCAGTCTCTTCCTGCTCTGGCAGCCAGGGGTGTTACACTGGTGGCTGCTGCTGCTGCTTCTTTCATTTAGGCATTGTGGTTGCGGCAATGGCTGCAGCAGGATTTTCGAGTCTGCTTTTATTCAATTTTCTTTTGTGTGAGCAAGTGGGAATGCATATGTCCTTTGGGCAGGTTGGCCTTGGATAAAAAACAAAATAAAAACAAAATAAAACAAAAAAACACCACTGGAAAGGGGCTTAGCTGGACATGCTCAGTGCTGTCTTCAACTCGCTAGTCAAAGTCACAGTGAGAGAAGGGGTGGAGAGAGGCCAGGAATAGTACTCTACTCCGTGGTGCTCAATCCTCAGCAGATCTCACCTCACCTGGAGGACTTGTGCAAACAGAATGGTGGGCCCCACCTCCAGTATTTGGAATTCAGGAGGAGTGGGTGGGGCCCAGAAATTGTCCTAACATGTTCCCAGGTGATGCTGCCATTGTTGCTCCAAGTACTACACATTGAAGCCCAAATCTCCAGCTGAAGCTTCTTCACATAGAGCTAAGTAGGGGAAACAAAGGTGCTCCTTTTTAGTTACCTTCATCTAATGAAACATTTAAATTAGAATACCATCATTAATCCTTGCACAGTGGGGGAAACATAATGAATCATTTCACAATGTGTATGTACACTAAATCACCATGATGTACACTTTGTTTCTTTATTAAAGAGATTTTATTAATTTATTTGTGAGAGACACACAGAGAGAGAGAGAGAGGCAGAGATGCAGGCAGAGGGATAAGCAGGCTCCCTTTTGGGAGTCCGATGCAGAACTCGATCCCAAGATCCCATCACCCCGGGATCATGCCCTGAGCCAAAGGCAGATGCTCAACTGCTGAGCCACCCAGGTGTCCCCATGATGTACACTTTAAAAATTAACAAGTCAGGAAACAACAAATTTTGGAGAGGACTTGGAGAAAGAGGAAACCTCTTGCACTGTTAGTGGGAATGCAGACTGGTACAGCCACACTGGAAAACAGCATGGAGGTTCCTCAAGAAGTTAAAAATAGAGCTACCCTATGACCCAGCAATTGCATTACTGGGTATTTACCCAAAAAATACTGATGTAGTGCAACGCTGGGACACCTGCAATATCCACAATAGCCAAACTGTGGAAGGTGCTGCAATGTCCTTTGACAGATGAATGGATAAAGAAGATGTAGTATATATACACAATAGAATATTACTCAGCCGTCAGAAAGGATGAATCTCCACCATTTGCTTCGATGTGGATGGACCTGGAGGATGGACCTGTGGATGGACTTATTTCACTCACTATTATGCTGAGTGAAATAAGTCAGTTGGAGAAGGACAATTATCATATGGTTTCACTCATATGGGGAATATAAGAAATAGTGACGGGGATTATAAAGGAAAGGAGGGGAACCGAGTGGGAAAAATTAGAGAGGAAGACAAATGATGAGAGACTCCTAACTCTGGGAAACAAACAAACGGTTGCAGAAGGGGAGGTGGGTGAGGGGTTGGGGTAACTGGGTGATGGGCACTGAGGGGGGCACTTGATGGGATGAGCACTATTATGCTGTATGTTGGCAAATTGAACCCCAATAAAAATATACAAAAAATAATTTAAAGTTTTATAGTTTTACATTTAAAAAATAAACATCTTACAAGTTTATAAGTCAGTTATACCACAATAAAGCTGAAATAAAAAAATAAATACTAGAGTTATCTGTATGTCTTTATTTTGTTCCTGATTGTGGAGCACAAGTAAGAAGTATATCTTCTTCATTCCCCTAGAGCACTCAGCTGGGGGCCAGGCACATAATGAGATTTAAAAAATTCATGTTAAATTGAATTGATTCTTATACATTTTTTTGGTACAGAAAATTCTTCTTCCTTTCAGGCTCGCACTGTGCTACTTCTTTAAAATTATCTCCTGGGAGGCTTCTTTGACAAACAGCATTTCTCTCAATCAAGATCTATATCTAACATGGTATCTAGATCTGCACCCAGAATCTAGAATTGTACCAGGCACTTGTAGTTTTGCCTTTGTGTGGCTATGCCTGAGTTCTGGTGACTGTCCTGTCTGTTCCAACAGAGTGATGTCTTGCTCATGGCATAGAATAAGTTCTCCCCTTCCTCTAGACCCAGTAGTAAGAACAGTGTTAATTCAAAGAGCAACAGGGAAAATTCAGCCCTGGAGTGGGAGAATGCCTGACAGGACCTCCCCTGGTCCTGCTCCATCTCTTCCCATGGTATGTAGGAGGGACTGGAAGGAGTGAAATTGATAGAAGGCCCAACCTACTCTATCTGACTCCAGGGAAACCCTGAGGATGAGACTGGCTCCAGAGTGAGCATGACGGCTGTCTTTCTTGAAGCAGTCAGAGATTTATGGTTAGCATAGAAGGGCCAGTGTTCTCCTATTGTATTTGTGTATAAGACCTCCCCTTGGTGGGAGTAATAGAAAGCTACTTTCTTACTTTTGGAACTTCTCCTCTTCCCAAAAGGGAGCAGGTGACTCCAGGGAAGCCTGCTAGAGGCAGAGTACTCATATACTTACCTATTCCTTTAGATGATTTAGGAGACTAACACAAAATCTTGTGAGATAATCTAAAATTCTTTGGGGAGACAGAATTCACACCCCAAATGGGTAAAGAAATGATGGAAATAGGAGGAATTAATAACTGGATAGGGATAGAGGCATCATTACTCTGGAAGGGAGTGAGTAGAAACTGAGAAAGTGGTGTTGGTCAAGAGACACTTCCTGGAGCATTTGGGAAACAGAAGAGGGGCAGGTGAGTTGTAAAAGAAACGGGACAACCTACAGAATGGGAGAAGATATTTGCAAATGACATATCAGATAAAGGGCTAGTTTCCAAAATCTATAAAGAACTTATTAAACTCAACACCAAAGAAACAAACAACCCAATCATGAAATGGGCAAAAGACATGAAGAGAAATCTCACAGAGGAAGACATGGACATGGCCAACATGCACATGAGAAAATGCTCTGCATCACTTGCCATCAGGGAAATACAAATCAAAACCACAATGAGATACCACCTCACACCAGTGAGAATGGGGAAAATTAACAAGGCAGGAAACAACAAATGTTGGAGAGGATGCGGAGAAAAGGGAACCCTCTTACACTGTTGGTGGGAATGTGAACTGGTGCAGCCACTCTGGAAAACTGTGTGGAAGTTCCTCAAAGAGTTAAAAATAGACCTGTCCTACGACCCAGCAATTGCACTGTTGGGGATTTACCCCAAAGATTCAGATGTAATGAAATGCCGAGACACCTGCACCCCGATGTTTCTAGCAGCAATGTCCACAATAGCCAAACTGTGGAAGGAGCCTCGGTGTCCATCGAAAGATGAATGGATAAAGAAGATGTGGTTTATGTATACAATGGAATATTACTCAGCCATTAGAAACGACAAATACCCAGCATTTGCTTCAACGTGGATGGAACTGGAGGGTATTATGCTGAGTGAAGTAAGTCAATCGGAGAAGGACAAACAGTGTATGTCCTCATTCATTTGGGGAATATAAATAATAATGAAAGGGAATATAAAGGAAGGGAGAAGAAATGTGTGGGAAATGTCAGGAAGGGAGACAGAACATAAAGATTCCTAACTCTGGGAAATGAACTAGGGGTGGTGGAAGGGGAGGAGGGCGGGGGGTGGGGGTGAATGGGTGACGGGCACTGAGGGGGACACTTGACGGGATGAGCACTGGGTGTTATTCTGTATGTTGGTAAATTGAACACCAATAAAAATTAATTTATTAAAAAAAAAAAGAAATGGGACAGCAATTGGAATGGGACCCTTAGGAATCATGAAAGAATGAGACTCTTGTGAGGGATGTGTTCTCACATTTGAAGGGAATTAATGAGCTGAGTTATATTGTGTATTGTGCCATGGAGCGAAATTTCTGAATCAGAAAGTGGTAATACATGATTCTCACAGCCACCTAGAGGATAGGCAGACAGAAGGATGTGGACAGATAGACTCTTCCTGGGAGACAGTAGTAGCACCAGCTACAGTCATCTAGATCCTGCTCTTCAGAGTGTGGTCCATGGACCAGCAGTGAGGGTGTCACCTGGGAGCTTGTTAGAAATGCAGAATCTCGGGCCCAACCCAGACCACCTGAATCAGAATCTATATTTTTAACAGGCTGCCAAGTGATCTGTATGCTCTTTCAGGTTTGAGAAGCACTGGCCTCAGAGATTGAGGGTAGGTATCTGGAAGTTCTGAAAACTTTGATATTGGAGGGGCCTAGGCTAGGGAAGTTGAATTGGGGGAAGATGGACAAGAGTGGGCCCTGGCTGCCCTCCTGTCTCCAGGCCTCCCACGCCGGTCACTATGGCAGTTTGGCACTCTGCTCACTATTTTATTTATTCACTTCCAAGTGGAATTCTTTATTTGAACCATCCTAGAAAGAGGAAATTAAAATTAATACCAGTGAAGGAATCTAGAGTTGAGATTGTGAGAAACTGGTCATTTTGGAACTAATTTAATAAAAATGCAATGAGCTCTGACAGAAGCAAGGGTGGTAAGAAGGTTCAATGTCTCTGCTTACATCTTTAGTAAACCTGAAGCAAAGCTCCTGGGAACAGGAGGCAAGAGGATTTGCAGATGGTTTGAAGGCAGACACAGCACAGGAGCCCCCTCCTCTGCCTTCCAACGTCAGCGCTACAGAGACTGTTTTATGAAGGATTTTATGAAAAACTTTAGTTTGTGATGATTGTGTAGGATTTAAGCAGTCAGAGAGTGAGAGGAATGAATTCCAAGGAAAAGACATAACTACTAGGAGGGATTGGATATCGAACGTCTGTTAAACATTAGGGAATAAATGCAAAAAGCAATGAAAATCAAAGTAAAATTGCAGAAGATGGAAGCTTTCTATAGGGAAGATGAGCTAGGACCTAAGTCGTAGCTCAGGGTCCAATTATCCCCACTTCTCTAGCACCTGATCTTATCAAAGGGGTGTACAGTTCACATGGTACAGTGTACCTACTATGCCTACACAAGCATCACACTCTTACTTAAATGTTGCCTCCTGCCTATGCCTTCCTGGATAATAATCCATCCATGACAGAAACAATTTATTTCCTTTGACATCCTCTACTCCTTTGTGAAACTCCTACAATAGCTGTCTTTCCACACATAAACACTGTCTTCAAATGTAGTTACCTGTCTTCCCTCCCTCACTCACTCATTGTAAGCTCTGGAGTGGGGAGATTGGGACCTGTATATTTTATATTCCCTCCACAGGGCTTAAATGGAGCTGAAGAATTGCTAAAAAGCTTTCATGTGTGGTATAAAACAGGAGGGACAAGGCCATGATAAGAGATGTAGAAGAAGGGGCATTATGAATATTGACTAAGGATATTATTGATAATAAATGTCTGGACTTGATACTTTCAGATATAGATCGTATTGTTAGGAAATTTTTATCCCATCAGTAGATTTATTCATTATAATATATTTATTCATTTTTCATTATTTATCTCATTCAAATATAGAGCTTTTCCTTGTGGGAAATAGACAGTAAGCAAGAAAACAAGTGTCTCGTTAACTATAGAGTGGGGAAAACATACAAAGGAAATAAACAGGATCTTTTGATAAAGAACAAAGGGAATTTCTTTAGATAGGGAACTTAGGCAAGGCCTTATGGTCACTGCTACATATTTTACTTGTTGGAATGATAAGTTAATTCAACTTCTGACCTGAAGAGTAATACTAATAAAATCAAGAACAGAATGAGAGTAGCAGCCTTCCCATCAGCGGTGGGTTTGTCAGCTCAACCTTAGGATTGGTTCCTACTTTGGTCCAAATTCCCAACATCCCCCTGCCTCCAAAAGAGGAGAATCAGGGCCCTCCTCTTACTTTAGGATAGACTCTCTTTTCCAGCCTTAGAGTCTGCAGGCAAAACAGGTTAAGAGCTCTGATCTTGTGAGAGACTTGGAGACAGATCAAGGCAGAGGCCTCTGAAGTAACGCTCCAGGATGTGAGAAGCTGGGAAGAGATGGAGACAGACATTCACACAGAGAGAGACTAATTGATGTCACAGAGACTCCCCCTCACTTCCCACCTCAGTCTCAGTGGCTTCTGGTCTCTGAAGTCCTTGGGAGAGTTGGCCAGGGCTTTTGGACTTCAGGGGAGGAGAAGATATCATGCCCTGCCCCCATCATTCTGGATCCCTGCGCCAAGGCTGAAGACAACCCAGGCTGTGAGGAGCAGGCCGTCCGCCACTATCCCAGCAGCCTCAGCCAGCTCTGTCATTACCAGGGTCTTCCTTTGACTTCTTACCTGCCCTCTTCTCCTGGTACCAGTTGGTGGTATTAACTTCTGTCTCTTGCAGAGCAGGGGTCCCATTAGGAAAGACTTGGGAGTGGGTAAGAGGAATATGGAATTGTTACCTGGAGATTTATACCCACTCCCACTTTCCTGAGCTCCAGGAGATCTGGGAGTGAAGAGGGGGTGTGCGTGACTGGTGGGGTGGGGGAACAGTGCCTGGCTCTTGTTGAAGGCTGTTCTGCGTCTTGAGCTGGGCTGGGTGGAGGTGGATGGAGGGGAGGACACCTCCTCAGCTTAGGGAGGACTCCAGGCTCAGGTCTGTCTTAGAGCATATTCTCTCCAGGGGGCCCAGAGCAGAAGGGAAGAGAATGGGGAGCAGACAGTTCAGACCAGTCCAGCCTCACTCCTGTCCTCTCTCCCCTTCCTTCATCTCCCTAAGAGCAGCTTCTCAATGGGCCATTTCACACTTATTACACGCCCGCAGTGTGCACAGAGCTCGAAAGTGTTCTCCGGCCATTCTGACCCAGGAACCACTGCCTTCCCCATGCAGCTCACAGAGATAGACTCCTCAGGCCCTGGCTTGAACTCCACCGCCAGAGGCCTCCTCTGAAGCCTGGAATGTGGAACCTAGATATGTGGGACATACCATGGAGATGCTGAAGAAGTGAAGAGAAGAGAAGGTTGGGAGAGAGCCTCACAGTTTTCTGGGACAATATGATTATTTGCAGCAGCAAGAAGGATTAAAGCAAGACGAGAGGAAGAACTTCCCTTGAGCAGACAGCGCTGCTTGTTTTCCAAAGCACAAATCCTGGACCTGATACAGGGAGGGACAGGGTGAAAAGAGACCCTTCGAGGGAGATCGTCTCCCCAGGAGTGTTGGGGTTCAACAAGGTGTGGCGGGGGAAGGAGAGACCACACAGAGCAAACCAGCAGAAAACAAGGTGACACTGTGTGGGGATCTTGGCTTCCAGGTGGAGGCGCCAGGCCTGTCCTGCACACACAGGGTCGCTGCTGAACCAGGCGCCCTCAGCTGGGCTCTCAGACCTCAGTGATCTGCGGGGAGGAAAGACTGAGGCTGAGCAGGGTCCTTCTGTCCCACAAACCTGCCCTGGACGCTGAGGGGGCGTCTCCCTCCAGATGGAAGGAGGCCGAGGTGGTGGGACGACCGAGGGGGAGCAGTCACCTTTGGCTCTGTCCTCTCCTGAGACGGAGTGGCTTTGGGGTGACTGGGTCATTAGGCCTTTCCTAGGTCCTGGGGCTGTCAAGGGGGCCTTAGGACAGGGGGCAGGATGGAAGTGAGGGCTGACCCGTCCCCTCCCTCTGAGGACACTGACAGGGGGCGGGGCTCTGCTTAGTGGGCGGGGCTTACCCAGGTGACTCCCTGCCTTGTAGGTATACCCTGGTTTTGGAGTTCCTCTGCGCAGCGCCCCCATCACTTGCTGAGGAGGAGATGTCTTTTCAGCTCTCTAACACCTGACCAGGTCTGTCCTCAGGAAGGGAGGAGGGGACGACAGAGGACAGGAGGACAGAAGGGGGCTAATGTCCTTCCTTTCACTGGGCTGAGCCTTGCCCTACTCCCTAGATTCCTAAGGGTGGAGGAGGTGTGAAAGCAGATGTAGAAATGACTAGAAATGGGGCAATGTGGTAGGATGCAGCAGGATGGAGAGATGGAGGTAATGGGAAGGTGGAGCCCACTGGGAGGTGGGGATGCCTGGGGAGGTGGGCCAGGAGGGGAGGGAGGCAGGCTGGATGGGGTGGGAGGTTGTCCAGGTGGGAGGGGACTGGATGGAGGTGGGCAGGGGAGGGGTCAGAGGGATTGGGGGCCTGCAGTGGGGAAGGAAGGTGGAGGCACCAGGATGGGGCAGTGCCAGGGAAACTGAGAGATGTTCAAGCAGGCCAGCTGTCTAGAAGGAGCCCTGGAGGAGGATCCCACTGGGAGGAGGGGAGACAGACAGCAGCTCACAAGGAGTCAGAGCCTGGGAGGATGTAGGGAGTAAAGGCTGTGGCAGGGAAAGCAAAGGGACTGGGTCCTTGGAGTGTCCCAGGAAGGTGAGGGTAGGACCTCAGAGTCACTTCCCATTCAGGCTGAACCATGACTCTGTGGGGAGCTGGGGAGGCCACCTGAGCAGCAGGGGTAGGGGTAGGATCCCCACCCCCTTTCCTTCTCCTGGGTGCCCTCTGCCCACTGTCTCCTTGTCCATACTCTCTCCAGAGATCTCTAGAGCCTAGAGGACTGGGCTCTGGATCATTCGAGAAAGGAATAGGGTCGTGTGTATATATGGACAAGTGTGACACATGTATGAGTGTGTGTAGGTCTGGGGGTGCAGGTGGTCTGTTTGAGGGGATGTGTCTTTGTGTTGTGTACACGTGAGAAGTTCGTAACAGGTAGGGGTGTATATGTGTGTATTTGAGGTTATGTGTCCGTGTGTATGTAGGGGTGTGAGCATCGGTGCATGTGCACATGGATGGATGCAGGTGCCTGTGTGCATGTGTGTGCTGTCCCAGGGGAGCCTGGAGACTCATACCAGAACATGTGACTGATTTAATTTGGGCACATTTCCAGCAGGGTTGAGGCTGTGCTAGGGGGTGGGGGGAGGCGGAGCCAGAAGAGGGAGGCTGTGAGTCCTGGGGTGGGGGATGGGAGCCTGAGGAGGGGGTGCCTCTGCCCTGCCAGGCACAGGGGGAGGGCATCAGCGTCCCGGGTCTGAGGCTGGGTGCAGACTGGGGCCTGAGGCCTGCACTCAGGGCTGCATGGGAAGGGCTCAGAGGCCCTCCTCTGACCAGGGAGGGCCATAAAGAGGGGGGCTAGGGTGGAAGGGAGGCCAGAGAGTGGGGGTCCAGGCCTGCTTTCTCCCTGCCCCCACCCCCAGGATTTGGGGATGAGGGCACCAGGCTGCAGGTCCTAACTCTAGGCTCCCCTCATTCTGCCTGAGGGCCTTAGGGTTCCCAGAAGTCCTTGTGTGCCACCCTCTGAGTCTGGCATGACCCAAATCACAGTGGAAAGATCTGTCTCAAGTCAGTACTACCCAGGTAGGTCCAGAATAAGTCGTTGTCCTCTGGAGGCCTCTGGTATGAATTCTTTTTTTTTAAATTTATTTTTTATTGGTGTTCAATTTTTCAACATATAGAATAACACCCAGTGCTCATCCCGTCAAGTGCTCCGCTCAGTGCCCATCACCCAGTCACCCCCACCCCCCGCCCACCTCCCCTTCCACCACCCCTAGTTTCTTTTCTGGTATGAATTCTTGCTGAATATCATACAAAGTGGGCCGTCAGACCCCTTGTGCTGGGAAGTTCTTACTGGGTCTAACTCAAATCCCTTTGTGGCTCTTCTAGTCCTATACACTGAAGCTGAGTTTGTGAAGTTGGACCCACACCCCACCCTCCAGCATGCAAGTGGTTTCTTCTGGATCGGGACGTGGGTCAGAGTGTAGGGACCCTGAGAGGAGAGGATGTGGGGTAAAGCCTGGTGGGTCGCAGGGGGTCAGACCTTTCTTGGGCTGGAGGTGCTGATGAGCAGGGCAGATCCAGAGCAGGGAGCTCAGAGACCACCAGGAGCAGCCCTCCCACCTGCAGATAGGAGCCGAGGCCCCCGGGGTGGGAGCACTCGGTGTCCCCTGCTCCGTGATGGCCGCCTCAGGCAAACAGGCCCTGACCCTGGTCCAGGAGTCCTTCATGTGCCCCAGCTGGAGGCCCCTAGACTCTGTCCTGTTCTATTGGCTTTATGGGATGGGGAGAGGGGAGGAGTACTCCAGCTAGACTGGGGTGCTCTCCCCCTTCCTCCACCTCCAGTGACTCCTGCCCAGCCTTCCCAGCTGGGCTTCAGGGCCTCCTGCCCACTGACACCTGTCCCTGGTCCTTCCCGCCCTCCTTCCACAGGCTCCCTGCATCTGGTCTCTTAGCTCCCCCTGGGAGGCCAGCCCAGGATTCAGCCCCTGCCCCCTCCTAGCCTCATAGCCTGTCCCCACTCTGAGCCATCCCCTCTCCTCCTCTCCTGCAGACCAGCCTCTCAGCTCCTTGCAAACTCGCCCCATCCTCTCCTCTGGGAAGTCTTGCGGGATTAATTCCTCTGGTTCTGGACCCCACACTGTTTCTATCTGAACCGCTGCCAGGGTACCTGCAGGCCTGTCCTGCTCCTCTGTCTTCTCCTTCCTGGCTGTGTGCCTGGTCCCTGCTCCCCCTCTGTCCTCACCCCACTACATAGAGCTGTGCCCCCATAGGCAGGGCTGGGTTTCCCCTCGACCCCCTCCAGGCACCAGGAGGACCAGGACTGCCCTGGACAATTGCCTGGGCCCCTCCCCACGTTCTGTGTTCTAGGAATAGCACAGATGATGGTGTCCAGCTGGGGCTCATCCCAAGGAGGGAGGGGGCAGTGTGGACCCCTTATTGAGGTGTAGGCCTCCCCTGGCCCCCCATCTTCCTGTCCTTGTCTGCCTCTGACCCAGGGCACAGGCCTGTGGAGATGGAGGCCCCTGAGCCCCTGGGATGCTGGCCTGGGGTGGGGAGCAGCAGGAGTCCCACTGAGATTTCTCAACCTGGACCTCAGCTGCCCCTGCGCACCTGCTTCCTGGTTGGGGCTCTGCACACCTGTGCTCTCCCAGGCTCCTCTTCCAGGCTCCCTTCCTTCCTCCCCTCCCTCCTCATGCAGCCCACCTCTCCCCACTGCCTGGGCTCCATCAGCCCACTCTGCCTCTCCTGAGACCCTTGGGGTTGGCCTCCTGCCTGGAGAGGAGGGTGGGTGGTGGTGATGCAGGTGGAGGGGAGGGGCCTGGCTCTGGGGAGGCATCACCCTAGCTTGAGGACTGGCTCTGTGTGGGTTGCTCCCTTGTGGCCTTTCCCAGAGCTGCAGGATGGGGGTCCCTGTGCTGAGATGGGAGCGGGAGGGTGTCCTCTGGGCCTGTTGGGGGAGGGGAACAGGCCTCAGGGACCCTGGAGGCTTCCTCAGGGAGCCTTTCAATTCCTCCTCAACAGGGGAGTAGAGACCTGGAGGAAGAGCCAATCAGCAAGGACACATCTACAGGGGGACATTGAAACTCTGTAAGTGACCAACCTCCTAGTCAAATTCTCCCTCCCCAAAAGAGCCCTAAAGGGAAACAATGTGAAACTACAGCAGGAGGAGCTGACATCTGACCTGAGAGGAACTTCCCAGGCAATCCCGAAGTGCATTTGGATGCCACTGCTTCTGACAGGTCACAGCTTTTGCAAAGCTCCCCAGTTTCCCAGCAGTTTGCCCCACCTCCCCCAGATGACTTGGCCCCATGCTTAGCTCAGGGGGCCTATGCAGAGAAGTCCAGGGTCCTCCCCCTCCCTACTGCAGCCTGTGTGTGGCTATTGCCAAGATGCTACTGTGGGAAGTCCCTTCTCTGGTCTCCCTGCAGTCCTTCCTGTGCCCTGGGAATGGGGGGATCCGCCAACCAGCTAGAACTGCAGGCGGGAAGGTGGCTAGAGGACAAGAATCTGTGTGAGGAAGGTTCTGGGGGAGGGATATTGTGCCTCACTTTCTCCACCACCCACCCTCCTCTTCCTTGCCCCATGGACCCGGGGAGATGAAGGCGATGGCACAGAGTGGCTCACACACTGGAGAACGGTCTCTGCTGGGGCTTCAGGACTCAGAGGTGCTGGGGAAATACAGCTGAGTCCCAGTCATGGCCCTTGTTCTTCTCTGCTGTGGATGGGTCTAGGGGAGGGCAGATGCGGTGGGGGCGGAGTCCATTAACAGGAGGCCCTTTGAAGCCCTTTCTGTTCCTGGCACCCACATTCCAGTTCCTCAGGATGGAAGCTCCTCCTCACCCCCACCCCCAGTCCAGAGTGGACAAGGAGGCACATGGGGGGCGAGAGGAGTTTTGGTCTGTTCAGGTTCCCCTGTGGGATGAAAGTAGGAATAAGGTGTTTGAAAGGCTGGCAGGTTTCTCTGGTCTTGTTCTAAAAGGAAGGGGTCCTGGACCGGGGAAAGGCAGGGAGATCATGTGGAGGGTGCTGTGGGGAAGGGGTGGGGGGCCCTCCTATCTGCACCCATTCAGCCCATCAGCTCTCGAGTTTGCACCTGTGCTCCCACCCCCCAAGTGTCTCCATTCCACTGAGGCAGTGCAGTGTAGCCGCCATCCCCTAGGGCAGCTCTTCAGCTCCAAGGAGAGGTGGGGGGAGGGAAGGACAAGCCAGGACCCGGGGTCACACTCACACCAGAACCTTCCAGTGGAGGGTCAAGGGATCAGGACAGAGCCAGTTCTGCTCTGCATTAGGATTTCTTCCCTTCCCCCCCCACCTTCCCTCTCTTCAGTGCTCACCTCCCAGGTGACCCAGCTACTGTGGCTAAAGGGGCACCTGTGACAGCAGGAAGGATCTGGAGCAGGAGAAGGAGCAGGTGGGTCAGCAGATGGAGGGAGAAGGAGGGGTAGGGAGGGCCTGAGAGAGAGGATCCCTGGGAAGAGGGGGCTCAGCACCCTGGGTGTCTCCTCAGCTCCATGTGTCCAGAGCTGTGGTGGGAGGGACCCGATTAAAGCAGGGAAAGTGCTTCCCTGACTGCAGCTTCCAGGAGCCCCTGGACACAGGGCACAGAGCAGATGAGGGATGGAGAGAAGCTCCTCTGGCAGCTCAGGAAGGAGGAGCAGAGGGCAGGGCTGGGGGAGTCTGAGGAGCAGAGGGTGTGGGTGCTGAGGCCGGGGTGTGCACAGCAGGTGTCTGTGGCCCGCAGGTCTGTGCTGCGGGGTTCACAGTCCTTGTGCCCAGGTCTGTGTGTGAGCAGGTATCACCCGGGAAGGGGTGGCTGTGACATCAGGTCATTGAAGCCCAGGGCTGCGAGCTGCCTTCCCAGTGGGTCTGCAGAGTGTGCTTTGCTTTTAGGAGCAGCTGTGGGCACCCAGGGAAGACCCCTGGATTGGGAATGGAGCCCACGTGGGCTCCAGGGCTGGCTCTAGTTGTCAGCTGGGCCCCTGGAGGCCTCACCTCTGGGAGCTGCGCTGCCACCTGCTGTCCAAGCATAAAGGAACAGCCAGGTGGCCCTTGTGTGTCAGCAGCCCCAGGGCTGGGGCCAGGAAGGGAAGGGGCTGCCGCGGGGATCAGGGACGCCGGTGGGGAGGGCGGCAGGAGGCTTCCCTGAGCTCGGAAATTCCCGGGTTCTCGCTGGAGCCCCGACTCCCCAGGCTGGGCGCCCCCCCTCTCTCAGCGCCCAGGGCCCAGGGCGGGCTGTGCGGGGAGCGCCCCTCTCTGCCGCCCTCTGGTGGCCGCGGAGCGCGTCGCAGGCCGCTGCGGAGAAGGTGCCCGTCCAGTCCCCAGGGCTGGGTCACTCCCCCCTGGTGGAAATTGCATTTATGAGGAGAAGCAAACTTGATTGTTCCCCTGCATCTCCCCGGATCCCGCCATGGCCCCTGCTTTCCAGGGGCAGTCAGGAGCTCCTTAATGCTGAGAAAGTCTTCTAAGATTTCAACCCCTTTGTCATTGACTAAGTTTTCATTTCCCCTGTTGGGAATGTGATGTGAGGACAAAGGGCTGAGATCAAGATATTGAGGAATGAGACCAATTTCTGTTCGTCCTTGGGGTCCATCTACAATTTCACCTTTGAAGGTCATTGAAAGTTTGCAAGGAATGATGGCAGAGGTAGTGAGGTTCCTGGAGAACATGGGTCTGGAGCCCACCAGGCATGATGAGTCTGGGCTTCTGTGCATTTGCCCCTGAGCTCAGCCCTGCAGCCTCAGCAGGGAGATGGATGGGCAGGAGCCAGGAGGCAGGAGACAGGGATGCTGGAGGAGATGGCAGATGGACAGATGCTGACAGGACTCCTTATCTCTAGCTCTGGAACCCCCTCCCCAGGAGGCTGCTCTGGACCCTCCCCTTCTAGTGCTCAGGGCTCATTAGGGCCTGCCTGTCTTTGGGAGACACCAAGGAGGCCAAGTTGCATTGGGTGTGCAGGGGGGAGCGGAGGGAAGGGAACCCAGGTAAATAAGGAAGAAGGAGGGCCTGGGATGCCTGGGATTTAGCTGGGGTCCCCTTATCCCTGGGGTGCTGGGCATGCTTGGCAGGGACACTGTGCTGCAGGCAGATACTAAGGTGAAGGGGGTGAGGAGTGGGAGTGGAGGTGGGAAGAAGAATTGAAAGGGATCAAGTTCCACTGATTTAGGTGTTTATTTTGGGAGACCTGGTACAATAGAAGCCAATGACCTTGGGGGAGGGAGTGTGTGTGTATGTGTGTATGTGTGTTATGGGGAGTGTGTGTGAGGGAGGCAGAGGGATGGAGGAGGAGGGTCTGTTGGATGCAGGGCCACCATGTAACCTGTACCAGGGCTGTAGCTCCATGGTGACCTTGGGCTGGGTGGGCAGGATGCTGGGAGGGAGGCTGACTTCCTGGCCTTCATGAGTCCTCCTGGGCTGTGGGGATGATGAGCCTGGAACCCCAGGCTGGGGAACCATGGACAGGTTCCATGGTTGGACAGGTTGGGGAGAGACCCCTTGGGGTCAGGAGACAGAAAGAGGGAGAGGGAGACAGAGGTAGGTTATGGAGGGGTCATGGGAAGCCTGAAGGCTCTGTGACCTTTCTCCTGTTTCTCCCCTCACCCACCCCTTCTGTGGATGGAATTCTTTGTTTAAGCTCAAAGACCTTCCATAAATGATGAGGTTTAGCATCTCATGTCCAATAGGTAAGGTATTCCTGCCACACTATCCAGCTGAGGCCAGACTTGGCAAAGCTCTAGTGGGCAGGACATGCTGAGAAGGGCCCCAGGAGGTGAGTCTTTCGCCCTCTAAGGTGTCCCTTGTCCCCCCCATACTTGGGTCCCAAACCTGGCTGCTTCCCAGGGAAGAGCATGAGGGAGGGGTCCCCACATGCAGTCATGGGATTCTCTGCTCTGCCCTTACCTGCTCTGTGACTTGTAGTGACTTTCTGAATCTCTCTGCGTTAGTTTCATTATCGGACAAATAGCAGCACCAAGACCTGTGTCTGTAGCCTGTTATTGGGGATAAAATGAGATTTGTGCAAAAGAACCTGTATAGTTGTAAAGATTTATAAATCTGAGTGCATTGGGTGTTTTAATGCCTCCTCCTCCTCCTCTTTGATGTCACCTCAGCTTTTTCTCTGCAGACCTGCTGAGCCACCAGCCTCCTGTCTCCCAAGCCCTTTGCACCCCAGCCTCTGAATCTGGCATCTCCTTCCCTCTGATCTTGCTTGGGGTTCTCCATCTCTGCTCCCATCCTCCTTTCCAGAGTCCCTCACCACTGGAGGTTCTGGGTACACAGTATTATATGCTTTTACTATTATTATTATTATTACCAGGGGTATCATTTTTAAAAGGTTTTATTTATTTAGAAGGGATGGAGAACAAACAAGAGAGTATGAGAAGGGGGAGGGACAGAGGCAAAAGGAGATGCAGAGTCCCCACCAAACAGGAAGCCTGATGTGATGCAGGGCTGGATCCCAGAAACCCAACATCATGATCCATGTAACGGCAGCCTCTTCACCAACCAAGCTAACTAGGTGCCCCTTACCAGGGGTTTCCTATATTATGTGTCTCTGTTCTCAGATCCGAGACCAGAGCCCTGAGTTCTTCTCTCTTGGGATGCTTTCCTTCCCCCTGGGCTGGGTTCACAGTTTGAATCCAAAGGATGGACACTGACCAGGTGCAGAGAGGTGGAGGTCCACAGGACAGGGAGGCCTTGGGGGACAGGACAGGTAACCGGGAATCTGCATGTGGGCTCTTCCCTCCAGGCTGTGTCATCCTTCCTCAGAATGTTTGCCATGACTGGGGGAGGGGAACAGTCCTCTCCCTCCTGCAGTTCAGGGTGAGAGGGGAATCCATTTCCTAATGTTTAGAGAAACTATATTGTGTTCCCTGATGTGAGCCCCATCATCTGGAGGTCCACCCCCAGGCAAATAAATAGCATCAAGTGAAGGCTTTCCTTTTCATGTTTGGGTGTGCGTGTGTTTGTATGTGTTCTCGGGTTCTAGCATTTACCAACCGTAGCTCTAGGGAAATCCTTTCTGAGGCATTTTCTAAAATTCTTTGCCTTAATTAAGCCCATTTGTCTAGTGGGGGCCGCTGCTAAATTCCAGGCTCTGATTCAGAGTGTTTCAGAAAAGATGCTTGTCTGTGGGGAATGAATAAGAGGAAGGGTAGACCTTGAGAAGAAATGTGATTACCAGCTTCTGGCTATAATGACCTGTGAGCTCTGGACATTCTGAACTTTACTATACTTATTAGTGTCCATGGGACTGGGATGGACCTGGTGAACTTTGTACCCTATTCTCTGCAGGACTTCTCTGGGACCAGATAGACTTCTCTGGGTCCCTCTGCACCCTCCCTCCTGCTGCTACAGAGACTCTTTGGGCTCCAATTGTAACCACACATCTGGGTCTGGGACCTTCACATTGACTGACAGAGCAGAGGGCGGGGAGAACCATTCTTTTTTAGGTTGTATGAGTTAATGTTCTCAGGGTCTCCCGTGCCTGCGAGGAGCTGGAGGAGCTGGTCTCTGCAGAGCCCTGAGAAAGCCCTGGGGGAGAAGGAGGGGGCTTCTCAGCTTGCCATGCTGTCTTAGGTCTTCACACACTTGGCTGGTGGCTTCATCACTGGTCCCTTGTAACCTAGATTCAAGCATGTACAGTGACCTCAGGGTCTCTATTCTCTCCCTCAGTTTCTCTTAAGTGGGATTCATATGTGTATTTGTGGGGTCCCTTTAGTGAGGAGCTCCTTGAAGGCATTGATGGTGATTGCTCAGAGGTTGTCTACACTGCTGACCCCAAAACAATGGACAGTAGTAGGTTATTTTGCTCCCACTGTGCGGGGAGCTTCCTTAGCTCTCAATGCAGACAGTCCCAGGCCTTCCCTCCCCTCCCTTTCCTCCATGGGATCCCTAATTAGGTTGTCCCAGCACCTTCAACAGAGCTGGTCAGCCTCACAGGCCTGCCTGCCTCAGTTTCTCTCTACTTGTCCCCCACTCCGCAGCACTGGGTGTGCCAGGCTGCATGAACTCTGAGACATTAAGGCTGAGCTCAGGCCTCCTTTGATGGAGCATTGTGGTGGGGAGGGCAGGGGAGTCAGTGTCCATATTTACATAGGGCCCCTGGAACCCCAGGTGGGCACAGGAGGGAGCCTGAGGCAGCCCTGGAAGCAGCCTGGCCCTGTCAGCTCTCTGGGCCCATCCAGCAGCAGCAGGTCCTGAGAGGGGCCCGGGCTCAGCAGAAGCCAGGAGGGAGGGCAGAGGCTCCTGGAGCCACTCTGCAGCCCCCTCCCTGGCCTGGCTCCCCCTCCTGCTGCACACCATCTCCTCTCTCCCTGTCTGCTCCCCCACCTCCTCCCTGCAGCCCTGGCGTCTTCCTTCCATCTTGGCCTCCTTCACCTTCACCTCTGTCAGAAGATATGTCTGTCTCAGGGCCTGTCTTTCTGTCTCTCTGACTCCAGAGAGGATTCCACAGGAGTGGCCTGAGGTTTCCCAGGACTGGGTCTGCCCTCAGCTCCTCCCTCTGGCTGTCTCCTTGCCTGTGTCCTTCCCTCAGGGTCTGGGGGTCTCTCTTCCCCTCACATCTGTGTGAGTCTCACCCTGGGAGCCTGTTAGTGTCTCCCCGGCCTGTCCTGTTGCCTGTCTCCTTTGCTGCCTCCCACATTCCTGGTGCCCTCCCTTCAAGGGCCCTCCTTGTCTTACATCTTAGTGTGTCTCAGCCTCTCCCCCTGTCCCTGGCTCACACCCCTGCCTCCTCTATTCTTCCCTCCTCACTGTCCTTCAAGGTTGAGATATTTCATGGGATATCACCTGGGTGGGCTCCACCTGCCAGTGGAGGTGGCAGGTGGAGCACCTCTGTGCTCCTCCTCCAGGACGAACTTAGCATCCTAGCTCTGCATCCTCAGCATTCCCCTGCCCTGGGCCTATTCTATTCTTTACTTGGTGATTGTTTGGAGTCCTAGCCTCTCCCCCAGTCCCCCACTCTCTCCCCAGGAGCTGTGGACAGCACAGGGAGAAAGGGAAGGGATTGGTCTGGGGATCAGATGTGGGATAGACAGACCCTCCCTCCACTGCACCTGCCCTTCTTTCCCTTAAGCAGACGCACATGTCTGAAAATCCCAGCTTCAGGCAGGGATGGCAGCTTAGGATGTTGGAACAGACACAGATCAAATACCCAGATATCTCTCCCCTACTGTCCTACCATCTCAGCCCTCCTGCCAATCCTGCCTGTTTCCTTTGCCTCTAGGATTTCTAGCTCTGTAGTCCTCACTGGCCCGCTGACCCACTGCCTAGCACAGCAGTGGGAACACAGTTGGTGTGGAGTGAGTTAGTCTGCACCACGATCGGTTTCCAGTGATTTGGAATTCAGACACTGTGAGACTGGGGTGGGACTTGAGAGGTGTAGTCCTGGAGCTGATAGGACATGTAGGTGAGTTGGAGGAGGTGGTGTGTTTGCTCTTGGTCGGATGAGCTGACTGTTTGGAGGCTGCCGTGCCTTCCACTTTAAGTCTTGGTGGCACCTAGTTAAATTTACTTGCAGTTTATCAGGGAGAGAGACAGAACATGAGAGACTCCTAACTCTGGGAAACGAACTAGGGGTGATGGGCGGGGGGTGGGGGTGACTAGGTGACGCGCACTGAGGGGGGCATTGATGGTATGAGCACTGGGTGTTATTCTATAGGTTGGCAAATTGAACACCAATAAAAAATAAATTTATAAAAAATAATAATTAGGGGTTCTAACCTCATGGAGGAAACATGGAGCAGGTTCAACCCTAAGGAGTTTTTATATTCAAAAGAGAGAAAAAGGCTTCTTCCCAGTAACATGCAGACAGAATATAGTACAAACTAAGATCATAGGTGGGAGGATGCCTGGTAAGTGATCCCTTTGGTGGGGTTGTTCTCAGAAGAGTCCTGGGAGATAAGTAGGGATATTTATTTTCTTTAGTATGAGGTGAATTTAGTTACTTCAGCCTTCTTTCAACCTTTTAAGGAAGTTATCTGACTTTTCCTTCTGTTTCTCCAGGGGAGAAGCTACACATTTACTACTGTTGAAGTGATTTCTCTCTCTCATTTCTGTGCAGACCAGGACGGAGGATTATTATTATTATTATCATTAACATTATTATTAATATTATGCCTTAGCATCTAGGTCTGTATTAATAACGATAGCAAATATTTGACTGGATCTGTCTAGTTGGGTACATGGATTTACTGGCTCAAGGCGTGCTGGGGTTTGTTTTGTGCTTTTGGTGGAGGCATAGAAGGAAGGCCTGAAGGGACTCTACTTATTGGATCATGGCCCACGCGAAGATATATCTTGAACTGATGTTTTCCTGGGAAACATTATACACAATGCCTAAATTGGGTGATTCCCTCCCCCTTCCATGCAGTCTTCTCAGGCTGACCAGAGTGCACAGAAGATACTCATTAGTCGTGTCAACAATGGAAATGTGGCCCTTAGTACTCTTATCTTCCATCAACTAGGAAGCTATGTGGGATCTTAACATGCCCTTGCCTTGACTGCTCATTTCTTACTTCAGAATATCCTTATTCATTCATACATTATGTATGTTTTACTTATTTTGGCATGTGGGAATGTATTCATGAAATGCACTAAATTGTAAGTTCCCAGAGAGGGGAACCTGTATATGCCACAATAGTCTTGCACTCTGTGTAACTGAGTACATGATAATTTAGGATAACGGTGTTGGTGTGGATAAATTAGAGCCAAGAAAAATGTTACTTTTGCTTGAGTTCTTTTGTACAAAGAATCACTATAGTTTCCTGCATTTTCTAATTTGGAATTTTCCCTTGAATTCATTTATACTTCGTTCAAATCTTATTTTTAATAGATTGAATCCAGTCTTTTTCACTTAAAAATGTCATATGGTTTCTACTTGAGAGATCATCCAGCTTCTCTGTTCATACCCAATCCAAAGTACACTGAACCCATCTATGTAGTTATTTGCAGACAGTACCTGAAAAATGGTACCAAATACAGAAATATCTTTTCTCTGGGAACTGATAGTTGAAGGACACTTCTCTATTCTCCTGAAGCAGGTATGATTCTATTCGTTACACCATTCAATCAGTTGACATTTCCTCACTCCCGCTTCCTCAGGCTAGCCTTAGTGTAGTTAATTGCAGTTCGAGTCTCGAGTCACATTGCCTAATGCCAAAGCATAAGATGATTTAGTTTCCAAATAAAGTAGAATAGTGGAAATAATAAATCTCCGTGTTGTCTGTCTCTTCAGTTGTTACACATCAAGGGGATGACACTGAAGCAAATCATAAATGTCGCATATACTGTACTTAGTCTTAGCTGACCTGGGTTACTTCCCTTGTACTTTCACTTTGTTGTGTTAAAGAGACTTTGACCTCATTTCTTGTGTCTTATCTCTGACTTTGCCAAACTGGACTGTAGAGCCTAGAGTACTTCTTTGGTTGTGGCCATTTCACTCTTTGTACCTCAGGCTTCAGCTGGAGAAGGAAAGACATTATGGAAGCATCACCAGACAGAAATTCTTCTCCTGGGATCCACCTCACCTCATACTACTCCTGCTCTCTTCCCTAACTGGGATTTCTCCCAGCGCCAAAATTCTGGGCCCTGAATTATGCCACTGAATATTAATAGGCCGGGGGCAAGGAGAGCATACTGGAGACATCTGATATTTTTTGGTAAGTGTGACCAAGCTGTTTCTGGATGTAGAGTCATGTCGAACATGGTTTGGAGAGAGTGTTTTTATGAAGAGAGGGAAGGTCTGTGTGACGGCTGATATTAATGTCAGCAAGATGTGCATGTGTGGGGAAACATCTGTCTTGTTCAACAGAGACACACAGAAAAGGTTAATAGTAGGAAAGTGGAAGAAAACAGTGAAAAGAAAGACTTAGAAATACAATCTTAGATGTTTGGATTTGATAGAAAATAGAAAACTGCCGGTCTGGTTTGGACTCGTGTGTGTGTGTGTGTGTGTATCTTTTTAAGATTTGAGGTAAGTGTCATTTTCCAGAAGGAGGTCAGAGAGTACTCACACTTCAGTTATTTGGAGCAATGTAGTAGTGAGGAAGAAGATGATTTAGAGCTTTATCCTGTTTCAAGGAAGGGCAGCACTGTCTGATAGCTGCTGGGTTAATCTGAATGACAGCTGAGAGGATCTCATTGTTTAGAGTTACCAATTTTTATGGACAAGGAAGGTGGACCAAGGAATATGGCAGGAGGCAGGCTCTAGGTATACAGTATTCAGAAACCTAGGAACCTACTAGATAGTGGTCTAGTGTGGACAAGGCTATAAGTGTCTATGTGGCTTCATGTCAGCTGAATTGAATTGATGGATATGTTGGTGACTCCCAAATATCTGAAACCAATGATTTCACTTGGAATTCCTGGATTTATTCCAAATTTGTGTGCAGTATCCTTGAATAAAGTCCATAGAGTCTGCTTTGTTATTCCTCTTGTTTCTGGACATATTTAGGATTTTCTTAGTTTTGAATCTAAACTAGAAAGGCAATCCTTTGTCTTCTCCATTGAATTTTCTATACCAGTCAGAGGCGGTCACAGACATCATCACAATCAGGAACACCAATGTCTATTTTAGTCTCAAGAGGGTGCCTTCTTTTGGCATAGAGATCTATTATCCTGTATTTTCCCCAAAAGCTAAAGAAAAGGAAATGGACTAAAGTTCAGGGCAGGTATTCAAATTAGCTGTAAAATCATATCTGGGGTCTGTTGTAATGGTACTGAGATGCTTTGGAATCTTCCTTGGGATCTAAAAGGATGGTCTGAGATATTTTGCATCTAGATTAGGTCTGGATTTTAGCAGGACATGGTTTAGATGGAGCTCTCGGATTTAAGGGTCCCAGGACTTCTAGCTCTCTACCATCACTATGTGTTTGGGAAGAGAGAGAAGACATGGACAGAGGGTGATCTGGTCGCAAAGAGAAGAATTGGCTCAAATACTCCTTTACTAGCCATGCCCTAGAGTCTCGGCTCTTTGTGGAGGTAGCATGCTGCCATAGAAAGATACGTTTTTTGAAGTAACAAAGGACCAAGGTCAAATTCTAGTTCTTCCTCCTACTGGCTATCTAAGCTTGGAGCAGTTGTCTCATCCCTCAATCTGTAATGTGGAATAGTAATATTTGTGTCATGGGGTTGTTATGGGTGTTAAATGAATTAACATATGTGGATTCCTTGCAGCTTAACAAATTCTGGTTCTCTTTCACTCTTCTCTCCCTGTATCCCTAAATATTACATATATGCCTTGTTACCCTACTTGCCAGATATCATTTTCTCTGTTTTTTTCCAGGCTCTGCACGTGTTCCCCAATGCCTCTAGAGTTCAAGTGTAGGGCATTGCTTTATTAGTTTGTGAAGGTCCCACAAATGACAGTAAAATTATTGCGTTTTTAATAACAGTACTAACATGAGCCGTGGTTATGGTTTCATTACAGGCATTTTTGTTTGCTGACAATTTTGGTTGTAAATCAAAGACAGGAAAGTTCTACCTTCCCTTCCACTCTTCATTTGAAAGTCATCTAGGTAAGTTGGTGGGGACAGGTGTCTTGGGGACCCTACTCTTCTGCCATCTTGTCCCCCCCCCCACACATTTTCTTTATTAATTAGTCTTTCAATGGATACTTGGGATGTTTACATATCCGGGCTATTATAAAAAAAAAACATAGGAGTGCATATACCATTTTTGAATTCATATAAATAAAACTTTTTTGCACAGAAAAGGAAACTACCAACAAAACAAAAGGTGAAGTATAATGGGAGAAGATATTGCAAATGATATATCCAATAAGGGGTTGATGTCCAAAATACATAAAGGCCTTGCATAACTGAAACCCAAAGAAACACAAATAATACATTAAAAAATGGGTTGAGGACCTGAATCAACATTTATCTCAAAAGACATGTCAGGTGGGCAGCAGACACGTGAAAAGATGCTCAGTATCACTATCATGGATATGTAAATTAAAACTAAATATGACCGAAATAAGTCAATCGGAGAAGGACAAATATTATATGGTCTCATTCATTTGGGGAATATAAAAAATAGTGAAAGGGAATAAAGGGGAAAGGAGAAAAATGAGTGGGAAATATCAGAAAGGGAGACAGGACATGAAAGATTCCTAACTCTGAGAAACGAACTAGGGGTGGTGGAAGGGGAGGTGAGTGGGGGTGACTGGGTGACGGGCACTGAGGTGGGCACTTGACAGGATGAGCACTGGGTGTTATTCTATATGTTGGCAAGTTAAACACCAATAAAAAATAAATTTACTAAAAAAATAAAGAGGAGCATTAAAAAAAAAAACTAAATAAGATAACACTATACCAATCATAATAGCTAAAATAAAAAAGACATTAAAATAAGAAATGTTAGTGTGGATGTGAAGAAAACGGAACCCTCATGCACTGTTGATGGGATGTATTTCATAATGCCACTACGGAAATCAGTATAGAAGCTCTGCCCAAAAATACAGAAATATGTATTTCCACTATTGAAAATTAATCCAAAGAAAAGAAAACTATTTATTCAAGCTTTTATTTTTTATAGACTTATGTCTTTACTTATTTGAGAGAGACAGAGAGAGGAGAGAGAGAGAGAGAGAGAGAGAGAGAGAGAGAGAAAGTGAGCATGAGTGAGAGGAGGGGCATAGGGACAGGGACTCTTAAGCAGGCTCCACAGCAGACATGGAGACTGACCTGGGGCTCAATCTCAGGATCCTGAGATCAAGACTGGAGCCAAAATGAAGAATTGGACACTGAACTAACCTATCTAGGCCCCCTTCTATTCTTTCATTTAAAAAAATATTTTATTTATTTATTCATGAGAGACACAGAAAGAGAGAGAGAGAGGCAGAGACACAGGCAGAGGGAAAAGCAGGCTCCATGCAGGGAGCCTGATGTGGGTCTCAATCCTGTAACTCCAGGATCACACCCTGAGTCAAAGGCAGACACTTAACTGCTGAGCCACCAAGGCATCCCCCTCTAGTTCTTTTAATAAGAACTTTTTAAAGCCAGTATATAGTAGAAACACAACTGAAAAGTAGACAAGAGAGAGATAGAAAAGAAATATCCTTCACAATAAATAAAGAGCATTATTAATGTTCCTCTACAAACATCCCAAGGGAGGCATAGCTGTCCCAAGACAGTGCTCTTGTGCTCAAGAGCACTCCCCATTATTGTGCAGGGTAACCAGATTGCATTCATGTGATGATATCAAACCAAATATGTACTGGCTCTGCTAAGTTCAAGAACTATAATTTTTGCCCTAAATGAAGTGGGTTTAAGGGGCCTGGCTGTGCCGGATCCCATAACCAAAGTAGATAGCAAATCCAACCAGGACCCAGACACCAAGTAGAGCCCAAGTGCCAGCTGTCATCTGCATCATAAGGTAAATATTCAAAAAGATGCTTAGGAGCGGGAGGAGAGGCAGACCAGGTACCTTAAAGTGAATGGGAGAGGAGCTCTGTGGCTGCCTCCAGATGACCCCAGTCATCCCAGTGATGAGCACCAGAAGCAGCACAACCACTGTAATCCACACTGGGTGTCCAGAAAGCAGAACTGGCCACCAGGACAGCATCAGACAGAGAAGAGTTAGCAGCAGAACAAGCAGTGAGGAGCAAACAGAGACAACCCAGCCAGAGAGTGCAGTGGGGGTGGGATTGCCTGGAAAAAATAGTGTCTGCAGAGTCAAACTCTCAGCTGCAGATCTGTTCTCTTCCTGCATGTCTACTTCATTTCCCTCATTCTCCTCCTGCACCTGTGCTTCATTTCCCTCATTCTCCTCCTGCACCTGTGCTTCATTTCCCTCATTCTCCTCTTGCACCTGTGCTTCATTTCCCTCATTCTCTTCCTGCACCTGCATTTCATTTCCCTCATTCTCTCCAAGTACCTCTGCTTCTTTCCCCCCATTCTTCCTTTCAGGCTGATACCTGAGGATGAGAACAATAAAAGCCAGTAGAGTGAAAACTAACAGGGCCCCAATTGACCTGAGGTCCAAGAGATCAGTGAATCCAAGGAAGAATGTCATGATTGTTGCAACTATGAAAATGATCATGGTAGCCAGAATGGGCATATATGTGCCGGTTTGGATCCTGGCAAGGACAGGGAATAGGAGGCCATCCTTTGCCATCATGTATACCTGTTGACGTATGGGGAACATGTTGCCAAAGACTTTGGTAGAAAGACTACAGAAAAATCCAAAGTTTACAAAGTGGTAGGCAGGGACCCAGCCAATATGGAGAAATGCCTCAGGCAAGGTGCTCCCAGGTTGAAGTTGGTAGTAAGGCACCATAAGTGTTAGTGCCGCAGACACACCAAAATACACAAAAAAGCAAAAGAACAGTGAAATCATAATGCTTTTGGGGATTGAACACTTGGGATTCTGGGCTAATTCAACCCTGGTAACAATAATGTTGAAACCTGTAAAAGCAAAGACACAGGTAGCTGATCCACGGAGAATCCCCTGGAAGCCAAAAGGCACAAATCCTCCAGAGCCCAGAAGGCCCAAGCTAGAGGTGTCATTGAGTCCAGCCTTTATGTAGTCCTCTTCTGTGAGCTTCCAGTTGTATAGGTCCCCCTTCAGGAAGCCAGAGATGATGACAAAACCAAGAACCAATACTTTCACCAAAGTGAGCGTTTTGGTAACCAGTGAAAGCTGCCTAATGTTTCTAGTCAGCAATTCCATGAGCAACAACAGAAGGAACATAACAATGAAGCCTAGAATTTCTACAAAAACACCAGGAGCTTGTGGTAAAAAAGTCTCCTGCAAGGTCAGGGAGAACTTGTTCCCAAAAAGATTGTCAAAGAATAAGGTCCAGGCCCAGATCCTAACGCCCGTATGAGCAAAAGTGGTGATGATGAGGAGCCAGCCACTGATGAAAGCCCAGAGTTCACCTACAGTGACATAGCTGTAGAGATATGCGGAGCCAGAATGGGGAACCCGAGCACTAATCTCTCCATAGCACAGCCCAGCCAACACTAAAGTTAGGCCAGCCACCAAAATGCAAATCACTAAAGATGGTCCTGCTTGATCTCTAGCCACCTCCCCAACCAAAATATATACACTTACACCCAGTGTGTTGCCCACACCCAGGACCACTAAATCCAGAGTGCTCAAGCTTCTAGCAGGGGCAGTCTCAGCCACAGGTAGCTCCAGTGGATGTTTGCGCACCAGCTTTTTACCAAATCTTCGGAGTGCCTGGCACAGCATTCTAGCTAAAGTTGTAGCAATCCCGGGGAGCTGTGAGTCTCAGATCAGGTTCAGTGAAGCTGCGTTAAGCCCAGTTGGGTTGGGGATGCCTCAATTGGTTGCTCAGTCTTCAAAGCTGCTGCTTCATATTTCCTCTGGTATGTGGTGTCCCTTCATAATGCCTAAGACAGAATAGACAATAAATATTTACTGACCCCATTATTCAACCCACCAACCAAAGCTCAGAAACCACATCACATGTTGCAACCCAAATATCACAGAAAGTGACACCAAAGGACATCATAGAAAGATCAACTCAGGTTTCCTCCACAGAAAAAGTACCAAATACCTCTCAACATTCTTCTTTTTTACACACCACATGACATAATCCCATTTGGGTTCATCAAATTCCTGTAGCTTCATGTACTAATTAAGCTGTAAGACACAGCAGGGTGTGAATAAATTACACACTGGATGTGTGTGCAGTGCTTGAACATGAATTATGACACATTAAATCAAGGACTAATGGGCCTCATTGCAATTACAGACTCTTTTTTAAAAAATCATCTGAGTTTAATATACAAATAGAGATCCTTCAGTCTTACAACACTTAACCCCAAAACCAGATGGTCAAGATAGACAGGGATTTGGTCCCCTTTCTCCTCATTCTGCCTCATCCATTCAGTTGTACTGATGGCCAAGAATGTACAGTCCACCCCTTCCCATTACCCACCTAGGCCCACAGTTTTTCTGTGAACAGAGAGGAAGAGGGAGGAAGGGGCAGGGCCTTCATAACCACCTGCAAAAAGGAAAGGACCAGGCTTCCTGGGAAGGTAACACTGGAGAAATGGGGGCAGCATCACCCGAAGTCCAGGACTGAGAATTGAGTAGAGCCAGGAAGGTGGTTTTGTGAATTCTGACATTCAATACACCTCGCCTAAACCAAATACTCAAAAACTCACTCAACTTTTATGTGCACATTTATAGAATGTGATGAATAGGGAGAAAAGAAGTAAGTCACCTAACTCAACAGCTCACAACCAAAACAATTCCTTTGTCTACCCCCTCTCTGGGTTCCAAAAGAGAAGGTGAGCTGACTTCTACAGACAGTCTCCTCACTGGCCACACTGTGTTTTATAAACACCCTGCACCATCTGTGATGGCAGCTGCCAGGGGCCTGGAGACCCTGCCCTGCTCTGTGAGTAGGTATTAAAGCACTTGCGTGTAACTGTCTATTAATTTGTCACAAGGAGTTTTTCTAACTCCCACAAACCATTGTCTGAAAATATTAAATATATTTTCTTAATGAACAAATGCCACATATGGTTCATCCTACCCTCTCCTTCCCTGCTGCTATTCAAATGGTCCTCTCCTCAAGGGGAACAAGGCTTTGGGTGACAAATTCACAGCAATGTCCGGAAATGAGTAGTGGAGAACACAGCAGACAGTGATGCAGCCCCTCTTCTCCTCCCTACTGAAGCTTTGGTTTTGAGAGAAGATTACAAAATGTTGTCAGAGATTTTAAAGACATAAAGATGAAGTCAAAATTGAAAAGTCTTCTCTATGGATGATCAAAAGGAACTTTTGGGTTATGGGACAGACCTTCTGTCTATAAATCCATGTAGACTCCTTGTTTGCGACCCACCAGTTCCAATGTTATGATTTACCAATCAGTAGGTGAGATACATAAGGCAGGTCAGTTCTTCCCTAATAGAACATTTCTACAGTATCAATGTACTTGTCCTTCTAGTCTCATCCCCTGCCCAGTTCCTACCTGAGCTGCAAAATTCTACACTCACCCTGTTCCCTTGCCTCTAATGCCCTCTTGGTCCTTTCGCTTAGCTACCACACCTCACTTTCAGTTCTCAGCTCAAGAGTGCTTTCCCAAGAAGCCTCCATTGACCCTTGTGGTGCCCTCCCTATGTACTCTCATAGCACACAGGTTCCCTCATGTGCCATTGATCCTAATGTACCAGAATTCCAGATCAGCCTCCTGTCTCCGACAATAAACTGTGAGTTAGTTGATCAAGAAGTATTTGTGGAACAAATGACCACACTGAGAAGAAAACCTAAAAGAGACCATAATCCAGAATTCCTGCCTACATGACTTTGAGATACCTACTTTGTAGCCACGCAAACCTTAAAAACCTTGCTCAGTAAATATGTAGATGGTATTACCTTCCTTGTAGAAGTCAATGAAAGTGAAAAGTGTGTAGGGAACATCACCTGTGACAAAACCTTCACTGCATGTCATTCATAGCAGGAATGAGCCATACAAGGTGATAAAGAATTGTTTGCCTTTGAGGACACTTTTTTTTAAACATTTGATAACATTTTAATCTCCTACTTCAAATATTTGGCATTATTTTTTCAGCAATTTTTCCTAAAAAAATAAATTTACAAAAATGATGAAGCGCAAAGTATATTCATACTGTACCTATAAATACAGACATAATTGCAAAACAAAGCACATTTTTTCCTGTAATCAACAAAACTACCCTCCATTATGACAAATTGGCCACTAGTTTTTGATTTGACAGTCCTCCCTGGCTGGCACTGACAGTGTTCCTCTTGACACCTGCAGCTTCCAGCCTGCTCTGTTGAGGACACTTTCTTTTAAAATATCAGGCTGTCTTAGATTATAGGCAACCAACTACCTAGGCCTAGTTAGAGAATCCCTACTTTTTGAAAGGCATCATGATCAAGCTGTATAACCTAGGTATGATGTCTGAAGGCTGAGGTCCTCACTTCAGGAGACAGAGGAGGCCTACCAGAGACACCTGGGTAATATTTATACATTTCATATTCTCTCCCTCTGAAGATACTATTCCACTCATACTTCACATGACTGCTCTCCAGTCCACCTGACAAGAACCATCCACCTGACAAGAAATTGTCCTCAGTTTCAAAGGGAATAAATTATAAAAGCTTCCTTCACAGAAAGGCAGCACAATTTAGTGTCTAGGAGTAAGGCTCTGCAGGTAGACTGTTCGGGTTCAAAACTCAACTCAATCTCACACCCAGGGGGCAAATTAGTTCACCTCTTGGGGCATTCGTTTCCACAACAGTCAAATGGGAGAAAAAGTGAATCCCTCATCGGGTAGTTGTGAGGTGTAAGTGAAATGATGCCTGTGAGATATGTAGCTGAGTGCCTAGCACATGCCCAGCATGCAATATGGACTTAATATCATCTACCTCAAAAGTAAGACTTTTGGATCTTCATTGAAAATGATCCAAAGTCCCTAAACGATATAATAAATTAGTCTTTATAGATATCTAGCCCAAAATCACCCACTAAAACTGAAGCCTGTAAGCTACCCCTCGAGAGACATGGAATGAGTTTTATTCCAAATAATTTGCCTTGAAAACTAAGGACTCTAATTTGATATTCTCATTCATTTTGTTACTAAACACTTGGAGGTCCAGGCTTACTGAGTCAGACCAGGCATTGAAAAAAAGCAATGCTCAAACACAATAATAATGATAATGATAATAATAAATAATATAATCTTTTTCTACAGATGCCTTATCTTATTTCTGGAAGAGACAGTGCCTGGTACTGTAGTGATAAGAATAATGATCATTATGACACAAAATCTGGATGTGAATCCTGGACCTTTCACATGGCTACATAAATTACAGTGATTTGCTTAACATCTATGCCTCAGTTACCTCATCTAGAAGGAAACTACTTGACTGGCCTCCCTGGATTAGCTTGCGAATTCAGTGAGAAGATACAAACCATAATGAACTGCTGTGACGGTGTCACTTGTGCCACCATTCTTAAGCACAGTCTTAGTGGAATTAAGAACACACACACACACACAATTGGGCACTATAGTTGTTGAATGGGTAAATGTATCTAAATATACATGTAGAGCATGGATTGGAAGAACATTGTTAACTACACCAAAGCAAGGGCCTCCAGTAAGGAGGGGAAACAAGAATAGAGGTAAGGATGAAAAAGGAAAATAAAATGAACTGAACAGGGGCCTGACAAGAAGTGATGGTGCAAAGATGCCATGACTGAGGAAGAGACTGACCACACTCTGTTCACTGCGGGTTCAATACAGGAATTGCAGGAGATAATGTTATGAAAGGACCTAGTACAGGGGCTAATAAATGGTAGGCAGTCAGTAGATTTAAGTTGAAGAGGAGTCAGAGGGCAGCCCAGGTGGCCCAGCGATTTAGCACCACCTGAAGCCCGGGGTGTGATCCTGGAGATCCGGGACTGAGTCCCATGTCAGGCTTCCTGCAAGGAGCCTGCTTCTCCCTCTGCCTGTGTCTCTGCCTTTCTCTCACTCTCTCTGAATAAATAAATAAACAAATCTTAAAAAAAAAAGAAGAGGAGCCAGAATTATATAATCTTCAGGATATGGAGAATACAAAGAAGGAATACCTACTAGAAAGAGGATGAAAAACAACGGAAGATGGGGCACCCCTCCTACTAGTTTCTTCTGAACTCCTTTTCCTTTTCCCAATTCCTCTTTCTCCTTCAGGTCCTTCAGCTGTCCTTGGAGGCTCCTGCAGTTGGTACTAGGTTGTACTAGGTTTCTCTTTCTGGGGAACTGTCCCCAGCCACCTCCCTCCCAGCTAAGACACAACAGTGGTTCTTCACAGTGCTTGAATCACACCACCCCATGAGGTTAGTCACCTCAAAAAAATATCATACACTCTTCTAAAGTCCATATCATAGACCTTGAGCAGGAATCCCAGAAAAGGATCATCTGAATGGCAGGGTTGGAAAGCGCTAATACTTTTCATAATTTCTGTTTCCCTCAACTGTGTTGTGCAGCGTGGTCCATGCTCCCTTTCCAATTTACTGAAGATGAAGGAAAGTGGCTTACAGACTAAAATAGGAAGATACCAGAGAAGCAGTTCAAAGAACAAAGCATCTGAAAATCAAATAATTACATGACTCCAAGAGGAGAAGGCCAAACAAGTACATGAACAAGAAATCTTTTCTTTAAAGATTTATTTATTTATTTATTCATGAGAGACACAGAGAAAGAGAGAGACAGAGACACAGGCAGAAGGAGAAGCAGGCTCCATGCAGGGAGGCCGACATAGGACCAGATCCCGGGTCTCCAGGATCACGCCCTGGGCCAAACGCAGCACTAAACCGTTGAGCCACCTGGGCTGCCTAATGAACAAGCAATCTTATAGAAAAGAAAACAAACCCATGATTGGGAATCCTGAGCGAGCTTACTACAAATCCACCCTATAACAACACAGAGAAGGATCATCCTCAAATGCCGTATCTAGAAATGCTCTTTCTCCATGCAATAATCTGATTATTCTAATGGTTTAAGTTCAGGCCAGATCTCCAAATCAGCTAGTCAGAGCCCCACCCTTATTCTTCCCTGACCATCAGGCCCATCACCTCCTTTCTAATTCAGCTCTTACATCCTGACTTACCCTTCCTGGGATGAGCCTGTGGCCTGGGTAAGTATCTGCCCTGTTAGGGTTACTTCCCTCATTCCTTCTGTCCATTCTTGGCACTACAGATCTTCTTAACATTATTCTAAAGGCTTTCCCCAACATCTAGAAAGCCATTCTGACTGATCCCCATTACCAACCTTCCTCCCCTTTTAACCAGCACTTATTGTCCATCCTGATTCTCAGCTAAAACTAAATTTCTCTTTCTGTCAGCTGGTGTTCTAGATGTCTCCTTAAATACTTTTATAGTCTAAAGCATCCAGAAGGCTGGGCCAGGGTCCGTATACATCCTCCTACTTCTAAATTATACATTCTTATCCCCAATTCTCACTCCCCAGGAGAAGGTTATGCCAAGCAACCATAGAAAGAATTTAGGGCAGAGAAAATGAATGTATGAAAATACTGATTGACTCTTGTTATCTTGAGATTCCTAGAAGGTTCTGTTTTTGCTGTTGTTTTGGAAAGAAACAGTCAAACTGGGGTATAAGCAGGAGAGTCAAACATGTACCATCATCTATTCCAAGTGAATATCCTGAGGACATTTCCTGGGTCTGTGAATCTCAGTGAAATTAGAAAATAGTCTCTCAATAGTTATTTTTGCTTTTGTTTCTCTTACCTTCGTGGATGTATCTTGCAAGAAGTTACTGTGGCCAAGTTCAAAAGGGGTGTTGCCTGTGTTCTCCTCTAGGATTTTGATGGAATCTTGTCTCACATTTAGATCCATCATCCATTTTGAGTTTATCCTTGTGTATGGTGCAAGAGAGTGGTCTAGTTTCATTCTTCTGCATGTAGATGTCCAATTTTCCCAGCACCATTTATTGAAGAGACTCTCTTTTTTTTCCAGTGGATAGTCTTTCCTACTTTGTCAAATATTAGTTGACCATAAAGTTGAGGGTCCTCTTCTGGATTCTCAATTGTGTTCCATTCATCTATGTGTCTGTTTTTGTACCAGTACCACACTGTCTTGATGACCACAGCTTTGTAGTACGACCTGAAATCTAGCATTGTGATGCCCCCAGCTATGGTTTTCTTTTTTAAAACTCCCCTGGCTATTCAGGGTCTTTTCTGATTCGACAGAAACCTTAAAATAATTTGTTCCAACTCTGAAGAAAGTCCATGGTATTTTGATAGGGATTGCATTAAAGGTGTAAATTGCCCTGGGTAACATTGACATTTTCACAATATTAATTCTTCCAATCCATGAGCATGGAATATTTTTCCATCTCTTTGTGTCTTCCTCAATTTCTTTCAGAAGTGTTCTGTAATTTTTAGGGTGTAGATCCTTTACCTCTTTGGTTAGGTTTATTCCTAGGTATCTTATACTTTTGGGTTCAATTGTATTTGGGATTGACTCCTTAATTTCTCTTTCTTCAGTCTCATTTTAGTGTATAGAAATGCCACTGACTTCTGGGCATTGATTTTGTTTCCTGCCACACTGCCAAATTGCTGTATGCTGAATGCCTTTTATTTATTTTTGTTGTCTGATTGCTGAGGCTAGGACTTCTGGAACTTCACCAAGATAAGAAGCTTTTGCACAGAAAAGGATACAGTCAACAAAACTAAAAGACAACCTACAGAATGGGAGAAGACATTTGCAAATGACGTCAGATAAAGGGCTAGTTTCCAAGATCTATAAAGAACTTATTAAACTCAACACCAAAGAAACAAACAATCCAATCATGAAATGGGCAAAAGACATGAACAAAAATCTCAAAGAAGAAGACATAGACATGGCCAACATGCACATGAGAAAATGCTCTGCATCACTTGCCATCAGGGAAATACAAATCAAAACCACAATGAGATACCACCTCACACCAGTGAGAATGGGGAAAATTAACAAGACCAGAAACAATTAATTAAGGACGTTCTATGAACATTTCTTCACCTGCCAAAATAAGGAAGAGATACATAAACTATGAACCAGGAAGGGTTTTCTGTGATCAGAAATGAAAATTTGAGGCAAGGGCGTGTCAAGATCCCAAAATGCTTCCTAGTTGATGAAATAAAAGAGTAGAAGTACCTCATTTTCCAATCTTTGCAAGACTAGTGAGTATGTTCTTTGCACCATTTGTCAGCCTGAAATAGTGTCAGGAAAGAGGAAATAATCACCTCATCTAGGCACTGTCTATAACTGTTTCCCAAGGAAAAATCTGTTCAAGCTACATCTTCAGCTTTGGCCTTTTTCCAGTAAATAGAACCTCTCCTGGGCCTTCCTTCCTTGCCCCTCACCAAAAGCACAAAACAAGCTCCACCACAACTTTAGTCAGTAAATCTTATTTGCCCATTTAAAATAGATCCAGTTAAATATTTGCTATAGATATTAGTGCCGATCTTGCCCTACGACCCAGCAATTGCACTGCTGGGGATTTACCCCGAAGATGCAGATGCAATGAAACGCTGGGATACCTGCACCCTGATGTTTATAGCAGCAATGTCCACAATAACCAACTGTGGAAGGAGCCTCGGTGTCCATCGAAGGATGAATGGATAAAGACGATGTGGTTTATGTATGCAATGGAATATTCCTCAGACATTAGAAATGACAAATACCCACCATTTTTTTCAACGTGGATGGAACTGGAGGGTATTATGCTGAGTGAAATAAGTCAGTCGGAGAAGGACAAACATTACATGGTCTCATTCATTTGAGGAATATAAAAAATAGTGAAAGGAATAAAGGGTAAAGGAGGAAAAATGAGTGGGAAATATCAGAAAGGGAGACAGAACATGAGAGACTCCTAACTCTGGGAAACGAACTAGGGGTGGTGGAAGGGGAAGTGAACGGGGGGTGGGGGTTACTGGGTGACGGACACTGAGGGGGGCACTTGATGGGATGAGCACTGGGTGTTATTCTGTATGTTGGCAAATTGAACACCAATAAAAAATAAATTTATAAAAAAATATTAGTGCAGATCTAATGCTAACATATAATGATAATAGTTATTATAATAATAGTAATTATTATTAATATTATAATAATAATAATTATTATTCTTAGTCTTGGTTTGTGCAAAAGTGGAAAAATGAGAGAAACCACTGCAGTAGTAATGAATGTACAACTTCTCCTCCGGAGAAAGAGATGTAAAAATCACATAGCTTCCCTGAAAGGTTGGAAAAGAAGCTGAAGTAACCAAATTCAGCTAAGACATAAAAATATTCTAACTTATCACCCAGGAACCTTCTGAGAGTGACTTTACCAAATCAATCATTTACCAGGTATCCTCTCAACTATTATTTCACTTTGTACTATATTCTGTTTGCAGTTGTTATGAGAAGTCTTTGTCTCCCTTTCTAATATAAAAGTCCTTAGGGTAGAATCTGCTTCATGTTCTCTCAATAAGGCTAGAAACCCTAATTATCCAAGTAAATATTACTAGGTGCAAACAACTTGAAGGCATGACAGCCCCCAAAGTGTCTGCTAATTAGAACAAGAGGAAACACAGACACCTCCTCCAACCCATCTACCTACCCTATCACCCTCAGCACCTCCCAACTCCCATCGCAGTCTGGCAGCGGCTGATTTCCAAATTTGGAACATACTTGGTATAGAAACTGACCGTTCCACATAATTTTTGCTTTAACTAAGATTCAAATGAATCTGCCTTCTGGAAGCACATAACACATATCAATTGATAATGGAGAGAAGTAGACCAAGAACTGCTAGAGAGCAAGAGAAAGAAAACCTAGAAATTAACATTTGCCACATGTAATGCAAAAAACAGGGGCATTCATGAATAAGTATTGTCTTGGCTTCTGGTGTTGGCCTACTGCCAACAGTGTACACAGTAACAGTTTAAGACTCCAAGAGTCTTCAAAATTAAAGAGGTGCAAATAAGTTTTGTGATAACAGCCAACTGCCTCTTGGTGACTCAGTGTTTTAATGGCCACTAAGAGGCCACACCTCATGGGACTTTGGTACTCTTTCCGCCTACATTCTGGTCTGGCCTATAATCCATGACCACCACACTTTTTAAAATTAGGTAAGATATGAAAACTATCTTCAGATATTTGAAGGATGGTCAACTGGAAGAAGGATAAGCTTACTCTCCGAAGCTCTAAAGGGAAGAACACAGACACGCAGATACATGATGGGGAATAGTTTTCATATCAACATCCACTCTCAACATTCTTAAAAACTTCAGTTGTCTTCCAGCTACAAAGCGTCATGGAAACAGGAAGGAAAGACCTCTTTCCAGTGGGGACCTGAGCGATATTAACTGAATGAACAACATTTGATTTCAAGTTGAAAAACATTTCTACAAATGAAGGCAAAAGGAGGGTTATTCCAGGTGGAGTGAGCAGAGAAAGCAAAGTTTATATTTGTAAAATGAAGATTAAACATGTCACCAGTTCAGCAGAGGGATTTGCAGAAGAACAGTGAGACAGTGTAGATTAAGAGCACAAACTCAAGTTTGTAGGACAGATCATTAGAAACCGTGAAACAGTTTTAAACAGAAGAATGACATGATACAAGATATGCTTTGGGAACAGTATTTGGGTGTAGAATGGAACCTAGAGAGAGGAGAATAATTAAGAGGTTATTATGGAACTGTAAATGGGATGTAACAAATGCCTGAAATAGAAAAATGGTGGGAGGTATGATAAGAATCAGTGAAATGCAAGATATGGTGCAGAAATAGAATCACCACTCATCGCACTATCATATCTGTCTCTTTTCTTTATGTTCATCTTAAGAAATCACTGTATAAGAGCTGTAGCTTATAGACGTCTACAAGGGAAGGGTAGTGAAGCAGGAAGCAGCTGTGGAGTCACACAAACTGTATTTCTCATTTCAGAACTGTTGCTATGCACAAATTATTTTACTTGGGAGTCTCATTTGCCTAGTCTATAACACGAAGTAATAAGGTGTAGCGGTGCCTGGTACAATGACACTAAAAAATAAAATAAAATAAAATAAAATAAAATAAAATAAAATAAAATAAAATAAAACAAAATAAAATAAAATTAGATAAGAAAGGCAGGGAGATACCTTTAGTAGCTATAAAAATAGATATCTAGCTCCATGAGCCTGGAGGAAGAAGCCTCTAAGTCATTTCTGGTGATGGGTGACCACCTTATCAAACTGGACCTGCTATTCCACAAATTTCACACCAACGTCTTCTCTAAGAAGATATGAGAAGAGACTTTCTGAAACTCCAGTGAGGGAGCAAGGCAAAACATGAAGAAAGAAGTATCACCCAGTGAAAAAGTCTTCATTCATTCCAGGAATATGTCTAAGCATACTATGTGCTAGGCCCTGTGGGAGAGGCAAAGATGAAGAAAGTAAGCTGTGCACCAGGTCAGAAAGGAAAGGAGGGCAGGGCAAACAGTGGGAGGATGCTAGAGGAGAAGCTCCAAGGTATAACCTCCCTTAACTCAGATTTTGCTCATCAGAGCTGAGAACCTTTCTGTTCTGGAGAAGAACAGAGTGTAGGTCTCCAAATCCCTCTGACCCCAGCAAACATACCTGCTTTTCCCAAACTCACAAGGTAGTTGTCTACACCAGCCAGATCCAAGTCTAGCTCTGGTGCCATGAAATACCCTCTGCTTAAACCCCACAGGGCTTCTATAGCCAGTGGTGCTCCAAGCCCAGTCTTCTTCCTCTCTGACTCTCTCTCAGTTTTTCTGCCAACTCTATTAACAGCAGAAATCACTTACCCAGGGGCTTTTTCTGCCTCTGAGGAGAAACACTTGGGATGAAAGAGAAGGCAAACCCATGGACAGGGAAGGATCTTGGCCAACCAGAATCAGGCTTGGAGTGGAGCTTAGAGAGGCCCTCTTTGAGTTGAGACCCTGGGGAGGCAAGATCCTGAGGAGGAGCCTCAGGAAGTCTGAGTACTAACCAGGCTGGGCCTCAGGTTGTTGAGGCCAAAGGGCAAAATGGGCCTGGGAAGGAAGTGAAAGTAGGAAGGAGGTGGCTTAGCTGGAAGGGTGGAGGAAGACTAGAGGGGGACAATGGAAGACCAGTGCGGCCCTACATGGTGAGGAAGTGGACTAAAGATTTAAATGGGGCTTCGCTGGAGACTTTGCTGGCAGCAAGATGTGAATGTGGAAGGAAACAAGTTCTCCAGGGTCCTGGGCATGGAGGAGGTCCTGGCTATTAGAAGGCGGGTGTGGAGAGCTTGGCAGAGTTCAGGATATGGAAGCCAGTCCCAGATCCAGCTAAAAAGCTCACTCAGCAGTCCTGTGAACAAGCACAGAAGCAACCCTCCCGACCCCCCAGCTGCCTCTCCCAGAATCTCCTACAGGTTCCTCTAAAACCACCAACCATCCTGGCCCCTCAGCCACGTTTCCAATGATACCAGGAATAAAACTAGAGAATAGACTTAAGCATCTCCAAAGGGATGTCCTGAGACAGTCACTCAGTGTTCATAGCATATTCTGAATGAATGTGCATTAAGTCTTGTGCTGGTGGAAGTAAGATATAGTCCCTGCCTATAGATTGCTCTGCTCTAGCCAATCACAATGTAAGGCTTCCAAGACCCTGAAACAGTGATCAAAGGAAGGGACCTCATCCTTCCCAGAGTGTTAATCTTCAAACAGAGGCAAGACCTCCCAGAGATGGAGAAAGTAGGGCCTATTTAGACATCCAGGGCTGAATGCACACGTGATAGTCCCACAAGCAATGGGTCTCAAGGAAAGTGGAACAACTGCCTCTACTTGATAGAGACAAGATTCATCTAAATCATAAATTATGTGCCTTAAAGACAGAGGTGGAGGTGGAGGGAGGGGAGAGAAGGGGAGCAGCAGGTCCCTAAAGGAACAGAGTCTATACTAACTATATAATCACAGACCTTTGAATGTAGAGCAGAGAGAACTGCCCCATATCTCGGGAAGAACCTCCACCTGAGTAAAACCTACAGGAAAAATGAGTGGAAAAAATTAGAGATGGAGACAAACCAGGAGAGTCTCCTAACTCTGGGAAACAAACAAAGGGTAGTGGAGCGGGAGGTGGGCGGAGGGATGGGGTAACTGGGTGACAGGCACGAAGGAGGCACTTGATGGGATGAGCACTGGGTGTTATACTATATGATGGCAAATGAGACTAATAATAATAATAATAATAATAATAATAATAATAATATAACCCTACAGATCCCACGGCCCCCATACTAACACATCTCCAGGGAGCAGGGACCAGGGGCCCTGACTGAGCACCTCCTGTGTTCCAGGCACTGGCCTGGGGAAGGGGGTGATGATGGCACAGCCTAAACCACAGAGCCAGGATTCCTAGAGGTAAAGGAGCCTGGCAGGATTGGCAGGAGGGCTATGATGACAGGACAGTAGGGGAAGGGCAGCTGGGTGTGTGATCTGTGCCTGTTCCCAGGGTCCTAGACGGTCTTCCCTGCCTCAAGCTTGGATTGTCCCAGATGTACCTCTGCTTGAGGGAAAGAAGGGCAAGTGCAGGGGAGGGTCTGAGTATCCTGCATCTGGTCTCCAGAGCAATCCCTTCCCTTTCTCCTTATGGTACTCACTGCCTGCTGGGGAGAGGGTGGGAGGTTGGAGGAAAAGCCAAGTCCCACAAATAATCACCAGATAAAGAAATGATCTGGCCCAGGGCTGGGGAAATAGGGAGGATGCATTATTGGTCCATAAAGGCCTCATCAAGGAGGTGCACAACATGGTGAAATCTGTTGGTTCTGTCCATTCCTGGTGATTTCTCTTGAAGTCTCTGAACCTTGAAGGGGGAGGAGGGAATAGGGGAGGACACAAGAGTGTGAGCCAGAGACAGGCATAGAAATGAGAGACACAGAGATGAGAGAAGCAGGGAGAGCTCTGGAAGGGAGGGTAAAGAGGGACCAGGGATGGGGGAGGTAGCACAGGAGATTGACAGGGGACATGCAAGGGGGAGACATTGACAGGCTCCCAGGGTGAGACTCACACAGATGTGATGGGAAGAGAGACCTTTCAACCCTGACAGTTTGACACAAAGGGGAGGACAGCCAGGAGGAATAGCTGAGGGTAGACCCAGTCCTGGGAATTCTCAGACCACAGACTATCGGGAGTCAGACAGACACACAGACAGGCCCCCAGACAAACAAATGCATTAGACAGAGGTGAAGGTGAAGGAGGCCAAGATGGAAGGAAGAAGCCAGGGCTGCAGGGATGAGGTGAGGGGAGCAGACACAGAGAGAGAAGGAGGCAGGTGTGCAGCAGGAGGGGGAGCCAGGCCAGGGAGGGGGCTGCAGAGTGGCTCCAGGAGCCTCTGCCCTCCCTCCTGGTTCCTGCTGAGCCCGGGCCCCTCTCAGGACCTGCTGCTGCTGCTGGATGGGCCCAGAGAGCTGACAGGGCCAGGCTGCTGCCAGGGCTGCCCCAGGCTCCCTCCTGTGCCCACCTGGGGGTTCCAGGGGCCCTACATGGATATGGACACTGCCTCCCATGCCTGCCCCCCATCGCAGAATGCCACCATGAAAGGAGGCCTGAGCTCATCCCTAACGTAACAGATTTCATACAGCCGGACACACAAACAATGGAGAGTGGAGGACAAGGAGAAAGAGAAACTGAGGCAGGCAGGAAAGGGAGGTGACCGGCTCTGGTGAAGGTGCTGGGACAGCCTGGTTAGGGATCTCATGGAGGAAAGGGAGGAGGTAAAGTCCAGGACTGTTTTTCATTGATAGCTAAAGAAGAACCACACATGGTGTGAGCAAAATAACACAGGAGTGACTGTCCTTTCATTTGGGGTCAGCAGTGTAGACACCTTCTGAGCAGTCAGGATCAATACCTTCAAGCAGCTACTCGCTAAGGGCTCCCACAAGTGCACATATGAAATCCACAAAAGGAGAAGCTGAGGTAGAGAATAGAGACCTGGAGGCCAGGGTACATGCTTGAATCTAGGTTATAAGGGACCAGGGATGAAGCACCCAGCCAAGTATGGAAGACCTAAGACAGCACGGCAAGCTGGCCCCTGCCTTCTCCCCCGGGTTTTCTCACAACAGTGCAGAGACCAGCTCCCCCAGCTCCTCTCAGGGCCAGGGGAGACCCTGAGAACATTGACCCAAGCAACCTAAAGGAGAATTGTTCTCCCCGCCCTCTGCTCTGTCAGCCACATGTGAAGGCCCCAGAGCCAGATGTGTGATTACAGCTGGAGTTCAAGGAGGGAAGGTGCAGGGGAACCTTCCAGAGAACTCATGCAGAGAAGACCACGGAGCAAAACCCAATGTAATTCGCAGTCCCATGGACTCTTGGAAGTGTAATCAACTTCAGAATGTCCAGAGTTAACACAAATTAAGGCCAGAAGCTGGGTAGGTAATCACATTTCTCCTCCATGTTAAACGTTTTACCCTCCTAGTCAACCATGGACACATGTTTTCAGGAAATACACGAAAGCAGATCCTAGAAATCTTTAAAATGTGCAAAGTTCTTTTGCATAAATTTCATTTTCTCCTCAATAACAGGCTACAGAAGCAGACACTAGTGCTGCCATCTTACAGAGAATAAAACTAAGGCATAGAGAGAGTAAGTAACTCACCTCAAGTCATAAAACAGGTGAGGGAACAGCAGAGTCATATGACCACACTGAGGACCCCCTCATGAACTTTCTGCCCTGGGAAGCAGCCAGGCTTGGGGCGCAGGTGTGGAAGGGACAAGGGACTCCCCAGAGCACAAAACACCTGCCTCCTGGGGCCCTTCTCAGCATGTCCTTCCCAGGAGATTTTTGCCAGTTTGAGGCCTTAGCTGGGAAGTGGGGCTGAGAAACCTAACCCTTTGCATATGACAGGCTGAACCTCATCATTTATGGAAGGTCTTCGAGTTTAAACACAGAATTCCATCCATGGAAGGGGTGGGTGAGCAGGAGAGCCAGGAGAAAGGTCAGGAGAGAGCCAGGAGAAAGCCTTCAGGCTTCCCATGATCCCTCCCCATTCCACCTCTGTCTCCCACTCCCTCTTTCTTCTCCTGATCCCCAGGGACCCCTTCCACATATGTCCAGACCCCAGCCACTATGTCCCCCCAAGCCAGGGCTTTCCAGCCTGTGGGATCCAGGCTCACCATCCTCACACCCCAAGAGGACAGATCAAGGCCAGAAGTCAGACTCCCTCCCAGAGACCTGCCTGCCCAGCCCCTGGTCACCGTGGAACTACAGCCCTGGCACAGGTTCCACTGTGGTCCTGCATCCAGCAGACCCTCCTCCTCCATCCCTCTGCCTCCCACACACACCCTCCAACACACACACACACACACACACACACACACACACACACACACACTCCCTTCCCCAAGGTCATGCACTTCCTGAGAGCTCTGACTTCTCTGACCCTCTCTTCTCCATGAGCTCCTTGCTACTAACTGAGCATCATTCTTGTTGTCTCCTGGAAACCTTCCAGACTTCTGTGTCTCCTTCCATCTTCCCTCCTTTGCTCATTTCCAGGCTCCCATCATCAGACTCATGGATCCTGGTCTATCTGCCCTTGACCCACTCTGCTCACACACACTTGCTGAGGGAGCACCCAGAGCCCTGTGTCCCTCTGCCCTGGCTGTCAGCCTCCTCTTCCCAGCTGACAGGGAGCTCCCCCAAGGCAGGGTCCCTGATCCTTCCCCTGGGTTTCCCCTGGGTGCCCAACACACAGAGAGGGTAGAATGTGGGACTCAATGCTTCTGTTTACCAGAAGAAAGGAGGCAAGTAAGAGAGAAAGACAATCAGGGGCAGGATTCTGAGCCTCCCCTGCCCTGTGAGGATCACTGTCAGGGCAGCAGCATCTGGAGGGAACCCATCTCCAGGGGGTAGTGCTTTCCTTTAGAAATCCCAGGGTACCTCTGGTGTGTGTGTGTGTGTGTGTGTGTGTGTGTGTGTGTGAGTGTGTATGCACCTGCCATGCAGGGAGGGGAGGGAGGATGTGGGTCTGAGGCTACAGGAATCCAGGTCCTATGTGGAGGTAAGAGGACTGGGGGAGCTGGACCCCAGACCAGAGCAGCTCCCAGCACACACAGGCCCATGAGCGCGGGGACAGAGGGCGCCAGTGTGATGATCACAGGATGGATGCAAGGTGGACCATGGGCATGCCTCCTTCCTCCCTGCATGTGAATTGGCTCATTCACATGGTTTCCTGTGTCCTGCAGATCAGTTCAGGCCCCTTCCTCTTTCTTGTCCACACTCACAGGCCGTCCCTAGTGTGAGACCTTAGAGCTTTTCTTAGGCTGAAACATAGTAATTCCTGATAATCCGTTTTCCTTCATACAGTCAACTACTTTCACCCTTCTGCTTCCACACATTTTTGGATTCCAGCAAAAGGTCCCAGGTGAGCAGAGTGAAGAAGGGCACATACTAAACATGCCAATTTATACACCACGTCAGAGCTACCCCCTTCCCAAGTGATATCTGCTCACACACAGAAGTGGGGCACAAGGTCTGTGAATCCTGCAGCACAGACCTGTGGGCCGCACACACCTGCTGTGCACAACCCGACCTCAGCATCCACACCCTCTGCTCCTCAGCCTGAGCTGCCAAAGAAACTTCTCTTCATCCCTCATTTTCTCTGTGCCCTGTGTGTCCAGAGGCTCCTGGAAGCTGCAGACAGGGAAGCACTTTCCCTGCTCTAATTGGGTCCCTCCCACCACAGCCTCTGTGTTTTTCCCTGGCACTGGCCATTGAGACAGAGGAAACAGAGGGAAAGCTGGTGGTCTCTGAGCTCCCTGCTCTGGATCTGCCCTGCTGATCACCACCCTTCTGCCCAGGAAAGGTCTGACCCACCTGTGACCCACCAGGCTTTACCTCACATCCTCTCAGGGTCCCTAATCTCAGACTCACTTCTCTATCCAGAAGAAGCCATTTCCATGCCTTGGGGTGGGTGTGCTGGGTTCCAATTTCATAAACCCAGCTTGGCCTTATAGGCCATAAAGTGCAACAGGAGGATTTGAGTTAGACTCAGGAGGAACTTCCCAGCACAATGGGTCTGAAACCCTCACCTTCTGTGATATTCAGCAAGAATTCATACCAGAGGTCTCCAAGAGATAAGGACATGTTCTGGACCTGTCTGGGTAGTACTGACTTGAGACAGATGTTTCCACTCTGATTCAGGTCATCTCAGCCTCAGAAGGTGGCACAGAAAGACTTCTGGGGACCCTATGGCCCTCAGGCAGAATGGGGGGAGCTAGAGTTAGGAACTGCAGGCAGGTGCCCTCATTCCCAGATCCTGGGGTTGGGGGCAGGGATACAGCAGGCCTGGACCCCCACTGTCTGGCCTCCCACTATTTCCCCCTGTTTATTGCCCTCCTTGGTCAGAGCAGGGCCTCTGAGCTCTTCCCGTGCAGCCCTGAGTGCAGGCCTCAGGACCCAGTCTGCACCCATCCTCAAACCCAGGACCCTGATGCCCTCCCCCTGTACCTGCAGGGCAGAGGAACCCCTTGCTCAGGCTCTCATCGCCCCCACCCAGTACTGGCAGTCTTCTTCTGGCTTCCTGCCTCCCCCTACCCCCTAGCACAGCACAAACCTGATGGAAATTTCCACAAATCAAATCACAGACATCTTCAGCTCTGAGACTTCAGGCTTCCCTAAGACAGCACACACAGTGCACACATGAAGATACACACACACACACACACACAGATGCTCACACTCCTACATATGTGCAGACACATACACTCACATACACACACATACACATCCATACATCACTAGCATTGTCACATGTGTGTAATGCAAAGACATCCTCACAAACTCATCCATTTACAGACAGACCTGCAGACCCAGACTCACACACTCTCATACACTCATCAAACACTCCTGTGCACATATACACACCATCCTATTCTTTTCCTCTAAGGACCTATAGCCCAGGCCCTAGAATCTAGAAGTCTAGAATGCCAAAAGGAAAGCAGGAAACCCACAGGACACCTATTTCCAGTTTCCGGGCCCACACTGGAGCTCCTCTGCTCTATCACCCTTCCTGCGATCAGAGTCCCTTAGGACTGAGGCCCTACAGTGGAAGTGCAACCTACGGAGAGAACTCATTCATTCATAAAGAGACACTTTTGAGTACCTGCCTGCCCCTTCCTACATCACCCCCCACCCCCAGGCCTACAGCTGAGGAAGACACATAAAAGAGTAGGACCTTCTGCCCAGTGATATGGTAAAAAGCAAGAGCTCAGGTATAAAGAACCTGAGTACAAATCCTGCCTTTTCCTCTTATATGCTCTGTTACTTTGGGATCTTGACATATATTTTCTGAGCCTGTTTCATCACTTTATAGGTGGGATTAGTAAAATTTACCTAATAATTGTGTGAAAATTAAGGCAGGTAAAACTTCCATCAACAAAATGAAATCTTAAAAATGTCACCAGTGAAAATGACCCCATTATATTCCCCAGCCCTTTAGTGAGCCTCTCACCAACACTCTTCCAGTCCTGCTATTCCTGAAACAGAAACTCCATCTCCTTAAGCCTCAGGCCCACAGGTGCCCACATCTGGGGAAACAGGATCTCAGACTTGGACAGCTCCATCCCATCCCCTGCCCCTCCTGCTCCATCAGGCACCTTGCCCATTTGCAATGTGCATTTCCATAATAACCTTTATTTTATTTTTTATATCATACTGATTTACTACTTTTTATGTAAAATTTTTTAAAGATTTTATTTATTTATTTCTGAGAATACACAGAGAGGAAAGAGAGAAGCAGAGACACAGGCAGAGGGAGAAGCAGGTGCCATGCAAGGATCCTGACGTGGGACTTGATCCCGGGCCTCCAGGATCAGGCCCTGGGCTGAAGGTGGCGCTAAACCGCTTGAGCCACCTGGGTTGCCCTTTATGTAAATTTTTTAAAAAGAATAATGTAACACCCATATACCCAGAAATTGCAAAGGTGACCATTCAATTGGATTGTTTTTCTTAGAAAATATAGCATTATGGATCCAAATGAACTTCCTCTTTGATTGGATATTGTTTCTGTAATCGATATACAGCATTGTTGTGTGTGTATGTGTTGGCAGTTATCAGACAGGGTATCATGCTGAGTGAAGTAAGTCAATCGGAGGACAATCATCATTTGGTTTCATTCATATGGGGAATATAAGAAATAGTGAAAAGGATTTTAAGGGAAAGGGGGGAAAATGAGTAGGAAAAATCAGAGAGGGTGACAAAACATGAGAGATTCCTAAGTCTGGGAAAGGAACAAAGGGTAGTGGAAGGGGATTCAGGTGGAGGGATGGGGTAACTGAGTGATGGGCACTGAGGGAGGCACTTAATGGGATGAGCACTGCGTGTTTTACTATATGTTGGCAAATTGAACTTCAATTAAAAAATTAAAAAGTTAAAAAAAATTAAAAAGTTAAAAATTAAAAAATAAATATATCTATAATGTTCTATACAGTATAAACACCATTTCACAAACCAGAGCAGGGCAGTGCATTCAGTACTAGAATTGAGTTTCAAACTTCTGATCTCATTCCATAATAATCTTTAATGCTGCTGACCAAGGCAAAGATGTTTCCATTGGAGCCCTGGGCCAGCCTATCAGATGGACATGAAGGGTTAATCATCCCCTAGAGAGCTCTCCCATGGAAAGTCTTGCTTAACTTCTCTGAATTACCCCAATTTCAAGACATTCTTTATGGACAGACAGTATGGGTGACAGTTACAGACAGGACTTGCTGTGTTGAGCAGGTATGGGAGAGATTGTGTCTCCCCACGAATACTGAACAATCACTCAGAGGAAATCCCACTCTATTCTGAGCTCAGAGCTGGGAATGGGCCCACCCTGCCCCCACCCAGATGGGAACCCTCTGTAGGTGTCTTGGGCCAAGGGGGAGCTGGGATGGCACCCCTACCCCTCCTGCTCAGGTGGCCTCCTCTGCTCCTCTACAGACTCAGGCCTCAGCCTGAGTGGAAAGTGACTCTTACCCTCACCTTCCTGGGACCCTCCAAGGACCCACAAACACCCTTGCTTTCCCTGCCACAGCCTTTTCTCCCTACAGCCTCCCAGGCTCTGATTGCTCTGAACTGCTGTCTGTGTCCCCTTCTCCCTGTGGGATCCTCCTCCAGGGCTCCTTCCAAACAATTGGCCACCCTGACCATCTCTGTGTCTCCATCTGACACTGCCCCATCCTGGTGCCTCCACCTCCCCTCCTGCTAGCCCCCATCCCTCTGATCCCTCCCCTGCCCACCTCCCACCCTGTCCCCTCCCACCCGGACAACCTCCTACCTCACCCAGCTTGCCTCCCTCCCCTCCTGGCTCACCTCTCCAGACATCCCCACCTCCCAGTGGGTTCCACCTTCCCATTACCTCTATCTCTCCACCCTGTGCATCCTACCATATTGTCCCATTTCTAGTCATTTCAACATCTGCTCTCATACCTCTCCCACCCTTCAGAATCTAGGGAGTAGGGCAGGGCTCAGACCCCAGGGAAAGGAAGGACATTTGCCTTGTTCTCTCTCCTCCTGCCCTCTGCCTTCTGTTCCCCTCTCTTCCTGCAGGCAGACCCCATCAGGTGTTAAGAACAGCTGCAGAGACATCTCCTCATCAGCAAAGTGATGGGTGAGGGTGCACAGAATAAAGGGGTGACCAGAGGAAATCTGCCAGGCCCCTCAGTCACACCTGGCAAAGCCCCACCCTCCAAGGTGAGCAGCAGATTTGTATAACATTGAAATTCTGCATCTCTCTCTGTTAGAAGACAAAGTTTTCTTGGATTGTTAGTCTGCTCTAGATAAGAAATTATTAAGAAAGTTGGTAAGGTGGTTTTTTTTCTTTTCCTTATTTGCTCAGAAAGCCAAAGTTTCTCCGTTTTGTCTTTATCAATCTTTGATTACTTAAGAGAACTAAAACTTTAATGTTATAGGAACGAAGTTTTGCTAACAACTGTAACCTTCTGTAGAATCTCTTGTTGGTAATATATAATTAAATATTAAGTTTGCAATGATCTGTATTCCTATTTAGGTATGTACTTTAGAAATTTCTGAGCATTTTAATAAGCTTTCCAAGACTTGAATTCTAAATGAAATCTTTTTCACTAAGTTAGGCTTTTTGTGTGTGTGTGTGTGTGTGTGTGTGTTTTATGACATGGGAAGCATTACTAAACACTATGATGATAAACCTTAAGTTATACTGTCTGGGTACATTTTATAACTGTTCTAGAAAATATATGGAATTCCTGAAGTTTTAACACATCTAGGTATGCGGATATCATTGATATGCTATTATTGAAATGCTGTGAGTTACAGAGGTAAGATTTTCTTGTCCCCTGCGGTACTGTGAACTCTCATCAGATCTTGAACCGTGGTCATTTTTCAGTCTCTTGACATTTACAGTTATTGTTCTCATGCTCTTGCAAAATGTGTTTCCCCTTCAAGGAGATTCATGGAAAGGAGACTTTTGACTGATACAGAGCTTTGATATCTTTAAAATCATAAAACTAAACTGGTAAGAATTTCTGGAACTATTGGAAAAGCTGCATTCAAACAGACCAAGAGTTAGTAACTTGGGGCTGAGTGAATTGAGGAAGATGACCATAGTTATTAGGACTCTTGTTTGAAACATTGCTGGTTCTCAAATGTTGGCTCTTCCAGGTTTAAGGAAGTGTTCCTTTAAGATATCTGTAAGTTACAGAAACATGATAAAATACTCCATTGTGAACAAATTGAAGCACTTAAATTTTCCCTCCACCTGAACCCTCCAGAGTTCAGAAACTCTTGGTGGATATTTTTTCTTTAATGGCAATTACAGTTGTTCATGTAGTTTTATAAGAACCTATTCTCCATGTAATAGACACAATGGGAAACGTTGGTTACTTCATCAAGGCTTTGATGAATGTTACATTTGAGAAAGACATGCATAGACTCCGGTATGGCCTGCCCGCTTTAAGGAGCAAAGGTTGACTTTATGGAGCCAATTAAGCCCCTTCGAAATGTTGGCCAGATTCGTTGCTTACAGAGTTCCTAGCAGCATTATCAGATAAGTAAAGAATGTCACTTCCTGGCAGGTGCAGGAAACTCCAGATATTTGTGGGACCTTAAGAAGAGGAATTCACCCAAATCTGCAGGTATTGCAGGCAAGTCTGATGGCTTGACTCTTGACCTTGAGAAGTGACGAAAAGTTCAATCTAATGATTTGTTATGAAAAGATCTAGGGAAGCATTTTTGAAAGACTCTATAAGGTTAATCATTATCCTTGAGGAGCTTATATAAATAATTAGGCCAACTTTGTTGAAACAGCACTTGCTTTTCCAATGAGTTAGTCTCAGTTTGACTCTCTTTGGAAATAAGGATGATTTTTGAAAGATAAATTATGTTTCAATAGCACACCTTTGTGGTTGTTAAATTTGAGTTCTGATTGTCTCTAAAGGGACAGATGAGGCAAGATTTTGGAACAGTAGGGTCCCCAAGTCACCTGCCCCACCAACTTACCTAGATCACTTTCAAATCATCCTGAAAATCTACGAATTCGGCCTGAGATTTAAAGAGAGCACAGCTAGAATGCTACAGTGAGAAGTGTTCTAGCTTCTGTCAAGGTTGGAAGATGGAAAATATATAAATAAATAAGAATTCAGTGGGGGAGGGCCCCCCCACCCCCACCCCCGCAAAGAGCAGGACTAAGGCCGCGTTGAGAGCCCCCAGAACAGGAAAGCCCAGGCCCCGAGAAGCAGGAACTTTACCAATCTTCCCGGACAGAAAGCCGCTCACAGGGAACTTGGGGCAGGACCCCAGGAGGGGCAGTGGAGCCCCCAGATTCCCGCGGTCACTAACAGAGGAGGTGCGCCCTGGGAGAGAGCGCCACACACTGCAGGTGGAGCTCGGTAAAGGCTGGAGCGCGCCCCAGGGCGGGGGGTGGGGGGTGCTCAGGAGCCTCAGGCGGCGGCTCCAGCTCCGGTGGCGGCTCCGCAGGGAGGGGGCTGCGTGCCCGGGAGTGATTCCAGTGGTGCAGGCCCGGGAGCCCAGGGCCCCGGGGACACAGCCCAGGATCTTGCGCTCCCCTTGGGACAGGCGGAGGCCGGGAGGACACAGGACAGCGAGGACGCTCCTGCCGCCGGGCGCTCCCGAGCTGTGCAGGTCAGCGCCCCCCGCCCCCGGAGCATCCAGGCCCCTGTGGACTGAGAGCTCCGGAGTTCCTGCGGGAGCTGACTCCAGGGACCCAGAGCTGGCCGCCGCCAGTCTTGTTCCTCCAGGAGTCACCTTGTGCCTGGGACGAAGCGGGGCCACCAAGGAACACGGGCCTCACAGGATAAACAGCTCTCACTGAGCCATGCACCTGGCAGGGGTCGGGGGAGCTCCGTCAGGTGCTCACACCTGAGAACCAGCACAGCAGACCCCTCATCTCAGAAGACAGCTGGAAGGACAGGGGAAGAGCAAGTTCTAGACCCAGCAGCACTGGAAAACTCCAGGGGAAGTGGAGGGATTTACAGTATATAGAAGCAGAGGATACCCCGCCTTTTTGTTGTTGTTGTTGTTGTTGTTCTGTTCTATTTTTTGTTTGTTTGTGTTTTCTTTTTTTCTTCCTTTTTCCAGTACAACTTGTTTTTAGCCACTCTGCACTGAGCAAAATGACTAGAAAGAACTCACCACAAAAGAATCAGAAACAGCACTCTCTCCCACAGAGTTACAGAATTTGGATTACAATTCAATGTCAGAAAGCCAATCCAGAAGCACAATTATAAAGCTACTGGTGGCTCTGGAAAAAAGTATAAAGTATTCAAGAGACTTCATGACTGCAGAATTTAGATCTAATCAGGCAGAAATTAAAAATCAATTAAATGAGATGAAATCCAAACCGGAGGTCCTAACGACAAGGGTTAAAGTGGTAGAAGAACGAGTGTGTGACAGAGAAGACAAATTGATGGCAAAGAAGGAAGCTGAGGAAAAACACAAAAACTATTAAAAGACCATGAGGAAAGGTTAAGGGAAATAAATGACAGTGTCAGAAGGAAAAATCTATTTTTAATTGGGGTTACAGAGTATGCCAGGAGGGACAGAGGGGCAGAAAGCATATTTGAACAAATCATAGCTGAGAACTTACCTGATTTGGGGAGGGAAACAGACATTCAGATCCAGGAGATAGAAAGGTGCCCCCTAAAATCAATAAAAACCATTGAACACATTGACATTTAATGGTGAAAATTGCAAATTCCAAAGAAAAAGAGAAAATCCTTAAAGCAACAAGAGACAAGAGATCCGTAAATCATATGGGAAGAAATAATAGATTAACAGCAGACCTCTCCACAGAGACCTCGCAGGCCAGAAAGGGCTTACAGGATATATTCAGGGTCCTAAATGAGGAGAAAATGCAGTCAAGAATACTTTATCCAGCAAGACTCTCATTTAGAATAGAAGGAGACATAAAGGGCTTCCAAGATAGGCAGAAACTGAAAGAATATGTGAACACCAAACCAGCTCTACAGGGAATATTAAGGGGAACCTGTAAAAGAGAGAGGAAGCCCAAAGAAATAATCCACAAAAACAGGAACAGAACTGGTATTATGATGACACTAAATTTATATCTTTTCAATAATAACTATAACCTATCCCCAGCAGAACAAGAGAGTTAATAAAGATTCAAGCAGAATTCAATGAAATAGAGACCAAAAGACTATGGAACAGATCAACAAAACCAGGAGTTGGTTCTTTGAAAGAATTAATAAGATAGATAAACCACTAGCCAGCCTTATTAAAAACAAAAGAGAAAATACTCTAATTAATAAAATCACGAATGAAAAAGGAGAGATCACCACCAACACCAAGGAAATACAAATGATTTTAAAAACATATTATGACCAGCTATACGCCAATAAATTAGGCAATCTGGAAGAAATGGACGCATTTCTGGAAAACCACAAACTACTAAAACTGGAACAGGAAGAAATAGAAAACCTGAACAGGCCAATAATCAGGGAGGAAATTGAAGCAGTCATCAGAAACCTCCAAACACACAAAAGTCCTGGGCCAGATAGCTTCCCAGGGAATTCTATCAAAAGTTTAAAGAAGAAACCATACCTATCCTACTAAAGCTATTCGGAAAGACAGAAAGAGATGGAGTCAATCCCATTTACAATTGCACTCCAAAGCATAAGATACATAGGAAAGGGATCCCTGGATGGCGCAGCGGTTTAGCGCCTGCCTTTGGCTCAGGGCTTGATCCTGGAGACCCGGGATCAAATCCCACGTCTGGCTCCCGGTGCATGGAGCCTGCTTCTCCCTCTGCCTATGTCTCTGCCTCTCTCTCTCTCTCTCTCTCTCTGTGTGTGTGACTATCATAAATAAATAAAAATTTAAAAAAAAAGATACATAGGAAAAATCCTAACCAAAGAGATAAAGGATCTATACCCTTAAAACTACAAATCAATTCTGAAAGAAATTGAGGAAGACACAAAGAGATGGAAAAATATTCCATGCTCATGGATTAAAAGATTGTGAAAATGTCAATGCTACCCAGGGCAATTTACACGTTTAATGCAATCCCTATCAAAATACCATGGACTTTCTTCAGAGAGTTGGAACAAATCATCTTAAGATTTGTGTGGAATCAGAAAAGACCCCAAAAAGCCAGGGGAATATTAAAAAAGAAAATGAGAGCCAGGGGCATCAGAAAGCCAGATTTGAGGTTGTACTACAAAGCTGTGATCATGAAGACAGTGTGGTACTGGCACAAAAACAGACACAGAGATCAATGGAACACAATAGAGAATCCAGAAATGGGCCCTCAACTCTAAGTTCAACTAATATTAAAGCAGGAAAGACTGTCCACTGGAAAAAGGACAGTCTCTTCAATAAATGGTGCTGGGAAAACTGGACATCCACATGCAGAAGAATGAAACTAGACCTTTCCCTCACACCAGACACAAAGATAAACTCAAAATGAATGAAATATCTAAAAGTGAGACAAGAATCCATCAAAATCCTAGAGGAGAACACAGACAACACCCTTTTTGAACTTGACCACAGTAACTTCTTGCAAGATACATCTATGAAGGCAAGGGAAAGAATAGCAAAAATGAATTATTGGGAGTTAATCAAGATAGCTTCTGCACAGCTGAACAGTCAACAAAACTAAAAAACAACCTACAGGATGGGAGAAGATATTTGCAAATGACGTATCAGATAAAGGGTTAGTATCCACGATCTATAAAGAACTTATTAAACTCAACAGGAAAGAAACAAACAATCCAATAAAGAAATGGGCCAAAGACATGAACAGAAATTTCACAGAGGAAGACATAGACATGGCCAACACGCACATGAGAAAATGCTCCGCATCACGGGCCATCAAGGAAGTAAAAATCAAAACCACAATGAGATACCACCTCACACCAGTGATAATGGGGAAAATTAACAAGGCAGGAAACAACAAATATTGGAGAGGATGTGGAGAAAGGGGAACCCTCTTGCACTGTTGGTGGGAATGTGAACTGGTGCAGCCACTCTGGAAAACTGTGTGGAGGTTCCTCAGAGTTAAAAATAGATCTGCCCTGGGACCCAGCAATTGCACTGGTGGGGATTTACCCCAAAAATACAGATGCAGTGAAACGCAGGGACACCTGCACCCCGATGTTTATAGCAGCAATGTCCACAATAGCCAAACTGTGGAAGGAAGGAGCCTCGGTGTCCATTGAAAGATGAATGGATAAAGGAGATGTGGTTTATGTATGCAATGGAATATTGCTCAGCCATTAGAAATGACAAATACCCACCATTTGCTTCGATGTGGATGGAACTGGGGGGTATTATGCTGAATGAAGTAATCAATCGGAGAAGGACAAACGTTATATGGTCTCATTCATTTGGGGAATATAAAAAATGATGAAAGGGAATAAAGGGTAAAGGAGAGAAAATGAGTGGGAAATATCAGTGAAGGTGACAGAACAGGAGACACACTTAACTCTGGGAAACAAACGAGTTAGTTTCAGGAGTGGACTGGAGAATTCTTTTGAGGAAAAGATTTTGAGAGTTCGTTGTGTACTTTTCACTGTTTCAGAGCCGGAGCCCATCTGAGGCATTCCCAGTTCAAATGAGACAGTTATTGGCATGACTAGAGAGCCTGTGCCTTCCCACTTACCCTGTCACCCTCTAATCTCAGAAAATTCTTCCTCAAGTTCAATCTCAGTCTGTTTTCCTTCAATATTGGCTTCTTTATCATTTGTTCTGATTGGGGATGATGTACACAATCCTCAAAGGCTGCAGAAAATTCTCAAATGCCCGCCTGGTAACCTTGTTCTATGGCCTATCACTCCAGGTCTCTGGATTATAGGCCTGATATTTTCTTATTAACCCATTACAAGTCATCAAATGATCCCTTCAAAAGCTACTAATTTGGTCCCTACCAGGGTATAATCCTTTATGAGATCATTTGATCACTCCTTAAGGCTTTCGAAAGATGAAAGTATCCTAACTTCTGGGACAGATAGTGAAAAGGACTCCCCTTTCAATCCTCAGACCTCCAAAGGCTCCTCAATTAGTATTTTCATACTTGATTAAGGGACAGTACAACCCTGAGGCGGGGAATGACTCATATGACCTGTTCTCATTCAGGCCATTATATGTGGTAGAGGTAACAGAACTGGCAGTGGTCTCCATCCATGCAATACTTGCATCAGGGGAGCTCCTGAGGACCAGGCAGATTCCAGCGAGGGCACGGCAGGCATTTTCCCAAAGGAGGCAGAGTGCCAAACTCTCCATAGTGACTGACGTGGGAAGCCTGGGGACAGGAGGGCAGTCAGGGGCCACACTTCTCCCTCTTCCCCAATTTAGTTTCCTCAGCCAAGGCCCCTCCTCTTGTGCTCCCAATCTCAGACCTTCTATAGCATTCATCTGAGGCCAGACACCTCTCAACACTAATTTAAGGCCAGTGCTTCTCAAACGTTAAGGAGCATACAGGTCATTTGGGATCTTGTTAAAAATGCAGATTCTGATTAAGCAAGTCTGAGTTGGGGTCAAAGATTATGCATATCTTTTAGTTTAATTTTTGTTAAGGTAGGCCTCATGCCTAAAACAGAGCCCAACTCAGGGCTCGAACTTAGGGCTTGAATTCAAGACCCTGAAATCAAGACCTGAGCTGAGATCAAGAGTTGGATGCTTCAGAGACGGAGTCATCCAGGAGCCCCTTAGATTCTGCATTTCTACACAAGCTCTGAGGTGACACTCATGGACCATGCTTTGAAGAATAAGGATCTAGATGAGTGTAGCAGCTGCTACAAATGTCTCCCAGGAAGAGTCTGTCCACAACCTTCTGTCTGTCTATCCCCCAGAGGGCAATGAGAATTATATCTCATCTCGTCCTGATTCAGAAGTCTCACTTAATGGCACAATATATAATATAAACCTGCTCCTAAGTTCCCTTAAAATGTGAGAACAGGGCAGCCCGGGTGGCTCAGCTGTTTAGCACTGCTTTCAGCCCAGGGCCTGACCCTGGAGACCCGGGATCAAGTCCTACATGGAGCTCCCTGCATGGAGCCTGCTTCTCCCTCTGTCTGTGTCTCTGCCTCTCTCTCTATGTCTCTCATGCATAAATAAATAAAATCTTTAAATAGAATAAAATAAAATATGAGAACACACATGCCTCAAGGAGTCTCATTCTTTTGTGACTCCTAAAGGTCCTTGTAAACTAGAAGTACTGTCCCTTTTCTTTTCAACTCACCCATCCCTCTTTTATTTCCCAGATTGCTCCATAGGCATCCTCCTCTAGGAAGTATCCCTTAACCAATACCTCTCTCTCATTATCTACTCATACCTACTTTTCCAAAGCAATGATGACTCCAACCCAACAGTTCCTAATTCCTTCTATTTCAGTGCATTTTCCTCCCTATTTGCTTTGTAGATACATTCTCCCAAAAGAATCTTAGATGTTCTCACAAGGTTTTTGCACCTGTCTCTCAAAAAAGCATCGAAAGGAGTTGGTAAGGGTATAAGTAATCCTTCTCCTAGTAGACTTCCCTGGAGTCACCTACTGTCTGTTGGAAAGATGAGAAATTCCACAAGAATGCAGCTTCTTATCCACCCCTCCCAGGCAGGCTCCATGCATAAAGACAATAGAAAAACACTGGTCCTTCTCTCCCAACCATAAAACTGGCTGCTTCAAGAAAGATGCCTGTTGTGCCCACACTGGAGCCAGTTGCCTCTTCAAGGAACCCCTGGAGTCAGGTAGAGCCAGTTGGACAATCTATCCATTGCACTATTTTTGGCCCTATTCCAAATCCCATGGGAATAGGTGTAGCAGGATCCAGGGAAGTCATGCCTGCCATTCTCCAGGCCAGGGCTGTATTTTCCCTGCTTCTCTTTGAATGAATAACACTATTCTTACGGTTGGGCCTAGAGGAAGGGGAGAACCTACTCCTGGCCCTGAGCAAGATTCCCATCTGATGGAACAGACAGGACAGTCACCAGAACTCAGGCATAGCCACACAAGGCAAAACTAGAAGTGCCTGGGTACAGTTTTAGATGCTGGGTACAGAATCTGATCTGGATGGAAAGAAATGCTACTTGTCAAGGAAGTATCCCAGGAGATAGTTGTAAAGGAGTAGCACAGTGCTAGCCTGAAGGAAAGAAGAATGTTCTCTTCCAAATAACTGTGTAAGGCTCAGTCAATTTAACATGAATTTATTAAATGCTCCTATGTGCCGGGTCCCCAGATGGATGCTCTGGGGGAGTGAACAAAAATACTCCTTACTTATAATCTACAATCAGGAACAAAGTACAGAAAATAAAGACACACAGATGACTGTAGTATTTTTTTATTTCAGCTTTATTGAGGTTTAAGTGACATAGAAAACTGTAAATTATTAAAGTGTACATTGTGATTATTTAATATACACATACATTGTGAAAGGATTCACTATGATTTCCTCACTGTGAAAGGACCAATGATATATTTTAATCTAAATGTTTCCCTTAATGAAAGTAAGTGTTCAAGGGCATCTTTGTTTCCCTCAGTTTACCTTCCATGTAAAGACGCTTCAGCTGGTGATTTGGTTTTCAAAGTGTGGTCCGTGCCCAGCAATATCAGCATCTCCTTAGACCATGTGAGAAGTACAAGTTCTGGGACCCATCCAGACCTGCTGAGTTCCAAACACTGGGGCCGGGGCCCACCATTCTGTTTTCACAGGCCCTCCAGGTGAGATGACCCCTGCTTAAATTTGAGCACCACCAAACAGAGTACTGTGCTTGTCCTCTCCCCACCCTTCCTCTCTCACTGTGACATTGATTAGTGAGTTGAAGAAATGACACTGAGTATGTCCAGTTAAGCCCCTTGCAGTTTTTTGTTGCTTTTCGTTTTGTATCCAGAACCACCCTGACCCCAAGACACATGCATTCCAACCTGTTCATATAGCAGAAAATCTAAAAAAAGCAGACTCTCTCCCATTGTGGGAACAGGGGTGCTCAGCACTACTTGTGATAAGTAGTAAGTCTGCCTCTTCAATGATGTGGGGTTAGTGAGCCAATTAGGCTGAAGATATACAGCTAACAGTTTAATCATCTGTCTTTATGTCTCCATTAAAATTGGTTCCAAGCATAGGAGGAGAAAATGGCTGTTATTTATCGGCCCCCTGTAGCTCCAACAATGGGTTGTAGTCAGAAGTGGACAGGATGCAGATATAGATCACGTGCTATAGTGAGGCCTAGTTCAAAGAGTAACTGGACAGAAAAAAAGCAGAGGGAACCCTAGCATTTTTTTAAGTAAATGGAACTTTAAAAATGATCAGTTCTGACCTCTCATGTTGCAGATGAATATGTAGAGCATGGAAGGGACTGGGAGGCTTGCCCAAGGTCACATTGCTGGTTAGTGATGGAAACTGACCAGGACGCAGGACACGTGGCTCTCAGCTGTGCACTTTCTGCGCAGGTGGATCAAAGCAGATAATAGTACAGAAACTTTAAAGTCCAAGAATCCAGATGTCACCAAGTAGAAGAACCAGCCCCAGGAATTTTCAGCATGGGCAGTGGCTTCAAAGCCAAAGAGCTCTGTGCTCAGAGGAAAGCTCTACTCCAATCCACCTGTCCATGCTCTGTGGCCCCTCACCCAGCCACGGCTCAGGCTACACAGCCTGTCGGTGTGCTCTGAACACTGCTTCGTTTTCCTGTGCTTTTCCTCATGGTGTTCTCTCTGCTCACAGTCTTTCCCTGAAGCCCCTATGTGCCCAAATCCTGTCTTTCCCTAGAGGGAGCCAACTCCAATGCCATTCCTCTGCAGTTTCCTCTGATCTCAGGAATCAATGCTCACCACTGTGCCAGCCACAAATGATCATCCTTCATTCTGAATTCCCAAATATTTTGGGAAAACAAAAGAAAACACTTCCTCCTTTGTATTACAGCTATGCTTTACTCTTTGGATTAGAATATAGGCTCCTTAAGGGCAGAGGACACATTTCATCATTTGCCTTTTTCTAGTTTCTTTCATTTGTGAAGTATAATTAACATACACTATGCCATATTATTTTCAGGTGTACAATATAATGCCAACAATTCCACATATTCCTCAGTGCTCATCAATATAAGTGTACTCTTAATTCCCTTTATCTAAATCACCCATCCTTCTACCCAATTCCCCTTTGGCAGCAACTCTTTGTTTCCTGTATTTTCGAAGGGGATCTGTTTGTTTGTCTCTCTTTATTCCTTTTTTTTAAAGGTTATTTTATTTATTAAATTCCATATGAGAGTGAAAACATATGGAATTTTTCTTTCTCAGACTGACATATTTCAATTAGCATTATACTCACCCAGTCCATCCATATTGGTACAAATGACAAGATTTCATTCTTGCTTATGGTTGAGATAGTCCATTGTATATACATATAAACCACAATTTCTTTATTCATCTTTTGATGGACACTTGGATTGCTTCCATATCCTGGCAATTGTAAATAATGCTGCAATAAACATAGGGGTGCATGTATCTTTTCAAATTTAGTAACTAAAAAGTTTTTGCACAGAAAAGAAAATCATCACAAAACAAAAAAGCAGCCTACCGAATGGGAGATGAATTTAAACAACCCAATACACACACACACACACACACACACACACACACATGCACACACACAGGAAAACCAAAGAATCCGGTTAAAAAATGGGCAGTGGACTTGAATAGACATTTTTCCACAGGAGACATTAGATGCCCAAGAGACAAATGAAAAGATGCTCAGCATCACTAACCATCAGGGAAATACAAATTGAAGCTACAGTCAGATATCACTTTTTACCTCTCGGGATGGCTAAAAAAACCACCCAAACAAACAAAAACAAAAAACATAAAACTAGAAAAACAAGTGTTGACTGAATGTAGAGAAAAAGAAACCTTTGTGCATGGTTGGTGGGGATGTAAATTGATGTAGCCACTATGGAAAACGTTAAAAAAGAACTATCATATGACCAGTAATTCTGATTCTGCTACTGGATATTTTCCTGAGTAAGTTATACAGCCAACACTGGGCTCAAAGTCACCACCCTGAGGAGAGTCCCATGCCCTACTAATTGAGCTAGCCAGGCAATCCCTCCAGTAGTGGCCATATAAATACAGAAAAGGAAAACATTTTTTCAAGTTTATTTTAAATTTTTTAAAAATTTATTTATGATAGTCACACATACACACACAGAGAGAGAGAGAGAGAGAGAGAGAGAGAGAGAGGCAGAGACACAGGCAGAGGGAGAAGCAGGCTCCATGCACCGGGAACCTGACGTGGGACTCGATCCCGGGTCTCCAGGATCGTGCCCTGGGTCAAAGGCAGGCGCTAAACCGCTGCACCACCCAGAGATCCCTCAAGTTTATTTTAATAATATTTTTTAATAGCCAGTAAGCAGCTTTAGACACAATTGAAAGTAGACAAGTTTTTAAAACAGGAGAAATACCAAAGATTCAAGCATCACTCCATAATAAATACATCCTATTAATAAATAAATTCTATTTGTGTCCTCCATCAACATCCCATGGGGACCTAGCTATTTTTGTACTCAAGAGTACTCCCCATTACTGTGCAGGGGACCACACTGCATTCAGGTATGATAATGTCAAACCAAATATGTACTGGCACTGCTGGGTTCCAGTTTACTGTTTGGGCTCTAGGTGAAGTGGGGTTAAGAACCAGGCTGTGCTGGATCCCATAGCTGAAGTAGATAGCAAACCCAACCAGTATCCAGACACCAAATAGGGCCCAGGTGCTAGCATTCATAAAGATGCTCAGGAGTGGCGAGGAGAGGCAGACTAAGTACCTTAAAGTGAAGGGGGGAGCTCTGTGGCTGTCTCCAGATGACCCTAGTGATCCCAGTGATGAGTACCAGGAGCAGCACAACCACTGTGATCCACACTGGGTCTCGAGAAAGCAGTATTGGCCACCGGGCCAGCACCAGGCAGAGCTGAGTCAGCTCTTGACTGTTCTTGTCCTGTTCTTGTCAGAACAAGGAGTGAGGAGCAAACAGAGACAATCTGACCAGAAAGTGGAGTGAGGGTGGGGGTGCCTGGAAAAAAAAATAGTCCTTGTAGAATCTGCTTCTCTGCTGCAGGTCCATTCTCCTTCTTCACCTGTGCTTCATTTCCCCCATTCCTCCTCTCAGTCTGGTACCTGAGGATGAATACACAAATAGCAACAAGGGAGTGAGGTATCAGGGACCCAACTGAACTGAGGTCCACAAGATAACTAAATCCAAGGAAGAATGCCACAATTGCTGCAATAACACAAATGATCTCGTTGACCACAACCTGGGTGAGTATGCCAAAATAGGTCCTGGCATGGACATGGAATAGAGATTCTCTCTCTCCCTCTGCCCATCATGCCCCATCCCACCTACACTTGCTCTCCTTCACTGTCTCTCTAAAACTAATCAATATATCTTTTTAACAAAACCCACTCACTTGTAACTCCCAATAAATTTTCACAAGGAGTTATTTTTAACTCACTCAAATCATGACCCAAATATTTTCTTCATGAAAGAAACATGGATGTGGCTCCTCCTTCTTCCTACCCAAGCTGCCATTCAAATAGGACCCTAATCAGGGAGAGCACTCCTTTGGATGAACAATTCACACTAATTCCTCAGAAATGAGTAGTAAACAACAGAAAAAAAAAGTTATGCAACCCCTAGTCTCCGCCCTACTTTGGTTTTTGAGAGAATTTTAGGAAATGGTGTCAGAAATTTTAAAGACAGAAAGATTAAGTCAAAATTGAAAAGTCTTCTATATGATGATCATAAGGAACCATTGGGTTATGGGTCAGACTTGTATACAAATCCATCTGGACCCCTTATTGGCTACTCACCAGTTACAATTTATGATTTACCAACAAGTACACGAGATAGATGAGAAGGGTCAATTCTTCACTCACAAGAAATTTCTACACTCTAAATGTGACTGAGGTGTCCCCCATCTACCCTCAGGCTTCAAACTCTTCCATGGTTCCCACTGCCCTTCCTTCATAGTCCTTCCTTCCTTCATCACCTGACCTGTGCTAATTCCTTCAGCCTCATCCCCTGCCCAATTCCTGCCCCAACTATGAAATCCTACACTCAGCCTGTTCCCTTCCCTCTAACCCTCTTGGACCTTACACTTATTACCCCTCACTCCTCTTTCAGTTCCCAGTTCTAGAGTTCTTGCCCAGGAAGCCTCCCCTGACTCTCATGCTGCCATTCCTATGTGCTCTCATAGCTCCTGGGCTTCCCCCATGTGCCATTCATCCTAATATATCAGAGTTCCAAGTTGCCTCCATCAGACTGCAAGTTAGGTGCTGCATAAGAACTTGTGGAACAAATGACCACCCTGAGAAGAGAAACCTGAAAGAACACATAATCCAGAATTTCTATCCACTTACTTATAGATACATACTCTGTAGCCAGGCAACCTTTGTAAACCTGGCTCAAGTAATGATGGCATCACCTTCCTTGCAGAAGACAAGCAAAATGACAAGTGTGGAGGGAAAAACCAATGTGATAAAACCTTGATAGAACATCATTCAGGGGAGGTATAAGCTACACAGGGTGACAAAGAATTGTTTGCGTTGTAGGAAACTTGTTTGAAAACCGTCAATCTGCCTTGGGTTATAGACAACCAGCCACTCATGCCCAATTAAAGAATTCTTACTTTTTGGAAGGCATCATCCTCATTCCCTATATTCCAGGAAAGATATCCTAAGGCAGAAGTTCTCATTTCTGGGTACAGAGGCAGGCATAAGGAAGACACCTGGGGAACATTTTCAGACTCCACATCCTTTCCTTCTGGAGATTCTTGTCCACTATCCCTGTATGTCTCATGACTGCTCTAAACCACGCCAACTGACAGAGAATCGTTTTCAAGTTCAAGAGGAATAGATTTTCAAGCTTCCTTCACAGGAGGGCACACAGCTAAGTAGTTAGGAGTAAGGCTCTGCAGGTAGATGGCTCAAGTTCAAATTCCACCTCACCTTCACAGCTGGTGACTCTGAACAAATTTGTTCACCTTATTTCTACTTTCCACAATAGTCAAATGGGAGCAAAAGTAAATCCCTCCTGGTGTAGTTGTGAGGAATAAGTGAAATAAAGCCTGTAAAGTACACAGCTCAGTGCCTAGCAAACAGTAGGGACTTAATATCAGCTATGTAGTATTTACTATTGAAATCTGCTCCAAAGTCCTCCTTTAGAAATCATAGTCTTTACAAATGACTAGCCTTGATATCATGGACTGCCACTCAAGCCTGCTAGCTAGCCCTCATGAGACAATGAAAGCAGGTGGGTTTTTTTTCCCCCAAGTAATTCACCATTAAACTCAAAGGGCTCTTCCTAGACAACCTCATACATGATGGTGCTATACATGTGGGGGTCCTAGGCTCGCTGAGTTAGACCAAGCATTATGAAATGCAAGGGTCAGATGTAATTACAATAATAATAATAATAATAATAATAATAATAATAATATCTTTCCATGGGAATGCCTCATCTTATTTCTGGAAGAGGCAGTGCTGGGTACTATGGAAGTAAGAGCAATGAACATTTTTTAAAAAGATTTTATTTATTTATTCATGAGAGAGAGAGATAGAGAGGCAGAGACAAAGGCATAGGGAGAAGCAGGCTCCATGCAGGGAGCCCAATTTGGGACTTGATCCCGGGTCTCCAGGATCCCAACCCAGGTCAAAGGCGGCACTAAACCGCTAAGCCACCAAGGCTTCCCAAGAGCAATGAACATTATGTCAGAAATTCTGCGTGTGAGCCCTGGCCCTTCCACATGACCACATGAACTCGGGGCATTTGCTCACGCTCTCTAAACCCTGGTGTCCTTGTCCACAAGGGACCTCACCTGACTGCCCTTACTGGGTCAGCATGAGAATTCAGTGAGAAGATACAAACCATCACGCACCATCGGTGGGAGCACCTGGTTCATCATCCTGAAGCATAATATCAGTGGAATTAAGAACGCACACACTCTCACACTCCACAATCCTTCTCCCAGGCATACCCCCAGGAAACTCTCCCCTGAGCCCATTAGGAGCCCACGTGAGCATGTTCATCACAGGACTGTTTGTGGTGCCAGGAATTGGGGGCTGTGCCAGTGTCTGTTCCTAGAGGAATATATCAGTAAAATGTGCCATGTGTGTACAGTGAAATACGACACAGCAGTAAGAGATAATAAAGTAGATTTATAGGCAGCAACTTGGTAGGTCTCAGAAACAATGTTGGGTAATAAAAGTAAAAGCAGGATGAGATATAGAGCACAATACCATTATGTGCCTTTAGAAAACAGCCAAAAACATTGTATGTTTGTTAAGGAAATGCATAGACCTATTAATAATGTCATAACATTCCTCTATGCACAAACTTCCACTGATTTCTGAATTGAGACTAATGCAAAAGACTTCATTTACAATGGCCTACAGAGACCTACAGCATTTGTCACTGACCCAGCTACCTCTGACCTTGTTTCTCTCCCTTCTCACTCATTTCTCTCTAGCCACTGGCCTCCTGAACATTTTGGCCTCCTCACATACCAGGCCAGATGCTACATCATGGCCTTTGTACTTGCTGTCCCATGTAACTGCTCTGCTTCTAGCCCAGATACCCACATGCTTGCTCCCTTCACCGCATTTGGTGAAATAACACATTTGTAACATGGCCTTCCTGAATCACCCCACATACAACTGCAGTCTGCTCCTGCCCGCAGACTTGAACCCCCTGTTTTTCTTTTTCCCATAACACTTATCACTATTAAAGGTACTTTATGTTTCAGTTATTTATTCGGTCATGATTTGTTTCACTACATAAGATGGAGAGCTCCATGAAAGCAGGATTTTTTGGTTGTTTTATTCCTGGCTATACTCCTGCACCTACATCTGTGCCTGACAGAGTTAGCACTGTGTATTTGTTGAGTGGATGAATGTATCTTAATACACATTTGGAGCATAGATAAGAAAATTATTTGTTAAATACAATAAAGCACGTCTCCTGTGAGGAGGAAAATGAGAATAGAGATAACGATGAAAGGGGAAAATAAATGCATTGAAAGGGGCCTGACAGAAGTGATGATGAAAATATGCCCCAATTGAGAGAGGGACTGACCCCACTCTGTGCACTGTAGGTTCAACAAAGGAATTGAGGGAGATAATGTGAGAGGACCCGTTACAGAGCCCAATAAATGGCAGACATTCAGTAGGTTTAACAAGAAGGGCAACCAGAACCCTGTAATCTCCAGTATATGGAGAATACAGAGGGGGAATACCTGCTCGAAAGAGAGCAAAGAACGAGGGAAGATGCGGCACCCATCATAGTTCTCTCTGAACCCATTTCCCTTTTCCCAATTCCTCTTTCTCCTTCAAGTGTCCTCAGAGGCTCCTGCAGTTGGCACTGAAGATGCTTGTGCCACTTTTCTCTCTCTAGAGAAGCATCCCCAGTGATCTACCTCTAGCAAAGACACAAAAGTAGTTCTTCACATCCTTTAAGTCACAGACCCCTCTGACATTGCTCACCTCAAAAAGATGTAATACACTCCGAAGTCCATCCACGGACCAGAGCAGGAACACTGGAGGAGGAGAAACTGAATAGCAGAGTTGGAGAGGGGTAATGATTTTGATCATTTCTGTTTTCCTCAACTGTGTTTTGCAGGGTGATCCATGGACTCGCCCCACTTTAACTACCAGGGGGCAGTCAGGATATGAGAGTAGAGGCTTTGAGTTCAAGGCAAGAGTTTGAAATTATAGTACCTGTGGTGCATGTATAACCAATACTTTCAACTTGTAAACAGCTCAGAATATATATGAAAAATAAAATGAACAAACCCACTGTGAATTCTGGAGCTGAATCTCATATCCAGAAGTACAAAATATAGTTTACAAAATCAAAATAAAAATGGAATTTTCTCATTCTCTCTGTTTTTGCCTTCAGGAGTCTGGGTCAAATCATGGTTCTTCATCTCTTCATTCAAAAAATATTCTGCTTCCCAATTACTTAGTACTATGAATAAAGCAAAGTAAAACACCAACATCCCTCCACTCAAGTTACTTAAATTTCTGTAGGAAGAAGCAAAGAAAACCCCACATTGGTAATAAGAATATATATTGTGTCGGATTTGTAATCAGTGCTGCAGGAAAGCAAGAAAAGGTTAGAAGGTGCTCAGAGTGGTTGCTGTGTTGTTAAAATTGGTGGTTCAAGACAGACCCACTCTCACACTGTCATGCATCCATCACCACCATCCATCTCTAGAATTTGTTCATTTTCCTCAGCTGAAACTCTGTACCCATTAAACCGTAGCTCTCCATTCTTCCCTCCTGCAGCCATGGGCAACCACCATTCCACTTCCCATCCCTCGGAATTTGACTCATCTGGGTACCTCGTATAAGTGGAATCACAGCATTATCCTTTTGTCACTAGCTTATTTCACTTGGCATAATGTCTTCAGGGTTCATCCACGTTGCAGCATGTGTCAGAATGTCCTTCCCTCTAAGGGTGATAATATTCTATTGTGTGTGTATCCCACATCTTGGTTTTCTGTTCATCCACAGATGGGCATGCTGGTTGTTTTACCTACAGGCTGCTATGAATAATGTTGCTATGAAGACAGGTCTACGAATATCTTTTTGAAACCCAGCCTTCAATTCCTTGGCATATATACCCAAAAGTGGGATTGCTGGATCATAGGGTAATTGTATATGTATTTTTTAAAGAAATCACCACACTGTTTTCCACAGTGGTTGCCCCATTATACACTCCTACCAGCAATGCACAAGCGTCCCAATTTTTCCACATCATCATCAATACTTGTTATCCTTTTTTTTTTAAATAGCAGCCAGCCTAATGGGTATGAAGTAGCCCTTGGCTATTTTTAAGAAATAACCAGGAGTCCTGTAGGGCCATGACAGTGTAAGTAAGGGGGAAGCAATAGGAGATGAGGTCAGAGTAAAAACAAGAAGCCAGATTCTTCATGTAGGGTCTAAGAGTCACCCTGAGGATTTTGGCTGTTATTCTGGGTGTGATGGAAACCCTAGAAAAATGGAGAGTTTTTAATATTCTTTAAACTGAGTATTGGGATATAAGGAAAGGCCTCTCCCAAGTTTGAGAACAAGACAAGAAGACTGGTTTTGCTGAGTGCTTCCATCTGCTTCCCTCTCTAGATGTCAAAAAAAAGATGTCCTACAGTCACCCATGGGACAGGGACATGAGGATTGCTTTCACTGGAGCTCTTAACTTTCTGGATTATCTCTAGGCAGGACTCCATCATTTAAACCTCAAACAAAAGTCATGTTAGTATCATTCACTGCTTTAGGTTCCCAACATTACTGTGGATAATCAAGAGCTGACATGGAGATAAAGGATGCTTTTTTCTGGAACCTGGTGAAATTAAGGACTGCAAAGACAAGGGTAGGCAGACTCTCAGCAAAAATGACAGGACCCACGGGAATCAGGCACTCACAAGTGCAGAATTCAATAGATTAATCCAGTCCCCAGCCCCAGTTGCTTCAGGAAGGACTGTCAGAAATGTCTGAAATGCTCAGAACTGGGGAGAGAAGGAGCCCCCAATGGAAGCCTGAATACACATCTCTGAGAGGCAAAGAGTACCTCTCATAACCTTACTCCCCCCACCCAGGTGACAGGGATGAAAGATTCTACATCCAAATGAGAAGTCCAGAAGTCATACAGTTTCTCAACAACTAATAATCTGGAGTGAAGAGCTGCCCAACCGCCAACTACAAATATTAGAAAATACACACTTATGTAGGGTGTGGGACATTCAGGGTAGAGAAGGAGATAACCATGGGGCTGTTCCCACTGGGAAAGGAGGAGGGACAAAATCCATTTTCAACATGGCATTCATAGGATTCAAATGGAGGTCAGGAGGAGAAGTATAGTAAAATCTAAACCTAAATAACTAATTTCCCTCAGCAAGGAAACAGGACATAGACTCCTAGGTTCTGTGTGCTGTGCTTCTCTCCATCTGAGGACCACCTTATTCCTTCACTCTCAACATAGTATGATCCCCATTCACCCCAGGGTAAAGAGACTGTTCAGCCTACCTCATCATAGTCTCCATCTCATTTGCCATCTCTGTGGGCTCTTTACAGAGGTCCTGCATTATCTTTAAGCCTTCCAACATGTATTATAAAAATGGGACTGTAATATAGGAGAAGGCTGCTCTTTCCGTGTCCTCAAGTAGAAAAATAATAGAGATAAGTAGCAGTCAAAATCTTATGTCATTCATTCAATAAATATTAAGCACCATTTAGAATGTGTTTCTAAATGCCAGTCCTACTACTTGACCCAAGGTACATACCAGAGAGGAAAAAGACGTGTTCCCTACCTGTATGGCACTAATTGTCCCAACAAGTTTCTTATGTAATACTCTTACCTAAAATGTGTAACCTGAATTTAATGACAAAAAAGAATCTGTCCAGATGTATTCCTCGCTACCTATGATTTTCGAACATCTGTACTCTGAAAACTATAGACTTATGAAAGAATTTGAGGAAGACATGAAGAAAAGGATAAACATTCCATGCTCATGGATTAGAAGAACAAATATTCTTAAAATGTCTATACCACCCAAAGCAACTACACATTTAATAGATCAGTGAAACAGAATAGAAATCTGAGAAATAGACCCACAACTCTATGGACAAATAATCTTTGACAAAGGAGGAAAGAACATCCAATGGAAAAAAGGCAGGTTCTTCAACAAATGGTGCTGGAAATATTGGGCAGCAACATGCAGAAGAATGAAACTGGACCATTTTCTTATTTTATACATAAAAATAAAGTCAAAATGGATGAAATACCTAACAAAGAAACAAAACCATCAAAATCCTAGAGGAGAACACAGGAAACAACCTCTTTGACCTCAGCTATTGCAATTTCTTACAAACACATCTCCAGAGGCAAGGGATAAAAGCAAAAATGAACCATTGGGATTTTATCAAAATTCAAAGCTTCTGCACAGTGAAGAAAACAGCCAACAAAACTAAAAGACAATGTATGGATTGGGAAAGATATTTACAAATGACATCTCTGATAAAGGGTTCATATCTAAAATCTATAAAGAACTTATCAAACTCAACACCCCAAAAATAAATACTTTAGGGAAGAAATGGGCAGAAAATATGAACAGATCGTAGAAGACAGTTTTCCAAGAAGACATGCAGATAGCTGACACATGAAAAACATGCTCAACAGCACTCATCATCAGAAAAATACAAATCAAAACCATGATGAGAGACCACATCACACATGTCAGGATGGCTAAAATTAACAACAAAAACACTCAACAGGTGTTGTCAAGGATGTGGAGAAAGGGGAACCTTCCTACATTGTTGGTTTGAGTGCAAACTGATAGAGCCACTCTGGAGAAGTGTGGAGGTTCCTCAAAAGTTAAAAACAGGACTACCCTACGATCTTGCAATTATACTACTAGGTATTTACCCAAAGGATAAAAAATACTGATTCAAAGTGGCACATGCACCCCAGTGTTCATAGCAGCATTATCAACAATAGCCAAATTATGGAAAGGGCCCAAATGTCCATTAATGATAAATGAATGGAGATGATGTGATATATGTATATATCACATATGTATATTTTTATACATCACATATATATTTTATATATCACACATATATATTATATATAAGGAAATTTTATTTTTATATATGAAATTTATATATTTATACATACATATATAAGTGTATATATATATATAAAATGGAATATTATTCAGCTATTTGAAAGACTGAAATCTTGCCATGTGCAACAATCTAGATAGACTTAAGAGTATATTATGCTAAGAAAAATAAGTCACAGAAAGACAATACCACATGATTTCACTCATATGTGGAATGTGAGAAACAAAACAGGTAAACATAGGGGAAGGGAGAGAAAAGAGAGAGGGAAGCAAACCATAAAAGACTCTTAAGGATAGAGAACAAACTGAGGGTCAATGAAGGGAGGTGGGGAATGGGTAGACTAGATGGACAGTGGGCTTTAAGGGGGAAATTTGTGATGAGCACTGGGTGTTAGATGTAAGTGATGAATCACTAAATTCTGCACCTGAAACCAATTTTACCATATGCATTAACTAACTACACATTAAATAAAAACTTGAAATAAAAAAAGATCAGTCTACAAAACAGTTTTCCACAGAAAGCTGACTTCTGATAAAACAACTGACCTGTGCTGTTCAAGACTGCCAATGTCAGGCATGCAGGCTGAGGAACTGTTGTAGATTAAAGAAGCATAAAGAGACATGATTGTGAGATGCAATGCAGAGCCCTGCACTCAGATCAGGGAGAGACATTTTACTATAAGAAATTGGACAATTCATAAGCTGAGAATATGTACCTTTTTTATACACACTACACACATACACACACACAAACACACAGGAGAGAGCAAGCAAATGTGTCAAAATATTAATAATTCCTCAATCTTGTTGAAAGATAAAGGGCATAAATACTATTCTTTGTGCAACACCCTGTAGATTTGCTATTCATCATACTAAAATGGTAGGAGGAAAACAAGAGTGTCCTCTTAGTAAAGATTATACTTTCTCCTTCCCTAAATGCCCTTTATAAACAAGCTTGTCATCACTATTGGTTGGAACCAAATTCTATCCAGAATGATATAGCAGCAGATCCTGCATCAGAAGAGTGGAAGGGAAGGTGGAACTTTCCTGTCTTTGATTTACAACCAAAACTGTCAGCAAACAAAAATGCCTGTAATGAAACCATAACCATGGCTCGTGTTAGTACTGTTATAAAAAATGCAATAATTTTACTGTCATTTGTGGAATCTTCACAAACTAATAAACCAAGGCCCTACACTTGAACTCTAGAGGCATTGGGGAACACGTGCAGAGGCTGGAAAAAACAGAGAAAAATGATATCTGGCAAGTAGGGGAACCAGGCATATATGTAATATTTAGGGATACAGGGAGAGAAGAGTGAAAGAGAACCAGAATTTGTTAAGCTGCAAGGAATCCACATATGTTAGTTCATTTAACACCCATAACAACCCCATGACACAAATATTACTATTCCACATTACAGATTGAGGGGTGAGACAACTGCTCCAAGCTTAGATAGCCAGTAGGAGGAAGAACTAGAATTTGACCTTAGTTCTTTGTTACTTCAAAAAACATATCTTTCTATGGCAGCATGCTACCTCCACAAAGAGCCGAGACTCTAGGGCATGGCTAGTAAAGGAGTATTTGAGCCAATTCTTCTCTTTGTGACCAGATCACCCTCTGTCCATGTCTTTTCTCTCTTCCCAAACACATAGTGATGGGAGAGAGCTAGAAGTCCTGGGACCCTTAAATCCGAGAGCTCCATCTAAACCATGTCCTGCTAAAATCCAGACCTAATCTAGAGGCAAAATATCTCAGACCATCCTTTTAGACGCCAAGGAAGATTCCAAAGCATCTCAGTACCATTACAATAGACCCCAGATATGAGTTTACAGCTAATTTGAATACCTGCCCTAAACTTTAGTCCATTTCCTTTCCTTTAGCTTTTGGGGAAAATACAGGATAATAGATCTCTATGCCAAAATAAGACACCCTCTTGAGACTAAAATAGACATTGGTGTTCCTGATTGTGATGATGTCTGTGACCGCCTCTGACTGGTATAGAATATTCAATAGAGAAGACAAAGGATTGCCTTTCTAGTTTAGGTTCAAAACTAAGAAAACCCTAAATATGTCCAGAAACAAGGGGAATAACAAAGCAGACTCTATGGACTTTATTCAAGGATACTGCACACAAATTTGGAATAAATCCAGGAATGCCAAGTGAAATCATTGGTTTCAGATATTTGGAAGTCACCAACATATCCATCAATTCAATTCAGCTGACATGAAACCACATAGACACTTACAACCCTGTCTACACTAGACCTCTATCTAATAAGTTCCTATGGTTTCTGAATACTGTATACCTAGAGCCTGCCTCCTGCCATATTCCTTGGTCCACCTTCCTTGTCCATAAAATTGGTAACTCTAAACAATGAGATCCTCTCAGCTGTCATTCAGATTAACCCAGCAGCTATCAGACAGTGCTGCCCTTCCTTGAAACAGGATAAAGCTTTAAATCATCTTCTTCCTGACTACTACATTGCTCCAAATAACTGAAGTGTGAGCACTCTCTGACCTCCTTCTGGAAAATGACACTTACCTCAAATCTTAGACACACACACACACAAACACACACACACACACACACACACAGAGTCCAAACCAGACCGGCAGTTTTCTATTTTCTATCAAATCCAAACATCTATGATTGTATTTCTAAGTCTTTCTTTTCACTGTTTTCTTCCACTTTCCTGCTATTACCCTTTTCTGTGTGTCTCTGTTGAACAAGACAGATGTTTCCCCACACATGCACATCTTGCTGACATTAATATCAGCCGTCACACAGACAGACCTTCCCTCTCTTCATAAAAACACTCTCTCCAAACCATGTTCGACATGACTCTACAGATGTCATGTCAGATGTCTCCAGTATGCTCTCCTTGCCCCCGGCCCATTAATATTCAGTGGCATAATTCAGGGCCCAGAATTTTGGCGCTGGGAGAAAGCCCAGTTAGGGAAGAGAGCAGGAGTAGTATGTGGTGAGGTGGATCCCAGGAGAAGAATTTCTGTCTGGTGATGCTTCCAGATTGCCTTTCCTTCTCCAGCTGAAGCCTGAGGTACAAAGAGTGAAATGGCCACAGCCAAAGGAGTACTCCAGGCTCTACAGACCAGTTTGGCAAAGTCAGAGATAAGACACAAAAAATGAGGTCAAAGTCTCTTTAACACAACAAAGTGAAAGTACAAGGGAAGTAACCCAGGTCAGCTAAGACTAAGTACAGTATATGCGACATTTATGATTTGCTTCAGTGTCATCCCCTTGATGTGTAACAACTGAAGAGACAGACAACACGGAGATTTATTATTTCCACTATTCTACTTTATTTGGAAACTAAATCATCTTATGCTTTGGCATTAGGCAATGTGACTCGAGACTCGAACTGCAATTAACTACACTAAGGCTAGCCTGAGGAAGCGGGAGTGAGGAAATGTCAACTGATTGAATGGTGTAACGAATAGAATCACACCTGCTTCAGGAGAATAGAGAAGTGTCCTTCAACTATCAGTTCCCAGAGAAAAGATATTTCTGTATTTGGTACCATTTTTCAGGTACTGTCTGCAAATAACTACATAGATGGGTTCAGTGTACTTTGGATTGGGTATAAACAGAGAAGCTGGATGATCTCTCAAGTGGAAACCATATGACATTTTTAAGTGAAAAAGACTGGATTCAATCTATTAAAAATAAGATTTGGACGAAGTATAAATGAATTCAAGGGCAAATTCCAAATTAGAAAAGGCAGGAAACTATAGTGATTCTTGGTACAAAAGAACTCAAGCAAAAGTAACATTTTTCTTGGCTCTAATTTATCCACACCAACACCGTTATCCTAAATTATCATGTACTCAGTTACACAGAGTGCAAGAGTATTGTGGCATATACAGGTTCCCCTCTCTGGGAACTTACAATTTAGTGCATTTCATGAATACATTCCCACATGCCAAAATAAGTAAAACATACATAATGTATGAATGAAGAAGGATATTCTGAAGTAAGAAATGAGCAGTCAAGGCAAGGGCATGTCAAGATCCCACATAGCTTCCTAGTTGATGGAAGATAAGAGTACTAAGGGCCACATTTCCATTGTTGACACGACTAATGAGTATCTTCTGTGCACTCTGGTCAGCCTGAGAAGACTGCATGGAAGGGGGAGGGAATCACCCAATTTTGGCATTGTGTATAATGTTTCCCAGGAAAACATCAGTTCAAGCTATATCTTCACTTGGGCCATGATCCAATAAGTAGAGTCCCTTCAGGCCTTCCTTCTATGCCTCCACCAAAAGCACAAAACAAACCCCAGCACGCCTTGAGCCAGTAAATCCATGTACCCAACTAGACAGATCCAGTCAAATATTTGTTATCGTTATTAATACAGACCTAGATGCTAAGGCATAATATTAATAATAATGATAATGATAATAATAATAATAATCCTCCGTCCTGGTCTGCACAGAAATGAGAGAGAGAAATCACTTCAATAGTAGTAAATGTGTAGCTTCTCCCCTGGAGAAACAGAAGGAAAAGTCAGATAACTTCCTTGAAAGGTTGAAAGAAGGCTGAAGTAACTAAATTCACCTCATACTAAAGAAAATAAATATCCCTACTTATCTCCCAGGACTCTTCTGAGAACAACCCCACCAAAGGGATCACTTACCAGGCATCCTCCCACCTATGATCTTAGTTTGTACTATATTCTGTCTGCATGTTACTGGGAAGAAGCCTTTTTCTCTATTTTGAATATAAAAACTCCTTAGGGTTGAACCTGCTCCATGTTTCCTCCATGAGGTTAGAACCCCTAATTATTATTTTTTATAAATTTATTTTTTATTGGTGTTCAATTTGCCAACCTATAGAATAACACCCAGTGCTCATCCCATCAATGCCCCCCTCAGTGCGCGTCACCTAGTCACCCCCACCCCCCGCCCATCACCCCTAGTTCGTTTCCCAGAGTTAGGAGTCTCTCATGTTCTGTCTCTCTCCCTGATAAACTGCAAGTAAATTTAACTAGGTGCCACCAAGACTTAAAGTGGAAGGCACGGCAGCCTCCAAACAGTCAGCTCATCCGACCAAGAGCAAACACACCACCTCCTCCAACTCACCTACATGTCCTATCAGCTCCAGGACTACACCTCTCAAGTCCCACCCCAGTCTCACAGTGTCTGAATTCCAAATCACTGAAAACCCATCCTGGTGCAGACTAACTCGCTCCACACCAACTGCGTTCCCAGTGCTGTGCTAGGCAGTGGGTCAGCGGGCCAGTGAGGACTACAGAGCTAGAAATCCTAGAGGCAAAGGAAACAGGCAGGATTGGCAGGAGGGCTGAGATGGTAGGACAGTAGGGGAGAGATATCTGGGTATTTGATCTGTGTCTGTTCCAAAATCCTAAGCTGTCATCCCTGCCTGAAGCTGGGATTTTCAGACATGTGCGTCTGCTTAAGGGAAAGAAGGGCAGGTGCAGTGGAGGGAAGGTCTGTCTATCCCACATCTGATCCCCAGATCAATCCCTTCCCTTTCTCCCTGTGCTGTCCACAGCTCCTGGGGAGAGAGTGGGGGACTGGGGGAGAGGCTAGGACTCCAAACAATCACCAAGTAAAGAATAGAATAGGCCCAGGGCAGGGGAATGCTGAGGATGCAGAGCTAGGATCATAAGTCCCTCCTGGAGGAGGAGCACAGAGGTGCTCCACCTGCCACGTCCACTGGCAGGTGGAGCCCACCCAGGTGATATCACATGAAATATCTCAACCTTGAATGACAGTGAGGAGGGAAGAATAGAGGAGGCAGGGGTGTGAGCCAGGGACAGGGGGAGAGGCTGAGACACACTAAGATGTAAGACAAGGAGGGCCCTTGAAGGGAGGGCACCAGGAATGTGGGAGGCAACAAAGGAGACAGGCAACAGGACAGGCCGGGGAGACACTAACAGGCTCCCAGGGTGAGACTCACACAGATGTGAGGGGAAGAGAGACCCCCAGACCCTGAGGGAAGGACACAGTCAAGGAGACAGCCAGAGGGAGGAGTTGAGGGCAGACCCAGTCCTGGGAAACCTCAGGCCACTCCTGTGGAATCCTCTCTGGAGTCAGAGAGACAGAAGGACAGGCCCTGAGACAGACATATCTTCTGACAGAAGTGAAGGAGAAGGAGGCCAAGATGGAAGGAAGATGCCAGGGCTGCAGGGAGGAGGTGGGGGAGCAGACAGGGAGAGAGAAGGAGGCAGGTGTGCAGCAGGATGGGGAGCCAGGCCAGGGAGGGGGCTGCAGAGTGGCTCCAGGAGCCTCTGCCCTCCCTCCTGGCTCCTGCTGAGCCCGGGCCCCTCTCAGGACCTGTTGCTGCTGGATGGGCCCAGAGAGCTGACAGGGCCAGGCTGCTTCCAGGGCTGCCCCAGGCTTCCTCCTGTGCCCACCTGGGGTTCCAGGGGCCCTATGTAAATATGGACACTGTCTCCCCTGCCCTCCCCACCACAATACTCCATCAAAGGAGGCCTGAGCTCAGCCTTAATGTCTCAGAGTTCATGCAGCCTGGCACACCCAGTGCTGCGGAGTGGGGGACAAGTAGAGAGAAACTGAGGCAGGCAGGCCTGTGAGGCTGACCAGCTCTGTTGAAGGTGCTGGGACAAACTAATTAGGGATCCCATGGAGGAAAGGGAGGGGAGGGAAGGCCTGGGACTGTCTGCATTGAGAGCTAAGGAAGCTCCCCGCACAGTGGGAGCAAAATAACCTACTACTGTCCATTGTTTTGGGGTCAGCAGTGTAGACAACCTCTGAGCATTCACCATCAATGCCTTCAAGGAGCTCCTCACTAAAGGGCCCCCACAAATACACATATGAATCCCACTTAAGAGAAACTGAGGGAGAGAATAGAGACCTTGAGGTCACTGTACATGCTTGAATCTAGGTTACAAGGGACCAGTGATGAAGCCACCAGCCAAGTGTGTGAAGACCTAAGACAGCATGGCAAGCTGAGAAGCCCCCTCCTTCTCCCCCAGGGCTTTCTCAGGGCTCTGCAGAGACCAGCTCCTCCAGCTCCTCGCAGGCACGGGAGACCCTGAGAACATTAACTCATACAACCTAAAAAAGAATGGTTCTCCCCGCCCTCTGCTCTGTCAGTCAATGTGAAGGTCCCAGACCCAGATGTGTGGTTACAATTGGAGCCCAAAGAGTCTCTGTAGCAGCAAGAGGGAGGGTGCAGAGGGACCCAGAGAAGTCCATCTGGTTCCAGATAAGTCCTGCAGAGAACAGGTTTCAAAGATCACCAGGTCCATCCCAGTCCCATGGACACTAATAAGTATAATAAAGTTCAGAATGTCCAGAGCTCACAGGTCATTATAGCCAGAAGCTGGTAATCACATTTCTTCTCAAGGTCTACCCTTCCTCTTATTCATTCCCCACAGACAAGCATCTTTTCTGAAACACTCTGAATCAGAGCCTGGAATTTAGCAGCTGCCTCCACTAGACAAATGGGCTTAATTAAGGCAAAGACTTTTAGAAAATGCCTCAGAAAGGATTTCCCTAGAGCTAGGGTTGGTAAATGCTAGAACCCGAGAACACATACAAACACACGCACACCCAAACATGAAAAGGAAAGCCTTCACTTGATGCTATTTATTTTCCTGGGGGTGGACCTCCAGATGATGGGGCTCACATCAGGGAACACAATATAGTTTCTCTAAACATTAGGAAATGGATTCCCCTCTCACCCTGAACTGCAGGAGGGAGAGGACTGTTCCCCTCCCCCAGTCATGGCAAACATTCTGAGGAAGGATGACACAGCCTGGAGGGAAGAGCCCACATGCAGATGCCTGGTTACCTGTCCTGTCCCCCGAGGCCTCCCTGTCCTGTGGACCTCCACCTCTCTGCACCTGGTCAGTGTCCATCCTTTGGATTCAAACTGTGAACTCAGCCCAGGGGGAAGGAAAGCATCCCAAGGGAGAAGAACTCAGGGCTCTGGTCTCGGATCTGAGAACAGAGACACATAATTAGAAAACCCCTGGTAAGGGGCACCTGGGTAGCTTGGCTGGTGAAGAGGCTGCCATTACAGGGATCATGATGTTGGGTTTCTGGGATCCAGCCCTGCATCACATCAGGCTTCCTGTTTGGTGGGGACTCTGCATCTCCTTTTGCCTCTGTCCCTTCCCCTTCCCATACTCTCTTGTTTTCTCTCCATCCCTTCTAAATAAATAAAACCTTTTAAAAATGATACCCCTGGTAAAATAATAATAATAATAAAAGCATATAGTACTGTGTACCCAGAACCTCCAGTGGTGAGGGACTCTGGAAAGGAGGATGGGAGCGGAGATGGAAAACACCAAGCAAGATCAGAGGGAAGGAGATGCCAGATTCAGAGGCTGGAGGTGCAAAGGGCTTGGGAGACAGGAGGCTGGTGGCTCAGCAGGTCTGCAGAGAAAAAGCTGAGGTGACATCAAAGAGGAGGAGGAGGAGGCATTAAAACACCCAATGCACTCAGATTTATAAATCTTTACAACTATACAGGTTCTTTTGCACAAATCTCATTTTATCCCCAATAACAGGCTACAGACACAGGTCTTGGTGCTGCTATTTGTCCGATAATGAAACTAACACAGAGAGATTCAGAAAGTCACTACAAGTCACAGAGCAGGTAAGGGCAGAGCAGAGAATCCCATGACTGCATGTGGGGACCCCTCCCTCATGCTCTTCCCTGGGAAGCAGCCAGGTTTGGGACCCAAGTGTGGGAGGGATAAGGGACACCCCAGAGGGCCAAAGACTCACCTCCTGGGGCCTTTCTCAGCATGTCCTGCCCACTAGAGCTTTGCCAAGTCTGGCCTCAGCTGGAGAGTGTGGCAAGAATACCTTACCTATTGGACATGAGATGCTAAACCTCATCATTTATGGAAGGTCTTTGAGCTTAAACAAAGAATTCCATCCACAGAAGGGGTGGGTGAGGGGAGAAACAGGAGAAAGGTCACAGAGCCTTCAGGCTTCCCATGACCCCTCCCTATCCCTTCTCTGTCTCCCTCTCCCTCTTCCTGTCTCCTGACCCCCAGGGGTCTCTCCCCAACCTGTTCAAGCATGGAACCTGTCCATGGTTCCCCAGCTCATCATCCCCACAGCCTAGGAGGACTCATGAAGGCCAGGAAGTCAGCCTGCCTCCCAGCATCCTGCCCACCCAGCCCAGGGTCACCATGGAGCTACAGCCCTGGCACAGGTTACATGGTGGCCCTGCATCCAACAGACCCTCCTCCTCCATCCCTCTTGCCTCCCTCACACACACTCCCCATAATACACATACACACACACTCCCTCCCCCAAGGTCATTGGCTTCTATTGTACCAGGTCTCCCAAAATAAACACCTAAATCAGTGGAACCTGATCCCTTTCAATTCTTCTTCCCACCTCCACTCCCACTCCTCACCCCCTTCACCTTAGTATCTGCCTGCAGCACAGTGTCCCTGCCAAGCATGCCCAGCACCCCAGTGATAAGGGGACCCCAGCTAAATCCCAGGCATCCCAGGCCCTCCTTCTTCCTCATTTACCTGGGTTCCCTCCACTCAGCTCCCCGCTGCACATACAATGGAACTTGGCCTCCTTGGTATCTCCCAAAGACAGGCAGGCCCTAATGAGCCCTGAGCACTAGAAGGGGAGGGTCCAGAACAGCCTCCCGGGGAGGGGCTTCGAGAGCTCAAGATAAGGAGTCCTGTCAGCGTCTGTCCATCTGCCATCTCCTCCAGCTTCCCTGTCCCCTGCCCCCTGTCTCCTGCCCATCCATCTCCCTGCTGAGGCTGAAGGGCTGAGCTCAGGGGCAAATGCACAGAAGCCCAGACTCATCATGCCTGGTCGGCTGCAGACCCATGTTCTCCAGGAACCTCACTACCTCTGCCATCATTCCTTGCAACCTTTCAAGACCTTGTTAAGGTGAAATTGTAGATGGACCCCAAGGACGAACAGAAAGTGGTCTAATTCCTCAATATCCTGATCTCAGCCCTAAGTCCCCACAGCACATTCCCAATAGGAGAAAGTAAAACTTAGGCAATGACAAAGGGGTTGAAATCTCAGGAAGACTTTCTCAGCCTTAAGGAGCTCCTACTGCCCCTGGAAAGCAGGGGCCATGGCGGGATCCGGGGAGATGCAGGGGAGCAATCAAGTTTGCTTCTCCTCATAAATGCAATTTCCACCAGCAGGGAGGGACCCAGCCCTGGGGACTGGACTGGCACCTTCTCCGCAGCGGCCTGCGACGCGCTCCGCGGCCACCAGAGGGCGGCAGAGAGGGGCGCTCCCCGCACAGCCCGCCCTGGGCCCTGGGCGCTGAGAGAGGGGGGGCGCCCAGCCTGGGGAGTCGGGGCTCCAGCGAGAACCCGGGAATTTCCGAGCTCAGGGAAGCCTCCTGCCGCCCTCCCCACCGGCGTCCCTGATCCCCGCGGCAGCCCCTTCCCTTCCTGGCTCCAGCCCTGGGGCTGCTGGCACACAAGGGCCACCTGGCTGTTCCTTTATGCTTGGACAGCAGGTGGCAGCGCAGCTCCCAGAGGTGAGGCCTCCAGGGGCCCAGCTGGTAACTAGAGCCAGCCCTGGAGCCCAGGCGATAAGGGGGGGGGGGGGGGGGCAGGCATCTTCTTATTGGTGTTGACAGCAGCTCCTAAAAGCAAAGCATTCTTCAGAGACCCCAGTGGGAAGCCAGCTCACAGCCCTGAGTGTAAAACCCAATGTCATTGTGATGCCCCCAGCTATGGTTTTCTTTTTTAATATTCCCCTGGCTATTCAGGGTCTTTTCTGATTCCACACAAATCTTAAGATGATTTGTGCCAACTCTCTGAAGAAAGTCCATGGTATTTTGATAGGGATTGCGTTAAACGTGTAAATTGCACTGGGTAACATTGACATTTTCACAATATTAATTCTTCCAATGCATGCCAGATTTCAGGTTGTACTACAAAGCTGTGGTCATCAAGACAGTGTGGTACTGGCACAAAAACAGACACATAGATTAATGGAACAGAATAAAGAATCCAGAAGTGGACCCTCAACTTTATGGTCAACTAATATTCGACAAAGGAGGAAAGACTATCCACTGGAAAAAAAGACAGTCTCTTCAATAAATGGTGCTGGGAAAATTGGACATCCACATGCAGAAGAATGAAACTCTACCACTCTCTTTCACCATACACAAAGATAAACACAAAATGGATGAAAGATCTAAATGTGAGACAAGATTCCATCAAAATCCTAGAGGACAACAAAGGCAACACCCCTTTTGAACTTGGCCACAGTAACTTCTTGCAACATACATCCACGAAGACAAAAGAAACAAAAGCAAAAATGAACTATTGGGACTTCATCAAGATAAGAAGCTTTTGCACAGCAAAAGATACAGTCAACAAAACTCAGACAACCTACAGAATGGGAGAAGATATTTGCAAATGACGTATCAGATAAAAGGCTAGTTTCCAAGATCTATAAAGAACTTATTAAACTCAACGCCATAGAAACAAACCATCCAATCATGAAATGGGCAAAAGACATGAAGACAAATCTCACAGAGGAAGACATGGACGTGGCCAACATGCACATGAGAAAATGCTTCGCATCACTTGCCATCAGGGGAATACAAATCAAAACCACAATGAGATACCACCTCACACCAGTGAGAATGGGGAAAATTAACAAGGCAGGAAACCACAAATGTTGGAGAGGATGCGGAGAAAAGGGAACCCTCCTGCACTGTTGGTGGGAATGTGAACTGGTGCAGCCACTCTGGAAAACTGTGTGGAGGTTCCTCAAAGTGTTACAAATAGACCAGCCCTGTGACCCAGCAATTGCACTGCTAGGGATTTACCCCAAAGATTCAGATGCAATGAAACGCCGGGACACCTGCACCCCGATGTTTCTAGCAGCAATGTCCACAATAGCCAAACTGTGGAAGGAGCCTCGGTGTCCATCGAAAGATGAATGGATAAAGAAGATGTGGTCTATGTATACAATGGAATATTACTCAGCCATTAGAAACGACAAATACCCACCATTTGCTTCAACGTGGATGGAACTGGAGGGTATTATGCTGAGTGAAATAAGTCAATCGGAGAAGGACAAACAGTGTATGTTCTCATTCATTTGGGGAATATAAATAATAGTGAAAGGGAATATAAGGGAAGGGAGAAGAAATGTGTGGGAAATATCAGAAAGGGAGACAGAACCTAAAGACTCCTAACTCTGGGAAACGAACTAGGGGTGGTGGAAGGGAAGGAGGGCGGGGGGTGGGGGTGAATGGGTGACGGGCACTGATGGGGGCACTTGACGGGATGAGCACTGTGTGTTATTCTGTATGTTGGTAAATTGAACACCAATAAAAAATAAATTTATTATTAAAAATAAAAAAAAATAAAATACGTTTTAGCTAAAAAATTAAAAAATCAAAATAAAAACTATAATCATCTCCCTTCATTCATTCAGCCCCAATGTAACTAATTCTTATTTCTCTTTGAATGCAGGTTTCCTATTTGGTACAGAAATTTTTACCGAGTTTAGTTTTAGTTGTTTTTTTTTTTGTTTTTTTTTTTTTTGCTTTTAAAGATCCGGACCCTGCATTTATCAAAAATCCTTTCAATGACTCTCCTTGAAAAGGAAACTCATTTTGCAAGAGCATTAATATAATAAATGTGAATAATAGAAGACTCAAAAGTGGACATGGTTCAAGATCTGGTGAAAGTTCACAATAATGCAGTTGTCAAAGAAATCTGGTTATGTCTGTGACACACAACGTTTCATAATTAGAATGTCAAGTGATGACCTTATACCAGGACATATTAACACTTCAGGAATTTCCTGTATTTTCTAGAAGTTATACTCTGTACTCATACAGTATGCCTCCCATGTAATTTAGCATACCAAATACACAAGTCTAATTTGCCAAAAAGATTTCATTTACAATTCAAATTTTGGGGAGTTTGTTCAAAACCTCAGAAAGCTCTGAAGCACACACTTAAATAGGATTACAAATCAGTACAAAGCTTAATATTATCTATTTAGCCAAGCTGACAGTAAGAGATTCTACATAAGTTTATGATTGTTAGCAAAAATAAGCTCCTTTAATATTGAGAAGTTTTAATTCTCTGAAGTAACCAAAAACCTGCTAAAACATAGAAAACATAGTTTGTTTTGTTTTGCTTTCTGATTCTTTTCAGACCTCTTCAGCCTCTATTTAACATATGTCCTGATGGTTTTTCTTTGGGAAAAAAAGGAGTGTTTCCATCTTCCTAGGCAGAAGTTCAGACAACATACATAAACAAAACCATGACTAAATGAGGCCCAGAGGACCTCTGTTGGCATTCCCTTTTCCTGAAAAGTTGAGGCTTTTACCAACTGAACCAAATGCCTTTCTAATTTCTGGTTCCTCCCCCAAAGTGAGAGTTCCACTGACGGAACCAAAGGGCTCCCTGACAAGCTGAAAGAGCCAGACCCCAAACCCCTATCTGGAGGCAACTCAATGGGAAGAAGAGACCAGGAGGGCCATTTCATGGTCATCTTTCCTCTGAGCTTGACATACATGGCAGTGTTGTGTCACAGTAAAAATAATATCTTTCTTAGTCATAGATTCCTGCCTTCCACTTACTCAAATTTGGCCAAGTGAAATAGAGAGGGAACACCCATTATACACAAATTTAATACAACACAACACAACCTTCACTTTCTGCACACACAGCAAAACAGATCTGTTCCAAATTCCAAATAAGTGAACATTATTCGAGTCCCTTATGGTTTCTCCCAAAACTGTGCCTTTCTAATGGAAATGCATGGACAAGGAAACAGAAGATGATGCATCAGGAATGAGCAACTTGCATTGGTATGAACTCCTCGGGATGTATCTTGTCGAGAAGCTGCTCAGCTTCCCCAAATACTCCTTTCCTTACCACTCCAACCAAAAAGTGAAATCGGCAGCTGGCATGAAGAGGGTATTAGCAGGGAGTTTCTCTCAGACAAGAATAGTCTGGGCAGCTGCCATGTAGATCCCTCAGATTCCCTCCCAGAGACCAACTAGCCTGGAGCAGCTAACCTCCAGGGGCATTGGCTCCTGGCTGGCTTGCCAAAATTTGCTGCTGAAGCCAAGTTGAGCTGCCTATTGCCCCAAAAGCTAATGCTCAAGAGATGGGCTTTGATTGGAATGTAATATGATCTCTACTCAGGGGCTCAGCCACCTGGGGAGAGGCCAGACTCTTGTCCAAAGTCCAACTCCCAGGTTTCCGCCTAGCCCTGGGGCTCTTAGTTTAGGGTGGTTAAGCAGTAAAGAAGTCCAGTGGTCCCTAACATTTCTTGATTACATGAAGACCTGATGATACCAGCTAGATATATTATCTCAGTGCTGGGCAGTTGTGCAAGGAGATCAGGTTCCTTGGTGCACAGGATTGGGGGATATTGTACAACAGCCTTTGGATTCTTTTTCATGATGTGTAGAAGAGGTCTGTTCTGTTCTTTTCTAGGAAAGGATGCATGATCTACAGGGATACAACGAAAGGATAATCACGGGAGCTGCTCAGAGTGCAGGCTAAAGCTTAAAGACTAGGAGGTCAATGTTCCTTGCAATGTTCTTTTGATGGCTCTTCTGATGTGTGGGCTCAGCACTCCCTTGGGAAGATTTGGGAAGATTTGGGCCATCTGCATTAAAGGTTATTAGGGGAAACTGACAGTTCAAAGGGGCAAGAGGCATGATGGACAGAGGTGGGGAGAGCCACATTTCGGGAAAGGGAGTTCTACGTTGGGACCACATCAGAGATTTCCTTAGGTGGGAACCTGAGGGTGTTAGGCTGAAGGAGATGGAGTTCCCGTTTCAGACAGGAGGACTGGAAGTGTGTTGGAGAGACACTCAGCACAGGGGCTAAAGGATGAAATGGGGTCACTTTCCATGAGCGGACACATTACTGATGCAAGTTTTACCTGTCCTTTAATCGTCACAGAATTATTAGCAAAATTTTAGTAATCCCATTTTACAGGTGATGAAATGGAGGCTCAGAGAGGTTCTATCGTGTGCCCAAGGTAACACAGATATGAAGAGGCAAATTCAGGATGTGAACTCCGGTCCTTGGCTCCTTGAGCTCTTGCTCTTTCCACCACACCATTGGGCAGAAAGGCCTTATTCTTTTATGTGCCTGCCTCAGCTGCAGGCCTGGGGGTGGGGTGCAGTTGTGGGGGCTGGCAGATAGGTGCTTAGAGTGTCTATTATATGAAGGATGCGTTCACTCTATAGATCGCACTTCCACAGTCCTCGAGACTCTGGTGGCAGGAAGGGGGATACAGCAGAGGAGCTCCAGGGTGGGCCTGGAAACTGGAAATAGGTGTCCTGTGGGTTTCCCTGCTTTCCGCTGGACATTCTAGACCTCTAGACTCTAGAGGACTGGGCTCCGGGGCCTTCGAAGGAAGGAAGAGAGTGGTGTGTATATGTGCACAGGCGTGTCTCATGGGTGTATGAGAATGTGTAAGTCTTTAACTGTATGAGCTTTGACATGTGTATTTCTGTTACATATAAGTGAGAAAGTTTTGACATATATTTTTGTATACATATGTATTTTGAGGGCATGCATTTGTATGTATGTATGAGTGTGAGAATCTGTGTGTATGGAAATGCATAGGTGTAGGGGTGTGTGTGTGTGCACGCGCGTGTGTGCTGTCCCAGGGGAGTGTGAGGGCTTAGAGCTGAAGCTGTCTTTGATTTGATGTGCACAATGTAGTAGTTTTGTGCTGTGCTAGTGGGTGGGGGAGGAGGGAGAGCAGAACAGGGAGGCTATGAGTCCTGGGGGTGGAGGATGGGAGCCTGAGCAGGGGGTGCCTCTGCCCTGCCAGGCACAGAGGGAGGGCATCAGGGTCCCGGGTCTGAGGCTGGGTGCACACTGGGGCCTGAGGCCTGCACTCAGGGCTGCATGGGAAGGGCTCAGAGGCCCTGCTCTGACCAGGGAGGGCCATAAAGCGGGCGCGAGGGCAGGACGGAGGCCAGACAGTGGGGGTCCAGGCCTGATCTCTCCCTGCCCCCACCCCCAGGATTGGGAATGAGGGCACCAGGCTGCAGATCCACTCTAGCTACCCCCATTCTGCCTGAGTCCCCAGAAGTCTTTGTGTGCTACCTTCTAAGGCTGAGATGACCTGAATCAGAGTGGAAACATCTGTCTCAAGTCAGTCCTACCCAGACAGGTCCAGAACAAGTCTTTGTCCCCTCGAGGCCTCTGGTACGAATTCTTGCTGAATATCATACAAGGTGGGCCATCAGACCCCTTGTGCTGGGAAGTTCTTACTGAGTCTAACCCAAATCCCCTTGTGGCACTTCCAGTCCTGTACACTGAAGCTCAGTTTGTGAAGTTGGACCCACACCCCACCCTCCAGCATGCAAGTGGTTTCTTCTGGATCGGGACGTGGGTCAGAGTGTAGGGACCCTGAGAGGAGAGCATGTGGGGTAATGCCTGGTGGGTCACTGGGGTCAGACCTTTCCTGGGCTGGAGGCCCTGATGAGCAGGGCAGATCCAGAGCAGGGAGCTCAGAGACCACCAGGAGCAGCCCTCCCACCTGCAGACAGGAGCCAAGGCCCCGGGGTGGGAACACTCGGTGTCCCCTGCTCCGTGATGGCCGCCTCAGGCAAACAGGCCCTGACCCTGGTCCAGGAGTCCTTCATGTGCCCCAGCTGGAGGCCCCTGGACTCTGTCCTGTTCTATTAGCTTTATGGGATGGGGAGAGGGGAGGAGTACTCAGCTAGACTGGGGTGCTCTCCCCCTTCCTCCACCTCCAGTGACTCCTGCCCAGCCTTCCCAGCTGGGCTTCAGGGCCTCCTGCCCACTGACACCTGTCCCTGGTCCTTCCTGCCCTCCCTCCACAGGCTCCCTGCATCTGGTCTCTTAGCTCCCCCTGGGAGGCCAGCCCAGGATTCAGTCCCCTGCCCCCTCCTAGCCTCATAGCCTGTCCCCACTCTGAGCCATCCTCTCTCCTCCTCTCCTGCAGACCAGCCTCTCAGCTCCTTGCAAACTCGCCCCATCCTCTCCTCTGGGAAGTCTTGCGGGATTAATTCCTCTGGTTCTGGACCCCACACTGTTTCTATCTGAACCGCTGCCAGGGTACCTGCAGGCCTGTCCTGTTCCTCTGTCTTCTCCTTCCTGGCTGTGTGCTTGGTCCCTGCTCCCCCTCTGTCCTCACCCCACTACATAGAGCTGTGCCCCCATAGGCAGGGCTGGGTTTCCCCTCGACCCCCTCCAGGCACCAGGAGGACCAGGACTGCCCTGGACAATTGCCTGGGCCCCTCCCATGTTCTGTGTCTGGGAATAACACAGAAGATGCTGTCCAACTGGGCTCATCCCAAGGAGGGAGGGGGCAGTGTGGACCTTCCCCTGTCTCTATTCATTTTATTGAGGTGTAGGCCTCCCCTGGCCCCATCCTCCTGTCCTTGTCTGCCTCTGACCCAGTGCACAGGCCTGTGGAGACGGAGGCCCCTGAGCCCCTGGGATGCTGGCCTGGGGTGTGGACAGCAGGGAGCCCACTGAGATTTCTCAACCTGGGCCTCAGCTGCCCCTGTGCACCTGCTTCCTGGTTGGGGCTCTGCACACCTGTGCTCTCCCAGGCTCCTCTTCCAGGCTCCCTTCCTTCCTCCCCTCCCTCCTCATGCAGCCCACCTCTCCCCACTGCCTGGGCTCCTTCAGCCCCCTCTGCCTCTCCTGAGACCCTTGGGGTTGGCCTCCTGCCTGGAGAGGAGGGTGGGTGGTGGTGATGCAGGTGGAGGGGAGGGGACTAGCTCTGGGGAGGCATCACCCTAGCTTGAGGACTGGCTCTGTGTGGGTTGCTCCCTTGTGGCCTTTCCCAGAGCTGCAGGATGGGGGTCCCTGTGCTGAGATGGGAGGCAGAGGGTGTCCTCTGGGCCTGTTGGGGGAGGGGAACACGCCTCAGGGACCCTGGAGGCATCCTCAGGGAGCCTTTCAATTCCTCCTCAACAGGGGAGTAGAGACCTGGGGGGAGAGCCAATCAGCAAGGACACATCTACAGGGGGACATTGAAACTCTGTAAGTGACCAACCTCCTAGTCAAATTCTCCCTCCCCAAAAGAGCCCTAAAGGGAAACAATGTGAAACTACAGCAGGAGGAGCTGACATCTGACCTGAGAGGAACTTCCCAGGCAATCCCGAAGCACATTTGGATGCCACTGCTTCTGACAGGTGCACAGCTTTTACAAAGCTCCCCAGTTTCCCAGCAGGTTGCCCCACCTCCCCCAGATGACTTGGCCCCATGCTCAGCTCAGGGGGCCTATGCAGAGAAGCCCAGGGTCCTCCCCCACCCTACTGCAGCCTGTGTGTGGCTATGGCCAAGATGCTACTGTGGGAAGTCCCTTCTCTGGTCTCCCTGCAGTCCTTCCTGTGCCCTGGGAATGGGGGGATCCGCCAACCAGCTAGAACTGCAGGTGGGAAGGTGGCTAGAGGACAAGAATCTGTATGAGGAAGGTTCTGGGGGAGGGCTGTTGTGCCTCACTTTCTCCACCACCCACCCTCCTCTTCCTTGCCCCATGGACCCGGGGAGATGAAGGCAATGGCACAGAGTGGCTCACACACTGGAGAACGGTCTCCGCTGGGGCTTCAGGACTCACAGGCACTGGGGAAATACAGCTGAGTCCCAGTCATGGCCCTTGTTCTTCTCTGCTGTGGATGGGTCTCTAGGGGAGGGCAGATGGGGCGGGGGCGGAGTCCATCATCCTGAGGCCCTTAGAAGCCCTTTCTGTTCCTGGCACCCACATTCCAGGTCCTCAGGATGGAAGCTCCTCCTCACCCCCACCCCCAGTCCAGAGTGGACAAGGAGGCACATGCAGGGCGGGAGGAGGGTTTGGTCTGTTCAGGTTCCCCATGGGATGAAAGTAGGAATAAGGTGTTTGAAAGGCTGGCAGGTTTCTCTGGTCTTGTAGAAGGAAGGGGTACTGGACTGGGGAAAGGCAGGGAGATCATGTGGAGGGTGCTGTGGGGAAGGGGTGGGGGGCCCTCCTATCTGCGCCCATTCAGCCCATCAGCTCACGAGTTTGCACTTGTGCCCCCCCGCCCCCGCCCCTGCAAGTGTCTCCATTCCACTGAGGCAGTGTAGTCAGTGCAGCTGCCATCCCCTAGGGCTGCACTTCAGCTCCAAGGAGAGGTGGGGGGAGGGAAGGATGATCCAGGACCGGGAGTCACACTCACACCAGAACCTTCCAGTGGAGGGTCAAGGGATCAGGACAGAGCTGCTCTGGCTCTGCATTAGGATTTCTTCCCTCCCCGCCCCCTCCACCTTCTCTCTCTTCAGTGCTCACCTCCAAGGTGACCCAGCTACTGAGGTTAGGGGGGGACCTGTGACAGAAAGAAGGATCTGGAGCAGAAGCAGGTGGGTCAGCAGATGGAGGGAGAAGGAGGGGCAGGGAGGGCCTGAGAGAGAGGATCCCTGGGAAGAGGGGGCTCAGCACCCTGGGTGTCCCCTCAGCTCCATGTGTCCAGGGCTGTGGTGGGAGGGACCGGATTAGAGCAGGGAAAGTGCTTCCCTGTGTGCAGCTTCCAGGAGCCCCTGGACACAGGGCACAGAGCAAATGAGGGATGGAGAGAAGCTCCTCTGGCAGCTCAGGAAGGAGGAGCAGAGGGCAGGGCTGGGGGAGTCTGAGGAGCAGAGGGTGTGGGTGCTGAGGCCGGGGTGTGCACAGCAGGTGTGTGTGGCCCGCAGGTCTGTGCTGCGGGGTTCACAGTCCTTGTGCCCAGGTCTGTGTGTGAGCAGGTATCACCCGGGAAGGGGTGGCTGTGACATCAGGTTATTGAAGCCCAGGGCTGCGAGCTGCCTTCCCACTGGGTCTGCAGAGTGTGCTTTGCTTTTAGGAGCAGCTGTGGGCACCCAGAGAGGACCCCTGGATTGGGAATGGAGCCCACGTGGGCTCCAGGGCTGGCTCTAGTTGTCAGCTGGGCCCCTGGAGGCCTCACCTCTGGGAGCTGCGCTGCCACCTGCTGTCCAAGCATAAAGGAACAGCCAGGTGGCCCTTGTGTGCCAGCAGCCCCAGGGCTGGGGCCAGGAAGGGAAGGGGCTGCCGCGGGGATCAGGGACGCCGGTAGGGAGGGCGGCAGGAGGCTTCCCTGAGCTCGGAAATTCCTGGGTTCTCGCTGGAGCCCCGACTCCCAGGCTGGGCACCCCCCCTCTCTCAGCGCCCAGGGCCCAGGGCGGGCTGTGCGGGGAGCGCCCCTCTCTGCCGCCCTCTGGTGGCCGCGGAGCGCGTCGCAGGCCGCTGCGGAGAAGGTGCCCGTCCAGTCCCCAGGGCTGGGTCCCTCCCCCTGGTGGAAATTGCATTTATGAGGAGAAGCAAACTTGATTGTTCCCCTGCATCTCCCCGGATCCCGCCATGGCCCCTGCTTCCCAGGGGCAGTCAGGAGCTCCTTAAGGCTGAGAAAGTCCTCCTGAGATTTCAACCCCTTTGTCATTGCCTAAGTTTTCCTTTCTCCTATTGGGAATATGCTGTGAGGACTAAGGGCTGAGATCAAGATATTGAGGAATTAGACCAATTTCTGTTCGTCCTTGGGGTCCATCTACAATTTCACCTTAACAAGGTCTTGAAAGGTTGCAAGGAATGATGGCAGAGCTAGTGAGGTTCCTGGAGAACATGGGTCTGGAGCCCACCAGGCATGATGAGTCTGGGCTTCTGTGCATTTGCCCCTGAGCTCAGCCCATCAGCCTCAGCAGGGAGATGGATGGGCAGGAGACAGGGGCAGGGGACAGGGAAGCTGGAGGAGATGGCAGAAGGACAGACGCTGACAGGACTCCTTATCTCGAGCTCTCGAAGCCCTTCACCACCAGGCTGCCTTAGGCCCTCCCCTTCTAGTGCTCAGGGCTCATTAGGGTCTGCCTGTCTTTCGGGAGACACCGAGGGACCAGGCTGCACTGGGTGGGGAGGAGGGAGGGAACCCAGATAAATGAGGGAGGATGAGGGTTTGGGATGCCTGGGATTTGAGCTGGGGTCCCCTGATCCCTGGGGCATTGGGCAGGCTTGGCAGGGACACTGTGCTGGGTACACATACTGAGGGGCTAGGGGTGAGGGAGTGGGGGTGGGTGGGAAGGGATATTGAAAGGGATTGAGTTCCTCTGATTTGGGGCTTATTGTGAGAGACCTGGTGCAATAGGAGCCACTGACTTTATGAAGAGCTTCCTATGTACACAGGGGTTACAAGTGCCATGCTGGGATAAAAGAGGGACACACATATTTCTGTTCCCATTTCCTTATTTGGAGATGTCACACATCTCCTTGGTTTCTCCAGCTGTGACTATCTGTGGTGCAAGGAGCTGCTGGGTTGTTCCTGCCCAGGATGCAGAGCCAGAGCTTCGAGGTTTTCTGTTCTGCACACCCCGGCACCCCTCTGCCAAAGCACTTCCAGTGGTGTCTTGCTTCTCCTCACTTCTCTAATATGCTCCAGATATATACATACCTGGTCAAGGGGAGCTGAAATGCCCTCCCAGTATTTCCTGTGGATCTCAGTGGGTGGACTGGGAAAGGTCAGATCAAACCTTAAGGCGGGAGGAAAACTGCATTCGGAGTCCTGGAGAATATTCTGAGAGGAGCAGGATGTTGCAGTAGGATTCCAACCTACATCCTAATCCACCAGCCTTCTACCTGCCACACAAATGGCTTCCAGGCACAGTTCCTCTGTGCTCTATGTGCCAGCCCACCCCTGAATGTATGGGGCAGTTGAGGGGGGGCAGGCAGAGAAGGAGGATATAACTCTACGTATGGGGACAGAAAGGACCAGGATATTCATGCCAAGAGCAACAGATTAGACCAATACAATGGAGCTGGTCCCAGGACTTGGTGGGTCCTAGAGACCCAGACACAGAATCACCAGAGACAGACAGTGGACTGTGGGACAGAGACACAAGGGGATAGAGCCAGACACAGGAGAAAGGAAAGAGAGGAGCCTCCATGCACCAGAGCAGAAGATCAAGACAGACACAGAAATACCCAGAGGCCAGAGATAACAGAGACAGACATGGACTCAGAGACAGGAGAGGGACCTAGGCTCAGGGGGTGGGAAAGCCATGGACCCAGAGCCAAAGGCAGATCCCTGGACAGGGGGGGCAGGGTGAGGAGACTCCAGAGAAGGGCCACAGGGAGGGAGGGAGAGGGAGACAGAGGAGGGTGAGGAGGAGGTGGGGGCAGGGGGGAGGCAGGGAGAAGGGGCAGGGGGGAGGCTGGGAGAGGCAGCAGAGGGTGGGGTGCAGGCTCTGAGTCAAGGGCTCTGCTGGCCTCTCAGGACCTGGGGCTGTGGGGGGAGGAGGGACTCCTCTGTGTGTGTGTGTGTGTGTGTGTGTGTGTGTGTGTGTGGCAGGACCCCAGCAGGCCAGAGCTCTAGTCACAATGCCAGAGTCCTCTGGTGCTGAAGGGACCCAGGCACCCCCTCCCTGTGCAGCCCCTGCTCTGAGCAGGAGGGGGGCGGGGAGAGACACCAGATGCAAGTCAGGGACAGCCTGAGCTGGGAAAGAAGTGGCAGCGCCACCCCGCCCCCACCCGGAGATCAGAGGGAGCAGACCTGAGAGGGGGGAAGGGACAGAGGACTGAGGGGGACAGGGCTGGAGCAGGACACCTGTGGGAGGCAGGGGTTCAAGAGACACAGAGGCGCTGGGGGAGCCAGGGCTGTGGGGAAGCAGGTCAGGGGCAGGGGGGCGGCCAGCAGGGCTCCTGTGTCCCCAGAGACCTGGGCTGGGTGGACACAACCCTGTGCTGAGGTGGGGAGGCCGTCAGGGCTGCTTCTAGGCTGACCCTGTCCCTCTGCCCTGTTTTCAGTACAGTGAGCCTATCCCTGCCTGCCACCTGCTTCCCAGTGGTGGTGTCACCTGTCCCTGCAGGAGCCTGGCTCCTGCGGCCTCCTCTGTGGGGATGGCCTTCACAGCCTGCAGGGCCGCCCTGAATGTCCTCACCAGGGGCCCCGTGTGTCCTTCGGGGCGGATCTCAGTGTGAGGATCGCCTAGTGCTCTCCGAGGCTGGGGGAGAAGAGAGGACCCAGCCGGGGGCAGGATTTCCAGTGAGAAACCAGGTGGATGTGGGAGACACAGTGGAGGATGTGCCCCCTCCCACATGGCTCTGAGAGGTCATTGTGAGGGAGAAGCTCGCAGCATGTGACAGAGGGGACATTCCTGGTGGCTGCTGGAGCCCCAGTCACCTCTCTCTCTTGCTTCTGAAGCAGGAAGAGCAAACCCTCACCAGGCAGGAGACAGCTGGGCTGGCCTGGGGTAAACAGCTGGATTGGGGACCCAGCATGAAGGGGGGAGCAGATGTTCACAGCCAGGCAGGGTGTCCCGAGGTTGCTGGGTTGGGAGTGAGGCCCACGGAGGGAGGCCTGGGATGTGCCGGGCAGTGATGCGCACGTGCACAGTTGTCTGCAGAGGTGTGTGCCCCAGTTATGGTGTCTTCTGTGCGTTGCTGTACGTGTTTTTATGTTGGGGGGAGACATATTCAGGTGACATGGTGTTAAGAAGCTTTGTGTCCCAGATTCCCTGTCTTTCCCTGTGTGTGTTGATGGCATGTTGGCCTGTCTGAGCACTGTCTGTTCCTTTGTGGGACTCCTTGTGGTCACCTGCGAATGGGTCTCAGTTGCATTTTGTGTTTTATTTGTGGTGGAGGAAAGCATGTGTGCAGGGGTGCAAGGGTCTGTGTGTGTGTGTGTGTGTGTGTGTGTGCACATGTGTCTGCAGGAGGAGAAGAGTCTGCAGGGCCCTGGCTGCCCCAGCATCACCTCCTGCTCTCCCTCCACTGGGTAGATCTGCCCCCGCTGAGGGCCTGACCAGGGGGCAAACAGCACAGTGGCAAAGTGCTCTGCCCACCGAGACCAGCACCAGGTAAACCTGTGCAGACGTTCCCCGAAGGGGGGGAACCCGGACATAGGCCTCAGGGCCCCAGACCCACACCCAGCCCTGCAGGCACAGGCTGTTCACCGAGCAGGTGCACTCACTCATACACACACACACACACTCTCAGGCACCCACAGGCCTGCCCCACACAGAAGGACACACACTCACTGGTCATGACCCCTTTTCCCCACCCCTCCTCTGAGCTCTGTGGCCCTGCCTTCCATCACCCCCAAAATGCCTGTCAGGGTTTGGGCAGATGGGGCTGTGGGTGCTAACTGGGACATGGGAGCCAATCATCAGACACTTGCTCTTTATGCCTTCATAAGTTGGGTGTGTGTGCGTGTATCTGTGTGTGTGTGCACCCCAACTCCTTTCCCTGTCCTGCCACCCCACCCCCTCTCTGGGGCTGACTCTACTTCCCCATCTGAGCACTGCCCCTGCCCCTGGGTCCCTCCATGGACCTCAGTCCCATGTCTCCTCCACAGTCTCTCTCCCTACCCCCTGCTTCCATCCTTTCCCCTGGACTTTATCATTCCTCCCCATGCCTGTCCCGCCCTGGCACCCTAGACGCTGCAACCTGGGTCCTCCCTGATACCACCCTTCTGTTCTGTCTACACCCTCCCAGGACTGACCTCTGCTGCTGCCACCCACCTCTTAGTTTCCTCTCTGATATCCTTGTGTTTCTGCCCTGGTTCTGTCTTCCACTGTCCCTTCTTTGCTGGGGTGCAGGTATGCTGCCTGGGCATTTGTCCTGCCCCTTACATGAGGGCTCTCCAGCTCCCCCAGAGTTCCAGAGTGGCCTGTCCTCTCCCCTCCTCCCCATTCTGAAGCTGCAGGCATGGCCTGGCTCTGCCAGGACTTCCCTGGTAGTGGGTGGAGGTGGGGAAGCAGGAGGTCTGGGGCTGAGTTTGATCCCGGCCCTGTTCCAGCCCATGTGGCCTCCTCATCTGGACTCACTCACCTGGAACAGATGGGGAATACCTGTCGAGGCTTCAGGAAATCCTTCCAGGAGCTGTAGGGGCTGTAGAGAGCATCAGCGCTGTGGTGGGCATGCACAGACTAGCACACAGTGTGCACTCAGTAAACGTGAGCTCCTAGTATCTGCCCTTCCTCACTCCGCCACCCTGGGCCCTTAGCCTGGAGGCAAAACATGTTTAGAAGAGAGAAGAGCGAGAATAAGACCATGTAAGCCCAAATTGACGGACTCTCAGGAAATTCATGGGGTTCAGCCTAACAAAAGCTCTAAGCTCTGAACACAGGAAATGCCCTTGAGTGTGGATAAGAAGGGAGGAAGGGGATTGCATTGAACCACAGGACACAGGAAACCATGTGAATGAGCATGTCACATGCAGGGAGGAAGGAGTCATGCCCCCAGTCCGCCCTGTATCCATCCTGTGGTGGCCACACTGGCCCCCTGTCCCTGTGCTCATGGGCCTGTGTGTGCTGGGAGCTGCCCTGCTCTGGGGTCTAGCTCCCCCAGTCCTCTCCCCTCCACATAGGACCTGGACTCCTGGAGCCTCAGACCCACATCCTCCCTCCCCTCCCTGCATGGCAGGTGCAGACACATGCACACCCACCCACACAGGGGTGCCTTGGTATTTATAAAGGAAAGTACTACCCCCTGGAGATGGGTTCCCTCCAGCTGCTGCTGCCCTGATCCTGAACCTCTCAGGGCAGGGGAGGCTCAGATTGCTGCCCCTGCTTGCCTCTCTGTCTCATTCCCCTCCTTTCTCCTGGGAAGCAGAAACAGTGAGTCCCACACTCTACCCTCTCTGTGTGCTGGGCACCCAGGGGAGACCCAGAGGGAGGATCAGGGACCCTGCCCTGGGGGAGCTCCCTGACAGCTGGGAAGAGGAGGCTGACAGCCAGGGCAGAGAGACACAGGACTCTGGGCGCTCCCTCAGCATGTGTGTTGTGAGGAGAATGGTCAAGGGCAAGTGGACCAGGACCCATGACTCTAATGATGGGAGCCTGGCAATGAGCAAAGGAGGGAAGATGGAGGAAGATAGAGAAGTCTAGAAAGTGTCCAAGGAGACAAGGAGGATGATGCTCAGTTAGTAGCAAGGGGCAGGAACATGGAGAAGAGAGGGTCAGAGAAGTCAGAGCTCTCAGGAAGTGCATGACCTTGGGGGAGGGGATGTGAGCCTGGGAGACACTTGAGGAGGGAGTGTGTGTGTGTGTGTGTGTGTGTGATGTTGTGTGTGTGTGTGTGTGTGCTGGGGAGTGTGTGTGAGGGAGGCAGAGGGATGGAGGAGGATGGTGGTTTGCTGGATGCAGGGTCACTAGATAACATGTGCCTTGGCTGTAGCTCCACAGTGACCCTGGGCTGGGCGGGCAGGACGCTGGGAGCAAGGCTGACTCCCTGGGCTTGATGTGTCCTCCTGGGCTGTGAGGATGATGAAGCTGGACCCCACAGGCTGGGGACCCATATCTGGGGGGACACCGTAGATGGAACTGCACGGGTGGGGAAGGGGCCCCTGGAGGTCAGGAGACCAAAAGAGGGAGAGGGAGACAGGGATGGGGTGGGAGGGTCATGAGAAGCCTGAAGGCTTTGAGACCTTTCTCCGGGCTCTCCTCTTCACCCCCCCTTCCATGTACAGAATTCTTTGTTCGAAACTCAAAGACTTTCCATGAATGTTGAGGTTCAGCCTCTCACGTGCGGAGCTAAGCTATTCCTGCCCCACTTCCCAGCTGAGGCCTCAACATGTCAAAACTCTCCTGGGCAGCACATGCTGAAAGGGCCCCAGAGGCAGGTCTATTCCCCTCTGAGGAGTCCCTTGTCCCTTCCACACCTGGGCCCCAGGCCTGGCTGCTTCCCAGGGCAGAATCTGCAGGAGGGGGCTCCACATGAATTCATGGGAGTCTCTGCTCTGTCCTCTCCTGCTCTGTGACTTGAGAGGAGTTACTTACCCTCTCTGTGCCTTAGTTTCATTATCTATAAAATAGCAGCAGTAACACCTGCTTCTGTAGCTGGTTATAGAGGAGCTGATGAGAGTCACGCAAAGGAACTGCTCACAGTTTTAAAGAGTCACACACCTGAGTGCCTTAGGCACTTTAAACCACCCTCATCCTCATCTTTGATGACTTCTCAGTTCTTCTCTGCAGACCTGCTGAGCCACCAGCCTCCTGTCTCCCAAGCCCTGTGCACCCCCAGCCTCTGATTCTGGCATCTTCTTCCCTCGGATCTTGCTTAGTATTCTACATCTCTGCTTCCATCCTCCTTTCCACAGTGCCTCAGTACTGGAGGGTCTGGCCTTATTCTATGAATTCATATGCTTTTTTTTTCTTTTTTCTCTTTAGCTGGTGTTTCTTATGGATTTCTCTTCTCAGATGCCAGAGAACAGGGCCCTGTGTTCTCCTCCCTTGGGATGCTTTTTTTCCTCCTGGGTTGGGTTCACAGGTTGAGAGCAAGGAATGGACACAGAGAGGTGCAGAGAGGTGGAGATCCACCAGGACAGGGAGGCCCTGGGGTCAGGCCTGCAACCTGGGCATCTGCATGTGGGCAAATGAGGGAAGACCCTCCAGGCTGTGTCATGCTTCCTCAGAACGTTTGCCATGACTGGGGAGGGAAATTGTCATCTCCCTTCTTGACCTAAGAGTTAGAGGGAAATTACTTTTCTAATGTTTAGAATGACTATGTTTTGTTCCCTGACATGGGACAGATCATATAGAGGTCCATCCCACACCCAAAGAGAGAGCAGTCAAGTGAGGTCTTTCCTTTTTGCTTTGGATGGGATGAGTGTGTCTGCCTGTGTGTTTCTCCGGTTCTAACATTTACCAAACATAGTTCTAATAAAGTCCTTTCCAAAATGTCTTCTAATTTTTATTGCAAAAAAATTAAGTCAATTTTTCTAGCGGAGGCAGTTTCTACAGTCCAGGATCTGGTTCAATGATTTCATAAAAGTTATGTCCCTGGGGGACGAGGAGAGGCATGGGCAGAACTTGGAGAAGATGTGATTATCCACCTCCTGGCTTGAATTTCCTGAAAGCCCAGGATGCTCTGGACTTTGTTACACTTGGAAGTGTCCATGGGACTGAGATTAAGCTCATAGCTTTTGCTCCCAGGTCTTTCTGCAGGACTTCTCTGGAAGGTGTCGTCTGCACCCTCCCTCCTGCTGCTACAGAGACTCCCTGGGCTCCAGCTGTAACCACACAGCTGGCCTCTGGGACCTTCACATGTGGCTGACAGAGCCGGGGGCGGGGAGAACAATTCTCCTTTAGGTTTCTTGGGTTAATGTTCTCAGGGTCTCCCCTGGCCCTGAGAGGACCTGGGGGAGCTGGTCTCTGCAGAGCCTTGAGAATGCCTGGGTAAGAGGCGGGCGCCAGCTTGCCATGCTGTCTTAGGTCTTCACTTACTTGTCTGGGTGCTTCATCCCTGGTCCCTTATAACCTAGATTCAAGCAGATAGACTGGACTCAAGGTTTCTAATCTGTGTTTCAGTTTCTCCTTTTATGGGTTTCATATGTGTATTTGTGGGGGCCCTTTACTGAGGAGCTGCTTGAAGGCATGAATGGGGACAGCTCAGAAGCTGTCTACACTGCCAACCCCAAAATGATGCACAGTCACTAGTACGTTATTTTGTTCCCACTGTGTGTGGTGCCTCTTTAGCTCTCAATGCAGACACCTTCCCAGACCTTCACATCTCCCCCTTCTTCCATGGGATCCCTAACCAGGCGATCCCAGCACCTTCTCCAGAACTGGTTAGCATCCCTGCCTGCCTCAATTTCTCTTTCTCTTTGGCCCCCATGCCCCAGCACTGGGTGTACCAGGCTGAACCCTAAGACATTAGGGCTGACCTCAGGCCTCCTTTGATGGCAGCATCTTCGGCAGGGGTGTGGGGGGGACGGCAGGGGAGGCCCTGTCCATATCCACATAGGGCCCTTGGAACCCCTAGGTGTGCACAGGAGGGAGCCTGGGGCAGCCTTGGCAGCAGCCTGGCCCTGTCAGCTCTCTGGGCCCATCCAGCAGCAGCAGGTCCTGAAAGGGACCCTGGCTCAGCAGGAGCCAGGAGGGAGGGCAGAGGCTCCTGGAGCCACTCTGCAGCCCCCTCCCTGGCCTGGCTCCCCCTCCTGCTGCACACCTGCCGCCTCCTCTCTCCCTGTCTGCTCCCTCACCTCCTCCCTGCAGCCCTGGCTTCTTCCTTCCATCTTGGCCTCCTTCACCTTCACCTCTGTCAGCAGATTTGTCTGCCTCGTGGCCTGTCTGACTCCAGATGTTCTGTGGTCTGAGGTTTCCCAGGACTGGGTCTGCCCTCAGCTTCTCCCTCTGGCTGTCCCCCTGCCTGTGTCCCTCCCTCAGGGTCAGAGGGTCTCTCTTCCCCTCACATCTGTGTGAGTCTCACCCTGGGAGCCTGTCAGTGTCTCCCCCTGCATGTCCTGCTGTCTGTCTCCTGTGCTGCCTCACCCATCCCTGGTCTCTCTCTGCCCTCCCTTCCAGGGCTTTCCCTGCTTCTCTCATCTCTGTGTCTCTCAGCCTTTCCCCCTGTCCCTCACTCACTCTCCTGCCTCCTCCCCCCTTCTCTTCCCTCCCTCAAGGTTCAGATACTTCCTTTGTCACCACCTGGTGGGCTCCACCTTCCAGGTTCCCCCATCTATCCTCCTACTCAGGGGAGACATATGATCCCATCTCTGCATCCTCTGCTTTCCCCCAACCTCAGCCAGTTATTTTCCTTTCCAGGTTTTTAAATATTCATTGTAGTGTGGTCCACTTAAAAGGAGGATGTAACATGCAGGACACCTAGGAGCAAGATGACATGGCCAGGGCCACTATATGTCGGGGGTATTGCATGTGAAGAAAAAGCCAGGGTGAATCTGGAGTGGAAGAGGGATGGGGGCACTGTGGCTGCTTCTCCCCACTATAGGAAGCTCCTATGTTCCCTGGATCCCCCCTTTCATACTGCCACCCTAGGATTCCATCTCTGTCCTGTCTCTGGCCCCAGTGGCTCCTTACTTTGCTCTCCTGACTTGTTTTATTCTGACAGATTCTCAGGTAAGAGGATGTTTGGGACTTGAGTCCAAACATCCCACCTGCTGGAGGTGCTATGGTTGCCTTCCCTCCTTCTGCCCCTTCTCCAATCTCACCTTTCCCCCTCTTGGGTTCCCCTCAGTCCTCTCCTCCCTCCCCCTAGAAAACTAAAGGACACTTCCCCAGGGAGGGACAGTAGACAGTAGTAGGGGGAAAGGTGGAAGGAGGGGGAGCAAGGACCATCTGGGGGAAGGCCCCCAGATCCCTGGAAGAGCAGGGCAGTGGGTCCAGAGAGGATGGGGTGAGGGCAGTGGCCGCTTATGTCCTCTCCGCCCCTGCCCAGTGTCCAGGGGGCCTCAACACAACTGGGGGGGACAGGTGTGTGTGTGGGGTCAAGTTTGAGAGGGAGGAGCGAGGAGCAGGAGAAACAAAGAGTGAAAACCTAGCAAACTCAGCAAATTCCCCTGAGAAACATCTCCTTCTCCTTTACTTCTGGAGGCTCCTTGGTGGTGGGAAGCAGTAAGGTGATGGTGGGAAGTGAGGGGAAGAGGAGAGGGTACCAGGGAGTGTCCTCCAATTTCCACTCTCCCTGCCACCAGCATGGAGCTCAGCAGGGCTGGGAGGGGAGTAGCTGGGAGATCAGGGGCCTCTGGGAGAAGCACTCTACCCTGGCAGGATCCCACAGCCCTGTGACGGTGTGCCAGTGCCCCTGCCGCCCCAGAACAGACCTCACGGTACCTTTCCTGCAGAGCTGACAGACATGCCCAGGGAACTGGCGCTGCAACTTCATGTGATCAAAAATAGAAGCCGAGTTCCTCATCTTGCCACACACATGTTGCACCTTCTCTGCTCTCCTACTATGTGCATCCACGGTCGACTTTCGTAGCAAACGCTGCCACACCTGTCACATTTGAAGGGCCGTCTGTGGAGCGCACTGTGGAGCGTGGTGAGGCGATGTGGCAGGAAAAGCTCTCCCGCACTGGGAGCAGCTGTAGGACTTGTGCACTGTGCCTTCCTCTCCTTGGCTTGCAGCGCCGCTGGCACGCTGGGCACTGGCCGGCTCCTTGTCTGAGTGCCAAGCCTGTCAGTTCCGGGGGGACACTGCGGAAGGTCTTGCCATTGTGTTCTAGGTGTGCTTCTCCCAGATGTGCTTTTCTGAGGCAATTGCGGTCACCTCCCATCTGCCACCATGGCCCCTTGGCAGCTCCACCACCCCCACCCACATCTCCCCCTCGCCCCAGCTCCTGGGGACACTCAGGAGGCTCAGGGGCACTGCAGCGGGCAACTCCATAGCCCCCAGGGGCCATTGGCCAGCCTGGCTCTTGTGTGGATGGCCTCTGCCTCCAGAGGCTAGAACTGTTCTAGACCTCTTGGCACACCAGGCCCACCTATAGGTTGCCCTGCTCTTTGTCTTCTTCTCCCAGGCAGATGAGACCCAGGGCCATGGTGACCATTGAGGTTCTAACTACAATGATTGTGGCCTGACGGCAGACATGGTGGTGGCAGAGACAGGGTCTTAGCCTAGGCAGACAGCAGAAATCCACGTGGAGGTTTCAAAGCCACTTTGTCCTAGGTGGAGGAGGCTGGGCTGAGGGCACAGTAGCAAGGGCAGCAGTGGTGATGGCAGACTTCTGGGTGCCAGCAAGAAGTGAGAACAAGTCCACCTTGAGGGGCTGCATCTGGGGGCTGGGGTGTCACTAGGGGGCACTGGCAGAGCCTGGAATGGACTCTGGGAGCAGCCCTGGGAGACAAAGAAGGGGGATGGAGCTCAGCCCTTACCTGCAGGTGGCTCTGGGTGAGACCCCGTGGTGAGTGGAAGGAGATCATAAGGCAGCCGATCTCACTGAAATCCAGGCCAAGCATGGTTAGGTGGGGCCAGCAGCATGCAAGAAAACATGAGGAATATGGCCTCAGCCACAATGGGACCCTGGCAGGGCTCAGAGGGAGCCATGGGTAGGGAGCCCCCAGGGCCAAGGCTCCATGCCTCAACCCTGGCCTGCCAAGCTGGGCCAAGCCTAAAGCATGGCCCTAGGGTCCCTAGGCTCCCTCTGTAAACCTGCTGTCCTCCAGGTAAGAAGGGGACCTGGACCAGTTCATTTCCTTACCTGGTAATTGTCTAGGGCCCTGGCCTGTCCCCCAGCCTCCCACCCTCTCCCCAGCAGGCAGTGAGTAACACAAGGAGAAGTGGAAGGGGTTGTTCTGGGTAGACCCTCCCGTGCACCTGCCCTTCTTTCCCTCAAGCAGAGGCACATCTGGGACAATCCCAGCTTGAAGCAGGGAAGACTGCCTAGGACCCTGGGAACAGACACAGATCACACACCCAGCTGCCCCTCCCCTACTGTCCTGTCATCTCAGCCCTTCTGCCAATCCTGCCAGGCTCCTTTGCCTCTGGGAATCCTGGCTCTGTGGTCTGGGCTGGGCCACTCACCCCATCCACAGCACAGTGCCTGGAACACAGGACCTGCCTCCTGGAGATATAGGGATCTGTAGGTTTCCTTAGGGGGAGTTCTTCCTGGGATCTGGGGCAGTCTTTCTGCTCCCACTTCAATGCTCTGTGTTCATATAGTTAGTACAGATCGTGTCTCCTTAGGGACCTGCTGCCCTCCTTCTCTCCCCTCCCTCCACCTCCATCCCAGGCTTTAAGGAACCTAATTGATGTTTTAGAGACATCTCAGCACTATCAAATTGAGGCAGTAGTGCCCCTTTTCCTTGAGACCCATGGCTTCTTGGATCTATCACCTGGGAATTCAGCCCTGGGCGCCTAGGTAGGCCCCACCTTCTCAATTTCTGACAAGTCTTGCTTCTGTTTGAAGACCCGTGTTCTGGGAAGGAGGGGCACTTTCCTTTGGTCACTGTATCAGGGTCCTGGAAGACCTATGTTTTATTTTATTCTTTTATAATAAATTTTTTTTATTAGTGTTCAATTTGCCAATATACAGAATAACACCCAGTGCTCATCCCGTCAAAAGGAGGTTGCAAATACAGTGCTTTCTGAATGATTCAAGAGACCTATGTTTTAAATGTCTACAGCAGGAAGATCTGTAGGCAGGGACTATATCTTTTTCTTACTTCTTCTAGCACAATGCTAAATGCACATTGAGTCAGAATATGGTATGAACACTGAGTGGGCTATCTCAGAACATTCCTTGTGGTGAAGCTGCAGCCTTTTCCCTTTTAGTTTAATTCCTGGAACGATGGGAAATCAGGGTGAGCGGCCAGGATGGATGGATATGGTAGATAAAACTGTGGGAGACTCTGGGAGAGGCAGCCTGGGTATGAGAGGGTGTTTCTGCCCCTGTTTACAGGACTGCTGAGTGGGCTTTTCAGCAGGATCTGGGACTGACCTCCATACACCACAGGGTGAACTCCACCAGGCTCTCCACACTCTCCTCTTGCCAGCCAGGACCTCCTCCATACCCAGGACCCTGATAAGCTTGTTTCCTTCTAAATTCACACCTTGCTGCCAGCAAAGTCTCCACCAAAGTCCCATTTAAGCCCTCAGTCCACCTCTTCACTCAGGCAGAGGCCATCTGGTCTTCCATTGCCCACCAGCTTCTTTCCTCCAGGATTCTGCTTAATCTACTTCCTTTACCCTTCCTAGCCCTTCCCCTGGGCACTTCTGTGGAGTGCCCCAACCATCTGGGGGCCCCACCTCCCTGAGGGCTCCACGTCCTAAGGGACTCAACTCCCTGAGGGCACCCTATGAGCTCCATTCCAAGTGCTGACTCTTCTCGGACAAGCTCCTGTTTATAGGGTTGGCAAGAAAACTGAGGCAGAGCCAGAGACGAAGCTTGGGGCTTGGGGCACTGCTGGCTGTGGAAGACCTTGGTGTTTCAGTAGAAGGTATTCCAGAGCACAAGAGGTAGACTTTGGATTGCAGGATGCAGACCAGAGGCCTGATAAGTTTGGGAAGAGCAGGTAGGTTTACTGGGGTCAGAGGCATTTGGAGGCCTACGCTCTGTTCTCCAGACCAGATGGGTTCTCAGCTCTGATGAGGAAATCTTGATGCTTCTCCAGCATCTCCCCACCTGTTTGCCCTCCCCTCCTTCCTACCCTTTGCGCTCTGACATGGTGCACAACCTGTTTTCTTCATCTTTGTCTCTGCCAAAGGGCCCAGCACACAGTGTGCTTATACATGTTCCTTGAATGAATATCCTCTACCTGACTCTGCTGCCTCCTTCATGTTTTGCCTCACTTTCGCACTGGAGATTTTGAAAGTCTCTGTATTATATCTTCTTAGGGAGGACATCAGTGTGGAGGACTTTGCAGAATAGCAGGCCTGGTTTGATAAGATGGTCCCCCATCACCAGGGAGGATTTGAGGGGCTTCTTCCTCCAGGCTGCAGGAACTAGATATCTATTTTTACAGCTGCTGAAGGTATCTCTCTACTTTTCTTATCTAATTTAAAAAAAATTATGGTGGGGATAGGTTACAGGTCAGGTCAGTGTGTAGGAGGAAAGATTACCAAAGTTCGCTGGGGGGGGTGGCTGTCTCATGGTCTTGAAAACACTGGGTCTCCAAGAGGCAGTTTGCTTTTATCACAAAACATATTTGCAACTCTTTAGTTTGAAAGGGCCCTGCAGTCTTAAACCGTCTCCTACCTTCCAGACTCTGTCACATACACTCTGGGTAGCACCCCAACACCAAAAGCCCAGACAACACCTATCCATGCATAACACCTGTTTTCTTGATTATATGCAACAAATGTTGTTTTCTAGGTTGTCTTTATGCTGCCCTGTAGCAATTCTTGGGCTACTTGTCTCCATTGTCAATTGATATATGTTATGTTCTTCCAGCAGACAGATTCATTCTAACCTTAATTCAAGCAAAATCATGTGGAAAGACCAATTTCCTTCTCCAAGTATATTCTAATTGATAAATATGATTTTTAGCTAGTATCTTGTTGAGAATTTTTGCATCCATGTTGATCAGGAATATTGGTCTATAATTCTCCTTTTTGGTGGGGCCTTTGTCTGGTTTTGGAATTAAGGTGGCCTCATAGAACGAGTTTGGAAGTATTCCATCTCTTTCTATCTTTTTGAACAGCTTTCGTAGAATAGGTATGGTTTCTTCTTTAAACGTTTGATAGAATTCCCCTGGGAAGCCATCTGACCCTGGATTTGTGTCTTGCGAGGTTTTTGATGACTGCTTCAACTTCCTCCCTGGTTATTGGCCTGTTCAGGTTTTCTATTTTTTCCTGTTCCAGTTTTGGTAGTTTGTGGTTTTCCAGAAACGTGTCCATTTCCTCTAGTTTGCCTAATTTATTGGCATATAGCTGCTCATAATATGTTTTTAAAATCGTTTGTATTTCCTTGGTGTTGGTAGTGATCTCCTTTCTCATTCATGATTTTATTAATTTGAGTCTTCTCTCTCTTCTTTTTAATAAGGTTCGCTAATGGTTTATCTATCTTATTAATTCTTTCAAGGAACCAACTCCTGGTTTTGTTGATCTGTTCCATAGTTCTTCTGGTCTCTATTTCATTGAATTCTGCTTGAGTTTTTATTAACTCTCTTCTTCTGCTGGGTCTAAGATCTATTTGCTGTTTTTCCTCCAGCTCCTTTAGGTGCAAGTTTAGCTTTTGTATTTGAGTTCTTTCCAGTTTTTGGAGGGACACTTGTATTGCGATGTATTTCCCCCTCAGGACTGCTTTTGCTGTATCCCAAAGATTTTGAACAGTTGTATCTTCATTCTCACAGTTTCCATGAATCTTTTTAATTCTTCTCTATTTTCCTGGTTGACCCTTTCTTCTTTTAGCAGGATGGTCCTTAACCTCCACGTGTTTGAAATCCTTCCAAACTTCTTCTTGTGATTTAGTTCTAATTTTAAAGAATTATTGCCTGAAAATATGCAGGGGAAAATCCCAATCTTTTGGTATCGATTAAGACCTGATTTCTGACTCAGTATGTGGTCTATTCTGGAGAAAGCTCCATGTGCACTTGAGAAGAATGTGTATTCAGTTGCATTTGGATGTAAAGTTCTGTAGATATCTGTGAAATCCACCTGGTCCAGTGTAACTTTTAAAGCTCTTGTTTCTTTGGAGATGTTGTGCTTAGAAGATCTGTCAATTGTAGAAAGTGCTACATTCAAGTCTCCAAGTATAAGTGTATCATTATCTAAGTATGTCTTAACTTTGGTTATTAATTAATTTATATACTTGGCAGCTCCCACATTCGGGGCATAAATATTCATGATTGATAGGGCTTCTTGTTGGATAGATCTTTTAAGTATGATATTGTGATTTTTAGATTATATTCTTTTGGTTTATCCTTTTCTCTTTTTCTTTTATAATTGCAGAAATCACAAAGCAGAAGGGATTAGAAAAAACTAGGGAAGAGGGATAAAGAATGTCCCTAAAAGAGTGGTGGTGGAGGTTCTCTGTTGTAGATTTTGTTTCCTGAGTTGGGGTGAGGCAGGTGGGTCTTCATGGAGAAGTTGTATTGGTCTATAGTGGATGATAACTGAGGACTCTGAGGCAGGATACAACTTTCATATGACTCAGATGATTTGGTGTCTTTCCTACAACAAAACAAAGCAAAACAAGTTAACTTTGCAAGGGAGCAAGTGAAGCAGCCATGTAGGGTTGTGAGAGGGCCAAGCACAGTCTGGTGAGAAAGGACAGAGAGAAAGAGACAACTGAGTCCTTACACAGGAGGACAGTGCACACTTAAAGATATGAAGGAAGATAATGAGATAGTTGGCCTTTCCTAAGATACACTGTGTGCAGTGTATTACTGAGGGTGTGTATTGGGAGGAGGTACGTGGAAGAAGGAGCCATGGGCTCTGAGCACTCACAACTGTTAGTCTAGGTGGAGACAGAGTGTAGTGATGGATGGGACTACTGGATGGATTTCTAGATTCTCTGCTTACAAAGAAAGGAAGGATTTGGGGAAAAACAAAATGTTTAGTAGAGCTTCTTAGAAAATGTGATCTGAATCAGTGCTCTCCTATGTTATAGTTGTAATTTGGAAAATGAAGAGTACAGGCAGATGGATTTCTTTCTACTGTTTGCTTTAAGGATTTTTATTAGGTGTTGTGTATTGACAGGATCCTGGGTTGAGAAAAAAAAAAGAGTATTGAATCCTACGGGGAAGTAGAGAAGAAACTGATTTTCCCTTTTGACATCAATATCATTTTCTAAAACCTTCTTAGCTTTCCCAGCTCTTTCTTTTTTTGTATATTTTTTATTGGAGTTTAATTTGCCAACATATAGCATAACACCCAGTGGTCATCCCATCAAGGGCCCCCTCAGTGCCCATCACCCAGTCACCCCAACCTCCCGCCAACCTCCCTTTCCACCACCCTTCGTTTGTTTCCCAGAGTTAGGAGTCTCTCATGTTCTGTCACCCTCACTGGTATTTCCCACTCATTTTCTCTCCTTTCCCCTTTATTCCCTTTCATTATTTTTTATATTACCCAAACCAGCTCTCGTTCTAATTTCTGTTTGGAAAATCTCATTTTGATTCTTTCTGGTGGCCTATCTGGTTTCTGAAGATCTCTAGAGGCAGAAGCTCTAGCTTTTCAGATTTGTCAGTTTTATCATCTTGTTTTATTTTGTATATTTTTATTGCTGTTCTATTTGCCAACATATAGTATAACACCCAGTGCTCATCCTGTTAATGATCTCCTCACTGCCCGTCATCCAGTCACCCCGACCGCCTGCCCACCTCCCCTTCCACTACATCTTCCTTGTTTCCCAGAGTTAGGAGTGTCTCATGTTCTGTCACCCTCTCTGATTTTTCTCACTAATTTTCTCTCCTTTCCCCTATAATCCCTTTCACTATTTTTTATATTCCCCATATGAGTGAAACCATATAATGTTGTCCTTCTCTGATTGACTTCCTTTACTCAGCATAATACCCTCCAGTTCATCTTGTTTTGATGTGATAGAAATGTTTTGAGCTCCAAAACTGGATTCTGACTCAAACTCAATGTGTTAATGTGTCAAACCATGAATGATAAAGCTGCATTTAACTCCGTCTCCTCTGAAGTTACTAAGAAAAACCACCTTGTTCACAACCATCCCAGTATGATACTAGATAATCTGGAGTCTATACAGTCTCTAGAGTAGTTCTGGTTATTTGATTGTTTACCAAAATAGTGGTGCAATGCTCCTATATGGTGTCTGCATATAGCAGAGACTCTATAGATATTGTAGGGGGGAAGTAAAAATGTCTTGGTCTATATCTACTTAGAGTTTGGTCTACATCTGTTGGATAGACTTGTTCTGCATACAGTTGGTCTTGGTGTGCTAATCTGCCTCAGGATGGGTTTTTGGTGACTTGGAATTCAGCTGGTGACAGACTGGGATGGGATTTGAGAGGCATAGGCCAGGGGGTGATAGGGTATGCAGGTGAGTTGGGGGACGTGGCTGTGTTCCCTCTTGTTTAATGAGAGGTTAGTTTGGGGGCTGCCATGTCTTCAAGTTCAAGTCTTGGTTGCACATAGTAATATTTAATTGCAGAATTAGAGTTTCTAGTCTCATTGAAAGAACACAAAACAAGTTGTACCCTAGGGAATTTTTATTTTAGAAAGGGAGACAAAGACTTCTTCCAAGGAACATGCAATCAGAATATAATGCCAAATAAGATCTGAGGTGGGAGGCTGCCAGGTAGGTTATCTGTTGAGGTTGTTCTTAGGGAAATCCTGGGAGATAGCTTTGAATATTCATTTTCTTTAGAATGAGCTGAATTTGGCTACTTTAGCTTTCTTTCCAATCTTTCAGGGAAGCTATCTGACCTTCTCTTTCCCCAGGAGAAAAGTTACATATTTATTACTCCTGCAGTAGTTTCTCTCTCTTTTCAGCACATATCAAGATGGAGAATTATTACTATTACTAGTATTATTATTATTATCATCATCATCATCATCTTCATCGTCATCTTAGTATCCAGATCTGTAGCAAATATTTAACTGGATCTGTCTAGTTGGGTAAATTGGATTTTTTGCTTCAAGGTGTGTTAGAGTTTGGTTTTTGTTTTTGGTGGGGAGCAGGGAAGAAGTGCCTAAAAGAGGCTCTATGTTTTGAATCACGTCCAATGATGAAGACATACCTGAACAGATGTTCTCCTGGGAATCAGTTGTATACAATATCAGGATGAAGTGATTCCCTCCTCTTCCCTAAGCCTTCTTGGGCTGACCTAGGGTGCACAGAAGATAATCACTAGCCTTGCCAACACTGGAAAATGAGATCCTTAGTACTCTTACCTTCCATTAACTAGGAAGTAATTTGGGATCTTTACATACTCTTGCCATGAATGTTCATTTCTGATTTGGGAATATGCTTGCCATCTGCCTTTGGCTCAGGTCATGATCCCCGAATCCTGGGATCAAGTCCCACATCAGGCTCCCCACGGGGAGCCTGCTTCTCCCCTGTGCCTGTATCTCTGCTTCTCTCTCTGTGTCTCTCATGAATAAATAAATAAAATCTTTTAAAAAAAGGAATATGTTTCCTGGTCATAGTCTGTATATATTTTACTTATTCTGGCAAGTGGGGAAGTATTTATGAAACACTCTTAGTTGTATGCTCTCGGAGAGGGGAATTCTCTCTTTGCTACCATTGTCTTGCACTGTGTATAACTGTGTGATGATTTTTGAGTAATGGTGATGGTTTCGATAATTTAAGGGGAAGAAAAATGTTGCTTTTGCTTGAGTTCTTTTGCACAAAGTATCACTGTGGTTCCTTATTTTTCTACTCTGGAATTTTGCCTTTGTATTCCTTACACTTACATGAAATCTAATCTTTAATTGAACCCAGTCTTTCTCACTCAGAAACTTTTTGGCTTCTACTTGAGAGACCATTCAATTTCTCACTTTAGATCCAGCCCAATGTACACCAAACCCATCCGTGGAGTTATTTACAGACAGTACAGGTAAAATGTCAGCAAATACAGAAAAGTCTTTTCTCTGGGAGCTTACACTATGAGGATACCTCCCCATTCTCCTGAAACAAGTGAAATCCTATTCTACATACCAGTCAATTGACTTTTGTCCTACTCTCCTGTTTTGCAAGCTAGCCTTACATGTAGTTATTGCAGTTTGAGTCTCAAGTCATGTTGCCTGATGCCCAAGCATTAGATGACTTATTTTCCAAATAAAGTAAAGCAGTGGAGGTAACAAAACTCAGTGTTGTCTATCTGTTCAGTTGTCACATATCAAGGAGATGACTAGACTTCTATTTAGTAGGTTCCTACACTGGAGCAAATCCTAAATGTCCCACATAATGCACTTTGTCTCACCAGACTTGGGTTACTTCCCTTGAATTTTCACTTTGTTGTGGTGGACGAGACTTGGTTCTCAGTTCTTGTGTTGGATCCCTGATATTCCCAAACTGAGTGTATCTTGGGGTACTTCCACACATTAACCTTTTGTACTTCAGGCTTCAGCTGGAGAAGGAAGGCAAGCACCATCAGGCAGAAGCTCTGCTCCTGGGCTCCACCTCACGACCTACTACTCCTACCCTCTTCCCTACTGGGTGTCCTGCCTATGCAAATATCTAGATCAGTGAGTTATGCCACTGGACATTGAAGGGCACAGAGCAGGGGCAAGGAGAACATACTGGGGAGATCAGATATCTATCTGTTGGTATGGCCAGAGAGGCTTTGGGAAGGAAGGAGGGCCATGATGAACAGGGTTTGGAGAGAGCATATTTTAGGCAGATAGGGACAGTCTGTGTGAAGGCTGATGATAATGTCAGCAAGATGGGCATGTGTGGGGAAAGATTTGTCCTGTTTTAGTAGGAACCACAGAAAAGATTAATACTAGCAGTGAGTGATAGAACAGCAGTGAGAAGATAGAAATATAATTTTAGAAGTTTGAATTTAATAGAGAGCAGGAAACTACAGGTGCATGTGTGTGTGTGTGTGTGTGTGTGTGTGTGTGTGTGTGTGAATGTGCTTGAGTGAGTCTTTATGACTTAAGGAAATTATCATTTTTGAGGAGAGCAGAGAGCACTTACACTTCAGTTATCTGATGCAATGTAGTAGTCAAGAATAAGTATTTAGGGCTTTATCTTGCTTCAAGGCCAGCACTCTCTGATGGCTACTGGTGAATCGAGTGAGAGTTGACAGGATCTCATTTTTTAGCGTTACCAACATTATGGACCAGGAGGGTGGACTAGGGAGTTTGGCAGCAGGCTGACCCTGACTTTGCAGTATTTGTAAACTGTAGGAACCTACTAGACATAAGTCTAGTGTGGACACGGTGCTAAGTGTCTAAGTGACTTCATGTCAACTGAATTGAATTGAGGGTTAGGTTGGTAATCCCCAAATATCTGAAACCAGTGAGTTCAGTTGTAGTTGCTTAGATTTATTTCAAAAATTTTTAAAGATTTTTTAAAATGTATTTATTCTTTCATGAGAGACACAGGGAGAGAGAGAGAGAGAGAGAGAGAGAGAGAGAGAGAGGCAGAGAGAGAAGCAGACTCCTGCAGGGAGCCCAACGTGGGACTCAATCCGGGGTCTTCAGGATCAGGCCCTGAGCTGAAGGTGGTGCCAAGCCACTGAGCCACCTGGGCTCCTTCTGCTTAGGTTTGTTTTAAACTTATGTAATGTCCCAGGATAAAGTCAGGCTCCAAAGTCTGATTTGTGAATCCTCTTGTTTCTAAACATATTTGACATTTTTTTCCCTTTGAAATTAAACAGAAAGGCAATCCTTTACCTTCTCTGTTGATCTTCCTTTAGTAACAGCATGTTCAGAATATTCATGATTCCTTATATCTAGCCCATATTCCTTAGTAACTTGTGGGAATTTAAACTTGTACAGCCACTCTGGAAAACTGTGTGGAGGTTCCTCAAAGAGTTAAAAATAGATCTGCCCTATGACCCAGCAATTGCTCTGCTGGGGATTTGCCCCAAAGATACAGATGCAGTGAAACGCCGGGACACCTGCACCCCGATGTTTCTAGCAGCAATGTCCACAACAGCCAAACTGTGGAAGGAGCCTCAGCGTCCATCGAAAGATGAATGGATAAAGAAGATGTGGTTTATGTATACAATGGAATATCACTCAGCCATTAGAAACGACAAATACCCACCATTTGCTTCCACGTGGATGGAACTAGAGGGTATTATGCTGAGTGAAATAAGTCAATCAGAGAAGGACAAACATTATATGGTCTCATTCATTTGGGGAATATAAAAAATAGTGAAAGGGAATAAAGGGTAAAGGAGAAAAATAAGTGGGAAGTATCAGAAAGGGAGACAGAACATGAGAGACTCCTAACTCTGGGAAACGAACTAGGGGTGGTGGAAGGGGAGGTGGGCAGGGGGTGGGGGTGACTGGGTGACGAGCACTGAGGGGGGCACTTGATGGGATGAGCACTGGGTGTTATTCTACCTGGTAAGGAAGTGATGTAGACTGCAAGAAGGAAGGAACATCAGAACAGTTAAAGCAGAAGGAATAGCGTGAGTACAAAGGTTCACTTTCATGAATTAAGAGGTGACCAGTGTAGATGGTGATGGGGAGACCACATGACATGTGGAGGTGAGGATGGGGGAGAGATCACGAGCAGCACTGTAGTGTGTAAGGAAAGCATGAAAGCTGTAATGGTGGAGAAGCACAAAGAAAAGTCAAAGGTTTTTAAGCTGGAGAGTAACATGCCTTTGCTTATGTTTTGAAAATTTCCATCCATTTTTTAAAGATTTTATTTATTTGACAGAGAGAGAGAGAGAGAGAGAGAAAGAGAGAAAATGAGGTTATGGAGAAAGTGGGATGCCTCTCCATTGCTGGTGGGAATGTAAAATGGTGCGGTAGCTGTGGAAAATAGTATGATGATTTCTCAAAAAATTATATATGCAAATACTTTATGATCCAGCAATCCCACTTCTGGGTTTCTATCCCAAAGAACTGAAAGCAAGTACTCAAAAAATATTTATATACCTGTATTCAAAATAGCATTATTCACAACAACTGAAAGGTGAAACAATCCACATCCCTATAGTTTAGTGGGTGGATTGTTGGATTTGACAGGTTTTTTTTTTTTTTTTTTGGAGATTTGGGATGGAACTTTTGTTTTGGAGTTTGCAAGTAACTCAGAGATTTAGAGAAACACAGGGAGGAGGAGGGAGGGAAGCTTGGGGGCACTATGGGATTCCTATAAGCTGGCTTCATGTTCCCTCCTCCCTCTCTGCATTTCTTTAAGCACTCCTCCTGAGCAAGCACCACTTTCTGGAGAGACTGTTTCCTATTTAAACTGAGATTCACAGACCCAGAGCTATTATTAGGAAATGTTTTCAGGAAATGCTCTTGAAATAAATAATAGTGTGTGTTCTATTCTCCTGTTTCCTCCATGGTTTGAAACTACCTTTCCAAACAAAAAAAAACACCCTACTTCTAGGAATCTTAAGATATAGTGGTTAATCAATACACATCTATATTCATTTTCTCTGTCCTAAGTGCCTCTTTTGGTTGCTTGCTGCAATCTGGAGCAGATCCTTGTCCTGGGCAGTGCAGGTTTGGTGTAGAAGTGCGGAAATCCGAAGAAGGCGGAGGTACATGGATTGTAGCCCCGCCTTCCAGAAGCTTTTAGACTGTAGAGGAACGTAAATGACACACTCTGGACACCAGCTGACAGAAAGGGAAAATGTTTCAAATGAGCATCAGGACAGGCTATAAGTGCTGGTGGGAAGGGGAAGAGGATTGGGGATTCGGATCAGGCAAGATGGTTTAGGAAAGGCTTTTTAGATGTAGGGGAAGGTTGTAGAATAGGGTTGAGAAGAACTAGAGGGTAAAGACTGGACAGAAGGAGTGAGAAGGACGTCCCCGGCAGGGCACATACTTACCCAGGCCACAGGCTTATCCCAGGAAGGGTAAGTCAGGATGTGATGAGCTGAGTAAGGAAGGAGGTGATGGGCCTGAGGATAGGAGAAGAATTAGGGGCGGGACTCTGACAGCTGGGTCAGAGGGTCTGGAGTAAACAAAACTATTAGTATAATCGCAGATTAGTGTACGGAGAAAGAATATTTCTGAACATGGTGATTGATAACAATGTTTCTTTGTGCTGTATAAGCTGAATTTGTGGCAGCCTCTCTCAGGATTCCCAATTATGGGTTTGCGCTCTCTTCTGTGCATTTGGTTGTTCATTTGTTTATTCTGCTTTCTACCTGTTTCTTTTGGAGAAATAAAATATGATTATTTAGTTCCCATATGTTTTGTTCTTTATGTTGGTTCTTCGGTTATCTTCATACTTTGTCTGTAGATCTACTTTCCCTCATCTTCAGTAAAAGTAGGAAGAGTGCAAGCACCACACTGCACAACACAATTGAGGGAAACAGAAATCATCAAAAGCATTGACCATCTCTGACCCTGCCATTCAGATGGTCCCCCACTGGGATCCTGCTCAGAGTCCATGGATGGACTTTGAAGAGTGTATGAGAATTTTTTAAGTGACCCACCTCAGAGGGGTCTGTGATTCAACAAATGTGAAGAACCACTGTTATGTCTTTGTTGGGAGGTAGGGGGTTTAGGACAGCTCCCCAGAGAGAGAAACGTGGTACAAGCATCGTTAGTGCTAACTATAGAAGCCTCCAGTACAGTTGAAGGAGCTGAAGGAGAAAGAGGAATTGGGAAAAGGGACATGGGTTCAGAGGGAACTAGAGGAAAGGTGGTCCATCTTCCCTGTTATCCCCCCTCTTCCTAGCAGGTATTTCTTCTTTGTATTCTCCATATCCTGGCAATCACAGGACTCTGGTTTCCCTTCATGTTAAATCTCCTGAATGCCTGCCATTTATCAGGGTCTTTACCAGGTCCTCTCAAAACATTGTCTCCTGCAATTCCTGTGTGCAACCTGCAATGCACGGAGTAGGCTCAGTCCTTCCCTCAGTCATAGCATGTTCATACCATCGCTTCCTGTCAGGCCCCTTTGCAATGCATTTTATTTTCCTCTCTCATCTTTATCTCTATTTTCATTTCCCCTCCTCACAGAAGTGGTGGACTGTACAGTCTTGGCCATCAGTACAGCTAAGTGGATGATACAGAATGAGGAGAAATAGGGATCAAAGTACCATCTGACCTTGGCCAGGTGATTTGGTGCCCAAGGATGTAGGAACAGGAGACTAATATTTATATTTTAAACTCAGATGATATATACAAATGGCTCTGTAATTGCAATGAGACATCTAGTCTGTGAATTAATGTGTCATTACTCAAACTCAAGTACCTTGTACATATCCCATATGTGAATTATTGTACAATACATTTATACTCTGTTGGGTCTTACAGCTTAATTACTACATGAAACTGCATGAGTTAAATGAACCGAGATGGGTTTATGTCATGTGGTATGTAAAAAAGGAGAATGTTGGGAGGTATTGGCACTTTTTCTGGGTGGAAAGCAGGGTTTATTTTGCTATGATGTCCTTTGGTGTCAGTTTCTGTTGTATTGGGGCTGTAACATGGGACTTCTGAGCTTTGGTTGGTGGGTTGAATAATGAGTTCAGTAAAAATTTATTGTTTACTATGTTTTAGGCATTGTGAAGGGATAGCACACACCAGAAGAAATATGAAAGAGCACCTTTGAAGCCTGAGCAACCAATCAAGGCAGCCCCAACACAACTCTGCTTAACTTAGCCTCACTGAACTTGATCTGCGACTCTCTGCCCCTTGGATTTGCTACAGCTCTCTGATTCTAGAATCCTCTTCAATTCCAGCTAGAATGCTACGTCAGGCACTTCGAAGATTTGGTAAAAAGCTGGTGCGCAAACATACACTGGAGCAATCTGTGGCTGAGCCTGCCCCTGCCAGAACTCAGAACACTCTGGATTTAGTGGCCCTGGGTGTGGGCAATATAATCGATATAAGTGTATACATTCTGGCTGGGGAGTTGTTTGGAATTATAGCAGGACCAGCCATTGTGATCTGCTTTTTGGTGGCTGGCCTAAATTCATTGTTGGCTGGGCTGTGCTATGCAGAGATTAGTGCCTGGGTTCCCCACTCTGGCTCTTCATATCTCTACACCTATGTCACTGTAGGTGAACTTGGGGCTTTCATCACTGGCTGGAACCTCATCCTTGCCAGTGTTGCTAATAGAGCAATTGTTTTCCGAGCCTGGACCTTAGCATTTCACAGCCTTTTTGGGAAGCAGATCTCTCAGATCTTGCATGGGAGATCATTGCATGTTTCCCAGGACTTTATAGAAATTCTAGGCTATTTTGTTGTGGGCCTTGTGATGGTGTTATTAGAAGTGCTGATTTCAAACGTTAGACAGCTTTTCCTGATTGTTATCAAAGTTTTCACATCAGTGAACATTTTGGTTCTCAGCTTTATCATCATCTCTGGCTTCATAAAGGGGGACCTGCACAACTGGAAGCTCACAGAAGAGGACTATATAAAGGCTGGACTCAATGCCACCTCTAGCTTGGGTCCTCTGGGCTTTGGAGGATTCATGCCTTTTGGCTTCCAGGGGATTCTCCGTGGAACAGCTGCCTGCTTCTATGCTTTTGGCGGTTTCACCATTATTATTACCAGAGTTGAAGAAACCCAGAATCCTGAGCGTTCCATCCCAATGAGCATTGTGATTTCACTGTTCATCTCCACTTTGATGTATTTTGGTTTCTCTGTGGCACTTACACTTATGGTGCCTTACTACCAGCTCCGGTCTGGGAGCACCTTGCTTGAGGCATTTCTTCATATTGGCTGGGTCCCTGCCTACTATGTTGTAGCTTTTGTAATTTTCTCTGATTTACTTTTAAACATCTTTGGCTTTACATTCTTCTTCCATCGGGTGATATCCAAGATGGCAGAGGATGGCCTCCTGTTCCCTGTCCTTGCCAGGATCCAAACTGGCACATGCTTTCACATCACAGCCGTTGTCGTCTTTGTTACTATTGCAGTAATCATGGCTTTCTTTTTCAGAATCATTGACCTTGTGGATCTCAGGTCACTGACGCTTCTGGTAATTTTCTCTCTGATATCTTTTGGGGTTCTCATCATCAGGTATCTGCCCGAAAGGAAGAGTGAGGGAAGTGAAGCAGAGGTGCAGGAGGAGAATGAGAGAAATGAAGCAGAGGTGCAGGAAGAGAATGGACCCATAGCAGAGAAGCTGACTCTACAGGGACTACTCTTTCCAGGCAGCCCCACCCCCACCCCACTCTCTGGCCAGATTGTCTCTGTTTGCTCCTCACTCTTGGCTTTGCTGCTGACTCTTCTTTGCCTCGTGCTGGCCCAATGGCCAGATATGCTTCCTGGAGAGCCAGTGTGGATCACAGTGGTTGTGCTGCTCCTGGTGCTCATCACTGGGATCACTGGGGTCATCTGGAGACAGCCACAGAGGTCCACTCCTGTTCATTTTAAGGTACCTGGCGTGCCTCTCCTCCCACTCCTGAGCATCTTTCTGAATGTTTACTTTATGATGCAGATGACAGGTGGAACCTGGGCCCCATTTGGTGTCTGGATGCTGATTGGATTTGCTATTTACTTTGGCTATGGGATCCAGAACAGCTTGGCCACTAATCTCGCTTAAGTTGGGGCCAGGACTGTTAGATCTTGTACTCAACTAGTACATATTTGGTTGATATCAACACACCTGAATGCAGTGTGGTCCCCTGAATAATAATGGGGAATACCCCTAGCACATGCAAAGCAAGGCCTTCCATGAGATGTTGCCAAGGGGACACTAACAGAGCTTTGTATTTATTGTAGAGTGACGGACGTGTCTTTGTATTTTTCTTGTTTTTTAAACTGTCTACTTTTCAATTGTGTCTTACCCGCTCACTGGCTTTAGAAGAGTTCTTAATAAAAGAGCTAGAAAAAATGTTTTTGTTTTCTTTGGGTTAATATCTAGTAGTGGAAATACTGGATCATATGGTAAGTAGTTCTATTTTTAATTTTTTGTGGAACTTTCATACTCATTTCCATAGTGTCTGCACCAATTTATATTGTCACCTGCAGTGCATGAAGGTTCTTTTTCTCCACATCCTCACCATCACATTTTATTTCTTGATGTTTTTTAGTTGTTATGACAGATGTAAAGTGATATCTTATGTAGTTTTAACTTATATTTCCTTGATGATTAGTGATGCTGAACATTTTTCCTGTGTCTATTACCCCTCTGAAATGTTCTGTTGGAGAAATGCTTATTCAGTTCCTCTGCCCATTTTTTAATGGATTATTTGGTTGTTTTTGGTATTGAGTTATGGAAGATACCTATGTATTTTGGAAATTAACCCCTTATTGGAGATAGCGCTTGCAATATCAAATTAGGTACCTTGTCTTTTTGTTTTGCTGATGATTTCCTTTGCCATGCAAAATGTTTTTTGACATGAAATCAAAAAGATATATGCACTTCTATGTTTATGGCATCCTTATTTACAAAAGCCAGCATATGGAAGCAACCCAAATGACCATTGATAGATAAATTCATAAAGAAGATGTGGTGTATGTATGTATTAATATATATAAATACATATTTACATAGTTTATATAATGGAGCATAATTCAGTAATGAAATCTTTCCATTTGTAACTACATGGATATACCTAGAGGCTGTAATGTAAATGGAATAAGTCAGTCAGAGAAAAACAGATACTATATGATTTAAATCATAAATGTACTTAAGAAATAAAACAAAAAAAAGGGGATCCCTGGGTGGCACAGCGGTTTGGCGCCTGCCTTTGGCCCAGGGCGCGATCCTGGAGACCCGGGATCGAATCCCACGTCGGGCTCCCGGCGCATGGAGCCTGCTTCTCCCTCTGCCTGTGTCTCTGCCTCTCTCTCTTTCTCTCTGTATGACTATCATAAATAAATAAAATTTAAAAAAAAAAAGAAATAAAACAAAAAAAACATAGAAAAAAAGAGATAAATGAAAAAAAAAACAGAATAAAAGATAGGGAACTGGTGTTGTCCAGCAGAGAGATGGTTGGGGGGATGGGTGAAATAGATTAAAGGAATTAAGAATACACTTATATTGGTGAGCCCTGAATGTGTATTATTGAATCATTATATTGTATACCTAAGAATAAAATAACAACATTGTATGTTAATTATACTTTAATAAAAAATAAAAGAAACAAAGAAATCCCCCCAAATATGAAATGATCACTGACTTTAAGGAGCTTAAATTCTTAGTTTCATTCTTTTTACTTTTTCTTTTTTTACTTTAAATTCCATTAGCCGACTTATAGAACATCATTATTTTCAGATGTAGAATTAAGAAATTTATCAGTTGTATATAACACCCAGTGCTCATCACATCACGTGCTCTCCTTAATGCCTATCTCCCAGTTACCCCATCCCCCCACCTACCTCCCCTCCAGAAACTCTCAGTTTCTTTCCCATAGTTAAGAGTCTCTCATGTTCATCTCCCTCTCTGATTTCTTCTCACTCCGGTTTTCCTTCCCTTCCTCTATGAATCTCTGTGCTGTGTCTTATATTCCTCATATGAGTGAAACCATATGATAATTGTCTTTCTCCAACTTATTTCTAAGGAGCTTAAATTCTAACACAAGGGGTAAAGCATAGCTGTGACACGGAGTATTGTCATGAGTAATAAGCAGATAATGTGTCTTGCAAATTCAGAGTTGAGGAAATCTTTTGTGGCTGGCACAGTGGTGAGAGTTGATTGGAGAAACCAGAGAAGATTTTGCGGAGGAATGGCATTTGAATTGGTTCTCTCCAAAGACAGATAGGATAAGATATTCCACACAGGAAAAGCAGGGAGAGAGTGCAGGCAGAGGGAACACTAGGAAAAGCACAGGAAAATGAAGCAGAGTTCAGAGCACACGGAGCCAGCTGTGTAGTTTGAGTCGTGGCTGTGTCGGGGCAACGGAGCATGCAGAGGTGGATTGCAGCCAGTGTTTTCCTCTGAGCACAAAGCACTTTGGCCTTGAACCCACTACCCATGCTGAAAACCCTGAGGGCTGGTTCTTCCACTTGGTGACATCTGCATTCTTGGACTTTCAACATTCTCTATTGTTGTCTGCTCAGCAGGGCTCAGAAAGTGCACTGCTGAGAGCCACATGTCCTGGGTCCTGGTCTGGTTTCCACCACTAACCAGCAATGTAGGCTTGGATAAGCCTCTCAGGGCCTCCATGCTCTGCTTATTTATGTGTAACTGGATCAGAACTGATCATTTCTGACTGATCTGATCTGTTTATTAACAAAGTTCTAGGTTTTCCTCTGGCTCTTCTGTCCTGTTATTCTCTCAACTAGATCTGTCTTCTGCATGTGATCTGAACCTGCATCTTGCCCACTTTCCCTACAATCCATTGTTGGAACTGTAGAGGTCCAATACATAACACCACATTTCCCCCTACTATGTTTGGAACCAAGTGATGAATTAAGACACATAAACAGATTATTAATCCCTCAGTTTTAGAACTGTGGCCTAATTATTTTGTTAATCGTGCATCACTTCGACAGATTGACTGACTCCTCATCATAGGTAGTGCTGAGCATGCCTGCCTTCCAACACAGGAGATCACTTTTATTAGATTTTCTTGTGTATCAGCAGGTTAGAATGCATGAGTCCTGTGGGCAGGTTGGTTCTGGATGAAAAAAGAAAACTGGTTTTAGGTAATGGATGAGAGTTGCTTGGCATCAGATGAGCACTATGGAAAATCTGAAAAATTTGGAATTGGGAGCACAAAAGGAGGGGCCTAGGCTGGGGGAACTGAATTTAGGGAAGAGGAGAAGTACGCATAGGTCTTGGCTGCCCTCGTGTCTCCAGGCCTCCTGTGTCAGTCATTATGCCAGGATTTGGCACGCTGCCCATTTTGGTAAAATGCCTTCCTTGCCTACACTGGAGTCTGCCTGGGCTCAGGGCTCCTGTGGGGCAAGCATTGGTTGGGTTGAAACTGCTGCCAATTCTGTTTCCCCTTCTTCATATGATGGCCTGAAAGGGACTCGGGGGTCATGGTAGTCATGCCTCTCCTCAGGGTTGACTGTCCCTTAATCAAAAGAGTGATAACTTGATGATACTAATTGAGGAGGCTATGGAGGTTAGGGGATGAAATAGGAGTACTTAACTGTTTGTCCTGGAAATTAGGATACTTCCATATTTCAAAAGTTTTAAAAATATATCTTATTTATTTATTTGGCAGAGAGAGAGCACACAACCTGCGGGAGTGTCAGGCAGAGGGAAAGGCAGAAGCAGGCTCCTTACTGAGAAGGGAGCCAATGGGAGGCTCCACCCTAGAACCCTGAGATCATGACTTGAGCCAAAGGCAGATGCTTAATTGGGTGAGCCACCGAGGCACCCCTCATCTTTCAAAAGTTTTAAGGAGAAACCAGATGACTGTATAAGTGGTTATACCTGGGTAAGAACCGAACTAAAGCTTTTTAAGGGATTTTAAAATTATTTTTAATGGGTTATTGACAAAATATATGAGACCTATATTCCAGAGACCTGGAGTGATTGGCAAATGGAACAATGTTACCAGGTGGGCATTTCAAAATTTTCTTAAGCTATCAAGAGTTTGTGTATCTCACTCCCTATAGCAATAGGTGATAAATAGAGGTCAATATTGATGGAAAACAGATGGAGATTGAACATAAAGAAGAATTTTCTGTTATTACAGGATAACAGAGGGGATGGGAGGGTGCAGGCTCTCTGGCTGTGGGCATGACTGTCTCACTTGGGTTTGGATTGCCTCAGATAGGCTTCTTCCCAGAAACAGGGAAATGTACAAAATGAACTCTCAAAATCTTTGTTATGCCAAGAATTCTCCAATCAACTTCTTAAATGAGAGGCCGGGGTGGATGTATGGTGTATGTAAGGTGGGGAAGCATGAGGATAATGAATGACAGAAAGAAAAAAATAATCTTATTAGAGCATTGACACCTGCTAAATGTTTGAAACAGGGCTTGGATTTAGGAGAAGAAGTTGCATGGTAGGCCTCAAATAAGAGTTTTAGGTTTCCATGTTCTTTCCCTCTCCGTGTCTTTATCTTGTCTCATTAATGAGATTTAAAAGTGTCCCAGGGTCCCTAATGGAAAAGGTTGTCCTTTGTGACCTACATTTAAGTCTGAGGCAGGTGTCTATGAAATTTAACTCCCACCTATATCATGTCTCTTCAACGGACACCAAATGTGTGTCATATATATTAATGTAAAATGTTGTAGTAAAATTTTATCAGAACCTTATGAAAAACCCTAAAAGTATGTTTTATGATGCTGCTTGAGAAAATAATGTGCAGGTATAAATACTACCTACTGTATCATAAATAGAGTTGACATTTATTTATACAACAATATAACTGCCACCAAAATACTTGCCACTCATTGTGCACTAATTTTAGACTATGCTTGATCATAATGCCTAGTAATTTCTCACATATTCCCTATGCATTGCTTATTCTTGTCTATTAGTTCTTTTACTTATACAACAAATGTTAACTGGGCACCCACTATGGGCTAGTTATTATTCTTATACTTAAACATTGTTAATTACTCAACATATGTATTATGGTCTACTTGATGTCATCCACTTAAAATTGTCTTTGAATAGGGTTAGCATAAATAATATACACATATGACACATTAATTTATAAGATAATGTGCAATGTAAAGAGTCCTATATTATTTATTGACTTAGTATATTATCCTCCAACACTCCGATGACACAGCAAGGCAAGGATAATTATTCTTGCTTTGAAGAAGAGGAAACAGAGATTCAGGGATGCAAAATGAATTATTGCACAAGAATTCAGGGCTTATGACTCTCAGATCAAAACTCTGTCCATGTATCACTCTATGCAGAATAATAAGGAATTTATTTATAAATAGGTCAGGAACATTCAGAGTAAGTTCCTAATATACACATTTCAAAACATGCCTGTCCCTTAACATTCTTCATTGTTATACCTAGGTTATAGTAAACAGTATTTTTTGAATCATGAGGTGGAAATGTGAGCCAGATTTAGAAACAAATAAAATATTCATAGTCCTGGGGGTACCTGTGTGGCACAGTCAGTTGAGTGTCTGACTTTTGGTTTTGGCTTGGGTCATGATTTCTTAGTTGTGGGATCAGGCCTTGCGTCTGCCTCTGAGCTCAGCCTGGAGCAAATTTGTATTCTATCTCCCTCTGTCTTCTTCTTCTTCTTCTTCTTCTTCTTCTTCTTCTTCTTCTTCTTCTTCTTCTTTCTTCGTCTTCTTCTTCCTCTTCTCTCTCTCTCAAATAAATAAGTAAAATATTTTAAACAAGTATTCATAGTCCTGGAGTACAAAAAAAAAAAAATGTGCTTTTGGCTAGTGTTGCTGAACTTTTTTTTTTTTAAGCCATAGTTAATTTCCATTCTTCTGGTGACCGGTTTTACTTCAACTGACACTTAAGACTTCTGTTAAATTAGTGAATCTATAAGATAAATGGAAGTCAACCTCATATGCCTGTCTTTATTCTCTCTGAATTATATTCTTCTATGCTCAGTTAATTTAATCTTTTATTACTGATCTCCCAATGGATTTTATTTTCTCAGTTGTGAGATTTACTGACATCCTGAAGACATCAGTATTATTCTTATGAACAGTCCTCCAAAGTGGATAAAAGTGCATCCCTTTAAAATTAGAATAAGAAATGGCCAAAAAGTCATAAAGATTCCTATTCTGCAACATTTTTATCTTAGTTCTGCACATTATACTAAAGAGCTATTTAATTAAAGAAGCTATTTTGACTATACTATTAGTTTATGTTTAATTAGAAGACCCACTTCTTAAAGGCCATTAGAAATCCTAGAAGTTAAAGGCATCCAATAACACCATGTGTTCTCAAGAGCTAGATCCCTCCCATCCCAATATTGATAAAGATAGAGGAAATAAGCACATAATCAAGTTGCAGGATATGGTAAAATGTATTAGCAGACAGGAAAGCTGAATGTTTCAGTAGATGCTTCATACTAGGTCAAAAGACCATAACAATGAGGACTGAATCATTAATTCCCTTCCTCGAGGTTCCTTAGTAACAAGTAACAGAAAACTTTTTGGCTGACTTAAGATAAAAAAAATAATAACTAATTAAAGATATGAGGTAGTTCATGGAAGTTAGGAAAAACTGAAATCCCAGGTTGCCAATGGGAGCATCCCCTTCTTCCTTTTCCTTGAAGACCCTATAAAAAACTTCACATGAGGCGATCCCCTCGCAATGGGATGTTTATTCTCAAGACCAGTCACTAACAACTATTAGCTCCTATATTCCCTGAAGCAGAGAATCAAACTCTTAGTGGTGATGTACCACCTTTTCCCTGTACAATATGGTGGCCACCAGAAACGTGTGACTATCAAATACTAGAAATGTGGTTCATCTGTATTGAGATGCTCTTTAAGTGTTACACCTTCCTGGATTTCAAAGATTTTTTTTATTTCAAAGATTTAAAATATAAATTATAATACAATGTTTCATTAATTAAAAAGTGCCTTAGGGAAAAGAGCATATATATATTTAAATTTCAAATTTATTTTTTTAATTTTTAATTTTATTTTTTCATATAAATTTATTTTTTATTGGTGTTTAATTTGCCAACATATAGAATAACACCCAGTGCTCATCACAATCAAGTGCCCCCCTCAGTGCCCATCACCGAGTCACCCCCACCCCCCGCCCACCTCCCCTTTCACCACCCCTAGTTCGTTTCCCAGAGTTAGGAGTCTCTCATATTCTGTCTCCTTCCCTGATATTTCCCACTCATTTTTTTCTGTTTACTTCTTTAGAACCCTTGAAGTCAAAGTCCTAGAAGCAAGAGGTGGGATGACCTGCACATGGTTGGAGGCAGACACAGCACAGGAACTGCCCTCTTCCATCTTCCAATGCTTGTAGGGGGAGAATTTATTTTTTTGGTAAAGATTTATTTATTTGAGAGGGGGGGTGGGGAGAGAGAGAGAGAGAGAGAGAGATATTCCTCAAGTAGACTCCCTGCTGAGCACAGAGCCCGATGGAGGGCTCAATCCCTGGATCCCAAGATCATGACAAGAGCTAAAATTAAAAGCTAGCTGCCCAAAAGACTGAGACACCTAGGCACCCTGGGAGATTTTTAGGATGGAATTTAATGACAAACTTTATATCTGATATTTCAGAGCATCTCTTGTAGAGATAAGGAGGAAATATAGATATTTATTAACATATAGTATCAGAAGATTGAGGAAAATTGAGTGTGGAGATGGAAAGAGGAGGAGTTTCTCCTTTTCCCCAGGGATGCAAATCACCTAACTCACTTTGTATAGTATATGTTTTTCTGCCTTTTGTGCACTATTCAGTAATGAAGTTAAGAAATCTTTTGAATCTTATTAAACAACTCAGTGAGGGGGGGTGGGGCGAGAGATGAGACACATATAGATGGAGGCATAATGGATACCCTGTCTCATGTGAACTGTACACCCCTTCAATAAGATCAGGCGTAAGAGAAGTGGGGATAAATGGACCCTGAGCTGGGACCCAGGTCCTGGCTGCTGTCTTCCATACTGAAAGCCTCCAGCTTCTGCAGTTTTACCTTGAATTGCACTACTCCTTGCATTTTACTGTCTACTAAAGAACAAAAGTTCAATATCAACTGATGCCTAAAGTCAAAAATCCTTTCCAATACCTATTTCTTTTCCTTAGAATTCCATCCTCCCGATCTCTGACTACTGAAATGCTACACAATCATTATAGCCCAGTTTAAATATTACCCCCTGCCCACAACTTCCTGGATAATCTACTCTAGAAGCAATGTATTTCCTCTGACCTCCTCTGTTCCTTTGTGTCAGTCTCCCCATGGCTGTCTATCTGTGCATCGTCTTCAGGTGTGGTTACCCCATTCTTCTCTTTCTCCCTCACTTTCCTGTAAGCTTCTGGAGTGGGGAATCTGGGCCCTGTATATTTTTATATTCTCCCCACAGGGCTTAACACCGACCTAAAGAATTGATAACTAACTTTCATGTGTGGTATACAGTTATGGCGAATGAGGCCATGGATAGAGATGTAGAATAGGGGCATATATGACAAAGGATATTACTGGTAATATAGGCCTAGACACAATATTTTCAGAGATAGATCATAATATTAGAAAATGTATATCCCACCAGTAGATTTATCCCCATATTTATATATTTTTCATTGTTGTTCATTCTTTCTCTCATTCAAATATAGAGATTTTCCTAATGGGAAATAGACAATAAGCAAGAAAACAAATGTTCAAATAATTACAGAGTGTGCTGTGCCTGAAGGACACTCAAAGGAAATAAACAGGGTCTTATGATAAGAAATAACAGGGAAAAGGAGTTAAGATGGCTCAGCTTGGATAAGAACCTGGCTTTCTGACCACAGGGACTCTATAGGTCCCGCTTCTCCAAAGTGCCTGTCCATTTGGGAGGATCAGAGGTGTGTGCTGTGTGTGCCCTGAGCAGGAAGAAGAAGTGTAGTTCTTCCTACTGCAGCAAGTATCTCTCAAAACAAGCAGTGTGAATCCTCTGGGTACCATTCTGGACTATGGAGCAGAGAGGTAGGGTTCCACCTGAAACAGAAGTGCAGTCTGCGCCCATGTGCAGGACACCACTTGCAGAGAAGCTGCTCCCAGTGGGGTGAGGGGAGGATGAAGAGAAGTGAGGGCTACAACTTCATTAGAGGAACTTATGTTCACCTAGGTAAGATATACTTAACAGTGTGAAGTGTCCCTCAGCGTGACCAAGGAGGGCAGTGCCTTTGTGAGAAGGGCAAACTTACTCTTGAGCTAGCAACCCAAATGTGTTATCCCAACAGGAAGCAGAGTCAGGAAAGGGTTAGTGGGTATAAAAGCTTCAGGTACCAGTCTCTGATTCCTCTTACCCACTCCCAAGTCTTTCCAAAGAGGCACTATGCAAGAGACAGAAACGATTGTTACCACCTTGTGCCAGGAGGAGGAGGCAAGAAAGTAGTCAAAGGAAGACCTTGGTAATGACAGAGCTGCCTAGGCAGCTGGGATACTGGCAAACTCCCTTTTCCTTATAGCCTGGGTTGTCTTCATCCTTAGAGCAGGGATCCAGGAATGACTGGGGGACTAAGGGTTGCTCTCCCTCCTTCTCATCCTTGTAACTCATCTACATCTCCTCCCTAGTCAGTTATTCCAGCCTTCTTTCTAGGTTATGTCCACTTACTCTGTTCCTCTCAACCTTCTTTATCTATGATTCCAACTTTCAAGAGATGAGAAGATAAGTTTTAAGGGCAGCATCTGTGAAGGAGGTGGATATGGACCCAGCAAGAGGCATGGTGGTCAGACACCAGGAAGAACCTGATATGCACTGACAAACTGGCCTCAGCTCCTCCTGACTTATCTCCCCTCATAGATTGTGCCGAGGTAAAAGTGACAGAGACTTAAATAAAATTGGTTAGGTTAAGGGTTCCAAAATCCCTCTTAGCCCGATGTCTAGCCTTAACACTATCCTAATTATGAGGAATCACTAGCAAGACTTTTCTGGGGACAATGGTGTCCCCAAATGCATTCTTTAACCAGTCATAAGGAAAGTGGGACCATCCACCACTTCCACAAGTCACAGTTAGCCTCATGAAGTGGAGTGAGCTCTGGCATTAAGGAGGTTTTATTTCTCAGCCTCATAGAACTGGTGAAGGTGATAGTTGAATTACATAGTGGCCCAGGAGTCCATCCCATTGTTCAGTTGTTCAAGAGTCCTCATATGCCCATCGGGTCCTGTTATTATCTCCATAGAGTTATGAGCACAAAGATTGTCTATATATGAGTTACTATGAAAATTTCTTTGAAGTATTCCTCAAGTTATCTAGCTTAGGCAAACAACAAATGTTCAAAGACAATTAATCGAAACCAGAATTTAACATCCACAGAGGTGTGTTATTGAAACATAATTTTGTCTTTAAAAATCATCCTCAATTCCAAAGAAAGCCATAGAGTCTAATTTATTTGGAAGACAAGTCCAATTTTAATAATATTGGCCTAATTATTTACAGAAGAATAGTGATTGATCTTATAGGTTCTTTCAGACTTGCTTCGTTGGAACTTTTCATAAGAAATCTCTTGATTGAACTTTTTAATAGCCTCTGGAGGCCAGAATACAAACCAACTACTTGCCATCAGACTTGCCTGCAATATCCATGGATTTGGGTGAAGTCCTCCTCTTGAGGTGCCCCAAATATTATGAGGTTTCCTACACCTGCCAAGAAGTGACATTCTTTCCTCACCTGGTAAGGCTGCTGAGAGCTGTTAAGCAAGGGATCTGGCCAGCATTTCCCAGGGGCTTTATGGGCTCTACAAATTCAACCTTAGTTTCTTAAAGTTGTCTGGTCCTAACTCAGTCTATGCATATCTCTCAAATATGAATACCAGTGACAGCCTAAACAATGTTTCCAATATTGTCCTGTTACAAGGAGAACATATTATTTTTAATAATAAATTTATTTTTATTGGTGTTCAATTTGCCAACATACAGAATAATACCAGTGCTAATCCCGTCAAGTGACCCTCAGTGCCCGTCACCCATTCACCCCCAGCCCCAGCCCGCCCTCCTCCCCTTCCACCACCCCTAGTTCATTTCCCAGTGTTAGAATCTTTATATTCTGTCTCCCTTTCTGATATTTCCTACCCATTTAATCTCCATTCCCCTCTATTCCCTTTCACTATTATTTATATTCCCCAAATGAATGAGAACATATAATGTTTGTCCTTCTCCGACTGATTTACTTCACTCAGCATAATACCCTCCAGTTCCATCCACCTTGAAGCAAATGGTGGGTATTTGTCATTTCTAATGGCTGAGTAATATTCCATTGTATACATAGACCACATCTTCTTTATCCATTCATCTTTCAATGGACACCGAGACTCCTTCCACAGTTTGGCTATTATGGATATTGCTGCTAGAAACATCGGGGTGCAGGTGTCCCGGTGTTTCATTGCATCTGTATCTTTGGGGTAAATCCCCAGCAGTGCAATTGCTGGGTCGTAGGGCAGGTCTATTTTTAACTCTATGAGGAACCTCCACACAGTTTTCCAGAGAGGCTGCACCAGTTCACATTCCCATCAACAGTGTAAGAGGGTTCCCTTTTCTCCGCATCCTCTTCAACATTTGTGGTTTCCTGCCTTGTTAATTTTCCCCATTCTCACTGGTGTGAGGTGGTATCTCATTGTGGTTTTGATTTCTATTTCCCTGATGGCAAGTGATGCAGAGCATTTTCTCATGTGCTTGCTGGCTATGTCTATGTCTTCCTCTGTGAGATTTATGTTCATGTATTTTGCCCATTTCATGATTGGATTGTTTGTTTCTTTGGTGTTGAGTTTTAAAAGTTCTTTATAGATTTTGGAAACTACCCCTTTATCTGATACATCATTTGCAAATATCTTCTCCCATTCTGTAGGTTGTCTTTTAGTTTTGTTGACTGTATCGTTTGCTGTGCAAAAGCTTCTTATGTTGATGAAGTCCCAATAGTTCATTTTTGCTTTTGTTTCTTTTGCCTTCGTGGATGTATCTTGCAAGAAGTTACTGTGGCCCAGTTCAAAAAGGGTGTTGCCTGTGTTCTCCTCTAGGATTTTGATGGAACCTTGTCTCACATTTAGATCTTTCATCCATTTTTAGTTTATCTTTGTGTATGGTGCAAGGGAGTGCTCTAGTTTCATTCCTCTGCATGTGGATGTCCAATTTTCCCAGCACCATTTATTGAAGAGGCTGTCTTTCATCCAATGGATAGTCTTTCGTCCTTTATGAAATATTAGTTGACCATAAAGTTGAGGGTCCACTTCTGGATTCTCTATTCTGTTCCATTGATCTATGTGTCTGTTTTTGTGCCAGTACCACACTGTCTTGATGACCACAGCTTTGTAGTACAACCTGAAATCTGGCATTGTGATGACCCCAGCTATGGTTTTTTTTTTTTTCAAATAATAATTTTTTTATTGGTGTTCAATTTGCCAACATACAGAATAACACCTAGTGCTCATCCCATCAAGTGGTCCCCTCAGTGCCCATCACCCATTCACACGACCCCCCGCCCTCCTCCCATTCCACCACCCCTAGTTCATTTCCCAGAGTTAGGAGTCTTTATGTTATGTCTCCCATTCTCATATTTCCCACACATTTCTTCTCACATTTTTAAAATTCCTCTGGCTATTCGGGGTCTTTTCTGATTCCAAACAAATCTTAAATAATTTGTTCTAACTCTTTGAAGAAAGTCCATGGGATTTTGATAGGGATTGCATTAAACGTGTAAATTGCCCTGGGTAACATTGATGTTTTCACAACATTAATTCTGCCAATCCATGAGCATGGAATATTTTTCCATCTCTTTGTGTCTTCCTCAATTTCTTTCAGAAGTGTTCTATAGTTGTTAGGGTATGGATCCTTTACCTCTTTGGTTAGGTTTATTCCTAGGTATCTTATGCTTTTGGGTGCAATTGTAAATGGGATTGACTCCTTAATTTCTCTTTCTTCAGTCTCATTATTAGTGTATAGAAATGCCACTGACTTCTGGGCATTGATTTTGTATCCTGCCACGGTACCAAATTGCTGTATGAGTTCTAGCAATCTTGGGGTGGAGGCTTTTGGGTTTTCTATGTAGAGTATCATGTCATCGGCGAAGAGGGAGAGCGTGACTTCTTCTTTGCCAAGTTGAATGCCTTTAATGTCTTTTTGTTGTCTGATTGCTGAGGCGAGGACCTCCAGTACTATGTTGAATAGCAGTGGTGAGAGTGGACATCCCTGTCTTGTTCCTGATCTTAGGGGAAAGGCTCCCAGTGCTTCTCCATTGAGAATGATATTTTCTGTGGGCTTTTTGTAGATGGCTTTTAAGATGTTGAGGAAAGTTCCCTCTATCCCAACACTCTGAAGAGTTTTGATCAGAAATGGATGCTGTATTTTGTCAAATGCTTTCTCTGCATCTAATGAGAAGACCATATGGTTCTTGGTTTTTCTCTTGCTGATATGATGAATCACATTGATTGTTTTACGAGTGTTGAACCAGCCTTGTGTCCCGGGGATAAATCCTACTTGGTCATGGTGAATAATTTTCTTAGTGTACTGTTGGATCCTATTGGCTAGTATCTTGTTGAGAATTTTTGCATCCATGTTCATCAGGGATATTGGTCTGTAATTCTCCTTTTTGGTGGCGTCTTTGTCTGGTTTTGGAATGAAGGTGATGCTGGCCTCTTGGAACGAGTTTGGAAGTACTCCATCTCTTTCTATCTTTCCAAACAGCTTTAGTAGAATAGGTATGGTTTCTTCTTTAAACGTTTGATAGAATTCCCAGGGAAGTCATCTGGCCGTGGACTTTTGTGTCTTGGGAGGTTTGTGATGACTGCTTCAATTTCTTCCCTGGTTATTGGCCTGTTCAGGTTTTCTATTTCTTCCTGCTCCAGTTTTGGTAGTTTGTGGCTTTCCAGGAATGCGTCCATTTCTTCTAGATTTCCTAATTTATTGGCGTAGAGCTGTTCATAATATGTTTTTAAAATCGTTTGTATTTCCTTGGTGTTGGTAGTGATCTCTCCTTTCTCAGTTATGATTTTATTAATTTGAGTCTTCTCTGTCTTCTTTTTAATAAGGCTGGCTAATGGTTTATCTATCTTACTAATTCTTTCATAGAACTAACTCTGGTTCTGTTGATCTGTTCCACAGTTCTGGTCTCGATTTTGTTGAACTCTGCTCGAATCTTATTAACTCTCTTCTTCTGCTGGGTGTAGGATCTATTTGCTGTTTTTTCTCTAGCTCCCTTAGGTGTAAGGTTAGCTTCTGTATTTGAGTTCTTTCCAGTTTTTGGATGCATGCTTGTTTTGTGATGTATTTCCCCCTCAGGACTGCTTTTGCTGCATCCCAATGATTTTGAATGGTTGTATCTTCATTCTCATTAGTTTCCATGAATCTTTTTAATTCTTCCTTAATTTCCTGGTTGACCCTTTCATCTTTTAGCAGGATGGTCCTTAAACTCCACGTGTTTGAGGTCCTTCCAAACTTCTTGTTGTGATTAAGTTCTAATTTCAAAGCATTATGGTCTGAGAATATGCAGGGGACGATCCCAATATTTTGGTATCGGTTCAGACCCGATTTGTGACCCAGTATGTGGTCTATTCTGGAAAAAGTTCCATGTGCACTTGAGAAGAATGTGTATTCAGTTGAGTTTGGATATAAAGTTCTATAGATATCTATGAAATCCATCTAGTCCAGTGTATCATTTAAAGCTTTCGTTTCTTTGGAGATGTTGTGCTTAGAAGACCTATCGAGGGTAGAAAGAGCTAGATTGAAGTCACAAAGTATAAGCATATTATTATCTAAGTATTTCTTCACTTTGGTTATTAGTTGATTGATATATTTGGCAGCTCCCACATTCAGGGTATATATATTGAGGGTTGTTAAGTCCTCTCGTTGGATACATCCTTTAAGTATGATATAGTGTCCCTCTTCATCTCTCACTACAGTCTTCGGGGTAAATTTTAGTTTATCTGATATAAGGATGGCTACTCCTGCTTTCTTTTGAGGACCATTCGAATGGTAAATGGTTCTCCAACCTTTTATTTTCAGGTTGTAGGTGTCCTTCTGTCTAAAAGAGTCTCTTGTAGACAGCAAATAGATGGGTCCTGCTTTTTTATCCAGTCTGACACCCTGAGCCTTTTGATGGGGTCATTAAGCCCGTTCACATTCAGAGTTACTATTGAAAGGTTTGAGTTTAGTGTCATCATGATATCTATTCGGTTCTTGTTTTTGTGGATTGTTCCACTGGACTTCTTCTTCAAGGGGAATTTTAAGAGTCCCCCTTAAAATTTCTTGCAGAGCTGGTTTGGAGGTCACATATTCTTTCAGTTCCTGCCTGTCTTGGAAGCTCTTTATCTCTCCTTCCATTCTGAATGAGAGCCTTGCTGGATAAAGTATTCTTGGTTGCATGTTCTTCTCATTTAGGACCCTGAATATATCCTGCCAGCCCTTTCTGGCCTGCCAGGTCTCTGTGGACAGGTCTGCTGTTACCCTAATACTCCTCTCCATAAAAGTCATGGATTTCTTGTCTCTTGCTGCTAAAAACTAAAAACTACAGAACACTTCTGAAAGAAATTGAGGAAGACACAAAGAGATGGAAAAATATTCCATGCTCATGGATTGGCAGAATTAATATTGTAAAAATGTCAATGTTACCCAGGGCAATTTACACGTTTAATGCAATCCCTATCAAAATAACATGGACTTTCTTCAGAGAGTTAGAACAAATTATTTTAAGATTTGTGTGGAATCAGAAAAGACCCCGAATAGCCAGGGGAATTTTAAAAAAGAAAACCATAGCTGGGGGCATCACAATGCCAGATTTCAGGTTGTACTACAAAGCTGTGGTCATCAAGACAGTGTGGTACTGGCACAAAAACAGACACATAGATCAATGGAACAGAATACAGAACCCAGAAGTGGACCCTGAACTGTATGGTCAACTAATATTCGATAAAGGAGGAAAGACTATGCATTGGAAGAAAGACAGTCTCTTCAATAAATGGTGTTGGGAAAATTGGACATCCACATGCAGAAGAATGAAACTGGACCACTCTCTTGCACCATACACAAAGATAAACTCAAAATGGATGAGAGATCTAAATGTGAGACAAGATTCCATCAAAATCCTAGAGGAGAACACAGGCAACACCCTTTTTGAGCTTGGGCACTGTAACTTCTTACAAGATACATCCACAAAGGCAAAAGAAACAAAAGCAAAAATGAACTATTGGGACTTCATCAAGATGAGAAGCTTTTGCACAGCAAACGATACAGTCAACAAAACTAAAAGACAACCTACAGAATGGGAGAAGATATTTGCAAATGACATATCAGATAAAGGGGTAGTTTCCAAAATCTATAAAGAACTTATTAAACTCAGCACCAAAGAAACAAACAATCCAATCATGAAATGGGCAAAAGACATGAAGAGAAATCTCACAGAGGAAGACATGGAAATGGCCAACATGCAGCCCTTAGGGAGCTCGGCGCATCTCTGGGGCGCAGTTCCTCTGTTACTGTCCCAGGGAGCCCGAGGGCATCCCCGCCTACTGGGGATCCTGCTCCAATTCCCCGGGAGGCCTTTCCGCCAGGAAGGTTGGTGCAGCTCCTGCTCCTCCGGGACGGGGCTCTCCTGTCCTGGGGACACTCGCCCTGGCTTCAGCCCGGCTCCTCGCGGGGCCCCTCCCCCTTGGAGGCCTTTTGTGTCTTTATTCCTTTTTCCCCAGTCTTCCTACCTTGATAGAAGCGCGCACTCTTCTCACTGTAGCGTTCCAGCTGGTCTCTCTTTAAATCTCAGGCCGAATTCGTAGATTTTCAGGATAATTTGAAGGTTATCTAGGTAATTTGGTGGGGACAGGTGACTTGGGGACCCTACTCTTCTGCCGTCTTGCCCCTCCTCCCTATTTCAAGTTCTTATTCTAGGTAGTCAACACATTTGATAAAATTGATTTCAGGTGTAGAATTTAGTGATTCATCACTTACAGCTAACACCCAGTGCTCATCATAACAAGTGCCCTCCTGAAAACCCACCATCCATCCCCCACCCACTTTCTTCCAGCAACCCTCAGTTTGTTCTCTATCATTAAGAGTCTCTTATGACTTGCTTCTCTCTCTGTTTTCATTTCATTTTTCCTTTTCTTCCCCTGTGTTCATCTGTTTTGTTTCTTAAGTTCCACATATGAGTGAAATGATATGGTATTTGTGATACTGTGACTGACTTATTTCACCTAACATAATGCATACAGTCTAGTTATATCCACATTGTTGCGAATAACAAGATTCTTCTTTTCAATGGCTGAGTAATATTTCATTGTGTGTGCGTGTGTGTGTGTGTGTGTGTACATCTCACATCTTCTTTATCTGTTCATAGTTGATTGACATCTAGGCTCTTTCCATAATTTCACTATTGTTGATAATGCTGCTATAAACATTAAGGTGCATGTGGCCTTTTAAATCATTATTTTTTATCCTTTGGTAAATACCTAGCAGTAAAATTGCTGGATTATAGGGCAATTCTATTTTAACTTTTTGAGGAACCTCCACACTGTTCTCCAGAGTGACTGCACCAGTTTGCATTTGCACCAACAGTGTGGGAGAGTTCCCCTTTCTCCATATCTTTACCAACACCTGTTGTTTTCTGTTATTTAGTCATTCTAACAGGTGTGTGGTGATACCTCATGGTTTTGATTTGTATTTCCCTGATGATGAGTGATGTTGAGCATCTTTTCATGTGTCTGTTAGCGAACTGGGTGTCTTCTTTGGAAAAATGTCTGTTCAAGTCTTACGCCCATTTATTATTGGGGTTATTTATTTTTGGAGTGTTGAGGTTGATAAATTCTTTATAGATTTTGGATATTTGCCCTTTATCAGATATGTCATTTGCAAATATTTTTTGCCATTACATAGGTTGTCTTTTAGTTTTGATTGTTACCTTTGCTGTGCAGAAGATTTTTATCTTGATGAAGTTTCAGTAGTTCTTTGTTCCTTTTGTTGCCCTTGCCTCTGGAGATGTGGCTGTAAGAAGCTGCTATGTCTGAGATCAAAGATGTTACCACCTGTGTTCTTCTCTGGGATTCTGAGGGTTTTCTGCCTCATGTTGAGATTCTTCATCCATTTTGACTCTATTTTTATTTTTAAAAATTTTATTTACTTATTTGACAGAGAAAGAGCAAGCAGGCACAAGCAGGGGGAGTGGCAGAGGGAGAAGCAGACTCCATGTTGAACAGGGCACTCAATACCGAGGACTATCCCAGGGCCCTGAGTTCATGACCTGAGCTAAAGGCAAACTCTTAACTGACTGAGCCACCCAGGTGCCCCATTTTGACTTTTGTGTATGCAGTAAGAAGTGGTCCAGTTTCATGTTGCTGTCCAGTCTGCCCAGCACCATTTGTTGAAGAGACTGCCTTTTTTTCCTTTGGATATTCTTTCCCACTTTGTTAAAGAATATTTGACTTTATAATTGTGAGTCCATTTCTGGTTTTCTCTTCTGTTCCATTGATATATGTGTTTGTTTTTGTGCTAGCACAATACTGTCTCGATGACTATGGCTTTGTGATACAGCTTGAAGCCCAGAATTCTGATACCTCCAGTATTGCCTTCTATTTCAAGATTGCTTTGGCTGTTTGGGATCTTTTGTGGTTCCATACAAATTACTATAGTTTGTCCTGGCACTGCGAAAAATATTGGTAGCATTTTGATAGGGATTTCATTAAATGTATGGATTTCTTTGGATGCTACAAACATTTTATCAATGTTTGTTCTTCCAATCCATGATCATAGAATGTTTTTGCATTTCTTAGTGTCCTCTTCAATTTTTTAAAATAAATGTTCTATAGCTTTCAGAATACTGATGTTCAAAAGTCATAAGATACCTAGGAACAAACCCAGACTTATTCATTTTGTTTGTCATTGGATTCAGGTTACACATTTTTGGCAGGAGTATAAGAACATTGTTAAAGATAGTTAGTGCCATTAGGTAGATAACACATCCTTTTCCCCTAATTTTGTACATAGGGCCAAACACTAGGACTGGCATTTAGAAGGTGCTTATTATTTACTGATTGAATTAATGATGAATGACATAAGGCTTTTCCTGCTAGTTACGTCTATTATTTTTCTACCTGAGGACAGGAGAAAGTGCAGCTTTCTCCTATATTCTAGTCCCATTTTTATAATACATGTTTGAAAGTTAAGGGTAACCCAGATGTCTACAAGGAGCCCACAGAAAGGGGAAATGTGATGGGAATTATGTTGTGAGGCAAGCTGTGGAGTCTCTACCCTGGAGGTGGGTGGTGATTGTACTATGTTGAGAGTAGAGGATGGATACAGTGGTCCTCAGCTGGAAAGAAACACAGCACATGGAACCTAGAAGTACAGGGCCTTTTGCTTTGCTGGGATATTTTACTTCCTTCCCTCCCCTAGCCCCTTTTTGTATCCTAAGAATGCCATAGTGAAAATTAATTTCTCTATCTCCTTCTTTCTGACAGGGAAAGTCCAATAATTCTTTCCTTCTCTACTCTTCCATGTCCCCCTACCCCTCGCCCTACAAGTGTATGTTTTCCAGCATTTATAGTCATTGGTTGGGCAGCCATCTTCCCACCAGATTATTTGTTGCTGAGAAACTGTATAACTCCTTGGATTTTTCATTTGGATGTAGAAGCTTTCATTACCGTTGCCCAAGGGAAATGAGGTTATGAGAGCTACCTTCGCCTCATAGAAATGTGTATTCAGGCTTCCCCTTGGGGCCCTTTCTTTCTCCAGCTCTGAGCATCTCAGACATTTCTGACAGTCCTTTCTAAAGCATCTGGGCCTTAGGACTGGATTCGTCAATTCAGTTCTGCACATGTGAGTGCCTGATTCAGATGTTTCCTGTCCCCTTTCTATCTGCCTATCCCAGTCTTTGCAGTCCTTAATTACACCAGGTGCCACAAAAAGGGCCATTTATCTCCATGTCAGCTCTTGGTTATCCAAAATACTGGTGGGAACAACCTAAAATAGTGAATAACACTAAAATGACTTTTGTTTGATTTTTAAGAGATGGAGTCCTGCCTGGTGATAACCCAGAAAGTGAACAGCTTCATTGAAAGCAATCTTTCATGTCACAGTCCCATGGGAGGCTGTATGGCATCTCTTATTTAGCATCTAGAAAGGGAGGCAGATGGAAGTGTACAGCTTGTTCAGCCCTCACTGTGTTGCCAGAAGCACTGGACATCTACTGAGAGCTCTGCATGCATTGTGTCCACTCATCCACTCCTTGTTTTCAAACTCTGGAGGAGGCCCTTCTTTAGATTGAGAACCCAATATCTAGTTCACAAAACATGAAATCAGTCAGCAATATGTGAAACTCTCAGTTTTTCTAGGGTTTCCATCACACCCAGAGTACAAGCCAAAGCCCTCACAATGACTTTTAGACCATACACGAAGGATCTGGTTTCCTGCTTTCTCTCTGATCTCATCACCCACTGCTTCCCCCTCATTCACCATATGGGCTTCCCTGTAATTCCTCAAAAATAGCCAAGTACCACCTCACATCCATTAGGATGGCTACTAATAAAAAACAGAGGATAATGAGTATTAGTGAGGATGTGGAGAAATTGGGATGCTTGTGCATTGTGGGTGAGAACGTAAATGGGGCAGCTACTGTGGGAAACAGTATGGTGATTTCTCAAACAAACAACAACAAAAAAAGGTAAACCTATACAATTACCCTGTGATCTAGTAATCCCACTTCTGGGTTTGTACCTCAAGAATTGAAAGCAGGGATTAATTTGTAACAATTAATTCATAACAACATTATTCATAGCAGCCAATAGGTGAACAACCAGCATGTCCATCAGTGAATAAATAGATCACCAAGATGTGGGATATACACACAATAGAGTATTATTTTGCCTTAAACAAGGATATTTTGACATAGGCCACAACCTGGATAAACCTTAAAGACATTATGCCAAGTGAAGTAAGCAGATCACAAAAGAACAATATTGTGATTCTAGTTATATAAGGTACCTAGATTAGTCAAATTTATACAGATAGGATGTAGAAGGGTGGTTGCCAGAGGCTGCAGGAGGAATGCCGGAGGTACAGTGTAATAGATACAGAGTTTCAGCTGAGGAAGATGAACAAGTTCTGGAAAAGGATGGTGGTGACAGACAACAGTGTGTAGGTGAGACTGCCTTGAACCACCCATTTTAAAATGACAGCAACCCTTTGAGCACATCCTAACCTTTTCTTGTTTCCCTTTTCTTTGCAGCACTTATTGCAAATCCAACTCGATACATATTCTTAATACTAATGTGGGTTTTTTCTTCCTTTTAGAGGATTGTAAGTAACTTGAGTGATGGGATGTTTGTGTTTTCTTTTGCTCTATCCATAGTACTAAATAAATGGGGAGCAGTATATTGTTGAATGAATTAGTGAAGGACCATTATTTGACATAGACTCCTGCAGAAATTAGGAACATAAAGAGAAAATGGGAAAAATCCATTTTTCATTTGATTTTGTAAACTATATTTTTGACCCTTGGATATGAAACTCAGCCCCAGTAGTCATAGTGGCTTTTGTTCTGTTTCACTTTTCATATATATTCTGAATTGTTTGCACAATGAAAGGGTAGGTTACACCTGCACCATATGTACTAATATTTCAAACTCTGGCCGTGAACTCAAAGCCTCTACTCTTGTATTCCTGACTGCCCCCTACCTGAGTCCATGGCTGTTTGAGTTGGGACTTCAGGAACTCTGGGGAAGCTCATCAATTCAAAAAGCTTTATACTTGTTTGTTTGGGAGCTACTTCTTTGATAGGCTGTGGCGTTTTCCTTGTCTGGAAATTTTAAGGAGGATGAGAGTATTTACACACTTTGGGATCAGGAAGGAGCTATTCTTGGATATAGAGGGATTGCTATAATGTCTGGAGATGTTGCATTTAAAGTCCACTTCTCTGAACTTGAACTTGCAAAATCCTTATTTTTTTGTAATAAATTAATTTTTTATTGGTGTTCAATTTACCAAGCAAGACCTGAGAAGAAAGTGCAAGCCAAACCCAGGGAGAGGTAAGGAGTTTGTCCAAGCCAAGCCAAGTCTTGGAGTAGTGCTTAGCTGGGCCCTTAGGGAGTTGAGGCCTGGGGAGGCGGAGTCTTAAGGGGTGGGGCCTCAGAGAGTCAGGCCTTCTGGAGGAAGGGGCCTTGGAAGAATGTGCAAATAGGAAGGAGGTGGCTTAGCTAGAATTGAGGAAGCTGTGGATAGTCAATGAGACACCAGTGGGGCCATGTCTGCCTGAGGATGTGGGCTAAAGATGAAATGGGACGATTCTGGATACTTTGTTGGCAGCAAGATTTGAACTTAGAAGGAAGAAGCAAGCTCTCCAGGGTCCTGGGTATGGAGGAGGTCCTGGCTGACAGGAGAGTGTGGGGAACCAGGTGGAACCCAGCCTGTGTGATACGGAGGCCAGTCCCAGATCCAACTGAAGAGCCCACTCAGCAGTCCTGAAACAAGCACAGAAGCAGCCCCTCCCCCAGCTGCCTCTCTCAGAATCTCCTACAGGTTCCTCTACCAGCACCATCCATCCCAGCCCCTCACCCTGGTTTCCTATCACTCCAGAAATAAAACTGAAAGGGGACTTTCTTCAGCTTCACCACGAGTGATTACCTGAGACAGGCACTCAGCATATTCTGGCTGAATGTACATTGAGCATCGTGCTTGAGGAAGTAAAGTACAGTCCTTGCCTATAGATCTCCCTGCTCTAGACATTCACAACTTGGACTTCAAGACTATGAAACAGTGACAAAGCAGGGGGGTCCTCCTTCCCTGAATGTTAATCTGCAAACAGAGGCAGACTTGTTAGAGATGGAGAAGGTGGGGTCTACTTGGACTCCCAGGGCTGAATGCACACATAATGGTCTCACAAGCCCTGGGTCTCAAGGAAAGAGCAATCATTGCCTCTACTTGATGATGAGGAGATGCCTCTAATCACTCCATTACCTGCCCTAAGGACAGAGGTAGAGGTGGAGGGAGGGAGAGAAGGGTAGCAGCAGGTCCCTTGAGGGACAGAGTCTGAACTAATGATATGAACACAGAACCTTGAACTTGCAGCAAAAAAAAAAAATAAATAAAACAAAAACAAAAAACTGCCCCAGATCTCAGGAAGAACTTCTATCTGAGGAAAACCTATAAATCCCACTGGCCAACCCTAACACATCTTCAGGGGGCAGGGAGCAGGGACCCTGACTGAGCACCTCCTGTGTTCCAGGCACTGGGCTGGGGAGGGAAGGAGAGGCCCAGCCTAGACCACAGAGCCAGGATTCCCTGAGGCAAAGGAGCCTGGCAGGATTGGCAGGAGGGCTGGGATGACAGGACAGTAGGGGAGGGGCATCTGGGTGTGTGATCTGTGCCTGTTCCCAGGGTCCTAGGCGGTCTTCCCTGCCTCAAGCTTGGATTGTCCCAGATTTGCCTCTGCTTCAGGAAAGGAAGGGCAAGTGCAGGGGAGGGTCTGTGTATCCTCCATCTGGTCCCCAGAGCAATCCCCTCCCCTTCTCCTTGTGCTACTCACTGCCTGCTCTGGAGAGGGAGGAAGGCTGGGGACAGGCCAGGGCCTCCCATCACAGGATAATTAAGAGAACTCATTCAAGGACGCTCCTTCTCCTCCTCCCACAGGCCAGCAAGGGTGCTCTGATGTTGCCCCCGCAGTCACACCCCACCCCCCAAGGGACCCAATCCCTCCAGGTGCACTTACTCCCTACCCCCACCCCCCACTCTTTCCCAAGAATCTGTTGCCACCACTGCTGCCCTTATTGCCCACCCCGGCCTGGCTGCCTCCACAGTGGACACAGTGGCTCTGAAGTCCTCAGGGGTATCCTTGCCTGCTGTGCAGACAGTGCCAGTCTCCTCTGCTACCATTGCTGCAATCGCTGTCCTTGTAGCCTCAACCTGGATGGTCACTGTGGCCTTGTCGCATCTGTCTTGGAGAACAAAAGAGCAAGGGAACTTACATTGTGCTCCAGCTGCAAGGAGTTCCAGAAAGGCTGCAAACTCCCACACAGGATCCAAGGCTGGTCTGGGCCCCCATGTGCTATGGAGATGCCCACCATGGTGTCTCTTAAACCTCCTGAGCCTGAAAACTGATTGGAGGCACCCAGGGAGGGGATACATGGATGCAGGTGACAGGTGACCAGGACTGCCTGGGGAAAGTACATTCTGGAGAGCACTCCTGTGAGAGGTGCAGCAAGGCCCTGCCAAGCCTCCCACCTGAACTGGCAGGTTGTGATACTCAGACAAGGAGCCCGACCTGCCCAGTGTGCCAGCAGCACTGTGAATGCAAGGACAGGAGGGCTCAGTGCACAAGCCCTACAGCTGCTCCCCGTGTGGGAGAGTTTTCCAGGTGGGATCACCTCAACAGTCACACCCACAAGAGGCTCTTCAAATGTGACACATGTGAGGCAGCTTTTGCTATGAAGAATCTATTGCAGGTGCACACAGTAGGACATGAGGAGAACATACCATGTTATATGTGTGGCAAGATGCTGAGGGCAGCTTATATTTTAGGCCACATGAAGGTTCCTTTCCTGGGCCCTCATCATGTCTGCGAATGCAGCAACTAAGATACATTTGAGGACTGTCCTAGGGCAGCAGGGGCAGTGGCAGTGACAGTGTCAATGACACCCACCCGCCAGCTGTGGGCTCCCTGTCAGGGAAGAGGGGATGCCCCAGGAGCTCTCAGGCACTCCCCTCACAGCCCTGCTGAGCTTCACCTTGGTGGCAGGGAGAGTGGAAGGGGGAGGAAAGTCCCTTGAGACCCTCTCCTTTTCTACTCAACTCCCACCATCTCCTCACTACTTCCCACCAACCAAGGAGCCTCCAGAAAGAAAGGAAGAGAACATGTTTTTTAGGGGAATTCTCTGAGTTTTCACAATTTCTTTCTCCTGCCTGCTCTTCACTACTCTCTCTCAGACCTACTGCACACACCTGTCCCCCTGGTTGTGCTGAGGCCTCCTAGACACTGGGCAGGGGTGAAGAGGACAGGAGCAGCCATTGCCCTCACCCCTCTCATCTTTGGATCCCTGCCCTGCCCTTCCAGGGATGTGGGAGGCTTCTCCTGAATGATACTTGCTCCCTCCTTCTTCACTCCTCCCAACTACTGTCTACTGTCCCTCCCTGGAGAAGTGGTGCTTTAGTTTTCCAGGGAGAGGGAAGAGAGGACAGAGGGGAACTCAAGGGGGGAAAAGGTAATATTAGAAAAGAGGCAGAAGCAGGGAAGGCACCAATAGTACCTCTAACAGGTGGGGTGTTTAGACTCAGATCCTGCACATCCTCCAACCTGAGAAATTGTCAGAATAAAACAAGTCAAGGGGAGCAAAATAAGGAGCCCCTAGGGTCAGAGGCAGGACAGAGATGGAATCCTAGGGTGCCATTATGAAAGTGGGATTCGGGGACAGCAGGTTCTTCCTGAAAGTGGGGAGAAGCAGCCACATGCCCCCATCCCTTTTCCAATCCAGATTCAGTCCTGGCCCTTTTTTTTTTCTCATCCATACCCCATGAGAGATGGTGGCCCTGGCCATGCTATCCTGCTCCTCTGACTCCTGCATGTTATAAAACCTGCAAACCTCCTTTCGGGTAGACCACATTACAATGAATTTAAAAAGAAAAAAGAAAGGAAAAGAACTGCACAGGGCTGGAGAGATGCATCAGATGCAGAGTTGGGATCATAGCTCTCTTGGAGGAGGGGCACATATATGGGGGGACCTGGAAGGTGGAGCCCACTCAGGTGATGCCACAGGAAGTATCTGAACCTTGAGAGAGGATAAGTAAGTGAGGAGGAGGCAGGGCTGTGGGCCAGAGACAGGGAGAGAGGCTGAGAGACAGAGATGAGAGACGCAGGGAAAGCCCTGGAAGGGAGGGCAGAGAGGGACCAGGAATGGGGGAGGCAGCACAAGAGACAGCCAGCGGGACATGCAGGGGGAGACACTGACAGGCTCCCAGGGTGAGACTCACACAGATGTGAGGGGAAGAGAGACCCCCAGACCCTGAGGGAGGGACACAGGCAGGGGGACAGCCGGAATGAGGAGCTGAAGGCAGACCCAGTCCTGGGAAATCTCAGACCACAGACTATCTTGGGTCAGACAGACTGGCCCTGAGACAGACAGATGTGCTGCAAGAGGTGAAGGGGAAGGAGGCCAATATGGAAGGAAGGAGCCAGGGCTGCAGGGAGGAGGTGGGGGAGCGGACAGGGAGAGAGAAGGAGGCAGGTGTGCAGCAGGAGGGGGAGCCAGGCCAGGGAGGGGGCTGCAGCCTCTGCCTGTCTCCTGGGTCCTGCTGTACCCGGGCCCCTCTCAGGACCTGCTGCTGCTGGATGGGCCCAGAGAGCTGACAGGGCCAGGCTGCTGCCAGGGCTGCCCCACGCTCCCTCCTGTGCCCACCTGGGGGTCCCAGAGGCCCTAAGTGGATATGGACACGGCTTCCCCTGCCCTCCCCACCACAATGCTGCCATCAAAGAGGCCTGAGCTCAGCCCTAATCTCATACAGCCTGGCACACCCAGGGTTGGGGAGTGGGAGCCAAGGAGAAAGAGAAACTGAGGCAGGCAGGCAGGGGAGACTGACCAGCTCTGGAGAAGATCCTGGGACAGCCTGGTTAGGGATCCCATGGAGGAGAGGGAGGGAAGGGAAGTCCTGCGGCTGCGTCTACATTCAGAGCTAAAGTGGTACCAAGCACAGTATGAGGAAAATAATATACTAGTGACTGTCCATTAATTTTGGGTCAGCAGCGTAGACACCTACTGGGCAGTCAGATCCATGCCTTCAAGCAGGTGCTCAATAAAGAACCCCCAGAAATAAACATGAAACCCACAAAAGGAGAAACTGAAGCAGAGAATGGAGACCTAGAGACCAGTGTACATACTGGAATCTTGGGATTTTTTTTTTTTTTGTAGATTTTTAAATTGGAGTTTGATTTGCCAACATATAGTATAACACCCAGTGCTCATCCCATCAAATGCCCCCCGTCAGTGCCCGTCACCCAGTCACCTCAACCCCCTGCTCACCTCCGTTTTCACTACCCCTTGACTGTTTTCGAGAGTTAGGAGTCTCCCATGTTCTTTCTCCCTCCCTGATATATTTTTTATATTCCCCAAATGAATGAGAATATACAATGTTTGTCCTTCTCCGATTGACTTACTTCACTCAGCATAATACCCTCCAGTTCCATCCACGTCGAAGCAAATGGTGGGTATTTGTCGTTTCTAATGGCTGAGGAATATTCCATTGTATACATAGACCACATCTTCTTTATCCATTCATCTTCCGATGGACACCAAGGCTCCTTCCACAGTTTGGCTATTGTGGACATTGCTGCTAGAAACATCGGGGTGCAGGTGTCCCGGCGTTTCATTGCATCTGTATCTTTGGGGTAAATCCCCAGCAGTGTCATTGCTGGGTCATAGGGTAGCTCTTTTTTTTTTTTTTTTTTTTTAACTCTTTGAGGAATCTCCACACTGGTTCCCAGAGTGGCTGCACCAGTTCACATTCCCACCAACAGTGCAAGAGGGTTCCCGTTTCTCCGCATCCTCTCCAACATTTGTTGTTTCCTGTCTTGTTAATTTTCATCATTCTCACTGGTGTGAGGCGATATCTCATTGTGGTTTTGATTTGCATTTCTCTGATGGCAAGTGATGCGGAGCATTTTCTCATGTGCTTGTTGGCCATATGTATGTCTTCTTTGGTGAAATTGCTGTTCATGTCTTCTGCCCATTTCATGATTGGATTGTTTGTTTTTTTTTGCTGTTGAGTTTCATAAGTTCTTCATAGATCTTGTATACTAGTCCTTTATCTGATATGTATTTGAAAATATCTTCTCCCATTCTGTAATTGTCTTTTAGTTTTTTTACTGTTTCTTTTGCTGTGCAGAAGCTTTTTATCATGATGAAGTCCCAATAGTTCATTTTTGCTTTTGTTTCCCTTGCCTTCATAGATGTCTCTTGCAAGAAGTGCTGTGGCAAGTTCAAAAAGGGTGTTGCCTGTGTTCTCCTCTAGGATTTTGATGGATTTTTGTCTCACATTTAGATCTTTCATCGACTTTGAGTTTATCTTTGTGTGTGGCGTAAGAGAATGGTCTAGTTTCATTCTTGTGAACGTGGCTGTCCAATTTTCCCAGCACCATGTATTGATGAGAACCGTCATTTTTCCATTTTAACAGACTAGGGATCAAGCAACCAGCCAAGTGTGTGAGGACCTAAGACAGCATGGCAAGCTGGCCCCGGCCTCTTCCCCTAGGCCTTCTTGGGTCTCTACAGAGCAGCTCCCCCAGGTACTCTCAGGGCCACAGGAGAGCCTGAGATCATGAACTCAAGCAACCTAAAGGAGATTTGTTCTCCTGACCCCCTGCTCTGTCAGCCACATGTGAAGGTCCCAGAGCCAGATGTGTGGTTACAGCTGGAGCCGGAGGAGTCTCTGTAACAGCAGGGAGGACAGTAGAGAGGGAACCTTCCAGAGAAGTCCTGCAGAGAAGACAAGTTTCAAAATCGACCAGGTCCACCCCAGTCCTCTGGATACTTAGAAGTGTAATAAAGTTCCAAAAGTCCAGGGTTTACAAGTAATTAGACCCGGGAGCTGGTAATTACATTTCTTCTCCAAGTTCTGCCCACAACTCTCCTCAAGCCCCCAGGGACACATATCTTTTATGAAACACATTGAACCATATCCTGGTCTTTAGAGGCTGCCTCCACTTGACAAATGAACTTAACTTTAGCAATAAAATTTAGAAGATATTTTGAAAATGATTTCCTTAGGGCTATGTTTGGTAAATGTTCGAACCAGAGAAACACACAAGCGCACACATTTATCACATCCAAACAGGAAATGAATGCTCTCTCTTGACTGTTCTCTCTTTGCTTGTGGAATGGACCTCCAGATGATATGTCCCACATCCTGGAACAAAATGTAGCCCCACTAAACATTAGGAAATGGATTGTCACTTAACTCGGAGCTCCAGAAGGGATATGACTTTTCCTCTCCCCTAGTCATGGAAAACATTCTGGGTAAGGATGACACAGCCTGGAGGGAGGAGCCAAACTGGCAGAGCCAAGTTTCTGTGCTGTCCCTCAAGGTCTCTCTCTCTGGGTGGATCTCCACCTCGCTGTATCTCTCTGTGTCCATTCTTCGTTTGTTTGTTTGGTTTTTTTTTTTGTATATCTTTTTACTGGAGTTAGATTTGCCAATATATAAGATAACACACAGTGCTCATCTCATCAAGTGCCCTCCTCAGTGTCCGTCACCCAGTCACCACATCCCCCCACCCACTTCCCCTTATGCTACCCCTTGTTTGTTTCCTAGAATTAGGAGTCTCTCATCTTCTTTCTCCCTTACTGATATTTCCCACTCATTTTCTCTCCTTTCCCTATAATCCCTTTCACTATTTTTTATATTCCCAGAATGAATGAGACCATATAATGATTGTACTTCTCCGATTGACATACTTCACTCAGCATAATACCCTCCAGTTCCATCCAGTACCACACTGTCTTGATGACCACAGCTTTGTAGTACAACCTGAAATCTGGCATGCATTGGAAGAATTAATATTGTGAAAATGTCAATGTTACCCAGGGCAATTTACACCTTTAATGCAGTCCCTATCAAAATACCATGGACTTTCTTCAGAGAGTTGGCAAAATGAGCAGAGTTGGCAAATCATCTTAAGATTTGTGTGGAATCAGAAAAGACCCCGAATAGCCAGGGGAATATTAAAAAAGAAAACCATAGCTGGGGGCATCACAATGACATTGGGTTTTACACTCAGGGCTGTGAGCTGGCTTCCCACTGGGGTCTCTGAAGAATGCTTTGCTTTTAGGAGCTGCTGTCAACACCAATAAGAAGATGCCTGGCCGCCCCCCCACCCTGACCCCCCACTTTATCGCCTGGGATCCAGGGCTGGCTCTAGTTGTCAGCTGGGCCCCTGGGCGGCATCACCTCTGGGAGCTGCGCTGCCATCTGCTGCCCAAGCATAAAGGAACAGCCAGGTGGCCCTTGTGTGCCAGCAGCCCCAGGGCTGGGGCCAGGAAGGGAAGGGGCTGCCGCGGGGGATCAGGGACGCCGGTGGGGAGGGCGGCAGGAGGCTTCCCTGAGCTCGGAAATTCCTGGGTTCTCGCTGGAGCCCCGACCCCCAGGCTGGGCGCCCCCCCTCTCTCAGCGCCCAGGGCCCAGGGCGGGCTGTGCGGGGAGCGCCCCTCTCTGCCGCCCTCTGGTGGCCGCGGAGCGCGTCGCAGGCCGCTGCGGAGAAGGTGCCCCTGACATCCTCACCCCCTTTGGATTGCATGAGGTTCTGCTTTTGGAGATTTTTGGTGGGGACAAAGGATAGAGATCAAGATATTGAGATATTGCTCTAGGAGCAATTTATCTTCCTCTTTGGGTTTCATCTACAACCTCAGCTTCCCCAGGTCCTTGGGAGTTTTCAAGGAAAATACTGCCTCTGTGCCTCAGTCACATGTCTCCCCCACAGTCTCTTCCTCCTCCTGCTTCCATCCTTTCCTCTGGACTTTATCTTTCCTCCACATGCCCCTCCAGCCCTGGCACCACAGACTGGTTCCTCCCTGTCACCACTCTTCTGTTCTGTCCACACCCTCCCAGGGTCTGCCCTCTGGGCCGCCACCTCTCAAGCTCCTCCCTGACATCCCTGTGTTTCTGCCCTGCTCCTTTCTAGCACTGTCCCTTCTCTGCTGGGGTGCAGGTGTGCTTCCTGGGCATTGCCCCCGCCCTTTCCAAGGGAGCTCTCCTGCCCACTCCCCCCCCCCCCCCCAGAGCTCCAGTGTGGCCTGTGTCCCCCTGCCCTCTCTGTCCTGAAGCTGCAGGCATGGCCTCTGGCTCCCAGATCTGCCAGGACTTCCCTGGTGGGGGGTGGAGGTGAGGAAACTGGAGGCCTGGGGCTGAGTTTGATCCCCACCTTGTTCCTCCTGGTGTAGCCTCCTCACCTGGACTCACTCACCTGGAACAGGTGGGGAATACCTGTCTGAGGCTGCAAGAAATCCTTCGTGAGGCTGTAGTGAGCATTAGCGCTGTGGTAGGAATGCCACAGGCTAGCGCACAGTGTGTGCTCAGTAAACGTGAGCTCCTAGTATCTGCCCTTCCTCACTCGGCTCCCCTGGCCCTTAGCCTGGTGTCAAAAAAATGTTTAGAAGAGAGAAGACTGAGAGTAATAGACTATGTAAGTCAAAATCGACTGTCAGCCCAGAATCCCCAGCATTCTATCCCTATGGGCATTGTGATTTCACTGTTCATCAGCTCTTTGATGTATTTTGGTATCTCTGTAGCACTTACACTCATGGTGCCTTACTACAAGCTTCAACCTGGTAGCCCCTTGCCTGAGGTATTTCTCCATATTGGCTGGGTCCCTGCCTTCTATGTTGTAACTTTTGGATTTTTCTGTATTCTTTCTGCATGCATCTTAAACTTTACACTCCCCATATATAGTCATATAAGGATGATGGCAGACGATGGCCTCCTATTCTATGCCCTTGCCAGGGCCTATTTTGGCATGTTCACCCAGGTTGTGGTCATCGTGATCATTTGCGTTATTGCAGCAGTCGTGACATTCTTCTTTGGACTCACTTATATTGTGGACCTCTGTGCAGTTGGGTCCCTGATACCTCACTCTCTTGTTGCTATTTGTGTCCTCATCCTCAGGTATCAGCCTGAGAGGAAGAATGAGGAAAACGAATCACAGGTACTGGAGGAGAATGGACCTATGGCAGAGAAGCTGACTCTATCTAGACTATTTTTTCCGAACAGCCCCACCCCCACTCCACTCTCTGGCCAGGTTGTCTCTGTTTGCTCCTCACTGCTTGTTCTGCTGCTGACTCTGCTTTGCCTGGTGTTGACTCAGTGGCCATCTCTGCTTTCTGGAGACCCAGTGTGGATCACAGTTGTTGTGCTCCTCCTGGTACTCATCACTGGGATCACTGGGGTCATCTGGAGACAGCCACAGAGCTCCACTGCCCTTCACTTTAAGGTACCTGGTCTGCCTCTCTTCCCACTCTTGAGCATCTTTCTGAATTTTTACCTAATGATGCAGCTGACAGCTGGCACCTGGGCCCTATTCGGTGCCTGGATGCTGATTGGGTTTGCTATCTACTTTGGCTATGGGATCCAGCACAGCCTGGTCACTTAACCCCACTGAAGTTAGGGCATGAACTTTAGACTTGAACTCAGCAGTGCCAGTACATATTTGGTTTGATATCATCACACTTGAATGCAGTATCATCCTCCTGCACATAAAATGTTGCTTCCTCTTGAGCACATGGAAAGTTCGGCCTCCCATGGGATTTGGTGAGGGAGGACACTAATACAGCTCCGTATTGTGGAGTAAAGGATGTGTCTTTTGCTTTCTCCTCTTTTCTATTAAATAACTTTTCTACTTTTCAGTTGTGTCTGTATCTGCTTACTAGGTTTAAAACAATAATTATTAAAGGAAACTAGAAAATGTGTTTTTGTTTTCTTTGAGTAAATATCCAGTCGTCGAAATACTAAACCATATGGTAATTCTATTTCTAATTTTTTTAGACACCTGAACACAGTTTTCTGTAGTGGCTACATAAATTTACATTCATACCAACAGTGCATGATGGTTCCTTTCTTTCTATGTCCTAGCCAAGACTTGTTATTTCTTGTCTTTTTAATTTTAGCCATTCTGAGAAGTGTAAAGTGATACTTCATTGTATTTTTAATTTGCATTTCCTTGATGAGTAGTGATGCTGAGTATCTTTTCATGTACCTGTGGGCCCCTGCCCATTTTTTAAATGGAATTTTTTTTGAGGTTGAGTTGTATAAGTTCTTTATATAGTTTGGATATTAAGCACTTATTAGATATATCTTTCACAAATATCTTTTCCAATTTAGTAGGTAACCTTTTGCATTTGTTGTAGGTTTCCTTTACTATTCAAAAGCTTCTTATTTACATGAATTTGGAAAGCTATATGCACACATAGGGCTATTTTAGCATTATATACAAGGGCCAGGATTGGAAGCAACCCATGTGTCCACAAATAGATGAATGGATAAAGAAGATGTGTTATGTGTAGATAATGTAATATTAATCAGCCATTGAAAAGAAAAATCTTGCCATTTATAACAACATGGGTAGACCTAAAGGGAATAATGTTAAGTGAAACATCTCAATTAAAGGGAGACAAATACCATATGATTTCACTCATATGCAGAGTTCAGGAAATAAAACAAATGAACAAACAAAGGGGGGAAACCCACTTCAGACTCTTAAATACAAGGAACAAATTGATGTTTGCCAAAGGGGAGGTGGGTGGGCCAATAAGGTAAAATAGATAAAAGGAATTAAATTTCCACTTACCTTGATGAAATCCTGAGAAATGTATGGAAATGTTGAATCATTATATTGTACACTTGAGAGTAATATAACGACACTGTATATTAGTTATACTTTAATTTGCTTCTATCAGCAAAATGGTGAAAGAGTAGTTAGTGGTCCTCATTTCATCTGGTCCCTTTAATTTAGTTGGGTAACTATCAAATCATCCTGAACATCTATGAATTCAATCTGAGATGTAAGAAAAGAAAGGCTGGAAATGTACAAATAGAAAAGTGACCACTTTTTGCAAGGTGGGAGTGCAGAGAAGAGAAACAGAGGGGATATACCAGAAGATAAATGGTGGGGGAAAGGAGCCTCTGTGAATCAGCTACCAAAAAGTGATATATAGCCCTGGAGCTCAAAATACGGACCTTTAGAGCTTTGCTCCAGAAAAGGACTTCTCTGCCTGAAAGGTGCTCAGGGGAAGTGGGGTAAAATCCCAGGTGGGACAATGTGGTTCAAGATCCCCAGAGGCACTGAAAGAACAGGGATTCCAGAGCGACAAAGTTCCCAAGCATTTAGCCAGGAAACTGGTTTAGTTCAGAAGCCCAAGAGGGGGCTTTCAGCCCCGGTTGCCATTAACCACCAACTGTGACCCAATTGGATGACAGTTCTCTGTGTTGGGACCCTGCAAAGGACTGGAATACATATTTGTATATGTATGTTTATTTATTTATTTGTTTGTTTGTTTGTTTATTGATTTGTTTATTTATTTATTTATTTAATTTATTTATTTACTTTCTTTATACTTTTAGAATTTAGTATCTTCTAGAAATAAACCAAAATATACAAATGCACTCATGACCAAGTGGATCACCCTGTTTTGTCCACTCTGTGAGATTATATTCCCCCTTTTTTTCTTTTTTTTTTCTTTTTCTTTTTCTTTTTCTTTTTCTTTTTCTTTTCTTTGTCTTTTTCTTTGACTTTTTCTTTTCCTTTCTGGATTTTGACCTCTTCAGATTTGTCTACTCTGTGTTTTGCTTGAGTCATGGTTGATATTTTTGATTCAGTTCCCTTGTTCTTCCATTATTCACTGGACAAATGACTAGAAGGAGGTTCACAACAAAAGAATGAATCAAGGTAATACTCTCTGTGACAGATCTAATGGATATGGATTTAAGTAAAATGTCAGACATGGAGTTCAGAATAACAATTATAAAGTTACTAGCTGGGCTTGAAAAAAGCATAGAAGACTTCAGATAATCTGTTAGATTAATCTCTTCAGAAATAAGATCTAATCAGGCCATAATTAAAAATATTCTGAGATGCAGGCTATATTGGATGCTTTAACATACAGAGTAAATGAAGCAGAAGAGAGAATAAGTGACATAGAAGACAAATTAATGGAAAGGAAGGAAGCGGGGATCCCTGGGTGGCACAGCAGTTTAGCACCTGCCTTTGGCCCATGGCGCCATCCTGGAGACCGGGGATTGAATCCCACGTCGGGCTCCCAGTGCATGGAGCCTGCTTCTCCCTCTGCCTATGACTCTGCCTCTGTGTGTGTGTGTGTGTGTGTGTGTGTGTGTGTGTGTGTGTGACTATCATAAATTAAAAGAAAAAAAAAAAGGAAAGGAAGGAAGCTGAGGAAAAGAGAGAAAAAACCAACTGATAGCACATGAGGAGAGGCTCCAAGAGATAAATGGTGTGGGATGCCTGGGTGGCTCAGTGGTTAGGCATCTGCCTTCAGCTCAGGGCATGATCATGGGGTCCTAGGATCAAGTCTTGTGTTGGGCTCCCTGCATGGAGCCTGCTTCTCCCTCTACCTATGTCTCTGTCTCTCTCTTTATGTGTCTCTTATGAAAAAATAAATAAAACAAAAGAGATAAATGATGCCATGAAGAGAAACAAATCAGAATTATTGGAGTGCCCAAGGGTATAAAGAGAGAGACAGAGAGAGCCAAAAGTATATTTGAGGAAATAATAGCTGAGAATTTCCCTAATCTGGGGAAGGAAACATGCTTTCATATCCAAAAGGTAGAGAGGACCCGTCCCAAAATCAATAAAAAGAGAAAAGAAGACCCTGATATGTAATAGTTAAGCTTGTGAATTTCAGAGATAAGGAGAAAATCCTGAAAGCAGTTCCAGACAAGAGATTCCTAACATATAGGGGGAAAAGTATGAGATTGACAGCAGACCTATCCACAGAGACCTGGTAGGCCCAAAAAGGGTGGCATGATATATTCAGGGTACTAAATGAGCAAAGCACACATCCAAGAATACTTTCTCCAGCAAGGCTGTCACTCAGAATGGAAGGAAAAACAAAGAGCTTCCAGGACAGACAGGAATTGTAAGAATATGAGACCACCAAGCCAGCCCAGCAAGGATTATTAAGGGGGATCCTTTAAGCGAAGAGAGAGCCCAAGAATAACCTAGATCAGAAACACAATCTATAGAAGCAGGGACTTTACAGGTAATACAATGGCACTCAATTCATATCTTCAAACAGTTACTCTGAATGTAAATGGGCTAAATGCTCCAATCAAAAGACAAAGGGTATCGGACTGAATTAAAAAAAAAAAAAAAAAACAGGACCCATCCATATACTGTCTGCAAGAGACTCATTTTAGACCTAAAAACATCTTCAGACTGAAAATGAGGAAGTGTAGAACTATTTACCATGCAAATGGACCTCAAGAAAGCTGGGGTAGCAATCCCCATATCATATAGATTAGATTTTAATCCAAACACTATAGTAAAAGATGAAGAGGGAGAGCATATCACAATTAAAGGTTCTATCAAACAAGAAGATCTAACAATTATAAATATTTATGCTCCCAATTTGGAGCAGACAATTACATCAAGGAATTAATAACCAAATAAAGAAATACATTAATAATAACACAATCATAGTAGGGGAGTTCAACATCCCACTCACAGCAATGAACAGATCACCTAAGCAGAAGATCAACAAGGAAACAAGGGCTTTGAATGACACATTGGACCAGATGGACTTCACAGATATATATGGAGCATTCCATCCTAATGCAATAGAATACACATTCTTTTCAAGTGCACTTGGAACAATCTCCAGAATAGATCACATGCTGGGTCAAATATCAGGTCTTAACCACTACCAAAAGATTGGGATCATTTCCTGCACATTTTTAGGCCACGATAATTTGAAACTTGAACTCAATTACAACAGAAAATTTGGAAGGAACTCAAACACTTGGAGGTTAAGAGCACCCTACTAAAGAATGAATGTGCCAATTATTAAATCAAAGAAGAATTTAAGAGATTAATACAAACAAATGAAAATGAAAGCACAACTGTTCAAAAACTTTGGAATACAGCAAAGACAGACCTAAGAGGAAAGTACCTTGCAATATAAGCCTCTTTCAAAAAATTAGAAAAATCTCAAATACAAAAGCTAATATTACACCTAAAGCAGCTGGAGAAAGAATAGCAAATAAAGCTTAAGCCAAGCAGGAGAAGAGAAATAATAAAGATTAGAGCAGAAATCAATGAAATAGAAACAGGAAGAACAGTAGACTAGAGCAACAAAACTAGAAGCTGGTTCTTTGAAAGAATAAGATACATAAACCCCTAGCCAGAACCTTCCCCCAAAACAAAAGTCCAGGGCCAGATGGCTTTCCAGGGGAATTCTACCAAACATTTAATACATATTCTATGGAAGTTGTTTTAAAAAAATAGAAATGGAAGGAAAAACTCATTCTGTGAAGCCAGCATTATCTAGATCCCAAAACCAGGTAAAGACCCCATCAAACAGGAAAAATACAGATTGATATCCCTAATGAATATGGATGCCAAAATATTCAACAAGACACTAGCCAATAAGATCATACAGTACATTAAAAGGATTATTACACAACCAAGTAGGATTTATTCCTGGGATGCAAATTTGGTTCAACAATCACAAATCAATCTATGTGATACACTACATTAGTTAAAAGAAAAAAAATCATATGATCCTCTCAATTGATGCAGAAAATACATTTGGCAAAAAAAAAAAGCATCATTTCTTGATTAAAAGTCTTCAAAGTTTAGGGATAGAGGGAACATACCTCTTTATCATTAAGCCATCTATGAAAGCCCACAGTGAAAAACATTTTCAATGGGAAAAAACAGAGTTTTCCCCCTTAGATCAGGAACACTCTTACCACTGTTGTTCCACCTAGTGCTAGAAGTTCTAGCCTAGGCAATCAGACAACAAAAAGAAATAAAAAGCATCTGAATTGGCAAAGAAAGTCAAACTCACTCCTCATAGATGACATGATACTGTATATGGAAAACCCAAAAGACTCTACTCTGAAATTTCTAGAACTCATACAGCAATTCACCAACGTGACATGATACAAAATCAAAACACAGAAATCAGTTGCATTTAATACACTAATAATGAGACTGGAGAAAGAATAATTAAGGAATCCATGTTATTTACAATTGTACCAAGAACATAAGATACCTAGGAATACATCTAACCATAAAAGTAAAGGATCTGACGAGTTTGGACGTGTTCAGGGTGGTATGACTATAGAAAGACAGTCTCTTCAATAAATGGTGCTGGGAAAATTGGACATCCCCATGCAGAAGAGTGAAACTAGACCACTCTCTTTCACCAGACAGAAAGATAAACTCAAAATGGATGAAAGATCTAAATGTGAGAGAAGATTCCATCAACATCCTAGAGGAGAACACAGGCAACACCCTTTTTGAACTCGGCCACAGTAACTTCTTGCAAGATACATCCATGAAGGCAAAAGAAACAAAAGCAAAAATGAATTATTGGGACTTCATCAAGATAAGAAGCTTTTGCACAGCAAAGGATACAGTCAACAAAACTCAAAGACAACCTAAAGAATGGGAGAAGATATTTGCAAATGACCTATCAGATAAAAGGCTAGTTTTTATTAAACTCAACACCAAAGAAACAAACAATCTAATCATGAAATGGGCAAAAGACATGAGCAGAAATCTCACAGAGAAAGACATAGACATGGCCAACTAGCACATGAGAAAATGCTCTGCATTACTTGCCATCAGGGAAATACAAATCAAAACCACAATGAGAGACCACCCCACACCAGTGAGAATGGGGAAAATTAACAAGACAGGAAACCACAAATGTTGGAGAAGATGCAGAGAAAAGGGAACCCTCTTACACTATTGGTGGGAATGTGAACTGGTGCAGCCACTCTGAAAAACTTTGTGGAGGTTCTTCAAACAGTTAAAAATAGACCTGCCCTAGGACCCAGCAATTGCACTGCTGTGGATTTACCCCAAAGATACAGATGCAGTGAAATGCCAGGACACCTGCACCCCAATGTTTATAGCAGCAATGTCCACAATAGCCAAACTGTGGAAGGAGCCTCGGTGTCCATTGAAAGATGAATGGATAAAGAAGATGTGGTCTATGTATACAATGGAATATTATTCAGCCTTAGAAATGACAAATACCTACCATTTGCTTGGACGTGGATGGAACTGGAGGGTATTATGCTGAGTGAAATAAGTCAATTGGAGAAGTACAAACATTATATGTGCTCATTCATTTGGGGAATATAAAAAATAGTGAAAGGAATAAAGGGGAAAGGAAAAAAAATAAGTGGGAAATATCAGAAAGGGAGACAGAACATGAAAAACTCCTAACTCTGGGAAACGAACTGGGTTTGTTGGAAGGGGAGGTGGGTGGGGGGTGGGGGTGACTGGGTGACGGACACTGAGGTGGGCACTTGACAGGATGAGCACTGGGTGTTATTCTATATGTTGACAAATTGAACACCAATAAAAATAAATTTATTAAAAAATAAAAGTAAAGGATCTGTACTCTAAAACTACAGGGGGACCCCTGGGTGGCGCAGCGGTTTGGCGCCTGCCTTTGGCCCAGGGCGTGATCCCGGAGACCCGGGATCGAATCCCACGTCGGGCTCCTGGTGCATGGAGCCTGCTTCTCCCTCTGCCTATGTCTCTGCCTCTATCTCTCTCTCTGTGTGACTATTATAAATCAATAAAAAAAAGTTATAAAAACTACAGAACACTTATAAAAGAAATCAAGGAAGATGCAAAGATTTGGGAAAATATTCCATGCCCATGGATTGGAAGAATAAATAATGTGACAATATCTATCCTACCCAGCACAATCTGTACATTCAATGCAATCCCTATTAAAATACCATCAACATTTTTCAGAAATTTGGAACAAATAATTCTAAAATTTGTATGGAACCAGAAAAGACTCCCAATAGCCAGAGGAATGTTAAAAATAAAATAAAATAAAAAATAAAGCAAAGCGGCTTTTTTTTTTTTTTTTTTTGCCAGTCCAAACTCGCCTGTTTATTTTCCAAGCCAAGTGACAGCCAGTCCTTCCCCTCCCTCCAGAGCAATATACAGCTGGGAGTCCACACCCCACTCCTCTTGAACCTTATACAGCAGATAAATTAGCGAACTCTTTTATAAAACATTGTACAGGGAAAATACATACATATACATAGGGCCAGTGCCAGTGTTGGGGTGGAGTTCACTTCTTGAACACAGGTAACCAGATCCTGCCCCATCAGGGTACTTAGCACTCTCCTTCCCTGAAATGGCTCACCTGCTGTCCCCACAACCTGGTACCATGTGTGGCTGGTTACCTCGAGTCATAAAGGTTCAACATCTTGCCCCCAAAAGACACTGCTTCCTGGCTGCTCCTACCACCCTGCTCCTCAGGTGGGCCCCTCCCTGCCCTTCCTCCTTACCGAGGCAGCCTGCCTCAGCCTGATCCCAGGAATTAGGCCCATCAAAGCCTGAAGACAGGGAAGACACATAGAGGACTATTGTCTCCTGGTATGTGTGGGGAACATATATCATCCAAACTAGGGCTTCTTTTGAAAGTGGATGGGGGTCTAAGTCACTGGAAAACAGGCATGAACCCACACTGCCTGGGCAAAGGACAAATGGTCATCCTACTGATTGGTCTCCCCTGATCTGAACAAGCCCAGTCCTCCCACTCTAGACTTCCCAAAACGCACTCCCCATTGCAGCAAACACCCCTCGGATCTCAGTGCCCATCACAATGGCATCACAATGCCTGACTTCAAACTATATTAGAAAGTTGTTATGAAAATACCATGGTACTGGCACAAAAGTAGACACATAGATCAGTGGAATAGAATATAGAACCCAGAAATGAACCCTCAACTCTATGGGGAACTAATCTTCAACAAAACAGGAAAAAAGATCCAATGCAAAAAACAAACAAAAAAAAACAGTCTCTTCAATAAATGGTGCTGGGAAAAATTGGACAGCCACATGTAGAAGAATAAAACTAGACCATTCTCTTATACCATACACAAAGATAAACTCAAAATGGATGAAAGACATAAATGAGAAAGAGGAATTACATCAAAATCGTAGAGGAGAACATAAGCAGCAACCTCTTTGACTTTGGCCAGGCAATTTCTTGTTAGACACATCTCTAAAGCCAAGAGAGAAAAAGCAAAAATGAACTATTGGGATTTTATCAATATTAAAAACTTCTACACAGCAAATGAAAAGGTCAACAAAATAAAAGACAACCTATAGAATGGGAGAAGATATTAGCAAATGACATATCGGATAAAGGTCTAGTATCCAAGATCTATAAAGAAATTATCAAACTCACCACCTAAGAAACAAACAATCCTTTCAAGAAATGGGCAAAAGACATGAATAGCCATTTCTCTAAAGAAGACATACAAATGGCCGATAGAAACATAAAAAAAACGCTCCACATCACATTTCATCAGGGAAATACAGGGAAACTTAATGTGAAACTAATGATGTACTATATGTTGGCATAATAAATTTAAATAAAAATATATTTTAATTCAAAAATAAAAAGTAGAAAAAGACTCCAAAGTGGAAATATAGTCCCTACCCTTAAGAAACTTATATTATAATATGAGGGGTAAAGCATAGCTGTATCAAAAAGTAGAAAATGTTGTCATAATTAATATACAAATAAAGTATCTTGGGAAGTCAGAGTAGAGGATGATTATTTGTGGCTGGCACAGTGGTGAGAATTGATTCATGAGATCAGAGAAGACTTTTTAGAAGATTGGCATTTGAGCTGGCTTTCTCCAAGGAAAAATATGTTTTTGCCATATGTGGGCAATATGGGTAGATTATAGGCAGCAAATGAAACCAGGAAAAGCACCAGAAAAATGAAGCAATGTTCAGAGCACACAGAGCAGGCTGTGTAGCTTGATCCATGGCTATGTGTGTGTGTGGGGGGGGGGGGGGGGCAACAGAGCATTCACATGTGGATTGCTGCCAGAGCTCTCCTCCTCTCCTCTGAGCACAAAGCACTTTGGCTTTGAACGCACTACCCATGCTGAAAATTCCTGGGGCTGGTTCTTCTACTTGGCTATATCTGCATTCTTGGACTTCGTTTCTCTACTATTGTCTGCTTTGATCCACCTGCTCAGAAAGTGCACAACTGAGATCCACCTGTCCTGGGTCTTGATCTTGTTTCCACCAATAACAAGCAATGTGAGCTTGCAAGCCTCTCAGCGCCTTCCTGGCTCTGCTTTTTTATGTGTAACATGTGAGGTCAGAACTGATCATTTGTAAAGTTCCATTTAAGTACTTAAAAAGTTCTCGGATTTCATCTGATTCTTCTGTCCTGTTATTCCCTCAACTCGGTCTCTACTTGCACTCAATCTAATCTGCATCCTGCCCACTTTTCACCACAGCCCATTGTTGTTGCTGTAGAGGTCCAATAAATAACACTCCATGTCCTCCTCCTATGTTTGGAATCAATTGATCACCAAGACATAGAGACAGATAATTAAACCATAAGTTTTAGATCTGTAAGCCTAATTGGCTTGCTAATCCCACATCGCTCTGTTAGTCAGACTTACTCCTCATCATAAATAGTGCCGAGCACCTTCTGTCTCCAACACAGGATAGAGTCTATTTTATTAGTTTTTCTTTGGTATGAGCAGGTGAGAATGCAGGTGTCCTGTGGGCAGGTTGGTTCTGGATAAAAAAGGGAAATCAACAAAAAACAAAAAAGGCTGAACTGGGCATACTCGGTACTATCTCTTCAACCCACTCGCTAATCAATGTCACAGAGAGATGCAGGTGGTTGGAAAGAGGCCAGGAATAGTTCTTCGCTGAGTGATGCTGAAACTTCAGAAGGTGCCACCTCACCTTGAGGGCTTGTGAAAACACAGATTGCTGGTTCACCACCCCTGGCATTTGGTATTCAGTAGGTCTGGGTGGAGCTCACAATTTGTCCTTCTAACAAGTTCCCAGGTGATGCTGCTGTTGCTGCTCCAAGGACCTCACATTGAAGACTAAAGCTCCAGCTGAAGCCCTTCGATGAGTAAAGATGAGGCGAGGGAAACAAAGGTGCACTTTGACATTTCCCTCATGTAATGAAACATTTAGATTAAAATACCATCGTTAATCCTTTCACAGGGGGGAAATCATAGTGAATCATTTCACAATGAATATGTATATTAGTGTACCACAATGTACACATTAAATATATTATCATTTTATGTCAATTATACATCAATAAAGCTGAAATAAAAAATACAATACCGCAGTTATCTGTATCTTTAGTTTCTTTATTCTGTTACCTGATTGTAGATCATAAGTAAGGACTATATTTTCTGCAGTCCCCAGGGCATCCAGCTGGGGGCCAGGCACATAATGAGCATTTAATAAATTCACGTCAAATTGAATTGAGCCTTACAAGTTTCTATGGTGCAGAAAATTATCCTTCCATTCAGGCTAACACTGTGTTCCTCCTTTAAAACTACCTTCTGGGATATTTCCTTGACAAATAGCATTTCTCTGAGCCATACAGAAGTGTATCTGGAACTATAAATCGTACTCAGCATCTAGACCTGTACCCGGATACTTCTAGTTTTGCCTTTGTGTGGCTATGCTTGAGTTCTGGTGACTGCTCCTTCAGACTGGACTCTTGCTCAGGGCAAGGAGTAGGTTCTCTCCTTCCTCTAGACCCAACAGTAATAACAGTGTTATTTATTCAAAAAACAGAATGGAGAATCCAGGCCTGGCGAAGAAGAATGTCTGACGCAATCTCCCCAGGTCCTGCTCCATCTATTCTGATGGGATTCGGGGAGGGGGCAGAAATAGCGAAATTGATAGAAGGCCCAACCTGCTCTATCTGATTCCAGGGAATCCGTAAAAATGAGACTGGCTGCAGCATGAGCACAACAGGCATCTTTTTTGATGAAGCCAGAATTTTACAGTTGGAATAGCAGGGACAGAGTTTTTCTACTTTATTTGTGTAAGGGACTAGCCCTGGGAGGGAAGGATAGAAGCTACATTCTTACTTGTGGAATTTCTCATCTTCCTAACAGTGAGTCTGTGGCTCCAGGGAAGCCTGCTAGAGTCAGGATTACCCATATATTCACCCACTCCATTAGATAATTTTTAAGAGACTCGTGAAAAAACCTTGTGACAACATCAAAGATTCTTTGGAGAGAGAGAATTTATATCCCAAATGGGAAGAAAAATGGACTGATATAGGTAGATTAGTCAATGGATATAGATTGAGGTGTCATTACTCTGGAAGGGAAGGTATGAATAGAAACTGAGAGTCCATCCTATTTTTCAGTTGTTCAAGGCATCATATATCCATGGGGTCCTGTTATTATCCCCACAGAATGACAAGCATGAAGATTGTCTATGTATGCGCTATCATGGCGGTATCTCTGACATTAACCTCAAGTTGTCTAGCTAGGCAAACAACAAACTTTAGAGAAAATCAGAAATAGAATTTAACAACTGCAAAGGTGTGTTACCGAAACTTAATTTTTCTTTCTAAGATTATCCTTATTTCTAAAGAGAACCAAATTGAGACTAATTCATTGGAAAAGCAAGTGCATTTCAACAAAGTTGACCTAATTACTTACATAAGTTCAGCAATAATAGCAATTGATCTTACAGATTCTTTCAAACTTCCTTTGCTGGAACTTTTCAGAAGGAATATCTAGATTGAACTTTTAGTAACCTCTTGAGACCAGAAACCAAAACCAAATATCTGCTACCAGGCTTGCCTGCAATACCTGTAGATTTGGGTAAAGTCCTCTTCTTGAAGTTCCCCAAATATACTGAGTTTCCTGCACTTACCAGGAAGTGACATTCTTTACTCACCTGGTAAGGCTGCTGGGAGCTCTGTAAGCAAGGGATCCGGCCAGCATTTCCAAGGGGCTTTATTCACTCAGTAAGGTCAACCTTAGTTCCTTAACACTGTCTGGTCATATCTGAGTCTATTCAGGTCTCTCTTAAATATGAGATTCCAGTCAGAGCCAATGTTTTCAATGGTGTCCTGTTCAATGAGAACAGACTCTTATCAAACTGCATAAACAACAGCAGTTGCCATGAAAGGAAGAATCCTCACAGTTTCTTAAAACTGGAGGGTTCAGATAGAGAGAAAAGTTAAATGTTTCAATTGTTCGCAAAGGAATTTTTTATCCTGTTTCTATAAGCATAGATATCTTAATAAAAATTTCCTTAAATCAGGAAGAGCCAACAGTAGAGAACCAGCAATGTTTCAAATAAGAGTCCTAAAAACTATGATCATCTTCCTCCATGCCTTCAGCGCCATGTTACTGATTCATATTCTGTTTGAATGCAGCTTTTCCATGAATTCCAGAAATTATTATCCAGTTTAGTTTTATGATTTTAAAGATACCAAAACCCTGTCCTCTCCATGAATCTCCTTGAAACACATTTTGCAAGAGCATCATATTAATAACTGTAAACAAGAAAAGACTAAAAAATGGAGACGGTTTAAGATCTGATGAAAATTCACTATAATGCAGTTGATGAGGAAATCTAGTTCTTTCTGACACACAGTATTTCAATAATGAGAATGTCAAGTAATGACCCTGTAACAGGACATATTAACACTTCAGGAATTCCATATATTTTTAGTGTTACAACATGTACCATAGAGTACAACCAAAACAGGCTTATTATCATTGTGTTTGATAATACTTTCCATGTAATTTAACATACCAAACGAACAAGTCTAATTAATCAAAAAGTTTTCATTTAGAATTTGAATTTTGAGAAATTTGTTAAAATCCTCAGAAAGTTGTAAAGCACATGCTTAAATAGGATTACAGATCATTAAAAACTTAATATTTAATTATCTATTTAATCAAGCTGTCAGTAAGAGATTCTACAAGAGGTAATATAGTTGTTAGCAAAACTTAGTTCCTTTAATACTGAGAAATTTTAGTTCTCTTAAGTAATCAAAAACTTGATAAGACAAAACATTTCAACTTTGGTTTTCTGGGCAGATAAGGAAAAGAAAGCAAAACCCCTTTCTTTACAATTTCTTATGTAGAGCAGACCAACAATCCAAGAAAACTTTGTCTTCTAACAGAGAAAAGAAGAAGTTCAATATTATACCATTCTGGGGCTTACCATGGTGGGCAACACTTCCCCTGGTGGGACTGAAGTGCCTGCCAGGTTTTCTCCTGGTCACTCTCTTTCCTCTGTGTAACCTCGCGCATCACTTTGCTAATGGAGAGACGCCCCTTCAGCTCTCCTTAACACCTGACTGGATCTGCCTGCAGGAAAAGAGGGTGGACAGCAGGCAGAGGGTAGGAGGAGAGAGGAGACAAATGTCCTTCCTTTCACTGGGTTCTGAGCCCTGCCCTACTACCGAGATTCTGAAAGGTGAAGGAGGTGTGAAATCAGATGTAGAAATGACTAGAAATGGGGCAAATTGTAGGATGCAGCAGGGAGGAGAAATGGAGGTAATGGGAAGGTGGAGCCCACTGGGAGGTGGGGATATCTGGGGAGGTGGTCCAGGAGGGGAGGGAGGCAGGTTGGGTGGGGTGGAGGGTTGTCCAGGAGGGAGAGGACAGAAGGGGAGGTGGGCCGGAGAGGGGGTCAGAGGGATGGGCGAGGGCGGGGGGGTGGGTAAGGGAGAGGCACCAGGATTGAGCAGTGCCAGATGGAAACTCAGAGATGGTCAGAGTGGCCAGTTGTCTGGAAGGCAGACTGGAGGAGGATCCCACTGGGAGGAGGGGAGACAGACAGAAGTTGAGAAGCAGTTAGAGCCTGGGAGGCTGTAGGGAGTAAAGGCTGTGGCAGGGAAAGCAAGGGTGTTTGAGGGACCTCAGAGGGTTCCAGGAAGGTGAGGATAGGACCCCAAAGATACTTCCCACTCAGGCTGAGGCCTGACTCTGGAGGGGATCTGAGGAGTTCCCTGAGTAGCAGGGGTAGGGGTGGGAATCCTGTTTCCTCTTAGTCAAGGCACCTGCAGGAGTTCACATCTGGGTGGGGGTGGGGGGGCGGCTGGGCACCTTCTAACTCTGAGTGCAGAACCTAACATTTCTATGGAGAGATTGTTTAGTACTTGTGGGGTGGGTGACACAATCTCTCCCACATCTGCTTAGCACAGGAAGTCCTGTCCTGTAACTGTCTCCTGTACTGTCTGTCCATAAAGAATGCCTCAGAATTGGAGTGATTTAGAGAAGTAAACAAGACTTTCCATGAGAGAGCTCTCTGGGGGATGCTAAACCCTTCAGGTCCAACTGGTGTGTTGGCCCAGTGCCCCATTACGAATATCTGGGCCTGGTCAGCAGCATTAATGGGATCAGAAGTTTGAAACTCAATAGTTCTCACTCAGTTCTGGTAGTGAATGTCTGCCCTGTGAAATGATGTATATACTGTTTAGACTATTATAGGGATATTTAATACTTTATAATAAAATATTTACCAATGTTGGATAACTGCCAACAGGTACACAGGCACAGCAAGGTTCTATACTGATGACAGAGAAAATTTGCAATCAAAGAGGAAGTTCAACTGGATCTATATTATATTTTCTAAAAAAAAAAAAAAAAATCCAGATCTAATAAAATGTTCAGACTTACAATCTCTGGATATATGATTCTTTTCTCTTTTTTTCAAATTTACATAAAGAGTAAGTAACTCATATGATGTAAAAAAATAAAAGCAAGTAAAGGTTATTATGGAAATGCAAACTATAAATGGGCAAGAGGCCTGATGGAGCAGGAGGGGGAGTGGAGTGGAACTGAGCTGGCCAAGTCTGAGATAGTTTCCTCAGGTTTGGGCACTTGGGGGTCTGAGGCTGAGAAAGACGGGGTTTCTGTTTCAGAGACAGCAGGACAGGAAGGGTGTTGGGGAGAAGCTCACCAGAGAGGCTGGGAATGGAATTGGGTCACTTTCCACCAGTAGACTGCTGCTGGTAGAAGCTTTCCATGTCTTGCATTTCAACAATTATTAGATAAATAAGTTAATCTCAACTACAGTGATAAAACTGAGGCTCAGAGAAGCTGTGTCAAGGGCCCAAGATAACATTTATAAAGAGGCAGAGTCAGAATTTGAACTCAGGTCTTTGACTCCCAAGCTCTTGCTCTTTCTACCATACCACTGGACAGAGGGTTTTATTCTTTTATGTGTCTGCCTCAGCTGTAGGCCTGGGGGTGGGGAGTGAGATAGGAGGTGGCAGGTAGGTGCTTAAGGGTGTGCGTTGTGTGAAGGAATGAATGATCTCTGCAGGACTTACTTCAACACTGGGCCACCGTCCTATAAACCCTGGTGGCAGGAAAGCAGATAGAACAGAGGAGCTCCAGTGAGGGCCTAGAAATTGGAAATAGGAGTCCTGTGGGTTTCCCTGCTTTCCCCTGGACATTCTAGACCTCTAGACTCTAGACGACTGGGCTCTGGGTCCATAGGAGGGAGGAATAGAGTGGTGTGTGTGTGTGCACAGGCGTGTCTGAAGAGTGTATGAGACTGTGAAAGTCTGGGTGTGCAGGCCTGTCTGTAAATGCAGACAGTCTGTAAGTGTGAGAGTTTGTGAGGATGTGTCTTTGTGTTAAATTCATGTGAGAATGTTTATGACAATGGGTGTGTATATGTATGTATTTGAGGGTATCTGTGTGTATGTATGAGTGTGAGCATCTGTGTGTGTGTCTCTGCATGGGTACAGGTGTGTGTGTGCACGTGTATATGTATGTGTGCTGTCCCCAGGGAGCCTGAAGACTCATAGTTGAAGATATTTTTCATTTGATTTGTGGAAATTTCTAGCAGGTCTGAGGCTGTGGAAGGGGTGGAGAGAGGGGGGAGGCTAGAAGAGAGAGGATGTCAGTGCTGGGGAGTATAGGGAGCCTGAGCAGGGGGTGCCTCTGCCCTGCCAGGCACAGGAGGAGGGCATCACGGTCCCGGGTCTGAGGCTGGGTGCAGACTGGGGCCTGAGGCCTGCACTCAGGGCTGCATGGGAAGGGCTCAGAGGCCCTGCTCTGACCAGGGAGGGCCATAAAGAAGGGGGAAGGAGGCCAGAAAGGCCAGAGTGAGAAGGAGGCCAGAAAGTGGGGGTTCAGGCCTGCTCTCTCCCTGCCCCCACCTGCAGGATCTGGGGATGAGGGCACCAGACTGCAGGTCCTAACTCTAGGCTCCCCTCATTCTGCCTGAGGGCCTCAGGGTCCCCAGAAGTCCTTGTGTGCCACCTTCTGAGGCTGGGATGACCTGAATCACAATAGAACGTTCTGTTTGTAGTGAGTACTACCCAGACACGTCCAGAACAAGTCCTTGTCTCTTGGAGGCCTCTGATGAGGCCATGTATGCATCCTGACTGAATTTCACAGAAGCTAAGGATTTTATACCCTTTGTGCAGGGAAGTTCTAACTGAGTCAAACTCGATCCCCTTGTTTCAGTTTGTCTCCAATAAGCCCTGACTGAGTTTGTGAAGTAGAGTCCAACACTCCCAGACTCAAGCATGAAACTAGCTTCTTCTGGATAAGGAAGTGGGTCCAAGTGTAGGGACCTTGAGAAGATGTGGGGTGAAGCCTGGTGGGGCAGAGTCGGGTCAGACCTTTCCTGGGCAGGAGGACGGTGATCAGCAGGGCAGATCCAGAGCAGGGAGCTCAGAGACCAGCAGCTTTACCTCAGTTTCCCCTGTATCCTCAGGCAGTGCCCTAGAAACTGGACACACCAGCTGTGGTGGGAGGGACCCGATTAGAGCAGGGAAAGTGCTTCCCTGTGTGCAGCTTCCAGGAGCCCCTGGACACACAGGGCACAGAGCAGATGAGGGATGGAGAGAAGCTCCTCTGGCAGCTCAGGAGGGAGGAGCAGAGGGCAGGGCTGGGGGAGTCTGAGGAGCAGAGGGTGTGGGTGCTGAGGCCGGGTGTGCACAGCAGGTGTGTGTGGCCCGCAGGTCTGTGCTGCGGGGTTCACAGTCCTTGTGCCCAGGTCTGTGTGTGAGCAGGTATCACCCGGGAAGGGGTGGCTGTGACATCAGGTCATTGAAGCCCAGGGCTGCGAGCTGCCTTCCCACTGGGTCTGCAGAGTGTGCTTTGCTTTTAGGAGCAGCTGTGGGCACCCGGGGAAGACCCCTGGATTGGGAATGGAGCCCACGTGGGCTCCAGGGCTGGCTCTAGTTGTCAGCTGGGCCCCTGGAGGCCTCACCTCTGGGAGCTGCGCTGCCACCTGCTGTCCAAGCATAAAGGCAAAGCCAGGTGGCCCTTGTGTGCCAGCAGCCCCAGGGCTGGGGCCAGGTAGGGAAGGGGCTGCCGCGGGGGATCAGGGACGCCGGTGGGGAGGGCGGCAGGAGGCTTCCCTGAGCTCGGAAATTCCTGGGTTCTCGCTGGAGCCCCCACTCCCCAGGCTGGGCGCCCCCCCTCTCTCAGCGCCCAGGGCCCAGGGCGGGCTGTGCGGGGAGCGCCCCTCTCTGCCGCCCTCTGGTGGCCGCGGAGCGCGTCGCAGGCCGCTGCGGAGAAGGTGCCCATCAAGTCCCCAGGGCTGGGTCCCTCCCTCCTGGTGGAAATTGCATTTATGAGGAGAAGCAAACTTGATTGTTCCCCTGCATCTCCCCGGATCCCGCCATGGCCCCTGCTTTCCAGGGGCAGTCAGGAGCTCCTTAAGGCTGAGAAAGTCCTCCTGAGATTTCAACCCCGTTGTCATTGCCTAAGTTTTACTTTCTCCTGTTGGGAATGTGAAGGGCTGAGATCAAGATATTGAGGAATGAGACCAATTTCTGTTCGTCCTTGGGGTCCATCTACAATTTCACCTTAACAAGGTCTTGAAAGATTGCAAGGAATGATGGCAGAGCTAGTGAGGTTCCTGGAGAACATGGGTCTGGAGCCCACCAGGCATGATGAGTCTGGGCTTCTGTGCATTTGCCCCTGAGCTCAGCCCATCAGCCTCAGCAGGGAGATGGATGGGCAGGAGCCAGGAGGCGGGAGACAGGGATGCTGGAGGAGATGGCAGATGGACAGATGCTGACAGGACTCCTTATCTCTAGCTCTGGAACCCTGTCCCCTGGAGGCTGCCCTGGGCCCTCCCCTTCTAGTGCTCAGGGCTCATTAGGGACTGCCTGTCTTTGGGAGACACCAAGGAGGCCAAGATTCATTGGGTGTGCAGGGGGGAGAAGAGGGGAGGGTACCCAGATAAATGAGGGAGGAGGAGGGTTTGGGATGCCCGGGATTTGAGCTGGGGTCCCCTGATCCCTGGGGCGCTGGGCAGGCTTGGCAGGGACACTGTGCTGGGCACACATACTGAGGGGCTAGGGGTGAGGGAGTGGGGGTGGGTGGGAAGGGATATTGAAAGGGATTGAGTTCCACTGATTTAGGGGCTTATTGTGGGAGACCTGGTGCAATAGGAGCCACTGACTTTATGAAGAGCTTCCTATGTACACAGGGGTTACAAGTGCCATGCTGGGATAAAAGAGGGACACACATATTTCTGTTCCCATTTCCTTATTTGGAGACCTCACACATCTCCTTGGTTTCTCCAGGTGTGACTATCTGTGGTGCAAGGAGCTGCTGGGTTGTTCCAGCCCAGGGGGCAGAGCCAGAGCTCCCAGGTTTTCTGTTCTGCACACCCCGGCACCCCTCTGCCAAAGCACTTCCACTGGTGTCTTGCCTCTCCTCACGTCTCTAATATGCTCCCGATATATAGATACCTGGTCAAGGGGAGCTGAAATGCCCTCCCAGTATTCCCTGTGGATCTCAGTGGATGGACTGGGAAGGGTCAGATCAAACCTTAAGGGGGGAGGAGAACTGCATTTGGAGTCTTGGAGAATGTTCTGAGAGGAGCAGGATGTTGCAGTAGGATTCCAACCTGCATCCTAATCCACCAGCCATCTACCTGCCACACAAATGGCTTCCAGGCACAGTTCCTCTGTGCTCTATGTGCCAGCCCACCCCTGCATGTATGGGGCAGTTGAGGGGGGGCAGGCAGAGAAGGAGGATATGGCTATAGGGACGGGGACAGAAAGGACCAGGATATTCATGCCAAGACCAACAGATGAGACCAATACAATGGAGCTGGTCCCAGGACCTGGTGGGTCCTAGAGACCCAGACACAGAATCACCAGAGACAGACAGTGGACTGTGGGACAGAGACACAAGGGGATAGAGCCAGACACAGGAGAAAGGAAAGAGAGGAGCCTCCATGCACCAGAGCAGAAGATCAAGACAGACACAGAAATACCCAGAGGCCAGAGATAACAGAGACAGACATGGACTCAGAGACAGGACAGGGACCCAGGCTCAGGGGGTGGGAAAGCCATGGACCCAGAGCCAAAGGCAGATCCCTGAACAGAGGGCCAGGGTGAGGAGACTCCAGAGAAGGGCCCACAGGGAGGGAGGGAGAGGGAGATAGAGGAGGGCAAGGAGGAGGTGGGGGCAGGGGGGAGGCAGGGAGAAGGGGCAGGGAGAGGCAGCAGAGGGTGGGGTGCAGGCTCTGAGTCAAGGGCTCTGCTGGCCTCTCAGGACCTGGGGCGGTGGGGGGAAGAGGGGCTCCTGTGTGTGTGTGTGTGTGTGTGTGTGTGTGTGTGTGTGTGGCAGGACCCCAGCAGGCCAGAGCTCTAGTCACAATGACAGAGTCCTGTGGTGCTGAAGGGACCCGGGCACCCCCTCCCTTTGCAGCCCCTGCTCTGAGCAGGAGGGGGCCAGGGAGTGACACCAGATGCAAGTCAGGGACAGCCTGAGCTGGGAAGGAAGTGGCAGCGCCACCCACCCCCACACCCCGAGATCAGAGGGAGAGGACCTGAGAGTGGGGAAGGGACAGAGGACTGAGGGGGACAGGGCTGGAGCAGGACACACGTGGGAGGCAGGGGTTCAAGAGACACAGGGGCGCTGGGGGAGCCAGGGCTGTGGGGAAGCAGGTCAGGGGCAGGGGGGAGGCCAGCAGGGCTCCTGTGTCCCCAGAGACCTGGGCTGGGTGGACACAACCCTGTGCTGAGGTGGGGAGGCCGTCAGGGCTGCTTCTAGGCTGACCCTGTCCCTCTGCCCTGTTTTCCGTACAGTGAGCCTGTCCCTGCCTGCCACCTGCTTCCCAGTGGTGGTGTCACCTGTCCCTGCAGGAGCCTCGCTCCTGCGGCCTCCTCTGTGGGGATGGCCCTCACAGCCTGCAGAGCCGCCCTGAGCGTCCTCACCAGGGGCCCCGTGTGTCCTTCGGGGCGGATCTCAGTGTTGAGGATCGCCTAGTGCTCTCTGAGGCTGGGGGAGAAGGGAGGACCCAGCTGGGAGCAGGATTTCCAGTGAGAAACCAGATGGATGTGGGAGACACAGTGGAGGATGTGCCCCCTCCCACATGGCTCTGAGAGGTCATTGTGAGGGAGAAGCTCGCAGCATGTGACAGAGGGGACATTCCTGGTGGCTGCTGGAGCCCCAGTCACCTCTCTGTCTTGCTTTTGAAGCAGGAAGAGCAAACCCTCACCAGGCAGGAGACAGCTGGGCTGGCCTGGGGTAAACAGCTGGATTGGGGACCCAGCATGAAGGGGGGGGGCAGATGTTCACAGCGAGGCAGGGTGTCCCGAGGTTGCTGGGTTGGGAGTGAGGCCCACGGAGGGAGCCCTGGGATGTGCCGGGCAGTGATGCGCACGTGCACAGGTGTCTGCAGAGGTGTGTGCCCCAGGGAGCGTGTCTTCTGTGCGTTGGTGTTCGTGTGTTTATGTTGGGGGGAGACATATTCAGGTGACATGGTGTTAAGAAGCTTTGTGTCCCAGATTCCCTGTCTTTCCCTGTGTGTGTTGATGGCATGTTGGTCTGTCTGAGCACTGTCTGTTCCTTTGTGGGACTCCTTGTGGTCACCTGCGAATGTGTCTCAGTTGCATTTTGTGTTTTATCTGTGGTGGAGGAAAGCATGTGTGCAGGGTGCAAGGGTCTGTGTGTGTGTGTGTGTGTGTGTGTGTGCACATGTGTCTGCAGGAGGAGAAGAGTCTGCAGGGCCCTGGCTGCCCCAGCATCACCTCCTGCTCTCCCTCCACTGGGTAGATCTGCCCCCGCTGAGGGCCTGACCAGGGGGCAGGCAGCACAGTGGCAAAGTGCTCTGCCCACCGAGACCAGCACCAGGTAAACCTGTGCAGACGCTCCCTGCAGGGGGGAACCCGGACATAGGCCTCAGGGCCCCAGACCCACACCCAGTCCTGCAGGCACAGGCTGTTCACCGAGCAGGTGCACTCACTCATACACACACACACACACACACACACTCTCAGGCACCCACAGGCCTGCCCCACACAGAAGGACACACACTCACTGGTCACCCCTCCTCTGAGCTCTGTGGCCCTGCCTTCCATCTCCTCCAAATGCCTGTAGGGTTTGGGCAGATGGGGCTGTGGGTGCTAACTGGGACATGGGAGCCAATCATAGACACTTGCTCTTTATGCCTTCATAAGTTGTGTGTGTGTGTGTGTGTGTGTGCCCCCCAACTCCTTTCCCTGTCCTGCCACCCCACCCCCTCTCTGGGGCTGACTCTACTTCGCCATCTGAGCACTGCCCCTGCCCCTGGGTCCCTCCATGGACCTCAGTCCCATGTCTCCTCCGCAGTCTCTCTCCCTGTCCCCTGCTCCCATCCTTTCCCCTGGACTTTATCATTCCTCCCCATGCCTGCCCCGCCCTGGCACCCTAGACGCTGCAACCTGGTTCCTCCCTGATACCACCCTTCTGTTCTGTCTACACCCTCCCAGGCTCTGACCGCTGCTGCCACCCACTTCTTAGGCTCCTCTCTGATACCGCTGTGTTTCTGCCCTGGTTCTGTCTTCCACTGCCCCTTCTTTGCTGGGGTGCAGGTATGCTCCCTGGGCATTTCTCCTGCCCCTTACATGAGGGCTCTCCAGCTCCCCCAGAGATCCAGAGTGACCTGTCCTCTCCCCTCCTCCCCATTCTGAAGCTGCAGGCATGGTCTGGCTCTGCCAGGACTTCCCTGGTGGTGGGTGGAGGTGGGAAAGCAGGAGGTCTGGGGCTGAGTTTGATCCCGGCCCTGTTCCAGCCCATGTGGCCTCCTCATCTGGACTCACTCACCTGGAACAGATGGGGAATACCTGTCAGGGCTGCAGGAAATCCTTCCAGGGGCTGTAGGGGCTGTAGAGAGCATCAGCGCTGTGGTGGGCATGCACAGACTAGCACACAGTGTGCGCTCAGTAAACGGGAGCTCTTAGTATCTGCCCTTCCTCACTCTGCTCCCCGGGCCCTTAGCCTGGAGGCAAAACATGTTTAGAAGAGAGAAGAGCAAGAATAAGACCATGTAAGCCCAAATTGGCGGCCTCTCAGGAAATTCATGGGGTTCAGCCTAACAAAAGCTCTAAGCTCTGAACACAGGAAATGCCCTTGAGTGCGGACAAGAAGGGAGGATGGGGATTGGATTGAACCACAGGACACAGGAAACCATGTGAATGAGCATGTCACAGGCAGGGAGGAAGGAGTCATGCCCCCAGTCCACCCTGTATCCATCCTGTGGTGGCCACACTGGCCCCCTGTCCCTGTGCTCATGGGCCTGTGTGTGCTGGGAGCTGCACTGGACTGGGGTCCAGCTCCCCCAGTCCTCTCCCCTCCACATAGGACCTGGGCTCCTGGAGCCTAAGACCCACATCCTCCCTCCCCTCCCTGCATGGCAGGTGCAAACACATGCACACAGACGCACACAGAGGTGCCCTGAGATTTATAAAGGAAAGTACTACCCCCTGGAGATGGGTTCCCTCCAGCTGCTGCTGCCCTGATCCTGAACCTCACAGGGCAGGGGAGGCTCAGATTGCTGCCCCTGCTTGCCTCTCTGTCTCATTCCCCTCCTTTCTCCTGGGAAGCAGAAAGAGTGAGTCTCACACTCTACCCTCTCTGTGTGCTGGGCACCTAGGGGAGACCCAGAGGGAGGATCTGGGGCCCTGCCCTTGGAGAGCTCCCTGACAGCTGGGAAGAGGAGGCTGACAGCCAGGGCAGAGGGACACAGGGCTCTGGGTGCTCCCTCAGCAAGTGTGTGTGTGAGCAGAGTGGGTCAAGGGCAAGTGGACCAGGACCCATGACTCTAATGATGGGAGCCTGGCAATGAGCAAAGGAGGGAAGATGGAGGAAGATAGAGAAGTCTAGAAAGTGTCCAAGGAGACAAGGAGGATGATGCTCAGTTAGTAGCAAGGAGCAGAACATGGAGAAGAAAGGGTCAGAGAAGTCAGAGCTCTGGGGAAGTGCATGACCTTGGGGGAGGGGATGTGAGCCTGGGAGACACTTGAGGAGGGAGTGTGTGTGTGTGTGTGTGTGTGTGTGTGTGTGTGCTGGGAAGTGTGTGTGAGGGAGGCAGAGGGATGGAGGAGGATGGTGGTTTGCTGGATGCAGGGTCACTAGGTAACATGTGCCTTGGCTGTAGCTCCACAGTGACCCTGGGCTGGGCGGGCAGGACGCTGGGAGCAAGGCTGACTCCCTGGGCTTGATGTGTCCTCCTGGGCTGTGAGGATGATGAACCTGGACCCCACAGGCTGGGGACCCATATCTGGGGGGACACCGTAGATGGAACTGCACGGGTGGGGAAGGGGCCCCTGGAGGTCAGGAGACCAAAAGAGGGAGAGGGAGACAGGGATGGGGTGGGGAGGGTCATGGGAAGCCTGAAGGCTTTGAGACCTTTCTCCGGGCTCTCCCCTTCACCCCCCCTTCCATGTACAGAATTATTTGTTTGAAACTCAAAGACTTTCCATGAATGTTGAGGTTCAGCCTCTCACGTGCAGAGCTAAGCTATTCCTGCCCCACTTCCCAGCTGAGGCCTCAACATGTCAAAACTCTCCTGGGCAGCACATGCTGAAAGGGCCCCAGAGGCAGGTCTATTCCCCTCTGAGGAGTCCCTTGTCCCTTCCACACCTGGGCCCCAGGCCTGGCTGCTTCCCAGGGCAGAATCTGCAGGAGGGGGCTCCACATGAATTCATGGGAGTCTCTGCTCTGTCCTCTCCTGCTCTGTGACTTGAGAGGAGTTACTTACCCTCTCTGTGCCTTAGTTTCATTATCTATAAAATAGCAGCAGTAACACCTGCTTCTGTAGCTGGTTATAGAGGAGCTGATGAGAGTCACGCAAAGGAACTGCTCACAGTTTTAAAGACTCACACACCTGAGTGCCTTAGGCACTGTAAACCACCCTCATCCTCATCTTTGATGACTTCTCAGTTCTTCTCTGCAGACCTGCTGAGCCACCAGCCTCCTGTCTCCCAAGCCCTGTGCACCCCCAGCCTCTGATTCTGGCATCTTCTTCCCTCGGATCTTGCTTAGTATTCTACATCTCTGCTTCCATCCTCCTTTCCACAGTGCCTCAGTACTGGAGGATCTGGCCTTATTCTATGAATTCATATGCTTTTTTTTTCTTTTTTCTCTATAACTGGGGTTTTTTATGGATTTCTCTTCCCAGATGCCAGAGAACAGGGCCCTGTGTTCTCCTCCCTTGGGATGCTTTTCTTCCTCCTGGGTTGGGTTCACAGGTTGAGTCCAAGGAATGGACACAGAGAGGTGCAGAGAGGTGGAGATCCACCAGGACAGGGAGGCCCTGGGGTCAGGCCTGCAACCTGGGCATCTGCATGTGGGCTCTTCCCTCCAGGCTGTGTCATGCTTCCTCAGAATGTTTGCCATGACTGGGGGAGGGAAATTGTCATCTCCCTTCTCGACCTAAGAGTTAGAGGGAAATTACTTTTTTAATGTTTAGAACGACTATATTTTGTTCCCTGACATGGGACATATCATTTGGAGGTCCATGCCACACCCAAAGAAAGAGCAGTCAAGTGAAGTGTTTCCGTTTTTCTTTGGATGTGATAAATGTGTGCACCTCTGTGTTTCTCCAGTTCTAACTTTTACCAAACATAGTTCTAATAAAGTCCTTTCCAAAATGTCTTCTAATTTTTATTGCAAAACAATTAAGTCCATTTTTCTCGCGGAGGCAGTTTCTACAGTCCAGGCTCTGGTTCAATGATTTCATAAAAGATATGTGTCCCTGGGGGACGAGGAGAGGCATGGGCAGAACTTGGAGAAGATGTGATTATCCACCTCCTGGCTTGAATTTCCCGAAAGCCCAGGATGCTCTGAACTTTGTTACACTTTGAAGTGTCCATGGGACTGAGATTAAGCTCATAGCTTTTGCTCCCAGGTCTTTCTGCAGGACTTCTCTGGAAGGTTCCCTCTGCACCCTTCCTCCTGCTGCTACAGAGACTCCCTGGGCTCCAGCTGTAACCACGCAGCTGGCCTCTGGGACCTTCACATGTGGCTGACAGAGCAGGTGGTGAGGAGAACAATTCACCTTTAGGTTTCTTGGGTTAATGTTCTCAGGGTCTCCCCTGGCCCTGAGAGGACCTGGGGGAGCTGGTCTCTGCAGAGCCCTGAGAAAGCCTGGTAAGAGGTGGGGCCAGCTTGCCATGCTGTCTTAGGTCTTCACATACTTGTCTGGGTGCTTCATCCCTGGTCCCTTATCACCTAGATTCAAGCACATAGACTGGACTCAAGGTCACTAGTCTGTGTTTCAATTTGTCCTTTTGTGGGTTTCATATGTGTATTTTTGGGGCCCTTTAGTGAGGAGCTGCTTGAAGGCATGAATGGTGACAGCTCAGAAGGTGTCTACACTGCTGAGCCCAAAATGATGGACAGTCACTAGTATGTTATTTTGTTCCCAATGTGTGTGGTGCCTCTTTAGCTCTCAATGCAGACACCTTCCCAGACCTTCACATCTCCCCCTTCCTCCATGGGATCCCTAACCAGGCTATCCAAGCACCTTCTCCAGAACTGGTTAGCATCCCTGCCTGCCTCAATTTCTCTTTCTCTTTGTCCTCCATGCCCCAGCACTGGGTGTGCCAGGCTGCATGAACTCTGAGACATTAGGGCTGAGCTCAGGCCTCCTTTGATGGCAGCATCATCGGTGGGGGGGTGGGAGGGAGGGCAGGGGAGGCTGTGTCCATATCCACATAGGGCCCCTGGGACCCCCAGGTGGGCACAGGCGGGAGCCTGTTTGCCTGGACTCCATCATTGGGCTGCATGCCAGCTTCCCAGGCAACCTGGGGCCCTTGACCTCACCAAGTCAATAATTTAGCAACAGAAGTCATGGCTCAGGGAGTTTGAAGAACAGAAGGATCAAGGCACCACGTGTGACTCTTAGCAATCTCACCTGCTCAGCTGCATGTGTGACCTTGGGTGAGGGACTCACCCTGTCTGAACTTTAACCTCCTGCTTATAAAATGTTGTGATAAATGGTAGTGTGGTGAGCACCTGCTGTTCTGCTGCCCAGTGTGCATTCACTCTCCTGAGAAAGGCCCACACTTTCCTCCAGGTGACTGCCCCCTGCCTCACTTCTGGCTGGGGAGTAAGCCCTGCTGTCCAGGTCTGGACCTGGAGCGCACCGCCTCCCTCGGGCCATGGCGATTGTCCAGAGGTGAGTATGTGATCTGGGAAGGTCCAAGGAGATGCAACAGGACTCAGATAGAAAATGTTGGGTCAGGGACCCTCATATCTCTTTGCTACGTGTCTGCCCTGCAGGAGGAGGCCCTGGCAGGGGCTTACAGCCATGAGTGGAGACATGAACTAGGAAAGGAGCCCATCCCAAGGAAGAAGAGAGACAGAGCTGAGTGACAGCAGCTGGGCGCTGGATCAAGCCGCCCCTGAAGCCACTGTGCCTGTATACCCTGCAGCTTACATGATCCAAGTGCCCTCTCATGAAGACACTTTAAGCCACGTTTTCGACATGTACAACCCAATCAAAGGAATCCTGCCTGATATACACGGTCCTTGCCTCACACAGTTACAAGGTCAAAGTGATACTCATGGCCAAGATGGGGTACAGTATTCAAGGAAGCGCCCAAGCTCAGGGCCTGGCACATGTGTGCAGTGCTTGTATCACTCCATGGATGAGCACCTGTCTGAAGTCATGCCTTCCTCGCTGCCCCGGAGTCCTAGCCTTGCACTCAGTATTCAGCAAACGTCTGTTGGCATGAATTTTGACTTGGGGAAACTGCTCTCGGATGCCTGAAATGTGGAGTCACTGGGCCCACACAGGCCGCCTGGCTCTCTGCTGCTGTCTTGTCTCATCAGGACCTCACTTGTCTCCCACTTGCTCCCCAAAGCTTGGTGCAGGATTCTCCCTCTGCCCGTGCTTGCATCCACACAGCCACCTTCATAACACCTAACCTGGTCTCTGGGGGCTGGGTATAGGAGCCTCCTTCTCCCTTGACTAGTTTTACCTAATAACTAAACTCAAGCCCCTCTCCTTCTCAAACCTACAGAAAATTTGCTAGAAAGAGGACAGTGGACACTCACTCTTCACCTAGATCCCTATCCCCTACCATTCTGTCACATTTGCTGTGACTGGCAGGCTCATACACACGCACTCCTGCAGAGCCCCGAGGAAGCACTCATGACACCTCTCCCCCTGAGTACTTCAGCAAATACCTTTTAACTCTAGAGACAGCCCCCACCATACCACAGCACCATCAGACACTGCTTCAGTATTGTGACGCCATGTCCAATCCCCACCTGTTGCCTCAGAGCTCTGCTGGTCCCAATGAGGCCCATGCATCTGCTAAGGAGATCATTCTTGCAGGCCCACAGCTCTTTCTCCATCATGCCACGGGCATTCAGCAGTGCCAGCCACACTTTGCAAAATGGCCCTTTACATTTGCTGGTTCCTCATGAGGAGCTTCAGACCAAATGTTGGGGTAGGATTATTCCACGGGCCTCATTAACTCCCTCCCACCATATCACATCAGGGGACATAAGACATCACATCCCACTGTTGATGTCGAGAGTGGCCAGCTGGCTGAAGGGAATGAACGCCCAATGAATGAAATGATTTAATGTCCTCTCAGTCCCCCTTTGGGGTGACCTTTGTCCTGATAGGTAACTACAAGTAAGGCTGCAAGATGGTGTCCTTCTGATCCTGCCATTCCTTCTGTACTGATTGGCTGGCATTACTCTACAGAGACGATCAAGGGCAGGGAAGGAAGCCAAGCCAAAACCTGTGGGAACTTACTCGTCTGAAGCACATGTGAGCCTGCCAATAAGACACTGAGAACTGGAGCATCTCTAGACTCCCTCCCCAGCTTGGATTCCCAGTTGCTTGCCTGGCACAGCATGATCATCGGTAAGAGCTGAGCAGTCCTCATCATGATGGGGCAGGTGGGAGCCTCCGTGTGCAGGTGGTATAGCAGGGACTGGCTAAGTGCCCCCTAGGACCCGAGGACACTCAGACGCTGCCCCTGGCAGTGATTGCTTGGGCCCCTGGCGTGGCCCACCCACTGTGGCTGCTTCTCCCCACCCAAGGCTTGGCTGTAAAGATGGAGACCCCATGCCTGACTCCTATCTTCATGCACTAAACTCATGCGCTGACTCCACCCCACCCCAAAGGGGGACTGAGAGGACATTAAATCCCACTGCGCCTTTCATTCTTACAAAAACCACAAATGCATGAAGGTTACAGTGCATGAAAGGGAAGGGACTCAGCTGTGTAGTTGAGCAGGAACACCAGCAGGCTCTCTGCTGATTCTACTCATCTACTCATCTACTCCTAACTGTGCATGGAATTTGATAATTATCTTACATGAGCAGGCATTACTTCAGACAGGTGCTCATTTGATACATTTGATACATTTGATAATTATCTTACATTATCTCAATATGGCGAGAATGCCCAATCATCTTATGAGGTGATAATAGCACCAAGCTTTGTTTAAACAGTTAACTCACTTAGTGCTCATGACAGCCTCACACTTCAGTACCATCATCATCGCTAATCCAGAGGGGAGCACACTGCCAAACACAGCCAGGCACTGCCCAGCATCACACCACTGATAAGGGCCCCGCTGGGAGAAGAAGGCCAGGTGCCCAGCACCCAATTCTGTGCTGCTAATTACAACACTGTTGGTCAATTCTGTCCCAGTCCAAATGCCACAGGAGAGAACACAACACATATAGGGACTGTGCTCGATGAGCTATTTGGATGATTTTTTTTCAAGGTTAATTTTGATAATAAGACACCTTCGCATTAAGTGTTGACCTTAGAACTTCACCCAAGCTGATGATTTCACACGTGGAAAATACATTCTCATCATTGTAAAATATTTCTGTTTTGACTTTGGGAAACCAACTGAGCATGTTAATGGGTGTTCATGCTAGGTAGAGGGCTGTGAGGGGGGGCCCATATGCCTGTGAGAGTCTGAGTCTCAGAGCCCATGACTTGCAGGGACAAGAGGAGCAGACCACGGTGACCCAGGTCATGGCAGCACAGATTCTGAGCCTCCTGAGAGCCCTCCCTGTGGGCACCTGAGGCAATGAGGACGGCAGGGAGGTGAGGCTAAAAGGCCCTAGGTGGAGGAATATCCTATTTGCCAAGCTTCAAGAACATCTCTGGACTCCCCAAAGCAGGATACATCAGCAGGCTCACCACGATGAGCCTCTTTCCCCATCCATTCCAGCTAGTGCTGACATAACAGAGCATCTAGCAGGAGGATGTGCAAATGCAGGTCTGGGTGGCTGCCTGGTGGTCTCATAAATAAAGCTTTATTGGCACACACACACACACACACACACACACACACAAAAGGAGGGAGCCTGGGGCAGCCCTGGCAGTAGCCTGGCCCTGTCAGCTCTCTGGGCCCATCCAGGAGCAGCAGGTCCTGAGAGGGGCCCGGGCTCAGCAGGAGCCACTCTGCAGCCCCCTCCCTGGCCTGGCTCCCCCTCCTGCTGCACACCTGCCTCCTTCTCTCTCTCTCTGTCTGCTCCCTCACCTCCTCCCTGCAGCCCTGGCTTCTTCCTTCCATCTTGACCTCCTTCACCTTCACCTCTGTCAGCAGATATGTCTGTCTCAGGGCCTGCCTGTCTGACTCCAGATGTTCTGTGGTCTGAGGTTTCCCAGGACTGGGTCTGCCCTCAGCTTCTCCCTCTGGCTGTCCCCCTGCCTCTGTCCCTCCCTCAGGGCCTAGGGGTCTCTCTTCCCCTCACATCTGTGTGAGTCTCACCCTGGGAGCCTGTCAGTGTCTCCCCCTGCATGTCCTGCTGTCTGTCTCCTGTGCTGCCTCACCCATCCCTGGTCTCTCTCTGCCCTCCCTTCCAGGGCTTTCCCTGCTTCTCTCATCTCTGTGTCTCTCAGCCTTTCCCCCTGTCCCTCACTCACTCTCCTGCCTCCTCCCCTCTTCTCTTCCCTCCCTCAAGGTTCAGATACTTCCTGTGTCATCACCTGGGTGGGCTCCACCTTCCAGGTGCCCCCATCTATCCTCCTACTCAGGGGAGACATATGATCCCATCTCTGCATCCTCTGCATTCCCCCTAACCTAGGCCAGTTATTTTCCTTTCCAGGTTTTTAAAAACCCATTGTAGTGTGGTCCACTTAAAAGGAGGATGTAACATGCAGGACACTTAGGACCAAGATGACATGGCCAGGGCCACCATCTGTCGTGGGGTATCGCATGGGAAGAAAAAGCCAGGGTGAATCTGGAGTGGAAGAGGGATGGGGGCACTGTGGCTGCTTCTCCCCACTATAGGAAGCTCCTATGTTCCCGGGATCCCCCCTTTCATACTGCCACCCTAGGATTTCATCTCTGTCCTGTCTCTGGCCCTAGTGGCTCCTTACTTTGCTCTCCTGACTTGTTTTATTCTGACAGATTCTCAGGTAAGAGGATGTTTGGGACTTGAGTCCAAACATCCCACCTGCTGGAGGTGCTATGGTTGCCTTCCCTCCTTCTGCCCCTTCTCCAATCTCACCTTCCCTCCTTTTGCCCCTTCTCCAATCTCACTAAAGTCCCCCTCTTGGGTTCCCCTCAGTACTCTCCTCCCTCCGCCTAGAAAACTAAAGGACCACTTCCCCAGGGAGGGACAGTAGACAGTAGTAGGGGGAAAGGTGGAAGGAGGGGGAGCAAGGACCATCCAGGAGAAGGTCCCCAGATCCCTGGAAGAGCAGGGCAGTGGGTCCAGAGAGGATGGGGTGAGGGCAGTGGCCGCTTATGTCCTCTCCGCCCCTGCCCAGTGTCCAGGGGGCCTCAGCACAACTGGGGGGACAGGTGTGTGTGTGTGGGGTCAAGTCTGAGAGGGAGGAGTGAGGAGCAGGAGAAACAAAGAGTGAAAACCTAGGAAACTCAGCAAACTCCCCTGAGAAACATCTCCTTCTCCTTTACTTCTGGAGGCTCCTTGGTGGTGGGAAGCAGTAAGGTGATGGTGGGAAGTGAGGGGAAGAGGAGAGGGTACCAGGGAGTGTCCTCCAATTTCCACTCTCCCTGCCACCAGCATGGAGCTCAGCAGGGCTGGGAGGGGAGTAGCTGGGAGATCAGGGGCCTCTGGGAGAAGCACTCTACCCTGGCAGGATCCCACAGCCCTGTGACGGTGTGCCAGTGCCCCTGCCGCCCCAGAACAGACCTCACGGTACCTTTCCTGCAGAGCTCACAGACATGCCAAGGGACCTGGCGCTGCAACTTCATGTGATCAAAAATATAAGTCGAGTTCCTCATCTTGCCACACACATGTTGCACCTTCTCTGCTATCCTACTATGTGCATCCACGGTCGACATTCGTAGCCAAAGCTGCCACACCTGTCACATTTGAAGGGCCGGCTGTGGAGCGCACTGTGCAGCGGGGTGAGGGGAAGTGGCAGGAAAAGCTCTCCCGCACTGGGAGCAGCTGTAGGACTTGTGCACTGTGCCTTCCTCTCTTGGCTTGCAGTGCCGCTGGCACGCTGGGCACTGGCCGGGTCCTTGTCTGAGTGCCAAGCCTGTCAGTTCCGGGGGGACATTGCGGAAGGTCTTGCCATTTGTGTCCTAGGTGTGCTTCTCCTAGATGTGCTTTTCTGAGGCAGTTGTGGTCACCTCCCATCTGCCACCATGGCCCCTTGGCAGCTCCACCACCCCCACCCACATCTCCCCCTTGCCCCAGCTCCTGGGGACACTCAGGAGGCTCAGGGGCACTGCATCGGGCAACTCCATAGCCCCCAGGGGCCATTGGCCAGCCTGGCTCTTGTGTGGATGGCCTCTACTTCCAGAGGCTAGAACTGTTCTGGACTTCTTGGCACACCAGGCCCACCTATAGGTTGCTCTGGTCTTTGTCTTCTTCTCCCAGGCAGATGAGACCCAGGGCCATGGTGACCATTGAGGTTCTAACTACAATGATTGTGGCCTGACTGCAGACACAGTGGTGGCAGAGACAGGCTCTTGGCCTAGGCAGCCAGCAGAAACACACGTGGAGGCTTCAAAGCCACTTTATCCTTGGTGGAGGAGGCTGGGCTGAGGGCACAGTAGCAAGGGCAGCAGTGGTGATGGCAGACTCCTGGATGCCAGCAGGAACTGAGAATAAGTCCACCTGAATGGGCTGCACCTGGGGGCTGGGGTGTCACTGGGCGGCACTGGCAGAACCTGGAATGGACTCTGGGAGCAGCTCTGGGAGACAAAGAAGGGATGGAACTCAACCCTTACCTGCAGGTGGCTCTGGGTGAGACCCCGTGGTGAGTGGAAGGAAATCATGAGGCAGCGGATCCCACTGAAATCCAGGCCAAGCATGGTTAGGTGGGGCCAGCAGCATGCAAGGGAACATGAGGAATATGGCCTCAGCCACAATGGGACCCTGGCAGGGCTCAGAGGGAGCCATGGGGAGGGAGCCCCAGAGCCAAGGCTCCATGCCTCAACCCTGGCCTGCCAAGCTAGGCTAAGCCTAAAGCATGGCCCTAGGGTCTCTAGGCTCCCTGTGTAAACCTGCTGTCCTCCAGGGAAGAAGGGGACCTGGACTAGTTCATTTCCTTACCTGGTAATGGTCTAGGGCCCTGGCCTGTCCTCCAGCCTCCCATCCTCTCCCCAGCAGGCAGTGAGTAACACAAGGAGAAGTCGAAGGCGTTGTTCTGGGTAGACCCTCTCCTGCACCTGCCCTTCTTTCCCTCAAGCAGAGGCACATCTGGGACAATCCCAGCTTGAAGCAGGGAAGACCGCCTAGGACCCTGGGAACAGACACAGATCACACACTCATCTGCCCCTCCCCCTACTGTCCTGTCATCTCAGCCCTCCTGCCAATCCTGCCACGCTCCTTTGCCTCTGGGAATCCTGGCTCTGTGGTCTGGGCTGGGCCACTCACCCCCTCCCCAGTATAGTGCGTGGAACACAGGACCTGCCTCCTGGAGATACAGGGATCTGTAGGTTTCCTTAGGGGGAGCTCTTCCTGGGATCTGGGGCCCTCTTTCTGCTCCCACTTCAATGCTCTGTGTTCATATAGTTAGTACAGATCGTGTCTCCTTAGGGACCTGCTGCCCTCCTTCTCTCCCCTCCCTCCACCTCCAGCCCAGGCTTTAAGGAACCTAATTGATGGTTTAGAGACATCTCAGCACTATCAAATTGAGGCAGTAGTGCCCCTTTTCCTTGAGACCCATGGCTTCTTGGATCTATCACCTGTGCATTCAGCCCTGGGTGCCTAGGTAGGTCCTACCTTCTCCATCTCTGACAAGTCTTGCTTCTGTTTGAAGACCCGTGTTCTGGGAAGGAGGGGCACTTTCCTTTGGTCACTGTTTCAGGGTCCCGGAAGACCTATGTTTTAAATGTCTACAGCAGGAAGATCTGTAGGCAGGGACTATATCTTTTTCTTACTTCTTCTAGCACAATGCTAAATGCACATTGAGTCAGAATATGGTATGAACACAGAGTGGACTGTCTCAGAACATTCCTTGTGGTGAAGCTGCAGCCTTTTCCCTTTTAGTTTAATTCCTGGAACAATGGGAAATCAGGGTGAGGGGCGAGGATGGATGGATATGGTAGATAAAACTGTGGGAGATTCGGGGAGAGGCAGCCTGGGTATGAGAGGGTGTTTCTGTCCCCGTTTACAGGACTGCTGAGTGGGCTTTTCAGCTGGATCTGGGACTGACCTCCATATCACAGGGTGAACTGCACCAGGCTCTCCACACTCTCCTCTTGCCAGCCAGGACTTCCTCCATAGCCAGGACCCTGAGAAGCTTGTTTCCTTCTAAATTCACACCTTGCTGCCAGCAAAGTCTCCATAAAAGTCCCATTGAAGCCCTCAGTCCACCTCTGCACCCAGGCAGAGGCCATCTGGTCTTCCATTGCCCACCAGCTGCTTTCCTCCAGGATTCTGCTTAATCTACTTCCTTTACCCTTCCTGGCCCTTCCCCTGGGCACTTCTTTGGAGTGCCCCAACCATCTGAGGGCCCCACCTCCCTGAGGGCTCCACCTCCTAAGGGCCTCAACTCCCTGAGGGCACCCTGTGGGCTCCATTCCAAGTGCTGACTCTTCTTGGACAAGCTCCTGTTTATAGGGTTGGCAAGAAAACTGAGGCAGAGCCAGAGACGAAGCTTGGGCTTGGGGCACTGCTGGCTGGGGAAGACCTTGGTGTTTCAGCAGAAGGTATTCCAGAGCACAAGAGGTAGACTTTGGATTGCAGGATGCATACCCGAGGCCTGATAAGTTTGGGAAGAGCAGGTAGGTTTTCTGGGGTCAGAGGAATTTGGAGGCCTAAGCTCTGTTCTCCAGACCAGATGGGTTCTCAGCTCTGATGAGGAAATTTTGATGCTTCTCCAGCATCTCCCAACCTGTTTGCCCTGCCCTCCTTCATACCCTTTGTGCTCTGACATGGTGCACAACTTTCTTTCTTCATCTTTGTCTCTGCCAAGGGGCCCAGCACACAGTGTGCTTATACATTTGCCTTGAATGAATATCCTCTACCTGACTCTGCTGCCTCCTTCATGTTTTGCCTCACTTTCACACTGGAGATTTTGAAAGTCTCTGTATTACATCTTCTTAGGGAGGACATCAGTGTGGAGGACTTTGCAGAATAGCAGGCCTGGTTTGATAAGATGGTCCCCCATCACCAGGGAGGATTCGAAGGGCTCCTTCCTCCAGGCTCCAGGAGCTAGATATCTATTTTTACAGCTGCTGAAGGTATCTCTCTACTTTTCTTATCTAATTTAAAAAAATTATGGTGAGGATAGGTTATAGGCCAGGTCAGTGTGTAGGAGGAAAGATTACCAAAGTTCCCTGGAGGGTGGCTGTCTCATGGTCTTTAAAACACTGGGTCTCCAAGAGGCAGTTTGCTTTTACCACAAAACATATTTGCAACTCTTTAGTTTGAAAGGGCCTTGCAGTCTTAAACCGTCTCCTCCCTTCCAGACTCTGCCACGTACACCCTGTGTAGCACCCCAACACCAAAAGTCCAGACAACACCTATCCATGCATAACACCTGTTTTCTTGATTATATGCGACAAATATTGTTTTCTAGGTTGTCTTTATGCTGCCCTGTAGCAATTCTTGGGCTACTTGTCTCCATTATCAATTGATATATGTTATGTTCTTCCAGCAGACAGATTCATTCTAACCTTAATTCAAGCAAAATCGTGTGGAAAGGCCAATTTCCTTCACCAAGTATATTCCAATTGATAAATATGATTTTTAGCTATTATCTTGTTGAGAATTTTTGCATCCATGTTCATCAGGGATTGGTCCATAATTCTCCTTTTTGGTGGGGCCTTTGTCTGGTTTTGGAATTAAGGTGAACGAGTAGAACTCATAGAACGAGTTTGGAAGTATTCCATCTCCTTCTATCTTCTTGAACAGCTTTAGTAGAATAAGTACGGTTTCTTCTTTAAACGTTTGATAGAATTCCCCTGGGAAGCCATCTGACCCTGGATTTGTGTCTTGCGAGGTTTTTGATGACTGCTTCAATTTCCTCCCTGGTTATTGGCCTGCTCAGGTTTTCTATTTTTTCCTGTTCCAGTTTTGGTAGTTTGTGGTTTTCCAGAAACATGTCCATTTCCTCTAGTTTGCCTAATTTATTGGTGTATAGCTGCTCATAATATGTTTTTAAAATCGTTTGTATTTCCTTGGTGTTGGTAGCGATCTCTCCTTTCTCATTCATGATTTTATTAATTTGAGTCTTCTCTCTCTTCTTTTTAATAAGACTTGCTAATGTTTATCTATCTTATTAATTCTTTCAAGGAACCAACTCCTGGTTTTGTTGATCTGTTCCACAGTTCTTCTGGTCTCTATTTCATTGAATTCTGCTTGAGTTTTTATTAACTCTCTCCTTCTGCTGGGTGTAGGATCTATTTGCTCTTTTTTCTCCAGCTCCTTTAGGTGCAAGTTTAGCTTTTGTATTTGAGTTCTTTCCAGTTTTGGGAGGGACGCTTGTATTGCGATGTATTTCCCCCTCAGGACTGCTTTTGCTGTATCCCAAAGATTTTGAATGGTTGTATCTTCATTCTCATTAGTTTCCATGAATCTTTTTAATTCTTCTCTATTTTCCTGGTTGACCCTTTCTTCTTTTAGCAGGATGGTCCTTAACCTCCACGTGTTTGAAATCCTTCCAAACTTCTTCTTGTGATTTAGTTCTAATTTCAAAGAATTATTGTCTGAAAATAGGCAGGGAACAATCCCAATCTTTTGGTATCGATTAAGACCTGATTTGTGACTCAGTATGTGTCTATTCTGGAGAAAACTCCATGTGCACTTGAGAAGAATGTGTATTCAGTTGCATTTGATGTAAAATTCTGTAGATATCTGTGAAATCCATCTGGTCCAGTGTATCATTTAAAGCTCTTGTTTCTTTGGAGATGTTGTGCTTAGAAGATCTGTCAATTATAGAAAGTGCTACATTCAAGTCACCAAGTATAAGTGTACTATTATCTAAGTATGTCTTAACTTTGGTTATTAATTGATTTATATACATGGCAGCTCCCATATTCGGGGCATAAATATTCATGATTGATAGGGCATCTTGTTGGATAGATCTTTTAAGTATGATATAGTGATTTTTAGATTATATTCTTTTGGTTTATCCTTTTCTCTTTTTCTTTTATAATTGCAGAAATCCCAAAGCAGAAGGGATTAGAAAAAACTAGGGAAGAGGGATAAAAAGTGTCCCTAAAAGAGTGGTGGTGGAGGTTCTCTGTCGTAGATTTTGTTGCCTGAGTTGGGGTGAGGCAGGTGGGTCTTCATGGAGAAGTTGTATTGGTCTATATTGGATGATAACTGAGAACTCTGAGGCAGGATACAACTTTCATATGACTCAGATGATTTGGTGTCTTTCCTACAACAAAACAAAGCAAAACAAGTTAACTTTGCAAGGGAGCAAGTAAAGCAGCCATGTAGGGTTGTGAGAGGGCCAAGCACAGTCTGGTGAGAAAGGACAGAGAGAAAGAGACAACTGAGTCCTTACACAGGAGGACAGTGCACACTTAAAGATATGAAGGAAGATAATGAGAGAGATAGTTGGCCTTTCCTAAGATACACCGTGTGCGGTGAGTGTATTAGTGAGGGTGGTATTGGGAGGAGGCGCATGGAAGAAGGAGCCATGGGCTCTGAGCACTCACAACTGTTAGTCTAGGTGGAGACAGAGTGTAGTGATGGATGGGACTACTGGATGGATTTCTAGATTCTGTGCTCACAAAGAAAGGAAGGATTTGGGGAAAAACAAAATGTTTAGTAAGGCTTCTTAGAAAAAGTGATCTGAATCAGTGCTCCCCTTTGTTATAGTTGTAATTTGGAAAATGAAGAGGACAGGCAGATGGATTTCTTTCTACTGTTTGCTTTAAGGATTTTTATTACGTGTTGTGTATTGACAGAATCCTAGGTTGAGAAAAAAAGAGTATTGAATCCTACGGGGAAGTAGAGAAGAAACTGATTTTCCCTTTTGACATCAATATATCACATCATTTTCTAAAACCTTCTTAGCTTTCCCAGCTCTTTCTATCTTTTTTTGTATATTTTTTATTGGAGTTTAATTTGCCAACATATAGCATAACACCCAGTGGTCATCCCATCAAGGGCCCCCTCCGTACCCATCACCCAGTCACCCCAACCTCCCGCCAACCTCCCTTTCCACCACCCCTCGTTTGTTTCCCAGAGTTAGGAGTCTCTCATGTTCTGTCACCCTCACTGCTATTTCCCACTCATTTTCTCTCCTTTCCCCTTTATTCCCTTTCATTATTTTTTTCATTACCCAAACCAGCTCTCTTTCTAATTCCTGTTTGGAAAATCTCATTCTGATTCTTTCTGGTAGCCTATCTGGTTTCTGAAGATCTCTAGAGGCAGAAGCTCTAGCTTTTAAGATTTGTCAGTTTTATCATCTTGTATTATTTTGTATATTTTTATTGCTGTTCTATTTGCCAACATATAGTATAACACCCAGTGCTCATCCTGTCAATGATCTCCTCACTGCCCGTCACCCAGACACCCCGACCCCCTGCCCACCTCCCCTTCCACTACATCTTCCTTGCTTCCCAGAGTTAGGAGTGTCTCATGTTCTGTCACCCTCTCTGATTTTTCTCACTAATTTTCTCTCCTTTCCCCTATAATCCCTTTCACTATTTTTTATATTCCCCATATGAGTGAAACCATATAATGTTGTCCTTCTCTGATTGACTTGCTTCACTCAGCATAATACCCTCCAGTTCATCTTGTTTTGATGTGATAGAAATGTTTTGAGCTCCAAAACTGGATTCTGACTCAAACTCAATGTGTTAATGTGTCAAACCATGAATGAGAAAGCTGCATTTAACTCCATCTCCTCTGAACTTACTAAGAAAAACCACCTTGTTCACAACCATCCCAGTATGATACTAGATAATCTGGAGTCTATACAGTCTCTAGAGTAGTTCTGGTTATTTGATTGTTTACCAAAATAATGGTGCAATGATCCTATATGGTGTCTGCATATAGCAGAGACTCTATAGATATTGTAGGGGGGAAGTAAAAATGTCTTGGTCTATATCTACTTAGAGTTTGGTCTACATCTGTTGGATAGACTTGTTCTGCATACAGTTGGTCTTGGTGTGCTACTCTGCCTCCGGATGGGTTTTTGGTGACTTGGAATTCAGCTGGTGACAGACTGGGATGGGATTTGAGAGGCATAGGCCTGGGGGTGATAGGGTATGCAGGTGAGTTGGGGGACGTGGCTGTGTTCCCTCTTGTTTAATGAGAGGGTAGTTTGGGGGCTGCCATGTCTTCAAGTTCAAGTCTTGGTTGCACATAGTAATATTTAATTACAGAATTAGAGTTTCTAGTCTCATTGAAAGAACACGAAACAAGTTGTACCCTAGGGAATTTTTATTTTAGAAAGGGAGACAAAGACTTCTTCCAAGGAACATGCAATCAGAATATAATGCCAAATAAGATCTGAGGTGGGAGGCTGCCAGGTAGGTTATCTGTTGAGGTTGTTCTTAGGGAAATCCTGGGAGATAGCTTTGAATATTCATTTTCTTTAGAATGAGCTGAATTTGGCTACTTTAGCTTTCTTTCCAATCTTTCAGGGAAGCTATCTGACCTTCTCTTCCCCCAGGAGAAAAGTTACATATTTATTACTCCTGCAGTAGTTTCTCTCTCTTTTCAGCACATATCAAAATGGAGAATTATTACTATTATTAGTATTATTATCATCATCATCATCTTCTTCATCGTCATCTTAGTATCCAGATCTGTAGCAAATATTTAACTGGATCTGTTTAGTTGGGTAAATTGGATTTATTGGTTCAAGGTGTGTTAGAGTTTGGTTTTTGTTTTTGGTGGGGAGCAGGGAAGATGTGCCTAAAAGAGGCTTTATGTATTGAATCACGTCCAATGATGAAGACATACCTGAACAGATGTTCTCCTGGGAATCAGTTGTATACAATATCAAGATGAAGTGATTCCCTCCTCTTCCCTAAGCCTTCTCGGGCTGACCTATGGTGCACAGAAGATAATCACTAGCCTTGCCAACACTGGAAAATGCGATCCTTACTACTCTTACCTTCCATTAACTAGGAAGTCATTTGGGATCTTTACATACTCTTGCCATGAATGTTCATTTCTAATTTAGGAATATGCTTGCCATCTGCCTTTGGCTCAGGTCATGATCCCCGAATCCTGGGATCATGTCCCACATCAGGCTCCCCACGGGGAGCCTGCTTCTCCCCTGTGCCTGTGTCTCTGCTTCTCTCTCTGTGTCTCTCATGAATAAATAAATAAAATCTTTTAAAAAAAGGAATATGTTTCCTGGTCATAGTCTGTATATATTTTACTTATTCTGGCAAGTGGGGAAGTATTTATGAAACACTCTTAGTTGTATGCTCTCAGAGAGGGGAATTCTCTCTTTGCTACCATTGTCTTGCACTGTGTATAACTGTGTGATGATTTTTGAGTAATGGTGATGGTTTTGATAATTTAAGGGGAAGAAAAAAGTTGCTTTTGCTTGAGTTCTTTTGCACAAAGTATCACTGTGGTTCCTAATTTTTCTACTCTGGAATTTTGCCTTTGTATTCCTTACACTTACTTGAAATCTAATCTTTAATTGATTGAACCCAGTCTTTCTCACTCAGAAACTTTTTGGCTTCTACTTGAGAGACCATTCAATTTCTCACTTTAGATCCAACCCAATGTACACCAAACCCATCCGTGGAGTTATTTACAGGCAGTACAGGTAAAATGTCAGCAAATACAGAAAAGTCTTTTCTCTGGGAGCTTACACTATGAGGATACCTCCCCATTCTCCTGAAACAAGTGAAATCCTATTCTACATACCAGTCAATTGACTTTTGTCCTACTCTCCTGTTTTGCAAGCTAGCCTTACATGTAGTTATTGCAGTTTGAGTCTCAAGTCATGTTGCCTGATGCCCAAGCATTAGATGACTTATTTTCCAAATAAAGTAAAGCAGTGGAGGTAACAAAACTCAGTGTTGTCTATCTGTTCAGTTGTCACATATCAAGGAGATGACTAGACTTCTATTTAGTAGGTTCCTACACTGGAGCAAATCCTAAATGTCCCACATAATGCACTTTGTCTCAGCTGACTTGGGTTACTTCCCTTGAATTTTCACTTTGTTGTGGTAGAAGAGACTTGGTTCTCAGTTCTTGTGTTGGATCCCTGATATTCCCAAATTGAGTGTATCTTGGGGTACTTCCACACATTAACCTTTTGTACTTCAGGCTTCAGCTGGAGAAGGAAGGCAAGCACCATCAGGCAGAAGCTCTGCTCCTGGGCTCCACCTCACCACCTACTACTCCTACCCTCTTCCCTACTGGGTGTCCTGCCTATGCAAATATCTAGACCAGTGAGTTATGCCACTGGACATTGAAGAGCACAGAGCAGGGGCAAGGAGAACATACTGGGGAGATTAGATATCTATCTGTTGGTGTGGCCAGAGAGGCTTTGGGAAGGAAGGAGGGCCATGATGAACAGGGTTTGGAAAGAGCATATTCTAGGCAGATAGGGACAGTCTGTGTGAAGGCTGATGATAATGCCAGCAAGATGGGCATGTGTGGGGAAAGATTTGTCCTGTTTTAGTAGGAACCACAGAAAAGATTAATACTAGCAGTTAGTGATAGAACAGCAGTGAGAAGATAGAAATATAATCTTAGAAGTTTGAATTTAATAGAGAGCAGGAAACTACAGGTGTGTGTGTGTGTGTGTGTGTGTGTGAGTGTGCTTGAGTGAGTCTTTAAGACTTGAGGAAATTATCATTTTCGAGGAGAGCAGAGAGCACCTACACTTTAGTTATCTGATGCAATGTAGTAGTCAAGAATAAGGATTTAGGGCTTTATCTTGCTTCAAGGCCAGCACTCTCTGATGGCTACTGGTGAATCGAGTGAGAGTTGAGAGGATCTCATTTTTTAGCGTTACCAATATTATGGACCAGGAGGGTGGACTAGGGAGTATGGCAGCAGGCTGACCCTGACTTTGCAGTATTTGTAAACTGTAGGAACCTGCTAGACATAAGTCTAGTGTGGACATGGTGCTAAGTGTCTAAGTGTCTTCACGTCAACTGAATTGAGTTGAGGGTTAGGTTGGTAATCCCCAAATATCTGAAACCAGTGAGTTCAGTTGTAGTTGCTTAGATTTATTTTAAAATTTTTTTAAGATTTTTAAAATTTTATTTATTCTTTCATGAGAGACACACAGAGAGAGAGAGAGAGAGAGAGAGAGGCAGAGGGAGAAGCAGACTCCTGCAGGGAGCCCAACGTGGGACTCAATCCAGGGTCTTCAGGATCAGGCCCTGAGCTGAAGGTGGGGCCAAACCACTGAGACACCTGGGCTCCTTCTGCTTAGGTTTATTTTAAACTTATGTATGGGGATCCCTGGGTGGTGCAGCGGTTTGGTGCCTGCGTTTGGCCCAGGGCGCGATCCTAGAGACCTGGGATGGAAACCCACGTCGGGCTCCCGGTGCATGGAGCTTGCTTCTCCCTCTGCCTATGTCTCTGCCCCCCTCTCTCTCTCTCTGTGACTATCATAAATTTTAAAAAAAATTTAAACTTATGTAATGTCCCAGGATAAAGTCAGGCTCCAAAATCTGATTTGTCAGTCCTCTTGTTTCTGAACATATTTTGCATTTTTTTCCCTTTGAAATTAAACAGAAAGGCAATCCTTTACCTTCTCTGTTGATCTTCCTTTAGTAACAGCATGTTCAAAATATTCATGATTCCTTATATCTAGCCCATATTCCTTAGTAACTTGTGGGAATGTGAACTTGTACAGCCACTCTGGAAAACTGTGTGGAGGTTCCTCAAAGAGTTAAAAATAGATCTGCCCTACGACCCAGCAATTGTGCTGCTGGAGATTTACCCCAAAGATACAGATGCAGTGAAACGCTGGGACACCCGCACCTTGATGTTTCTAGCAGCAATGTCAACAATAGCCAAACTGTGGAAGGAGCCTCGGTGTCCATCGCAAGATGAATGGATAAAGAAGATGTGGTCTATGTATACAATGGAATATTACTCAGCCATTAGAAACGACAAATACCCACCATTTGCTTCGATGTGGGTCGAACTGGAGGGTATTATGCTGAGCGAAGTAAGTCAATTCGAGAAGGACAAACATTATATTGTCTCATTCGTTGGGGAATATAAAAAATAGTGAAAGGGAATAAAGGGGAAAGGAGAAAAAATGAGTGGGAAATATCAAAAAGGGAGACAGAACATGAAAGACTCCTAACTCTGGGAAATGAACTAGGGGGGGTGGATGGGGAGGTGGGTGGGGGTTGGGGGTGACTGGGTGATGGACACTGAGGTAGGCACTTGACAGGATGAGCACTGGGTATTATTCTATATGTTGGCAAATTGAACACCAATAAAAAATAAATTTATAAAAAAAATAAATAAAACCATTCAAAGCCACTTACAATTAAAAAAACAGGAAATATCAGGAAGGGAGACAGAACGTGAGAGACTCCTAACTCTGGGAAATGAAAAAGGGGTGGTGGAAAGGGAGGTGGGTGGGGGCTGGGGGTGACTGGGTGATGGGCACTGAGGGGGGCCCTTGATGGGATGAGCACTGGGTGTTATTCTATATGTTGGCAAATTGAGCACCAATAAAAACTAAATTAATTAAATAAAAATAAAAATAAGATACCTAGGAATAAAAAACAAAGAGGTAAAGGATCTATACCCTAAAAACTACAGAACACTTCTGAAAGAATTTGAAGAAGATACAATAGGATGGAAAAAATACTCCATGCTCATGGATTGGAAGAATTAACATTGTGAAAATGTCCATGCTACCCAGGGCAATTTACACATTCAACGAAATGCCTATCAAAACACCGCAGACTTCCTTCACAGACTTGGAATACATAATCTTTAGATTTGTGTGGAATTACAAAAGACCCTGAATAGCCAGAGGAATATTGGAAAAGAAAACCAGAGCTGGGGCATCACAATAACGGATTTCAAGTTGTACTACAAAGCCATAATCATCAATATAGTGTGATATTGGCACAAAAACAGATACACAGATAAACATAACAGAATAGAGAACCCAGAAAAGGACCCTCAACTCTATGGTCAACTAATATTCGACAAAGAAAGAAAGACTATCCACTGGAAAAAAGACAGTCTCTTCAATAAATGGTGCTGGGAAAACTGGACAGCCACATGCAGAAGAATGAAACTGGACCATTCTCTTACACCATACACAAAGATAAACACAAAATGGATGAAAGATCTAAATGTGAGACAAGAATCCATCAAAATCCTAGAGGAGAACACAAGCAACACCCTTTTAGAATTGACCACAGCAACTTCTTGCAAGATACATCTATGTAGGCAAGGGAAACAAAAGCAAAAATGAACTATTGGGACTTCATCAAGATAAAAAACTTCTGCAAAGAAGTTCAAGATAAAGAAACAGTCAACAAAACTAAAAGACAACTACAGAATGGAAGAAGATATTTGCAAATGACCTATCAGATAAAGGACTAGTATCCAAGATCTATGAAGAACTTATTAAAGTCAACAGCAAAAAAAAAAAAAAATCTAATCATGGAATGGACAAAAGACAAGAACAGAAATTTCACCAAAGACAAAAATACATGGCCAACAAGCACATGAGAAAATGCTCCGCATCACTTGCCATCAGGGGAATACAAATCAAAAGCACAATGAGCGACTACCTCACACCAGTGAGAATCGTGAAAATTAACAAAGCGGGAAACCACAAATGTTGGAGAGGATGTGGAGAAAGGGGAACCCTCTTGCACTGTTGGTGGGAATGTGAACTGGTGCAGCCACTCTGGGAACCAGTGTGGAGATTCCTCAAAGAGTTAAAAAACAAAAAAAAAGAGCTACCCTATGACCCAGCAATGGCACCCCTGGGGATTTATCCCAAAGATACTGATGCAGCGAAACGCTGGGACACCTGCACCCCAATGTTTAAAGCAGCAATGTCCACAATAGCCAAACTGTGGAAGGAGCCTCGGTGTCCATCGAAAGATGAATGGATAAAGAAGATGTGGTCTATGTATACAATGGAATATTACTCAGCCATTAGAATCGACAAATACCCACCATTTGCTTCAACGTGGATGGAACTGGAGGGTATTATGCTGAGTGAAGTAAGTCAATCGGAGAAGGACAATCATTATATGGTCTCATTCATTCTGGGAATATAAAAAATAGTGAAAGGGATTATAGGGAAAGGAGAGAAAATGAGTGGGAAATATCAGTAAGGGAGAAAGAACATGAGAGACTCCTAACTCTGGAAAACAAACAAGGGATAGTGGAAAGGGAGGTGGGCAGGGGGTTGAGGTGACTGGGTGACAGGCACTGAGGGGGGGCATTTGATGGGATGAGCACTGGGTGTTATACTATATGTTGGCAAATCAAACTCCAATTTAAAAATCTACAAAAAAAAAAAAATCCCAAGATTCCAGTATGTACACTGGCCTCTAGGTCTCCATTCTCTGCTTCAGTTTCTCCTTTTGTGGGTTTCATGTTTATTTCTAGGGGTTCTTTATTGAGCAACTGCTTGAAGGCATGGATCTGACTGCCCAGTAGGTGTCTACACTGCTGAACCAAAATTAATGGAGTAGTATGTTATTTTGCTCATACTGTACTTGGTACCACTTTAGCTCTGAATGTAGACGCAGCCGCAGGGCTTCCCTTCCCTCCCTCTCCTGCATGGGATCCCTAACCAGGCTGTCCCAGGATCTTCTCCAGAGTTGGTCAGTCTCCCCTGCCTGCCTGCCTCAGTTTCTCTTTCTCCTTGGCTCCCACTCCCCAACCCTGGGTGTGCCAGGCTGTATGAGATTAGGGCTGAGCTCAGGCCTCCTTTGATGGCAGCATCCTGGTGGGGAGGGCATGGCAGGGATCCAAAGATGAGAGCGGTGAGGGCAGTGGCTGCTCCTGTCCTCTTCACCCCTGCCCAGTGTCCAGGAGGCCTCAGCACAACCAGGGGGACAGGTGTGTGCAGTAGGTCTGAGAGAGAGTAGTGAAGAGCAGGAGAAAGAAATTGTGAAAACCCAGAGAATTCCCCTAAAAAACATGTCCTCTTCCTTTTCCTCTGGAGGCTCCTTGGTTGGTGGGAAGTAGTGAGGAGACGGTGGGAAGTGAGTAGAAAACGAGAGGGTCTCAAGGGACTTTCCTCCCCCTTCCACTCTCCCTGCCACCAAGGTGAAGCTCAGCAGGGCTGTGAGGGGAGTGCCTGAGAGCTCCTGGGGCATCCCCTCTTCCCTGACAGGGAGCCCACAGCTGGGGGGTGGGTGTCATTGACACTGTCACTGCCACTGCCCCTGCTGCCCTAGGACAGTCCTCAAATGTATCTTTGTTGCTGCATTCGCAGACATGATGAAGGCCCAGGAAAGGAACCTTCATGTGGCCTAAAATATAAGCTGCCCTCAGCATCTTGCCACACATATAACATGGTATGTTCTCCTCGTGTCCTACTGTGTGCACCTGCAATAGATTCTTCATAGCAAAAGCTGCCTCACATGTGTCACATTTGAAGAGCCTCTTGTGGGTGTGACTGTTGAGGTGATCCCACCTGGAGAAACTCTCCCACACGGGGAGCAGCTGTAGGGCTTGTGCACTGAGCCCTCCTGTCCTTGCACTTGCAGTGCTGCTGGCACACTGGGCATGTCGGGCTCCTTGTCTGAGTATCACAACCTGCCAGTTCAGGTGGGAGGCTTGGCAGGGCCTTGCTGCACCTCTCACAGGAGTGCTCTCCAGAATGTACTTTCCCCAGGCAGTCCTGGTCACCTGTCACCTGCATCCATGTATCCCCTCCCTGGGTGCCTCCAATCAGTTTTCAGGCTCAGGAGGTTTAAGAGACACCATGGTGGGCATCTCCATAGCACATGGGGGCCCAGACCAGCCTTGGATCCTGTGTGGGAGTTTGCAGCCTTTCTGGAACTCCTTGCAGCTGGAGCACAATGTAAGTTCCCTTGCTCTTTTGTTCTCCAAGACCACAGTGACCATCCAGGTTGAGGCTACAAGGACAGCGATTGCAGCAATGGTCGCAGAGGAGACTGGCACTGTCTGCACAGCAGGCAAGGATACCCCTGAGGACTTCAGAGCCGCTGTGTCCACTGTGGAGGCAGCCAGGCCGGGGCGGGCAATAAGGGCAGCAGTGGTGGCAACAGATTCTTGGGAAAGAGTGGGGGGTCGGAGTAGGGAGTAAGTGCACCTGGAGGGATTGGGTCCCTTGGGGGGTGGGGGGTGATTGCGGGGGCAACATCAGAGCACCCTTGCTGGCCTGTGGGAGGAGGAGAAGGAGGGTCCTTGAATGAGTTCTCTTAATTATCCTGTGATGGGAGGCCCTGGCCTGTCCCCAGCCTCCCGCCCTCTCCCAAGCAGGCAGTGAGTAGCACAGGGAGAAGGGGAGGGGATTGCTCTGGGGACCTGATGCAGGATACACAGACCCTCCCCTGCACTTGCCCTTCTTTCCCTCAAGCAGAGGCACATCTGGGACAATCCAAGCTTGAGGCAGGGATGACTGCCTAGGACCCTGGGAACAGGCACAGATCACACACCCAGATGCCCCTCCCCTACTGTCCTGTCATCCCAGCCCTCCTGCCAATCCTGCCAGGCTCCTTTGCCTCTGGGAATCCTGGCTCTGTGGTCTGGGCTGGGCCTCTCCTTCCTTCCCCAGCCCAGTGCCTGGAACACAGGAGGTGCTCAATCAGGGTCCCTGCTCCCTGCCCCCTGCAGATGTGTTAGGGTTGGCCAGTGGGATTTGTAGGTTTTCCTCAGATAGAAGTTCTTCCTGAGATCTGGGGCAGTTTTTTTTTTTTTTTTCTGCAAGTTCAAGGTTCTGTGTTCATATCATTAGTTCAGACTCTGTCCCTCAAGGGACCTGCTGCTACCCTTCTCTCCCTCCCTCCACCTCTACCTCTGTCCTTAGGGCAGGTAATTGAGTGATTAGAGGCATCTCCTCATCATCAAGTAGAGGCAATGATTGCACTTTCCTTGAGACCCAGGGCTTGTGAGATCATTATGTGTGCATTCAGCCCTGGGTGTCCAAGTAGACCCCACCTTCTCCATCTCTGACAAGTCTGCCTCTGTTTGCAGATTAGCATTCGGGGAAGGAGGACCCCCCTCCTTTGTCACTGTTTCAGAGTCTTGAAGTCCAAGTTGTGAATGTCTAGAGCAGGGAGATCTATAGGCAAGGACTGTACTTTACTTCCTCAAGCACGATGCTCAATATACATTCAGCCAGAATATGCTGAGTGCCTGTCTCAGGTAATCACTCACGGTGAAGCTGAAGAAAGTCCCCTTTTAGTTTTATTTCTGGAGTGATAGGAAACCAGGGTGAGGGGCTGGGATGGATGGTGCTGGTAGAGGAACCTGTAGGAGATTCTGAGAGAGGCAGCTGGGGGAGGGGCTGCTTCTGTGCTTGTTTCAGGACTGCTGAGTGGACTCTTCAGTTGGATCTGGGACTGGCCTCCATATCACACAGGCTGGGTTCCACCTGCTTCCCCACACTCTCCTGTCAGCCAGGACCTCCTCCATACCCAGGACCCTGGAGAGCTTGCTTCTTCCTTCTAAGTTCAAATCTTGCTGCCAACAAAGTATCCAGAAAAGTCCCATTTCATCATTTATTTATTTATTTATTTATTTATTTATTTATTTATTATTGGAGTTCAAATTGCAAACATATAGCATAACACCCAGTGCTCATCCCATCAAGTGCCACCCTCAGTGCCCATCACCCAGTTACCCCCACCCCCGCCCATCTCCCTTTCTACCACTCCTTGTTCGTTTCCCAGAGTTAGGAGTCTCTCAAGTTCTGTCTCCCTTTCTGATATTTCCCACTCATCTTTTTTTTATTTTTGAGGTATCCAACCAGAAGAGTCTGCGATTCAACAAATGTGACGAACCACTGTTGTGTCTTTGTTGTTTGGTATGTGGCTAGGGATGATTCCCCAGAGAAAGAAACTTGAGACAAGAATCCCTAGTGCCAACTACAGGAGCCTCCAGGACAATTGAAGGAGCTGAAGAAGAAAGAGGAATTGGAAAAAGAGAAATGGATTCAGAGGGAACTAGTAGGAGGGGTGCACCATCTTCTCTATCTTCACCTTATTCTAGCAGATATTCCTTCTTTGTATTCTCCATATCCTGACAATCACAGGATTCCAGTTCTCCTTCACATTAAATCTACTGAGTGTTTGCCTTTTATCAGGCTCTGTACCAGGTCCTCTCACAACATTTTCTCCTGAAATTCCTGGGTGAAACCTGCAGGGCACAGAGTGGGGTCAGTGCCTCCCTCAGTCATGGTGTGTTCGCACCATCACTTCCTGTCAGGCCCCTTTTCAGTTCATTTTGTTTTCCTTTTTCATCCTTATCTCTATTCTCATTTCCCCTCCTCATTGAAGGCACTTGCTTTTCAAATGCATTTAACAAATGCTCTTCCAGTCTGTGCTCTGTATGTGTATTTAGATACATTCACTCATTCAGCAACTCTATGTCCAATTGTGTATGCCTTCTGAGTTCTACTATGCTTGTGCTTAAGGATGGCCCCCAAGTAACACGCCTACCAGTGGTGCATGATTGTTTATATCTTCTTATTGAATTCTCATTTGATCTAGTGAAGGACAGGTAAGGTTCCTAATGGGTGAGGAGACTGAGGCTTAAGAGATTAAGCAAATTACACATTCATATAATCACCAGGAAGGGCCAGAGGGAGAGGATCTGAAGTTTGAAAATGCTCCCCAGGTGTCTTCTGTCCACTGTCTCTCACAACCTGAGAACCTTTGCCTTAGGACATCTTCCCTAGATTATAAGGTCTGATTATGATACCTTCTAAAAAAGTAGGGATTCTCTAACTGGGTGGGGTGGTTAATATCCTATACTCCAAGGCAGCATGATATTTTTAAAGCAAATGTCCTCAAAGGCAAACAATTATCACTTTTTTGCAGCTTTTACCTGCATGAATGATTGGCAGTCAGGGTTTTCCTCCACACTTTTCATTTCTATTTCCTTCTGTAAGGAAGGTAATACTGTTTATATATTTACCTGAGCCAGGCTTATTATATACTATGTATCTCACAGTCAAGTATACAGGAATTCTGGATTATGCACTCTATTAGGTTTCTTATCTTGGTTTGTATATTTGTTCAGCAAATATTTGATGAGCACCTAACTCACAGTCTGATGGAGGTGATAGGGTGAGTGTGGAATTTCTCAGCTGAAGTAGGAACTAACTGGGCAGAGGATGAGGTTAGAAGAATAAGCACAGAAGAATAAGCACATTTATAGTATAGAAAGGTTCCCTGAGGGAATAATTGAGCCTCCTTATCTCTCTGGTGTGCTTGTTGGTAAATCATTATATTGGAACTGGTGAGTAGCAAAAGGGAAGATAGATAGATTTGTAGACAGAAGGGCTGACCCATAACCCAAAGGTTCCATTTGATAATTTATAGAGAAGATCTTTCGATTTTGATTTGATCTTTTCGGTCTTTAAAAGCCTCTGACAGCATTTCCTAAAATTCTCTCAAACCCGAAGCCTGAGTCGGGAGGACAGTGGGGGCTGCATGACTTTGCTTTTTCTAATCTCCACTATTCATTTCTGGGGCATTATTGTGAATTTTCAACCTTGAGGAGGCAACCATTTATATAGCAGCAGTGCGGTAGGGGGAAAGAGGAACCACACGAGGAGTTTGTTCATTAAGAAATTATATTTAATGTGGTCAGACTACGGTTTGTGGGAGTTAAAAAAGCTCCTTGTGAAAATTTAATAGACAGTTACTAGTGAATGTTTTAATACAAGCTCACAGAGCAGGGCAGGGTCTTCAGTCCCCTGGCAGCTGACATCCCAGATGGTGCTGGGTATGTAGAGCCCAGTGTGGCCAGTGAGGAGACTGCAGAAGTGAGCTCACCTTCTCTCCTGGAGCCAGAGACAGAGGAGACAGAATGAATTGCTTTGGTTGTGAGCCACTCCTGAGGTGACTTACTTCTTTTCACCCTTCCCACCACGTTCTCATAACAATGCACATATAAAGTATAGTGAATTTTGTTTGGGTGCTTTGGGTGAGGTATATTGAATGTCAGAATTCACAAAACCACATTCCTGGCTCCTCTCCCTTCTCAGTCTTGAACCCTGGGGTGGTTTCTGCCCCCACATCTCCAGGGTTTCCTTTCCAGGCAGCCTGGTCCTCTCCTTCTTGCAGATGGTTACGAAGGCCCTGCCCCTTTCTCCCTCCTCCTCTCTGTTCAGTGCACCCTTGTGGTCCTACGTGGGTAAAGGGAAGGGGTGGTCTGTATATTTGTGGCCATCAGTACAGCTGAATGGATGAGGCAGGATGAGGAGAAAGGGGGCCAAATTGCCTCCTGGCCTTGGCTAACTAACATAGAGGCTAAGGGTTTTAAGGCTGGACGACCAATATTTGTATTTAACCTCAGGTGATATTTAAAAAATGGATCGGTCTGTAATTGCAATGAGGTCCACTAGTCCATGAATTAATGCATCATCACTCATGCTTAAGCACTGCACACACATCCACTGTGTGAATTCTTGCACAATACATTCATGCCCTCTTGTGCCTTACCACCTAATTAGTAGATGAAGCTATGTGAGTTATGTGAAAAAAATGGGATTTTGTTTTGTGGTGTGTAAAAAAGGAGAATGTTGGGAGGTATTTGGTATTTTTTCTGGAGGGGGAAAGCAGGGTTGATCTTTCCTTTGGTGTAAGTTTCTGTAATATTTGAATATAGCAGGTGATATGTGATTTTTGAGTTTTCATTGGTGGGTTAAATAATCGGTTCAGTAAATATTTATTGTTTGCCATGTCTTAGGCATTATGGAGGGAGAACACATACCAGAAGAAATATCAAGCAGTAGCTTTGAAGCCTGAGCAACCGATCAAGGCATTCTCAACCCAAGCCAACTCAACTTAACTCAGCTCCCTGGACCTGATCTGAGAATTACCGTTCCCTGGACTTGCTACAGCTCTTTGATTCTAGAATTTTCTTCAATTCTAGCTAGAATGCCGCATCAAGCACTTCACAGATTTGGTGAAAACCTGAGAAATAGACATCCGGTGGAGCAACCTGTGGCTGAACCTGCCCCTGCCAGAAGCCTGAGCACTCTGGATTTAGTAGCCCTGGGTGTGGGCCGCACAGTGGGTGTAGGTGTGTATATCCTGGCTAGTGAGGTGGCTAGAGATAAAGCAGGACCATCCATTGTGATCTGCTTGTTGGTGGCCAGCCTATCTTCTATGTTGGCTATGCTGTGCTTTGCAGAGTTTAGTCCCCAGATTATCCACTCTGGCTCCAAACATCCCCAGGGCTTTGTCATCGTAGATATACTTGGGGCTTTCATCCCTGCCTGGATTCTCATCCTCAACAATGTTACTGCTATAGCCATTAGGATCTGGGCTTGGACCTTAGCTCTTGACAACCTTTCTGGAAACAAGATATCTCAGACCTTGCAGGAGACAATTTCACGACATGTTCCCAGGGTCTTTGCAGAAGTTCTAGGCTTCTTTTTTATGTTCCTTGTGTTGTTGCTCATGGGATTGCTGACTCGGAACATTAGGCAGCTTTCCCTGGTTACCAGAGTGGTCACATTGGTGAACCTCTTGGTTCTTGGTTTTGTCATCATCTATGGCTTCCTGAAGGGGGACCTGCACAACTGGAAGCTCACAGAAGAAGACTACATAATGGCTGGACTCAATGACACTTCTAGCTTGGGACCTCTGGGCTCTGGAGGATTTATGCCTTTTGGCTTCCAGGGGATACTCCATGGATCAGCTACCTGTATCTATTGTTTTACAGGCTTGAACATTATTGTTACCAGATTTGAAGTAGCCCAGAATTCCCAGCATTCCTTTCCTATGTTGATTGTGATTTCACTACTCATCTGCATTTTGGTGTACTGTGGTGTCTTTTCAGCACTTATGCTTATGGTGCCTTATTACCAGCTCCAACCTGGGAGCACCTTGCCTGAGGCATTTCTCCATACTGGCTGGGCCCCTGCCTACTATGTTGTAACTCTTGCATTCTTCTGTAGTATTTCTGTCAGCCTCTTGGATTATATGTTTCCCATACGTCAGCTAATCTCCATGATGGCACATTATGGCCTCTTTTTTCCTGTCCTTGCAAGGATGCAAACCAGCACATACACACCCATTGTGGCCACTGTGATCTTTGGGATTATTGCAGGAATCATGGTATTATTCTTTGAATTTGCCAATTTCTTGGACCTCCTGTCAATTGGGGCCCTGCTAGTTTACTCCCTGGTGGCTTTTAGTGTTCTCATCCTCAGGTATGAGCCTCAGAGGAGGAATGGGGGAAATGAAGCACAGGTGCAGGAGGAAAATGAAGCAGAGATGCAGGAGGAGAGTGAGGAAAATGAGGCAGAGGTGCAGGAAGAGAACAGACCTGCAGCAGAGAGGCTGACTCTACAGATACTATTTTTTCCAGTCAGCCCCACCCCCACTCCACTCTCTAGCTGGGTTGTCTATGTTTGCTCCTCACTGCTCGCTCTGCTGCTGACTCTTCTCTGCCTGGTGCTGGCCCGGTGGCCAGATCTGCTTTCTGGAGACCCAGTGTGGATCACAGTGGTTGTGCTGCTCCTGGTGCTCATCACTGGAGTCACTGGAGTCATCTGGAGACAGCCACAGAACTCCACTCCCCTTCACTTCAAGGTACCTGGTCTGCCTCTCCTCCCACTCCTGAGCATCTTTCTCAATGTTTATCTTATGGTGCAGATGACAGCTGGCACCTGGGCCCTATTTGGTGTCTGGATGCTGATTGGGTTTGCTATCTACCTCGCTTATGTGATCCAGCAGCACCTGGTTCCTTAGCCCCATTTCCCTTATGGCCAGAACTGTAGACCTTGAATTCAGTGGCACCGGTACATATTTGGTTTGACATCATCACACCTGAATGCAGTGTGGACCCCTGCACAATAATAGGGAGTACTTCTGAGGACATGGAAAGCTATGCCTCCCATGAGTTATTTGTAAGGGAACATTAATAGCACTTTGTATTTATTGTGAAGTGAAGAATGTGTCGGTGCTTGCTCTCTTTTAAAATTGTCTAATTTTCAATTGTGTCTTTACAGCACACTAGCTTTAAGAAAGTTTTTAAGTTCTTATTAAAAGAGCTAGATGGGGTTACCTGAGTGTATCAGCTGGTTAAATGTCTGACTTCAGCTCAGGTCATGATCTCAGGGTCCTGGATCAAGCCCCATATCAAGCACCACACTCATGAGTATTGAGTCTGTTTGTCCTTCTGCTCTTTCCCCTACTTGTGCTTACTCTCTATCTCCTGTCTCTAATAAATAACTGAAGTCTTTTTTAAAAAGAGCTTTAGGGGTACCTGTGTAGCTCCGTCAATTAAGCTTGAGTCATGATCTCAGGTTCCTTAAAGTTCTTCCTCCCTCTCCCTCTGTACCTCATCCCACTCATGCGCTCTCTCAAATACACAGATAAATATATTTTTTAAGAGCTACAAAAATGTTGTTTTCTTTAGGTTAATATCCACTGTGGAAATATTGATATATCTATATTTAATTTTTGGAGGAACATCTATACTGACTTCCATAGTGACAGCACCTATTTATATTCCCACCCACAGTGCATGAGGGCTCCCTTTTCTCCACATCCTCATCAACACTTTTTATTTCTTGTCTCTTTGATTTTAGCTATTGTGACAGGTGTAAAGTGATATCTTATTTAATTTTAACTTACATTTCCATGATAATTAGTGATGATGAGCATATTTCTTTGTGTCTGTTGTCCATCTTGTACGTTTTCTTGGGAGTAATGTTTATTCAGGTCTTCTACCCATTTTTAATGGATTATTTGTGTTTCTTTAATGATGAGTTATGAAAGGTCCTTATGTATTTTGGATATTAACCCCTTATTGGATATATTATTTGCAATATCATCACTCATTTTATATTTCACCTTTTTGTTTTGTTGATGGTTTCCTTTTCTGTGCAAAAGTTTTTATTTACATGAACTCAAAAAGATATATGCACTCTTACGTTTATCTACAAGCGGCAGGATATGGAAGAAACCCAAGAGTCCACGTAAAGCTTAATTGATAAAGAAGATGCAATACATATATAAATATATATATAAAATGGAATATATATATTGGAATATATAATGGAATATATATTATATTATATATATAATGGAATATAATTCAGCAACAAAAAACGAAGGAAATCTTGCCATTTGTAACAACATGGATGGACATAGACGTTGTATGTTTTGTTTGTTTGTTTTAAATATTTTATTTATTTATTTATTTGACAGAGGGAGAAAGATGGAGAGAGAGCCAGAGAGCACAGCAGGGGGAACAGCAGAGGGAGAGGGAGAAATAAGGGAGCCCAATGTGGGTCTCCATCCCAGGATGCTGGGATCATGACCTGAGCTGAGGTAAGACACTTAACTAACTGAGCCACCCAGGTGCCCCAGAGGTTGTATTGTTAAGTGGAATAACAAGTCAAGAAACATAAATACCATATGATAACATTCACATGCATACTTAAGAAATCCAAATCAAAACCACAATGAGATACCACCTCACACCAGTGAGAATGGGGAAAATTAACAAGACAGGAAGCCACAAATGTTGGAGAGGATGCGGAGAAAGGGGAAGCCTCTTGCACTGTTGGTGGGAATGTGAACTGGTGCAGCCACTCTGGAAAACTATGTGGAGGTTCCTCAAAGAGTTAAAAATAGATCTGCCCTACGACCCAGCAATGGCACTGCTGGGGATTTACCCCCAAAGATACAGATGCAATGAAACGCCAGGACACTTGCACCCCGATGTTTATAGCAGCAATGTCCACAATAGCCAAACTGTGGAAGGAACATCAGTGTCCATGGAAAGATGAATGGATAAAGAAGATGTGGTCTGTGTATACAATGGAATATTACTCAGCCATTAGAAACGAGAAATACCCACCATTTGCTTCAATGTGGATGGAACTGGAGGGTATTATGCTGAGTGAAGTAAGTCAGTTGGAGAAGGACAAATATTATATGGTCTCATTCATTTGCGGAATATAAAAATTAGTGAAAGGGATTATAGGGGAAAAGAGTGAAAATATCAGTGAGGGTGACAAAACATGAGAAACACCTAACTCTGGGAAATGAACAAGGGGTAGAGGAAATGGAGGTGGGTTGGGGTTGGGGTGACTGGGTGATGGACACTGAGGGGGGCGCTTGACGGGATGAGCACTGGGTATTATGCTTTATGTTGGCAAATTGAAGTCCAATAAAATTTTTTTAAAGGAATAAAACAAGAAAGAAAGAAGAAAGAAAAAAGAAAGAAAGAAAGAAAGAAAGACAGACAAATGATAAAAAACCACCCCAGACTCTTAATTAAAGGAATAAACTGGTGGTTGCCAAAGGGAGGGGTAGGGATGGGTGAAATAGATAAAGGAATTAAAAACACACTTATCTTGATGAGCACTGAAATATGTATAGAATTGTTTAATGATTATGTTGTACACCTGAAAATAAAATAACAATACTGTATATTAATTATGCTTCAATTAAATATAAAAGAAACTAGAAAAAGACCAAAATATAAAAGGTAAAATAGGGCTGCTGCCTTTAAGGGACTTATATTCTAATATAAGGGGTGATGCATAGCTGTAACACAAAGTACAAAGTGTTGCCATAAGTAGTACACAAATAATGTGTTTAGGAAATTTATAGTGGAGGATGAGCATTTGTGTCTGCCACAGTGGTGGGAGTTGATTGGTAAAATCAGGGAAGACTTTGTTGAAGGTTGGCATTTTATTGGATCTCTCCAAACACAGATAATTTTCTACACATGGGCTGCAGGGAGTGATTGCAGGCAGAGAGAACACCAGGAGGAAAAGCACAGGAATACGAAGCAGTGTTCAGAGCACTGAACAGGCTGCGTAGCCTGAGCCATGGCTGTGTGAGGGGGCAACACAGCAGGCACCGGTGGATTGCAGCCAGAGCTTTCCTCTGAGTAAAAAGCACTTTGACTTTGATCCCACTGCCCACACTGAAAATCCCCGGGGCTGGTTCTTCTACTTGGCCACATCTGCAATCTTGCATTTTAAAGTTTCTCTATTGTTGTCTGCTTTGGTCCACCTGCTCAGAAAGTGCACAGCTGAGAGCCACATGTCCTGGATCCTGGTCTTGTTTCCACCACTAACAAGCAATGAGAGCTTGGGTAAGCCACTCAGTTCCTTCCATGCTCTGCTTATTTATGTGTAATATGAGAGATCACAACTGATCATTTCTGATGTTCCCTTTCCTGAAAGCATCCTAAGATTTCACCTGATTCTTCTGTCTGTTAGCCTCCTAACTAAAGACATGCAGGTCTTTCTACTGCATGTGATCCGAACCTGCATCCTGCCCATTTTCACTACAACGTATCGTTGGAGCTGTGGAGGCACAATAACTAACTCCATCTCCCCCTCCTATGAATTGAACCATTTGATAATCAAGACATAGAGACAAATGTTTAAACCATCTTCTTTAGATCTGCAGCCTAATTGGCTCTAATCTTGCATCACTAGACAGACATATTCATCACAAGTAGTACTGAGCAACCCCTGCCTCCCAACATGGAAGAGAGCCTACTTCCATTAGACTCTCTGGTGTATGAGCAGGTTGGTAGGTATGTATCCTGTGGACAAGTTGGTTCTGATAAAGAAAGAAAACCAACAAAACAGTGGAACAGGTTGAGTTGGGCATACTCAGTGCTGCCTCTTCAACTCACTAATCAAAGTCACACTGAAGAGAGTGCTGGATAGAGGCCAGGAGTAGTACTCTGCTCAGTGGTGCTCAAACATCAGCAGGTGTCACCTCACCTGGAGGACTTGTGAAAACACAGATTGCTGGACCCTGCCCCCAAAGTTCAGAATAATGTAGGGCTGGGTGGTGCTAGAACTTTTACTGGTAACAAATTCCCCCATAAAATGAATGCTGCTGTTCCAGGGACCACACTTTTAAATTCAAGGCTCCAGCTGAAGCCCCTTCAATATATAGATGAAGCAAGAAAATCAAAAGCACTCTGAACATTTACCTTAATTTAATGAAATATCTAGGTTAAAATAACAGAGTTAATCCTTTAACAATAGGATAAGCATAGTGTATCATTTCACAATGGATACATATATCAAATCATCACAACATACGTGTTAAATATTTTACAATTTTACATGTTAGTTATTTATTATAAGCCTTTTAAAACTGATATTTTAAAAAATAAAAAAGCCCACAATAGTCTGTGTGTCTTTATTTTGTTTCCTACATTATAGATTTTAGGTGAGGAGTATATCTTCTTCAATCCCCTAGACCATCCAGCTGGGGGCCAGGCACATAAAGAGGATCTAACAAATTAATGTTAAAATGAATTGAACCTTATACATTTCTTTGGTATAGAAAATTCTACATACTTTTAGGCTAGCACTGTGTTATTCCTTTATTTTTTTATTAGAATTTTTTTGTATATTATTTCATTGGAGTTCAATCTGCCAACATATAGCGTAACACCCAGTGAATATCCCATCAAGTGACTCCCTCAGTGCCCGTCAACCAATCACCCCATCCCCCACCCATCTCCCCATCCACTACCCCTTGTTCCTTTCCCAGAGTTAGGAGTCTCTTATGTTCTGTCTCCCTTTCTGATATTTCCCACTCATTTTTTTCGTCTGATATAAAAACGAGTTGTCCTGGATAAAGGGGAAAAAAAAGGAGGGGTACCCTCTAGTTCTATATACTGTAAATCCCTCGACTTCCCCTGGAGCTTTCCAGCGCTGCTTGGCCAAGAACTTGCTCTTCCCCTGTCCTTCCAGCTGGTCTTCTGGGGGAGGGTTTGCTGTGCTGATGATTCTCAGGTGTGTGCACCTGGGGGAGCTGCCCCGCCCCCCGCCAGGTGCTGGGCTCAGGGGGAGCTGTTTACCCTGTGAGGCCTCTGTTCCCTGAGGGCCCCGCCTCTCCTGGGCACAGGGTGACACCAGGAGGAACAACTCCACTGGCGGCAGCCAGGTCTCCAGCTCTGGAGTCAGCTCCTGCAGTAACTACCACAGTCTCCCAGTGTGCACTGGCCTAAGTGCTCCCGGGCTGGTGGGGGTGCTGAGCTGCACAACTTGGGGGCGCCTGGTGGCAGGAGAGTCCATGCTGTCCTGTGCCCTCCCCAGGTCTGCCTGTTCCGGGGGGAGCGCAGGATCCTGGGCTGTGTCCCCTGGCGCCCTGGGATCCGGGGCCTGAGCTGCTGGAATCACGCTCCCAAGGTGCAGCTGCCGAAGGCAGCAGGGCGCAGCCCCCTCCGCGGAGCACCCCCGACCAACTGGGGCTTCTCCCCAGGCCCCGCCAGGTGCGCTCCAGCCCCTTCCCGAGCTCGGCCCCCTTCATGTGGCGCGCTCTCCCCCTGGGCGCCCTTCCTCTGTTAGTGACCCCGGGAGACTGGAGGCTCCACTGCCCTCCTGCGGTTCTACCCGGTTTCCCTGCTGATCCATCCAGGAAGATGCCAGTGAAGATTTTAAAGTTCCCGCTTCTCGGGGGCTGCGCTTTCCTGTCCTGGAGGCTTTTGTGGGGCCTTAGCCTAGCTCCTCGTGGTGCCTCTCCTCCACCTGATTTTTTTTTTCTGCCTTCCTACCTTGTTAGAAGTGAAAACGTTTCTCTCTGTCACATTCCAGCTGTTATTCTCTTTAAATCTCATGTGGAATTCGTAGGTGTTCAGGATGATTTGAAAGTTATCCAGGTAAATTGGTGGGGCCAGGTGGGTTGAGGACCCCTACTCCTCTGCCATCTAACACATTTCTCTATTTAAAATAGATGGAGCCCATCTTTCTTTGACATGTGTCCTTCTTTGCACTCCACCTTTGAACCCAGGAGGAAAGTAAGGTGTCCCAAGGGAGGAGAACTCAGGACCCCATCTTGGGATCTGAGAACAAAGAGACATAGGAAACTCTAGGAAGAAAAAAAAAGGGAAGGAAGGAAGGAAGGAAGGAAGGAAGGAAGGAAGGAAGGAAGGAGAAAGAAAGAAAGAGAAAGAAAGAAAGAAAGAAGAAAGAAAGAGAGAAAGAAAGAAAGAAAGAAAGAAAGAAAGAAAGAAAGAAAGAAAGAAAGAAGAAAGAAAGAAAAGAAAAGAAAGATTAAAAGAAAAGCTTGTAACATCATAGAGTGTAGCCAGATCTTCCAGGGCTGAGGGACTGAGGAAAGGAGCAGGAGAGCAGAGATGGAGGATACCAAGCAAGATCAGAGGGAAGGAGATCCCAGACTGAGAGGCTGGGGGGTGCAAAGTAATGGGGAGACCAGAGGCTCAGCAGGTCTGCAGAGGAGAAGCTGAGCAGACCTCAGAGCTGATGAGGAGGATGGATTAAACACCTCATGCACTCAGACGTATGATTCTTTACAACTGCACACGGGTCTTTGGCAGGAGCTCATTTTACCTCTAATAACAGGCTCCAGAAGCAGAAGTCAGTGCTGCTAATTTATAATGACTTTAAGGCACAGAGAGGGTAAGTCACTGGCCTCAAATCACAAAGCAGGTGAGGGCAGAGCAGAGAATCACAGGACTGCATGTGGGGCCCCATCCTGCAGGCTCTGCCCTGAGAAGCAGCCAGGCATGGGGCCAGGGGTGGAAGGGACAGGAGACTCTCCAGAGGGCAAAAGACCCCACTCCTGGGGCCCTTCTCAGCATGTCCTGCCCAGAAGAGCTTTGCCAAGTTGAGGCCTCAGCTGGGAAGTGGGGCAGGAATACCTTACCCTCTGCACATGAGAGGCCGGTACACATCATTTATGGGAGGACTTTGAGCCCGGAACATAGAATTCTGTCCTTGGAAGGGGTGGGTGATGGGGAGAGCCCAGAGAAAGGTCTGAGAGCCTTCAGGCTTCCCATGACCCTCCCCATCCCACCACTGTCTCCCTCTCTCTCTTTCTGTCTCCTGACGCCCAGGGGCTCCTTCCCCACCTGTCCAGTTCCAGCTACTGTTTCCCCCCAGATATGGCTCCCCAGCCTGTGGGGTCCAGGCTCACCATCCTCACACCCCAGGAGGACACATCAGGGCCAGGAAGTCAGTGTCACTCCCAGCATCCTGCCCACCAGCCCAGGGTCACCGGAGCTACAGCCCTGGCACAGGTTACAAGGTGGCCCTGCATCCAGCAGACTCTCCTCCTCAGTCCCTGTGCTTCCCTCACACACACTCCCCAACTGTCTCTCTCTCTCTCTCTCTCTCTCTCTCTCTCTCTCTCTCCCCCTCCCTCCTCAAGTGTCTTCCAGACTCCCCTCCCTCCCCTAAGGTCATGCACTTCCTGAGAGCTCTGACTTCTCTGACAATCTCCTCTCCAGGTTCCTGCTCCTTGCTACTAACTGAGCATCATCCTCCTTGTCTCCTCAGAAACCTTCCAGACTTCTGTGTCCTCCTCCATTTTCCCTCCTTTGGTCATTGCCAGGCTCCCATCATCTGACTCATCTGTCCTGGTCCACTTGCCTTGACCCACTCTGCTCACACACACACACACACACACTTGCTGAAGGAGCACCCAGAGCCCTGTGTCCCTCTGCCCTGGCTGTCAGCCTCCTCTTCCCAGCTGGCAGGGACCTCCCCCAGGGCAGGGCCCCTGATCCTCCCTCTGGGCCTCCCCTGGGTGCCCAGCACACAGATATGGTAGGTGTGGGACTGATGGCTTCTGCTCCCCAGGAGAAAGGAGGGAAGGGAGGGAAAAAGCCAGGAAGAGGCAGCAATCTGAGCCTCCCCTGCCCTGTGAGGTTCAGGGTCAAGGCAGCAACAGCTGGAGGGAACCCATCTCCCGGGGTTAATACTTTCCTTTATCAATCCCAGGGCACCTCTGTGTGTGTGTGTGTGTGTGTGTGCATGTGTTTGCACCTGCCATGCAGGGAGGGGAGGGAGGATGTGGGTCTGAGGCTCCAGGAGCCCAGGTCCTGTGTGGAGGGGAGAGGACTGGGGGAGCTGGACCCCAGAGCAGGGCAGCTCCCAGCACACACAGGCCCATGAGCACAGGGACGGAGGGGGTCAGTGTGGCCACAGCAGGATGGATGCAGGTGGACCATGGACATGCCTCCTTCCTCCCTGCGCGTGAATTGGCTCATTCAAAGTGGATTTGGTTTCCTGTGTCCCGTGGTTCAATCCTGCCCCCTCCACCCTTCTTGTCCACACTCAATGGCATTTCCTGTGCTCAGAGCTTAGAGCCTTTATTAGGCTGAACCATATGCAATCCCTGATACTCAGTTTGGGCTTACACAGTCTATTACTCTCGCTCTTCTCACTCTTCTCTCTGAGTGCTGATGCTCACTATAGACCCTGGAAGGCTTTCCTGCAGCCCCGACAGGTATTCCCAACCTGTTCCAGGTGAGTGAGTCCAGGTGAGGAGTCTACACCAGGAGGAACAGGGCAGGGATCAAACTCAGCCCCAGACCTCTTGCTTCCCCACCTCCATCCCCTACCAGGGAAGTCCTGACACAGCCTGTGAGCCAAAGGCCATGCCTGCAGCTTCAAGACAGGGAGGGCAGGGGGACACAGGCGGCCACACTGGAGCTCTGGGGCGGGGGCAGGAGAGCCCCCATGCAAGGGGCAGGGGCAAAGCCCAGCGAGCACACCTGCACCCCAGCCCAGAAGGGACAGTGCTAGAAAGAAGCAACACAGAAACACACTCATGAGCACAGGTGACAGAGGTGGCAGCAGCAGAAGCCAGAGGCTGGGAGGGCAGAAGGAGGACCTGCAGGGAGAGGCCGAGGCAGATATAGACAGAGCAGAAGGGTGATACTCTGGAGAAAGAGGGCTACAGGGTCTAGGGTGCCAGGGCGGGAGCCTAGAGGGGGCAGGAGTAGGAAAGTTAGAGTCCAGAGGAAAGGATGGAAGCAGGAGGGAGGGAGAGAGCATGGGGCAGACAAGGGACTGAGGGGAGGCACCATGGGTAGGGGCAGTGCTCAGAGGGGGTGTGAGAGTAGCCTCAAGGAATTAGAGAACCAGGTGAGGTGGAGGAGTGGAGAAGGAGTGAAGGAGTCTCTCTCTCTCTCTCTCTCTCTCTCTCTCTCTCCCTCTTTCTCTCCCACGCTATCCAAGACAAAAGCAACAAGTGTCTGGTGTTTGGCTCTGAGGCTGGGTGTGCCCCCACCCCACCACCCCACACCCTAGCAGGTACCCCCTATTATGACGAGTGAGTGTGTCCTTCTGTGTGGGGCAGGCCTGTGGGTGCCTGAGAGTGTGTGTGTGTGTGTGTGTGTGTGTGTATGAGTGAGTGCACCTGCTCGGTGAACAGCCTGTGCCCGCAGGACTGGGTGTGGGTTTGGGGCGCTGAGGCCTATGTCCGGGTTCCCCCCCTGCAGGGAGCGTCTGCACAGGTTGACCTGGTGCTGGTCTCCGTGGGCAGAGCACTTTGCCACTGTGCTGCCTGCCCCCTGGTCAGGCCCTCAGCGGGGGCAGATCTACCCAGTGGAGGGAGAGCAGGAGGTGATGCTGGGGCAGCCAGGGCCCTGCAGACTCTTCTCCTCCTGCAGACACAGGTGCACACACACACACACACACACACACACAGACCCTTGCACCCTGCACACATGCTTTCCTCCACCACAGATAAAACACAAAATGCAACTGAGACCCATTCGCAGGTGACCACAAGGAGTCCCACAAAGGAACAGACAGTGCTCAGACAGACCAACATGCCATCAACACACACAGGGAAAGACAGGGAATCTGGGACACAAAGCTTCTTAACACCATGTCACCTGAATACGTCTCCCCCCAACATAAACACACGAACACCAACGCACAGCAGACGCGCTCACTGGGGCACACACCTCTGCAGACACCTGTGCAAGTGCGCATCACTGCCCGGCACATCCCAGGGCTCCCTCCGTGGGCCTCACTCCCAACCCAGCAACCTCGGGACACCCTGCCTGGCTGTGAACATCTGCCCCAGCCTTCATGCTGGGTCCCCAATCCAGCTGTTTACCCCAGGCCAGCCCAGCTGTCTCCTCCTGGTGAGGGTTTGCTCTTCCTGCTTCAGAAGCAAGACAGAGAGGTGACTGGGGCTCCAGCAGCCACCAGGAATGTCCCCTCTGTCACATGCTGCGAGCTTCTCCCTCACAATGACCTCTCAGAGCCATGTGGGAGGGGGCACATCCTCCACTGTGTCTCCCACATCCACCTGGTTTCTCACTGGAAATCCTGCCCCCGGCTGGGTCCTCCCTTCTCCCCCAGCCTTGGAGAGCACTAGGTGATCCTCACACTTAGATCCGCCCCGAAGGACACACGGGGCCCCTGGTGAGGACACTCAGGGCAGCCCTGCAGGCTGTGAGGGCCATCCCCACAGAGGAGGCTGCAGGAGCCAGGCTCCTGCAGGGACAGGTAACACCACCACTGGGAAGCAGGTGGCAGGCAGGGACAGGCTCACTGTACGGAAAACAGGGCAGAGGGACAGGGTCAGCCTCGAAGCAGCCCTGACGGCCTCCCCACCTCAGCACAGGGTTGTGTCCACCCAGCCCAGGTCTCTGGGGACACAGGAGCCCTGCTGGCCTCCCCCCTGCCCCTGACCTGCTTCCCCACAGCCCTGGCTCCCCCAGCACCACTGCCTCTCCTGCACCCCTGCCTCCCACAGGTGTCCTGCGCCAGCCCTGTCCCCCTCAGTCCTCTGTTCCTTCCTCACTCTCAGGTCCTCCCCCTCTGATCCCGGGGTATGCGGGTGGCTCTGCCACTTCCTTCCCAGCTCAGGCTGTCCCTGGCTTGCATCTGGTGTCTCTCCCTGGCCCCCTCCTGCTCAGAGCAGGGGCTGCAGAGGGAGGGGGTGCCCAGGTCCCTTCAGCACCACAGGACTCTGTCATTGTGACTAGAGCTCTGGCCTGCTGGTCCTGCCACACACACACACACACACACACACACACACACACACACACACTAGCCCCTCCTCCCACGACAGCCCCAGGTCCTGAGAGGCCAGCAGAGCCCTTAACTCAGAGCCTGCACCCCACCCTCTGCTGCCTCTCCCTGCCCCTTCTCCCTGCCTCCCCCCTGCCCCCACCTCCTCCTCGCCCTCCTCTGTCTCCCTCTCCCTCCCTCCCTGTGGCCCTTCTCTGGAGTCTCCTCACCCTGGCCCCCCTGTCCAGGGATCTGCCTTTGGCTCTGGGTCCATGGCTTTCCCATGCCTGAGCCTAGGTCCCTCTCCTGTCTCTGAGTCCATGTCTGTCTCTGTTATCTCTGGCCTCTGGGTATTTCTGTGTCTGTCTTGATCTTCTGCTCTGGTGCATGGAGGCTCCTCTCTTTCCTTTCTCCTGTGTCTGGCTCTATCCCCTTGTGTCTCTGTCCCACAGTCCACAGTCTGTCTCTGGTGATTCTGTGTCTGGGTCTCTAGGACCCACCAGATCCAGGGACCAGCTCCATCGTATTGGTCTCATCTGTTGGTCTTGGCATGAATATCCTGGTCCTTTCTGTCCCCGTCCCTAGAGTTATATCCTTCTCTGCCTGCCCCCCCTCAACTGCCCCCTACATGCAGGGGTGGGCTGGCACATAGAGCACAGAGGAACTGTGCCTGGAAGCCTTTTGTGTGGCAGGTAGATGGCTGGTGGATTAGGATGCAGGTTGGAATCCTACTACAACATCCTGCTCCTCTCAGAACATTCTCCACGACTCCGAATGCAGTTCTCCTCCCCCCTTAAGGTTTGATCTGACCCTTCCCAGTCCATCCACTGAGATCCACAGGAAATACTGGGAGGGCATTTCAGCTCCCCTTGACCAGGTATCTATATATCTGGAGCATATTAGAGACGTGAGGAGAGGCAAGACACCACTGGAAGTGCTTTGGCAGAGGGGTGCCGGGGTGTGCAGAACAGAAAACCTGGGAGCTCTGGCTCTGCACCCTGGGCAGGAACAACCCAGCAGCTCCTTGCACCACAGATAGTCACAGCTGGAGAAACCAAGGAGATGTGTGACGTCTCCAAATAAGGAAATGGGAACAGAAATATGTGTGTCCCTCTTTTATCCCAGCATGGCACTTGTAACCCCTGTGTACATAGGAAGCTCTTCATAAAGTCAGTGGCTCCTATTGCACCAGGTCTCCCACAATAAGCCCCAAATCAGTGGAACTCAATCCCTTTCAATATCCCTTCCCACCCCACCCCCACTCCCTCACCCCTAGCCCTCAGTATGTGTGCCCAGCACAGTCCCTGCCAAGCCTGCCCAATGCCCCAGGGATCAGGGGACCCCAGCTCAAATCCCAGGCATCCCAAGCCCTCCTCCTCCTCCCTCATTTATCTGGGGTCCCTGCCCTCCTCTCCCCACTGCACACCCAATGCAACTTGGCCTCCTTGGTGTCTCCCAAAGACAGGCAGTCCCTAATGAGTCCTGAGCACTAGAAGGGGAGGGCCCAGGGCCGCCTCCAAGGGGACAGGGTTCCAGAGCTAGAGATAAGGAGTCCTGTCAGCATCTGTCCATCTGCCATCTCCTCCAGCATCCCTGTCTCCCGCCTCCTGGCTCCTGCCCATCCATCTCCCTGCTGAGGCTGATGGGCTGAGCTCAGGGGCAAATGCACAGAAGCCCAGACTCATCATGCCTGGTCGGCCCCAGACCCATGTTCTCCAGGAATGTCACTACCTCTGCCATCATTCCTTGCAACGTTTCAATGACCTTCTTAAGGTGAAATTGTAGATGGACCCCAAGGACGAACAGAAATTGGTCTCATTCCTCAATATCTTGATCTCAGCCCTTTGTCCTCACATCACATTCCCAACAGGAGAAATGAAAACTTAGGCAATGACAAAGGGGTTGAAATCTCAGGAAGACTTTCTCAGCCTTAGGAGCTCCTGACTGCCCCTGGAAAGCAGGGGCCATGGCGGGATCCGGGGAGATGCAGGGGAACAATCAAGTTTGCTTCTCCTCATAAATGCAATTTCCACCAGGAGGGAGGGACCCAGCCCTGGGGACTGGACTGGCACCTTCTCCGCAGCGGCCTGCGACGCGCTCCGCGGCCACCAGAGGGGGGCAGAGAGGGGCGCTCCCCGCACAGCCCGCCCTGGGCCCTGGGCGCTGAGAGAGGGGGGGCGCCCAGCCTGGGGAGTCGGGGCTCCAGCGAGAACCCAGGAATTTCCGAGCTCAGGGAAGCCTCCTGCCGCCCTCCCCACCGGCGTCCCTGATCCCCCGCGGCAGCCCCTTCCCTTCCTGGCCCCAGCCCTGGGGCTGCTGGCACACAAGGGCCACCTGGCTGTTCCTTTATGCTTGGGCAGCAGGTGGCAGCGCAGCTCCCAGAGGTGAGGCCTCCAGGGGCCCAGCTGACAACTAGAGCCAGCCCTGGAGCCCACGTGGGCTCCATTCCCAATCCAGGGGTCCTCCCTGGATGCCCACAGCTGCTCCTAAAAGCAAAGCACACTCTGTAGGCCCAGTGGGAAGCAGCTCGCAGCCCTGGGCTTCAATAACCTGATGTCACAGCCACCCCTTCCCGGGTGATACCTGCTCACACACAGACCTGGGCACAAGGACTGTGAACCCCGCAGCACAGACCTGCGGGCCACACACACCTGCTGTGCACACCCCGGCCTCAGCACCCACACCCTCTGCTCCTCGGACTCCCCCAGCCCTGCCCTCTGCTCCTCCCTCCTGAGCTGCCAGAGGAGCTTCTCTCCATCCCTCATTTGCTCTGTGCCCTGTGTGTCCAGGGGCTCCTGGAAGCTGCACACAGGGAAGCACTTTCCCTGCTCTAATCGGGTCCCTCCCACCACAGCCCTGGACACATGGAGCTGAGGGGACACCCAGGGTGCTGAGCCCCCTCTTCCCAGGGATCCTCTCTCTCAGGCCCTCCCTGCCCCTCCTTCTCCCTCCATTTCTGACCCACCTGCTCCTGCTCCAGATCCTTCCTGCTGTCACAGGTCCCCCTGGAACCTCAGTAGCTGGGTCACCTTGGAGGTGAGCACTGAATAGAGAGAAGGCAGGTTGGGGGAGACAGGGATGAAATCCTAATGCAGAGCAGGAGCAGCTCGGTCCTGATCCCTTGACCCTCCACTGGAAGGTTCTGGTGTGAGTGTGACCCCGGGTCCTGGCTCATCCTTCCCTCCCCCCACCTCTCCTTGGAGCTGAAAAGCTGCCCTAGAGGATGGCGGCTGCACTGACTGCACTGCCTCAGTGGAATGGAGACACCTGGGGGGGGGGGGGCACAGGTACAAACTCCAGAGCTGATGGGGTGAATGGGCGCAGATAGGAGGGCCCCCCACCCCTTCCCCACAGCACCCTCCACATGATCTCCCCGCCTTTCCCCAGTCCAGGACCCCTTCCTTCTAGAAAAAGACCAGAGAAACCTGCCAGCCTTTCAAACACCTTATTCCTACTTTCATCCCACAGGGAAACCTGAACAGACCAAAACTCCTCCCGCCCCCCATGTGCCTCCTTGTCCACTCTGGACTGGGGGTGGGGGTGAGGAGGAGCTTCCATCCTGAAGAACTGGAATGTGGGTGCCAGGAACGGAAAGGGCTTCAAAGGGCCTCAGGATGATGGACTCCAACCCCGCCCCATCTGCCCTCCCCTAGACCCATCCACAGCAGAGAAGAACAAGGGCCATGACTGGGACTCAGCTGTATTTCCCCAGCACCTGTGAGTCCTGAAGCCCCAGCAGAGACCGTTCTCCAGTGTGTGAGCCACTCTGTGCCATCGCCTTCATCTCCCCGGGTCCATGGGGCAAGGAAGAGGAGGGTGGGTGGTGGAGAAAGTGAGGCACAACAGCCCTCCCCCAGAACCTTCCTCACACAGATTCTTGTCCTCTAGCCACCTTCCCGCCTGCAGTTCTAGCTGGTTGGCGGATCCCCCCATTCCCAGGGCACAGGAAGGACTGCAGGGAGACCAGAGAAGGGACTTCCCACAGTAGCATCTTGGCCATAGCCACACTCGGGCTGCAGTAGGGACAGGGAGGACCCTGGGCTTCTCTGCATAGGCCCCCTGAGCTGAGCATGGGGCCAAGTCATCTGGGGGAGGTGGGGCAACCTACTGGGAAACTGGGGAGCTTTGCAAAAGCTGTGACCTGTCAGAAGCAGTGGCATCCAAATGCACTTTGGGATTGCCTGGGAAGTTCCTCTCAGGTCAGATGTCAGCTTCTCCTGCTGTAGTTTCACATTGTTTCCCTTTAGGGCTCTTTTGGGGAGGGAGAATTTGACTAGGAGGTTGGTCACTTACAGAGTTTCAATGTCCCCCTGTAGATGTGTCCTTGCTGATTGGCTCTCCCCCCAGGTCTCTACTCCCCTGTTGAGGAGGAATTGAAAGTCTCCCTGAGGAAGCCTCCAGGGTCCCTGAGGCCTGTTCCCCTCCCCCAACAGACCAAGAGGACATCCTCCCCCTCCCATCTCAGCACAGGGACCCCCATCCTGCAGCTCTGGGAAAGGCCACAAGGGAGCAACCCACACAGAGCCAGTCCTCAAGCTAGGGTGATGCCTCCCCAGAGCCAGGCCCCTCCCCTCCACCTGCATCACCACCACCCACCCTCCTCTCCAGGCAGGAGGCCAACCCCAAGGGTCTCAGGAGAGGCAGAGGGGGCTGATGGAGCCCAGGCAGTGGGGAGAGGTGGGCTGCATGAGGAGGGAAGGGAGGAAGGAAGGGAGCCTGGAAGAGGAGCCTGGGAGAGCACAGGTGTGCAGAGCCCCAACCAGGAAGCAGGTGCACAGGGGCAGCTGAGGCCCAGGTTGAGAAATCTCAGTGGGCCTCCCTGCTGAGCCCACCCCAGGCCAGCATCCCAGGGACTCAGGGGCCTCCGTCTCCATAAGCCTGTGCACTGGGTCAGAGGCAGACAAGGACAAGAGGATGGGGGGCCAGGGGAGGCCTACACATCATAAGGGGTACACTGCCCCCCCTCGGGATGAGCCCCACTGGACACCATCTTCTCTGCTATTCCCTGAGCACAGAACATGGAGAGGGGCCCAGGCAATTGTCCAGGGCAGTCCTGTTCCTCCTGGTGCCTGGAGGGCGTCGAGGGGAAACCCAGCCCTGCCTATGGGGGCACAGCTCTATGTAGTGGGGTGAGGACAGAGGGGGAGCAGGGACCAAGCACACAGCCAGGAAGGAGAAGACAGAGGAGCAGGACAGGCCTGCAGGTACCCTGGCAGCGGTTCAGATAGAAACAGTGTGGGGTCCAGAACCAGAGGAATTAATCCCGCAAGACTTCCCAGAGGAGAGGATGGGGCGAGTTTGCAAGGAGCTGAGAGGCTGGTCTGCAGGAGAGGAGGAGAGAGGATGGCTCAGAGTGGGGACAGGCCATGAGGCTAGGAGGGGGCAGGGGCTGAATCCTGGGCTGGCCTCCCAGGGGGAGCTAAGAGACCAGATGCAGGGAGCCTGTGGAGGGAGGGCGGGAAGGACCAGGGACAGGTGTCAGGGGGCAGGAGGCCCTGAAGCCCAGCTGGGAAGGCTGGGCAGGAGTCACTGGAGGTGGAGGAAGGGGGAGAGCACCCCAGTCTAGCTGGAGTACTCGTCCCCTCTCCCCATCCCATAAAGCCAATAGAACAGGACAGAGTCTAGGGGCCTCCAGCTGGGGCACATGAAGGACACCTGGACCAGGGTCAGGGCCTGTTTGCCTGAGGCGGCCATCATGGAGCAGGGGACACCGAGTGCTCCCACCCCGGGGGCCTCGGCTCCTGTCTGCAGGTGGGGGGGCTGCTCCTGGTGGTCTCTGAGCTCCCTGCTCTGGATCTGCCCTGCTCTGGATCTGCCCTGCTCATCAGCGCCTCTGGCCCAGGAAAGTTCTGACCCCCTGCGACCCACCAGGCTTTACCCCACATCCTCTCCTCTCAGGGTCCCTACACTCTGACCCTCGTCCCGATCCAGAAGAAACCACTTGCATGCTGGACGGTGGGGTGTGGGTCCAACTTCACAAACTCAGCTTCAGTGGATAGGACTGGAAGTGCCACAAGGGGATTTGAGTTAGACTCAGTAAGAACTTCCCAGCACAAGGGGTCTGAAGGCCCACCTTGTATGATATTCAGCAAGAATTCATACCAGATGCCTGGAGGGGACAAAGACTTGTTCTGGACCTGTCTGGGTAGGACTGACTAGGGACAGAAAGTTTCACTGTGATTAGGGTCATCCCAGCCTCCCAAGTTGGCACACAAGGGCTTCTGGGGACCCTGAGGCCCTCAGGCAGAATGAGGGGAGCCTAGATTTAGGACCTGCAGCCTGGTGCCCTCATCCCCAGATCCTGCGGGTGGGGGCAGGGAGAGAGCAGGCCTGAACCCCCACTCTCTGGCCTCCCTCCCACCCTAGCCCCCCTCTTTATGGCCCTCCCTGGTCAGAGCAGGGCCTCTGAGCCCTTCCCATGCAGCCCTGAGTGCAGGCCTCAGGCCCCAGTCTGCACCCAGCCTCAGACCCAGGACCCTGATGGCCTCCCTCTGTGCCTGGCAGGGCAGAGGCACCCCCTGCCCAGGCTACCCTCCCCCACCCCAGGACTCACAGCCTCCCTCTTCGGGCTCCCCCTCCACAGGGGCCTGAAGCACAGCCTCCACCCCCTAGCACAGCCTCAACCCTGCTGGAAATGTGCCCAAATTAAATCAGTCACATGTTCTGGTATGAGCCTCCAGGCTCCCCTGGGACAGCACACACATGCACACAGGCACCTGCATCCATCCATGTGCACATGCACCGATGCTCACACCCCTACATACACACAGACACATAACCTCAAATACACACATATACACACTTACCTGTTACGAACTTCTCACATGTACACAACACAAAGACACATCCCCTCAAACAGACCACCTGCACCCCCAGACCTACACACACTCATACACGTGTCACACTTGTCCATATATACACACGACCCACTTGTCACACTTGTCCATATATACACACGACCCACTTGTCACACTTGTCCATATATACACACGACCCTATTCCTTTCTCGAATGATCCAGAGACCAGTCCTCTAGGCTCTAGAGATCTCTGGAGAGAGTATGGACAAGGAGACAGTGGGCAGAGGGCACCCAGGAGAAGGAAAGGGGGTGGGGATCCTACCCCTACCCCTGCTGCTCAGGCAGCCTCCCCAGCTCCCCTGCAGAGTCATGGCTCAGCCTGAATGGGAAGTGACTCTGAGGTCCTACCCTCACCTTCCTGGGATGCTCCAAGGACCCACAAACACCTTTGCTTTCCCTGCCACAGCCTTTACTCCCTACATCCTCCCAGGCTCTGACTCCTTGTGAGCTGCTGTCTGTCTCCCCTCCTCCCAGTGGGATCCTCCTCCAGGGCTCCTTCTAGACAGCTGGCCTGCTTGAACATCTCTCAGTTTCCCTGGCACTGTCCCATCCTGGTGTCTCCACCTTCCCCAGTGCTGGACCCTATCCCTCTGACCCCTCCCCTGCCCACCTCCATCCAGTGCCCTCCCACCTGGACAACCCTCCACCCCACCCAGCCTGCCTCCCTCCCCTCCTGGCCCACCTCCCAAGACATCCCCACATCCCAGTGGGCTCCACCTTCCCATTACCTCCATCTCTCCATCCTGCTGCATCCTACCACATTGCCCCATTTCTAGTCATTTCTACATCTGCTTTCACACCTCCTCCACCCTTAGGAATCTAGGGAGTAGGGCAAGGCTCAGCCCAGTGAAAGGAAGGACCTTAGCCCCCTTCTGTCCTCCTGTCCTCTGACTGTCGTCCCCTCCTCCCTTCCTGAGGACAGACCTGGTCAGGTGTTAGAGAGCTGAAAAGACATCTCCTCCTCAGCAAGTGATGGGGGCGCTGCCAGAGGAACTCCAAAACCAGGGTATACCTACAAGGCAGGGAGTCACCTGGGTAAGCCCCGCCCACTAAGCAGAGCCCCGCCCCCTGTCGGTGTCCTCGGAGGGAGGGGACTGGTCAGCCCTCACTTCCATCCTGCCCCCTGTCCTAAGGCACCCTTGAGAGCCCTGGGACCTCGGAAAGGCCTAATGACCCGGTCACCCCAAAGCCACTCCGTCTCAGGAGAGGACAGAGCCAAAGGTGACTGCTCCCCCTAGGTCGTCCCACCACCTCTGCCTCCTTCCATCTGGAGGGAGACGCCCCCTCAGCGCCCAGGGCAGGTTTGGGGGACAGAAGGACCCTGCTCAGCCTCAGTCTTTCCTCCCCGAAGATCACTGAGGTCTGAGAGCCCAGCTGAGGGCGCCTGGTTCAGCAGCGAACCTGTGTGTGCAGGATGGGCCTGGGGCCTCCACCTGGAAGCCAAGATCCCCACAGAGTGTCACCTTGTTTCCTGCTGGTTTGCTCTGTGTGGTCTCTCCTTCCCCCGCCACACCTTGTTGAACCCAACACTCCTGGGGAGACGATCTCCCTCGAAGGGTCTCTTTTCCTCCCTGTATCAGGTCCAGGATTTGTGCTTCAGAAAACAAGCAGCGCTGTCTGCTCAAGGGAAGTTCTTCCTCTCCTCTTGCTTTAATCCTTCTTGCTGCTGCAAGAAATCATATTGTCCCCGAAAACTGTGAGGCTCTCTCCCAACTTTCCCCGTCTCCCCACTTCTTCAGCTTCTCGGTGGTTTGTCCCAAATATCTACACTCCAGATCCCAGGCTTCAGGGAGCCTCTGGGCGTGGACATCAACCCAGATGCTGAGGAGTCTGACTATCTCTTTGAGCTGCACGGGGAAGGGAGTGGTATCTGGGTTGAGAAAGGCCAGAGAACACTGTGGAGCTCTGTGCACACAGCAGGTGTGTAGTAAGTGTGAAATGCCCCAATGAGAAGCTGGGAAGGGGAGGTGAGGGAGGGACAGGAGTGAGGCTGGACTGGTCTGAACTGTCTGCTCCCCATTCTCTTCCCTTCTGCTCTGGGCCACCTGGAGACAATATGCTCTAAGACAGACCTGAGCCTGGAGTCCTCCCTAGGCTGAGGGGGTGACCTCCCCTCCATCCACCTCCACCCAGCCCAGCTCTCAGGACACCAGGACAGCCCCCACCAGGAGCCGAGCCACTGCTCCCCCACCCCACCAACCACACACACAACCCTCTTCAGCCAGGGCTCCAGATCTCTGAGCACTCACCTTGCACCCCGGCCTGAATGCCCCCATCCTGGCAGAAACTTCCCTGACCTCCCTGAGCCCCTGCTGTCAACGTGGTAGTCTCCAACATTAGCCAGCTCCCTTAGCCCACAGCATGATTAACTGATCTTTCTTAGTTCACCTATAGTATGTCTAATGGAAACCTGTTATCCCAACAGGAGGCAGGGATGGGAAAGGGTGAGTGGGTGTAAAGCTCCAGGTCCCAGTCTCAGATTCTGCTTACTCCCAAGCCTTCCTTTTTTTTTTTTTTTTTAAGATTTATTTATTTATTTATTCATGAGAGACAGAGAGAGAGAGAGAGAGGCAGAGACACAGGCAGAGGGAGAGGCAGGCTCCATGCAGGAAGCCCGACATGGGACTCGATCCCAGGTCTCCAGGGTTGCCCCTTGGGCTGAACGTGGTGCTAAACCGCTGAGCCCCCCGGGGCTGCCCTCCCAAGCCTTTCTTAATGAGACCACTGCTCTGCAAGAGACAGGAAGGAATGCTACCAATGGGTACCTTAGGGGCATCTAAGTAGTTAAAGGAAAACCCTGGTAATGACAGAGGTGGCTGAGGCTGCTGGGATCCTGGCGGACGGCCTGCTCCCCACAGCCTGGGTTGTCTTCAGCCTTGGAGCGGGGATCCATGGATGATGGGGATGAGAGGTGGGAGACTCTAAAGTCACTCAGGAGATGTCTTACCTCTCCCAAAAGTCCAAAAGCCCCGACTAGCTGCCCCAAGGAGCCCAGAACCCACTAAGACTGAGGTGGGAGGTGAGAGGGAGTCTCTGTGACAGCAATTAGTCCCTCTGTGAACTTCTGTCTCCATCTCTTCCCCAGCTCCTCACATCCTGGGGCATTACTTTAGAGGCCTCTGCCTTGATCTGTTCCAAGTCTTGAGCAAGATTAAAGCTCTTAACCCCTGTTTTGCTTGCCGAATCCTCAACTGGAGAGGAGGGGTCAGGGTCCATCCTGAGGCAAGGGGAGGACCCTGATTCCCCTCTTCCCAAGGCAATGTTGAGTTTGGGAATTTGGACCAAAGTAGGAACCGATCCTAAGACTGGGTCGACACACACACCCTGGTCTGAAGGCTTTTATTCTCATTATTGATGTTATTGATACATTTGCAGGTTAGAAATTGAATTAATTCATAATCACATTAGTGCGATACATGTCAGTGACCAGTAAGGTGCTCCTAACCTCTACCTAAAGAACATTCCTTGTGTTCGTCTGGGTTAAGACCCCATTTATTTCCTTCAGGGGTTCATCACACTCTGAAATTATTAAACATTGGTTTTCTTGCTTATTGTCTAATTCCCACTAGGAAAAGCTCTGTTTTTGAATTAGAGAAAGAAGGAATGACGAATAAATACTTTGCGTGGGAATAAATTTACTGGTGAGAGAAACATTTCCTAATATATGATCCATTCCTGAAAGTATCATGTGAGAACCTGTGTTAACAGTAATATCTATAATCAATATTCCTAATGCCTCTACTTCTACATTCTCACCGTGGCCTCTTTTCCTCTATTTTATACTATGAAAAGCTTCTTAGCAATTCTTTAGCTCTGTGTCAAGCCCTGTGGAGAGGATATAAATATGTATGGGGCAGAGTCTCCCCACCACAGAAGCTTACAGATGAGTAAAGAACAAGGAGAAGACGCAGGGTAACTACAACTGAACACAGCCTGCGGAGAGCCAGCTATGGCGAGACTGACACAAAAGACTAGAGGAGGTTGAGGAAATAAATTGCTTCAGGGTAGATAATCCAGGCACATGTAAGCAGGAGGTAATATTTATTTATTTTTTTTTAATTTTTTTTTTTAGGAGGTAATATTTAAACTGAACCATTGATTGTGAAGGATTTCAGTAGTCAGAGATTGGGAGGATGGAATTCCAAGGAAAGACATAGCTAATGGGAAGGATTTCTTGACTTTGGGCATCATTGGATATTGAACTTCTATTCATCATGAGGGACTGAGATGCAAGGAGCAGTGAAATTCAAGGTAAAACTGTAGAAGCTCGAGGCTTTGAATAGAGAAGACGGGAGCCAGGACCTGGGTCGCAGCTCAAGGTCCATTTATCTTCACTTCTCTCTCTCTTTATTTTTTAATTTATTTTTTATTGGTGTTCAATCTGCCAACATATAGAATAACACCCAGTGCTCATCCCATAAAGTGCCCCCCTCAGTGCCCATCACTTCTCTTACACCTGATTTTATTGTTCAGTTCACATGGGACAGGGCACCCTCTGTGCCTCCATCTATATGCCTCGCATCTCCTTTCTCCCCCCAGTAGTTCTTTATTAACAAGGAAAGGATTTCCTAATCTTGTAACTGAGAAGAGCACAAAGCACAGAAAGGCACAAACTAAGTCAAATAATTTGCATACCTGGGAAAGGGAGAAACTTCTCCCATCTCCATAGTCAGTTTTCCTAGATCTTCTGACTCTATAAGTTAATAAATATCTATATTTCCTCATTTTCTGAACAAACGACACTGTGAAATGTCAGATGTAAACTTTGTCATAAAAATCCTTCATAAAGCAGGACCCAGCACAGGCTTTGGAAGGTGGAGGAGGGGAGTCCTGTGCTGTGTCTGCCTTCAAACCACGTGCAGGTCCACTTGTCTCTGCTTCCAGGAGCTTTGCTCCAAGCTTTCTAAAGAAGGCAACAGAAGCATTCAATCCTCTAACAACCTTGCTTCTTTCAGAGCTCATTACTTCTTTATGAATTTAGTTCTACAAATGACCAGTTTCTCACAATCTCCACTGCAGAATCCTTAATCGGTATAATTTTAAATTCTCCTCTTCCTGGGATGGCTCAAATAGAGAATCCCACTTGGAAGCAAAGATGCAAATAAAATGGCTTCTCTTAGTACCTTCCGTGAGGGGTTTCCAGGAGAGGCCCTTGGTTACAAGGGTGGTGTACTTCTAAGGGGAGCTTGTATCAGGCTACAAAGTAAAAAAGAGGAGAGCATTGTCTTGCAGCTGCTCTTTCTCTTTCTCTGCAAACCCCTTATGATTGTAGCAGATGTATGGGGGCTCCAGAGCAACCCAGCATCTTGGCCATGAACTCCTGAAAGGAAACTCATTAAAGTTTTCTTGAGAGAGAGAATGGGAAATAAATATCAGGATTTGGTGGAAGCACACCAACCATGGACAGGGCTGGAACGGAGCTGGTACCTTAGTGCTGATTGAACTCCTTCAGGATTTGTGCACGTACACCCATCCCATACCCAAAAAGTCTAAAACATATGCGCGTGTTTATAGACATACCGAGATAAATGTGCCCCACCTTTGGTGGGTATTTCCACTCAAATTTAAACACATATGTCTATATATTAGGCACACACACATGACTCTCGGTGAGGTGCTTTATGAATATATGCACCAGCCTCTCCCCCATTTCAAGCTCCTGCCTGCAGGGTGGGGCCCAGTGAGGGTAAAGGAGAGAGTGAGTATGAGCTGCTTGTGTCACTAGGTGTGTCTCTGATTAACACGCCAGGAAACACACAAGAATTGTTTCCTTGCTATTCACTATTTGGAGTTATCCAGCATCTTTTAATTACTCTGTGGCATCAAGTTTCAATGATCATCTATCCCTCACTGAGCCACTACTCCCTGCAAAGCATACCTCAGGGGTTACAGGCACAAGATTTTGCTCAACCTTGGTACAAATCAGAGCTTCACTACTCACTTTGCACAAATAAGTTAACCTCTCTGAGTCTTCCATTCAACTTTTGCTTAATGAGGACGACAATACTCACCTCATTCAACTTTATATTAAATAGGTGATGATGGAAAGTGTTTGGAATACTTAGCAAATGTAGGTATATAATCATCATCATCATCATCATCATCATTTTGGGACTGTGGAGATAGAAGTAATACATAAAGGGATATTCCTTCCCCTTAGGAGATTTTAATATCTCCTTGACACAAAACAAATTCATGGAGAGGAAGAACTTGTAAACTTAAAACTCTATTCGAGCCCCAATGTCCCATAGGATTAGGAGAGTTGATAGCGGATTTCAGTGCTCTAATACGATTGGTGTTTTTCTTCTGTCACTCATCATTCCCATGCCTCACCACATTACATACACCACACATCCACCACAACCTCTCATTTAAGAAGTTGACTGGATAATGCTTGGATAACAAAGATTTTGAGAGTTCATTTTGTACATTATCCTGTTTCTGAGCAGGAGCCCATCTGAGGCACTCCACACCCAAGTGAGACAGACATGGACAGGGCTAGAGATCCTGTGCCCTCCCGTCTCCCCTGGTCACCCTCTAATCTCAGAAAATTCTTCTTTCTGCTCAATCTCAATCTATTTTATTTAACACTCACCTCTATTTATCACCCATTCTGATTGGGGATGAGGTACACAAATCCCCAAAAGCCTAAGAAAATTCTTAAATGCCCACCGGGTAACACTGTTCCATTGCCTATCTCGCCAGGTCTCTGGATTATAGGGCTTAAAATTTTTTGTTGTTCATCATTAAAAATCATCAAATGATCCCTTAAGGAGCATTAATTTGGTTCCTACCAGTATATAACCCCTTATGTAGAAATCTGGTCTCTCCTGAAAGCGTTTGGAGGATGTAAGTATCCTAATTTCCATAACAGACAGTTAAGATTTCCTATTTCATCCCCCAACCTCCAGAGCCTCTCAAGTTATAACTCATTTGATGAAGTGACAGTACAGCCCTGAGACGGGGCCATGATTAATATGACCTCCTCAGTCCCTTTCTGTCCATCATATTAAGGATGGGAAAAGGAATTGGTGGCCATCCCAACCACCCAATGCTTGACCCGGGGAGCCCCTGAGGACCAGAGAGACCCCAGTGAGGCACCACAGGCTTTTTTCCCCACAATGGGCAGGGTCCACACCCTGGCATAGTGACTGGAGTTGGAATCCTGGGGACAGAAGACACAGACCACACACTTATCCCTCTTCCCAGAATTCAACTTCCACAGCCTAGCGCCCTCTTCTATCACTCCCAATTCCAAAATTGTCAGACTTGCCATAGTGCTCATCTGAGCCCAGACACCTGTCATGCATCATCTCAGGCCAGTGCTTCCCAAAGCTGAAAAAGCATACAAATCACTTGGAAGCCTGTTAATAATGCAGATTCTGATTCAGGAGGTCTGGGTTGGTGCCTGCGATAACAGGAGCTCTAACAAGCTCCCAGGTGACCCCCATGCTACAGGTCCATGGACCACACTACGAAGAGCAGGATCTAGATGACTGTAGCAGGAGCTACAACTCTCTTCCAGGAAGAGTCTCTCTATCCATAACCACTGTCTGTCTATCCTCCAGATGGCTGTGAGAATCATATCTCATCCTTCCTGGGTCAGAAACCACCCTCCATGGCACAATGCACAATAAAACCTGAAGGATAAATTCCCTTCAAATGTGAGAAAACACACCCTTCACCAGAGTCTCATCTTTCATGACTCTTAGGATCTATGTAGCCTAGAATTACTGTTCCTTTTCCTTTCCAACTCGCCTGCCCCTCTTCTATTTCCCAAATTACTCCATAAGCACCCACCTCCAGGAAGTGTCTCTTGACCAATACCTCTCTCTCAGGTTCTACTCATACCTTCCCTTCCAGAGTAATGATGCCTCCATTCCTATCCAATTATTAATATCTATTTTGTCCATTTTTCTCCATATGTGGGGTATCAATTCTCTTTCCCTAAAGAATCATAGATGCTCTAACAAAGTTTTGCACCAGTCTCTCAAAGGAGCATCTAAAGTCGTGGGTAAATATATGGGTAATCCTGCCTCGAATAATTTTCCCTGCAGCCACCTACTTCCTGTTGGGAAGAGGAGAAATTCAGCAAGTAAGAAAGTAGCTTCCCTCCCTCCTTCCCAGCGTGGGCCCCATACATAATTACAGTAGAAAAACACTGGCCCTCCTATACCAAAGCATAAAATTGATGCATCAAGAAGGATGCCTGTTGTGCTCACACTGGAGCCAGTCTCATCTCCAGGGACTCCCTGGAGTCAGGTAGAGTAGGTTGGGGTTTCTATCAATTTCACTCCTCCCATCCCCTCCCACATCCCATGGGAGAGCAGGACCATGGAACATTATATCAGGCATCCTTCTGCCCCAGCACTTGTTTTCCCTGTTGATCTTGGAATGAACACTCTGCTTACCGCTGGGTCTAGAGGAAGGGGAGAACCTATCCCTGGCCCTGAGCATGATTCCACTGTAATGGAACAGACAGGACAGTCACCAGAACTCAGGCATAGCCACACAAAGGCAAAACTACAAGTGCCTGCGGACAGATCTAGCTGCTGAGTAAGGATACGGTTCTGGATGGAGAGAAATGCTGTTTGTCAAGGAAGTCCCCCAGAAGACAGCCTTAGAGAAGTAGCACAGTGTTAGTCTGAAGGAAAGGAGAATTTTTGGTACCAAGGAAATATGTAAGGCTCAATTCAATTTAACATGAATTTATTAAATCCTCATTGTATGCTTGGCCACCAGCTGGATGCCCTAGGAAGTGAACAGGTTATACACCTTACCTATGACTATAATCAGGAACAAAAAAAAAGAAAAGAAAGATACACAGATATCAGGTATGCTATTTTTTATTTCGGATTTCTTCAGGTACAATGGACATAACTGTAAGATACTTAAAGTACACATTTGATATACATGTAATTGTGAAATGATTCATTTAGATTTCCCTCTGTGAAATAATTAGTAATGGCATTTTAATCTAAATGTTACATTAAATGAAGGTGAGTGTTCAAAGGACATCTTTGTCTCCTTCCCTTCTTCTATGCACGTGAAGGGGCTTCAGCTGGATCTTTGGTTTTTCCATCCTCACCTCCTGAATTTCAAACACTGGGGACAGTGGTCTAGCAATCTCTTTTCACAAGTCCTCCAGGTTTCATGGCACCCCATGAAGTCTGAGCACCACTAAGCAGAGTACTACAACTGGCCTCTCTCCACATGGCTCTCTGTGACCTTGATTAATGAAGACATAACATGCAGCATACTCAGTGTTAGCTCTCTTATTTTGTCCAGAACAAACCTGACCACTGGACACATGTAATCCAACCTGCTCATACAGGAGAAAAACTAAAGCGGACTCGTGATGGAAAGTGAGGGATACTCAGCAGTATTTGTGATGAGGAGTAAGTCTGTCTAATCTAGTGATACGGGATTAGCAAGGCAATAAGCTGCACATCTACAGCTGATGATTCAATCGTCTGTCTCTGTGTCATGATTATCAATAGATTCCAAACATGGGGCAGGGGTGGGGGGAATGGCATGTTATTTATTGGACCTCTACAGCTCCAACAATGGGTTGTGGTGAAAAGTGGGCAGGAAGAGGGTACAGATTATGTTCAGTAAAGAGACCTAGTTAAGAGAATTACAGAAGGGCCAGAGGAAATCCTAGAATTCTTTAAGTAAACACACTTGAGAAACTATCAGTCCTGATCTCTCCTGTTACAGATAAACAAGCAGAGGGATGAGCATTTGTTCAAGTTCACATTGGTAGTTAGTGATAGAAACAAGACCATGACCCAGGGCACATGGCTCTCAGCTGTGTGCTTTCTGAGTAGGTGGACCAAAGCAGGTTTCTACTGTTGCAGTAGAAAAACTTCAAAGTCCAAGAATGCAGATGTCCCTAAGTACCAACAAAGGGGTTCTCAGCATGGGTAATGGGTTCAAGGCCAAAGTGCTTTGTGCTTCAGAGTAAAGCTCTGGCTGCAATCCACCTGTGCATGGCTCTGTTGCCCCCTCACACAGCCAGGACTCAGGCTACACAGCCTGCTCAGTGCTCTGAACAGTTTTGTTTTCCTCTGCTTTTCCTCCTGGTATTCCCACTGCCTACAGCTTCTCCCTGCCGCCCATATGTGGTAAATCCTATCCCTGAAGACAGCCAACTAAAAGTCCATTCCCGTACAAAGTCTTCTCTAATTTCACCAACTAACCCTCACCACTGTGCCAGCCACAAATGATCATCTTCTACTCTGAATTCCCAAAATACTTTATTTGTATATTACTTATGACAACACTTTCTACTTTGTGTTACAGCTTTGCTTTACACCTTGTATTAGAATATCAGCTTAAGTGCAGGGGCCATATGTCATCTTTTTTTGGTCTTTTTCTAGTTTCTTTTATTTATTTTTACTGAATATAATGAGCATACAGTGTTCTTATATTACTCTCACGTGTACAATACAAGAATTCAATAATTCCATATATTTCTCAGTGCTCATCAAGATAAGTGTTCTCTTAGTCCCCTTTATTTAAATCACTCATTCCGCTACCCATCTTCCCTTTGGCAACTATCAATTTGGCCCTCTAGGAGTCTGGGGTAGGTTTTTTGATTCTCTCTTTTTTCTTTTTAATTTTGTTTTAATTTCTTAAATTCTATATAACAGTGAAAACATACATGTGGCATTTGTTTTCCTCACGTGATATATATATCACATCTTCTTCATCGATTCAGCTATCAGGGGAAACAAGGGTTGCTTCTATATCCTGCCTATTATAAATAATGCTGCAATAAACATAGGGTGCATATATCTTTTCAAAATCATGTAACTAAAATTCTTCCCAACAGAAAATGAAACCATCAACAACAAAAAGAGGCAACCTACTGATTGGGAGAATATACTCACAAGTGATATATCAATAAGGGGTTGACACTCAAAATACATAAAGAACTTATACAGTGCAATACCAAAAAAAAATAATCCAAATTAAAAAAAGGCAGAGGACCTAAATATTTTTCTAAACAGACATACATACTGATGGCAAATGGACACATGAAAGGATGCTTTGTCTCACTAATCATCAAGGAAATACAAATTAAAACTGCAATCAGATATCACTATCTAAAATCAAAAATAGAAGAAAAGCAAGTGTTGGTGAAGATACGGAGAAAAATGAACCCTCATGCACTGTTAGTGGGAATGCTAATGGTGCAGGCATTATGGAAAAAAGTATGGAATTACCTCAAAAATTTTTAAAAAGAACTACCATGCGATCTGGTAATCCTGCTACTGGATATTTTCTTAATTACTACAGCCACTGTGGAGATCATACTCACCAGACTAAGATCAGGAATCATGCTATACTGACTGAGACAGTTAGCTACATCCTTCACTAGTGGATATTTAACCAAAGAAGAGGAAAATGCCTTCAAGCTTCTTTTAATACTAATTATGTAAATGTCAGTAAGCAGTATAGACACAATTAAAAAGTAGAAAGGAAAAAAAAGAGGAGAAAGAGCAAAGTCTCATCCTCACTCTACCATAAATATGGAATTCTATTAGTATTCTCACACCAATATCTCATAGGAGCCCTGGATTCCCATGTGCTCAAGAGTACTCCCCATTACTGTGTAGGGAACCAGACTGAATTCAGGTGTGATGACGTCAAACCAAAAATGTACTGGCACTGCTGAGTTCAAGGTTTATGGTTTGGTCACTTAAGGCTGTGCTGGATCCCATAGGCGAAATAGATAATAAACCCAGTCAGCATCCAGGCACCAAATCGGACCCAGGTGCCAGCGGTCATCTGCATCATAAGGCAAACATTCAGAAAGATGCTCAGGAGTGGGAGGAGAGGCAGACCAGGTACCTTGAAATGAGGCAGATGGGAGCTCTGTGGCTGTCTCCAGATGATCCCAGTGATCCCAGTGATGACCACCAGGAGCAGCACAACTACTGTGATCCACCCTGGGTCTCCAGAAAGCACACCTGGCCACTGGGCCAGCACCAGGCAAAGAACAATCAGCAGCAGAACAAGCAGTGAGGAGCAAACATAGACAACCCGGCCAGAGAGTGGAGTGGGGGTGGGGCTGCCTGGAAAAAATAGTCCCTGTAGAGTTAGCGTCTCTGCTGCAGGTGGGTTCTCCTCCTGCACCTCTGCTTCATTTCCCTCATTCTCCTCTTGCTCCTCTGCTTCGTTTTCTTTATTCCTCCTCTCAGGCTGATACCTGATGATGAGAACACAAAAAGCTACCAGGGAATAAGATAGCAGGGTCGCAATTGACCTGAGGTCCAAGAGATCAGCAAATCCAAAGAATAATAATATGATTACTGCAATAACATAAATGAATATGCTGAACACTAACTTGGTGTATGTGCCAGTGATGACCGTGGTAAGCACAGGGAACAGGAGGCGATCATTTACCATCATGCGTATCACGACACGTATGGGATATGTAAAACTCCAATACATGTTGACAAAAATACTAAAGAAAATTGCAACAGCTACAACATAGTAGGCAGGGCCCCAGCCAATATGGAGAAATGCCTCAGGCAAGGTGCTCCCAGGTCGGAGCTGGTAGTAAGGCACCATAAGTGTAATTGCTACTGAGATGCCAAAATACACCAAGACACAGGTGAGCAGTGAAATAACAATGCCCATGGGGATGGAACGCTCAGGCTTGTGCGATTCTTTGACTCTGGTAACAATAATGGCGAAACCTATAAAAGCATAGAAACAAGTAGCTGCTCCACGAAGAATCCCCTGGAAGCCAAAAGGCACGAATCCTCCAGAGCCCAGAGGGCCCAAGCTAGAGGTCTTATTGAGTCCAGCCTTTATGTAGTCTTCTTCTGTGAGCTTCCAGTTGTGTGGGTCCCCCTTAACGAAGCCAGAGATGATGACAAAACTGAGAACCAAAAGTTTCACCAATGTGAAAAGTTTGAAAACCCTGAAGGTTCCATGAAGACCCAGATATTGAATTTCTATGAGAAAAAACCAAAGGACCATAGTAAAGGAGACTAGATTATCTGCTAAGATTTGGGGAATTTGCTCTGAGATGCTCTCAGAGATCTGATTTCCATACATATAGTCAAAAATTAAGGTCCAGGCCCGGATCATAAAGATTGCATCAATAAAAAAGGAGAGGATGAGGTTCCAACCGGTGATGAATGCCCAGAGTTCACCTACAGTGACAAAACAATAGAGATATGCGGAACCAGAATGCGGAACCCGGGCGCTAAACTCTGCATAGCACAGCACAGCCAATAACGAGGTTAGGCCAGCCACCAAGAAGCATATCACAGTGGCCGGTCCTGCTTGACTACTAGCCACCTCAGCAAGCAGGAGATACACACCAACCCCCACTGTGCGGCCCACACCCAGGGCCACTAAATCCAGAGTGCTCAGGATTCTACCAGATTTAAACTCATATACATCTTTTTCCAGTGGACGTCTGTGTAGCAGCTTTTGACCAAACTTGCGAAGTGCTTGTCGCAGCATTCTAGCTGGAATTGAAGATGATTCTAAAGATCGGAGAGTTGTAGCATCCTCTGGGAGCCAAGAGTGTTAGATCTGGTTCAGTGAGGCTGAATTAAGCCAGGTTAGGGCTGCAAAGGTTGGGTTGCTCAAGCTTCACGGTTGCTGCTTCATATTTCTTCTGGTATCTGTTATCCTTCCATAACGCCTAGGGAAACAATAAGTGTATACTGAACATTGGTGTTCAACCAACCAAATGAAACTCAAAAGTCACGTGTAACATGATGCAGGCCAAGAATCACAGGAACTGACAACAAAAGACATCATAAAAAAATCAATCCTGCTTTCCCCCCGAGAAAAAGTACCACAGACCATACAACATTCTGCTTTAAAAAAAAAAGTATTTTTCAGAGGACTCAATGCCCAGCATGGAGCCCAACACACGGCCCAAATTCACAACAAATCAATACCAGAACCAGTATCAAGACTCCACTCTCAACTGAGTCACCCAAGCACCCCAAAATCCTCCTTTTTTACAGACCGTGTGACATAATCCATTTGATCTCATAAGTCATATAGCTTCACATACTAATTAAGACACAACAGAGCTTGTATCACATGCTGTGAAAAGTGTGTGCTGTGCTTGAGCATCGGTTATGACACATTAATTCATGGACTAGAGGGCCATGATGAAATTACAGACCCACTTTTTATATATCATCAGAGTTTATTTATTTATTTAACTATTTATTTATTTTTTTATTTATGATAGAGAGAGAGAGAGAGAGAGAGAGAGAGAGGCAGAGACATAGGCAGAGGGAGAAGCAGGCTCCATGCACCCGGAGCCCGACATGGGATTCGATCCCGGGTCTCCAGGATCGCGCCCTGGGCCAAAGGCAGGCACTAAACCGCTAAGCCACCCAGGGATCCCTATCATCAGAGTTTAAAATACAAATATTGGTGTATCAATCTTAAAGCTCTTATCACTAAACAACAAGCACGTGAGACAGATAAGGAGGCTCAGTTCTTAACTTATGGATTCTTTCCACACTATTTAAAGTGTCCCTAACCCACAACCAGGCTTCACATGCCCTATATGGTTCCTACCACCCTTTCTTCCTAGTCTTTCCTTTCTTCATCATCTGACCTGTCCTTATTCCCTGCCGAGTTCCAGCTCCAGCTGAGAAATTCAACATTTGCCCTGTTCCCTGCCCTCTAATGCCCTCTTGGCCCCTTCACTTAGCTAACTCTCACTTCTCTTTCAGTTCCCAGGTCAGCAGTTACTTCCCCAGGAAGCCTCCACTGACCCTTATGCTGCCCTTCTTATGTGCTCTCACAGCACCAGGCTTCGCCTCTGTGCCATTGATCCTAATATATCCAAATTCCAGGTCAGCTGCCAGTCTCCTCCATCAAACTGTGGGTTAGGTGTTCAATAAATATTTCTTGAACAAATGACCACACTGAGAAGAGAACCTGCAAGAAGCCATTATCCAGAATTCCTATATACTGGATATTAATATACCTATTTTGTAGTCAAGCAACCTTGATAAATATAGATCAGGGAAAGATAAACATGGTATTACCTTCCTTGTGGAAGGTGAGCAAAATGGATAGTGAGAAGGGGAAAACAACTGTGATGAAACTTTGACTGCATATCATTCATGGCAGGTATAAACCACACCTAAGTGGTAAACAATTGTTTGCCTTTGAGGACACTTGTTTTAAAATATAGGGCTGCTTTGGATTATAGACAACTGATACCCATGCCCAGTTTGCAAATCCCTACTTTTTGGAAGGCATAGGCTCAGGCACTATAATCCAGGTAGGATGTCCTAAAGCAGAGGTTCTCACTTCAGGGAACAGAGGCAGGCATAATGAAGACACCTGGGGACATTTTCAAACCTCCATCTTCTCCCTCTGGAGATTCTTGTCCACTAGCCCTTACTTCCCATGGCTGCTCTAAACCACCCCAATTCACAAGAAATCATCCTCAAGTTCAAGAGGAATGGATTCTGAAAACTTCCTTCACAGGAGGCAGCATAGTTGAATAGCTATGAGTAAGGTTCTGCAGGTAGACTGTTCAGGTTGAAATCTCACCTCAACGTCATACCTGAGTGACTCTGGTCAGATTAGTTCACCTCTTAGAGCTTTAGCTTCCACAGCAGTCAAATGGAAGTAAAAGTGAATACTCACAAGACAGTGGTGAGGAGTAACTGAAATGATGCCTGTAAGTACTTACCTCAGTGCCTAGAAAACAATCAGGACTTAATATGATTACCTAGTATTTAATATTGAAACCCGGTCAAAGTAATCAAATTTTGAAAATCTATCAGTCTGTGTAAATGTGCAGACTCAAAACCATCCACTAAAACTCCAGCTTGTCAGCTAGCCCTCAAAGAGAGTGAAAACAGTTTTATTCCATATGATTCACCTTCAAATGTTAAGGGCTCTAATTAGACACCCTCATACATACTAGTGATAACACATGGGGGAGTCCTAGGCTTACTACATTAGGCCAGGTGTGGAGAAATGCAAGATTCAATACAATAATAATAATTAATAATAACAGTAATAATAATATCTTTGCCCATCTGGAACAAGGAGTACTGGGTACTATGACGGTAAGAACAATGAACATATAACAGAAATCCTGGATCGTGACTATATGAACTTGGGTAATTTGATTAATCTCTCTAAGCCTTAGGCTCCTCATCCATTGACTTGACTCCCCTCACTGGATCAACATGAGAATTCAGTAAGAAGATATAAACCAGCAGTGTGTATATATCACACACTGCTGGTAGGAATGCCACTGGGGGACCATCCAGAAGCACAACCTTAATGGAATTAAGAATGCACACACGCTTGTGCACCGTAGTTGTTGAATGGGTGAATGTATCTAAAACATATATAGAATGTGGACTGGAAGAGCATTTGTTAAATACACTAAAGCAATTGCCTCCAGGAGGATAAATGAGAATAGAGATAAGGATGAAAGGGGAAAATAAATGCATTGAAAGTAGCCTGACAGGAAGTGGTGGTCCTAACATACCATAATGGAAGAAGGGACTGACTCCACTCTGTGCAAGGCAGGTTCAACACAGGAATCCAGGAGAGGACCTGGTACAGACCCTGATATGGGGGGAACTCAGTAGATGTAACATGAAGGGAACGAGAATTCTGTAATCATCAGGACACGGAGAATACAAAGAAGGAACGTGCCAAAGAGAGGGGGAGCGGGGAACATGAGGCACCCTTCATACTATTCCCTCTGAACCCATTTCCCTTTTCCCAATTCCTCTTTCTCCTTCAGCTCCTTCAAGTATCCTGGGGGCGCCTACACTTAGCACTAAGGATGTTTGTATCATGTTTCTTTCTCTAGGGAACAGTCCCCAGCCAACTACCTCCCAACAAAGACACAAAAGTGGTTCTTCACATTGTTAAATCACAGAGACCCCTGAGGTTGGTCACCTCAAAAAAAAATGTGTTACACTACTCTGAAGTCCGTCCATGGACCCTGAGTGAGAACCATCTGAATGGCAGGGTTGAAGAGGGCGATACTTTAATAAGTTGTTTCTCTCAACTGTGTTGTGCAAGGTGGTCCTTGTGCTCTTCCCACTTTTACTGAAGAGGAGAGAGAGAGGCCTACAGAAAGTATGAAGACTCAAGAGAAGCAACTCAAAGAACAAAACTTCTAGGAATTAAATAACCATGTTTTATGACTCCAACAGGAGCAGGCAAAACAAACAAATGAACAAGTAAACATATAGAAGGGAAAGCAGATCCATGATGGGGAATTCTGAGAGAGCCTACCACAAGTCCAGCTTCAGACAACACAGAGACACATCGTCCTCAAATGCCAGGTTCAGGAATGCCCATTCTCATGCAATAATCTACAATTATTCCAATGGTTTATACTCAGTCCAAACTCTGACCCAGCTGTTCTAATTCTAATTCTCCCCTACCCTCAGGCCCATCAGCTCCTTCCTAACTCAGCTCATCACATCCTGAATTACCCTTTCTGGGATGAACCTGTGGCCTGGGTAAGTACCTGCCGTGTCAGGGAGGCCCTCCTCACTCCTTTCTGTCCTGTCTTGACCCTGCAGACTCTCTAGTAATTTTCTACAACCTTTCTCCAACCTGCATGTATGAAGCCTTTCCTAAGCCGTCCTGGCTATCCCCATCTCCAACCATCTTCCCCTTCCCAGCAGCACTTACAGCCTATTCTGATGATCACCTGAAAGTAATTTTCCCTGTCAGTTGGCGTCATGTGTGTGTTCCTTAGATTCCTTTATACTCAGAAGGCTTCCAGAGCATTGTGCCAGGATCTATATACATCCTCATTCTGGATTCCACACTCCCATCTCCAAACCTTACAACCCAGGACAAGGATCTGCTCAGAATTATACTAAGTAACCAAAAGAGGCATTTAGACAGAGAAAATGAATACATAGATGGATTGATTAACTACTATATCTTGAGATTCCTAGAAGAAGGGTTGTTTCATTTTGTTTAGTTGGATAAAGAGAAAAATCCCAAACAGTGGTATAAACAGGAAACTATAACATACATCATCACCTATTTCAAGAGTGTCCCAAGGACATTTCCTAATGAGGGCCCTGGGTCTGTGAATCTCAGTTTCATTAGGAAACAATCTCTCCCAAGAGAAGTGCTTGATAAAGGGGAGGTGTTTGAGAAATGCAGAGAGGGGCCAGGGAACATGAAGCCAGCTTCTATGATTTCCATAATGGCCCCCCTTCCCTCCTGCCTCCTCCCTGTGTATCTCTCAGTCTGTAAACTTATTCCAAACTCCAGAAGTTCCATCCCATGTTGCCTGGAAGAACTCTTGTCAAGTCCAACTCCCTAAATTGCTGGCTGTCTTGCTTTCCCAGCCAGCAACCCCACCCCACCCCCAATCTCCTTTGTCCCTAAGATCATTGTGTTCACTCTTCTGCCTCTGAGAAGGGCACTGCCCTCACTCTGGACCTTTCCTTTCCAAACATTTTTCCAAAGCACGAACTCCCACTGGTTTCCATGGTAGGAAGTTAACATATCAGGAAGTTGGCCTTCTGGATCCTCCTGAATAGCTTCAAAGGTAGGTTGCATACTAGTTACTTTGCAGGAAGTTTGAGAAAGATTTCAACAGAGGCTAATGATACTGTTTTTTTTTAATTTTTTTAATTTATGATAGTCACACAGAGAGAGAGAGAGAGAGAGAGAGAGGCAGAGACACAGGCAGAGGGAGAAGCAGGCTCCATGCACCGGGAGCCCGAAGTGGGATTCGATGCCAGGTCTCCAGGATCGCGCCCTGGGCCAAAGGCAAGCGCCAAACCGCTGAGCCACCCAGGGATCCCTAATGATGCTGTTAAATGATGATTTTCAAGTTCTCAAAGTGTCAAAGACAAGGACTGAAAATGCAACATCACCAGAGATTATATCAATCCTCTATATCCAAGTATAGCTCTCTCTTGATCCCAAAGTGCATAAATAACTCTCGTCCACCTTTAAATCTTTTTAAAGATTTTATTTATTTATTCCTGAGAGACACAGAGAGAGAGAGAGGGGCAGAGACACAGGCAGAGGGAGAAGCAGGCCCCATGCAGGCAGCCCGACGTGGGACCCGATTCCGGGACTCCAGGATCACACCCTGGCCCAAAGGCAGGCACCAAACCACTGAGCCACTCAGGGATCCCCTACCTTTAAATTTTGAGACAATGAAGCTACAGAGCCCATCAAACCCATGGCTCTCAAACAAAGTCTTTTGGATAGCTAGGCTTCCCCGGAGTTTCTGAAGTCTTAACTCAAGCAGCCCTGCAATTCTGGCAGGGGGCAGTCAGGAATACAATAATAGAGACTTTGAGTTAAGGGCAAGAGTTTGAAAGAGTAATAACTATGGTGCATGTCTCACCAACACTTCCATAGTGGATACAGGTCAGAAGACGTATGAAAATGCAAACAGAATGAAAACAGGCTGAGCCTCATATCCAAGGGTAAAAAAAAAAAAAAAAAAGGTTACAAACTCAAATGAAAATGTAATTTTCCCATTTTCTCTTTCTGTTTGTAGAAGTCTGTGTTCAATCATGGTCCTTCATTTATTCATTCAACAAGTAAGCTGCCCCCTATTTATTTTGTACTATGGATAAAGTAAAACATAAACATCCTTCCCCTGAAGTTGCTAACATTCTGCAATAGGAAGCAAATTAATAATCACATTACTAATAAGAATATATATTGTGTCAGATTTGCAATCATTGCTGCAGAGAAAAAGAAAGCCGGAAAAGGTTAGGGGGTGTTTCGAGTGGGTGTTGTGATTTTAAAATAGGTGATCCAAGATGGCCTCACATTCACACTGTTGTGCGGCATCACCACCATCCTTTGCCAGAACTTGTTCATCTTCCTCAGCTGTAACTCTCTACCCATTTAACAGCAGCTCCCCATTCTTGCCTCCCTGCAGTCCTTGGCAGCTTCCTGTCCCTAGGAATTTGACTCCTCTAGGTACCTCATGTAAATAGAATCATATAATATTATCGTCTTGTGACCAGCTTATTTCACATGACATAATGTCTTCAAGGTTCCTCCATGTTACAGCATGTGTCATAATGTCCTTCCACTTTAAGGCCGAATAATATTCTATTGTGTGTATATGCCACATCTTGGTTATCTAATTATCCATGATGCACATGCTTCTTGTTTTATGAATTGGCTGTTGTAGGTAACGCTGTTATGATGAATACAGGTATACAAATATATTTTGAGTCCCTGCTTTCAATTCCTTGGGAAATATACCCAGAAGTGCAATTGCTGGATCACATGGTAATTGTATATGCAATTTTTTGAGAAATCACAATACTGTTTTTCCAAGCGGCTGCCCCATTTTACATTCCCTCGAGCATTTAATTTCTCCACATCCTCACCAACACTTGTTATCCTCTTTGTTTTTAATAGCAGCCATCCTACTGGGTATGAAGTGGCACTTGGCTAGTTTTGAGGAATAACAAGGAAGCCTATGAGGCCAGGACTGAATGAGTGAGGGAAAACAGGTAAGGGATGAGGTCAGAGAGAAAGCAGGAAGCCAGATGCTTCACATAGGGTCTGAGAGTTACTATGAAGCTTTGGCTGTTACACTGGATATGATAGAAATCCTAGAAAAACAGAGCTTCACATGTTGTATACCGATTTTCATGACCTTTGAACGAAGTATTGGGGTCTAAGGAATGGCCTCCTCCAGAGTTTGAAAACAAGGCGTGGAGACAGGTTTTGCAGAGCTCTCAATAGCTGCCTGGAGCTTCTGAAAACACAGTGAGGACTGAACAAGCTGCATGGTTCCATCTGCTTCCCTCTCTAGATGCCAAAGAAGAGATGTCACATAGCCTCCCATGGGAAAATGACATGACAGATTTCTTTCCCTGAAGCTATTCACTTTATGGATTGTATCTACACAGGACTCTATCACTTTATCAAACAAAAGGCATTGTAATATCCTCCACTATTGTAGGCTATTCCCACCACTATTTTGGATAATAGAGCTGACAGGGAGATAAAGGGCATTTTTTTCTGGAACCTGGTGAAATTAAGGACTGCAAGGACAAGGGTAAGTAGACTCTCACACAGGGAGCAGGAACCATGTGAATCAGGCACTCAGAAGCCTTACAGAATTAAATTGATGAACTCAGTCCCCTGCCCCAGATGCATCAGAAAGGACTGTCAGAAATGTCTGAGATTCTCAGAGCTGGAGAGAGAGAGAAAAGACCCTCAAGGGAAGCTTAAACATACATTTCTGAAAGACAAAGAATACCTCTTGTAACCTCATTTCACGAGGTTGATGGGTTGAAAGCTTCTACATCCAAATAAGAAGTCCAAGGAATTAGACAGCTTCTCAACAACAAAATAATCTGGAGTGAATGGCTGCCCAACCACTGTCAATGGCATTCTTAGGATTCAAATGGGGGTAGAGGAGGAAAGGATAGTAAACTCTGGAAACCTAAATAACTCATTTCTCTCAGCAAGGAAACAGGCTATGTACTCCTAGGTGCTCTGTGCTGTGCTTCTTTCCAGCTGAGGACCACCTGATTCATCCTCCACTCCCAACATAGTATGATCACCCTCCACCTCAAGGTGAACAGCTTACTTCACATCATAGTCCCCATCTCATTTCCCTTCTCTGTGCACTCTTTATAGAAGTCCTGGATTGCATTTAACTTTAAAATATGTATTCTAAAAATGGGACTAGAACATAGGAGAAGGCCGCTCTTTCTCTGGTCCTCAAGTAGAAAAATAATAGACCTAAGTTGCAGTGAAAGTCTTATATCATCATCATTCACTCATTCATTCAATATATATTAAGTACCTTCTAAATGCCAGTCCCAGTGTTTGACCCTATGGACACAATGGAGAGGAAAAAGTGGTGTTTCCTGTGTACATGGCACTAATTGTTTTTTTTAGCAATGTTCTTATATAGTATTCCTACCCAAAATGTGAACCTGAATCTAATGATAAAAAATGATCAGTCTCAATTTATTCCTATGTATCTTATGATTTTTGAACATCTGTACACTGAAACCTATAGAACACTTACAAAATAAATTGAGATGACACAAAGAAATGGAAAAAACATTCCATGCTCATGGATTCAAAGAACAGACATTGTTAAAATGTCTATACCATCCAAAGCAATCTACACACTTAATGCAACCCTTATCAAAATACCACCAGCATTTTTCACAGAGCTAGAACAAACAACCTTAAAATCTGTATGGAACCACAAAAGACCCCAGATAGCCAAGGCAGTCTTGAAAAAGAAAGAAAAGCTGGAGACATCACAATTATGCACTTCAAGCTATATTACAATGCTATAGTCATCAAGACACTATGATACTGACACAGAACAGACACATACATCAGTGGGACAGAATAGAAAGCCCAGAAGTGGACCCACAACTATATGGTCAAATAATCTTTGACAAAGCAAGAAACAATATCCAATGGAAATAAGTCAGCATCTTCGACAAGTGGTGTGGGGAATACTGGAGAGCAACATCCAGAAGAATGAAACTGGATCACTTTCTTACTCCATACACAAAAAAAAAGTCAAAATGAATGAAAGCTCTAAATGTGAAACAGGAATCCATCAAAATCCTAGAGAAGAACACAGAGAGTAACCCCTTTGACTTCAGGCATACCAAACTCTTATAGACACATCTCTAGAGGCAAGGGGAGTAAAGCAAAAATTAACTATAGGGATTTCATCAATATGAAAAGTTTCTGCATGGTAAAAAACAATCAACCAACCTAAAAGACAACCTACAGAACGGGAGAAGACATTTCCAAATGACATATCTGATAACAGGTTTGTATTCAAAATCTATAAGGAACATATCAAATGCAACACCACAAAAATAACAATCCAGTCAAGAAATGGTCAGAAGACATGAACAGACATTTGTCCAAAGCAGACATCTAAATGGCTAACAGACACATAAAAAGATGGTCAACATCACTCATCATCAGGGAAATACAAGTCAAAACCACCGTGAGATATGACCTATGCCTGTCAGAATAGCTAAATACAACAACACAAAAAACAACAGGTGTTGGCGAGTATGTAGACAAAGAGGAACCCTCCTACACTATTGGTGGGAATGCAAACTAATGAGATTACTCTGAAGAAGAGTATGGAGATTCCTCAAAAAAGTTAAAAACAGAACTACACTTCATCCAGCGACTGTACAACTAGGTATTTACCAAAGGATACAAAAATACTGATTTTAAGAGGCACATGCACACTGATGTTTATAGTGGTATTATCAACAATAGCCAAATTATGGAAAGAGCCCAGATGTCCATCGATTGATGAGTAGATAAAGAAGATATGGTATCTATATACAACGGAATATTACTCAGACATCAAAATGAATGAAACCTTGCCATCTACAACCTTGTGGATGGAACTAGAGAGTATTATGCTAAGTGAAATAAGTCAGTCACAGAAAGACAAATATCATATGATTGCATTTATATGTGAGATTTAACAAAACAGATGAACATAGGGGAAGGGAAAAAAAAATAAAATAAGATGAAAACAGACAGTGAGGCAAACCATAAGAGACTCATAATGATCAGTAACAAAGTGAGAGTCCTGGGGGAGGTGGTAGGAGATGAGCTAAATGGATGATGGGCTTTAAGAAGGTACTTGTTGTGATGAGCAATGTGTGTTGTATGTAAATGATGAATCACTAAACTCTATACCTGAAACCGATTTTAGCCTATGTGTTAGCTAACTAGAATTTAAACAAAAAATTTGAAATAAAAATGATCAGTCTACAAACAGTACGTTCCACAGAAACTTGACTTTCTATAAAACACCCGACCTGTGTTGTTCAAAAACTGTCAGTGTCAGGAATGGCAGGAATGGCAGGAACAGCAGGACGAGGAACTGTTGCAGATGAAAGGAAAATAAAGAAACATAACAATGAGATGCATTGCAGAGCCCTGGACTGCACCTCAATCAGGGAGAAATATTTTAGTATAAAAATTGAATAATTACTAATCTTTGAATATGGAGCATATTCACACACACACACACACACACACACACACAGTGGAGAGAGCAATAAAATGTGCCAATATATCAACAACTGCTCAATGTCATTGAAAGATAAAGGAATGTTAATGCTAATATTCTTGCAACTTCCTGTAAGTTTGATATTTGTCAAACTAAAAGGGTAGGAAGAAAACAACAATGTCCCAGTAGCAAAGGTTATGGTTTCTCCTTCCCTAGATGTCCTTTATAAACAAGCTTGCCGTGACTTTTGGATGGAACCAATTTTTATCCAGAATGATCTAACCCCAAATCAGGAACATTAGATCAGAGGAGTGAGTACGAAGATAGAACTCCCATGTCTTTGACTTACAACCAAATTTGTCAGCAAGCAAAAATTACTGGAAAAAAACAACCTTGGCTCATGTTACAATGCTTATAAAAACTCTAAACTCTTTTATTGTTATTTTGTGCAACTGACAGAAAGTAATAAACCAGGGCCCTAGGCTTTGAACTCTAGAGGCACTGGGGAATATGTGCAAAGGTTGGAGGTAGAGAAAAATGGTGTCTGGCATATAGGGGAACCACTTACATGTGCAATATTTATGGCCATATGGACAGAGCCATGAAAGAGAACAAGAATTTGAGCTTCAAGTAATATGCAACGTTATTTCATTTAACCCCCATAACAACCCCATGACCTAACTAATATTCTTCTCTTTGAGACCAGGTCACCCTCTGCCAATGTCTCCCTCTCCTCCCATATACATAGTGATGGACCAGAGCTGGAAGTACTGTGATGTTAAGTCTGAGAGCTCCATCTAAACATGTCCTGCTAAAACAAAACCAAATTTGGGGCCAAAATGTCTCCAGATCATTCATTCATTCATTCATTCATTCATTTTCACACATTTTTGTCAGCATAAATGTGTCATGATACTTTTTAATAAAAACAAAAAAAACCTGCTGAAGACAGATTCAACGGAGTGGTCATATACTCAGAATGTATGTTATGAAACAAAATTGGAAATAATCCTTTGGCATTTCCAAAGAAAATGTGAATTCCATATTTAAATGCATGCCGAACAGAATACTCTTGTTATAAGGATTAATTGCCACTGTATTCTCTATGGCATTCCATTTCATGGAATAATTTATAGTTGCAGACTGAAATATTACATTTTGTTAATTCGTTTAATATTTTTATTTTATGTTTTTAATTTAAATACAATTGATTAACATGTAATGTATTATAGGTTTCAGAGATACATGTCAGTGAGTCATCAGTCAATATAAGACACCCTCCTTGACTAAAAATGAGCAGTAGTGTTTCCCATTGTGACCCATGTCTGTCACCAGCTCTAAGCCCATAGCACCTAGAGCATTGAGAATATTTATTGATCACTCAGAAATAATCACTAGGACCTATGGACATCAAGCATCATTACAGACTTCTTTGTCTCTTTGTGGATCACCTCACTGTATTTTTTAAGTTATTAACAAATACAGACTTGACATAAAGAATAATGGGCACTGTGAACATGCTATTACCTTAGGAAGATCAATAAAGAAGATAAAGGACTGCCTTTAAATTTTAGCTTCAAAACAAAGAAAACCCTAAATATGACCAGAAAGAAGGGCATTGACAAGGCAGCCTCTAAGGACTTTATTCGGGATAATAACATAAAAGTTTTGAATACATCTAAGGAATTCCAACTGAAACCATTGATTTCAGAGATTTGGAGATCACCAACCTCACCCTCAATTCAATTCAGCTGACAGGAAGTCACATGGACCCTTAGCGCCGTGTCCATACTACCTCTACCTACTAGGTTCCCATGATTTGCCAATATTGCATATCCAGGGCCAGCCTCCTGCCATACTCTGTGGTCCACCCTCCTGGTCTGTAAAATTGGTAACTCCAAATACAAGATACTCTCACCTCTCACTCAGATTCACAAGACAAGGCCCTAAACCACATTCTTCCTGAGTACTACATTGCCCCAGAAAACTGAAGTGGGAGTACTCCCTACTGTCTTTCTGGAAAATGACACTTTCTTCAAGACTTAAAAAGACACAGAGAGAGAGAGAGAGAGAGTTTCCTCCTCTCTATCTGATCCAAACTTCTAAGATGGTATTTTAAGTCTTTCTTTGCACCGTTTTTACCACTTTTCCACTAACAAACTTTTCTGTGTCTCCTGTTTGAACAGAACAAATTATTCCCCACACATGCATGTCTTGCTGGTGTTAACATCAGCCCTCACACTGCCTAGAACACATTCTTCCCAACCCTGTTCAACATGTCTCTACCTCCAGAAATACCTTGGGCACACCTCCAGATAGATATCCAGTCTCTCCATGAAGCTCCACTTGCTCCCTGATCTCCCCTCATTAATGTCCAGTGGGCCTGGAACTCTGCACTGGGAGAATTCCTAGTTAGGGAAGAGGGTAGAAGTAGTAGGTAGTGAGTTGGAGTACAGGAGCAGAGCTTCTGTGTGATGACACTCTCAGCTTGCCTTGCCTTCCCCAGCTGGAGCCTGAGGTACAAAGAGTTAACTGGCCACAGCCAAGGAAGGACCCTAGACTCTAAAACCCATTTTGGCAAAGACAGAAATCTGACAAAGAACCGAGGTCCAAGTCTCTTTCACCACCACGAAGTGAAGATACAAGGGAAGTAACCCAAGTCAGTTGACACAAAGTGCATTACCAATGACATTTGATTTGCTCCAGTGTCATCTCCTTGATGTGTGACAACTGAACAGACAGGACAAAGTTTTGCTACTTCCACTTTTTACTTTGTTTATAAAACAAGTCACCTAACACTTTGACATTAGGCAACATGACATGATTCTCCAACTTCAATAACTACATGTAGGGCTAGCCTGCAGAAGGGAGGAGTGTACGACAGTCAAAGGATTGAAGGGGGTGTAGAATAGGATTTTCACCTGTTTCAGGAGAATAAGGAAGTATCCTTATAGTGTAAGCACCCAGAGAAAAGATATTCCTGGATTTGTTACCTTTTTTCCTATAATCTGTAAATAACTACACAGCTGCATTCCATGTATTTTGCACTGGGGCTAAACAGAGACTTTGGATGGTCTCTCAAGTAAAGACCACGTAAATTTCTACATGAGAAAGACTGGACTCAATCTATTAAAGATCAGATTTCAACTAAGTATAATGAATACAAAGGCAAATTCCAAAGTAGAAAACTCGGGAACCACAGTGATTCTTTGCACAAAAGAATTCAAGCAAAAGAAATATCTTCCTTCCCTCTAATTTATCAACACCACCACCAATATCCCCAAATCATCACACACTCAGTTACACACAGTGCAAGACAATGGTGGCATATACAGAATTCCCCTCTCTGGGAACTTACAACTTAGTGCATTTCATGAACACCTCCCCACCTGCTGAAATAAGTAAAAGATAGATCCACTATGAACCAGAAAGGGCATTCCTAAGTAAGAAATGAACAGTCAAGGCAAAGGTATGTCAGATCCCACTTGGCTTACTAGTAGATGAAAGGGAAGGGTACTAAGGACCACATTTTCCAGTGTTGGCAAGACTAGTGAAAATCCTCTGTGCAATGTGGTTAAGCCTGAGAAGACTGTGTAGAAGAGGTGGCAATTGATATTGTGTATAACTATAACCATCTTGATATTGTGCATAACTGTTTCCAGGGAAAACATCACTTCAAGCTACATCTTCACTTGGGCCATGATCCAATAGGTAGAGCTCCCTTAGGCCTTCCTTCTATGCCCCCCACCAAAACCACAAAACAAATTCCACCACACATTGAGCCAGTAAATTCAGTTTGCCCAAATGGACAAATCCGCTTAAATATTTGCTACAGCTTTTAATATAAACCCAGGTACTAAAATATAATGTTAATGATAATGATGCTAATAATTCTTCTCAGTACTGGCCTATACAGGAAAGAAAGAGGGAAACCATAGTAGTAATAATAAATGTGTAACTTCTCTCCTAGAAAAAGAGAAGGAAAGGTCAGATAACTTCCTTCAAAGGTTGGAAAGAATGCTGTAGTAACCAAATTCGCTCATGCTGAAGAAAATAATATCCTAACTTATCTCCCAGGAGTCCTGTGAAAACCACCTCACCAAACGTATCACTTACCAGGCATCCTCCCACCTAAGATCTTACTTCGTACTACATTCTGGTTACATGCAACTTAGAAGAAGCCTTGTGTCCCTTTCTAAAATAAAAAACTTCTACATACAACCTGCTGCATCTTCTCACCATGAGCCTAGAATGCCAAATTGTCCAAGTAGATATTACTAGGTGCAGCCAAGACTTGAAATTGAAGGTATGGCAGCTCCCAAACGGTCTGCTTATTAGACCAAGAGGAAATACAGCCACCTCCTCCAACTCACATACCTACCCTACCACCTCCAGCACTACAAATCCCATCCCAGTCTGGCAGAGGCTGAATTCCAACAGTGAAACCTATCCTGATGCAGACTAATAGGCTCCAAACCAACTATATGTGGACCAAATCCATCCACCCAATAGATTCCAAAATCTATGTAGGTGGAGACCAAAACATTTTGCTCTCTCCTACAAAATACACGTAGTCCCTGCCAGCAGCAACAGTATGCTCGTAGCATTGCACCATTAATTGGGTAAACAATCAGATAACCAGGGCTTCTGTAGAGGCTGTAGAGACTCTGTATTATCTAGTATCATTCTGGGGTGGTTGTGAACAGGTGGCTTTTCTTAGTCCCTCTGGGATAATTTTAGAAAAGATGGAGTGAAATGCAATATTCCTCATTCATGATTTGACTCATTTACAGGTTTAGATTCAGTCAGAATCCAGTGAGGAATTTCTTCATATTTCTATCACACCAAAACAAGATGATAACCTGACAAATCATAAAAGCCTGGGCTTCTGCTCCGAGAAGTCTTCAGAAACAAGATGGGCTACCAGGAAGAACTAGAATGAGATTTTCCAAACAGGAAATAGAAAGAGAACTGGGAAAGCCAGCAAGGGTGAGTAATTAAGGGATTAGAAAGTGATAGGAGACTTTGATGTCAACAGTGAAATTCACTTTCTTCTCTACTTCTCCCTATGATTCTCCAAACCATTTTCTCAATCCTGAATCCTGCCGACACAAAACACCTAATAAAAGTCCTCAGGAGAATGCAGAAGAAGGAAATCCATTTACCTTTCCAAACTACAAGTATAGTGTAGGGGAGCACTGATTCACAGTCCTTTTTTGCAAGAAGCCTTACTAAACACCTTTGTTTTTTCCCCTAAATTCTCCCTTTCCTTGTAAGCCCAGAATCATGAGATCCATCCAGTGGTCTAATCCATCACTATAGTGTTTCCACATTTAGACTAGTTGCTAGGGGTGTTCAGACCTACGGTGCCTTCTTCCAGGAACATCCTCCCAACACACACCCTCAGTATTATGCTGACGGTCAGAAAGGCTGACGGTCTGTCTGGTTATCTTCCTTCATATTTTTAAATGCGTCTTCCTGTCCTCCTCTGTAAGGACTTGGCTATTTCTCTTTCCATCCTGTCTCACCAGACTAGGCTTGGTTCTTAAAATAGCCCTAGAAGGATGCTCTACATTACCACCATCTTCATTGGAGAGAGAAATGTTTTGCTTTGTTTTCAATTATATTTATTAGAGAGATGAGACAGAGAGAGAGAGAGAGAGAGAGAACACAAGCAAGGAGGTAAGGCAGAGGCAGAGGCAGAGCAGACTCTCAGCTGAGCAGGGAACCTGATGTGGGGCTTGATCTCACTGAGCACGTAACAGCCCTGAAGTGATAATGGAGAGACATGGCCCAAGAACTGCTAGAGGGCAAGAGAAAGACAACCTATAAATCAACATTTTCCATATACAATCAAGATAAAAGGAGTGCATGGATAAGGGTTCTCTGGGCTTCTAGTGTTAGCCTATGGCCCACAGTGTACACAGTGGTGGAGAGGTAGGAAAAGTAGAGAACAGAATAGGTTCCAAAGGCCTTCAAAATTAAAGAGTTACTGATATATTTTGTGATAACAGCAAAGTGCTTCTTGGTGAGTCACTGTTTTAATGATCACTAGGCGGTCACACCCAGGGGACTTTGGTAATCTTTCCTCCTAAGCCTGACCTGGACTATAATCCATCCCCACTACAACTTTTTTAAATTAGATAAGAAAGGCAGGGAGATACCTTCAGCAGCTATAAAAATATTTAACTCCTTGAGCCTGGAGGAAGAAGCCCCTCAAACCCACCCGGGTGATGCGGAACCACCTTACCAAACTGGACCTGCTCATCTGCAAAGTCCACACCAATGTCCTGCCTAAGAAGATGTGATAAAGAGACTTCCAGGATCTCCGATGAGAAAAGGAAGCAAAACATGGAGGCAGCAGAGTCAGGGGGAAGAAACTACTCATTCAAAGAGCATGTCTAAGGACACTGTGTGCTGGGCCCTGTGGGAGAGACATAGATGAGGAAAGCAAGCTGTGCACCAGGTGAGAAAGGAAAGGACCGGAAGGAGGGTGGGGTAAACAGGTGCGAGGACCCTGGAGGAGAAGTGCCGAGGAATAACCTCCCCTAACTCAGATTTTCCTTAGGAGAGCTGAGAACCTGTCTAGTCTGGAGGAGAATGTGTAGCCTTCCAAATCCCCCTGATCCCAGCAAACCTACCTGCCCTTTCCAAACTCACAAAGCCTCTGATCCACACCCCACCCCTAAACCAAAGTCTGGCTCTGGCGCCATGAAATACCCTCTGCTCAAACCCCACAGGGCTTCCATACCCAATGGTGTCCCAAGCCCAGGCTTCTTCCTCTCTGGCTCTGTCTCAATTTCCTACCAGGTCTTTAAACAAGGAAAATCCCTCACCCAGGAGATTCATCTGCCTTCTAGGAGAAATACTTAGAAGAAAGTGCAAGACAAACCCAGGGACAGGAAAGGAACTTGCCCAGGCAGAGTCAGGACTTGGAGCAGAGCTCACAGGGTGCCCTCAGGAAGTTGAGGCCCTGAGGAGGCAAGGTCATCGTGGAGGAGGGGCCTAGGAGTCTGAACACAAACCAGGCTGGGCCTCAATTTGTTGGGGCTAAAGGGCGAAGAGGTCTGGGAAGATGTGAATTAGGAAAGAGGTGGCTGAGCTGGAACCCTGGGGGAAGGCTAGAGGTGGGCAATGGAAGACTAGTGGGGCCCTACATGGTGAGGAGGTGGACTAGGGGCTCAAATGGGATTTTGTTGGAGACTCTGTTGGTAGCAAGGGGTGAATTTAGAGGTTACCAAGCCCTCCAGGGTCCTGGGTATGGAGGATATCCTGGCTGGTAGAAGGAGAGTGTGGGGAGCCCGGTGAAGCCCAGCCTGTGGTCTATGGAGGCCAGCCCCAGATCCAGCTAAGGAGCCCACTCAGCAGTTATGTAACAAGGACAGAAGCACCCCACCACCCCAGGTACATCTACCAGAATCTCCTACAGGTTCCTCTACCAGCACCACCCATCCTGGCCCTTCCACCATGTTTCCAATCACCCCAGGGATAAAACTGAAAGGGAGCTGTTTTAAGCTTCACCACGAGGGATGTTCTTAGATAGTCACGCAGCATTCATAGCACATTCTGACTGAATCACTGTGTGGACCAAGGAAAGATACAGTCTCAACTACAGAGTTTTCTGTTCTAGACATTCATTACATAGCACTTCCAAGACCCTGAAACAGTCACCAATGGAAGAGGCCTCCTCCTTGCCTTCAAATGGAGATAAGACTTCCTGAGATGGAGAAGGTGAGGGCTACTTGGACAACCAGGGCTGAATACACGTGTGATGGACCCACAAAATGGGTCTCAAGGAAAAGGGGCACCACTGCCTCTACTTGATAGTGATGAGATTCCAAAGCCTCAATTAGGTTCCTTAAAGCCTGCGGTAGAGGTAGAGAGAGGGGAGAGAAGGGGAGCAGCCGGTCCTAAAGACAGTCTGTACTAGCTCCATAAAGACAGAGCATTGAACTTGCAGCAGAAAGAACTGCCCCAGATCTCAGGTAGAACCTCCCCCTGAGGAATACCTACAGATCCCACCACCCCTGTCCTAACACATTTCCAGGAGGCAGGTCCTGTCTTCCAGGCACTGTGCTGGGGAGGGGGTGAGTGGCCTGTCCAGACCACAGAGCCAGTATTCCCAGAGGCAAAGGAGCCTGGCAGGATTGGCAGGAGGGCTGAGATGACAGGACAGTAGGGGAGGAGCAGCTGGGTGTGTGATCTGTGCCTGTTCCCAGGTCCTAGGCGGTCTTCCCTGCCTCAAGCTGGGACTGTCCCAGATGTGCCTCTGCTTGAAGGAAAGAAGGGCAAGTGTAGGGGAGGGTCTGTGTATCCTGCATCTGGTCCCCAGAGCAATCCCTTCCCCTTCTCCTTGTGCTACTCACTGCCTGCTGAGGAGAGGGTGGGAGGCTGAGGTCAGGCCAGGGTCCCCAGTTACTGGGTAATAAAAAAAACTTGCAGAGGCACTGCTTTCCCTCCCTCCCACAGGGCAGCAGGGGTGTGTTGGCAGCCTGGAGGCCCTTCGGAAAACCATGAGGCCTGTCCAAGCCCAGTGGGCTAGGGGTGGTGCCTTGAGCCTGGGCACTACAGGACTCCTGCCTCCAGCCCACTGAGCTCTGGAGGCCCCACCAAGGCTGAGGCCATATTCCCCGTGTTCCCTTGCATGCTGCTGCCCCTATATCTGCCCGGTGGAGTGGGCAGCCTCCTGAACTCCTTCTATTCACACTAGGGGCACATTCAGAACCCCCTGCAAGTCAGAGCTGAGCTCCAGCCTCACCACTGCTGCCCTTGCTGCTGTGCCCCTGGCCTGGCTGCCTCCACAGTGGACAGAGCAGCTCTGAAGCCTCCACCTGTGTCCAAACCAGATGACCAAGCTGCACCCCTGTCTCTGCCTCCACCATCGCCACAGCCACCACCACCACCTTCATAGCCTCAATCTGGATGGTCCTCATGGCCTGGGTCACATCTACCTCTGAGAAGCAGACAAAGAGCACGGGAAACTACGCATGCACCCTGTGTGCCAAGGAGTCCAGAACAGCCACAGTCTCTGGAAGCAGGAGGCCATCCACATGAGATCCGGGCTATCTGGGTTCCTGGGTGCTGTGGAGATGCCCACTGTGGTGCCCCAGGGCCTCCTGCATGTCCCCAGCTGAGTGAAGCCAGCGGGGGAGGGGGAAATGTGGGTGCAGGCAGGACCACAGGGTCCACAGGGGCCCAGGGGCCATAGGAGGCAGGTGACAGCGCCCACCTCTGGAAAGCACACCCTTGGGAAGCACACCTGTGAGGTGAGGCAAGGCCTTCAGTAACGTCTCCCATCCAAAATGACAGGAGCTGTGGCTCTCAGACAAGGAGCCCTGCCCGTGCCCTGTGTGCCAGCAGCACCGCAAGCACAAGGACCTCGTGAGCTACCAGGAATGTACATAGGACATAGGGTACAGTGCATAACCCCACCAAGGCCCCCAATGTGATAGAGCATCGCCTGCAGCGTCACCTCAACACTAGGCTCAAAATATGCGCTCTACAGACAGCCTTCGAATGGGACACGGGTGGCAGCTTTTGCTACTAAGGATCTACTGTGGGCGCACATAGTACTGCACCAAGAGGAGGGACAACAAGTGTGTGGCGAGATGCCAAGAGAGGCTTGTATTTGGGACTACAGGGAAGTGTGCTGCCAAGGCTTTCAGCACGTCTTGAGCTCTGCAGCAAGAGTACAGGTGAGGTCTGCCCTAGGGCAGCAGTGGCGACAGTGGCCTGGCACACCCGACCGCCCCCACACCTGACCCTTCAGTTGTGCTCAAGCCCCCTGGACACTGGGCAGGGGTGGAGAGGACAGGAGCGGCCACCGCCCTCACCCCAATCCTCTCTGGGTGCCCTGCCCTGCGCTTCCAGGGATCTGGGAGCCTTCTACTCAATGGTCTTTGCTCTCTCCTTCCTCCCTACCTCCTACTACTGTCTGCTGTCCCTCTCTGGGGAGTTAGCGGGGTTTTTTTTGTTTGTTTGGTTGGTTTTTTCACTATGAGGGGAAGAGGGAGGAAAAGGATATCAAAGTTTCTGTATCGAGTGTGGAAAAGGTATTTGGAGAAGGAGCAGAAGCAGGGAAGATGGGGTACCAGCTTGATAAGGTTGGAGTGTTTGGGTTCAGGTTCTAAACATCATCCTACATAAGATCGGTCAGGGTAAAAGAAGCCAAGGGCAGCAAAAGAAGGAGCCACTAGTGCCAGAGACAGAACAAGCGATAGAATTTTAAGGTGCCAGTATAAAGAGAGTAGGGGTTTCAGTAACTACAGGAGCTTCCTGCAAGGGGGCAAAATGGTGCCACAGTGTCTGCCAACCCTTGACCCCACTCCATCCTCATCTTTTTTTTCACCCACTCTCCCAGGATAGGAGCTGTGGCCCTGGCCATGTCATCTGGTTCCTATGTCCCCTGCATGTTCCCCACCCTTCATCCCCCTTTTGCATGGACCTATTAAATTTTAAATTTAAAAAAAGGTAAAAGGAAAGGAACTGTCCTAGGGCTGGAGAGATGCAGAGGTTGCAGAGCTGGGATCATAAGTCTCTCCTGGAGGAGGCAGAAAGATGGGGGACCTGGCAGGTGGAGCCCATCCAGGTGATGTCACAGGAAGTCTCTGAATCTTGGAGGAGGGACGAGAGAAGAAATGAGAAGGCAGGCCTGTTATCCAGGGATGGAGGAGAGGCTGAGAGACACAGAGATGAGAGAAGCAGGGAAAGTCCTGGAAGGGAGGGCAGAGAGGGACCAGGGATGGGGGAGGCAGCACAGGAGACAGACAGCAGGACATGCAGGGGGAGACACTGACAGGCTCCCAGGGTGAGACTCAAACAGATGTGAAGGGAAGAGAGACCCCCAGACCCTGAGGTTGGGACACAGGCAGGGAGACAGCCAGAGGGAGAAGCTGAGGACAGACCCAGTCCTGGGAAATCTCAGACCACAGAACATCTGGAGTCAGACAGACACACAGACAGGCCCCCAGACAAACAGATGCATTGACAGAGGTGAAGGTGAAGGAGGCCACGATGGAAGGAAGAAGCCAGGGCTGCAGGGAGGAGGTGAGGGAGCAGACAGGGAGAGAGAAGGAGGCAGGTGTGCAGCAGGAGGGGGAGCCAGGCCAGGGAGGGGGCTGCAGAGTGGCTCCAGGAGCCTCTGCCCTCCCTCCTGGCTCCTGCTGAGCCCAGGCCCCTCTCAGGACCTGCTGCTGCTGGATTGGCCCAGAGAGCTGACAGGGCCAGCCTGCTGTCAGGGCTGCCCCAGGCTCCCTCCTGTGCCCACCTGGGGGTTCCAGGGGCCCTACGTGGATATGGACACTGCCTCCCCTGCCCTCCCCACCACGATGCTGCCATCAAAGGAGACCTGAGCTCAGCCTTAATGTCTCAGAGTTCATGCAGCCTGGCATACCCAGTGCTGGGGACTGGGGGAGAAGGAGAAAGAGAAACTGAGGCAGGCAGGCAAGGGAGGCTGACCAGCTCTGGAGAAGGTACTCGGACAGCCTGGTTAGGGATCCCACGGAGGAAAGGGAGGGGAGGGAAGGCCTGGGGCTGTCTGCATTGAGAGCTAAGGAAGCCCCCTGCACAGTGGGAGCAAAATAACCTACTACTGTCCATTATTTTGGGGTCAGCAGTGTAGACAACCTCTGAGCAGTCACCATCCATGCCTTCAAACAGCTCCTCACTAAAGGCCCCAGTAATACACTAATGAAACCCACAAAAGGAGAAACTGAGGCAGAGACTTGTGACCTGGCGCCAGTGTACATGCTTGAATCTAGGTTACAAGGGACCAGTGATGAAGCAACCACCATACAAGAATGTGAAGACCTAAGACAGGGCGGCAAGCTGGCCCCCACCTCTTACCCAGGCTTTCTCAGGGCTTTGCAGAGACCAGCTCCCCCATGTCCTCTCAGGGCCAGGGGAAACCCTGAGAACATTAACCCAAGAAACCTAAAGGAGAATTGTTCCCCCGCCCCCGGCTCTGTCAGCCACATGTGAAGGTCCCTGAGCCAGACGTGTGGTAACAGCTGGAGCCCAGGGAGTCTCTGTAGCAGCAGGAGGGAGGGTGCACAGGGGACCTTCCAGAGAAGTCCTGCAGACAAGACCAGGTAGCAAAGCTCTCCAGGTCTATCCCACCTCCATGGACACATAAATGTAACAAAGTTTGAATATCCGGGGCTAATAGGTAATTACAGCCAGGAGCTGGGTAATCATATTATCTCTCGACATTCTACACTTAACCCTCTTCCTCCCCAGAGACACACATCTTTTATAAAACACAATGAACCAGATCCTGGATCAGTAACTACCTCCACTAGAATTGGGTTTCATTTCAGAAAGAAATTTAGAATACCCTAGAAGAGGATTTCCTTAGAGCCAGGGGAGGTAAATGCCAGAACCGGAGAAATACACACACGCACACACACACACAGACACACACACTCACACACACACATGCAGGTAAAGGAAAGCCTCTCTTCACTGCTGTTTCTTTGCTTGTGGGATGGACCTCCAGATGATGTGTCCCACATCGAGAAAACAATAGTCTCTCTAAACATTAGGAAATAGATTCCTGTCTAACCATGAGTTGCAGGAGAGAATGACTTCTCCCCGCCCCCGGTCATGGCAAATGTTCTGAGGAAGGATGACACAGCCTGGAGGGAAGAGCCCACATGCAGAAGCCCGGTTACTTTTCCTGTCCCCCAAGGCCTCCCTGTCCTGTGGATCTCACCTCCGTGCACATCTGCGTCCACTCTTTGGAGTCCTCCTGTGAAGCCCAGAAAGAAGGAAAGCACCCCAGGGAGGAGCACACAGGTCCTTGTTCTCTGGGATCGGAGGAGTGAGACACACAAGATAAGAAACTCTGGTAGAGAAGAAAGAAAGAAGAAGAAAGAAAGAAAGAAAGAAAGAAAGAAAGAAAGAAAGAAAGAAAGAAAGAAAGAAAGAAAGAAAGAAAGAAGGAAAGGAAGGAAGGAAGGAAGGAAGGAAGGAAGGAAGGAAGGAAGGAAGGAAGGAAGAGCATCAGGCAGGAGAGGGGGAGAGTGGAAGGGGGAAGGATGAAATAGGTTCCTACGATGTAGTCAGATCCTTCCAGGGCTGAAGGACTCTGGAAAGAAGGACGGGAACAGAAGCGGAGGATACAAAGGGGGATGAGAGGGCAGGAGATGCCAGATTGAGGTACAAGGGCTGGGACCCAGGAGGCCGGTGTGCTCAGCAGGTCTGCAGAGGAGAAGCTGAGCAGACCTCAGAGCTGATGAGGAGGATGGATTAAACACCTCATGCACTCAGACGTATGAATCTCTACAACTGCGCACGGTCCTTTGGCAGGAGCTCATTTTACCTCTAATAACAGGCTCCAGAAGCAGAAGTCAGTGCTGCTAATTCATAATGACTTTAAGGCACAGAGAGGGGAAGTCACTGGCCTCAAATCACAAAGCAGGTGAGGGCAGAGCAGAGAATCACAGGACTGCGTGTGGGGCCCCATCCTGCAGGCTCTGCCCTGAGAAGCAGCTAGGCTTGGGGCCAGGGGTGGAAGGGACAGGAGACTCTCCAGAGGACAAAAGACCCCACTCCTGGGGCCCTTCTCAGCATGTCCTGCCCAGAAGAGCTTTGCCAAGTTGAGGCCTCAGCTGGGAAGTGGGGAGGAATACCTTACCCTCTGCACATGAGAGGCTGATACACATCATTTATGGGAGGACTTTGAGCCCGGAACATAGAATTCTGTCCTTGAAAAGGGTGGGTGATGGGGAGAGCCCGGAGAAAGGTCTGAGAGCCTTCAGGCTTCCCATGACCCTCCCCACCCCACCCCCGTCTCCCTCTCTCTCGTTCTGTCTCCTGACCCCCAGGGGCCCCTTCCCCACCTGTCCAGTTCCAGCTACTGTGTCCCCCCAGATATGGCTCCACACCCTGTGGGGTCCAGACTCACCATCCTCACAGCCCAGGAGGACACATCAGGGCCAGGAAGTCAGTGTCACTCCCAGCATCCTGCCCACCCAGCCCAGGAGCTACAGCCCTGGCACAGGTTACATGGTGGCCCTGCATCCAGCAGACCCTCCTCCTCCATCCCTGTGCTTCCCTCACACACAGTCCACAACTCTCTCTCATGCTTTCTCTCTCTCTCTCTCTCTCTCTCTCTCTCTCTCTCCCTCCCTCCTCAAGTGTCTTCCAGGCTCACATCCCCTCCCCTAAGGTCATGCACTTCCCAAGAGCTCTGACTTCTCCGACCATCTCCTCTCCAGGTTATTGCTCCTTGCTACTAACTGAGCATCATCCTCCTTGTCTCCTCAAAAACCTTCCAGACTTCTGTGTCCTCCTCCATTTTCTGTCCTTTGGTCATTGTCAGGCTCCCATCATCTGACTCATCTGTCCTGGTCCACTTGCCCTTGACCCACTCTGCTCACACACACACACACACACACACACACACACACACACACTTGCTGAAGGAGCACCCAGAGCCCTGTGTCCCTCTGCCCTGGCTGTCAGCCTCCTCTTCCCAGCTGGCAGGGAGCTCCCCCAGGGCAGGGCCCCTGATCCTCCCTCTGGGCCTCCCCTGGGTGCCCAGCACACAGGTATGGCAGGTGTGGGACTGATGGCTTCTGCTCCCCAGGAGAAAGGAGGGAAGGGAGAGAAAAAGCCAGGCAGAGGCAGCAATCTGAGCCTCCCCTGCCCTGTGAGGTTCAGGGTCAAGGCAGCAACAGCTGGAGGGAACCCATCTCCCGGGGTTAATACTTTCCTTTAGCAATCCCAGGGCACCTCTGTGTGTGTGTGTGTGTGTGTGTGTGTGTGCATGTGTTTGCACCTGCCATGCAGGGAGGGGAGGGAGGATGTGGGTCTGAGGCTCCAGGAGTCCAGGTCCTGTGTGGAGGGGAGAGGACTGGGGGAGCTGGACCCCAGAGCAAGGCAGCTCCCAGCACACACAGGCCCATGAGCGCAGGGACGGAGAAGGTCAGTGTGGCCACAGCAGGATGGATGCAGGTGGACCGTGGACATGCCTCCTTCCTCCCTGCGCGTGAATTGGCTCATTCAAATTGGATTTGGTTTCCTGTGTCCCGTGGTTCAATCCTCCCCCCTCCTCCCTTCTTGTCCACACTCAAGGGCATTTCCTGGGCTCAGAGCTTAGAGCCTTTGTTAGGCTGAACCATATGCAATCCCTGATAGTCAGTTTGGGCTTACACGGTCTATTACTCTCACTCTTCTCCCTTCTACAGACATTTTGGACTCCAGGCTAAGGCCCAGGGGAGCAGAGTGAGGAAGGGCACATTTACTGAGCACACACTGTGTGCTCCTTGTGGCATTCCTACCACAACGCTGATGCTCACTATAGACCCTGGAAGGCTTTCCTGCAGCCCCGACAGGTATTCCCAACCTGTTCCAGGTGAGTGAGTCCAGGTGAGGAGGCTACACCAGGAGGAACAGGGCAGGGATCAAACTCAGCCCCAGACCTCTTGCTTCCCCACCTCCATCCCCTACCAGGGAAGTCCTGACACAGCCTGTGAGCCAAAGGCCATGCCTGCAGCTTCAAGACAGGGAGGGCAGGGGGACACAGGCCACACTGGAGCTCTGGGGGGGGGCAGGAGAGCCCCCATGGAAGGGCAGGGGCAAAGCCCAGCGAGCACACCTGCACCCCAGCCGAGAAGGTACAGTGCTAGAAAGAAGTGAGACAGAAACACACCCATGAGCACAGGTGACAGAGGTGGCAGCAGCACAAGCCAGAGGCTGGGAGGGCAGAAGGAGGACCTGTAGGGAGAGGCCAAGGTGGGTGTAGACAGAGTAGAAGGGTGATACTCTGGAGAAACAGGGCTACAGGGTCTAGGGCTTCAGGACAGGAGCCTAGAGGGGGCAGGAGGAGGAAAGTTAGAGTCCAGAGGAAAGGATGGAAGCAGGAGGGAGGGAGAGAGCATGGAGGAGACAAGGGACTAAGGGGAGGCACCAGGGGTAGGGGCAGTGCTCAGAGGGGGTGTGAGAGTAGCCTCAAGGAATTAGAGAAGGGGGTGAGGTGGAGGAGTGGAGAAGGAGTGAAGGAGTCTCTCTCTCTCACTCTCTCTCTCTCTCTCTCTCTCTCTCTCTCTCTCTCTCTCTCCCTCTTTCTCTCCCACGCTATCCAAGACAAAAGCAACAAGTATCTGGTGTTTGGCTCTGAGGCTGGGTGTGCCCCCACCCCACCACCCCACACCCTGGCAGGCACCCCCTATTATGACCAGTGAGTGTGTCCTTCTGTGTGGGGCAGGCCTGTGGGTGCCTGAGAGTGTGTGTGTGTGTGTATGAGTGAGTGCACCTGCTCGGTGAACAGCCTGTGCCTGCAGGACTGGGTGTGGGTCTGGGGCCCTGAGGCCTATGTCCCGGTTCCCCCCTGCAGGGAGCGTCTGCACAGGTTTACCTGGTGCTGGTCTCGGTGGGCAGAGCACTTTGCCACTGTGCTGCCTGCCCCCTGGTCAGGCCCTCAGCGGGGGCAGATCTACCCAGTGGAGGGAGAGCAGGAGGTGATGCTGGGGCAGCCAGGGCCCTGCAGACTCTTCTCCTCCTGCAGACACATGTGCACACACACACACACACACACACAGACCCTTGCACCCTGCACACATGCTTTCCTCCACCACAGATAAAACACAAAATGCAACTGAGACTCATTCGCAGGTGACAACAAGGAGTCCCACAAAGGAACAGACAGTGCGCAGACAGACCAACATGCCAGCAACACACACAGGGAAAGACAGGGAATCTGGGACACAAAGCTTCTTAACACCATGTCACCTGAATACGTCTCCCCCCAACATAAACACACGTACACCACCGCATAGAAGACACGCTCACTGGGGCACACACCTCTGCAGACACCTGTGCACGTGCCCATCACTGCCCGGCACATCCCAGGGCTCCCTCCGTGGGCCTCACTCCCAACCCAGCAACCTCGGGACACCCTGCCTGGCTGTGAACATCTGCCCCAGCCTTCATGCTGGGTCCCCAATCCAGCTGCTTACCCCAGGCCAGCCCAGCTGTCTCCTGCCTGGTTAGGGTTTGCTCTTCCTGCTTCAGAAGCAAGAGAGAGAGGTGACTGGGGCTCCAGCAGCCACCAGGAATGTCCCCTCTGTCACATGCTGCGAGCTTCTCCCTCACAATGACCTCTCAGAGCCATGTGGGAGGAGGCACATCCTCCACTGTGTCTCCCACATCCACCTGGTTTCTCACTGGAAATCCTGCTCCCGGCTGGGTCCTCCCTTCTCCCCCAGCCTCTGAGAGCACTAGGCGATCCTCACACTGAGATCCGCCCCGAAGGACACACGGGGGGGCGGGGGGGGGGGCGGGGCTGGTGAGGACGCTCAGGGCGGCCCTGCAGGCTGTGAGGGCCATCCCCACAGAGGAGGCCTCAGGAGCCAGGCTCCTGTAGGGACAGGTGATACCGCCATTGGGAAGCAGGTGGCAGGCAGGGGACAGGCTCACTGTACTGGAAACAGGGCAGAGGGACAGGGTCAGCCTAGAAGCAGCCCTGACGGCCTCCCCACCTCAGTACAGGGTTGTGTCCACCCAGCACAGGTCTCTGGGGACACAGGAGCCCTGCTGGCTTCCCCCCTGCCCCTGACCTGCTTCCCCACAGCCCTGGCTCCCCCAGCGCCCCTGTGTCTCTTGAACCCCTGCCTCCCACAGGTGTCCTGCTCCAGCCCTGTCCCCCTCAGTCCTCTGTCCCTTCCTCACTCTCAGGTCCTCTCCCTCTGGTCTCTGGGTGTGGGGGTAGTGCTGCCACTTCTTTCACAGCTCAGACTGTCCCTGATTTGCATTTGGTGTCTCTGTCCACCCCCCCCCCACCCCCCGCCTCCTGCTCAGAGCAGGGGCTGAAGAAGGAGAGGGTGCAGGGGTCCCTTCAGCACCAGAGGACTCTGGCATTGTGACTAGAGGTCTGGCCTGCTGGGGTCCTGCCACACACACACACACACACACACACACACACACACACACACTAGCCCCTCCTCCCACCACAGCCCCAGGTCCTGAGAGGCCAGCAGAGCCCTTGACTCAGAGCCTGCACCTCATCCTCTGCTGCCTCTCCCTGCCCCTTCTCCCTGCCTCCCCCCTGCCCCCACCTCCTCCTTGCTCTCCTCTGTCTCCCTCTCCCTCCCTCCCTGTGGGCCCTTCTCTGGTGTCTCCTCACCCTGCCCCCGCCCCCACCAGGGATCTGCCTTTGGCTCTGCATCCATGGTTTTCCCATGCCTGAGCCGAGGTCCCTCTCCTGTCTCTGAGTCCATGTCTGTCTCTGTTATCTCTGGCCTCTGGTGGTCTCTCTGTGTCTGTCTTGATCTTCTGCTCTGGTGCATGAAGGCTCCTCTCTTTCCTTTCTCCTGTGTCTGGCTCTATCCCCTTGTGTCTCTGTCCCACAGTCCACTGTCTGTCTCTGGTGATTCTGTGTCTGGGTCTCTAGGACCAGGTCCTGGGACCAGCTCCCTCGTATTGGTCTCATCTGTTGGTCTGGGCATGAATATCCTGGTCCTTTCTGTCCCCATCCCTATAGCCATATCCTCCTTCTAGGCCTGCCCCCTGTACAACTGCCCCCTACATCCAGGGGTGGGCTGGCACATAGAGCACAGAGGAACTGGGCCTGGAAGCCTTTTGTGTGGCAGGTAGATGGCTGGTGGATTAGGATGTAGGTTGGAATCCTACTGCAACATCCTGCTCCTCTCAGAACATTCTCCAAGACTCCGAATGCAGTTCTCCTCCCGCCTTAAGGTTTGATCTGACCCTTCCCAGTCCATCCACTGAGATCCACAGGAAATACTGGGAGGGCATTTCAGCTCCTCTTGACCAGGTATCTATATATCGGGAGCATATTAGAGACGTGAGGAGAGGCAAGACACCACTGGAAGTGCTTTGGCAGAGGGGTGCCGGGGTGTGCAGAACAGAAAACCTGGGAGCTCTGGCTCTGCATCCTGGGCAGGAACAACCCAGCAGCTCCTTGCACCACAGATAGTCACACCTGGAGAAACCAAGGAGATGTGTGAGGTCTCCAAATAAGGAAATGGGAACAGAAATATGTGTGTCCTTCTTTTATCCCAACATGGCACTTGTAACCCCTGTGTACATAGGAAGCTCTTCATAAAGTCAGTGGCTCCTGTTGCACCAGGTCTCCCACAATAAGCCCCAAATCAGTGGAACTCAATCCCTTTCAATATACCTTCCCACCCCACCCCCACTCCCTCACCCGCAGCACTTCAGTATCTGTGCCCAGCACAGTGTCCCTGCCAAGCCTGCCTAGTGCCCCAGGGATCAGGGGACCCCAGCTCAAATCCCAGGTATCCTAAGTCCTCCTCCTCCCTCATATATCTGGGGTCCCTCCCTCCCCCTCTCCCCCCTATCCAGCCAGTACAACCTGGTCCCTGGGTGTCTCCCCAACGACAGGAAGTCCCTAATGAGCCCTGAGCACTAGAAGGGGAGGGCCCAGGGCAGCCTGCTGGCGGAGGGGGTTCCAGAGCTAGAGATAAGGAGTCCTGTCAGCATCTGTCCATCTGCCATCTCCTCCAGCATCCCTGTATCCCGCTTCCTGGCTCCTGCCCATCCATCTCCCTGCTGAGGCTGATGGGCTGAGCTCAGGGGCAAATGCACAGAAGCCCAGACTCATCATGCCTGGTCGGCTCCAGATCCATGTTCTCCAGGAACATCACTACCACTGCCACCATTCCTTGCAATCTTTCAATGACCTTCTTAAGGTGAAATTGAAATCTTAAAGACTCATTCATGCACACACACACACACACACACACACACACACACCTGGAGTTTCCTGCCCTCTATTAAATTCAAACTTCTAAGATTATATTTCTATCTATCTTCTTCCTGCCTTTCTATCACTTACTGCCAGTATTAACCTTTTCTGTGGTTCCTATTAAAATAGGACAAATCTTTCCCCACACATGCCCATCTTGCTGGCATTATCATCAGCCTTCACACCGACTGTCCCTATCTGCCTAGAATATGCTCTTTCCAAACCCTGTTCATCATGGCCCTCCTTCCTTCCCAAAGCCTCTCTGACCACACCAATAGATAGATACCTGGTCTCCCCAGTATGTACTCCTTGCCCCCTGCTCTGTGCTCTTCAATGCCCAGTGGCATAATTCACTGGTCTAGATATTTGCATAGGCAGGACACCCAGTAGGGAAGAGGGTAGGAGTAGTAGGTGACGAGGTGGAGCCCAGGAGCAGAGCTTCTACCTGATGGTACTTGCCTTCCTTCTCCAGCTGAAGCCTGAAGTACAAAGAGTTAATTAGCTAGTTAATTCCACAGGAGTGGAAGTACCCCAAGATACACTTAGTTTGGGAATATTAGAGATCCAACACAACTGAGAACCAAGTCTCTTCCACCACAACAAAGTGAAAATTCAAGGGAAGTAACCCAAGTCAGCTGAGACAAAGTGCATTATGTGGGACATTTAGGATTTGCTCCAGTGTAGGAACCTACTAGATAGAAGTCTAGTCATCTCCTTGATATGTGACAACTGAACAGACAGACAACACTGAGTTTTGTTACCTCCACTGCCTTACTTTATTTGGAAAATAAGTCATCTAATGCTTGGGCATCAAGCAACATGACTTGAGACTCAAACTGCAATAACTACATGTAAGGCTAGCTTGAGAAAGTGGAGAGTAGGACAAAAGTCATTTGACTGGTATGTAGAATAGGATTTCACTTGTTTCAGGAGAATGGGGAGGTATCCTTATAGTGTAAGCTCCCAGAGAAAAATACTTTTCTGTATTTGCTACCATTTTACCTGTACTGTCTGTAAATAACTCCACGGATGGGTTTGGTGTACATTGGGGATCTAAAGTGATCTAACACACCTTGAAGCAGTAAATCCTATTTACCCAACTAGACAGATCCAGTTAAATATTTGCTACAGATCTAGATACTAAGACGATAATGATTAATAATAATAATAATAATAATTCTCCATCTTAATCTGTGCTGAAAAGAGACAGAAACCAATGCAGGAGTAATGAATATGTAACGTATCTCCTGGGGAAAGAGAAGGTCAGATGGCTTCCCTGAAAGATTGGAAAGAAAGCTAAAGTAGCTAGAAACATCGGGATGCAGGTGTCCCGGCATTTCATTGCATCTGAGTCTTTGGGGTAAATCCCCAACAGTGCAACGGCTGGGTCAGAGGGCAGGTCTGTTTTTAACTCTTTGAGGAACCTCCACACAGTTTCCCAGAGTGGCTGCACCAGTTCACAATGTCCACAATAGCCAAACTGTGGAAGGAGCCTCGGTGTCCATCGAAAGATGAATGGATAAAGAAGATGTGGTTTATGTATACAATGGAATATTACTCAGCAATTAGAAACGACAAATACCCACCAGTGCTTCAACGTGGATGGAACTGGAGGGTATTATGCTGAGTGCAGTAAGTCAATCGGAGAAGGACAAACAGTGTATGTTCTCATTCATTTGGGGAATATAAATAATAGTGAAAAGGAATATAAGGGAAGGGGGAAGAAATGTGTGGGAAATATCAGGAAGGGAGACAGAACATAAAGACTCCTAACTCTGGGAAACGAACTAGGGGTGGTGGAAGGGGAGGAGGGCCGGGGGTGGGGGGATGGGTGACTGGCACTGAGGGGGACACTTGACGGGATGAGCACTGGGTGCTTTTCTGTATGTTGGTAAATTGAACACCAATAAAAATTAATTTATTTAAAAAAAAGAAAGAAAGCTAAAGTAGCCAAATTCAGCTCATTCTAAAGAAAATGAATATTCAAACCTATCTCCCAGGATTCCCCTAAGAACAACCTCAACAAACAGATCACCTACCTGGCATCCTCCCACCTCAGATCTTATTTGGCATTATATTCTGATTGCATGTTACTTGGAAGAAGTCTCTGTCTCCCTTTCTTAAATAAAAACTCCCTAGGGTACAGCTTGCTTCATGTTCTTTCAATGAGACTAGAAACTCTAATTCTGCAATTAAATATTACTATGTGCAACCAAGACTTGAACCTGAAGACATGGCAGCCCCCAAACTACCTGTTCATTAAACAAGAGGGAACACAGCCATGTCCCCCAACTCCCCTACATACCCTATCACCCCCAGGCCTATGCCTCTCAAATCCCATCCCTGTCTGTCACCAGCTGAATTCCAATTCACCAAAAACCCATCCTGAGGCAGATTAGCACACCAAGACCAACTGTATGTAAAACAAGTCTATCCAACACATGTAAACAAAAATCTAAGTAGATGTAGACCAAAACATTTTTACTTCCCCCTTACAATATCTATAGAATCTCTGCTATATGCAGACACCATATAGGATCATTACACCATTATTTTGGTAAACAATCAGATAACCAGAACTTCTCTAAAGACTGTATAGACTCCAGATTATCTAGTATCATACTGGGATGGTTGTGAACAAGGTGGCTTTTCCTAGTAACTTCAAAGGAGATAGAGTTTAATGCAACTTTCTCATTCATTGTTTGACACATTAACAGATTTAGTTTGAGTCAGAATCCACTTTTGGAACTCGAAACATTTCTATGACATCAAAACAAGATGAACTGAAGAGCATTATGCTTAGTGAAGTAAGTGAATCAGAGAAGGACAACATTATATGGTTTCACTCATATGGGGAATATAAAAAATAGTGAAAGGGATTATAGGGGAAAGGAGAGAAAATTAATGGGAAAAATCAGAGAGGGTGACAGAACATGAGAGACTCCTAACTCTGGGAAACAAGGAAAACATAGTAGAATTGGAGGTGGGCAGGCAGGGGTTTGAGGTGACTGGGTGACGGGCACTGAGGAGGGCACTTGATGGGATGAGCACTGGGTGTTATACAATATGTTGGCAAATAGAACAGCAATAAAAATATACAAAATAAAACAAGATGATAAAACTGACAAATCTGAAAAGCATGAGCTTCTGCTTCTAGAGATCTTCAGAAACCAGATAGGCTACCAAAAAGAATCAGAATGAGATTTTCCAAACAGGAATTAGAAAGAGAGCTGGCTTGAGTAATATAAAATATAATAAAAGGGAATAAAGGGTAAAGGAGAGAAAATGAGTGGGAAATATCAGTGAGGGTGACAGAACATGAGAGACTCCTAACTCTGGGAATTGAACAAGAGGTGGTGGAAAGGGAGGTGGGTGGGAGGTTGGGGTGACTCGGTAACGGGCACTGAGGGGGGCCCTTAACGGGATGAGTTTTGGGTGTTATGCTATATGTTGGCAAATCAAACTCCAATAAAAAATACACACAAAAAGAAGGAGAGAGCTGGGAAAGCTAAGAAGAGATTAGAAAATGATGTGATACATTGATGTCATAAGGGAAAATCAGTTTCTTCTCTACTTCCCCCTAGGACTCATGCTCTTTTTTTCTCAACCCAGGATCCTTTCAATACACAACACCTAATAAAAATCCTCAGAGCAAACAGTAGAAGGAAATCCATCTACTGTCCTCCTCATTTTCCGAATTACAACTATAACATAGGAGAGCACTGATTCAGATCACTTTTTCTAAGAAGCCTTACTAAACATTTTGTTTTTCCCCAAATCCTTCCTTTCTTTGTAAGCACAGAATCTAGAAATCCATCCAGTAGTCCCATCCATCACTACACTCTGTCTCCACCTAGACTAACAGTGGTGAGTGCTCAGAGCCCATGGCTCCTTCTTCCATGCACCTCCTCCCAACACACACCCTCAGTAATACCCTGCACATGGTGTATCTTAGGAAAGGCCAACTATCTCATTATCTTCCTTCATATCTTTAAGTGTGCACTGTCCTCCTGTGTAAGGACTCAGTTGTCTCTTTTTCTCTGTCCTTTCTCACCAGACTGTGCTTGGCCCTCTCACAACCCTACATGGCTGCTTCACCTGCTCCCTTGCAAAGCTAACTTGTTTTGCTTTGTTTTGTTGTAGGAAAGACACCAAATCATCTGAGTCATATGAAAGTTGTATCCTGCCTCAGAGCCCTCAGTTATCATCCACTATAGACCAATACAACTTCTCCACGAAGACCCACCTGCCTCACCCCAACTCAGGCAACAAAATCTACAACAGAGAACCTCAACCACCACTCTTTTAGGGACACTCTTTATCCCTCTTCCCTAGTTTTTTCTAATCCTTTCTGCTTTGTGATTTCTGCAATTATAAAAGAAAAAGAGAAAAGGATAAACCAAAAGAATATAATCTAAAAATCACGATATCATACTTAAAGGATCTATCCAACAATAGGACATAACAATCATGAATATTATGCCCCGAATGTGGGAGCTGCCAAGTATATAAATCAAATAATAACCTAAGTTAAGACATATTTAGATAATAGTACACTTATACTTGGCGACTTGAATGTAGCACTTTCTACAATTGACAGATCTTCTAAGCACAACATCTCCAAAGAAACAAGAGCTTTAAATGATACAGTGGACCAGATGGATTTCACAGATATCTACAGAACTTTACATCCAAACTCAACTGAACACACATTCTTCTCTAGTGCACATGGAATTTTCTCCAGAATAGACCACATACTGGGTCACAAATCAGGTCTTAACTGATACCAAAAGATTGGGATCTTCCCCTGCATATTTTCAGACCATAATGCTTTGAAATTAGAACTAAATCACAAGGGATCCCTGGGTGGCCCACCTGTTTAGCGCCTGCCTTTGGCCCAGGGCGGGATCCTGGAGTCCCGGGATTGAGTCCCACGTTAGGCTCCCGGCATGAAGCCTGCTTCTCCCTCCTCCTGTGTCTCTGCCTGTCTCTCTTGATCCCTATCATAAATAAGTAAATCTTAAAAAAAAAAAAAAAGAACTAAATCACAAGAAGAAGTTTGGAAGGATTTCAATCACGTGGAGGTTAAGGACGATCCTGCTAAAAGATGAAAGGGTCAACCAGGAAATTAGGGAAGAATTAAAAAGATTCATGGAAACTAATGAGAATGAAAATACAACCGTTCAAAATCTTTGGGATACAGCAAAAGCAGTCCTGAGGGGGAAATACATCACAATACAAGCATCCCTCCAAAAACCGGAAAGAACTCAAATACAAGAGCTAACCTTGCACCTAAAGGAGCTAGAGGGGAAAAAAAAACAGCAAATAGATCCTACACCCAGCAGAAGACAGTTAATAAAGATTCGAGAAGAACTCAGTGAAATAGAGGCCAGAAGAACTGGGGAACAGTTTAAGAAAACCAGGAGTAGGTTCTTTGAAAGAATTAATAAGATAGATAAGCCATTAGCCAGCCTTATTAAAAAGAAGAGAGAAAAGACTCAAATTAATAAAATCCTGAATGAGAAAGGAGAGATCACTACCAACACCAAGGAAATACAAACGATTTAAAAAACTTATGAGCAGCTATACGCCAATAAATTAGACAATCTAGAAGAAATGGACGAATTTCTGGAAAACCACAAACCACAAAAACTGGAATAGGAAGAAATAGAAAACCTGAACAGGCCAATAACCAGGGAGCAAATTGAAGCAGTCATCAAAAACCTCGCAAGACACAAAAGTACAGGGTCAGATGGCTTCCCTGGGGAATTCTATCAAACGTTTAAAGAAGAAACCATACCTATTCTACTAAAGCTGTTTGGAAAGATAGAAAGAGATGGAATACTTCCAAATTTGTTTTGTGAGGCCAGCACCATCTTAATTCCAAAACCAGATAAAGACCCCACCAAAAAGGAGAGTTATAGACCAATATCCCTGATGAACATGGATGCAAAAATTCTCAACAAGATACTAGCTAAAAATCATATTTAACAATTGGAATATACTTGGTGAAGGAAATTGGTCTTTCCACATGATTTTGCTTGAATTAAAGTTAGAATGAATCTGCCTGCTGGAAGAACATAACATATATCAATTGATAATGGAGACAAGTAGCCCAAGAATTGCTACAGGGCAGCATAAAGACAACCTAGAAACCAACATTTGCTGCATATAACCAAGAAAACAGGTGTTATGCATAGATGAGTGTTGTCTGGGCTTTTGGTATGGGGTGCTACCCACAGTGTATGTGGCAGAGTCTGGAGGGGGGGAGAACAGTTTAAGACTCCAGGGCCCTTTATTTTTTTTTTAATAAATTTATTTTTTATTGGTGTTCAATTTGCCAACATATAGAATAACACCCAGTGCTCATCCCATCAAGTGTCCAGGGCCCTTTAAAACTAAAGAGTTGCAAACATGTTTTGTGATAAAAGCAAACTGCCTCTTGGAGACCCAGTGTTTTCAAGATCATGAGATAGCCACCCTCCAGGGAACTTTGGTAATCTTTTCTCCTACACCCTGACCTGACCTATAACCTATGCCCACCCAAAAAACCATAAGTCTTTTAAATTAGATAAGAAAAGTAGGGAGATACCTTCAGCAGCTGTAAAAATAGATATCTAGCTCCTGGAGCCTGGAGGAAGAAGCCTTTCGAATCCTCCCTGGTGATGGGGGACCATCTTATCAAACCAGGCCTGCTATTCTGCAAAGTCCTCCACACTGATGTCCTCCCTAAGAAGATGTAATACAGAGACTTTCAAAATCTCCAGTGCGAAAGTGAGGCAAAACATGAAGGAGGCAGCAGAGTCAGGTAGAGGATATTCATTCAAGGAACATGTATAAGCACACTGTGTGCTGGGCCCTTTGGCAGAGACAAAGATGAAGAAAGCAAGTTGTGTACCATGTCAGAGAGCAAAGGGTAGGAAGGAGGGGAGTGCAAACAGCTTGGGAGATGCTGGAGAAGCATCAAAATTTCCTCATCAGAGCTGAGAACCCATCTGGTCTGGAGAACAGAGCGTAGGCCTCCAAATGCCTCTGACCCCAGTAAACCTACCTGCTCTTCCCAAAGTTACCAGACCTCTGGTCTGCATCCTGCAATCCAAAGTCTACCTCTAGTGCTCTGGAATACCTTCTGCTGAAACACCAAGGTCTTCCACAGCCAGCAGTGCCCCAAGCCCAAGCTTCGTCTCTGGCTCTGTCTCAGTTTTCTTGCCAACTCTATAGACAGGAGTTTGTCCAAGAAGAGTCAGCACTTGGAATGGAGCTCACAGGGTGCCCTCAGGGAGTTGAGGCCCTTAGGAGGTGGAGCCCTCAGGGAGGTGGGGCCCTCAGAAGGTTGGGGCACTCCACAGAAGTGCCCAGGGGAAGGGCTAGGAAGGGTAAAGGAAGTGGATTAAGCAGAATCCTGGAGGAAAGCAGCTGGTGGGCAATGGAAGACCAGATGGCCTTCCTGGAGCAGAGGTGGACTGAGGGCTTAAATGGGACTTTGGTGGAGACTTTGCTGGCAGCAAGGTGTGAATTTAGAAGGAAACAAGCTTCTCAGGGTCCTGGGTATGGAGGAGGTCCTGATGGCAAGAGGACAGTGTGGAGAGCCTGGTGGAGTTTACCCTGTGGTGTATGGAGGCCAGTCCCAGATCCAGCTGAGAAGCCCACTCAGGAGTCCTGTAAACGGGGACAGAAACACCCTCTCATACCCAGGCTGCCTCTCCCCGAATCTCCCACAGTTTTATCTACCATATCCATCCATCCTGGCCCCTCACCCTGATTTCCCATCGTTCCAGGAATTAAACTAAAAGGGAACAGGCTGCAACTTCACCACAAAGAAGGCTCTGAGACAGTCCACTCAGTGTTCATACCATATTCTGACTCAATGTGCATTTAGCATTGTGCTAGAAGTAAGAAAAAGATATAGTCCCTGCCTACAGATCTTCCTGCTGTAGACATTTAAATCATAGGTCTTCCAGGACCCTGAAACAGTGACCAAAGGAAAGTGCCCCTCCTTCCCAGAACATGGGTCTTCAAAAAGAAGCAAGACTTGTCAGAGATGGAGAAGGTAGGACCTACCTAGGCACCCAGGGCTGAATGCACAGGTGATAGATCCAAGAAGCCATGGGTCTCAAGGAAAAGAGGCACTACTGCCTCAATTTGACAGTGCTGAGATGTCTCTAAACCATCAATTAGGTTCCTTAAAGCTTGGGCTGGAGGTGGAGGGAGGGGAGAGAAGGAGGGCAGCAGGTCCCTAAGGAGACATGATCTGTACTAACTATATGAACCCAGAGCATTGAAGTGGGAGCAGAAAGCCTGCCCCAGATCCCAGGAAGAACTCCCCCTAAGGAAACCTACAGATCCCTATATCTCCAGGAAGCAGGTCCTGTGTTCCAGGCACTGTGCTGGGGAGGGGGTGAGTGGCCCAGCCCAGACCACAGAGCCAGAATTCCCAGAGGCAAAGGAGCCTGGCAGGATTGGCAGGAGGGCTGAGATGACAGGACAGTAGGGAGGGGCAGCTGAGTGTGTGATCTATGTCTGTTCCCAGGGTCCTAGGTGGTCTAAGCTGGCCGAGGCCCCTGGGAGCTATGGAGTTGCCCACTGCAGTGCCCCCGAGCCTCCTGAGTGTCCCCAGTAGCTGGGGCGAGGGGGAGATGTGGGTGGGGGTGGTGGAGCTGCCAAGGGGCCATGGTGGCAGATGAGAGGTGACTGCAACTGCCTCAGAAAAGCACATCTAGGAGAAGCACACCTAGGGCACGAATGGCCAAGACCTTCCGCAATGTCCCCCCGGAACTGACAGGCTTGGCATTCAGACAAGGAGCCGGCCGGTGCCCAGCGTGCCAGCGGCGCTGCAAGCCAAGGAGAGGAAGGCACAGTGCACAAGTCCTACAGCTGCTCCCAGTGCGGGAGAGCTTTTCCTGCCACTTCCTCTCACCACGCTCCACAGTGCGCTCCACAGACGGCCCTTCAAATGTGACAGGTGTGGCAGCTTTGGCTACGAAAGTCGACCGTGGATGCACATAGTAGGATAGCAGAGAAGGTGCAACATGAGTGTGGCAAGATGAGGAACTCAGCTTATATTTTTGATCACATGAAGTTGCAGCACCAGGTCCCTCGGCATGTCTGTCAGCTCAGCAGGAAAGGTACCGTGAGGTCTGTTCTGGGGCGGCAGGGGCACTGGCACACCGTCACAGGGCTGTGGGATCCTGCCAGGGTAGAGTGCTTCTCCCAGAGGCCCCTGATCTCCCAGCTACTCCCCTCCCAGCCCTGCTGAGCTCCATGTTGGTGGCAGGGAGAGTGGAAATTGGAGGACACTCCCTGGTACCCTCTCCTCTTCCCCTCACTTCCCACCATCACCTTACTGCTTCCCACCACCAAGGAGCCTCCAGAAGTAAAGGAGGAGGAGATGTTTCTCAGGGGAGTTAGCTAGGTTTTCACTCTTTGTTTCTCCTGCTCTTCATTCCTCCCTCTCAGACTTGACCCCCCCACACACACCTGTTCCCCCAGTTGTGCTGAGGCCCCCTGGACACTGGGCAGGGGCGGAGAGGACATAAGCGGCCACTGCCCTCACCCCATCCTCTCTGGACCCACTGCCCTGCTCTTCCAGGGATCTGGGGACCTTCTCCTGGATGGTCCTTGCTCCCCCTCCTTCCACCTTTCCCCCTACTACTGTCTACTGTCCCTCCCTGGGGAAGTGTCCTTTAGTTTTCTAGGGGGTGGGAGGAGAGGACTGAGGGGAACCCAAGAGGGGGAAAGGTGAGATTGGAGAAGGGGCAGAAGGAGGGAAGGCAACCATAGCACCTCCAGCAGGTGGGATGTTTGGACTCAAGTCCCAAACATCCTCTTACCTGAGAATCTGTCAGAATAAAACACGTCAGGAGAGCAAAGTAAGGAGCCACTGGGGCCAGAGACAGGACAGAGATGGAATCCTAGGGTGGCAGTATGAAAGGGGGGATCCCGGGAACATAGGAGCTTCCTATAGTGGGGAGAAGCAGCCACAGTGCCCCCATCCCTCTTCCACTCCAGATTCACCCTGGCTTTTTCTTCACATGCGATATCCCACGACAGATGGTGGCCCTGGCCATGTCATCTTGGTCCTAAGTGTCCTGCATGTTACATCCTCCTTTTAAGTGGACCACACTACAATGGATTTTTAAAAACCTGGAAAGGAAAATAACTGGCCTAGGTTAGGGGGAATGCAGAGGATGCAGAGATGGGATCATATGTCTCCCCTGAGTAGGAGGATAGATGGGGGAACCTGGAAGGTGGAGCCCACCAGGTGGTGACACAGGAAGTATCTGAACCTTGAGGGAGGGAGGAGAATAGGGGAGGAGGCAGGGGAGTGAGTGAGGGACAGGGGGAAAGGCTGAGAGACACAGAGATGAGAGAAGCAGGGAAAGCCCTGGAAGGGAGGGCAGAGAGAGACCAGGGATGGGTGAGGCAGCACAGGAGACAGTCAGCAGGACATGTAGGGGGAGACACTGACAGGCTCCCAGGGTGAGACTCACACAGATGTGAGGGGAAGAGAGACCCCTAGACCCTGAGGGAGGGACAGAGGCAGGGGGACAGCCAGAGGGAGAAGCTGAGGGCAGACCCAGTCCTGGGAAACCTCAGACCACAGAACATCTGGAGTCAGACAGACAGGCCCTGAGACAGACATATCTGCTGACAGAGGTGAAGGTGAAGGAGGCCAAGATGGAAGGAAGAAGCCAGGGCTGCAGGGAGGAGGTGAGGGAGCAGACAGAGAGAGAGAGAAGAAGGCAGGTGTGCAGCAGGAGGGGGAGCCAGGCCAGGGAGGGGGGCTGCAGCCTCTGCCCTCCCTCCTGGCTCCTGCTGAGCCCGGGCCCCTCTCAGGACCTGCTGCTGCTGGATGGGCCCAGAGAGCAATCACTGCCAGGGGCAGCGTCAGAGTGTCCTCGGGTCCTAGGGGGCACTTAGCCAGTCCCTGCTATACCACCTGCACACGGAGGCTCCCACCTGCCCCATCATGATGAGGACTGCTCAGCTCTTACCGATGATCATGCTGTGCCAGGGCTGCCCCAGGCTCCCTCCTTTTGTGTGTGTGTGTGTGTGTGTGTGTGCCAATAAAGCTTTATTTATGGTGGCACCAGGCAGCCACCCAGACCTGCATTTGCACATCCTCCTGCTAGATGCCCTGTTATGTCAGCACTAGCTGGAATGGATGGGGAAAGAGGCTCACCGTGGTGAGCCTGCTGATGTATCCTGTTTTGGGGAGTCCAGGGATGTTCTTGAAGCTTGGCAAATAGGATATTCCTCCACCTCAGGGCCTTTTAGCCTCACCTCCCTGCTGTCCTCATTGCCTCAGGTACCTCAGGGAGGGCTCTCGGGAGGCTCAGAATCTGTGCTGCCATGACCTGGGTCACCGTGGTCTGCTCCTCTTGTCCCTGCAAGTCATGGGCTCTGAGACTCAGACTCTCACAGGCATATGGGCCCCCCCTCACAGCCCTCTACCTAGCATGAACACCCATTAACATGCTCAGTATGTTGGTAAATTGAACACCAATAAAAATTAATTTAAAAAAAAAAGAAAAAAAACATGCTCAGTTGGTTTCCCAAAGTCAAAACAGAAATATTTTACAATGATGAGAATGTATTTTCCACGTGTGAAATCATCATCTTGGGCGAAGTTCTAAGGTCAACACTTAATGCAAAGGTGTCTTATTATCAAAATTAACCTTGAAAAAAAATCATCCAAATAGCTCATCGAGCACAGTCCCTATATGTGTTGTGTTCTCTCCTGTGGCATTTGGACTGGGACAGAATTGACCAACAGTGTTGTAATTAGCAGCACAGAATTGGGTGCTGGGCACCTGGCCTTCTTCTCCCAGCGGGGCCGTTATCAGTGGTGTGAAGCTGGGCAGTGCCTGGCTGTGTTTGGCAGTGTGCTCCCCTCTGGATTAGCGATGATGATGGTACTGAAGTGTGAGGCTGTCATGAGCACTAAGTGAGTTAACTGTTTAAACAAAGCTTGGTGCTATTATCACCTCATAAGATGATTGGGCATTCTCGCCATATCAACTGTAAGATAATTATCCAAATCCATGCACAGTTAGGAGTAGATGAGTAGATGAGTAGAATCAGCAGAGAGCCTGCTGGTGTTCCTGCTCAACTACACAACTGAGTCCCTTCCCTTTCATGCACTGTAACCTTCATGCATTTGTGGTTTTTGTAAGAACGAAAGGCGCAGTGGGATTTAATGTCCTCTCAGTCCCCCTTTGGGGTGGGGTGCAGTCAGCGCATGAGTTTAGTGCATGAAGATGGGAGTCAGGGATGGGGTCTCCATCTTTACAGCCAAGCCTTGGGTGGGCCACACCAGGGGCCCAAGCAATCACTGCCAGGGGCAGCGTCTGAGTGTCCTCGGGTCCTAGGGGGCACTTAGCCAGTCCCTGCTATACCACCTGCACACAGAGGCTCCCACCTGCCCCATCATGATGAGGACTGCTCAGCTCTTACCGATGATCATGCTGTGCCAGGCAAGCAACTGGGAAGCCAAGCTGGGGAGGGAGTCTAGAGATGCTCCAGTTCTCAGTGTCTTATTGGCAGACTCACATGTGCTTCAGATGAGTAAGTTCCCACAGGTTTTGGCTTGGCTTCCTTCCCTGCCCTTGATCGTCTCTGTAGAGTAATGCCAGCCAATCGGTACAGAAGGAATGGCAGGATCAGAAGGACACCATCTTGCAGCCTTACATGTAGTTACCTATCAGGACAAAGGTCACCCCAAAGGGGGACTGAGAGGACATTAAATCCTTTCATTCATTGGGCGTTCATTCCCTTCAGCCAGCTGGCCACTCTCGACATCAACAGTGGGATGTGATGTCTTATGCCCCTGATGTGATATGGTGGGAGGGAGTTAATGAGGCCCGTGGAATAATGCTACCCCAACATTTGGTCTGAAGCTCCCCATGAGGAACCAGCAAATGTAAAGGGCCATTTTGCAAAGTGTGGCTGGCACTGCTGAATGCCCGTGGTATGATGGAGAAAGAGCTGTGGGCCTGCAAGGATGATCTCCTTAGCAGATGCATGGGCCTCATTGGGACCAGCAGAGCTCTGAGGCAACAGGTGGGGATTGGACATGGCATCACAATACTGAAGCAGTGTCTGATGGTGCTGTGGTATGGTGGGGGCTGTCTCTAGAGTTAAAAGGTATTTGCTGAAGTACTCAGGGGGAGAGGTGTCATGAGTGCTTCCTCGGGGCTCAGCAGGAGTGTGTGTGTATGAGCCTGCCAGTCACAGCAAATGTGACAGAATGGTAGGGGATAGGGATCTAGGTGAAGAGTGAGTGTCCACTGTCCTCTTTCTAGCAAATTTTCTGTAGGTTTGAGAAGGAGAGGGGCTTGAATTTAGTTATTAGTTAAAACTAGTCAAGGGAGAAGGAGGCTCGTATACCCAGCCCCCAGAGACCGGGTTAGGTGTTATGAAGGTGGCTGTGTGGATGCAAGCACGGGCAGAGGGAGAATCCTGCACCAAGCTTTGGGGAGCAAGTGGGAGACAAGTGAGGTCCTGATGAGACAAGACAGCAGCAGAGAGCCAGGCGGCCTGTGTGGGCCCAGTGACTCCACATTACAGGCACCCGAGAGCAGTTTCCCCAAGTCAAAATTCATGCCAACAGACATTTGCTGAATACTGAGTGCAAGGCTAGGACTGCGGGGCAGCGAGGAAGGCATGACTTCAGACAGGTGCTCATCCATGGAGTGATACAAGCACTGCACACATGTGCCAGGCCCTGAGCTTGGGCGCTTCCTTGAATCCTGTACCCTATCTTGGCCCTGAGTATCACTTTGACCTTGTAACTGTGTGAGGCAAGGACCGTGTATATCAGGCAGGATTCCTTTGATTGGGTTGTACATGTCGAAAACGTGGCTTAAAGTGTCTTCATGAGAGGGCACTTGGATCATGTAAGCTGCAGGGTATACAGGCACAGTGGCTTCAGGGGCGGCTTGATCCAGCGCCCAGCTGCCGTCACTCAGCTCTGTCTCTCTTCTTCCTTGGGATGGGCTCCTTTCCTAGTTCATGTCTCCACTCATGGCTGTAAGCCCCTGCCAGGGCCTCCTCCTGCAGGGCAGACAAGTAGCAAAGAGATATGAGGGTCCCTGACCCAACATTTTCTATCTGAGTCCTGTTGCATCTCCTTGGACCTTCCCAGATCACATACTCACCTCTGGACAATCGCCATGGCCCGAGGGAGGCGGTGCGCTCCAGGTCCAGACCTGGACAGCAGGGCTTATTCCCCAGCCAGAAGTGAGGCAGGGGGCAGTCACCTGGAGGAAAGTGTGGGCCTTTCTCAGGAGAGTGAATGCACACTGGGCAGCAGAAAGCAGGTGCTCACCACACTACCATTTATCACAACATTTTATAAGCAGGAGGTTAAAGTTCAGACCGGGTGAGTCCCTCACCCAAGGTCACACATGCAGCTGAGCAGGTGGGATTGCTAAGAGTCACACGTGGTGCCTTGATCCTTCTGTTCTTCAAATTCCCTGAGCCATGACTTCTTTTGCTAAATTATTGACTTGGTGAGGTCAAGGGCCACAAGTTGCCTGGGAAGCTGGCATGCAGCCCAATGATGGAGTCCAGGCAAACAGGCTCCCTCCTGTGCCCACCTGGGGGTCCCAGGGGCCCTATGTGGATATGGACACGGCCTCCCTGCCCTCCCTCCCACCCCCCCGCTGATGATGCTGCCGTCAAAGGAGGCCTGAGCTCAGCCCTAATGTCTCAGAGTTCATGCAGCCTGGCACATCCAGTGCTGGGGCATGGAGGACAAAGAGAAAGAGAAATTGAGGCAGGCAGGGATGCTAACCAGTTCTGGAGAAGGTGCTGGGATAGCCTGGTTAGGGATCCCATGGAGGAAGGGGGAGATGTGAAGGTCTGGGAAGGTGTCTGCATTGAGAGCTAAAGAAGCACCACACACAGTGGGAACAAAATAACGTACTAGTGACTGTGCATCATTTTGGGGTTGGCAGTGTAGACACCTTCTGAGCTGTCACCATTCATGTCTTCAAGCAGCTCCTCACTAAAGGGCCCCAAAAATACACATATGAAACCCACAAAAGGAGAAACTGAAAGACAGATTAGAAACCTTGAGTCCAGTCTATGTGCTTGAATCTAGGTGCTAAGTGACCAGGGATGAAGCACCCAGACAAGTATGTGAAGACCTAAGACAGCATGACAAGCTGGCCCCCACCTCTTACCCAGGCTTTCTCGGGGCTCTGCAGAGACCAGCTCCCCCAGGTCCTCTCAGGGCCAGGGGAGACCCTGAGAACATTAACCCAAGAAACCTAAAGGTGAATTGTTCTCCCCGCCCCCGGCTCTGTCAGCCACATGTGAAGGTCCCAGAGGCCAGCTGTGTGGTTACAGCTGGAGCCCAGGGAGTCTCTGTAGCAGCAGGAGGAAGGGTGCAGAGGGAACCTTCCAGAGAAGTCCTGCAGAAAGACCTGGGAGCAAAAGCTATGAGCTTAATCTCAGTCCCATGGACACTTCCAAGTGTAACAAAGTTCAGAGCATCCTGGGCTTTCGGGAAATTCAAGCCAGGAGGTGGATAATCACATCTTCTCCAAGTTCTGCCCATGCCTCTCCTCGTCCCCCAGGGACACATATCTTTTATGAAATCATTGAACCAGAGCCTGGACTGTAGAAACTGCCTCCGCGAGAAAAATGGACTTAATTGTTTTGCAATAAAAATTAGAAGACATTTTGGAAAGGACTTTATTAGAACTATGTTTGGTAAATGTTAGAACCGGAGAAACACACAGGCGCACACATTTATCACATCCAAAGAAAAACGGAAAGACCTCACTTGACTGCTCTTTCTTTGGGTGTGGGATGGACCTCCAAATGATACGGCCCATGTCAGGGAACAAAATATAGTCGTTCTAAACATTAGAAAAGTAATTTCCCTCTAACTCTTAGGTCGAGAAGGGAGATGACAATTTCCCTCCCCCAGTCATGGCAAACGTTCTGAGGAAGCATGACACAGCCTGGAGGGTCTTCCCTCATCTGCCCACATGCAGATGCCCAGGTTGCAGGCCTGACCCCAGGGCCTCCCTGTCCTGGTGGATCTCCACCTCTCTGCACCTCTCTGTGTCCATTCCTTGGCCTCAACCTGTGAACCCAACCCAGGAGGAAGAAAAGCATCCCAAGGGAGGAGAACACAGGGCCCTGTTCTCTGGCATCTGAGAAGAGAAATCCATAAGAAACCCCAGTTAAAGAGAAAAAAGAAAAAAAAAGCATATGAATTCATAGAATAAGGCCAGATCGTCCAGTACTGAGGCACTGTGGAAAGGAGGATGGAGGCAGAGATGTAGAATACTAAGCAAGATCCGAGGGAAGAAGATGCCAGAATCAGAGGCTGGGGGTGCACAGGGCTTGGGAGACAGGAGGCTGGTGGCTCAGCAGGTCTGCAGAGAAGAACTGAGAAGTCATCAAAGATGAGGATGAGGGTGGTTTACAGTGCCTAAGGCACTCAGGTGTGTGAGTCTTTAAAACTGTGAGCAGTTCCTTTGCGTGACTCTCATTATCTCCTCTATAATCAGCTACAGAAGCAGGTGTTACTGCTGCTATTTTATAGATAATGAAACTAAGGCACAGAGAGGGTAAGTAACTCCTCTCAAGTCACAGAGCAGGAGAGGACAGAGCAGAGACTCCCATGAATTCATGTGGAGCCCCCTCCTGCAGATTCTGCCCTGGGAAGCAGCCAGGTCTGGGGCCCAGGTGTGGAAGGGACAAGGGACTCCTCAGAGGGGAATAGACCTGCCTCTGGGGCCCTTTCAGCATGTGCTGCCCAGGAGAGTTTTGACAGGTTGAGGCCTCAGCTGGGAAGTGGGGCAGGAATAGCTTAGCTCCGCACGTGAGAGGCTGAACCTCAACATTCATGGAAAGTCTTTGAGTTTCAAATAATTCTGTACATGGAAGGGGGGTGAAGGGGAGAGCCCGGAGAAAGGTCTCAAAGCCTTCAGGCTTCCCATGACCCTCCCACCCCATCCCTGTCTCCCTCTCCCTCTTTTGGTCTCCTGACCTCCAGGGGCCCCTTCCCCACCCGTGCAGTTCCATCTACTGTGTCCCCCCAGATATGGGTCCCCAGCCTGTGGGGTCCAGCTTCATCATTGTCACAGCCCAGGAGGACACATCAAGCCCAGGGAGTCAGCCTTGCTCCCAGCGTCCTGCCCGCCCAGCCCAGGGTCACTGTGGAGCTACAGCCAAGGCACATGTTACCTAGTGACCCTGCATCCAGCAAACCACCATCCTCCTCCATCCCTCTGCCTCCCTCACACACACTCCCCAGCACGCACACACACACACACACACACACACACACACACTCCCTCCTCAAGTGTCTCCCAGGCTCACATCCCCTCCCCCAAGGTCATGCACTTCTGGAGAGCTCTGACTTCTCTGACCCTTTCTTCTCCATGTTCCTGCTCATTGCTACTAACTGAGCATCATCCTCCTTGTCTCCTTGGACACTTTCTAGACTTCTCTATCTTCCTCCATCTTCCCTCCTTTGCTCATTGCCAGGCTCCCATCATTAGAGTCATGGGGCCTGGTCCACTTGCCCTTGACCCACTCGGCTCACACACACACACACACACACACACACACACACACACACACACACTTGCTAAGGGAGCACCCACAGCCCTGTGTCTCTATGCCCTGGCTGTCAGCCTCCTCTTCCCAGCTGTCAGGAAGCTCCCCCAGGGCAGGGCCGCAGATCCTCCCTCTGGGTCTCCCCTGGGTGCCCAGCACACAGAGAGGGTAGAGTGTGGGACTCACTGTTTCTGCTCCCCAGGAAAGGAGGGGAATGAGACAGAGAGGCAAGCAGGGGCAGCAATCTGAGCCTCCTCTGCTCTGTGAGGTTCAGGATCAGGGCAGCAGCAGCTGGAGGGAACCCATCTCCAGGGGTTAGTACTTTCCTTTATAAATCTCAAGGCACCTCTGTGTGGGTGTGTGTGCATGTGTTTGCACCTGCCATGCAGGGAGGGGAGGGAGGATGTGGGTCTGAGGCTCCAGGAGCCCAGGTCCTATGTGGAGGGGAGAGGGCTGGGGGAGCTGGACCCCAGAGCAGGGCAGCTCCCAGCACACACAGGCCCATGAGCGCAGGGACAGGGGGCCAGTGTGGCCACCACAGGATGGATACAGGGTGGACTGGGGGCATGACTCCTTCCTCCCTGCATGTGACATACTCATTCACATGGTTTCCTGTGTCCTGTGGTTCAATCCAGTACCCATCCTCCCTTCTTGTCAGCATTCAAGGGCATTTCCTGTCTTCAGACCTTAGAGATTTGTTAGGCTGAACCCCATGAATTTCCTGAGAGGCCGTCAGTTTGGGCTTACATGGTCTTATTCTCCCTCTTCTCTCTTCTAAACATGTTTTGCCTCCAGGCTAAAGGCCCAGGGAGCAGAGTGAGGAAGGGCAGATACTAGGAGCTCCCGTTTACTGAGCGCACACTGTGTGCTAGTCTGTGCATGCCCACCACAGCGCTGATGCTCTCTACAGCCCCTACAGCCCCTGGAAGGATTTCCTGCAGCCCTGACAGGTATTCCCCACCTGTTCCAAGTGAGTGAGTCCAGATGAGGAGGCCACATGGGCTGGAACAGGGCCGGGATCAAACTCAGCCCCAGACCTCCTGCTTCCCCACCTCCACCCACTACCAGGAAAGTCCTGGCAGAGCCAGGCCATGCCTGCAGCTTCAGAATGGGGAGGAGGGGAGAGGACAGGTCACTCTGGAGCTCTGGGGGAGCTGGAGAGCCCTCATGGAAGGGGCAGGACAAATGCCCAGGGAGCATACCTGTACCCCAGCAAAAAAGGGACAGTGGAAGACAGAACCAGGGCAGAAACACAAGGATGTCAGAGAGGAGCCTAAGAAGTGGGTGGCAGCAGCGGTCAGAGCCTGGGAGGGTGTAGACAGAACAGAAGGGTGGTATCAGGGAGGACCCAGGTTGCAGAATCTAGGGTGCCAGGGCGGGACAGGCATGGGGAGGAATGATAAAGTCCAGGGGAAAGGATGGAAGCAGGGGGCAGGGAGAGAGACTGCAGAGGAGACATGGGACTGAGGTCCATGGAGGGACCCAGAGGCAGGGGCAGCTCAGATGGGGAAGTAGAGTCAGCCCCAGAGAGGGGGTGGGGTGGCAGGACAGGGAAAGGAGTTGGGGGGCACACACACACACACACACACACACACACACAACTTATGAAGGCATAAAGAGCAAGTGTCTGATGATTGGCTCCCATGTCCCAGTTAGCACCCACAGCCCCATCTGCCCAAACCCTACAGGCATTTGGAGGAGATGGAAGGCAGGCAGGGCCACAGAGCTCAGAGGAGGGGTGGGGAAAGGGGTCATGACCAGTGAGTGTGTGTCCTTCTGTGTGGGGCAGGCCTGTGGGTGCCTGAGAGTGTGTGTGTGTGTATGAGTGAGTGCACCTGCTCGGTGAACAGCCTGTGCCTGCAGGACTGGGTGTGGGTCTGGGGCCCTGAGGCCTATGTCCGGGTTCCCCCCCTGCAGGGAGCGTCTGCACAGGTTTACCTGGTGCTGGTCTCGGTGGGCAGAGCACTTTGCCACTGTGCTGCCTGCCCCCTGGTCAGGCCCTCAGCGGGGGCAGATCTACCCAGTGGAGGGAGAGCAGGAGGTGATGCTGGGGCAGCCAGGGCCCTGCAGACTCTTCTCCTGCAGACACATGTGCACACACACACACACACAGACCCTTGCACCCTGCACACATGCTTTCCTCCACCACAGATAAAACACAAAATGCAACTGAGACTCATTCGCAGGTGACCACAAGGAGTCCCACAAAGGAACAGACAGTGCTCAGACAGACCAACATGCCATCAACACACACAGGGAAAGACAGGGAACTGGGACACAAAGCTTCTTAACACCATGTCACCTGAATACGTCTCCCCCCAACATAAACACACGAACACCAACGCACAGCAGACACGCTCACTGGGGCACACACCTCTGCAGACACCTGTGCACGTGCGTATCACGGCCCAGCACATCCCAGGGCTCCCTCCGTGGGCCTCACTCCCAACCTAGCAACCTCGGGACACCCAGCCTGGCTGTGAACATCTGCTCCCCCCACACTTCATGCAGGGTCCCCAATCCAGCTGTTTACCCCAGGCCAGCCCAGCTGTCTCCTGCCTGGTGAGGGTTTGCTCTTCCTGCTTCAGAAGCAAGAGAGAGAGGTGACTGGGGCTCCAGCAGCCACCAGGAATGTCCCCTCTGTCACATGCTGCGAGCTTCTCCCTCACAATGACCTCTCAGAGCCATGTGGGAGGGGGCACATCCTCCACTGTGTCTCCCACATCCACCTGGTTTCTCACTGGAAATCCTGCCCCCGGCTGGGTCCTCCCTTCTCCCCCAGCCTCGGAGAGCACTAGGGGATCCTCACACTTAGATCCTCCTCGAAGGACACACAGGGCCCCTGGTGAGGACGCTCAGGGCGGCCCTGCAGGCTGTGAGGGCCATCCCCACAGAGGAGGCCGCAGGAGCCAGGCTCCTGTAGGGACAGGTGACACCGCCACTGGGAAGCAGGTGGCAGGCAGGGGACAGGCTCACTGTACTGAAAACAGGGCAGAGGGACAGGGTCAGCCTAGAAGCAGCCCTGACGGCCTCCCCACCTCAGCACAGGGTTGTGTCCACCCAGCCCAGGTCTCTGGGGACACAGGGGCCCTGCTGGCCTCCTCCCTGCCCCTGACCTGCTTCCCCACAGCCCTGGCTCCCCCAGCACCACTGCCTCTCCTGCACCCCTGCCTCCCACAGGTGTCCTGCTCCAGCCCTGTCCCCCTCAGTCCTCTGTCCCTTCCTCACTCTCAGGTCCTCTCCCTCTGATTTCGGGGTGTGGGGGTAGCTCTGCCACTTCTTTCCCAGCTCAGGCTGTCCCTGACTTGCATCTGGGTCTCTCCCCGCCCCCCTCCTGCTCAGAGCAGGGGCTGCAGAGGGAGAGGGTCCATGGGCCCCTTCAGCACCACAGGACTCTGGCATTGTGACTAGAGCTCTGGCCTGCTGGGGTCCTGCCACACACACACACACACACACACACACACACACACACACCCTAGTCCCTCCTCCCACCACAGCCCCAGGCCCTGAGAGGCCAGCAGAGCCCTTGACTCAGAGCCTGCACCCCACCCTCTGCTGCCTCTCCCTGCCCCTTCTCCCTGCCTCCCCCCTGCCCCCACCTCCTCCTCGCCCTCCTCTGTCTCCCTTTCCCTCCCTCCCTGTGGGCCCTTCTCTGGAGTCTCCTCACCCTGGCCCCCCTGGCCAGGGATTTGCCTTTGGCTCTGGGTCCATGGCTTTCCCACCCCCTGAGCCTGGGTCCCTCTCCTGTCTCTGAGTCCATGTCTGTCTCTGTTATCTCTGGCCTCTGGGTATTTCTGTGTCTGTCTTGATCTTCTGCTCTGGTGCATGGAGGCTCCTCTCTTTCCTTTCTCCTGTGTCTGGCTCTATCCCCTTGTGTCTCTGTCCCACAGTCCACTGTCTGTCTCTGGTGATTCTCTGTCTGGGTCGCTAGGACCCACCAGGTCCAGGGACCAGCTCCATCGTATTGGTCTCATCTGTTGGTCTGGGCATGAATATCCTGGTCCTTTCTGTCCCTTTCCCTATAGCCATATCCTGCTTCTCGGCCTGCCCCCCCTACAACTGCCCCATACATGCAGGGGTGGGCTGGCACATAGAGCACAGAGGAACTGTGCCTGGAAGCCATTTGTGGCAGGTAGATGGCTGGTGGATTAGGATGCAGGTTGGAATCCTACTGCAACATCCTGCTCCTCTCAGAACATTCTCCACGACTCCAAATGCAGTTCTCCTCCCCCCTTAAGGTTTGATCTGACCTTTCCCAGTCCAGCCACTGAGATCCACAGGAAATACTGGGAGGGCATTTCAGCTCCCCTTGACCAGGTATCTATATATCGGGAGCATATTAGAGACGTGAGGAGAGGCAAGACACCACTGGAAGTGCTTTGGCAGAGCGGTGCCGGGGTGTGCAGAACAGAAAACCTGGGAGCTCTGGCTCTGCACCCTGGGCAGGAACAACCCAGCAGCTCCTTGCACCACAGAGAGTCACACCTGGAGAAACCAAGGAGATGTGCGACGTCTCCAAATAAGGAAATGGGAACAGAAATATGTGTGTCCCTCTTTTATCCCAGCATGGCACTTGTAACCCCTGTGTACATAGGAAGCTCTTCATAAAGTCAGTGGCTCCTGTTGCACCAGGTCTCCCACAATAAGCCCCAAATCAGTGGAACTCAATCCCTTTCATATCCCTTCCTACCCCACCCCCACTCCCTCATCCCCAGCCCCTCAGTATGTGTGCCCAGCACAGTGTCCCTGCCAAGCCTGCCCTGAGCCCCAGGGATCAGGGGACCCCAGCTCAAATCCCAGGCATCCCAAACCCTCCTCCTCCCTCATTTATCTGGGGTCCCTGCCCTCCTCTCCCCCCTGCACACCCAATGCAACTTGGCCTCCTTGGTGTCTCCCAAAGACAGGCAGTTCCTAATGAGCCCTGAGCACTAGAAGGGGAGGGCCCAGGGCAGCCTGGTGGGGGAGGGGGTTCCAGAGCTAGAGATAAGGAGTCCTGTCAGCATCTGTCCATCTGCCATCTCCTCCAGCATCTGTCTCCCGCCTCCTGGCTCCTGCCCATCCATCTCCCGGCTGAGGCTGATGGGCTGAGCTCAGGGGCAAATGCACAGAAGCCCAGACTCTCATGCCTGGTCGGCTCCAGATGCATGGTTCCCAGGAATGTCACTACCTCTGGCATCATTCCTTGCAACGTTTCAATGACCTTCTTAAGGTGAAATTGTAGATGGACCCCCAAGGACGAACAGAAATTGGTCTCATTCCTTAATATCTTGATCTCAGCCCTTCACATTCCCAACAGGAGAAATGAAAACTTAGGCAATGACAAAGTGGTTGAAATCTCAGGAAGACTTTCTCAGCCTTAAGGAGCTCCTGACTGCCCCTGGAAAGCAGGGGCCATGGCGGGATCCGGGGAGATGCAGGGGAACAATCAAGTTTGCTTCTCCTCATAGATGCAATTTCCACCAGGGGGAGGGACCCAGCCCTGGGGACTGGACTGGCACCTTCTCCGCAGCGGCCTGCGACGCGCTCCGCGGCCACCAGAGGGCGGCAGAGAGGTGCGCTCCCCGCACAGCCCGCCCTGGGTCCTGGGCGCTGAGAGAGGGGGGGCGCCCAGCCTGGGGAGTCGGGGCTCCAGCGAGAACCCGGGAATTTCCGAGCTCAGGGAAGCCTCCTGCCGCCCTCCCCACCGGCGTCCCTGATCCCCCGCGGCAGCCCCTTCCCTTCCTGGCCCCAGCCCTGGGGCTGCTGGCACACAAGGGCCACCTGGCTGTTCCTTTATGCTTGGGCAGCAGGTGGCAGCGCAGCTCCCAGAGGTGAGGCCTCCAGGGGCCCAGCTGACAACTAGAGCCAGCCCTGGAGCCCACGTGGGCTCCATTCCCAATCCAGGGGTCTTCCCTGGGTGCCCACAGCTGCTCCTAAAAGCAAAGCACACTCTGTAGGCCCAGTGGGAAGGCAGCTCGCAGCCCTGGGCTTCAATGACCTGATGTCACAGCCACCCCTTCCCGGGGTGATACCTGCTCACACACAGACCTGGGCACAAGGACTGTGAACCCCACAGCACAGACCTGCGGGCCACACACACCTGCTGTGCACACCCCGGCCTCAGCACCCACACCCTCTGCTCCTCAGACTCCCCCAGCCCTGCCCTCTGCTCCTCCTTCCTGAGCTGCCAGAGGAGCTTCTCTCCATCCCTCATTTGCTCTGTGCCCTGTGTGTCCAGGGGCTCCTGGAAGCTGCACACAGGGAAGCACTTTCCCTGCTCTAATTGGGTTCCTCCCACCACAGCTGGTGTGTCCAGTTTCTAGGGCACTGCCTGAGGATACAGGGGAAACTGAGGTAAAGCTGCTGGTCTCTGAGCTCCCTGCTCTGGATCTGCCCTGCTGATCACCGTCCTCCTGCCCATGAAAGGTCTGACCCGAAACTGCCCCACCAGGCTTCACCCCACATCTTCTCAAGGTCCCTACACTTGGACCCACTTCCTTATCCAGAAGAAGCTAGTTTCATGCTTGAGTCTGGGAGTGTTGGACTCTACTTCACAAACTCAGTCAGGGCTTATTGGAGACAAACTGAAACAAGGGGATCGAGTTTGACTCAGTTAGAACTTCTCTGCACAAAGGGTATAAAATCCTTAGCTTCTGTGAAATTCAGTAAGGATGCATACCTGGCCTCATCAGAGGCCTCCAAGAGACAAGGACTTGTTCTGGACGTGTCTGGGTAGTACTCACTACAAACAGAACGTTCTATTGTGATTCAGGTCATCCCAGCCTCAGAAGGTGGCACACAAGGACTTCTGGGGACCCTGAGGCCCTCAGGCAGAATGAGGGGAGCCTAGAGTTAGGACCTGCAGTCTGGTGCCCTCATCCCCAGATCCTGCAGGTGGGGGCAGGGAGAGAGCAGGCCTGAACCCCCACTTTCTGGCCTCCTTCTCACTCTGGCCTTTCTGGCCTCCTTCCCCCCTCTTTATGGCCCTCCCTGGTCAGAGCAGGGCCTCTGAGCCCTTCCCATGCAGCCCTGAGTGCAGGCCTCAGGCCCCAGTCTGCACCCAGCCTCAGACCCGGGACCGTGATGCCCTCCTCCTGTGCCTGGCAGGGCAGAGGCACCCCCTGCTCAGGCTCCCTATACTCCCCAGCACTGACATCCTCTCTCTTCTAGCCTCCCCCCTCTCTCAACCCCTTCCACAGCCTCAGACCTGCTAGAAATTTCCACAAATCAAATGAAAAATATCTTCAACTATGAGTCTTCAGGCTCCCTGGGGACAGCACACATACATATACACGTGCACACACACACCTGTACCCATGCAGAGACACACACACAGATGCTCACACTCATACATACACACAGATACCCTCAAATACATACATATACACACCCATTGTCATAAACATTCTCACATGAATTTAACACAAAGACACATCCTCAAACTCTCACATTTACAGACTGTCTGCATTTACAGACAGGCCTGCACACCCAGACTTTCACAGTCTCATACACTCTTCAGACACGCCTGTGCACACATACACACCATTCTATTCCTCCCTCCTATGGACCCAGAGCCCAGTCGTCTAGAGTCTAGAGGTCTAGAATGTCCAGGGGAAAGCAGGAAAACCCACAGGACTCCTATTTCCAATTTCTAGGCCCTCACTGGAGCTCCTCTGTTCTATCTGCTTTCCTGCCACCAGGGTTTATAGGACGGTGGCCCAGTGTTGAAGTAAGTCCTGCAGAGATCATTCATTCCTTCACACAACACACACCCTTAAGCACCTACCTGCCACCTCCTATCTCACTCCCCACCCCCAGGCCTACAGCTGAGGCAGACACATAAAAGAATAAGACCCTCTGTCCAGTGGTATGGTAGAAGGAGCAAGAGCTTGGGAGTCAAAGACCTGAGTTCAAATTCTGACTCTGCCTCTTTATAAATGTTATCTTGGGCCCTTGACACAGCTTCTCTGAGCCTCAGTTTTATCACTGTAGTTGAGATTAACTTATTTATCTAATAATTGTTGAAATGCAAGACATGGAAAGCTTCTACCAGCAGCAGTCTACTGGTGGAAAGTGACCCAATTCCATTCCCAGCCTCTCTGGTGAGCTTCTCCCCAACACCCTTCCTGTCCTGCTGCCTCTGAAACAGAAACCCCGTCTTTCTCAGCCTCAGACCCCCAAGTGCCCAAACCTGAGGAAACTATCTCAGACTTGGCCAGCTCAGTTCCACTCCACTCCCCCTCCTGCTCCATCAGGCCTCTTGCCCATTTATAGTTTGCATTTCCATAATAACCTTTACTTGCTTTTATTTTTTTACATCATATGAGTTACTTACTCTTTATGTAAATTTGAAAAAAAGAGAAAAGAATCATATATCCAGAAATTGTAAGTCTGAACATTTTATTAGATCTGGATTTTTTTTTTTTTTTAGAAAATATAACATAGATCCAGTTGAACTTCCTCTTTGATTGCAAATTTTCTCTGTCATCAGTATAGAACCTTGCTGTGCCTGTGTACCTGTTGGCAGTTATCCAACATTGGTAAATATTTTATTATAAAGTATTAAATATCCCTATAATAGTCTAAACAGTATATACATCATTTCACAGGGCAGACATTCACTACCAGAACTGAGTGAGAACTATTGAGTTTCAAACTTCTGATCCCATTAATGCTGCTGACCAGGCCCAGATATTCCTAATGGAGTGCTGGGCCAACACACCAGTTGGACCTGAAGGGTTTAGCATCCCCCAGAGAGCTCTCTCATGGAAAGTCTTGTTTACTTCTATAAATTACTCCAATTCTGAGGCATTCTTTATGGACAGACAGTACAGGAGACAGTTACAGGACAGGACTTCCTGTGCTAAGCAGATGTGGGAGAGATTGTGTCACCCACCCCACAAGTACTAAACAATCTCTCCATAGAAATGTTAGGTTCTGCACTCAGAGTTAGAAGGTGCCCAGCCGCGACCCCCCCCCCCCCCCGCCCAGATGTGAAATCCTGCAGGTGCCTTGACTAAGAGGAAACAGGATTCCCACCCCTACCCCTGCTACTCAGGGGACTCCTCAGATCCCCTCCAGAGTCAGGCCTCAGCCTGAGTGGGAAGTATCTTTGGGGTCCTATCCTCACCTTCCTGGAACCCTCTGAGGTCCCTCAAACACCCTTGCTTTCCCTGCCACAGCCTTTACTCCCTACAGCCTCCCAGGCTCTAACTGCTTCTCAACTTCTGTCTGTCTCCCCTCCTCCCAGTGGGATCCTCCTCCAGTCTGCCTTCCAGACAACTGGCCACTCTGACCATCTCTGAGTTTCCATCTGGCACTGCTCAATCCTGGTGCCTCTCCCTTACCCCACCCCCACCCTCGCCCAATCCCTCTGACCCCCTCTCCGGCCCACCTCCCCTTCTGTCCTCTCCCTCCTGGACAACCCTCCACCCCACCCAACCTGCCTCCCTCCCCTCCTGGACCACCTCCCCAGATATCCCCACCTCCCAGTGGGCTCCACCTTCCCATTACCTCCATCTCTCCTCCCTGCTGCATCCTACAATTTGCCCCATTTCTAGTCATTTCTACATCTGATTTCACACCTCCTTCACCTTTCAGAATCTCGGGAGTAGGGCAGGGCTCAGAACCCAGTGAAAGGAAGGACATTTGTCTCCTCTCTCCTCCTACCCTCTGCCTGCCGTCCACCCTCTTTTCCTGCAGGCAGATCCAGTCAGGTGTTAAGGAGAGCTGAAGGGGCGTCTCTCCATTAGCAAAGTGATGGGCGAGGTTACACAGAGGAAAGAGAGTGACCAGGAGAAAACCTGGCAGGCACTTCAGTCCCACCAGGGGAAGTGTTGCCCACCATGGTAAGCCCCATAATGGTATAATATTGAACTTCTTCTTTTCTCTGTTAGAAGACAAAGTTTTCTTGGATTGTTGGTCTGCTCTAGATAAGAAATTGTAAAGAAAGGGGTTTTGCTTTCTTTTCCTTATCTGCCCAGAAAACCAAAGTTGAAATGTTTTGTCTTATCAAGTTTTTGATTACTTAAGAGAACTAAAATTTCTCAGTATTAAAGGAACTAAGTTTTGCTAACAACTATATTACCTCTTGTAGAATCTCTTACTGACAGCTTGATTAAATAGATAATTAAATATTAAGGTTTTTTAATGATCTGTAATCCTATTTAAGCATGTGCTTTACAACTTTCTGAGGATTTTAACAAATTTCTCAAAATTCAAATTCTAAATGAAAACTTTTTGATTAATTAGACTTGTTTGTTTGGTATGTTAAATTACATGGAAAGTATTATCAAACACAATGATAATAAGCCTGTTTTGGTTGTACTCTATGGTACATGTTGTAACACTAAAAATATATGGAATTCCTGAAGTGTTAATATGTCCTGTTACAGGGTCATTACTTGACATTCTCATTATTGAAATACTGTGTGTCAGAAAGAACTAGATTTCCTCATCAACTGCATTATAGTGAATTTTCATCAGATCTTAAACCGTCTCCATTTTTTAGTCTTTTCTTGTTTACAGTTATTAATATGATGCTCTTGCAAAATGTGTTTCCTTTTCAAGGAGATTCATGGAAAGGACAGGGTTTTGGTATCTTTAAAATCATAAAACTAAACTGGATAATAATTTCTGGAACTAATAGAAAAGCTGCATTCAAACAGAATATGAATTAGTAACATGGCGCTGAAGGCATGGAGGAAGATGATCATAGTTTTTAGGACTCTTATTTGAAACATTGCTGGTTCTCTACTGTTGGCTCTTCCTGATTTAAGGAAATTTTTATTAAGATATCTATGCTTATAGAAACAGGATAAAAAATTCCTTTGCGAAAAATTGAAACATTTAACTTTTCTCTCTATCTGAACCCTCCAGTTTTAAGAAACTGTGAGGATTCTTCCTTTCATGGCAACTGCTGTTGTTTATGCAGTTTGATAAGAGTCTGTTCTCCTTGAATAGGACACCATTGAAAACATTGGCTCTGACTGGAATCTCATATTTAAGAGAGACCTGAATAGACTCAGATATGACCAGACAGTGTTAAGGAACTAAGGTTGACCTTACTGAGTGAATAAAGCCCCTTGGAAATGCTGGCCGGATCCCTTGCTTACAGAGCTCCCAGCAGCCTTACCAGGTGAGTAAAGAATGTCACTTCCTGGTAAGTGCAGGAAACTCAGTATATTTGGGAAACTTCAAGAAGAGGACTTTACCCAAATCTACAGGTATTGCAGGCAAGCCTGGTAGCAGATATTTGGTTTTGGTTTCTGGTCTCAAGAGGTTACTAAAAGTTCAATCTAGATATTCCTTCTGAAAAGTTCCAGCAAAGGAAGTTTGAAAGAATCTGTAAGATCAATTGCTATTATTGCTGAACTTATGTAAGTAATTAGGTCAACTTTGTTGAAATGCACTTGCTTTTCCAATGAATTAGTCTCAATTTGGTTCTCTTTAGAAATAAGGATAATCTTAGAAAAATTAAGTTTCGGTAACACACCTTTGCAGTTGTTAAATTCTATTTCTGATTTTCTCTAAAGTTTGTTGTTTGCCTAGCTAGACAACTTGAGGTTAATGTCAGAGATACCGCCATGATAGCGCATACATAGACAATCTTCATGCTTGTCATTCTGTGGGGATAATAACAGGGCCCCATGGATATATGATGCCTTGAACAACTGAAAAATAGGATGGACTCTCAGTTTCTATTCATACCTTCCCTTCCAGAGTAATGACACCTCAATCTATATCCATTGACTAATCTACCTATATCAGTCCATTTTTCTTCCCATTTGGGATATAAATTCTCTCTCTCCAAAGAATCTTTGATGTTGTCACAAGGTTTTTCATGAGTCTCTTAAAAATTATCTAATGGAGTGGGTGAATATATGGGTAATCCTGACTCTAGCAGGCTTCCCTGGAGCCACAGACTCACTGTTAGGAAGATGAGAAATTCCACAAGTAAGAATGTAGCTTCTATCCTTCCCTCCCAGGGCTAGTCCCTTACACAAATAAAGTAGAAAAACTCTGTCCCTGCTATTCCAACTGTAAAATTCTGGCTTCATCAAAAAGATGCCTGTTGTGCTCATGCTGCAGCCAGTCTCATTTTTAGGGATTCCCTGGAATCAGATAGAGCAGGTTGGGCCTTCTATCAATTTCGCTATTTCTGCCCCCTCCCCGAATCCCATCAGAATAGATGGAGCAGGACCTGGGGAGATTGCGTCAGACATTCTTCTTCGCCAGGCCTGGATTCTCCATTCTGTTTTTTGAATAAATAACACTGTTATTACTGTTGGGTCTAGAGGAAGGAGAGAACCTACTCCTTGCCCTGAGCAAGAGTCCAGTCTGATGGAACAGTCACCAGAACTCAAGCATAGCCACACAAAGGCAAAACTAGAAGTATCCGGGTACAGGTCTAGATGCTGAGTACGATTTATAGTTCCAGATACACTTCTGTACGGCTCAGAGAAATGCTATTTGTCAAGGAAATATCCCAGAAGGTAGTTTTAAAGGAGTAACACAGTGCTAGCCTGAATGGAAGGATAATTTTCTGCACCATAGAAACTTGTAAGGCTCAATTCAATTTGACGTGAATTTATTAAATGCTCATTATGTGCCTGGCCCCTAGCTGGATGCCCTGGGGACTGCAGAAAATATAGTCCTTACTTATGATCTACAATCAGGTAACAGAATAAAGAAACTAAAGATACAGATAACTGCGGTATTGTATTTTTTATTTCAGCTTTATTGATGTATAATTGACATAAAATGATAATATATTTAATGTGTATATTGTGGTACACTAATATACATATTCATTGTGAAATGATTCACTATGATTTCCACACTGTGAAAGGATTAACAATGGTATTTTAATCTAAATGTTTCATTACATGAGGGAAATGTCAAAGTGCACCTTTGTTTCCCTCGCCTCATCTTTACTCATCGAAGGGCTTCAGCTGGAGCTTTAGTCTTCAATGTGAGGTCTTTGGAGCAGCAACAGCAGCATCACCTGGGAACTTGTTAGAAGGACAAATTGTGGGCTCCACCCAGATCTACTGAATACCAAATGCCAGGGGTGGTGAACCAGCAATCTGTGTTTTCACAAGCCCTCAAGGTGAGGTGGCACCTTCTGAAGTTTCAGCATCACTCAGCGAAGAACTATTCCTGGCCTCTTTCCAACCACCTGCATCTCTCTGTGACATTGATTAGAGAGTGGGTTGAAGAGATAGTACCGAGTATGACCAGTTCAGCCTTTTTTGTTTTTTGTTGATTTCCCTTTTTTATCCAGAACCAACCTGCCCACAGGACACCTGCATTCTCACCTGCTCATACCAAAGAAAAACTAATAAAATAGACTCTATCCTGTGTTGGAGACAGAAGGTGCTCGGCACTATTTATGATGAGGAGTAAGTCTGACTAACAGAGCGATGTGGGATTAGCAAGCCAATTAGGCTTACAGATCTAAAACTTATGGTTTAATTATCTGTCTTTATGTCTTGATGATCAATTGATTCCAAACATAGGAGGAGGACATGGAGTGTTATTTATTGGACCTCTACAGCAACAACAATGGGCTGTGGTGGAAAGTGGGCAGGATGCAGATTAGATTGAGTGCAAGTAGAGACCGAGTTGAGAGAATAACAGGACAGAAGAATCAGATGAAATCTGAGAACTTTTTAAGTACTTAAATGGAACTTTACAAATGATCAGTTATGACCTCACATGTTACACATTAAAAAAGCAGAGCCAGGAAGGCGCTGAGAGGCTTGCAAGCTCACATGGCTTGTTATTGTTGGAAACAAGACCAAGACCCAGGGCAGGTGGATCTCAGTTGTGCACTTTCTGAGCATGTGGATCAAAGCAGACAATAGTAGAGAAACAAAGTCCAAGAATGCAGATATGGCCAAGTAGAAGAACCAGCCCCAGGAATTTTCAGCATGGGTAGTGGGTTCAAAGCCAAAGTGCTTTGTGCTCAGAGGAGAGCTCTGGCAGCAATCCACATGTGCATGCTCTGTTGCCCTCCCCCCCCCCCCCCCGCACACACACACATAGCCATGGCTCAAGCTACACAGCCTGCTCTGTGTGCTTTGAACATTGCTTCATTTTTCTGGTGCTTTTCCTGGTTTCATTCGCTGCCTATAATCTACCCATATTGCCCACATATGGCAAAAACCTATTTTTCCTTGGAGAAAGCCAGCTCAAATGCCAATCTTCTAAAAAGTCTTCTCTGATCTCATGAATCAATTCTCACCACTGTGCCAGCCACAAATAATCATCCTGTACTCTGACTTCCCAAGATACTTTATTTGTATATTAATTATGACAACATTTTCTACTTTTTGATACAGCTATGCTTTACGCCTCATATTATAATATAAGTTTCTTAAGGGTAGGGACTATATTTCCACTTTTTGGAGTCTTTTTCTACTTTTTATTTTTGAATTAAAATATATTTTTATTTAAATTTATTATGCCAACATATAGTACATCATTAGTTTCACATTAAGTTTTCAATTTTCAATAATTCATCAGCTGGTTGTAACACCCAGAGCACAACACATCACATGCACTCATTAATGCCCATCATTGAGTTACCCCATACCCCATTCACCGACTTCCCTTCAACATCCCCGAGTTTGTTTCCCAGAGTTAAGAGTCTCTCATGGATTGTGTCCCTCTCTGATGTCTACCCATTCAGTTTCTCCTCCTTCCTTTATGGTGCTCTGCATTATTTCTTATATTCTGCATGTGAGTGAAACCATTTGATTGTCTTTCTCTGATTGGTTTATTTCACTTAGCATAATATCTTCCAGTTCCATCAACGTCAATGTAAATGGAAGGTATACATCCTTTCTGGCGGCTGAGTAATATTCCATTGTGTGTGTGTGTGTGTGTGTGTGTGTATCTCCATCACATCTTCTTTATCCGTTCATCTGTTGAAGGACATCTCATCTCTTTCCACAGTTGACTAGTTGACTATTGTGAACATTGCTGCTATGAATATTGGGGTACAGGTGCCCTTTGTTCCATTACATCTGTATCGTTATGGTAAATACCCAGTAGTACAATTGCTGGGCCATAGGGTAGCTCTACTTTTAACTTCTTGAAGAAAATTCACACTGTTTTCTAGAGTGGCTGTATCAGCTGGCATTCCCATGGATGATGTAAGAAGACTCCTCCTTCTCAAAATTCTCATCACCTTTTACTGTTTCCTGTCTTATTAATTTTGGCCATTCTGACTGGTGTAAAGTAGTATTGTAGTTTTGATTTGTATTTCCCTGATGAAATGTGATGTGGAGCGTATTTTTTATGTTTCTATTGGCCATTTGTATGTCTTCTTTAGAGAAATGGCTATTCATGTCTTTTGCCCATTTCTTGAAAGGATTGTTTGTTTCTTAGGTGGTGAGTTTGATAATTTCTTTATAGATCTTGGATACTAGACTTTATCCGATATGTCATTTGCTAATATCTTCTCCCATTCTATAGATTGTCTTTTATTTTTTTGACCTTTTCATTTGCTGTGTAGAAGTTTTTAATATTGATAAAATCCCAATAGTTCATTTTTGCTTTTTCTCTCTTGGCTTTAGAGATGTGTCTAACAAGAAATTGCCTGGCCAAAGTCAAAGAGGTTGCTGCTTATGTTCTCCTCTACGATTTTGATGTAATTCCTCTTTCTCATTTATGTCTTTCATCCATTTTGAGTTTATCTTTGTGTATGGTATAAGAGAATGGTCTAGTTTTATTCTTCTACATGTGGCTGTCCAATTTTTCCCAGCACCATTTATTGAAGAGACTGTTTTTTTTTTTTTTTTTTTTTTTGCATTGGATCTTTTTTCCTGTTTTGTTGAAGATTAGTTCCCCATAGAGTTGAGGGTTCATTTCTGGGTTCTATATTCTATTCCACTGATCTATGTGTCTACTTTTGTGCCAGTACCATGGTATTTTCATAACAACTTTCTAATATAGTTTGAAGTCAGGCATTGTGATGCCATTGTGATGGGCACTGAGATCCGAGGGGTGTTTGCTGCAATGGGGAGTGCGTTTTGGGAAGTCTAGAGTGGGAGGACTGGGCTTGTTCAGATCAGGGGAGACCAATCAGTAGGATGACCATTTGTCCTTTGCCCAGGCAGTGTGGGTTCATGCCTGTTTTCCAGTGACTTAGACCCCCATCCACTTTCAAAAGAAGCCCTAGTTTGGATGATATATGTTCCCCACACATACCAGGAGACAATAGTCCTCTATGTGTCTTCCCTGTCTTCAGGCTTTGATGGGCCTAATTCCTGGGATCAGGCTGAGGCAGGCTGCCTCGGTAAGGAGGAAGGGCAGGGAGGGGCCCACCTGAGGAGCAGGGTGGTAGGAGCAGCCAGGAAGCAGTGCCTTTTGGGGGCAAGATGTTGAACCTTTATGACTCGAGGTAACCAGCCACACATGGTACCAGGTTGTGGGGACAGCAGGTGAGCCATTTCAGGGAAGGAGAATGCTAAGTACCCTGATGGGGCAGGATCTGGTTACCTGTGTTCAAGAAGTGAACTCCACCCCAACACTGGCACTGGCCCTATGTATATGTATGTATTTTCCCTGTACAATGTTTTATAAAAGAGTTCGCTAATTTATCTGCTGTATAAGGTTCAAGAGGAGTGGTGTGTGGACTCCCAGCTGTATATTGCTCTGGAGGGAGGGGAAGGACTGGCTGTCACTTGGCTTGGAAAATAAACAGGCGAGTTTGGACTGGCAAAAAAAAAAAAAAGCCACTTTGCTTTATTTTTTATTTTATTTTATTTTTAACATTCCACTGGCTATTGGGAGTCTTTTCTGGTTCCATACAAATTTTAGAATTATTTGTTCCAAATTTCTGAAAAATGTTGATGGTATTTTAATAGGGATTGCATTGAATGTACAGATTGTGCTGGGTAGGATAGATATTGTCACATTATTTATTCTTCCAATCCATGGGCATGGAATATTTTCCCAAATCTTTGCATCTTCCTTGATTTCTTTTATAAGTGTTCTGTAGTTTTTATAACTTTTTTTTATTGATTTATAATAGTCACACAGAGAGAGAGATAGAGGCAGAGACATAGGCAGAGGGAGAAGGAGGCTCCATGCACCAGGAGCCCGACGTGGGATTCGATCCTGGGTCTCCGGGATCACGCCCTGGGCCAAAGGCAGGCGCCAAACCGCTGCGCCACCCAGGGGTCCCCCTGTAGTTTTAGAGTACAGATCCTTTACTTTTATTTTTTTAATAAATTTATTTTTATTGGTGTTCAATTTGTCAACATATAGAATAACACCCAGTGCTCATCCTGTCAAGTGCCCACCTCAGTGTCCGTCACCCAGTCACCCCCACCCCCCACCCACCTCCCCTTTCAACAAACCCAGTTCGTTTCCCAGAGTTAGGAGTTTTTCATGTTCTGTCTCCCTTTCTGATATTTCCCACTTATTTTTTTTCCTTTCCCCTTTATTCCTTTCACTATTTTTTATATTCCCCAAATGAATGAGAACATATAATGTTTGTACTTCTCCAATTGATTTATTTCACTCAGCATAATACCCTCCAGTTCCATCCACGTCCAAGCAAATGGTAGGTATTTGTCATTTCTAAGGCTGAATAATATTCCATTGTATACATAGACCACATCTTCTTTATCCATTCATCTTTCAATGGACACCGAGGCTCCTTCCACAGTTTGGCTATTGTGGACATTGCTGCTATAAACATTGGGGTGCAGGTGTCCTGGCATTTCACTGCATCTGTATCTTTGGGGTAAATCCACAGCAGTGCAATTGCTGGGTCCTAGGGCAGATCTATTTTTAACTCTTTGAGGAACCTCCACAAAGTTTTTCAGAGTGGCTGCACCAGTTCACATTCCCACCAATAGTGTAAGAGGGTTCCCTTTTCTCGGCATCTTCTCCAACATTTGTGGTTTCCTGTCTTGTAGATTGTTTGTTTCTTTGGTGTTGAGTTTAATAAGTTCTTTATAGATCTTGGAAACTAGCCCTTTATCTGATAGGTCATTTGCAAATATCTTCTCCCATTCTTTAGGTTGTCTTTGAGTTTTGTTGACTCTATCCTTTGCTGTGCAAAAGCTTCTTATCTTGATGAAGTCCCAATAATTCATTTTTGCTTTTGTTTCTTTTGCCTTCATGGATGTATCTTACAAGAAGTTACTGTGGCCGAGTTCAAAAAGGGTGTTCCCTGTGTTCTCCTCTAGGATGTTGATGGAATCTTGTCTCACATTTAGAGCTTTCATCCATTTTGAGTTTATCTTTCTGTCTGGTGAAAGAGAGTGGTCTAGTTTCACTCTTCTGCATGGGGATGTCCAATTTTCCCAGCACCATTTATTGAAGAGACTGTCTTTCTACAGTCATACCACCCTGAACACGTCCAAACTCGTCAGATCCTTTACTTTTATGATTAGATGTATTCCTAGGTATCTTATGTTCTTGGTACAATTGTAAATAACATGGATTCCTTAATTATTCTTTCTCCAGTCTCATTATTAGTGCATTAAATGCAACTGATTTCTGTGTTTTGATTTTGTATCATGTCACGTTGGTGAATTGCTGTATGAGTTCTAGAAATTTCAGAGTAGAGTCTTTTGGGTCTTCCATATACAGTATCATGTCATCTATGAGGTGTGAGTTTGACTTTCTTTGCCAATTCAGATGCTTTTTATTTCTTTTTGTTGTCTGATTGCCTAGGCTAGAACTTCTAGGACTAGGTGGAAAAACAGTGGTAAGAGTGTTCCTGATCCAAGGGGGAAAGCTCTGTTTTTTCCCATTGAAAATGTTTTTCACTGTGGGCTTTCATAGATGGCTTAATGATAATGAGGTATGTTCCCTCTATCCCTAAACTTTGAAGACTTTTAATCAAGAAATGATGCTTTTTTTTTTTGCCAAATGTATTTTCTCCTTCAATTGAGAGGATCATATGATTTTTTTTCTTTTAACTAATGTAGTGTATCACATAGATTGATTTGTGATTGTTGAACCAAATTTGCATCCCAGGAATAAATCCTACTTGGTTGTGATGAATAATCCTTTTAATGTACTGTATGATCTTATTGGCTAGTGTCTTGTTGAATATTTTGGCATCCATATTCATTAGGGATATCAATCTGTATTTTTCCTGTTTGATGGGGTCTTTACCTGGTTTTGGGATCTAGATAATGCTGGCTTCACAGAATGAGTTTTTCCTTCCATTTCTATTTTTTTAAACAACTTCCATAGAATATGTATTAAATGTTTGGTAGAATTCCCCTGGAAAGCCATCTGTGGCCCTGGACTTTGTTTTGGGGGGAGGTTCTAGCTAGGGGTTTATGTATCTTATTCTTTCAAAGAACCAGCTTCTAGTTTTGTTGCTCTAGTCTACTGTTCTTCCTGTTTCTATTTCATTGATTTATGCTCTAATCTTTATTATTTCTCTTCTCCTGCTTGGCTTAAGCTTTATTTGCTATTCTTTCTCCAGCTGCTTTAGGTGTAATATTAGCTTTTGTATTTGAGATTTTTCTAATTTTTTGAAAGAGGCTTATATTGCAAGGTACTTCCCTCTTAGGTCTGTCTTTGCTGTATTCCAAAGTTTTTGAACAGTTGTGCTTTCATTTTCATTTGTTTGCATTAATCTCTTAAATTCTTCTTTGATTTAATAATTGGCACATTCATTCTTTAGTAGGGTGCTCTTAACCTCCAAGTGTTTGAGTTCCTTCCAAATTTTCTGTTGTAATTGAGTTCAAGTTTCAAATTATTGTGGCCTAAAAATATGCAGGAAATGATCCCAATCTTTTGGTAGTGGTTAAGACCTGATATTTGACCCAGCATGTGATCTATTCTGGAGATTGTTCCAAGTGCACTTGAAAAGAATGTGTATTCTATTGCATTAGGATGGAATGCTCCATATATATCTGTGAAGTCCATCTGGTCCAATGTGTCATTCAAAGCCCTTGTTTCCTTGTTGATCTTCTGCTTAGGTGATCTGTTCATTGCTGTGAGTGGGATGTTGAACTCCCCTACTATGATTGTGTTATTATTAATGTATTTCTTTATTTGGTTATTAATTCCTTGATGTAATTGTCTGCTCCAAATTGGGAGCATAAATATTTATAATTGCTAGATCTTCTTGTTCGATAGAACCTTTAATTGTGATATGCTCTCCCTCTTCATCTTTTACTATAGTCTTTGGATTAAAATCTAATCTATATGATATGGGGATTGCTACCCCAGCTTTCTTGAGGTCCATTTGCATGGTAAATAGTTCTCCACTCCCTCATTTTCAGTCTGAAGATGTTTTTAGGTCTAAAATGAGTCTCTTGCAGACAGTATATGGATGGGTCCTGTTTTGTTTTTGTTTTTTTTTAATTCAGTCCGATACCCTTTGTCTTTTGATTGGAGCATTTAGCCCATTTACATTCAGAGTAACTGTTTGAAGATATGAATTGAGTGCCATTGTATTACCTGTAAAGTCCCTGCTTCTATAGATTGTGTTTCTGATCTAGGTTATTCTTGGGCTCTCTCTTCGCTTAAAGGATCCCCCTTAATAATCCTTGCTGGGCTGGCTTGGTGGTCTCATATTCTTACAATTCCTGTCTGTCCTGGAAGCTCTTTGTTTTTCCTTCCATTCTGAGTGACAGCCTTGCTGGAGAAAGTATTCTTGGATGTGTGCTTTGCTCATTTAGTACCCTGAATATATCATGCCACCCTTTTTGGGCCTACCAGGTCTCTGTGGATAGGTCTGCTGTCAATCTCATACTTTTCCCCCTATATGTTAGGAATCTCTTGTCTGGAACTGCTTTCAGGATTTTCTCCTTATCTCTGAAATTCACAAGCTTAACTATTACATATCAGGGTCTTCTTCTCTTTTTATTGATTTTGGGACGGGTCCTCTCTACCTTTTGGATATGAAAGCATGTTTCCTTCCCCAGATTAGGGAAATTCTCAGCTATTATTTCCTCAAATATACTTTTGGCTCTCTCTGTCTCTCTCTTTGTACCCTTGGGCACTCCAATAATTCTGATTTGTTTCTCTTCATGGCATCATTTATCTCTTTTGTTTTATTTATTTTTTCATAAGAGACACATAAAGAGAGAGACAGAGACATAGGTAGAGGGAGAAGCAGGCTCCATGCAGGGAGCCCAACACAGGACTTGATCCTAGGACCCCATGATCATGCCCTGAGCTGAAGGCAGATGCTTAACCACTGAGCCACCCAGGCATCCCACACTATTTATCTCTTGGAGCCTCTCCTCATGTGCTATCAGTTGGTTTTTTCTCTCTTTTCCTCAGCTTCCTTCCTTTCCTTTTTTTTTTTTTAAATTTATGATAGTCACACACACACACACACACACACACACACACACACACACACAGAGGCAGAGTCATAGGCAGAGGGAGAAGCAGGCTCCATGCACTGGGAGCCCGACGTGGGATTCGATCCCGGGTCTCCAGGATGGCGCCATGGGCCAAAGGCAGGCGCTAAACTGCTGTGCCACCCAGGGATCCCCGCTTCCTTCCTTTCCATTAATTTGTCTTCTATGTCACTTATTCTCTCTTCTGCCTCATTTACTCTGTCTTTTAAAGCATCCAATATAGCCTGCATCTCAGAATATTTTTAATTATGGCCTGATTAGATCTTATTTCTGAAGAGATTAATCTAACAGATTATCTGAAGTCTTCTATGCTTTTTTCAAGCCCAGCTAGTAACTTCACAATTGTTATTCTGAACTCCATGTCTGACATTTTACTTAAATCCATATCCATTAGATCTGTCACAGAGTATTACCTTGATTCATTCTTTTGTTGTGAACCTCCTTCTAGTCATTTGTCCAGTGAATAATGGAAGAACAAGGGAACTGAATCAAAAATATCAACCATGACTCAAGCAAAACACAGAGTAGACAAATCTGAAGAGGTCAAAAACCAGAAAGGAAAAGAAAAAGTCAAAGAAACAGACAAAGAAAAGAAAAAGAGAAAGAAAAAAAGGGGGAATATAATCTCACAGAGTGGACAAAACAGGGTGATCCACTTGGTCATGAATGCATTTGTATATTTTGGTTTATTTCTAGAAGATACTAAATTCTAAAAGTATTAAGAAAGTAAATAAATAAATAAAATAAATAAATAAATAAACAAACAAACAAACAAATAAATAAATAAATAAATAAACATACATATACAAATATGTATTCCAGTCCTTTGCAGGGTCCCAACACAGAGAACTGTCATCCATTTGGGTCACAGTTGGTGGTTAATGGCAACCGGGGCTGAAAGCCCCCTCTTGGGCTTCTGAACTAAACCAATTTCCTGGCTAAATGCTTGGGAACTTTGTCGCTCTGGAGTCCCTGTTCTTTCAGTGCCTCTGGGGATCTTGAACCACATTGTCCCACCTGGGATTCTACCCCAATTCCCCTGAGCACCTTTCAGGCAGAGAAGTCCTTTTCTGGAGCAAAGCTCTAAAGGTCCGAATTTTGAGCTCCAGGGCTATATATCACTTTTTGGTAGCTGATTCACAGAGGCTCCTTTCCCCCACCATTTATCTTCTGGTATATCCCCTCTGTTTCTCTTCTCTGCACTCCCACCTTGCAAAAAGTGGTCACTTTTCTATTTGTACATTTCCAGCCTTTCTTTTCTTACATCTCAGATTGAATTCATAGATGTTCAGGATGATTTGATAGTTACCCAACTAAATTAAAGGGACCAGATGAAATGAGGACCACTAACTACTCTTTCACCATTTTGCTGATAGAAGCAAATTAAAGTATAACTAATATACAGTGTTGTTATATTACTCTCAAGTGTACAATATAATGATTCAACATTTCCATACATTTCTCAGGATTTCATCAAGGTAAGTGGAAATTTAATTCCTTTTATCTATTTTACCTTATTGGCCCACCCACCTCCCCTTTGGCAAACATCAATTTGTTCCTTGTATTTAAGAGTCTGAAGTGGGTTTCCCCCCTTTGTTTGTTCATTTGTTTTATTTCCTGAACTCTGCATATGAGTGAAATCATATGGTATTTGTCTCCCTTTAATTGAGATGTTTCACTTAACATTATTCCCTTTAGGTCTACCCATGTTGTTATAAATGGCAAGATTTTTCTTTTCAATGGCTGATTAATATTACATTATCTACACATAACACATCTTCTTTATCCATTCATCTATTTGTGGACACATGGGTTGCTTCCAATCCTGGCTCTTGTATATAATGCTAAAATAGCCCTATGTGTGCATATAGCTTTCCAAATTCATGTAAATAAGAAGCTTTTGAATAGTAAAGGAAACCTACAACAAATGCAAAAGGTTACCTACTAAATTGGAAAAGATATTTGTGAAAGATATATCTAATAAGTGCTTAATATCCAAACTATATGAAGAACTTATACAACTCAACCTCAAAAAAAATTCCATTTAAAAAATGGGCAGGGGCCCACAGGTACATGAAAAGATACTCAGCATCACTACTCATCAAGGAAATGCAAATTAAAAATACAATGAAGTATCACTTTACACTTCTCAGAATGGCTAAAATTAAAAAGACAAGAAATAACAAGTCTTGGCTAGGACATAGAAAGAAAGGAACCATCATGCACTGTTGGTATGAATGTAAATTGATGTAGCCACTACAGAAAACTGTGTTCAGGTGCCTAAAAAAATTAGAAATAGAATTACCATATGGTTTAGTATTTCGACGACTGGATATTTACTCAAAGAAAACAAAAACACATTTTCTAGTTTCCTTTAATAATTATTGTTTTAAACCTAGTAAGCAGATACAGACACAACTGAAAAGTAGAAAAGTTATTTAATAAAAAAGAGGAGAAAGCAAAAGACACATCCTTTACTCCACAATACGGAGCTGTATTAGTGTCCTCCCTCACCAAATCCCATGGGAGGCCGAACTTTCCATGTGCTCAAGAGGACTCTCCATTTTATGTGCAGGAGGATGATACTGCATTTAAGTGTGATGATATCAAACCAAATATGTACTGGCACTGCTGAGTTCAAGTCTAATGTTCATGCCCTAACTTCAGTGGGGTTAAGTGACCAGGCTGTGCTGGATCCCATAGCCAAAGTAGATAGCAAACCCAATCAGCATCCAGGCACCAAATAGGGCCCAGGTGCCAGCTGTCAGCTGCATCATTAGGTAAAAATTCAGAAAGATGCTCAAGAGTGGGAAGAGAGGCAGACCAGGTACCTTAAAGTGAAGGGCAGTGTTGCTCTGTGGCTGTCTCCAGATGACCCCAGTGATCCCAGTGATGAGTACCAGGAGGAGCACAACAACTGTGATCCACACTGGGTCTCCAGAAAGCAAACCTGGCCACTGAGTGAACACCAGGCAAAGCAGAGTCAGCAGCAGAACAAGCAGTAAGGAGCAAACAGAGACAACCTGGCCAGAGAGTGGAGTGGGGGTGGAGCTGTTCGGAAAAAATAGTCCAGATAGAGTCAGCTTCTCTGCCATAGGTCCATTCTCCTCCAGTACCTGTGCTTCGTTTTCCTCATTCTTCCTCTCAGGCTGATACCTGAGGATGAGGACACAAATAGCAACAAGAGAGTGAGGTATCAGGGACCCAACTGCACAGAGGTCCACAATATAAGTGAGTCCAAAGAAGAATGTCACGACTGCTGCAATAACGCAAATGATCATGATGACCACAACCTGGGTGAACATGCCAAAATAGGCCCTGGCAAGGGCATAGAATAGGAGGCCATCGTCTGCCATCATCCTTATATGACTATATATGGGGAGTGTAAAGTCTAAGATGCGTGCAGAAAGAATACAGAAAAATCCAAAAGTTACAACATAGAAGGCAGGGACCCAGCCAATATGGAGAAATACCTCAGGCAAGGGGCTACCAGGTCGAAGCTTGTAGTAAGGCACCATGAGTGTAAGTGCTACAGAGATACCAAAATACAACAAAGAGCTGATGAACAGTGAAATCACAATGCCCATGGGGATAGAATGCTGGGGATTCTGGGCTACTTTACCTCTGCTCACAATGTTGTCAAAACCAACAAAAGCATAGAAGCAGGTAGCTGCGCCACGGAAAATCCCCTGGAAGCCAAAAGGCATGAATCCTCCAGAGCCCAGAGGGCTCAAATTAGAGGTGTCATTGAGTCCAGCCTTCATGTAGTCCTCTTCTGTGAGCTTCCAGTTGCGCAGATCTCCCTTAATGATGCCAGAGATGATGACAAAACTGAGAAAGAAAACTTTAACCAATGTGAACCATTTGGAAATCTGGGAAAACCCATAAATCCACAGACTCCGGAGTTCAATGAGGAAGAACACAAAACCCATAACAAAGAAGCCTAGAGATTTTGCAAAGACACGGGAAACATATGATGAAATGTTCTCAGTCAGGGCCTCAGATATCTGGTCCCCACGCAGGTTGTCAAAAATTAACATCCACACCCAAGCCAACACAGCTGCATCAGCAACAAGGAAGAGGAGGAGGTTCCAGCCAGTGACAAAAGCACCAAGTTCACCTACAGTGACATAGGTATAGACATATGCAGAGTCAGCATGAGGAATCCGGATACTCAACTCTGCATAGCACAGCCCAGCCAACAATGAGGCTAGGCCAGCCACCAAAAAGCAGATCACAGTCGAAGGTCCTGCTTGATTACTGATCACCTCCCCAGCCAGGACATATACACCTATACCCACTGTGCGGCCCACACCCAGGGTCACTAAATCCAATGTGTTCAAATATCTGGTCTGGGTCACATCTTGCTTCAATGTACGTCTGCGTACCAGCTTTTGACCAAATCTGCGAAGTGCCTGACACAGCATTCCGGCTGGAATGGAAGAGGATTCGATGATCAGCGCTGTAGCAAGCCCAGAGTGGAGAGAGTCTGTGATCTGATTCAGAGAGGCTGAGTTAAGCTGAAATGGGTTGGGGCTGCTGAGTTCCTTTGCTCAGGCTTCAAAGATGCTGCTTCGTATTTCATCTGGTACGTGCTGTCATTCCATAATGCCTAAGTAAACGGTAAATATTTACTGAACAATGGTGCTAAACCAACCAACCACAGCTCAGAAGTCCCATGTAACCTGTCGCAGCCCAAATATCACAGAAACTGACTCTAAAGGACACCATAGACAAATCAACCCTGCTTTCCCTACAGAAAAAAGTACCAAATATCTCCAACATTCTGCTTTTTTTAAAAAAAAAGATTTTATTTATTTATTTGAAGAGAGAGAGAGGGCACTCATATGCACGTGTGCATGCACGTGCACACACACACACACATACACAAAAGGGGGGCAGGGGTAGAGGGAGAGGCAGAAGTAGACTCCCTGCTGAGCAAGAAGCTCCAAGTAGGGCTCAATCCCAGGCCCCTGAGACCATGACCTGAGCCCAACGCAGCCTTTTAACTAACTAAGCCACTCAGGCACCCCCTAATATTCTGCTCTTTTACATACTACATAACTTATTCCAATTTGGGTATGTCTGACACCTCTAGCTTCATGTACCAAGTAAGCTGTAAGACACAGCGGGGTATGAATGTATTGTGCAATAATTCACATGTGGGGTGTGTGCGCTGTGCTTGAGCATGAGTTATGAAACATTAATTCATGGATTAGTGGGCCTCACTGTAATTGCAGACCCATTTTTAAAAATCATCTGTTGTTAATATACAAATATTGGTCCTCCAGCCTTAAAATCCTTAGCCCCTACATCACCTAGCCAAGATCAGATGGCACTTTGGCCCCCTAGCCCTCATTCTGCCTCATCCATTCAGCTCTACTGATGGCCAAGAGTGTATAGTCCACCCCTCCCTTTCCCTACCTAGTCCCGCCGAGGTGCTGTGAGCAGAGAGGGGGGAGGAGGAAGGGGCAGGGTCTTCATAACCACCTGCAAGAAGGAGAGGACCAGGCTGCCTGGGAAAGAAATGCTAGAGAAATGGGGGCAGCAGCCACCCCATGTCCAGAATTGAGAAGGGAGAGGAGCCAGGAAGGTGGTTTTGGGAATTCTGACAATCAGTACACCTCACCCAAAGTATCCAGGCAAAATTCACTACAGTCTTTGTGTCCACAGTTATGAGAATGTGATGGGCAGGGAGAAAAAAATGTCACCTAGCTCAGTAGCTCACAACCTAAACAATTCCTTCTGTCTTCTCCCTCTCTGGGCTCCAGGAGAGAAGGTGAGCTCACTTCTGCAGACAGTTTCCTCACTGGCAACACTGTGCTCTGTACACACCTGCAATATCTGTAATGTCAGATTCCATGAACCTGGAGACCAAGGTCTGTGCTTTGAGCTTGTATTTAAACCCTCACTTGTGGGCAGCACCGGTGGCACAGCGGTTTGGCGCCGCCTGCAGCCCAGGGTGTGATTCTGGAGACCTGGAATCGAGTCCCACATCGGGCTCCCTGTGTGGAGCTTGCATCTCCCTCTGCCTGTGTCTCTGCCTCTCTCTCTGTGTCTATGAATAAATAAATAAAGTCTTTTAAAAAAAATAAACCCTCACTTGTAACTCCCTATGAGTTTTTCATAAGGAGTTATTTTTTAACTCCCACAAACCATTGTCTGAAGATGCAAAATATTTTAATGAAGGAACACCACATGTGGTTCTTCTTTCCCCCTCCTCTGCTGCTATTCAAATGGTCCCCTCCTCAAGAGAAGCAAGGCTTTGGATATAGAATTCACAGCAATGGCCTGGAAATGAGTAGTGGAGAAGAGAATGAAGTCACGTGGCCCCCACCCTCCTCCCTACTCAAGCTTTGGTTAAGAGAGAACTTTAGGAATGTTGCCAGAGGTATTGAAAGACAGAAAGATCAAGTCAAATTGAAAAGTCTTCGCTATAGATGATCAAAAGGAACCTTTGGATTATGGATAGCTAGGCCATCTACCTAGAAATCTATCTCGGATTTGCCATTCACCTGTTTCAATGTTATGTTTTATTTTAATTTTTTTATTGGAGTTCAATTTGCCAACATTTAGCATAAAACTCAGTGCTCATTCCACCAAGTGCCACCCTCAGTGCCCATCACCCAGTCACCCCAACCCCCCGCCCACCTCCTTTTCCTTTTTTTTTAAGATTTTATTTATTTATTCATGAGATACAGAAAGAGAGAGAGAGAGAGAGAGAGAGAGAGAGAGAATGAGGCAGAGACATAGGCAGAGGGAGATGCAGGCTCCATTAAGGCAGTCTCGATCCCGGGACTCCAGGATAAGGCTCTGGGCTGAAGGCTGTGCTAAACCACTGAGCCACCCAGAGCTGCCCCCACCTCCCTTTTCACTACCTGTTGTTAATTTCCCAGAGTTAGGTGTCTCTCGTGGTTTGTCACCCTCACTGATATTTTCACTCATTGTCTCTCCTTTCCCTTTATTCCCTTTCACTAATTTTTATATTCCCCAAATGAATAAGACCATATAATGTTTGTCTTCTCCGATTGACTTACTTCAATCAGCATAATACCCTCCAGTTCCATCCACGTTGAAGCAAATGGTGGGTATTTAACAACAAGCAGTGAGGTAGATAGGGAGAGTCGATTCTTTTTTTTTTTTTTTTAATTCAATGTAGTTAACATATAGTGTATTATTAGCTTCAGGGATAGAATTTAGTGACTCATCAGTTGTATAGGACACCCAGTGCTCATTATAACAAGTGCCCTCCTTAATGCCCATCACTCAGTTACCTCATCCCTCCACTCCCCACCTAATCAGCAACACTGAGTTTGTTTCCTATAGTTAAGAGTCTCTTATGGTTTGCTTATCTCTCTGTTTTACATTCCCTTAGGTCATCTGTTTTGTTTCTTAAATTCCACAATGAGAGAAATCATATGGTGTCTTTCTCTAACTTATTTGACTTAGCATAATACACTCTAATTTTATCCACATAATTTCAAGTGGTCAAATTTCATTCTATTTGATGGCTGACTATATATATATATACCACATCTTCTTTATCCATTCATCTGTCAAAGGACATCTCAGTTCTTTATATATTTTAGCTATTGTGGACATTGCTTCTATAAACATTGGGGTACACGCACCCCCTATGAATCACTAAATTTATATTCCTTGGGCAAATACCTTATAATGCAAATGCTGGGTTGTAGGATAGCTATTTTTGACCTTTTGAGGATCCTCCAGACTGTTTTCCAGAGTGGCTATACCAGTTTGCATTCCCACCAAGGGAGGGTCATTTCTTTTTTTATTTTTTAAAGATTTTTTAAAATCTATTTATTCATGATAGACACACACAGAGAGAGAGAAAGCAGAGACACAGGCAGAGGGAGAAGCAGGCTTCATGCCTGGAGCCCGATGCGGGACTCGATCCCGGGACCCCAGGATCGTGCCCTGGGCCAAAGGCAGGTGCCAAACTGCTGAGCCACCCAGGGATCCCGGGAGGGTCATTTCTTAACTCATGGAAACTTTCTACACTATAAATGTAACTGAGGTATACCCTGCTCATCCCCAGGATTCAGATGCTTCCATGGTTCCCACTGCCCTCTTTCATAGTCCTTCTTTCCTTCATATTCTGTCCTGTGCTCATTCTGCCAGCCTCATCTCCTGCCCAGTTTCTGCTCTGGCTGCAAAATTCATGGCTCACCCTGTTCCCTTGCCTCTACTGCGCTCTTGGCCCCTTCATATTCCTATATCCTACTTCTCTTTGGGTTCCCAGTTCAAAAGTGCTTCCCGGGATGCCTTCCCTGACCCTTATGCTGCCTTCCTATGTGCTCTCAGAGCACCTTGCTTCCCCCATGTGCCATTTATTCTAATGTATCTGAATTCTACGCCAGTTGCTTGTCTCTTCCATCAGACTGTGAGGTAGGTGCTCATTCAGTATTTGTTAACCAAATGACTATACTGAGAAGAGAAATCTGAAAAAGCTCATAATCCAGAATTCTTATCTACTTGACATTGACAGGAAGCCTTTATAAACCTGGATCAGATAAAGACATTAATGATATCACCTTCCTTGCATAAGGCAATCAAAATGAAAAGTGTGGAGAGAAAACTAACTGTGAAAACACATTAACCACACATCATTCATGGCAGGTATGAGCCATACCAGGTGATAAAGAATTGTTTCTCGTTGCAGACACTTGTTTAATTACCTTTTTTCTTTTTTATTATTTAAATTCAATTTTCCAACATATAGTATAACACCAGTGTTCATCACATCATGAGGACACTTGTTTTAAAAAATATCAGGCTGCCCTGAGCTATAGGCAACCAACCACCCATACCCAATTTGAGAATCTCTGTCTTTTCGAAGGCATCATGCTATGGCCCTATAATGCAGGTTGGATGTCCTGAGGAAGAGGTTTTCACTTTGGGGGACAAAGGCAGGCATAATCAAGACACTTAGGGACATTTTCAAACTTCAGATCCTCTTTCTGGAGACTTTTGTCCTCTGGCCCTGTACTTCCCATGACTTCTCTAAACCACCCCCTGAAAAGAAATTAGCTTCAGGATCAAAGGGAAGAAATTCTAAAATCTTCCTTCACAGGAAGGCAGGACAGCTGAGTAGTTAGGAGTAAGGATCTGGGGACACCTGGGTGCCTCAACGGTTGAGCATCTGCCTTTGGCTCAGGTCATGATCCTGGGTTCCTGGGATGGAGTCCCACATCAAGCTCCCCACAGGGAGCCTGCTTCTCCCTCCTCCCTCCCGCCTAAGTCTCCACCTCTTTCTGTGTCTCTCATGAATAAATAAATAAAATCTTAAAAAAATAAAAATTAAAAAAGGAGTAAGTATCTGCAGGTAGATGGTTCCAGTTAAAATCACAACTTAGCCTCATACCCAGTGACTCTGGACAAATTAGTTCACCTCTTGGGGCTTTAGTTTCCACAAGAGTCAAGTGGGAGTTAAATTCCTCCTAGGGTAGTTGTGACAAGTAAGTGAAATGTGCCTACAAAGTATGTAGCTAAGTGCCTAGCAAACAATATGGACTTAATATCATCTGCCTAATATTTCATATTGAAATTTGATCCAAAGTTCCCAAATGTTGATAATCAATTAGTCCTTATAAATGTCTAGTTTTAAAATTACCTACTAAAACTCAAGCCTGTTAGCTAGCCTTCATGATACAATGAAATCAGTTTTATTCTTTACAATTTGCCTCCAAACCCTAAGGATTCTAATTAGCTCATCCATGTTGGTGCTAAACACTTGGAGTCCTAAGCTCCAAGTGTTTAGGACTCTAGCTCCTGAGCTAGACTGAGTATCAAAAAATACAAGGCTTGGGACACGTGGGTGGCGAAGCAGTTGAGGATCTGCCTTTGGCTCAGGTAATCATTCTGGTGTCCTAGGAACAAGTCCCATATCAGGCTTCCTGCAGGGAACCTACTTCTCCCTCTGTCTATGTCTCTGCCTCTCTCTCTGAATAAATAAATAAATAAATTCTTTTAAAAAAATACAAAGCTTGCGGTTCCTGGTTGGCTCAGTCAGTCAAGCAACTGACTCTTGATTTAGGCTCAGGTCATGAGCAGGGTCCTGGAATCAAGCACCACAATGGCTCTGAACTCAGCAGGGAGTCTACTTGAGAATTCTCTCTTCCTCTCCCTCTGTGCTTCCTGCCTCTCTCTCAAAAGAAGAAAGAAAGAAAGAAAGAAAGAAAGAAAGAAAGAAAGAAAGAAAGAAAAGAAGAGATGAGACGAGAAGAGAAAGAAGAGAAGAGAAGAAAAGAAAAGAAAAAAGAAAAGAAAGAAAAAAGAAAAATGCAAGACTCAGGAAGATGGCGGAGGAGTAGGGTCCTCAACTCACCTGTCCTCACCAATTTATCTAGGAAACTTGCAAACCATCCTGAAACCCTATGAATTCGACCTCAGACTTAAAGAGAGAACAGGTGAAACACTACAGAGAGAAGGTTTTTTGCTGCTAACAAGGTAGAAAGGCAGAAGAAAAAAAGCAAGTGGGGGAGGGGCCCCACGAGGAGCCCGGCTACATCCCAGAGGTGAGAGCCTCCAGGACAGGAAAGCCCAGCCCCTGAGAAGCAGGAACTTTAAAAATTCCACACTGGATTCTTTCTGGACCCAAAAGCACTCGGCAGGTAATCAGGCAGAATGACAGGAGGGGCAGTGAGCCTCCAGTTTCCCGGGCGCTAACAGAGGAGGTGCTCCGCAGGGGAGAGCGTGGTGAAGGGTGGGTGTGTGCAGCCGGCGGGGCCTCTGGGAGAAGCTGGTGGGTCAGGCGAGGGCTCCCTGCTGACTTCGGGAGCTGCGCCCCGGAGCGTGATTCCAGCAGCGCAGGTCCCAGATCCCAGGGCACCGGGGGACACAGCCTGTGCTCCTGTGCTCTTCCCAGGACAGGCGGAGGCAGAGGCAGGGAGGGCACAGGACAGTGAAGACTCTCCTGCTGCCAGGTGCCCCCAAGCTGTGCAGGTCAGCACCCCCGTTGACCTGGGAGCACTTAGGCCAGTGCAGACTGGGAGACGGCGGTAGTTACTGCGGGGAGCTGACTCCAGAGCTGTGGACCTGGCCGCTGCCAGTGTGGCTGTTCCTCCTTGTGTCACCCTGTGCCTCGCAGAGGCAAGGCTACCAGGGAATGGGGGCCTCATGGGGTAAACAGCTCCCCCTGAGCCTGGCACCCAGCAGGGGGTGGGGCAGCTCCCCCAAGTGCACACACCTGAGAGTCAGCACAGCAAACCCTCCCTAGAAGACCATCTGGAAGGACAGGGGAAGAGCAAGTTCTTGACCAAGCATCACTGGAAATCTCTAGGGGAAGTCGAGGGATTTACAGTATATAGAACTAGAGGGTACCCCTCCTTCCCCCCTTTTTCCAATACAACTCGTTTTTAAATCAGACTAAAAATTTCCAATTATTTTTCTCTTTTCCCACCTTAACTACAATATTTTACCACCTCTTCGTTTTTAAGATTCTACCTTTTTTACTCTCATATTTCTACAATTACAGGTCCTAGATATATTTTCCACTTCTAGATTCCCTTCATCATACTCAACTTAATTTGGGGAGATATATAAGATACGTTTTGTTTTGTTTTGTTTTGTTTTGTTTTGTGTTTTTTGTTTTCTCTACCTCATTTTGTTCTACAATGGCAGAAATTAATACCTTTTAAAACATGACCAGTATTTGAGTCACAAATCGGGTCTGAACCGATACCAAAAGATCGGGATAGTCCCCTGTATATTCTCAGACCATAATGCCTTGAAATTAGAACTTAATGACAACAAGAAGTTTGGAAGGACCACAAACACGTGGAGGTTAAGGACCATCCTGCTAAAAGATGAAAAGGTCAACCAGGAAATTAAGGAGGAATTAAAAAGATTCATGGAAACTAATGAGAATGAAGATACAACCGTTCAAAATCTTTGGGATGCAGCAAAAGCAGTCCTGAGGGGGAAATACATCGCAATACAAGGATACATTCAAAAACTGGAAAGAACTCAAATTCAAAAGCCCAGCTTACACATAAAGGAACTAGAGAAAAAGCAACAAATAGACTCCACCCCCAGCAGAAAAAGACAGTTAATTAAAATTCGAGTAGAACTAAATGAAATCGGGACCAAAAGAACTGTGGAACAGGTCAACAGAACCAGGAGTTGGTTCTTTGAAAGAATTAATAAGATAGATAAACCATTAGCCAACCTTATTAAAAAGAAGAGAGAGAAGACTCAAATTAATAAAATCATGAATGAGAAAGGAGAGATCACTACCAACACCAAGGAAATACAAACGATTTTAAAAACATATTATGAACAGCTATACACCAATAAATTAGGAAATCTAGAAGAAATGGACCCATTCCTGGAAAGCCACAAACTACCAAAACTGGAGCAGGAAGAAATAGAAAAGCTGAATGGCCCAATAACCAGGGAAGAAATTGAAGCAGTCATCAAAAACCTCCCAAGACACAAGAGTCCAGGGCCAGATGGCTTCCCAGGGGAATTCTATCAAACGTTTAAAGAAGAAATCATACCTATTCTACTAAAGCTGTTTGGAAAGATAGAAAGAGATGGAGTACTTCCAAATTCGTTCTATGGGGCCAGCATCACCTTAATTCCGAAATCAGACAAAGACCCCACCAAAAAGGAGAATTACAGACCAATATCCCTGATGAACATGGATGCAAAAATTCTCAACAAGATACTAGCCAATAGGATCCAACAACACATTAAGAAAATTATTCACCATGACCAAGTAGGATTTATCCCCGGGACACAAGGCTGGTTCAACACTCGTAAAACCATCAATGTGATTCATCATATCAGCAAGAGAAAAACCAAGAACCATATGATCCTCTCATTAGATGCAGAGAAAGCATTTGACAAAATACAGCATCCATTCCTGATCAAAACCCTTCAGAGTGTTGGGATAGAGGGAACATTCCTCGACATCTTAAAAGCCATCTACGAAAAGCCCACAGCAAATATCATTCTCAATGGGGAAGCACTGGGAGCCTTTCCCCTAAGATCAGGAACAAGACAGGGATGTCCACTCTCACCACTGCTATTCAACATAGTACTGGGAGTCCTCGCCTCAGCAATCAGACAACAAAAAGACATTAAAGGCATTCAAATTGGCAAAGAAGAAGTCAAACTCTCCCTCTTCACCGATGACATGATACTCTACATAGAAAACCCAAAAGCCTCCACCCCAAGATTGCTAGAACTCATACAGCAATTTGGTAGCATGACAGGATACAAATTCGATGCCCAGAAATCAATGGCATTTCTATACCCTAACAATGAGACTGAAGAAAGAGAAATTAAGGAGTCAATCCCATTTACAATTGCACCCAAAAGCATAAGATACCTAGGAATAAACCTAACCAACGAGGTAAAGGATCTATACCCTAAAAACTATAGAACACTTCTGAAAGAAATTGAGGAAGACACAAAGAGATGGACAAATATTCCATGCTCATGGATTGGCAGAATTAATATTGTGAAAATGTCAATGTTACCCAGGGCAATTTACACGTTTAATGCAATCCCTATCAAAATACCATGGACTTTCTTCAGAGAGTTAGAACAAATTATTTTAAGATTTGTGTGGAATCAGAAAAGACCCCGAATAGCCAGGGGAATTTTAAAAAAGAAAACCATAGCTGGGGCATCACAATGCCAGATTTCAGTTTGTACTACAAAGCTGTGGTCATCAAGACAGTGTGGTACTGGCACAAAAACAGACACATAGATCAATGGAACAGAATAGAGAACCCAGAAGTGGACCCTGAAATGTATGGTCATCTGATATTCGATAAAGGAGGAAAGACTATCCATTGGAAGAAAGACAGTCTCTTCAATAGATGGTGTTGGGAAAATTGGACATCCACATGCAGAAGAATGAAACTGGACCACTCTCTTTCACCATACACAAAGATAAACTCAAAATGGATGAGAGATCTAAATGTGAGACAAGAGTCCATCAAAATCATAGAAGAGAACACAGGCAACACCCTTTTTGAACTTGGCCACAGTAACTTCTTGCAAGATACATCCACAAAGGCAAAAGAAACAAAAGCAAAAATGAACTATTGGGACTTCATCAAGATAAGAAGCTTTTGCACAGCAAAGGATACAGTCAACAAAACTAAAAGACAACCTAAAAAATGGGAGAAGATATTTGCAAACGACATATCAGATAAAGGGCTAGTTTCCAAAATCTATAAAGAACTTATTAAACTCAACACCAAAGAAACAAACAATCCAATCATGAAATGGGCAAAAGACATGAAGAGAAATCTCACAGAGGAAGACATGGACATGGCCAACATGCACGTGAGAAAATGCTCTGCATCACTTGCCATCAGGGAAATACAAATCAAAACCACAATGAGATACCACCTCACACCAGTGAGAATGGGGAAAATTAACAAGGCAGGAAACCACAGATGTTGGAGAGGATGCGGAGAAAAGGGAACCCTCTTACACTGTTGGTGGGAATGTGAACTGGTGCAGCCACTCTGGAAAACTGTGGGGAGGTTCCTCAAAGAGTTACAAATAGACCTGCCCTCCGACCCAGCAATTGCACTGCTGGGGATTTACCCCAAAGATTCAGATGCAATGAAACGCCAGGACACCTGCAACCTGATGTTTCTAGCAGCAATGTCCACAATAGCCAAACTGTGGAAGGAGCCTCGGTGTCCATCGAAAGATGAATGGATAAAGAAGATGTGGTCTATGTATACAATGGAATATTACTCAGCCATTAGAAATGACAAATACCCACCATTTGCTTCAACGTGGATGGAACTGGAAGGTATTATGCTGAGTGAAATAAGTCAATCGGAGAAGGGCAAACATTATATGTTCTCATTCATTTGGGGAATATAAAAAATAGTGAAAGGGAATATAAAGGAAGGGAAAAGAAATGTTGGGAAATATCAGGAAGGGAGACAGAACATAAAGACTCCTAACTCTGGGAAACGAACTAGGGGTGGTGGAAGGGAAGGAGGGCGGGGGGGGAGGGGAATGGGTGACGGGCACTGAGGCGGACACTTGACGGGATGAGCACTGGGTGTTTCTCTGTATGTTGGTAAATTGAACACCAATAAAAATTAATTTAAAAAAATAAATAAATAAAAAGAAAGAAAACCCACAAAAAACAAAAAAACAAAAAAACAACAACAACAAAAAAAAACATGACCAGTATGCACTCAGAACCAAGTGGTATACCATGCTGGTTCATTCTGTGAGATTCCTCATTCCCATTCTCCCCACCTCTCTTAACTCATTTATGTTTTGGTGGTCAATTTTGAGCCTTCTACAAGTATTTCTGGTTTATATAAAATTTGGACTGAGCATCTTCTAATATACAGAACTTAATATACTCACAACCAAGAGGGTCAATTGGACACCTCAGGTAGGACACCTCAGGTAGACTACATTCTCCCTCCACTACAACTTCATCACCCCCACCATCTCCCAGTCCCCCCCTTTATTTTTTTCTCCTTTTTTTTCCTTTTTTTCTCTCTTCTTCTTTGGGATTCTTGGCCTTCTATTTTTTACTACTTTGTTTTAAAATTTGTTTTTCACTTTAGTGGTCCTTTTGTATTATTTTGTTCTGATCTTTCTTTTCAATTCTGGTCTCTGACCTAGGCAGAATCATCTAGGTTCAGAAGCACAATGGTAAGGCTACTGGTGGCTCTGGAAAAAAAAAAAAAAAGCATAAAGGATTCAAGAGACTTCATGACTACAGAATTTATCTCTAACCAGGCCAAAATTAAAAATCAATCAAATGAGATGCAATCCAAACTGGAGGTCCTAACAACAGGGTTAATGAGGTAGAAGAGTGAGTGACATAGAAGACAAGTTGATGGCAAGGAAGAAAGCTGAGTAAAAAAGAGAAAAACAATTAAAAGGCCATGAGGAAAGGTTAAGGGAAATAGACGATAGTCTCAGAGAGAAAAATCTATGTATAATTGGGGTTCCAGGGAGCCCCAAGAGAGACAGAGGGCCAGAAAGCATATTGGAACAAATCATACCTGAGAACTTCCCTAATTTGGGGAAGGAAACAGGCACTCAGATCCAGGAGATAGAGAGGTTTTCCCCGCCCCCCCCCCTCAAATCAATAAAAACTTTTCAACACCTGGACATTTAATGATGAAACTTGTAAATTTCAAAGACAAAGAAAAAATCCTTAAAGTAGCAAGAGAAAAGATCCCTAACTTATATGGGGAGAAATACTAGATTATCAGCATACATCTCCACAGAGATCTGGCAGGATATATCCAGGGTCCTAAATGAGAAGAACATGCAGCCAAGACTACTTTATCCAGCAAGGCTCTCATTCAGAATAGAAGGAGAGATAAAGAGCTTCCAAGATAGGCAAAAACTGAAAGAATATGTGACCACCAAACCAGCTCTGCAAGAAATATTAAGGGGGACCCTGTAAAAGAAAGAGGATACCCAAAAAAATAATCCACAAAAACAGGGACTGAATAGGTATTACAATGACACTAAGTTCATATCTTTTAATAGTAACTCTGAATGTGAATGGGAAAAATGATCCCATCAAAGACACAGGGTTTCAGACAGGATAAAAAAGCAAGACCCATCTGTTTGCTGTCTACAAGAGACTCATTTTAGACCTAAGTACACCTACAGACTGAAAATCAAAAGTTGTAGAACTATTTACCATTCAAATGGTCCTCAAAAGAAAGCTGGGGTAGCAATCCTCATAGCAGATAAATTAAAGTTTATCCCAAAGACTGTAGTAAGAGGCAAAGAAGGACACTATATCATACTTAAAGGGTCTATCCAACAAGAAGACCTAACATTCATGAATATTTATGGCTCTAATGTGGGAGCTGCCAAATATATCAATCAATCAATAACCAAAGTAAAGACGTACTTAGATAATAATACACTAATAGTAGGAGACTTCAACACAGCACCTTCTGCAAATGACAGATATTCTAAGCACAACATCACCAAAGATGCAAGAGCTTTATTTTATTTTATTTTATTTTTAAAGATTTTATTTATTCATTCATGAGAGACACAGAAGAATGAGACAGGCAGAGACACAGGCAGAGGGAGAAGCAGATCCCATGCTGGGAGCCCGATGTAGGACTCAATCCTGGGTCCCCAAGATCATGCCCTGGGCTGAAGGTAGCACTAAACCGCTGAGCCACCTGGGCTGCCCAGACACAAGAGCTTTAAATGATACACTGAACCAGATGGATTTCACAGATCTATACAGAACTTTGCACCTGAACGCAACAGAATACACATTTTTCTCAAGTACACATGGAACTTTCTCCAGAAAAGACCAACTACTGGGTCATAAATCAGGTCTCAACCTATACCAAAAGATTTGGATTGTTCCCTGCATATTTTCAGACCATAACACTTTGAAACTTGACCTCAATCACAAGAAGAAATTTGGAAGAAACTCAAGCACGTGGAGGTTAAAGAACATCCTCCTAAAAGATGAATGGGTCAACAGGAAATTAGAGAAGAATTAAAAAGATTAATAGAAACTAATGAAAATGAAGACACAACTGTTTAAAATCTTTGGGATACAGAAAAAGAAGTCCTGAGAGGGAAACACATCACAATGCAAGCATCCCTCAAAAAATTGGAAAAAAAAATACTCAAATACAAAAGCTAACTTCGCACTTAAAGGAACTGGAGAAAGAACAGCAAATAAAACCTACACCAAGCAAAAGAAGAGATAATGAAGATTTGAGGAGAACTCAATGAAGCAGAGGCCAGAGGAACTGCGGAACAGATCCACAAAGCCAGGAGTTTGTTCTTTGAAAGAATTAATAAGGTAGATAAACCATTAGCCAGCCTTATTAAAAAGAAAAAAGACTCAAATTAATAAAATCACAAATGAAAGAGGAGCAATCACAACAAACAAGGAAATACAAACGATGTTAAAAACATATTATGAGCAGCTATATGCTAATAAATTAGGCATCTAGAAGAAATGGACGCATTTCTGGAAAACCACAAACTACCAAAACTGGAACAGGAAGAAATAGAAAACCTGAAGAGGCCAATAACCAGGGAGGAAATTGAAGTAGTCATCAAAAACCTCCCACGACATGAAAGTCCAGGGCCAGATGGCTTCCTAGAGGAATTCTATCAAATGTTTAAAGAAGAAACAATATCTATTCTACTAAAACTGTTCTGAAAGATAAAAAAGGGTGGAATAATTCCAAATTTATTTTATGAGGCCAGCATCATCTTAATTCCAAAACCAGACAAAGGCCCCACCACAAAGCAGAATTATAGATCAATATCCGCTATGAACACTGATGCAAAAATTCTCAACAAGATACTGTCCAATAGGATCCAACAATACATTAAGAAGATTATTCACCATGACCAAGTGGGATTTATCCCCCAGATGCAAGGGTGGTTCAACATTCCTAAAACAATCAACGTGATAGATCATATAAACAAGAGAAAAAACAAGAACCATATGATCCTCTCAATAGGTGTAGAGAAAGCATTTGACATAATACAACATGCATTCTTGGTCAAAACTCTTTAGAGTGTAGGGATAGAGGGAACATTCCTCACATCTTAAAAGCCATCTATGAAAAGCCCACAGGAAATATCATTCTCAATGGGGAAACACTGGAATCCTTTCCCCTAAGATCAGGAACAGGACACGGATGTCCACTCTCACCACTGCTACTCAACATAGTACTAGAAGTCCTAGCCTCAGGAATCAGACAACAAAAAGAAATAAAAGGCATTCAAATTGGCAAAGAAGAAGTCAAACTCTCCCTCTTTGCAGATGACATGATACTGTATGTAGAAAACCCAAAAGACTCCACCCCAAGACTGCTAGAACTCATACAGCAATTTGGCAGTGTGGCAGGGTACAAAATCAATTCCCAGAAACCAGTGCATTTCTATACACTTACAGTGAAACTGAAGAAAGAGGAATTAAGGAGTCAATCCCATTTACAATTGCACCAAAAAGCATAAGATACCTAGGAATAAACCTAACCAAAGAGGCAAAGGATCTATATCCTAAAAACTACAGAACACTTCTAAAAGAAGTGGAGGGAGACACAAAGATGGAAAAATATTCCATGATCATGGGTTGAAAGAGTTAATATTGTGAAAATGTCAATGCTACCTAGGGCAATTTACACATTCAATGCAATCCCTATCAAAATACCATGAACGTTCTTCAAAGAATTGAGAAAAATAATCTTTTTCTTTTTAAGATTTTATTTATTTATTCATGATAGTCACACAGAGAGAGCGAGAGGCAGAGACATAGGCAGAGGGAGAAGCAGGCTCCATATAGGGAGCCCGATGTGGGACTCGATCCCAGGTCTCCAGGATCGCGCCCTGGGCCAAAGGCAGGCACTAAACTGCTGCGCCACCCAGGGATCCCTGGGACAAATAATCTTAAGATTTGTGTGGAATCAGAAAGGACCCCGAATAGCTAGGGGAATATTGAAAAAGAAAACCATAGCTGGGGGCATCACAATCCCAGATTTCAGGTTGTACTACAAAGCTGTGGTCATCAAGACAGTGTTGTCCTGGCACAAAAACAGACACATAGACCAATGGAACAGAATAGAGATCCCAGAAATGAGCCCTCAACTCTATGGTCAACTAATATTCAACAAAGCAGGAAAGACTATCCACTGGAAAAAGGACAGTCTCTTCAATAAATGGTGCTGGGAAAATTGGACATCCACATGCAGAAGAATGAAACTAGACCACTCTCTTACACCATACACAGAGATAAACTCAAAATGGATGGAAGATCTAAATGTGACACAAGAATCCATCAAAATCCTAGAGGAGAACACAGGCAACACCCTTTATGAACTTGGCCACAGCAACTTCTTACAAGATGCATCTATGAATGCAAGGGAAACAGAAGCAAAAATGACCTATTGGGACTTCATCAAGATAAAAACATTTCTGCACAGCAAAAGAAACAGTCAACAAACTAAAAGACAACTGACAGAATGGGAGAAGATATTTGCAAATGACATATCAGACAAAGGGCTAGTATTCATAATCTGGAGAGAACTTATTAAACTCAACAGCAAAGAAGCAAACAGTCCAATCATGAAATGAGCAAAAGACATAAACAGAAATTTTACCAAAGAAGATGTAGACATGGCCAACAAGCACATGAGAAAATGCTCTCCATCACTTGACACAAGGGAAATACAAATCAAAACCACAATGAGATACCACCTCACACCAGTGAGAATGGGGAAAATGACCAAGACAGGAAACAACAAAGGAGAGGCTGGGGAGAAAGGGGAACTCTCTTGCACTGTTGGTGGGAATGTGAAATGGTGCAGCCACTCTGGAAAACTGTGTGGAGGTTCCTCAAAGAGTTAAAAATAGATCTGCCCTACGACCCAGCAATTGTACTGCTGGGGATTTACCCCAAAGATACAGATACAGTGAAAAACTGAGACCTCTGGACCCCAATGTTTGTAGCAGCAATGTCCACAATAGCCAAACTGTGGAAGGAAGGAGCCTCGGTGTCCATTGAAAGATGAATGGATAAAGAAGATGTGGTCTATGTATACAATGAAATATTACTCAGCCATTAGAAATGATGAACACCCACCATTTGCTTCGCCGGGGATGGAACTGGAGGGTATTATGCTGAGTGAAATGAGTCAATCGGAGAAGGATAAACATTGTATGGTTTCATTCATTCTGGGAATATAAAAAAAAGTGAAAGGGATTAAAGGGGAAGGGAGAGAAAATGATTTGTCAATATCAGTGAGGGTGACAGAACATGAGAGACTCTTAACTCTGGGAAATGAACAAGAGGTAATGGAAAAGGAGTTGTGCAGGGGGTTGGGGTGACTGGGTGATGGACACTGAGGGGAGCATTTGACAGGATGAGCACCGGGTTTTATACTATATGTTGCCAAATGAACTACAATAAAAAAAAATACCAAAAAATGATTAAAGAAGTTTAAGAAAAAGAAAAATGCAAGACTCAAGTACAAGAATAATAATAATAACAACAACAATAATAATATCATTACCTACAGATGCCTCATCTTATTTCTGGAGGAGACAGTATTGAGTACTATAGAGGTAAGAGCAATGACTATTATGGCAGAAATGCTGGATGTGAGTGAGCCCTGGGCTCTTCCGTGAGACCACATGAACTCAGGGAATTTGTTCACTCTCTCTAGGCTTCAGTTCACTCATCCGTAAGGGACCTCACCTGACCCTCCTCACTGTATCAGCATGAGAATTCAGTGAGAAGATACATCATGCACCACTGATGGGAGCATCGCTGGGTCACCATCGGGAAGCACAATCCCAATGGAATTAAGAACACACACACACACACACACACACACACCCTCCCATCCCACAATGCATCTCCCAGGTGCACACCCAGAAAACTGTCTCTTGAGTTCATAAGAGCCCATGTGAGTGTGTTCATCACAGGACTGTTTGTGGTTGCAGGAAGCGGGAGCTGTGCCAGCATCTGTTCCTAGAGGAATATATGCCATGTGTGCACAATGAAATATGGCACAGCAGTGAGAGATAATATAGTAGATACACAGATAGCAACATGGGTAGATCTCAAAAATAATGTTAAGTAGGAAAAGTAAAGGCAGGATGAGGTGTATAGAGCAATGCCATTATGTACATTTATAAAACAGTAAAAAATGTGGTGTATTTGTCAAGGATACACATATATCTGTTTAAAAAAATGTCATGTTGTTCTTCTGCTCAAAATCTTACATTGGTTTCTCTTTTTATTCAGAGTAAAGTCAAAGTCTGCATTTACAATGACTTACAAAGTCCTATAGTATTTGCCACTGACCAAACTAGCTCTCACTGTCTGCTTCTCTCTCTTTCCACTCATTTCTCTCTAGCTACTGGCCTCCTAACCATTCTGGCCTCCTGTGTACTGGCTGTCCCCTATAACTGCACCACTTCTAGCCCAGATATCCACATGGTGGATCCCTTCACTGCATTGGGTGAAATAGCATGTTTGTTGCCCAGCCTTACTGATTCACTACACATACAGCTGCAGTCCCCTCCTAACCACCATACTTACCCCAGTCCTTCTTTTCCCATAGAACAGATCACTATTTAAGGAGCTACATGTCTTATTATTTGTTCCTAATTTGTCTCATTCCAGAGGGATGTAAGCACCATCAAAACATATTTTTTTCTTTTTTCTTTTTTTTCTTTTTATTTTTTTTTATTGGAGTTCAATTTGTCAACATTTAGCATAACACCCAGTGCTCATCCCACCAAGTGCCCCCCTCATTGCCCATCACCCAGTAACCCCAACCCCCCACCCACTTCCCCTTCCATTACCCCTTGTTCATTTCCCAGAGTTAGGTGTCTCTCATGTTTTGTCACCCTCACTGGTATTTTCACTCATTTTCTCTCCTTTCCCTTTGTTCCCTTCTTTTTTAATCTTTTACTCCTGGCTCTTTTTCCTACACCTATACCTGTGCCTGACACAATCAGCACTGTGCTTGTTGAGTGGCTGAATGTAACTAAATACATATACAGAGCATGGACTGGAAGAGCATTTATTTGTTAAATACACTAAAGCAAGTGCCCTCACTGAGGAGCGGAAATGAGAATAGAGACAAGAATGAAAGGGGAAAATAAATGCATTGAAAGGGGCCTGACAGGAAGAGATGGCATGAACATGCCATGTCTGAGAAAAGGACTGACCCCACCCTGTGCACTGCAGGTTCCACACAGGAATTGTAAGACCTAATGTTGTGAGAGAACCTGTTATCGAGCCTGATAAATGGCAGGCAATCAATAGATTTAAATTGAAGGGGAACTGGAATCTTGTGATCATCAGGGAATGGAGAATACAAAGAAGGAATACCTGCTAGAAAAAGGAGGAAGAACAAAGGAAGAGGGAGCACCCCTCTTACTAGATCCCTCTGAACCCATGTCCCTTTTCCCAATTCCTCTTTTTCCTTCAGCTCCTTCAACTATCCTTGGAGGCTCCTGTAGTTGGCATTAAGGATGCTTGTACCATGTTTCTCTCTCTGGGGAACCATCCTCATTCTCCTATCTCCCAACAAAGACACAACAGTGGTTCTTCACATTTGTTGAATCACAGATCCCTCTGAAGTTAGTCACCCTCAAAAATGTAATATACTCTTCAGAAGTCCATCCATGGACCCTGACCAGGAACGCCAGAGGAAGACCCTCTGAATGGCAGAGTCAAAGAAGGGTAATACCTGATAATTTCTGTTTTTCTGAACTGTGTTATGCGGTGTGGTCTTTGCACTCTTCCCACTTTTAGTGAAGATGAGCAACAGTGGGCCTACAAAGTATGAAGATACCAGAGAAGCAACCCAAAGGACAAAACTCTGGGAACTAAATGATGATATTTTATGATTCCAACAGAAGCAGGCAAAATTAACAAATGAACAACCAAACTTAAGAAGAGAAAGCAAATCTATGATGGGGAATCCTGAGAGAACCTACTATAAATCCAATTTATAGCAATACAGAGAAACATCATCCTCAAACGTCATGTTCCAAAATAACCTTTTTCCCTGTAATTATCTGTGATTATTTTGATGGTTTCTATTCAGTCCAGACCCTCTGACCCAGCTGTCAGAGCCCCACCTTAATTCTGCCCCTACCTCTGATATATCACCTCCTTCCTCACTCAGCTTCTCATATCCTGACTTACCCTTCCTGGGATGTCTTTGGTCTGGATAAGTATCTACACTTCCAGGGATGCCCTTCTTGCTCCTGCCCAGGCTTAAGCATCTAGTTCTTCTCATTCCTATCTATAACCTTTCCCTGCCATGTCAAAGAATCCATTCCTAAACCATCTTGACTGATACCCATCTCTGACCTTCCTCCCCTTCTTACTAGCACTTACAACTTTTCCTAATGCTCTCTTGAAACTAATTTCCTTTTCTGTCAGCTTGTGTCCTGGGTGTATCACTTAAATTCCTTTACGGCCTAAAAGCATCCAGAAGGCAGAGCCAGAATCCATGTACCTCCTCTTCCTGAATTCCACACTCCCATCTCCAACCCTCACTATTCAAGCCAAATCTGCTCATGATTGTAGCAAGCAATCAAAAGAATTTTTTAGGAAAGAAAAATGAATATATAGATGTATTGATTATCTAGATTCCTCGAAGTAGGATTTTTTTTTTGAAAGAGAGAAAAGTCCAAGGAAGAAACGAGAGACTAGAACATGCTCAATCATCAATTTCAAGAGCATGTTCTGAGGATCTTTCCTAATGAGGGCCCTGGGTCTGTGAATCTCCCTTTAATTAAGGAAGAATCTCTCCCAAAGGAGGTGCATGGCACTGATGTGGTTAAAGAAATGCAGAGGGCGACCAGAGAACACGAAGACAGCTTGAATGAGTCCCATAAGGTCCTCAGGCTCCACCCTTCTCTCCCTCCTCCCTGTGATTCTCTCATTCTCTGAGCTCCTTCCAAACTCCAAAACAAAGTTCCATCCCAGGTGTCCCAGAAGAACTGTCAAATCCAAGAATTCATCCATTGAATTACAGGCTGTCTTGCTTTCCCAGCCATCCCTGCACATTCTCCTTTGTCCTAAAGGTCATTGTGTTCACTTACCTGTCTGAAAAGGGTACTGCCCTCACTCTGGACCTTCCTTTTCAAAACACGAAAAATTTTCCAAAGCAGTAAGTTCCACTGGTTTCCATAGTTGAGTGTTAACCCTCCTACCAGTCTGGAGGTTGGCCTTCAAAGATAGTTTGGATATCAGTTGCTTTCCTGGAAGTCTGATAAGGACTTGAGAGGAAGGTTAATGAGGGCACTAAATGACTCTTTTCAAGTTCTCAAAGTTTCAGAGAAGTGGACTTTAAATGCAACATCTCTAGATAGAGCAATTCCATTGTGTCCAAGCACAGCTCCTTCCTGATCCCAAAATTTATAAATTCTCTAATCCTCCTTAACATTTTCAGACAATGAAAATCTCAGAGACACTCAAATCAGTGACTCCCAAAAAAGAAGTCTAAGGCTTTCTGAATAGCTGAGCTTCCCCACAGTCTCCAAACTTCTAATTCAGCAGCCTTGCAACTCTGGTAGGAGATAGTAAAGACTACAAGAGTAGAGGCTTTGAGTTCATAGCAAGAGCTTGAAATAATATTAAATGTGGTGCATGTTTACACTAACACGTCCATCGTGGAAACAGGTGAGAATACATACAAAGGCAAACAAAATAAAAGCCACCATCAACACTAGGATTGAGTCTCATACCCAGGGGTAGAAGAAATTTGTTGACAAAACCAAATGAAAAATGGAATCTTCCCATTTTCTCTTTCTCTTTGTGCCTTCTCTAGATAGAGGTCTGTTTCCAATCATCATCCTCCATTTATTCATTCAATGAATAGACTGCTCCCCATTTATTTAGTACTGTGAATAAAGCAAAGAAAAACACAAACATGTCTCCCCTCAAGTTGCTTACATTCCTGCAGTAGAAAGCAAACAGTAAACATATAATAAGAACATGCATTGTGTTCAATTTTAATAGTGCTGCAGAGGAAAGGAAAGCAAGAAAAGGTTAGGACATTCTCAGAGTGGTTGTTGTGATTTTAACATGGGTGGTCCAAGAGGGCTTCACATTCACACTATAGTGCAACCATCACCAGAATCCATCTCCAGAATTCGTTCACCTTCCTAAACTGAAATTCTGTACCCATTAAAGAGTGACTCCCCATTCTTTCCTTCCTACAGCTCCTGGCAACCACCATTCTACTTCTAGTCCCTGAATTTATATGAGGTACTTCATATAAATATAATCATACAATATAGTTCTTTTGTGATAGGCTTATTTCACTTAACATAATGTATTCAAGGGTCATCCATGTTGCAGCATGTATCAGAATATTCTTCCATTTTAAGGCTGAATAATATTCCATTGTGCATGTGTCCCACATCTTGTTTATCTTTCCATCCACTGGTGGGCATGTAGGTCATGCTACCTTTAAGCTGTTGTGAATAATGCGATCTTGAATATGAGTATAGCAACATCTTTTTCAGTCCCTACTTTCAATTCCTTGGGATATATACCTAGAGATAGGATTACTGGATCATATGGTAATTGTATATGTAATTTTTTGAGAAATCACCCTTCTGTTTTCCACAGCATCTGCCCCATTTTACATTCCCATCCAGCAATGCACAAGCATCCCACTTTCTTAACATCCTCACTCATACTTGTTATCCTTTGTTTTATCAATTGCAGCCATCCCAATGGGTGTGAAGTGACACTTGGATACTTTTGAAGAATAACAAGGAATACCATGGGGCCAGGACATAGTGAGTGAGGGGGCAGCAGTAGGGGATAAGCTCAGAGAGAAATCAGGAAACCAGATCCTTCATGTAGGGTCTGAAAGACTGTGAGAACTTTGGCTGTTACTCTGGGTGTGATGAAACCCCTAGAAAAACTGATAGTTTCACAAGCTGCCTACTAATTTTTTGTTCTGTGAACTAATATTTGGGTTCTCAAACTTGGTAAAGTCCTCCTCCAGAGTCTGAAAATAAGGCATAGAGACAGGTTCTGCAGAGCTCTCAGTAGATGTCTGGTGCTCCTGACAACACACTGAGAGCTGAACAAGCTGTGTGCTTCCATCTGCCTTCCTCTCTAGATGTCAAAGAAGAGACGCCATACAGCCACCCAGGGGCCAGAAACATGATGATTGGTCTCATTTAAGCTGTTCGCTTTCTGGATTATCTCCAGACAGGACTCCATTATTTAAAAATCAAACAAAAGTCATTTTAGCATCATTCACTATTTTAGGTTATTCCCACCAGTATTGTATAATCAAAAGCTGACATAAAGACAAAGGGCACTTTTCCTGGAACCTGGTGAAATTAAGGTCTGCGATGACAGGGTTAGGTGGGCTCTCAGAAAAGGGGCAGGAACCAGATGCCTCAGGCACTCACAAGCCTTCTAGAATTAAATAGATAAATCCAGTCACAGCCCCAGATGCCTCAGGAAGGACTGTCAGAAATGTCATAGATGCTCAGAGCTGGAGGGGAAAAGGGCCCCCAGAGAGAAACCTGAAAATACATCCACGAGAAGCAAAGAATAGCTCTTATAACCTCACTTCCCCTCAGCAACAGGGATCAAAGCTTCTACATCCAAATGAGAAGTCCAAGAAATTGTAGACTTTGTAAGCAACAAATAGTCTGGAGAGAATGGCCACCCAAACACCATTTATAAATGATTGAAAATACACACTTGTGTGTACAGATCGGGGAGAGATTGGAGGGTATAGAAGGAGAGAAGTATGGGGCTTTCCCCACGGGGAAAAGAGGAGAGGCAGAAATCAATTTTCACCATGGCATTCTTAGGATTCAAATGCCAGTTAGGGGAAGGAAGTATGGGAAAATTTGGAAACCTAAATAACTAATATCTCTCAGCAAGGCAGTAGGCCATGTACTCTGAGGTGTGTGTGCTACATTTCTTTCCAGGTGAGGACGACCTTATTCATCCTCCACTCTCAACATAGTATGATGACCAAACACCTCCAGGATTAGAGATTCCAGAGCTTGCTTCACATCGTCCTCATCGCATTTCCCTTCTTATAGGCTCTTTACAGGGGTCCTGACTACATTTGAGTTTCAGACACAGATACTAAAAAGGGTACTAAGATATAGGAGAATGCAGCTCCTCCTTGCCTCAAGTAGAAAAATAATAGACCAGTGAAAGTCTTAGGACATTAATTCCCTCATTCATTCAATAAATATTAAGTACCTTATGAATGCTAGTGCTTGATTCTACAAACACAATGGGGAAGAGAAGCCTATTCCCTGATTACATGGTACTCATTGTCATAACAATGTCATATTATATCATATTCCTGGCCTAAATGTGTAAACTGAATATAATGATTAAAGCAGTCAAACTATTAAAAAAAACCTTTCTACACAAAGTTGACTTACTAAAAAACAATTGATCAGTGCTTTCAAAACTGTCAATATCAGGAATGGCATTCCCTTCTTTGACTTGAGTTTTCTGAAAATATAGAATAACAGAGTTCTAGATGCCAAATATAAGACTTCGTTCACTCCTGTTCTTTCAATATTCTACTCCAAGTCTTTTCTAGTTGCTACCTCATTCTTAAGAAGAAAAAGAACCATCTTCAGGGCAGTTATGGAGTGCTAGAGAAGAAAATGAAACCTTGATTCTCATTGTGTAAAGAAAGACGGAAATAGAGAGCAGACATTAATTAAAATGTGAGCCCAATGGCAGGAAGATGGTTGTAATCTCCCTGACAACCTAAATACCTCCAGGTTTGGCTTTACCAAACCTCAGCCATCACCCAAGGCTTCCATATGATGCCAACACACACCTCTTGGAAATTTCTTTCATAAAAGACAGCCCCAAAAGTGACAAAAGAGAGTAAAATGGTGCCAGGATGGGTTAACAAATCATCTTTTTGAATTTTCTAATTCACTTGGCCGTTTACTCCATAAACTTGGCTGCCAATCAGGAGCAGGCACGGAATGTTTGCCAGAGAATGGAAATCTCTTCTTTACCTTTAACTCAAAGAACCAGTACAAGAAAAGTGTCAGTTTCCCAGTCACTGCAAAAAATGATTAATCCCATTCCAGAGATAAAACAGCAGGTTGATGCTGGTAAAAGGACTTCAGCTATCTCAGATTGATCATTCTGACTTACTTTTTGCTGACAGCCAAAGATATGACAAAGTAGAATATAAAATGAGCATTAGTGTTACCCATTGTGACCCATGTCTGTGACCAGCCCTAAAGTCACAGTTAGTATTTAGTGATCCACCATGGAAATAAGCACAAAGGCCAGTGGGTCTCAGGTATCAGCACAGAACTCTTAGCCTATTTTGGATATCCTCAGTATTTTTTAAAGTTATTAATGAATATGGACTAGAGATAAGGAAAATGGGTATTCTTAACATGCTATTGGTACAGGAGATCAACAGAGAAGAGAAAGGATTGACTTTCTATTTTAGTTTCAGAAGGAAGAAACCCCAAATATATCTAGAAACAACAGGATCAACAAAGCAGCCTCTAAAGATCCTGATTTTATTCAGGGAAATCACATAAAAATTTGGAACAAATCTAAGAAATTCCAACTTAAATCATTGGTTTCAGATAATTGGGAATCCCCAGCCTAGTCCTTAATTCAATTAAGCTGACATGAAGTCACTTAGACACTTAGCATCTTGTCCACTCTAGACTTCTATCTAGTAGGTTTCCATGATTTGCAAAACTGCAAATCCAGGGCCAGCCTCCTAACACACTCCCTGGTCCACCATCCTGGTCCATGGAATTGGTTATTCTAAAGAAGGAGATTTTTTCAGCTCTCACTAAGATTCACTCAGTAGTCATCAGAGTTACTGCCATTGTAGTAGAATAAGGCCTAAATCACATTCTTCCTTACTACTTCATTGCATCAGATAACTGACATATGAGTGCTCTCTCATCCTTATGGAAAATGACACTTTGCTCAAGTCTTGAAAAGACACACACACACGCACACACACACATGCACAGAAACACACACTACCAACCAGACCTGCAGTTTCCTTTTCTCTATTAAGTCCAAACTTCTATGATTGTACTTCTAAGTCTTTCTTTTCATTGTTTTTTCTACCACTTACTCCTATTATTAACCTTTTGTAGCTGTCTGCTTAAACAGGCAAAATCTTTCCCCACACATGCACTTCTTGCTGGCATTAACATCAGGCCTCAAATAGGTTGTCCTACTTTGCTTGGAACAAGCTCTTTCCAAATCTGTTCAACATGACCCTTCTTCCAGAAGCTTCTCCGGACATAGTTATGGCTAAGACATCTGATCTCCCAGTATGCTTTCCTTCTGCTGCTCTCCTCTCTTCAATGTCCAGTGGTATAAGTCACTGTCCTAGAACTTTGTACTGGGACGGCATCCAGTTAGGGAAAAGGATAGGAGCAGTAGGCAGAGCATAAGATCAGAATTCTGCCTATTGATGTGTTTAGCTTGCCCTTCTTTCCCAAACTGAAACTTGAGGTACAAAGAATTAATTTTTCATAGTAAAGGAAGAATCCCAGGCTCTACAGGGCAGTTTGGTGATGTCAGAGATCTGACACAGAACTGAAGTCCAAGTTTCTTTCACCACAACAAAGTGAAAATACAAAAGACATAACTCATGTTGGCTGAGACAAAGTGCATTATCTGTGACACTTATGATTTATTTGCTCCAGTGTCCTCTTGATGTACGACAATTGAACAGACAACACAGAGTTTTATTACTTCCACTGCTTTACTGTATTTGGAAAATAAGACCCTTAATATTTTAACATCGGGCAACATGACAGGAGACTCAAACTGCAATAACTACATGTAAGGCTAGCCGGCAGAATGGAGGAGTGGGACAGTAGTTCAGTTGGTTGAATGGTGTGTAGAATAGGGTATGTCAAGATCCCAAATAACTTTCTAGTTGAAGGGAGGTAAGAGCAGTAAGGTCCTCATTTTCCATTGCCTGCAAGACTAGTAGTATCTTCTGTGCACTGTGGGTCAGCCAGAGAAGACTGCATAGAAGAGGAGGGAATGACCCCATCTTGACATTGTGTATGATGTTTCCCAGGAAAATATCAGTTGAAGCTACATCTTCAGTGTGGGCCGTGTCTGATCTGATAAATAGAGCCTCTTTTAGGCCTTCCTTCCATGCCTCCCGCCAAGATCACAACACAAACTCCCTCACAGCTTCAAACAATAAGGTCAGTTTTCCCAATTAGACAGATCCAGCTAAATATTTGCTGTGGATATTAATATAGATCAATATATTATATCACCATCATCATCTGCATCTGCATCTCAGTCTTGGTATCTGCAAAAAAGGAAAAGAGAGAGACAGACACCACTACAGCAGTAAAAAAAAAAAAAAAAAGTGTAACCTCTCTCCTGGGAAATAGAAGGGAAGGTTGGAAAGATTAGAAAGACAGCTGAAGTAACCAAATTCAACTCATGCTAAAGAAAATAAATATCCCAACTTATCTTCCAGGAGTCTTCTGAGAACAACCTTAGAAAATAGATCACAAACCAAGCATCTTCCCCAACCATGATCTTACTTTCTACTATATTCTGTTTACATTTTACTTGGAAGAAGCCTTTGTCTCCCTTCCTGAAAGAAGAACCTACTTCATGCTGTGCTCATTAAACTAAGAGAAAACACAGCCACCTTCTAACTCACCTACTTACCTTCAGGCCAAGCACTACAACTTTCAAACCCATCTGAATCTGGCAGAGGCTAAATTCCAAGTCAGGAAAAACTCATCCCAACGCAGACTAACAAACTCCAGGCCAACTGTTTGTAGACCAAATCCATCCACCCAAATAGAGCCCCAAATCTATGCAGATGTAGATCAAAACATTTAGCCTCTGAATCTGGTGGACGCTAAATTCCAAGTCATGAAAAACTCATCCCGATGTAGACTAACAAACACCAGACCAACTGTATGTAGACCAAATCCATCCACCCAAATATAGCCTAAAATCTATGCAGGTGTAGACCAAATATTTTTTTTCTTCTGTCCCACAAAATCTATGGAGTCCCTGCTACATGCACAGACTACACTAGTATCATTGCACTATTACCTGGGGTAAACAAGAAGATAGAGTTCTCTAGAGGCTGTATAGACTCCATATTATCTAGGATTACTCTGGGAGGGTTGTGAACATAATACCTCTTCTTAGTCTCTCTGGGATAACTGCAAAAAAAATAGACTTAAGTGTGATTTTCCTCATTCATAATTTGGCACATCTACTGGTTTAGTTTCAGTGAGAAACAAGTTTTGGAAATTCTTAACATTTTCATCACACCAAAGCAGGATAATTATAATCAACTTGACAAATCAGAATAACATGTGCTTCTTCTACTTGTAGGGGACTTCAGAGACTAGACGGGCTGCCGGGAATAACAGAATTCGATTTTCCAAACAAGTATCATAAAGAGAGATGGGAAAAGTCAGAAAGGATGTGCAATTAGGGGATTAGAAAGTTATGGGATACACTGATGTCAACAGGAAAAATCAATTTACTTCCCCCTATGATTCTCTACTCCCTTTTCTTAACCCCGAATCCTGTCAACACAGAACATCTAATAAAAGTCCTTAGAAGAAAGCAGAAGAAGAAAATCCATCTGACTGTCCACCTTATTTTCCCAATAACAAATATAATATAGGCTGGACATAGTCTACAATGAGGATCTAGCCACATCATTTTTTCCAAGAAGCCTTACTAAACACCTTTGTTTTTTCCACAAAATCTTTCCATTCCTTGTAAGCACAGAATCTAGAAATCCATCCAGATGTCCCATCCAACACTATATTCTGTCTCCATATTTAGACTAACAGTTGTGAGTGGTCCCAGTCCAGAGCCCCTTCATCCATGGACCTCCTTCCACTATACACACTCAGTAATATACTTCACCCACCATGGCTTAAGAAAGGCTGATTATCTCTCTGGTTATCTTCCTTCATATCTTTAAATGTGTTCTTCTGTCCTCTTGTGTAAGGACTTGGCTGTCTCTGTCTCTCTGTCCTCTCTAAACAGACTGTGCTTGCTTCCTTTCATAGCTCTAGGTAGATGCTCCACACCACCACCCTCTCCTTTGGAAAGTTAATTGTTTTGTTTTATTTTGTTGTGTTGTAAGAAAAACACCAGATCATCTGAGTCATATGAATATTGTATTATGCCTCAAAGACCTGAGTTATTATTCAAATATAAATCAATATGGTTTCTCCACCAAGACCCATTGCCTGAATCCTGCTCAGGCAACCTAATCTAAAACCAAGATCTACTGCCACCACATTTTAAGAGACATCCTTCATCCTGCCTCCCTGTATCTTCTGATCCACATTATGCATTTTTGGTATCTGCGATGATAATAGGGAAGAAAAGGACAAGAATAAATCAAAAGAATATAATATGAAAACCATATATATCAATCTGGAATATACTTAGTGTGATAAATTGGCCTTTCCACATGATTTTGCTTAAATTAAGGTTAAAATGCATCTGTCTTCTGGAAGCATGTAAAATTTATCAACTGATAATGGAGAGAAATTGTCCAAGAACGGCTAGAGAGCAAGAGAGAGACAACCCAGAAATTAACATTTGCCACAAATAATCAATAAAACATGCATGGAGAAGTGTTGTCTGGTGCGTTGAGATATTGTCCAGAGTGTACATGGTGGTGCGGAAGGGAGAGAGGAAAGAACAGTCTAAGACTCCAGAAACTTTGAAATTAAAGCACTGGGTGTTATTCTATATGTTGGCAAATTGAACACCAATAAAAAATAAATTCACACAAAAAATAAAAAGTTGCAAATATGTTTTGTGATAACAGCAAACTGCCTATTGCAGACCCAGTGTTTCCAAGACCAATAAGCAGCCACACCCCAGGGGGGCTTGGTAATCTTTCCTCCTATAGCCTGAATTGGCCTATAATCAATCCCCACCACAACTTTTTTATATTAGATAAGAAAGGCAGGGAGATACCTCCAGCAGCTGTAAAAGTAGATATCTAGCTCCTTGAGCCTGAAGGAAAAAGCCCCTCAAATCCTCCCTGGTGATGGGGGACCATCTTATCAAACTGGGCTTGCTATTCTGCAGAGTCCACACCAATGTCCTCCCTAAGAAGATGTCATAAAAAGACTTCCAGAGTCTCCAGTGGGAAAGTGAGGCAAAACATGAAGGAGGCAGCACAGCCAGGTGGAAGAATCTTCACCCATTCAAAGAACATGTCTAAACATTCTCTGTGGTAGGCCCTGCAGGAGAGACAAAGATGAGGAAAGCAGCTGTGCACCAGGACAGAAAGGAAAAGCCAGGAAGGAGGGCAAGGCAAATAGGTGGGAGGACCCAGGAGGTGAAGGGACAAGGAATAACCTCCCCTAACTCAGATGCTCCTCAGCAGAGTGGAAAACCTTTCTAGTCTGGAGAAAAAGGCTGTAGGCCTCCAAATCCCTCTGACCCCAGCAACCTACCTGCCCTTCCCAAACTTACAAGGCCTCTGATCTACAACCCCCAATCCAAAGCCTAGCTCTGATTCCATGAAATACTCTGTGCTCAAATACACAGGGATTCTATAGCCAGTGGCGCTCATCCTTCTTCTTCTCCATCCTTCTTCTTCTCTGGCTCTGTCTCAGTTTTCCTGCCAAATATATAAAAGCGAGAAATTACTTACCCAGGGGCTTTCTCTTCGCCAACCAGGAAGACCTGAGAAGAAAACGCAAGCCGAAACCAAAGAGAGGAAAGGAGTTTGGCCAAGCAGTCAGCTCTTGGAGTGAAGCTTGGTGGGACCTTCAGAGAGTTAAGGTTCCCCGGGGCAGAGCCCTTCTGAAGGCTGGGCCATGGGAGGCGGGGCCCTAACAAGGCTGCATCTCAGAGAGTTGGGGCCAATTGGAGATGGGTACATGGGAAGGGTGAGAAAGGGTGAATGAAGTAAGTGAGCTGGAATCCAGGAAGAAAGCTAGAGGTGGGCAATGGAAGACCAGTGGGGCCCTGCATGGGTGGGGAGGTGGACTGAGGACTTAAATGAGACTGCTGGAGCCTTTCTTGGCACCAAGATGTGAATTTAGAAGTAAACAAGCTCTCAAGGGTCCTGGGTATGGAGGAGGTCCTGGCTGGCAGGAGGAGAATGTGCGGAGCCTGGTGGAGCCCAGCTGGTAGAGTATGGAGGCCAGTCCCAGATGCAGCTGAGGAGCCCACTCAGCAGCCCTGTAAACAAGAGGAGAAGCGACCCTCCTCAGTTGCCTCTCTCAGAATCTCCTACTATGTTTCTGTACACAACAACCTATTCCTACTCCATCACCTAATTTGCCAATATTCCAGGGATAAAACTAAAAGTGATCAGCCTTAAGCTTCACCAGGAGGGATTTCCTGGGACAATCACTCAGCAATCATAGCACATTCTAACTGCATAAGCACTAGGCATTGTGCTGGTGGAAGTAAAGATATAGTCCCTGCCTACAGAGCTTCCTGCTCCAGATATTCAAAACTTAGAGCTTCCAAACCCTGAATGACTGACGAAAAAAATGCCTCCTCCTTCTCAGAATTCTTATCTTTGAACAAAGGCAAACTTGTCAGACATGGAGAAGGTGGGGCCTACTTAGACACCCAGGGCTGAATGTACACGTGATGGGCCCAAAGGGCCAGCAGTCTCTGGAAAAGGGGCACCATGCCTCTACTCCATACTTCTAAGGTACCCTAAAACCTATTTTATATGCTCAAAGACTGGGGTGGAGATGGAGGAAGGGGAGAGAGAAGCTGCGGTCCCTAAAGGGAGAGTCTGTACTAACTATACTAAGGCAGAGCATTGAACTTGCGGCAGAAAGAAGTGCCCCAGATCCCAGATCTCAGGAAGAACGTCCACTGGAGGAAAACCTACAGATCCCACTACCCCCACCCTAACACATCTCCAGGAGGCAGGACCAGAGGCACTGACTGAGCACCTTCTGTGTTCCAGGCGCTGTGCTGGGGAAGGGGTGAGCGACCCAGCCCAGACCACAGAGACATGATTTCTAGACACAACGGAGACTGACAAGATTGACAGGAGGGCTGTGATGACAGGACACTAGGGGAGGGGCAACTGGGTGTGTGATCTGTGTCTGTACCCAGGGTCCTATGCTGTCTTCCCAGCCTCAAGCTGGGAATGTCCCAGATGGGCCTCTGCTTGAGGAAAAGAAGAGCAGGTAGAGGGGAGGGTCTATCTATCCTGCATCTGATCCCTATGGCAACGCCTTCCCCTTTTGCCTTGTGCTACTCACTGCCTGCTGAGGAGAGGATGGGAGGCTGGGTGGCAGACCAGGGCCCCCAGATAATCATCAGGTAGTGAAAAGGATGAGTCCAGGTCTGGGGGAAAGTAGAGGCTGCAGAGCTGGGTCCATAAATCACTCCTGGAGGAGAGGGAAACATGGGGGACCTGGCAGGTGGAGCCCACCTCGATGATATCACTGGAATTGTCTGAACCTTGAGTGGAGGAAGAGGGAAGAGGAGCCAAGGCAAGGGTATGAGCTAGAGACAGGGAGACAGGCTGAGAGACACAGAAATGAGAGGGAGAGCCCTAGAATGGAGGGCAGGGAGGGACCCGGGATGGGGGGACAGCACAGGAGACAGACAGCAGGACATGCAGGGGGAGACACTGACTGGCTCCCAGGGTGAGACTCACACAGATGTGAAGGGAAGAGAGACCCTCAGTCCCCGAGGGAGGGACATAGGCAGGGGGACAGCCAGAGGGAGGAGCTGAGGACAGACCCAGTCCTGGGAAACCTCAGATCACAGAACATCTGGAGTCAGACAGACAGGCCCTGAGGCAGACATATCTGCTGACAGAGGTGAAGGTGTAGGAGGCCAAGATGGAAGGAAGAAGCCAGGGCTGCAGGGAGGAGGTGAGGGAACAGACAGGGAGAGAGAAGGAGGCAGGTGTGCAGCAGGAGGGGGAGCCAGGCCAGGGAGGGGGCTGCAGAGTGGCTCCAGGAGCCTCTGCCCTCCCTCCTGGCTCCTGCTGAGCCCGGGCCCCTCTCAGGACCTGCTGCTGCTGGATGGGCCCAGAGAGCTGACAGGGCCAGGCTGCTGCCAGGGCTGACCCAGGCTCCCTCCTGTACCCACCTGGGGGTCTCAGAGGCCCTACATGGATATGGACACTGCTTCCCTGCCCTCCCCACCATGATGCTGCCATCAAAGGAGGCCTGAGCTAAGCCCCAATGTCTGAGTGCATGCAGCCTGGCACACCCAGTCCTGGGGTGTGGGAGCCAAAGAGAAAGAGAAACTGAGGCAGGCAAGCAAGGGAGGCTGACCAGCTCTGGGGAAGGTGCTGGGGCAGCCTGGTTAGGGATCCCATGGTGGAGAAAGAAGAGAGGGAAGGCCTGAGACTGTGTCTGCATTGAGAGATGAAGATGCAACATGCACAGTGGGAGCAAAATAACGTACTAGTGACTGTCCATTATTTTGGGGTCAGCAGTGTAGACACCTACCGAGCAGTCAGATCCATGCCTTCAAGAAGCTCCTCACTGAAGGGCCCCCACAAATACACAGATGAAACCCACAAAAGTGAAAACTGAGGCAGAGAATAGAGACCTGGAGGCCACTGTACATTCTGGAATCTACATTATAAGGGACCAGGGATGAAGCAACCAGCCGCATGTGGGAAGACCTAAGACAGCACGGCAAGCTGGCCCCGGCTTTCTACCTCGGGGCTTTCTCAGGGCTCTGCAGAGACCAGCTCCCCCAGCTCCTCTCAGGGCCAGGGGAGACCATGAGAACATTGACTCAAGCGACCTAAGGGGGAATTGTTCTCCCCGCCCTCTGCTCTGTCAGCCACACGTGAAGGTCTCAGAGCCAGATGTGTGGTTACAGCTGGAACCCAGGGAGTCCCTGTAGCAGCAGGAGGGAGGGTGCAGAGGGACCCAGAGAAGTCTATCTGGTTCCAGAGAAGTCCTGCAAAACCCACCTTGTTTGTTCTAATTCCATGGACACTTAGAAGTTTAATAAAGTTCAGAATGGCTTTGGCTTCCAAGTAATTAAAGCCAGGAGCTGGATTCTCTTCTCAAAATTCTTTTCATCTCCCATTCTACCCTTTACCCTCCTCCTATCCATGTACATACATCTTTCATGAAAAGCACTGAACCAGAATCTCCTCTTTATAGAGAAAAAAATGAGTGGGAAATATCAGAAAGGGAGACAGAACATGAGAGACTCCTAACTCTGGGATATGAACAAGGGGTGGTGGAAGGGGAGGTGGGCGGAGGGTGGGGGTGACTGGGTGATGGGCACTGAGGGGGGCACTTGATGGGATGGGCACTGGGTGTTATGCTATATGTTGGCAAATTGAACACAAATAAAAAATAAATTAAAAAAAAGAATCTCCTCTTTATAAAGAGCCTCTAGTAATGAGATGGATTTAATTTCTACAAAACAAATTTAGAATACTTTAGAAAGGATTTCATTAGAGCTAGGATTGGCACATGCTATAACCAGTGAAACACATTCATACAAGCACACACACAACCCAAACATGAAAAGAAAAGCCTCTCTTAAGTCTATTTTTTCCTGTGAGATTGATCCAGATGACAGGTCCCACGTCAGGCAACAAAACATAGTCTCTTTGAACTTTAGGAAGTTAATTCTTCTCTAAACCTTAGCTCCAGGAGGTATGTGGTTTTTTCCTCCTCAGGTCATAGCGAAGATTCTGAGGAATGATGACACAGCCGGTAGGCAAGAGCCCCAAATCACAGGACTACTTTCATATGACTACATTGTGGGGCCCCACTGCGGGCTCTGCCCTGGGAGGCAGCCAGGCTTGGGCCCAGGTGTGAAGGGACAAGGGACTCCCCAGAGGGCCAAAGATCCACCTCGTGGGGCCTTTCTCAGGTTGTCCTACTCAGGAGAGCTTTGCAGGTTGAGGCCTCAGCTGGGAAGTGGGGCAGGAATACCTTACCCTCTGCACAGGAGAGGCTGAAACTCATCATTTATGGAGGGTCTTTGAGCTTCAAACACAGAATGTCATCCATGGGAGGCATGAGCGATGGGGAGAGCCTGAAGAAAGGTCTCAGAGCCTTCAGGCTTCCCATGACTCTCCTCACCGCACCACAGTCACCCTTTCACTCTTTCTGTATCCTAATCCCTTGGGGACCCTTCTCTACCCTTCCAGGCAATAACCATTGTATCCTCAAGTCATGGCCCCCCAGCCTGTCGGGTCCAGGTTCATCATCCTCACAGTCCAGGGAGCACATCAAGGCTAGGAAGTTAGCATCACTCCAAGTGTCCTCCCGCCCAGCCCAGGGTCACTGTGCAGCTACAACCCTGGCACATGTTACATGGTGGCCTCTCATCCAGCAGACCCTCCTCCTCCATCCCTCTGCTTCCCTCACACACATTCCCCAACACACACAGACACACACACACACTCCCTCTCCCTAAGGTCATGCACTTCCTGAGAGCTCTGACTTCTCTGACTCTCTCCTCTCCATGCTCCTGCTCCTTCCTACGAAGGAAGCAACTTCTTATTGTCTCCTAGGAATCCTTCTAGACTACTATGTCCTCCTCCACCTTCCATCCTTTGCTCATTGCCAGGCTCCCATCATCTGAGTCATGGGTCCTGGCCTACTTGCCCTTGACCCACTCTTCTCACACACACTTGCTGAGGGAGCACCCAGAGCCCTGTGTCCCTCTGCCCTGGCTGTCAGCCTCCTCTTCCCAGCTGTCAGGGAGCTCCCCCAGGGCAGGACCCCTGATCCTCCCTCTGGGTCTCCCCTGGGTGCCCAGCACACACAGATATGGCAGGTGTGGGACTCACTGCCTTTGCTCCCCAGGAGAAAGTAGGGAAGTGAGAGAGAAAGCCAAGCAGGGGCAGCATTCTGATTCTCCCCTGCCATGTGAGGTTCAGGGTCGGGCAGCAGCTTGAGGGAATACATCTCCAGGGGGTAGTTCTTTCCTTTAGAAATCCCAAGGCACCTCTGTGTGTGCTAGGAGGGAGGATATGGGTCTGAGGCTCCAAGAGTCCAGGTCCGGTGTGGACATGAGAGGACTGAGGGAGCTGGACCCCAGACCCAAGGCAGCTCCCAGCACATACAGGCTCATGAGCACAGGGACAGAGCGGGCCAGTGTGGTGATCATAGGATGGATGCAGGTGGACCGTGGGCATGTGCCTCCTTCCTCCCTGTGTGTGAAGTGGTTCATTCATATGGTTTCCTGTGATTCAATCCAATCCCTATCCTGTCTTCTTGTCCACATTCAGGAGCATTTCCTGGGTAAGAACTTAGAGCATGTGTTAGGCTAAATCACATGAATTTCCTGACAGTCAATTTTGACTTACATAGTCTATTACCCTCAGTCTTCTCTCTTCTACACATTTTTTTGACACCAGGCTAAGGGCCAGGGGAGCCGAGTGAGGAAGGGCAGATACTAAGAGCTCATGTTTACTGAGCACACACTGTGCGCTAGCCTGTGGCATTCCTACCACAGTGCTGATGATCACTACAGCCTCACGAAGGATTTCTTGCAGCCTCAGACAGGTATTCCCCACCTGTTCCAGGTGAGTGAGTCCAGGTGAGGAGGCTACACCAGGAGGAACAGGGTGGGGATCAAACTCAGCCCCAGGCCTCCAGTTTCCTCACCTCCACCCCCCACCAGGGAAGTCCTGGCAGATCTGGGAGCAAGAGGCCATGTCTGTAGCTTCAGGACAGGGAGGGCAGGGGGACACAGGCCACACTGGAGCTCTGGGGCGGGGGACAGGAGAGCCCCCTTGGAAGGGGCGGGGGCAATGCCCACGAAGCACACCTGCACCCCTGCAGGGAAGGGACAGTGCTAGAATGGAGCAGGGCAGAAACACAGGGATGTGAGGGAGGAGCTTGAGAGGTGGCGGCCCAGAGGGGAGAGCCTGGGAGGGTGTGGACAGAACAGAAGAGCGGTGACAGGGAGGAACCAGGTTGCACAGTCTGTGGTGCCAGGGCTGGAGGGGCATGTGGAGGAAAGATAAAGTCCAGAGGAAAGGATGGAAGCAGGAGGAGGAAGAGACTGTGGGGGAGACATGGGACTGAGGCTCAGAGGCACAATATTAATTCTGCCAATGCATGCCAGATTTCAGGTTGTACTACAAAGCTGTGGTCATCAAGACAGTGTGGTACTGGCACAAAAACAGACACATAGATCAATGGAACAGAATAGAGAATCCAGAATTGGACCCTCAACTTTATGGTCAACCAATATTCGACAAAGGAGGAAAGACTATCCACTGGAAAAAGACAGTCTCTTCAATAAATGGTGCTTGGAAAATTGGACATCCACATGCAGAAGAATGAAACTAGACCACTCTCTTGCACCATACACAAAGATAAACACAAAATGGATGAAAGATCTAAATGTGAGACAAGATTCCATCAAAATCCTAGAGGAGAACACAGGCAACACCCCGTTTTGAACTTGGCCACAGTAACTTCTTGCAGATTCATCCATGAAAGCAAGAGAAACAAAAGCAAAAATGAACTATGGGGACTTCATCAAGATAAGAAGCTTTCCCACAGCAAAATATACCGTCAACAAAACTCAGAGACAACCTACAGAATGGGAGAAGATATTTGCAAATGACCTATCAGATAAAGGGCTGGTTTCCAAGATCTATAAAGAACTTATTAAACTCAAAACCAAAGAAACAAACAATCCAATCATGAAATGGGCAAAAGACATGAAGAGAAATCTCACAGAGGAAGACGTGGACATGGCCAACATGCACATGAGAAAATGCTCTGCATCACTTGCCATCAGGGAAATGCAAATCAAAACCACGGTGAGATACCACCTCACACCAGTGAGATGATGATAATTAACAAGATAGGAAACAACAAATGTTGGAGAGGATGTGGAGAAAAGGGAACCCTCCTGCACTGTTGGTGGGAATGTGAACTGGTGCAGCCACTCTGGGAAACAGTGTGGAGATTCCTCAAAGAGTTTGAAAAAAAGAGCTACCCTACGACCCAGCAATGGCACTGCTGGGATTTACCCCAAAGATTCAGATGCAATGAAACACCGGGACACCTGCACCCCGATGTTTCTAGCAGCAATGTCCACAATAGCCAAACTGTGCAAGGAGCCTCGGTGTCCATCGGAAGATGAATGGATAAAGAAGATGTGGTTTATGTATACAAGGGAATATCACTCAGCCATTAGAAACGACAAATACCCACCATTTGCTTCAACGTGGATGGAACTGGAGGGTATTATGCTGAGTGAAGTAAGTCAATAGAAGGACGATCATTATAGTGTCTCATTCATATGGGGAATATAAAAAATATATCAAAAAATATATCAGTGAGGGAGAAAGAACATGGGAGACTCCTAACTCTGGAAAACAAACAAGGGGTAGTGAAATGGCAGGTGGGCAGGGGGTTGAGGTGACTGGGTGACGGGCACTGAGGGGGGCATTTGATGGGATGAGCACTGGGTGTTATACTATATGTTGGCAAATAAAACTCCAATTTAAAAATCTACCAAAAAAATCCCAAGATTCAGGTATGTACACTGGCCTCTAGGTCTCCATTCTCTGTTCAGTTTCTCCTTTTGTGGGTTTCATGTTCATTTCTGTGGGTTCTTTATTGAGAAACTGCTTGAAGGCATGGATCTGACTGCCCAGTAGGTGTCTACACTGCTGACCCAAAATTAATGGACTAGTATGTTATTTTGCTCATATTGTGCTTGGTACCACTTTAGCTCTGAATGTAGACACAGCCGCAGGGCTTCCCTTCCCTCCCTCTCCTCCATGGGATCCCTAACCAGGCTGACCCAGGATCTTCTCCAGAGCTGGTCAGACTCCCTTGTCTGCCTGCCTCAGTTTCTCTTTCTCCTTGGCTCCCACTCCCTAGCCCTGGGTGTGCCAGGCTGTATGAGATTAGGGCTGAGCTCAGTCCTCCTTTGACGGCAGCATTGTGGTGGGGAGGGCAGGGGAAGCCCTGTCCATATCCACGTAGGGCCCCAGGGACCCCCAGGTGGGCACAGGAGGGAGCCTGGGGCAGCCCTGGCAGCAGCCTGGCCCTGTCAGCTCTCTGGGCCCATCCAGCAGCAGCAGGTCCTGAGAGGGGCCCGGGCTCAGCAGCAGCCAGGAGACAGGCAGAGGCTGCAGCCCCCTCCCTGGCCTGGCTCCCCCTCCTGCTGCACACCTGCCTCCTTCTCTCTCCCTGTCTGCTCCCCCACCTCCGCCCTGCAGCCCTGGCTTCTTCCTTCCATACTGGCCTCGTTCACCTTCACCTCTTGCAGCACATCTGTCGGTCTCAGGGACAGTCTGTCTGACCCAAGATAGTCTGTGGTCTGAGATTTCCCAGGACTGGGTCTGCCTTCAGCTCCTCATTCTGGCTGTCCCCCTGCCTGTGTCCCTCCCTCAGGGTCTGGGGGTCTCTCTTCCCCTCATACCTGTGTGAGTCTCACCCTGGGAGCCTGTCAGTGTCTCCCCCTGCATGTCCCGCTGGCTGTCTCTTGTGCTGCCTCCCCCATTCCTGGTCCCTCTCTGCCCTCCCTTCCAGGGCTTTCTCAGCTTCTCTCATCTCTGTCTCTCAGCCTCTCTCCCTGTCTCTGGCCCACAGCCCTGCCTCCTCCTCTCTTCTCCTCTCTCAAGGTTCAGATACGTCCTGTGGCATCACCTGAGTGGGCTCCACCTTCCAGGCCCCCCCATATATGTGCCCCGACTCCAAGAGAGCTATGATCCCAGCTCTGCATCTGATGCATCTCTCCAGCCCTGTGCAGTTCTTTTCCTTTCTTTTTTCTTTTTAAATTCATTGTAATGTGGTCTACGTGAAAGGAGGTTTGCAGGTTTTATAACATGCAGGAGACAGAGGAGCAGGATGACATGCCCAGGGCCACCATCTCTCATGGGGTATGGATGAGAAAAAAAAATAACACCAGGAGTGAATCTGGATTGGAAGAGGGATGGGGGCATGTGGCTGCTTCTCCCCACTTTCAGGAAGAACCTGCTGTCCCTGAATCCCACTTTCATAGTGGCACCCTAGGATTCCATCTCTGTCCTGCCTCTGACCCTAGGGGCTCCTTATTTTGCTCTTCTTGACTTGTTTTATTCTGACAAATTCTCAGGTTGAAGGATGTGCAGGATCTGAGTCCAAACACCCCACCTGTTAGAGGTACTATTGGTGCCTCCCCTACTTCTGCCCCTTTTCTAATATTACCTTTTCCCCTGCTTGGGTTCCCCTCTGTCCTCTCTTCCCTCTCCCTGGAAAATTAAAGCACCACTTCTCCAGGGAGGGACAGTAGACAGTAGTTGGGAGGAGTGAGGAAGGAGGGAGCAAGTATCATTCAGGAGAAGCCTCCCACATCCCTGGAAGGGCAGGGCAGGGATCCAAAGATGAGAGCGGTGAGGGCAGTGGCTGCTCCTGTCCTCTTCACCCCTGCCCAGTGTCCAGGAGGCCTCAGCACAACCAGGGGGACAGGTGTGTGCAGTAGGTCTGAGAGAGAGTAGTGAAGAGCAAGAGAAAGAAATTGTGAAAACTCAGAGAATTCCCCTAAAAAACATGTCCTCTTCCTTTCCTTCTGGAGGCTCCTTGGTTGGTGGGAAGTAGTGAGGAGATGGTGGGAAGTGAGTAGAAAAGGAGAGGGTCTCAAGGGACTTTCCTCCCCCTTCCACTCTCCCTGCCACCAAGGTGAAGCTCAGCAGGGCTGTGAGGGGAGTGCCTGAGAGCTCCTGGGGCATCCCCTCTTCCCTGACAGGGAGCCCACAGCTGGGGGGTGGGTGTCATTGACACTGTCACTGCCACTGCCCCTGCTGCCCTAGGACAGTCCTCAAATGTATCTTAGTTGCTGCATTCGCAGACATGATGAGGGCCCAGGAAAGGAACCTTCATGTGGCCTAAAATATAAGCTGCCCTCAGCATCTTGCCACACATATAACATGGTATGTTCTCCTCGTGTCCTGCTGTGTGCACCTGCAATAGATTCTTCATAGCAAAAGCTGCCTCACATGTGTCACATTTGAAGAGCCTCTTGTGGGTGTGACTGTTGAGGTGATCCCACCTGGAAAACTCTCCCACACGGGGAGCAGCTGTAGGGCTTGTGCACTGAGCCCTCCTGTCCTTGCACTTGCAGTGCTGCTGGCACACTGGGCAGGTCGGGCTCCTTGTCTGAGTATCACAACCTGTCAGTTCAGGTGGGAGGCTTGGCAGGGCCTTGCTGCACCTCTCACAGGAGTGCTCTCCAGAATGTACTTTCCCCAGGCAGTCCTGGTCACCTGTCACCTGCATCCATGTATCCCCTCCCTGGGTGGCTCCAATCAGTTTTCAGGCTCAGGAGGTTTAAGAGACACCATGGTGGGCATCTCCATAGCACATGAGGGCCCAGACCAGCCTTGGATCCTGTGTGGGAGTTTGCAGCCTTTCTGGAACTCCTTGCAGCTGGAGCACAATGTAAGTTCCCTTGCTCTTTTGTTCTCCAAGACAGATGCGACAAGGCCACAGTGACCATCCGGGTTGAGGCTACAAGGACAGCGATTGCAGCAATGGTCGCAGAGGAGACTGGCACTGTCTGCACAGCAGGCAAGGATACCCCTGAGGACTTCAGAGCCGCTGTGTCCACTGTGGAGGCAGCCAGGCGGGGCGGGCAATAAGGGTTGCAGTGGTGGCAACAGATTCCTGGGAAAGAGTGGGGGGTGGGAGTAGGGATTAAGTGCACCTGGAGGGATTGGGTCCCTTGGGGGGTGGGGGGTGACTGCGGGGGCAACATCAGAGCACCCTTGCTGGCCTGTGGGAGGAGGAGAAGGAGGGTCCTTGAATGAGTTCTCTTAATTATCCTGTGATGGGAGGCCCTGGCCTGTCCCCAGCCTCCCGCCCTCTCCCAAGCAGGCAGTGAGTAGCACAGGGAGAAGGGGAGGGGATTGCTCTGGGGACCTGATGCAGGATACACAGACCCTCCCCTGCACTTGCCCTTCTTTCCCTCAAGCAGAGGCACATCTGGGACAATCCAAGCTTGAGGCAGGGATGACCGCCTAGGACCCTGGGAACAGGCACAGATCACACACCCAGATGCCCCTCCCCTACTGTCCTGTCATCCCAGCCCTCCTGCCAATCCTGCCAGGCTCCTTTGCCTCTGGGAATCCTGGCTCTGTGGTCTGGGCTGGGCCTCTCCTTCCTTCCCCAGCCCAGTGCCTGGAACACAGGAGGTGCTCAATCAGGGTCCCTGCTCCCTGCCCCCTGCAGATGTGTTAGGGTTGGCCAGTGGGATTTGTAGGTTTTCCTCAGATAGAAGTTCTTCCTGAGATCTGGGGCAGTTGTTTTTTTTTTTTTCTGCAAGTTCAAGGTTCTGTGTTCATATCATTAGTTCAGACTCTGTCCCTCAAGGGACCTGCTGCTACCCTTCTCTCCCTCCCTCCACCTCTACCTCTGTCCTTAGGGCAGGTAATTGAGTGATTAGAGGCATCTCCTCATCATCAAGTAGAGGCAATGATTGCACTTTCCTTGAGACCCAGGGCTTGTGAGACCATTATGTGTGCATTCAGCCCTGGGTGTCCAAGTAGACCCCACCTTCTCCATCTCTGACAAGTCTGCCTCTGTTTGCAGATTAGCATTCGGGGAAGGAGGACGCCCCTCCTTTGTCACTGTTTCAGAGTCTTGAAGTCCAAGTTGTGAATGTCTAGAGCAGGGAGATCTATAGGCAAGGACTGTACTTTACTTCCTCAAGCACGATGCTCAATGTACATTCAGCCAGAATATGCTGAGTGCCTGTCTCAGGTAATCACTCGTGGTGAAGCTGAAGAAAGTCCCCTTTTAGTTTTATTTCTGGAGTGATAGGAAACCAGGGTGAGGGGCTGGGATGGATGGTGCTGGTAGAGGAACCTGTAGGAGATTCTGAGAGAGGCAGCTGGGGGAGGGGCTGCTTCTGTGCTTGTTTCAGGACTGCTGAGTGGGCTCTTCAGTTGGATCTGGGACTGGCCTCCATATCACACAGGCTGGGTTCCACCTGCTTCCCCACACTCTCCTCCTGCCAGCCAGGACCTCCTCCATACCCAGGACCCTGGAGAGCTTGCTTCTTCCTTCTGAGTTCAAATCTTGCTGCCAACAAAGTATCCAGAAAAGTCCCATTTCATTATTTATTTATTTATTTATTTATTTATTTATTTATTTATTATTGGAGTTCAAATTGCAAACATATAGCATAACACCCAGTGCTCATCCCATCAAGTGCCACCCTCAGTGCCCATCACCCAGTTACCCCCACCCCCGCCCATCTCCCTTTCTACCACTCCTTGTTCGTTTCCCAGAGTTAGGAGTCTCTCAAGTTCTGTCTCGCTTTCTGATATTTCCCACTCATTTTTTTTTTTATTTTTGAGGTATCCAACCAGAAGAGTCTGCGATTCAACAAATGTGACGAACCACTGTTGTGTCTTTGTTGTTTGGTATGTGGCTAGGGATGATTCCCCAGAGAAAGAAACTTGAGACAAGAATCCCTAGTGCCAACTACAGGAGCCTCCAGGACAATTGAAGGAGCTGAAGAAGAAAGAGGAATTGGAAAAAGAGAAATGGATTCAGAGGGAACTAGTAGGAGGGGTGCACCATCTTCTCTATCTTCACCTTATTCTAGCAGATATTCCTTCTTTGTATTCTCCATATCCTGACAATCACAGGATTCCAGTTCTCCTTCACATTAAATCTACTGAGTGTTTGCCTTTTATCAGGCTCTGTACCAGGTCCTCTCACAACATTTTCTCCTGAAATTCCTGGGTGAAACCTGCAGTGCACAGAGTGGGGTCAGTGCCCCCCTCAGTCATGGTGTGTTCGCACCATCACTTCCTGTCAGGCCCCTTTTCAGTTCATTTTGTTTTCCTTTTTCATCCTCATCTCTATTCTCATTTCCCCTCCTCATTGAAGGCACTTGCTTTTCAAATGCATTTAACAAATGCTCTTCCAGTCTGTGCTCTGTATGTGTATTTAGATACATTCACTCATTCAGCAACTCTATGCCCAATTGTGTATGCCTTCTGAGTTCTACTATGATTGTGCTTAAGGATGGCCCCCAAGTAACACGCCTACCAGTGGTGCATGATTGTTTATATCTTCTTATTGAATTCTCATTTGATCTAGTGAAGGACAGGTAAGGTTCCTAATGGGTGAGGAGACTGAGGCTTAAGAGATTAAGCAAATTACACATTCATATAATCACCAGGAAGGGCCAGAGGGAGAGGATCTGAAGTTTGAAAATGCTCCCCAGGTGTCTTCTGTCCACTGTCTCTCACAACCTGAGAACCTTTGCCTTAGGACATCTTCCCTAGATTATAAGGTCTGATTACGATACCTTCTAAAAAAGTAGGGATTCTCTAACTGGGTGGGGGTGGTTAGTTTCCTATACTCCAAGGCAGCATGATATTTTTAAAGCAAATGTCCTCAAAGGCAAACAATTATCACTTTTTTGCAGCTTTTACCTGCATGAATGATTGGCAGTCAGGGTTTTCCTCCACACTTTTCATTTCTATTTCCTTCCGTAAGGAAGGTAATACTGTTTATATATTTACCTGAGCCAGGCTTATTATATACTATGTATCTCACAGTCAAGTATACAGGAATTCTGGATTATGTACTCTATTAGGTTTCTTATCTTGGTTTGTATATTTGTTCAGCAAATATTTGATGAGCACCTAACTCACAGTCTGATGGAGGTGATAGGGTGAGTGTGGAATTTCTCAGCTGAAGTAGGAACTAACTGGGCAGAGGATGAGGTTAGAAGAATAAGCACAGAAGAATAAGCACATTTATAGTATAGAAAGGTTCCCTGAGGGAATAATTGAGCCTCCTTATCTCTCTGGTGTGCTTGTTGGTAAATCACTATATTGGAACTGGTGAGTAGCAAAAGGGAAGATAGATAGATTTGTAGACAGAAGGGCTGACCCATAACCCAAAGGTTCCATTTAATAATTTATAGAGAAGATCTTTCGATTTTGATTTGATCTTTTCGGTCTTTAAAAGCTTCTGACAGCATTTCCTAAAATTCTCTCAAACCCGAAGCCTGAGTCGGGAGGACAGTGGGGGCTGCATGACTTTGCTTTTTCTAATCTCCACTATTCATTTCTGGGGCATTATTGTGAATTTTCAACCTTGAGGAGGCAACCGTTTATATAGCAGCAGTGCGGTAGGGGGAAAGAGGAACCACACGAGGAGTTTGTTCATTAAGAAATTATATTTAATGTGGTCAGACTATGGTTTGTGGGAGTTAAAAAAGCTCCTTGTGAAAATTTAATAGACAGTTACTAGTGAATGTTTTAATACAAGCTCACAGAGCAGGGCAGGGTCTTCAGTCCCCTGGCAGCTGACATCCCAGATGGTGCTGGGTATGTAGAGCCCAGTGTGGCCAGTGAGGAGACTGCAGAAGTGAGCTCACCTTCTCTCCTGGAGCCAGAGACGGAGGAGACAGAAGGAATTGCTTTGGTTGTGAGCCACTCCTGAGGTGACTTACTTCTTTTCACCCTTCCCACCACGTTCTCATAACAATGCACATAAAAAGTATAGTGAATTTTGTTTGGGTGCTTTGGGTGAGATGTATTGAATGTCAGAATTCACAAAACCACCTTCCTGGCTCCTCTCCCTTCTCAGTCTTGAACCCTGGGGTGGTTTCTGCCCCCACATCTCCAGGGTTTCCTTTCCAGGCAGCCTGGTCCTCTCCTTCTTGCAGATGGTTATGAAGGCCCTGCCCCTTTCTCCCTCCTCCTCTCTGTTCACAGCACCCTTGTGGTTCTACGTGGGTAAAGGGAAGGTGTGGTCTGTATATTTGTGGCCATCAGTACAGCTGAATGGATGAGGCAGGATGAGGAGAAAGGGGGCCAAATTGCCTCCTGGCCTTGGCTAACTAACATAGAGGCTAAGGGTTTTAAGGCTGGAGGACCAATATTTGTATTTAACCTCAGGTGATATTTAAAAAATGGATCGGTCTGTAATTGCAATGAGGTCCACTAGTCCATGAATTAATGCATCATCACTCATGCTTAAGCACTGCACACACATCCAGTGTGTGAATTCTTGCACAATACATTCACGCCCTCTTGTGCCTTACCACCTAATTAGTAGATGAAGCTATGTGAGTTATGTGAAAAAAATGGGATTTTGTTTTGTGGTGTGTAAAAAAGGAGAATATTGGGAGGTATTTGGTATTTTTTCTGGAGGGGGAAAGCAGGGTTGATCTTTCCTTTGGTGTAAGTTTCTGTAATATTTGGGCTGTAGCAGGTGATATGTGATTTTTGAGTTTTCATTGGTGGGTTAAATAATCGGTTCAGTAAATATGTATTGTTTGCCATGTCTTAGGCATTATGGAGGGAGAACACATACCAGAAGAAATATGAAGCAGTAGCTTTGAAGCCTGAGCAACCAATCAAGGCATCCTCAGCCCAACCCAACTCAACTTAACTCAGCTCCCTGGACCTGATCTGAGAATTACAGCTCCCTGGACTTGCTACAGCTCTTTGATTCTAGATTTTTCTTCAATTCTAGCTAGAATGCCGCATCAAGCACTTCACAGATTTGGTAAAAACCTGAGAAATAGACATCCGCTGGAGCAAACTGTGGCTGAACCTGCCCCTGCCAGAAGCCTGAGCACTCTGGATTTAGTAGCCCTGGGTGTGGGCCGCACAGTGGGTGTAGGTGTGTATATCCTGGCTGGTGAGGTGGCTAGAGATAAAGCAGGACCATCCATTGTGATCTGCTTGTTGGTGGCCAGCCTATCTTCTATGTTGGCTATGCTGTACTTTGCAGAGTTTAGTCCCCAGATTATCCACTCGGGCTCCAAACATCCCCACAGCTTTGTCATCGTAGATAAACTTGGGGCTTTCATCCCTGCCTGGATTCTCATCCTCAACAATGTTACTGCTATAGCCATTAGGATCTGGGCTTGGACCTTAGCTCTTGACAACCTTTTTGGAAACAAGATATCTCAGACCTTGCAGGAGACAATTTCATGATGTTCCCAGGGTCTTTGCAGAAGTTCTAGGCTTCTTTTTTATGTTCCTTGTGTTGTTGCTCATGGGATTGCTGACTCGGAACATTAGGCAGCTTTCCCTGGTTACCAGAGTGGTCACATTGGTGAACCTCTTGGTTCTTGGTTTTGTCATCATCTATGGCTTCCTGAAGGGGGACCTGCACAACTGGAAGCTCACAGAAGAAGACTACATAATGGCTGGACTCAAGGACACTTCTAGCTGGGACCTCTGGGCTCTGGAGGATTTATGCCTTTTGGCTTCCAGGGGATACTCCATGGATCAGCTAACTGTATCTATTCTTTTACAGGCTTGAGCATTATTGTTACCAGATTTGAAGTAGCCCAGAATTCCCAGCATTCCTTTCCTATGTTCATTGTGATTTCACTACTCATCTGCATTTTGGTGTACTGTGGTGTCTTTTCAGCACTTATGCTTATGGTGCCTTATTACCAGCTCCAACCTGGGAGCACCTTGCCTGAGGCATTTCTCCATACTGGCTGGGCCCTGGCCTACTATGTTGTAACTCTTGCATTCTTCTGTAGTATTTCTGTCAGCCTCTTGGATTATATGTTTCCCATATGGCAGCTAATCTCCATGATGGCACATTATGGCCTCTTTTTTCCTGTCCTTGTAAGGATGCAAACCAGCACATACACACCCATTGTGGCCACTGTGATCTTTGGGATTATTGCAGGACTCATGGTATTATTCTTTGAATTTGCCAATTTCTTGGACCTCATGTCAGTTGGGGCCCTGCTAGTTTACTCCCTGCTGGCTTTTAGTGTTCTCATCCTCAGGTATGAGCCTCAGAGGAGGAATGCGGGAAATGAAGCACAGGTGCAGGAGGAAAATGAAGCAGAGATGCAGGAGGAGAGTGAGGAAAATGTGGCAGAGGTGCAGGAAGAGAACAGACCTGCAGCAGAGAGGCTGACTCTACAGATACTATTTTTTCCAGGGAGCCCCACCCCCACTCCACTCTCTAGCTGGGTTGTCTATGTTTGCTCCTCACTGCTCGCTCTGCTGCTGACTCTTCTCTGCCTGGTGCTGGCCCGGTGGCCAGATCTGCTTTCTGGAGACCCAGTGTGGATCACAGTGGTTGTGCTGCTCCTGGTGCTCATCACTGGAGTCACTGGAGTCATCTGGAGACAGCCACAGAACTCCACTTCCCTTCACTTCAAGGTACCTGGTCTGCCTCTCCTCCCACTCCTGAGCATCTTTCTCAATGTTTATCTTATGGTGCAGATGACAGCTGGCACCTGGGCCCTATTTGGAGTCTGGATGCTGATTGGGTTTGCTATCTACCTCGCTTATGTGATCCAGCAGCACCTGGGTCCTTAGCCCCACTTCACTTATGGCCAGAACTGTAGACCTTGAATTCAGTGGTGCCAGTACATATTTGGTTTGACATCATCACACCTGAATGTAGTGTGGACCCCTGCACAATAATAGGGAGTACTTCTGAGGACATGGAAAGCTATGCCTCCCATGAGTTATTTGTAAGGGAACATTAATAGCACTTTGTATTTATTGTGAAGTGAAGAATGTGTCGCTGCTCGCTCTCTTTTCAAGTTGTCTAATTTTCAATTGTGTCTTTACAGCACACTAGCTTTAAGAAAGTTTTTAAGTTCTTATTAAAAGAGCTAGATGGGGGTACCTGAGTGGATCAGCTGGTTAAATGTCTGACTTCAGCTCAGGTCATGATCTCAGGGTCCTGGATCAAGCCCCATATCAAGCACCACACTCATGAGTATTGAGTCTGCTTGTCCTTCTGCTCTTTCCCCTACTTGTGCTTACTCTCTATCTCCTGTCTCTAATAAATAACTGAAGTCTTTTTTAAAAAGAGCTATAGGGGTACCTGTGTAGCTCTGTCAAGCTTGAGTCGTGATCTCAGGTTCCTTAAGGTTCTTCCTCCCTCTCCCTCTGTACCTCATCCCACTCATGCGCTCTCTCAAATACACAGATAAATATATTTTTTAAGAGCTACAAAAATGTTGTTTTCTTTAGGTTAATATCCAGTGTGGAAATATTGATATATCTATATTTAATTTTTTGAGGTACATCTATACTGATTTCCATAGTGACAGCACCTATTTATATTCCCACCCACAGTGCATGAGGGCTCCCTTTTCTCCACATCCTCATCAACACTTTTTATTTCTTGTCTCTTTGATTTTAGCTATTGTGACAGGTGTAAAGTGATATCTTATTTAATTTTAACTTACATTTCCATGATAATTAGTGATGATGAGCATATTTCTTTGTGTCTGTTGTCCATCTTGTACGTTTTCTTGGGAGTAATGTTTATTCAGGTCTTTTACCCATTTTTAATGGATTATTTGTGTTTCTTTAATGATGAGTTATGAAAGGTCCTTATGTATTTTGGATATTAACCCCTTATTGGATATATTATTTGCAATATCATCACTCATTTTATATTTCACCTTTTTGTTTTGTTGATGGTTTCCTTTTCTGTGCAAAAGTTTTTATTTACATGAACTCAAAAAGATACATGCACTCTTATGTTTATCTACAATAGGCAGGATATGGAAGAAACCCAAGAGTCCACGTAAAGCTTAATTGATAAAGAAGATGCAATACATATATAAATATATATATAAAATGGAATATATATATTGGAATATATAATGGAATGTATATTATATTATATATATAATGGAATATAATTCAGCAGCAAAAAACGAAGGAAATCTTGCCATTTGTAACAACATGGATGGACATAGACGTTGTATGTTTTGTTTGTTTGTTTTAAATATTTTATTTATTTATTTATTTATTTGACAGAGGGAGAAAGATGAAGAGAGAGCCAGAGAGCACAGCAGGGGGATCAGCAGAGGGAGAGGGAGAAACAGGGAACCCAATGTGGGTCTCCATCCCAGGATGCTGGGATCATGACCTGAGCTGAGGTAAGACACTTAACTAACTGAGCCACCCAGGTGCCCCAGAGGTTGCATTGTTAAGTAGAATAACAAGTCAAGAAACATAAATACCATATGATAACATTCACATGCATACTTAAGAAATCCAAATCAAAACCACAATGAGATACCACCTCACACCAGTGAGAATGGGGAAAATTAACAAGACAGGAAGCCACAAATGTTGGAGAGGATGCGGAGAAAGGGGAAGCCTCTTGCACTGTTGGTGGGAATGTGAACTGGTGCAGCCACTCTGGAAAACTATGTGGAGGTTCCTCAAAGAGTTAAAAATAGATCTGCCCTACGACCCAGCAATGGCACTGCTGGGGATTTACCCCCAAAGATACAGATGCAATGAAACGCCAGGACACGTGCACCCCGATGTTTATAGCAGCAATGTCCACAATAGCCAAACTGTGGAAGGAACATCAGTGTCCATGGAAAGATGAATGGATAAAGAAGATGTGGTCCATGTATACAATGGAATATTACTCAGCCATTAGAAATGAGAAATACCCACCATTTGCTTCAATGTGGATGGAACTGGAGGGTATTTTGCTGAGTAAAATAAGTCAGTTGGAGAAGGACAAACATTATATGGTCTCATTCATTTGCGGAATATAAAAATTAGTGAAAGGGATTATAGGGGAAAAGAGTGAAAATATCAGTGAGGGTGACAAAACATGAGAAACACCTAACTCTGGGAAATGAACAAGGGGTAGAGGAAATGGAGGTGGGTGGGGGTTGGGGTGACTGGGTGATGGACACTGAGGGGGGCGCTTGACGGGATGAGCACTGGGTATTATGCTTTCTATTGGCAAATTGAACCCCAATAAAAAATTTTTAAAGGAATAAAACAAGAAAGAAAGAAGAAAAGAAAGAAAGAAAGAAAGAAAGAAAGAAAGAAAGAAAGAAAGAAGAAAGAAAAGAAAGAAAGAAAGAAAGAAAGAAAGAAAGAAAGAAAGAAAGACAAATGATAAAAAACCACCCCAGACTCTTAATTAAAGGAATAAACTGGTGGTTGCCAAGGGATTATAGGGGAAAAGAGTGAAAATATCAGTGAGGGTGACAAAACATGAGAAACACCTAACTCTAGGAAATGAACAAGGGGTAGAGGAAATGGAGGTGGGTGGGGGTTGGGGTGACTGGGTGATGGACACTGAGGGGGGCGCTTGACGGGATGAGCACTGGGTATTATGCTTTATGTTGGCAAATTGAACTCTAATAAAAAATTTTTTAAAGGAATAAAACAAGAAAGAAAGAAAAAAGAAAAAGAAAGAAAGAAAGAAAGAAGCAAGAAAGAAAGAAAGAAAGAAAGAAAGAAAGAAAGACAAATGATAAAAAAAACCACCCCCGACTCTTAATTAAAGGAATAAACTGATGGTTGCCAAAGGGGGGGGGGGATGGTGAAATAGATAAAGGAATTAAAAACACACTTATCTTGATGAGCACTGAAGTATGTATAGAATTGTTTAATGATTATGTTGTACACCTGAAAATAAAATAACAATACTGTATATTAATTATGCTTCAATTAAATATAAAAGAAACTAGAAAAAGACGGAAATATAAAAGGTAAAATAGGGCTGCTGCCTTTAAGGGACTTATATTCTAATATAAGGGGGATGTATAGCTGCAACACAAAGTACAAAGTGTTGCCATAAGTAGTACACAAATAATGTGTTTAGGAAATTTATAGTGGAGGATGAGCATTTGTGTCTGCCACAGTGGTGGGAGTTGATTGGTAAAATCAGGGAAGACTTTGTTGAAGGTTGGCATTTTATTGGCTCTCTCCAAACACAGATAATTTTCTACACATGGGCTGCAGGGAGAGATTGCAGGCAGAGAGAACACCAGGAGGAAAAGCACAGGAATACGAAGCAGTGTTCAGAGCACTGAACAGGCTGCGTAGCCTGAGCCATGGCTGTGTGAGGGGGCAACACAGCAGGCACCGGTGGATTGCAGCCAGAGATTTCCTCTGAGTAAAAAGCACTTTGATCCCACTGCCCACACTGAAAATCTCCGGGGCTGGTTCTTCTACTTGGCCACATCTGCATTCTTGCATTTTAAAGTTTCTCTTTTGTTGTCTGCTTTGGTCCACCTGCTCAGAAAGTGCACAGCTGACAGCCACATGTCCTGGATCCTGGTCTTGTTTCCACCACTAACTAGCAATGTGAGCTTGGGTAAGCCACTCAGTCCTTCCATGCTCTGCTTATTTATGTGTAATATGAGAGATCACAACTGATCATTTCTGATGTTCCCTTTCCTGAAAGCATCCTAAGATTTCACCTGATTCTTCTGTCTGTTAGCCTCCTAACTAAAGACATGCAGGTCTTTCTACTGCATGTGATCCGAACCTGCATCCTGCCCACTTTTCACTACAACGTATCGTTGGAGCTGTGGAGGCACAATAACTAACTCCATCTCCCCCTCCTATGAATTGAACCATTTGATAATCAAGACATAGAGACAAATGTTTAAACCATCTTCTTTAGATCTGCAGCCTAATTGGCTCTAATCTTGCATCACTAGACAGACATATTCATCACTGAGCAACCCCTGCCTCCCGACATGGAAGAGAGCCTACTTCCATTAGACTCTCTGGTGTATGAGCAGGTTGGTAGGTATGTATCCTGTAGACAAGTTGGTTCTGATAAAGAAAGAAAACCAACAAAATAGTGGAACAGGTTGAGTTGGGCATACTCAGTGCTGCCTCTTCAACTCACTAATCAAAGTCACATTGAAGAGAGTGCTGGATAGCGGCCAGGAGTAGTACTCTACTCAGTGGTGCTCAAACATCAGCAGGTGTCACCTCACCTGGAGGACTTGTGAAAACACAGATTGCTGGACCCTGCCCCCAAAGTTCAGAATAATGTAGGGCTGGGTGGTGCTAGAACTTTTACTGGTAACAAATTCCCCCATAAAATGAATGCTGCTGCTCCAGGGACCACACTTTTAAATTCAAGGCTCCAGCTGAAGCCCCTTCAATATTAAGATGAAGCAAGAAAAACAAAAGCACTCTGAACATTTACCTTCATTTAATGAAATATCTAGGTTAAAATAACAGAGTTAATCCTTTAACAATAGGATAAGCATAGTGTATCATTTCACAATGGATACGTATATCAAATCCTCACAACATATGTGTTAAATATTTTACAATTTTACATGTTATTTATTATAAGCCTTTTAAAACTGATATTTAAAAAATAAAAAAACCCACAATTGTCTGTGTGTCTTTATTTGTTTCCTACATTATAGATTTTAGGTGAGGAGTATATCTTCTTCAATCCCCTAGACCATCCAGCTGGGGGCCAGGCACATAAAGAGGATCTAACAAATTAATGTTAAAATGAATTGAACTTTATACATTTCTTTGGTATAGAAAATTCTACATACTTTTAGGCTAGCACTGTGTTATTCCTTTATTTTTTTATTAGATTTTTTTTGTATATTATTTCATTGGAGTTCAATCTGCCAACATATAGCGTAACACCCAGTGAATATCCCATCAAGTGACTCCCTCAGTGCCCGTCAACCAATCACCCCATCCCCCACCCATCTCCCCATCCACTACCCCTTGTTCGTTTCCCAGAGTTAGGAGTCTCTCATGTTCTGTCTCCCTTTCTGATATTTCCCACTCATTTTTTCGTCTGATATAAAAACGAGTTGTCCTGGATAAAGGGGAAAAAAGGAGGGGTACCCTCTAGTTCTATATACTGTAAATTCCTCGACTTCCCCTGGAGCTTTCCAGCGCTGCTTGGCCAAGAACTTGCTCTTCCCCTGTCCTTCCAGCTGGTCTTCTGGGGGAGGGTTTGCTGTGCTGATGATTCTCAGGTGTGTGCACCTGGGGGAGCTGCCTTGCCCCCAGCCAGGTGCTGGGCTCAGGGGGAGCTGTTTACCCTGTGAGGCCTCTGTTCCCTGAGGCCCCGCCCCTCCCAGGCACAGGGTGACACCAGGAGGAACAACTCTACTGGCAGCAGCCAGGTCTCCATCTCTGGAGTCAGCTCCTGCAGTAACTACCACAGTCTCCCAGTGTGCACTGGCCTAAGTGCTCCCGGGCTGGTGGGGGTGCTGACCTGCACAACTTGGGGGCGCCGGGTGGCAGGAGAGTCCATGCTGTCCTGTGCCCTCCCCAGGTCTGCCTGTTCCGGGGGGAGCGCAGGATCCTGGGCTGTGTCTCCCCGCGCCCTGGGCTCCGGGGCCTGAGCTGCTGGAATCGCGCTCCCAGGCTGCAGCTCCGGAAGGCAGCAGGGCGCAGCCCCGTCCGCGGAGCGCCCCCGACCGACTGGGGCTTCTCCCCGAGGCCCCCCAGTGCGCTCCAGCCCTTTACCGCGCTCGGCCCGCGGGGTGTGGGGCGCCCTCTGCCGGGGCGCCCTTCCTCTGTTAGTGACCCCGGGAGACTGGAGGCTCCACTGCCCTCCTGCGGTTCTACCCGGTTTCCCTGCTGATCCATCCAGGAAGATGCCAGTGAAGATTTTAAAGTTCCCGCTTCTCGGGGGCTGGGCTTTCCTGTCCTGGAGGCTTTTGTGGGGCCTTAGCCTGGCTCCTCGTGGGGCCTCTCCTCCACCTGATTCTTTTTTTTTATTCTGCCTTCCTACCTTGTTAGAAGTGAAAACCTTTCTCTGTGTCACATTCCAGCTGTTATTCTCTTTAAATCTCATGTGGAATTCGTAGGTGTTCAGGGTGATTTGAAAGTTATCCAGGTAAATTGGTGGGGCCAGGTGGGTTGAGGACCCCTACTCCTCTGCCATCTAACACATTTCTCTATTTAAAATAGATGGAGCCCATCTTTCTTTGACATGTGTCCTTTCTTTGCACTCCACCTTTGAACCCAGGAGGAAAGTAAGGTGTCCCAAGGGAGGAGAACTCAGGACCCCATCTTGGGATCTGAGAACAAAGAGACATAGGAAACTCTAGGAAGAAAAAAAAAAAGGAAGGAAGGAAGGAAGGAAGGAAGGAAGGAAGGAAGGAAGGAAAAAGAAGAGAAAGAAAGAAAGAAAGGAAGGAAGGAAGGAAGGAAGGAAGGAAGGAAGGAAGGAAGGAAGGAAGGAAGGAAAAAGAAGAGAAAGAAAGAAAGAAGGAAAGAAAGAAAGAAAGAAAGAAAGAAAGAAAGAAAGAAAGGAAGGAAGGAAGGAAGGAAGGAAGGAAGGAAGAAAGAAAAGAAAGAAAAGCTTGTAACATCATAGAGTGTAGCCAGATCTTCCAGGGCTGAGGGACTGTGGAAGGGAGCAGGAGAGCAGAGATGGAGGATACCAAGCAAGATCAGAGGGAAGGAGATCCCAGACTGAGAGGCTGGGGGGTGCAAAGTAATGGGGAGACCAGAGGCTCAGCAGGTCTGCAGAGGAGAAGCTGAGCAGACCTCAGAGCTGATGAGGAGGATGGATTAAACACCTCATGCACTCAGACGTATGATTCTTTACAACTGCGCACGGGTCTTTGCAGGAGCTCATTTTACCTCTAATAACAGGCTCCAGAAGCAGAAGTCAGTGCTGCTAATTTATAATGACTTTAAGGCACAGAGAGGGTAAGTCACTGGCCTCAAATCACAAAGCAGGTGAGGGCAGAGCAGAGAATCACAGGACTGCTTGTGGGGCCCCATCCTGCAGGCTCTGCCCTGAGAAGCAGCCAGGCATGGGGCCAGGGGTGGAAGGGACAGGAGACTCTCCAGAGGGCAAAAGACCCCACTCCTGGGGCCCTTCTCAGCATGTCCTGCCCAGAAGAGCTTTGCCAAGTTGAGGCCTCAGCTGGGAAGTGGGGCAGGAATACCTTACCCTCTGCACATGAGAGGCTGACACACATCATGTTTGGAAGGTCTTTGAATTTTAAACAAAGAATTCCGTCCATGGAAGGGGTGGGTGAGGAAGAGAGCCCAGAGAAAGGTCTGAGAGCCTTCAGGCTTCCCATGACCCTCCCCCCCACCCCTGATTCCCTCTTCCTCTTCCTGTCTCCTGACCCCCAGGGGCCCCTGTCCAGACCCCAGCTGCTGTGTCCAGGCTTATCATCCTCACAGCCCAGGAGGACAGGTTAAGGCCAGAAGTCAGTGTCGCTCCCTGTGTCCTGCCCACCCAGCTGGGTCATCATGGAGATACAGCCCTGGCACATGTTACATAGTGACCCCACATCCAGCAGACCCTCCTCCTCCATCCTTCTGCCTCCCTCACACACACTTCCCAACACACACACACACACACACACTCCCTCCTCAAGTATCTCCCAGGCTCACATCCCTTCCCCTAAGGTCATGCACTTCCTGAGAGCTCTGACTTCTCTGACCATCTCCTCTCCAGGTTCCTGCTCCTTGCTACTAACAGAGCATCATCCACCTTGTTTCCTTGGAAACCTTTTGGACTTCTGTGCCCTCCTCCATTTTCCATTTTCCCTCCTTTGATCATTGCCAGGCTCCCATCATCTGACTCATCTGTCCTGGTCCACTTGCCCTTGACCCACTCTGCTCACACACACACACACACACACACACACACACACACACACACTTGCTGAGGGAGCACCCAGAGCCCTGTGTCTCTCTGCCCTGGCTGTCAGCCTCCTCTTCCCAGCTGTCAGGGAGCTCCCCAGGGCAGGGTCTCTGATCCTCCCTCTGGGTTTCCCCTGGGTGCCCAGCACACAGAGAGGGTAGACTGTAGGACTCACTACTTCTGATCCCCAGGAGACAGGAGGGAAGTGAGAGAGAAAGCCAGGCAGAGGCAGCAATCTGAGCCTCCCCTGCCCTGTGAGGATCACAGTCAGGGCAGCAGCAGCTGGAGGGAATCTATCTCCAGGGGTAGTGCTTTCCTTTAGAAATCCCAGGGCACCTCTGTATGTATGTGTGTGTGTGTGTGCACCTGCCATGCAGGGTGGGGAGGGAGGATGTGGGTGTGAGGCTCCAAGAATCCAGGACCTATGTGGACAGGAGAGGACTGGAGGAACTGGACCCCAGAGCAGGGCAGCTCCCAGCACACACAGGCCCATAAGCGCAGGGACAGAGGGGGCCAGTGTGGCCACAGTAGGATGGATGCAGGGTGGACCATGCGCATGCCTCCTTTTCCCTGAGTGTGACATGATTTCATACTTCCCTGAGTGTGAAACCATTCACATGGTTTCCTGTGTCCTGTGATTCAATCCAATCCCCATTCTCCCTTCTTGTCCACATTCACAGGCATTTCTGGTGTCCAAAGCTAGGAGCCTATTTTTGGTTGAACCATATGCAATTCCTGATAGTCAGTTTGGGCTTACACAGTCTATTACTTTCACTCTTCTTGCTTCTAAATATTCTTTTGGACTCCAGGGTAAGGGCCCGGGGAGCAGAGTGAGGAAGGGCAGATACTAAGGGCTCATGTGTACTGAGCGCACACCGTGTGCTAGACTGTGGCATTCCTACCGCAGCGCTGATGCTCACTACAGCCCCATGAAGGCTTTCCTGCATCCCCAACAGGTATTCCCCACCTGTTCCAGGTGAGTGAGTCCAGGTGAGGAGGCTACACCAGGAGGAACAGGGCAGGGATCAAACTCAGCCCCAGGCCTCCTGCTTCCCCACCTCCATCCACCACCAGGGAGGTCCTGACACAGCCTGTGAGCCAAAGGCCATGCCTGCAGATTCAGGACAGGGAGGGCAGGGGGTACACGACACATGGGAACTCTGGGGGGGCCGGAGAGCCCCTATGGAAGGCAGAAATCTCAGGGAGCACACCTGAACCCCAGCAGAGAAGGGCCTGTCCAAGAAAGAACCTGGTCAAAAACACATTCAGAGCTGGGAGGAGCCTCTGGCAGAGACTGGGAAGCCCTGGGTGGGTATGGACAGAACAGAAGGGAGGTGACAGGGAAGAACAAGGCTGCAGAGTCTAGGGCGCAAGGAGGGAGCACTAGTGGGGACAGGGGAGGAAAGATAAAGTCCAGGGAAAAGGGTGGAGCAGGAGGGAGGGAGGGAGCTTGTGGCACAGACATGGGACTGAGGCACATGGAGGGCCCCAGGAGTAGAGACAGTGCTCAGAGAAGGAGCAGGGTCAGCCCCAGAGAGGGGATGGATGTGGAAGGACTGGGGAAGGGGTGAAGGAAGCTGCACTCAGACACACACACACACACACACACACACACACACACACACACACACTCCAAGGTAAAAAGGACAATTGTCTGTTGATTGCTCAGAGTCCCAGTAAGCACACTCAGCCCCATCATCCTAAACCATGGAAGGAATTTGGAGGTGATGGAAGGCAGGGCCACAGAGCTCAGAGGAGGGCTGGAGAGGGGGCCATGACCAGTGAGTGTGTGCCCTTCTGTGTGGGGCAGGCCTGTGGGTGCCTGAGAGAGAGAGAGAGAGAGAGAGTGTTGTGTGTGTGTGTGTGTGTGTGTGTGTGTGTTTGCATGCACCTGCTCTGGTGAACAGCCTGTGCCTGCAGGACTGGGTGTGTGTCTGGGGCCCTGAGGCCTATGTCCGGGTTCCTCCCCTGCAGGGAGGGTCTGCACAGGTTTACCCGGTGCTGGTCTCTGTGGGCAGAGCACTTTGCCACTGTGCTGCCTGCCCCCTGGTCAGGCCCTCAGCGGGGGCAGATCTACCCAGTGGAGGGAGAGCAGGAGGTGATGCTGGGGCAGCCAGGGCCCTGCAGTCCCCACGCCTCCTGCAGACATGCGCAGGCACACACAGACATGCGCACGCGCACACACACACACACACAGACACACACACACATCCTGCACATACGCTGACCTCTATCACATGCAGCCAAATAAAATGCACAGAAGTCAACCAAGACATCATCACATATGAGCACATGAGATACACAGATAAACAAAGGTGCTCAGAGAGGCCAACATGCCATCACCCACACGGATAGAAAGACAAGAGCCTGGGGCACAAGCCACTCAGAACATTGTTACCTGGATCTACATCTTGCCCTCTCAACACATGCACACACACACACACACACACACACACACACACACACAGAAGACATGCTGGCTGGGGCACGCACTTCTGCAGACAACTGCTCATGCACATCACTGCCCAGCACATCCCAGGGCTCCCTCCGTGGGCCTCACTCCCAACCCTAGCAACCTCGGGACACCCAGTCTGGCTGTGAACATCTGCTTCCCCCACCCCCTTCATGCTGGGTCCCCAATCCAGCTGTTTATCCCAGGCCAGCCCAGCTGTCACCTGCCTGGTGAGGGTCTGCTCATCCTGCTTCAGAAGCACAGAGAGAGGTTCTCCTCCTCTTCTCCTCCATTCCCTGCCCTGCTGGGTTTGTCCTGCTATATCCCACTTAAGACTCCCCTCCTCCAGGCCTTTGACTAAATTGTTTAGGCAAATGCCAGGCCTTGCCATCCAGCACCAGGCTGGGGTGCTCCTGGGAACACTGCTACCTGGTTGTAGAAACCACACAGAAAAATTGATAGCAGCAATGTCCATAATAGCCAAACGGCGGAAGGAGCCTCGGTGTCCATCGAAAGATGAATGGATAAAGTGTTCCCAGTCCCTGTGTCTTGGCTTGAATATACTGGGCCCCTCGGTGTCTGTCTGTGTATCCATCTCTCCATATCTTCGCCCTCCAGCCCTGCCCCATGGTTCTGGGTACGAGCTGGTGCAGAGCTCTGGGAGCAGAGAAGCTGGGCACACCTGTGTGGAAGGGAGATGGCTGGTCAGTTAGGATGCAGCTCAGGCTCTCCAAGCAGAGCCTGCCCCTCATGAACATTCTCTGTGACTCCAGAGTCCCTTGTCTCCCTGCCTACTATGCTGGCAGAGCCGGCCTGAGGCTTATCCCTGAGGCTTACCCCCAGTTAGTCCACTAGGAGTGACTGGAAATTCTGGGAGGGCACTCAAGGATCCCCTAGGCCAGGTATGTAGGTGTCTGGAGAATTCTGTGAAAGAGGAGTGAGGAGAAGAGGGAGGCCCACAAAAGGTGCTTGCCAGAGGGGTGTCAGGGTGTACACAGCAGAGAGCCTGGGAGCTCTGCCTCTGAATCCTTGGAGAGAACTGCCCAGTGGCTCTTTGCACCTCTCAGACAGGCAGACATAGGGCACAGAGTCTGGGGAGATGTGTGAGGTCTCCAAATTCAGGAATGGGAATAGAAATATGGGTGTCCCTCTTTTAGGCCCTCATGGCACCTATAACTGTTCCATGCACACAAGGAGCTCTCCACAAAGTCTTTGGCTCCTATTTCACCAGGTCTCCCACAATAAGCCCCTAAACCAGTGGACTCAATCCCTTTCAATATCCCTTTCCATCCCACCCCCACTCCCTCACACCAGCGCCTCAGTATGTGTGCCCAGCACAGTGTCCCTGCCAAGCCTGCCCAGTGCCCCAGGGATCAAGGGACCCCAGCTCAAATCCTAAGCATCCCAAACCCTCCTCCTCCCTCATTTATCTGGGTTCACTCCTGCTCTCTCTCCCCTGCCCACCCAGTACAGCCTGGTCCCTGGGTGTCTCCCAAAAGACAGGCAGTTCCTAATGAGTCCTCAGCACAAGAAGGGGAGGGCCCAGGGCAGTCTGGGGGGGGGGGGGAGGGGGCTCCAGAGCTAGAGATAAGGAGTCCTGTCAGCATCTGTCCATCTGCCATCTCCTCCAGCATCCCTGTCTCCTGCCTCCTGGCTCCTGCCCATCCATCTCTCTGCTGAGGCTGATGGGCTGAGCTCAGGGGCAAATGCACAGAAGCCCAGACTCATCATGCCTGGTGGGCTCCAGACCCATGTTCTCCAGGAATGTCACTACCTCTGCCATCATTCCTTGCAACCTTCCCATGACCTTCTTAAGGTGAAATTGTAGATGGACCCCAAGGACGAACAGAAATTGGTCTCATTCCTCAATATCTTGATCTCAGCCCTTTGTGCTCACATCACATTCCCAACAGGAGAAATGAAAACTTAGGCAATGACAAAGGGGTTGAAATCTCAGGAAGACTTTCTCAGCCTTAAGGAGCTCCTGACTGCCCCTGGAAAGCAGGGGCCAGGGCGGGATCCGGGGAGATGCAGGGGAACAATCAAGTTTGCTTCTCCTCATCAATGCAATTTCCACCAGGGGGAGGGACCCAGCCCTGGGGACTTGAGGGGCACCTTCTCCGCAGCGGCCTGCGACGCGCTCCGCGGCCACCAGAGGGCGGCAGAGAGGGGCGCTCCCCGCACAGCCCGCCCTGGGCCCTGGGCGCTGAGAGAGGGGGGGCGCCCAGCCTGGGGGGTCGGGGCTCCAGCGAGAACCCGGGAATTTCCGAGCTCAGGGAAGCCTCCTGCCGCCCTCCCCACCGGCGTCCCTGATCCCCCGCGGCAGCCCCTTCCCTTCCTGGCCCCAGCCCTGGGGCTGCTGGCACACAAGGGCCACCTGGCTGTTCCTTTATGCTTGGGCAGCAGGTGGCAGCGCAGCTCCCAGAGGTGAGGCCTCCAGGGGCCCAGCTGACAACTAGAGCCAGCCCTGGAGCCCACGTGGGCTCCATTCCCAATCCAGGGGTCTTCCCCGGGTGCCCACAGCTGCTCCTAAAAGCAAAGCACACTCTGCAGACCCAGTGGGAAGGCAGCTCGCAGCCCTGGGCTTCAATGACCTGATGTCACAGCCACCCCTTCCCGGGTGATACCTGCTCACACACAGACCTGGGCACAAGGACTGTGAACCCCGCAGCACAGACCTGCGGGCCACACACACCTGCTGTGCACACCCCGGCCTCAGCACCCACACCCTCTGCTCCTCACACTCCCCCAGCCCTGCCCTCTGCTCCTCCTTCCTGAGCTGCCAGAGGAGCTTCTCTCCATCCCTCATCTGCTCTGTGCCCTGTGTGTCCAGGGGCTCCTGGAAACTGCACACAGGGAAGCACTTTCCCTGCTCTAATCGGGTCCCTCCCACCACAGCCCTGGACACATGGAGCTGAGGGGACACCCAGGGTGCTGAGCCCCCTCTTCCCAGGGATCCTCTCTCTCAGGCCCTCCCTGCCCCTCCTTCTCCCTCCATCTGCTGACCCACCTGCTCCTGCTCCTGCTCCAGATCCTTCCTGCTATCACAGGTCCCCCTTTAACCACAGTAGCTGGGTCACCTGGGAGGTGAGCACTGAAAAGAGAGAAGGTGGGGGGTGGGGAAGGGAAGAAATCCTAATGCAGAGCAGGACTGGCTCTGTCCTGATCCCTTGACCCTCCACTGGAAGGTTCTGGTGTGAGTGTGACCCCGGGTCCTGGCTCGTCCTTCCCTCCCCCCACCTCTCCTTGAAGCTGAAGAGCTGCCCTAGAGGATGGCGGCTGCACTGACTGCACTGCCTCAGTGGAATGGAGACACCTGGGGGGGGGGGGCGGGGGGGGGAGCACAGGTGCAAACTCCTGAGCTGATGGGCTGAATGGGCGCAGATAGGAGGGCCCCCCACCCCTTCCCCACAGCACCCTCCACATGATCTCCCTGCCTTTCCCCAGTCCAGGACCCCTTCCTTCTAGAACAAGACCAGAGAAACCTGCCAGCCTTTCAAACACCTTATTCCTACTTTCATCCCACAGGGGAACCTGAACAGACCAAAACTCCTCCCGCCCCCCATGTGCCTCCTTGTCCACTCTGGACTGGGGGTGGGGGTGAGGAGGAGCTTCCATCCTGAGGAACTGGAATGTGGGTGCCAGGAACGGAAAGGGCTTCTAAGGGCCTCAGGAAGATGGACTCCAACCCCGCCCCATCTGCCCTCCCCTAGACCCATCCACAGCAGAGAAGAACAAGGGCCATGACTGGGACTCAGCTGTATTTCCCCAGCACCTGTGAGGCCTGAAGCCCCAGCAGAGACCGTTCTCCAGTGTGTGAGCCACTCTGTGCCATCGCCTTCATCTCCCCGGGTCCATGGGGCAAGGAAGAGGAGGGTGGGTGGTGGAGAAAGTGAGGCACAACAGCCCTCCCCCAGAACCTTCCTCACACAGATTCTTGTCCTCTAGCCACCTTCCCACCTGCAGTTCCTCTAGCTGGTTGGCGGATCCCCCCATTCCCAGCGCACAGGAAGGACTGCAGGGAGACCAGAGAAGGGACTTCCCACAGTAGCATCTTGGCCATAGCCACACACAGGCTGCAGTAGGGTGGGGGAGGACCCTGGGCTTCTCTGCATAGGCCCCCTGAGCTGAGCATGGGGCCAAGTCATCTGGGGGAGGCGGGGCAACCTACTGGGAAACTGGGGAGCTTTGCAAAAGCTGTGACCTGTCAGAAGCAGTGGCATCCAAATGCACTTCAGGATTGCCTGGGAAGTTCCTCTCAGGTCATAAGTCAGCTCCTCCTGCTGTAGTTTCACATTGTTTCCCTTTAGGGCTCTTTTGGGGAGGGAGAATTTGACTAGGAGGTTGGTCACTTACAGAGTTTCAATGTCCCCCTGTAGATGTGTCCTTGCTGATTGGCTCTCCCCCCAGGTCTCTACTCCCCTGTCAACCAGGAATTGAAAGGCTCCCTGAGGAAGCCTCCAGGGTCCCTGAGGCCTGCTCCCCTCCCCCAACAGGCCCAGAGGACATCCTCCCTGCCCCATCTCAGCACAGGGACCCCCGACCTGCAGCTCTGGGAAAGGCCACAAGGGAGCAACCCACACAGAGCCAGTCCTCAAGCTAGGGTGATGCCTCCCCAGAGCCAGGCCCCTCCCCTCCACATGCATCACCACCACCCACCCTCCTCTCCAGGCAGGAGGCCAACCCCAAGGGTCTCAGGAGAGGCAGAGGGGGCTGAAGGAGCCCAGGCAGTGGGGAGAGGTGGGCTGCATGAGGAGGGAGGGGAGGAAGGAAGGGAGCCTGGAAGAGGAGCCTGGGAGAGCACAGGTGTGCAGAGCCCCAACCAGGAAGCAGGTGTGCAGGGGCAGCTGAGGCCCAGGTTGAGAAATCTCAGTGGGCTCCCTGCTGTCCACACCCCAGGCCAGCATCCCAGGGGCTCAGGGGCCTCCGTCTCCACAGGCCTGAGCACTGGGTCAGAGGCAAACAAGGACAGGAGGATGGGGGGCCAGGGGCGGCCTACACCTCAATAAGGGGTCCACACTGCCCCCTCCCTCCTCGGGATGAGCCCCAGCTGGACACCATCATCTCTGCTATTCCCTGAGCACAGAACATGGGGAAGGGCCTAGGCAATTGTCCAGGGCAGTCCTGGTCCTCCTGGTGCCTGGAGGGGGTCGAGGGGAAACCCAGCCCTGCCTATGGGGGCACAGCTCTATGTAGAGGGGTGAGGACAGAGGGGGAGCAGGGACCAGGCACACAGCCAGGAAGGAGAAGACAGAGGAACAGGACAGGCCTGCAGGTACCTTGGCGGTGGTTCAGATAGAAACAGTGTGGGGTCCAGAACCAGAGGAATTACTACCGCAAGACTTCCCAGAGGAGAGGATGGGGCGAGTTTGCAAGGAGCTGAGAGGCTGGTCTGCAGGAGAGGAGGAGAGAGGATGGCTCAGAGTGGGGACAGGCTATGAGGCTAGGAGGGGGCAGGGGCTGAATCCTGGGCTGGCCTCCCAGGGGGAGCTAAGAGACCAGATGCAGGGAGCCTGTGGAGGGAGGGCGGGAAGGACCAGGGACAGGTGTCAGTGGGCAGGAGGCCCTGAAGCCCAGCTGGGAAGGCTGGGCAGGAGTCACTGTGGTGGAGGAAGGGGGAGAGCACCCCAGTCTAGCTGAGTACTCGTCCCCTCTCCCCATCCCATAAAGCCCCTTAGACAGAGTTTAGGGGCCTCCAGCTGGGGCACATGAAGGACTCCTGGACCAGGGTCAGGGCCTGTTTGCCTGAGGCGGCCATCACGGAGCAGGGGACACTGAGTGTTCCCACCCCGGGGGCCTCGGCTCCTGTCTGCAGGTGGGAGGGCTGCTCCTGGTGGTCTCTGAGCTCCCTGCTCTGGATCTGCCCTGCTCATCAGCACCTCCGGCCCAGGAAAGGTCTGACCCCCTGCGACCCACCAGGCTTTACCCCACATCCTCTCCTCTCAGGGTCCCTACACTCTAACCCACCTCCCTATCCAGAAGAAACCACTTGCATGCAAGTGGGTCCAACTTCACAAACTCAGCTTCCGTAGATAGGACTGGAAGAGCCACAAGAGGATTTGAGTTAGACTCAGTAAGAACTTCCCAGCACAAGGGGTCTGACGGCCCACCTTGTATGATATTCATCAAGAATTCATACCAGAAAACAAACTAGGGGTCGTGGAAGGGGAGGTGGGCAGGGGGTGGGGGTGACTGGGTGACGGGCACTGAGGGGGGCACTTGACGGGATGAGCACTGGGTGTTACTCTATATGTTGACAAATTGAACACCAATAAAGAATAAATTTAAAAAAAAAGAATTCATACCAGAGGCCTCCAGAGGACAATGACTTATTCTGGACCTACCTGGGTAGTATTGACTTGAGACAGATCTTTCCACTGCGATTAGGGTCATCCCAGATTCAGAGGGTGGCACACAAGAACTTCTGGGGACCCTGAGGCCCTCAGGCAGAATGAGGGAGCCTAGAGTTAGGACCTACAGCCTGGTGCCCTCATCCCCAGATCCTGGAGGTGGAGGTAGGGAGAGAGCAGGCCTGGACCCCCACTCCCTGGCCTCCCTTCCACCGTAGCCCCCCTCTTTATGCCCCTCCCTGTTCAGAGCAAGGCCTCTGAGCCCTTCCCATGCAGCCCTGAGTGCAGGCCCCAGGACCCAGTCTGCACCCAGCCTCAGACTCTGGACCCTGATGCCCTTCCCCTGTGCCTGGCAGGGCAGAGGCACCCCCTGCCCAGGCTACCCTCCCCCACCCCCAGGACTCACAGCCTCCCTCTTCTGGCTCCCCCTCCACCCACCCCCTAGCACAGCCTCAACCCTGCTGGAAATGTGCCCAAATTAAATCAGTCACATGTTCAGGCTCCCCTGGGACAGCACACACATGCACACAGGCCCCTGCATCCATCCATGTGCACATGCACCGATGCTCACACCCCTACATACACACAGACACATAACCTCAAATACACACATATACACACCTACCTGTTACGAACTTCTCACATGTACACAACACAAAGACACATCCCCTCAAACAGACCACCTGCACCCCCAGACCTACACACACTCATACACGTGTCACACTTGTCCATATATACACACGACCCTATTCCTTTCTCGAATGATCCAGAGCCCAGTCCTCTAGGCTCTAGAGAACTCTGGAGAGAATATGGACAAGGAGAGAGTGGGCAGAGGGCACCCAGGAGAAGGAAAGGGGGTGGGGATCCTACCCCTACCCCTGGAGCTCAGGCGGCCTCCCCAGCTCCCCTGCAGAGTCATGGCTCAGCCTGAATGGGAAGTGACTCTGAGGTCCTACCCTCACCTTCCTGGGATGCTCCAAGGACCCACAAACACCTTTGCCTTCCCTGCCACAGCCTTTACTCCCTGCAGCCTCCCAGGCTCTGACTCCTTGTGAGCTGCTGTCTGTCTCCCCTCCTCCCAGTGGGATCCTCCTCCAGGGCTCCTTCTAGACAGCTGGCCTGCTTGAACATCTCTCAGTTTCCCTGGCACTGCCCCATCCTGGTGCCCCCACCATCCCCACTGCAGGCCGCCAATCCCTCTGACCCCTCCCCTGCCCACCTCCATCCAGTGCCCTCCCACCTGGACAACCTCCCACCCCACCCAGCCTGCCTCCCTCCCCTCCTGGCCCACCTCCCCAGGCATCCCCACCTCCCAGTGGGCTCCCCCTTCCCATTACCTCCATCTCTCCATCCTGCTGCATCCTACCACATTGCCCCATTTCTAGTCATTTCTACATCTGCTTTCACACCTCCTCCACCCTTAGGAATCTAGGGAGTAGGGCAGGGCTCAGAGCCCAGTGAAAGGAAGGACATTAGCCCCCTTCTGTCCTCCTGTCCTCTGACTGTCGTCCCCTCCTCCCTTCCTGAGGACAGACCTGGTCAGGTGTTAGAGAGCTGAAAAGACATCTCCTCCTCAGCAAGTGATGGGGGCGCTGCGCAGAGGAACTCCAAAACCAGGGTATACCTACAAGGCAGTGAGTCACCTGGGTAAGCCCCGCCCACTAAGCAGAGCCCCGCCCCCTTGTCGGTGTCCTTGGTGTCAGCCGTCACTTCCATCCTGCCCCCTGTCCTAAGGCCCCCTTGACAGCCCCAGGACCTAGGAAAGGCCTAATGACCCGGTCATCCCAAAGCCACTCCGTCTCAGGAGAGGACAGAGCCAAAGGTGACTGCTCCCCCTCGGTCGTCCCACCACCTCGGCCTCCTTCCATCTGGAGGGAGACGCCCCCTCAGCGCCCAGGGCAGTTTGGGGGACACAAGGACCCTGCTCAGCCTCAGTCTTTCCTCCCCGCAGATCACTGAGGTCTGAGAGCCCAGCTGAGGGCGCCTGGTTCAGCAGCGACCCTGTGTGTGCAGGACGGGCCTGGAGCCTCCACCTGGAAGCCAAGATCCCCACAGAGTGTCACCTTGTTTTCTGCTGGTTTGCTCTGTGTGGTCTCTCCTTCCCCCGCCACACCTTGTTGAACCCCAACACTCCTGGGGAGACAATCTCCCTCGAAGGGTCTCTTTTCACCCTGTCCCTCCCAGTATCAGGTCCAGGATTTGTGCTTTGGAAAACAAGCAGCGCTGTGTGCTCAAGGGAAGTTCTTCCTCTCCTCTTGCTTTAATCCTTCGTGCTGCTGCAAGTAATCATATTGTCCCCAAAAACTGTGGGGCTCTCTCCCAACTTTCCCCTTCTCCCCACTTCTTCAGCTTCTCGGTGGTTTGTCCCAAATATCTGCACTCCAGATCCCAGGCTTCAGGAAGGCTTCTGGGCATGGAATTCAACCCAGATGCTGAGGAGTCTGACTATCTCTGTGAGCTGCACGGGGAAGGCAGTGGTGTCTGGGTTGAGAAAGGCCAGAGAACACTTTGGAGCTCTGTAAACCCAGCAGGTGTGTAGTAAGTGTGAGATGCCCCAATGAGAAGCTGGGAATGGGAGGTGAGGGAGGGCACAGAGGACAGGAGTGAGGCTGGACTGGTCTGAACTGGTCTGAACTGTCTGCTCCCCATTCTCTTCCCTTCTGCTCTGGGCCACCTGGAGAGAATATGCTCTAAGACAGACCTGAGCCTGGAGTCCTCCCTAGGCTGAGAGGGTGACCTCCCCTCCATCCACCTCCACCCAGCCCAGCTCTCAGGACACCAGGACAGCCCCCCCCCAGGAGCCGAGCCACTGCTCCCCCACCCCACCAACCACACACACAACCCTCTTCAGCCAGGGCTCCAGATCTCTGAGCACTCACCTTGCACCCCAGCCTAAATGCCCCCATCCTGGCAGAAACTTCGGTGACCTCCCTGAGCCCCTGCTGTCAACATGGTAGTCTCCAAGCTTTAGCCAGCTCCCTTAGCCCACAGCATGATTAACTGATCTTTCTTAGTACCCCTATAGTATGTCTAATGGAAACCTGTTATCCCAACAGGAGGCAGGTCGGGAAAGGGTGAGTGGGTGTAAAGCTCCAGGTCCCAGTCTCAGATTCTGCTTACCCACTCCCAAGCATTTCCTAATGAGATCACTGCTTTGCAAGAGACAGGAAGGAATGCTACCAACTGGTGCCAGGAGGAAGGGGCAGGCAAGTAGTTAAAGGAAGACCCCGGTAATGACAGAGGTGGCTGAGGCTGCTGGGATCCTGGCAGACGGCCTGCTCCCCACAGCCTGGGTTGTCTTAGGCTTGGAGCGGGGATCCATGGATGATGGGGATGAGAGGTGGGAGACTCTAAAGTCACTGAGGAGATGTCTTACCTCTACCAAAATTCCAAAAGCCCTGAGCAGCTGCCCCCAAGGAGCCCAGAATCCACTAAGACTGAGGTGGGAGGTGAGAGGGAGTCTCTGTGACAGCAATTAGCCCCTCTGTGAACTTCTGTCTCCATCTCTTCCCCCAGCTCCTTATATCCTGGGGCATTACTTTAGAGGCCTCTGCCTTGATCTGTTCCAGGTCTTGAGCAAGATCAAAGCTCTTAACCCCTGTTTTGCTTGCTGAATCCTCAGCTGAAGAGGAGGGGTCAGGGTCCATCCTGAGGCATGGGGAGGGCCCTGATTCCCCTCTTCCCAAGGCAGTGTTGAGTTCGGGAATTTGGACCAAAGTAGGAACCAATCCTAAGACTGGATCTACACACACACACACCCTGGTCCGAAGGCTTTTATTCTCATTGTCAATGTTATTGTTAGAGTTTCAGGTTAGAAATTGAATTGACTCATAATCACATTAGTGTGATATATGACAGCGACCAGTAAGGTGCTCCTAACCTCTATCTAAAGAACATTCCTTGTGTTCGTCTAGGATAAGACCCCATTTATCTCCTTCAGGGGTTCATCACACTCTGGAATTATTAAACATTGGTTTTCTTCCTTATTGTCTAATTCCCACTAGGAAAAGCTCTGTATTTGTTTAGAGAAAGAATGAACGATGAATAAATAGTTTGTGCGGGAATAAATTTACTAGTGAGAGAAACATTTCCTAATATATGATCCATTCCTGAAAGTATCACGTGAGAACCTATGTTAACAATAATATCTATAATCAATATTCCTAATGCCCCTACTGCTACATCTCTCACTCTGGCCTCTTTTCCTCTATTTTATACTATGCAAAAGCTTCTTAGCAAGTCTTTAGCTCTGTGTCAAGCCCTGTGGAAAGGATATAAATATGTATGGGGCAGAGTCTCCCCACCACAGAAGCTTACAGATGAGTAAAGAACAAGGAGAAGACGCAGGGTAACTACAACTGAACACAGCGTGCGGAGAGCCAGCTATGGTGAGACTGACACAAAGGACTAGAGGAGGTCAGAGGAAATAAATTGCTTCAGGGTAGATGATTCAGGAACATGTAAGCAGGAGGTAATCATGTAACCACTGATTGTGAAGGATTTCAGTAGTCAGAGATTGGGAGGATGGAATTCCAAGGAAAGACATAGCTAATGGGAAGGATTTCTTGACTTTGGGCATCATTGGATATTGAACTTCTATTCATCATGAGGGAGTGAGATGCAAGGACCAGTGAAATTCAAGGTAAAACTGTAGAAGCTCGAGGCTTTGAATAGAGAAGACGGGAGCCAGGACCTGGGTCCCAGCTCAAGATCCATTTATCTTCACTTCTCTTACACCTGATCTTATTATTCAATTCACATGGGACAGGGAACCCTCTGTGCCTCCATCTATATACCTCACATCTCCTTTCTCCCCCAAGTAGTTCTTTATTAACAAGGAAAGGATTTCCTAATCTTGTTACTGGGAAGAGCACAAAGCACAGAAAGGCACAAACTAAGTTAGATAATTTGCATGCCTGGGGAAAGGGAGAAACTTCTCCCATCTCCATAGTCAGTTTTCCTAGATCTTCTGACTCTATATGTCAATAAATATCTATATTTCCTCATTTTCTGGACAAGAGATACTATGAAATGTCAGATGTAAAGTTTCTCATAAAAATCCTTCATAAAGGGGGAGCCCAGGTGGCTCAGGGTTTTAGCGCCTTCGGCCCAGGTCTTGATCCTGGAGACCAGGGATCCAGTCCCGCATCAGGCTCTCTGCATGGAGCCTGCTTCTCCCTCTACCTGTGTCTCTGCCTCTCTCTCTCTCTCTCTCTCTCTCTCTCTATCTCTGTGTGTGTGTGTGTGTGTGTGTGTGTGTCTCTCATGAACAAATAAATAAAATCTTTAAAACAATCCTTCATAAAGCAGGCCTCGGCACTGGCTTTGGAAGGTGGAGGAGGGAGTTCCTGTGCTGTGTCTCTGCCTTCAAACCACGCCCGCACAGGTCCACCTGTCTCCTGCTTCCAGGAAGGAAACAGAAACATTGAATCCTCTAACAACCTTGCTTCTTTCAGAGCTCATTACTTCTTTATGAATTTAGTTCTACAAATGACCAGTTTCTCACAATCTCCACTGCAGAATCCTTAATCGGTATAATTTTAAATTCTCCTCTTCCTGGGATGGCTCAAATAGAGAATCCCACTTGGAAGCAAAGATGCAAATAAAATGGCTTCTCTTAGTACCTTCCGTGAGGGGTTTCCAGGAGAGGCCCTTGGTTACAAGGGTGGTGTACTTCTAAGGGGAGCTTGTATCAGGCTACAGAGTAAAAAAGAGGAGAGCATTGCCTTGCAGCTGCTCTTTCTCTTTCTCTGCAAACCCCTTTTGATTGTAGCAGATGTATGGGGGCTCCACAGCAACCCAGCATCTTGGCCATGAACTCCTGAAAGGAAACTCATTAAAGTTTTCTTGAGAGAGAGAATGGGAAATAAATATCAGGATTTGGTGGAAGCACACCAACCATGGACAGGGCTGGAACGGAGCTGGTACCTTAGTGCTGATTGAACTCCTTCAGGATTTGTGCACGTACACCCATCCCATACCCAAAAAGTCTAAAACATATGCTCGTGTTTATAGACATACCGAGATAAATGTGCCCCACCTTTGGTGGATATTTCCACTCAAATTTAAACACATATGTCTATATATTAGGCACACACACATGACTCTCAGTGAGGTGCTTTATGAATATATGCACCAGCCTCTCCCCCATTTCAAGCTCCTGCCTGCAGGGTGGGGCCCAGTGAGGGTAAAGGAGAGAGTGAGTATGAGCTGCTTGTGTCACTAGGTGTGTCTCTGATTAACACGCCAGGAAACACACAAGAATTGTTTCCTTGTAATTCACTATTTGGAGTTATCCAGCATCTTTTAATTACTCTGTGCCATCAAGTTTCAATGATCATCTATCCCTCACTGAGCCACTACTCCCTGCATAGTATAGCTCAGGGGTTACAGGCACAAGATTTTGCTCAACCTTGGTACAAATCTGAGCTTCACTACTCACTTTGCACAAATAAGTTAACCTCTCTGAGTCTTCCATTCAACTTTTGCAAAATGAGCATAACAATAGTCACCTCATTCAACTTTATATTAAATAGGTGATGATGGAAAGTGTTTGGAATACTTAGCAAATATAGGTATATAATCATCATCATCATCATCATCATTTTGGGACTGTGGAGATAGAAGTAATACATAAAGGGATATTCCTTCCCCTTAGGAAATTTTAATATCTCCTTGACACAAAATAAATTCATGGAGAGGAAGAACTTGTAAACTTAAAACTCTATTCGAGCCCTAATGTCCCATAGGATTAGGAGAGTTGGTAGCGGATTTCAGTGCTCTAATACGATTGGTGTTTTTCTTCTGTCACTCATCATCCCCATGCTTCACCACATTACATACACCACACATCCACCACAACCTCTCATTTAAGAAGTTGACTGGATAATGCTTGGATAACAAAGATTCTGAGAGTTCATTTTGTACATTATCCTGTTTCTGAGCAGGAGCCCATCTGAGGCACTCCACACCCAAGTGAGACAGACATGCACAGGGCTAGAGATCCTGTGCCCTCCCGTCTCCCCTGGTCACCCTCTAATCTCAGAAAATTCTTCTTTCTGCTCAATCTCAATCTATTTTATTTAACACTCACCTCTATTTATCACCCATTCTGATTGGGGATGAGGTACACAAATCCCCAAAAGCCTAAGAAAATTCTTAAATGCCCACCTGGTAACACTGTTCCATTGCCTATCTCGCCAGGTCTCTGGATTAATAGGGCTTAAAATTTTTTGTTGTTCACTCATTAAAAATCATCAAATGATCCCATAAGGAGCATTAATTTGGTTCCTACCAGTATATAACCCCTTATGTAGAAATCTGGTCTCTCCTGAAAGCGTTTGGAGGATGTAAGTATCCTAATTTCCATAACAAACAGTTAAGAATTCCTATTTCATCCCCCAACCTCCAGAGCCTCTCAAGTTATAACTCATTTGATGAAGTGACAGTACAGCCCTGAGACGGGGCCATGATTAATATGACCTCCTCAGTCCCTTTCTGTCCATCATATTAAGGATGGGAAAAGGAATTGGTGGCCATCTCCACCACCCAATGCTTGACCCGCGGAGCCCCTGAGGACCAGACAGACCCCAGTGAGGCACCACAGGCTTTTTTCCCCACAGTGGGCAGGGTCCACACCCTGGCATAGTGACTGGAGTTGGAATCCTGGGGACAGAAGACACAGACCACACACTTATCCCTCTTCCCAGAATTCAACTTCCACAGCCTAGTGCCCTCCTCTATCACTCCCAATTCCAAAATTGTCAGACTTGCCATAGTGCTCATCTGAGCCCAGACACCTGTCATGCATCATCTCAGGCCAGTGCTTCCTAAACCTGAAAAAGCATACAAATCACTTGGGAGCCTGTTAATAATGCAGATTCTGATTCAGGAGGTCTGGGTTGGTGCCTGCGATAACAGGAGCTCTAACAAGCTCCCAGGTGACCCCCATGCTTCTGGTCCATGGACCACACTACGAAGAGCAGGATCTAGATGACTGTAGCAGGAGCTACAACTCTCTTCCAGGAAGAGTCTCTCTATCCATAACCACTGTCTGTCTATCCTCCAGATGGCTGTGAGAATCATATCTCATCCTTCCTGGGTCAGAAACCACGCTCCATGGCACAATGCACAATAAAACCTGAAGCATAAATTCCCTTCAAATGTGAGAAAACACACCCTTCACCAGAGTCTCATCTTTCATGACTCTTAGGATCTATGTAGCCTAGAATTACTGTTCCTTTTCCTTTCCAACTCGCCTGCCCCTCTTCTATTTCCCAAATTACTCCATAAGCACCCACCTCCAGGAAGTGTCTTTTGATCAATATCCCTCTCTCTCAGTTTCTACTCATACCTTCCCTTCCAGAGTAATGATGCCTCCATTCCTATCCAATTATTAATATCTATTTTGTCCATTTTTCTCCATATGTGGGGTATCAATTCTCTTTCCCTAAAGAATCATAGATGCTCTAACAAGGTTTTGCACCAGTCTCTCAAAGGAGCATCTAAAGTCGTGGGTAAATATATGGGTAATCCTGCCTCGAATAATTTTCCCTGCAGCCACCTACTTCCTGTTGGGAAGAGGAGAAATTCAGCAAGTAAGAAAGTAGCTTCCCTCCCTCCTTCCCAGCGTGGGCCCCATACATAATTACAGTAGAAAAACACTGGCCCTCGTATACCAAAGCATAAAATTGATGCATCAAGAAGGATGCCTGTTGTGCTCACACTGGAGCCAGTCTCATCTCCAAGGACTCCCTGGAGTCAGGTAGAGTAGGTTGGGGTTTCTATCAATTTCACTCCTCCCATCCCCTCCCACATACCATGGGAAGAGATAGAGCAGGACCATGGAACATTATATCAGGCATCCTTCTGCCCCAGGACTTGTTTTCCCTGTTGATCTTGGAATGAACACTCTGCTTACCGCTGGGTCTAGAGGAAGGGGAGAACCTATCCCTGGCCCTGAGCATGATTCCACTGTAATGGAACAGACAGGACAGTCACCAGAACTCAGGCATAGCCACACAAAGGCAAAACTACAAGTGCCTGTGGACAGATCTAGCTGCTGAGTAAGGATACGGTTCTGGATGGAGAGAAATGCTGTTTGTCAAGGAAGTCCCCCAGAAGACAGCCTTAGAGAAGTAGCACAGTGTTAGTCTGAAGGAAAGGAGAATTTTTGGTACCAAGGAAATGTGTAAGGCTCAATTCAATTTAACATGAATTTATTAAATCCTCATTGTATGGTTGGCCACCAGCTGGATGCCCTAGGAAGTGAACAGGTTATACTCCTTACCTATGACTATAATCAGGAACAAAAAAAAAGAAAAGAAAGATACACAGATATCAGGTATGCTATTTTTTATTTCGGATTTCTTCAGGTACAATGGACATAACTGTAAGATACTTGAAGTACACATTTGATATACATGTAATTGTGAAATGATTCATTTAGATTTCCCTCTGTGAAATAATTAATAATGGCATTTTAATCTAAATGTTACATTAAATGAAGGTGAGTGTTCAAAGGACATCTTTGTCTCCTTCCCTTCATCTATGCACGTGAAGGGGCTTCAGCTGGATCTTTGGTTTTTCCACCCTCACCTCCTGAATTTCAAACACTGGGGACAGTGGTCTAGCAATCTCTTTTCACAAGTCCTCCAGGTTTCATGGCACCCCATGAAGTCTGAGCACCACTAAGCAGAGTACTACAACTGGCCTCTCTCCACATGGCTCTCTGTGACCTTGATTAATGAAGACATAACATGCAGCATACTCAGTGTTAGCTCTCTTATTTTGTCCAGAACAAACCTGACCACTGGACACATGTAATCCAACCTGCTCATACAGGAGAAAAACTAATTAAAGCAGACTCGTGATGGAAAGTGAGGGATACTCAGCAGTATTTGTGATGAGGAGTAAGTCTGTCTAATCTAGTGATACGGGATTAGCAAGGCAATAAGCTGCACATCTACAGCTGATGATTCAATCATCTGTCTCTGTGTCATGATTATCAATAGATTCCAAACATGGGGCGGGGGTGGGGGGAATGGCATGTTATTTATTGGACCTCTACAGCTCCAACAATGGGTTGTGGTGAAAAGTGGGCAGGAAGAGGGTACAGATTATGTTCAGTAAAGAGACCTAGTTAAGAGAATAACAGAAGGGCCAGAGGGAATCCTAGAATTCTTTAAGTAAACACACTTGAGAAACGATCAGTCCTGATCTCTCCTGTTACAGATAAACAAGCAGAGGGATGAGCATTTGTTCAAGTTCACATTGGTAGTTAGTGGTAGAAACAAGACCATGACCCAGGGCACATGGCTCTCAGCTGTGTGCTTTCTGAGTAGGTGGACCAAAGCAGGTTTCTACTGTTGCAGTAGAAAAACTTCAAAGTCCAAGAATGCAGATGTCCCTAAGTACCAACAAAGGGGTTCTCAGCATGGGTAATGGGTTCAAGGCCAAAGTGCTTTGTGCTCAGAGGAAAGCTCTGGTGGCAATCCACCTGTGAATGGCTCTGTTGCCCCCTCACACAGCCAGGACTCAGGCTACACAGCCTGCTCAGTGCTCTGAACAGTTTTGTTTTCCTCTGCTTTTCCTCCTGGTATTCCCATTGCCTACAGCTTCTCCCTGCCGCCCATATGTGGTAAATCCTATCCCTGAAGACAGCCAACTAAAAGTCCATTCCCGTACAAAGTCTTCTCTAATTTCACCAACTAACCCTCACCACTGTGCCAGCCACAAATGATCATCTTCTACTCTGAATTCCCAAAATACTTAATTTGCATATTACTTATGACAACACTTTCTTCTTTGTGTTACAGCTTTGCTTTACACCTTGTATTAGAATATCAGCTTCTTAAGTGCAGGGGCCATATGTCATCTTTTTTTGGTCTTTTTCTAGTTTCTTTTATTTATTTTTACTGAATATAATGAGCATACAGTGTTCTTATATTACTCTCACGTGTACAATACAAGAATTCAACAATTCCATATATTTCTCAGTGCTCATCAAGAAGAGTGTTCTCTTAGTCCCCTTTATCTAAATCACTCATTCCCCTACCCATCTTCCCTTTGGCAACTATCAGTTTGGCTCTCTATTTAGGAGTCTGGGGTGAGTTTTTTGATTCTCTCTTTTTTCTTTTTAATTTTTTTAATTTCTTAAATTCTATATAACAGTGAAAACATACATGTGGCATTTGTTTTTCTCACGTGATATGTATATCACATCTTCTTCATCGATTCAGCTATCAGGGGATACAAGGGTTGCTTCTATATCCTGCCTGCTGTAATAATGCTGCAATAAACATAGGATGCATATATCTTTTCCAAATCATGTAACTAAAATTCTTCCCAACAGAAAAAGAAACCATCAACAACAAAAAGAGGCAACCTACTGATTGGGAGAAGATACTCACAAGTGATATATCAATAAGGGGTTGACACTCAAAATACATAAAGAACTTATACAGTGCAATACCAAAAAAAAAATAATCCAAATTAAAAAAAGGCAGAGGACCTAAATATTTTTCTAAACAGACATACATACAGATGGCCAATGGACACATGAAAAGATGCTTTGTCTCACTAATCATCAAGGAAATACAAATTAAAACTGCAATCAGATATCACTATCTAAAATCAAAAATAGAAGAAAAGCAAGTGTTGGTGAAGATACGGAGAAAAACGAACCCTCATGCACTGTTAGTGGGAATGCTAATGGTGCAGGCTTTATGGAAAAAAGTATGGAATTACCTCAAAAAATTTTAAAAAGAACTACCATGCGATCTGGTAATCCTGCTACTGGATATTTTCTTTATTACTACAGCCACTGCGGAGATCATACTCACCAGACTAAGATCAGGAATCATGCTATACTGACTGAGACAGTTAGCTACATCCTTCACTAGTGGATATTTAACCAAAGAAGAGGAAAATGCCTTCAAGCTTCTTTTAATACTAATTATGTAAATGGCAGTAAGCAGTATAGACACAATTAAAAAGTAGAAAGGAAAAAAAAGAGGAGAAAGAGCAAAGTCTCATCCTTCACTCTACCATAAATATGGAATTCTATTAGTATTCTCACACCAATATCTCATAGGAGCCCTGGATTCCCATGTGCTCAAGAGTACTCCCCATTACTGTGTAGGGAACCAGACTGAATTCAGGTGTGATGACGTCAAACCAAAAATGTACTGGCACTGCTGAGTTCAAGGTCTATGGTTTGGTCACTTAAGGCTGTGCTGGATCCCATAGGCGAAATAGATAATAAACCCAGTCAGCATCCAGGCACCAAATCGGACCCAGGTGCCCGCTGTCATCTGCATCATAAGGCAAACATTCAGAAAGATGCTCAGGAGTGGGAGGAGAGGCAGACCAGGTACCTTAAAATGAGGCAGATGGGAGCTCTGTGGCTGTCTCCAGATGATCCCAGTGATCCCAGTGATGAGCACCAGGAGCAGCACAACTACTGTGATCCACCCTGGGTCTCCAGAAAGCAGACCTGGCCACTGGGCCAGCACCAGGCAAAGAACAATCAACAGCAGAACAAGCAGTGAGGAGCAAACATAGACAACCCTGCCAGAGAGTGGAGTAGGGGTGGGGCTGCCTGGAAAAAATAGTCCCCGTAGAGTTAGCTTCTCTGCTGCAAGTGGGTTCTCCTCCTGCACCTCTGTTTCATTTCCCTCATTCTCCTCTTGCTCCTCTGCTTCGTTTTCTTTATTCCTCCTCTCAGGCTGATACCTGATGATGAGAACACAAAAAGCTACCAGGGAATAAGATAGCAGGGTCGCAATTGACCTGAGGTCCAAGAGATCAGCAAATCCAAAGAATAATAATATGATTACTGCAATAACATAAATGAATATGCTGAACACTAACTGGGTGTATGTGCCAGTGATGACCCTGGCAAGCACAGGGAACAGGAGGCCATCGTCTGCCATCATGCATATCACGACATGTATGGGGTACGTAAAGCCCCAATACATGCTGACAGAAATACTAAAGAAAATTGCAACAGCTACAACATAGTAGGCAAGGCCCCAGCCAATATGGAGAAATGCCTCAGGCAAGGTGCTCCCAGGTCGGAGCTGGTAGTAAGGCACCATAAGTGTAAGTGCTGCAGAGACACCAAAATACACCAAGACGCAGGTGAGCAGTGAAATAACAATGCCCATGGGGATGGAACGCTCAGGCTTGTGCGATTCTTTGACTCTGGTAACAATAATGGCGAAACCTATAAAAGCATAGAAACAGGTAGCTGCTCCACGAAGAATCCCCTGGAAGCCAAAAGGCACGAATCCTCCAGAGCCCAGAGGGCCCAAGCTAGAGGTGTCATTGAGTCCAGCCTTTATGTAGTCCTCTTCTGTGAGCCTCCAGTTGTGCGGGTTCCCCTTAACGAAGCCAGAGATGATGACAAAACTGAGAACCAAAAGTTTCACCAATGTGAAAAGTTTGAAAACCCTGAAGAACTCACGAAAACCCAGATATTGAATTTCTAAGAGAAGAAACCAAAGGACCATAGTAAAGTAGACTAGATTATCTGCTAAGATTTGGGGAATGTGCTCTGAGATGCTCTCAGAGATCTGAATTTCAAACTGGTAGTCAAAAATTAAGGTCCAGGCCCGGATCATAAAGATTGCATCAATAAAAAAGGAGAGGATGAGGTTCCAACCGGTGATGAATGCCCAGAGTTCACCTACAGTGACAAAACAGTAGAGATATGCGGAACCAGAATGCGGAACCCGGGCGCTAAACTCTGCATAGCACAGCCCAGCCAATAACGAGGTTAGGCCAGCCACCAAGAAGCATATCACAGTGGCCGGTCCTGCTTGACTACTAGCCACCTCAGCAAGCAGGAGATAGACACCAACCCCCACTGTGCGGCCCACACCCAGGGCCACTAAATCCAGAGTGCTCAGGCTTCCACCATATTCAAACTCATGTACTTTTTGTTCCAGTGGACGTCTGTGTCCCAGCTTTTGACCAAACTTGCGAAGTGCTTGTCGCAGCATTCTAGCTGGAATTGAAGAAGATTCTAAAGATCAGAGAGTTGTAGCAACCTCTGGGAGCCAAGAGTGTTAGATCTGGTTCAGTGAGGCTGAATTAAGCCAGGTTAGGGCTGCAAAGGTTGGGTTGCTCAAGCTTCACAGTTGCTGCTTCATATTTCTTCTGGGATCTGTTTCCTTCCATAATGCCTAGGGAAACAATAAGTGTATACTGAACATTGGTGTTCAACCAACCAAATGAAACTCAAAAGTCACGTGTAACATGGTGCAGGCCAAGCATCACAGGAACTGACACCAAAAGACATCATTAAGAAATCAATCCTGCTTTCCCCCCGAGAAAAAATACCACAGACCATCCAACATTCTGCTTTTAAAAAAAATGTATTTTTCAGAGGGCTCAATGCCCAACATGGAGCCCAACACACGGCCCAAATTCACAACAAATCAATACCAGAACCAGTATCACGACTCGACTCTCAACTGAGCCACCCCAGCACCCCAAAATCCTCCTTTTATACACACCGTGTTTTTTTTCATTTAGTACTTCTGTTTTATTCAAATGCCAAAACATAAGTTTCAAGATACGAATCGTAGTTATACTCAGTTTGTTTGATTTAAAAACATTAATTATGCTTTGTTAACAACTTCCAAAACCAAATGTAAGTTGTTGTGACTAAAATGTCTCCCAGTCCATTTCTGGAGGATTAACCTTAATATATTTAGTAGCTACTCCAATTTTCACTCTACAAAAAGGGAAATGATGATACTATAAAAGAAAGATAATGAACAGTTATAATATGAAAGACTTCCTGAGAAGAACTTTAACCATTAATAAAGACTAAGAGGAATACCTGTTTCTGTTCCATTTTATAGCAACCAAGCTTAAAGACTCTGCAAAAGTGAATTTCTGGTCCTACCCGGCCATAAATACATATGTCACATCTCTTATCATAGAAAGCCCAATTTTTCACCAATAGGATTTAGAATTTGCTAATAGCTTAAAGTTCTTTTCCTAAGAAAAAGGGGGTAACAGGAAAATTCAAGCGTCTATAAACCAAATAATGAAAACAAATACTTAAATGTAACAATTTCTTTTTTTTTTAATGTAACAATTTCAAATGAGTTTGAACTGAATGAATAGTATGGAAATTGATATCATCATTAAGCTTAAAAGGTACTCAAATATTTTGATATTTATAGAATCAAATGAAATAACTTTCATTATTAAACCCCTCCAAATTTCTCCCACTGTTTATTTTTGTTATATAATGGAGTTAATAACGTATATTTTAGCGTCACACACCGTGTGACATAATCCCATTTGATCTCATAAGTCATGTAGTTTCACATACTAATTAAGACACAACAGAGTTTGTATGTATCATGGGATTTTCACATGCTGTGAAAAGTGTGTGCTGTGCTTGAGCATAGGTTATGACACCTTAATTCATGGACTAGAGGGCCATGATGAAATTACAGACTCACTTTTTATATATCATCAGAGTTTATTTATTTATTTATCTAGTTATTCATTTTTTTTATTTATGAGAGAGAGAGAGAGAGAGAGAGAGAGGCAGAGACATAGGCAGAGGGAGAAGCAGACTCCATGCACCGGGAGCCCGACGTGGGATTCGATCCCAGGTCTCCAGGATCGCGCCCTGGGCCAAAGGCAGGCGCTAAACCGCTAAGCCACCCAGGGATCCCTATCATCAGAGTTTAAAATACAAATATTGGTGTATCAATCTTAAAGCTCTTATCACTAAACAACAAGCACGTGAGACAGATAAGGAGGCTCAGTTCTTAACTTATGGATTCTTTCTACACTATTTAAACTGTCCCTGACCCACAACCAGGCTTCACATCCCCCCCCTCCATGGTTCCTACCGCCCTTTCTTCCTAGTCTTTCCTTTCTTCATCATCTGACCTGTCCTTATTCCTCCAGCCTCATTCCCTGCCCAGTTCCACCTCCAGCTGAGAAATTCAACACTTGCCCTATTCCCTGCCCTCTAATGCCCTCTTGGCCCGTTCACTTAGCTAACTCTCACTTCTCTTTCAGTTCCCAGGTCAGCAGTTACTTCCCCAGGAAGCCTCCACTGATCCTTATGCTGCCCTTCTTATGTGCTCTCATAGCACCAGGCTTCGCCTCGGTGCCATTGATCCTAATATATCCAAATTCCAGGTCAGCTGCCAGTCTCCTCCATCAAACTGTGGGTTAGGTGTTCAATAAATATTTCTTGAACAAATGACCACACTGAGAAGAGAACCTGCAAGAAGCCATTATCCAGAATTCCTATATACTGGATATTAATATACCTATTTTGTAGTCAAGCAACCTTGATAAATATAGATCAGGGAAAGATAAACATGGTATTACCTTCCTTGTGGAAGGTGAGCAAAATGGATAGTGAGAAGGGGAAAACAACTGTGATGAAACTTTGACTGCATATCATTCATGGCAGGTATAAACCACACCTAAGTGGTAAACAATTGTTTGCCTTTGAGGACACTTGTTTTAAAATATAGGGCTGCTTTGGATTATACACAACCGATACCCATGCCCAGTTTGAAAATCCCTACTTTTTGGAAGGCATAGGCTCAGGCACTATAATCCAGGTAGGATGTCCTAAAGCAGAGGTTCTCACTTCAGGGAGCAGAGGCAGGCATAATGAAGACACCTGGGGACATTTTCAAACTTCAATCTCTCCCTCTGGAGATTCTTGTCCACTAGCCCTTACTTCCCATGGCTGCTCTTAACCACCCCAATTCACAAGAAATCATCCTCAAGTTCAACAGGAATGGATTCTGAAAACTTCCTTCACAGGAGGCAGCATAGTTGAATAGCTATGAGTAAGGTTCTGCAGGTAGACTGTTCAGGTTGAAATCTCACCTCAACCTCATACCTGGGTGACTCTGGTCAGATTAGTTCACCTCTTAGAGCTTTAGCTTCCACAGCAGTCAAATGGAAGTAAAAGTGAATACTCACAAGACAGTGGTGAGGAGTAAGTGAAATGATGCCTGTAAGTACGTACCTCAGTGCCTAGAAAACAATCAGGACTTAATATGATTACCTAGTATTTAATATTGAAACCCGGTCAAAGTAATCAAATTTTGAAAATCTATCAGTCTGTGTAAATGTGCAGACTCAAAACCATCCACTAAAACTCAAGCTTGTCAGCTAGCCCTCAAAGACAGTGAAAACAGTTTTATTCCATATGATTCACCTTCAAATGTTAAGGACTCTAATTAGACACCCTCATACATACTGGTGATCACACACTGGGGAGTCCTAGGCTTACTACATTAGGCCAGGTGTGGAGAAATGCAAGATTCAATACAATAATAATAATTAATAATAACAGTAATAATAATATCTTTGCCCATGTGGAACAAGGAGTACTGGGTACTATGAAGATAAGAACAATGAACATATAACAGAAATCCTGGATCGTGACTATATGAACTTGGGTAATTTGATTAATCTCTCTAAGCCTTAGGCTCCTCATCCATTGACTTGACTTCCCTCACTGGATCAACATGAGAATTCAATAAGAAGATATAAACCAGCAGTGTGTATATATCACACACTGCTGGTAGGAATGCCACTGGGGGACCATCTAGAAGCACAACCTTAATGGAATTAAGAATGCACACACGCTTGTGCACCGTAGTTGTTGAATGGGTGAATGTATCTAAAACATATATAGAATGTGGACTGGAAGAGCATTTGTTAAATACACTAAAGCAATTGCCTCCAGGAGGGTAAATGAGAATAGAGATAAGGATGAAAGGGGAAAATAAATGCATTGAAAGTAGCCTGACAGGAAGTGGTGGTCCTAACATACCATAATGGAAGAAGGGACTGACTCCACTCTGTGCAAGGCAGGTTCAACACAGGAATCCAGGAGAGGACCTGGTACAGACCCTGATATGGGGGGAACTCAGTAGATGTAACATGAAGGGGAACCAGAATTGTGTAATCATCAGGACACAGAGAATACAAAGAAGGAACGTGCCAAAGAGAGGGGGAGCGGGGAACATGAGGCACCCTTCATACTATTCCCTCTGAACCCATTTCCCTTTTCCCAATTCCTCTTTCACCTTCAGCTCCTTCAAGTATCCTTGTAGGCGCCTACACTTAGCACTAAGGATGTTTGTATCATGTTTCTTTCTCTAGGGAACAGTCCCCAGCCAACTACCTCCCAACAAAGACACAAAAGTGGTTCTTCACATTGTTAAATCACAGAGACCCCTGAGGTTGGTCACCTCAAAAAAAAATGTGTTACACTACTCTGAAGTCCATCCATGGACCCTGAGTGAGAACCATCTGAATGGCAGGGTTGAACAGGGCAATACTTTAATAAGTTGTTTCTCTCAACTGTGTTGTGCAAGGTGGTCCTTGTGCTCTTCCCACTTTTACTGAAGAGGAGAGAGAGAGGCCTACAGAAAGTATGAAGACACAAGAGAAGCAACTCAAAGAACAAAACTTTTAGGAATTAAATAACCATGTTTTATGACTTCAACAGGAGTAGGCAAAACAAACAAATGAACAAGTAAACATATAGAGGGGAAAGCAGATCCATGATGGGGAATTCTGAGAGAGCCTACCACAAGTCCAGCTTCAGACAACAGAGACACATCGTCCTCAAATGCCAGGTTCAGGAATGCCCATTCTCATGCAATAATCTACAATTATCCAATGGTTTATACTCAGTCCAAACTCTGACCCAGCTGTTCTAATTCTAATTCTCCCCCTACCCTCAGGCCCATCAGCTCCTTCCTAACTCAGCTCATCACATCCTGAATTACCCTTTCTGGGATGAACCTGTGGCCTGGGTAAGTACCTGCCCTGCCAGGGAGGCCCTCCTCACTCCTTTCTGTCCTGTCTTGACCCTGCAGACTCTCCAGTAATTTTCTACAACCTTTCTCCGACCTGCATGTATGAAGCCTTTCCTTAGCTGTCCTGGATCTCCCCATCTCCAACCTTCTTCCCCTTCCCACCAGCACTTACAGCCTATTCTGATGATCACCTGAAAGTAATTTTCCCTGTCAGTTGGCGTCATGAGGGTGTTCCTTAGATTCCTTTATACTCAGAAGGCTTCCAGAGCATTGTGCCAGGATCTATATACATCCTCATTCTGGATTCCACACTCCCATCTCCAAACCTTACAATCCAGGACAAGGATCTACTCAGAATTATACTAAGTAACCAAAAGAGGCATTTAGAACAGAGAAAATGAATACATAGATGGATTGATTAACTACTATATCTTGAGATTCCTAGAAGAAGGGTTGTTTCATTTTGTTTAGTTGGATAAAGAGAAAAATCCCAAACAGTGGTATAAACAGGAAACTATAACATACATCATCACCTATTTCAAGAGAGTCCCAAGGACATTTCCTAATGAGGGCCCTGGGTCTGTGAATCTCAGTTTCATTAGGAAACAATCTCTCCCAAGAGAAGTGCTTGATAAAGGGGAGGTGTTTGAGAAATGCAGAGAGGGGCCAGGGAACATGAAGCCAGCTTCTATGATTTCCATAATGGCCCCCCTTCCCTCCTTCCTCCTCCCTGTGTATCTCTCAGTCTCTAAGCTTATTCCAAACTCCAGAAGTTCCATCCCATGTTGCCTGGAAGAACTCTTGTCAAGTCCAACAATCCACTCCCTAAATTGCTGGCTGTCTTGCTTTCCCAGCCAGCAACCCCACCCCACTCCCAATCTCCTTTGTCCCTAAGGTCATTGTGTTCACTCTTCTGCCTCTGAGAAGGGCACTGCCCTCACTCTGGACCTTTCCTTTCCAAACATTTTTCCAAAGCACGAACTCCCACTGGTTTCCATGGTAGGAAGTTAATACTCATATCAGGAAGTTGGCCTTCTGGATCCTCCTGAATAGCTTCAAAGGTAGGTTGCATACTAGTTACTTTGCAGGAAGTTTGAGAAAGATTTGAAACAAAGGCTAATGATGCTGTTAAATGATGATTTTCAAGTTCTCAAAGTGTCAAAGACATGGACTGAAAATGCAACATCACCAGAGATTATATCAATCCTCTATATCCAAGTATAGCTCCCTCTTGATCCCAAAGTGCATAAATAACTCTCGTCCACCTTTAAATCTTTTTAAAGATTTTATTTATATATTCCTGAGAGACACAGAAAGAGAGAGAGGCAGAGATACAGGCAGAGGGAGAAGCAGGCCCCATGCAGGGAGCCCGACGTGGGACCCGATTCCGGGACTCCAGGATCACATCCTGGGCCAAAGGCAGGCACCAAACCACTGAGCCACTCAGGGATCCCCTACCTTTAAATTTTGAGACAATGAAGCTACAGAGCCCATCAAACCCATGGCTCTCAAACAAAGTCTTTTGGATAGCTAGGCTTCCCCGGAGTTTCTGAAGTCTTAACTCAAGCAGCCCTGCAATTCTGGCAGGGGGCAGTCAGGAATACAAGAATAGAGACTTTGAGTTAAGGGCAAGAGTTTGAAAGACTAATAACTATGGTGCATGTCTCACCAACACTTCCATAGTGGATACGGGTCAGAAGACGTATGAAAATGCAAACAGAATGAAAACAGGCTGAGCCTCATATCCAAGGGTAAAAAAAAAAAAAAAAGTTTACAAACTCAAATGAAACTGTAATTTTCCCATTTTCTCTTTCTGTTTGTAGAAGTCTGTGTTCAATCATGGTCCTTCATTTATTCATTCAACAAGTAAGCTGCCCCCTATTTATTTTATTTATTTCGTACTATGGATAAAGTAAAGTAAAACATAAACATCCTTCCCCTGAAGTTGCTAACATTCTGCAATAGGAAGCAAATTAATAATCACATTACTAATAAGAATATATATTGTGTCAGATTTGCAATCATTGCTGCAGAGAAAAAGAAAGCCGGAAAAGGGTAGGGGGTGTTTAGAGTGGGTGTTGTGATTTTGAAATAGGTGATCCAAGATGGCCTCACATTCACACTGTTGTGCGGCATCACCACCATCCTTTGCCAGAACTTGTTCATCTTCCTGAGCTGTAACTCTCTACCCGTTTAACAGCAGCTCCCCATTCTTGCCTCCCTGCAGTCCTTGGCAGCTTCCTGTCCCTAGGAATTTGACTCCTCTAGGTACCTCATGTAAGTGGAATCATATAATATTATCGTCTTGTGACCAGCTTATTTCACATGACATAATGTCTTCAAGGTTCCTCCATGATACAGCATGTGTCATAATGTCCTTCCACTTTAAGGCCGAATAATATTTTATTGTGTGTATATCCCACATCTTGGTTATCTAATTATCCATGATGCACATGCTTCTTGTTTTATGAATTGGCTGTTGTAGGTAATGCTGTTGTGATGAATACAGGTATACAAATATATTTTGAGTCCCTGCTTTCAATTCCTTGGGATATATACCCAGAAGTGCAATTGGTGGATCACATGGTAATTGTATATGCAATTTTTTGAGAAATCACAATACTGTTTTTCCAAGCAGCTGCCCCATTTTACATTCCCTCGAGCATTTAATTTCTCCAGGTCCTCACCAACACTTGTTATCCTCCTTGTTTTTAATAGCAGCCATCCTACTGGGTATGAAGTGGCACTTGGCTAGTTTTGAGGAATAACAAGGAGGCCTATGAGGCCAGGACTGAATGAGTGAGGGAAAACAGGTAAGGGATGAGGTCAGAGAGAAACTAGGAAGCCAGATGCTTCACATAGGGTCTGAGAGTTACTATGAAGCTTTGGCTGTTACACCTGATATGATAGAAATCCTAGAAAAACAGAGCTTCACATGTTGTATACCGATTTTCATGACCTTTGAACTAAGTATTGGGGTCCAAGGAATGACCTCCTCCAGAGTTTGAAAACAAGGCATGGAGACAGGTTTTGCAGAGCTCTCAATAGCTGCCTGGAGCTTCTGAAAACACAGTGAGGACTGAACAAGCTGCATGCTTCCATCTGCTTCCCTCTCTAGATGCCAAAGAAGAGATGTCACATAGCCTCCCATGGGACAATGACATGACAGATTTCTTTCCCTGAAGCTATTCACTTTATGGATTGTATCTACACAGGACTCTATCACTTTATCAAACAAAAGGCATTGTAATATCTTTCACTATTGTAGGCTATTCCCACCACTATTTTGGATAATAGAGCTGACAGGGAGATAAAGGGCATTTTTTTCTGGAACCTGGTGAAATTAAGGACTGCAAGGACAAGGGTAAGTAGACTCTCACACAGGGAGCAGGAACCATGTGAATCAGGCACTCAGAAGCCTTATAGAATTAAATTGATGAACTCAGTCCCCTGCCCCAGATGCATCAGAAAGGACTGTCAGAAATGTCTGAGATTCTCAGAGCTGGAGAGAGAGAAAAGACCCTCAAGGGAAGCCTAAACATACATTTCCGAAAGGCAAAGAATACCTCTTATAACCTCATTTCACCAGGTTGATGGGTTGAAAGCTTCTACATCCAAATAAGAAGTCGAAGGAATTAGACAGCTTCTCAACAACAAAATAATCTGGAGTGAATGGCTGCCCAACCACTGTCAATGGCATTCTTAGGATTCAAATGGGGGTAGAGGAGAGAAGGATAGTAAACTCTGGAAACCTAAATAACTAATTTCTCTCAGCAAGGAAACAGGCTATGTACTCCTAGGTTCTCTGTGCTGTGCTTCTTTCCAGCTGAGGACCACCTGATTCATCCTCCACTCCCAACATAGTATGATCACCCTCCACCTCAAGGTGAACAGACTCCACAGCCTACTTCACATCATAGTCCCCATCTCATTTCCCTTCTCTGTGCACTCTTTATAGAAGTCCTGGATTACATTTAACTTTAAAACATGTATTCTAAAAATGGGACTAGAACATAGGAGGAGGCCGCTCTTTCTCTGGTCCTCAAGTAGAAAAATAATAGACTTAAGTTGCAGTGAAAGTCTTACATCATTCATCATTCACTCATTCATTCAATATATATTAAGTACCTTCGAAATGCCAGTCCTAGTGTTTGACCCTATGGACACAATGGAGAGGAAAAAGTGGTGTTTCCTGTGTACATGGCACTAATTGTTTTTAGCAATGTTCTTATATAGTATTCCTACCCAAAATGTGAACCTGAATCTAATGATAAAAAATGATCAGTCTCAATTTATTCCTATGTATCTTATGATTTTTGAACATCTGTACACTGAAACCTATAGAACACTTACAAAATAAATTGAGATGACACAAAGAAATGGAAAAAACATTCCATGCTCATGGATTCAAAGAACAAACATTGTTAAAATGTCTATACCATCCAAAGCAATCTACACACTTAATGCAACCCTTATCAAAATACCACCAGCATTTTTCACAGAGCTAGAACAAACAACCTTAAAATCTGTATGGAACCACAAAAGACCCCAGATAGCCAAGGCAGTCTTGAAAAAGAAAGAAAAGCTGGAGACATCACAATTATGCACTTCAAGCTACATTACAATGCTATAGTCATCAAGACACTATGATACTGACACAGAACAGACACATACATCAGTGGGACAGAATAGAAAGCCCAGAAGTGGACCCACAACTATATGGTCAAATAATCTTTGACAAAGCAAGAAACAATATCCAATGGAAATAAGTCAGCATCTTCGACAAGTGGTGTTGGGAATACTGGACAGCAACATCCAGAAGAATGAAACTGGATCACTTTCTTACTCCATACACAAAAAAAAGTCAAAATGAATGAAAGCTCTAAATGTGAAACAGGAATCCATCAAAATCCTAGAGAAGAACACAGAGAGTAACCCCTTTGACTTCAGGCATACCAACCTCTTACAGACACATCTCTAGAGGCAAGGGGAGTAAAGCAAAAATTAACTATAGGGATTTCATCAATATGAAAATTTCTGCATGGTAAAAAACAATCAACCAACCTAAAAGACAACCTACAGAACGGGAGAAGACATTTCCAAATGACATATCTGATTACAGGTTTGTATTCAAAATCTATAAGGAACATATCAAATGCAACACCACAAAAATAACAATCCAGTCAAGAAATGGTCAGAAGACATGAACAGACATTTGTCCAAAGCAGACATCTAAATGGCTAACAGACACATAAAAAGATGGTCAACATCACTCATCATCAGGGAAATACAAGTCAAAACCACCATGAGATATAACCTATGCCTGTCAGAATAGCTAAATACAACAACACAAAAAAACAACAGGTGTTGGCGAGTATGTAGACAAAGAGGAACCCTCCTACACTATTGGTGGGAATGCAAACTAATGAGATTACTCTGAAGAAGAGTATGGAGATTCCTCAAAAAAGTTAAAAACAGAATTACACTTCATCCAGCGACTGTACAACTAGGTATTTACCAAAGGATACAAAAATACTGATTTGAAGAGGCACATGCACACTGATGTTTATAGCGGTATTATCAACAATAGCCAAATTATGGAAAGAGCCCAGATGTCCATCGATTGATGAGTAGATAAAGAAGATATTGTATCTATATACAGTGGAATATTACTCAGACATCAAAATGAATGAAGCCTTGCCATCTACAACCTTGTGGATGGAACTAGAGAGTATTATGCTAAGTGAAATAAGTCAGTCACAGAAAGACAAATATCATATGATTGCATTTATATGTGAGATTTAACAAAACAGATGAACATAGGGGAAGGGAAAGAAAAATAAAATAAGATGAAAACAAACAGTGAGGCAAACCATAAGAGACTCATAATGATCAGTAACAAAGTGAGAGTCCTGGGGGGAGGTGGTAGGAGATGAGCTAAATGGATGATGGGCTATAAGAAGGGTACTTGTTGTGATGAGCAATGTGTGTTGTATGTAAATGATGAATCACTGAACTCTATACCTGAAACCGATTTTAGCCTATGTGTTAGCTAACTAGAATTTAAACAAAAAATTTGAAATAAAAATGATCAGTCTACAAACAGTACGTTCCACAGAAACTTGACTTTCTATAAAACACCTGACCTGTGTTGTTCAAAAACTGTCAGTGTCAGGAATGGCAGGAATGGCAGGAACAGCAGGACGAGGAACTGTAGCAGATGAAAGGAAAATAAAGACACATAACAATGAGATGCATTGCAGAGCCCTGGACTGCACCTCAATCAGGGAGATATATTTTACTATAAAAATTGAATAATTACTAATCTTTGATTATGGACCATATTCACACACACACACACACACACACACACACACAGTGGAGAGAGCAATAAAATGTGCCAATATATCAACAACTGCTCAATGTCATTGAAAGATAAAGGAATGTTAATGCTAATATTCTTGCAACTTTCTGTAAGTTTGGTATTTGTCAAACTAAAAGGGTAGGAAGAAAACAACAATGTCCCAGTAGCAAAGGTTATGGTTTCTCCTTCCCTAGATGTCCTTTATAAACAAGCTTGCCGTGACATTTGGATGCAATCAATTTTTATCCAGAATGATCTAGCCCCAAATCAGGAACATTAGATCAGAGGAGTGAGTAGGAAGATAGAACTCCCATGTCTTTGACTTACAACCAAATTTGTCAGCAAGCAAAAATTACTGGAAAAAGCAACCTTGACTCATGTTACAATGCTTATAAAAACTCTAAACTCTTTTATTGTTATTTTGTGCGGCTGACACAAAGTAATAAACCAGGGCCCTAGGCTTTGAACTCTAGAGGCACTGGGGAATATGTGCAAAGGTTGGAGGTAGAGAAAAATGGTGTCTGGCATATAGGGGAACCACTTACATGTGCAAAATTTATGGCCACATGGACAGAGCCATGAAAGAGAACAAGAATTTGAGCTTCAAGTAATATGCAACGTTATTTCATTTAACCCCCACAACAACCCCATGACCTAAGTATTATTCTTCTCTTTGAGACCAGGTCACCCTCTGCCAATGTCTCCCTCTCCTCCCATATACATAGTGATGGACCAGAGCTGGAAGTACTGTGATGTTAAGTCTGAGAGCTCCATCTAAACATGTCCTGCTAAAACCAAACCAAATTTGGGGCCAAAATGTCTCCAGATCATTCATTCATTCATTCATTCATTCATTCATTTTCACACATTTTTTTCAGCATAAATGTGCCATGATACTTTTTAATAAAAACAAAAAAACCCTGCTGAAGACAGATTCAACGGAGTGGTCATATACTCAGAATGTATGTTATGAAACAAAATTGGAAATAATCCTTTGGCATTTCCAAAGAAAATGTGAATTCCATTTTTAAATGCATGCCAAACAGAATACTCTTGTTATAAGGATTAATTGCCCCTATATTCTCTATGGCATTCCATTTCATGGAATAATTTATAGTTGCAGACTGAAATATTACATTTTGTTAATTCGTTTAATATTTTTATTTTATGTTTTTAATTTAAATACAATTGATTAACATGTAATGTATTATAGGTTTCAGAGATCCATGTCAGTGAGTCATCAGTCAATATAAGACACCCTCCTTGACTAAAAATGAGCAGTAGTATTCCCCATTGTGACCCATGTCTGTCACCAGCTCTAAGCCCATAGTACCTAGAGCATTGAGAATATTTATTGATCACTCATAGAAATAATCACTAGGACCTATGGACATCAAGCATCATTACAGACTACTTTGTCTCTTTGTGGATCACCTCACTGTATTTTTTAAATTATTAACAAATACAGACTTGACATAAGGAATAATGGGCATTGTGAACATGCTATTACCTTAGGAAGATCAATAAAGAAGATAAAGGATTGCTTTTAAATTTTAGCTTCAAAACAAAGAAAACCCTAAATATGACCAGAAAGAAGGGTATTGACAAGGCAGCCTCTAAGGACTTTATTCGGGATAATAACATAAAAGTTTGGAATACATCTAAGGAATTCCAACTGAAACCATTGGTTTCAGATATTTGGAGATCACCAACCTCACCCTCAATTCAATTCAGCTGACATGAAGTCACATGGACCCTTAGCACCTTGTCCATACTACCTACCTACTAGGTTCCTATGGTTTGCCAATATTGCATATCCGGGGCCAACCTCCTGCCATACTCCGTGGTCCACCCTCCTGGTCCATAAAATTGGTAACTCTAAATACAAGATACTCTCACCTCTCACTCAGATTCACAAGACAAAGGCCCTAAATCACATTCTTCCTGACTACTATATTGCCCCAGAAAACTGAAGTGGGAGTAATCCCTACTGTCTTTCTGGAAAATGACACTTTCTTCAAGTCTTAAAAAGACACACACACACACACAGACACACACACACACACACACACACACACAGAGTTTCCTCCTCTCTATCTGATCCAAACTTCTAAGATGGTAGTTTAAATCTTTCTTTGCACCGTTTTTCCCACTTTCCTACTAACAAACTTTTCTGTGTCTCTGCTTGAACAAAACAAATTTTTCCCCACACATGCATGTCTTGCTGGTGTTAGCCTCACACTGCCTAGAACACATTCTTCCCAACCCTATTCAACATGTCTCTACCTCCAGAAATAGCTTGGGCACACCTCCAGATAGATATCCAGTCTCTCCATGAAGCTCCACTTGCTCCCTGATCTCCCCTCATTAATGTCCAGTGGGCCTGGAACTCTGCACTGGGAGAATTCCTAGTTAGGGAAGTGGGTAGGAGTAGTAGGTGGTGTTTGGAGTACAGGAGCAGAGCTTCTGTGTGATGACACTCTCAGCTTGCCTTTCCTTCCCCAGATGGAGCCTGAGGTACAAAGAGTTAACTGGCCACAGCCAAGGAAGGACCCTAGACTCTAAAGCCCATTTTGGCAAAGACAGAAATCTGACAAAGAACTGAGGTCCAAGTCTCTTTCACCACCATGAAGTGAAAATACAAGGGAAGTCAGTTGACACAAAGGGCATTACCTATGACATTTATGATTTGCTCCAGTGTCATCTCCTTGATGTGTGACAACTGAACAGACAGGACAGAGTTTTGCTACTTCCACTTTTTACTTTGTTTATAAAACAAGTCACCCAACACTTTAACATTAGGCAACATGACATGATTCTCCAACTTCAATAACTACATGTAGGGCTAGCCTGCAGAAGGGAGGAGTGTACAACAGTCAAAGGATTGAAGGGGGTGTAGAATAGGATTTTCACCTGTTTCAGGAGAATAAGGAAGTATCCTTATAGTGTAAGCACCCAGAGAAAAGATATTCCTGGATTTGTTACCTTTTTTCCTATAATCTGTAAATAACTATACAGGTGCATTCAATGTATTTTGCACTGGGGCTAAACAGAGACATTGGATGGTCTCTCAAGTAAAGACCACGTAAATTTCTACATGAGAAAGACTGGATTCAATCTATTAAAGATCAGATTTCAACTAAGTATAATGAATACAAAGGCAAATTCCAAAGTAGAAAATTCGGGAACCACAGTGATTCTTTGCACAAAAGAATTCAAGCAAAAGAAATATCTTCCTTCCCTCTAATTTATCAACACCACCACCAATATCCCCAAATCATCACACACTCAGTTACACACAGTGCAAGACAATGGTGGCATATACAGAATTCCCCTCTCTGGGAACTTACAACTTAGTGCATTTCATGAACACCTCCCCACCTGCTGAAATAAGTAAAAGATAGATCCACTATGAACCAGAAAGGGCATTCCTAAGTAAGAAATGAACAGTCAAGGCAAAGGTATGTCAGATCCCACTTGGCTTACTAGTAGATGAAAGGGAAGGGTACTAAGGACCACATTTTCCAGTGTTGGCAAGACTAGTGAAAATCCTCTGTGCACTGTGGGTCAGCCTGAGAAGACTGTGTAGAAGAGGTGGGAATTGATATTGTGTATAACTATAACCATCTTGATATTGTGCATAACTGTTTCCAGGGAAAACATCACTTCGAGCTACATCTTCACTTGGGCCATGATCCAATAGGTAGAGCTCCCTAAGGCCTTCCTTCTATGCCCCCCACCAAAACCACAAAACAAATTCCACCACACATTGAGCCAGTAAATCCAGTTTGCCCAAATGGACAAATCCACTTAAATATTTGCTACAGCTTTTAATATAAATCCAGGTACTAAAATATAATGTTAATGATAATGATGCTAATAATTCTTCTCAGTACTGGCCTATACAGGAAAGAAAGAGGGAAACCATAGTAGTAATAATAAATGTGTAACTTCTCCTAGGAAGGGAGAAGGAAAGGTCAGATAACTTCCTTCAAAAGTTGGAAAGAATGCTGAAGTAACCAAATTCGCTCATGCTGAAGAAAATAATATCCTAACTTATCTCCCAGGAGACCTGTGAAAACCACCTCACCAAACGTATCACTTACCAGGCATCCTCCCACCTATGATCTTACTTCAGACTACATTCTGGTTACACGCAACTTAGAAGAAGCCTTTGTGTCCCTTTCTAAAATAAAAACTTCTACATACAACCTGCTGCATCTTCTCACCATGAGTCTAGAATGCCAAATTGTCCAAGTAGATATTACTAGGTGCAGCCAAGACTTGAAATTGAAGGCATGGCAGCTCCCACACTGTCTGCTCATTAGACCAAGAGGAAATACAGCCACCTCCTCCAACTCACATACCTACCCTACCACCTCCAGCACTACAAATCCCATCCCAGTCTGGCAGAGGCTGAATTCCAACAGTGAAAACCTATCCTGATGCAGACTAATAGGCTCCAAACCAACTATATGTGGACCAAATCCATCCACCCAATAGATTCCAAAATCTATGTAGGTGGAGACCAAAACATTTTGCTTCCTCCTACAAAATACACGTAGTCCCTGCCAGCAGCAACACTATGCTCGTAGCATTGCACCATTAATTGGGTAAACAATCAGATAACCAGGGCTTCTATGGAGGCTGTAGAGGCTCTGTATTATCTAGTATCATTCTGGGGTGGTTGTGAACAGGTGGCTTTTCTTAGTCCCTCTGGGATAATTTTAGAAAAGATGGAGTGAAATGCAATATTCCTCATTCACGATTTGACTCATTTACAGGTTTAGATTCAGTCAGAATCCAGTAAGGAAATTCTTCATATTTCTATCACACCAAAACAAGACGATAACCTGACAAATCATAAAAGCCTGGGCTTCTGCTCCTAGAAGTCTTCAGAAACAAGATGGGCTACCAGGAAGAACTAGAATGAGATTTTCCAAACAGGAAGTAGAACGAGAACTGGGAAAGCCAGCAAGGGTGAGTAATTAAGGGATTAGAAAGTGATAGGAGACATTGATGTCAACAGTGAAATTCGCTTTCTTCTCTACTTCTCCCTATGATTCTCCAATCCATTTTCTCAATCCTGAATCCTGCTGACACAAAACACCTAATAAAAGTCCTCAGGAGAATGCAGAAGAAGGAAATCCATTTACCTTTCCAAACTACAAGTATAGTGTAGGGGAGCACTGATTCACAGTCCTTTTTTCCAAGAAGCCTTACTAAACACCTTTGTTTTGTCCCCTAAATTCTCCCTTTCCTTGTAAGCCCAGAATCATGAGACCCTTCCAGTGGTCTAATCCATCACTATAGTGTTTCCACATTTAGACTAGTTGCTAGGGGTGTTCAGACCTACGGTGCCTTCTTCCATGAACATCCTCCCAACACACACCCTCAGTATTATGCTGACGGTCAGAAAGGCTGACGGTCTGTCTGGTTATCTTCCTTCATATCTTTAAATGCGTCTTCCTTTCCTCCTCTGTAAGGACTTGGCTATTTCTCTTTCCAACCTGTCTCACCAGACTAGGCTTGGTTCTTAAAATAGCCCTAGAAGGATGCTCTACGTTACCACCATCTTCATTGGAGAGAGAATTGTTTTTGCTTTGTTTTCAATTATATTCATGAGAGAGATGAGAGAGAGAGAGAGAGAGAGAGAGAGAGAACACAAGCAAGGAGGTAAGGCAGAGGCAGAGGCAGAGCAGACTCTCAGCTGAGCAGGGAACCTGATGTGGGGCTTGATCTCACTGAGCACATAACAGCCCTGAAGTGATAATGGAGAGACATGGCCCAAGAACTGCTAGAGGGCAAGAGAAAGACAACCTATAAATCAACATTTTCCATATACAATCAAGATAAAAGGAGTGCATGGATAAGTGTTCTCTGGGCTTCTAGTGTTAGCCTATGGCCCACAGTGTACACAGTGGTGGAGAGGTAGGAAGAGTAGAGAACAGTATAGGTTCCAAAGGCCTTCAAAATTAAAGAGTTGCTGATATTTTTTGTGATAACAGCAAAGTGCTTCTTGGTGAGTCAGTGCTTTTATGATCACTAGGCGGTCACACCCAGGGGACTTTGGTAATCTTTCCTCCTAAGCCTGACCTGGACTATAATCCATCCCCACTACAACTTTTTTAAATTATGTAAGAAAGGCAGGGAGATACCTTCAGCAGCTATAAAATATTTAGCTCCTTGAGCCTGGAAGAAGAAGCTCCTCAAACCCACCTGGGTGATGCGGAACCACCTTACCAAACTGGACCTGCTCATCTGCAAAGTCCACACCAATGTCCTGCCTAAGAAGATGTGATAAAGAGACTTCCAGGATCTCCGATGAGAAAAGGAGGCAAATCATGGAGGCAGCAGAGTCAGGGGGAAGAATCTTCACTCATTCAAAGAGCGTGTCTAAGCGCACTGCGTGCTGGGCCCTGTGGGAGAGACATAGATGAGGAAAGCAAGCTGTGCACCAGGTGAGAAAGGAAAGGACCGGAAGGAGGGTGGGGTAAACAGGTGCGAGGACCCTGGAGGAGAAGTGCCGAGGAATAACCTCCCCTAACTCAGATTTTCCTTAGCAGAGCTGAGAACCTGTCTCGTCTGGAGGAGAATGTGTAGCCTTCCAAATCCCCCTGATCCCAGCAAACCTACCAACCCTTCCCAAACTCACAAAGCCTCTGATCCACACCCCACCCCTAAACCAAAGTCTGGCTCTGGCACCATGAAATACCCTCTGTTCAAACCCCACAGGGCTTCCATACCCAATGGTGTCCCAAGCCCAGGCTTCTTCCTCTCTGGCTCTGTCTCAGTTTTCCTAACAGGTCTTTAAACAAGGAAAATCCCTCACCCAGGAGATTCGTCTGCCTTCTAGGAGAAATACTTAGAAGAAAGTGCAAGACAAACCCAGGGACAGGAAAGGAACTTGGCTAGGCAGAGTCAGGACTTGGAGCAGAGCTCACAGGGTGCCCTCAGGAAGTGAGGCCCTGAGGAGGCAAGGTCCTCGTGGAGGAGGGGCCTAGGAATCTGAACACAAACCAGGCTGAGCCTCATTTTGTTGGGGCTAAAGGGTGAAGAGGTCTGGGAAGATGTGAATTAGGAAAGAGGTGACTGAGCTGGAACCCTGGGGGAAGGCTAGAGGTGGGCAATGGAAGACTAGTGGGGCCCTACATGGTGAGGAGGTGGACTAGGGGCTCAAATAGGATTTTGTTGGAGACTCTGTTGGTAGCAAGGGGTGAGTTTAGGGGTTAACAAGCCCTCCAGGGTCCTGGGTATAGAGTAGGTCCTGGCTCGTAGGAGGAGAGTATGGGGAGCCCAGTGGAGCCCAGTTTGTGGTCTATGGAGGCCAGCCCCAGATCCAACTAAGGAGCCCACTAAGCAGTTATATAACAAGGACAGAAGCACCCCACCACCCCAGGTACATCTACCAGAATCTCCTACAGGTTCCTCTACCAGCACCACCCATCCTGGCCCTTCCGTCATGTTTCCAATCACTCCAGGGTTAAAACTAAAAGGGAGTTGTTTTAAGCTCCACCACGAGGGATGTCCTTAGATAGTCACGCAGCATTCATAGCACATTCTGACTGAATCACTGTGTGGACCAAGGAAAGATACAGTCTCAGCTACAGAGTTTTCTGTTCTAGACATTCATTACATAGCACTTCCAAGACCCTGAAACAGTCACCAATGGAAGAGGCCTCTTCCTTGCCTTCAAATGGAGGTAAGACTTCCTGAGATGGAGAAGATGAGGCCTACTTGGACAACCAGGGCTGAACGCACATGTGATGGACCCACAAAATGGGTCTCAAGGAAAAGGGGCACCACTGCCTCTACTTGATAGTGATGAGATTCCAAAGCCTCAATTAGGTTCCTTAAAGCCTGCGGTAGAGGTAGAGAGAGGGGAGAGAAGGGGAGCAGCCGGTCCTAAAGACAGTCTATACGAGCTCCATAAAGACAGAGCATTGAGCTTGCAGCAGAAAGAACTGCCCCAGATCTCAGGAAGAACCTCCACCTGAGAAAAACCTACAGATCCCAGCACCCCTGTCCTAACACATCTCCAGGAGGCAGGTCCTTTGTTCCAGGCACTGTGCTGGGGAGGGGGTGAGTGGCCCAGCCCAGACCACAGAGCCAGGATTCCCAGAGGCAAAGGAGCCTGGCAGGATTGGCAGGAGGGCTGAGATGACAGGACAGTAGGGGAAGGGCAGCTGGGTGTGTGGTCTCTGTCTGTTCCCAGGGTCCTAGGCGGTTTTCCCTGCTTCAAGCTGGGATTGTCCCAGATGTGTCTCTGCTTGAGGGAAAGAAGGGCAGGTGCAGGGGAGGTTTCTGTGTATGCTGCATCTGGTCCCCAGGGCAATCCCTTCCCCTTCTCCTTGCGCTACTCACTGCCTGCTGGGGAGAGGGTGGGAGGCTGGGGACAGGCCAGGGTCCCCAGTTACTGGGGAATAAAAAAAACTGGCAGAGGCACTGCTTTCCCTCCCTCCCACAGGGCAGCAGGGGTGTGTTGGCAGCCTGGAGGCCCTCGGGCAAACCATGAGGCCTGTCCAAGCCCAGCGGGCCAGGGGTGGTGCCTTGAGCCTGGGCACTACAGGACTCCTGCCTCCAGCCCACTGAGCTCTGGAGGCCCCACCAAGGCTGAGGCCATATTCCCCGTGTTCCCTTGCATGCTGCTACCCTCATATCTGCCCGGTGGAGTGAGCAGCCTTGGATTCCTTCTATTCACACTACGGGCACACCCAGAACCCCCTGCAAGTCAGGGCTGAGCACCAGCCTCACCACTGCTGCCCTTGCTGCTGTGCCCCTGGCCTGGCTGCCTCCACAGTGGACAGAGCAGCTCTGAAGCCTCCACCTGTGTCCAAACCAGATGACCAAGCTGCACCCCTGTCTCTGCCTCCACCATCGCCACAGCCACCACCACCACCTTCATAGCCTCAATCTGGATGGTCCCCATGGCCTGGGTCACATCTGCCTCTGAGAAGAAGACAAAGAGCAAGGGAAACTACACATGCACCCTGTGCTCCAAGGAGTCCAGAACAGCCACAGTCTCTGGAGGCAGGAGGCCATCCACATGGGATCCGGGCTATCTGGGTTCCTGGGTGCTGTGGAGATGCCCACCGTGGTGCCCCAGGGCCTCCTGCATGTCCCCAGCTGAGTGAAGCCAGTGGGGGAGGGGGAAATGTGGGTGCAGGCAGGACCACAGGGTCCACAGGGGCCCAGGGGCCATAGGAGGCAGGTGACAGCGCCCACCTCTGGAAAGCACACCCTTGGGAAGCACACCTGTGAGGTGAGGCAAGGCCTTCAGTAACGTCTCCCATCCAAAATGACAGGAGCTGTGACACTCAGACAAGGAGCCCTGCCCGTGCCCTGTGTGCCAGCAGCACCGCAAGCACAAGGACCTCGTGAGCTACCAGGAATGTACATAGGACATAGGGTACAGTGCATAACCCCACAACGGCCCCCAGTGTGATAGAGCATCGCCTGCAGCGTCACCTCAACACTAGGCTCAAAATATGCGCTCTACAGACAGCCTTCGAATGGGACACGGGTGGCAGCTTTTGCTACTAAGGATCTACTGTGGGCGCACATAGTACTGCACCAAGAGGAGGGACAACACGTGTGTGGCGAGATGCCAAGAAGTGCACTGCCCAGGCCCTCACCATGTCGTTGAGCTCCGCAACAAAGCTACAGGTGAGGTCTGTCCTAGGGCAGCAGTGGTGATGGTGGCCTGGCACACCTGACCCCACACACACCTGTTCCCTCATTTGTGCTGAGGCCCCCTGGAGAGTGGGCAGGGGGGAGAGGACAGGAGCGGCCCCTGCCCTCACCCCTCTCCTCTATGGACCCCCTGCCCTGCCCTTCCAGGGATCTGGGAGCCTTGGTGGTCCTTCCCCCTCCTTCCACCCTACCCCCTACCACTGTCTGCTGCCCGCCGCCCCTCCCCGGAAAGCTGTGGGGTTTTTTTGTTTTGTTTTGTTTTTAGCATGGAGAGGGAGGTTAGGAAGAGAAGCATCAAAGATCTGTCTTAAAGTGCGGAAAAGGTGAGATTGGAGAAGGCGCAGAAGCAGGGAAGACGGGGAACCAACTTCATAAGGCCAGGGTGTTTGGGTCCAGGCTCTAAACATCATCCTACCTAAGCTCTGTCAGGGTAAAATAAGCCAAAGGCAGCAAAAGAAGGAGCCACTAGTGCCAGAGACAGAACGAGTGATGGAATTTTAGGTGCCAGGATAAGCAGTAGGGGTTTCAGTAACTACAGGAGCTTCCTGCAAGTGGGCAGAATGCTCCCACGGTGTCCGCCACCCCTTGTCCACCCCATATTTTTTTTTCACCCACTCTCCTAGGAGCTGTGGCCCTGGCCATGTCATCTGGTTCCTGTGTCCGCTGCCCATTCACACTCATCATCCCTCCTTTTGCAGGGCTGCGTGGAAATAGAGGGTGCAGAGCTGAGATCTTAAGTCCCTCCTTCAGGCAAAGATGGAGGAACCTGGAGGGTGACCCTAGTGATGTCACAGGAAGTATCTGAAACTTGAAGGGGGGAAGGAGAGAAGAGGGGAGGAGGCCAGGGTGTCTGTCTCAGGAGCAAGAGACAGGGGGAGAGGCTGAGAGACACAGAGATGAGAGAAGCAGGGAGAGCCCTGGAAGGGAGGGCAGAGAGGGACCAGGGATGGGGGAGGCAGCACAGGAGACAGACAGCAGGACATGCAGGGGGAGACACTGACAGGCTCCCAGGGTGAGACTCACACAGATGTGAGGGGAAGAGAGACCCTCTGACCCTGAGGGAGGGACACAGGCGGGGGACAGCCAGAGGGAGGAGATAAGGACAGACCCAGCTGAGGGCAGCCCCAGCTGGGAAATCTCAGAGCACAGGATATCTGGAGTCAGACAGACAGACCCTAGACAAACAGATGCATTGACAGAGGTGAAGGTGAAGGAGGCCAAGATGGAAGGAAGAAGCCAGGGCTGCAGGGAGGAGGTGAGGGAGCAGACAGGGAGAGAGAAGGGGGCATGTGTGCAGCAGGAGGGGGAGCCAGGCCAGGGAGGGGGCTGCAGAGTGGCTCCAGGAGCCTCTGCCCTCCCTCCTGGCTCCTGCTGAGCCCGGGCCCCTCTCAGGACCTGCTGCTGCTGGATGGGCCCAGAGAGCTGACAGGGCCAGGCTGCTGCCAGGGCTGCCCCAGGCTCCCTCCTGTGCCCACCTTGGGGTCCCTAGGGCCCTACGTGGATATGGACATGGTCTCCCCTGCCCTCCCCCCCCCCGATGATGCTGCCATCAAAGGAGGCCTGAACTCAGCCCTAATATCTCAGAGCCTCGCACACCCAGGGCAGGGAAGTGGGGGACAAGGAGAAAGAGAAACTGAGGCAGGCAGGCAAGGGAGGCTGACCAGCTCTGGAGAAGGTGCTGGGATAGCTTAGTTAGGGATCCCATGGAGGAAAGGAGAGAAGGCCTGGACTGTGTCTGCACTGACAGCTCAGGAAGCCCCCTCCACAGTGAGAACAAAATAACCTACTAGTGACTGTCCATTAATTTGGGGTCAGCAGTGTAGACAACCTCTGAGCAGTCAGCATCAATGCCTTCAAGCAGCTCCTCACTAAAGGCCTCCAGTAATACACTAATGAAACCCACAAAGGAGAAACTGAGGCAGAGACTAGAGACCTGGAGGCCAGTGTACATGCTTGAATCTAGGTTGCAAGGGACCAGTGATGAAGCAACCACCACACAAGTATGTGAAGACCTAAGACAGCATGGCAAGCTGGCCCCCACCTCTTACCCAGGCTTTCTCAGGGCTCTGCAGAGACCAGCTCCCCCAGCTCCCCTCAGGGCCAGGGGAGACCCTGAGAACATTAACCCAAGCAACCTAAAGGAGAATTGTTCCCCCGCCCCCGGCTCTGTCAGCCACATGTGAAGGTCCCTGAGCCAGATGTGTGGTCACAGCTGGAGCCCAGGGAGTCTCTGTAGCAGCAGAAGGGAGGGTGCACAGGGAACGTTCCAGAGAAGTCTTAAAGACAAGACCAGGGAGCAAAGCTCTCCAGGTCTATCCCACCTCCATGGACACTTAAAAATGTAATAAAGTTTGAATATCCAATGCTAATAGGTAATTACAGCCAGGAGCTGGGTAATCATATTACCTCTCACATTCTACACGTAACCCTCTTCCTCCCCCAGGGACACACATCTTTATAAAACACAATGAACCAGATCCTGGATCAGTAGCTGCCTCCACTAGAGATGGGTTTCATTTCAGAAAGAAATTTAGAATACCCTAGAAGAGCAAAAGACACGAACAGAAATCTCACAGAGGAAGACATAGACATGGCCAACATGCACATGAGAAAATGCTCCGCATCACTTGCCATCAGGGAAATACAAATCAAAACCACAATGAGATGCCACCTCACACCAGTGAGAATGGGGAAAATTAACAAGATAGGAAACCACAAACTCCTGCACTGTTGCTGGGAATGTGAACTGGTGCAGCCACTCTGGAAAACTTGTGGAAGTTCCTCAAAGAGTTAAAAATAGATCTGCCCTACGACCCAGCAATTGCACTGCTGGGGATTTACCCCAAAGATGCAGATGCAATGAAACGCCGGGACACCTGCACCCCGATGTCTCTATCAGCAGTGTCCACAATAGCCAAACTGTGGAAGGAGCCTCGGTGTCCATCGAAAGATGAATGGATAGAGAAGATGTGGTTTATGTATACAGTGGAATATTCCTCAGCCATTAGAAGCGACAAATACCCACCATTTGCTTCAATGTGGATGGAACTGGAGGGTGTTATGCTGAGTGAAGTAAGTCAATCGGAGAAGGACAAACATTTTATGGTCTCATTCATTTGGAGAATATAAAAATAGTGAAAGGGAATAAAGGGGAAAGAAGAAAAAATGAGTGAAAATATCAGAAAGGGAGACAGAACATGAAGACTCCTAACTCGGGGAAACGAACTAGGGGTGGTGGAAGGGGAGGTAGGAGGGGGGTGGGGTTGAATGGGTGACAGGCACTGAGGGGGGCATTTGACGAGATGAGCACTGGGTGATATTCTATACGTTAGCAAATTGAACACCAATAAAAAATAAATTTATTTAAAAAAAAGAATACCCTAGAAGAGGATTTCCTTAGAGCCAGGGGAGGTAAATGCCAGAACCAGAGAAATACACACACACACACACACACACACACACACACACACACACACGCAGGTAAAGGAAAGTCTCTCTTCACTGCTGTTTCTTTGCTTGTGGGATGGACCTCCAGATGATGTGTCCCACATTTAGAAAACAATAGTCTCTTTAAACATTAGGAAATAGATTCCTGTCTAACCATGAGTTGCAGGAGAGAATGACTTCTCCCCTCCCCAGGTTATGGCAAATGTTCTGAGGAAGGATGACACAGCCTGGAGGGAAGAGCCCACATGCAGATGCCCGGTTACCTGTCCTGTCACCCAAGGCCTCCCTGTCCTGTGGATCTCACCTCCCTGCATGTCTCAGCGTCCACTCTTTGTAGTCCTCCTGTGAAGCCCAGAAAGAAGGAAAGCACCCCAGGGAGGAGCACACAGGTCCTTGTTCTCTGGGATCGGAGGAGTGAGACACACCAGATAAGAAACTCTGGTAGAGAAAGAAAGAAGGAAAGAAGAAAGAAAAAGAAAGAAGAAAGAAAAGAAAGAAAGAAAGAAAGGAAGGAAGGAAGGAAGGAAGGAAGGAAGGAAGGAAGGAAGGAAGGAAGGAAGAGCATCAGGCAGGAGAGGGGGAGAGTGGAAGGGGGAAGGATGAAATAGGTTCCTACGATGCAGTCAGATCCTTCCAGGGCTGAAGGACTCTGGAAAGAAGGACGGGAACAGAAGCGGAGGATACAAAGAGGGATGAGAGGGCAGGAGATGCCAGATTGAGGTACAAGGGCTGGGACCCAGGAGGCCGGTGTGCTCAGCAGGTCTGCAGAGGAGAAGCTGAGCAGACCTCAGAGCTGATGAGGAGGATGGATTAAACACCTCATGCACTCAGACGTATGATTCTTTACAACTGCGCACGGGTCTTTGCAGGAGCTCATTTTACCTCTAATAACAGGCTCCCGAAGCAGAAGTCAGTGCTGCTAATTCATAATGACTTTAAGGCACAGAGAGGGGAAGTCACTGGCCTCAAATCACAAAGCAGGTGAGGGCAGAGCAGAGAATCACAGGACTGCTTGTGGGGCCCCATCCCGCAGGCTCTGCCCTGAGAAGCAGCCAGGGGAGGGGCCAGGGGTGGGGCCAGGGGTGGAAGGGACAGGAAACTCTCCAGAGGACAAAAGACCCCACTCCTGGGGCCCTTCTCAGCATGTCCTGCCCAGAAGAGCTTTGCCAAGTTGAGGCCTCAGCTGGGAAGTGGGGCAGGAATACCTTACCCTCTGCACATGAGAGGCTGATACACATCATTTTTTTTTAATATTTTTTTTATGTATGATAGTCACAGAGAGAGAGAGAGAGGCAGAGACACAGGCAGAGGGAGAAGCAGGCTCCATGCACCGGGAGCCCGATGTGGGATTCGATCCCGCGTCTCCAGGATTGCGCCCTGGGCCAAAGGCAGGCGCCAAAGGGCTGCGCCACCCAGGGATCCCGATACACATCATTTATGGGAGGACTTTGAGCCCAGAACATAGAATTCTGTCCTTGGAAGGGGTGGGTGATGGGGAGAGCCCAGAGAAAGGTCTGAGAGCCTTCAGGCTTCCCATGACCCTCCCCATCCCACCACTGTCTCCCTCTCTCTCTTTCTGTCTCCTGACCCCCAGGGGCCCCTTCCCCACCTGTCCAGTTCCAGCTACTGTGTCCCCCCAGATATGGCTCCCCAGCCTGTGGGGTCCAGGCTCACCATCCTCACAGCCCAGTAGGACACATCAGGGCCAGGAAGTCAGTGTCACTCCCAGCATCCTGCCCATCCAGCCCAGGAGCTACAGCCCTGGCACAGGTTACATGGTGGCCCTGCATCCAGCAGACCCTCCTCCTCCATCCCTCTGCCTCCCTCACACACACTCCCCAACTCTCTCTCTCTCTCTCTCTCCCCCTCCCTCCTCAAGTGTCTTCCAGGCTCACATCCCCTCCCCTAAGGTCATGCACTTCCTGAGAGCTCTGACTTCTCCGACCATCCCCTCTCCAGGTTCCTGCTCCTTGCTACTAACTGAGCATCATCCTCCTGTCTCCTCAGAAACTTTCCAGACTTCTGTGTCCTCCTCCATTTTCCCTCCTTTGGTCATTGCCAGGCTCCCATCATCTGACTCATCTGTCCTGGTCCACTTGCCCTTGACCCACTCTGCTCACACACACACACACACACACACACACACACACACACTTGCTGAGGGAGCACCCAGAGCCCTGTGTCCCTCTGCCCTGGCTGTCAGCCTCCTCTTCCCAGCTGGCAGGAAGCTCCCCCAGGGCAGGGCCCCTGATCCTCCCTCTGGGCCTCCCCTGGGTGCCCAGCACACAGGTATGGCAGGTGTGGGACTGATGGCTTCTGCTCCCCAGGAGAAAGGAGGGAAGGGAGAGAAAAAGCCAGGCAGAGGCAGCAATCTGAGCCTCCCCTGCCCTGTGAGGTTCAGGGTCAAGGCAGCAGCAGCTGGAGGGAACCCATCTCAGGAGGGTAGTACTTTCCTTTAGAAATCCCAGGGCACCTCTGTGTGAGTGTGTACATGTGTTTGCACCTGCCATGCAGGGAGAGGATGGAGGATGTGGGTCTGAGGCTCCAGGAGTCCAGGTCCTGTGTGGAGGGGAGAGGACTGGGGGAGCTGGACCCCAGAGCAGGGCAGCTCCCAGCACACAGAGGCCCATGAGCGCAGGGACGGAGGGGGTCAGTGTGGCCACAGCAGGATGGATGCAGGGTGGACCGTGGACATGCCTCCTTCCTTCTTGCGTGTGAATTGGCTCATTCAAAGTGGATTTGGTTTCCTGTGTCCCGTGGTTCAATCCTGCCCCCTCCTCCCTTCTTGTCCACACTCAAGGGCATTTCCTGTGCGCAGAGCTTAGAGCCTTTGTTAGGCTGAACCATATGCAATCCCTGATAGTCAGTTTGGGCTTACACGGTCTATTACTCTCACTCTTCTCCCTTCTACAGATTTTTTGGACTCCAGGATAAGGCCCAGGGGAGCAGAGTGAGGAAGGGCACATTTACAGAGCGCACACTGTGTACTCCTTGTGGCATTCCTACCACAGCGCTGATGCTCACTATAGACCCTGGAAGGCTTTCCTGCAGCCCCGACAGGTATTCCCTACCTGTTCCAGGTGAGTGAGTCCAGGTGAGGAGGCTACACCAGGAGGAACAGGACAGGGATCAAACTCAGCCCCAGACTTCTTGCTTTCTCACCTCCATCCCCCACCAGGGAAGTCCTGACACAGCCTGTGAGCCAAAAGCCATGCCTGCAGCTTCAAGACAGGGCAGGGGGACACAGGCCACACTGGAGCTCTGGGGGGGGGGGCAGGAGAGCCCCCATGCTCAGGGGCAAAGCCCAACGAGCACACCTGCACCCCAGCTGAGAAGGGACAATGCTAGAAAGAAGCAAGACAGAAACACACCCATGAGCACAGGTGACAGGTGGCAGCAGCAGAAGCCAGAGGCTGGGAGGGCAGAAGGAGGACCTGCAGGGAGAGGCCAAGGTGGGTGTAGACAGAGTAGAAGGGTGATACTCTGGAGAAACAGGGCTACAGGGTTAGGGCGCCAGGGTGGGAGCCTAGAGGGGGCAGGAGGAGGAAAGTTAGAGTCCAGGGGAAAGGATGGAAGCAGGAGGGAGGGAGAGAGCATGGAGGAGACAAGGGACTAAGGGGAGGCACCAGGGGTAGGGGCAGTGCTCAGAGGGGGTGTGAGAGTAGCCTCAAGCAATTAGAGAAGGGGGTGAGGTGGCAGGACTGGAGAAGGAGTGAAGGAGTCTCTCTCTCTCTCTCTCTCTCTCTCTCTCCCTCTTTCTCTCCCACGCTATCCAAGACAAAAGCAACAAGTGTCTGGTGTTTGGCTCTGAGGCTGGGTGTGCCCCCACCCCACCACCCCACACCCTGGCAGGCACCTCCTATTATGACCAGTGAGTGTGTGTCCTTCTGTGTGGGGCAGGCCTGTGGGTGCCTGAGAGTGTGTGTGTGTGTGTGTATGAGTGAGTGCACCTGCTCCGTGAACAGCCTGTGCCTGCAGGACTGGGTGTGGGTCTGGGGCCCTGAGGCCTATGTCCGGGTTCCCCCCCTGCAGGGAGCGTCTGCACAGGTTTACCTGGTGCTGGTCTCGGTGGGCAGAGCACTTTGCCACTGTGCTGCCTGCCCCCTGGTCAGGCCCTCAGCAGGGGCAGATCTGCCCAGTGGAGGGAGAGCAGGAGGTGATGCTGGGGCAGCCAGGGCCCTGCAGACTCTTCTCCTCCTGCAGACACGCGCAGGTACACACACACACACACACACACACACACACACACACGCACAACACACACCTTGCACACGCAGCCCTCCACCACATGCAGCCAAATAAAATACCCGAAGACCAAGACGCTGTTCACACATGACCACATGGAGACACACAAATGAACAAAGGTGCTCAGACAGTCCAACGTGCCATCACCCACACGGATGGAAGGCAGGAGCCTGGGGCACAGAGTCACTTGACACAGTCACCTGAATGTGACCTCTCCCCCTCCCCCCATACACACACGCACAGAAGACACGCTCACTGGGGCACACACCTCTGCAGACACCTGTGCACGTGCGCATCACTGCCCAGCACATCCCAGGGCTCCCTCCGTGGGCCTCACTCCCAACCCAGCAACCTCGGGACACCCTGCCTGGCTGTGAACATCTGCTCCCCCCCCTTCATGCTGGGTCCCCAATCCAGCTGTTTACCCCAGGCCAGCCCAGCTGTCTCCTGCCTGCTGAGGGTTTGCTCCTCCTGCTTCAGAAGCAAGAGAGAGAGGTGACTGGGGCTCCAGCAGCCACCAGGAATGTCCCCTCTGTCACATGCTGGGAGCTTCTCCCTCACAATGACCTCTCAGAGCCATGTGGGAGGGGGCACATCCTCCACTGTGTCTCCCACATCCACCTGGTTTCTCACTGGAAATCCTGCCCCCGGCTGGGTCCTCCCTTCTCCCCCCGGCCTCGGAGAGCACTAGGCGATCCTCACACTGAGATCCGCCCCGAAGGACACACGGGGCCCCTGGTGAGGACACTCAGGGCAGCCCTGCAGGCTGTGAGGGCCATCCCCACAGAGGAGGCCGCAGGAGCCAGGCTCCTGCAGGGACAGGTGACACCACCACTGGGAAGCAGGTGGCAGGCAGGGACAGGCTCACTGTACTGAAAACAGGGCAGAGGGACAGGGTCAGCCTAGAAGCAGCCCTGACGGCCTCCCCACCTCAGCACAGGGTTGTGTCCACCCAGCCCAGGTCTCTGGGGACACAGGAGCCCTGCTGGCCTCCCCCCTGCCCCTGACTTGCTGCCCCACAGCCTTGGCTCCCCCAGCGCCTCTCCCTCCCCTGCCTCTCCTGCACCCCTGCCTCCCACAGGTGTCCTGCTCCAGCCCTGTCCCCCTCAGTCCTCTGTCCCTTCCCCACTCTCAGGTCCTCTCCCTCTGATTTCGGGGTGTGGGGGTGGTGCTGCCACTTCTTTCCCAGCTCAGGCTGTCCCTGACTTGCATCTGGTGTCTCTCCCCGCCCCCCCTGCTCAGAGCAGGGGCTGCAGAGGGAGCGGGTGCAGGGGTCCCTTCAGCACCACAGGACTCTGGCATTGTGACTAGAGCTCTGGCCTGCTGGGGTCCTGCCACACACACACACACACACACACACACACACACACACACCCTAGTCCCTCCTCCCACCACAGCCCCAGGTCCTGGGAGGCCAGCAGAGCCCTTGACTCAGAGCCTGCACCCCACCCTCTGCTGCCTCTCCCTGCCCCTTCTCCCTGCCTCCCCCCTGCCCCCACCTCCTCCTCACCCTCCTCTGTCTCCCTCTCCCTCCCTCCCTGTGGGCCCTTCTCTGGTGTCTCCTCACCCTGGCCCCCCTGTCCAGGGATCTGCCTTTGGCTCTCGGTCCATGGCTTTCACACCCCCTGAGCCTGGGTCCTTCTCCTGTCTCTGAGTCCATGTGTCTGGAATATTCTGTGAGAAGAGGAGTGAGGAGAGGCAGGAGGGCCACCTGGCTTTTCCTTTATGCTTGGACAGCAGGTGGCAGCGCAGCTCCCAGAGGTGAGGCCTCCAGGGGCCCAGCTGACAACTAGAGCCAGCCCTGGAGCCCACGTGGGCTCCATTCCCAATCCAGGGGTCCTCCCTGGGTGCCCACAGCTGCTCCTAAAAGCAAAGCACACTCTGTAGGCCCAGTGGGAGGGCAGCTCGCAGCCCTGGGCTTCAATAACCTGATGTCACAGCCACCCCTTCCCGGGTGATACCTGCTCACACACAGACCTGGGCACAAGGACTGTGAACCCCGCAGCACAGACCTGCGGGCCACACACACCTGCTGTGCACACCCCGGCCTCAGCACCCACTTCCTCTGCTCCTCACACTCCCCCAGCCCTGCCCTCTGCTCCTCCTTCCTGAGCTGCCAGAGGAGCTTCTCTCCATCCCTCATTTGCTCCCTGCCCTGTGTGTCCAGGGGCTCCTGGAAGCTGCACACAGGGAAGCACTTTCGGGTCCCTCCCACCACAGCCTCTGTGTTCTTCCCTGGCAGTGGCTGTGGAGACAGGGGAAACAGAGGGAAAGCTGGTGGTCTCTGAGCTCCCTGCTATGGATCTGCCCTGCTGATCACCGCCCTCCTGCCCAGGAAAGGTCTGACCCCTGCAACTCACCAGGCTTTACCCCACATCCTCTCAGGGTTCCTATCCTTGGACTCACTTCCCTATCCAGAGGAAACTACTTATATCCTGGGGTTGGGGTGCCAGGGTTCAATTTCACAAACGGACCCTGGCCTTATATGGCACCTAGTGAAACAAGAGGATTTGAGTTAGATGCAGTAAGAACAAGGGGTCTGAAAGACTCACCTTGTATGAAATTCAGTAAAAATGCATACATGGCCTCACCAGAGGCCTCCAGGAGACAAGGACTTGTTCTGGACCTGTCTGTGTAGTACTGACTTGAGACAGAAGTTTCCACCCTGATTCAGGTCATCCCGGCCTCAGAAGGTGGCACACAAAGACTTCTGGGGACCTCAGGCCCTCAGGCAGAATGAGGGGAGCCTAGAGTTAGGACCTGCAGCCTGGTGCCCTCATCCCCGATCCTGGAGTGGAGAATGGGAGAGAGCAGGCCTGGACCCCCACTGTCTGGCCTCCCTTCTACCCTAGCCCCCCCTCTTTATGGCCCTCCCTGGTCAGAGCAGGGCCTCTGAGCCCTTCCCATGCAGCCCTGAGTGCTGGCCTCAGGCCCCAGTCTGCACCCAGCCTCTGACCCGGGACGCTGATGCCCTCCCCCTGTGCCTGGCAGGGCAGAGGCACCGCCTGCTCAGGCTCCCATCCCCCACCCCAGCACTGGCAGCCTCCCTCTTCTGGCGTCCCCTCCCCCTACCATATAGCAGGGCTTTGAACCTGCTGGAAATGTGCACAAATAACATCAAAGACAACTTCATATCTGAGTCCTCAAGCTCCCCTGGGACAGCACACACAATGCACACATGCACACACATGCTGATACACATACAGAGATCTGAGCCTGAGGACTCAGATACGACGCTCACACTCATACATACACACAGACACACACACTTAAAATACACCTATATACACACCCACATGTCACATTCTTACACGTATGCAACACAAAGATGCATTCTCACAAACTCATATATTTACAGACAGATCTGCACACCCAGACTTACACAGTCTTGTACACTCATCAAGCACACCTGTGCACACATACACACCACTCTATTCCTCCCTTCTATGGATGCAGAGCCCAGACCTCTAGAGTTTAGAGGGCTAGCATGTCCAGGGGAAAGCAGGGAAACCCACAGGACACCTATTTCCAGTTTCCAGGCCCACACTGGAGTTCCTCTACTCTCTCCCTTCTTGTTACCAGAGTCTCTGGACTGTGGCCCTTACCATGGAAGTACAATCTGCAGAGATAATTTCATCTCTTCAGACAACAGACACTTTTGAGCACTGACTAGCAGCATTCCCCATCTCACCTCCCACCCTCAGGTCTGCAGCCGAGGCAGACACATAAAACAATGACTCCTCTGCTTCTCTCAGCACCTGAATTTCTGAACCATCCTTCACCTTCTTTAAGAGCAAGTTTGCAGCTACATGGGATGCCTGGGTGGCTCAGGGGTTAAATCGTCTGCCTTTGGCTCAGGGTGTGATCCTGGAGTCCCAGGACCGAGTCCCACATCAGACTCCCTGCATGGAGCCTGCTTCTCCCTCTGCCTGTGTCTCTGCCTCTCTCTCTCTCTCTCTCTCATGAATGAATGAATGAATGAATAAATAAATAAATAAATAAATAAATAAATAAATAAATAAATCTAAAAAAAAAGTTTGCAGCTAAAGAAAATGGCCAGAAAAGTTGAGCTCCACAGCGCAAGGAATGGTTTCCTGAAAACAAGGAAGTACTTCAAACTCTCATTGTCCTAATGTAGAGGACCAGCCTCCCCCATCCCAATCCCACCCACACCTACCCCAAATCTTCTCCTCCTGCCAAGGTTCTCATCTCAAGGAGGCATCACTGTCTACCTAACCAGGCATCTGGGATCAGCCATAACTCTTCCTTCTCTCTCGGTTAGGGACTCTGTTACATGCATTAAGCAATTTAAGTGACAATTTTTTTAAGCTAAAAGTTGAACGTTTTTAGGGTCACACATCCACAAACATCAACATGACTTCACAAATCAAAATGTCCTGCCTCCTGTCCTCCCACACCCTGCCCAGGATACCTCCTAAATAACTCTAGAGTCTATCCACTTTGCCCCGTTCTATCAGATGAGTGTGACAGCAGGGTAACCAAGCTGCCTCCTTCCTGTTTCCCAGGCTCTAGAGCTAACCGTTTCCTTTCCTCCTGCACTAGGGAGGCCCAGGAAGCAAGTAGGATGTGTTCACCACAGTTTCCCAGATAGAAGTATTTTGAAACTGCTGGACAGGTAATAGAATTGTTAAGTACATGAAACCAATTCCAGGAATTGTGACCAAAAAAAAAAAGTTTATTTTGTGATAATGTAAACATTTTCCGACTTTTCAATAGAATAAAAAAAACAATAAAGAAAAACTATAGGAATAACAAAACCCTCTTGAAGGGAAAATATTACTGCCATCACCAATCAGCCTGTGTGGTCTGATGCCCCACAACACTTTGATTGACTGAGCTCCAATCTGTTCTTAGGCCAGGAGATCTTTGACTATGAGTGGCTCATAAAGTTGGTGTTCTGTGAATTCTGGTGGGATGAATGAGAGATACATGGAGGCATGAGCATGTGTACAGGTTAGAATCATTCTCTCCAAAGGCATCTTTCTCCCAGGACAACTCTGTCAACTTTAGAATATTACCTGGACTCAGTGTTGATAGCAGCTAAACATGATCTCCAGCCCCTTTGCAATGAGGTGAGGCCATTCAACTGGCTATCACCAATGGAGGATAAACATCCAGGCTGAGGAAGCTGAGGGTGGCTGTGCCTTCTCCACATGCCTTCTCCTCTGCTGGCAAGGTGACACCTGCATCACCTGAAGTCACATATTTGAGATGGCAGGTCCACAGCTTGAGCAGGTCTGGATTCCTGAGTTACCTGACCACAGATCTCCACATTGGACTATGTAATACATAAATCTTTGTCATGTGAAGCCACTGAGATATGGGGGTTGTCCTTTGCTTTTGTTAGTTAGAACAAAGGTCACAAACAGGAAGAAGTGGCATACAAATCCTTACAAGGAAATTATAGACAATATAGAAAAAGCACATCTGGTTGAGTTTACCTGGGCTGGAAGTAGATTAAAAGAGTAAGAGCAAATTCTAAAATTTTGAAAGAATGAAATTTAAGTAGCCAGAAATGTTACTGTATACATATAAAAAATCTATATAATAACAAAATTCAATACTTTTAAAATTGAAATCAAGGACAGGCATTATAAAAAGGAAAATTAATTTTTCAACAAATTGTAGATACAGGGGAAAAACATCTCTTCTTCATCTTCATTTTGATTATCCTATAGACATGTGAACCATGGGCCTATGTAACTGACATCCTGAAATAAACAGTGTGAGCTCACCTGAGGGCTAGGAGCCCATGGTCCTGTGCCCAGCTATAAATGTGATAAAACTATATATGATAATTGATTTTTGTTTACTGAATATGCACCTCCACTTCCAGAAATATGAATGATCTGAATAAGCAAAAGGTCTTGCTTAAGCAAAACTCCTACCCCAATTAACCCCCATAACTTTCTATGATTTGAAATCAATCATTCTGCATTTTAAAGGCTTTTTAGTTCAAAAGTCTCTGAATAAAAGAGAAATCCCTTTTGACAGGGAAATCCTTACTATCAACTAATACTCTACTTTCGGTACATTAACACTTTGACTAAGAACAAACCTTGGAGAATTGAATAAGCACCTGAAGATAAGAAAAGAGGTAGGGTGGGGTAGGGCAGGGCAGGAACTATCTGCAAGGAAGAGAAAGGAGAAGGAGCAGTGAGAAAAGATATAAAGGGGTCCTGATTACCTTACAGTTTCTCTGGTCAGGTTTGGGGCCTTACATTCATTTGTAACCATTCCTTGCCCACAGTTGGGCACGACAATGTGGAAAGCACGATTCTACTCTAGTTATAAAGATCCTAAATGTAGCCTGGATCAGTAGGATACAGAAGGCTGGCAGGATAAAACAGGTAAAAGAATAAGACAATGAAAACCATTTGTTTCTCTGAAGCTTCCTCAGGCTTCCTCATATGGTATCGGATCCTTGGGAACACTTTTGTCCAGAGTCACTCATCTACAGAAATGGAACAGGAAAGTAAATAGCTCTGAAACAAAACCAAATGCTTTGAATACCAGGACATTCAAAGCCAGTTTCTGGAGCTTTCTTTGGATTTGAGTTTATAATTAGTATCTGTCTATACCCAGGTGATATTGTCTAAGTGTGTTCAACTTCCATAATAGAAAAGTAAAATCAAGCACTTCAAGGATGTCCTATTGTCATGGTGAAGAGCAAAAAATTAACAGGACATTGGAAGCTACTACAGTAAGGCTGCTGGTATGGTGGGAAGGATGAGCTTCAGAACAGGCTGACCTTTGTTAGGATCCAGGCTCTTTTCAAAACTTTACATACATTTCTTAATTTCTTTAAGCTTCAATTCCTTTATTTATATATGAAAAAGATAATATCTGTAATATAATATAAAAGTGCTTTATCTGTAGAGAGATAAAAGGATAGAGATAATGCATGAAAAGCACTTAGTATATAATTATACCTGGCTATCCTACATTTTACAACTTTTAGCTGTGGTAATTATTAACTCAGTTCCAGGATATAGCCTTGATCAGGGCAGGAAGTATTAAAAACTTATACAGTTTTCCTATGTTCACATTTGAACTTGATTCTAAGAACTTTGATTAAAAAATAAGAAAAAAGTAAAGCCATGTCAGGATGCTCAGGAGATTCTAATAGCTACAACTGGTAAAATTTTGCAAGTGTATGATTGGCCTTCTAAAGCCTGTTTGAATGTAGAGAGGACCTTTCTGTTTATTAACATGAACATCTTCATACAACAATTCAACAAAACCTTAAATGTGGCTATCTTCAAACATAATGTCCTGGGGCTCTTCACTATCCTTTAAGTCTCACATATTTTTAGTACTCGGTGCTCTGGTATACTTAAGTTTAGTATCTCAGTCGCCTATGGTGACAATGATAATGCATTGCTCTATCATCAAAACTGAGCTTCTTCACTATGATCAATACCTATATTTCCTTTTTTTTTTTTAAGTTTGTTTATTTATTCATGAGAGAGAGAGAGAGAGAGAGGCAGAGACACAGGCAGAGAGAGAAGCAGGCTCCTCGCAGGGAGCCTGATGTGGGACTCAATCCCCAGACCCTGGATCAAGCCCTGAGCCAAAGGCAGACACTCAACCACTGAGCCAGCCAGATGTCACAAATTTCTATATTTTCAAAGTGTATTAAATCTTTTTCAAAGTGTATTAAATAAAAAAAAAACAAAACAAAAAACAAAGTGTATTAAATCTTTATCATAGTGTAATGATTTATTTTATTCTTAATAATTATTTTTTTTTTACCTTAAGGTCTCCTTTATCGGATATAAATAACTGTACCAACTTTATCTTGGCTAATATTCACCTAATGTAATTTTTTTCATATTTTTACTTTTGATCTTTTCATGTTCTTTTTTTTTTTTTAAGATTTTATTTATTTATTTTTCAGAGATACACAGAGAGAAAGAGAGGCAGAGACATAGGCAGAGGGAGAAGCAGGCTCCATGCACCGGGAGCCCGACGTGGGATTCGATCCCAGGTTTCCAGGATCGCACCCTGGGCCAAAGGCAGGCTGTAAACCGCTGCGCCACCCAGGGATCCCCTGATCTTTGCATGTTCTTATACATGTGATCTTATACATGATCTTTGCATGTTTCTTTTATAAACACTATACATTTAGATTATTTACCCTATTTATCAATTTATCTTTTAACTGTTCAATCTAATTTTATTTCCTTTTAATTACTGATATACTTAGATCACCTTCTACTATATTAATTCATTACTTCAGTTTTTTAATCTTTTAATAATTTTCTTATTAATTCAGTTCAACTGGGGGTGACTGAGTGACTCAGTGGTGAGTATCTGCCTTTGGTTCAGGTCCTGGGACTGAGTCCCGCATCAGGCTTCTCACAGATAGCCTGCTTCTCCCTCTGCCTATGTCTCTGTCTCTCTCTGTGTGTCTCATGAAGAAATAAATAAAATCTTTAAAAAATGTTCAATTCAACTGGATCAGAGAAATAAAGAGCTCAAGGAGGGAAAATCCTAAGGAATATGTTATTAATGTGTTTGAAGTTATTGAGTTGAAATATTAAGTGTTTGAACTAACTGATCTAGAATATTAACTCCATGAGAGCAGTATGTAGCACGTAGTAGTACCCAATATATTAATTTTCGATATTTCTGTCATAGCTTCATTTTTGGGGCAGTTTAGGAAGAAAGTAAGTGATAGGAACAAAGAAAATTAAGCAAATAAAAAAGCAAGGCAGCTGTTAACTCCAGGGAAAATGAAAAATTTACACAAGAAATGTAATCATAGTATAATAGTTGCTATGAACAATATTTATGAGTCATAACTATATAAACTTTGAATACATATTTAATCAAAATTATGGTTGACTATATTGAGGTGAGTGCTATCAAAAGGACTATTATACATGTAGATATATGGATAATGGGTTATTTCAGAGAGTTATATCTTCCATAGGAAGGAGATAAAAAGCATAAAGTCAGTTAGTTAAAAAAAAAAGTGATGCCAGAAAAAACAAAAATAATGAAAATGTTAAAAATAGTTTTCTCTAATGAGGGCTACTTAAGCCAAAAACTCTGGAGGATACTTGTTTATCTTCCAATACATCTCTCCAAGCATTCAATGCTGATTTTTCCCAGAGGGCATTTCTCTGACCCAGGGTAAACAATTGCAAAATAGAGCAATTTTTATGAATTACAGGGCAAGACCTAATTGGAGCAGATTTAAGAGGAAAGAAAAGGAGAAATTATTCTGCAAAGGGAGAAAAAAAGTCTTTCAAGATCACTAACATCTGTAAATGATTTTATGTCCAGTTTTATCCAGGACAGTTCTGGTTTATGTCTCTTATCTTGGTGTAGTACTTAATAGTATCCCTTTTCCATTTTAGAAATGTGTACATGATAAAAAGTATATGGTCAACCTCCCGAAGTCCTGTTGGTTCTTCCTTCAAAATATATCCAGAATCCAAAGGCTTCTTCCTGACGCAAGCTACCATCTCCTTTCACCTGCTGCACTTTGTCTCTCTGGTTTTGATCTTACCTTCCAAGTTTGTCATTCTTATGTTCAAAGCCCTCCTCATTTCTTTAAATAAATGCCAAAGTTCTCACATGGCCTACAGAGCTCCCCTTCACTTTCACTGATTCTCTCTCCTTCTATCTTGCTCTTTCCCCTTCAGGGCCCTGCTCCAGCCAGATTGGCCTCCTAACAACACCTTGTTCTGGTAGATATGTTCCCATTTCAAAGCCTTTGCCCTTACTGTCCTTGCCCCATCACCTATGTTACTCTTCTCCCAGACATCCACAAGGCTCTTTCCCTGCCTTCATGTCTTTTTCTTTTTTTTAAGACTTTATTTATTTATTCATGAGAGACACAGAGAGAGAGGCAGAGACACAGGCAGAGAGAGAAGCAGGCTCCAGGCAGGGACCCGGACGTGGGACTTGATCCCAGGTCTCCAGGATCATGCCCTGGGCTGAAGGAGGCGCTAAACCGCTGAGCCACCGGGGCTGCCCCCTGCTTTCATGTCTTACCTCAAATATCATCTCTTCAATAAGATCCCACTTTTCTTGTTCTGTTTTCTATACATGTAAGCACTTTTAAACATGACCTTATATACTTTATTTATTTTATTGTCTGTCATTCCCTGGTAGGACAGAAATTTTTGTTTGTTTTATTCACAGAATCGCAGATATATCCCAGGGCCCAAAATAATGTCTGGGTCATAGTAGATGCTCAGTAAATATTTGTTAAATGAATAAATCAGTGAAAGTGTAATGATTTTTAAACTTTTAAATGACATTAGAATGATCATGCTGATTTGCATTTGCATAACCTAAATTACTTCTTTCAATTCACTTTATTATTATATTTCTCATTACCAAGTAAAAATTATTGAACTTATTTAGCATATTTGACTAATTATGATTTATGTAAACTTTTATGAAAGTGACGAAATATATTCAGACTTAGAAATTTGCTATGTTAAATTATTAAATAGAATCCATGATGATTGGGAGGAAAACAAAGCCATTGCCTTGGAAATAGTTAAATTTATGTAACTATTTGATATCCCAATCAGATCTAGACATAAATATAGACATGCATATATACATTCAGAAGTGGACATACATATATATATATATACACATACAGGTGTTAACTAGAAGTTCATCTGCACAGCCGCCTACTGTTTACTCACTGCTAAGCAACCTCAATATAGAAAGGGTAGGAAATTTAAATCTGTGTCTAATAAAATATGTCATGCCCTGCCATAAAGTATATTCACTAAAATAAATTTGGATTGGATTTCCAGGAACAATTAGCACAAATTAACGTCAGTGTGGTCAGGAATGGCATAAGGAAATCAAATTATCAGCAAGTTCCCCAAATTATAAATTACATCATACCTCAGCAAAATGTGTCAGATAAATCACAGCAAGAGATGCCACTGTAAATCAGTGAACTCATTGAACTAAAAGCAATTTGTCTGACTTTGAAAATGATAAAAATATCGCCTTCAGTTCTGTACATTTTCAAATAGCACATTGAAAGGAAATCCGAGACAAGCAATAGGAATAAATATAGTTTGAAGATATAACAGGAGTGAATCTGATGTTTCATTCCTTATGTAATAAAATAAAAGGGAGCTGGGTTAGGATGATGTTCAGCCATAAGGACAGAAAACTAATAGTGGCTTAAATGCTGAAAGATTTATTTGTCTCAGGCAACAAGAGGCCTGGAGGTAGGCCATCCAGAGTTTTAAAGGGGCTCGATTAAGCCTTAGAGAAGAGTCTTTCTGCCTCTCCCCTGTATATCATTAGCAAATATATTTTCATCTTTATACTTCTTTAAAAAAAAAAGATTTTACTTATTTATTCATGAGAAACATAGAGAGAGAGAGAGGCAGAGACATAGGCAGAGAGAGAAGCAGGCTTCTCGCAGGGAGCCTGACGTGGGACTTGATTCCCAGACCCCGGGATTGCACCCTAAGCCAAAGGCTCAACTGCTGAGCCACCCAGGTGTTCCTCATCTTCATACTTCTGATCTCATGGTTGCAAGATGGTTGCTCTACCCTTAATCTCACATCCACATTCCAGGCAGGAAGAAGGAGAAAGAGAAAAGGAGGAACTAGTAGTACCTGTGGCAGGAGAACAAACATTTCCTATATCCCTGACTGACTTAAACTTACTCAGTCACCAGAATTGTGTCATTTGGCCACCTCAGCAGCAAAAGGTATGGAAAGACAGATATTTTTGGTAGTACACAATTGATTTAAACAAAATTGTAATTCTTTAGTAAAAAATAATGAAAGAATGTATATTCAATAGTCAACAAGGAAAAGATGTGTTAAAAAGATGGGATAGAAAGAGAAAAGAATTTCACATAGGATTTTGAGAAATGCGTACATTTAGGGGTAGGCAAAAGAAAATGGATCGTACAGAGAGCAAGAGAACCTAGAGATGTAAATGGAAAATAGGAATATTATTAAAAGAGTTACTTATGTTTTGCAATATTATTACGTTTGAATAATATTTTGACACATTTCTGAATTACTTTGTAATGTGAGGAAAATCATCACATTATGATTACATAAGTCATGCTGATAATTGACATTAATATTCCTTTTCAAAAGGAATTTTTTTTTATAAAAAAAAGATAGTGTAGGTTCCTGGGGCAGATGGCTGGGTCTAAAGAAAGGAAGAAATGAATGGGTGTCCAACTCAGTACAAATACCAGACACTGCAACTGTTCTATAACTGGTATTACATTAGATTACTTCAAACACGTCAAAAAAGTGAATCACTGCACAGCCAGTTGATGTGTCCCTTTAAATAAATGTTTCATCTTTCTGAAGAAAAACTGTCCACAATGTGTGAATGCCACAATGATAACTTTTTTTGGTGTTACGCAAAATGTTTTTTAAAAATAACTGTTCTTCAAAATGTGACCCATACATGGGTCCCTGGGAGGCTCAGTCCATTAAGTGTTTGACTCTTGATTTTGGTTCAGGTCATGATCTCAGGGTTATTATATCGAGCCCCCATGTCAGGCTCCGTGCTCTGTAGGGAATCTGCTTGAGGATTCTCTTTCTCCCTCTGCCTCTGCCCCTCCTTCCTTGCTCTCTCTCATAAATAAATAAATAAACATATAAATAAGACCCATACAATAAATGACCTACACCATAAATTGGTTAAAACTTGTGCTTCCCAAGTTTAATGTTGAAATGCAAATGTCCTTTTACTTTTAGCTTGATGTTTGAGTTGGCATGTTCAATGTGAATCATTGTTGCTACCAAATATGATTTGATTGAAAGTTATTTGACACCTGAAAGTATTTTCAAAACTAAAAAGGAGAAATTATGTTTAAACTTTCATATAAATCCGTCTCAGATTAGTGTTAATTTAAAAAAAGTAATGGATAAGATAATGCAGTATTTGCGGTATTATTTGAAACAACATAACTTTTTCTTTTTAAAACAGATAAAATTCTTTGATACAACCTATTTCTTTCTTTTTTAACTTTCTCCAAAAGTATTTTTTATAATAAAATTATTTTGTATTGGTGTTCAATTTGCCAACATACAGAATAACACCCAGTGCTCATCCCGTCAAGTGCCCCCCTCAGTGCCTGTCACCCATTCACCCCCACCCTCCACCCTCCTCCCCTTCCACCACCCCTAGTTCGTTTCCCAGAGTTAAAAGTCTTTATGTTCTGTCTCCCTTTCTGATATTTCCCACACATTTCTTCTCCCTTCCCTTATATTCCCTTTCACTATTATTTATATTCCCCAAATGAATGAGAACATATAATGTTTGTCCTTCTCCGATTGACTTACTGCACTCAGCATAATACCCTCCAGTTCCATCCACGTTGAAGCAAATGGTGGGTATTTGTCGTTTCTAATGGGTGAGCAATATTCCATTGTATACATAGACCACATCTTCTTTATTCATTCATCCTTCAGTAGACACCGAGGCTCCTTCCAGTTTGGCTATTGTGGACATTGCTGCTAGAAACTTCGGGGTGCAGGTGTCCTGGCATTTCACTGCATCTGTATCTTTGGGGTAAATCCCCAACAGTGCAATTGCTGGGTCGCAGGGCAGGTCTATTTTTAACTCTTTGAGGAACCTCCACACAGTTTTCCAGAGTGGCTGCACCAGTTCACATTCCCACCAACAGTATAAGAGGGTTCCCTTTTCACTGCATCCTCTCCAACATTTTTGGTTTCCTGCCTTGTTAATTGATACAACCTATTTCTAATATCAGTATTTTTTATCAACTCAAATAAATTAGCCACATCCCTTTGATACCATAACTTTTTGCTTTTCATTTAGAATAAAATATGCTTTACCTTCTTTATATCTTAATTTATTTTATGGTAGCTATGAGAGATTTCAATAAATTAAAAGTATAAGTAGAAAGTATTGTTCCTTTTTCTTCCCTTAGTATAACTAGTTGTGGGAAGTATTTTATTTATTTATCAGAAAACAATCTGCATTTCTCTTATCTTCAATGTAACTGAAGTTAAAATGTTGCTTTATACACTAAAATGGAAAATAGTCAAACATCAATGTAATTATACAATAATTCCACTCCAGTGTCATTTCTCTATTTTCTCTGGGTAGTTGAGTTCCAGATTGTTCGTCTCCTTGCCTTTGCTGAAGGGTAGCTAGCTTTCATAATGTACAGGAAGATCTTGACCCTGGAAAATGAATCTACAAGTCTTTGGGGACTTCAGGCAGTCTCATGCTCCACCTAATTACTAATTCATTCAGGACGTCTACACTGAGGACTCACTACTAATTGAAGATTGGGGGTATAAAGGGAGGCTAGTAATAATCCCTGAGATTAAGGAGTTTATGATGTTGGGGGGTTGGGGGTCAGATGGGGTAGTAGGTGTTTCAAAATAAGGTGATAAAAGTCTAAATTCAGGGCATGACAAGGTGCTATTGGAACCTTGAGAAGGTTAATATAGAGAAGACACTTAGCTCAGTCTTAAGGACATTTGATAATTTGATGATTTTTGATGACCCAAAGGACATTTGGAAGGTGGTGGGTCATTGAAACCAAAGGTTCGTGAAAATTTAGCTAGGGAAAATCAGTTGGAAGAAGAGCATCATAGAAAAAGTTACATGCAAATGCTCAGAAGAGAAAGAACATACCCTGCCCTGGGTGCTGTCAGTGTAGCTCCATCTAGATGGAGCACAATGTGAGTGAGATCACATGAAAATGAGCTGCAGAAGTGAACAGGACTAGATTGCAGTGTGCTTAAAGTACTATTTCCTCCTCCTAGAAATATTTTGTTTGGTTGTCTAAGCTAGTAATAGGAATTAGAATCAATACTGAACTGCTTACTAATTAATTTATTAAAATTAAGCACAAAGCACAATAATTATTAGAGTATCAGTAAATGTCAGTAATTACATGCTAGGCTTTCCTATAGAATATATAGAATGGTTATAGGGTTAGAATATATTTCCTGTAAAATACATAGAACAGTTAATTCCAGAGCTTAAAGAATTAAAGGGGGGGAGGGGTTGTAATTGCTAGTTTTAGAGCGAGCATTTAGAGAAATTGTACCTTCTTAATACTATAATACAATCCCAAGGGAAAAATAGGATGTTAGAAAGTAAAGGCAAGAGTATATAGCAAAATAATGAAAATAGTAAATATTGTAATAATGTGAATAATTTTTTTAATTTAGTCATTTTTTCAGAACAAATGAATGCCACCAAAAACAAAACAAAACAAAACAAACAACAACAACAACAAAACGGTATTAGCAGTAAGATTGGGAATATTTCATCCAGGCTTCACACACTATTTCCCAGAAACTTGGGAGGAATGTTCACTTATTTTGACAAAATGGCGAGCAGCTCTCTCTACTACTGGGAATTTCAGCTGGGGTCAAAATTGCAAATGGAAATAACTTCTTGGAGAACAATTCAGCAGTATTGCTTCGCTTTAATACACCATGAAGAACGCGCGTCCCAAACATAAACTCCTGGGTTGCCGGGCGAAAGGCAGGGAGGACGGGGCGGTCTGCGGCATCAGGGTCTGCAGGCTCAGCCCACGCCTAAGTCCTCGCAAGAAGCAGCAGTGAAAGCTCGGGGCAGCTCGTGCATCCGAGAACGCGCCGCCCGGTGAGAACCCTGGTCTGGGCTTAGCCAATTTGCCACGTTCCTCGTGGAGACCCATTCCCTTTCCTTTTGTTTCGTGTCTTCTCTTTAGCAAATCTGCGTGGAAAACCCCACATCCAGGGGTAGAGACAGGACAACAAAGCCCTGAAGTCAAAGAGACATCCTCGGGATCCTCCATCAACCCGCAGCGCAAACGCAAGGACACTAAGTGTGAGCCGCTGGGCACCCGTAGCTCAGATTCCCAGGCTCCTACGCGGGCACCGGAAGTGGCCGCCCAGCTTGACTTCCGCTCCAAAGCACTCGCTCCCGGGACTCGCGTGCTGGGTGTTAGTGAACCACCACGGAGTTTGAGAGCATGGAGGCCGCGCGCCCTCCCTCGACGGCGGGGAGGTTCGTGGTGGTCGGCGGAGGCATCGCGGTGTCACCTGTGCTGAGCAGGTAAGCTGGCGCGCAGAGTTCCGCCTCTTCCCCGGCTTGGAGAGGTGGCGCTCAAGGCACCCGCCTGCCCCTCCTTAGGTCCTTCCTCCGGATCCCTCGTTAGCCCCCCTTCCCCCCACCCTTGCTCTCAGGTACCGACTGCGCGGTGGCCCTTGGACGAAGTTCCTCCGGCCTCTCCAGCTTCGCCGCAGACGCAGGGAGGAGTGGACGGCCAGTCTCCTGGGTGTGAGGTGGTGTCTCGTTGTGGTTCTGATTTCCCTGGTTTGTGATGCTCAATATATTTTCGTGTGTCTGTTGGCCATCTGCATGTCTTCTTTGGAAAAATGTCAATTCAATTTCTGCCCATTATTAAATTTTTTTTTTGAAAAATTAAGTTGTACATACCTTTTTAAAAATATATATATATTGGTCATTAACCTGTTGCTGGATGTATGATTTGCAGATACCATCTTCCATTCAGTAGGTTGTCTTTTGTTTTGTTGATGGTTTCCTTGTCTCTGCAAAAGCTTTTTAGTTTGATGTAATTTCATTTGTTTTACCTTTAAGCTTTTTGTTTTATCTTGCCTGAGGAAAATGGTTCAAAAAATTTTACTAAGACTGGTGTCGAAAGCTGACTTCTTATGTTTTCTTCTTGGAGTTTTATGGTTCCGTGTGTTATATTCAAGTCTTTATTCCATTTTGAATTAATTTTTGTATATGGTATAAGAGAGTTGTCCAGTTTCACTTTTTTTTTTTTTTTTTAGCACGTAAGCTGTCCAATTTTCCCAAATTAATTGAGGAAGAGACTTTCTTTTCCCCATTGTATGTAACTGACCATCTAAGTGTTGGCTTATATCTGGGCTCTGTCTTCCATTCCATTGCTGTGTGTGTCCATTTTTAAAAAAAATTTTTAATAATAAATTTATTTTTTATTGGTGTTCAATTTGCCAACATACAGAATAACACCCAGTGCTCATCCCGTCAAGTGTCCCCCTCAGTGCCCATCACCCATTCACCCCCACCCCCCCCTCCTCCCCTTCCACCACCCCTAGTTCGTTTCCCAGAGTTAGGAGTCTTTATGTTCTGTCTCCCTTTCTGATATTTCCCACTCATTTTTTCTCCCTTCCCTTCTATTCCCTTTCACTATTATTTATATTCCCCAAATGAATGAGAACATATAATGTTTGTCCTTCTCCGATTGACTTATTTTTTATGCCAGTACCACACCGCTTCGATTACTGCAGCTTTGTGTATGGTTTGAAATCAGGGGCATAATACCTCCAGTGTTGCTGTTCTTTCTCAAGATTGCTTTGGCTATTCAGGATCTTTTTGTTGCTTCGTACAAATTTTAGGATTCTTTGTTCCAGCTTTGTGAAAGACGCCTTTAGTATATTGATGGGGATTGCATTGACTCTGTAGTTTGCCTTTGGGTAGTGTGGACATTTAAACAATATAAAGTCTTCCAATCCATGAGCATGATAGATCTTTCCATTTACCTATATTTTCTTCAGTTTCTTTCACCAGTTAACCTCTTTGGTTAAATTTATTCCCAAGTATTTTATTCTTTTTGGTGCAATTGCAAATGAATTATTTTCTTAATTTCTCTTCCCAATAGCTTGTTATTAGTGTGTAGAAACTCAACCGTATGTAAATTTTGTAGTCTGCATTTCTGCTGCATTAATTTGTTCATTCTAATAGGGTTTTTTGTTGTTGTTGTTGTTGTTGTTGAACATGCTCTGTTTTTAATGGTATTGTAGGGAGAAATAGAACATGGTGGTTTTGAAGAATCAGAGTGTGATTTAAGAAGATTCTTTCAAGAAGCTTAAAGTGAGAGAGAGGTTGTAGCCAGAGGAAAATGATGAAAAAAAAATGGCAAGTAAGCCTCTAAATTTTGTTGAAGCTAATACTAAAATGGTTCTGTTTTCCCAGCGTGTATAGGGGTTGGGCATTTAGAAGGGGCATAATAGTGATGACAAAGCACTTAGGAAAAGTCAGGCTAAGATTCTGAATACTTACTAGTAAGGATTTGCTGTAATTTCATCCCACTGAAGGGAAATTAAAACATTATTTTAAAAGAAATAGAAGTTGAAAAAAAAAAAAAAAAGAAATAGAAGTTGGTTTAACTGGTAATTAGGAAAATATTTTATTCTCATTCTCTGCATGACAACTTTAAATTGGTGTATAAGGTAGCTCAAGTAAGTAAGGAATACTTCTTAATATAATTTTTCTTGTTCAGGAGGTCTTTGTGTTTAGTATTAACATATGATTTGTTTTATCAATATCAGAGTTAAACATAACCCACCACTACCCCCATAAATAGGAACAAGACCCAGAATAATGGAGACCTTCACATGAAGAAAAGTGAACTTATAGTTTCCTAGCTGGGTTAATAACATTAATAAAAGTGCATTATTCCTGTCTCACCCCTCCTGTGGCATATATACTAAAACCTAAAGTTATTTGTCCTATTTTTTTCTCCCAGCCTTTTTTTTTTTTTTAAGTAAGTTGGCGGACTCTGGAAAACTCTGTGGAGGTTCCTCAAAGAGTTAAAAATAGATCTGCCCTACGACCCAGCAATTGCACTGCTGGGGATTTACCCCAAAGATACAAATGCAGTGAAACGCCGGGACACCTGCACCCCGATGTTTCTAGCAGCAATGTCCACAATAGCCAAACTGTGGAAGGAGCCTCAGTGTCCATCGAAAGATGAATGGATAAAGAAGATGTGGTCTCTGTATACAATGGAATATTCCTCAGCCATTAGAAACGACAAATACCCACCATTTGCTTCGACATGGATGGAACTGGAGGGTATTATGCTGAGTGAAGTAAGTCAGTCGGAGAAGGACAATCATCATATGGTTTCACTCATACAGGGAATATAAAAAATAGTGAAAGGGAAAAAAGGGGAAAGGAGAGAAAATGAGCGGGAAATATCAGAGAGGGTGACAGAACATGAGAGACTCCTAACTCTGGGAAACGAACAAGGGGTGATGGAAAGGGAGGTGGGCAGGGGGTGGGGGTCACTGGGTAATGAGCACTGAGGGGGGTACTTGACGGGATGAGCACTGGGTGTTATACTATATGTTAGCAAAGTGAACTCCAATAAAAAAATATACCAATAAATAAATAAGTAAGTTGGCTGTTCACTTTCTATTAGGAGATACTCTCCTAGTAACAGCTTCTGCTATTAAAGTGGTTACAAATTTCAAGCAGCTGAGAACCTTTGTATAACTTTCTTAGTATTAAAGTTTTTAAATTTCAGCAACTTGACTAGCATTTAGTGTAATTATAGTTTTTAAGTGTTTAAAATGACAAATATTCTTTTTTCCCTTTATTTTAGTTTAAATTCAATTAGCCAACATATAGTACATCATTAGTTTCAGATATAGTTTTCAATAATTCATCAGTTGCATGTAACAAATATTCTTTTGATAGTCATTTTAAAATCAAAGCTCAAAGTTTACAATTATATTAAATATCAAAAGTACCTAAATGATGTTGAATTTATTCTTATTTTTCTTTCCATCTTTTCCTCCCACTGAGAATTACCTTTTAGAAAATTTTAAATAAAGTTCTTTTGGGGAAAAATGCTACACAAATCTAACTATGGATACAAATATATATGTATATCATCATTGTAAATAGATATATGTGTGTTTGCAAATCAGAAAAGTGTTCCTCAGTCACACTTGCAGATAATTTTCAGATGTGTAATAAGCATCTAAGAACATTTTGTAATTCTGTAAATTTATATTACACACATTATAACATTATATTAGAGGTCTAAGATCATTTGGGTCATAGTGTCATAGAAGAGTGATCTCTAAACAGACTTTTGTTTTTAAGTAGTCTTCATACCCAAAGCCCAAAGCGGAGCTCAAACTTGGGACCATGAAGTCAAGACCTGAGCCAAGATCAAGAGTCGGATGTTCAACCAACTGAGCTACTCAGGTGCCTCAATCTCTAAACAGTTTTGATCTGGCCCGTCATCTGTTAAAAAGTTTTGACTGAAATCCTAATATATGTATATTTATGTATTTATAAACTAGACACATATACTATCGTGCTATAATTATGAATGTTATAATGCCTGTGCAAAAAAATTAAATAAGTAAATCTTTTCCCATATTTCAGTGAAGAAAAGTGTCCACAGTTTTTAATACGAGTTCTCACTATATTTACCACTTAAACACTGATGGACTTCCTTGCTCTCTTATCTTTAACCATTACCCTGCAAAGCTGCAACCACAGATCCAACTAATGCTTTTTTCAGTCCTATATCCTGTCTGTCGTGGAAGGACCACACCTTGCAGATAGCATTTGACGTCAGCTGCCCCTTAAATACTACTTGGAAATCCTACTACATGGCCCTAGTAGTTCTCAAACCTTTTAGTCTCAAGACTCTTTTATACTCCGACAGATAACTGAGGACCCCAAAGAACTATTGTCCATGTGAGTTAAACCCAGTGATATCTGCTATATTACATAAAAAAAACTAAGAAAAATTTAAAATATTTAATTCAACTAGAATAATAAATCCAAAACATGTTTAAGAGATATAATATCCTTTTAATTAAAAACAATTTTTCCAAAACAAGAGAAATTAAGAAGAATGGCATATTTTACATTTTTGAAAATTTCTTTCAAAACTAAAACTGTACTAGGAGTCATTATATTCTTCACTGCCTCACACTCAGTTAAAGAAATTAAAGCCAGTAAAAAATGTTAATTTTATTAAATCCTTACTCATAATTGTACATCTTCTTAATATCCTGTATGATGGAATGGGATGTAGGCATAAGCACTTGTTTTGCACACAGGAGTAGTGTTGTGTCAAGTTGCAAGAGGAACTAGTTCCTCTTTTATAGACACCAACTTTACTTGAAATAACAATTGACAAACTAAAGTAACTCATATTTGGAAAATAAAGTGAGCCTGTCACTTCAAGGAAAACAAATGACAGCATTTGTTGCCAATATGACAAAATTAGAGCTTTCTTTTTTTTTTTTAAAGATTTTATTTATTTATTCATGAGAAACACAGAGAGAGGCAGAGACACAGGCAGAAGGAGAAGCAGCCTCCATGTGGCGAGGTGGATGTGGGACTCGATCCCAGAACCCCAGGATCACATTCTGAGCCAAAGGCAGATGCTCAGCCACTGAGCCACCCAGGCATCCCAAAATTAGAGCTTTCAAGTCAGAATTAGAATTTTGGAAAACCCGTATTCTTTACTGTGAGTCTCACAGTAAGACTTCTCTGATGAGATTGTTGGTGACAATAGTGTGATTTTTTGATATTGTAGTGATTTGAAATGTGTTTACATTGGGAAGAACTCCATAACTTAGGAAACCACTATTGTCCAGATGACAAATGTGATGTTACAAGATCCATTCAAGGTGTAGGATAGACCAGTGGATTTCACAGTAACAGTATGAAAAATTCTTTGATATGGTTTTCAAATTCTACATTGCAACTAATCTTTAAGAAACCACACTTGTTGAGTTTTAGTGTAACAACAAAGAATATACAGTTCTCTGAAAAGGCTGCATTCTTTGTGAGGCTGAACCATCTTCATATATTTCAACTATATTAGCATATTGCAGTAGTTTGAATGCAGAGGCAGATCTTCTGTTAAGACCAGACATTAAAGAAATTTTCAAAAATGTAAAACATGCCATTCTTCTTAATTTCTCTTGTTTTGGAAAAATTGTTTTTTAATTAAAAGGATATTATATCTCTTTTATTAAATTTTTATTTGTTTACTTATTTATTTACTTATTTATTTATGATAGTCACAGAGAGAGAGAGAGAGGCAGAGACACAGGCAGAGGGAGAAGCAGGCCCCATGCACCGGGAGCCCAATGTGGGATTTGATCCCGGGTCTCCAGGATTGCGCCCTGGGCCAAAGGCAGGCGCCAAACCACTGTGCCACCCAGGGATCCGGGATATTATATCTCTTTAACATGTTTTGGATTTATTATTCTAGCTGAATTAAATATTTTAAATTTTTCTTAGTTTTTTCATGTAATATAGCAGATATCACTGGGTTTAACTCACATGGACAATAGTTCTTTGGGGTCCTCAGTTATCTGTCGGAGTATAAAAGAGTCTTGAGACTAAAAGGTTTGAGAACTACTAGGGCCATGTAGTAGGATTTCCAAGTAGTATTTAAGGGGCAGCTGACGTCAAATGCTATCTGCAAGGTGTGGTCCTTCCACGACAGACAGGATATAGGACTGAAAAAAGCATTAGTTGGATCTGTGGTTGCAGCTTTGCAGGGTAATGGTTAAAGATAAGAGAGCAAGGAAGTAGGAGTTTGGGCAAAACATGAATTGATCTACAATGGAGTCATGGCTGCACTGGAAGAAAAGTGAGTCCAAGAGGATGCTACTGGGTGTGGACATTAAGAAGGAGTCTGAAGACCAGATCACAATAAAGTTAGCTAATGAGTGGACAGAGAAAACTGTAAGGATAAGGAAATCGACAAGCTGTGTGGTGAAAGTATGCAGAAGTAAGTAGAGTCAGCCCTCATTTTGCAGGCTAGGAGACTAAGGTGCAGTGACCTGGCTGCCCTGCCTGAGTGCTAGGACTAATACTTGAGTTCAGGTGTTAAAATGCAGAGTTAGCCCTCTTTATGCTGTATGTGGTGTGACTGGCCGACTTTCTTTTATGAACGTGAAGTAAGTAGTGTATAAAAAAAGAAGTGACAGTATTTTTATTATTTAAATTTTTTAAAAGGAAACATTTTTTAAAAACATACATTTTTACCTTTCTGATCTAATGCAGGTTTCTAAGGTATTAGAGGAGTTTGATGTTGAAGAGCAACCGAAAACCGTGTTAGAAAATCACTTTCCCAACATTAAGGTTATAAAATCCGAAGTAAAGCAACTGAAGAGTAAAGAACACGTAAGAGGATTTTATTTCTTAATGACTGTCCACTGTTCAATCTTTTTTTTTTTCCACTGTTCAATCTTGATGAGTTTTCGCCTGCTTTCTTTTGACCCCATCTGTACCCCCACCATGGCCAAGGGCCTTAGCATATAAAGTTTAGTAACATTGATTTGTATTATTACTGGAAAAACTTGCACTTCTTGTGAGTTTATTGGGATTATATAATTAGTTTGATTTAGCATTTTTGGTTTTACATTTCACATAAGCATTAACTTTTGTTTGGTGTCTGCTTTGTTCTGGACACCACATTAAGTGCTGGCTTACAACAGGAACATTACAGTGAATCTGCCCTGGGAGCTCCCAGTGTCATGGGGAATACACACATGCACACGTATGATGCTAGGGACATGCAAAGCACAGTCGTTGAACTCTTATCAAAGGGCTGAAATGCGGGATTTGGGAGGACTTCACAGAGGGAGTAATGTTTGAACAGGTTTAAAAGGTGAGTGAAGTAAGAGTTCTTAATTAGGGGCATTGTAGGAGAGAAAAGGAGGTTGCTTATTCAAAGGCTGAAAGCAAAGGAAAGGGGCATATGGAAGAGTGACGCTGTCAGAGAGACTCTGGGTGAGGACAAGGAAAGGAGATGGGCAGACAAGGCCAAACAAATAGGGCTGCAAAGAGCTGTTTGCATCATGCCAGGAAATTCACTTATCATCAGTGGAGGCAGAGTGATGATATACTGTCCTAGGAAGGCAGATCTGATAGCAGTATTAAGGATAAGGTGGGGTGAGTGGCTTGTGGCCAGCAACCAGATCAGAAGGTGGCTGCAGTGATCCAGGATGGTAGAAGGCCTGAACTAAGACAGGGACAGTGTAATGGGAAAGAACAGCCCAGATATGAGTGACATTTCCGCTATAAACTCAGCAGGACCCAGTAACCCACTGCACGTGGGAATGCAGACAGCAGGCTCAGGAAAGGGTGTTGTTGAGTGATCAGCAGTATCCTCAGATGAGCCTCAGGCAAGATGGGCAGTAGAGTTGCAGTTGTTTCTCTAAAGCAGCTCTAATTCGTGAGTTCTCCCTTAGGGAGAAAACACACATATAACACATTCAAAACAAGTAATTTGATGGAAAAAAAATAAATAAAAAGTACTGAATTTTATGAGAAAAAATAAAAAATCTGAGTCCCAAAACCAGAATGAATCCTAATGTTTACAGTAGTATATATCCCATATAACATCTGTATCAGTTAATTTGCAAAGAGAGGTATGCTCAAATGTATACTAATAAATTGTGAGGGAATTTTTATTGGGGCATTTGAATAAATCAGAGTGCCTCCCATTACTATTTAAAGTGTCCTAAACGAGATCATGTTTGTATTTCTTATCTATCCTTTATATTCTTTGATGAATTAGATATTATGGGTTTAATCTTCATGTCTACTTCCAAAAATTTAACAGTAGCCAATGAAAAGAGTTCTTGTGTTTGTTTTTACAGTAGCTAAGTGCAAATTACTTTTTAAATTTGGTCAACATCTCAGAACATGACAGACTCCTAACTCTAGGAAACGAGCAAGGGGTAGTGGAAGGGGAGGTGGGCGGGGGGATGGGGTGACTGGGTGACGGGCACTGAGGGGGGCACTTGACAGGATGAGCACTGGGTATTATACTATATGTTGGCAAATTGAACTCCAATAAAAATATACAAAAATAAATAAATTTGGTCAGTATCTATAACTGCTGTTTGTCAGATAAAATTCTAACCATATTATCGATAGGAAGACTTGTATAAATTTTTTATATGCATTATGCTGTGTGGAATTATTAGCTTTATGTATTTGCTATGCATTTGGAGAGTTAAATGGGTAACAAATGTCTTAGTAGTTATCAAGTGCTACAGTTAAAATTTGCCATGTTTTACAAATCAAACACAGGGGACAATGTTAACTTCTAAACCACTATAGCAAAGTCTGGCATCTCTCATACTCATATGTACTTATTACATATATGTGCTTTCTAAAGGCTGCTACTTAGATGTAGGTTTTCATTCAATATTAAGGAACAAAAACAATGGATCTCAGATATGCAGTTTTAGACTCAATGATGTCATTAAATATTGATATGAATAGCTTAGCCAATAGATGCTCGGATTTAAGGTTAACACGTTTTTCACTTATATGAAAATATCTCCAAAGAGTATGTTTGCCAGTAAAGTGATTATTTGTACTTAAGAATATAAATACTGTTTTTAGCACTTCTAATGTTTTTATATAATGTTCCCTTTTCTACCACACTCTACTCCCTGTTACCCATACCAGCTATTAAAGTATAATATTAGAATTACTAGATCTTCCTATAGTAACTTCTGAGATCAGAAAAACTCATTAAGGCCTGCCCCACATATAAAATATGATCAGAATGCTCAATTTTAAAATTTCTGAATGTTTAGTATATAGCCTGAGGTCAACATACCTTCCTAAATATCATGAAATTCCCTAAGTTTTATGCAAAATTCTGATATGAATGTACCTTTTTTCTCAGGGAAGAAAGACTTCTTGTAACCAGATTCCTAGAATGGTTCATGGACCTAAAATGATGGTTGATCACTGGACTGGAGACTGCATTCTCATGTTTACTTTGATTTGCAATCACTGTAGCAAAGTATTGAGTGCCACCAAGAGGCAACCTTAATGTATTTTTTGCTTTTGTCTTAATGAATTTTTTATTTAAAATGAAACTGTACCTACTCATGGATAAATGTTTCTCCCCTCCCCTTCCTTGCCCTGTGTTTTTACAGTGCGTTTTAACAGGAGATGGCAGTCAGCATGTGTATAAGAAACTGTCTGTGTGCTGGAGCTAAACCAAAGTTGATATGTGAAGGAAATCCTTATGTATTAGGAATCCGTGATACAGACAGTGCTCAGGTAACATTCTGGGGTTGGGTCATAGGAAAGGAACACGAATATTTCTTAGATTTTTCTATATTTGAATCAAAGTATCCACTATACATTAATTATTAAATTATAGAAGAGTTTGTTTTATGATCCATAAACCAGATCATAGTTATGTTATTGCCAGTTTCATTTTAGCTTTGGTTGATAATTTTTGGGTTTTTTTAGTTCATGCTGCTGTTCTGTGTTTTTCCATTGTGCAATGTATCCCAGATAAAATGACTAAGCTGAAGGTTATAACTTAAATTATACATATGTTTATTATTGTACTTTGGGAATATATGACTTGCAACCTAAATAATGTAGCAATCTTTTTGCAAAAACATAAAGCATATCCCAAACTTGAACTTACCCCTTAGCAAGATTTGAGATACAGAATCATGATAGAATCCCAGAACGGAAAAATTCATTTGGTTTATTGTTCTGCTCAGGAATAAACAGTAATAAACTATCCCAAAAAGGTGAGTCTGTGGAACCTTATACAACTTCTTCTGGTAAGGGATTTCAGGGCTTCGGGCTTCACTGACCCTTCTTTCCAAGAAGCTCTTCCTGGTTTCATAATATTCTGTCTTACAGCTCAAGCTCATTGTTGTGGTTCTGTCCCATAGGATGATCATTTTACATTTATTAATAAAAATATTTTATATTCTTAAAAACTGATAATGTTTTATTTTAGTATATTCTTAATTAAATAAGAATTTAGAGAAAAGTAGAAAAAATCATAAATTTTAATTTAATTATAATTGTAAACATTTCAGGATCCTTTTATCAAAGATTGAGTTCATAACTGTGTTCCAGCTAGACCCTCTAAATACAAGAGCTCGCTGACTGCTTATGATAATCCTGTGACAGTATTACTCCCACTTTACAAATACGAAACTCTGATAAATTAATTTTTTACCTATACTAAAATAGTTACTAAGTTTATCAGAAGTTCAATTTAAACTCATGTCATTTATCTCCATGTCCGGTGCTTTTAATAGATCTTTTTAAATTATTTACTGTTGTCAGTGAAGGACAAACTAAAATTATCTTCAGGGTCTTTTTCTTATAGATGTTTAAAAAAGTCAATTTCAGTAGTTATTTATCAATTATTATAAGTTTTTGGATGAATGTAATAGCAATGGTAACTTGACATAGTAGGAAGAGGAATTTAGCTATTCATATGTCATCCTGAAAGCATTCAAAAGTGCCATAAAAATAACCAGGGCATCCCTAAGCTCGTTGTGATCTTTTTTAGGGGGCAGAAGAGGAAGGTGGTAGAGACATCAACTAGTTGTCTTATAATAAGAACATAACATTATTTTCTGATAAATGTTAGACACTATTGTGCCCTCTCCTAATAGTTTTATTTGTATTATCTTAATGCTTACAGACACTTAATGAGATCAAGTCACTTCTTGTTTCCATTTAAAGTTGCAGAACCCGAGACAACTTGCCCAATTTACTAACTCCTAGAGCAGGGACTCTTCCTGCAAGTTTTGAGTGTTGAGTGACTCCAGGGAAAGTGCCAACTGACGAAAAGGAATAACTCTGTATGCAGGATACAAACCAATGTCCTGTTAGTAAATTGATCTGATCAAGTAGTTGGGAATGTGATGGTCTAGACATCTTGCTCTTGCTGAAATTTGGAACTACTCTAAATGTAATGATCTAAGAGGCAAGGAAAATCAAGAGAAGCATCGCTCTGAAAGCAGCTTGGATGAAACAGCACTTGTAATATTGGGAGGGTGTGTCCTGCAGAGTGGGAAAATGAGATTTATTTTGTTCCTTCGTAAATTGGGTAAAATTCTTATATTTTAAGAATATTATCAGTGAGGCCTCTTGCTTCACATTTTTCCCACTATTTACGAAATTGTCTCCTCTTCTCTTTAACACAGGAATTTCAGAAACAGCTTACTAAAGCTAAAAGAATAATGATCATAGGGAATGGTGGCATTGCACTTGAACTGGTTAAGTATATATTTTTAAATACTATTTAAACACTGCTCTATGATTTATGTGATTGGCAAACTAGAAAACATCTTGGTATTCTGAAATTCAAAGATAAATGTAATTGTTTTTCATATATTTTCAAGGAAAATATCGACTTTGTATTTTTAGTTTTCATGGAATTCATAGTTGCAGAAATGTCATTGTAAAACATGAGTTCAGGAAATATTTTGTCTCAAGGGTCATACACAGGTGACTAGATAGATGTAATCCATAGATATGTTTGATAAGCAAGTACTATATTGAAAAACAATTTCAATATGCACACTTTTAGAGATTTCTAGTCACAGCCCCCACTACTTTTTATTTTTTATACCCATCCTGCTTCACTCATTTATATGGTTACCCATCTGGCCCATGACTCCCTGTTTCAAGATACGTGGTACTCCAGCTCTTGGTTTTTTAGAAGTTGAAACTTTGATGCAGGAGCAGCTGAGTTCTTAACTTCAGAGCTCATTGCTGAAAAACCAGAGGCTAGAATTGTACATAAAACAACCAGATACACAATTGAAGGTATAGGATCTGGTTCATTAATTCACAAATGAAATTGTTTAGTTTTATATAGAAAAAGGCTATAAAAAAACCACTGAGGGATCCCTGGGTGGCGCAGCGGTTTGGCGCCTGCCTTTGGCCCAGGGCGCGATCCTGGGGACCCGGGATCGAATTCCACATCGGGCTCCCAGTGCATGGAGCCTGCTTCTCCCTCTGCCTGTGTCTCTGCCTCTCTCTCTCTCTCTCTGTGTGTGACTATCATAAATAAATAAATAAAATTAAAAAAAAATAAAACAAAAACCACTGAGCAAAATATTATAGCTGGGGGAGATGAAATATAGATAATATTTATTTGCATATCTTATATGACTTAGATTTTCTAGGGTTTTTATTTTTTTGCATGAAAAATATGTATAATTAAAACTGGAAATTTAGTGAATTTGCACCTTTGCAAACATGCTACAGTTGGACAGCACTTGTTAATTTTACAGAAAATGCAAGTGAGTTAAAAAAGAAATACAAACCTCATTTATTTTTTTAAACCAATTTTTAAAAAGTTTTTATTTATTTGTTTGAGACAGAGAGAGAGCATGAGCCAGGGGAGAGGCAAAGGGAGAAGGAGAAACAGACTCCTCGTTGCCCTGTGCTGTGCCAGGAGCCTAAAACAGGGCTCCATCCCAGGACCAGATTATGACCTGAACCAAAAGCGGACACTTAACCATCTTAGCAACCCAGGTACCCCTCAGTTTTTTATTTTATTTTATTTATTTATTTTTTATTTATTTATGATAGAGAGAGAGAGAGAGAGAGAGAGAGAGAATGGCAGAGACGCAGGCAGAGGGAGAAGCAGGCTCCACTCAGGAGCCCGACACGGAACTCGATCCCGGGACTCCAGGATTGCACCCTGGGCCGAAGGCAGGCGCCAAACCGCTGAGCCACCCAGGGATCCCCTCAGTTTTTTATTTTAAAAGAGCTTTCTGTTTGTTTTTAACGTTTACCCTATAAAATTTTAAAAGTATTGTGTAAGTTTTGAGGGTGCTAAAAATTGACAAAATGTTAAAAGATTTGGTGGCTAATTTTTTTATTGAATTACAATTGACATACATTATATTAGTTTCAGGTATACAATAGTGATTGAATATTTTTATACAATATGATGCGGTCATCTCAGTAGGCTTGATTACCACTCTGTCACTGTGCAAACCTATTACAGTATTATTTTTAAAGATTTTATTTATTTATTCATGAGAGACAGAGAGAGGCAGAGACATAGGCAGAGGGAGAAGCAGGCTCCATGCAGGGAGCCCGATGCGGGACTTGATGCCAGGACTCCAAGATCACACCCCTAGCCAAAGGCAGAAGCCCAACCACTGAGCCCCTGTGCAAACTTATTACAGTATTGACTGTATTCCCTGTGATGCACTTTACAGCCCTGTGACTTACTTATAACTGGAAGTTCGTAAATCTTAATCGTGTTCACTTGTTTTGCTTGCAGGCCAGTGGCTCCCCTATGGCAACCACCAGTTCTCTATATCGGAGCCTGTTTCTGCTGTTTTACTTACCTATTTTGTTGTTTTTAAGTATTTTTTCTAGTTTAACTTACATGTATTTAAAACAATTTTACTGTAGTTAACATACAGTGTTATATTAGTTTCAGGTATACAATATAGTGATTCAACAATTCAGTAATTACTCAGTGCTCATCAAGATAAATATATCCTTAACCCCCTTTATTTCACCCTTCCCCCTACCCACCTCCCCTCTGGCAATCAATAGTTCTCTGAATTTAAGAGTCTAGTTTTTGGGATCCCTGGGTGGCGCAGCGGTTTGGCGCCTGCCTTTGGCCCAGGGCGTGATCCTGGAGACCCAGGATCGAATCCCACGTCGGGCTCCCGGTGCTTGGAGCCTGCTTCTCCCTCTGCCTGTGTCTCTGCCTCTCTCTCTCTCTGTGTGACTATCATAAATTAAAATAAATAATTAAAAAAAAAAAGAGTCTAGTTTTTTGTCTCCTTGTTTTGTTCCTTAAATTCCACATGAGTAAAATCATACAGTACTTGTCTTTCTCTATCTGACTTAAATTTCACATAGAATAAAAGCCTCTAGGTCATCCATGTGTGGCAATGGCAAGCTCCTACTCTTTTTTATGGCTGAGTAATATTCCTGTGTGTGTGTACACACACACATATATATAGCACACACACACACTACACACCACATCCTCTTTACTAATCTATGAACGGACACTTGGATTGCTTCTGTATCTTGCCTGTTATAAATAATGCTACAGTTAACATAGGGGTGAATATATCTTTTTGAATTAGTGTTTTTGTTTTCTTTGGATAAGTACTCAGTAGTGGAGTTATTGAATCATATGGTAATTCTAATAATTTTTTGAGGAACTACCATACTGTTTTTCACAGTGTCTGTACCAATTTGCATTCCCACCAGCAGTGCATGAGGGATCTTATTTCTCCATACTCTTGCCAACACTTGTCATTTCTTATCCTTTTTGTTCTAGCCTTTCTGACAGGTGTAAGGTAATACCTCATTGTGGTTTTGACTTCTCTGATGATTAGTGATGTTGAGAATCTTTTCATGTGTCTGTTACCATCTGTATGTCTGGGAAAATACCGGTCAGGTCCTCTCCCCATTTTTAATTTTGGTTGTTTTGTTTTGTTGTTAGTGAGTTGTATGAGTACTTTATATATTTTAGATATCAACCTTTTATCAGATCCTACCTTTCATATTAACCATGTATATAACATCCAAAAAACACATTGTTTACACTCAACTTTTGATTAAAAGATCCATTTTATATCTGTATCACAAAATATTAAAATAATGAATAAAGTGATCAAAACATATAACTCAGCATGCTGCATATACATGTATGAGAATCATAATATTGCCTAAAAGCTTGAGAACACAAGCTACTTCTTGCCTTGCAGTTTTTAGATTATTTGAATTTTGAGTGAGTTTATCTCTTTAGAAGGAAAAAAGAAGCACAGAACAAAGCTGATGCTGGTAATATGGGCAGTACCTTGGGATCAGATTTGCATAAAGGCTTGAATCTTAAAGGTACAAAGAGGTATGTGTTCATGTACTAATTAGACATGCTTAAGATGTGGGACACCTGGGTGGCTCAGCAGTTGAGCATCTGCCTTCGGCTCAGGGTGTGATCCCGGGGTCCCAGGATTGAGTCCCACATGGGCTTCTTGTGTGGAGCCTGCTTCTTCCTCTGCCTCTCTCTCTCTCTCTCTACCTCTCATGAATAAATAAATAAAATCTTAAAAAAAAACACACATGTTTAAGATGCAGTTTTTAAATTCTTAAACCATTCATTGAAGACTGATTACAAGTAAGTCAAATAATTGTTAGGTTACTCTACTTAAAATCCAAAGCGCTAGGATAGACAGGACCAATGGCACTTGGCCCAGTTCCTTACTAAAGATGAGTACTTAGTTCATCTAAAACTGACTCTTGCCCTTTTTAATTCCTCAGGCAGAGAGATTTCCAGACCTACAGTGAATATAGCTGTCTTATCTTTTAATCTTTTCTCAAAGGTCACTTCATATGCATTATAATATTTGGTTATTGAATGAATTCTAAATAAAATACATATTTAACACCCTAATTGGATAAGCAGATGACTTGCTTTTACTCATTTATTAGATATTTGTTTTTAAATAGTTGTTAAAGGGCTGTGATATTTAAATACTTTAAGGAGCATACATGGAGTCCTTATTACTATGTATGATTTATTTTCAGGCTTGGATGGTTTGGAGGGGAGCTGGCTTCATGGCAGATCTAATTTTTGTGATAGGAATTATACAAAATCATTTCTTCCTGCACTTTCAGATCCAAAGATTAATAATATTTTTAATCTGAGAACTTAAGCAGTTTGGTTCAGTAAACATTCTTTTACATACTTGGCACTTTACTAAGGTTCTGGAATGTAACAGTAAGTGGGCATGGACCTGCCCTCAAGAGGTTTTTATAGTCTCCAGCAGTTTAATTTTTTAAAAACTATATTTGTAATTATCAGTGAGGCTGATATTCATATTATTATTTATATTTTTAAATCATGCCCTTGATGTTACCTGCTAATACAACTAGTTGTTCTCTTAAGCTTTGAATGGATTTCTGCTCTCTCCCTTCATGCATAGAAATTGAGAGGCTTATTTTGGAGCATCCAATGTGTTTTCATTTCTATTGTAAGAATTATTTTTTCTTTATGTTTCTATAAGTGTATTGTAATTTTGGGGAGAAGTATTATGGTAACTAGTATTTCTTTTAGTTTTCTCATAAGATTCGCATTGAAACTATGTGTGAAGTAAAGAAAATCTACCTTAAGGAAGAATTTAGAATTTCTAAGAAAAAGTCCTTACGTTTTCCCCAAAGACCATTATAATCAGTCACAACTGATAAAGGCAAGTAATAAAATAAGAAAAAATACAATACCACCAATTTAAAAGGAAAACTTAATCTTACTGTATTAAAAAAGTAAATTTCCATATGAAATTTAAACATAAAAAGTAAAAATGAAACCATTACTTAATATAAGTCATTTCATTTTCATTGCTTATTAGTCTTCAGTCTTGATCATTTGTATTCAGCTTTACATTTTACATGGGGCTCATGGTGCTATGACCACCACAGTTCTGTTTCTGTGAGTCCATCACAATATCGTGCAGATCAAAACAAATACAAACTAAAAAAATCCTTTATGCTCTCAGAGGTGAAGTGACTTCCCCCAAATCCAACAGATTAAAAAGCCTATAAATTTGGGATTTAGAAACAAATCTAATCCTTATTCCACACTTCTTTTGAGAACTACCACCATTTGAAGAAATACGCTCAGCCAAACCAGCAAATGAGATAATCCACTGTTTTTGGATTCATTGAATTTTCCACAGGAAAAAGTAGTGTTAGAGTTTGAATATGAATAGTAGGAAAACATTGAAAAGTGAGTAATCTGTTTGGACTAAACTCTCAGTGGAGTATAATTGTTTAATATCTTTGAAGACATAATTTATAAAGTGATTATCAGTTTAAATTCACTTTGTTAGAAGTTCTTTGAATTTGAAGGAAAATGTTTAGAATGCCGTAATTGTGTAAGTATACCCAAAATAAGGAGAGTGTTGATTGCATAATTAAGCAAATGTGCCTTATAAAAATTAAGAGGTCCACTTTAAATTCCTCTCCTGCCTTTTTCTTTCTAGGCATTATATGCACATAATGCTAATGATAGCTGGTGGGGATTTCATTTAAAAAATAAAGTTGGGTTGGTTTGTTTCTTTTAATGAGGTATGGCCTGTATATGTGGAATTGACTATTGAAAAGATATATGGCTGTGATTTCATTGTCAGTGCTACAGGATTTATACCAAATATAGAGCCTTTTTCTCTGTGGCAACAATGTAAGGTGAAATTTTTTGTCCTGCTATGAATATTTTTAAAGTAGTATGAGATTCCTGATTCTCAAGCCTAAATGTTCATTATTTTAGTGTAAAACTATCTTAAGGAAGCTGAAAACAATTTAGTTTACATTCATGTTTTGATCTGCAGTATTTCATATTGCCTACAGTCCGTAAGCAGTTAACATCCCAGCAGTAAGAATCCTCCTTAATGGGACATAATGCACAACTCATTTGTCTAAAGGTTGATGAATTCTTACAAATGATTCTTTTAAAGAAACTATCTGGTATTTTCTGCCTTTTAGCACTTGAAACTCACAAAACTGAGAAATACTGTTGTTATGAGTGGGGTGTCATATGGTTTACTGAGTGTTCTTGATGAAAGTCTAAGAATTTTTTTAGTTGGTCTGTCCTAGATATTCCCTAGAGATGCAGCGGAGATGTCTTTGCGGCTGTTTTCTACTTTCTCACTACATATCAGCATATCAAGGTGTAAAAATTTGACTTGTTCTTTTACTTTAGAACAAAAATGTCATCTCTCATTTTTCTTCCCACATATGCTTATCAGGAACATTGTTTAGTTTGATCTAGGAGAAGATGGTGGCCTGAAAGCGGATGCTCACATGCACACATCTGTTTCTGATGTCCATGCTGTGGGTGACATCTGCACTGCATCCTGGCCGCCCAGCCCAGTCTGGCAGTAGGTGAGCCAGCATCCATGATCACGCCTTTTTATCAGATTCTGTCTGACAGTGACGGAGTTGCTAGCAGCAAGTGCAATTTCCTGGTTTTTCCCACTTTTGCTACTTTAAGTAGGAAGCTATCATTGAGTTTTTTGTGACATTTTAAAAACAGAATTTTTCCCCTTTGGTAAGTTATTCTATAGTGATGGAACAGACTTGGATGTCTTGTGATTTAAAAAGAATTATGGGCTATTACTTTGTTTTTTGTCTTCAAATACTTTGATCACTGTCCAGTGGAACTTTATGTGACGACAGAAACGTTCTGTGCTTTTGCTGTGTCCAGTCAGGTAGCCACTAGCCGCAGGTCTCTGCTGAGCACTTAAAATGTGCTGAGTGTGACTGAGGAACTGAATTTTATTTACATTTACGTTTCAATAGCTCCATGTGTTTAGTGGCTACCAGACCGAACAGTGCAGCTTTAGATGAAAAACTGACTGTATAGATGAATGATGACCCTATGCAATTCTGAGGACCCAGTTCTGTTCCTGTGGGAATTATGACTGAAAAACTTCCTAGAGTGAACACCGTTCCTCAGCTGAACAGCTCTGTCTGACTGGGTGGCCACTTCCTCCTGCCCTCAGTGCTGCCGGCCTCCCCATGGCAGAGCAGAAGTCCTTAAGGACAATACTCAGGCCATGACCGTAGGTGAGGTGGTCTTAGGAAGAGTAGAGACACAGGTAAATACCACAGATAAAACAGCCAGCCAACACTCGGTGAGAGACCAGCTCCATAGGTGGGGGTTTTAGTTCCTCAGATTAACTATGGAGTGTGAAGTAGCAGAAGAGCTAGATGTATTTTAAGAGGCAGCTTCAGTTCTCTGTATGTTTTTACATACAGCAGAGATAACAATCATAGGAAGAGTACTTTCAGCCTGTTTCTAAACTACCAGCTTGTTTTCAGTTTTCTCTGCAATCATTCTATTTCTGTGGCAATCTGTCATCAACTCTCAATTAGGAACTAGAGTTTGTAGGATTTTTAACATTTTAAACTTTGTAGGAAAATTTTATCTTTAATTGGTGTCATAGTCTGCTATAAGCAATATCCAAAAAAAAAAAAAAAAAAACAGGTGTCTTTGGAGTGAATCTAATAGACCTTGAAACAATAAATAAGTACAATAATTAGTTTTATGTGATCCAAGACCCAAAACTGGAAGGACTCTGAGGCTGGTATACATTAAGTAACAGTCCAGCAGTGTGATATTGCAGGCTGCCTCCACTAGCCATTCTCAAGCATTGTGCTCAGTTTGCTCTGCTCCCTTACCACACACACTCCCTTTCACTTCATCAAACCTATCTTGTTTACACAGGAGACTGAATTAAAAGAAAAAAAAAAATTATCAGGGCACCTGGGTGGCTCAGTAGGTTAAGCATCACACACTTGATATTTTTGCACATAAAAGGACATTAGTTACATACAGGGATATAAGGAAAACTAATTGTTTAGTGTAGGTTAGCTTATTTAATTCTCTCAATAGCCATGCAATAGGTGATATACCTTTATGTTTTCAAGTGAAGGATTCAAGGTTCAGTTAATTAAATAAAAATATGTACAAGAGTTAGTATTTAAATCTCTGGACCCCCAAGGCAAGTGTTCTGTTCTATTCCCAGATCTTTGTAGAAATACAGTAAAAATACAGTAGAGGAGAGAAATTACTAATGTTGTAAGGAAAGAATTTAAAATGAATTCCCAGCATTGGTTGCTGAAATCATTCATTGCAGTGTCATTCAAATGTTTTATTTGTGACCCTCTCCAGTGACACTTAGCTGTAAAATTTTATGAATATATTTTTGTGCTGGCCATTCTAGAATAACACAGTGTTAACTGCTTATCATGTTTCCTTTTTGGTACTCACTAGAAGAACTTTATCATCTCTGTATATAGGTTGTATTGCAGGGAAAATATAACACACAGGGCTTAGGTTCAGAACCTGGACTAATGCTGAGATGTACTGAAGGACAAAAATATGTCAAAGTCATCATGCAGAATGGGCAAATTTAATTGGTGAAACTGATTTAGAAGAAACATTTGAAAACTTAATTTTAGAGTCTTTCATCATATGGAGAAGATCTGCTAGATCCAAATACTGATTTAGACGATTATATAGTTCTTGAAATGCCTTTTTTAATCAAAATGAAGTTTCAAATAACAGAAGAAAGTCACAATAAGGCAAATGCACTGATTTAATGAAGAATACAGAAGTGATAATGATTTCAGAAGAGTGTATTAAAATATTTTTTTAAATGCAAAGATCAAATAATTTACAAATACGTTTTTCCAACACAAAACTGACCACGTATGTAAATGTTACTCCTGATTTAGCTTTGGAGCAGATTTAGCTAGGTTGTTATCTCCTTAACAACAACTTGGGTCTGATATGCCAGGATCATTCTTTGACTATGAGATGTCAACGAGGGTTAATAGCTTGTTTGCTAATATCCTTTGTATTGATACCTTAATTCCTTTTACATTTGGATTCTACAGCTGTTATGAGCTGAAATCATTTCCTTTCTGTGATAAGCCTCTGTAAAATATTCCGTAAAATAACACTGCTATCAAAAGAAAATATCCCTTGACATACCTAATTTTAAAGAGCTTGAGGTGGTTACATTAACTCTTTCTTAAATATTTTACATTAAATTTTTCCTCGTTTCATACTGTAAATTTATAGAATTCATGATCTTAAATTTTCAAGTCTTCAGTACTTCAGAGCTAAGTCCCATATGTATAAAATATCAATAAAATTATCTTAATCTTTTAACTACAAAATAATGGTGTATACATAAACTTTTCTTGGAAAATTTAGAAGCATTCATCTCATGCATCATCAATTTTTCTTTTCTTAGTCCCTGTATTCTTAGGTTGCTGAACCATATTTGCAGACTTCTGGAAGTTACCTGAATTTTTTTCTTCCCTCTTTTTATCAGCTCCTTCAGAACGACAAGTTTGAGATGATTCAATCTACAAATAAAAACAAACACTCTGGTCAAAACTCAGCTGTTCCATTTTCTCTTCTGATTAATAATCCCATTGTTCCTTCTGTATCAGCCCATTGGTTAAATGTCCAGCGGTCTGTTTTTTTTTATATTCAGGTATCTCCTCAGATATGAGCCCTGTCCCAGAGGGGACAGAGATACAGAGACATTGTGTCACAGAGACACAATGGTACATGGACAGCATGCTTTCACAGCCTTGGGAGTATTTAGTGTGTGGGAGTCATTGTTTTTTTTTTGTTTGTTTGTTTGTTTTTTTAAAGATTCCATTCATTCATTCATGAGAGACACAGAGAGGCAGAGACACAGGCAGAGGGAGAAGCAGGCTCCACGCAGGGAGCCCCACGTGGGACCTGATCCCGGGTCTCCAGGATCACGCCCCGGGCTGAAGGCGGCACCAAACTGCTGAGCCACCAGGGCTGCCCAAGAGTCATTGTTCTTGACCTCTGCTGCACAGGCTGACGTCTCAACCAGTGTTGATCACAGTCAATGTTGTGAGAGCAGAGTGCATCACAAATTAGACAATACTAACACTGATTTTTCACATTCTAATAGGTTGAAACTCTAGTCTGTGTTAAAAGGTACACTAGTTTAAATTATTAGTTAATATCTCTACAGAAAGCAAAAGTATGCTTTTTCTCTTCCATGCCCAGATTTTAAGAAGAAAACTGCTTATCTCTTATGTTCCACTGGACCTAGCACATTACTAATTCCAGCATCCTATAAGCTTTAATGAGTTTTTTTCAGTGTATAAAAATTAATAGTCAGTTACCCTGAAACAGCTCTGCGTGGGCTTCTTCATTTGCATGGTAATAACATGTGCCTCATTGTTTAGAAGATTAGCTTTAGGTCCTATTTTCAAATATGAAATGGTAGCATAAGCTGTGAAACTGTAGTCTTCTCTGTGGAAAATAAAGGCCAATAATCAGAAAGGTTTTCAGAAACTATTTTAAAAAAACAAAATTCATTAAAAAAAAACCATAAATGCAGTAATTTTAATACACTGATATGAAATGAAACTTGCACAAAACAACAGTATCTAGAGATTGCATTTTTTTGACATACACTGATCAGTTAGAGTTTATCAGACAAACTGTATATGGCATTTAAGAGTTTTACATGGAACTGGAAAACCACTTGTTCCATTGCAGTTATGAGAAACAGTCATCAAGACAACACCAAAAGAAATAGATTTATAGATACTTAAGATACTGCTGTAGAAGAAGGTGTGCAATAATTTTCTCTAGATCTTCACGAGGAAGTTTGGGAGGAGCAACACCTGCCACTCTCAATTTTGCTGCACCCTTTCCCATCCAAGAATCAATCAGTTTCAGTGGAGTGAGCTTTTCATTCAGGTCCTCTGCCTGCTTCAGGATCTTGACTAGATCTCTGCAGTGTGCTGTGACATTCTTTCTTTCACATGCTATAATGAGACAGGCAACTGGGATTTAGAAATTGCAACAAGGACGGGCTAATAGTAGTAGTTTAAAATGAGTCCTCAACTTCAGCCCCCTAAACTGTGTTGGTTCTGCATTAGAACTAGGCTATTCCTCAAGTCTATCACCAAAATAAGTTAAGAGTCTTTATAAGACATTATTAAATTTACAGTAAAGAAAATAAGCTGGTTACCAGAAGGCCTTTGGGTATGCTCTAGGAACCAGTGTCTGCCACATGTCTGAGAGGGACTTATAAGAGAATCGGTCTATTCATATTTCCCTGATTTGTGCTCATTGAGCAATATTCCGAAAACTGTGGCTTCCTTGGTACTGTGATTTATGTCTTGGTCTGATACTCCTAATTATTGATTCCAGCACCCTGATTTATATATCAGACTCTTGCTACTGTGGTCAGTATAACAGAGTATAATAAACTTATATATAAAAGTTTCTCTAGCTGGAAAGTTAAAAGTATAGTGACCTTCACCCACCAAGACATCAGAACTCTGTGAGAGAGAACTGGTTAGTCCAGTTCCTCAGACACAACACAGGATGAAAAAAGTTAAAATACACCAAAATACTGCTAAGTTAGTATCTGAGTGGTCAGCTACTATCTAGATCAAAAATGATTGACTATAGTCTCCTTTGCATTAAATTTCTCTTCCCAATGACTAGCCTTTTTTTTATAATAGCATTACTATTCAGAAGAATTTAAACTTTCCTTCACTTCTTAAAAATTTAACATGCCTATAATATAGCAACATAGGATATACACATCCACATAGCACTTTTACTTTTTTTTTTTTTATTTACCTTTGTTTTAAATCCTTGCATTGTTAACTTTTAAATCTAGAAAATGCTATACACATCTTGCTTAATCTACTTTGGGATCTAATATTACCCCCATGTAGTCCTAGTGTATCTATTAGCCTATAAAGATTTAAAAACAATGAACTAGGGAGTGTTCCAGTCCAAGATGGTGACACAGGAAGATCCTGACCTCCCCTCCGTGGGCACACCAAATCTACACCTATTTACAGGTGGTCCCTCCTGAAGAGGAACTGAGGGCTGGCTGAACAGCTTCTGTACAACAAGATAGACACACAGAAAACAGCAGGAGAGACTGAGCCATGGTAACAAAGGGTGCCCCTACCCCCGATGCTGCAAACTGCAGGGGGGAGGATAGTAATGAGGTACCCAGAGCAGATTCGTCTACCCTGGGCCATAGAAAATCAAAGCCATGGTTAAAAGAACAACCAGAATATAAAGGGAATAGCTCTTGAACCCTAACTGGCAGGGGAGCTGAGGCAACTAGCTCTGGGTCTGAGGGTCCGGTGAGTGCCACAGTTTATGTTCCCCCACCACCTGGACAGCATAGAGGGGAGCGGGTCCAGGCACCCTAACCAGCCTACCAACACAGTGAGCCCCGTAGGCCCCCAAACCACACCAGCCCCCACTGTCCCACCAAGGCAGCCCCACCGTGGGGCACATGAGGACAGCCCCAGGTCAGTGCTCACTGCAGCTTCAGCTCTCTCACCACACTGAGGCAGGCACAAAGCCTCTCAGAACACTCCAAACCTGCACTGCTTTACCTTCAGATGGCTTTCTAGGGCACCCCCAGCTGATGCCTTTTCTCAGCTCCATCTGCCCTACCAGGAAACCCTGGCTTATACCCACTCCAGCTGTCCTTTCAGGGCACCATCTGTGCAGAGAGCCCCGGGGCAATCCCAGCCCACACCCATATCAGGTGTAACTGTCTTTCCTGATTGCACCCTGCACAAAGCACCCAGGGACCTTCCCAGCCAGCAAGCCACCTCAGCTATGGCTGCCCCCACCAGGGCACCTTCCATGCATTCCAGAACACCTCAGCTTACATAAATTTGGTTTTAGCCATCCTTCCAGGGTGCCCTCTGCAAAGAGCCTCAGAAATCCTCAGTCCACAACTACTTAAACTCCAGTCATCCCACCAAGACGACCCCATTGCAGGGTCCCCTGTAACTCCCAGCCTATGCCAGTCGCAGCTCCAGATAGCCAACAAAAGTCACCAGGCATATATTGTCTACATACACAGGGGACAACTACACACCAAGACCATTCCTTCAAGTTTGGGATAAATAGCAGTTCTTCCTAATTCATGGAAACAAAGTCAAGCAAAATGGGGAGACTAGGGAATATGTTCCAAATAAAAAAAAAAAAAACAAGACAAAAACCTCAGAAAAAGAACTTCATATGGCTGATGAAGAGTTTAATGATCTTAAAAATGCTTGCTGGACTGAATGAAAAAACTCTGAGAACTTCAACAAAGAACTGGAAAATACAAAGAACCAGAGTTAAAGAATACAACAACTGAAATGAAAAATACATTAGAGGGAATCAACAATGAATGGATGGAGAAGAACACATCAGTGATCCAGAAGTTGGGATGATGAGCAGTACTCCAGCTGAACAGCAAAATAATTTTAGAAAATGAGGATAAATTGAAGGATCTGTTAGATAACATCAAGTGAACATTCATATTATAGGGGTCCCAGAAAGACAAGAGAGAAAGGGGCAGAAAAGTTGAAGAAATAGCTGAAAACTTCCCTAACCTAGGAAAGGAAATAGACATTCAGGTTCATGAAGCACACAGAGACCTGTAACAAGATGAACTCAAGAAGGTCCACACAACACAAAATTAAAATTTAAAAGGCTAAAGAGATAATTGTAAAAACAAGAGAGAAACAAAAAGTTACATACAAGAGAAAACTATGTAAGGCCATCAGCTGATTTTTCAGCAGACACTTAGCAGGCCAGAAGTGAGTGGCATGGCACATTCCTGGTGCTGAAAGGAAAAAAACCTACAATCAAGAATACCACAAGATTATCATTTAGAATTGAGGAATGAGACAGAGTTCTCAAACAAAAGGTAAAGGAGTTCATCACCACTAAGCTGGCCTTATAAGAAATGCTAAAGGGACTTGTTTAAGTGGAAAAGAAAAAAGCCATAATTAGATATAAGGAAATTATCAATAAAAAGAGGTAAAATATGGCAATATACACATAAACCATGGGGGGGGGGTAGTGAAAAAGAAGTTCTTTTAGAATGTGTTCAAACTTAAATGACCATCACCTAATATATACACTGCTTTATACTCAGAATGTTATATATGAACATGGTAACCACAAACCCAAAACCTATAAGTCAAATAAAGGGAAAAAGTACAGTATATAGAATATAGTCAATGGTACTGTAAGAGTGTTGCATGGTGACAAATGGTACTGACACTTGTGATGGGTACAGCATAACTTACAATTGCTAAATCAATATGTTGTACATCTGACACCAATATAACGTTGTGATGAGTCAAATAAAGGCAAAGATAAGAAATTTTTTAAAATAGGGGCTCTTGGTTGGTTTGTCAATGGAGATTCATCTACCCTGGGCCACAGAAAACAAAAGCCATGCAACTCTTGATCTCAGGATTATGAGATCTTTGTCCACATTGGGCAAAGAGATCACTTAAAAAAAAATTTTTTTAATAAAAAGCCAAACTTTAAAAATGTGGGGGAAAAAAGTAACAACAGAAAAGCAAACATAACACCACATAAAGTCATCAATCACAAAGCAGGAGAGCAAGAAAGGAAAAGAGAACTACAAAAACAACCAGAAAACCATCAACAAAATGGCAATAAGAACACAGCTATAGGGCAGCCCAGGTGGCTTAGCGGTTTAGCGCTGCCTTCAGCCCAGGGTGTGATCCTGGAGACCCGGGATCGAGTCCCACATCAGGCTCCCTGCTTGGAGCCTGCTTCTCCCTCTGCCTGTGTTTCTCTGCCTATCTCTCTCTCTCTCTCTCTCTCTCTCTCTCTCTTTGTCTCTCATGAATAAATAAATAAAATCTTAAAAAAATAAAAAAGAAAACAGAGCTATAAATACTTTCTCCTCAAATTATATCAAAAAAAGAAGGAAAGCTTCCAAATACATTCCATGCAGCCAGAATTATCCTGATACCAAACCGAAGACAACACACAAAGAAAGCTACAGGCCAGTATCACTTATCCACATAGATGCAAAATTCAACAAATTATTAGCAAACCACATTTAACACATTAAAAGGATCATTCACCAGGATGAACTGGTATTTATTCCCGGCATATATAGATGGTTCAATATTTGCAAAGCAATTAATGTGATACAAAAGGATAAAAACCATGTATTATCTGAATAGATGCAAAACAAGCATTTGTTGAAATTCAACATCTGTACATGATAAAAACTCCATAAAGTAGGTTTAGAGGGAACATACTTCAACATAATAAAGCCCATACATGAAGAATCTAGAGCTAACATACTCCATGATGAGAAACCAAGAGCTTTTTCTCTAAGGTCCACGAGCAAGACAAGCCTGTCCACCTCTATTCAATATGGTACTGGAAGTCCTAACCACAAGAAAAATATACCCATCTTGTAAGGAAAAAGTTAAAATATCACTATTTGTAGGAGACATGATACTATACATAGAAAACCTTAAAGACTCCACTATAAAAAACTAGTAGAATAAATGAATTCAGTAAAGTTGCAAGATATAAAATTAATACACAGAAATTAGTTACATTTCTATACACTAATAATGAGTAGCAGAAAGGTAAATTAAAAACACAATTTCATGTACACTTGCACTAAACATAATAAAATATCCAGGAAGAAACTTATCTGAGAAGACAAAAGAAGCTGTACTCTGAAAACTATAAAACACTGTTGAAAGAAATCAAAGATTACACAAGCAAATGGAAAGACTGTCAATGCTCATGAGCTGGAAAATACTGTAAAATGCCTACTGCATGAAGCAGTCTACAGATTCAGTGTAATGTCTATCAAAATACCAACACTTTTTCCTCACAGAACTAGAATAATCCTAAAACTTGTATGGGACCACAAAAGACCTCAAATAGCCAAAGAAATCTTGAGAAAGAACAAAGGTAGATTTCAAATCACAGATTTCAAAATATACTATACTATAAACCTGCCATAATCAAAACAATATGGTACTTCTACAAAAATAGATACGGATCAATTGAAAAGAATAGCCCAGAAATAAGCCCACATTTATATATATGGTCAATTAATCTATGACAAAGGATGGAAGAATACAGAGAAAAAGACACTCTCTTCAATAAATGGTGTTGGGAAACCCAGACCACTTTCATCCCATATAACAAAATAAACTCAAAATGGATTAAAGACCTAAATGTAAGACCTATAAGCATAAAATGCCAGAAGAGAACATAGGCAGCAATTTTTTTGACATTGGTCATAGCAACATTTTTCTGAATATGTCTCATGCAAGGGAAACAAAAGCAAAAATAAATTACTGGGACCACAGTAAACTAAAAAGCTTTTGCACAATGAAGAAAAGACAATTTACCAAATGGGAGAAGATATTTGCAAATGTCATATCTGATAAAGGGTTAGTATCCAAGATATATGAAGAACTTCTACAACTCAACAGCAAAAAACCAGTCCTATTAAAAATGACCAGAAGACCTGAATAGACATTTTCCTAAATAAGACCTACAAATAGTCAAGAGACACATGAAAAGATGCTCACCATCACTAATCATTAGGGAAATGCAAATCAAAACCACAGTGAGAAATCACTTTGCATCTGTCAAAATGGCTAGAATCAAAAACACAAGAAACAACAAGTGTCGGTAAGGATGTGGAGAAAATGGAACACCTGTGCACTGTTGGTAGCAATACAAACCAATGTAGCCACTGTAGAAAATACTAGGGAGGTTCCTCAAAAAATTAAAAACAGAACTACCACAGAGAACTACCACATGATCCAGTAATTCCACTACCGAGTACACCCAAAAACAAAAACACTAATTTGAAAAGATGTACCACTACGTTTATAGCCAAGACATGGCAGCATCACAAGTGTCCACTATATGCCATTGATATACACAATGCAGTATTACTCAGCCATCAAAAAGAATGAGATTTTGTCATTTGCAACAATATGAATGGACACAGAAGGCATTATTCCAAGTGAAATAAGTCAAAGACAAATACCATAGGATTTCACTTCCATGTAGAAACTAAAAAAATAAAGCAGAAACTGACCCATAAATACAGGAAACTGATGTTTGCCAGAGGGGAGGGAGGTGAAGGGATGCACAAAAAGGGGGAACAAGAGTGGGAGATAGAGGCTTAGAGTCATGGGATGAAAGGCACAGCACAGGGAATACATGGTCAATGGCACTGTAACATCATTTGCATAGTGACAGGTGGTAGCTACACTTGTAGTGGGGACAGCAGAGTGTACAGACTTAGAGAATCACTATATTGTACACCTAAAACTAATACATTATGTGTCAACTCTACTTCAGTTAGACAGTGAACTCACAAATGTCTTTACAACAATTATCACACATTCTGTTGCATGCTTCTGCATTCCACACTTCATCAAAATGTTGAGCTATCAATACACGGCGACACCTGTAAATACATTTAAAGATACAAATTATTAAATGACCTAATAAGCGTTAAGAGTCCCCATTTCAAAACACAGTTACAGATTATATTAGTTTCCTACTGCTGTCATAACATTACCACAAGCTTAGTGGCCTAAAACAACAGGAATTTATTATCTTACATTTCTATAGGTTAGAAGTCTGACATGGGTCTCCCTGGCTTAGAAACAAGGTGTCAGCAGGGATGGATTTCTTCTGGAGGCTCTAAGGGAGAATCTGTTTCCTTGCCTTTTCCAATTTCTAGAGCCTGCCTGAATTCCTTGGTTCATACCCCCTTTGCTCCCTCTTCAAAGCCAATGAGTATTATTCTGACCTTTCCTGCTTCCTTCCACACATAAGGACCCCTGTGATTATACTGGGCCCACCCAAACAACCCAGGGTTCTATCCCTAGTCTCTGGGGGACTATCCTTCACCTACCACATATAATTTTTTCTTTATGTACTTGAAAAAACACTCCTTTAGAAGCCAAAACTCCCTTTGAGATGCAATATTGTGCAAATATTAAGAGAATCTTCCTGATACCAAAGCAGTTTCTTGCATTTTACCAGTTTCTTGTATTTGACTCTAAACCCCAAAATATGCTGCTTGGGAGTCTACTGAATATCTAAGAAAATTGTCATTTTCTTATTTCTTTACCTAGATTGTTGTACCACCTATAGGGAAGAAATTACATTTTCTGTCACTGTCCAATAACTGTTTATCAGTTCAGAATTTTTTAGTCCTTTTCAGGATGGGCAGTAAGAGTATAACGATGACTAATATTAAAAAGCCATCAGGGAACTATATGGTCTAACTAAAACCACCCTAAATACAGATTTAAATTTATTTTTTAAGGAGAAACTTAACCCTGCTCTCAACTATTTCATCAACCCATCAGCTGGTGAAATGGTACATGTTATTGAGCTCAGCTCTCAAAATGCTTACCATTTATACTGTTTCAAAATGAGTAAAGTTTATAGCTATATGTTGGTTCCAGAAGAAAAGGCTTGGACTCACTGTCAATTTATATCAAAACTTTCAATATGATAGAGGGGATTAAGAGATATAATCATATATAATCTTCCAGTTATAAAATAATGATGACCAAGGGATGTATTATACAGCAGATGGAATACAGTCCATCATATTGTAACAACTCTGTAGGGTGACAGAGGGTCACTAGACTTATTGTGACCATTTTGTAATGTATATGAATACTGACTCACTATGTTGTACATGTGAAACTAATACGGATATTGTATGTCAATTATTCTTCAAATAAAATCAGTATTTCCATATGCTTGTTTTACTTAAAAAAAAAAAAAAGAAAGAAAAAAAAAACTCCAGGGCAGCCCAGGTGGCTCAGCGGTTTAGCGCCGCCTTCAGCCCAGGGTCTGATCCTGGAGACCCGGGATCGAGTCCCACGTCAGGCTCCCTGCATGGAGCCTGCTTCTCCCTCTGCCTGTGTCTCTGCCTCTCTTTCTCTCTCTGTCTCTCATGAATAAATAAATAAAATCTTAAAAAAAAAACAAAAACTCCATTAAAAAAGTTTCAGATTATCAGGGAGAGAGAGAGAGAGAGAATCTCTTCTTGAATTAAGGCAGATCCTGAAGGTTCAGGTACTGACATTTGCTTTTACAAGTTTATACTTGATACTCTGCCAGTAGATTTACTTACTGAGCAAGTACTCAAAGTAATTTCATATCATGCTTATGTTTAAATGACAAGTTATAAAACAGTATGTGGCTTACTTGCTTATGTTTTGACAATATGACACCATCTCATAAAGCTTCTGTTGTCCCACGTTTTCCATCACCACCATTGAACTTATTCTGAATATATCTCCAAAGCCATAATACAAAATACAGTCCGCTTTCATGTCATCTCGACCTGTAGTGTGAGAAATCTTGAGATTGCAAAATTACTTGAAAATTTGAAAATATGCAAAAAAAAATGTATAATCAGCTCACAATGCTTCATTGTTTACATATATCAAATCTAAAAATTTCAGAGATTTGAAAGTTAATTTGTATCAGCTGCCCTCAAATTCTAAGAAAAAAATGAACAGATTTATGATCAGCTTTTAAGTTAAAAAATACGTGCTATATAATCCAGTTACTGAAGTTATAAATTTGAAACCACTAATTAAAAATCCAGAAGGCAAAGATGGACATCAAATTATCTTAGCAGGGCAGCCCTGGTGGCGCAGCGGTTTAGCGCCTCCTGCAGCCCAGGGCGTGATCCTGGGGACCCTGGATCGATTCCCAAGTCAGGCTCCCTGCGTGAAGCCTGCTTCTCCCTCTGCCTGTGTCTCTGCCCCTCTGTCTCTATGAATAAATTAAAAATCTTTAAAAAAAAATTATCTTAGCAAACATAGGAACAATTTCCAACACTCCCATACAAGTAAGATAGGCACTTAAGAACATAAGTATAAATAAGTATAAAACTGCAAAAAAAATAAAAATTTTAAAACCTGCAAAAATTATTTCATTGTCTAATATACTAGCTAATAAAGAAGATTAAAAATACAGAATTATTAAACAGCATATATAGTATGTTTTCTGGAAAAGCTTTGTTAAAAGTTACTTCTGGATAGTAGTTGTACATACCTGCACGTCCACTCTCCTGGTAATAATTTTCAATAGATTTACTCATTGAATGATGGATAATAAACCTCACATCTGGTTTGTCAATTCCCATACCAAATGCAACCGTGGCCACTACTACCTAAAATTTGTTTTAACATTTTTTGTTAGTTAAATCAAGTTAAAAATATTTTTAAATGTTAATTAGGCTTCTACTGAAGATATATACTTAACCTGAATTTCATTGGCTGACCATCTTCGATGAACCCTGGTCTTATCTTCTGGTTCCATATTGGCATGGTATGCACCTGCCTGAATTCCCAGTTTCTGTAAACTAACTGTAACTTGCTCGGAGTCTTTCTGAGAAAAGCAATATATGATTCCTGTAGTAAAATATGTTCAGTTGTTAGATATATATAATTTTTAACATACATTCAAGATGCTGATTAATATAATGCACAGGAAAAAAAATTTAGAAAAAAATTCCAAGGTCCTGAACACATATGCCTTTCCGGTATAATTCAAGATTTGATCAGCAGCTTGCTCTAAAGGACAAATAAGCCCTGGGCCACCGACTTTGGTTCCCATTACACCTCTCTTTCCTCTCGAATATGATGTAAAAGGTTTCATGTGCAAGTGACTTTGGGGACCATCACACTGAACAAAGTTGTTCTTTGTGTTTGCACTGAACAAAGTTAAACAAGTTTCTCTACTTGCAGGGCTGGCCAGAACTTCTCATGTGCCAACTGATATACCCTGTGAAGCTCAAGAAGGGAAAAACAGCTGCAGCCTTTCTCAAATTTGACCCTGGAGCTCCTTTCACCCAGGGCACCATTAATATCTTCTGAAAATCTGTAGAACAGCTTTGAAATGCTTTTACACAAACTCTGTGCTTCAGTAACTCCTGTCTATGCATAAATTCTGGAGCATGGATACAAATACTCTCCACCTACAGTTAACTCATTCAATATATACTATTTATTCCTTACTGTATCCTTTTCTATAAAGGACTATGTATTACATCTCTTCAGAAAATCACTGCTTAACCTTCTATCCTATACACAGTGGATACTTACTAAATATGTGCTGTTGATACTTAGCATTATGTGTTAGGTCCACTATTTAAAGCAATTAGGTGCTGGACTCTTATAATCTGTCCCATGAGCAAACGACACATCCAATTTCTAAGATCACCAAGCAAACTAATTCTTTCCTAACATTTTCAAGTATCTTCTAACATGCATTAATATTTCTGGCAGCTCATCATTCACTAGATCAATGTAATATTAATTACTTTTTTAAAGTTCTGTCTTCAAAGTTGGTTTGTTTTTGCATTACCTGATTGCCCTTTGTATCTCCCATTAATGAGCTTTACAATATCCTCGATAACATCTTCAGTGTTGGAGGGCTTCTGCCGAATCTAAGAAAAAGCTAACTTAGTACAAAGTAAATTAATGAGCCTCATCCACGTGGCCATTTGCTTAACAACTTTCAGGGTGCTGTGCTTTTATGGGCACAATGCTTATCTCTTACTCATATTCACCTCCCCTGACCTTGCCACCACCCAGACTCTTCTTGATCCTTGGTTTTGAATTTACTAGGAATGAGGAGGCACAGAAGCAGCAAATAACCTGTAAAGATGGAGACCTTTTTTATTTTCTGGTGTTTATTTTTTTTTTATGTAGGCTCCATGCCCAGTATGGAAGCCCAATGTAGGGCTTGATCTCATAACCTGAAGTTAAGACCTAAGCTGAGATCAAGAGTTGCATGCTTAACTAACTGAGCCACCCAGGCATCCCTGTTTCTGATGCTACTTTCATAAAAACATAAACCATGGCATAAATAACTTCAGTGAAAACTCCAAAAAATATTAAGTCTATTCTTTTAAAAGTTTCGAAAGAAAAAAAAAAGAGCTGTTAACCTATATAATCTAAATTATCAAATCTTTAATGGCTTATTAATATTATTTTATGATTAACTTCAGTGGAGATGTCATTAGGGTCCTTGGTATCAATCTATGCTTCCCCTCCATCCCTGTACAAGAATGTGCATCAATTTCACAAGTCAATGTCTTTTATTTAATCCAGCAGAGGATTATGCAGCAACAGAGACACATGGAGAAAGCATTACTCAAGGATCTGCTTATAATCACCTCCTGATTTTAAAAACTTTTAAATAGAGTTAACTGTTACGTAAATAAACATAATGAAGAGGAAACCTCTGCTGTAATCCTTCAGGAAAGTAATAAATTGACATAAAAGTTACATACCTCATAATAAAGATTTGGCCGATTAAAAGAAGCCGTGAAAGTAAAACACTTTTCCACACACAGTATTTTCTGGGCATCCTTCAGTACATGGCTTGTTGCGGTTGCAGTCAGCCCCATTAGGGCTGTGTTAGGGAACTGCCGCTTCAAGATACCAAGTGCCTTGTAATCTGGAAAAGAAAAAACATCAAGTTGGCCCACTTTCTATCCTTAAGGAGAAAATGACATCTTACCATTACAGTTAAACAATGGTTGCTGGATTTCATTTCCCCAGCTTGCAACTGCTAATCTGTAGTTGGTGCCTGGCCTTTCTGAGTAGGCAGGTATTAGGCTACTTTTAACTGGTTCTTCAGAAGCACTGCTCTTGCCCGCAGGTGAACTGAACTCCCTGTTGGAGAGAGGAAACACCAAAACATTTCCAGTAAGCTGTGCACTGGTCTGCAACCTCTGACTGGGGGATTCAAGAGTGGAAGTGGCCATAGCATGTGAACCTTACAACTAATGAGAGAGAAGAGAGGCCATCAGCCAAACCCCTTCTACTATCACTATCCTCCAAGTGTGGCAAATTCAGACCAGAAAACTTTTGCTGAGGCACTGGTCTTTATACAACTTATTTCCGGGAAACCATTCTGGGCTCATATTTGTCATAAACATTTCAATCACTAGATGAGTTGTCCTGACGTACCTGAAGTTCTTGGACAACGTGGAAAGGGACTGTGGTCGAAACTGCTAAATGCAAAGCTAGAGAACTACCAGGAAAACAGAAAAGGTGGCGTTGAGGAAGTCGTGAAGGTTTCGAGGAGGTAACATCTGAGTTGGGTCTTGAAGGACAAGCAGAAGCTCACTAGGCAGGGTAGAAGAGAACACCAGGCACCGACACAGCACATACATATGCTGCAAATACACTGGCATGAAATCACCTGGCAGTCAGATAACAGCAGGCAGTTCTGTCCGGCTAACTCAAAGGGGGTCCAGCTGGTGCACCTACTGTCAACTCCAGTAAGTGGGCAAACCACGTTTCCTGTATGGCTCCAAGTGCACATGGCCCAAAAGAAGACCATGTGCAAGGTGTGGCAGGTAGAAGTGAAGCAGCCGCCATTACTCTCTGGGGATCTTTCCGGGCAGACAGGATGAGGGACACATGCGCAGGTGCCCAGGCAGTTCTAGCTTGTCCTAGTTTTTTTCCACTTTCCCTTCAGCTCTTCCTCCCACCTGTAGGCCGTGCCCACCAACAGGCCCCACCAGATGCTTAGCAGTAGACCTACGGTGCTGACAGCTACTAGGAGGAGAGAGCTTACCAGAGCCCTCTCGAGAGCTTCCCCTGTGTGGCTCCCTCTGGCACCAGACAGGCTCCTTAGACACCACTACAAGCTCCAGTTGGTCATCCCACACCAGTGCTTCAGGAAATCAGGGACTTTCTCTGATTGTCCATCCTTCACTTCCCCAGCTCCTCATACCACTGTACTGGGTTTGCTTCCTAACAGAAATCCCTGATGACCTGGTGTTCACAGTAGCTCTGCTTCCCCACCTGCACCTCGAATGATAGCACCACAGAAAGACAGCAGAGCACAGAAAGGCAGGCTTAAGTAAGACTGGGAACAACCATCAGTTGGTTGAAGGAGCTAAGCCTCTGTCCTATAGGAAATGAGTCACCATGTTATTTTTATAGCACACAAGGGATATAGATAGACTCGTCTTTTGGTGGCAGCACAAGGTATGGGCTCGAAGAGGGAAAAAGACTAAAGAAAGGGAAAACAGTTCAAAGATGGCAGCAGCCAACTAGAAACCCAGTAAGAACAGGAAACAAGGCATGACAAGGAGGACAGAACAGAAAGAAAACACTGAGGAGAAACCCAAGAACTAGAGCCCTGTAAGTCCTGGTGACTACTGGGATTTGGCCCCGGGGGAGGGAGAGTGGGGAGTATCGAGGGGAGGGGAGAGAGGGATCCAAGATTCATCCATTCCTGCCAAGCATTTCTCCAGGCACTGAAGACTATGTGGTGAACAAAACAAGGATGTTATGCAAATGGAAGTACAATTCAAGCAAAGAAACCAGACAAAACAAAGAGTAAATCAATAAGTACGTTATTATCAGAGGGTGAGAAGGGCTCATAGTGGTAAGCCTAGTGTAGTAGGAATGTAAAGAGGGAGGAAGAAGAATAGGAAATCAGGTAGAGACAAACAGAAGAGAGATCATATGTACCGTCTTATGGACCCCAGTTAAGAATATGGAATTTATTCTAAGTACAAAGAGGATCTGGTGGGTAGTTTAGGAAGGGAAGTCCCAGGGTTTGATTTGTATGTAGAAAGGATCACTTTGGTTGCTGTGTGAGGAATAAACTGTAGAAGAGTAAGTCTGGAATCAGGCTAGTTGGGGAGCCACTGTAGTGGGCCAATGGAAAGGAGCCTAGCTGGACCTAAGAGATAGCAATACAGACAAAGTAGACAAACTTGAGATTCAGTTTAGCAGTAGAGCTGACAGGACCTGGCGATGGCCTGGATCTGCAGAGGTAAGATAAACGAAGGATGATGTGCCATTATTACATTACAGTTATTAGCTGAGAGAACTCCATCCTTCTCTATCCCGCTCTGTGGTGCTGGAGCAGGGAATCCGTACACTCCATTTCTGTTTTGTGAGCTGGCCCTATAAGGACAGAGTACGAGGCTGGGGGAGGAAGAAGGGTCTCAATCCTTCCTTTCTGCTTCCTGTGGACTTGCTTGTATTCTCAAGAAGTCACCCCAGAAGGCTTCTTCATCCCTATACAAGCACTGTGTCTTCATAGGAGCAGATGAATACAGATGGCAGTTTTTCCAAACTTTGGAGAACCCACTTCGTCACAGGTCCACCCACCTCGGCCTTCACTAGGAGACATCAGAAGCATGGGGCTGTGCCTCCTCAGAGGATGGAGTTTCAGCTCCACAAAGACTTTCTTCTCAAGCTTATTACTTCCAAACTTTTCTTCCTGTTCAGGAACAAGACAAGGATGCCCACTCTCACTACTGTTATTTAACATACTAGTAGAAGTCCTAGCCAGGTTCATTAGGCAAGAAAAAGAAATAAAAGGCATCCAACTTGAAACAAAATAAGTAAAACTGTCACTATTTACAGATGACATGAAATTATACACAGAAAAATCTTGATTCCACCAAAAACCGATTAGAACTAAAATTCACAAAAGTTACAGAACACAAAATCTACATACAAAAATCAGCTGTGTTTCTATATACTAATACCAAGAGAAATTACAAAAACGATTCTGTTCACAATTACATCAAGAAGAATAAAATGCCAAGGGATAAATTTAACCAAGGAAGTAAAATATGCACTTGACAACTGTAAGACCCTGATAAAAGAAACTGAAGATAACACAGATTAATGGAAAGATATTCTGTGTCTATGAAATGGAAGACTTAGCACTATTAAAATGTCCATATACCCAGAGCAATCTACAGATTCAAAGCAATCCCTATCAGGAGTCCAAAGGCATTTCCACAGAACTAGAAACAACTATACTAAAATTTGTACGGAACAACAAAAGGCCCCCAATAGCCAAAGCAATCCTGAGAAATAAGAAAAAAGATGGAGGCATCAAACTTCATTTCAAACCATATCACAAAGCTAGAGTAATCAAAACGGTATAGTGTTAGTATAAAAATGGAAACATGGATCAGTAAAACAAAATATAGAATCCAGGGATCCCTGGGTGGCGCAGCGGTTTGGCGCCTGCCTTTGGCCCAGGGCACGATCCTGGAGATCCGGGATCGAATCCCACGTCAGGCTCCTGGTGCATGGAGCCTGCTTCTCCCTCTGCCTGTGTCTCTGCCTCTCTCTCTCACTGTGTTCCTATCATAAATAAATAAAAAATTTAAAAAAAAATAGAATCCAGAAATAAATCCACACATATACCGTCAATTAATTTATGACAAAGGCATCAAGAATATACAATGGAGAATCGGCAGTCTCTTCAATAAATGGTGTTGGGAAAACTAGATAGAAACATGCAAAAGAATGAAACTAGAACCTTATACCATATACAAATCAACTCAAAATGGATTAAAGTCTTGAACATAATAATGCCTGGAACCATAACACTACCTGAAGAAAACATAGGGGATAAGCTCCCAACACTGATCTTTACAACAATTTACCGGATTTGACATCAAAAGAAAAGGCAACAAAAGCAAAATTGTGTAAGTGGTACTGCATAAAACTATAAAACGCTTCTATACAGCAAAGGAAACAAACCATCAATATAATGAAAAGGCAACCTATGGACTAAGAGAAAATATTTGCAACTATCTGATACAAGGTTAACATAAAAACTATACAAAGAACTCATTCAACTCAATAGTAAAAACAAAACAAAACAAAACAAAACAAAACAAATAGCCAACAGGTACCTGAAAAGGTTTCCCACATCACTTATCATGAGTAAAATGCAAATCAAAACCACAGTGAAACATCACCTCACACATTGCTAGGATAGCCATCCTCAAAAATACAAGAAATAACAAGTGTGGGAGAAAAAAGAACCCAGGTGAACTACTGGTAGCAATGTAAATTTGTGTAGCCACTATGAAAAACAATAGTGTGGGGCACCTAGGTCGCTTAGTTGGTTAAGCATCCAACTCTTATTTCTGCTCAGATCATGATCTCAGAGTCATGAGATGGAGCCCCATATGGGCTCTGAGCTCAGCGGGGAGTCTGCATCTCTCCTTCTCTCTGTGCCCCTCCCTCCACTCTGGCTAGAGCATGTTCTCTCTAAAATAAATTAGAAATCTTTAAAAAAAAGAAAAAACAAACAAACAATATAGAGGTTCCTCAAAAATTAAAAAATAAAACTACCATATGACCCAACAATTCCACTCCTGGGTATTTATCCAAAGAAACAAAACCACTATCTTGAAAAGATAGCTATGCCTGGGGGTGCCTGGATGGCTTATTGTTTAGGTATCTGGCCTTTGGCTCAGGTTATGATCCCAGGATCCTGAGATCAAGCCTCACATTGAGCCCCCCGTCTCTGATTCTGCTTTTCCTTCTCCCTTTCCCTCTCCCTTTCCCTCTGTGTACTCTCTCTCTCAAATAAACAATTAAATCTTAAAAAAAAAAAAAAAAAAAAAAGGTACGACCATAGTGAATACCTATTCAGTGCTTAACATTTAAAAAAAGAAAAAAGTATCTACTCCTCTATGTTCACTGGAGCATTATGCATAACAGCCAAGGCATGGAAACAACCTAAGCATGCACTGATGCATGGTTAAAGAAAATGTGGTACGTATATATACATACACCCACAACGGAATATTATTTGGCCTTAAAAAATAAGGAAATTCTGCTATTGGCAACAACATGGATGAAACTTGAGAGCATAATGCTAAGTGATATAAGTCAGATAGAGAAAGATAACCACTATATGATCTCACTTATATGTGGAATCTTTAAAAAGAAAAACAACCCAAAATACTGAAAACACACTGGTGGTTGCCAGAGGTGAGGCACAGAGGTGGGCAAAATGGGTGAAAGGAGTCAAAAGGTCAAACTTCTAGTTACACAACTATTTTATATAACTAAGAGTAATACAAGGTTGTATGTCAATTACAGCTCTATTAAACATTTTTTTTAAATGGGTACACATTTCCAATAAACTAAATCTGTAGTTGAAGAGGAAGAGAACTAGATATAGAACCACTGATGACGACTAGCAGCTAATTTACAGAGGCAATGCAAGTTATGCTAACACACAAGCGACAGTTCTCATCCTAAGTGATCAACTACTAAGGCTAGAAATATAGGGCAAGGGTGAGAAACTGGATATTTTCAGTAGCTACCAGGCAACAACTCTTTGGAATAGTCTAAATAACATGGTGGGGTCTCTAGTAAAAAAGACAGTATATATCCTGCCTAAGACATGTAAATCAAAATTTTAAAAAATACCTAATGCCCCCAAATAATTCTGAAAGTAGAAAACTGTGTCTTCAGGCCATGAGTCCACCATGCCTGAAGTAGTGTAAGAAAAGACGAAAACAGATTAGAACCATGGGGAACACTTAGGGTGGCAGCAAAGGAAGGAGAACAAGGCAGAGAGAATGGAAAGGAAACACATGAAAAGCCTCCATCACAGAAACCCAGGGAGGAACAAGTGGCCAAGAGAGAGATAAATGCAGGAAATGCTCCTCCTGCTCCAGAAAGTGGGAAAAGGAATGCAGATGAACCCCCTGGATTAAGCCCATGGGGAGATAGATAGGAGACCAAGGTCACCTCTGAGCAGAGTGGTGAAGGCAGAAGGGACTCAGTGAATTCAGAAAGGAAGGAAGGTGAGAAACAGATGGTAAGTTTAGAGGATGAGGTGAAAGGAAGAACAGAAACAGGACAACACCATAAAGGGGTGAGAAAGGTCTATTCTCAAAAGGCCTATTTCAGTTTCTCTCTTTGTTTTAGGGAATCGTAAAATTCAGGAGGTGAGCCTGTGTGGTTCAGTTGGTTGAGGGTCTGACTCTTGATTTTGGCTCAAGACATGATCTCAAGGTTTTGAGACAGAGCCCAGTGATGTGATCCGGGCTCAGGGTAGTTTGCTTCTCCCTCTCCTTCCACTCCTCCCCCTACTCGCTCACTCAATCTCTCTCTCAAATTAAATAAATAAATAAAAACTTAAAAAAAAAAGATGCAGGAGTGAAGACTTTGACAGAGTGAGATCTTAAGCAGGCAGGAAAGGATGAAGTGGGAGGAGTCATGGTAACACTTATAATAAATGGTCTCTTTTGTCTTACGAAGAAAAAACAAGTCACTAATGTTTGGAAGGGGAAAGAGGGCAACATCCAGACCTGCTGGCACCTATTTTCTGGGAACTGAGAGGCATCTGCAAGTAGGAGTTAGGACCTAACGAGAAGTGAGAAGTTAAAGGCATGAAAAGCTTGCTGGGAGGAATGCTAACAGGAGACAAATCAGGAACAAGTCGAAGGACAGCAGTCTGATGGCAGCTGACCTGAGGTGTAAATTAATGCAGCTGTAAAAATTCTTCCCACCAGTGTTTAATACTGAAACAGCAGGAACGGGGGAATAGAGGCCTGGAAGAGTCCAGAAGCACAGTCTGGCACAGGGCCTGAGGCAGGTAAAATGCCAGGCAATCCAGGAGAAACAGAAGTGGCAAGAGCAGAGTCTGAAAGGAGGCTAGAGTGACTGTCAGGTAATGTCTCAAGCCCTGCTCAAATGCAATGAGGGATTAGAGGGGACCCCAGGGGACCATCTGCATGTGAAAGCAGGTTCAGAAAGAAATGAGGTTGAAAATCATGAACAGGATTGCTTAAAGCTTAAGGTTGTTTTGCACAGAACAAGTCTGAGTGATCTGCTTCCAGCTATGACTGCAGGATTATGTTGGAGGAGTACAGAACTAGGTTCCTAAAATACCTGCCCCAGTCCCCCACACTGTAACCCCAAGGTGGTACTTGGGTATTGACCAGGAAGTGGAGGCTGGAGACTGAATGATGACTAAAGAAGACAACTCTGAAGCAGATACAAATTCCTCACTGAATGTAAGGGAGAACCTGGTGTCAGGAAATCTTTACGGCTAAATGTGGAAGCTAATCATGTTGCTGAGAAACATGCATTTCAAGGGATAATGGCAATAAGACTAAGCACTCCTGTGAGAGAAGTAAAGAGATTAAAGACTCAGCCTCTCCATTTTCCTTATAAGGCAAGAGAAAATGAGCAACAGCTAGCTGATGAAATAATTTTAACAGAAGCAGGGATTTCCATCATGTGAGTAAGAAAACAGTCTCTAGCATCAAGGAGTATTCTAGATACATCACACATACCGGGTCTGAAATCATGTCCCCAGTGGCTACAACAGTGAACTTCATCCACAGCAATCCGGGTAAATCTCCTTGCTTCATAGGCTTTCTCTAGTCTTGACATGAACATTTTGCTCTTTGCGATTTTCTCTGGAGTCACATAAATTAGCTTTAGCTTGGAGTTCTTATTTATCATTTCAGCATGAACCCATTTCACATGCTCCTATTGGAAGCAAAAACAGACACAATGATGGAACTAAGCTGGCAGACTGGATACTAAGTGGTAAATGAAGAGGCACTTACTCAAAGCAACAGCCTTGGACTGTTTTAGCAGATGCTGAGTTCATTAAAACTGAGCCCATGTCCCAGTACTAAACTTCAGGGCAGCTGTAAATAGCATTTTATTTGTTTACTTGTATTCAAATGTTGATAAAAGAATAATCTCATTTGACAAAAAACAAAAAATAAAAGTGAAAACACCTGGGGCACCTGGGTGGCTCAGTCAGTTGGGTGTCTGACTCTTGATTTGGAGTCAGGTCGCAATCTCAGGATCATGGGATCGAGTCCTATGTCAGCTCTGCACTCAGTGCCAAGTCTGCTTATCCCTCTGTCTGCTCCCTCCCCACACCCAGTCAATCCCTGTTTCTCTCTCAAATAAATAAAATCTTTAAAACGAAATATCCCTGACTCTCCAGAACCTTCCAGTTCTGTAAATGGAAAAAGCAAGATTAAAGAAAAAAAATTGTACTCACATCCTATGAACTACTAGTAAAAGCAAATGAAAACTGGACTTGACCTTGACTTATCCTCTTTTCTTTCCAGTTTTTCAAACAGCAGTGATATGGCATGAATCTTTAATTATCTGCAACTTCTAGCTACTGTCATTACTATTACTTTCTTTTTCAGGGTTACGGAAATATAATAGAAAAAAGCAATGTTCTCCATGTTCATTCTGTTGAAGGAGAAAACAATTTGGACATGAGAGTTTAAATAAAACAGAAATAGATGGAGGAAACTAAAGGAACCTAGCTACCTGGAGATATGGCTGACACCAGGTCTGGGAGGAAATATGCAAGATGAGCAAGGAGTAACTTCTCATAAAGCAAGCTAGGAGTCAAAAACTATGCGGTGAAGAAAAAAGATTAAGAGGTGTTTACTGCCCAAAGACAGGACTATTTTGGCAAAATAAAGAATAACAGATTAAGATCTATCAAATATGTTAAATGTCCATAAGTTTATGATACTTAAAAAAAAAAAAGACCTTATTGATCACCTTTAGAGAATGGTAAAGGGAAAGAATTTTTAATATGGTGGTAGACAATATGTAAATGAACAAGCATGGTTGTGTCCCAATAAAACTTTATGGACACTGAAATCTAAATTTCATATAATTTTCACACTTCACAAAGCATTCTTTTTCCGATTTTTTTAAACCATTCAAATATATAAAAACTGAGGAGCACCTGGGTGGCTCAGTCAATTGAGTGTCCAACTCTTGGTTTCAGCCCAGGTCATGATCTCAGGATTGTGGAATCAAGCCCTGCATCAGGCTCCCCACTCAGCAAGGAGTTTGCTTCCCATTCCCTCCCCTCCTCCACCTCACATGCGTGTTCTAAAATAAATAAATCTTTAAAAAAAAAAAAATATATATATATGTATACACACACACGGACACACAAATACACACACACACACACATATATACACACACAAACCAAGCAACAAAGACTAGAAAGGAACAGAGACCACCACCAGAAACACCAACTTGACAGATAACACAATGACTCTAAGTTCATATCTTTTAATAATTACTCTGAGTGTAAATAGACTAAATGCTCCAATCAAGACACAGAGTATCAGAATGGATAAAAAAGTAAGACCCATTGAAATGCTGCCTACACGAGACTCATTTTAGAACTAAAGGCACCTGACTATTTAAAGTGAGGGGCAGGAGGGACCTGGGTGGATCAGCGGTCAAGCGCCTGCCTTTGGCTCAGGGCATGATCCTGGAGTCCCAGGATCGAGTCCCACAACAGGCTTCCTGCAATAGAGCCTGCTTCTCCCTCTGCCTGTGTTGTGTCTCTGTCTCTCTCTCTCTGTGTCTCTCACGAATAAATAAAATCTTTAAAAAAAATAAAATACAATAAAAATAAAGTGAGGGGCTGGAGAACCATCTAACATACTAACGGACATCAAAAGAAAGCCGGAGTAGCCATACATATATCAGACAAAGTAGATTTTAAACCAAAAATTGTAACAAGAGATGAAGAAGGACACTAATATCATAATTAAGGATTCTATTCATCAAGAAGATCTAATAATTGTAGATATTTATGGCCCCAACTTGGGAGCACCCAAATGTATGAATCAGTTAATAATAAACATAAAGAAATCCATTGATAATAGTATTAGAGGACATTAACACCCCACTTATAGATGATCTAAGCAGAAAATCAACAAGGACACAATGGCTCTGAATGACACACTGGACCAGATGGCTTTAACAGATATATTCAGAACTCTTCATTCTAAAGCAGCAAAATACATTCTTCTTTAGTGCACATGAACATTCTCCAGAATAGACCACATACTGGCTCACAAATCAGCCCTCAACAATTACAAAAAGACTGAGATCATACCATGCAGATTTTCAGATCATAGCATTATGAAACTTGAAGTTAACCACAAGAAAAAATTTGCAAAGACCACAAATACACAGAGATTAAAGAACATCCTACTAAAGAATAAATGGTTTAACCAGGAAATTAAAGAAGAAATCAAAAAGTACGTGGCGGCAGGGACACCTGGGTGGCTTAGTGGTTGAGTGTCTGTCTTTGGCTCAGGTCATGATCCCAGGGTCCTGGCATGGATGGAACTCCACATCAGGCTTCCTGCAGGAAGCCTGCTTCTTCCTCTGCCTAGGTCTCTGCCTCCCTCATGAATAAGTAAATAAAATCTTAAAAAAAAAAAAAAAAAAAACCACATGGAGGCAAATGAAAGTGAAAACTTGATGAATACTAGAACAGTTTAATGAAACTAAGAGCTAGTTCTTTGAAACAATAAATAAAATTGATAAACCTCTAGCCAGACTTGTAAAAACAAAAGAGAAAGGACCCAAAAAATAAAATCATGAATGAAAGAGAAGAGATCACAACCAACATCACAGAAATACAAATAATTTTAAGAGAATTTATGAAAAATTATAGGCCAACAAACTAGGCAATCTGGAAGAAATGGACAAATTCCTAGAAACATACAAACTATGAAAACTGAAACAGGAAGAAATAGAAAATTTGAACAGACCCATAACCAACAAAGAAATTAAATCAGTAATCAAATATCTCCCAATAAACAAAAGTCCAAGGACAGATGGCTTCTCAAGGGAATTCTACCAGACATTTAAAGAAAAGTTAGTAACTATTCTTCTCAAATTATTCCAAAAAATAGAAATGGAAGGAAAACTTCCAGACTCATTCTACAAGGCCAGCATGACCTTGATTCCAAAACCAAAGACCACCCCCCCAACTAAAAAGAAGAATTACAAATATCCCTGATGAATATGGATGCAAAAATTCTCAACAAGAAATTAGAAAATCAAATCCAACAGTGGATTAAAAGAATTATTCATCATGATCAAGTGGGATTTATTCCTGGGCTGCAGGAGTGTTAATACTTGCAAATCAATGTGATACTCCATTAATAAAAGAAAGGATAAGAACCATATGATCCTCTCAAGATGCAGAAAAAACATCTGCCAAAATATAGCATCCATTCTTAATAAAAAACCTGAACAAAGTAGGGATAGATGGAACATACCTCACTATTATAAAGGCCATATATGAAAGACCTACAACTAATATCATACTCAATAAGGAAAACCTGAGAGCTTATCCCTCTATGGTCAGGATCAAGATAGGGATGTCCACTCTCAGTATTATTCTTTAAGTACAGTAAGGGAAGTCCTAGCTTCAGTAATCAGACAACAAAGAAGAAATAAAGGCATCCAAATTGGCAAGGAAGAAGTCAAATTTTCACTATGTACAAGCGACAGGATACTCTTTGTAGGAAACCCAAGACTCCACCAAAAAATTGCTAGACTATACGAATTCAGCAAAGTTGCAGGATACAAAAGCAATGTACAAAAATCTGTTCCATTTCCATACACCAACAATGAAACAGCAGAAAAAGAAATCAAGGAATCAATCTCATTTACAATTGCACCAAAACCCATAAGATATCTAAGAATAAACCTAACCAAAGAGGTAAAGAATCTGTACTCTGAAAACTATGTAAGACTTACGAAAAAAATTGAAGAGGACACAAAGAAATGGGAAAAACTTTCCATGCTCTTGACTGTTCTTGGAGGAACGTTGTTAAAATGTCTATACTATTCAAAGCAATCTACACATTTAATGCAATCCATACCAAAATACCACCAGCATTTTTCCCAGAGCTAGAACAAATAATCTTAAAATTTGTATGGAACCACAAAAAAAACCTGAATAACCAAGTCAACCCTGAAAAAGAAAACCAAAGCTAGAGGCATCACAATTCCAGATTTCAAGCTATATTACAGAGCTGTAGTTAAGACAGTATGGTACTGGCACAAAAAAAGACATATAGATAAATGAAATAAAACAAAAAAACCAGAAATGGACCCACAGCTCAATGGTCAACTAATCTTCAACAAAGCAGAAAAGAATACCCAATGGAGAAAAGAGTCTCTTCAACAAATGAAATTAAGAAAACTGTACAGTAAAGAATGAAACTGGACCACTTCTTTACACCATACACAAATTCAAAACGGATGAAGGACCTAAATGTGAGACAGGAAACCATCAAAATCCTAGAGGAGAACACAGGCAGCAATCAACTAAAGCAACTTCTTATCTTACTAGGCATGTCACCACAGGCAAGGGAAACAAAAGGAAAAATGAACTATTGGGACTTCCTCAAGATAAAAAGCTTCTGCACAGCAAAGGAAACAATCAACAAAACTAAAAGGCAGCCTACAGAATGGGAGATGATATTTGCCAGTGATATATCTGATAAAGGGTTAGTATCTAAAATTTATAAAGAACCTACCAAGCTCAACACCCAAAAATCCAGTTAAGAAGTAGTCGGTTGACATAAACAGACATTTTTCCAAAGAAGACATCCAGATGGCTAACAGACACATGGAAAGATACTCAACGTCACTCACCATCAGGGAAATACAAATCAAAATCACAATGAGATATCACCCCCATCTGTCAGAATGGCTAAAATTAACAACACAAGCAACAATTATGTATTGGCAAGGATGTGGAGAAAGGGGAGCCTTCTTACACTGTTGGTGAGAATGCAAGCTGGTGCAGCTACTTTGGAAAAATGGTTTGAAGATTCCTCAAAAAGTTAAAAATAGAACTAGCCAACATTTGAGCAATTGTACTACTAGGTATTTACCCAAAGGATATAAAAATATAGATTCAAAGGAGTACATACACACTGTTTATAGCAGCACTATCAACAATAGCCAAACTATGGAAAGAGCCCAAATGTCTATCAACTGATGAATGGATAAAGAAGATGTGTGTGTGTGTGTGTGTGTGTGTGTGTGTGTGTGTGTGTGTGCGTACATAGATAATGGAATATTACTCAGCCATCAAAAAGAATGAAATCTTGCCATTTGCAAGGATGTAGATGAAGCCACAGGGTATTATACAAAGTGAAATAAGTCAGAGAAAGACAAATACCGTATGATTTCACTCATATATGGAATTTAAGAAACAAAACAGGTAACTGGGTGGCTCAGTCAGTTGAACATCTGACTCTTGGTTTCTAGTCAGGTCATGATCTCAGGGTTGTGGGATTGAGTCCCGCATCAAGCTCTGCACTCAGCAGGGAATCTGTTTGAGCCTTCTCTCTCTCCCTCTCTTTCCCCCCTGCCTCTCCTGCTGCTTGTGCACACTCACTCTCTCTCTAAAACAAATCTTTAAAAAATAAAAAGTAACAAAATAGATGAACATATGGAGGGGGAGAAAATGGGAAACAAACCATAAGAGACTCTTAATCAAAGAGAACAAACTGAAGGCTGATGGAGAGAGGTGGGTGGGGCATGGGCTAGGTGAGGGCTATAAGAAGGCATTTGTTATGGTGAGGACTGGGTGTTATATATATAAGTGACGAACCACTGAATTCTACTCCTAAAACCAGTATTGCACTCTATGTTAACTAACTACAATTTAAATAGACACATACACACTATTCTTAGTTCACAGACCTTATAAAAATAGGCAGTGGGCTAGAACTGGCCCATCAACCATAGTTTGCAACTCCAGATATGGTTATCAGTTTATAATTCTATAACCAATTCAATTGTAACCAAGGCTCCTACTGGAGTGAAGAGTTTAAATTTAAAAAAAAAAAAAAAAAAAGGCCACAGAAGCATACCTTAGAACTAGAAGCATTTAACATGGTAGCTGAAATTCCTAATTGTTTTAAAACCATTAACTGGTCTTCCATAAGAGAGATCAATGGGCAAATCACAAGGGTAAAACCTAAAAGAGAAAGTATCTACTTTAAATTTTATACACCTCCAGAATAAGTTTTGACCACTCACCTGAGGGCATCACAACATTGATATACTACCAATTTTTCATCCTCATTAATAAAAGAGATATTCTAAATAAATGCTCATTAGCCAAATAAGCAAATATTAGACAGAAATCTCTTTCCTTATTCAATACTATAAAAGTAAAAATAGATACCATTCTGAATTTTTACTTATTTTAACAATCAGTATTAATCATCTTAGCAAAATAATATAAATCAAGACAAATACTGCCCAGTTATATCAGGAGAAAGTTATTCCAAAGTTTTCCAAAGAAAATATAGAACCTGTATAATTACATATGATAGTTACATGAGTATTGCTCCACTTACTGAACCAGATTAATATATGCTGAGTAGAAATCAGTTAATAGTACACTGAATGAACTGCTGACAATACAGCCCGTTTCTCTTATTACTAAAATCGTGCACAGTTCTAAGAGTTATTCTACATTATTAGAATCACTGACTTTGTCTCTGGAGTTTGTCCCTTAAAATAACCTGAGACAGAGCAGACCAATTATAAAACACACTCAGGTTCAGCATTTATCAGGGTTTTATCATCTCAAATAGTCTCTCTGCTATATTTTCACATTCTCCTCAGTGGTACCTTCTCACTACATTTAAACATGGGCAAGTCTCTCTTATCTTTGAAACACCCTGGACAGCTAACTGAGGGCCCCTCTCCCTTTCCCTTCATACAATTCTTTCTAAAGAAGGTTCCATTCATTAGTTCCATTTCATCAACTCATCTTCCCTCTCTCTGCATTCCCATAGAAGTTCATTCTCCAAACGTACCCTATTTCGGTGAACAACTTCACCATGTGTCCCAGCCTAGAATTTGGACATCATTCTAGACTATCCCTTCTCCTACCACCCGACCTCCCCACACTCCCACCCTGTGTCCAATGAATACCAACTCCTACTGAATCTACCTCCTAATTGTTTCTAGAATTCCTCTATCTTCTAAAGCACAATTCTGACCAGTCTCTTACCTGTATAAAACCCTTCAATGGTTTCCCACTAATCTAAGGAAGTTTTTATACTATCTTTCAAGATTCTTTCCACAAGTCCTCCCCTCCGACTGCCTGCCACACTGAAATTCTTCCAGGTTACTGAAGACTCCCTATCATGCATGTTCTTACTTTTGGGCTCTCAGAAATACTGCTCCCCTGCATGAATACTCTTCCTTACTCCCCTGTCCTATCTTTGCCTTCTTACCCTTCAGCTTTTAGCTCAAATGCCACTTCCACAGGACAGCTTTCTCTGACAGCCCCAGGCCAGACCTTTGCACTGACTTAATTCCCTATTAAAATCTTTATCACAGGGCAGCCTGGGTGGCTCAGCAGTTTGGCGCTGCCTTTGGCCAAGGGTGTGATCCTGGAGACCAGCGATCGAGTCCCACTTTGGGCTCCCTGCATGGAGCCTGCTTCTCCCTCTGCCTATGTCCCTGCCCCTCTCTTTCTCTCTTTCTGTCTCTGTGTGTCTCTCACAAATAAATAAATAAATAAAATCTTAAAAAAAAAAATCTTTATCACAAAACCTTTATTGCAAATGCTTGCAATTACTTATATTCTCTAGACTGGGGTCAATATACCAAAGGACTAGCTGCTTGTTTTGGGTAAATCAAGTTTTAATGGAACACAGGCACATCCATTAGCTTGCATGTTGTCTATGGCCACATTTGCCCTACAGTGACAGTTCAGCAGCTGCCCAGAGAGAGACCTTACAGATCATACCTATCCCATTTACTGACTGCTCTGTTAAGGGAAAGTCTACTGAGCCCTGCTCCATACCCTTATTAGTCCCCAAACAACAGCATCAGTATCACCTGGGACCCTATTAGCTGTGCAAGACCTTGGGTCTCACACAAACTCAGAATCTGCATGTTAATTACATCACCAGCGATTCTTACACACACTACAGTTTGAGAAAGCACTGCTTTACACCAGGAGCTCTGTGAAAACTAGGACCTTGCCCGTTCTGCTTACTACTCTTAGTTACAGTGCCTAACACCACCACTGATGCTCGATAAAGATCTGGGACTAGAATCCAGGTCTGTGAATTTCTTATCTAGTACTTTATCTCCTACATGTTTTTCAACTTATGTTTTAAGAACCAGATAAAAGAACTAATTCTGTTCAGTCTTTAACATTCCTTCTTTAAGTAAATCCTTTAAAATTTCTATTAACATAAAGATAAAATAAAAATGCATTTGATTTTTACATAGGTATGGTTAAAGATGATTTTTTTAAAGAATTAAAAGAGATATATCATTTCTTCAATTTAAAGGAATCTTTACTAATACCTACCATCTGAACATAATGCTGGTAACTGATAGCATAAGCTCTTTCCACCTCCTGTAGGCATAACAAGAAATACATCCTTCCCAGACATTGTTACATTAATAGTTTCAAGCTGAAGCAGTCTGAACCTCTGCAGTTTAAACATATTTTGCAGAACATCTTTAACTTTACCAGACCAGGGAAAATCTAGACAGAAGAAAAAAAAGTTAAATATATTAGAACTATTTAGGATTATAAACAAGATACAAATATGAATAGCTGCTTTAATATTAGAGAAAAACAGATAAGAATTTATATAAAACTTGTAATACTATTAACAATTTAACTTTTATACTAACAATTTTGTGATTAGTTTTACTCACAAAGCTAAGCAAAAACAAACTGGTATGTGATAAGAAACAGTACATCAGGGCAGCCCTGGTGGCTCAGCGGTTTAGCGCCGCCTTCAGCCCAGGGCGGGATCCTGGAGACCCGGGATTGAGTCCCATGTCAGGCTCCCTGCATGGAGTCTGCTTCTCCCTCTGCCTGTGTCTCTGCTTCTCTCTCTATGTCTCTCATGAATAAATAAATAAAATCTTTAAAAAAAAAAAAGAAAAAAAAAGAAAAGAAACAGTACATCAGAAAAAATGAAAACATTTTCCATTAACCTACACCGAAAAAGGTGCTTGATTGGTATGCAAAAAAGTCTGAATGTTGATCAAGGAATTCATAATATCATAAAAATCTTAAATACCAAGTTAATGGTTATGTAGAATTTTTTTATATAAATATCTTGTTAAAAACAAATATGTGGGAAGCAAGGCTCATTAAAGCACTGCCATTTGAGAGTCATAGTATTCCATTATAACATGATAGCCAGTGATGTACATGATGGTTGGCAAGATCTTGACTCAAGAAAGTTGTGTTCACTAGGGCAGGAAAATGAAGTAGACTTTGGCAAGAATTTTGAATATATTCTTTTTTTCTTAATGGTTTAATTTTTTTCTAGTTAAAATTCAAAAAATTTAGTTTCTGAATTTAAAAATCTTTCTCTAAGCACTGATTGATGCTAGAACCAAATCTGGAAAAATAATGAAGTCTGAATAGTAAAAAGCTTCATTCAAAATGAACATGAAGGGCAGCCTGGGTGGCTCAGCGGTTTAGCGCCACCTTCAGCCCAGAGCATGATCCTGGAGACCCAGGATCAAGTCTCACATGGGGTTCCCTGCATGGAGCCTGCTTCTCCCTCTGCCTGTGTCTCTGCTGCCTCTCTGTCTCTGTGTGCATCTCATGAATAAAAAAATAAATAAAGTCTTCAAAAAAAAATTAACCTGGATAAAGAATGGTTTGCCTATTGGTTTCCCATGCTACTCAAAGAGCAGCCAGTTTCCCCTCTGGAAAGCACTGATCCAGGAACAATGACTGAACTCCTACGTAAAGAAATAAACAGAAATAAAACTAGCAAAGAAAAACAGAGTAAACCTTCTTTATTCCAAGCAGCAGGTGAAGAATCCGATTCACTGCTTTCCCCAGCGTCAGAAGCTTCTAAGTGCTGCTTTATTCGGTTTGTTAGGATGTTCTTTTTCTGAATAAGCTCTTGTTGCCTTTCCAGAAGTTCCTGAATTTGAATGTCTACTGCATGTAGCTCATTGGTTATAGAATCCAGTTCTTCAGTTAGAGCTACAAGGAAGGAAAAAAAAAAAGATACAATAACTAAACAATTAGTTTTAAGTTTCCCTATTGACTTTTGGATATTCTTCACTATCCAAATTATAGACAAATTTACAGTAGGAGACCAAGGTAGTTAAGAGCATGTGTGTTGGGAGTCACACAGACCTGAGTTAAATCTTAAGTCACTGTCTCAACTCAAGCTAAGTCCTTAACTGAGCCTCAATTTCCCCACCTGTAAAAGGGGATAATACCCAGCTTTCTTAGTATTGTTTTAAAGAATTAAGCCAAATAATACGTGGGAAGTTCTTAACATAGTACCCGACATATAGTTATGCATCTAATAAATGATCATTATTACCTTTATTGTGTTGTAGGAGTTGGACCAACAATCTCCTAAGTGATTTAAGCAACCAGACTTTAAAACAAAAGGGAAGTATTTTAAAGTAATTCCCTAACTACTTAGATATTATTTCACTAAAACACTCATATTTGGGTTCATATGTTGGCATGAGGAGGAGCTGATGACTATAACAAGCTGATGTAACAATAAAAAGAGAACTTGAACTGACATTATAATCCAATCAAAACTAATTTATAAAGCAGTCTTAATGTAGGAGTCTAAGCAATCCTTTATTAAGGCCAAAATGAGATTCCCTTTGATACCACAACAATAAAAACCAAAACGTTTTAAAGATGTCCTTGGTGCTTGCTAAAACATCAGCTTGCATTAATCTAGCCTTAATGCCTGAAATTTTCATAAGATGAAATCTCACGGTTATGATTTAAAATAGGATGCTATGGTGGCTTTGTATTATACCAACTACCAAAATTTTCTTCCCTCATGATTCTGGGTTACAATTGCCCACAAATGAACTCTGGTTTCAGACTTGGAGGTGGACATGAAACAGCAGCCAGCTTTACATTCAGATGGTTGGCATAAGATCAGGTGCTGTTGGGCTCATTCACCTTCTTGACATGGGCAGATGCCAGTTCCTCCATCTCCTGCTGAATCTCTCAGGGGTAGCAGGTTAGCCTACAGTTTCTTCTAACTTCCCCCAAATCGTTGGCCACGTTCTTATACAATTTTCTATGGCAAGTGCACCAGCTCTTCTGAAGGGCACCAGCATCCTGGATGTCAGAGCTTTGTAGGCAATGACTCGCAAACACAAGGCCAAATGAGACACAGACAGGTCTCAGCTCATCTTTACCCTCCCACACTCCATCTCCATCTTCCTGTCCCTGCTGCTGGCACTGCTGACTTCAGGACCAGTAATGGACTGCTTAACCAGGTACCGTGATCATATAGGAACTAATCCCTAAAAAAAGTCCCTTAAATCACTCATGATTCAGCTTCCGAGTGAACCCTAACCAACACCAAATGCTGTTCCAGAAGAAAAGAAACTTAAAGGTAGGTTCGCTAAATTGCTTCTATGTCACCTAGAATAGTCTCTGATTTAAAGATTTACAGACATTAATGACCCTTGTCTGCTGTGGTAAAAGGGACAGTGGTATTCCATGGCATGCAGTAGACAAAGTTATTTAAAATATAACCTAGACACCAGTAAGTAAGTATCTGGAGAGGGAGAGTCTCTGGGTGACCGAGCATCTGCTGTCACAGAATATTTTTGTGAGAATAATGGGGTTGATTGGCTGCTTCTAAATATGCTGAAGAACCTGACAGAAATGCAGGATCTGCATAAAGAAGGAACTTCCAGTCTCTAATGATTATCCTAAAAGAATCCCTTATATCCTATAGCTACAGGGTCAAGACTACTGAATACCAACATTCTGCAGGTGGCTGAATTCCAATGCAAATTGAATTTCCAGCCTTGCACAGACTCTTACATCAAAGTTAGGGCATGGATAAGGAAGAGGTGAGACTCTGCAATTGGGAAGGGAACATCTAGGCAGATTCCAACAAAGCAGGCTGGGGGCCTGAAACCAGCCTCCTGTCTGATTGCCTGTGATGGTCTTTCCTGAGGCAGCTGCTTTGCAAGGGTTTGCTATTCCCAATAAGAATCTGCCCTGTCACCTCTCGGTATTTCAAGACCTAAGAAGTCCTAAAGAATGAGATACAAATGTAATGCATAAAAAGACATGAAACACACCAAGAGTTGTACTTTCCAACATATATAAACATTCTTCATCTTATCAAGCTTCACTTTACTGCATTTTGCAGATATTAAGCTTTTTAAGAAACTGTAAGTTTGTGGCAACCTGTGTTGAGCTAGTCTACAAGCACCATTTTTCTACCAGTTTGCTCACTCCATGTCTCTATGTCACATTTTGGTAATTCTTGCAATATTTGAAACTTTTTCATTATTATTACATTTGTTATGGTAATGTGGGATCAGTGCTTTTTGATACTACTATTGTAATTGCTTTGGGGAACCACAAACTACACCCATATAGGACAGTAAACTTAATAAAAGGGGTACATGTTGTGATTGTTCCACCGATCAGCCATTCCCGTCTCTCTCTCTCTCTATGGTCCTATTCCCTTAGACACATCTATATTGAAATTAAGCCAGTTAAGTTACTCCACAATGGCCTCTAACTGTTCAAGTGAAGAGTTGCCTGTCTCTCACTTTAAATAAAACAACTAGAAGTGATTAAGCTTAGTGAGGAAGGCACGTCAAAAGCCAAGACAGGCTGAAAGTCAGCTAGATGAGTTGTGAATGCAAAGAAAAAGTTCTGGAAGGAAATTAAAAGTGCTACTTTAGCGAACACATGAACACATGTAAAGTAGAAAGCAAAACAGCCTTAATGCTGACATGGAGAGAGATTTAATAGTCTGGATAGAAGATCAAATAAAAAAAAAAGAAGATCAAATCAACCACAATATTCCCCTAATTAAACCAAAGCCTAATCCAGAGCAAGGCCCTAACTCTCTTCAATTCTATGAAGGCTCAGAAAGGTGAGAGAGAAATGGGCAAAAGAAAGTATGAAGCTAGCAGAGGTCGGTTCATGAGGTTTAATTTCCATACACAAAAGTATAAAGTAAAGGAACACCTGGGTGGTCCAGTCTGTTAAGCGGCTACCTTGAGCTCAGCAGGGAACCTGCTTCTCCCTAGCCTTCTTTCCCTCCCCAACCCCACCCCTGCTTGTGCTCTCTCTCTCAAATAAATTTAAAAAAAAAAAAAGTGTAAGATAAAGCAGCAAGTGTTGATGTGTAAGATGCACCGAGTTATCCAGACAATTTAGCCAAAATAGTTAATGAAGGAGGCTTATAATAACAGATTTTTTCACTGTAGACAAAATAGCATTCTATTAGAAGAAGATGCCAGGTTGGACTTTCATAGTTAAAGACAAGTCAATGCCTGGTTTCAAGCTTAAAAGAACAGGCTGACTCTTGGTAGGATCTAAAGCAGCTGGTGACTTTAAGTTGAGGCCAATTCTCATTTATAATTCCAAAAACTGCAGAGGCAAAAATTATGCTAAATCTACTCTGCCTGTGTTCTATAAACCTGGATGATAGCACATATGTTTATAACATGGGTTACTGAGTACTTCAAGCGCACTGTTGAGCCCTAATGTTCAGAAAAAAACAAATGAGGAAGTAAAGCTTCCAAATATATTCTACAAGGCTGGTATTATCCTCATATCAATGATATGAAATCCCAAATTTCAAGATATGTAACTGTAGTAATCAAAACAGTATGCTATTGTCACAAAAAAAGACACACAGAATAATAGAACAGACAAGACACACTAGAAATAAACCCACACTTACATGGTTGATTAATCTATGACAATGCAGGTAGGAAAATACAATGCAGAAAAGACAGTCTCTTCCATAAATGGTGTTCAAAACACTGCATGGCTACATGCAAATGAATGAAACTGGACTACTTTCGTACACAATACACAAAAACAAACTCAAATGGATTAAAGACCTAAATGTAAGACCTGATACCATAAAACTCCCAGAGGAAAACAGAGACAGTAATCTCTTTAGACACTGCCCTTAGCAACATATCTAAGGATATGTCTTCTCTGACAAGGAAAATAAATGCAAATCTAAAATACTGGGACTATGTCAAAAGAAAATGCTTTTGCACAGCAAAGGAAACCATCAATAAAACAAAATAGCAACCTAGTAAATAACAGAAGTTATGTGCAAAACATAAGGAATATCTGATACAGAATTAATACCCAAAATAAAGAACTTACAAAACTCAACACCAAAATAAACCAAATAGTCCAATAAAAAAACAGAATACCTGACCAGATATTTTCCCAAAAAAGATGGAGATAGCAAAAAGACACATGAAAAGATGTTCAGCATGACTAATCATCAGGGAAATGCAAATCAAAACCACAATGGGATATCACCTCACACCAATCCAAATGACTAGTATCAAAAACAAAGAAATAACAAGTGTTGACAAGGATGTGGAGAAAAAAATCCTTCATGCTGTGGTGGGAATGTAATTTGGTACAGTTACTGTGAAAAATAGTATGGAGTTTTCTCAAAAAATTAATTAAAATTAAAAATAGAAATGCCATATCATCTAGTGCTGAGTATTTACCCAAAGAAAATGAAAATACGAATTCAAAAAGATATATTTTGTTGCAGCGTTATTTAAAATAGTCAAGATACAGAAGCAATCCAAGTGTTCAATGCCTGACAAATGGATGAACAAGAGTGGTGTGTGTATACACACACACACACACACACACACACAATGGAATATTACTCTGCCATAAAAAAATGAGATTTTGCTAATTGAAACAAGATGGATGGACCTAAAAGGTAGGAGGCTAAATAAAATAAGTCAGAGAATGACAAATGCCATATGACTTCACTTACACATGGAATGTTAAAAACAAACAAGACACTTGGGTGCTCAGTTGGTTAAGTGTCTGCCTTTGGCTCAGGTCTTGATCTTGGGGTCTGGGATTAAGCCCCATGTCAGGTTCCCCGCTCAGCAGGAAGTCACTTCTCCTTCTCCCTCTACCCCTCCTTTGTGTGCATCTGTGTGTGTGCGTGTGTGCTTTCTCTCTCATTCTCAAATAAAACCTTTAAACAAATAAAAACCTTTTGTTTTTTTAAAAGATTTTATTTATTAATTCATGAGACACACAGAGAGGCAAGGACAAAGGCAGAGGGAGAAGCAGGCTCCCTATGAGGATCCAAGAACTCCAGGATCACTCCCTGAGTTGAAGGCATATGCTCAACCACTGAGCCACCCAGGCATACCAAACAAAAACCTCTTAAATACAGAGAATAAACTAGCAGTTGCCAGAAGAAGGAAGGCAGAAAGAATGGTAAAATAAGTTAAGGGGATTAAGAGGTACAAACTTCTAGTTATAAAATAAATCAGTCACAGAGTTGAAAAGTACAACACTCGAATATAGTCAATATTATAATTACATTGCAGAGTGACAATGACTACACTTAAACCATGGTAAGCATTGATTAATGGATAGAATTGGGGAATATGTTGCACTCCTGAAAGTAATATGACATATACTAATTGTACTTCATTAAAAAAAAATAATAAAAGCTCTTTGAAAACTAAAATATTTGTTGAAAAATCATTCATCGAGATATTATCTACAGTATTAATTTGAGCAGTGGGATTCGAAGTGATATATATTTTCTACTTTATGATTTCTTAGGTTCCTATAATTCCCTCAACAAGCATGTCATCCCTTGGAACCCTTAGCATTGCTGGTGGGAATGTAAAATGGAACAGTCAGTATGGAAAATAGTATGGCAGTTCCTGAAAAATTAAAGACAGAAAAACCATGTGATTTCACCAATTCTACTTCTAGGTATATACCCAAAAGAACTGAAAACAGACTCAAACACATTTGTACTCCAATGTTCATAGAAGCATTATTCACAATTGCCACAAGATGAAACAACCCAGATGTCCACTGACAAATTGATAAACAAAAGGAGATATATACAACGTAATATTATTCAGCTTTAAAAAGAAAAATGTTACAAAATCCTAGCTCAAAGACATTACACTAAGGGAAATAAGCCAGACACAAAAGGACAAATATTTTATGAGTCCACTGACATGAGGTACCCTGAGTATTCAAATTCATTCAGACAGAATATGAATAGTTACCAACCAGCAACTGGTAGGAAGGAAGGAAGGAAGGGGGCATTAATGTACAATCAGCACAGAATTTTGGTCTGGAATGATGAAAAAGTTCTGGAGACGGATATTGGTGATGGTTACACAATAATGTAAATTGTGGGCATTGAACTGTATAAAGAGTACATTTTGGCAGGTATGTTTTACTACAATAAGAAAAAACCCACCACACATCATTTCAATAATCAGAACTTTTAAAACAAATCTTTTTATAATTTATGTTTCTTTATTTTTACTAAGACTTTCCTGTTAGAGCAGTTAAAGGTTCACAGCAAAACTGAAAGTACAGAGAAAAACATTTTTTTTCAAAGAACATGCAATTAGAAATAAAACAGAATGTACTATAAAATGTAATCACTTTCACTAACCTGAAATGGATGCCATTTTAAAACTGAATTGGAGATCCAAACTTCTTTCTAAAAATGAAAGAAAAATCATAGCAATATTTCTTAAACCATACTATATTGATAATGTCTCACCAACAATAATATGTCACTACTGAGCATGAAAAATGTTAAAAAGTAAATTATATATTGTAGTGACTCATACTTTTTTGTGTGTAATGCACTAGTGTGGAGCCTAACACAGGACTTGAACTCATGACCCAGAAATCAAACCCTGAGCTGAAACTGAGTTGAACTGGGTACTCAACCAACTGAGCTACCTAGGCACCTCTTATAATAGAGGTGACTTTAAAATAAGGATTACATTAATTTTTATGGAGAATTCTCTAGATTACAGAGAAATGTACAAAAATCACATGGGATCACTCATATCAATAACACTTGAACATCACATACAAAGTGATTAGCAAAAAAGAGTAAAGCGTTGAGGCTAAACAGTGTTCGCACTAAATTACTGTAAAATCTTAGCAAAGTTAAACAACCTGTTCCTCTTAGCCTCTTTCCTTATCTGTAAAATTGGGTTCTTAAACCTATCTTATCAATACAGATTCAAATATCCCAGATTAGGCTAAATCCATCCATATAAATACTCAGTCATTCAACATTTTATTGAATACTTGCTTAAAGAGTTACAATTTAGGTTCAAAAGAGGAGCTGGTATCCTAAGAAGGGATCAGATTTCAGGAGAGAACAGGAAAAGGTCAGAGGCGGGGGAAACACAAAACAATTAAAGAACTTTAAATACCTCTGAATGACTAAAAATTTTTTTTAAAATATTTTATTTATTCATGAGAGACAGAGACAGAGGCAGAGACACAGGCAGAGGGAGAAGCAGGCTCCATGCAGGGAGCCCGACGCGGGACTCCATTCCAGGTCTCCAAGATCACACCCTGGGCCAAAGGCAGGCACTCTACCGCTGAGCACCCACCGGGGCTGCCCTGAATGGCTAAAATTTAAGAGTACATATGAGCAAGTGGGAGGAGAGGAGGCTTGAAGGCAGGAACTTCTCACTATGTAAGCTGCTTTATAAACAATATACCTCTGAATTTCCTTCCATGTTTTGGTTTGAATGCTCCTGGTTTACAAACTGTCTTTTTGGTGTGTGCACAGTAAACTTTTACTAATTACTACTTCAATATTTCTAAACTATTGACAGTTTATGGTGTAAAAATGGGATCCAAAGAAGCCACGACCCCACCATCCCTCTCAACTGAGGCCTCTATGGTGATAGAACTGAGTCCACTGCTTCCTCACAGACCCTAGAGTCTGAAGGTCTTTCTTATAGCTGAGCTGCAGTCTCTCCATTTTGAGCTGACTTTAATTTGCACAATACTTTGTTTGTTGAAGCTTCTTAGTAAATTACCCTATTCTGTTTCCCTTTGGTTTGGAAAAGCTTTTGAAAAACAGGGTTCCTCATAGTTAAGAACTCTTAGGGAATCTAAGGGCAAAGATGGGTTCCACTTGGTTTATGGACCAGGATTTTGTGCCTTTTTGGAAAATGGGTGAACTTCTGGAACTGCAGTCGCCACTGTAGGGCAACTCTAATTTAGAGAAGTGGATCCTGACAAGAGAGAATTTCAAACCTCTCAGTGACCATGGACTGCATTCTTTGATGGATAAACAGAAGCTTCTAAAAGACAAAATGACTGCAAAAATAGCTTTAAAAGATCCTTACATCATTCAAACAAACAAAAAGAACTTAGGAAAAAAAGAAACCTTTGTTATCAGAGTAGTAATCTCAACTTAGTCCCACAATTTGGATCCAACTGTTCTTTTATAAACTAGTGAGTTTTGCATTATAATGGCTATCAGCTCTTGACTAAATTTTTTTAAACAAAAGCTATAAGATCTGTTTTGCATCTGTCTGCATGTTTATGTACGTCTAAGCATGCATATTGTTGATGTGTGATATTTTTCTAATTCCAGATGGTAGTGCCAAAACTAATGTGTAAGAAGCTCCATTTAATTGGTTTAAAGAAAAATAAGCACTTGTAAATTAAGTATTCTTGAAACCCTCAGAAACATAAGAACTAACCCAAATGTTTTTCGAGTTCACAAGACCTAACTTTTGAAAAGTAAAACCTAGTTTAAGTTTGTTGGCTTAATAAAAGCAAGTATGTGGGGATGCCTGGGTGGCTCAGCGGTTTAGCGCCTGCCTTTGGCCCAGGGTGCGATCCTGGAGTCCCAGGATCAAGTCCTGAGTCGGGCTCCTGGCATGGAGCCTGCTTCTCCCTCTCCCTGTGTCTCTGCCTCTCTCTCTCTCTCTCTCTCTCTCTCTATCATGAATGAATAAATAATCTTTAAAAAAAAATAAAATAAAATAAAAGCAAGTATGTCTTCACAATCTCTCAACAAGAAAAATAACCTGAGATGGTTAGCTGTTTAATGTTTAATTTAAGCATAATTTTTAAAAACAGATAATTTAAATACACGTAAATAACAGAAAAGTTTGTATCAAGTTAAACTAAATAATGAATACTTAAATCATTTCCAAATGAGATAATATACTGAATCATTAAATACTAAACAAGTTTATCCACTTTGGGCTTTTTTTTCTGTACAGTATTATAGTATCACTAATACTTTATTTAAGGAAACTAACTTTATTTAAGCTTATACTGAAATAAAACTATACATTACTACCAAAAATGGGGAAAAGAAGTAATCTGTCACTTACTAGAAGTAAAATATAACCACACCTGTAACTGTAATAAACATAGACCAATGATATTTCTGCCTGCTGGAGTTTGGAGCTTGGGGATTGATCATTTTGTTAAAATGAATTATTAGCAGGCATAAGAGAATTACTAAAGACCTACAACCTCAACTAATAATTTTTCCCTGAAGCTAATAAGGATTAAAAGAAAGTTAAAAAGGAAATAATCACTGCCATGTGATTCCTAGCAAAACTCTCTGAATAAATTCACGCTATGGCAACTATCCTTTTATTTATGAGAAATCACTAAATTCTATTGGCACCTGCCAACATTTTTTACCCTACTCTGGCTTGCTCAAACCACCTTAAGAGTTCATTCAGGCTTTAGTAGCCTAGGATTCATCACAACAACCCTAACTTTTGACTTTAATTTTTAGAGACAAAAGATACTTGGATCTATCAATAACTATGTCCTTTGCCAATTAAAAACTATACTGTTAAAAAATGTATGTTTCTAAAAAGGTTTTATAATTGTGTATTTATAAATTTGCCAGTCCACAATTGCTTACTTCTTGGCTTTTACTATAAATATTATAAGAGTTAAGAATTCTAATGAATATATGTAATTAAAGATACTAGAAATAATAAGGATGAAGAAACAGCGTATGAAAAGTAGTTAAAACAGAACATGTTTTTTGGACAAGGAAAGATATGAAGAAGACGGGCTTTTGTTGTTGTTTTGGTAAGGGAAGAAGGAAAGGAATTTTGCCCAAAAGTAAAATGATTATTCCAGAATGGGAAAGGAAAATGATGAAATAAAAACTAGATGGATATGAAAAGTTGTAGAAGGCTTATGGAAAAGGAATCAAGAAAGGAATTTTATGTGTGGTCTAGCTAAGACTGAAATGGAGTTAAGTTTTTGCAAAACTGTTCCTACAAAAGTGCTTCATCTCCAAAGAGATTAATGGAAAAGACTGGCAAGTACAGGTTTCTGCTAACTTTAAGGTCATCAGACTGAATGGGGCAAGAATTTCTGAAAGTTTAGTGGGAAACGGATTCATAAAAACCTACTTTTGTAATCAAAGGTTGAAACATTTTTTTTCTCCCTACCTGATCTCGCCAGAATTTAAAAACTCTTATTAAATAATCTTATTTTTCATGACAGTATATGTATTTACATAAGCTCGATCTGATCTCCTTGTGATAGGGCACGATTAGACAAGTCCTTAGCTTGGCTGCTTAGCCCAAAGAGCCTTGAAAAGTTCAATCTAAGATTTTTATTTTTTGATTCTTTATGAAAAGTTCTAGCAGAGTGGATTTAAAAGAGCCTGTACGATCACTATTTTTGCTGCACTTATATAAATAATCAGTCCAAATTTATTGAAACTGGACTCAATTTGCGAACAAATTAGTCTTGATAGAAACTTGATAGATAACTGTAGTTATCTTGATAGAAATGGGATGATTATAGAGAAAAACTATGTTTCAGTAACACATCTTTATGGACATCAGATCCTACTGCTGTTAATTTCTTTAAAGTTTTATTTTCTACTTATACACTGGACTGGATCCTGAATACTTCTAGAACTCTCCAAACTAACATTTACAATTTTGTCTTCTGATTTGGAATCACTATGAAAATAAAACTGCCCTTTTCCTAAAGTCATGCAAACTAAAGCTAGACAACTGGATATAAACTTCAGGGAAACCACCAAGAGCTCATGTAAGAACAATGTGCCTGTTGCTATGTGGTCACCCAGCAAGATAACCAGAGACATCCAAACTGCAAACCAGGAAAAATCTATCAGATTGTTACTCTTGCCCTCACTCCATCTGAAGATAATTTGAATCCAACATCTAGAAATTTTCTCAACTGGCTTCTCTCCAAACTCAAGACACTGCATTTAGAATTTTCTTGAACTATTATCTTTTTTCTTTTGTTTTCATTGAAATATGTCTCACTAAATATCTGACAGCTCACAGCATAGAGAGGCCGAATTTAGGTGGAAGTTCACCTGTAGCACTGCCTCTTTATTTTTTTTTTTAAAGATTTTATTTATTTATTCATGAGAGACACAGAGAGAGAGGCAGAGACACAGGCAGAGGGAGAAGCAGGCTCCCTGCAGGGAGCCTGACATGGGACTCCATCCCAGGTCCCCAGGATCACACACTGGGCTGAAGGCAGCGCTAAACTGCTGAGCCACTGAGGCTGCCCAGCACTGCCTCTTAAAATAAAACATCCTCACCTTCATCCAGTCCCAAGTCATCATGAAGATGTAATTGTTAATACATTGTCTTATGCCTATGTAAATACCTTTTAAAAAACTGAAACCCAGTTAATTTATTTGGTTGGTTAAATGTTGGCACAAGGGAATCTCCTCTGGGAATTTTTCAATCTTTGGCTATTGTCCTCCTTAAATCATATTTACCTCTCTAATATGCTGCACACTCTCAAGGGTTTTGAAGGTCTGTCAGCAGCCACTCACAGGCCAAACGGTATCCATCAGGATCAGACAACTGGATAGAATCAACAATAACCACATGAATGATGAAGATGATGAACAGCCTGAGCCTGATGACTCAACTAATGGCCAGCCTGAGCCTGATGACTCAACTAATGGCAACAGCAAAAATGTGATTCTTCAGCCAGAGTACATCAACAGTGGAAACTCAAAATACTATACTGGTTGATCAGAACAACCAAAAAGGGAAGAACTGTTAAAAAAAAAAAAAACATTTTTTTTTAAAAAAGGAGACCAGACTTGAAAATTCCGAGCAGACAAAACCGGTTTAGTCAAAGCTCAATAGAGCTTATTTGGTGAAACTAACTTGACCTAGATAATTTCCTGTCTATGCCTCCAGAAATCGTAAGCAAAACTTAAAACTGTTTCCCAAGGTTTATTTGAGGTAACCCCACTAACCAAGTCCCTATCACTTAAGAAAAAGTTAATACTCTAATCACTGTGAAGAAAAAACAGTCACTGACTTCTTAACTGTATTAAGTCGGTTTGTAACAATATACGCCCGGAGCCTCATTCCCTTCGTGGGCTCCTGGTTTCACAGTCGTCTCTCCGGTGGGTGCACAGTAAACTGCTACTTTCAAGTTGCTACCTGAGTGGTTCCCTGGTTTTCCTTCTGCTCTTTCTGGACCTCCGACAGCACACCCCCGTCTGCCCACCACCTGCGTTCAGGAAACAACAGCAATCTAAGAACACCCCCACTATGCTGATGCGTCTCCCGAAGGTGGCTGCCAATACGCAGACTGCAAACCAAGCTCCCACGGGGAAGAGGATGGGGTAGGCAGCCCAACGTGCCCCCGGAGGCCCCCGCTCCACGGAGATGGGCGAGGATGCACGCCCGTTTCCCCCCTGCGGAAGTGATCCGCGATAGCCCGGCCTCACCCTCGGGACGGAAAAGGGAGGAAAAAATAGCCCTTTCAGAGCAGATTTACCCCAAAACCCCTCCCCAGAGGGTTAAAGGAACCCACGCCCCCACCGCAGCCGCCCCGCTCTCCGACCTCAGAGCGCCGGCCCCTCTGGACCACTACCTACAGTCTCTAGCCGCTCGGCAGTGAAAACTTCCCGCCACCAGGCTTTCCTCTTTCTCCAGCCGCGAGCATCCGCCCTTCCGGCGAGGTGCCCTCAACCAATTGCAAGTAACAGCCTTCTCTGATTGGTGAAGGGGCGTGGCCACCAGGTGCGTCACCGAACAAGACTAGCGGTGATTGGTCTGTGTCGGGGGCGGGCTTAGCCAATGGGAAGCAGCCTTGAAGCGCGGGTGGGGGGTGGCTGCGTGTTTCCGGAAGACGTGGCGGCTCTCCCCGGGGCTGTTTCCCGGCTTCTTTCCTCCCGACTTTGCTTCACGCCCTGGACGCCCCGCGGTGCTGTGGCCGCTGCCCTCCCTACTGCAGCCATGATCTCCTTAACAGACACCCAGAGTAAGCGCTCGCCCCCGGGGTCCCCGCCTGGAGCCTCGCACAGCCGTTGCTCGAGCCCGTCTCGGCCGCCCGCCCGCCCCTCGGTCCGGGTCAATGAATGAAGCTCGGCGTCGGGGGCGGCGGCCTGCTGGACTGAGCTGGGGACGCGGGACCTGGAGGGCTGCCCGGCGGGGGCGGGAGCTGGATTTGCCGTGGCTGGCCTGGCCTGGGGGGAGGGGGAAGCCTTCACTGGGTGTCGGTCCTGCCCCGGGGTCTCGCCGCTCTCGCTGCCGGGGAGATGGGCGCTTTGTTCCCGCAGATGGCCGCGAGAGAAAGTTGGGTGCGCGGTGCGCGGTTCGCGGGGCTCACTGTTGGGGACGTTTGTGCGCATCACAGACTCGGGGTCCTCCACAAGTCACTGGCCGCTTGTTTGGGAGATGGTATTTTAAATGTCATCTACTTTAGGTGTTGGGTTTGTGTGTGTGTGTGTGTTTTAATATGCTTACACTTAAATATTTTGAATATTTTGCGTTCTACCACCTCTGGAAACAACTTTCCAAAAATTCCTTGAAACGACTTCACTTTTCTACGCCTCACCTTTCCACAGTAGTAATAATCAGTGAAACGATTGCTTTCCTTCATGTTGTGTATTGTGCTCTGTGGCTTTTCGTTATTTTAGCATCTCTTTGTGCCTGAGATAGAGTTCCCTAGGCGTATCTTACGTCTAAGGTTAGCATTGCTGTTTCCTTTTATTTCATTATAACACTCCTACTTTTCTACCCTATTGTCAGCTTTTATCATTTTCTTATTTACATATCTGCCCAACCGTGTGGGTCCTATCTTTTAATGGTCATGATAGGTTTTTTTTCGTCTCACTTTACTTTATCTGCCATGGTCTTCATTTTTTATTCTGCTTAGCTTTGATTTTCAAGATTTTAAGAACTAAACAGTCTATTAAAGTGGAGTCTTAAGGTTTGGATTGAAGTCATGGATGACTTGAACTTGACAGAGCCTCTAAGGTCATATATATATATACACTCCCTCCCCAATCAGGCTCTTCATTCTGTGGTTGGATAGGTCTGCACCTTGGAGCCACCTGCACTGAGCGAGGAACTGTACCCATTTTGTCTGTTGGCCTCACCTGTTTTGATCAGAAGATACGTAAAGTCCCTGGGTGGCGCAGCGGTTTGGCGCCTGCCTTTGACCCAGGGCGCGATCCTGGAGACCCGGGATCGAATCCCACGTCAGGCTCCCGGTGCATGGAGCCTGCTTCTCCCCCTGCCTATGTCTCTGCCTCTCTCTCTCTCTCTCTCTGTATGACTATCATAATAAAATAAAATAAAAAGATACATAAAGTCCTTTTTTTTTACTGTTATAATAGAAACTAGCAATTGTATAAAGACATTTTTTTTTATTTTACCAAGTGCTTTCATATAAATCATTACACTGAATTTTTATAAGAGTCTTATAAGGCAGGGAGAAGTATATCTCTTTTATAAATTAAAAGAGGCTCAAAAGAAATTCAACGTATGGTCGTAAGGAAAGTGACAGAAAAAGGCTTTATCCCAGGTCTGCTGGCTCAGAAACCTTTGTGTTCACTGTACCCTTCCAGCATCGAAGAAAACTAGATACAAACTTTATTTGAGATTTGTCTTAGAATAGTGTGTTTTTTTTATAGCAAGGATAGATAACAACAGTAGATAAAGATAGTATATCTTTATATCTGGATATGGTTTCCCATCCACTTTATATCCTATAAAGTTATGCATTGATTTTTTTTGAGGGATTGTGTAGTATATTGAGTCCATTGTCTTTGTGATAGTGTTCTGTTCCTCTTGACTGAAACCCAAACTTTAAATTGTCCAAGAAAATAAGAATTGTATACCCAAATTGCTAGAACTTATTTCTAATTCTGCTAATTAGAGAAAGCACTTAGTCTCTGCACAGCTTTTCTAACTGTAAAATATTATTTTTCCTTTCTATCTGAGTCTGATTATTACATAGATTAAAAATACGAACTTTTTATTTATGCTTTGCAAAGAGATTCTCTTCTATTGAAGATTTCTTATAGAGAAAAGCACCTGATTTACATTCTTCCAAAATCCAGAACAAAGGGATTGGGTTGAAATATGGGCAAATTACAGAGCATTCTCCTTCATTAAATTGATGAAGAAGATGAAATTATATTCTTTATTATTTGCCAAATGTTTTAGGTAGGACAGTGGATTGGAACACAAAACGATTAGTGAACCAAAGCTCTTTGGATTTCAAATGGTGTTTGTGTGTGTGTTTAACTGCAGAAATTGGCCATCATTCAAGTGATTTGCCAAGATTATTCTGGTATTCTGATTCTGGGAGAGGGTGACTGAGCACCGAACAGAATAAAAAGCAATTCATGATTGTTTTAAGGGGTTCTATAATAGCACTCTCCCCACCCCTCTCCATAAAAACACAAGATTTATTCAGAGGAACAGAGTAGGATAGTTCCCATACTGCCTCTAGATCTTTACTTCATTATGTCACATTGCCTGAAATTCTCCCATGATCTTCAGTTGAGTTGTTCGATTTGGTTGATATTCAGTTGAGTTCCTTATTATGAAATTTTCTATTTTTTAAAAGGCATAGAAGGAAAGAGAAAGCTAATATTAAAATTTTCAAATAAGGGATCCCTGAGTGGCTCAGCGGTTTAGCGCCTGCCTTTGGCCCAGTGTGCGATCCCGGAGTTCCGGGATGGAGTCCCACATCGGGCTCCCGGCATGGAGCCTGCTTCTCCCTTCTCCTGTGTCTCTGCCTCTCTCGCTGTCTCTCTCTATGCCTATCATAAATAAATAAATAAATAAATAAATAAATAAATAAATAAATCTTCAAAAAAATTTCAAATAAGATATAAAAATGCTAACAGTGATTGCTGTTAGATTAAGCATCTTTCCTTATAAAATTTTCACAGTGTATTTTTATTTCAGACAAATTTTATTAAATTGCTTTTATCTGATTATTAATTCTTTAAAGAAAAAACCCACATATGTAGGCAAGAGGAATGCAGTTTTGTTAGTTGCACAGCAAAAGATAAATTTATTTTACTAAGTATGATTCTGGTGGTGAACAGGCAGCTCGGTGTAGGGTTTTATTAACCAGAGGGCTAATGAATGTGTAGGCACTGGGAAGATGGGAATTCAGGATGTGAGGAAGGGCACAGTGAGGCCAGTTAGAAACTTTTGGTCCGTTTAAGCCGGGAAATACTTGGCAACATCATGCCAGTACCAGTTCTGGCAAATATGTAATAGGCAAATATCTCCTCCTGGGCTACACTGGGTGAAATAGTACCAATATTTTGGTGCCCATGCTACAGTTGTAAGCTGTGGAGTCCAAAACTGAGTTTGAATTCTAGCCTGACTCCACACAACCACCACTTTCCTGCCCAACAGCCTACCTTACTACCCCCTGCTACACACACACACACACACACACACACACACACACCACACACATATACATTTGATTCTATGAGCAAGGATAAGTTATGAAACTCTGAGTCCATGAAACGTAGGGCTGGTACCATTTTCACCTCACAGTTTTGTTAAAGGAATTATAACATATTTGTATAAACATTGCAGTGGATGGGAAACCATATCCAGATATTGTCTCTTTTCACTGCAGTTGATTTTTAATACTTCTACTAATTCCTACTTAGTTGTTAGATGACACACCAATCCTGTTAAACTTGAGTCACCCAAACATGCTTCCCCTAGAAGTTCCGTATGCTCTAGTGCCCTTGAGTTTTATTTAATTAAATATAGTTAACCTGAAAAAAATTCTGTGGGAAACAGTGTGATGTAATAATAGTTAAGCTCAGGGACTGAGTTCAAATGCTTAACCAGAAGGGTGATTCTAGACAGTCATTTCTCTAAACCTCAAGTTGCTCCATCTCTAAAATGTTGTAGTCACACCTACCTTGCAATCGTGTCAGGAGGATTAAGTTACATAAGGCATGTAAAGTACCTCATAATGGATAATTCATGGCAAATTAACAGTACATAGTAGGTATACTTCAATATAATTTCCTTTTGATGAACAAAGATCTCAAAATGTTGGAGGTGCCGGGGTGGCTCAGTTGGTTAAGCATCTGACTCTTGATTTCGGCTCAGGTCGTGATCTCAGGGTCATGAGATCAGCCCTGAGTTGGGCTCCCCGCTCAGTGCAGAACCTGTTTGCAATTCTTTGCCTCTCCCTCTGCCCCCCTCCCACTCCTTCTAAAGTAAATAAATGAAATCTTGGGGGAAAAAAAAAAGATTTATATGTAATCATTAGGATGATTTATGAAAAGGTAGAAATTATTCATATTCAAATAACTCAACTGCCAGTGACTAAATCCTAACTACTAAATTGTTAAAAGATGGAATTTTAATTGTTCCTTTGTCCGTATTTTCCTCTAGGAAATTATATCTGACAGCTAAACAGTTATTTGATCAATTGTCTTAAGGGATTTAAGCATGAAAGCATTAGCCATTTTCATAGGCTTTTGTGTTTGTGGAATAAACTCATCAGTATATTTATAAACCAGTACCTGAATTCTTTTAGACTAACTTTGGGGGAAAAAAGGTAGTTGGAATAGAAAGCAGTAGTTAACTGTACATTGAGGAGGTGGGGGATGTAGAGAAAGGTATATGATAGAAGTTTTCAACTCATCAGAACATTTTCCAGGGCTTAAAAATTTTTTGAATAGCTATGACCTAGATTTTGGCTTTCTGGAGCCAATGCCAAAAAGTTAAGTAACAGACCAGAAATCATTAATAGTGTATTTAAAATAGGGTTTCCAAAAATATGGTTTCTGCTGTTTCATTATTTCATGCGGATAGTCTGTGTCTAGGTAAAATAACGATTGGTAAGTATTTCCTGAGAGCAAAACTAAAATGACCAAGGGGGTGACTTTGTGGCTTATGCTTTTAGGATTAACAGAAAAGGACAACTGTAATCTTAGAAAGTTAAGAATCCTCAGGCTAAAAAGATAAGACCAAGAGAATGTAAAGGTAATAAAATTACTAGTGTTTTCTATAAGGATGAACATAAACTTCAGTGCTTACACTTTTTTTTTACCACCGTATACTCAGTACGTAGAAGAGATTCTGGCATCTAGGAATTGATCAACAATTTTTTGTATTTGAATGAAAAGAGTAAAACCTCAGAATATTAATATTCAGTAGAACTGTTCTTTGAAACTTTTGGAGAGTGGATTTTAGGACTTAATACACTAAATGCATTAATGGGTTCATGCTTTAGATAATTTATAGAAGATAAATCCATACCATCAAGAAGTTAAAAGTAATGCCTAACCTCCTGAAAATTAACTTATGAGGAGACACTGATGTGATTCTCAAAATATTGCCATTGTGAGAAGCAGTATATCATGGAGTAGAGTATATTGTGCCGACCTACGGTAGCATTACCACTGAGTTAAAGAAGGAATTAATTTAAGAAGGGAAAGGAGTAACTGTAGATAGTGTGCATATAAATAATAGTCATTGAATATGAAAGGACATAAATAGTAAAAGAAAACCCTTATACTTATGTCTGATGCCAGTGGAGTTCTTGGGAGGGAAAAAATATATAATCAAAGGTTTAGAATCCTGATTATCTTTCCTATGTATGTTTATGAGAAGTGCTATCTTTCATACAAGGATTAGAAATGTCCATTTATATTTTAAATTTTGGAGTTGTTGGGATCCCTGGGTGGTGTAGCGGTTTGGCGCCTGCCTTTGGCCCAGGGCGCGATCCTGGAGACCTGGGATCGAATCCCACGTCAGGCTCCCGGTGCATGGAGCCTGCTTCTCCCTCTGCCTATGTCTCTGCCTCTCTCTCTTTCTGTCTGTGACTATCATAAATAAATAAAATTTTTAAAAAAATTTAAATTTTGGAGTTGTTTGCTGATGTTAATTTATTATAGAACTTAATGAATGCCATAAAGTTAACCTGCAATGTGGAGGACCTATTTTCTTATATCCACCAAAAGAAAAACTGAAAAATTGTCTTACTTAGTTTATGGGGATCTTAATGTAACTTTTGTTTTTCTCTACCCTTAACTATATAACTTATATTGCAGAAATTGGAATGGGATTAACAGGATTTGGAGTGTTTTTCCTGTTCTTTGGAATGATTCTCTTTTTTGACAAAGCACTACTGGCCATTGGAAATGTGAGTTTTTCAATATATATTTTAAGTAAATCCATAAGGAAACTGTAATTAAAATGAATAATTGCCTGCTATTAAATTTGAGGGAAGTAATTCACTGTTACTCAGGTATTACCTTCTCTGTTTACATCAGAAATAAGGCTCCTGGGTGGCTCAGTCAGTTAAGCATCTTCCTTCTACTTAGGTCATGATACCAGGGTCCTGGGATCAAGCCCCACATTCATCCAGGCTCCCTGCCCAGCGGGGAGCCTGCTTCTCCCTCTGCCTGCTGATCCCCCTGCTTGTGCACTCTCTCTCTCTCTCTGTCAAATAAATAAAATTTTAAAAAAGAAAACTATTTAAACAAAAGGTAAGCATTTACAGGTTTTTGAATGACTCTTCTGTTGAGTGTTGGTTATGTAATATCAACGGATTAAATCAAGGCTGCCTCTAGATAGGAGTTCAAAATAGGTGACTTGGTAACCCCCAAATTTCTTAATATGTTTGACTTAAAACATATGACTTGAAACATTTGGTTCAGTAGTATAAAACAAACAGATCCTTAAAACCCATTTAAACCTTTTAATATATCTGTTTATTAACAGCCGACTTGCCAAGAAAGGTGTGTGTGTTGTGTATTTGGAATGTGCTTTGTTGTCCATTGTGAAGATTGTACAAGAGTTCTAGAGATAAATCATAACCTTTTTAATAAGACAACAAAGTTAATGAATAATATTAAATATCTTTGAAGTGTATATTACCATAGGGCTTTTAATTGGAAATTAGAATATATAAAGGATAACTAATCAAATTTGTATTTTAATTAATAATATAAGGAGTACTGCTATTTGAGCCTATGAACCTTAACCATTAGGCTCAGTTAGTACTTGGTTAAAATTTTCATTCAAGGTAGTTACAAAAAAAGGCAAGTATTAGGAATAAAACCTGGGGGAAAATAAGCTTTTAAGAGATCACCATTTCTTGCTCACTCTCTGGAAACATACAAAATATATGTATATTTGAAAATATACAACTTTATTTTTATTTCTGCTGCCACCACATATTCTGGGATTAGTAAGACTAGAATCCTTTTCCTGGCTTTACATAGTTTCTCCTATCAGCTTGGCCATGTCAGTATTTTTCCCATCCATAGGCACTCCTGTAGCCTGTGGTGAAGTGTGCAGAACCAGGAGTACCTCCAGGTGACATATTTTATGACCAGCCTTCCTCTTTTGCCCAAACACTCATCTGCATAACTAAAGCCATCTCCATTTAGCTTGCCTGGGAGAACCATTGCATATGTACATGCCCATTGATAACATCTGATCTTTCTTTGGTTCTCTTTTTCTCCTTTTAATCAAAAAAGAAGAGGACTGAGAAGAGTGGAATCCAACTTCAACTTTCACATGCTTAACCCACTCCTTGATTCTACCTCTTGGCGTGCATCCTCAGTTCCACAAGCCAGTTGCCCACACTAAGAGCCAGATGTGCTGCTTTTTATATTTAGCTTTGACCTTGCTTTTCAGAGTTATGCAGTATGGTTAACTACTTTTTCTACCTCCCTTTTTCTTTCTCTTCTAGGTTTTATTTGTGGCTGGTTTGGCTTTTGTCATTGGTTTAGAAAGAACATTCAGATTCTTCTTCCAAAAACATAAAATGAAAGCTACAGGATTTTTCCTGGGTGGAGTATTTGTAGTCCTTATTGGTTGGCCTTTGATAGGCATGATCTTTGAAATTTATGGATTTTTTCTCTTGTTCAGGTAAGGCAATTATTTTGCCTTTTTTATCTTTTACTTTTTCTCCTTTAATAAACCAGTATGTCAAATAATTATTACAAAAACCCAGATATTTGCATTGGCATGGGTACAAAGACCATAATTTTCTCAAATGGATTTTTGTTTCCATTGAATCTTTTATTGAGTCTTACTAGATAATTCAGTCAGCTACAAAAATGTTTATTAAACCTAGATATTTGCCAATAGAATATATATTATCTTATAATTTCAACACAATAAAATTCGTTTTATTGGGGTTTCAAGGCACTGTCTTTCTGTTAAGGCACTTTGCTATTTTTATCAGCTAAACAATGATACATACATACTATATACATGCATACAGCATTTTAATACATCGCACCTGATACTGCATAATTACTGCCACTTAGTGACAATTCGTTTAGTACATATTTAATACTGAATACACTGTGGTAGATTTTGATCAGTTAACATTTACAAATGCTAGTTGCCAAGTGAATAAACAGTAGTCAATGTGAGAAAATACCTTTAAATAAGGTTGGTTTAATTATTTATTCAAGAAATGTATATCCTTTGTCTTCTATCTGCCAAACACCATTTTCTTCACGGGAGAATGAATTAGTGTCAAATATACTTTAGAGAATCTCTCACTTCTGATATGGGAAAGAGACAAAAAGATACCAGCAGGATATAGTAGTAATGCGTGATAGGTGTATAAGCAAAATACTATAGGAGTATAATTAAGAAAGAGATCAAATTCAGGGAGAGGTAAGAAACATTACCGCTAAAGGTAACATTTGAAATGTGAAGTCTCTAAGACATTTAAAATTTTAACTGGATCCTTTCTTTTTACTTGGTTAGCTGTTGATTTTGATAATAAAGAATCTTTAAGTTCTGAGAACCTTTTTCCTTCTTCCAGGGGCTTCTTTCCTGTGGTCATTGGCTTTATTAGAAGAGTGCCAGTCCTTGGATCCCTCTTGAATTTACCTGGAATTAGATCAGTAAGTTATCATGTATTAGAAATAAAATTTTTAAACCATCAATATCAAGAATAATATTCTTTGATGCTTTCTACTCCTAGAAATACAAGAAATTGATACCTAATTAATAAGTTTTTTTATTATGATATAAATTGTCACGTCACCATAGATCATGGTTACCATGAATACCAGAGAAAATCATCATTGCTAACCATAAAAAAACCTGAAATTGATTTCCCTACATCCATTTTTAATACTATCAGTTTTTTTATTTTAAATGTAATTCAGATTGGTATGCTATGCTACCCTTTTTTTTGAGAGTTCAAGGCACTTTTCAATTAACTTTTACATGATTTCTAATTTTAGAAGCTATTATGTAAAAAGGACATCATTATTTCTAATAAATATTTTCTTTCTTAGACTGTGTCACCAAATAGCGTGCATTAAGACAATTAAATCAAGCACTATTATACTGGAAGTCAGATGATAAAATTCTGTTCCCAGCTCTCTACAGTTTGAAAGATCTCATCAAATCTGTTCCTCCAAATTGGGCCATCAACTTTCTAAAGTTGTTTACAGACGTTTGTAGATGTTTCTAGAGTGTTTCTAGAGAGAGAATGCATAGCATTTACTGGATTATCAGCTAAAGGATGGCTTACCCACTGAAGAATGAATAGGTTTTGCTGTAAGACAAAATCTCATTTCCAACCTCAAGTCGATTTTAGAGTCAGAATTTTACAGCCTGGGGGCACTTGGGTGGCTCAAGCCAGTTAAACATCTGCTTTCAGCTTTTGCATTTCCCAAGTTCCTAGGATGGAGCCTCATGGTGGGCTCCCTGCTCAACGGGGAGCCTGCTTCTCCCTCTCCTTCTTCCCCTCTCTGCCCCACTCATTCTCTCTCTCTCTCTCTCTCTCTCTCTCTCTCTCTCTCAAATAAAATCTTAAAAAAAAAAAATACAGCCTAGGTAACAACCTAGATGTTTGAAGCTACCTTTGGAGAGAGATTGTTGTGCTTTCTCTCCACTTATATTTACCTTAAAATCCTAATGAATCCATGGTACTTTCTTTTTTCTTTTTTCTTTTTTTTTTAAGATTTTTTTATTTATTCAAGAGAGACAGAGAAAGAAGAGAGAAGGAGGCAGAGGCAGGGAGAAGCAGGCTCCCCATGGAGCAGGGAATCTGATGTGGGGCTCAATCCCAGGACCCTGGGATCATGACCTGAGCCAAAGGCAGCCACTTAACCTACTGAGCCACCACCTAGGTATCCCTCCATGGTACTTTCAAAGCAACTTTTAGTTTCATGTGCCAATCACCTATTTATAAGAAGATAAAATGTTGGAATGTGGGCTTATAGGGGGTATGTCCTGATTTCATTTGCATTAATCTCCAAACTCATACTGTATAGTCAATTTTGTTTTTACTTAATGGCTTTTGAATTCACCTAAACTTTGTTATACAGTTATAGTCATTACTCACGTCCTTAATTTAAGGATTCTTCAGTATTTGTATATATAGACACTCTATGCTGTAAATTATGTTTCCTTTTATTATTACTTCATGGTTCAGTAAAAATGTGAATAGTGAAATGAAAGGAAGGGTTAAGTGATTGCTAGATATTGATAGTATTATGACCACTTGGGTTACATAACTTTTAATATCTCCACTAATTATTTTGTTTCAATATTCGCATCACCATCTGGAATGCTGAAGAAGGCCCAGTTGCTTTACATTTGGGGTGCAGTAGCCAAAGTAAATAACCACTTAAATTAATGTGTGTTAAAATTTATATTCAGGAGCTATAAATTTATGCTTGCCTCATTACATCTATTTTTAATGTCATTACCACTTGCAGTCTGAAGCCCAGATTACACATTTAAAGTATTTTTAGTCAATAGCTGTTGTTAATTATTGAACTTAATGGAGTTAAATCTGTTTGTTCAAAGACTACATAGGCCCAGAAGAGATCCTCAGTAATGGTCAGTTGAAATGCCTTATTGGGTTCATTAATGCATGAATGGCTGACATCTCAGCTTTTCATTTTTTAATTTTTTGTTAAGCTAGCAGTGTTAATTTCATTTTATCCAATTTTTTTATTCATTGTGTTGTATTTCTCGTGTTGTACCCTTAAAGTCATATGCATAACATGTCATGCAAAAACTACCTTAGAAAAGAAAAATTTTTAATACACATTTATGTGTCAGGAGATGGTGGTGAGTAGTATTGGATTAATAACCATTGTCAGTCATGCCTTAAATTTCCACAAATCTTATAAAGCTGGGTTTTTTAATCAACGTTTAAAATGTTGATATGTTTTTATAATGCTGTGGGTTTTCTTTTAATTATCTGTTTTTTCTTCTTGCAGTTTGTAGATAAAGTTGGAGAAAGCAACAATATGGTATAACAACGAATGAATTGAAGACTCATTTAAAATATTGTATTATTTATAAAATCCTTTGAAGAATATTCAGCACAAAATTAAATTACATGAAATAGCTTGTAATGTTCTTTACAGAAGTTTAAAACGTATAGTCTACAAAGTACCAATAGCAGTTAACAAAGAGGCAATGAGATCAGGCTTCTAATCAAGTGATCTAAGAAGTCAGCAAGCAAACTAAAGGAGGTGAATCTATGTTACAATACTTATTGAAACTCTTGAAGGCAATTTTTATTGTTTATCCACAATGTGTGAAACAGCCATCCTTGGAGAACTCTGCTGCCTGTTTCTTTTCTTCTTATATTGGAGGTGCGGGAGCACTGTAGGCATTTGCTTTTTAGAAATATCCACTGGAATGGTAAAAGTATTTCCAGTTGCGCTGTGTCTCTGAAAGTGATGCATGAGTTAGATTGGATTATGTCATTTTAATGTATTAAAACCAAGGAAAACCCAGTTTTGATGTATGAATCACTTTTTTTTTTGTAAATGTATGGTAAAAATAAAACATTTGTGGTTCTTCTGATTCTTAATATTTTAAAGCCAGATGAAAATCTGAACTAGATATTCACTCTCAGAATACGCAGAGGTCATTCTTTATAACTAAACACTCCGGAACTACTTCTACTTCCTGAGAGTCTGACTTAATTATCTGTATCCTTCGTTACATGTAAGCATCTAACAAAAACCACGAAGTAGTCTGTTACGTGCCTTGTTTCATTGGATAGTCTTTTCTTTAAGATACCAAACGATGCAAACCAAATGGATTTTTCTGTCGTGGTGTAGTTTTTCTTTCTTTTTTGTTTTATTGTTTTTATTTTAGTAGTGATTTTATCATTTTACTTTTCATAAATTAAATAACTATTGATAATGTTTACTTTAAGATGTAACATGTTAAAAGGTTAAACTTATATTTGGTAAGAGCTTTTCATGTAAAGTGGAGTTTCCCTTTATTTTTAGCTTTTTCCTAACAAAAATCAATATGCATGTTGAATGCTTCATAAGATCACTCTTCATCTTGAATTCATGGAGAAAATATCTGAATTTCACATGCTAAAGTTAGTTTATTTTAATTAAATGAGCTATAGTTTCTTAAAAATATGACACTAAAAAAATGTGTTGTTTTTTTTCTACCATGGATGCTTGACTGACAGTGGCCCATTTTTTCATTAGTAGTTTTCCGACATGGCAGCTTTTCTGGTAGATGTAAGAACACATTTCAACAACCATAGTACTATTTGTTTTACCACTAATGATTGCACTATTTACTTTTTTAACAGTTGCAAAGCTTTTTAATGCACAAAATCATAACTGAAATTTGTGATTTTTATTTACAAACATGTCTACAAAATATATCACAGCTTATGTTATTTTAGTTAAATCTCGATGCACAGAAAACTCCCATCCTTGCTTGTCTAAAGAAGGAAAGACTTGGTATATAGTTTAATGGTTCAGTCTTGTGGATTACTGTCTTTTGGTACTGGCATTTGACTTATGACATAATCTGTGAAACTAGATGATATTGACAAAATGAGACTCCTACCTCAATAGTTCATGGAATAATAAGAGACCTAGTGTTGTGTCTAATGTTCTTCAAAAAAGTAATATCCTCATTTGGAGAGTGTCAAATATATACATATTTTGGGGATCGACTTATACAAGTTGCCCTGTAGGACTCTTATACATATTTTTGACTGATCCATATTATTTTCAGTGGCTAGATAATTCTATCTTTTTAGAACAAGAACAATATCTGCTAATGTAAGGAACATCTGTATTATTTAACTCCTTTGTAGACATGAATTTCTACCAAATGTTCTTTGCACTGTAACAGATCTCTTTTTCAAAATCTTACTTCAGAAGTATTATTAGAAGTTGGTGTAAAGGATTTGATAATCTCCCAGTCCTTAGTAAGATTGAGAGGCTGGAGCAGTTTTCAAAGAGTCCACAAGTTAATTTCAAATGTGAGTTGGGGACTGCTTGGCAGCATTGTATATTTCTTACTCAGAACCACTGATGAGGCTCTATTTTTAAACATATTAGTCTTCTGACAGAAAGCACTGTACATTATATTGTTTCTTCCTTTCCAAAATTAGCCTTCTCTCTTTGTGACAAAAATGTACTTTGATTATTGCTATAAAGATGGAAGAAAAGGTCTAATACTACTTAGCCTTAAGTGTACCTGGCATTGTTCAAATGTATTTTCTGTAACAGAAACATACTTGCAATGTTTTTCATTTCCCCTTATAAATTGTAATTCCTGGAATATTGCTGCTTCAAAAAGTCTCACAGTCAGAGTATATGACCTAACAATTGAATATTGTAAATACACTTGTCTTACCTCTCAATAAAAGGGTACTTTTCTATTAATTGGTGGTTGTCTTAGCTCGGGCTGCTATAACAAAATTCTGTAGGCTGGGTGGGTTAAACAGATCTTTATTTCTCACAGTTGTAGATGCTGGGAAGTCCAAAAGAATCTGAGGATAAATTCAGTTATTGTTGAGGATGCTCTTTGTGGCTTGCAGATGACTGCCTTCTTGCTGTGTCCTCATATGGCAGAGAGCTTTAGTCTCTTCATCTTCTAAGGACACTAAGCACATCATGGGGAGGTTCATCTTCCTAACCTCATCTAAACTGAATTGCTTCCCCAAAATCCCACCTCCAAATACCCTCATATTGATGGTTAGGATTTCAACATACTAATTTGGGGAGAATATATATTCAGTCCTTAACAGTGGTCAAATGTATATTTATGATGGAATTCTAAAAACTAGCATTGCATAATAACTCACCTCATTTTTTTTAAATTAGCCTTATATGCAGTTTTCCTTTTTTTCATAAAATAGTCATCACATTTTCCATTTCCAAATTGTTTAAATGTAATCATAAATAGAAATGGACGCCAGGTTTAAAAAAAAAAGTGGACAGTGAATTTAGAAATAGTGGAGGAATGTTTCTTTTTTTCTCAAAATGGAAAGAATAATCCAATATTGAAATCTTTGTGGCAGGGATCCCTGGGTGGTGCAGCGGCTTAGCGCCTGCCTTTGGCTCAGGGCGCGATCCTGGAGACCCGGGATCGAATCCCACATCAGGCTCCCAATGCATGGAGCCTGCTTCTCCCTCTGCCTGTGTCTCTGCCTCTCTCTCTCTCTGTGACTATCATAAATAAATAAAAATTAAAAAAAAAAAAGAAATCTTTGTGGCAAAACTACTTCAATGTTTTGATTATGAATTTTGGTAATGCTAAAAATCACTGGCCGTGTCTACCACTTAAAGTACCTAGTAAGTACCTATTGAATCTAGTACTTGAACTGCAAGCAGGTCTTGACTATTGCCTGGTGAACCAGAAATCTTAAATCTGTTTAACAGACCTCTTTCTGACCTTGTCCTCTGTGCTGAAAGTTTCCCACCTTTACCCTTCTGCTACCTGTACCCCATGTAAGAGGTAGGATACAAAAGTAGAGTGCCTGGCACACTTTTCCACCACCTTACCTCTACTAGCTCTCAAGACCTAATCAAGAATAGTTCACTTCTATCATGTCTTTCTTGATCTGCTATAGCAAAATAGCTGGTCCATCCTTGTCCTCTCATAGAACTTTTCACCTGTCTGTATTATTTGGTTACAGAAAAGAGATTCTTGAGGTTCTAAGTCTTAAGTAAAAGGAAGACAGTAGACACAGCAATGAATGTGGAGTTTAATTTTTGGATAGCAGGACTTCTCTGTGCCCCTGAATCTGACTGATAGCCTTCTGAGGAAGTTACTTCTGTTCGTGAGCCTGCTGGTCTATGGGGCAGACCAGCCGGGCATAGAATTTAGCCAAAGTAGAATATTGAACCAATTGAGCTTATTCATATTATACCAAAATCCTTCATTCTGTCATCAAAGAAGTAATTTGCCCTTTTTATTATCATAATAGCCATATTATCCATGTAACTTTACCCAAGATAGGAACTGTTTTCTATATGAACACAATACAAAAAAAAAAAAAAAAACACAATACTCACTAATCTTGGTAAATTTGCAACTTGAACAGTGGCCATTATTCTATAAGTGGACCTGGGCATGCTCCAGTCAACTGGAAGAATTCAGATAAAGTCAGTGTTATAGGCAAAATGTTCCCCATTGACTATACACCTTTAAAAAGGGTTTATCTTAATTTGTCCAGTCCCCATTACCTGGTCATAATGTCAGCAGAACAAAATTCAGTGGTCTTATCTGTCAAGGCTTTTATCAAATAACTTTTCTTAGCCCACATCTAAGTTGGACCTGTAAAAGCCCTGACGTTGTGATTTAACAAAATCGTATTAGGAGGCAATGCCATTTTAGACAAATGCATTCTAGCACATTGCTTTTGATAAGACTACAATATTGATAATCTGTCAAAACCATTCTCCTCACTGCTGCATATTATACTGAATATGGCAGTTTTGATGGAAAGCATCTACTTGTGAATTCATTACTGAAACTTTTATAAACAAACTACATCATATGTTTATCCTTAAAGTTGTAAATTCAGAACACAGTTTTATCAGTGACTCATTTTCCTGTCCCTCTTTCTAAAATGTTTCTGATTTTTTGGTACTGAGAGGGGAAATCAGCATTTTGCTTGTTTGTTAGGTGACCTAGCAATTGGGTTTCACTTACAAGTTCCTTTGAGACAAACACATGTATAATTTTATTTCTTTTATCGTCCTTTTCTTTGGAAGTTGCTGTAATCCCGTGAAATTAAATCCTAAAATCGTGAAGTCTGACATTTAAAAAATACTAGATTTTATCCAGTTTTGGTGTTAATCTATTAGTCCTTGGTTTTTAATCTTTCCCCTCTCCTAAGATTGTTGGAAACACTACAGTAACAGCTTTGGCTCCTTCTGGCTTGATTTATGCCTTAAAGGGAGTAAAGTTTCTACCTACAGACTACTTTTCTCATTTACTAACCAAACTTCAGTGTTCATGTCTTCACAGGCTGGTAAATCTAAATATCAAGTGCTCAAATCCCAATCTCTCTTACACAAGTATTTGCAGATATCAAGTTTATCTGTTCTCTCCCCATACTCCTTGCTATTTCTATGGCTAGTCATTCTCCCAGCCACACAGACTCCAAAGTTTCATTTTTATCACTAATATCCTCTAAATCTTTACTATTCGAAATATCCTAGGATCAGTAGAGTAATATCTACCAGCATCATCTGGGAGTTTATTAGAAATTCAGAATTTCAGTGGCTCGGTCAGTTGAGTGTCTACCTTAGGCTCAGGTCATGATCCCAGCATCCTGGGATGGAGCGTCCCCACCCCCACCCCTGCCGCTCAGCGGGGAGCCTGCTTCTCCCTCTCCTTCTGCCCCTCCTACCTGTTCATGCTCTCTCTCAAATAAATAAAATCTTTAAATAGAAAAAAAAAGAAATGCAGAATTTCAGACCTCATCCCACTTGTACTAAGTCGGAATCTACAACATTCCCAGGTGATTCACATACTTATTAATTCCTGAGGAACTACTTTTATTTTTTTTTTAATATTTTATTTACTTATTCACGAGAGGGGGGTGGGCAGAGACACAGGCAGAGGGAGAAGCAGGCTCCATGCGGGGAGCCTGACGTGGGACTTGATCCCGGGCCTCCAGGATCACGCCGTGAGCTGAAAGCAGCGCTAAACCGCTGAGCCACCCGGGCTGCCCGGAACTACTAACTTTTAGAGGAAAGGGATTATCTTTCTTATTTACAATAGCTTAGCATATGGTGAGTATTCAGGTCCTTGTTCAGTATCTGCCTATATATGTAACTGTTTCACCTGGATATCGACATCCTTTGCATCCTTTCCCTGTCACATTCTACACATTTCTTCTTGCAGTTACCTTCTTTTTAGCATCATCAATGTCTCCTCCTGATCATCTCCGTCAGCATATGTGTTATGCAAATGGTTTGTTGTCATTAGGGGAAACCAACAAACCTGATTTTAGCAGGACACTGCAGGTGGTATCACCATCCCGGAATCTGACTGCAGCACTGTAGGCAGTATTGCCCCCACAAACTTAGGCTTACCACAACCACTGCTGCACCAGAAAATGTTTCTCCTGATTCCAACTTCATCCAAGCTCCCAATTTCCCATCTGAGGCAGCGTGTCTGATTGGGGAAGCCTGTTTCATATGCCCACATCCTACCTGTGAGGGTTGCTGGCAAAGTAAGTGTTTGGCATTTTCACCTTGTACAATGAAGGAAGCCTCTGCCTCCCACAGAGATTCGTAATTCCATAATTCATAATTTAAGGAATTTTAGGAATTCCTTAAAAATGAAAGGGTTCAGATATTACCAAAAGGCAAAAAAATAATACGCTTCCACTACTCTCAAATATCTCATCTTTAAAAAAAAAAAAACAAAAAACAAAAAACGAAAACTTCATTTTCCTTTCCTCCTTTTAGTGAAATGTAGTGAGGCTAACTTAAAAATGCTGCCTGAACTCATCCTTATTTCCTTATATTCTATTTCACTAACAACACACTCCAATCTAGCTTATGTCCTTAAAAACCTTCATATTTCCAAATCCAGTGCACACTTCCTGGTGCTCATCTGACATGACCTCTCAACAGTGTTGGATATTCTGTTGGCTTCCATGGTCTTGTGGCCTCTGAGAATTTATCTTTTTTTGTTTGTTTGTTTGTTTGTTTGTTTTCTGATGGCTTCACCTCAACTTGCTTTTCTGGCTCTCCCTCTGCTCATCTCTAGATGTTTGTTTTCAAAGCTCTTCCCTCTCATCTGTCCTTAACTCCATTCACTTTCTAAGAGTTCTTGTTCAATCCCAATCATTTTCCTGCCTTAAAATTCTTACAATTCTTAATTCTTAAACTTGACCATTTCTGCCTTTAGAAAAAATTCTGTAGGCTGGTGGCCTCTTTGCTGAACTCTGCAGAGTTTTACGTAGCCAACTGCCTACTTCACACTTAAGCTTAATGTATGCTTCAATTTTAATATTCAAATTTAATTCACCTCTCTTAACTGTCTCCTATGAACACTCTAATTTCAGTAAATGGCTTTATCATACCCAGTGTTTAAGCCAGAAACCCAAGACTCATCCTTGATTTATTTTTCTTGGACTCTCGCATCCCATTTATCCACAGGTTCTATATTTTCTAACTCCAACACACACCCCATTTTCAAATTACCTCATTTACCTGTTTATTAATTTACAATATTTCTCCTCTGACTAGAAAATAAGCTTGAACATAGCAGAGACCATGTCTTTTTAATGCATGGCTGTGTCTCTTGAACTAAAAGGAAAAATGTCTGATACGTAATAAGCATTCAATAAGTGTTTATTAAATAACTGAATGGATACATAAGTGAAGGAGTGGTGTCAAATTCCATCAAGATTCCCTAGCCTTTTTATTTTTACCCAAAGGATTCATCTTTAGTCATCAGTGATAGCTTGATAGCTAGCTACACAAGACAAGTTTGCTTACTTGATTCATTTACTTTTGATTCAGCCTGGGCTTGTTAATAATTTTTTCTGCTACTAATAATAAATACGGGAAGCTAGTGGCAAAAGCAAAAGCAATGATGCTGATATATTCAGAATATCTCCTCACCGATGTGGTCAGTATCTAAATAAATGATGTCCACTCATCAATCATTTATTTACTTCCTGCAAACAAACCTCCCTGGAAAAATTGTCAGATCCTCTCAATCTTGAATATTGACAAGAATTCCCTATTGACTCCCTAACTCTACTGAAGATCAGGAGGGGTCCCTGACACTAAGATTTAAAAGCTCCACTCTCAGAGCAAGATTAGAAAACTGACAGGTAAAGTTACAGTTATCGCAGGTTCTGGAAAGGAGCCGAACATGAAGGTAAGTAAAAGTTTTATTTACTGGAGACTTTTAAGCTATTTGTAAAAAGCTTTATAACTTTTTACCTATTTTATCTCTAGTAGGCATTTTATAGGCTAAAGGATATTTAAACAACATGCCTTAAAATATCAATCATTTGATTTTGCTACCAAAAAAAATCACTCATTTGGGTGAAGTAATGAAAATAACATATTTCTAAATTTTTTTTAAAGATTATCTGTCTATTCATGATAGACACACAGAGAGAGGCAGAGACATAAGCAGAGGTAGAAGCAGTCTCCCTGCAGGGAGTCCCGTGAAGGGACTGAATCCGAGGGCCCCAGGACCCTGGGATCAAGTCCTGAGCCAAAGGCAAGGCTCAACCACTGAGCCACACAAGCTTCCCTCTAAATGTTTTTTTTTTTAAAAAGAATTCTTTTGTAAGTTAAGTAGAAGGTAGACTGAGAATTCCCCTCTCCTCCACATACTGAGTATTATTAAAACAGAGCACATGGAAAAGTAAGAGGTTTGTAATTGTCCAGGTGTCACAAAGTATGAGATGCTATAGGCACAGAAATTACTTTCTTTGATCTTTTCTTGTAGGGACTCAGAAGTCTGGTGGCAACAACCTTGGCTCTTTTTCTAGTGTTTTCTTTCTTAGGAAGTTCCAGCAGTGCGCCACAGGTAAGCAAACGCAAAACCTGGGGCTCCTAGGTGTTCCTTCTTTTCCTTCCTTCCATCCTTCCCTCCTTCCTTCCTTCCTTTTTTTCTTTTTCTTTCTCTCTCTCTTCTCCCTCCTTCTCTTCCTTTCTTTTTTCTAACAGAAGACTGAGCTACAATGTCTTACTAACTGCTTTTCTCTTCTCCCTGGGTTGTAGCGACTCTTTGAGAGAAGGAACTGGACTCCTCAATCTATGCTCTATCTGAAGGGCGCACGTAAGTTCCAAATACTTTGCTCTTCCGACAGCAATAAAGGAAGATCCTTAGGGGTGCATGAATCCATGGGATAGGTGTGTGGGGAGAGAATAACATGGATTTTGTTCCCTTAAATAATCGAAGCCATCCTGGTATTGATAAAAATATAAAAAAGAAAGAAAGAAAGGAAAGAAAGAAAGAAAGAAAGAAAGAAAGAAAGAAAGAAAGAAAGAAAAAGAGGGGGAGAGCAGGGGGTGTGGCAGTGGAAAAGAAAGACTGATTATTAGAACCTCTCCATCCCGAACTGGGGCGTTGCTGGCTCTTGCCGCACAGGAAGACTCGAGTGGCCTGGGAAACACCGCATGGACCCTTGAACCCGACCACTGATCATTTGCCGCGGGCGGGCAGGGCGCCGGCAGGGCGAGAGCGGGGCGCGGGCAGGGCGCGGGCAGGGCAGGAGCGGGGCGCGGGCAGGGCGCGGGCAGGGCAGGAGCGGGGCGCGGGCAGGGCGCGGGCAGGGCGCGGGCCGACGGGTGCAGGGTGCAGCAGGTGCGGGCAGGGCAGGAGCGGGGCGCGGGCAGGGCGCGGGCAGACGCGTGCAGGGTGCAGCAGGTGCGGGCAGGGCGCGGGCAGGGCGCGGGCCGACGGGTGCAGGGTGCAGCAGGTGCGGGCAGGGCAGGAGCGGGGCGCGGGCAGACGCGTGCAGGGTGCAGCAGGCGCGGGCAGGGCGCGGGCCGACGGGTGCAGGGTGCAGCAGGTGCGGGCAGGGCGCGGGCAGACGGGTGCAGGGTGCAGTAGGTGCGGGCAGGGCAGGAGCGGGGCGCGGGCAGGGCGCGGGCGGACGGGTGCAGGGCGCAGCAGGTGCGGGCAGGGCGCGGACAGACGGGTGCAGGGCGCAGCAGGTGCGGGCAGGGCCGGAGCGGGGCGCGGGCAGGGACCGGGACCGGGACCCGGACAGGCAGGCGCGGGGCAGGGCGCAGGCAGGGCGCCTGATCCAGCCCGGGGCTGCACGCCGAGCTCCAGAAAACTGGCAGTGCAGCACGGACCCTGGCCGCCGCTGCCGCCCCCGTCCGTCGCGCCTTGGGGACTCCCGGCGCTGAGCCCAGTTTAACCCCGATGTGGAGCACCCGGAGGGCGCTGAGCCCCACGTCTCGCCTTTGCAGAGGGGCGCCGCTTCATCTCGGACCAGAGCCGGAAGAAGGACCCCTCCGACCGGCCGCCGGGTGAGTGAGCGAGGGAGGAGGCTTGGGGTCAGCGGCGACTCACCGCGGACCCCCGGGCAGGCCGCGCTCGGGCAGGGACGTGGCTCCGGAGCCGCATCGGGGACAGCCGGCCGGCGCCCAGCTGAAGCCGCAGCCGCGGTGCCCCGCTCTGTGGGCGGCAGAGGCTGGAACTGAGGCTCCCGAAGCCGAATCCGGTCTCGGCTGCTCGGCGGCCCTCTGGTCCCGGGGGAGCTACCCGAGCCGGGCCGGGCCGGGCCGGGCCGGGCCTGGGGGTTCACCTTCCAGGAGGAAAGGAGTGGGAGCGAGAATGGTGCAACTGCCTCTAAAATGTACCTCCCCTTTTATGGCAAGACCTTTAACGATTTCCTTTTAAATGTTTTTGTTGTTATTAGTACTTTACCTGGAAACTTCAAATGTACGCCCCTATTACATTACTAGAAGGGGCGCTAAAGCAGTTCAAAACCAGAAATAGTTCATAGGTAGGGGCCATTAAGAATAGGGCCAGAGACTTATTTGCCTTACTCATGTAAGAATGTAGATTATTATTTCAAATAGCTTTGGACAGAAGGAAAGAAGTAGCTCATGCTCCGAGGACTCTCCATTACATCTAAATATTTCTCCCCAAACAGTCCATTTTATGCTCTGAAGGGTGAAATTATTCAGAGTAATTTACCTTAATCCATCCTCCTTTCATGAAATTCTCTGTAGTATATAAATTCTCTTCCATACCTGTAACAACACAACATAACCAATTGTAAGTAACATCCCAGAGAAGTGTAAAATGTTCCAATTCATAAAAATTAATCTTCTGTGTAAAGGGTGGGGGGTGATTTGTTAAGGGATTAAGTCTCTTTCAGAAGGTTTTTCAATGTATAGCATATCCGAATAGGAATATTTAAATGCTAATAGAATCTGTGTGTACTTTTTTTTTTCTCCAGAAAGGCGAAGCCCAAATCCCCAACTACTAACTCTTCCAGAGGCAGCAGCTCTGCTCTTGACTTCCTTGCAGAAACCACAAGAAGGTACAAGTATAGTGACCTCTTTCAGCTGCAGGACAGCTAGCTTTAATTACTTTTGGGATTCTGTGTTGAATACAACAAAGTTGCCTTTATTCAGATTTTTTAATATAATTAACAGCTGCTCCCAGCTCCAGAAACTCAGACATGTTTATTATATAAACATTAGTACATTACTCATTAAAGGAATCCCCGGGAACATAAAAACATTTCCTTGAGGACACTGGGGGATTTCATATTAATTTCATAATCCAGAGCCTACCCTAACCTTATTTCACTTACAACCAAATGAAATTGCTGAAAATGAACTATTTTATATTTGCATATAGCAATATCATATGGTTCATCCCAGTAGATATGGGCCAGTTCTGATTCGAAGCCTGTGAAATTTTCATTACATTATACAACTTCTTCTATACAAAGATTAGGTGTATCTTCAATTAGAGACACTCTGCCCATGTAGCACTGAAACCACTAGTTGAATTAAGGCATCTTGGTAATAGATAAGCCAGAGCTTTCGAGTATATAACAGGCTGGGTTCAAATCCTGGTTCTGCTGCTCTACCAGCTGGATAACCCTGAGTCTTAGTATCATTTCTGGTAAAATGGAATAATTATACACATGTGTAGGATTGCTATGAGAGCCAATTGAAACAAGGTACATAATTTTAATTACTATTAACAATAGAGATCATCAAAGCATAATAAACAGACCTAGAATTTTCCCTCTCAAAAATTGAAATGATGCCATCTTGTGACATTATTTAAATGTTTAAATACTTAGAAGATTTATAGTGAGTAGTCTGATGTTCAAAGCACAAGCTTCTGGCCTAGTGTTCCGACACTTTTGCTAATAGAGAAGACATATATATCATCTGGGCCTAGTATTAGATGGACCATGCGGGGAAAAGAAGAAGGAAGGCTTATGGTTTTCTTGTAAAAAAAAAAAAAAAGTACTGATGAGAAGGAAATGCAAGAGAGTGGGATTGGGAGCCTTCTGAACTCAGAACAAGGACTGAGTGGGTGGGTAGAGGGGATTATAATACATAACTCAGCACATATGCACTTATGCCTGCTAGGTGCCAGCTATTGCAGCAGGCAGAAAAGAAAGCAGATTAAGGGTAAGCAGGAATGAGAACAACCATTGCAGCAAAAAAATAGGGTGAGAGGCACCTGAGTAGCTCAGTTGGTTAAGTGTCTGTCTTCGGCTCAGGTCATGATTTCAGAATCCTGGAATCAGCACCCACCCCAAGGGGTCTCCCTCCTCAGTATGGAGTCTGCTTCTCCCTCTGTCCCTCTCCTGCACCCGCATTTGTGCTCATATGTGCTCTCTCTCTCTCTCTCTCTCTTAAATTAATTAATTAATTAATTAATTTACTTTTTTTGAAAAGTAGAATAGCAGAACGCAGGTGGAGTGGTTATATCAGGGCTAGGATGATGATTATCTGCTACTATGACTACTACCTGGAGCTAATAGTTGTTGAGGGCTTACCATAATGCAGGGGGGCCAGCATGTGATATAGATTAATACATTTAACCATCATAGTGACCCAGGGAAGTAAGCATATCATTATCCACACTTGCCAGGTGAAATGGAGGCACAGAAAGATTAAGTAGCTTGCGCACTCTTCTACAGCAGGTACTTACTGGAACTGGGATAAAGAACAAAGGTAATTTACTCTTTGAGAATCAGTAAAATGCCCTCTGGATTCAGAGCATAGTGATGATTCAGTGAAGAAGGCTGAATGTGATTATGGCCCAGAGAGTAACAATAAGAACTGTAACAATTGGAACAATACAGGAAGGCCTACTATGTGCCAGATGTGAATGAGAATCTTTCTGGCTCAGAAAATTGAACCTTTATGAGGTGTATTTACTTTCCTAAGGTTACGCAGTTAGTAAGAAGCTATGTTGGGATTTTAACTCACATCTCGTCGGTGTGACTCTACAGCACTCTCCATTATGCCAGGCCAGCCGCCAACTGCATTGTCTCCAAGAAGACAGATCGCAGAGGGGAATCAGGGAGAAGCCAAGGAATGTGAATAGAAACTGCAGGATTGCAGAGATGAGGAGCAGCCAGTCAGTGGGAATAGATGGGGAAGTTCCACTCTAAGGAATACTGGAAAGAAGAATAAATAACATGGGATAACTATTCACTGAGGAGATGAAAGGGAATCCAGAGTCAAGCCCATTTTGAAATGGTGATGCTGGTGATGAATGAACATTTCCATGGGTATAATTAAGGTTCAGTCTGAGATGACAGAGATGGTCCAGTGAGTAAAAGTGTGTAGGTCAGTGGTTCTCAACTATCCATCTATGGACTGGCTCCATAGAATTAACTGGAGAGCTTCCTCAAAATACTAATTTCTCAGCCTTAGACCCACCAGAGATTCTGACTCTTGAAAACTTGAATGAGGCCTCAGAATCTGTATCCTTGAGAAGTTCCCCCAAATGATTCTGATGATTGGGCAGATTTGGGAACAACTGGAAATGCAGAACCAGTTAATAAAGGCTGAGCCATGAAAATGGAAATCTCTTTAAGGCCTGTTACAGCTGAGGCCTTAAAGGAAAGGGCAGATCATAAAGGATTTGCCTCATAGAATACCTAGAGATTAAGGGAAAAGGAGGAAGGTCGTATCAGTGAAGGGACATTTCAAGGAGAAGGCAGGAATGTTAAGAGAAGAACCCGAATAATAGCATATCCAGAAATCAAGGGTGGAAAGTTTCAAGAAATGAGTGATGAAAGCATCACATGTAGAGTAATGGTTAGTGAGAGAAGACATCAACCAGAAAGGAAGATCGTGTTGGCTAGGTGGGGTCATTGAACAGCAGGCCACAAGATTTCTGCTCAGCCCCTGCTCAGTGACACTACTTGCTACTGTCCTGCCACTTGTGAAACCTTCTTGAGAGGGAATTTGGGACAAGAAGAAAGCAAGTACTAGCTAGCATGGCTCTCAGAACTCTTGCAATGAAAAGGTGAGAAATAGTTGGATAATGGGTAGAGGATGCTACCTCCAAAGTGATCTTTTCTAAAATCAACATTTGGCGCACTTACTATTTGCTGAAATTAGTAGGAGGAGACTGCTGGTAAAAAATGGATCAAAAGAGAAGTTTTAGATTTGGTTGCTGGGAAGATGCATGGAGTCAGAAAAAAAAAAAAAGAGCTAGAATGGAAAGAGGGAAGGTAATTTTAAGGAGGGGAAGAAGGATCTTCATTCCAAACCTTAGGTAAGACTTTGGAAAACAAATGTTGCATTGGATGTTAACTGACTAAAATTTAAATTAAAAAAAAAAAAAGAAAAAAAACTTTAGAGAAGGGTGGATGATTAAAGGTCCCAACCTCAAGTCTTTCTTGGAAAAGAAATGTATTTTTTTTGCTCACTGATGTTTCCAGAGTATCTTGTTTCTGGTGATGAAATAAGGAAACACAATCTACTTGATTAAATTGATGGGAAGTTTTGAATTTCCATAAGATATGTTAATTACTAGCCACCTTTAATATTTCTATTCTAAAGTACCTAAGTATTATTTGATAGGCTCTTATTTTATAAGGTGAGTTATTTTAGCTCACGATATACAAGAATGCCCTTTTTTAAAAAAAAAAGATTTTATTTCTTTATTCATGGGAGACACAGAGAGAGGCAGAGACATAGACAGAGGAAGAAGCAGGCTCCCTGTGTGGAGCCTGATGCAGGACTCAATCCCAGGACCCCAGGATCATGACCTGAGCCTAAGGCAGATGTTCAACCACTGAGCCACCCAGGTGCCCCAAGGATGCCCTTCTTACTGAAATTTTTGTTTTTTGTTTTTTCCTTCTCTTTAAAGAGCAGCTGTTCCTGAGACTGTTACTCTGGCAACTTCTTCTCCCTGCCCTATGGTAGGTTTTAGTTTTTCCACCCATTGTTACAGTCTCAGGTAACTGCTGTCATCTGACTCCTTAGCTACCCTGCCCGGGAAGTGATACCTCATGCTCTAAAATTTGGCAATTTCATCCGGCCAACAAGTGTCCCTTCTCTTTGTCTCATTTCCTCCCCAGGCCTAGTCTAGCTCAGTAAATAAGCAGAATATGTGCAAAAGTGCAAATAAGACACACTGTTAACAGGAAGTTACCAGAGACAATCGAATGGTTCTAATGGTGGATATTTAAGACATGAGGCAAGACACATAGCCTTTTCGGATTGCTACCAAACATAGCACATTGCAGTTTCATTCATTTTGGAGGAAGTCTGATGTGAAATGTGAGTTCTGTTATGTGTCTTGAGCTGAGGAGGAAGGAACCCAATCAATCAAAACACATTTTTTTTTTTTTTTCGGATTCTCAGTAGCAAAGGGCAGGGGTTACCAGAATTTAGGAAACTAATTGTTTATTTCTTGAGGACCTCTTCATCTTATCTCTTCCCCTTTTAAAACACAGAAATGTGTTTATGTATTTTTTTTTCTTACAGCTAGAGAAGAAAACTTTGATCAAACCAGTGTCCTAGAAGACAGTCTACTAAACTGGTGAAAATAAACCAGATTATAGTCCAATACAGTTCCATTCTCGTTGAAAACATGAACCATGTAAATAAAGCCCTTGAACCCTTTTACTCGTCATAATGATGGGAATATGCATAACCAGTTTTATTCTTCCCAGAAGCAAAGGTAATGTAGGGTTCTTAGCTGAGAACATCATTGCTTCTGGTCCTGTTTAGGTCACCTTGTGTCTTACTCCCATTCATAATTATAAAGCCGGAGACTCTTTAGAGCGTGCTTTCTATTTATTACAACAAATATCCATCTTGCTCTAGTGGGTCTTAGTCATTGACTTTTTCATTCCCTTATCCTTTGCATCGTCTTGTACTCAGCTGCAAATCTCCCTCTCCTTTTCTGCCTTTTTGTCCAACTCCGTGGTGGGTGAGGTGGGGAGCATGGCAGGATGGGAAAGAGCAGAGCGTGTTCTCTTAGTGGTTCATCTTGGAGACTAAGTTGTTAGAAAGAGAAGAGGGATGGAGGTGACTGGGAAGAAGCCCTGAATAAGAACCCTTCAATGTAGCTGCTGAAAGGGGAGAAAAGGGAATCTGTGAGGCTGGTAGAGGGTCCCACAGTGGGGAACTCCCATTTGCGCTCTTTGGGGATCACCCTGAATTCAGGAAGTTACTGGGAAATAAGCCAGAGACACACTCCACTCCTGTGTATATTGTACAAAAGGAATAAACCGGTTTTTCATAGATGACTCATGTTCCTCAGCTAAATAGACTCTGCTTACTCTAATTAACTAAAGCTCTAGGCTGTATTTTACATTAAAATGTTATATAAAGGCACCCCGATAACATCAGTGTACAGTGATATGCCTAATCTGCTTCTCCTCAAAACTTTGAAAACTGTCTGAAAAAATACATATGCACAAACACACAGACACATCCACAGCGAGCATAATAACCTATTTATTTGGAATTACAATATGATCAACATGTTAATTTTTTTTCACCTAATTAGTTGAGAGTTGTTATTGATAAATGTCATAGTGGAAAGTATTGTTAATTCTTACTGTCATCAGTATATAGTCATTATTCAGAAGCTAAAGGATTTCTTTATGTGAATGTACCTGTACCTTGGAATTACAATTTCACTGTGTTATGAAATTAAAACCCTGCTTATAAGATTTGTCTGTATCTTGTATCATAATTGAATAATGAAACTATATTCAAGTAATTGTTACATTTATCTCTTCCAAAAAATATGTTAGCATTAAAAAAATTACGTGGTATCGTAATAGGCATCTGTGATTTGTTATGATTTGACTTTAAGTGGATTTTCTAGATAATACCTATGTCCAGTTTATTGAGATTTTGCTCATCGATATAGGTGTGTACATACGGGCTATTTAAATATTATGCTTACTCCAAGACTATTTTAAAACCCCAACATGTGAAATAATTCTTCCCACTACTAAATAGAAAAATCTCAAGCATTTCACACTTGAAATTTTAAAAGTTTTCAAAAACTTTCTAAATAAGCAACAATTATTAAAACAATACAGTATCACATTAGAATACAATTCATATGATATATAGTACCAAGTATTGTATACGTGCTTGAATTCCTTGAATATTGTTCTGCTGTACAGATGTGCCTCATTAACATGGTATTTGCATACAAGCCCCAATGCCCAGCTGCTATAACATTCTATGTCTCTGGGAATATCTTTGCAATTCTCTTTATTTCTAGCTTTTTCAAAATTGGACAAAAGATGTTCACATTTGTACGGCTTGTGTTTTAAAACTGGGTGGGCGCCTGGGTGGCTCAGTGGGTTGGGCATCTGCCTGAGGCTCAGGTCATGATCTCAGGGTCCTTTGATTGAGCCCCAGGTCCTGCTCTCTGCTCAGCGGTGAGCCAGCTTCTCCCTCTCCCTCTGCCTGCCCCGTGTGAAGCTGGCAGTTGTACCCCCCCCATGTGACTTCACAAAAGTGTATCCTCACCCTTTAGGCCTCCCCAGTCCCTCTCCTGAGTCCTCCTTGTGCCCTGGGAAACAATTAGCAGAGCACTTGCAACATTTGATATTTTCATCAGTATATGTAAAACCAGCTCTGCTCACCCTAATTCTTAACGTGGAAGGAAGAGGGTGGTTCAATGCATTAAAAAAGTCTTCTGTCAGCTGGTCAAGCACACATTGACTATTTTCTATAGTTCCTGTACTCCAGCTTATGAATACATACACTTTAAAAACATCAATTTTTTTGTACCTCTACTCCCAGGGAGACCATTCATTTGTGCAGCTACTGTATATAAGGCACTGTGCTAGGAACAGTCTTCTACTAACAATCCTGTCTGTTGCTCCTCACCTGGCTTTGTCAGTCTTGGGGAGAGGACAAACAAATGACTGGAGGAAGGGGATGGAATCCAGGGACAGCAGCTCTCTGAATAGAGGAGCGAGTGCAGGGTAGAACTAGGTGGCTCAAAACCAGGTGTTTGCAAGTCTGTGAATTTCCACAAGCTCTATCATTTGTACTCATTTCTAATTAGAGAACTGTTCTTCCATTTTTTTTTTAAAAAAGCACTTGAATTTTAAAGTTTTATATTAAGAAGCTATTTTACTGGGGCTCCTGGCTAGCTTAGTCAGAAGAACGTGAGAATCTTGATCTTGGGATCATGAGTTTGAGCTCCACATTTGGTGTAGAGATTTCTCAAATAAATATATATTTTTAAAGAAGCCATTTTACTGAGGAAACCTCATGCTTTCTATAACAGTGGACTAGCCAGTTACCAACCACGGATATCATTTGAATATACACATTATGCCACTTTACTAGGAATATATTTTTATGGTTATTGTAACATTAAACCTCTTTTTATCATAAGATTTTTCTGACACTTCAGCAAATGAGTGTTTATATTGTAATACAAATCCCTCTCATATTTTCTGATTTCCTGTGCAGATATTCCCAAACTGCTCTGTAGACATTGGGTTAATTGGCATCAACAGGCATTTTTCAAGGATTAGGTTTTAGGTAATTTATTTCTCTTTTTCCTGAACCTCTAAATGAAGTGAGTTTGCAACCATCTTCCATTGTGACCTGATTTGTGGCTTATATCCACCTTCATCTACTTTTTCTTAACAATGGGGCAGACAGTAGGAGAGCTGTATTATAGTTTTCCACTAGGGCAGCCCCAGTGGCCCAGAGGTTTAGCGCTACCTTCGGCTTGCAGGTGTGATCCTGGAGACCCGAGATCAAGTCCCACGTTGAGGTCCCTGCGTGGAACCTGCTTCTCTCTCTGCCTGTGTCTATGCCTCACTCACTCTCTCTCTCTCTCTGTGCGTCTCTCATAAATAAATAAAACCTAAAAAAAATTTTTTTTCCACTAGTTTGAACCATCTCACACATGGCCTATTATTCTTCCCTTGTTGCCATCAACAATCCAGCACTGAGCAGGCTAAAACTTACTTACTTTCTTTCTTTCTTTTTCTTTCTTTCTTTCTTTCTTTCTTTCTTTCTTTCTTTCTTTCTTTCTTTCTTTCTTTCTTCTTTCTCATTGCTAAGTAATCTCCACACCCAACGTGGGGCTCAAACTTACAACCCTGAGATGGAGAGTCACATGCTCCACCAACTGAGCCAGCCAGGCTCCCCAGACTAAAACTTGTTTAAAACTTCTCCAGATAAAAAAAAAAAAAAGAAAAGAAGAAGAAGAAGAAGAAGAAGAAGAAGAAGAAGAAGAAGAAGAAGAAGAAAAAAAAAAAAAAAAAAAACCTCTGCAGATCCAGGTCAATTGATATGCCAAACAACCTATTCATTGTGATCTAAGTGTAATAATACTTAAGTTGTGGAAATAATAGTCCAAGAGGGAAGGTGTGGTTTGTGGATTGTTTCTTTTTTTTACCTATATAGATTTCATTACATTTAAAGCATAAATATGTTAAACTACAATCATTCAACAGTGTCTCTAAGCACATCATGGATGTGTTAGAGACATTGCCCTTATTATAATTAAGTAGACTCTATATTTTCTTTTTTTAATTTTTTAAAAGATAGCTGCAAATGTTATCCTTTATAAGGCACTATTTCATAGCAGGTATTTTATACTGTTTGTCTTATTTAAATGTCTAAACAAGTGAAAACAAGACATCAATGAAAGCTTAATTGATATTTTGATCTTGATATTAAATATCGATATATTAATTTATTTGGATTTTAAAAAACTGAAGACTGACCAAGTTTTCCTTCCAAACAGCTTTCCTTTTTTTTTTTTTAATTTTTTTTTATTTATGATAGTCACAGAGAGAGAGAGAAAGAGGCAGAGACACAGGCGGAGGGAGAAGCAGGCTCCATGCACCGGGAGCCTGATGTGGGATTCAATCCCGGGTCTCCAGGATCGTGCCCTGGGCCAAAGGCAGGCGCCAAACCGCTGTGCCACCCAGGGATCCCCCAAACAGCTTTCCTTTTAAAGAATAGAAAAATTGTTACAGTCAGATGGTATAGTGCAGGTGGTAACATCTTCCCATCATTAAGTTGAGAAGTGACCTTGTAAATATGAATTACTATGTATCAGGATCTGGATTTAAGACAGCTTTTTTCTTATGGATTTTTTTATTATGTTCAGAGCTAGATAGAAATTTATGGCTCTGAGTCATGTGAAGCATGAAAATAGTCACTAAAGATCGAGTTATTTAAAATATGGGCTCAGTTCAGGATCCCTTTTGGGGAAAATAGGAGACTTGTTTGGTAGATACGGCAGTTGTATAAATACTAAGCACAGGATTATGGTGATGCTAATTTCAAAATGTACACTAGCAAATGAAAATTCTTATTGCTTAAATTAACCATTTTAAAAATACTTCTAGTCTTCCTCCTTTAATGAACACTCCTCCTCGTGCCTAAATTTACTGGGAATAAAGGAATGGGGAAAAGAAAATAACTTGAATTTTATTAGAAATTACCAAATTGCCATTCACTTCATCTTCTCCCCTTCATAGGCAGAGAATAAATCCCGTTGTAACATTGAGAAGAAGAGAATTAAATGTGTAGCACTTTCTTTAAATAATCACTCTTCCTCTGTTCTTACTACATGAGCTCTGTTCGACCAGCATGGAATTCAGTTCTTGTATTCTCCATGCAGCTTCTTCTTCCCACGAGGAACACGGCCCAGAGAAAATGGTGACTTGATATTTAACCGATCCCTTTCAGCCTCCTCTTCCTCATTATATCGCTCATCCTCTTCTTCATCTTCCACATCACTGCTCTGAGGACTAGAGACCTGAGACCCTGAAGGGGAAGGTGGAACTGAGGAAGGCCTGGGGTATTTAAATCCTTCGGTCTGCCAAAGACAAAAATAAGTCACAAACTTGTAACAACTTCTTGATTTTTCAATGATGTAAACACTTTGCATATGCATTTAATATAAAACATAGTTGGATATTTTTTGTGGTCTGTTCAAGGGCTATTATTATCTTTGATTCCTCTTGACTCTGGTGCCACCAAACTCAAGAGATTCATTAAATAAATAGCTTTCTTTCATTATACCCTGAAATACTCCAGGTGCTATCTATCTATCTATTAAATATAATTATATATATACTATTTATATATAATCTTATTTAATCCTTGTAACAACACCAATAAATTTGTTTTTTCCCATTTATAGAAGAAAATTGAGGGTTAGAGACGCCAGATAACTTGACCAAGGTCATGCAGCATGTAAGTGGTAGAGCAAAGATTTGTACCAGTGCTGTGATCACTCCCTAGTATTTAACACCAATCATCATGTTACACTGCTGATATTGTCTGTCTCAATGCCATTTTGCAGATTTGCTGAACAAAATTGCAGAACATGGGCATCCTGGACATGCCATGGACAGCCACCACTAGAAAGAAATTCAGAAGCCAGGTCACTTAGTTGACCCTGAAATTTCACCTGTTACTTTAATTTCAGTTAATGAGCAAATATCACTAGGTTTAATCAAATTTCTCTTCTACCTAAGATTCACTGAGATAATTCATTTGGTAAATGAGCACTAAGCACAACTATGGGTCAGCCACTCTAATGCCACTGAAGAAACAAAGAAGAAAAACATGATACTTGCCCTTTGAGAGAGCACATGTTTGACTAGGGAGGACAGCTGTACAAAATAGTTACAGCACTTGTCATTCTGTATTTCAACTCTTTTGTACATTATTATCATGTGATACCTATACATCATTTCAAGGTTCAGATATTTCACCAGAAAGCAATTTAAGACAAAGAAAAGAAGGGAAAAGGAGCTGATTCATGCACTTAGGACCTGGCCCAGAGTAGGAGCTCAGTACTTATTAATTGAATAAGTTGAATAAATGGATGAATATAGCCGAATTATCAAGTTGAACGACTGCCTCTAAACAAGTGAAGCAATTAATTCTGTTAAAATCCTGAACATGAAGTTGGAATTTGTATTTTGAAAGGTTTCCAAAACCCTGTCACCTTCTACATGTGCAAATTTTACCTTGGGTTAACTTCTGAGATGTTTCCCTTGACACTTGATAAAGATGGAATACCATTACATTATTATTAGGCAAAATCGATTGTGGTAAAAGAGACTCTTGATTGAGAAATTACATCTGAACTTAGAGATTTATAAGTTATTGATGAAGATCTAGCTTTGGGGAGTCCCTGAATTTGATGACTCTTGTGCTTGCATATATTCCTTGTGGAGCCACAGAAGCTTAACTGTGGAAATTTACATGGGATATTGGTTCCTGTGGGGCACAAAACTATTAAGCTAAAATAGATCTCATACCTAATTATATGGGTCTCACCTTTTTGCATCTAAACTTTTGCCTGGTGGGCAGCAGGGCAAAGAAGAGTGGCTTTTGGACTGCCATGTATGTAGACTGCTATGAGGACTAATCCCACTGAAAAGAAATGCCTGAGGCTGGCCTACTTCAAGCCATGCTTCCTATCTTATATCCTATGTGAATGTGATGACAAATAATCTATGCTCATCTCATGAATATAAATATCTAAGAGAGCTTCAGAAGAAGACTCCCTGGTGGGCACTGCTGACTGGTCCATAAATACTCTTCTAGTTCAATTCATCCCATGGTTCCTGAATTAACTCTATGTGACTCTTGCCAAGTAGTCACCCGATATTTCCTTGGATAGCAAATTCACCTGCTGTTAAAGCAAGCCAGTTAGTTCACTTTTCAATAACTCCAGAAAGAATGGGTGTCTAACACAGCGGTTTTAAGCACTAAGGCAGGGAGAGTTTCAGTGTGGAAGTACTTCTCTAATGACATGAATTAGCTGATGGCCTGCTCATCCTCTGCATAAGGCTAACTCTAAATTGAGGGCTTTGAATTCATCTGATTTGTCAATTCCTCTATTCTTTGCTTTATGGCAACATTATGAAAAAATAGTTTGTGTCCTTAACTACTTCTAAATTAAAAGGTATTGGCAGGACTTGTGATACATAAAAAAATTAGCTTTCTTCCTTTCTTTTTTTTTAAAGATTTTATTTATCAATTCATGAAAGACACACAGAGAGAAAGGCAGAGACATAGGCAGAGGGAGAAATAGACTCCCTGTGGGGAGCCTGATGAGGAACTTGATCCCAAGACCCCAGGATCACGACCTGAGCCAAAGGCACACACTCAACCACTGAGCCACCCAGGTGCCCCAAAATTTAGCTTTCAAAAGAAATACACAATACATAAAATGCTTACCGTTGGTGGTGATGGAGCCTCCATATGGAATTCATCTGGAAAAGCTCTGCTTAGTGTCAGGTGCCTGGCATGCTGATAATACTGTGATAGGAAACCCAATTCACAGGTTAAAAAAATTATATAACTTAAGACCGAAGTTATTATATAAAATCTTCTTCTCCAAGTTATAAAACAATAGTTTTAAAATGACAGAACCTAATAACCCAAAGTCCCTAAATTTAAGAATCAGAAAAAATGATAGTTTACAGTTTTAATATTTTCCAGTGAATAAGGAAAGAAATGCTACAAAAAGTTGGAGGGAAAAGCCTTACTGAAAACTCTGAATCGAGTGCTGAGGGGACTGAAAATATTGGCTTCATGCTACAGAGAAGCAGCATGACACAGGGCAGAGGTGGGGCCTGAAAAATCACACAAACTGTACCTAAGTCCTGTTTGAGACCTTAGATAAGAAACAAAATTTCTTTCTTTTTTAAGATTTTATTTATTTACTCATAAGAGACACAGAGAGAGGCAGAGATATAGGCAAAGGGAGAAGCAGGCTCTCTATAAGGAGAGCCTGATGCAGGACTTGATCCCAGGACCCCAGGATCACGACCTGAGCCAAAGGAAGATGCTCAACCACTGAGCCACTCAGGCACCCAAGAAACAAAACTTCTAAAAGCCTTATCATTCTGCTTTTACTGTAAAACATAGACAGTACAATTAATCACCCAGGTTTTGAGGAGCAGTGGCATTAGTGTGTGGAGAAACTCGGCAAAAGGCAGCATCTATCATGTGTCAGAGAGGGTTTAGTGGTATTTGAGCACATACGTGATGTCAAGACAAAATCAATTTATTTTTTATTAAATCATCCAGTGCTATAATATATGTCATCTGGGTATTTACAAACCTATGGCATAATTGAAAGGAGAGAAAAAAAATAATTGAAAGGAGATATTTCCTGTACTTATCATTTGAAAAAGATTATTATTCCCACTCCTATTGTACTTAAGGAATATGGTCACATTATCGGGTAGAGTCAAACAAAATAAATATGTTTCTTTAGATGTTTTCCTCTTACTCATGAACCAATATATGAAATATGTCAAGTTAAATGCTGACAATAAAATAACTAGTAAGATTACAGCTAGATCCCGAGAGATTTGCTGTTATAAACTCAAACTAATAAATATGTAGGTGTGGGGTTAGGATTTTGCAAGCTCATATTAAGTAAAAAAAAAGTACATGAAAACATCACTTGAGATTTTAACAATTATGATACTGAATTGACTTTGCAGCTGATGACTAGAATCTATATTTTTATAGTCCAGTGGGATTTTCTTTTTCTTTTGCTTTATTTTTAAGTAGGCTCCACAGATCCCAAGGCAGGGCTTAAACTCATGACCCCAAGATCAACCTGAGCTGAGACCAACCATCAGATGCCCAACCATCTGAGCCACCCAGGTGCCCCAGTCTAGTGGGATTTTCAAAGTGGTTCTTTTGATCCCGAACTTAACTTACTCTGCCCAAATATCTCCAATCCAGAAGATCGGAGAGCCTCTCAGTTCGGTTTCTCTGAATAATTCTTTGGCGGCGTGACTGTTTGCAAAATCCATACAGAAACTGAGTCAGCTGATTGCAGGAATCATCTGGAGAGCGGAACCGCCTGTCAACAATGTAAATACCTGAGCAGCACAAAAAACAAAGCCCAGGTCAACATAGGGTTAACCTTAGAATGTTTCTTTTCCCATTCCTTAGGTTCCATCATAGACCACCCACAGAGGCATTACCCACTCCCTGACTCCCCTATTGCCTCTGTCATCTTTTCCCTTCCATGGCTGTCTTTCTTCTGTGATCTCCTTCTAATGTTTTACAACTGTCACCAACACAAAGCCAACACAATGAATCTTGTTGAAAAAAACTTGGCAGTAGAGGGATACCCTGGGTCAGTGATTTTCCCTGGGACTGCTCACTACCAAATCTCTGGGGTGAAAGCTGGGAATCAATGATTTTCAGGATCCCAGGCCCACCACACAGCCGCAGCTGAGAACCACAGCTCTAGACTGAGAGAAAAGAACCGTGACAAGGAGGCCAAAGAAGACCAGGAAATCGGCATATATAGGCCAACAATCCATCCCATCTTGTTCTTCTTGCTGCTAGGCAACACGGACACAGAGAGGGTAGGGTTGTAGGCAAATTCTTCTGCAGTCTTAAACAATTTAAGTGAATTTTGCTACCTTGGCACAGGCCTTTAAAATAATGATGCTGACCAGCCTACGTACTCTAAGGTCACAGTTATTGGAACATCAATATATTTAATATTAATAGAATTTTTAGCTTTTCTATGAAATACATAATTAAATCTACTTTTAATAAAATAAGCAGTGCAAACATTACTTTAATCATCAGGATAGCTTTAGGGTTAGGCTCGGTAAAGACTCTGTGCTTTGTTTGGTTAGAGGTCACTTCTTGAGTTGGGCGAATGATGAAAAACCTCACCGTAAGCAGTAGGATCAGCCACATGCTCCTGCATGAAACAGCCAAAGCCGGAAAGGTTGGTTGTCACACTGGGGATACCCATCACAGTGCATTCAGCTGCCAGGGGAAAAGAGACAAAGACTTGGCTTTAGGCCAGCTCCTGTATCCTCTTATGCCAGCCTAGTAATAGCGATGTTTATTATGTACCAGGCACAGTATGAAGTCCTTTACATGTATTAACTCATTTAATCTTGTCAACAATCATGTGAAGTGTCATTATCCCCATCTTACAAATGAAGAAATTGAAGCACAGAGAGTTTAAATAATTTGCCCAGTATCACAAAGCCAGAGAATGGTGTAGATTTGGGACTTAAAGCCTGGTGCCCAGCTCCAGGGCTCCTGTTTGATACTGCTACTCTATACCACCTCTTTCATTCCAGCTGGTTTTTCTTTGTGCTCCATTCTAAGCTGTGTCTCTACGTATGTGACGAGTTTGTGGGTGTTGGACATGAGCAACTCCTCCCATCAGATTAGTTTCCCTTGCCACAAATCCCTCCACTTCTCTAATTGTCCATTGTACTCATACCCTCTTCAGTCTTCACTCACCCTCTAGTCAACACCTGTTTTAATACAATATTTTTATAAAATAGTGGATAGTTTTTTAAAAAAGAAGTATACCTCTCACAAGGATATCTGCATTTTTAACAAGGAATTTATATTTGATTATGGAATTAATCTTGGTTGACTAACTCTGGAAAACAGTGTGGAGGTTCCTCAAAAAGTTAAAAATAGAGCTACCCTATGGCCCAGAAATAGCACTGCTAGTTATTTACCCCAAAGATACAGATGTAGTGAATTGCTGGGACACCTGAGCTCCAATGTTCATAGCAGCAATGTCCACAATAGCCAAACTGAGGAAGGAGCCACGATGTCCTTCAACAGATGAATGGATAAAGATGTGGTGTGTATATATATATATATATATATATATATATATATATATATAACGGAATATTAATCAGCTATTAGAAACAACGAATACCCACCATTTGCTTCGATGTGGATGGAACTGGAGGGTATTATGCTGAGTGAAGTAAGACAATCGGAGAAGGACAATCATCATGTGGTTTCACTCATACAGGGAATATAAGAAATAATGAAAGGGATTATAAGGGAAAGGAGGGGATATGAGTGGGAAAAATTAGAGAGGGAGACAAACCATGAGAGACTCAACTCTGGGAAATGAACAAAGAGTTGTGGAAGGGGAGGTGTGGGGGGGAGGGTTAGGGTAACTTAGTGACAGGCACTGAGGAGGGCACTTGATGGGACGAGCACTGGGTGTTATACTATATTTTGGAAAATCGAACTTCAATAAAAACAAATGAAAAAAGTCTTGGTTAGCTAATGGGGATGGGCCAAAAAAAAAAAAAAAAGATTTCCCCACTAATCAAGAAGTACTGCAATTTAAACAGTAACTTTTTCTTCTGCTCTGCAAGTATTGCCTGGTGGTCAATCTCTAGAGAGATGTGGTTTCCTAATTTTTGGAGAGGGTAGTGGAGGAGAAAATGGGACAGGGATTCTCGACCCATCTGAGAATCTAATGAAAACCTGAAGCTCTTCCCCAGAAAAATTATTATACATATATGTATAAAGAATCTTGCCTACAATTCCCGGAAGTTCACAGAACCTTATTTTTATCAAATACTCATTAACAGACATGTAATGAAATGCTAGATACCCATAATCTCTGCAAATGTTCATTGAATGATTTTTATGGAATAAGTACTTCTATTCATTGGATTTTGTAAAAAAAAAAAAAGCAGACTTAATACTTTCTGGAGTATGTTAAACTTAGTATCAAATAAGTTATTCTTTAAAAAGTTAGAATTATCTAATATACCAATACCAAATTTATATACCACCAGAGGTCTTGTTATTTCTGTAACTACAGGTTTGGTGAGGAGTGGCCAACTTCCTGTGGTTAATTCAAAACAGAGAATGACTCACTCTCAAACTTCTTTTTCCATCTACTTACCTTTTATAACACTTTTGCTGGTCTTTATCTTAAAACGCTAGATGTATCTCCTTATCATTTTGAGTTAAGTCTATCTTTGTCCTATAAAAATGACGTTTGGTGGAAAATCTGCTGTAAATTATAGAACATTCTCTTCCCCCGACATAATTGATTCCCCACATCCCTCAGTCACTCAGGCTTTGGTTTTGTGCTTCTCTATTTTTGAAACTTCCTTGATAATAAGTTATGTTACTTACTAGAAATAATAGGAACAAAAGTCAATAACAAAATGCTAAGTTCATCAGTGAAATGGGTACATTTTATGTATCTTAAAAGAAAGATACTCTATTATAAACAATTTAAGATAATATGTAGGTATTTCAGAAGGAAAAAGACACCATCATTATAAGTATCATAACTGATACCCGTAACAATTTTTAGGACTACAAAAGAGATAGTTGGAAGAGTTAGTTCAACAGTTTTTCTTATGTCATGTTTTAAGAGGAGATAATCCTTTATTTATTTTCCCCAAAAGTTTTAGTATTTTTATAGCTGCTGGCAAATTATACTTGGTGGAACCTAGAATGATAGAATAGGACCTTTATGTCAAAAGATGCAGAGATTTCATGTTGCTCCCTATGTAAAGATCCTATTTCTATAGAATTTAAAATTCTATATTGAAATTCTGGGCTCAAAATATAAAGATTAGAAAAATTCTTCCTCTTCTTTAATTCAACCATGATCTCCCTAATATTGACTGCTGCCACCCCTCAGCTGGGCAATGATGACATTGAAATCAGAAAGCAAAATTTATTAATTATGCATACAAATTTTTCTGAACCTTTTCTTTTAACATTATAAATGAAATTATATTTAAACAAAAACAGAGATTTTCCAATCTCTGACTACGAACATGAGTTGGAAAAGTCAGTATTATATTCTTTCCATTGGCATTTCTTTGTATTAGCCATTTCAGTACAAATACAAATTGATTGCTCTTGATACTAATGACAACAGTGCTATTAGGAGACAAAAAAGAAAAATAGGTAGTGCATTTGAGAATTGACCATTCAGGAGAAAAAAAAAAGGCAGATGAAGAGGTGGAGGATCTGAATGGAATGATGTCACTGGTCATAATACCTACCACCGAACTGGCATGTAAATAAAAGCACCTCTTTCTTGAATGACAAGGGTGTGAGAAAGCCTTTTCATTGTATACCATCTTATACTATTTGTTTCTTTAAGTGAATGTGCTACCTATTAAAAATTAAATGCATCCATTAGTTCAAAAGGAAACATTTCCAAAATAAGTTCGAAAGAACACTTTTGCAGGACATCATTTCTCATATTAAACCTGCTTGCACTCAATCTGTCCTTAATATTACTAGCTGGGCCTGGTAGAGATGACTCAATAACACGTAATGTTTACAACACATTCTTTTTCTTTGTAATACAATCATCTAACCTTAGTGGAAATTACATATCAGCTTTGAATATTATATCCAGGTGCATAAAATAATAGATTAATAAAATTTTAAATATTCCGCAATCTATATGTGCCACATACCTGGAGTATAACCCCACGGTTCATAGTATGATGGAAATACTCCAAGATGACAACCTCGGACAAACTCTTCATAATCCATGGGTAATAATGGGCTGGTGGAAGATAGAAATTCTGGGTGCAAAATCACCTAAAAAAGGAAAATTCTAATGAGAAAAAAAAAGAAAATAAATCAAAACCAAAAATCTCCTATAGTTCAGTATTTGATACTGTAGAATCCGTGTGTTCTAGATTCAGGGAGAGAAGAGAAAAAAGAAAAAGAAATAAGCTTGGGTGCTTTTTCCTCTCTTTCCATTCTGTGTAAGTATTCACTCTGTGAACTTTCTCTCATGTTCCAAGGCCTAGATCAGAGGAAAGGTAGTTAATATGCCCATTTTTGTTCCCATGCTAAACTACATCCTTCAACCCAAATTGTTTTGACAATAAAGGTATTTTTTATAAAGATTTTATTTTTAGGTAATCTCTACATTCAACATGGGTCTCACACTTACCATCCTGATATCAAGGATCACATGCTCTACCAACTGAGCCAACTGGGCATCCCAACAGTAAGGGTTTTATTTTGCTTCCTAATGGCGGACTGCTGTCTTATTTCTCAATTTGCTCCTACCCGGAGCAGGAAAGAGGGGAGCTAGGTAGAGCCCGCCCTCCATTGCCTCCGACACAAGTTAGCCCAGGGAAGTGGATCTAAGGGACAGAGATGTACTACGAATCTCATCTAGATTGGATCAGAATAGAAGTCTTCACCCTTCGCTTTTGAACCTGGAAGTAATCACCTCCTCTCTTACCAGCCTCTCTCACCTGGAGGTAATCGCCTCCTAACCTAGCTCCTTGCTTCTATTCTACCAAAGTCTCTACTCAATACAATTAGCGTGAACCTTTAAAAATACCAGCCACTCCTCTGCTCAAGATCTTTCAGTGGGTTCCCATTTTACTCATAGTAAAAGCCAAAGGATTTACCATGACTTTTAAGCAGTGGTGTTCTGGTAAATGTTTAAGAATGGAAAGCCAAATTTAAGTATATATTGGTACAAAAATTTACAATACATTTTATTGATATAAAGAATGTGTACCATACAATTTCCAAATATTAAAAAATGTATGCAAAAAACCTACACACAAAAAAAACTTGCACACAGACATTTGCATCAGTTTTATTCATAATTGATAAAACTCGGAAGCAATCAAGATAACCTCTAACAGGTGAGTAAATAAATAAACTGTCCAGACAATGGAATATTATTCAATGCTATAAAGAAATGAGCTATCAAGCCATGAAAAGACATGGAAAAAAATTAAATGTACATTGCCAAGTGAAATAGGTCAATCTGAAAGGCCACATATTGTATGATTCCAACTATATGGTATTCTGGAAAAGGCAGAACTATGGAGACATTAAAAAGATCAGTGTTCAGATAGGGGCAGGGATGAAGAAGTAGAGCATGGAAGAATTTTAACGGAGTGAAACTATTCTGTATGATTTTGTAATGATGGATCCATATCATTACACATTTATCAAAGTCAAAGAAGGTAAAACACGAAGAGTATAACTTAATGTAACTATGAATCCTGGTGGATAATAATGTGTCAATGTAGGTTCATGAACTGTAACAAATATACATTGTGGTGTGATATATGGATAGTGGAAGAGGCTGTATATGTGTGACAGTGGGGATTTGTGGGAACTTTCTGTACTTTCTGCTCAACTTTGGTATGAACCTAAAACTTCTCTAAAGAAGAGAGTCTATTAAAATATATGTAATGTACGCCTTATTATAAATTCTTGATAGTTAACTGTTCCCGAATGCTTTTGTTGACTTTTGCTAAATAAAATCTTGTATTCAGAACCAATTTCTGGTTTCACCCGAGAACCGGATGTAATTATGATGTGAGGGTTGACCCATTCAGAGATATATGTCAGAACTTCATCAGTGACATGAGTGGCTTCTTTCCTGAGTTGGATGTTAGCTTTTGAATCCTGGAAAAATATTTCCTCAAATTTTCGTGCCACTCACAATTTTGTGTATTGACTCTAGACACAATCCTTTGAAGGTTAAATCTGCATTGTTAATATTTCTCCATTGCCTTCTTAAGTCTAGACAATTGATAAAAAAAATAATTGCCTAGTTTCACTCTCTAGATACTCCCACTATGGCTACTTTCAAGCTACCAACGTGATGTCACTGAACTGGAAATGGGAAAGGCAGTAGCACACCATTATAGAATACTTCCACCATGTGGGTAAAATAACTTCAAATGCATGGATAATTGTAAAATGTAGTAAACGATGAGGATGTGATGAGTTTTGGGCATTACTTTTCATTTTAATATGATTGATTCATATTTTTAAGTAGGTATAATTTTTTAAAAATAGCTACTTTAAAAACTGGCTCACAAATTTCTGAAAATGTAGTGATTGGCTCTCGTGTGCTGGTATGAACCTGTACTGAGACTCCACTCCCTGTAATGTTATGCAAAGGTAGAGATGAGAATGAAAGAGAAAGAATGGTTATGTTGGAAGGCTGTGACTAGAACAGCTACTTAACTGGTCACCTGGAGGAAAAAAATTCTGCTTTTCTCCTATTTATTAAAGTTTTTCTTGAACCATTATTAGGTAATTTGTCAGCCTCCCCCCATAGTTAAGTAGTTATTAAAAATAAAATCTGATTTAAAAGCATTGGGATTATATATACATGTATATGATATATAATATATATACTATATATAACATATAGTACTTATATTGTATACATATACCTCATATACATCATGTACATGCATAATGTATAATATATATCATATATTTATATGATATATATTATGAGTACTACATATTATAATATACACGTATAAATATATCTTATTTATATTGTATATATACATAATATACATACACACATACATAATATATAACATAATCAAAGAATAAGTGTCTATTTTTCGAAAGAGATTACTTTGTGCTTTTGTTGTTATTGTTTTAGGATTTTATTTATTTATTTGAGAGAGAGGGAGAGAGAACATAGAGGGAGAGGGAGAGCAGACTCCCCACTAAGGAGGTAGCATGATGTAGGGCTCTATCCGAGGACCCTGGGATCATGACCTGAGCCAAAGGGAGATGCTTAACCAACTGAGCTACCCAGGCATCCCCAAAGATATTACTTTGAAGAAAAGCCCTAATTTGGATATATAACAACAATGATAACAGTTGGATGATATTTTAATATATTAAAAATAACGTTCTCACATATTACTTCATTTAATTCTAGCAACATTGTAACATTCTCATTTCTCTAATTTTAGAAATAATTTATAAACATTATAAATAAGTTGTATCTCAGGAGATCCACAAATGGGAGCTAGGTTAAACTTAAGAAATAAAATGATAAAATATCCAAAACTAGTACCTAAGAATGGTAGTTCATTCAAACACAAGATTCATAGATCTTGGATACTAGCCCTTTATCTGATACGTCATTTGCAAATACCTTCTCCCATTCTGCAGGTTGTCTTTTAGTTTTGTTGACTGTATCCTTTGCTGTGCAAAAGCTTCTTATCTTGATGAAGTCCCAATAGTTCATTTTTGCTTTTGTTTCTTTTGCCTTCCTGGATGTATCTTGCAAGAAGTTACTGTAGCCAAGTTCAAAAAGGGTGTTGCCTGTGTTCTCCTCTAGGATTTTGATGGACTCTTGTCTCACATTTAGATCTTTCATCCATTTTGAGTTTATCTTTGTGTATGGTGAAAGAGAGTGGTCTAGTTTCATTTTTCTGCATTTGAATGTCCAATTTTCCCAGCACCATTTATTGAAGAGACTGTCTTTTTCCAGTGGATAGTCTTTCCTCCTTTGTCGAATATTAGTTGACCATAAAGTTGAGGGTCCACTTCTGAATTCTCTATTGTGTTTCATTGGTCCATGTGTCTGTTTTTGTGCCAGTACCACACTGTCTTGATGACCACAGCTTTGTAGTACAAAATCTGTAGTACCTGAAATCTGGCATTGTGATGCCCCCAGCTATGGTTTTCTTTTTTAAAATTCCCCTGGCTATTTGGGGTCTTTTCTGACTTCACACAAATCTTAAGATTATTTGTTCCAACTCTCTGAAGAAAGTCCATGGTATTTTGATAGGGATTGCATTAAACGTGTAAATTGCCCTGGGTAACATTGACATTTTCACAATATTAATTCTGCCAATCCATGAGCATGGAATATTTTTCCACCTCTTTGTGTCTTCCTCAATTTCTTTCAGAAGTGTTCTATAGTTTTTAGGGTATAGATCTTTTACCTCTTTGGTTAGGTTTATTCCTAGGTGTCTTATGCTTTTGGGTGCAATTGTAAATGGGATTGACTCCTTAATTTCTTTTTCTTCAGTCTCATTGTTAGTATATAGAAATGCCACTGACTTCTGGACATTGATTTTTTATCCTGCCGGCGGGTGGGGTGATTGGGTGACAGGCACTGAGGGGGGCACTTGATGGGATGAGCACTGGGTGTTATTCTATATGTTGGCAAATTGAACACCAATAAAAAATAAATTTATAAAAAACACAAGATTCACAAGTTACAAAGTTAAAATAAATCAAATAGGGCAGCCCGGGTGGCTCAGCGGTTTAGCGCCGCCTTCAGCCCAGGGCCTGATCCTGGAGACCTGGGATCAAGTCCCACATCAGGCTCCCTGCATGGAGCCTGCTTCTCCCTCTGCCTGTGTCTCTGCCTCTCTCTCCTCTCTGTGTAGTCTCATGAATAAATAAAATCTTTAAAATCAATCAATCAATCAATCAATCAAATAGTTTCCTCCATAAAATATGATTTGAGTTCCTATCATGGGCAAAGTACTGCATGAGGAAAAGAGACAAAGACACAGATACTGTGTTAGGCAATCATCAAATCCACAGCCCATAGTACTGGCAAGTATCAGCAAACAGGGATTCAAAACTCATTGTGCCTACTTCGGCATTTCCAAGCCTGGGAAAATTTGTACTCTCCAAAGCCCATTTTTGGCACATGAAAATACCATGGCTCATTTGTTTTTGTTTCCAGCCAAGCAGAATGACAGCATAACTAAAATACGAAAGCAGCTGCTCTGGGCCCTGGACAGCGATTACAGAGGCCTAGGGTGGAGGAGATGTTAGAGGTCATCCCAAGGCTATGGGGAGGATTAAATGAGATCCTGTGTACCAGAGCCCCCAACAGAGCACCTGGCTCACAGCAGGCCCCAGATCAGTAGGGAAAAAACAAATAAAAGCCAAAATGTAGTCTAATTACATTTATCCTGTGAGGCTATCAAGATCCCAGGAAGTTAATTTACTTTCACAGAGTGCTGGCACAGGATCAGGACCTGGAATCTGCACTGTAGGTTTTTCTCACTATGCACACTGCTGAGGCAGAATTGATGGTAAATTCAAGCTCAAAATTATTTGCAATGTTTCCTGAATCAAATAAATAGAGAATTTGTCAATCCACTCTGAGATTCATATAAAGAACTTGTCAATCCACTCTGAGAGAACGAATCCATAGAGTTCTGTAAATATGCAACGTAAATATGTAAATTTTATTTAAGAGAGAGAGATCACACAAGTGGGAGGGAGGGAAAGGGGGAAAGGGCGAAGCAGACTCCCCGCTGAGCAGAGAGCCCAATGCAGGGCTCCATCCCAGAACCCCAGGATCATGACCTGAGCTGAAAGCGGTCGGTTAACTGACTGAAGTACCCAGGTGCCCCTGCAGGAGCTATTCTTTTATTTTTTGTGTGTTTGTGATAATAACCAATGAAAATCTCAAAATATTCATGAGTTTGTCCATATAAACATGATTTGTATGAGACAAACTTCCTTCTCCATTCACTCTACAGAAGCCATGTGCTTTTATATCTCTGTGCCTTTTTATCCACTTCTCCTGCCTACTCTCTCTACATGATGAACTGTTATCTTAATGATAAACCTCCACTTGTCAGTCAAGATCTAGCTAATGTGTCAACACTTTTATAAAATATTATCAAGTCTCTAGGCTGAGATAAATCCTTCATTTCTACTCTCATCAAACTCTGTTTACACCTCTCTTCTAAAAGTTATAGAGTACCCATTGTATGTGCCGGCCTAAGTACAGATAAAAGGTAACATATATTATGTGCCACATACCATGTCCCCATGGTCTGCACTAACTGCAGGATCTATTATTTATTTAAGCCTCACCACAATGCTGGGAGTGGGGGCCTATTTTACCACTATTTTACAGACGAGAAGGCTGAGGTAGATTAAGTCAATCTGCAAACTGATTAAGTGTCAGAGATCAAAAGCCAGACAAAGAATCTTGATTGACAGCCTCAACTGCCTCCCCTCTGGAGCAGCTACAGCAGCTGCCCTAGCCTATGGACCTGGCAGAGATGGATACTGTGCTAACTCATTTCTGCATAACCAGTGACTCTTTTAATGGGCAACGGTTGTTTGGAAAATCTCTACTCCTACTAATATGAATCCCTATTAAAATTATTGCATTCAGTTGCTCATAGAATAAGGCACCCATCTGCCTATCAACCTGAAACTGGTAGGTGAATGAAACACATGAAAGTAAAACATAAAGGAAAAGTTCAGACACAGGGAAATGATAAATGTGGTAATGTTAATATATTCAAAATAAGTCAACAGTAAACCACAACACACACACACACACACACACACGGACATCTTTTGTATTAAGAAAGGAAGTACTGGAAAATAATTCTGAATCTGTGTTAGCTATAGATTGTACTGTTGAAATTTTTTTTTTTTTTTTTGGTGGGCACAGGGGTACACGTGCCTCTGTGTGTGTGTGTGTGTGTGTGTGTGTGTGTGTTTGTGCGTTTCCTTCCCCTAACTGACCAGCCACGTTAGTAGTTTGCTTTTTCTCTTTATGAGTCACTACACAGTGCTGCTACGTGTGTATATTTTTCATCTATTTGTTAATTTTTATTAATTCTAGTTTTTGTTAATGATATTTGACTTTCCTTTTGGAAAATAAAAGTTGAGAGGTGTTTAGAACTGGGTTGCAGTCTGTGGGCCTTCCCTCCTCATCTTTCCTCGCCTCTTTCCACGGTGTTTGACTACTTCTCCCTGCCTGCTTTTGTTTTCAATCTCTATCCTTCACAGGCATTTTTGCTGATTAAGTGTTTTCACATCTAATCCTGTCTTGGTGTCTGCTTCTCAGAGGATGAAAACTGAGAAAATTTATTTTTTTTAAAATATTGTATTTATTCATGAAAGACACAGAGAGAGAGGCAGAGAGGCAGAGACACAAGCAGAGGGAGAAGCAGGCTCCAGGCGGGGAGCCCGAGGCAGGACCCGATCCCAGGTCTCCAGGATCATGCCCTGGGCAGAAGGCGGCACTAAACCACTGAGCCACCGGGGCTGCCCCAAAACTGAGAAAATTTATATGAAACACATTCACTGCCTCAAAAACTCACAGTCTCACCAGAGGGATAGACATACATATTTTAAAAATGCAAATAATCTGGAGCGATGATTCCTATATTTGCAGTAGATATAAAGCATCTTGAGAATGCAGATACGAAAGCAATTGTTCTGCTTGGAGTAGATGGATGCATGTTATGGACCAACACAAGGAGGAGATGACTTCTAGGTCAGATCTCAAAGGAGCTGTTAGAATGGCTGAGATAAGGCACTTCAGAAAGGGAGAGTAACACCAGCAAAGACACAGAGGGATGAAGTATTTAACATACTTAGGAAATAATGTACTTGTCCATTCCTGAGAAATTGCTTCACTGTTACCATACTTTAAAACACAAACAAGGGATCCCTGGGTGGCGCAGCGGTTTGGCGCCTGCCTTTGGCCCAGGGCGCGATCCTGGAGACTCGGGATCGAATCCCACATCAGGCTCCCGGTGCATGGAGCCTGCTTCTCCCTCTGCCTATGTCTCTGCCTCTCTCTCTCTCTCACTGTGTGCCTATCATAAATACATAAAAATAAAAATAAAAATAAATAAAAAAATAAAACACAAACAAACAAAAAACACATAGATCAGCAAAGCCTACTTTGTTTACAGCTCCCAATTTCAAGGGACCTTCCAGGCTCAATCTTCCCAAGAGCAAAGAAAGCATGAACCACAGGTATGGCTCCATGCCCCCTGTTCCATCTATATTTATTGTACAGATTACATGCCAGACACCAGACAAGTCCTCAGGGAAGAGCTGCAGATTTAAATACAAGTGTGACATGCAAAGTTCTGTAAAACAAAAAGCTACAAGAAAATAATAGGCTTTCTTTCCACCACTATTTCCTTTCCAAGAGAAAAAAAATTGAGAAGGACTGGTCTAAACTACATGAGAATGAGGTCAAGTTAGTGCTGATACACTCTGACATGAGGTAAGTGTCTGCAGATCCAATCATGCTGAAAAAGGTAAGGATGGAGCACTCTTGGGAGATACATCTCTGGATTTCCAAGGAAAAATTTGTAGCCTATTGCCTATTATTGGATGTGTGCTAGGGGTAAAAATTTTGGAAATGCAGAAATACAAATGAGTAAATAAAAGTCACCCATAATTCTATGACACAGGGAAATATACACACATATGTGTGTGTCTATGTACACATGCATGCGTGTGTGGAGAATATATTTTAAATGGATGGGATAGCATGGCATGGGACATCTTGTAAACAGCTTGTATCATTTAATTCTGAACTATGAGCTGCTGCTATCTACTACCATGAAAATTTTCCTGCCTTGATTTCTGAGATATTTTTCTCTTCTAATTCTTGCTCCTTTTTTTCTCGACTTTTCCTCCTCTAATCTCCTCTTCAATCTTAAGGTATTCTTGGGTCAACACTTTTCTCTGCTCATTCAGCCTGGTCTTCCAGCATGGCAGGTATCCCCTGCTGCCTCTGCACTGATATAGCTCCCTTCATGATTGCCCTATGTTTTCTTTTTTTTTAAATATTTTATTTATTTATTCATGAAAGGCAGAGAGAGGCAGAGACACAGGCAGAGGGAGAAGCAGGCTCCATGCGTGGAGCCCGATGTGGGACTCGTTCCTGGGACTCCAAGATCATGCCCTGGGCCGAAGGCAGGAGTTAAACTGCTGAGCCACCAAGGGATCCCTGCCCTATGTTTTCTAAGTACCCATGAAACATCTCAACTTGAGTAGCTCACACATAACTCAAACTCAATCTACAAACACCAAAGTCAATTCATGATGCAGTCTTCAATCCAACTTCTGATAAAATCATTCCTTAGTTTTTAGAAAGTGTTGACTAAATACAGAAGCCAGGAGGCTATGATCCTTGCCTTCTCCCTCTTTTTCCCCTCCCAATGAGCATTGGTCACTAAGTTTGATCTTTTCTATATGTAACCACCTCTCCCATTATTCCATCCTCTCCAACACTTCTGACATGGCCTTTGTAAGGGCCCCTTATCATCTCTCACATTCCTGTAACAGGAGGTCCATAGCTTGTCTCCCTCTACCACATGCATTCACAGCTATATCAAGGAGTGAATGAAAGGTGAGGGATGAATTTACAAGTAGACTATTCCAAGAAATTATGCAGAGAAGAATAGAAAATACCAAAACATTTTTAAAAATCAAGAGAAGACCAGGTTAAGGCAAAGTTTGTTTGCTTTTTAATGCGAGAAAATTTAAGAAATATTTGTAGACAGCAAGGGAAGGAGCTAGTAAACCTGCTGTATAAGGGAGGGTTAAAAAGGTAAGTTTCCCAAGAATGTCAGAGGGAATGAGATCCCAGAGCAATCCTCAGAACCTAAGTGAAAAGAAGTAAGAATAGGCCAAAATCTTTATGTGAGGGTCAATGAAGGTTTATAACTCATTGAATTCTCAGGTCAACTGCTAAAGGTGAAAGAAAGAAGAAAAAGTGGGACCTTTGAAAAGATTGGTAAACTCTTATGAAAATGTGATCTGGAATACTGGTGAATGGAATTGAGTAGAGATAAGCAACTGTCTGTTCACATGTCCCCTTTTATGTCCCACACCTAGCACTGTGCCTGGAACCCAGTACACCCTCAGGACACATCACAGAGGCTAAGCTCCACAGTGGCAGAAACCAGGTCTTATCCACACAGTTCACACTGTGCTTAATCATTTACAAACTCAAGCATCAAAACAATGAATTGGCCTATAGAAAATTCTATAAAAATATCATTAGCCATATTCTCTGAAACTGGAGGCTTCTCATAGTATTGAACTTACCAGGAAGAAAGAAGAAAATTCATATTCATCTCAGAGATTCACTAATTAAAGTAATTCTTAGAATATATTCATATCATTAAAAATTAGGCAATTTCCCTATTTTTACCGGCAATATTGTACAATGTTGAGAATGATACAAAAACAATCATTATACTTTAATTACCCAAGACAGGAAACAGAATTAATTTTTTTTTTAGAAATATCATTTGATAGGTGTCAAAACAAACCCAGGAAGCTTCTAATAAGCTCTGAAGAAGTATATTCTATATCCTTCTGAAGTGCCCTCTGTAAACAATTAGTTCTACCTTGACTCTGTCTGAGCGGCTGTTGAAAAGTCCAATCCGTCTAATGGTGCTGAGGATGGGATCAGTGGAGTCATCAATCATGTTGTGAGTGGTCACTGGAGGCAAAGACTGTCGCTGAAGTCATAGAGGAAAGAAAATGTCAGTGGTGAAAAGAATTAATAAGTGTGACTAACGTCAACAATAGGTCATTGGCAACATGTCAACCAGTCTTTATGCCTTCCATCCTGTGGGATGACACTAATGATGATGACTAAGTTTTGCGTGGGTTCCAGAGAAGGATAATAGGTTGAAGAACTTTCTTCAGATATTGTGAACACATGATACTTTTGTTTCTCACCTGCAGCCACTATAAGAAAGGCCTACACTTCTTGACTACTTTTAGGACTTGTTTGGAATGAATGTGTCCTGAAATCTTAAGATGAACTCCTCTCCTGGATCCTTCTAGCAAGGCTGTCCTCTGACGGTGCCTGCTGCCTCACTGTTATGACAAGATGTCGGCACATGCCTATCTTGCATTTTTGCAATGTCCGCTCAACCGAGAGATATTCACCTTTTCTCTATCATGACTCAAAATGCCATGCTTTTTGAAAATTTTAGGGACAATTTTGTTGCCATTGCAATATACACAGTTTTTCAAAAAGATATATTTATTTCTTTCTAAAAATAGAAATTTTTAAAGTGGATACAAGATAAGTTCCGTGACATTTTTTAAAGGAGCCCTGAGAAGCACTCATAAAAGAAAATAAAGCAAAGTTATCATTTAGGTGAATGCATAAGAATGACTTCTCTAGTTCTCAGGTTTGTACATTTTCCAAACTGGCTCATTCCAGTAAATTAAAATATTGATCTAAATAGATTTGAACAACCTTGGGAAGGAATGGGCACTCTTTGTTACCTGAGTTGAAAAGATGGCTCTTTTCATAATTGTTACATCATCTCGATCCAGAATATTGTTCATGTCAGGAATTTCTCCTCTGTGGGGAAAACAATGTTCATCATAAAATAAAAATAACTGGCACTAATTTAATGCCACCTATGTGTCAGACAGCGTTCTAAACACTTTAAAAATAATTATAAAGCAAACATGATTTCCTGATGAAGCTCGTAGACAAATTCCTAAAACATGAAGAAGTTTGATAAAAAAACAATTTCAATAGCATCAAAGAAAATTAAAATTCATTTTTAAAGTATTAATGTTAATCACCAGGAGGAGAATATCACTATATTTTGCCTACTCTTGAGTACTATGTTCTAAAGTGGACATAACTATCTATGTTTATGTGACATAAAGGTCTTTAAGTGACATAACTGGTAAAAGGAAATGATGCATGCCTGCCATCGTCAGTCAGGAGACAGCAGAGCTTTCTTTTCATATTATAACATAATCCATATATTTTATATATAATCATTATTTTATAATACATTTTAGTTTGATTTGATTAGATTTTATACATCTATTTTTTATTTATTTTATTACATATTTAAACGTTTATTATTCATTAAGTAAATATAGGTTAATTAACATTATTTAATGTTACTAAATATTTTAATTTAATATATAAGTAAGTGTATTTAATATATAAAGTCAACATATATTTTGACTTAAAAAACTCATGAAATCTTCCTCAGTTTCGCATTGATATATTAACCCTTAATAAGAGTTCCATTGAATTAGAACCTATTTGCACATGTGAATATGTTCTCATTTGTACAACCTATCTTAAGAATTTGTCAGATGAAGGATAAAACAAGATCTGTTCACGTGATATAATACATATTCAAAGGCTACTCATTCCTTTACATCTGGATTAAAAGAAATACATTATAGCGTTTAAGTTGTTAAATTTGAATAGGGAAACCCTATAATATTTGAAGTGTTAAGTACTCCCAGCACCTACCTTAACAATGCATCATAGAGTTTCTTTCCAAATTTTTCCTTTACAGAATGTGCAATGTCCCTGTATGAATTGAAAGATTTTTAATTTAAATAGGGTCCCAATTCAAAATCTTTGTTTGCCATGGCCATGCTGATGTTTTGTCACTATATTCTTTGAAATTACAGGCCTCTTTTGTAGAACCTCCTCTACTGTGTTTCCTAGTTGCCAGTTTAGCTTGAGTTAAAATCTCCAGAGCTGAGGCACCAGAACACCCTGAGCAGCCCACAGAGCTTGACATTTTTTGACTTGATGAAATTAGGGCAAATGTGGACAGCAGGGCGGGGGAATGGATGGAAGTATAGGTGTAACAAGATGGGTAATTCATTGATAATTGTAGAATCTGGGCTATGAGCATGTAGGGAGTCATTATACAAACCTCTTTATTGTGGAATTCACATTAAAAAATTTTAATGTGAATTTCACATTAAAATTTTCACATTAAAAAAATTCTTTTCACAATAAAATTTTTAAAAATTCAACCCATCGTTAAAGATTGCTGCAGAGGCTTTATCCGTCCATGGTGGCTCATTCCAAAGTTTTTATAGTAACAGTTTGATAGGCACTACATAATATGACATAGTAGCCTATAAGAAGAGAAACAAGTAGCATTTGTGCTATAATAATCTTTACTTATTTTTTTTTTTACTTATTCGTTTGTGAAAGAGAGAGAGAAAGCAGGAACGGGGAGTAGATCAGAGGGAGAGGGAGAAGCAGACCGTCTGTTAAGCAGGATGTCAGACGTGGGGCTCAATCCCAGAACCCCAGGATCATGAGCTGAGCTGAAGGCAGACACTTAAGTGTCTTGTGCTATAATCATTGTAAGGCTGTCCAGCACTCCTTGTGCTATAATCATCGTAAGGAATAAAACAGTCAAGGAGATATATCAGAAATTATGCATGTCAAAAAAATCTCTTTACACTTATTGCTTGAGAACATTCAAAAAACATGAGATTACCATAGCTGTTTCCGCACTGCCTGGCCTTTCAGTGTTTCCACGTTGAAATTATTTGTCTTGGCAGGCATAATGAAAAATACCACTACCGTGACGTCACTTTTATGCATCTAATGAGGGATTAGGAAACATAACAAGTCAACTACCAAAGATAAAAGAAAACGTCAACAGATAGACTTTAAACTTTAAAAAGTATATAGTGTTTTAAATTATCTTTAGATAAAAGGAATACTTATTTATGATTTACAGAGACATTAAACCCACCTTCCTGAAGCTTACTCAGAAATTTAAATCTGGCTTTCAGTCCAGAACTGCTGGTTAACAATTTGAAAATTCAAACATAAAATATTTTCATTAAGCAGCTAAAATATATAACAATGGCTAGTGATATCATAGTGCTTTTCTGTGGTTAAAAAAAGTCACATCAATCTGAGCTGTCTTTAAAATTTCATATTGGAAAATTAATGGGAGTTTGGCTTTGTTTCATTCTATTTTTTTTCTAGTTTTTATTCACTTTGATTTGCACAAAAAGAGTATTTACACTTTCCTGTTACATGTCTTATCATAATGCTACATTTTGGTTTTTTAGTCTTAAAGTCCAGGAACAAGCAAAGGAAAATGTGCTCAGCACTTCTGGTGTGGCAGGCACTGTGCTGGATGCTTTAAATGCATAACTTAACTCCATCCTCACAATAACTGTGCACAATAGATGGCTCTCTTTTCATCTTGCTAACTGAAAGAGAGGCATGAGGGTATCAATTGTCTAAGTTCCTACAACAGATTATTGGTAAAGTTGGGATTAAAACTGGTGTTTTTTGATTCTATACTCTGTTTGCTTTCCCCTTTCCCTAGCATGTCTCAGAAGGAAATGATACATCCAGTCGTGAGAATGGAAGCATAAACTTACTTAAAACCATGAACATATGAATGTTCATGTAGTCTGGAATTGACTATCTCCAAAGTGTGGGCACCACAAACTCTGTGGCCCCTTCAAGAGTCTATTAATTACGTTCTATTTTTAAAAATCTATGGAAGTCAAAAAAATAAAAATAAAAAAATAAAAAAATAAAAATAAAAATCTTTGGAAGTCATAGAATAGGAAACTCTTCAAGAGAAGCCAATGTGTTATGAAAGAATAAATGTACTATATGAAAGAGAATACTTTCTTTTAATTTCTCCAAGTATTGTAATTATCTTTGATGTCTAGAATAGCAATTGGCTTTTTTTCATATTTAAAAATAAAGTGACTATTTAATAAATGTATAGATAAATTGATTAATCATGTCCCTAAACATGATATATGTTTGACATAACTTTGAGTCCATCTATAAAGCTTGTTGAATAGATACATACCAGGAAATAATGGAATTAGATTATTCTAGCCTATTCTAGAATAATCTATGTGGTCTTCAGTCCTATTTTAGAGTTGAATTTTTATTAATGTATTATTTCCTTATTAAGTGGTATCAGTGAATCTTTTTGTATACTTGGTACGATATCTGCTCTAAGGCAAAAATAAATTTATGTCCAAGGAAAAATATTAACTGGAGAAGAGTATGAGCTCAGGAAAGTTTAAATTGTCTTGGTATCTCAGTAAGATTGAAATTCTACACTGGTCTCCTGTAGCTTATTGTTATTTATTCTATATCTATATGATAGGATTAGAATATAAACCAATAATTTTAATCACTAGCTATTACATGGTACCATTTTGTATAGCTGCTTCTATTGGCACAGGTTTTACTGCTGGCTTAATTGGGAAGCTATATTAAGTCCCACCTTCCTGAGCAAAAACTGAATCTGCATGAAAGTAGGAACCTCCTTTCCCCTCCTTGTTTCCATGTGGTGGGATATCTCCTGGTTTCATAGTTGAAGGCTCTTAATCTTAGGGAGGGGGTATGGCTGGTGAGTAGGGAGAGGAATAGTTTGTGTATGGCTGCCCTGATGAACGGAGAGAAATTGTTTGGTTGCCAGCTGTATGGCACAGGTTCCTCTGAAGGCCTTCTTTGGTTGAGGGAGGACAGCAATATGGTGAGATAGCTAGGTCTAATAGTAAGGTTCAATATCCGGAAGCCTATTGGTGCCATATACCAAGCCACATCTTCCATTCAAGTTTTTATCAGTTTTAAAAACATCAAATTTTGTTCTCCATTTGCTTGACTTTTTCATATTTATCTTTCAACTGGTTAACTCTTGGGACAGGGGAAAGAATGTCATAATGTCATATTAAAATATATCACAATAATCTTGTGGTTCTCTCTTTAAAATACCTGATAACATAGGCAGATAAACAAATGAACAACTTGGTGATCCCAACCTGTAAATTGAAAGACTAGAGCCATTTTTAAAATAAGGTTGACATTGTAAGTATTTACAACCACATATCTCTTGGAAAGTTCTTAAGAAGCCAGAAAGTTCTTTACTTTCCACAGAAGAAAGTCCTCCTATAAAAGTATCGTGTGGCATTACTAGAGCATTCTTACCCTCAGCAGAAAATTAAGCCTGGATAAGGCTTCTAGGAAGATGTCAGCACCTTTGTTTGAAAACTCATATCTCCCAGCAATGAAAAGGAACAAAGTCTTTTCAAGATCAAAGTCCAGATGACTAAAACAAAACAAAACAGTTTCAAATGAAATAAGGCAACAGCAACAAAATGTACAAATGAATTCTGTTAAAGTTCAAAGAGAGCTGGGAAAGACAAACATTTACTATAACAGTCTTGTTTTCTCTATGCCATAGGTCCCCAAAACACACGCTATTTCTTTTTTAAATAAAGAAGAGCATACCCATAGAAATGACCTCGAACAAAATCTTGGATCCTGGCCTTGTACATGGCATGTAGATTTTGAAACTCATGTACTGCCGAAAATTTCTTAACACTCAAGCCATTTGGAGTAACTACATCTGGAAAAGCAAAAATAATATCATGGCAAAAATCTTTTGAGAGAGGGTATCATTGTAGAAAAATAGTTTGTTTAGATACATAAAATTAGATGTCTCTTAACACTTCTAGTTTCTATCATTGAACCAAAAATTCATAAAACATCACAATAAATTATTGAAATAGGAAATTAGGAGTGAGTGACCAAAATAACATTAACTAGTACAATGAAACATCTAATTAAAAGCACTAATACTGATCATTATAGTTTTCATTTATTGATGTCTTATTATTGCTCTTAACACTCTAAACACTTTACAGTGTAACTCATTTAATCCCTGCAAGAACCAATGGAGCAGGTGTTCTTATCTGCATTTCCATAGGCACAGAGCTGTTAAGGTATCCGTCCAAGAACACAAGTGTCAGAAGTAGAATCCATGTAGTCTCCCTCCACATGTTGTGTCTTTAACCATGCTGTACACTAAACTACCTCTTAGCATCTTATTTTGACCAAAAGTGTGGGAAATGCTCTGTTCACTTGGAAAATTGGAAAGTCACGCCTTTCTTTCTAATTCCCAGAAGAACTTACTCAAGTAGGAGGACATGTTTGGCTTTCAAGAATAATTATTAGTTTGTGACAAGAAAGATAGAGACTCTTCAGAGTACAAGATGGGAACTACCTAGTGACTTGAATACATGGGCTGCTGCATTTAGTAGCAGGAAAAACAAATTAAAATTTAAAAAAAAGCCATATTAAAAAAAACCGGTAACACATGGCAATGGGCATTTTTGCAAAGGAGATTTGAGCTAGAATTATAAATATGCTATTGTTTTGAAGGATATTTTACAGTTAACAAGCTATCTTTTGAAATGATTCCACAAAATCAACCCAGACTTCTTGGTCAGTTTTCTTAAAAAGAAGAACAAACTGCCAGTTCTTCTGCTTTTTTACTAAGTAATTGGACAAATTCTATACTCCACAGCAGAGTCAATTTTAGGTTGTCAAGGTTTCTAGTGAAAGCCCTCATGTGAATAATTCCTATAGTCTTATCAGGATAGTAAACGATCCCCTTTTATAATGTATTTCTCTTCCCGTAACATTATATAGTGCTTAGTTTGTGCTAGATGCTAGTGTAATTGATAAATATTAATTTAATTTGTATAAATCTATATGAAGTAAGTTATTTTGCTATCCCAATTTTACAAGTGAAGAACTGATCTATAGAGAGGTTAAGCTATTTGCACAAGATCAAGAAACTACAAAGTAACAGAGATAGGATTTAAAACCAAGGCTACTTGGGGGCACCTGGTTGGCTTAGTCAGTTAAGCATCTGATTCTTGATTTTGGCTCAGGTCATGATCTCAGGGTCATATGATCCAGCCTAGCATCCGGCTCTGTGCTGAATGTGGAGTCTGCTTGAGACTCTCTCTCTCCCTCTGCCCCTCCCTCCGTACTCTCACTTTCTAAAATAAATAAATAAATCTATAAAATAAAATGAAACCAAAAAATTTAAGACTTTAGTTATTTAGGAGAGAGAGAGAGAAAGAGAATGTGCATACACATGCACGAATGAAGGAGGGACAGGCAGAGAGGGAGAGAGAAACTCTCAAGCAGATTCCCAGCTGAGCCTGGAGTCCTATCCAGGCTCCATCTCACAACCCTGAGACGGTGAGCTGAGCTAAAATCAAAACTCTTTGTCTTAACCAACTGAACCCCCAGGCGCCCCTAATTAGGCTTTTTGCATCCCATGGAACATAAAAGAAAACTGGACACTGCCAAAAGTTTCAGAGCTGACATTTTTATTCTACAAGTGTGCATACATACTGACCCATCTGTTTAGACTCCCTCCTGTGGGAGCATTCTGATTGGCCAGTTTAGGCTGGGTATCTACCTCTAGACCAATAAGCTGTGACCAAGTGATAGAATCACATTCTATGAACATGTCTCTCAGCATTGTAACCTCTGGATAGATCTGGGGATAGGTCTCAGAAAAGCTTTCAAGGTCACGGGGGAAGTAAAACAATAAGTTTCTACTAAATGGGATCAATGATGAAATGTCACAAGATGTAGGACTGGAATATTCTCACACAAATTTTTGATATTTTTTTGTAATTTTGTTTCCTTAAAATAGAAAAGTTAACTTGCTTTACACACAGCAGGTCACTGTGACAACCCTAGAGCATAAGCCCATTTCTAGCATAACCCATTTATTCAACAAGCACAGACGGAACACTACTATGTTCTGGATATAGCTCAGTATTGGTTTTACAACAGAGCTGACATTGAGAATTAAAATATGTGCAAAGATTTGGGTGGTAGCAGTGGATGCCATTTTTCCTCTATTAGTTTATACTTTTTTGTTTCAAACAAAAGTTTTAGACTCCAATGTCATTTAGGACTGAAAGGTGGGTGATGAATTCAGAGATAATAATTACCAGGCTTCCTCTTTAGCATATGTTCTGCTTCTATTGCAGTTATTTCAGATACTGTGGTGAATACATGAGCACAATGGACAGAGGCCCGCTCCATGCAATACCGGTGGTAAATCTGCCTTTCCCCAGCCTCTTTGTCTATGTTAAACTGTTAAAAAAAAAAAAGAGAGAGAGAGAGAGAGAAGAGAAAAGGAAAGGGAAAAAAAAGAAAAGAAAAAGAAAAGAAAAAAAGGAAAGGAAAAGAAAAGAAAAGGAAGAAAAAGCAAAAACACATATACATTTGATATACATTTGCTCATACAATCAATCCTTGACAAACATGAGGGTTAGGGGCAGGGACCCCTGGTGTAGTCAGAAATCCCCATTTAACTTTTGACTTCACCCTAGCACTTAACTACTAATAACCTACAGTTTACAGGAAGCCTTACCGATGATAAAAACAGTTGATTAACACATATTTTGTATGTTATGTGCATTACATACTATATTTTTACAATAAAGTAATCTGGAGAACAGAAAATGTTAGTAAGTAAATCATAAGGAAGAGACAACACATTTACAGTACTATAATATATTTATTGAAAGAATCCATGTATAAATGGACCCGCACAGTTCAAACCTGTGTTGTTCAAGGATCAACTATACTGATCCTTCTACACAAGTGAAACAAAATCATATATTATCCATATTGTTTTTCCTCAATTCTGTGTAAAGTTTTATAACCACAAAAAAGTAATAACTTTTTATTAAACCTATTACTAAATGCACAGTTATGCATGATTTAAGAAGTATTATTCACTTCACTTCTGCTTCTAAACTGCTATTTAATCCCTTAAGTAAATAGTTTTACTTTGCTATAATTACATAGAATTCTTAATTTTTTGGTATTTTAATATTTACTTACCTTACATCTTACAAATATTGAGCTAATTCCTTTCCCCAAGGTCCTTATCTTATTTTTCCAATAAACAAAGAAACAAAGGTGACATTAAGCTCTATATTGAAAATAAGGATAATTATTATCACTTTAATTGGCTGGTGTGTTAGATTGTGCAATCATCCACAAGATATCCTGGGTATCTTAACTTAAATTAAAAAAAAAAAAACTTCAGAAACCAATAAGCCAAGCACCAAACAATTAATTAAATAGTTGGCAACAGTTGTGGGCTTTTGCCATATTGCTTAGCTGAACATTATGTCTCACATAGCTGCAGATGAAACTAGCAGTGTTTAAGAGAGAAAAGTGTATAAGGTTACTCGCATTATATTAGCAGGGTGCATTTTTCGTTAGAAGCTCAACACTGTGGATCAGGCTCTCTTCTAAGCACGTATCATATTTAATCCTTATAAACCAACTGTGGTTTGTATTTTGTCTTCATTTTATGCAGGGGAAAATTGAAGCTTGTAAAGGTTAGGAAACCTGCCCAAGATCACATTCCTATTAAGTGTCTTAGCAGAGCCCTGAACTGATATCAAATCAGGCTGACTCCAAGCTTGTGCACTCTTCTACTTTTCTATCCTTTAGACTCCAGTTCAACCAACAAGTCAGTCCCAACGATTACTGCACCATATACTGAAATAGACTGAAAAAAAAATACTGAAAAAGACTTATTATATGATTCTAGAGATTACAACAAAGAAATTCCTAGAGCATTCTTTCTTAACTGTAATATTGTAATGTTTCTGTGAAAATGTTTGAAACATGGCTCTCTATGGCATCCATAGATCAGCTGAAGTTATCCTAAGAGCTCTATTTGACTGGTCTCATTTATTCAACCAAATCTCTCATTCAACCAACATTTGTTGAGTAATTTATTGTTTCTGTGGCCTTCAAAGAGCTTATAGATTAGTGAGAAAACAGGTTAAAATTAAGTAGAAATGAGTAAGTGCCTGAGGAAAGCATAGGATCAGAGTGGGACTGATTCACACTGGCTGAGAATAGAGAAATGTATCTCTTACTATGCAAGTGTTCATATCGTCAGTATCACCTTCAGAATTTAAGACTTTCAAGGGCAAGGACCATAACTTATTAATCTTTGTACCTCCAAGTTGATTGGATGAATAAAATGGCATTTGGACCGAGACATGAAAGTTTAATTTGAAGAAGGTTATTTTGGATTGAAAAATTAGCTGCCCTAAAGAACACATATATTAAGTCAAATAGCATGTGTAGGAAATAGCATCTGATATGACTGCAGCAGTGGTATAAGAGAAGATGATAGACAAGGCTAGAAAGTTGGCCTTTGTCCTATGTACAATGAAAAGGACCGAAAGGGTTCATTTAATCATATGGTAAAGACAGCTTATGCATAGGAAAGATAACTCTGGAAAAATTATGAAATGTTTTATGCTTAGAAAAGTGCCTGGTACATGGAAAGTGCTCAATACCTTTAGCTATTGTTACTATGATTATTGTTGGTTTTATTGTAGAGAGTAATAAGATTTCACATATGGGACAGCGTTTAACATCTAGACATTTAGAGATAAGAAAATAGGATTTCTAAATGAGTAAACCAAGTGTTCAAATATTTAAGGGAGGGACAGCAAAGGCCTGGTGAACCTGAAAGGTCTCAATGAAGACAGGCATGTGCCTTTTCCTGGTCCCATGGTCCCCTTACCATGCAGGCCTATGGTATGCATGGCCACACCTGTGGTTTACGGCAACTCTAGGTGTTTATACATGTTGTCCACTTTTCCACATGCATATGGTAGTCTGTTAAAATCTGTCCTGCGGGGGCACTTGGGTGGCTCAGTTGGTCAAGTGCCTCCCTTCAGATCAACTCATGATTGCAGAGTTCTGGGATTGAGCCCAGAACTCTCTCTCTCCCTCTGGTCCTCCCCCCCTCCTTCGTGCATGCTGTCTCTCTCTCAAAATGAATAAGTAAAATCTTTAAAAGATTAACTATAAAATCTCTGTCCGGTAATTCCAATATCTAACATATCTGGCCCTGGTTATTTTGACAATGAATCTCACTTTCCTACATTTTCATGTATCTCATTACTTTTTGTTAAATTCAGGAAAGTGTGTATAAAAGAACAAAAAATGAGGAAAAGTACATATTAGTCAGTAAAGCAACATCCAGTGACAATGGAGGATAACTCTATGATTAAGGTGATGAGCTCAAAATTTGGTCAGATGGAAAAGTTAAAATCCATCAAGCGATTGTCTACGATTTTCTTTCACAGTTTTTTATCCCAGACAGCACTGTCCTTACATTTGCATCCAAGAAATCCTAATGCCATCAAGAAAAGAGGCCACATCATAAGAAAATTATTGGTCTTTTTTTTAAAAAGCAGTAGCTATATCACCTTTATTTTTTTTTTAAGATTTTATATATTTATTCATGAGAGACACAGAGAGAAAGAGAGTCAGAGACATAGCCGGAGGGGGAAGCAGGCTCCATGCAAGAAGCCCGATGTAGGACTCAATCCTGGGACTCCAGGATCATGCCCTGGGCCGAAGGCAGGTGCTCAACCACTGAGCCACCCAGGCATTCCTATCGCCTTTATTGTTGAGGGGAAAACTAGTCAATGGCTGGACCCATAAGAATGAATTTGGAAATATCTTCTTGGAGAGGTGACGGGGTGGCTCAAACAGTGAAGCCTTCGGCTCTTGGTTTTGGCTCAGGTCATGATCTCCAAGTCATGGGATCAAGCCCTGTGGAGCCCCAGGTGGAGCCTCAAGTGAAGTCCTGCTTTGAGCCCCTGATAGGGCTCCACCCTCAGCAGAGACCCTGCTTCCTCCTTGCCCTCCCACTCACACTCACCTCCCCGCATCTCAAATAAATAAATAAATAAATCTTTTAAAAACATATCTTCTTGGACAGTTTCAGAATATTCATACACTGGCTGAAAATGATTAAATTGCTATTTAATTTATTTATTTATTTTTAAGATTTTATTTATTTATTCATGAGAGACACACACAGAGAGAGAGAGAGAGGCAGAGACACAGGCAGAGGGAGAAGAAGGCTCCATGAAGGAAGCCTGATGTGGGACTCGATCGTGGGACTCCAGGATCACACTCTGGGCCAAAGGCAGGCACCAAACTGCTGAGCCACCCAGGGATCCCCAAGTTGCTATTTTCATTAACAAATTTAACTACAAACTTAAACCAACATCAAAGTCCTGTGAATTGACTTTTAACAGAGCATGTTTTCATGTTGCAATTAGTTTTTGAGTAAAATAATTCTACTCTTTCTCTTTTATACAAGTTAGGTACTTTCATTCTTGTTCCTATCTCTCCCCCATATTTACTTGCCTGAGCCAAAGCTTACTGCAACTGATTCTGGGACTTGCATCAAAGACTAAATTATGACTCATTTCTTATGTTGAATGTTTAAAAAGTTTTCATGCATATATATAATATACACATAATTATATTATATATTATATATTTAATTTATTATATAACATCCAAATTCTAAACCTACTGTGAGCATGGGGTGAGGAGGATCTGTAGGAAATGATTATGGGGGCCTTTTCTATGAAAAATAATTATGAGTTTAACTCAAAATCACCTGGGTGGCTCAGTGGTTGAACATCTGCCTTTGGCTCAGGTTGTAATTCTGGGGTCTGGGATCAAGTCCCACATCAGGCTCCTTGTGGGGAGCCTGCTTCTCCCTCTGCCTATGTCTTGGCCTTTCTCTCTCTCTGTCTCTCATGAATAAATAAATAAATTATTTTTTAAAAAAACAAATCTAGTTCCTAATTACTTGTGATCTCCTAGTCACTCTGCTGGACAGGATATTTTACTAGAATGATGGGTTGGGGCTGACTCAGCTCACACATTTCAACCAGTGAAGAGCCTTAAGATGAGAAGATACATCATATTTGAAGATAAAATGGTATAAATACTAACCTTTTGTCCAAGGGATAATATTGTAATATGTAACTACACACTATAATCATTTGTTACTTAAAAACAACCAATATTATCTAATGAATTTTATTAGTTGTTTTTATTAATTGTTACTATATAATGGTCTTAGATGTTCTGAAGTAAAATATTTGATACGCCTCTCCAATATTTTGTCTTTCACAAAAATCAAAGTCTATTCTTTTCTAGGAAACAAGATCGCTGAGCTTATCAAAGATCAGTGGCTTGACCTTATTAGTGTATCATTATCATATACTGTCAGGAAATTTCCCTGATTTGACTTTCTGATGACTTTATTTTAAATGTACAACTTATGTTTACAATTTGACCTTTAGGTTAGACTGACCTTTTCATAGGAAAGCTCTCTTTAGGACCACATATTGCTTTGCAAATGTTAAAGTTTGTCAGAAAGAGCTTTCCTACACTCAAAACATCTCTGGGATAGTAGAAAAGCTTTCCATTACCATTAACTAAGTGTTCATGTATTACAAACACACACACACACACATATTCTGTTTCATAGAATTTTAGAACTTTTTTAAACCACAGAAATCTTTAGAAATCAACTTTCCAACTTCCTAATTTTCCTGACAGTAAACAGAACCCAAAAATGCTAAGTTCATTTGATTGGCAGTATAGATACCAAGTCTATAAAACCCTGACTTTCTGGTATTCAAATGCTTTGTTGATATCACTGACATGGTGATATAAAAGGTATAATTTTATTAATCTGACTTAGCTGTCAGCAAATAAAAGAAAATGTCAAAACACAATGACCTTGGTCATAAAGTTGGGCAGTCTTTTAAGATAAGGAAACCCAATTATTTGGTCACCAAGGACCCTGTTTTAAAGAACTGTCTTACTCAACCCACACACCAACTCCACCTATACATCACAGGGTTACAGGAGAAATCTGACCATCTGTTCACTTGAAAGAGAGAGGAAGACCCAGAGTTGTACGCCTAGAACACTGGGTCTAGCTGCCACTCTGAGCTGTGTGTGGATCCAGCACCCTCACAGTGTTTCCTTAGCTTCATACACAGGAGTCCAACCCACTTACACCTGCTGTGCCTCTTTGGATCTTGGCTTCACTGTTCCAAAGTAGATACACATCCAGCCTGTCACCACTACGCTCTACTGCACTCTGACGATTAAACTGCATCAACTCTCTGTCACCTCAAGGGAGGCTTTGTCATGAATGTTGATTCATTAAAAGGGCATTTCTGCCATCTGGTTGGCAGATGGAAATGTAAAGATCAATACTTCTCATCCCTCAGGTTCAAGGATCAGAAAGAAAGGTGGTTGGGTGGGGGAAGGAGGGAGGACTTTTTACCTTATCCAGATGGTTGTAGAAATCAATGTTTGCTGCACAGAGATACCTCCCAAGCAGTGTGGCATGAGTGGTAAATATTGTAGCAATGGGAAGTTTCCGAGCTCGAGAAAGGATCAGCCCAGTTCCTGCCTGCCATTCATGGAATTGGGCAATGACATGTTTCCCATCTGCATGATCTGTCACCTACATCAGAAAAGAAACATTTAGAAGAGTTGTTGGTAAAGCTTGATCTTGACCATGGCCCACAGCATAAGGAAAGTTATCGTGCCCATAAATTTTTGCAAAATTTAAAGAGAACTAAGCAAGAAGTATGCAGATTTAGCCAGCAGAATTGTTTTATAGGATTTAGCTGCATGTTCAAAAAGCCCACATATTTTTGTGGTATAATCCTCCCTTTCGGTAATGAAGCAGATTTATTTTTGTAAGTACAGAGGGGCCTAAGAGAACAAATGCACAGTAGGCACTCAATAAATATTCATTGAATGGATGAATGGATAATAGCAATAATATCCTTGAAGATAACACTGAGCAGCCGAATCACTGGGCACTACCTACTTACAAACTTCTTTTGAAATAAACAATAAATGACTTCATGCTTTAAGTCAGTCTTATTTGGATTCTCTGTTCTTTGAAGCCAAAAGCACTTTAATATACTATTTTAAGAAAATGGAAATGGGTAGAAGAAAGTTAATGATTTGCTTAGAGGCAAATCCTATTTTAGTAACACGCCGAGGACCCAGGTCTAATCCCAGTCTAGTTCTAAAACTAGACGGGGCATCAGGTTCCTTGCCTCAAAGTTTCCTGGTTTAACCCTTACAGAAATTTAATATTTGCATTTCACTACCTTTATGACTGCCTGTTTCCTCAATGAGGGAGTAGAACTGATAATGCAAAAGATGCACATTCAGGGAGACTGAGCAGAGAATTGGGAAATGGAGAGTTCACCCAAGAAGGCAGTTCTCGAATTGAGAGGACATCGGTGTCACTTGGAAGGCTGGTCAAGCACAGGTATCTGAGTCCCATTGCCAGATGATCTAATTCTGGGCTGGGGACAGGAGTTTGCATGTCTTTTAAGTTTGTGGCCAATGCTGCTGGTGGTGGCCTATGGAAATACTCTGTGAAAACCACTGACTTAGGCTGGACCTTTGTAGTTTAAAATACCTGCTCTTGAAAAAGTTCCTTACAGTAATTAACAGTTGCACAGATCAGTGGTAGCCGAGAGATGACAGCAAAAATAAGGCTTGCCCAAGTGCCTTAGATTTTTGTCAATGTCTTTATTTGCCATTTGAATAAAAAAAATTTCTGTTTCTGTAATAGCTTTACTTCAGAGAACATTGGGGCTTTCACTTTCTTGCTTCTCTCTTCTCTAGATTCCTTTAGCAGAAAGGATGAGAACAGACACACACACACATACAAGCACACGCATGAACATATACATGCACGCACACATGCACACACAGGCTGGCCGCAGCCCTGGGGTGGTGGCTCAGGGAGGCAGTTTGCAGAAGAAAAATTGGTTCCACCAACCAATGCTAAAACAAGACTGCTTATTGCCATTAAGCCAGATCTTGTTAGCACCCTCACCCTGTTCTCCTATTCTGTCACCAAAACAAGGTAATGTTACTGCCCCTTCACCTTTCCCTTCACCTCAAGGCAGCCTTTTGTGACTATTGAATATGGCTTCATCAGCAAGAAAGGGTGGTCAAGGGGACACACTGCCAACATATAGTTCTGTGATTTATCCTTAGACTATATCCTCACTTTGCTAAGGATGCTCTTCCCTCACCATCTGATTTTTAAGTTAGGCATAATCATTTTGAGGTAATGCAAGAAATGCAAAGAAATCTTTCTGCCATGCTTTGAGAACTTGAGAGCGCAGGCTTGGTTCATTTCACAAGAATTGGTACCTAAAGCTCTTGGGACTTGGGCAGACTTGGGGAGGTTTGTTTTTTTTAGGGGGATATTTCATTGCTAACAGATCCTTCGCAACTAAGGAGATCACTTCAACCCTTAGAAAATGATGAAAATATCCAAAAGCCACTGCAGTAGCACAAGTACGCATGCATAAACAACACCAAATATTTCAAGCTATTTTTTACTCCCATAAGTCTAGAATTCATGTGCATAGTGCATGATGTATACTGTTTTTTGCTTGTATATATATTACTTTCTATGTATCAGGCAATATAATGGGTTGTTTTATACACACCATTCTATTTAAATCTGACATGTGGTACATGCTAATAAGCACAATTATTAACCTGTTCTAAAGGCTAGTATTTAGTTAGAGGAAGGCTGAATATTTCCTCAGATTCTTTTGAAATGTATTAGGACAATCATAATGACATCATCTTATTTAGCTTAATCTAAAAATCACAGGATCATTGCTGGGCACAGAGCACAATTATGCTTCTCCTCTATTGTATGTCTATACAATAAACTGTACCTCTTTTAAGAACCAGGCAGTTAAAGATCCAAATATTAGCATATCGTTGGCTTCTCGGTCATGATAAGGGATGCCGACACTGCATGCTTCCCAGAGGTCACCCTTCCACCTGTCCAGGTTCCAAGCCGAATAGCCTATGTCAAATAGCACCACGTAAGGACTCCCTTCTATCAGCCATCTTCCAAAGTGCACCTGCCATATTAAAGAACATACAGCTTTGCAGTTATACCAGGGAGAAAAAGGTATTTGTGCTTAGAGTAGATAAACTTTATTCAGAACTCAACAGCAGACAGTGCAAACTATACAGGGAACTGTAGTGGTAACACAAAGCATCTGATATTTGAGCCTGAAGATAGAACGGGCTTGCATCCATTCATCTAAACTTCCAAATTCTTATCTTTCATTAAATTTGGTCATTTTAAAGATGAAGTATCTAGATCTCTGTAATCTCTGCCCTTCTCTTTCTCCTGTGACCTTGAGCTCATGGTTTTAAGATTTAATATCATGGTCTATGTTTTTATGATAGAGTACTAAAGTGAACTACTATGTATCTTCAACTTGCAGTTGGATATAATGTCTACAATGTTACTTATTTTACTTTATACTAGAAAAATCTGCTAGAAATATCTGTTTCTATAATATTCCATGCTAGAAAAATCTGTTTCTGTAAACAAACGTAAATGATTCTCTCATTCCTCCTACAAAAAAAAAAAAAAAAAAATGACATAAAGTGTTTCCCAACATGGTTGCTGCCAGGTGTCCTAACTAAATATATTGCCCAAGATAACTGTATCTCTTTAATCTAGCAGCTCAAAGTCTAATCCTGTTTTATTTTCAAATTGAATTTTTATTCCTATTTTATCTTGTGCAAGTTTTTTTTAATTTTTTTTTATTTATTTATGATAGTCACACACAGAGAGAGAGGCAGAGACACAGGTAGAGGGAGAAGCAGGCTCCATGCACTGGGAGCCCGACGTGGGATTCGATCCCGGGTCTCCAGGATCGCGCCCTGGGCCAAAGGCAGGCGCCAAACCACTGCGCCACCCAGGGATCCCTCTTGTGCAAGTTTTAATGTATTGGCTATTTCACTTTTTTTCTAATCGTAATTATATAATCACTTGTATATGTAAGTTTTAACTTTCTTTTTGGCCTCTATTTTTTCTGAATGAGTAATTTACTCATTCTTTTGTCTTAACTTGTATTCTATGTTTATTCTCCTATTACATGGTATGCATCTCCATAAATCACTTCAAACCCTTGGAAGCTGGCAAAAGCTAAGAGCCCTTCATTGGGTATCCAGGCCTCTTTAGTAAACTGGACGTGTCCACATTGCTTAGTCATTGACCCTGTGACTTCTGAATCCGGGGAGCTTACAAGCCCATTTGATCGAGTCCCACGTCCAGCTCCCTGCGTGGAGCCTGCTTCTCTCTCTGCCTGTGTCTCTGCCTCTGTGTGTGTGTGTGTGTGTGTCTCTCATGAATGAATAAATAAAATCTTTAAAAAAAAGTTTTAGAATCTTGAGACTTGTCACACCATCATGACTTTCATCTCCCTCTTCTTTCATGAGAGCTTCAAATGTAAGCCCCTTCCAAAGACTCATTCTTTCATCCTGATAGTACAACATGCATCCCTCTCTTACTTTTCTATGTTCTCTACACTACACTCACTATAATTTATTCTCCTGGTGTTCTCTGGGACCTCAAGTTCCCTTTATTTAAATCTTCTGCATCTTAAACTTTGCATATACCATCTTAAACTTTGCATATTTGTAGATCCTGCTACTCATATAGACATCTCAATGAAGGCTCCTTATTTTTTCACCCCCAGAAACTATATTCCTGGGATGAGTATGAAGGAAGTTTGGATCTTTTAAAATCACACTGAAACTTATTTGTGTATAAAGACATTTTTGGAACTTGGTAGTATATTTGGATACTACCTTTCCTTATTCTACTAATCATCTGGCTACCTTTCCACCTTTTTTGGGACAACTTCAGAATCCAGGTTTTTATCCCACACACTTATGTCATAGTTTTCTGACTTTATTGACTTCAAAAAACTTCATGCCCATGACATTCCAGCTACCCATGTTCATGGCTGCATTGTTATCCTTGTCAAAACCAAACTCTTCCTCCCCTGAAATATTCAATCTTAGAATTCTATTCCTTATGAAGAGAAATCTCACAGAGGAAGACATGGACATGGCCAACATGCACATGAGAAAATGCTCTGCATCACTGGCCATCAGGGAAATACAAATCAAAACCACAATGAGATACCACCTCACACCAGTGAGAATGGGGAAAATTAACAAGGCAGGAAACAACAAATGTTGGAGAGGATGCGGAGAAAAGGGAACCCTCTTACACTGTTGGTGGGAATGTGAACTGGTGCAGCCACTCTGGAAAACTGTGTGGAGGTTCCTCAAAGAGTTAAAAATAGACCTGCCCTACGACCCAGCAATTGCACTGTTGGGGATTTACCCCAAAGATTCAGATGCAATGAAACGTCGGGACACCTGCACCCCGATGTTTCTATCAGCAATGGCCACAATAGCCAAACTGTGGAAGGAGCCTCGGTGTCCATCGAAAGATGAATGGATAAAGAAGATGTGGTTTATGTATACAATGGAATATTCCTCAGCCATTAGAAACGACAAATACCCACCATTTGCTTCAACGTGGATGGAACTGGAGGGTATTATGCTGAGTGAAATAAGTCAATCGGAGAAGGACAAGCAGTGTATGTTCTCATTCATTTGGGGAATATAAATAATAGTGAAAGGGAATATAAAGGAAGGGAAAAGAAATGTTGGGAAATATCAGGAAGGGAGACAGACCATAAAGACTCCTAACTCTGGGAAACGAACTAGGGGTGGTGGAAGGGGAGGAGGGCGGGTGTTGGAGGGGAATGGGTGACGGGCACTGAGGTGGACACTTGACGGGATGAGCACTGGGTGTTTTTCTGTATGTTGGTAAATTGAACACCAATAAAAATTAATTAAAAAAAAATTCTATTCCTTGATCACAACGTCAATACCCCACTTCTCTTACTCTGTTTCCCCAAGGGTATATACTATTTCCTTTTTCTCTTCAAGATCTCCAGTTCCTATCTCTTCATTTTTCCCTACATCATCTCCTCCTTTCTGGGTCTGCTTCCTTTCCTATCCATTTCAGACACACTGTCCATCAATTCAATCATTAATTCAGTCAATCACATAGTCACCTCCAGGACTGATGCCACCTAGCCCTGTTTTCTGTTTGAGTGACAGGAGGAAGAAAAATCCTCTCAGTAGTGCTTTAGATTGTGTTCCTTCTCCACTTCTCAATGATCTTTCTCTCTTTGTCCATTTCTTTTGAACTTTTGACTTCTTCCTATCTGCTGGGTATTTCCTTTTGGCATCTAAATGCGATCAGATCTCACATTTAATGAAACACTAATTCTCAAAACAATATCACTCCCAAACTGCTTAATTATCCTTTTTCTTCATAGAAAAATATCATTGCCACAACTTCTATATCTTTTTCCTAATTGTTCACTCATTCCTAAACCTACTGCAATCTGACTTAACCCTCTTCTCCCTAGAGGCTGTATTTAGCAAGATTGCCATGAATAACCTGAATATTGCTAAACTCAATTGGCTTTAGTTAAATCCTTCATTGACTTAATTCCTCCTTTATACTTGAAACTATCTCTTCCCTTGTTTTGACCTATAACTATTGTGATGGCAACAGATTACCACAGACCTAGTGGTTTAAAACAACACAGATTTATGATCTTTCACGTTTGGGAGTCAATAATCTGAATGGGTCTTTTGGGTTAAAATCAACATACTGGCAGAGTCACAGTCCCTCTGTAGTCCTTTGGGGAATCTGTTTCTGGCCTTTTCCAGCTTCTAAAGATTACCTGCATTCCTTGGTTTGTGGCCTCTTCCTCCACCTTCAAAGCTCATCAGGCCAACTTCTGCTTCCATTGGCACATCTTCTTTTTGATTCTAACTCACCTGCCTCTCTTTTATAAAGACCCCTGTGATTACACTGGGCCCACCTAGATAATCCAGAATAATCTCTCCACCATGTGATTCAAATCTACAAAATCTTTTTGTTATATAAGGTAACATATGCACAGGTTCTGAGGATTAGGACTTGCCCATTCTTGATTCTGCATGACTATGTTTCTACTTTCGCAACCTCTGAGTTTTTTATTTTAATGTAGATGTTCTAACATGTTGACATTCCTGAAGGTTTGGCTCAATACATTTGCTCTTAATCAATAAACTTCCACTGAATGCTGTTATCAATACCCATAATGTCAACTAAAATTTAAAGACAAATGACTTTCCCCAAAACATTTCTATCCTCTACCTTCTGCTGAACTCCAAACCTGTTATCCTATTAGACATTTCTTGATGGTTTTCACAAGGTGCCTCAAGTCTACAAACAAGTTCATTACCTTTCTCACAAACCTGCTCCTTTTCCCTAGGTAGATAAATAATCTTCCATTGTGAGTTCATGTAAATGGTGCTCTATTCTTCCGTAACAGTGTCCTAGGTCTTGCTGAGTGAAGTGTCAATCAGTAGCCCTTACCTGGCAGCCATGTTTATTCATTGTGTCCACTGCTCTTCTAACAGCATCATTTATAGGTTCACACTGTTCCACCTGAGTCTTCATATTATGCTCAAAATATGGGCCAATCAGAAAATAATTGTCTCCCCATTCATCTGCTGTGGTTTTGGCCTTTGTCTGAATCACAGTATAGATGCCACCAACTGTTAAAAAGAAAAGGTTCCATTTATCATTCAGGTTAGTATTTCATTTTAAGTGATGAGGCATGGAAATTCGTTCTCATTTTTAAGTTAGCATTTAGGATTTATCAAGCACAAGGGTTTATTTAACTTTATAAAATAAATCTTTTTAAAGATTTTATTTATTTTTTCATCGGAGACATACAGAGAGAGGCAGAGACATAGGCAGAGGGAGAAGCAGGCTCCCTGTGGGGACCCTGATGTGGGACTCAATCCCACGACCCCAGGATCATGACCTGAGCCAAAGGCAGATACTTAACTGACTAAGCCACCCAGGCACTCCTCTAAAAGAAGCTTTTTAAAGGACACACAATAGTAACTATTTGGTTTAATTCATGCATATTTTAAAGCCTTTTCTGGGTGCATATCATAGAGCAGCAGGTTGACAGCAGCCGAGAAATACAAATATTTCAAGGCAATCTGACAAGATGACTGTAGTAAAGCAGAACTTGGCCTGAAGGTCTATCTACACTGAAGTGTCAAAGTTGCCTCCAAAAGCCATTGTCAAGACACACACTCAGCAACTGTAGTCACCTTTTACTCCTTCTCCTACACTGCTCCAAGAGGGGGTTGGGGTATGTTCAAGTAACAGCCACTGTTGAAATTATGAATAAGTCTTTCAAGCTAAAGAGCCACTTACCTTGGAAGATACCCAACAAGGTACCTTTTGACAAGAGAAAAGAGGTGATAGCATTTAATAGGGGAATACTTGGCCCAACCCTCATGTCAAGCCCAGTGACTCACATACAAATTTTCATGTGGTCTTTCATTTTTCCCCCTCTGGCATTGCTCCCATGACTTTTGAAACACAGAGCTAGGGGCGCCTGGGTGGCTCAGTCAGTTAGATGTCTCCCTTTGGCTTGGAATGTGATCCCTGAGTCCTGGGATCGAGCCCCATGTTGGGCTCCCTGCTCAATGGGGAGCCTTCATCTCCTTCTCCCTCTGCTGCTCCCTCTGCTTGTGCTTGCTCTCTCTCTCTCTGTAAAATAAATAAATAAATTCTTAAAAAAAATAAAATACTGAGCCAAAAAATACGTATACTCTAGAAAAACATGGATACTCTGGATTCAGCATGTCTACATCTAGAAAATCATTCAGGGAAATAAGAATGCCAAAAGATATGTGTATTAGGATATTTATGGAAGCATTTTCATACTGAAAAATTTGGAACAACTTAAATTGAACTAGTTAACTCAATCTGTCTAAGGCTCCATTAGCTCATCTGTTCAGCGGAAATAAAATATTACTTAGTTTAGGGGCAAAAGGCAGGTTGTAGCAGCAGTATCACAGACTAGGGCTCATTGAAAAGGTGGTATTTGAGTAAGTATTTAAAAGGGTGAATAAATGAGGCAAGCAGCTATCATGGGGAAGAACTTTTTAGGCAAAGAGTAGAGTTAGAGCCACGATCCTAAGTTGAAAGCATAGCATGCAAGTGGAGAGTAATAGGCATTTAAAAGGAAAGGTTTGAGAGGCCACAGCTAGGCAGGAGGACCAAGGAGAAGAAGACTTCAGTGAACTTAGGGAGGATATCTTGTGCTGGCTCTAAGCAACCATCTTGTGTGAGAATATGAAAATGGTCTGAATCAATTTCTTGAGCAATTCTCAGTTCATGGGCAATAGGTGAGAAAACAACTCAAGAAATGCTGTGTGAAATTCTAGAGCCAAACAGATCCTGGCACCAATCTTTAATTCCGTTTCCTAGAGTGATTTTATTACTTGTGTATTTAAAAAAAAAAAAAAAAGAAAGGTTCCCCTTTTTACTATGAGTTTTCATAAGTTATTTCAATTCATCAGGATATACATAGCAATTGCATCTCTTACATTGTTTCAGTAATTTAGGCTTTAAATAGTCATACCAATAATCACAATCTATGGCCAAAAGCTAGAATTTGCCATCTGCAATTTTTTTGTTAAGCCCAAACCACTCAAAATATACTTTGTGATAAATTGCTACTTAAGAGATAAGCCACAAAATGCAAATGTTGGCACTATTATATAAGTAACAAGATTCATTAATTCATAAAATGGTAGAGCTAATATAACTCACAACGTGTAATTATTACATGCAAACAATTTTAACGTGAGCCTACATAAACTTACTGTCTTTAAGAACTTCATGTCTAAGAAAAGACTTTGTGATTATGGAAAATTTAAAGAAACTTAAAACTATCACTTGAACAAAGAACGATAAGAACATTCAATCACAACTCAGATGGCAGGTGATGAGAGTAGCATGGGACATGTGAAGATGATTTGTAAACCCTGCAAGCAGAGGCTTCTAGACTAGACCAGGACAAACGTGACTCACTTACGCAATCAATAATGAATCTGAGGCTACTTAAATTGATGCCAGCATCAAGTATGCCTAAATATTTCTCCAAATTCCAGAAAATTTTATGAACCGTCAAAACCATTTGTTGAGGAAAACAAATTTAGAGAAATAATTTGCAAGAACAATCAAAAGATTTTCCTTTAAAGTATATGAGTCACATCTTGGCAACATATTTAAACATATATAAGCTTTATTCGTACTTACTATCCATGCAAAGGCAAAATTTTCAAATAATTTCTTCTGTAGACTTATTTCCTTCACCTTTATCTTATCAGGGGGTTATGTTACCAGATTCTGATGGCACATATTTATATTGCCTGATTCACATTTCTATTCTTAAAACTCTTTTATTTGCAACTATGTATCTTGCCCAGAGATCTTAGGACATCCTTGTTTGTTAAACTATGTGTTTCAAATTCAAATACACTTGAGTAAATGCAAACACATTTTTATTTGCTGAAGGACAAAAAGGAGAAGAGAAATTTTTTACTCAAAAAAAAAAAAAAGAATGATTAGATGTGGAAATTGAAATGCAAAGTTAAACACTGTTGGTTAATTTGCTTCTTCTTTTTCCCATTTGAGGCCTTCAAACTTGATAGAGATAGTCCCCAGCTAGCCTTAGAGTGTTCATAAATACTATGGATACATTCTTTCAGTCTATCAGGAATAAAAACATAAAATTTTTAAAAAGATTCAGTCCTACATTGGTTGAGGCCTAATGGTAAATGAATCATTTCCCCCTAGACTCCGTGTACAGACTTTTTGGGAGGAGATCATCTTACCACTATTTCATATGCAAGCTCCATTTTACGTTCTTTCTGTCCTCCCCATATTTGTATGCCAACTACTTGCCCTCAGCGTTTAACTTTGTCTGGATACCAAACTTACCCCAATCTCCTCTCCTGGCATGCTAATGATAGGTAAAGTGGCATAGAAATAGGGTCATTCCTATTTTCAAATTTGGAGTATAAGCCAGAGGTTCCCCAACACATATTTTTTAATGAATTATTGTTTTACCAGTGTAGGTCATTGAATTTGGACTTGCCCTTCACTTTCAAACATGTACTTTGTATCTTATTGATCTATATTTTCCTGCAACAGCATGGGAGCTATCTTTAGTGTGAGGGCAAAGTATCAGGCCTTTCATAAGAAAGAAAAGATGAGGTCCCATGGCATATGCCATGGAGATAGCAAAAACCCCAAGTTTTCATCTAGAAACACTGCTGATATTGCTAAAATTAGGATTCCAAAGCAATATGGAAAGTGGATACCAGCTAAAATAAGGCTATACACACACACACATACACACATATATACATATATACTCGTGCACACACATACATATATTATAATACATATAATATATTGTGTATTATTCTAAATATATATTATGTATAGCAAGGATATACAGTTGACCCTTGAACAATGTGGTGGTTAGGGGTGCCAACACCGCATGCAGTCCAAAATCCACATACAAGTTTTGAATCCCCAAAAACTTCACTTCTAATAGCCTACTATTGACCCGAAACCTTACTGATAACAGAAACAACACATATTTGTATGCTATATGTATTTTATACTGTATTCTTACAATAAAATAAGCTAGGAAAAGAAAATGTTATTTAAGAAATCATGAAGCAGAGAAAATGCATTTACAGTACTGTATTTATTGAAAAAATCTGCATATAAGTGGACCCATTCATTTCATAATGGAGTTGTTCAAGGGTTGACTATATTTTATATATAAACTGGGATATTTATCACTATTTTTTAAATGCTTAAAAGTTGCAGAATTGGGAAGTTATATGACTTCAGTGTACAGAGCTACTAATCTGGCCCTCTTGTCTCAAGGTGACAGAACAGCAGAACAGTGGCAGTCATTTTACCGTTAGACATCATTCTCTGAGGTAGCAAACCTGATAGGAAAGAGTAAATGTTACTACTGGCAACAATGGTCAACAAATGTTTATGTGTCTAGAGCTTTGCTGGGTCTGTGATTCAAAATGAAGCATCTGCAGTCTTGGGCAGTGGGAGATGACATACTTAAAGCAAAACTATAGATACCTCCTACCCTGATTATACCACAGTGGTAACTCTAGATGTTTTAGACAGGAGGGGCTTAGACATGGTAATTTGGATGAAAAAGAAGTGAGGAGACTAGTGCTCATCTTGAAGATATGTGTGTACCAAGCATGGGTTTTGCATAGATTATGTTTCATGTGGTGAAGCTTGGGATGCCACTGACATGGCCACCACATATTCATGCCAGGCAAAGGAAACTTGACCCCTACTTACTGTAACCCCGATCCATATCTTTCCCCCCTCCTGGCTTTTGCATTTAAAAACATAAGGATGGAATTGCTCAAAGTGAAAGGCAGTAGGAAAATGAATGATACAACTTCTTCATTTGATGAATGAATTTTATGAAGAAATAATCATAAGCTAACACCTACAAGGCATTTACTAAGTGTGGGGCACTGTTCTAAGAGATTTGCAGTTGACATTTCTTTTAGTTTTCACAACCCCATTATAGGTAGGTGCTATTATTATCTTCATTTTTAAATAGAGAAACTGAGGCACATAGAGGCTGTGAGACCCATCCAACATCATACAGGTAATGATGGAGTTGGGATTCCAAACCCCAAAGTCTGACCCCAGAGTCCACAGGCTGTAGACAGCAAGACTGCAAGTAACTATCTGGAGTAAAGTATTAATAGATTTTTAAGAGTGGTAGGTGGGAGGGTCAGAGGGAGAAAATGAGTGGTATCGCGGAAAGATAAATATCTTTAGGTCTTGGGGAAGGTGGAATCCTTTCTATTCTGCCCTAGAGAAAAGCCATTTAAAAAACAGTACTTAGTGGAAATAGCTTTTTTATTTTGGCACTTGCATTTCTGGTTAACAAAAAGGAACCCAGGGTTTGGGGAACTGGAGAGCAGTGGTTCTCACATCAGTCACTGAGGCTTTTGGAAATCTGATGAAAGCATTCAGTCCTCTTCTCCAAAGGAGGACATACACACACCACTTTCAGATATAATTTTAAAAGTTTACAAACTCTTTGAAGCCCACTTGTATCAAGGTCCAACCTTCAGAACTCCCGCCTCAGAATAGCAGACTCACAGTTATAATCAGTTTCTATCATACCATCTTGATTGTAGTTTTCTGAGTTTTTCCATATGCCTTTCATACCATGTGACCCAGAGCTATGGCATCCGTTTTGAGAAGGAAGAAAATAGAAGTATTATATGCATTATATTACATGTTGGCCTAGGGCTAAAATGAATTGTGTTTAGTAATTTTTTTTCTTTTCTTTTTTTTTTTTTTAGAGAGAGAGAGTGTGTGAGTGCATGGGGGTGGGAGGAGAGAGGCAGAGGGAGAGAAAGAATCCCAGGCAGATTCCATACCACACCCAGCACTCAGCTTCACACAGGGCTTGATCCCAGGAGCCTGAGATCATGAACTAAGCTGAAACCCAGAGTTGGTCACTTAACCGACTGAACCACCCAGGCACCCCTATTTTTAGTAAAATTTTAAAAAGAAGCATTCATTTAGTGACTATACTTCAGAATTATTCACATGTATTAAATTAGTAATCATTAATTGTGACAATATTCACTAAAGTCTTTTTAATCTCAGATATCCTTAATATAATACAAATATTGTGTAGTCTACCATGATTTGGGCAGGTCAGAGAAAATAAACCTTTTTATTTCTAACATTTGGGCAAAACTCTCCATCCTAGATCATGCCACAGTCTCTAACTTGTCTGCTACTTTCCCGCATCCTCTCACCCAACTAGTAACAGTGCTTTTTCAAAAACACACCCGAGTTAGCACTTCGCACTATTTAGAAATTCAACGGATTCCTATAATTAATCATAAATTTCACAAACTCCCCCCTGCTGGTCCCTCCCATCTGCTCTCACCCTCCACTCCTTTCCCTCTCTCAGCTTCCCTCAGATCTTTAAACAGAGTACACTTTCTCACCTCTGCATCTTGGCACATCCCGCTCCTTCACAAAGAACACTGAACCGTCTTTATCCTTCTTCCATTGTCCTTATCGAGTGGCTATTTATTCTCCACATGTCAGTTCGACTGTCTCTTCCTTACAGAAGTTTCATCTCCTAACCTCAAGTTAGGTAGATACCTCCATTCCCTGCCCCCAGTGTATAGTCTTGGAGCATCTTGTTCTTTCATTCTTACTGTAATCACATTTGACTCTAATTGCATGTTCAGTCTCTACCTGCAAGTTTGTAGATTCTGGAAGACTGGGGATCAGTTCTGCATTGTTAAGCTCTATCTCCTTCATTTTCCAGTGCCTGACATCTAATAAATCAACACTTGATGAATATTTATTGAATAATAAATGAAGAGCAATAATAAATGTTTAAATGAATAAAAGCAATAGATGTCAAGGGTAATATGAACAAGTGGAAAGTGTTATTTGAAGTCTGAGAATGAATATCCAATAATTTAACTGTGACTCTCTCGTTTGTTATATTTTACACATATCCATTGTTCATTGGCAAGATTATGGCAGAAAGGGATTTTTTTTCTGTAAGAATCTTTTGTTTTTTGGATCTGAATAGAGTTCATTGCTTGCTATGAAACATCATAAGAGAGCTGGATCATGTTACATTAGTTTCATTCAAGAAGAAACTTGATATTCAGATGATTTAAATATTTTTTTCGAAGTCTTAGAAATTTATGGCCTTTGATTGCAAGTCCTATGTTCTTTCATCTATAGGACATTTCCTTAGGCAATAATTTTAATTTTTAATTTTTGTGTGGTAGTAAAAAAGAGAAGTGAGTTTGAAGAAGACCTAAATGCTAGTTCCAGCCCTGACATTTGCTTGATCATCTAAGCCTGAGGCATCCATTTCATCTTTGAAATAGAGGAGTTGGATTCTAAGATGCCGCATATCACTGCCATGAACTGCGGGGAGATAAAAGTAATGTTTTTAAAAACTGTATTTATAGTGTCAATGTATTGTCAGGGATGAACACAATAGTTGTCCTTTTATATAAAAATTTCTAAACTATCAGACTGTAATAAACATCAGCATAAAGATATGCTGGAGATGATGTCAATTGGATAAATCACATCGTGGTTCTCTTCTCCATAAAACAATTTCCTTTCCCTTGTATGGGAAAAGCAAGAAAATTGGTTCAAAGGCATGTAGGGCTGAAAACAAAATGTATTTGTTCTTCATTCCAAAGAAAAAAAAATCCATGGAGCATTTTCTGCCCACCAGTCACCATTCTGGGCCCTGAGATCAGCCTGCGCGTCGCCAGGATATAAGCTCCATGGAATAACAGTGTTTGCCAGGGTGTTCCTAGCACTGGGAGACAATGCTCCATTAATGTTTGCTAGATGGAGAGAAAAGGAGGAGAGAAGGAAGGAGAAGGGACTCTGTTCAGGTACTGGAACTCACTCAGGGGCTCTGGTCTAAAAATCCACTCCCCCCCACCGTTTTTTCCGCCAATAAGCTATATCCTTGAGTTCCTGCCTGCTCTGTAGAAAAAAACCTTCATTTCAAGTTGTATACTGGGATTTATGTATAATAGAGATGACTCCATTCCCAGGAACTTTGGGCATTTTAAACACCAGGTGACTAGGAAAAGAACATTAGAAACAGCTCTTCACAAAACACTTCTCTGTAATAAGGTTTCTATTCTCTTTGCTTCCACACTACAGAGAAGAAACCTGCTTTGTTCTCTCACATTCATTCCTGCATTTCTACCCAAGCAGGATTGATTTTTTTTATTCTGATTGTATGATATTATTAATTTTATTAAAAATTTGCTGCATTTTATGAACTTTGAATACTTAGCATAAGGTGAAAATCAGAATTGGTGCCAAATAGAATTCCTCTAAGTTTGAAATTCTCTCATTCTTCTTAATAGGAGCCCTGTGTAATGCTTTCTGAGCAGCTAGTAGGTTAGAACTTTAATTCCAAGCTGGTCATGAATTATTGGCAACATTATTAATAAGTATTTTGTATCATCTTTAATGGTGCATGGCATTAAGGTTTGTAAAGAGTCCCAATCGCATGTGGTTCTCCCTAAACTAAAGTACTTGGTTATGCCTTTTTGTTGATAGAAAGCATAAAAGCAAAAGAGTAATAGTAGCCTTTCATTTCTGTTTGGCCATAATATGCATTTCAAATTTTAGTTTAAATGCACATTCCCTGACAACGACTAATATTTTCAACGTTTTCTCCCTTCGATACACAGCCTCATCTAAGTTCTCGGTGGCCTGTTGGAATAGACAAGGTTAAATGTAACCTCAACTTACATCCAGTTTGAATACTTTCCTCACTCACCACCAATTCATTCTCACTAGAGTCACCTGTGAAATCCTAATACATTCTTCAGCAATCTGGCAAATAGCCACCTTCCAGGGTAGTACAAACCTTTGTTGGTTACTTCCCAAGCGACTTCAAAAAGCAGTAAATCCTCCACAGGAAGCTCTTCAACTTCCCACTGAGGCAGCCCACTCAGGGATGTCACAGATAGAGATCGGCCTCGGAGCATTCTTTTTCCAGTTCTCTGAAACTTTTTTGAATCCTTTTTTCAACAAATTGTGATCCCAGGAGCGGTGTGCCAACAGCCGCACGGGTTCAGGGTGGAAGATTTCAGGCTTGGGGAACTTCTCACAGGTATAAACCAGTCAAATGAAATCTCATGTGCTTCCCAGAGAACTCTCAGGTTAAGGAGGAATTTTCAGCTCTTGTTTCTGAGCAGGTCCAGTGAGGACAGTATCTCCAATCAGTATTGACCTGAGCAACTCTATCACATGTATAATCCTCAGGTTTGGGGCTTAGCAAGCACTCCTTCAGAAGGTGGAATCCTCATAGGCTGAGCATGACACAAATCCAGACCTTTAGCCCTTGTCCTTTTGACCAAACTCCTAGACTCATACAGTCATCAATGCTTATTTCGTCACTTCTAAAGTGATCCAAGATTTGCAAATTCCCCTTATTAAGTTTATAGACCACTTTGGATTACATGTAGAATTCACTGAGACTGTTTTTAGTGCCTTAAATCCCTTTAAATTTCCTAAATATGCTTTTGATTCCTATTTCTAGAGCATTAAATTATTATAGTCTATGCTTATCATCTAAATTTGATGTTAGGCAGAGATCTTGGTTCCTCTCGTCTTAATTACTCTTATTAAAAAGTATGAAAAAAGTATAAACCCCAGTGTGTCTTTGGGTATAACATACAAAGTATATAATTTTGACCAACCGATGGAAATTAAAAAGTAAAATACTGTTTTCAAAAGTTTAATCGGATCGCCTGATGATTTTTTCACTCATTCCCACTCTCATTACTCTGACTTTTTGAAATTCCTGGTCTTCAATTCTCATTTGGGGTTTTCGCTTCCAGTAAGCATTGTCAACAACATAGCATCTCCTAACGACCCTTCAAAAATAGACTTATGTAATTCTTTTGATCCTATAATTCCTAACATGAGATTGCCCTTTACCAATTCTTTTCAATGGTGAATACAATTTTCAAAATTGTTCCTTGAGTCAGGAGGGGTGAAATAAATGGAACTAAATTAAGTATGTCCATGGTATAGATCTTCATCTATCCATGTTATGTGAGTGAATCCTCTTCTTTCGTGTGTGTGTCTGTAAGTTTGAGAGAGACAGAGACAGAAAGAGAAGGAGAAAGAGAGAAAGGCAGTAATTTATGCAATAAGATTTAGAGACTAAAAAAAAAAAAAAAAGATTTGGAGAGTAATCAGAAAAAGTTCTCTGCTTTCCATATTCCCGAATATTCTCCTCTAAGCTTTGTATTAAAAACACAAACTGATAAATTGGGAGTTGAAAGTCAGATTGAGTTCCTCCAAGATGGGAGAAGGACTCTCAAAAATTCTAATCCCTAATTTCACACTCACACTAACATTTTATCATTCAATGAAAACTAAGTGAGAGGGCAATTGGGGAAAAATGAAGACTTGTATTTGGTTTCCTTGGTAAGTATTCCAGCAGAGGTCACTAGATACATTTAGAAAATCACACATCTGCTTTGACAGTGTATAATCTTGTAAGTCTTTAGGATATTGAAGGCTTGATTAGCCTGCACCTACATATCCAAAAGAGTCAGTTAATGTATTTATAGAACACCTACTATGTGCTGCTATTCTAGAAAGTGAAGGTATTTTAATAAACAGTAAACAAGTCCTTGCCTTCATGTGAACAGGTAGACAAAAGAGTTACCTATCTCTCTGGAAAGAGTTAGTCACCCTGAGAAGTTCAATCACATTTTGTGATGTTTTTGTCAATGTTCACCTGTCCTTAGTTTTCCTACTAAATTTTCAATAAAATCAATATGACCATTTTTTAAAAAAATCAGTTAAAAAATTAGAATCTGGAGCAAAAGTGTGTAAAGATGACAGCAAACACTGCCAAAAGTGAAAGCCAAATGCTGTATGTTTACCAGAAGGTTGTTAGAGAGATAGCATATTGAAATAGTTAAAAATAAGGGCTTTGGAGATGGGCTTATCTCAGTGAGAATTGGACTATTTACTAGCCTGTAATGTAGGGGTGATAATATTTACCTCATGAGGATGTTGTGAGGGTTAGAGAAGAGAATGTATGCATGTCCCTCCTCGAGTGTCTTCCAAATCCTGCTTCTCAGAATCCAGAGATTGCAATGTAGATATATGAATTTGATTATTGGCAGCCCAGCTCAAGCTGCTAATCTGCCTCCTGCCCTGGTCTCAATTCAGAAGACCATTAGCTGGCTGTCGCTAAATTCCCTTTTCTCCCAGCTCTACTTAGATGCAGGGATACTTGTGTGGAGGTTAGAAATACCAAGTAGAGGCTTGCTTTTCTGATATTCTCCACCACATTCAAGATTGCCAAATATTTTTACACGGTGATTTTATACCAAACGGAGGTATATATACTATGCAGAAGCTTATCAAACATATATATATGTGTGTAAATACCAAATACGACAAGGATAACAAGTCAAATAATGTGTGTGATGGTGTTAAACTGTTTTCCTTCCTAAATGGTGTCATGGAAATGGTTGGTTTAGTAATATTCACTTGTTTTTTTTTTAACATAATGGAAAGAAACTCTACTGGTGGTATGGCCATTGCACTAAATCAGTTTTCTGTTGGATATAACACCTGTTGGTAATTACTCTGTTTACCTTCCATGTCATGGCTCAGTGTTGTTAGGTAAACCTTCCCAATCTTGCTGGAACCAGCAGTACGTGAGACCTCAAATAATTCTTTTACCATCAATGCTCATCAGATGTCTCCTTGAGATGATGTATTTTTTTTAATTTAGCTCTTTCTATCAACCTCATAAATCTCCACTTTTGTGTGTAGAAGGCGTAAAAGCTTGTTCTCATTAAATACAAATGAGATATTGATATCTGGATATGATGGTGTCAGAACAAAAGGAAAAGTCATGATAGTCCTAGACATTACCTAGCCTTATTATAAACACAATTCTGAGGTAAAAGATTGTAAAATTTAATATTAGATTATATTCACATTTAAAGTTTTTTAAAAATCGTATCTTTCACGATACCAATTTAGGGTTATTTCTCAAGTGCTACATTTGGAAGAGAAGTAATTGGCAATTACATTTGCTCTTTGACTAGACAACAAGTTGTTCTTATAACACTGAAATGGTTCCCAATGAATACTGTGGAGTCACTTTCCTGATAAGTGGTTATACAATCTTTTAGTGTTAAAGTAGGTTGGAAGATTGAGAAGAGGGGAGAGGTATAGAGGGGGTATTAAAAAAAAGGCCAAAAGATTTTTTTCTAAGCCCATGCACTAGCCTACATACGGTAAATATGTTCTATTCTTTGTTTTGAGAGGCCTTCCTAACATAGTACAATGAAGATAAGCATGTGTGGAAGTCCATGCTTCATCATATTGATAACTTAGTGATTAAGAACATGAGTTTGATTTTTGGGGTGTGTGTGTGTGTCTGTGTGTGATCCCAGGTTATTACTTTAAATTAATTCAATGTTTCACCAAACATGTATAACTACTTAGTTAAATCCACAAATGAATGAATAAATCAATTAAGAATAAATGAATGATTGGTTAAAGGTAGTGTTGTTCTACTATCTACAGGGCATGTTAACATTATTATGGGGGAAAAAAAGTTTTTCCTTCATATTTTTTTAGAGATGTTACTTAGAAACATTAGCTTTTCTTGCAGAACCAAAAGTTTATTTCATGAATAAAAGCAAACTTTAAGAATGCTTCCTCTTTAGAAGATGTACTAACTTGGTTTTCCCACTCCTGCTGGGAAGATGGCCACCTGGCTGAGAACACATTTCTCAGCTTTCTGGAGACCAGCTGTAGATATGCAACTGATTTTTCATCAAAGGAATGTGAACAGAATTGATTTGTGCCCCTGACTTCAGATTTCCCCCAAATGCCTTCATTCTTGAAAAAAAAAGTTTTCTCTCTGAAAATACATCATATAATATTATAATTAGATAAACAGTAATTCTAATATAAGGGGCAACATATTCCTGAGGGTGAACCAATCAAGAAAGATAAAGTAACTGCAGTATGAGCAGATATCTCTCAGGTAAGTTCAGGAAATGAATGATCAGAATACAAATTCTAAAGGAGGAGTTAAATTACAGGCAATCAATTATCTCATTGGCAAATAGCCTAGCAGTTCTTACCTTCAGGGGAGAGATGGGCAAATAGAAACAAGTTAAATTATGCAATCAAAAAGTGATGTTGAGGGGTGCCTGGCTGGCTCAGTCAGTAGAGCATGCAATGTATGATCCTGAGGTCATGAGTTTGAGCCCCACGTTGGGCACAGAGACTACTAAAAAATAAATAAACTTAAAAAAAACTGATGTTGAGTCTTTAAATCCTAGATCAAATTCATGTCTAGTTTGAAATTCAAAGATGCTGTTTTTTTTTCTGAAAGCATTAGAAACTCAACTTTGCAATTGGTTAAAATCAGGTCTTGATTCGGGAATAGAACATACAGCTTTCATAAGAATACTTGTGGAAGGGCTCCTGGGTGGCTCAGTCAGTTGTGTCAGACTCCTGGTTGCCATTCAGGTCATGATCTCATCAATCTGGGGATCAAGTTACCCTCACCGCCCCCCCTCCCCCCTCCCCCACCAGTTGAGCTGTGCTCTCAGCATGAAGTCTGCTTGGAAGATTCTATCCCTCTGTCCCTCCCCTCAGTCATGCTCACTCTCTCTGTCTCTCAAAGGACAAACATTATATGGTCTCATTCATTTGGGGAATATAAAAAATAAATAAATCTTAAAAAAAAAGAATACTTGTGGAAAAATAGAAAAAGATCTTGAAAATTGTTTTTAAAGTGTATTTTGTCTCACACTAGTTAAATCTCAATGAGGAATTTTAAAAATACCTAAATAGCTTTATAAGACAAAAAGTCTACATGTTTGAAACTAAGTGAATTCTACAAGTGAGAAAAAAATTTGTTTAGGTTTTTGCTCACTATTGGTTCAATATCTAGCACAGTTCATCACCACAGGAACTCTGGGGACATACTGAGATATATGTATCAATCTGTGAAATAAAATTAAGAAATTTATCTTAATTGTGTAGAATATTAGAAACTCACTTCTACCAAAATCCATCATTTAAACTTTTAAAATGCTGCTTCTCACATGAGAAAATGCTCCGCATCACTTGCCATCAGGGAAATACAAATCAAAACCACAATGAGATACCACCTCACACCAGTGAGAATGAGGAAAATTAACAAGGCAGGAAACCACAAATGTTGGAGAGGATGTGGAAAAGGGGAACCCTCCTGCACTGTTGGTGGGAATGTGAACTGGTGCAGCCACTCTGGAAAACTGTGTGGAGGTTCCTCAAAGAGCTAAAAATAGACCTGCCCTATGACCCAGCAATTGCACTGTTGGGGATTTACCCCAAAGATGCAAATGCAATGAAATGCCGGGACACCTGCACCCCGATGTTTCTAGCAGCAATGTCCACAATAGCCAAACTGTGGAAGGAGCCTCGGTGTCCATCAAAAGATGAATGGATAAAGAAGATGTGGTCTATGTATACAGTGAATATTACTCAGCCATTAGAAAAGACAAATACCCACCATTTGCTTCAACGTGGATGGAACTGGAGGGTATTATGCTGAGTGAAGTAAGTCAATCGGAGGATAAACAGTGTATGTTCTCATTCATTTGGGGAATATAAATAATAGTGAAAGGGAATATAAGGGAAGGGAGAAGAAATGTGTGGGAAATATCAGAAAGGGAGACAGAACATGAGAGACTCCTAACTCTGGAAAACGAACTAGGGGTGGTGGAAGGGGAGGTGGGCGGGAGGTGGGGGTGACTGGGTGGCGGGCACTGAGGTGGGCACTTGACCGATGAGCACTGGGTGTTATTCTATATGTTGGCAAATTGAACACCAATAAAAAATAAATTTATAAAAAAATAAAATAAAATAAAATAAAATAAAATTAAATTAAATTAAATTAAATTAAATTAAATTTTAAAAAAATTCTGCTTCATCAGGAAGGAACAGGAAAGTCTGTAGAAGAACAGGAAGAGAAAGTTATTATTTGTCTTAAACACCTGTTTCTTTCCCTTTTGACTTTTTTGAGGATTTCAAAAGATTATAATAGCTAGATTTTTACTCTTGTTAGTGATGGTAACTATTTACTAGAATGATATTTTTGAAAAACATCTTCACAGAGAATTAGCCTCCTTAAAACTGCCTAAAAGGTCAGGTGGAAAGGAATCCATCATCTCCTGGTGCAATTAATTTATTCTCTAGAGTCAACGAATGACACAGAAATTAAACTTGTGAAAACAAAATTCTATGAGAAACACTGCTCACTCAATTTCCTTATTCTGGATAGCAGAAGACTGAGTACAATTCAAGTAGCATTCACCCACTTGAGATATATTTTTTTAAGATTTTGTTTATTTATTCATGAGACACAGAGAGAAAGAGGGGGGTGGGGGGCAGAGGGAGAAGCAGGCTCCATGCAGGGAACCTGATGTGGGACTCAATCCTGGGTCTCCAGGATCATGCCCCAGGCTGAAGACAGCACTAAACCGCTGAGCCACCAGCTGCCCAAGCTCAAGTGGGCTGCCCCCATTTGAGCTATTTAATGTATATCAAGCTCTGGAGTGTTTCATTTCTTAGGATTTAATACAGTTAAGAGAGTTAGGTAAGAATGAATGAATGAATTCACATTATGCCATTAATAATGGGAACAATTTTTTAAAGATTTTATTTATTTATTCAGAGAGAAAGAGAGAGTGCATGAGGTGGGGGGCAGAAGGAGAGGGAGAGAGAGAGAATCTCAAGCAGTCTCCACACTGAGTGTGGAGTCTGACTTCAGTGGGGCTGGATCCCAGGACTCTGAAATCATGAGCTGAAATCAAGAGTCGGATACCCAACAATGAAGACACCCAGGAGCCCCATCATATGAGCAATTTGTAAACATTTCACTGAAGCACAAGATTGTACAGCAAAAACAAATGATAATTCTGTTATTAATTTCTAGTTTCTTCTTTGCAAGAAATGCTGAAAGTCCTTAGCTAGTTGTGGCTGAGAGAAAAGTCTTATCATTTCTGCATTTTCTTTTGAGATGCCCAAGTTTAACTGATGCTTTCTCCAGTGTTTCTTGGTAATCTGTCTCATGATAACCCTCTACTGGGGGTCATTACATTTCAAGAGCCCATTTCTCTCTGCTTTCTCTGTTGCCACCATGGTCCAAGTCATCCTCATGTATAACCTATTAACTGCCTCAGCTTCTTACTCCTCCTAACTAGGCTGCTCACATCACCCTGCCTCTTCCTCCTGCCACAAACACACACAATCCACTTTCCACACAGCAGCTAGAGTAATTATTTTAATAGGAAACTAGAACCATGTTCCTATGGTTCCTTTAAATGTCTCATCTAATTCTATTGTGCTGGGTTAAATCCACCAATACCAAAATGACCACCCTCCCCTCAAATCTTTCACTCCACCAGAGCAAAAACAAAAGCATCGGTTCATTCAGATTCTGCTTGGAGTTCAAATAATTTCATATTGGGAAGGACAGATACTATTATGATTTTTTTCCACCTAGGAATATAAAATATGTCTGTGTTCAAGCTTTTTCATTAATATATTTTATAACATAAAGTTATTTTATTATAATTTATAATAGTAATTTTATAACTTTTTTCATGTGAGATTTGACTTTTATTTTACTTTTCTTATTCGATTTCTTTATATGTATTTAAAAGCCTTTATCATTAGTGTGATATGGGAAATAAGATTTTTTCATTTCCATTTTGAATTTTTCTAATATAAAAGAAAGCCATTAATATTTACATAGTTATCTTGTATTTGTCATCTTATTATATTGTCTCTTAGCACTGATAGATTTTTAAATGGTGTTTCATTTTTTAGGTAGGCAATCATCTAAAAATAATTCTTTCCCAGTATTGATAATCATCTCATTTTTGTTTGGTTGCAACAGCTGGAATATAGCAAACATTGCCAAATAACAATGACAAGCATTTTTAATATTTTTCTGACTTTAATGATATTACTTTTAGTATTTTAATACAGTATTTGCTATTGACCTCTGAAATATAGCCTTTCTCATGTTCAGTAAATTTTCTTAATTTTGTCTTATTTTTTACTCTATATTAATTCTATTTCCTCTCTTCCAGTTGTTAATTTCAGATACAGAGTTTTATTTTATTTTATTTTATTTATTTATTTTTTTTTAATTTATTTATGATAGTCACAGAGAGAGAGAGAGACACGCAGAGACACAGGTGGAGGGAGAAGCAGGCTCCATGCACCGGGAGCCTGATGTGGGATTCGATCCCGGGTCTCCAGGATCGCGCCCTGGGCCAAAGGCAGGCGCCAAACCGCTGCGCCACCCAGGGATCCCTAGAGTTTTATTTTAAAGAATCCCTGAGTTCTGTTTACCATCATTTTCCCACATTAACTTCTAGGCGGATAGGAACTCTGTCTGTCCGTCATGGTCACTTTTGTATCTCTGCACCTGGCAAATTACCTGACACATTAAAGGCATTCCAGGAATAGCTCCTGAAATAATGATGAATGAGAGCATCTCCAAAGCTTCATAAGAAGGTTGCTACTAATTCCTTGTTGTCTAAGGAACAATTTCTTATGTAATTTAATATGTGTGCTCTGTGATATCTGGGCAGCTGCTGGTGATTTTGTTCTTTTGGTAGTCAACATTCCTTGGCAAAATGATGTTCTTTTGTTTTTAATTACTTGTTGAAGGAAGAGTGATTTCCTCATTGGAATCTGGCATAAAAAAAAGACTCTCCCATTGGGCAAAAGGATAATCATTTTCAGTAGATTGTTATGAGCTTAGAGCTCAATTTCATGCCCTGAATGATTCATTCTAAATCGTTTTGGCCAGGTGTGAAGGCAATAGATATCATTTCTGAGATTCCTCCTTGACTCCTTCTCTTCTCCATCCCTAATATCCAGCTTTTCTAGAGAACTGGCATGTGTCAGCCAGTGTGCCAGATGCTTTATAAAATCTTTTAAGTATTGTGTTCTCACAACAATCCTGAATGGAAAGTACCAATATGTACGCCCATTTTGCAGAAGTGAAAAATCAAGGCTAAGGTCAATGAACTAGTTTAAAGTCACAAAGCCAACAAGTGTCAGAGCAATGATTCATATAAGGCAGCCCGGCTTGAGAATCTGCACTCCTGACCACTGTGGTCTAACCATCGCTTGTTGCTCTTAGTACTATCAATGTAGCTTGCAAATATCTCCAGACTTCTCCCATTTCTATAGTTCTCCATTGCCACCACCTGAAGCTAACTTACAATCATCTTTTATAATGGTTTCCGGAATCCACTCTTGCCAATTGAAAACTAAAGCGATTTTGGCAAATACAAATCTGATCAAGTCACACTCACACTCAAAACACCCACTTGCTTCCAAATTCTCTTAGCCTAAGTATTCAGATCCTAAACCTGGCTTACAGGATTTTGCAGAACACAGTTAATGTGTACTTCTGCAGCTCCTTTTTTTTTTTTTTTTTTTTTAACTCTCTCTCTTTCTTTGCCTCTGAGCCACAACCATACTGGCTTTCTTTCATTTGCTTGAATTTTTCTTTCAGAGGCCATGACCCTTTCCACTTCATAGCCTTTGTACATGTTGTGCTCTCTTCCTGGAATGCTCTGCCTATCTTTCACCATCAGGTCCAATGTAACTGTCCCTGAGGGAAGCTTTTTGTGGTTCCCAGAATAGGGCAGGTTCCTCTGTTAAAATTTCTTGTTAGTATCCTGCAATTTTCCTTCATAATACTTAATGCAATTTGTAATTAAACGTATCTCGTGTCATTATTTGATTAATGTCTTTCCCCCGAGGCTTCATGTGTATTGTCTTCCATTCACGGTGCCCGGTACATAAGCGCTCAATCAAAACTAACGACTAGATTCATGAATGCGTATGGATTTCTGGAGGCATAGGTAGAATCTTCTGGATGTAGGCACTTACAAGCAAGATTAGGTAAACTTCAGTCATCAAGCATGAGTAAAATGTTGAAATGTCGAAATTGCAAAGATACTGAGGATTTCTTCTAGGGCAAAAAATAGAAGACTTGGAAAGGATTAAAGGAAGGAAACAAAGAGGAAGAGAAAGAACAATATGGAGACACATCCAAGATTTTCTAACCCAGCCCGAGCACGGAAGAAAGTTGAAAGCACTTCTCAGGACCAGGAGTGCTGTCTTCCCAAGGAAAATCCCCCCTTTGGGAAATGGTACATTTCTTTCCTGCATCAAGCGTCTCCATACATGCTAGCCTCATGGTGGTCAGTTCTCAGGTTAAGGAATTGAGGAAGAGGAGGGAAGAGAGTCTTTATCTTTTATAAAATATGTTTATGTCAATGAATATCTTTTCCTAGACAGCTTACTGCATACAATATTCTTAAATCCCAAACCCCTGAAAGACCATAACTCTTCAAATAGCCTAAATACTGTTAGCATTCACTGTAGATGTAGATTTTGAGATGCTCCGTGGTTTGCTCCACTACAACTCCTCCAGTGATTATGCTGTGGAAGGAGGCCCCTGTCACTGGCTCCTGTTTCCTCATCTAACGCTCAGAACCAGGAATCCAATGCTCCAGAGACACCAGGCTACATGTCAAAGCCTCCCCATGATGCTTTGACTTGGTCAATGCTCTCCCCGTGCTGACTCTGCCCCTCTGGCAGGCGTAGTCCGTCTGCTGCTCATTCTGCAGTTGGCCAACTCTTCTCTCATCCTCTAGGTGTCACTAGACCAACGTTTTCTTGGGCTCCACTTGCTCAATTTACAGGAGATATTCCTCCTTAAAGCTCCTTTAATCTCCTGTGCCTGCCTATTCTCTGGCTACATTTGTCATGCTGCATTTTATAACGATTTTCTGTTTGCATCTGTTTCTTCTCAAGAAGCCTGTTGAAGGTGGAATTATCTTGTTTTCATCTTTGATTCCTGGTCCCTCGCATGATACTAGTCAGTCTGGAGGTTTTGACCTAGAGCATACTAGTCAGTCTGGGCTTTTATACAATTTTATTTTCTCATGATATACACTTTTATACAATATTTCAAACTATTTACAATAATACATACAATAACAAGAAGATAGCACAATTCCAATGCAGGGTTAAAAAAAGAACTACCAAGGGGTGCCTGGGTGGTTTAGTCAGTTCAGCTACTGACTCCTGATTTAAGCTCGGGTCATGCTGAGTGAAGTAAGTCAATTGGAGAAGGACAATCATCATATGGTTTCACTCATAGGGGGAATATAAGAAATAGTAAAGGGATTATAAGGAAAGGAGGAAAAATGAGTGGGAAAAATTAGAGAGGGTGACAAACCATGAGAGACACCTAACTCTGGGAAATGAACAAAGGATTGTAGAAGGGAGGTGGGCAGGGGATTGGTAACTGGGTGACAGGCACTGAGGAGGGCACTTGATGGGATGAGCACTGGGTGTTATCACTATATGTTGGCAAATTGAACTTCAATTTAAAAAAAAAAAAAAAAGCTCAGGTCATGATCTCATGGTCATGAGATGCAGCCCTGTATGGGGCTCTGTGCTAGAGAGGGAATCCGCTTGGCATTCTCTTCTCTCTCTTCCTCTGCCCCTTCCCTTGCCTCAAATAATAAATAAATAAATCTTTAAAAAAAGAAGAACAAGGGTAAAAGATATTTAGGAACAAAGTTAAAACTCAATAGCATCATAAGTAAAACTCCGTATAGTATGAATCTGTCTCAAATATATTCACATGAGACGGGATATCATTGCTCCTATTCCATTTTTTTAAGATTTTATTTATTTATTAGAGACATAGAGAAAGAGAGAGAGAGAGGCAGAAACACAGGCAGAGGGAGAAGCAGGCTCCATGCAGGGAGCCTGACTTGGGACTCGATCCCGGGTCTCCACTATCAGGCTCTGGGCTGAAGTCAGTGCTAAACCACCAAGCCACCATGGCTGCCCTCTTATTCCATTTTTGATGCTCACAAAATAAGCAACAAAGTCAATTTCTCTAGAGCTTTTGTTTTTATCTTTAAAAAGTTTTAATGTGTCAGAGACAACTGAATGGCTCAGTCAGTTAAGCATCTGACTTTTGGTTTCAGCTCAGGTCATGATCTCCTGGTTGTAGGATTGAGCTCCTGTAGGGCTCAGTGCTGATTATGAAATCTGCTTCAGATTCTCATTCCCTCCCCCTCTGCTCCTTCTCCAACCCTGTCCTGCTTGCTTTTCACATGTTTGCTCTGTCTCCAAAATAAATAAAATCTTTAAAATAAAAATAAGAGAGTTTTCTGTGTCTAAATATATTTTTATTATTAAAATTTAAATGACCTTACTATTTATTACATAGGTTGAGGTATAGAGGAAAATGTTTAAGTAAAACACTTAGAAACGATGTAAGTAGGTGTGGCTCAGTCAGTCAAATGTCCAAATCTTGACTTTTGGTTCAGATTGTGATCTCCGGATTGTGAGATTCAGCCGAGTCAGGATCCAGGCTGGGTATGTAGTCTGCTTAAGATTCCCTCTTCTTCTTCTGCCCCTCCCTCCCCTCCATCTCTCTCTCCCTCTCTAAAATAAATACATAAATACATAAAATAAAATCAGATGTGAATATATTACTGAGCTTGCAACATGTTCAAAGCATACAGAAGTGTGTTCCTATGGATCTTTCATAAATTTGATATTTATGTATAAAACAGGTCTTTTAACCTAAAAATTTATTCCATTAATATGCAGTTGAGCTAATTTTCATGAGAAGTCTGCTTGTGTCAAGCATTACGTGAACATACTTCTTCCTCTCATGCCCCACACCATTATTAGGGATAGAAACAAAGTGTAATAAATCTTTAAATCTTAAGTAGGCTCATGATGTCTCCTTGCAAAGCCCTTGGCTAATATATATGTGTTATTTTTGTCTGTTGTTAAAAATATCCTGTGCATTGTTCTTAGAATTATGTAGCTGATTAGAAAGGACCATTTAAGTCTTTGGCATGAATTGAAAGCACCAGCTGCCTGGTGTCAGGTGGGAGTCACAATTTCCAGGCAGCCTTTTAGTTCCTCATTGCTAAGAGGACTTGCCTGGCAACCGTGAGTGTTTTGTAATGCTAGTGGCAAATACCATGTCACTAGAACAAACAAGAGATAACCTGAGACGTGAGTTGTCATCACTGTCTGATTTTTTCCCCCTTGGGAGAAAAATTCCATGTTATTTAACCCTTCAAAACCTCAGGGTTTTCTATATTTCTTAGAGAATTGTTTTCATTCCAAACCAGATTCCGAATGATCTTATCACCTATATGTCTGTTCTTCTCTGATTCCTAAAAATGCCATTTCTTGGTTGTTTTAAAATAAGTTAAATTAATCTGTCTTCTAGGGATATAAGAATTTGTTTTGCCTCCATATCACCCAGTTAAATCTATTGGTTTTAACATTGTAAAGTCTGTCCTCTATTATCTGAGCAAGAAGTAATACAGGATTTGTAAAAAGAATGATGGTTTTTTCATCATTAGCTCCTATGGGTTTCAAGTTAATAATCTAGAAATAAGGAAACACATGTCTTGATGTTAGATTCAGATTCAGTGTATATTCAGAAACAACCTGTTCTGTGGACTTGAAAAGGGACACAGAATTTACTTCTTATAATAATGCTTATTATGTAGTATACAATGAAAATACCTTATATAGTGTTACATTTAATAGAATCTTGAACCTTCTCAAGAGAAATTAATGAGATCTTGAGAAGCTTTATGAATTCCTTCCAACTTATCTAAACAATAACAAATAGCTTTTACAATCTAATGACCTGATTGTCATGGGTTGCTTTACTTTGTGATTTAGATGAGAATATTTTTTAAAAATTGCTACTAGAGGGGATCCCTGGGTGGCGCAGCGGTTTGGCGCCTGCCTTTGGCCCAGGGCGCAATCCTGGAGACCCTGGATCGAATCCCACGTCAGGCTCCTGGTGCATGGAGCCTGCTTCTCCCTCTGCCTATGTCTCTGCCTCTCTCTCTCTCTCTCTGTGTGTGTGACTATCATAAATAAATAAAAATTAAAAAATAAATAAAATGAAAAAAAATAAAAAAAATTGCTACTAGAACATTGTGCATGTCTGCAAAAGATGCTTCATAAAACATTAAGTTGTTTTTCTTATTTTTCCACATATAGAGGCTGAGAAAAAAGTGAAACAAAAAGACAAAATTAGGGAAACCTGGGTGGCTCAGTCGGTTAAACAACCGGCTCTTGATTTCTGCTCAGGTCATGATCTTAGGGTCATGAGATGGAGCTAGGAGCCTGCTTAAGTTTCTCTCTCTGCACACCACCACCCCCAGCCTATGTACGCAAATGCTCGCTCTCTCTCAAAAAAAGACAAATTTAATTCATCAGGATTTCTGAAGATTTTAATGTTCTTGCTATTATTTTTTTACATTGAAAACAATGTCTAACATTTTTATTTTGAAAACTTTAATAAACAATATACTTGCCTGCTTTGAGATCCATAAAGTATAAAAATAATACCCTAAAATACTTCCTTCCTCATATCCAGCTTCTCATCCCTCCTTCTTCCCCCGCTACCACCCGTTAGCTCTAAAGATACATTGGCTTTTTCATAGTTTCTTAATGTACATACAATCAAAGAAAAAAAATACATTCTTTTTCTCCCTGCAGTTTTCTACGGGCATTCTTTTCACTTACCAGTCCATCTTTCTGTATTGCTTTGTGGAGAGCATGGTCATTCTTTTTACACAATGAATAATATTCCACTGAGTACATAGATATACTTCAACGGTTCTCTGTTTACAGACATTTTAATTGTTTACTATCTTGTGCTATTATAAACAACGCTGTTGGGCTAAAATATACATCGTGTCATTCTGATGCTAATACATAGAATTCATTCCCAAATATGCAACTTCTCAATGAAAGGCATTTGCTTTTAAATTTTGATAACTTGCTTAATTGCCCACCATAAGTGGTATAAAATTTCATGCTCCTTGTGGCAATATATATGATTTCCGTTCCTCCCACAGGCATGGGATTAGAATATATTACGAAACATTTGGATTTCTCCTATTAGGTGAAAAACTGTACATCAGCATACTTCTAACTTGTGCTTCTTATGAAAGAGGTTGAGAATTTTTTCAGATATTTTGGAGTAATGTGCTTCCTTTTAAAACGAGCCATCTATTCATATCCCTTTGATTATTTTCCTATGGCATTTAAAAATTCAACTTCTAAGGAGTCCTTATAGGGAGATTCACCCTCTGCCTGGGTTGTGAGTTGAATATTTTCCTTCCAGTTTATTGTTGCCTTTTGACTTTTCTTATGTTGTTTTTTCAGGCAGGCAGTTCTTTTTTTTCCCTGTAGTTAAATTGAACTAATCTTTTCTTTAATGACTCTGGAGACTTAGAAAGGTCCTTCCTAGTTCAAGGTAATAAAAGAATGTAATATATATATATTTACTACTTATGTATTTTTTCTTTTTGCATTTAAATTTTTGATTCATTTAAAAATTCTTCTGGTTTAGGATGTGAAGCATCTACAACATTTTTTTTTCAATCATGCTGTTGGGTTAATAATAATTCTACCCCTCTCAATATTTTCTAGGGGCACCTGGCTGGCTCTGTGAGTACAGCATGTGAATTTTTATCACAGAGTTGTGAGTTCAAGCCCCATGTTGGACATAGAGCTTACTTTAAAAAAAAAAAAGGAAAGAAAGAAATTTGGTATGCCTGGGTAGCTCAGCGGTTGAGGGTCTGCCATCGGCTCAGGGCCTGATCCCAGGATCCAGGATTGAGTCCCACTTTGGGCTCCCCGCATAGAGCTTGCTTCTCCCTCTGCCTGTGTCTCTGCCTCTCTTTCTCTCTGTGTGTCTCATGAATGAATAAATAAATCTTAAAAAATATATTTTCTAAATCATCCCCATAAAGTGTCTTTCAGTCCACAAAGATTTACTGTTCAGAACTGTTGCAGCACTTGGGATTTTACCACTGTACTGTTGTATTATGATAATAATGTACTTGTGTAGGGTCTTATAATTTAGTTTTTTAAGCTTATTTATTTAAGTAATCTCTACACCCAAGGTGGGGCTCGAACTCATAACCCTAAGATCAAGAGTCACATGCTCCTCTAAGCCAGCCAGGTATCCCAGTTTTATAATTTGTAGTCATCTTCTACATGTAATCTCATTTTATCTTTATTTGATACCTTTTAAAAATAAGGAATCTGACCTGATCACAGGGATTTAAAAAAGAGCCGTGATTCTGCCCACAAGTATGATGTTTGGACACAGGTGTAGTTCTGTGTCCTGTGCTCACCATACATCTGTCCTATTATTGCACTTCTAAAGGTTTTGTTTTTGGGAACCCTGGGTCGTTCAGTAGTTGAGTGTCTGCCTCCAGCTCAGGATGAGATCCTGGGGTCCTGGGATCTAGTCCCACATCAGGCTCCCATAGGGAATCTCCTTCTTCCTCTGCCTATGTCTCTGTTTCTCTCTCTCTGAGTCTCTCATGAATAAAAATAAAATCTTAAAAATAAATAAATAAAGGTTTTATTTTCCTGAAGGCATGGACTATGTCTTCTGACTTTCCACAGCAATGAAAAGACTTGTTTATACCAAACACTCAATAAACACTTGTTTATTGGCTAATTTAGTGTACTATGACTTCTGTTGTTAATTCTCTGCTTCATTTTGTTCACATAGACCTGTTTACTCTAAAACTAGATAGAAGATTCCTACTTTCCTTTGATCTCTGAGTTTTCTAAAGTAATGACTAATGTTTCTGTGTGGGAGTGTCAATAACAGGAACCAAACTGAACCAGATTCAAGAATTGAAAATGTAGGAGCACCTGGGTGGCTCAGTCCATTAAACATCTGCCTTCAGCACGGGTCATGATCCCAGGGGTCCTGGGATCAGTGGGGAGTCTGCTCCTCCCTCCCGCGTGTGTTCTCTCTTGCAAACTCTTCTCAAGTAAAGAAATAAAATCTTTTAAAAAATAGAAAATGTAATCATTTTCCTCTCAGAAGGTCTTCATTTGACCTAAAAACCTTCATTATGGCAGGAACCAGATAAAACTGAAAACATTTATTACATAGCTATTGGGGAACAGTAATGCCAGGAAATAAAATGTGGTAACAGAAAGGATTATAAATTGTGTGTCAAGATCAGAAGCCATTTATTGTTTTTTTCAACTAGTACATATTTCCCCCAGTGGTAATATGGCAATCATAACTTAAATTTCTGCTGGGACCCATCCTCTCCACTTCTGTCAGTTAATGTGCTTTGGCTCCAGAAAAACCAAGTCATTAGTCAATGAGAGCACTGAGCCTCCCAGGCCTAGGAGATAGGTTCAGGGACGTGCATTTCATCAATGAAATGCAGTAAGATGCAATAAGATGCAGTTAGATTTTTTCCTGGAGTTTCTAGGAAAGCAGGGGGTATAGTTCTCTATACTGAACACAGGATCTGAGATTGAAGTTGCTGTAGACAATTCACCACAGAACCTGAGAATCTAGGGATCCCTGGGTGGCACAGTGGTTTAGCGCCTGCCTTTGGCCCAGGGCGCAATCCTGGAGACCCAGGATCGAATCCCACGTCGGGCTCTTGGTGCATGGAGCCTGCTTCTCCCTCTGCCTGTGTCTCTGCCTCTCTCTCTCACTGTGTGCCTATCATAAATAAATAAAAATAAAAAAAATAAAGTTGTTTAAAGAACCTGAGAATCTAAATATACAAAGGAGACAAGAATTAAGCCAAGAGTTAAAGAAAAACTAGATAATCCTGGTGACATTTCTTCTGTTGTTTCTCAATGTAGTCTTGCTTCCTGTCAGTTCCAGTTCTAGACTTTTCAGTGAGGTAAACCAATAAATTCTCCCTCCTTTTTGTTTTGCTTGTTTCAGCCAGTTTGAAGGAGTACTAACCAATAGATCCACAAAATAGGTTGGTGGCATTTAGGCAAATCGGATTAGTACTTGGGTCTGTTTCTCCTCTATGAAATAGCTTGGAATGAGTGTACTTCCCATGTTAAAATTATATGGGATAACATCTCCTTTATGAGTATACTACGTCAGTCCCAAGCAGTGGTGATATTTGCATTTAGGATATTGATCTATGGGATATTTGAATCCATGTATTAACTACTCAGGGTTATTTTATTCCTAGAGAATGTTAACAATTTAATTCTCCATGTTTCCCCAGAGAACAAGAAAATAACTAAGGTGCCCCAATTGAATATGTGAGGGCTCAGGTTTTTTCCTGGATTTTATAGCACCTTGACTTATTATTCATGTCTATCTCATCTAGATAAAAATTATTTGCTAATAGGTACTTTGTCTATGGTTGATTGTTCCTAATAAAGTCTTATAGAGTGTTTCACTAAGAATGAGCTTTGGCTAGCTGAGAGAGATAGCCGAAATAACAGTACAGGAGTTTATTTCCTTCTAATGTAAAAGCAATGTATAACCGGTATAACAGCTCCATGAAAACCAAGGACCCAGACTTCTTCCAGCTTGTGGCTCTGCAGCCCAAGTTTTGCCTTTCTGCTCCTGGTCTTGACAGTTGATAAATTTGAGATTATGGTCTTTCCATTCTTTTGGCATTAAAATGTCTATTTGTATGAGAATAAGAATATGGTATTTTTTTTCTCCAATCCTTATTTGGCAAAATAAAAAGTTGGGAAACTTATGTCGAGACCCCCTACCTCACTCTACACATGTATTCATTCCCCATCCCTGACAAAGTAAACTCTACCCCTAAGTGGTGTTGGAACTTGCAACCCCAAGATCAAGAGTCATATGCTCCACTGACTGAGCCAGCCATGTACTCCTGAAGTTTAAAAACTTTTAAAACTGGTCCATAAAATCCAAGCTTAGAAACTACTTATTTTAAATTCAGCATTCACATAGAAATTGGAATAATGAATAACCTTTGCGAGAGTGCTGATAATACTGACTCCATCTTTGGTCCTCTATCTCGTTGGTGTTTCCTCAATGACCTCCCTTGGGCTACACATTCCAGGCCCCTTAGGGATTGATATATATACCTCAGAAATGCCCGCCAAGTCCAGAATAATGGGAGAGGCTTGTTTGGTCTCCCACGAATCTGTTAGAGAAAGTCTTTCCCCTTCCTGCACAGGTGGTGCCACAAGAGCTAATTAAAGGTTAGCTGTCAATTAGATGTACGTGAACCCTTTGATCTCACTACAGGGCTCTTATGTATATCCCCTTGCTCTATAAAAGCAGAGGACTAAGGTCTGGATTTTGCAGAGAATAGCTATGCAGCTGCCCTGGATCATCCTCCTCTTGATCCCCTGACTTAATTTATCCTGAATAAAGCTGTAAACTGTATGGAGTCACCTCCTTCATGTTCTAGCCTCAGAGTAACTTCTGTTTGGTGAATATTTTGGTCTCCCCCACCTTCTATAACTAATTAGTTATCACTATTTCATAGATAAAACTATTGAGGCTTGGGAATGGTTAAGTAACTTGCCTCAAATAAGTTAATCAGCGATATAACCTGCACTGAAACAGGTTTATGACAATCACATTTTTAACACTACATTAGAATGGTGGAAATATGTTGCTTATACATTTGTTCAAAGCCATGGAATGTACATCACCAAGAGTGAACCTGATGTACACTATGGACTTTGGGTGATAATGACATGCCAATGTTGTTTCATAGATTGTAACGAACGTACCATTCTGATGGATGATGTTGAAACCACCATGTGTGGGGGCAAGTGGTATATGGGAAATCACTGTACCTTCCTCTCAATTTTACTGTAAACCTAAAATTGCTCTAAAAAAATGTCTTTAAAAATAAAAGGGTAATCATATTCTCAAGACAATAACAAAATCATGGCATATGCTGTGACAAAGAATGTGCTATTTGAAAGGATGAATATAGATAGAATTTAGGGCATTTTATGATGGGGGAAGAATTATTTGAAATATTGACTGAAATCTTTCAGAAGTCACTAAAGAAAGAGTCCCAGAAATAGAAGCACACTACGTTAGTTAATTTTATTTGTTCAAGGCTCATATTGCAAGCACTAAACCAAGCATGGGCTTTGATTCTGTGAGCCCAGATTCACATATTTAGGAAGATAAAAGCAAACTGTGATCCGTGTATATGGATGAAAAACTAAAGGCTCACAGTTAATTACATCATGGTTTTAAATTTCTACAGCCTAGAAGCCAGAAGTCACAGATCTTTTAGGTCTTTCTGGATATCCCACAAGGTATCTGCACTTTTCTTGAGCTGGGCAACCTCATCATCCTTCAGCTTCTGATTGATCACACTGGTTAAGCCCCGAGCGTTCAGGATACACGGAAGACTCAGGAAGACTTCGTTCTCAATACCATACATGCCCTGCCAGAACAAGAGAAACAATTAGATTAAGAAATGAAATCATAGGGGCGCCTATGAATGGCTCAGCTGCTTAAGCATCTGCCTTTGGCTCAGGTCATGATCCCAGGATCCCCACATTGGGCTCCCTGCTCAGTGGGAAGTCTGCTTCTCCCTCTGCCTCTCCCAATGCTCATGTTGTCTCTCTCTAATAAATAAATAAAATCTAAAAAAAAAAAAAAAGTGAAATCATAGATAAAAATGACCAGATTCCATGTTTAAACGGAAAGAAATGTAGGAAATATGGTAAGAACAAACTCGTTCTTTAATTTTCAACACTTACAGGCCCATATTTTCCAAATACTTACATTTTGAATTCAATTTTATATGCAGAATATACAAAAACACATTATAATAAGCTAGACATTTATAAGAAAGTAACACTTTTTTATTGAACTTACTGATACATCTCTGCCTGGATATACTTTAATAAAACTTAATATCTAAGTCTTCAAATTAAATTGCATTCCAATGTGTTTCTTAATGGGCTGCTTTTTATGAAATCCTAAATTTTAAAAAATTCTTTTGTTTAGGAGAGAATTTCAGGTGGTAGCTATCCAAGAGGTCCAGAATAAATGTTGGAAGCCACTCAAAGGCAAGATCTTTGCAACATCCAAGAACTGCCGGAAAAATAGCATAATTTCCAAAACACAGAATTTACCAGTTTATATAAAGCAGTAAATTTATTCAGAGTCAACTTAACCATGCAACTAACTGGATTATTTAATTATATCAAGCAAGTTACTTTAATACATTTTTCATGCCTTTTTAGAAAAGTTTATTTTTCTAATCTCTACACTCAATGTGGGGCTCAAGCTCATGACCCTGAGATCAGAGTCACATGTTCTTCCACTTAGGCCAGCCAAGCACTCCTATTTTCTAAACTTTTAGTTCCAAAATTTTTGTACACACACCAAAGCAGAGATCAATAAATTCCAAATATGTACTCCAAGACCCAGCAATTATTCAATTTTTTCCACACTTATTTTTTAAAATTTTGCTATAGTGCTTAAAAAAACAAAACCAAAAACACCTGACACCACATTTTACCACCAAATACTTCTATATTGTTCTCTTTTGCATGTTTTTTTTTTTAAATCTACTGCATTTTCCCCTTATATTTCCTCCCCTGACTTATGGAAAATGAGTTATCTTATATAATGTTTTAATACAATCTTAATTTTATTGAAAAATAACCAATTTCTATTTCAGTGTTTCATAGCTTTTTCTTTTAAATATTTTATTTGAGAGAAAGAACACAAGCAGGGGGACGGGCAGAGGAAGAGGGACAAGCAGCCTCCTGATTGAGTGAGGAACCTGACTGGGGCTTGATCCCAGGACCCTGAGATCATGACCTGAGCTGAAGGTAGATGCTTAACCTAGAGTCACCCAGGCACCTCTGTTTCCTGGTTGTTAAACTGAACTAAATTTACTAAGGCATCAAGTACTATATCAAAGACAATCTATACATTAATACCCCAACTTGAAATAAAATTAATACTTATTTATATGATACATATTTTGAAAATGTGTCAAAAAAGATTCAGAGTGAATATTTAATTTGCCACCGTATACAAGAGAGAAAAGAGAAGTTTTCACAAAACTTTGAGATTCAGAAAAAAGTAGACTGAGACCACCTTGTCCTTCTTTAAATCTAATCACAGAATAGAATACCAGAAATTATATTTGTAACAGTTTATCTTACCTTCACCATTGTTGACACTGGATGAATCCTGGAGAGATTTTTCAACATGGATTCAATGAGATCAGCCACACTTAATCCAATAGCCCAGTTGGTATATCCTTTTAGCTTGATGACTTCATAGGCACTAAGAAAAAAATCATAAAAGAGCTCACTGAAATCAGACTCAATAGTTATTAAAATTGGACTCTTTGTGTTGGCTGCTGCTGTCTCTTATTAAGCTGTGTAATCTTCAGTAAACCTTTCTTATCTCAGTGTCCTCTCCTATAAAGTGAGGACATCTATTTTATAAGTTTGTTAAATAAATTAACATATATTTAAAACATTTACAGTTGGAAATACTACCTAGTGGGCTCTACATGAATGCTATGATAAACTTAAATAGATTATTGAGGGGCCTCTGGGTGGTGCAGTAGGTTGAGTCTAACTCTTGGTTTCAGCTCAGGTTATGATCAGGTCTTGAGATCAAGCCCTGCCGTCAGGCTCTGAGCTCATCAAGGAGTCTGCTGGGGTTCTCTCTCTCTCTCTCTCTCTCTGCCCCTCTCAGTGCTCACTCTTTCTCTCTAAAATAAATAAATAAATCTTTAAAAAAATAGATTATATGCATAAATATTTATAAAAGCTACAGTGGTAAAAACATACTTTTTTCCAACCAATCTTAATATTCATAATACACGAGTATTTCCAAAATTACTAATGAAATCAGGAAACAATGAAAATAAAAAGATGTTCACATTCTAAGGACAAAATATACCTTGATTTTGAGGTCCTACTTACCACTGTCACCTAAATTACGATGACCAACTAATCTAACAGCAGAGTGAAGATGATCTACCTTGCTTGACAATGTTCTGTACATAAATTTTACACCTTGAAACCCACAAAGCCCTTGGTCCTTAAGAGGTAGCAGGAGTAACCAAAATTAGAATGTAGGAAATTGGGATTTAATGCTATCAATGACTAGAAGACCTTAGGCAAGTTATATTACCTGGGGAGACCTAGTTTTCTCATTTTAAAGCAAAGGGATTAAGTTAACAAAATGCTAAGAACCCCCTCACATTTTTAAACAATCTTATCTCTATGCATGGGTCAAATTCCAGAAAAAAACAAATACATTTAAACTAAGCAAAACAATTCCATGTTCGAGAAATTTTTTTTAACAATTCTCTGCAAATAATAGCCGATGTTTACTGAATACTCAGCAGCATTATGTCTGTGTTTTTACTAAATTTTCATAATAATTCTATTACCATATGACTTCAGAAGGGACAAAACTGAGATTCAACTTATATGGCTTCTGTAATACCAGTGTCATAGTTTGAATTCAAGTCCATATTCTTTACTCATTCCACAATGATACCTTATTTTATATGCATTAAGGTCATAAGGAGAGGAGTTTAAAAACAGTTTTAAAAAAAGTACATAAGAGTTTAAAGAAGGAAAAAGAAAAAAAGAGGGAGATATCTTTAGTTGGGTGTGGAGAGGTAAATACAGCACAGCTTTAACACTTTTAGCAATCTATCAGTAAGTACTTATTTTAGGTAATTATGAAACTAATAGTGTCCAGGTTCTATGCAAGTCAACCCTATTCATCAGTAAGAGGCAATCTGAAAGCCCTTCTCACTTGTTAATTCCATATTTTGCTCCTGTTCCCTATACAAACAGAATTTCTCCAGAAAAAAAATATCCGGTTACCCTAGGGGGACTCGTATGGTAGGTTTGACCAGTCAAGTTAGTCTTATCTGTTGAAGTAGACAACAGCTGCATGTTTACTATATTAAGAGTTTATCTGAGTGGGTGGCCAAAATCATTGATAATTTTATCTAGATAAAATTAATAGCAGTAATATCCATAATAGCCAAACTATGGAAAAAGCCCAGATGTCCATCAACAGATGAATGGATAAAGATGTGGTGTGTGTGTGCGCACACACACACACACACACACACAGAGGAATATTACACATTCATCAAAAAGAATGAAATCTTGTCATTTGCAATAATGTGATTGGACCTAGAGTGTATAATGCTAGGCAAAATAAGTTAATCAGAGAAACACAATTATAAATTGAGTGGAATTTAAGGAATAAAGCAGAGGATTATAGGGGAAGAGAGGAAAAAATAAAACAAGATGAAATCAGAGAAGGAGACAAACCATTAAAGACTCTTAATCATAAGAAACAAACTGAAGGTCACTGGAGGGAAGGGGGATGGGGGTAACTGGATGATGGACATTAAGGAAGGCACAGGATGAAATGAGCATTGGGTGTTACGTAAGACTGATGAATCACTGACCTCTACCTCTGAAACCACTAATACATTTTATGTTAATTAATTGAATTGAAATAAAATTTAGAAAAAAAATTAATCATCTTAAGCCTCCTTCTACTTACCTTTCAACCACCATCTTATGCACTTCCTTCCAATTTTCACTGTCGTTGTCTGTTCCCATTTCTGGATTCAGTTCCTGAAGAGAAACACCTGCCACATTCACTCCACTCCACACAGCCACTGGAGAAAGAGGATAAACATTTCATATTTCTGACACTACTTTAAAAAATCTTTTATTCTCTTAGTTCAGATTTTACCTCTGAGGCAAGTTACTGAATACCCACTGGAACTGCTCCAAAGACAACTGACCCAGTCTACTTTCCCCTAAAGGCTGGCATGTACTTTCAAAATAGCCACACATCTGACATTTTAACTTTCAACCATTTTGGTGCAAAACAGAACTGTTGTGTCATACTTACAGAGAATATGAAATTCTTTGCCTCCCTCTGGGCTTGTTGAAATCACAAGGGTTTCTAGTTCACGACTACCCTAAAATTTGAGCAATCTTTAACTCCACTCCTACTCATTTTCCTTATATAAATCCCTTTCTTCTGGAGTGAAGTAAAAAATTAAAAAAAAAAAAAAAGATAAAATCTAAAATCCAAATATACTCCAGTCATCTCTTTTCATGCCCCAAGTCCAATCTATCTCTCAAAAGAAACTCCAGGTAACCACAGTGAATTTTTCTGGTCTTAACTGAATCAAATGTCTCCTTCTAAGAATGGCCCCAGAGGCACACCGAAGGTGTTCTCTATCACCAACTGTATCTTCTGGAGGGCTCCATGTATCTGAACACCCTTACCCATTATTCTTAACACCTTTTACCCAGCCAAAAGTATATATTGAAAATGTAGATGTACAAAAGTAAATAAGGATATGTTCTGTGCTGTGGATAAATTTAGAAATTACTGGAAGAAACAGGCAAAGGAAACTAAAGCAATGAGATGGGCTATCACAGAGGTATGAAGATAAATTATAATCCATTTACTTGAGGAGCAAAGGGATATCAGAAAGGGCTACAAAAAATGGCATTTGCAGGATCCCTGGGTGGCTCAGCAGTTTAGTGCCCAAGGCATGATCCTGGAGTCCCGGGATCGAGTCCTACATCAGGTTCCCTGCATGGAGCTTGCTTCTCCCTCTGCCTGTGTCTCTGCTTCTCTCTCTCTGTGTGTCTCTCATGAATAAATATATAATTTTTTTTAAATGGCATTTGCATTGGACCTTGAAAAATAAGTAGAGCTCCTTGGAGACCTTTGGAAGAGAGCACTGTAAACTCAAGAAATAGGAGCAGAAGCATGGGGTCAAGTCCAGTATAGCTGAAACTGGCTACCAAGGGCAAAGCTGCCCATGGCCAAATAAAATCCACTTTTAATCCACAACTTTTGTGAATTCAGGCTAATAGTTGAGAAAACTATGGAATATGGGTACTCTCATGGCTTTTGATGAAACTGAAATCTACATAATCATGTCAGGGTTGAGTATGGTTTAATTTTCTTTCATTTCATGTACATAATACAGGTCAATGTGGAAATAGGAAAAAAAGGTGTTTTGGAAAAAAAATGACACAGTGATGAGTAAATAGTAGCCTAGATAGGAGTCAGAAGACATGATTCTAGGGACAGCTGGGTGGCTCAGTGGTTGGGTGCCTGCCTTTAGCTCAGGTCGTAATCCCCAGGGTCCTGGGATCAAGTCCCGCATCCGGCTCCCCATTAGGAGCCTGCTTCTTCCTCTGCCTATGTCTCTTGTGTCTCTGTGTCGCTCATGAATCAATAAATAAAATCTTAAAAAAAAAAAAGAAGACATGATTCTAATTGTAGTTGTACCACTAATTAGCTAAAGGATTTTTTAAAGATTGATTGATTGATTGATGATAGACAGAGAGAGAGAGAGAGAGAGAGGCAGAGACACAGGCAGAGGGAGAAGCAGGCTCCATGCAGGGAGCCTGACGTGGGACTCAATCCCGGGACTCCAGGATCGCGCCTTGGGCCAAAGGCAGGCGCTAAACCGCTGAGCCACCCAGGGATCCCCAGCTAAAGGATTTTTAACAAGCCATTAGCCACTATGACTGCTTTGTCTCATTTCTTCTTTCATTATAATGCAAGCCTTAAACTAGAGAACACATAATATTACTTCCAGATCTGTGGTTCTAATCACTGTACAATTTTAATAACTAGCATTGGCTGAACTTCCACTGCATACTGCACACTGTGATAGTTTTTTATATATAGGACATAGATTCAAACAAATCCTTGGATACAAGAATTAGGAATTCTTGAATGAAGTGGCACAATGTGCCAAAAAAAAAGAAAAATAGCATCATTATATAAACAAGAACAAATGCAATAGTTTTAAGACCAAATTATTTTAACATAGAACACTAAAACCACATTACACACTCTCACTGAATTCAAAAAAATATTTACACCTAAACCTTTTTAGGGGGAAACAGCTCCTTGAATATAGGACAGATATGAATTTAATAGAATAAAGCTTATCGTTAACATTAAAATGGATAATTAGTTTTACACATTGGCCTATTCAATGTATTTTGGTTTAACAAACAGGCTTAAGAGTTACATAACCAGAATTGTTCATAAGTGTTATTACATAAAATTGTTTGGAAAAGAAATACTAATTTATTTTTTTAAATGTCTTTAAAGTTTATTTTTTTAGTAATCTCTACGCCCAACATGGGGTGCAAACTCATGACCCTGAGGACCAAGAGGCTCATGCTCTTCTGAATGAGCCAGTCAGGCTCACCATTAAACAGAAATATTAAATTAAATAAATGATATTTTAACTGTTTCTTTCTTTTTTTAAAAAAAAAAATTTATTTATTTATTTATTTATTTATTTATTTATTTATTTATTTGAGAGAGTGAGCGTGTGCACATGGGTAAGGAGGTGCAAAGGGAGAGGACAATTAAGACTCCATGCTGAACACAGACCCTGACATGGGGCTCAATCTCACAACCCTGAGATCATGACCTGAGCCAAAATCAAGAGTTGGATGTTTAACCAACTCTTAAACCAACACCTGAACCACCTAGGTACCCCTTAACTATTTCAAAACAAAGCATTACAAAAGAAATCAAAATATAACTTTAATGTTGATTTTTTACAATGATTGATTTATGCCCAACAATTCTATTTAAATTCCTAAAGAAGATATTTGAGATATTTACCAAATGGCCTCTTACTACTTAAGTGATTGATAGTTATTATTAATGCTTTAGTAAAAATCAGATTTCATTTACTTTTATATATATATTTTTAAAGTAGTCTCCACACCCAATATGGGGCTTTAACTCACAACCCTGAGATCAAAAGTCAGATACTCTACCAACTAAGCCAGTTAGTCAGGTGCCCCCAAATCAGGTTTCATTTAAAGCAAGATTTATTTTACACTATAGAATAGTGGATACTGGTTACGTAAAAGCTTTTGTTACCCAATTTATTTCTCCTTCAATAAACATGATGGGTATAATACCTCCATCCACTGAAAGGAACTAGAAGCAGGGACATGGCAGGAGCATGAGCACACCTATGTCCAGATCTCGGTTCCTAAATGCCATTCCCCTTAGAAGTAAACAGGACTCATTGGAGAAAGAGATGCGTCCAGTGCAGAGAAATGGGAAATATAACACCAACATGGTGCACTTTATTGTCCTAGAGATAAGGAAGGGTTCAAGAAACTCTGGGACATGTCAAAAAGACCCAGGTGCCAGTCTGAAGAGCCTATTACTTGACAAATCTGGGACAATGTCTGTGTTATAATTATAGTGAAAGAACATTTGTTGAATAAAATAAAAATCTGAGTCCACATTGATATAACACACATAAATGGTGAACAGAAAGCTCTCTTTTTCAGTGGAACTCAATAAATATTCAGAAATGACTGAATATTGTGTCTGACAACTATCATAGTAGGAATTTGTTTGAGAATTATCAATAGATCCTAAACATAGCAGGCAAAAAACTGATGCAGAATGTGTACATATTTACCTAGTTACTATCAAGGTATTTTCCCACAAATTGCTTATTTGTAATGTGAAGTATGTGAATACAAAAATAAAATTAAAAAACAAAAAATTCAGAATGACAAGAATAACACCGTAAGTACACATCAGAATATTAAGGCTTTTTTTCTTTACCACTTGAGTCGCCATGTTCTCCCAAAATCCATCCATGGCAGCTGCTGGGATGAATGCCAAGTTTCTCAGCCATAAGATAGCGAAATCTAGCAGAATCCAGATTACACCCACTTCCAATCACACGGTGCTTGGGTAGTCCACTTAGTTTCCAGGTAACATATGTAAGAATATCCACTAAAACATTTAGAAATAATACATGTGGGTAAATCAAAACTGATTTCAACTGCTATGACAATTAGCAGGTGTCCTAGCTTCTTCCTCCCCAACTTGTCCAGTCTGAGATGTGAATACAGCCAGAAAGACATAAACACTGTGACTTTACATAGTTAAGAAATAATGCATGTAGGAGACCCTATGGTTACATAAGTTTCTCGATTTTAATGTTCTATGATGGTAGGGACTATCACCATAACCCAAAAGCCACGGGTTATTAAATTACTAAGGCATACTACTAGAAATTGTCCTGGGCACAAGATACCATTCAGGAAGAAACTGTGATAATACAAGGGGATTTATATTTGTTGTATTTAATGAAAGGACCTCTATGATAGAACCTTTATTCTGGCGTGGCACAGCCCTGAGACTTCACAGAATAAAACTTGCTGGTCTAGACAGGATCACATCACTCTTAGGCTATAACCGTCAAAAGGAGAAAACATCACTCAGGGAATGCAAGAGGTTAATCTTGCAATCTCCACCCCCACACAAATATACACATTAGTCAAGATATTTTAAGGTCATTTTGGACTGGGGATTATAAAGCTCTTCCTTGGCAAGTTTGATTCAGTGGGAGTGACTTCCTGGAGAGTTGAGACTTTGAAGCTATACCTGGAAAGTTGTATAATGAGTTAATGTCTGCCTTAGGCAGGGGATACAGCAACTTCATATGTGCCAGCTATTTGTCACTCTTATTCCAAGTCTGTTTGCCACTATGTATTTACACGAAGTTTCATATAAAAGATTTAACTATTCAGTAACCCCCAATCCAAGACTGCAGAAAATAATACTGAAAGAATCTCTGTCCTTGCTGGCTCCCAATTCTCAATATTCCACAAACTGTAAGGATCCCCCTGCTTCTTACTCACAATCTTCCTCTATTTCCAGCATCCGGAGACAATCAGTTTTATCAATGTATCTACTATATTCACCAATAAATAGTATGTTTGGTGGCAAATTATAGACAAAAGAAGTATGAAATAGAGAATGAATTCCGACTGTTTAAGTTAAATAATGCAATGCTTTCTAAGCAGAAGTTTTCATGTTTATTCTGCAAATGTTGATTTAGCAACAAAAGCAACTTTTAAGCTCTAACATTTGGCATTAGCATGTTATTTGTCCATCGATACAGTCTATTGCTATCTTTCAAACTGGACTGATTAATGGCTTTTAAAATTAGTTTCAAATTCAATGCCACTAGAATACACTTTTTTGGCCAACAGAAGGTCAAATTTGCTAAAATGTTTCTTACAAATTAAAGCCACGTTTAAATGTTTCATTACACACCCCAGGATAATCTTCCTAGAAAATTTTAAAAAGCTTCTAGGCTCTACAACAAAGTGATGAAACAAACAGATGCAACTGTTTTATATATAACTCTTCTCACATTTTTAAACATTTGGCCCAGGACTCAGCCATTTGTTTTGCAAACACCATTCTTTCGCAGCCAATAACAGAAGACACAAGAGTTGCTTCTGCTACTAAATCTTAGGACAGATTCTTTAAAAGCCAAACAACAGAAATAAAATAAAACCCAAAACATTTAACTTAACAGAGGTGAACCTTAAGACATTCTTGTTAATTAAATACCTGGGTTGGAAACCACAATTATGATACAATCAGGACTGTACTTGACTATCTGAGGAATAATGAATTTGAAGACATTAACATTCCTTTGCACCAGATTGAGGCGGCTCTCTCCCTCCTGCTGGCGGACTCCTGCAGTCACCACCACAATCTTAGAATTGGCAGTCACAGAGTAATCTAGGAGAGGGAGAAAAAAAGTACTTTAAATACAACTCTTCATCAAAACATATCATATATGGTATGCTCCAGAAACCTAAACATCCATAAGCTTTTAGAACTTATATAAGCATTACATACTGTAAGAATTACATAGGCAAGAATTCTGTATTATAAGGTTTTGAGGTGTAACGTTCTTCTCAAGAGAAATGACATCTTCCTTTTTGAGTCACAGAGAAATAATTCAACCATAAAACTGGCTCAGAGAATAGACCAAGGAAATAAAGAAGGCCCTAAATTATGTTTCTGGCTAACAAATTCAAAATGCTATTGACTTTTGATGGCTACTGATTTGATAAAACATAAACCATGAGTCCCAAGTTCAACAGGCAGCCCTCCAACAGAAAAAGAGAATTGAGGACACTTGTAGACTTGTAATGTTAATCCAACCCACGAAGGGGAAGGAGGGCAAAGAAGCATTTGCTCTTGACCAGAAACTCATTTTTAATACTCAATATTTTAAGGAAGCCTATTTACTTTCAGCAGTTGAGTTTCTCTGGCGAATATATTTTTTTTCCCCATCAAGGAAGTATGTCACTTCCCAAAATATAGAAATTATGACCTGATGTGATCATCAGATATAATAGCTACGGATGAGTCACATAATAAACTAGTGCCGGGGCACATGGGTAGTTCTGTGGTTGAGCGTCTGCCTTTGGCTCAGGTTGTGATCCCGGAGTTCTGGGATCAAGTCCCACATCTGGGTCCCTGCAGGGAGTCTGCCTGTCCCTCTGCCTATGTCTCTGCCTCTCTCTGTCTTTCATAAATAAATAAATAAAATCTTAAAAAATAACAATTAAAAAAATAAACAATATTGCTATGTGACTTTTGATAGTTATTAATACCTTTTATCAGTTTCCTCCCCATAACATGAAGGTACTAAGACCTACCTCTCACACCTTTCTTGTGAAAATGAGGTAAAATGTGACATTCAAAAATGTCATAGTACACAGAATGCTAATAACTCAATAATAGCCAGCAGTAGTCATAGCAGAAATTATTCTGATGTTCACATTTCTATCTTTGGACACAGCCCTGCTATCATGGTTATCACTGCATAAATGTGCTAATCTAGAACAGACAGCTAGAACATGAATTTTTTTTTTTTTTTTTGGTTTCTTCAAAGCACTCAAATTACTTTGTACAAATATTTTTTGGGGGTCTAAAACACTCTTGTTCTCAGCTACATGTAATCAAGCATTAGGATAGAATTTCCTAAAATGTCATGTGTCAAATGTATGGAAATCATCTGGGAAGTTTACAGAGGCGATACTTGTTTGTCCTCGAGGATGAACTGAATAGAGAAGGAAAGAAAAACCACCAATACTAGATTCATCAGGATGGAAGACTAATTTTATAGAGTGAGGGCATCTATGATTAGATCACTTTAGGCATGAAATGTAACTACCTTTATCTGCCACAATTTTAGGTGTCTGTAGAAATAAGCTCCCATGCTGTAGATCCATCATTTCTCCTTTGAGTTTATCTTCTAAAACATCCACAAGGGCAAGTTCATCAGCCAGAGACTAGAAATATAAAAACAAGGGTTAGTACTCTAAGCCACTCTAAGGCACCCTGGCTCACAATCCAGCAAAGAACCTTTATTTATTTTTTTTTTTAAAGTAGGCTCTAAGCTGGGTGTGGAGCCCAACACAGGGCTTGAACACATGACCCTAAAATCAGGACCCCGTGTTGAGACCAAGAGTCAGTCACTCAACCGACTGAGCCCCTCTGGTGCCCCCCAACAACAAAGACCCTTTAAATGGATAAGCACCAAGTGTTAAAAACCCTGAGAATTTTATCATGGAGTTAGGTGTGCTCTTTAAACAACTGCATGAGAAAGTCTTGAATGAACTATTAATAATAAACACATTGATTTTTCTAAATTTTATCTTCTAGTACTCAACTAGGATTTAATTATCACGATACTTAACATGCTACAAATCACTTTAAGAATATGTAAGACAACGATTCCTCATGAAACCAACAGTTCAATAGTGTTCTCAGGATATACAAGTCTTTCCATTAATGAGGGGTGGTGAAGACTCACCCAGACTCAGAATCAACCTTGGGCAGTGTCCATCCCTGAAATCACCTCCAGTTTGGAGGGTTTTTCAGAAGGCAGATTTGATTTAAACCATCAATAGTTTGACCACATAGTAGGATCTGAAGCCCAGTTTGAAGTCTGAACTCAGGTTGGATAGAACCAACTTGAATGTCTTGATGGGCAAAAGAAGGGGTATCCTACGGATGGCAGGGTCTGGGATTTGCAGATTCTCCTGTGTCATCCCAAACTTCTCCAGTCTCTGAGCTCTCCTGTTTTCTATTCCAGCTGTCACCCTCTGCCACTCATTCAAAATACAAGTCTAAATCCCAAATATACTACTTACTCTTGATCTAGACTCATAATTCTACATATTCTATAAAATGTTCTGTATATAAAATGTTTTATTTATATGTCCTCTATATCTCTACAGAAAGAGTGGGAGAAAACAAACCCTTGGGTTCACCCTTTATCAGTCATGTAGAGTGCTTTCTTAAGCACGCACTTGATCTCTCCTTGTAAAAATAAGGGGAGGGGAGGTTGTCGGTCTAGATGCAGCCAAAAATCCTTCCAGCTCTGAAATTCCATTATCTTATGGAAACTCGTAATTTGCAAAATTTACAAAACATAGTTATCCCTCTTGTTGAAATATCACTAGAGTCTTTGCCTTTACTGTTTTTAAGGCTATTGGCAAAATAATTAGCTTAATATAACATATCAATATGGAAATCCACTTAAAAATGAGGATGCCTCTCCTAAGGATGGCATGATCAGTCATATCAGAGAGGAGTATTGATGGGAAAAGGGTAGGTAACTGGGTTCAGAAGGCACTTGCAAGGAAAAGGTAGAGTAGTAGAGGGTGGAACAGGAGGTGTCTAGAAGGCACTGACCAGCAGAGGATGAAGCCAGTAAAAAAATCTGACCTACTTTAATTTGCCAGCCAAGGCAAGTCCGGCTCCTTGTAGGAGCCAAGGGATGAGCACTGTCTAGTCCCTAGAATCCCAGTGGCTCACTAGTCTCAAGAAATGAGTGATAACAGGCTTGCTTTTGAGTTCCTGAGACTCTAGCCTCCAAATGTGCATTTACCTCCAAGCAACAGATTTACTTGCAAACTTTTGCAATGACCATTTTGCAAGTTGGGGATTACTTAGCCACGGTTTTCTCATTTCTATGCATATCCACTACTGGCACTTGTTTTCACAAGTTTTCTTTTAAAACAGGTTTTGATGCTTTTTAAATGGTTTTGTCCCTCTGCAGCCTCTGACAAGAACACACAAACCTGTATTTGTCTTTTTTAAACTCTCAATTAGGGCACTATAACTTAATAATAGCCATCCCATTCCATCAAGGTACCGAGCAATAGGAATATCACTTTTATTTTAGTAACATAACATCTGTGCCCCTAAAGTCAGCATGGCAAAACAATTTCAGGCTTACGTGGAAAGGATGTCACAGGATCTCAGATCCTGTCTTTTGTTTCAGCCAGTGGGTGTGGAGAATTGGCTGAGAAGTGCGTCCTCAGCTGGTAGAGAAGGAAGAGATCCAACACTTGAAAAAAAAAAAACAAAAAAAAACTGTCGCACTGAATTTAGCTGCATCTGCACGACTGAATATCCTCCAAATGCGGAGGCAGGCAACACAGAAGATGTGTGCCTAAGTGTCAGCACTGTTGTTTGACTGAAATAAATCTCCTTCTGTAGTTCCTACGCAGGTATCCCCCGCTATCCTAAAGTAGAATGTTCCTATCAAATCTTTTGTAAGCAGAAATGGCATAGAGCAGAAGCAGCAATTACCATTAATTTATGTGGGAAATTTCTGAGAATTCTCAGATTCCAAAATAACCTCTCCTACTTCGGTTTATCTGATACCTTAAGACACATCTTGCTAACAGATGCACAAAATAAACCGGAGGTAAAGCACAGATGTTCATGCAGTTCAAAGCTCCTGAGATGCTGGAAGTATATAGCTATTTCCTGGGGAAGTCGTCTGGTGGGGCCACTCTCACTGCTTGGGGTGTGTGCTGCCTCTGTGATAAAATAAACTCTGACTGCTTTTTTGCGTTTTACCTTTTCACGGTAAAAGGGAAAATTCCCTTGGGATTTCGTTTGATTAGAGAAAATAGCTACTAATGAGGGTCTTCCGTAAAAGCAAAGTGAACGAACTTTCAAAAAGCAGGGAATACCTGTATTGTAAAGCCTGTGAATCCACTTACACTGTAAATATACTTAAAATAGTTTGAAACCACAGAGCTTAATCGCAAAAGCAGGAAGGATAAGGTTGGGTAGAAGGCAAGGACATCACTGTTGAATGTGACCACTTGTTTAACATACAACAAAATATCTTTTAATCTGAAGTCCCACGTGGACCAGACATGGTCCTATTTGCCCCATGACTCTCTTAGCCAATAAGTTACTGCCACTAATGCTATAGTAACTGATCACTGCATTTTTATATCCAAGTGTTTATTCCGCATGAAATTTTATGGGAGGAAAAAGTGTGACTTTTTCCAAATATTGAACTAAACGGACAAGCACCTTTTGTTTAGTAATTTATGGAATGCCACTTCGATCATATTATTAAATACTATTTGGGCCTTTTTCTGGGCTTTTGGTTCATTTTATTAATCTAACTATTCTTGTACAAATACCAAATTTTATTATGTCCTACTTTCAAGCCAAGTCCAGCACTGCTAAAACTACTTGACAATAGGTCTGTAATTACACTGCTCCTAAAAGACTGATGCTGTGCCTATAACCACAAGAACAAGGTTAGCTGACATAAGTGAGGATACATACTCAAAGAAAGCTGGACTTAGTTTATGATAATCTCTCACGAAAGCTCTGTAAGCCCCTGACAACATGATGAGGTTGATATTTAGAGCCCCCTCTTGACAGCTAAAATGCAGAGCCTGTGATGGGTAGTAGGGTAGGAGTCCTACTTAGCAACAGAAGCCATGATAAAGGAAAAGCTACGATCAAAATTTGACAAAAATAAGTTATTAGGAATAGCAGAAGCATTTATGTAATACATACTTATTAGTAATTATTCTACTAATTAGGAACAAATTCAGCCAAGTCTCTTCTCTCATGGAATGTTCTAGAAAGGGAAGAGGAGTTAAGCAAACAATTTAAGATCATTTCTGATAGTGGTTGTACTATATAAAGACCATAAGGCAGGGCAATGTTAATGTTCCTGGGAAAGAAGTTTACTTGGACAGTCAGGGGCTGCCTGCCTACAAAGTTATGATATGAAGAGGAAGAAATCAACTCTGATGGCCTAGGGTAGCACTTCGCAGGTGAAAGGAAATGTAAGGAAAAGGGTTTTAAGCAGAAATGAGCTAGGTATTTTGGAGAAGTAGGGCAGATGGCACGTGATAAAGTCAGAGATGGTAAAGGTGCTGACAGTATGTAAATAGAGCCCCCTGGGGTTGTGCACTCCACCACCTTGCTCTGAGACAGGCAGGGAGACATCTCTGGAGTCCTGGATTTTGATGTACATGCCATCTATGTGTCCTATGAAACTACTGGAATGTTTAAGTACAGGAGCTATAGTTTTTATCAAAGCTCACTATGTTTCATACGAAGACAATGAGGTTGGGGAGCCTGGGCATGAGAAACAAAAGACAATTTTTTTTTGTAGTGATGGCATACCCTACTAGGGGCCTCAGTTGCCTTCTCAGACCTGGCAAAGGTGTGGGCCTCCTCAACCTACCTCTGATGCCCCAGGTTGGCACATTTCCCAGGCAGAAAGCAAGGTGTACTCCCTATAAAGCATACCAGTCCGATGATGGCCTCCAAGACCGGATAAGGAACTTACTATCTCTGTGTGATCTTCACCAAGTGGCTTATTAACCTTTCTAGGCTGTTTCTTTCCAACAGTAATACATAGATGACAATACCTCGCCAATTTTTGGAAAGGAGTAAATGAAGTAATATATAAACACCTCCTTCCTCTATTAAACTAGTAGGGTTTATAATCCCCAAATATTAATAAGGAATAATTCTGAAGCACTTTAATCCTCATCTATTAAAATAAGATTTGAACATTTTTAATTAGTAAGATGGTCTTTGAGCAAGGCAGACAATCCCTCAAAGCATCTAAATTGGAAGATTCCTACTGTGTTAGCAGCAGGGTCTGTTCTCTCCAGCACTTGAATTGGGCCAAAGTATTACATAACTGTGAGCACAGTCACAAGTTTATTTACCGAAGACGATTTTAAGTTCACAGTGAAAATCACAGAGGTATTCTTTATAGAATCACAATAGCTTAGATGTAGTTTCCTGAAAAGTCTAAATTTTGAGATTTGCAGGAGAAAAGAAATATCTCTAGCTAGTGTGTCACTAAAACCTTGATGTTTTTAACTGCCTAAAGACTATCTTAGAATAAAAAGAAACTGGAGTCACTATAATTAAAGAGTTCAGAGCCTGGGTTCATAATACAGCTCTACTGGGGTGCTTTGCTAGCTGGGGCGATAGAGCATGCAATTCTGATCTCGGGGTAGAGAGTTCATGCCCCATGTTGGGGGCAGAGTTTATTTTAAAAAATAAAATTAAATATCAAAAAATAAAATACAATTCTACTTCCTCAGCTGTGTGACTGGAGGCAGGCTGCTCAATATTTTTCTTTTTTAAAAAAGATTTTATTTATTTATTCATGAGAGACACAGAGAGAGAGGCATAGGAAGAAGCAGGCTCTAGGTGGGGTGCCCTACGTGGGACTCGATCCAGGGACTCCAGGATCATGCCCTGGGCTGAAGGCGGCACTAAACCACTGAGCCACCCGGGCTGCCCTGCTCAATCTCTTTAGACCCCAGCCGCCTCATCTGAAAACAGGATATGAACACTTCCCATTCTGAGGTTGTTGTTTAAAATGAAGGCTTTTATTAAAACACTTCCACCATGGTATACATTCAATAAATGCTTTAAAAGAAACGTCAGCTGGGATATTTTTCATTTTAATTGACATGAACAGTGAACACTAAATTGTGATTCCCTATGATCTGGGAAGCAGCTACTACAAATAAGCCCCTGGTCAATACTAGCTAGAAAAAAAAAAATGCAAAAGAGTAAAACCTTCATTGGTGTGTACTACATACTTTAGTTGATTTCTCTGATAGTTTTTTCTCAGTCAAGACCTTAAAATTAGTTCCTTGAGAATTCAAACTTGCAAACAGAAACCTGCTTGGCGAGGCGTTATTTGGGCAGCCTTCAGATATGACACAAAGGAACAGTGTACTCTACTGAAGGCAAAGCAGCGATTTTTTTTTTTTGAGGGTGGGGGAGGGTCCTACATTTAAAGCAGCCTAAGGAATCAATTCAGTGAGGTAAATGAGAAAGGGCTCTTTGGGTGCCTGGGTGGCTCAGCTGGTTAAGCAACTGCCTTAGGCTCAGGTCATGATCCCAGGGTCCTGGGATGAAGCCCCACATGGATTGGGGGGTGGGGGGTGTCCCCACTCCGTGGGGAGGCTGCTTTTCCCTCTGCCCCTCCCCCTTGCTTGTGATCTCTCTCTCAAAAAAAAAATCTTTTTTAAAAAATTTTATTATTTATTCATGAGACACACACAGAGAGAGAAAGAGAGAGAGAGAGAGAGAGAGGCAGAGACACAGGCAGTGGGAGAAGCAGGCTCCATGCAGGGAGCCCAACGTGGGACTTGATCCCAGGTCTCCAGGATCAAGCCCTGGGGCGGCACTAAACCACTGAGCCACCCAGGCTGCCCAAACAAATAAAATCCAAGAAAACAAAAACAAAAACAAAACAAAAAAAGGGCCCTCTTTCCTCTAAATTCCTTGGAGACTAAAAAAAAACTACAGCTTCACCTACATGGGGTGTACATAGTAGGCAAGCCAGAAGCCTGTGGAGGTATACCAGGAGAAAAGTCTGCAGGAGTGGAAGGTGCTAACAGCGTGACATCAGTGTTAAATCTCCTGATCCTGAGAATTGCTGATTATATGAGAATTTATTTCCGATTAGGGAATGTACTCTGAAGGACTCAGAAGTCATTTCCACCACTTCGCAAAGCCCTTGTGCAAGTTACTTATTAATGATAGAGGGTAAAGGGACCTTTACAATGGAGAAATCCTGCACCTATCACTTCAACCCAGGGCGTCTTGGGCACCTACTGGTATTAAGACAAAGTTGAACATCTCATGCCTCCTGATGTGATCCCATCACCTACTCATAACCCTACCCAAAAATTTAACCTGAACCTAATTACAAGGAAACATCAATTGAGGGACATTCTACATAACTGACTTGCACTCTACAAAAATATCAATGATGTGAGACACAAAGAAAGCTCAGTAATAGTTCCAGATTAAAGAACAAAAGAGATACGACAAGTATATAAAATATGATTTTGGACTGAGGTGGAAACAGATATAAAAAGCTATTAAAAAAATAAAAAGCTATTAAACAATAAATAAATAAACAAATAAAAAATAAAATAAAATAAATAAATAAATAAATAAATAAATAAATGCTATTAAACAGTGGGGAAAATTTTAACTCTAGGTACTATACATTAGAGGATAGTATTATATCAATGTTAACTTCCCCGAGTGCAGCAATTCTATTGTGGCCATGTAGGGAGAGCATACTCCGTAAACACATGCTCTCATATTTAAAGGTGAAGTGTCATGATGTCTATAACTTATTTAAAATTGTTCAGGAAAAAAAAAATATTTTAAAGACAATAAAATCCTGAAGTGCCTACAGAGATTGTACACATAAACTGAAATTATCTAACATGTATGGTGGTCTTGAAATATACCTTTCCCAGAATGCTGATGGCACATGCCATACCAACTTGTCCAACACCCACTACAGTGATCTTATTGTTTGGGATTGCAGCCTCTTCTTCTGCAACTGGTGCAATCAGTTTTTCCTTAAGAGTTGCCATTGTGCCCTGCAAGAAAAGAATCAAAACATTATACATACACCCACACATAAAACCCAAATGGGAATAATCCACAGAATGCTACTGTTGCAATTTTGAACTACAGCACAGTTAAAAATGAGCCTAATGATATTCTCCAACACAAATATATTTTAAAGAACGATGTAACCCACTTAATGGAGAAATCAATTAAACAAAAAACTTCTATGAAGTCATTAGAATTTGGGATACTGTGCTAGTATTTAACAAGTTGTAACAATTCTGTCTTGTGGCTCTTCATTTATTGGCTGAAAGACGTGAATATTTACATTTAGAATAGCTCACTTGTTTCCATTCCCCTCATGAAGAATTTATATGTAACAACACAAACTAAATTAGGGCCCTGTACTAACCCATATGTAAGCTTGGTCTAAAAGAGTTAATAGCCATTTATGAGTATAATTTCTACTACTAATGGTTATTATCACTCTTTGAAGATAGGGACCGGTTCTTCTACTTTGAGTCTCATTTAAAACCTGTCAGTGTACTGGACATATCACATATACTTCATAAATACAGTGGCATGAAAATAGTGATGAGTGTTTATGCAAAATCTTCAGAAATATGACTCTAAATTCCGTTTAGTGTACCTTGGAACTAACTGGGAGGTGGGCACCCACTTAATACATTTTCCTTTCAAGGAGTCACGTTAGGAGAATATCAGCCTTTGAATCAGTTTCTTTCCAGCCATTTAAAAAAAGAAAAGAAAAGAATAGAAAAGAAATGAAAGGAAAAGAGAAAAGAAAACCTGTCGGAAAACATTCCATATAGTAACACCAAATTTATCTGTACCATCAGATAATCAAGTACATTTTCTGGATAACTAAAATGTCAAAAGTCACTGAATTGTAAAAGAAACTTCACAATTCCATGGCAACTTAGTACACAAAATACACTGCCGGGCCTTCTTAAACAGAGAGGCAGGTCATACTTAAATCCTTTCTTCACATTTAAGTATCATTTATAATTTTAATTCATTATTTCAGTTTCCTGTTTACTTTTTATGCTAGACTCTCACATCCACAGCCACTGTACCTACCCTGCTTTCCAGTCTCCTTTTTGTTTCTCATCTGCAATGGACTAAGTAACAAAAGTTAACTAATTCAGAAACTGTGTATGTTAAGTAAGAGTTCAGAAGGCTCTAAATTGGAATAAATTACTTGAATTTGGACACAACTACGTAATAACTATTTTGTTCCATACCTATTTTTCCGTCAAAAAACATTGCCTCCCTCCATCTGTAGGAACTAAATTTAGAGATTATTTCGCAGAGCACATCTGCAGTTTTCTCACGGAGGCTAAAGAAAAAAATAAGCAGCCTGGTGCAACTGCCTCTACGAATGGCTTGACACAGAAATTCAAACACGTCCTGCATTCTGAGCAGAATCAGAAGACTGCCCCTTCTCTTGCTGAACAGAGAGATACAAACTGTGTATTTTTTCTCCATTAGGTTTATTTTCGTTGGCTGGTTTAAGATCCTTATATATAGAATCCAGTAAGCAAAACCCAGAAATGGTCGCTATATACAGACTGGTTGTTCAGACACACCTTCTAAATTAATTTTGAAAACTTCAGAAACCACAGTTAGAGGCTCAAGCCAGTACATTATTTTCTTTCAGATCCTGCTGGAGAAAAGTATTTAAAAAACTATTTTTTTCCCCTTAATAGGAGTTATAAGACATTAGAAGAAAATGTTTTCTATTATTATATATGCAGGACTGTGCCAAGATCTGAGTGCTTAGCTGCAGGGAAAAAGAATGGTAAACAGGGTGAAAACCTCTGAATCTGGGTCCTTTCCATCCCCCGCAGGTCCAGCGCCCCCGCCTGGGGGGAGAGAGGAGATCCCTCCCCGCCTGCTGCGAGGATGTAAATCCTTAGAAGTGAGCCAATGACCCCGGTATCTTAAATTCAGAAACAAAGACTCTTTTTGCAGACTATCCTTCAATTTTAACTTTCTTCTTAAAAAGATTATTTGTTTATTCATGAGAGACACACAGAGAGAGAATGAGGCAGAGACACAGGCAGAGGGAGAAGCAGGCTCCCTGCGGGGAGCCGGATGCGGGACTCGATCCCGGGACCTCGTGATCACCACCTGTCCCAAGGGCAGACAGACGCCCAACCACTGAGCCACCCAGGTGCCCTGATTCCAACGTTTTAGAAAGCCAGGTTTTGCCATCGAATTCCTCGACTTGGCAAGCGCCGGCTCGCTCTCCCGGCCCCTCTCTGCAGGCCCAGGCCACAGCCTGCCCAGCCGGCCGCCCACAGGCCACCCCGTGCAGGAGCAGCAGGTCACGAGGGAGGGCAGCAACCTCCGATCGCCCAGGAGAAGGTCCCCAGGGGCAATCCCGGGCCTTCCTCACTCTCAACACCCAAAGCTGGCCAAGTAAACAAAGCTCCGAGGCATCAAGAGAAGAGGCCGGAGGGGAACAGGCCTGCGTCTCCAAGGCCTTCTGCATCCTCGCCGGGCAAACCCGGGAGGGCCGGGCCAGACCCGCGCATCATCCTCTGCCCGCATCCGCCCAAGCAGGGGCTCGCGTCCCCGACCCGGGGAGTGGATCCCACCGCCCAGGCTCGGAATCAGCCAGCTGTCACGTGCTCCTCGGCTCGCCCCTAGCTCCTCCAGCACGTGCGCGGGGTCCGGCCTGCCGGCCCGGGGAGGGGGAGGGGGAGGGGGGAGGGGGGGATGCGGCCGCCGGAAAAGGATCGGGGGCTTGCAGCAGCCGGGTTTTAGCTGCCAACGCCGCAAGTCCCTCCCGGATACAGCACAGGCCGGAGGCGGGCTCTGGGGCGGCGAGGTCACGGCCTCGGGCTCCCCAGCGGAGGGCACGGCCTGCAGCCCCAAAGCCTGGCGGCGAGTCCGGGCCCGAGTCCGGATGCTCCGCGCTAAAGGCCCCAGAGAGCACGAGTCCTTCAGGGCCCTTTCCCGCGGGCTGCTACGCAAGGGCCCCCCCGCACCTCCCACCCCGGGGCCCGTGAGCCCGGATCCGGGGTCCCGGGGGGCACCTACCCGAGACCAGCGGCTGTAAGGGACGCGCGAAGGAGACCAGGTTAGCAGCGCGCGTCTCGGCCGGCGCAGGATCCGCAAGGAGCGAGGAGGAGGCGGGGCCCGCCCGCGCCGCAGCCTCTTAGCTTCCTCTATTGTGATTGGAAACCGGATCGCCGCCCACCCCTCCCCTCGGCTCGCTCAATCCCCTTCAAGGACGAGGGCCCGAGTGTGCACCCGCGCTCTCCCTCCCCCCGGAGGAGGTCACCTTCCGAAGGCAAAGCTGCAGCCTCCCAGCTTACAGACTCTTCAACACAGAGGTCCCGTCTAACGCTTTGCCCATCTTTGTTCTGGACCCTCACGCTCTCGTTTGCATACATTTAACCCAAATAGAAAGACAATTTTATTTTGCCCATTCTGGGTCAATTTAAGAGGACCCCTGTTCTTAGGCAAGGTGTTGGTGGCAATGTTACCCTGGAATAGTACTGGTGCTTCTGGGTGCTTTGAAAAATAAAACTGATTTTTCAATGTTCATGCTCTTGGTTGTAAAGTTCATTTGGTACAGCAGTAACTACCCCCCCCCCCCCCCCATACCCTAACTGAGCAATACTCATTGATTTCCTTCTAGCTGTCTGGCAAGATCAGTGAGGAGCAGTGCCCACCTTCTGAAGTTCCTCTACAAATATGTATGCTCTCAAGGGTAGGCTTTGATCTCAGGGAAAGATAATGGGGTAAGATGCCTTCATTTTCTCTGTCAGTCCCTGAGCCACGACAAGGCTGAAAGTTCTCATTCACCTGTGCGTTTTTAACACCCAGCTCAGTGCCTAGTACAATCCAGTGTTGGTGAATGAATGATCAAGCAGTTGGAGACACCCCTAAGATTCAGCTTCAGTTGTATTGTGTGTTTGTTTGTTTGTATAAAATGCTTTCAGGAAGAGCAAACACCCTGATGCGAAAGGACGCATTTTGTGTTAGTTCGCATTTTGTGTTAGTTTTTATGTAAATGATCATTAATCCTATAGCTAGCTGCTGCTTGCGTTTCATTTTTGTGCCAGGCATGGAAGGTACAAAACTGAATACAACACTATGCCCCCTGAGAGCTCCCAGTTCAAAAGAAGCAAGTAGGCAAATTCTTTAGATTAGAATTCAGCGTGATAGATGGTAATAGAGATTTAGTTAAAGTACAATAAAAATTCAAAGAGAGTAGTCACAAAGAAAGGGGTGTGTCTAGAGGAATTGAAAACCCTTAAACTTGACAGAATTATAGTGACCAGGTCTTGGGGACTTTGAAGGACCCTGAAGATATGATCCAGCTACAAACTGAAACTTGGATATGAGGGAGAGAAGGAGGAGTTTGGTGGATACACTCAAGAGCATGTCATTCATCTTTAACCCAGGTTGAATCAAGACTCAAGACCTCTTTCTCATGTACGTTCCAAAACATCTACGTGTCCTGTATGTAGACTTCCAAGCCTCTCCCTATTTTCTCCCCTTCTTGCCATCCCTATTACTGTGTATCTTTGGGTGAAGGGGAAGGGGGACAGAAAAAATGAGAAGAGGTCTCTATGTCTTTCCTCTACTCTCAACTCCATTCCTTACACAACCCGTTATGAATCTTACTGATTCCAGTGAGTTTTGCCATATGCAACTCTTGATACCAGGATAGCACATAGTGCCAGTCTCAAACATTTTTGAGAATTGTATGCCCAGGCAACTTTTTTGGAAGTGTGAAGTATGAAAGCCAATTTTATATGTGCAAGGATTCAGACAGTATACTCCCCTGATGAGGTTCAGGACATGCTACGTCAAAATATGGCACCTTGACATACTGAATATCTTAAGCTGAAGAAGTTTGACTTAACAGCAGTGCAGGAAGGTCACTCTGACCTCCTTCCATCCTGGCCCTTCCCCGGAGAAATCTCCTAGGAGAAAGGTACCCTCTCTGTGCCAGGAGGGAGATATTCTTATCACCAAAGATAGGGAATTTGGGCCAAGAAATCTGGTTAAACAAATTTGGTAAGGTAATCTTTATTTTCCTAGTTACTTCTTCACCATTTACTACCCCTAGCTCAAACCTCTTTGTCTTGTCAAATTCTTCACAAATTTATTATTTCTTTATCTAAAAGACGTAAAAGCTTCCTGCTCTGGTTACTTCTTCTGGTCTTCATTCTTTTGTAAAGGCTCCCATATGTATCTAAAAAATTTCCTAAAATTTACATGCTTTTCTCCTGTTGATCTGTCTCTAAGTTTTTAGACCCAGTCAGGGACCCTAAGGGAGTTGAAGAAAACTTTTTCCTTCCCTGTGCCCTATACCATTCCGTTCTTTAAGAAATTGTTTGGAAGCCGAGTCTCACCTCATTGAAAAACAAGCAAAATTAGGAATCCAAGAAACGGGGAGTTATGGCAGAAAGCATAGGCAGCATAGTATAATAAGAAATAGATTGGGTCTTCACCTGGTCCCCAGCACAGAACTCCTAAAACCCTTGCAATTTCCTAAATGGTAGGAGTATCTTCTATTCCTAACTAGCCCTTTCCAGCATACCTGAGTTTATGCTAATAAGGTGATTTAGTGTGACCTCCCTACTTAGCATCAGGATGAGTCTGGTCCCCCAAAAGACCAGGTGATTAGAGAGGTAGAACTTTCAGCTCACCCACCAACCTCTGGGATAGAGATTAGAAACTAAAGCTCTAATGAACTCTTCTACAAGATTTGATAAGGTTCTGGGTTGGTAAACGTGCTGAGAAGGCAGTGCATCCCAGTTCCATGGGGACCGAAACTCCTGTGCTTTCGGTCCTTCCAGACCTTGTCCTATGGACCTCTTCATCTGGCTTTTCAGCTGTATCCTTTACAGTATCCTTTATAATAAACTGATAATCTTGTAAGTAAGTGTTTCTCTGAGTTCTGTGAGCAACTCTAGCAAAATTAATCCAACCCTAGAATGGGGTCATGGGAACCTCTGATTTATAGCCAGACAATCAGAAGCTTAGATGACAACCTGGACTGTGATCAGCATCTGAAGTAGGTGGGATAGGGCAGTCATGTGACACTGAACCCTTAACCTGTGGCATCTGATGTTATTTCTAGGTAGATAGCGTCAGGAATGAGTTACGTTTGTGGGCCACATGGTCAGCATCTGTTGAGAACCAGAGAAGAGCTTCGTGGCGTGGATAACAGAGGCAGTGAAGGCTAAATCAGTTAACTTAGAGATAAAACTAAATAGTTTCCAGAAATTTCATTATAATACTGAATGCAAAAGTCAAAAAAAATCTTCAAAACAGATTATTTCTTTCAAAAAATATATTTTTTTAAAGATTTTATTTATTCATGAGAGACACAGACAGAGAGAGAGAGAGAGAGAGAGAGGCAGAGGGAGCCCAATGTGGGACTTGATCCTGGGACTCCAGGTCATGCCCTGGGCAAAAGGCAGGTGCTAAACCACTGAGCCACCCAGGAGTCCCTCAAAACATATTTATTGAGGCTTGTGTGACAGGCACCGTTTCAGGGGTCAAGATGGACAGGATGCCTTCTAATGGCAAGCATGTATCATGTTAATAAACAAGTTAATAAAAGTGATAGGATAAAGAATATAAACATAATAATATACAACTGCTCTGTCTGTACTTAAAAAAAAGACTTTATTTAGTTTTTCATCAGAGACACAGAGAGAGAGAGGCAGAGACAGAAGCCGACTCCCCGTGGGGAACCAAATGCGGAACTCGATTCCAGAACCCTGGGATCACACCCTGAGCTGAAGACAGACAACCGCTGAGCTATCCAGATGTCCCTGTCTGTAATTTTCCTTCCTGTAGGCCTTTGTGAACAATATTTATGTGCCATGATAAAGCCTACTGCAAAAGGTAGAGTGTTTTGCTTCCATAGTAAGTAATCCCAAACTACTGGTCTTTCTTTTTTTAACATCTTGTGCCTTTAAAAAATATTATATCCTATTGTCAGATTATCAGCTCTTGTAAGACCATATTCATGGAATTTTGGAATGGAATAGGAGCTCTGGCATAATCTAATCCAAATGAATACCCAGAGTTAGAGTGCCTGACCTCATATTACTCCTTGAGATAACAATAGAACCAGAACTAGTTTTAATCTTGCTGCTGTGTGCCTGTGGGAACTCTTTTTTTTTATTTTTTTATTTTTTATAATAAATTTATTTTTTATTGGTGTTCAATTTGCCAACTTACAGAATAACACCCAGTGCTCATCCCGTCAAGTGCCCCCCTCAGTGCCTGTCACCCATTCACCCCCACCCCCTGCCCTCCTCCCCTTCCACCACCCCTAGTTCGTTTGTGGGAATTCTTTTAATTGGTTTTCTGTTGTTCTGTGATTATAAAACCAGACTACCTAATCTTATTAAAACTGTCAATTCCTTCCTTATTCATCTTTATATCTCCAGGTGCTATAGTATCTGACAAGATACTCTTGTGTCTCCCAGAAACATATTAAACGCAGGGTACTATGATGAGCAAATAAACTCTATGAGTTAGGATTTTTGAGGCATCCCTTGGTTCACAGATTCCTTTACACTTTTTTTTTTTTTTTTTTTTTTTGGTCATTGTCCTTTATTTCCTAATTCTTTTTTTTTTTTTTTTAAGATTTTATTTATTTATTCATGAGAGACACACAGAGAGAGAGGCAGAGACACAGGCAGAGGGAGAAGCAGGCTCCATGCAGGGAGCCCGACGTAGGACTCGATCCCGGGACTCCAGGATCACACCCTGGGCCAAAGGCAGGCGCCAAACCGCTGAGCCACCCAGGGATCCCTATTTCCTAATTCTTAAGTATGTTTCTGTCAGCTGAGTTGCCTTGAAGCTGAGTTCTGGTGGGGGAGTTTTTACTCAAGTTGAAACTATAATAGTAATATTTGCATGGGGGTAGGAGATGAACCTTACCTTGGTAAGGCATCAGTCCTCTTAGGGTGATATTGAGGAGAAAATATTCACACACACGGAATTATACAGCAGATGAAGGTGAACTTCAGGCAGGCCAGCTCCACAGAGCCAATCAGAAAGTTGAACTTTCCTTTCGCTTTCAATGGGTTGTCCTTGAGGGTGGCAGGCCACTACTTCTGGGAACGGACGTGCCCATCCCCCATGCCTCCAGGACATTGAAAAGTCTTCACTGTGTGAAGTTCTCTGAGGACCACCTGTATTTCCCATTCCTAGAACTGTGGCCTCATATTCTTCCTGGTGCCAAGGGTTTACTTTAGTAGCTCCAAATACTTTTCTTATTTTAGAGACCCTCTAGAAGATGAGTAGTTTTTCTGTGCTCTGACCCTGCAGGTTTCAAAATACTAACTTTTTTTTTTTTTTTTTTTTTAAAGATTTAAGTTTTAATAATCTCTACACCAATGTGGAGCTCAATCTTAACAATCCCTGAGGTCAAGGGTCCCATGCTCTACTGACTGAGCCAACCAGGCGCCCTGGTTGTGAAAAAGTGACAAAATTCTCACTTTTTATCTTTAGCAAATACAAGATTAAGAATCCAATAGAATGAAATGCTTACAATAAAATAGTCTCTGGATGCCTGGGTAGCTCAGTGGTTGAGCGTCTGCCTCAGGTCATTGATCCTGGGGTCCTGGGATTGAGTCCCACACTGGGCTCCCTGCAGGGAGCCTGCTTCTCCCTGTGTCTATGCCTCTGCCTCTCTCTCTATGTTTCTCATGAATAAAATAAATAAAAATAAATTTTAAAAAAATAGTCTCCTCTCCTTTTCCCTTATGCCCAGTCTGGATCCTTAGAGCAACCACTTACACTTCCTGACTTCTTGTGTTATAGTCTAAAGCCCAGGAGAAGGTTATCACTGATATATATATATATATATATATATATATATATATATATATATATATAATTTTTCCAGATGAGGAAACTAGGCATAGAGTTAATTCTCTGCCCAAGATCACACAACTAGTAAGCAAACTGTTTTAACATTTAAGGCTCATTCTTTAAAACAGGTTTATAAATGTTTGTTTCCTTTTTAAAAATGTTACAAGAAGTCAGGAAGGTTACTAAATATTTATTCAGAAATATGATTTATTTAACTATTCTCATATTTTGAGACATTATACTTTTTACTGGGGTAAATAGCATTGCATAAATACCATCGTACAAAGTCATTATCTGTTAGTTTTGTTCCTTCTTGAGGATCTCTGAAGGTGAAATGACTGGGCCTAACCATATGAGCAAATTTCCGGAACTTACCCTTTTTGCTCCCTTAGCCATGTCTGTCTTATGTAATGGTTTATTTTTGCCAGTTTATTAGGTGAAAGTGGTACTTTGCTCTGCTTTTATATGACTTTGATTATTGGTAAAGATATATACCTTATACCTTTTAAATATTTATAGAGCACTTGCTTTTTCCCCTTAAGTTTCCATTATCTGCTCGTCTACTAGAATAGATATTTGTTTTGTTTTTTCACCTAGCAACTATTCACCTTATTTGTGTAAACAGGGGTTTTCTGTTCTTCTTTCACCTCTTTATCTCCTTCCATACTTAGCTTCTGGAGAGAAGAACCTGTCTGAAACCAGAGCCAGCCAAGAGAAATAAGAACTGGGTATAAGGCAGGGAAGAGAGAAACCTAGTGATGGTGTTTGAGCTTCTTCTGAACTTTTTCACTGACCACAGAAAGGGTCCTCATTGATACAGTTCTTTTGCACATTTTTAAATCGCAGAGTCATTTTTTTTTGGTTTCAAAACCAAAATATTAAAAGTATAAGAGATTTTTAGAAGCTTTGTATTTTGAAATAATTTTAGACTCACGCAAAGTTGCAAAAATTGTTTGGAAAGTTGCCATGTACCCATTGCTAAGCTTCCTTCAACAATAATACCTTGGTCACTATACACTATTAAAACCAAGAAATTGACATTATTATGTTACTGCATATATATTAAACTATGGACCTTATTCAGATCTCACCAGCTTTTATATGCATTGGAAAGGAGTATATAAATAAATATACTTCTTTAAATTATACACTTTTTAAATATATATATATTAAATATTTTTTAGGTTTTTAAAAATATTTTATTTATTTATCTAAGTGAGAGAAAGCACAGAGGGAGAGGAAGAAGCAGTCTCCCTGCCAAGCAGAGACCAAGGTAGGGCTCAATCCCAGGACCCTGAGATCATGACCTGAGCAGAAGGCAGGTGATTAATCAAATAAGCCACCCACGCGTCCCTAAATATGTTTATTTATATTGAACAATTTGTGCAGCATGCAAAGATCATTTTCTAACTAAAAACTAAATATGAATATTTCAAAAAATATTGAGCACTATGTAGATTTTTAGGCAGTGCTATGGACTCAGGAATTTCATTTTTAGAGTAGAAAATGTTGCAGAGAACATATGCCTTAGGCATTTTGGCTATGGACTGTGTATTAAAGTTAGTTATTATATCCTGCTCATTATTTAAGGCAGGTTAAAATGCAATTTCCTGCAGTGTTCTTGTTGCCACAAAAGAATTTGTTTCTATCCATCAACCATCACCAGCGCTGGAAATCAGTTAATGGATTTTTGAAAGCCATTCCCCTGCAGCTGTGTTTATGCTTCACTCCAAATGCTCTTTGGTATTTCCTAAGCAAGAATATGATAAGGAATACTTTTCTTGTCTGCATATGAAAACAAACAAAAAAAGCCCCTTTTTTAGTATCTTATTTTGATTTCTCTGATATTAGCCTTTAGGAGGAAAAAAAAAAACCAACAAAAAGGAACAACAATGAGGGGCACCTGACTGGCTCAGTTGGGAAAGCATGCCACTCTTGATCTTGGGGTTGTGAGTTTGAGCCCCAAGTTGGGGATGGACGTTACTTAAAAAAAAAAAAAAAAGTTAAAAAAAAAAAGTTTAAAGAAAGGAACAATGATGAAAAAAAAACTAAGAAAAATTACAGAAAAACAGAGAGGTGCACCAAAAGCAATGCTAAATTCTATAATCTTGATATTGCTCATTAAATGAAAATGGGTACTAATTGTAGAGAGGAAAATCAGGGAACTAATATTTATTAAGACCTGCTATGTGCTAGATGCTATACTGGTATTTTAAATGGCCCATTATAACCTTGACAGTATATTCAATAGTGTATCGATGCTATTGATCTTAAGATAATTGTCTAATAGTATTTAATGAAGAAGGGTGACAATCCAATGAAGCAACAGAATCATTTGTAAAGCTGGAGGCAGAAGAAAGCATCAATTTCTAGCTAATCAAGTGATATTGTTCAGGGACAGAACAGAATGGTCAAGAAAGAATTCTTTAAACATTGTAGTGCTACTTAGTAAGTGTGTTGGGTAGCCTAGGGACAGGATCTGTGGGCAGAAAGAGCTATACTTTTTGTTGTATGAAGCTGGTGGTTTTCTGCTTAGTGCTCAATGGGGAGGGGAGTATTAGATTTTTAAATGTTTTCTTCCAATTTCTATTCATAAAAATACTTTTGCAAAATGTCTCTGGTGTTTATCACTCAGTTCAGTATTAACTACCAGAGATATACACAGGCTAGTCATGAAACCCTTTAAGAATGCAGCAACCAGCAGCATATGTGTGATTCTTATCAGAACTATGCAGGCTATAGGTTAGCCTTCTAGGCTAAAGGTAAACATTTTTCTGCTTCTATCCTCATAAATACTGTACTGTCAGGTCTTCTCATTTTAATTCCTTTAATCTTATTCTATAAATAATCTATGACTTTAGAAAGAATACATAGCAGGAAGTAAAAGTCCTCAATTTCCCCATCTCCCATTCTCCTTACAGGAATCACCCTTAACAATTTTTTTTGAGTCTTTTTTTTTTTTTTTAAGATTTTATTTCTCTATTTATTCATGAGAGACACACACAGAGAGAGAGGCAGAGACACAGGCAGAGGAGAAGCAGGCTCCATGCAGGGAGCCTGATGTGGGACTTGACCCTGGGTCTCCAGGATCACTCCCTGGGCCGAAGGTGGCACTAAACCGCTGAGCCACCCAGGCTGCCCACTCTTAACAATTTTATATGCATCTTTTCTGTTTCCATATCTTAAAAGGCATCCTGACTCAGTGTATTTTGACTTATAATTTTTCAACTTTATAATTATGTAAGTGTGATAAGCATTCATTAGAAATCATACTTCAAATTTTGAATGTTGAGCTTTTCCCAGGCTAGCAGTGATTGGCATGACACTGGGCACTGGCGCATGATCACAAGGGTAAACAATATATTTAACAACCATTCTGCCCCCATACAACCATTCTGTTTTTACTTTCAGTAAAATACTCAATAAACATGTGATATTCAATGTTTTATTATAAAGTAGGTTTGTATTAGGTGATTTTGCCCAACCATAGGCTAACATGGGTGTTCTGAGCACACTTAAGATAAATGAGGCTACGCTATGATGTTCCGTAGATTAGGTGTATTAAATGCATTTTTGACCTTTGATATTTTAAATTCACGATGAGTTTCTCAGGATGTAATCCCAACCTAAGTGAAGGAAAATCTGTAGTTCAAATTTTAAATTTTTTTTTAATTTTTAATATTTATTTATTTATTTATTTGAGACACACACAGAGAGAGAGAGGCAGAGACACAGGCGGAGGGAGAAGAAGGCTCCATGCAGGGAGCCTGACGTGGGACTCAATCCTGGGTCTCCAGGATCAGGCCCTGGACTGAAGACAGATGCTAAACCGCTGAGTCAGACAGGCTGCCCAGAAATATTTTTTAGTATACAATATGATTTTAATAAATCCCATTCCTTTTCAGAAGTAAGTTATTTATTATTCATACTAATTGTTTTACTTTAGCAAGTTATACTTTCCAGTTTCAAATATTGAAAACCTTATATCATCAGTCAGGAATAATTTCTAATAATCCACTTTTTTGCTCTGTTTGGTATTTAATCAAAATTATTAAAATTCATTGAGTCACTGCTGTGTGTATCTGGTACCTTACTTATATCAACATATATTAACACGTTTAATTCTCATAAGAGTGCTTTAATCCACATGTTATGATTTTCCCTATTTGTAAATTGAAGAATTTGAGGCACAGAGAGGCCAAATCAACTGGCTAAGGCCACAAAGTAACTAAGTGGTGCTGCTAGGCATCAAGCCCAAGAGGGCTTGAAATCATCAGTGCTAGTCGGCTTGATGTAGTCCCTTAAGTCAACTTTTTTATTTTATGCTTCAGTTTGCATAGCTTTATGTTATGTTTCCTAATTCTCCAGAATTTTCTTCTGTAGTTTCTAATCTGCTATTTAAGTCCATCCATATATTTTCTTTATATCTTCTTGAGTGTTTCTGCATGTATGTGTGTGTGTGTGTGTGTGTGTGTGTGTGTATAAACTTCAATCATCTGTCATTTCATTTTTCTTTTTTAAAAAAATATTTATTTATTCATGAGAAACACACAGAGAGAGGCAGAGACCTAGGCAAAGGGAGAAGCAGGCTCCCTTTGGGGAGTCTGATGCAGAACTCAATCCCAGGACCCCAGGATCATGACTTGAGCCAAAGGCGGCCGCTCAACGACTGAGCCACCCAGGCATCCCAACCATCTGTCATTTCTGTTTTCTGTTTGTATTGATTGATTTTCCCCCCTACTTAGAAGTTACAATCCCCTGCTTCTTCCCATATCTAGCAATATTTTATTGGATGCTGGAGATAGTAATTTGAATGTTACTATGTTAAAGTGTCTAGATTGTGTTGCATTCTATAAAGAGTGTTGAAGTTTGTTTGGAAAGCAATTAAATCACTCATGGATCAGCTTGATCCTGTTGAGGCTTGTTCTTAAGCTCTGTCGGAGCAAGTCTAGAGCAATTTTACTCTGGTAGGTTTATAGGTATTAATGAGGTGTTAACACTTCTGGGGTATGCACTGAAACCTGGGTCTTCAGCAGAATCTCTATACAGTGGCTGATCAGATTTCAAATACCACCAAATTTCATTTGGGTTCTGGGAGTCATTCCATTTATATTTCCTTAGAAGTTTTTCTTTGCTGACCTTTTCTGTCTTATGCGTGCCCCACGTGTTCCACAGCTGCCTCAAGTTTCCTGGATGCCAATCCCTGTCTCTTCTGCTTGCTGAGGATTCGGGGCTCTGCTTGAATTCTTTCTACTTACATTATAGCCTCCAAAATGCTTCCAGGGAGGAAGTTAGAGCAACTCCATGGCTCATCTTCTTTCCTGTTTTCCAGAGATCACATGCCTGTTGTCCAATATCTAAAAACTGTGGTTTCTTCTGTTTTGTCTGGTTTTCTAGTTGTTTACATTTGCAATTCCAGTATCATTTTACTCTACTATGACCCCATATCCACTTCATAAGCAATCCCTGAGGAAAATTCTCAATTTCTTATTGTATCAGAATAAAATAGGTGCTTCAAATGGTTAAGGTATGGGCTGATATTCATGGCATCACATATTTAGAAGGATTTTGGAAGGTGATGCTTAGGTGGTTCAGTTGGTTAAGCGTCCAACTCTTGATTTCGACACAGATTGTGATCTCAGGATTGTGAGATTGCATCCTAATGGGCTCTGTGCTCAGCTTGGGGTCTGCTTGGGATTCTCTCTCTCTTCTCTCCCTCTGCCCCTCCCCCAGCTCTCATGCATGCTTTTTTCTCTCTCTTTCTAAAATAAGTAAATAATTTTTTTTAAAAAAGTCTTTAAAATGAAGCATTTTGGTAGATTTTGAATTTTCAGTAGGGAGGGGTGATGTTGAAGAGTCTGTGTATTTAATGAATATCAAGTGACTCTGATACAGGTTTCTATAGCACACATTTTGTAGAAGACTGTATTATCTCCTAAAAAGTCTCAGGCTTACCTTTGACTCCCTAGTTGCACCTCCTTTACTCCTGAAAGAAAGCACATACAGTTCAATACCAAATGCTTTGATCAAGGTGACAGGCAAGCGTAGGCATCCTTATTGGATGATGATCACAAGTGTACATTCTTAGATCACCTGGGCTTGAATCCAGGCTTTCCATTATTGGCTAAGAGAGTAGGGAGACTAATCTTTCTGAAGCTTTCCCATCTGTAAAATGCACATAAAAATGGCACTGGATAGGGGCCCTTGGGTGGCTCAGCTGGTTAAGCATCTGCCTTCAGTTCAGGTCATGATCCAGGGTCCTAGGATTGAGCCCTGCTTCAGGTGCCCTGCTTGGTGGGGAGCCTGCTTCTCCTTCTCCCTCCGCTGTTTGCTCCCTCTGCTTGTGCTCTCTCTCTCTCTCTCTCCCTCAAATAAATAAATACAATCTTTAAAAAAATGGTATTGGATTGTTGTGAAGTATATGCCCTATAACAGGAACCAGTAGAGAACTAATAATCTTGGGTGTATAATCTTTGAAGTCTTTTCTTAGCCTGAACAGAGGCAAGGTCCTTTTCTTGCTTCCTTCCTTCCGTTGTGCATTTAGCATGTGGGGAGCAGCACTGGTGAGCCCGTGCATGTGAAAGGGGCAATCTGGAATAGTGTGATGCTCTATCTACTTACAACAGGCAGGTAGAACTTCCTTATTTATCTGTGAACTGCCAACTTGTCGAGACCCGTCTTTCATCCTGTATTCTCAGTGCCTAAAACAATTTAAAGCGTATTGTAGAAAATAAGTCAGTGATTTATTTTGACTTTTAAATAGATGAATCAATGAAAATTTTATGCTGCTCCTCTCACTGCTCCTGCTTTTCTTTCCCTCTTCTTCCTCTTCTCATTCTCCTCTTCCTCCTTCACTTTCATCTTTGTCTTCAATTATTTCTCTGTCTTCATCTTTGAAGCTTCTTCTATTGCACTCCTGACCTCGCTTTCTAGGCACAGGTTTTGAGCAGGTCTGGCAGTAGATGTTTACAGGCCTTTCAAAATCTTCCCAAGCTCAAGTGGATGATTTACATATCAGGGCAACCTGAGATAGATGTCTTCACTTTGAATGTTCCACCAGTGGGAGGAGGAAAGGTCATCTTAGGGCATTCTCTTAGAGTACAATTACACCAAGCTGTGGACCTGTAAAAGGACAGAACAAGAACCTATACTGTTCACTGTTACATTTCCACATTCCTGGCACACAGTAACCATTCAATAAATATTTGATAGATACAATTTTTTTTTAAGCATCTCTCACTATGCTATTAACACTTCCTTGAATCCCAAGCTTTATAGTATCCTTCACGGCTGGCTTTGCTAGTGTATATCTGTCTAATTTAAAGGGTCCACAGTACAAAATTTGCCTTTACTTTGATGTTTTAAGATCAAGCATTATTAATTCATCTCTGCTATGGACTGAATGTTTATGTCCCTCTGAAATTCATATATTGAAACTTAATCTCCCGTGTGATGGTATTCAGAGGTGGGCCCTTGGGAGGGGATGAGCATGGAGCCCCTCCTAAATGGGGTCTGTGTTCTTTTTTTTTTTTTTTAAAGATTTTATTTATTTATTCATGAAAGACACACACACACACACAGAGAGAGAGAGAGAGAGAGAGAGAGAGGGAGAGGCAGAGACACAGGCAGAGGGAGAAGCAGGCCCCATGCAGGGAGCCCGAAGTGGGATTCCATCCCAGGATTTCAGGATCATGTCCTGGGCCAAAGGCAGGTGCTGAACTGCCGAGCCACCCAGGGATCCCTGGGATCTGTTCTTAATAAAGACATCCCAGAGAGCTCCTGCCCCCTTCTGCCATGTGAGGACACAGAAAAGCTGGCAGGCGTCTATGAACCAGGAAGTGGGCTCTCACCAGAACTGGATGTGCCAGTACCTTGATCTTAGACTTCAAGACTGTGAGAAATAGGTGGGTGGGGCGTTGAGGTAACCAGGTGACAGGCATTAACGGAGGGCACGTGATATGATGAACAATGGGTGTTATACAATATGTTGTCAAATTGAAATTAAATTTAAAAACCTGTGAGAAATAAGTTTCTATTGTTTATAAACTATCCAGTCTACGGTGTTCTTCTATAACAACCCAAACTGACTAGGATAGTGCTTACCTGATCCTTCCTAAGATTGATTATTAGCTCTCCTTTCATCTATCCTTAATGTTAATGCTTCCCAGGATTCAATCTGATGTCAGAATCTCACCTCCCTCTCCCCATGTTGCTCAGGCTATTAGCCATGATTCTGGTGACATCAACAATTCCTTATCTGTGGTCTTTATCTCTTGCCCAGACCTCTCTCTGGGACTCAGACCTCTATTTCCAGCTATCTCCTGGGTAGATTTGTCTGGAAACTTTCCAAGTCACCTCAGAAACAGCCTGTTCATGAAGGGCCTCCAGAGTATGCTATTCTTTCCTTTCAGCAGTTGTCAGAGATTGAGAATATTTTAGCCACGAGCAAATTCTTTCTCTTGAATGTATGTCTTAAAACGTAATGGAAAATATTTTTATAAGCCTAGACTATGAATACTGCTTATGGTGGTTGCTTTTGGGGAGGGAATTGAGTGACTGGGGTAGTATGGGAAGAGAAGTTATATTTCACTGTGTAGCTTTTAAAATTTTATGCCGTACACGTGTACATCTATTTAGGGATATTTATTTACAGAATAATAATGAAAAGCATAATGAAAGGAATGATAGATATTTACCAGAAAAATTCACCTATCAAAAACTGACGCTCACCCAGAAGGAGCTGCCTCCTTCCTTTTCAAAGTACACTTTGCTGAGAGAGAGAGAAATGGGATAATTTATTCATAGGTCCGTGCTCTTTTAAAATAAGCTTGTTCAAAGGCAGTGAGATTGTTTCAAGTTCTTCTGAAAACAAGTTCAAGGGTGTCTAAACTTTAAGCGCTTACTCATTTACTCACAAGCATTTCTGAGCTCCAGGCACTGTGTGGAGACCTGAGGACACAAAATTTAATCACTCACCGTTCCTGAACTCAAATTGCTGCAAGTCTGGAGACCAGGAAGTGGTGTGCTACAGAGCAGGGGAGACTTGGGCCTTCCGGCCTGGCAGGGAGAGCAGAGGGTTTAGGTGGTTGGGGAAGGCTTCCTGATAAATGGAGATCTGTCCTCACTCCTAAGACTGAGCTGAATAAAAACTTCAGTTCAGTCTTAGGAGAGGAGAAGAGAGAGGAACGAATCGGGGCAAAGACCTTGCAACATGAAATGGTAGAGTATGAACTATGGGGCCACAAGGGATTTTGAGTCGTCAGCATGAAGGACAAGTTATGGTTTTAGACACAGCGTCTTCCTGAACCTAATTCAGGAACTCAGGCCGTGTGTCTGCCTTTGAGCCAGGGGGTATCCTCTTTCCTAATATTTCTACTTCCTGAAAAGGTTTTGGTTCCTTTTTACACTGTCTAAAATTGTATCCATTCATCTAAGCCTTCCAAACCTTTGCGTAGATCCAATTTTACATGAAAGTCTCTGAATTTTTATGTAAAATTGTCTATCTATGCCCCCTGTGCATTTTTCTGAGCGGGGAAGACCAGGTATCTCTTCAGCAGTTTGCAAATGGGTCATTCCCTTTCTTTCTTTGACAAGCTCTCTCTCACACACACACCCTACTCAAAATGTAAATACTTATTTAGTTATAAGCTTTTAAAATGCAGATAACTCTGGGGGAGTTGAAATAACTCTCAACTATTCTAGCAGTTCCCAAATATTGGATAACCACCACAGTGGGTGAACACTACTTTGCCCATCTAAAGTGAATTTCTGGTGGCTCCATGTTGGGTGATCAGGCCTTCCTGGGTGCACAGACAGTACTATTTTTTCCCTTGAGGCCTCTGCACAAACACATGTAAACCCTTGAATTGAAAGGTGCTTATGTGGCCTTTCAAAGAACCCCTGTCCTGTTTACCCAGCCACAAATCCGCCTCGCTGCCAGTGACTTTCCCTGGGCAACCACTTCATGTTATGTGTGTGCTGCAAAAACTCAGCCTGTTAGCAAATATTTAAGAGTAAATAGATAATGTTAGGGGAAAATTGTACTAAGTAAACCAGGCCAAAAGTGTATTTATTTCCTGCCTAAACAACATTTAGTTTCTTTCAATGCTATTTTTTAAAAAGCACTTTTTGTTAGTTTGGAAAAAAAAAAAAAACCTTACAGATTTCTAATGGGAGATGGCAGTTTTCTCCCTGATATGATGCACATACAGGGAAGGAGAAATGAGAAGGTATGTGAGATGGACAAATGCATTATCTGAGAGAGGTAAAGAGCACAGTCGTTCCCTAAATTAATTGATTCTTACATTCTTTCTTTACTAAGCCAGTTAATCATGTCTGAGCACTTCAAGCTTACTATGATTCTATTTGTCCTGAAATGAAACTGACAGAAAGAAGATAGTACAATGGATAGTTTAATCGTAAAAGATGCCATATTAAAGAAGAATATAATGCACTTCCATTGTAATGAACAAACACTTTTTCTTCTTTGGTAAAATCTTCCTTTCTTTTTTGCTTGCCTATGTTTATGACACAACCTTTGTTATCAATTTAATTTTTTTCCCTTCTAAAACACTCCAGGAATGAATGATAATTTCATTGATTATATTGATTTCTGACATGTATTTTTGTTTCAGTAGAGCACAGTGATTAAGAACTGGATCTTGGGAGGAAGGAGAAATCACATTATGGTATCAGTTTTGCTATTAACTGTCTGTGTGGACTTAACATACCACCTTCTCTGTTATATTCGATTAACTTTATCTAAAAATTAGGAAAATGAGAGGATTTAACTCCTAAGGTTGTTTTGAGAATCACATAAATAAATGGAGATGAAGTTCAATCTCTAGTTAGTTATGTTTATTGTGCATGTATTTATGCTTCTATTACAAGTATGCCACATGATTTATACATTTTTTAAAAGATTTTTATTTATTCATGAGAGACCCAGAGAGAGAGAGGCAGAGACATAGGCAGAGGGAGCAGCAGGCTCGTCTCAGGGAGCCCGATGCAGGACTCGATCCTGGATCCTGAGATCAGGCCCTGCGCTAAAGGCAGACGCTCAACCGCTGAGCCACCCGCGTGTCCCAAGGATTTATACATTTTTGCATTAGATGTGAATCTATGGTTTTAGAAGTCAGCGTGGTGGTGATAAGGGTTGTAAAAGAAAGGGATCTTGATGGGGCCCTGGTTCTGATAATGTTCATACTGTACATCAAGGTTTTAGCTACACAGGTATGTTCACTTTGTGAGAATTTATCATTGGTGTGGCTGCGATTGGTACACATTTCTGTATGTATATTATATTGCAGTTACAAGTTTGTGCAAAAAAAAGCAACAAAAGAAAAAGGAAGATGTGAATATTATGCACTTTGATTCAAAGTGACTTACAAACATTAATTTTGCTCTTTGGAGGAAACCCCAATTCTGAAAGGAATGCAAATTCTAAAGGTATTTAATCTGAGGAATTGGCCACAGATGACTCTTTGGATATATACAAATCTCAGAATAGTTTTTAATGCATATTGTGTATATATTGAATTGAAAAATTGCAGGATAAACATATATAAAATATACTTTATGGGAAAATACTGGTTTAATAAGTTTTGAGAAAATGCATAGTGAATATGCAAAAGGGGCACATAGAATTAGGAAAGAAACGATGCCTGGGGATTGTTTTTTGAAGAACATAATTTTAAGCAAGGTAGGTATGTGGATTGAGAAAGAATGAAGCAAAAGATTTTTAACAGGAAGAATTCGAGTAAAGTATGGAAGTGTGAACAAAAGCAATGAGCACAGGAAAGCAAGGGGTTTGTTAGACTGTATTGAGGGAAGAGTGTTGCAGATGGGAAATGCTGAATGTGGAGCAGTTTTGTAGAAGGCCTTAACTGTTAGGAAACCATACAAGTTCTGTTTGTGATGGGGCAAAGCATAAGCATTCTTATGATTCTTGTGCAATGTCAGTAGAACCTGACCCTATATTTTACACATTGTTTTGGAATTTGAGACACAATACAAAATAATAGCCACCTAAATACTACTCTGTAGTGTACATACCTACTTCTTTTTTTCTCTTTTTAAATTGAAGTAAAATTAATATCCAGTGTTATAGTAGTTTCAGGTATACTGTATAATGATTTGGCAATTCTATACATTACTCAATGCTCATTAAGAGATGTGTGCTCTTCTGGGTGTTATGCTATATGTTGGCAAGTTGAACTCCAATAAAAAAAATTTTTTTAAAAAAGAGATGTGTGCTCTTAAATACCTTTACTATTTCATGCATCCCCTCCCCAACTCCCCTCTGACAACCACCAGTTTGTTCTCTGTATTTGAGTCTGTTTTTGTTTGTCTTTTTTCTATGTTTGTTCATTTTGTTTTTTAAATTCCATATATGACTGAAACCATATGATAGTTATCTTTCTCTGTCTGACTTTTTTTTACTTAGCATTATACCCGTTAGGTCTATCCATGTTGTCAGAAATGGCAAGATCTCAGTCTTTGTTATGGCCAAGTACTCTTCCACTGTGTGTGTGTGTGTGTGTGTGTGTGTGTGTGTATACCATGTTCATCTATGGAGGACACTTGGGTTGCCTCCATATCTTGGCTACTGTAAATAATGCTGCAATAGATATAGGGATGCATACAGCCTTTCAAATTAATGTTCCTGTTTACTTTGGGTAAATTCCAAGTAGTTACTAGAATACTTTGTTTTTGTTTATTGGACTACAATTGATTATTACTCAGCTGTAAAAAAGAATGAAATCTTGCCATTTGCAGCAACATGGATGGACCTAGAAGGTATGATGCTGAGTGAAATAAGTCAGAGAAAAACAAATACATGATATTTCACTCACATGTGGAATTTAAGAAATAAAACAAATGAACCAACAAAGGAAAAGAAAGACAAAAAAACAGACTCTTAAACAAAATAGTGATTGCCGGGGGCACCGAGGTGGCTCAGTCTGTTAAGCACCTGCCTTCATCTCAGGTCATGACCCCAGGGTCCTGGGATAGAGTCCTGAGTCAGGTCCTGGGATCAGGGAGTCTGCTTCTCCCTCTCCCTATGCCCCTCCCCTTGCTTGAGCACTCTGTCTCTTAAATAGATAAATAAAATCTTTCTTTTTTTTTAAAGATTTTATTTATTTATTTATTTGTGAGAGACACAGAAGAGAGAGAGGCAGAGACATAGGCAGAGGGAGAAGTAGGCTCCATGCAAGGAGCCCAACATGGGACTCGATCCTGGATCTCCAAGATCATGCCCTAGGCTGAAGAGGGCGCTAAACCGCTGAGCCACCTGGGCTGTGTGAAAGATAAAATCTTAAAAAAAAAGGTGGCTGCCAGAAGAGAGGTGGCTGGGGGGATGGGTGAAATGAATAAAAGGGACTAAGTATATACTTACAGTGATGAGCGCTCATGTATAGAATTTTTGAATCATTATACTAAGATTATACACATGAAAATAATCATTATATACCTGAAAATAATATAAAACTGTATGTTAATTTTACTTTAATTAAAAAATAAATAAATGCACGCATGCATAAATAAGTAAATAAATACCACTGTGTAGCATAGCCCATAAAATTCCAGGGATGGAATTGGTATTTGGAAAAATTTCAAGCACCTTACACAGAATTACCAAAGTAAGATTAATTGATTTTTACTGTAGTTTATTAAAACCAGCATTCTTTATCTTGAAATTAAAGCAAATTGTTCCTTATCTGCAAGTCCAAATTAAACAATTGTCTGGAAATGGCAATGCTTTAGCTTCTGAACCTTTCTAAGGACAACAAATAACTGGAAATGCAAGTATGGGCCAAAGTTTAAAGACTTCAGTTTGACACTCAATCTCTTGCAACAGTAGCTGCAGTCAAGTTGGGACTATCAGCAATGTTTTTAAACACTGTCACCTACTGGAAATTTGCTTGAAATGCTCAACATAGTGGTAAATGAGAACCCCCACTGTATTTCATTTTACCAACATCTATCTCTTTCTATCCTTCCCACCAAATCAATCATGGCTGGAAGCTAAGGGAACAAGGATACATAACATCAGTGCTGACAATTTGTGTTTTTCTGTTTATTTATTTTTTATTTATGATCACTCAATATGTTTAACATTATTGATGTTTTTCTTATCTTCTCATTAGATGACAGAGTGCTAGGAAGATGAGTTTTAAACTGAGACAGATCTGGTTCAACCAGAACTCTGCCACATGCTAACTTCTGTGGTTTTACATATGGTGCTCAGTCCTTCTAAACCTCAGTTTACTCAACTATGAATAGGAACATTCTCAACGTTACAGCTAAAATATAAACCACTAGTTAAATGGTATGCTTTTAATAAACTATGGTTATTTATAGAAACTATGACAATAATAAATACAAGGAAAATGGTTTGGAGGTTTAAGTCAGCTTTTATTGAGGAATTCATTTGGGATCTTGGTCCAGGTTCCTTGGATATATTTTTTAAGTAGCTTCTGCAAGGCCAACGTGCCTGGGAGCATTGACTAAAGACCACCAGGGAGAATGTATTAAAGAAGCAACTATGAAGCAATTATGCTGTGCAAGAAGCCTGTTGTTAATGGCTTTTAAAGCCCTTAAGGTTGACATCTTTTCCAGGAACCATACACAGGCAGCTAAGACAGGCAACATTTTGCTTAGGGCAAAAAAGAGGACTTTTCTTCACTCTATACCCAGAGAATACTTAACTTCCAACACGAGAGTTGTATTTTCTCTTCCCTGTTTATACAAAGGGATGATTAGATGTTTTCTTTATTTTTTTTTAAATATTTTATTTATTTATTCATGAGAGACACACACATACACACACACACACACAGAGAGAGAGAGAGAGAGAGAGAGAGAGAGAGAGAGAGAGGCAGAGACACAGGCAGAAGGAGAAGCAGGCCCCATGCAGGGAGCCCGATGTGGGATTCTATCCTGGGTCTCCAGGATCGCCCTGGGCTGAAGGCGGCACCAAATGGCTGAGCCACGGGGGCTGCCCAGATGTTTTCTTTAAACACCAACTCCTACCTTCTTCCCAGATCTCAATGACAAAACAAACGAACCCAAACCAAAACAAAACCACAACAACCAATCAATGAACCTGAAACTGCAATATGCATTAAACATATTTATCCATGTCCTTGTGTATGAGGAATGGATTCTCAACTTCTTTTTTGTGAGAAGTAGAGGGGAGCAGAGAGGGAATCGCAAACAGGTTCCAGGCCTGAACTCACAACCCTGAAATCATGACCTGAGCCAAAATCAAGAATTGTATGCTTAACCAGTGGAACCACCAGGCACACCTGGAGTCTCAGCTTCTCCAAGGGGGGACTGCCACTTATCAGCAGAGAGAATGTCTTTAAGTCCATCAGGTTCACTTTTATAGCTGCCGTCAGGTTCTTAGTTTGTACAATCTAGATCTCATACCATCTTTTGTCAATTAAAAGCTCAGCTTATCAGAGGCACTAGTGGTGAAGGTTTGCCTGAGACAGGTCCAGGCACAAAGAGAAGTAGACATTTGGGCTTCCAGGAGCTAAGGTCTCTGTTAGCGCGTTTGCTATCATAGTTACCAAAGGGATCCTACTCCCAGATATATTCTGGGTAACTCTGGACTAGTTGGCCAGCCTGACCATGTTTGATCATCAGCTCTGGATGCAAAGGATCCTTAAATCTCTGTTGGGGTATTCTTACTATTTTTATATAGGAATATTCATCTTCATCATTTATCTCCTCCCCTTTAAAGTTCATAACTGAGTCCAAACACTAGAAACATCAGTGATCAATTGTTCTAAAAAGATAACTTTTATGATCATCTATTTAAGATGATATACTGTTGTAATGATGGAAGGACAGTTTGCTGCAGCATCTGGTTCATGGTGATGGGTGATGGCTGGTGAGAGCAGAGGAGCTTCATCTGTGGACAGTGTGGGGTAGATGGACTCTATAAATTAGCATCATCAGTTTGTAGATACTGAAAAAGAAAATTAGCTAATAAGTTCATCCATATTAACCACTTGGAGGAAGACAATAAAAATGGTAATTTCATCTTCAGAGGAAATGGCATGAGTACTGAAGACAAGATTTAGAAAATTTTTCAGTGTTTAGCAAACAGATTAGTCATGAGAAAGGTCTGGCTTGAATTCATGGAAAGGAAAAAAAATGGAAACGTATGTAGGAAGAGATGGTGAAAATCCAAAAATCACAAATTGGGAGAAAATTAAATGCAGTGTGAAATGACAATTTGTTCTTTGTAATGTCTTTTTCAGAAGGAAAATATATTTTAGCTTGTATTGCTTTTTTGACTGTCCAATTTCTATAAAATAATTTTTTCATTGCCATCTCATGGACGTTTTGGAGTATATAATTTTTTCAACTAGAAAATGAGATGATAACATCTAGTATCTCACAAGGGTTGTTGTGAGACTACGTCAGAATGTATAAGGAAAAAGCCCTTTGTAAATTGTAAAAGCTTTTGGTTGGCCTTAAAGTCTTCTGTCTGATAAACATAGCTCGTAATGGGACACTAAAAAAATAATCATGGTACAGATGAACTTGTGACATTGCTTTACTGCAGATTCTCCAATTTTATTTAATATTCCTGAGAAAGGAGATTGTGTGAACAATCTGAATATTTTAAATTACTTCTTCACTTTGATTTCAGATAGAGACACACATGACTTTCCATCATGAGGTGAAATGGAATACTAGAATGAGGTGAAATGGAATACTAGAAATGACTAATTTTTGGTTTTTAGTGTTGCCTCTTCAACAATGTAACAAAATCTAGAACACGGTGAATCCTGCTGGAGATGTAGAGTTATGGTGAGTTATGAAATGGGAAAACAGGATTTAAAGTTCACTTTTTAGAAAGAAAGCAGTCCTCTCTTGATCTGAAGGAAATATCTTTAATAAATACATCTTTTTCTTCACTCTAATTCAGTTCTTTATAATGAAAATAATCGGAAAGTCAGAACATTCTGGAGAGCAAATAATATGTAAGTTAAATTTAAGGTTAGAATTAAAATAAAGCATTTTACATATCAGCACTTAGTCTTTGGCCCATGGCAGTGATGATATAAAACAAAACATGAGTGTAATTGTAAGGAAGATCGCCTTGGCCATGAGTCAGGACAAGGACCCATGTTACAGTCACTGCCTGTTTCTGTTCTAGGTTAGCCCACTTTACCCGGCTATACCTGGTTGGGCTTTATCTGCTAAGCAAGGAGGTTTCACTAAATCGTCTCTCTAACAAAGACTAAAATTTAGCAACAATCTGATAAGCAGTTTCCATGAAATAGTGACAAAATTTTATGATTCTAAACTCTTATTTGTATTCCCTTAAAAATGTTAGATACCCTCACGGAAAGAGAAGCAAAATTAAAGCTATAACAACATGGCACTTTTCACATCCTGGAATGTGAAACATAAAGAACTTTAATATTACAGTGTGTTGGTGATGGCAAAGGGGACTGGGTGGACTTATATATTACTCATAAGACGGAGATTGGTCCATCTTTGGGAGGGCAGGTTGGCAAGCCTCGTGTAAGTGCAAAACACGAATGTCATTTCAGACTGTATTTTCATTTCTAGTAAGTATAAAGGCTGTGCAAAAATTTAGACACAATCAAGATGTGCATCAATAGAGGATTTTTTTAAATTAAATTAAATTAAATTAAATTAAATTAAATTATATTTTATACAGAGGACTGTTTAACTAAAGTAGTACATTTCCATATAATGGAATACCATTCAGCATCTGAAAGAACAAGCCATTTTTATATGCATGCACCTGAAAAATCTCACTCATAAAAGAAGTAAAGGGATTGATAAAATAGTGAGCTGTATTTTTGGAACATGCTCATATACATGTGTGAATATGCACGCGCTTGTGTCCAGGGGGACCAATGAGAACAGTCATCAGCCATTAGAATAGTAGTATGAATACATATGCCATTTCAGCCCTCCTTACCCCTGCACTGCATATTTCCCAAAGACACTCAAGCAACCAGTTTCAGTGGTTACCTCTGGGAACCTAGTGGTTACCTAAATGATAAAGAGTGGGGAGGAGGCCCACTTTTCTATCATTCACTTTTTATTTTTAACCAAGGACTCTTATTACCTATTCACAAAACAAAATAGCTATCTTACGGAAGAAAAGAATATGTAAATAATTATGTGTTTTTATAACACATGATTTTATATTTTTATAGTTTTATATGTTAAGTTTTATGATTTTATATTTTAAGTCTCTCTTCTGTTGTAGTATCTTGATTATTCATTAATTTAAAAAAGATGATGAGTTTCTAAAAGATATGTTCTGGTATAACATTCATAATCTTATCATTTCAGAGTCCCTGGCATTGTGCCTTTTTTGTTAAATGGAGCTACTTTTAATAAGTTCCTTTAATTTTGGTGCCAGTTTTGCAGAGATAAAGCTTCTCAGTTTCTATGAGCCAACTGACTTTATATGCCTTAATTTATATGTATGGAATAGAGCAGGCTTAATGGAATTCATTTTTTGATACTGCCATTTTCTCATAATATAAATTATCTTCTACTTTAGATAAAATGGAAACAGATGGTGCAAACCTTGACTTGTCCATCCTTGAATTAAAGTGATTACTGTAGTGATGGCAAAGCGGGCAGTGGAAGTTTTCTTTAGCTATTTTGTCTTGTTTAGAGAAGTAAATTTTGGAGGATTTGATTTTTTTTGTTGCCATAGTATCACCGATTCTGTGGTGTAAACTCAAGTTCTGGTCTCTGGAGAGCCTTCTCTCCATCCTTAGTTCTTATACACTAATTTTCTATGGACTCTATCAGCTTTGAAATGTGGTTCCCATACATTTGGGGTGGGGGGACATTTTTGGTGAAAGAAGCTGGGAAAATTCTTTGCCTGTCCTCCCAGTATGTATCTCTGGATAACTGACACCCTATCTATGCTTGGAAGCCAAGCCTATTTGCTGAGCATTGTGTCCCTGGTGACAAGTCCAGGGCTAGGCAAACAGGAATGTAGTTTTTTGGATAAATGGGATGAGTAGTGTCTGGCGTTAACAGCCCCGTCCCTTTTTGTAATTTTTTAAAGGTTTATTTATTCATTTTTTTAAAGTAATCTCTACACCCAACATGGGGCTCAAACTCATGACCCCAAGATCAAGAGTTCATGATCTTCTGATTGAGCCAGCCATGCCCACTGCTCCCTGCCTTTTTAAAGCAGCACAGTGGTGGCCGCTATTGATCTCACTCTCACAGCTCTTCACTCTAAGGTTCTCTAACCCCGTTCTAGCAGGGGAAATGATTTCCTTGCTCATCACTTTTCTGAGAGTGCTCTCCCCTCTCATGCCTGGTACATTCTCCTTCCCAGTCACAGATCACATGTGGAGTTATTCTTGGGGTTTGGAGCTATCAGTTCTTGCCAAGGTGTGTGGAGCTGCTGCAGGATTATATAACTATCTGATTTCATCCACCTTCCTGTTGCAATGTGCCCTTTGTCTTATCCTGTTTATTTTATGGCCAGATATCTATGACTGGCCCTGAACACAAAAGTAGAATTTGTTTTGTGTCCTTACAAGGAATCCCTGGGGACAAACAATATCCCCACTTTGCAGTTGTTCTCTCCATTCCCATTGTTTGTCCTTTTATTTTTTTTATTTTTTTATTTTTTTATTTTTTTTTAAAGACTTTATTTATTTATTCATGAAAGAGAGAGAGAGAGAGAGAAAGAAAACAAGAAAGAAGCTGAGACATAAGCAGAGGAAGAAGCAAGTGGGGAGCCTGATATAGCAGTGGATCCCGGGACCTTGGGATCAGGCCCTGAGCCAGAGGCAGACACTCAACCACTGAGCCACCCAGGCATCCCTGTTTATTCTTTTCTACTTGACTGAAGTGCTCTTGCTCTTTCACCCTTACACCCTTAAGTATCTCAGATATCCTCAACTTTGTAGCCCCTGGTTCTGAAGCCAGCCTCTCCCATCAGTCTGCCTCAGCTCAGTGGCCTCACAATAAAAACCACTGGGGAAGACAATGCCTATAAAAGATCTCTAAAATTTTGTTAGGATTATAGCCCATTCTCATTTCCACACTGAATTAAATAAGAAAGAGCCATTATCCACCCATCATCTTGGCACATCTTTGCCTTTTTTTTTTTTAAAAGATTTATTTATTTATTCATGAGACACACACACACACACACAGAGGCAGAGACATAGGCAGAGGGAGAAGCAGACTCCTTGCAGGAGCCCGATGTGGGACTTGATCCTAGATCCCGGGATCACGACCTGAGCCAAAGGCAGCCATCCAACCGCTGAGCCACCCAGGCATTCCACATCCTTGCTTTTAAGGCATCACCTACACATGTGGTCAACCTCACCCTTGGGCTTGTTAATGCTGATGTCTGAGGTGACCCAGAGGGTGCAAGATCAGTCAGGGTGGAGCTGAGAAGATTTTCTTGTTTGAAACTCAATTCTGTGGTCACCTGTCGATTTAAGCTGACCTTGGGGTGCAAGATCTCCATAGAATAGAGGGCCTGCAACAGGCTAAGGATACCAGAATTGGTAGAAAAAGGACAAATAGAAAAGTATTCCTTTCTTTCGCTTCTTGTCTCTATGTTCAGGTCTTTCATAATTTTTAGGAAATTCACTGCCATTATCTCTTCAAATATTTCTTCTGCTCCATTCTCTTGAGACAAAGAGCTTGATGTATTCACAGAAAAGGAATAAGCTGAGAGTCTCTGGCACAAAATGAGCAAGGAGTGAGTAGTGAGATGAGACTGGAAAAGTTTTACGAACCAGGTTATATAGGTCATTGTTGGCTAATGGTAAGAACTCAGATTTTATTTTCACTTATTATAGAAAATTTCAAATATGTACAAAACTAGAATGAATTGTATAACAATTTCCCATATACTCATTGCCAGTTCAAACAATTGCCAATTCATACTCAAATCTTTTCCTGTTATGCCCCTACTGACTCTCCTGGATCATTTTACAGCAATATCCAGACACAGTTTTTATTTATAAATATTTCAGTATTACTGAAAGATAGGAATTCTTCTTGACATAACTGCAATACCATTATCACACCTGAAATATTAACAGGTATTCCTGAATAGCATCAAGTGTTCCGTCAGTGTTCACATTTTCAATTTATTTAAAAAAAAATTTTTTTTAAAGTAAGCTCTATGCCCAACATAGGGCTTGAATGTATCACTCTGAGATCAAGTCACATGCTCTACCAACTGAGCCAGCCAGGTGCCCCTCAAATTTTTCTTGTTTTGAACCAGGTTCTGAGTAAGACTCATACACTACAATTGGCTACTATGTCTCTCAGATCTTTTTTAATCTGCAGAGTACCATTACTTTTTTCCTCTTCTTACAGTTTATTTGTTGAGGAGATTAGATTTTGTTGACTGCATCTCTGTGGTGGTATTTTATATATTTCTGTGGTTTCAGTTAATTGGTAGTTAGATGTAGACTCTTGGGGAGATTTGGGTTTAATTTTTAAGGCAAGAACACTTGGTAGATTTCGTACCCTTACCTCAAGAGGTATCTATTACCAGTTGATTCTCCTTTTGAGATGTTAGAAGTCGTTGATAATCATGATCTACATCCATTAACTCACTAGAGTTTGCAAAAGAGCTATCTTAGAATATCACTGTTCTGCCATTCTCCTTTTTAGATGAACGGGCATATTTCTATATAGAGAAACAGCCTCATTAACCACTTAGTTACTGGGAAGGATAATTAATCTAGAAAGAGCAAGATAAAGTTTGATTCTTTCCCTTTATTAGTTAGTTTCAAAATGACTTTATTCCCTGTAATTCTCCAAAGAGGGCCAGTGAGTTAGTTCGCTTGCTTACTTGAATATCACTTATAATCCACAAACTATTTTACAACATCACAGTTGTTTTTATTGGTGTTCTATTTGTCCAACTTTGAGGCTGTGGGAAATGTCTCAAGCTGCCTTATAAATCCTTTGGAAATGATCTTGACAATATATCTTGCTTTCTGATCCAAAAAGATCGTTCAAGTTTATTTTGTAAGTTTCTTGCTCCAGATCAGGAACCAGCCATTTCTCCAAGAAGCTCAGGTTCCATCTAGTGGAAAATAATGTTTAGAGACAATCTGGGCACTAAGGGTAGTTACCATTGTGCTGGTCATTATTTCTAGGTCTTTTCAGAGGACAGAGTTAGAACATCCTTTAAATCCTTTTTTTTTTTTAAAGAGTTCAGCTTAATTTTTTGAAAATTTAAATTCGATTTAGTTAACATAGAGTGTATCATTAATTTCAGGGGTAGGATTTAGTGATTCATCAGTTGCCTATCATACCCAGTGCTTATTACATCAAGTGCCCTCCTTAATGGCCATCACCCAGTTACCCCATCCCCCATCCACCTCCCCTCCAGCAACCCTCAATTTGTTCTCCATAATTAAGAGGAACCTGGTGGCTCAGTCTGTTAAGCCTCTGCCTTTAGTTCAGATCATCTCAGGGTCCTCAGAGTCATGCATGGGGGGCGGGGGAGGAGAATCCCTGCTTTGTGTGGAGTCTCCCTCTTCCTCTCCCTCTCCCTCTGCTCCTCCCCCTACCACTCTCATGCATTCACTCTCAAATCAAATCGTAAGGAAAAGAAGAGTCTCTTATGATTTGCCTTCCTCTCTGTTCTTATTTTATTTTTCCTTCCCTTCCCTTATGTTCATCTGTTTTATTTCTTAAATTTCAAGAGTTCCGCTTTTTACTGACAGGTTACAGAAGAGGTTTAGTAAAAAAGATCAAGGTGTATGTCCTCATCAGACTCCTGATTCTTCTTGGTTTGCTTCCACTTCCTTCTCCTCAGCTGGGCAAACCTTGGGGGAGGGAGTGGGACCTCCTACTGGTGCACCACCAGCTGTTGGGCGGGTCCCCCAGCTCCTTCCTTGCATTTGAGGCTCTGGGTGTTGATATTGGCAAGGCCTTTGCTGACAAGTCGAGTCAGAAAGGCTCAACATTTACACCTGCTGCTTTAATGAGGGTATGGATCTTAGCCAGGACCATCATCTCACTGTTGTAGAGGATGCGGGCTGCATAGATGCAGGTTAGCCCCAGACTGAGGAAGAAGTGGGAGGGTGGGTCCTGAATCTTCCCAGTGCTAATCTGTGGAGGCAGAGAGAATTAGGGCCATTCAAGTTTAACATTGGCACAAGTACAGCCATTGTAGCTTCAGTAGCCATCTCAGGCCACTGTGACCAGGCCACTGTGACCAGGTACTGAACTCTACCTTACCCTGGCTACAGAAAAAAAACACAAAGCACGCCCTTATTGGAATAAGGAAGCAAGAGCTTGTGAGACCTCTTTACTGGAGATTCTCACACCCCTACCCTTACTGAAAACCCCCACCTTACCCCTAGACCAGCCCATAAAAACCCAGCTGTAACCCATCTTGGGGTTCAAGTCCCTGCTCCACTGTGTTAGGTATACTTGGACCTAAGCTCGAGCTTGCTAATAAACTCTCACGGACTTGCATCGGTGTCGGCTCCTTGGTGGTATCTTGGATTCACAATCTTGGGCACAACAAGTCCATGGAGAAAATGAGGGCCTCACCCATCCTGGCCAGCCCTAGCTTTCTCAGAAGGACCGAGCACCTTAGCGACAGCTGAAGAAAGGCTGGGACTTGCACCTCAATGTTCATAGCAGCATAGTCCATAACAGCCAAACTGTGGAAAGGAGCCATGATGTCCTTTGACAGGTGAATGGATAAAGAAGCTGTGGTGTATGTATACAATGGAATATTACTCAGCCATCAGAAAGGATGAATACCCACCATTTGCTTCAACATGGATGGAACTGGAGGGTATTATGCTGAGTGAAAAAGTCAATCTGAGAAGAACAACCATCATATGGTTTCACTCATACATGGAATATAAGAAGTAGTGAAAGGGATTATAAGAGAAAGGGAAACTGAGTGGGGAAGAATTAGAGAGGAAGACAAACCATGAGAAACTCCTAACTCTGGGAAACAAACAAAGGGTTGCAGAAGGGGAAGTGGGTTGGGGGATGGGATAACTGGGTGATGGGCACTAAGGAGTGCACTTGATGGGATGAGCACTGATTATTGTATGTTGGCAAATTGAATTTAAATAAAAACTTTTTTAAAAATTAAAAAATGAAGAAAAAAAAGAAAGGCTAAATCCTTTTCCTAAAGATAAAATTCATCATGGGTTCACCCTAGTATTTTCAATTAATATTCAAGGAGATGGGCATTAATTTCATTTCATCAACAACAAAATTGTATTTAATCTCTTTCATGCTGAAATTTCTGTTTGTCAATGGCACAAATGTACTTACTCATTTACTTTATCTTCTGGGACACATTCAACAGTCTCAGAATGGCAAAATCAACACTACCATCAATAATGTAAATTAGTGAAGCAAAAGTTTTTCAAAGTTTTTTTGATCATTAGACTATACACCATTAAAAATATACAGAAAGAATACTGTGGGTTTTTGTTGTTGCTGTTTTTAAAGATTTTATTTATTAAGAAAGAGAGAGAGAACATGTGAGCAAAAGAGAGAGAGAGAGAGAGAGAGCAGGAGCAGGTGGGAGGGGTAAAGGCAGAAGGAGCAATAGACTATCCCGCTGAACTGGGAGCTATGACCTATGTGGCATTCCTCTCAGGACCCTGGGGTCATGACCTGAGCCTAAAGCAGATGCTTAACTGACTGAGCCACCCAGATGCCTCAAGATTCTGTGTTTGAAAGTTTCTTATACATATTCATGTGACTAATATAGAAATATTATATGTATGTATAATATATTTGAGTTAAAGAATTCATAGTTCCCAATTCATATTAATAGAATAAGCTACATTTGTTCTTTTTTTAAAAAGTAAGCTCTAGGCCCATCTTGGGGCTTGAACTCCTGAGATAGTCTCATGATCCCAGACCAAGCCAGCCAGGTACCCCCGAATAAGCTATATTTAAAGAAGACTAAGCATCTATTCCTGTTTTTTTTCTCCCCACTCTACATACTGTATTATATAGCCCAGTGGTAAGTTTTTAAAGATTTTTGTGACTTATTTTTCTATTGATGTTTTAATATAAGTATATATGTGTAAGATGGTAGCTACACTTGTGGTGAGCATAGCATAATGTATAGAAAATTTGAACCACCACGTCATACACTTGCAATGAATGTAACATTGTATGTCAACTATACTCAGAAAACCCTTTTAAAATATATATGTGTATATATAAAAATACACATGCACACTGGTGTATATCTTGTTTTTTGATAAATGACAACACACTATACAAGTTTTTCTCTACTTTGATTGTTCTTGTTCAATAATATGAACTGCATAATCCATAGAAATGCATGGAGATATTTTTCACTCCTTTTTTTGCCCTGCAGACTACTGCATTGTGTAAAGATATATTATTTAAGCAACTAGTCCCCATTTTGATGGACATTTCAGTTGTTTCTAGTATTTTGGTATTATAAACAATGTTGCAATGAATAATCTTGGCAAATGCATTTTTTGTTTATTTATCTACTTTAAGTTAAGTAACATATAGTATATTATTAGTCTCAGGGTTTTTGATTGTTTTTGGTAGTGTATCTTTGGTATTAATTTCCAGAAATAAGGTTGCTGGATTAAAGGTTAAAGAATTTTGTATTTTTTTCTAATCTCAATGGGTAGTCCTGAGGTGTGTAACCCTTGCCATGCTCATGGCAAGGATGGGATTCTCAAGGCATCAGTGCCCATAGCAGTGGGATAGTAACTTAAGAAATGATACCACCTTTAAGTACACACACACACACTCACACACTATATACATATTCTACAAAATACCATCCTTTAAGCAGTAATTTGGGAATCTTTCTGTCATTTCCTAAGATGAGGGATAATTGCTCTTTTCCCTAAAAAATAACATTTAAATTATTTTCCTAGAAATATAAGAATTCTCTCTTGGTGATTGCCATTCTACTCTGACAATAACTAGAAAGCAGAAAGTATAAAGTGTAATCTGGATATAATTTCTGGGATTTATGTGTTTTGATAGTTTTTGTGCTGCAATTCCTTTTTATGTTTGTATGTGAGGGAAATGTCATAGGAAAAGCTGGAGTTGAGCAGAGCTGAATTAATTACTGTGACTTAAGGAGAGCATGGGAGCATGAGAGTCTTTGGAGGGCCACCAGGAGAAAACTGACAAAACTGCTATTTTCACATTTAGAATTTTCTATGTGGTCACTGCCAAGATGGAAAACTTAGGAGGATGGTGCCATCTGCTTTTTCCAATACCTAAAGGTACTTACTTTATCTAGATCTCACATGATTTATAACCCTATAAAGAGCCTTGTCCTGTCACTCTAGAGTTGACATTCAGAGTTATCCAATAAAGAAGAGCTCTTTTCTTTCCTTTCATGAAAGCATGACTATCACTGCAAACAGTTGATCAACAATCTGACTTGAATCGCCAGCATGTAGAAGGAACAAAAATAATAAAAACCAACCTTTATTGATTAACACATATAACCATAATGCTTGTTAAGCTCTTTTCATGGATATTTCACCTCGTTTTTGAAAAGCCCTATCAACATTTCAGAGTTACAAAACTGAGGGTTAAGCATCTTTTAAAATACCATACAGTTGGCATATGGTAGATGACTTAAGAATTCAGTCTTCATTAAGAGACCGTATCACTCACCCACGTAGGCTCTCTGGAGCTACTAAAAATAAATATCAGATATTATTTCAATCATTCATGACCTGCTGAAGGAAATTGATCCTATTGCACAGGAAAGTGATATAAGACTTAAGAATATATATATAGGGATGCCTGGGTGGCTTAGCAGTTAAGCTCCTACCTTTGGCCCAGGGTGTGATTCTGGAGTCCTGGGATCTAGTCACACGTCGGGCTCCCTGTGTGGAGCCTGCTTCTCCTTCTGCCTATGTCTCTGCCTCTCTCTCTGTGTCTCTCATAAATAAATAAAATTTAAAAAAAGAATGTATATGTATATATATACATATATATATATATATACATATATATATATATGGACACCTGGGTGACTCAGTGGTTGAGCATTTGCCTTTGGCTCAGGGCATGATCCCAGGGTCCTGGGATCAAGTCCCATATTGGGCTCCCCACAGCGAGCCTGCTTCTCCCTCTGCCTATGTCTCTGCCTTTCTCTCTGTATCTCTCATGAGTAAATAAATAAAATCTTAAAAAAAGAATAGATATATACAAATATATATACCGAATATACATATATACTGTTATTACTAAATGCAAATCTATAATTGTATCAGTTATACAAAGTGTGTATGGGGATGCACATTTGTGTGCACCTACGGGGATATGTGTAGGTCTGCTAAAGGGCTGATAGAGTACTTACAAGGAAAGCATGAGTTGAATCTGTACATTTGACTGAGCTTGCTTCAAAACCTGCTTCTACATTTACTCCCTGGGTAGGCTTGGGTTCAATTACTTACTGCTCTAAGCAAGATTTGTCAGCTCTTTTTTTTTTTTTTTAAAGATTTTATTTATTTATGAGAGAGAGAGAGAGGCAGAGACACAGGCAGAGGGAGAATCAGTTTCCATGCAGGGAGCCCAATGTGGGACTCGATCCCGGGTCTCCAGGATCAGGCCCTGGGCTGAAGGCTGGTGCCAAACCGCTGGCCACCCGGGCTGCCCTGATTTGTCAGCTCTTAAATAGGGGTTATAATTCCTCGAGTTTTTCTGAGGATTTGGAAGTAATAATATATGTAAAACATGTTTGAAACAGTGTCTGCCACCTAAAAAGCAAAATGAAGATTTTAGTGATCAGAACCCACATGTGCATCATCTTTGAAACCTCTCCTTTTTCCCTTTGGCTTCTTTTTGCCCTGAGCCCTGCCCTCGATCCGTTGCTTGGCTGGGGCTCGGGGACGCAGCCTCCTGGCCTTCCCTCCACGAGGATGCCTCACCCCTATAGCTGTGGCTGCAGGGACTTAATTTATAGGGAGAGGCCTGTGGCGGCGGCCACCCCAGCCACAGCTGGGCCGCGCTCACCGCACAGCCGGGCAGTCGGCCCCTGGCAGGGGCCCTCTTGGCTTCCCATTTTTCATTCCCGTTGCTGTGGCTAAGGGGTGGGCGGGAGGGGACAGGGGGGAGGCTGCCCGCCATGGGCCAGGGCTTGAAAAACCTGAGTCTGCTGATTGAAATAAATGTCTCTGTCTTTAAAAAAAAAAAAAAAAGGTTTAAGGTTTTCAATTTTGAAGTGTGGCAAGGATGCCTTGGTGCCTGGAATGGGGTAGAAAGAAGAGAAAAGCATAAAGACTTAAAGGCAGAAACAAACGAACTGTGCATTTATCTAACAAAAGTTTGACTTCCCTGTCGAGTTTAGCCTACTATGTAGTAGGAAACCACATTGTTTGGTGTATGATAGAAGCTTTTGATGTTTAGCTAGGATAACCATGGTGGGAGAATTCTTCTGGAGGTCTACTCCGTTCAAACTATGGTATCCTGGATTTCACATGCTTTTATCACCTTGATAGCTTCCTGAGAAATACACTATAAGAACCTGATAGATGTGAAAAGGTGTTGAGGTGCCCCCTTTGAAAGCTACACCCCTTATATCCCTTACATATATCTGTCATCTTCTTAGTTCTTCTGGATTAAAAGTTTCTGGGGGCAGAGTCTCATGAGGAGGTGAAAGGAACTCAATGATCATTACACCTTTTCTATGGTTCTAAGGCCTGAAAACTCAGAATACCTTTGTGTTTCTAGATATTAAGCAAAATATTGTGAGTTATAACCGTTAAAATTCCAACTGGTCTGAGTTAAATAAGTAACATCTATGAATTATTTTGGAATTCAACATTTTTTTTTTTTACATTTTCTAGAACAATGCATTTTCCAAACTGTATTTTGACCTCTCAGAATGTTCTTTCCTGTATTTTTGCATCTTTGCCACCAGATGGCAGTGACAACCCGTTCATTAATATCTTCCCCTTTTCCCTCTCCCGGTTTTTCCTCCCTCTCCTGTCTTCCCTCCTCCACCTCCTTTCCCCTTATCACCATTCTCCTGCTTAATGTTATTCTAGAAATGAATCAATCAGTGGCTCTAGGTTAAAAGCAATGGCTAAAAACTCCCAGTGTATTTCCTTTGACAGATCAGCATGCTAAAGTCATAGTTCCCTAGTGCAAAAAGGGTGGGTAAATGTCCGTTGAGGCAAGCAACAGTAAATAACAGGATCTTGTGTGGGAGTTGAAAGGCCCTTAAAAAATAAGTGCCCCTAGTAAGTAACAAAGGACTATCTTGGATTGTACGTATCAGAAATGTATGTAAAACTCTGTGTGTGCCTGTGTGTGTGTGTGAGAGAGAGATAAAGACAGAGAGAGAGAGAGAGATCTTTTGGAATTGGGTATAGGTTGTATAGAAATGACTTCAGGAATCACCTGTCATAACAAGCCTGACACAGCCTAGGCATGGCTCCATTAAGGATGAGAGAGTGGGGTCATCCAGAGGTGATGTGGGACCTTACATGACCCCTGTCTCTACTCCACTTAATCTTCACCCTCCTAATTCCGTTTGTCTAAATATGGCATGTTTTCTTTCTCAGATATTTTCTCCAAGGAAAATTTTCTTGTTCAACTATCCTGGATTCCTACGAATATGTTTCAATTTGGGAAGCAAAATTTGTTGTGTCACTTTTCCACCCCATTTCTTAAAAAATAGCTATAAAAAGATTGAAAGAAAGAAAGAAACCTTATAATTGGGTTGAACCAAAAGCCTGCTTGGACATACTTCTTTAAATTTGTCTTGATGAGACTGTTTTTAAACCAACACACACACTCAAAATCTAAGAGACAGGAAAATAGCTTGAAATGGATGTTTTGGTTTTTTTTGTCCATTGTATTTTTAGCTAGTGAAATTTACCTGGAACTTTTTCAATAGCTTGGGATGATTAATTGATATGATTTTAGCTGCAGCAGAGAAGAATAATTTTCAGGGCTTCTTTAATGACCCAGGATGTGGGAACAGATCATGCAACACAAGTTTTATTGGTGAGATCCAACTATCTTTAAAATTGTAATCTATAGCTCTGGCTTTGCTATGTGCACTTTCACATACCAGATTCATGGATGTGAGCATGTTTTTTTATCCTCATACATAAAATGGAGATAATCATGCCCACATGGGGATTCACTGAGGTATAGAGCGCAGGAAGTGCTGTTATGCATGCAATATTCAACAAAGAAGTGTCCTCTTTCTCTCTTTCTCAACCTAGTCCCAGGATAAGAAGAATGTACTGATTCTAGCTTACATTGCAAAGAGGCAAGCCCTTACCCATTTGTCACTCCGAGAAGTTCACTCTGTAAAACATTCACTTCCATGTCTCCCTTTGGTTTGGAATTTTCCTAACGGCAATCTAATGAGAAAAGGAATTTTTTGTTCTTATGCCCATCACGGCATTTAAAACGTTCATGGGCATTGATGTACTTAGCACACCGTCAGCGCCCTCAGTACTGGACAGAGTTTGTGACAGAGAAGGGAGGAATAGAAGCAGACGAGACTAAAAAAGTTAAGTTTCTTTCCTTAACTGAACAAGAAAAGAATGCTAATGATTAGAATAATTTAGTGAAGATTCAATAAGTTAATTAACAGATCAGTGCTTTGAAATGTTCTTTTTTCTGCTAGAGGGTCAGAGGGACTTATGAGCATACTTTAAAGCTTTAAGAGATTTTCTAAAAGCTTGTGTCTTCAAGGACCCTTGAGTCATTGTCTCCACTAGAGAGCTTCAAACTCTATCACATATTTCTCTGAGCTGTGAATCTAGTTTCAGAGTTCTTAACATTCTAGAATGGCACAGATTTCTGAAGGCCGGCAAGAACTTCATTGCTTCCTATAGTTCTGACACTGGCTAATTGATTTTTTTAAAGATCTTATTTATTTATTTGAAAGAGAGGGAGAGAGCACACACACAAGCTGGGGGAAACCCCAGAGAGAAGGAGACGTGACTCCCCACTGAGCAGGGAGCCTGACTCCAGGCTCATTCCCAGGATCCTGAGATCATGATCTGAGCCAAAGGCAGCAGCTCAACCGACTGAGCCACCCAGGCGCCCCTAACTGATTCTTTATTTCTGAATAGCTTGAAACTTTATTTTTGAAATAGAGGATAATGTTCCCATGGAATCTTGGCATTTCAAAGAAATAACTTCTGTTTTAAAACTTTGCTTAGGGACATGCGAGGTATTAAGAACTCAAAAACCACATGGCAGTTTGGCAAACCTATGTGACCAAATTGTATTTGTTCAATGAAAGCCCTGGGTTGCTTTGTTCAAAAATGCTGAGTGCTTAATAGCTTCTGGATCTTAATGTGGTGAAGTTGGAAAACTTTCTATTTGAGAAGCAGTGATTATTTTTTATCTTCAGTGGTAATACGGGAATTTGCCTTTGTAGCAGATCTTCCCTTTCACCCAGGAGTTTCCGAGGCAGAGGCAGGACAATTGATAACCTTCACATTATTCTTAGAGAAGCACTGAAATCCAGCGAAGGAACCAAAGGGCAGTACCTTCAAACTGAAGCATAAGCATTTTATTAGTCATATAAATTGTATGTACTGGTTAAACTTTGTCTTTGCAGAGTTAGATATTTTTTACTCTCTACATTTATTTATTTTTTGATATTTATTTATTTATTTAAGTATTTATGTATTTATTTTTAAAGTAATCTCTACTCCCAGACTGGGGCTTGAACTCATGACCCCGAGATCAGGAGTCACATGCTCTACCAACTGAGCCAGCCAGGCGCCCCTTTTCTCCCTAAATTTAGGCTTTTACTGCCTAAAGCCTGAAAAATGCTGTTTCAGGGAGGTGTACAGATGTTTCCTCTCCTTCCCCAGCACAAGAATTTCTTCCTCAGGAGCGGGGAAGCTGAGACTGTGTTGTCACCAAGCCATGCAAAGCCTGAATGTCACTTTGTTTCAAGGAGCTAACTGGGCTTGGTGGAAGGACTTAATTACACAGGACTGATATTAAGGAGATTTACCACATATGTTTCCTTCCAGTTTTATATTTTCAGGTCTTATGTTCAAGTCTTTAATCCACTTTGAGTTGATATTTGTGTATAATGTAAGATATTGGTCTAGTCACCGCCACACCCCCCTTTTTGCATGTTGCCATCCAGTTTTCCCAACAGCACTTATTGAAGAGACTGTCTTTTCTCCATTGTATATTCTTGGCTCCTTCGTTATTAATTAATTGAACAAATAAGCATGGGTTTTGTTTGTTTATGCTTAAAATGTAATCACTTTCTCCTACTTCTTTAACAATCCTGGTTCTCATGAACACAGCAGATAATAAAATTAAAATTTTCCATATTTGCTCTATTATTTCATTCCATGTTGCAAACATTAGTCTTAAAACAATCATACTAAAAGTATCATAATTTAAAATTACTGGGAACCTTTGAAGTATTTTTGAATATGTTCTACACATATTACCTGATTTTTTAATAACTTCACTACCTAGCTTAAATATAGAGGCATGATACAGTACACTCTCATCCTTTATTCCTCACTTAGTGTCAATTCTTTTTTTTTTTTTAAAGATTTTATTTATTTATTTATTCATGAGAGACACAGAGAGAGGCAGAGACATAGGCAGAGGGAGAAGCAGGTTCCATGCAGGGAGTCCAGTGTGGGACTCCATCCTGGGACTCCAGGATCATGCTCTGAGCCAAAGGCAGACAGACGCTCAATCACTGAGCCACAGTGATGACTGATCGTCATCAGTCTTCATGTTGATAATTCTCTACTTAACTTTGGTTGTGTGAAATACATTTTGTAGTAGATTCCTAAAGAAGAAAAGAGAAAAATCATATTCCCTGAGTTTTTGCATGTTGATAAAAGTTTGCCTAAGCCCTTTATATCTGAAAGTGAATATAAAACCCATGGCTTACGTATCCTTTCATTTGGTATCTTAAGTGCTGCTCTAGTTTTTTTCTAGCATAAAGCATTATTTCAAAAATCTGATAATCTAATTTTCTTTCTCTCTTTTTACATTGATGTTTTCTGTTGACATAAAATAAACTACACATGTTTAAATGATATATGCTAGCAGAACTCTTCTTTTTTACTTTTTAAAAAGATTTTATTTATTTATTTGACAGAGAGATGGAGTATAACCAGGGAGGCAGGAGAGGGAGAAACAGGCTCCCCACTGAGCAGGGAGTCCCATGCTGGACTCAATCCCAGGAGCCTCAGGATCATGACCTGAGCCAAAGGCAGATGCTTTGCCCACTTAGCCACCCAGGAACCTCTAGGCAGCACTCTTCTAGCTCCAAGATTCCCTGCCCTTCTTGGTATACACAACTTGTATGTCCTCTCTTATGTCCCCACAAAATTCATGTGTTGAAGTTGCAACTGCTCATATGATGATATTTGGGGATGGACCTTTCAGAGTAATTAGGATAAATTAGATCATAAGGATGGGGCCCCCATGATGAGATTAGTAGCCCAATAAGAAGAAGAAAAGAGAGAAAAGACTGAGTGATGACATAGCAAGAAACAGCCATCTGCAAGTCCAGGAGAGAGCTTTTACCAAGAATCAAATCTGTCTGTATCTTGATCTTGAACTTCCCAGACTCTAGAACTGTGAGAAAATACATTTCTGTTGTTTAAGACACCTATTCTATGTTATTTTTGTTATGGTAGCCCAGCTGACTTAGGATACCTTCATTTACCCTCATTTGACTAAGGGCAGGACCAGTAAATATGGTGGGATCTTCACTCGTGTGACTAGGTTATCTTGAATAAAATTTTGTCAGAGCAGGGGTGCCTGGGTGGCATCTGCCTTTGGCTTGGGGCATGATCCCTGAGTCCTGGGATCAAGTCCCACATCAGGCTGTCTGCATGGAGCCTGCTTCTCTTCCCTTTGCCTGTGTCTCTGCCTTTCTTGGTGTCTCTCATGAATAAATACATGAAATTTTTTAAAAAAGATGTTTTTTCAGAGCAGATTGGAGAGAGGTTCTCTTGTCTGGTTCAGTGAAGTAAGCTTCTGTGTTGTGAATGGCTCACATTCACAACAAATGGATGGAACCTGAGGGCAGCCTCTAGGACCTGAGAGAAGCCCTGGTTAACAGCCAGCAAGAAAATAAGGATGTTAGTCCTACAACTGCAGGACATGAGTCCTGTGATCTGGAGTCTTGTGGTGATGACAGCCCTGGCTGACACCTTGATCTCAGCCTGGTGGAATCCTGACCCACTTAACCCATACATGGACTCCTGACCCAAGGAAATGGTAATATAATTAATTCGTGTTGTTTTAAATTACTAGATGTGTGACAGTTTGTTATGCAGCAATAAGAAACTAATATAGAGTAAAATATAATAAAATTTGACATACATGAATGTTAGAATAAATAAATAAATACCAACATAAGAACATATTTCTCATTCCCTTAAACTCCCTGTGCACTTTTGTAACTCATCCATCCAACTCTGTCTCAGCCCGTCCTATGCTCAGGCAAACACTGATCTGCTTTCTCTGTGGATTAGTTTGTATTTTCTAAGCTTTAAATAAAGGGAATCATACATTATATACTTTTTTTTTGGGTCAGTTTCACTCAGTATAATCATTTTGAGACTATTTCATCCATGTCATGTCCTTTTTTCTTAATAAATTTTATTTGTAATGTTTATTTGTATAAAACTTTTTTACAAATTTTATTTTATTTATAAATTTTATAATATTTTATTAAATATTTTATTTATTTATTCATGAGAGAGAGAGAGAGAGAGGCAGAGACACAGGCAGAGGGAGAAGCAGGCTCCATGCAGAGAGCCTGACATGGGACTCCATCCTGGGTCTCCAGGATCAGGCCCTGGGCCGAAGGTGGCGTTAAACCACTGAGCCACTTGGGCTGCCCTCCATGTCATGTTCTAATAAAAATAGCTCATAGCATTTTATGGCTGAGTGGTGTTTAGTTGTATGCATTTACCACAATTTATTCATCCCATTCAACTGCCAATGCACATTTTCGTTGTTGGTATTTCTTTGCTATTGCATGTAAAGATGCCATGAACATTTGTGTATATGCTTTGTTTGGAAATAAGCTTTTATTTCTTTTGGGTAAATACTTGAGAGTGGATACCTTCTTCACATGTAGATGTGTGTTTAACTTGAAAAAGTTGTTAAACTTATTTTCCAAAGTAGTTGTACCACTTTCCATCCATAGCAGCAGTATATGAACATTCCAGTTGCTTCACATCCTTGCCAACACTTGACATGGTCAGTTTAAAAAAAATTAGATATTTTAATAGATGTATCTTGTTATCTCATTGTGTTTTTAATCTCCATGTCTCTAATGAACAGTAGTGTTGAGAATCTATTTATACTATCTGTATACCTTATTTGGTGAAAGGTCTGTTTAAATACCTTTTTAAAAAAGATTTATTTATTCATGAGAGACACACAGAGAGAGAAAGAGGCAGAGGGAGAAGCAGGCTCTATGCAGGGAGCCCCATGTGGGACTCAATCCCAGGTCTCCAGGATCATGCCCTGGGCCCAAGGCAGGTGCTAAACTGCTGAGCCACCAGGGGTCCCTAAATACTTTGTATTTTAATTGGGTTATTTATATTCTTATCATTGAGTTTTTAGAGTTGTTAATATGTGGAGACCAATCCTTTATGTGGTTTGCAAATATTTTCTTCTAGTCTGTGGCATGTCTTTTCATTCTATCAAGAGGATCTTTCAAAGAATAGACGTTTTAAATTTTGATAATTTGTTCTATGTATTGTACATTTGTTCTATGTATTGTACATTTGTTCTATGTATTGTACATTTGGTATCATATATTAATAAGCTATTGTCTAACTTAAAGTCACAAAAGCTTTATCCTACATGTTTTTCTAACAGATTTATAGTTTTATGTTTTATATTTAGGTCTGTGATCCATTTTGAGTTAATTTTTTGTGTATGATGCAAAAATAAGATTTAAAGTTTATTCCTTTTTTTGCATATGGATATCCAGTTGTTCCTGTACCCTTTGGTAAAAGACTGTCCTTTCTTTACTAAATTGTTTTTTCAGCTTTGTCAAAAATCAATTGACTATATTTGTGTGTGCATCTATTTCTGGACTCTATTTGTTCCTTGATCTATTTGTCTATCTTTTGAAAAAATTTTTTATTTCCTTTTTTTTTCATAGAAAGAGAGAGTGGACTGGGGAGGGAGAAGTAGAGAGAGAGAGAGAGAATCTTAAGCAGGCTCCATATCCAGCATGGAGCCCAACATGGGGTTCCATCTCTCGACCCTGAGTTTGTGATCTGGACTAAAATCAAGGGTCCCGTGCCCAACCAGCTGAGCCTTCCCGGTGCCCATGATCTATTTGTTTATCTTAGTGTCAATATAATACTATCTTGATTATTGCAGCTTTAAATAAGATCTGCAGTCTGGTAGTGTAAGTCTTCTAATTTCGTACTTCTTTCACAGAATAGTTTTGTTTATTCTAAATCTTTTGGTTGTCATGACTCTTCATGATCCTTATACAAACTTATTGACTATCTGTATTTTCTCCTCTAATATGCATCCCATTTTCTGATAATTCAAGTTTACATGTGTGAGATCTGTTTATGACTTATTATTATTCCATTAGCCTATTTATTTAGCAATGCACCAAGTCAGTTTTAGTTACCATAGCTTTATAATAAGTTTTATTTTCAAGTAGAATGGGTCTATGTATCATGTTCATCTTATTCAAAAGTGAATTGGCTATTTTTGGCCCATTTCTCTGTCGTATAACTTTTAGAATCATATTGTCAAGTAACTAAAAAACCCCCAAACACTGGTAATTTTTAGAAAGGTATTAATTCTTCAGATCAATTTAGTGATATCTACCATCTTTATCATACTGAGTCTTCTGAATCATTTAGTATATCTTTCCATTAATTTAGATATTTCCTGCATTTCAATAAAGATTTATTTATTTTTTTCTCTAATGGGCTGGCTTTTTTTTTGGTTATATTTATTCCAAGGTGCTTGATATCTTTGTTGAAATTAGTAAGATCTTTTCCCAATTTTAATTTTTCAACTTATACACAGTAAATTTTAATTTTTTTGGTGCATAGTTACATGAATTTTAACATATGCATAGATTCGTATAACCATCACCACAATCATGATACAAAATTATATCCCTCACCTAAAAGCTTCCTTCATGCTGCCGTTTATAGTCAAACTATTCTTGTATTCCTGAGTCCTAATTGGTCTTCCTCCCCTATAATTTTGCCTTTCCTAGAATGTCATATAAATGCAATTATAGTATGTAACCTTTTGAGACTGGCTCTTTTCACCAGCATAATGCATTTGAGGTATATCTGTGTCATTGTCTGTGTCAATAGTGTGTTCCTTTTTATTACTAAGAATTAGTTCATTGTATAGATGTACCACAGTTTGTTTATGCCTTCATTCCTTGAGAGATATAACCTCCAAATGCCCTAAGCATTTGCATACAGGTTTTAATATAAACATAAGTTTTTATTTCATTAGTAATATATATATATATATATATATATGTAGAAGTGAGATTGTTGGGTCACAATGTGTGTATTACTTTATAAGAAGTTGCCTAACTGTAGTATTTTGTATTCCCAGCTGCAATGCATGAGTTTCAGGTGCTTCACATTCTCATCAACACATGGTATGGTCAATTTTTAAAAAATTAGCCAATACAATAGTGGTGAATAATATCTTTTTAAAACTATATTTTCTATAGTAGCTGGTGCATATGAATAGAATTCAATTTTTAAATTGTTTATTTATTTATTTATTTATTTTATTTTTTTAAAGGGAGTGATGTGTTACTTTTTAAAAGATTTTATTTATTTATTCATGGGAGACACAGAGAAAGAGAGACAGGTAGAGACACAGGCAGAGACAGGTAGAGAAGCAGGCTCCATGCAAGGAGCCCGATGTGGGACTTGATCCCAGGACCCTAGGATCATGCCCTGGGCCAAAGGCAGGAGCTAAACTGTTGAGTCACCCAGGGATCCCCATAATTTTTTTTTAATTTAAGAAATTTCTTAAGGATTTTATTCATTTATTTTAGAGAGAGAGAGCAGAGAAGAGGGAGAGAGGAAGAGAGAGAGAGAATCTCAAGCAGACTCCACCCTGAGCATGGAGTCTGATGTGGAGCTCAGTCTCACAACTGTGAGATCATGACCTAAGAAGAAACCAAGAGTTGGATGCTTACCTGATTGAGCTACGCAGGTGCTCCTTATAATTTTTTAAGATTCTTCAAAAGATTTTATGTTGTTAAAAACCTTTAAAGTATAGCATATATACCAAATATGTATGTATTATGACAACTTCATGAATTAAATACATCCAGTAATCAGCAACTACTGATCAAGAAAAGAACATTACAAGAAAAAGAACATTATAAGAAACAGAATCCTCTTCTATGCCCCCTTCCATTTTTTGCCATCCTTCTGAACCAGATTCTGACTTCTAATAGTGTAGATTAATTTTGCCTTTTTGTACATCATGTAAACGGAATCTCACCATATGTGATCTTGAGCCCTCTAGTATGTTTTCTTACCCTTTTTGGAACATCAAACAGAAGGAAACAACCCAGGAGAGTGAAAACATTATGACAGATCACAATTGATAGCATATTCTTTGAAAACATTTATTAGTAGTAATTGAGTACACACACTGTTTGCATATTATACACGTTCATTAAGATAATGACAGATGGGGCAGCCCGGGTGGCTCAGCGGTTTAGTGCTGCCTTCAGCCCAGGGCGTGATCCTGGAGACCCAGGATCAGTCCCACATCAGACTCCCTGCATGGAGCCTGCTTCTCCCTCTGCTTGTGTTTCTGCCTCTCTTTCTCTCTCTCCGTGTGAGTGTCTCTCATGAATAAATAATAAAATCTTTTAAAAAAAGATAATGATAGATGTATTACTGAAATGCCAAGAAAGAAAGCAGATTATTTGGACTCAGTATTGCTAAGGTTTTCTTTTTTATCTTAATTCCTTCAATCATGATTTTATTTTCACAGTTATGAACAGTGACCATGGTTTATGTTTCATAGTTTATTTGGTTGATTGTGTGCTTTTTACATGCTTTTCCCAGTAGAAAAGTTTTTCCACTTTTGGAAATGGTGGAATGGAGATGCATAACCTCTGTCATCACCAACTGAATTTTCATTACTTCTGTCATTCATGGTCTCCAGTCATCAGCAGAGGAGTCATTACCCACCATGGAGGTGGTAAAGAGAGATTAGGCAGCTCTTCAATTATCTTGTAGAGTTTTCCCTCAAGGGACTACAATCATTCTCGTTCTTTCATATCACTATGGTCCTTTGCCATAATGTCAGAAGCGCATGTTTGCTGTTACATAGTCAGTTTGTCACATGTTTTTACTTAATCTAAATTAGATAGATCTTAGGAACTTATCTTATTAAGTACATACAAACTTATCAGCCTACATAGATACCTAAAACCTTACTGTCTATTGTTTTCTTCAGGAATTGTTGATAAGAGGTCACAGCTTTAGCTGACTTCTACTATCTTTAGTAGTTCACATTTATGTACCCCACACACATACACAAGCATATCTTTAATACTTAAAGGCATATCTAGCTTACCATTCACATAATTTTCTTCCTTCACTTATTCCATATTTTATGATAGCCTTGGTCAGAGCAACTGGTAATTACATTTTAAGAAACCAATACTCATATTTTTAACAGCTGAATTTGCCAATGGTTTCTTTGTGGGATTGGGGTAATTATACAGCATTCATTTCTATATATCTTGACACAAAACACAAAATATTGATATATCAGAATGACTTTTATTTATTTTATTTTTATTATTTTTTAAAGATTTTATTTTTAGTAATCTCTACACACTACATGGGGGCTAAAACCTACAATCACGAGACCAAGAATCACATGTGCTACCAACTGAGCCATCCAGGCACCCCATCAGAATTACTTTTAAATCCCAGAAATCAGACCATGTAATTTAAACACTAGAGAAAATATTATAAAGGTAGAGGAGCTAGGGGTTATGTACATAATTCTCTATGTACATATAGGGGGCAGGGATTAATTTTAACCTTCAAAATACTTCACAAAAAAAGTGTTTCTAAGAAGACATGACATTCTGCACTAATAGAATCATTACCACCTGCTAGGTTAGCCAGCGATGGAGGCTTTCCCCTCTGGATCAGGAGAAATGTTGAAATCTGTACCAGCAGGATTGCAAAGTGCTTCAACAAGTGGGGTCTGAGCCACATGGCCTGGGTTTGAATCCCATCTATGCTGCTTGACCACTGGCTTTGTGGTCACTGGGCTTTTGTTTTTTCATTTATGAAATTGGAGTAGTAATGGTACCTATCTCATGGGGATACTGGAAAGATTAAAAGTGTTTACATACATGAAGTTTTAGAAAAGTTCTTGGTTCAATAAATATCATTATTATTGAATAAATGAACTAAAATATAAAATGAGCATAAAGCAAATCATCTTCTGGATCTCATTTTTGCTATTAACCTGATAATTCACAGTGTTTTACAACTAAAAAGGGCTTCAGGAATTATCTATTCCAACCATCTCAGTTAAACACAGGAAAGTAAAATTGAGGAAGGCAAAATCATTTGTGCTAAATCGTCTAGCTCACTAGTAATAAGCTAGGATGTTATCAAATTCTCTTAGTCTGTATTGTGTAAGGGGAATCAAATAGTTTAATTATAACTAGGCTTAAAATAAAAATACAAATTAAAGTAGGAAGTCAGGGGTGCCTGGGTGGGTCAATTGGTTAAGCATCTGCCTTCAGCTCAGGTCATGATCCTGAGATCCTGGGATTGAGTCCCGCATTGGGTTCCCTGCTCAGCGGGGAGCCTGCTTCTCCTTCTCCCTCTGCCTACTGCTCCCCGTGCTTATGCTCTCTCTCTCTCTGTCAAATCAATCAATCAATCAATCAATCAATCAATCAATCAATCTATCTTTAAAAAAAGTAGGAGGTCAAAGCCTGAAGGGTAATTCATGTTCCATTACATAGAACTTTCTCTGTTTCCTGTTTTCTCTATTACTCGGGGCATCATATTTGTTATGCATTTTGGTGTTTGGGGTGCTTTGAAATATTTAGTTTCTTCTTGTATAATTTTAAATTTTTATTAATACTGTTAGTGCTCAGAAGAATAGGTATCAAAGCCTGTTTAAGGAACTCTGTGTTTCTTAGGTCATCTGAGATACCATCTAAATAGTTCCTCAGGTTCTTTTGCTTCTTTCAGCAAAGATACATGCTAGCCAAAGACATTCTGATCAGATAAGTCACAAAGTGAACTGAAATATTTTATCTAATGTGATCAAAGTAGACAAGCTGGCTGTTTTAGACTTCAAAATATGAATTCATTTGTGCCCATTGAACTTATGGCTAAACTATTGATAGCATATCTTTAATCTTGTTCTAAGAACGTTACCATCAAAGGCGAAGCAGCAGTTCTCAAAAATGACCAAGAAAGAGAAATAGAAAAAAACAAGAAATGGTGTGCTGCATTGTCTTCTGAAAAAAGTCTTGATTGTGTGTGTGTGTGTGTGTGTGTATGAGAGAGAAAGAGAGAGAGAGAGAGAGAGACAGTGAGAAAGAGAGACAGACCAAGTCCCATTTTCTGGAAAAATAAATGAAGTGCTAAAAATTCAATAAACTTTTATTACTAGATTAAGTGTCGACCCTTTGCTAGGCATTCACCATATAGCAGTGACTAAGACAACATGTCACATAGCCAGTAAGTTCAGGACAAGATCCCGCTCAGCTCGGCTAACTCTATCATGAGCTCTCTTAATGACTACTTCTTAAAAATCTTATTTACACAAAACCATATTTACTGTTTTCTTATTAATAGTGAGTGAAAAAAAAAATAGTGAGTGAAAAAAATGTGTCATTGCTTCCATACCAACATTTGGCATAAAAGTAATAAGCATTGGTATGTTGAAGTTGCATCTTCAGTTCAACAAAACATCTCAATGAATTCTTTTTTTTTTTAATTTTTTTATTTATTTATGATAGTCACAGAGAGAGAGAGAGAGGCAGAGACACAGGCGGAGGGAGAAGCAGGCTCCATGCACCGGGAGCCTGATGTGGGATTCGATCCCGGGTCTCCAGGATCGCGCCCTGGGCCAAAGGCAGGCGCCAAACCGCTGCGCCACCCAGGGATCCCCTGAATTCTTTTTTTTAATTAAAGATTTTATTTATTTATTCATGAGAGACACAAAGAGAGGGGCGGAGACATAGGCAGAGGGAGAAGCAGGCTCCTTGCAGGGAGCCCAGTGTGGGACTCCATCCCAGGACCCCCAGATCACGCCCTGAGCTGAAGGCAGATGCTCAACTACTGAGCCACCCAGGTGCCCCTATTTCAGTGAAACTCTAAAACAATGTTAACATGTGAATTTTTCTAGTATGTTGTTCTTTGGTTGTGTTTCAGTTCCCATACTATCTTTCTGATGGGCAACTCAATATACTTATTTTTCATTTTTACAGTATTAGGTAAATCTTTCTTAGCACTTATTGGGGAAGTACTTAGCCATTCTTAACCCCAGCTGGGTCAGCTGCTTCCTATTGGAGAAGGTAGAACCAACTGCTTAAGAATATGGTGCTGCCCTGTTCACAGCCAGTTGTACAATAGAAATACTAGATACTGTTTTCTTCCCTGTGTGTGAAGTAGCAAATCATTGATTATGTGACTTGTTACATATTTTTATAAGCACTAAAGAATTGAACATTCCCTCCCTTACAAAAAAATTAAAAGTATGTGCTGTGACGGCCAGCCCTAGGTCCAACTCCTAATTCTGGCATTTAGCTGTCTCATCTTTGACAAATGACTTAATTTCTGTGATGCTTTGAGTTTTTTCATCTGTAGAAGATTACATATACCTAAAAGAAGATATCATTTACCTCAGATTATTATTTGCCTTATATGTAAAGACTATACTATAAAGTACTGTTTATCTCAAGCCTGTCATTAGATCTCATTCTTCAGTGTCACATAGTGTTTCAGTTAAAATGAAGGGGTTAAGCCTGGAGGTTTCTAGCTCTAACGTTGCAGGATTTGTGGCCTCAGAGACCATAAGGCTTTTCTCTGGTGGCATCTACAGGGTATTCCACTCTTTTAGGACTTTTTATGCCTTCGATTGGAATTTCCTGAATAGTGCTACCGAGCAGCAATCTTCCTGGCTGGATTAGGACTGTCATTCTTCCACTTTTAAACATGGTCTTCACATTGCAATTAATGAAAATAAAAACCCTGTGAGATTAAGTATAAAATATCGTTTCCCTAAGATAATTATCAAGGTAGTCATAGTTCTGATTACTAACCACTCACTCAGTACTCTTCCTGGCACACTGTATTACTTCTTTATAAAAAGGTCTAGTGAGAACAAGCCATTGCTTTAGTACACTAGAAACATTTATGGGAGAGGCTCCCATAAATCTCTTTAGTGAGTAACAATGGGATCATAAAACTCAGGGATTTGGAACTCACTTTGGTTCTCATCTTCTTTCCAGACCTTTGTGATTTAGAAAGTCCATATGTTAAAATCTCAGAGAGGCTGATTCAGAGAGACCTCTTTTAATTTGGAGGCTGCTAGTGACCTCTTATTTATTTGTTTCCTCTTATTTTTTTTCCAAACTAAGATTTTTTTCACAGGACTTGGTATAATTTTTCCAGCTTTTCTGGTATAAACCATCTGTGGTCATTTTGCAGAGTCTCTTTAGGTCATGGGAAAGTTCTGTCTTTCCTGCATAGCACATATATGAGTCCTGCTCACCACAGCGACTTTTTAGGAGCAGATAGTTGCATTTGTCCCTAAGGAATTTGATGTAGTCGCAATGCCAAACTTGTTGCCAATCTATATTTGTGAAAAAATTTGAGTGCTCCTACTTTTAAATAACTCATTCGTCAGTTCTGAAGGTGAGCTTTGCCCCTTTCTTGAAGAGTCAGTCTATTATAGGATCTCTGTTAGAAAATGAAAGTTCTCAAATGCTGTGTTTGATAGGCTAGTAGGATATTTATGATGGTTTTCTAGATGCCTTACAGCTTTAAAATAACCATTGAAAGGATGGAGAATATGAAATATATTGTCACAGCTAGTCCTGACTGTCCCTTTTCAAGTATGAATCACTTATCTTTTCTCATTAGACAAATTCCTGTCTTCTTCTGAGACCCACCTCATGTACTTCCTTACCTTTCTACTGCCCAGTGCCTCCGAATTTCAGAAGACAAATTATTCCCTATTTTGATATTTGAATATATCCTGTCATACATATTTAATTTTACCCTGAAATATGTATTTGAGTTTTCTTTTATGTATGAGCTGTATGGAGTGAGACTATATGTTCCTTGAAGACTCAGACTATCTCCAAGAATTCTAGTAAAGTCCAAACATCATATGCCTGGTGGCCACAGATACATGTTACTTCAGCTAATAATTTTTTTAAATGGCGATACATACCCCTTGTGGATATTCTGGGCAATACTGAGATAACAAATCTGAAGTAGTCAAAAAAATTGCAAGAAAAGTATTCTATTTCTCCTGGGATCTTTTCCTTTGAAAACTTGTGTGTGTGCGCACATGTGTGAACAAATTCTGATCATATTTTATACGGTTTTGATGCTTGTTTTTTAAAATAACCCATCATGATATTTTTGCTATGAAATCTTATTCAAATGCACCATTTGTCAGCCATCATTTACTCAACTATTTACTTACTGTTGGACATTTAGATTGTTTTTGTTTTGATTTTATTTTAAAAAAATATTTTGATAAATATCTGTGTCTTTCTTCCAGGAAACTTACTAACTTATAATTCCAATAATCTATCATAATGCCCTTTCACTTTTTGCAGCTGTCAGTATTTTTGTAGAGTATATTTTAATTTTAGAGACAAATTTTTATTACTTTGAAATACATTCTTTGGGCAACCCGGGTGGCTCAGCGGTATAGTACTGCCTTCAGCTCAGGGTGTGATCCTGGAGACCCGGGATCGAGTCGCATGTTGGGCTCCCTGCATGGAGTCTGCTTCTCCCTCTGCCTGTGTCTCTGCCTCTCTCTTTCTCTCTGTGTGTCTCATGAGTAAATAAAAATAAAATCTTAAAAAAAAATGAAGTATATTCTTTGCTTATCAGAGACATTATCTATTTCCTATATTTGATAGGCATTCAAATGTTTTCTTTTGTGCACTGTCCATTTGTGATTCTTTCTCAATTTTATATGTGATGTGTTACTCTTAGGTTCATAAGAACTCATTATATATTAAGAACAGCATGTCCATATTTGTTGGATTCATATTTATTTTTCCATTTTAGTGTTTACCTTTCTTTTTTAAAGATTTTATTTATTCATGAGACACACAGAGAGAGAGAGGCAGAGACATAGGCAGAGGGAGAAGCAGGCTTCCTGCATGGAACCTGATGCAAGACTTAATCCCAGGACCCCGGGTCATGCCCTGAGCAGAAGGCAGATGCTCAACCACTGAGCCACCCAGATGTTCCTAGTGTTTGCCTTTTAATTCTTGGTAGTTTTTGCAAAAAAATTGAATTTAACAATTTTTCTTTGTTTTTCCATATAAAGCATTGAAAGTATTTATTTATATTTTTTCCACACAGATTTTCTGCCTTGAAGTTTTAATGTTTAACTTTATAATATACTTAGAATTACTCATTTTTTTTCACTCAAATAGTTGATCAGTTTCCCAGAATCATTTATTGAATATTTTTTCCTACTTATTATACTTATTATATTTTCTTATATACTGTATATTTTAATGTATATTATGTATTTTCTTTTTTTAAAAAAGATTTTATTTATTTATTCATGAGAGACACAGAGAGCGAGAGGCAGAGACACAGGCAGAGGGAGAAGCAGGCTCCATGCAGGAGCCTGATGCGGGACTCGATCCAGGATCACGCCCTGGGCTGAAGGCAGGCGCCCAACCACTGAGCCACCCAGGTGTCCCTATTATGTATTTCCTTACTGATCACATATGTGTCATATGCCAGTTTCTTATAACTGTGTATTTTGGAGCTCTTTATTCTGTTTCATTGATCTGTTCTTTCTTGTTCTAGCTCCACAGTGTTGATTATTATAGCTTTATACTAAAGTTTAACATCTGGTAATAATTCCTCGTGTTACTATCTCCTTTTTTTTTTTAGAGGGGAAGAAGAGAGAGAGAGAGAGAGAGAGAGGAGAGAGAGAGAGGAGAGGGGCAGAGGCAGAGAGAGAATTCCAAGCAAGCTCCACACTCAGTGCAGAGCCTGACTTGAGGCTCAATTTCACAACCCTGAGATTATGACTTGAGTCAAAAATCAAGAGTTGGACACTTAATTAATTGAGCCACCCAGGCATCCCCCTCATTTTACTATTTTTATCTTTATAAATACAATGTTTTTTCTTGCCTGTTTGTTCTTACAGAAATTTAAAATTATTTGTCAAGTTAAAAGTATTCGGGATTTTTAAAAAAAGATTTTATTTATTTATTCATGAGAGATACAGACAGAAAGGCAGAGACATAGGCAAAAGGAAAAGCAGGCTCCCTGCGGGGACCTTGATGTGGGACTTGATTCCAGGACCCCTGGATCTTGTCCTGAGCCAAGGCAGATGCTTAACCACTGAGCCACCCAGGCGTCCTATTTGGGATTTTTTGCATAGAATTGCACAAGGCCTTATTATTTGAGATACACCCACAGAAAACATTATAACATTTGGTATGTTCTTTCTTTCAAGTCAGACTAACACTCCTTTCTTGTTGGAAGAGAATTAACTGCCAGGCTGCCCCGTAGTCCAAGTGTGCAAGAAGTAGTGTTAACTTGTGGTAACTTATGTCTGCAAAGAACATTTTATGATGAGACTCTGAAGCAGCTCTCACAACTACTTTACATATCTGCTACTTTTCCTTAGAACACAAACATGAATTTTCTCTCAGCAATACATCTCCAGAAGAAATTTTAATCCAGAGACTTTTTGACACACAAGGGTTTCCTATCAAGCTTAGGTTTATTAAAGTATTGAGGTATTTACATACCTTGAACAACTTTCACATTTGAATGAAGTTTAAAAATTTGCCCCTGGAAAATTGCCCTAAAATCTGGTTGTGACACCATAATATAAACAACAAAAAATAGTTTGCACTCATCTAAACCTTCTTATCTGTCTATTGTTTTTGGGTTTCATTCAGTTTTTCGTTGTCTCAAATGCATGTGTCCTTGTTTCTGGTGGGAATTCTTGCTAAGTGATATGTGTCTTTCTCTTCCTTTGGGATTTGAACTATCCCAGAACCATCTTTTCTCTTTTTTTTTCCCATAAATTCTGCTCCTTGGATGACGGTGTCTGTGTTTGGTTTCACAAACATCTGAGTAAAATGTGTTTATTTTCCTTTAGAAATATGCATTGTACACTGTGTGTACTTTTGCTTTTAGGAAAGTACAAGGTGATAATTCAAGGCCTAGATAGAGAAATTTTATGTTAAGAGTAAAGGCAAGAAGAGTGGTCTTATTTTCCAAAGCTTTCTGTGCTGAACAGCATCTTGAGATGAGAAAGACATTTATTTAGTTAGTTTGGATAATTTTATCTGTTTAGTTACTTGGCTTTTGATCAACAATTTTGAAGCAAAGACTGCCCATCATCATGGAGGAGTATTTTTCTTAATTCTTACTTTATGTTATCAGAACAACAATAATCTGGTAGCAAATAAAAGATCTCTAACTAGTGGTGGCAGCAGAGTGGTGCTTGGGGGGTGTGCAGTGCAGAAGCATTTAGTGTTTTGAAAATTTCCTGCATTTTCTATGACAATTAGGAAAATAAGAAATGTTGACATCTTTCTAGAACAACTGCTGTTAGGTATACCAGGAGGATGCTTTTAAAGACATAAGTTAGAACACATGAAAGATTAAATAACTTCAGGAAAGGACTTTTTACTTTAGTTTCAGGACAAGCTATAAAATTGAAAATTTTGTGAGAGAGAAAAACAAAACTTTGAGTAAATTATAGGCACTGGTACTTTAGTCTGAACAAGCAATCACCACCATCAAACAGTGACCACGGACACATGCAGTAAGATGGATTGCTGAGAATCATATGCTTTTCTCTACTATTTGAGAGTTTCATGGCAGTGGGGCTCTGATGGTATTTGGAGCAATCTGCCACAAAAACATCTCTATAAAGATCCATGCAGATTCCCAGGTGTTATGCGTGTGCCTTGCCTGAGCCCATGCACATCTTTTGTGGTTTGTGAAACTGGAAGTAATGACCATTTTCTTTATTTAGAGAGAAACATTTTTTTAAAAGGGTTGCTATTGTAAATATTTAATTTTTAAAAAGATTCATTTATTTTAGTGGAGTGGGGTAGCAGGAGGGACAGAAGAACAGGGAGAGACAGTGCCAAGCAGACTCTGCACTGAGTGAGGAGACTGACTCGGGGCTCAATCTCACCACCCCAAGATCATGACCTGAGCTGAAACCAAAGAGTCAGATGCTTAACAGACTGAGCCACCTGGGCACCCCTGGAAATATTTAATTCTAATTTTACCTTATTTTAAATCATTAAAGATAGATTAGGTTATTATCCAATTTGATTGAGATTCAATTCAATTTTTGATTTTTAAGAAAATGCAATTCAAAGATGCCAAACAGTAATAATAATGCTCCTTACCACAAAACATGCAGAGAATTGATTTTATATTTTTATAAAGAAACTCTACCAATGACCATGAGCTGGATTTTCCTTTTTTCAACAATATACTTCTGTGGTAGAAACTGCTGAAATTCTTACCCAAACATGGACAATTACCTCTTGAATGATGAACAATATTGTCATTTGGTATCGGTCAACCCATGGGCAGAGTATCACAGAAACAGAAACAGTTACACAAAGAGATATAGATTTATATAACATTCCATATTTATTTAAAAATGTTAATTGACCATCTACTAAAATTAAATATTGAACATTAAACAGAAAAATCTTTGCCAACGAGGAATTTACATTCTAGAGGGTGAATTTAGGAAAGAAACAGGTACTGTAGAGTGCAGATGTTGAGAGATTATCAATCAATGACCAAATATGGCCCACCACCTATTTGTGTAAATGTTGTTTTATTAAATGTCCCTCCCTTTGCATGTTAGCTATGGCTACTTTAGCACTACAATGGCAGAGATAAGTAGTTGTGACAGAGACTTTCAGCTCCCATAGCCTAAAATATTCACTATCTGGCCCTTCACATAAAAATTTAGTTGACTTCTGCTATAATGTGTTGGTGGTAACAAGTGATTTTATTTTCTTTATTTAAGATTTATTTATTTATTTTAGAGAAGGGGGATGGGAAGAGGCAGAGAGAGAGAGAATCACAAACAGACTCCCTACTGAGCATGGAGCCTGACATGGGGCTGGATCCCACCACCCTGAGATCATGACCTGAGCTGAAACCAAGAGTTGGACTCTGAACCAACTGTACCACTCAGGTTCCCTGGCAATACGTGATTTTAAAAGGTAGGGTGAATTTTTGTAGAGTGAGCAAGGAAGTGCTTTCTGAGAAGGTAACATATGAATAAACTTGAAGAAGGTAAGGGAGAAAGCCCTGCAGATTTGACAGAAAAGAATCTAGAGGAAGAGAACAGAAAGAACAAATGAACAGGAAAAGAATCCAGAGGAAGAGAACAGAAAGAACAAATGAACAGGTCATGTTTGAGTAACTGCAAGCTCATTTGGAATGCTATTTGCAACAGCCCGCCCAGGTGAGTGACAATGGTGGCTTGGACCAGGGTAGTGTGGTAAAGGCCGGAATAATTACTTGGACTTAAGACACATATTTAGAGTTGCCAACAGGATTTGCTGACAGACTGGATATGATGAGAGAAAGACAGTCACAAGTGACTCTAAGGTTTTTGTTCCAAGTGAGTGAAAGAAATAAGGTGTAATTTACTGAGATGGGATCCACTAGAGAAATAGCAGGTTGTGTTGGAAGGAATAAAAAATGAGTTATCAATTTTTTTCCTTTCCTTTTCCTTTCTTTCCTTTCCTTTTTGTTCCTCTCCTCTCCTCACCTCTGTCTCTTCCCCCTCCCCCCTTCATTTCCATTCCCTTCCCATCCCTTCCCCTTTCTTTGTTTTCTTTCCTTCCCTCATCTCTCCCTTCTTTCTTTGTATCTGTCTTTTCAGACCTTTTATTTTTAGGTCAACAAATCAGAAATAGAGGTTTTCAAAAACAAAAGAAAGAAAAGAAACTTCTTTCAATAAACAGTGTGAAGACACTGGAAGCAGTTCCTAGGAGCAGCAGGTGATGATGAACTCATATCTCACTCTATGGCTTCTAATCAGCTTCAAGACACATTACCTGCCTCCTCTTTCTTCTCTTTCCTTTCAACCTAAAGCATCTCTTTCTTCTGCCCCTTCTCTTTGTGAGTCCAGGTCCAGCAAGATAGGACACATACCCACAGCTGCTAAGGGTCTGTTTTTGAACACACAAATTTTGAGATGGTGGTTAGTGTCCAAGTGATCATGTCTAGTAGGGAGGTCAATGTCTGAGATGAGTTCAGAGAGGTAGTCCAGGTTGAAGAAAAATATTGGGGAATCATTTGCGCATAGAGATCACAAGTCATGAGACTGATTGAGATGCCCTGAGAGTAAGTGTAAAAGGGGGGAAAAAAGATGTAAAAATCCAAAGATTCCCAAGTTTCGTGTTTAGGGTGATGAGAAAGAATTGATAAAGAGACTGAGAAGATGCAACTCGACAGGTAGGAGGGAGCTAAAACAATGTGGCGTCCTAGGAGCAAAGTGAAGAATTTGATTGAAGGTGCAAGGAGTGATGGAAGATTGAAGACAGAAGGAGTGATGGATGCATTGTCTCAAAGGCTGCTGAGATCAAGATGAGGACTAGGAATTGACCTTCTCATTTGGAAGTGTGGGAGTGATGTAAGACCATGTAAAAAGTTGTTTCAATATAGGGTAGTATTCAGTATGGCTCAGTTGGAGTGGGCTCAAGAGAAAAAGAGGATATCCAGGGAAATGATGTGTCTGTGGAGCAAATGGGGAGAGACAGTTGAAATGTTATGAAATATTATGAGAGGGAGTTAAGGAGTCAAGAGAGGATTATTTTTCTTTAACCAGGAAGTATTCTAGTATGTTTGCATATTAATGGAAAGGATCTCTAAAAATGAATGTAGCCTGAATGAGATCTTTAAGCGAGAGCAGTAGAATTCAGTGTGTAAGTGGAAGAAGTGGCCTAACACAAGGGAACAGAAGGTTCAGCCTTGTCTGAATGAAGCTAGAAGACAAGTGATGACCTCTTTCCTCTCTCTCATTTCCAGAAACACATTTTATAATCCTTCTCCAAAGCAAGGGAGGGAAGATCAAGTACAGAAGCATCCATAAAAGATGACATGATAGGTTTTGTTGTAGACCAAAGTGGACGTTCTCTTGTAATCTGATTCATACTTTTCAACAGAATAAGAATCTAGGTCATCAATTCAGAGTGAAGAGTTAGGAAAATGGTAAGTGAATGAATTAGGGAAATGAGTAGAATTGCCTGGCAGCACTAAGGGCCTACTTGAAGTTAATGATCATTGTTTTAAAGTGAGACCAGTCAGCATGGTTGAATGCTTTCCTGCCGTCATCCCCCAGCCCCGCCCCCAGCCCCCAGCTCTGTTCTCCTTTGGTGCATATGAAAACTAGATATAGGGTGGTGTTCAACCAGATCTGGAGTTTTGCCACAGGACTTCTATGGAGAGAAAAAAGGGTGAGATAGAGTGTGGAAGGGAGTAATAATACTTAAATTCTAGAATTTAAGCTGGATAGGAAGGAAGCGAGAATATGAGATGGGTAGGGGATAGTGAAGAGGTAGTAGAAAAATTGGAGGTCCAAAGACAGGTGCAAACAAAGTTGAGTACCTAATTGTTGGACTCAAGGGGAAAAGTAAATGATCTTAAAAGATAGGATGTGGTGACTGGAGAGAGGTGCACTTGAAATTGAATTTGGGGAACGGTGCAGTGATCGGTAAAGCATATAGAGGGTATGACTGTGCCAGGGTGAGCTAGGCAGAGTTAAGGGCAATCACAATTCAAAGGAGGCAAGAATCTGAAAGGACAAAATAATGGAGGGATTATATCTGGATAGGAAAACCACCAAGAATTATGGCAAAAGTCCTTTTGGACTGGCCATTGCTAATATCTTCAAGGAAGAAGGGAAGGGTTCTGGAGATCCACAAATAACTGGAATGAAGAGGGAATAAAATTGTCCAATGGCATGACCTGAGATTTTCAGGGATCAGCCCAAGAAAAGACTAAAAAATGCATAGAATGAGGTTCCCAAATTTTGCTGCATATTAGAATCACCTGGGGAGCCTTAGGACACCTGGATTCCTACATCATAGCCCATACTAATTAAATCAGAATGTCTGGGGATAGGAATACCATGAGCATGTCTTTCCAGATTCCTAGGTGATTTTGATGTCAGCCAAGTTTGGTGACCATTGCTAGAGTGGACCCTATATTATATCATTTGGTGAGAATCAAAGTAGGACAAATTGATCTTGGCTGAAAGGCAGATTTTTTCTGAAAATATCTCTATGTAAATGGAGAGCAGGAAATGAAAACAGCTTCAAGAACAATAACAAAAACAGCTGTTGGAAATCAGCCGGAAATGGTGAGGTTATTACGATAAGAAAGTTGACAGTTTGAGAATTGGAGGGGGTGCTTTCATTTAGATAATTAGCTTTAATATCCATGTGGCCATGTGCCAGGTACTTAACTTCCAACTCAGCCCCCTCATTTGTACAGTGGAATCAAAAAATATACCTTTCAACTATTGACAGAACATGAATATCCTAGCAGAATTCCCTTATTAAATTCCTCCATTGAGAACATTTTTGTGTCTTCTCCATAAATGCTTGTGTAATATTTCTTTGTTACAGAAAATTTTGTGTACTTTTTAAGGTGTATATATAATTTATATGTTACATATAATTTGTAATCCATGTGTATGTGTGTATGTATGTATCTATCTATCAAGTAAGATCACAAGACCAAAAGCACTATGCCCAGTGTGTGCAAGAATTTTGCCTGCATGAAGCCAGGTTCAGTTCTCTGTAAGTCATTGTATGATAAAATATGAGTGTATCAAGCTCCTCATCTTCTCTTGCTTTGAGGAAGGATTGTAAGTTGCGTTTCTGGAAATGAGAGGGAGGAAAGAGGTCATCACTTGTCTTCTAGCTTCACTCAGATAAAGCTGTACTGTCAATGGTTAAAATCACAGTGTAGAGTGAGTCAGGTATGGGACTACATTTTGGTTGTATTACTTTTTACTTAACCTCTCTGAATATTCTTTTAGGGCTGTTGAGATAATGCTCATGCCAATTGCATAAATTAGTAACTGGCCTGTAGTGAAGGTGAGTATATGTTTAATAAATGATTACTATCACTATTTAAAATTTTTAGCCACTTTAATCAAGGCCATTTACTCAATGTTACTATTAGAATAATACAATGTGTGAAAAATACAAAAATTCCTGATGTTAGGAAAATTGGCATTGTGTGGGTTTTGACAATTTTCCAGACACTTTGTTTACACAGAAGATCAAGATTGCAAGGACAGGTATTTAATTTCCTCTGATACAGAGGCTGGCAGGAAGTTGAAAAGAATTGACCAGATGGATTTCTCCATAAGGGCTTGACATTACTTAAGACATGAACACCACCAGGATAGACACCTATCTAGGGAAATGGGGGGAGGGGTATTTTTGTTTTTTGTTTTGTTTTGTGAGCAATGACCTATTGTCCCTTATTACAATTTGCTGAATGTGATCTTTGCTCAAGTTAATCACAGAGAGCCAATTTTGCAGGGTTCCAACATCAACCTTCCAGTGGTGAAGAGCCAATGGCAACATACTGCAATACTCGCAGGAAATCTACTGCTTTATGGGTGAAACTGGCTCTCCAAAAGAATCTTTAATAGCATGGTGTTGTTTCATATGAAGCTATTAAACTGTCTACATGAGAAAGAGACCTTCACTCCAAAGGTCTCTCTGGTCCCTTTCACTTTGATTTTTCTGGCTCTTATAAACATGTATAAATTCAGTTTGAAATTTTCAAATCTTGTAAAAAGCCCAGAAAAATTCAGATCAGTTAACAAAAACCCAGTTAAGCAGTCTCTTGGCACAAAACTCTAATACTTAACACATTTCTCTGGGCCATAAATTAAACAGGGCCTCATGGGCGTTTAAATAGCTTGGGGGGTTGTGGGTGGTGGTCTTTGACAAAAGGAGCCAAAGAAGTGATATACTGATCTAAAAAAAGATATGATTTAATGTCTTCTTTTATTTTCTTCTTCAATTACCCAAACCTTGTATTCCACAAAATTACTTGATATGTTCCAATAGTAGCAGCTTTTGGTAGATCAGAAAGTGATAATGCTTGACTACAAAGGTCTTGTTCTGTTGAGTATATAAGTCACAAAGAGCAAAAAGGGGTTCTTTTTTTCTCTGCAGCTAACTGAGAGCTGGTAGGAGCTTCCAACATGGCTTTGAAAGGCAAACTTGGCAACTTTAATCAGAGAGTATGAATCTTTTAAATCTTGTATTAAAGAGTCATGCAGAGAGTAGAAATTTAAGTAAATTTTTTGTCTCTATTTTTAAGAGCTAAAAACTTATATCCACATATCCAAGTCCTCTCGTTTCTAACTAACTTGTTAATGGTGTGATATTTGGCAAACTACCTTAACTCTTGAGTATGTTAGCCTTTCTGGCTAACCATAATGGTGGAATGAAATAATGTGGATAAAATACCTACAAATTAATAGTTGCTCAATAAATGTTTACTCCTCTTCACTAAGGTGGGCTTTATGGGATTTACCATGACTAGGAAAGTACAGGCACCTTCTAGAATCAGTTTGCTCTGTTTATATAACATATGGTCTCTGCATCTCATTTCTCTTCTCAAAAAGCTAAAATGAAGTTAGGAAGCTGAGATCTTGTCTCACTGTCGATGGGCTTTCCCTCTATATTCCTACTCATTTAATGGTGGGAATCTTTTCTAATCCATTATGTGTGTTGTAGGTTGATGTGCCTGAGAAATAAACTCTAAGATGGAGATCAGCATGCAGGAGGGCTTTTCCAGAGTGCTGTTAGGGTCAAGGCTTGTAAAAGAGAAGGTGAGGAAGCAAGACTGGGTAAAGGAAAAAGTCAAGCTTTTAGGAAGGCTCAGCAAAAGACTCAGCCAACATAATGGGAAGTTCTGAAGGAGATGTCACAGCTTCCCTGAGTGGAGATTTGGCATAGTTCAAAACAAGAGGACCAAGGTTGATTGGCTAGAGGATGACCTTCTGTAGATTTAAATCATAAAAGAAGGGAAGCAATACAGAGATACTTGGTGAAGCACTTTGATCATAAGATTTTAAGGCATGGATCTGGGTATTATAGACCAAGTAAGGTACAGAGAAGGTGGTATAGGCAGTTTTGTTCACTCTACATACATGACATGAAGTAGGAAGTGCTGGAGGTTGAGATTTGGAGAAGGGGTTGTTTCAATAATGACATAAAATAATTAAATTAGCTGGGGTTGGGGTAATAATAGTGAACGAAACAGAAGTTATAGGCAGGAATAATTTAAAGCACAGTCGAATTTTTTTTACTTGGAAAATTATGTATACAAGGCTTCAATTCATTTGTTATATTCAGTTAGAATATCATTATGAAGATTGAGTTTTGAAGACATGTATTCTTTTTTCCCTAATGACACCAGGATAAAAAAACTGCAGATTTGGAAAGAGCTCTAGTGATTATTTATTTCAGCTCTTCCATTTTACAAGTGAGAATAGCAAGGTACAACAAAATTAATGACTCGTGCATTGCAGTAGTGGAGTAGTACAAGTGAGGGGCTCTGATTCCCAGGAGACTTTCTTATCTACAATTCCAGACTGTGGTACTACATTTATAAAAGGATATTAAAAAATCAAGTGGATAAAAATATTTCATACTAACTAATGTCATTATAATATATACTGGAGCTCCACTCTGGGTTCCAATCAGAACCATCTGATGGGCTTTTAAAAATATATAGATTTCAAAGTATATATTTTTAAGTTCTACAACTGGTTTTGTCCCTGCAAAGAAAGGTTTAAAATATAAATATCCTAACAAACCAAAAAGCAAAAGTAATAAATCAAAGATATTGCACCCACAGGAAAAATTGTATTATGCATGTGAAAACCAAGTGGAATATGTTTTATATGTATATTTGTGCATTCTCTGAAATCCTTTGCTTGCATGAAGTTATTGGCAGCAATTCTGGCTCTACCAAAGCATTTTACAGACAGATACAGATTGGCTCAGTGCTCTCTGCACTGTGTCTTTAGGAGATGAGGGACAGTGAAAATTTTATAACTCCAGCAATGTAAAATATCATACTTACGAAATATTTAAAATAGCATATTTATGCAAAAATACCACCTACCGAGAACAACCCAGTTGTTGGTGAATATTTAAAGATATGTAAGGTTTTCCAATATTATTATGTTTGGCAGTTATATGAATCATGTCCCAGTGGTAGACAGATGGTACACTCAGATCAGAATCATTTGAGGATGGTTTAAAAATGGGCCCATTGACATGGGTGTGGGCAGGGTGTGGAGGAACCACAGAGTAAAGTGCAGCCAGCCAAGCTAGGGTCAGCAGAATTACTACTATTCTTTATCTCAAAGGATTGAGTGGGAAGATGTTACTAGAATGGGGAAGAGCATAGAGGAGGCCATCTTGAAAGGAGTAGTGACCTCAGGTCAAGGAACACAGTTCAAGGTGACCCCACAGGGAAGGAGGTAGCAGGGGAATAGGTACTCTAAACTCACTGTCTTCTCTGCTTCCAGTCTCCTGTTGCAGCTCTAGGCTAGACAAACCCACTGAGAAGTCAGAGTGCAAGGGAGTAGAGGTGATGGAGAGTGGATTTGGCAGGCAAAGGGAAGGTCTCCAGCACAAGGGGGAGAAGCCAAGGCCTTGGAAAGGTTAGTATCTATTGATGACATCATTATTTTGTTCAACACACATGTACTGAGTATTTACTATGTGCTGGGCACTGTTACATGTCATTGGGACACAAAGGTTAATAACACCCTGGAATAAAAAAGCTCGTAGGTTTGATGGAGAGAATCACAAATCAATGTAAGAGTACAAATTACATGTAAGTGGAAGGTCAGAGTCTCAAAGTGGAAGAATTGCAGCAACTCCTTTTGAAAGGATATTTTCCTCCAAAGATTCCTTAAAGACAACAGGAAATCCACTGCCAGGAAGAACCTTGAATCTCATGGGTGATCTGAGAGAAAAAACAATTATCAGGATATTACATCAAGGCCCGAGAGCAAGGAGTGAAGTTGATAAAAGTACAATTAAAGAAGTTCTGAAACAATATGGATATTCTTCTAAGTGTGTATGGGGTGGTGGTGCACTTGTACAGGGGGTGATAGGATAGGACAGGAGCAGACAAGTATTTACAAGAAACTTAGATTCTGTGTCAAATAGAACTAATGGAGAACTAATTTAGGGAGATTCCTTATGTAGTTCAGACACCAATGGGCCCTTCCCTGTCCCCCTTGTGCGCGTGTGTGTGGTTTTTTTTTTTTTTTTTAAGATTTACTTATTTATTTGAGAGAGAGAGAGAGAGAGCTTGACGATGAGTGAGGGAAGGGGCAGAGGGAGAGAATCTCCAGCAGACTCCCCGCTGAGCTTGGAGCCAGATGATGGGCTCTATGTCAGGATCCATGGGATCACAGCCTGAGCCCAAACCAAAAGCCAGTTGCTTCAATGACTGAGTCACCCAGGCACCACCCCTGACCCTTCTGTTTGATTGCACGATGTCTCTTTTCCTCCTGTGTTAAACTGTACCCAGAACTCAATGCCTTCACCAGTTTCTATACACACAGAGGATTTTGCAGGATAATTATGAAAAGCACCCCACAGGGATCCCTGGGTGGCGCAGCGGTTTAGCGCCTGCCTTTGGCCCAGGGCGCGATCCTGGAGACCCGGGATCGAATCCCACGTCGGGCTCCCGGTGCATGGAGACTGCTTCTCCCTCTGCCTGTGTCTCTGCCCCTCTCTCTCTCTCTCTCTCTTTGTGACTATCATAAATAAATAAAAATTAAAAAAAAGAAAAGAAAAGCACCCCACAATTGAACATCATGCTTGCCTTCTTTTCCCTTCTCTCTCCTTCATTTCTTGTCTTTCTTCTTCCAGATGCTTCCCAGGCACTTCAATTATTTCCTTCTATCATTATTAATCTAGTAAAAAGCAGTAGTTCCCAGACTTTAGCATTATCACAGTCACCTAGAGGGCTTGTTTAAACACAGATTTCTGGGATTTGAGAATTTTGATTTCTACCAAGTCCCAGGTAATGCTGCTGATATGGGGACCAAACTTTGGGTACCATGGCTTTAAGTTATAACACCACACATTTCTGACACCATTTTATTTATTTTTTTTTAAAGATTTATTTATTTATTTATTTATTTATTTATTTATTTATTTATTTATGAGAGACACACAGAGAGAGGCAGAGACATAGGCAGAGGGAGAAGCAGGCTCCATGCAGGAAGCCTGATATGGGACTTGATTCTGGGACTCCAGAATCACAACCTGAGCCAAAGACAGACGCTCAACCATTGAGCCACCCAGGCATCCCTCTGACAACCATTTTAATCTTCAGATGATTTCATGTCTCTATTGATGTCACAAGGACAGGCATACATTGATGGTTTCAGAAAGACAGCCCTGGTAACTTTGGGAAACAATGTCTCTTTTCACTAAAATGAACGGAGTCTTCTACCCTTGCTATCCTAAAAATACCGCATTAGATTATGGTTCTTTAGTTGGGACTTCCATAAAAGCCAAATTAGAACACATTTCTTGATTTGGTTAGTTACATGAAAATCAAGGGCAGATAGAGAGAGGCTGGAGATCATCATGTGATTTATTTATTTATTTATTTTTTAGATTTTATTTATTTATTTGAGAAAGAGAGCACGAGAGAGCACAAGCAGGGGGAGGGGCCGCGGGAGAGGGAGGGCAGACTCTCTGGTCAGAGCTGGGAGCCCAATACTGGGGGCTCGATCCCAGGACCCCAGGATCATGACCTGAGCTGAAGGCAGATGCTTAACCAACTGAGCCACCCAGGTGCCCCCATCATATGATTTTAACATTAGTTTGTCACTTGATAATACCAATATTCGATATAACTCTTGAGTATTCTGTTATTGTTAAACATAGACCACTTGAAAGTAAGTGATGAGCATAGAAAGAGCAAAATCATGTCTCAGTGTTCAAGTTACCCTTTGATTGACTGTATTTTATGTAACAAGGATTTATCAGTTCCCGGTATATGCAGGGTGCTTCCCTGTCCTGGAAGGAATATGAAATTGAGTGGAGGAAACAAGCATATACACAGAAAACAAAAGAGAATGAACAAATGATAGAAAGGAAACACATTGCATTACATAAAATAAGGAAATGGCTGACCTCAAAGTAACTAGCTGGGCCTCGATTCTGTAACTTGTGAACATTTAAATCCTTGCTTGATGGTTAAGTGTTTGGGCTACAAGAATAGACTATTGCCCCAGGAAGAAGCTGGGCTTCAGGGGCCTATGTCAGCTACCAGTGTCTCTCTACAGATAATGCAGGACTTGGGCAACAGTAGTGTAAATAAATAAGGATTTATTTCTTTTTCATAACAAGTTGTCTGGGAATAGGTAGTCTGACGTGGGTTCAGGAGTTCAATTTCATTGCCAAGATTTGTTTTGTTTTGTTTTGTTTTGGAGTTTCCCCCATGGCTTTAAAGTAGAAGCTGCACGTTCCACTATCCTCTCATTCACATTTGAGGCAGGAAGAAAGGAGGAAGGAAGATTCGGGTCAAGCTTGTCCCTTGTTTCCTTCTGGGAAAGGTTAGAAACACAAGCTTTCCCAGAACCGCCCCACAAAATTGAATTTACATATCATGGGCCATGCATCATGTGGCTGCAAAGAAAGATGAAAAAATATTTCACTAGGTATATCCCAACCCAAACAAACAAAACCAGGCTTCCATTATGAGGGGAAAGCGAGACAAATAATAGTGTCTATCCCTGGGAGGTTTCTTGGGAAGTTGTGTGTAAGGGTCAGGCTGATACTAGCTGCCCCCTGCTTGATCCTGCTCTCCTATCAGGATTAACACTTTGGGATGTGGAGAATATAGTTAATATCTCCAGCTCTAGCATCCTATAGCTCTATGGTTTAATCCCAGGTTAGACACTAATAGGCTGTGTGACCTTGGGCAAGTTACTTGCCTTATCTGAGTTTAAATTGTCATAGCTCTAAAATAGGAAGACTAATATTAGTACTTTTCTTCCCCAGGGTATTGGTGATTTTAAATAGCACCCTTCCTTTAGAGCCTGGCACATAGTGAGTGCTCAGTTATTAGAGACTTAAGAGTTTTAGTTGCTACGATCTGTCTCAGAGAAGTGAAGCATGAATGTCTCCAGGATGGCTGCAAGAAAGGATCATGGTAGGATGCAAGAATAAATGATAGGCTAACCCATAGCTCATTACAGTCTCTCAAATTATTATAGTTGTAATATATAAACAAATTCTTTCCAGTCTACTTTTAGCCTGACACTGTTCACACTACTAAATTTTACAGACTTGAGTGTTTATGTGAGCCAATGAAAATGAACTGTAACTCAGGATATGTAACTAGAAGAAGTTTAGTACACCATTGCAACGTGCACGCAGTTAAGCTGTTGGATTTTTCTGAGAATTGTGCTCTCTTCCTTGTGAAATACAGAAGGTGAGTTTTTAGGTTGTCATAAACAACTTGCTCTTCCTGATTCAATTCACTGACCTGACTATAGAATCTGCTTTCTATTTTTGCTCGGTATTATGAAAAAAAAAGTGCTGCATTTGTCCCAGTAGTATAGAAGACTGCTTTATGCCAACTACCATGATAAAATAGCATTGCCATTTGGGTGGACTCTGTAGAACGGTCACGTGGAGTGAGTAAACAGGGTGAGGTCCCTGTGGCTGGGATTGGAGCTAAGGACTGACAGGAATGCAGTGCGTCACAGCCCCGGCCCTCAGAGCTGCTGGGATGTGACGAGTCATGGAGTTCCTCATGAGGGGAAGAGTGTGGTCCTGAAGAGGATGAAGTTAAAGCCATGCCGAGTGGGCAGGACAAGCCTGATGGTTCAGGGCATCCATCCCAGGTAAATGGCACAGTGGCACGAGGTGCTACCTAGTCACGTAAGCCCCACAGCAGAGGCATCTGCTCCTCTGTTGCAGGTCCACACTGCCAGAAGGAAAAACAAATGGCTCTCCTTCCTGTGTCACCTCCTTAAACTCATCTGCATCAGTCCAACCCACTTTTGCTTTTTTGTTGAATCCATATTGTTGAACCCTCGCAGTGTGCCAGACTCTGCTCTAGGCAATTTACTCAATGTTTCCTCTTTCTAGAATTCCTGCTCTTCAGCTATCCACGTGCCTTGCTACTCTAAATCTTTCCCTCTTCAAGTCTTTTATTTCAATATACATTCGCAGGGAGGCCTTCCGTGGGCCTAGATCTTTAAAATCGGATTCCTCCCTCTTCCCTTCTCGATTTTATATTTCATGGCACATGCAAAGGTGCTAGGAGATTTGCTTATTTGTGTTGTTTGTTTTTTTTGGGGGGGGGGTGGAGTGGTTCTCTGAATAGAAGGTAAGAATCAAAAAGGTTTTTGTTTGCCCTATTTGTTTAAAATCGGTTCTGCTATTGTGGCATCCCATTGCCTAGAACAAGGCTTGCCATGTAGTAAATTCCCAATAAGTACTTGTCAAATGAGATAATGAAATACACTCAGGACAAATCCTTTGGCAATCAGTGTTAAGCAGTCTGTGCAGATATTATTTTGTGCATTTCAACTGTGTATGCTCTACTTCGACCCTGGTCTCTTTTTTAAAGGTTTTATTTATTCATGAGAGACACACACAGAGAGGCAGAGACATACAGAGAAAAGCAGGCTCCTTGCAGGGTGCCCACTGTGGGACCCGATCCCCAGATCCGGGATCATGCCGAGCTGAGGGCAGATGCTCAGCCGCTGAGCCAACCAGGTGTCCCTTGACCCTGGTGTTGATACTGGGTACTTTGATGGATAGAACCAGGTAAGCGGCATCTTTTATAGAAGATGATCTTAACGGGATTTTATTCTAATGGTGTGTATATGTCCATGCTACATCCTCTGGACATACAGATGGGCCTTGTTAATTCCTGCAGTTTCCAACACAAGTGAGATTTTGTTAATTGGCTTCCACAACTCCTTTTCAAAGCGTTAGCCTTTACCCTTATTTCTTATTTCTACTCTCCACTGTTGGAAGGATCTGAAGTTCACCTTATCTCATAGCAGGGGCAGATCCACAACGAAGCTAATGAAGTTTAAGTTTCTGTGATTCTCAGCAAAGGAAGCAGTCAACAAAACTAAAAGACAACTCAAAGTATGGGAGAAGATATTTGTAAATGTCTTATCAATCAAAGGGCTAGTATCCAAAATCTATAAAGAACTTAACAAACTCAATACCCAAAGAATAATCCAATCAAGAAATGGGCAGAAGACATGAACACACATTTCTTCGAAGAAGACATATGAATCGCCAACAGACACATGAGAAAATGCTCAACATCACTTGGCATCAGGGAAATAAAAATCAAATCTACAATGAGCTAGCACCTCACACCAGTCAGAATGGCTTAAACTAACAAGATGGGAAACAACGAATGTTGGTGAGGATGCAGAGAAAGGGGAACCCTCTGACACGGTTGGTGGGAATGCAAGTGGGTAGCTACCCTGGAAAACAGTATGAATGTTCCTCAAAAAGTTGAAAATAGACCTACCCTATGACCTAGCAATTGCACTATTAGGGATTTACCCCAAAGATACAAATGTTGTGATCTGAAGGGGCACCTGCACCCCAATGTTTATAGCAGCAATGTCCACAATAGCCCAACTATGGAAAGAGCCCAGATGTCCATCAACAGATGAATGGATAAAGAAGATGTGGTATATAAACAATGGAATACTACCCAACGATCAAAAAATGAAGTCTTGCCATTTGCAATGACATAGATGGAACTAGGGAGTATTATCACAAAGATAGAAAGGTAGTGATCTGAAGGGGCACCTGCACCTCAGTTTTTATAGTGACAATGTCCATAATAGTCAAACTATTGAAAGAGCCCAGATGTCCATCAACAGAAGAATGGATAAAAAAGATGTGGTATACATACACAATGGAGTATTACTCACCCATCAAAAAATGAAATCTTGCCATTTGCAATGACATGGATGGAACTAGAGGGTATTACACTAAGTGAAATAAGTCAATCAGAGAAAGACAGCTATCATATAGCTTCACTTATATGTGGAATTTAAGAAACAAAACAGCAGATCATAGGGGAAGGGAGGGAAAAGTAAGACAAAATCAGACAGGAAAACAAATCAACTATAAGAGACTCTTAATCGTAGAAAACAAACTGAAGGTTGCTGGAGGGGCGGGGGTGAGGAGATAGGGTAACTGAGTGATGTACATTAAGGAGGGCATGTGATGTAATGAGCAATGGGTATTGTATAAGACTGATGGGGACTCCTGGGTGGCTCAGTGGTTGAGTGTCTGCCTTCGGCTCAGGGCATGAACCTGGAGTCCCACATTGGGTTCCCCACAGGAACCCACTGCCTATACCTCTGCGTCTTTCTCTGTGTCTCTCATAAATAAATAAAATCTTTAAAAAAAGAAGACTGATGAATCACTGTCCTCTACATCTGAAATTAGTAGTACACTATATGTTAATTAATTGAATTAAATTAAAAAAATAAATAAAATGGGGAGAACAAAAAAAGTAAGTTTCTGTGATCCTTATGTACATGGATCCCATCTACATGGAAGTACTTAACTGTGTGTTAAACATATATTTATGTATTATATTATTGTAATATATATAATAATTATATATATCATCTTAAAGAGAACCTCAAACTGTATAAGCTTCAAGACCCACAAAATTTATATCCATTCCCATTTAATAGTCATGCCCTTTTTATTGAGGGACTTGTAAATGAAATAATTACCTCTCATGGAGTTCCCTCTAATTCCCATGCTTTATTTCCTCCCAAACATAAAACAAATGCCTTAATTTCCTTGGGGTTTCATTGTAGGCAATTTAAAAACATATCTGTCAGCTCTATTTTTCATTACATTTTTCTAGCATGATTAACTTGGACAATGTGGAATCTCCATGATTATTATATTATTTAAATAAATATGGCATTAGATAATAAGACTCACTGTTATTGTATACTGAAGATCTCCTATTTTTGCATTTTGCATGTATTAACTGATTTAATTCTCATGAGAACTGGGCATTACCCCCATTTAACAGAGGAGGAGACAAAGATCCAGAGATATTTTATGTTGGTCAAAGCCTAAATACCACCCGATTTCCACAGTAGGGTAAAGAGAGAAAGAACATTTGTGAACTGTATGCGAGTGTAGGTTTCTAATCACAAAGCTATTTGCCAAGCTTTTAACATCCTTTGGAAAACTAACAAGAAAAATATTTGAGGATTTTGGTTTTCTGGTTTCTTGAGCTGGGGTGACATTTATATCCATATGATTGCATATACAAGTTTACTCTAAAAGGAAAAAGACAAGGAAAAATTAATCTTACTGGCTCACTGTTCCTGTGCATCAGACAAAGCCAGTGCTCATGAAGGCAAAAAGGAATGGAAAGTGGAAATTAGTAAATTTATGCACACAAAGAATTATGCTTAAGAATTATGCTGAGAAAAAAAAAAGAATTATGCTGAGCATAATTTGCTTTTCATAATATCATGCGATAAAATGTTCTATAAATACTACTGCTAAATGTATGCATTCCCATGATTGTTAAATGTCAAAAATCTGCTTTCCAAATCAGGCAGGTGGCTAATTCTGGGATTCGACTAATAATACGCATTGACAATCTTTATGATGATTATTTCTGATATCTCTTAGTTTTTTATTGCTTTGAAAGTAAATCGTTAAAATTCACACTTGTCAAATGTATACCATTTTCTTAGCTGTTGTGATTTATGATTTGGCTGTTTGTGTGTCTGGCCTAAAGTGTGAGTTCAATGACTGGGATCCTATTCTCTGGATGCCTTGCCTAATGCTAAGCATAATGTTGGCTCTCAGTAATAATAAATTATTTCAGTCATAACCCCTCACATTCTTGTCTAGACAGTCTTCCATGTGGTGTGCTTGTTCTTATTTCCATATTTTCATCAATAATAGTCAAATGAATTTTGAGATTTATATGCAGATTTTTAAAAATCACAGCTTATCAAAATAACCAAGTGTGAACCATTCTGGTTTATCATATTATATAACAAGGAACATTTTAGAAAAACTCTTTAATTTGGAGGGTTTCAAGAGTCATTTTTGCATCAAGTAGGTTTTAACAAATAAAGTATTTATGATATAGACATCTGGGGATAAGTAGTTGCTATCTTTCCCTATTGATTCTGTTTAATGATTAATGCCTTGGTCACCTCCACATAATGAAACTTCTGTTGTTTAAACAAGAGTTGAGTTTCATTAAAGGTCAGGTCAATTAGCTTTTTTTTAAAAAACATTTTATTTATTTATTTAGAGAGAGTGAATGAGGGGAGGGGCTGAAGGAGAGGGAGAGAGAGAATCTCAACCAGATTTGAGAGAGAGAATGCATACTCATTAGCAGGAGGTGGGGTGCAAGGGGAGAGGGAGCAGACTCCCCGTTGAGCAGGGAGATAGACCCAGGCTTATTCCAGGGCTCTAAGATCATGACCTCAGTGGAAATCAAGAATCAGACATCCAACCCACTGAGCCACCCAGGCACCCTCAGGCCCATTAATTTTATGTAGTCTTTGGAATTCAGAATTATTGATTCATATTTCTAAAGGCATAAAGCTCTGCTCCTAATAGCTTCTTTATTCTTCTTATATGGTGAAGTATATTTAAGAACAGTGAACTATAAAGATATCATTCATTAAAACACAACTATAATTTATATTTGTGACTGTCAAATAAGACATGTCAACTTTAAAAATAACTTTAGGGGATCCCTGGGTGGCTCAGCGGTTAAGCGCCTGCCTTCAGCCCAGAGCGTGATCCTGGGGCCCCGGGATCGAGTCCCGCGTTGGGCTCCCTGCTTGGAACCTGCTTCTCCTTCTGCCTGTGTCTCTGCCTCTCTCTCTGTGTGTGTCTCTCATGAATAAATAAAGTTTTTAAAATAAATAAATAAAAAAAATAAAAATGACTTTAAAAATAACATATAGGGGATCCCTGGGTGGCTCAGGGGTTTGACGCCTGCCTTTGGCCCAGGGCCTGATCCTGGAGTCCCGGGATCGAGTCCCACGTTGGGCTCCCTGCATGGAGCCTGCTTATCCCTCTGCCTGCATCTCTGCCTCTCTCTCTCTCTCTCTCTCTATCTCTCTATGTCTATCATAAATAAAAACATAAATAAAAATCAAAAAAATAAAAAATAAAAATAACATATAACGTATGTTGCCAAACACTTAAAGATCCAGAAAATATCCCAGAAGAAACCAAAATGTTTGTGATGCTCCGTGCTCAGTTGGCTCTGGAAGCTAATTCCTTTAATGCGCTTAGTAAATTATCCTCCTATTTGAACATGAAAGTCTTGACTTGAACTTCAGCGGAGGGCAAAAAAGATAAACAGCCAAGATAGGTCATGTGAGGATAGTAAACTTGGCTAAATACTCTCTCCTCTTCTGGAGTCTGATCAATATCTGTAGGTGAAAATAACTCTTATTAGGTCATTAAAATGTTTATGAGCTAGTTTCAAGTTTTCTGTTTTCCCAACTTCCTGGCATTGTAAATGTTCAGTAATTATTTAATAGTGTTTTTTTTTTAAATCCTATACGGATTTACAAAAAAAAAAAAAAGACTTATTTGGGCACCACATAAACCCTGGAACTTTCATGATCTTTATCTTCACATGCATATAAACAAATATTGATCCCATACCACAGTCATTTAAAGACTATTGAATTTCAGTCATACGTTTGGCTTGCTGGTTTCCTCCCACATTCCTTTCTTGATGCCAAAAACCCCACTTGGCTCCAGGAATTCCAAATTATTCCAGCAACTTCTTAAGATTGATAAATATTATACTCAAAAACTATAAAGGCTAAGAGGGAGAATAATTAATAAATTACAACTCATTATTAAGAGTGCTATATGAGTAAAAGCTATTAGTTACAGGGAGTTATGTTTTTTTAACTTAACATTTTAAAGACTGATTATTGCATAAAATAAAGGAATTTTGGGGATTTTTAGCTTCTAGTGAATAAAAGAAGTTAGACTTATCACTAAAATAAAACACTTGAGATCATAATTTCTAGAGCATGTCTATATATTACCACATTTGTTCTTACAACAATCTCATGAAGTGATATGATTTCAATTCTACACATAGTGTATATAGATAGATGATATTTTTTAAAGAGTGTTTATTGTTTTATTTTTTTTTAAAGATTTATTTATTTATTTTAGGGAAAGAGTGTGCAAGTGAGGGAGGGGCAGAGAGAAGAAAGAGAGAATCTCAAGCAGGCTCCCTACTGAGCCCAGAGCCTATTGATAGGAGCTTAAATCCCAGGACCCTGAGATTATGACCTGAGCTGAAATCAAGAGTCAGATGCTTAACTGACTGAGCCACCCAGGCACTCCTAGAAGTATGTTTACATTTTGCAAATTCATCCTTGGAAATTTGGGTAATTAATTCTCTGGCTGAATTTGTAAGGGATTCCACAATCTGGTTTTATTGATTTTAAGACCTTTTCAGCCATTCTCTCTTCAGATATTGCTTTTGACCATTGCTGTTCTCTTTCTCCTCTTTCTGGGATTCCAAATACAAGTATTGTTATTGTGATGAGACTCTCACTCTATCCTTTATGCCTTTAACCTTCTCTTTTAGGGTTTCCACTCATTTGCCTCTGGTTTCATTATGGATTTATGGTTGTTATCTTCTGATCTCCTTTTCAGTTCAGTAATTCTCTCCTCTTTCTTACCTGCTGCCATACTGTTCAATTGTGATACTAACTGAGTTCTTCTAATCTGCTATTATATATGTCGATTTCCAATTCACTGCAAAAATGTTTAGTCTCATCATTTCCTTGAACCTAATGAGTACTTTTGTTTTAAAGTACTTCTCTAGTAACTCCAATACTAGAGCTTTTTGGGTCTACTTCAATTGTCTGTTGCTCCTGGTTTATTCATGTCATCCTGTCTCCTTGTGTGTCATCATTTTATCTTCACCTGCTTAGAATTAGTGAATTCGTCCAGGAGAAAAGTAGCCTTAAATTCTAGCTCATCTTCCAAGCTTCCAATCCATCTTTTCATGGATTTCATCTCATAATTTTTTTTACTAACTTATTAGCTCTCTGATGCTTTTAAGCAGAATTAAAAAAATATTTTGCCAATTTTTTATTGTCCTCAGAGAATAGTTTTAATTATTCAGTCTGTGATTACTCAGAAGCAGAATACTTGGGGATCCCTGGGTGGCTCAGTGGTTTAGCACCGCCTTCAGCCCAGGACCTGATCCTGGAGACCCTGGGATCGAGTCCCACATCAGGCTCCCTACATGGAGCCTGCTTCTCCCTCTGCCTGTGTCTCTGCTTCTCTCATTAATAAATAAATAAAAAAATTTTAAAAAGAAGCATAATACTTTAGTCATTTCTTTACATATGTTTGCCATATTTAATTTATAGGACAATTTGGGAAAGAATATGTTTTTTAATATAAGTTAGTCTTAGGTGCACAGATCAGTCTTACTTCAGAAAATATTTGTGAGTTGGCTATTTGAATTGAAATGCATTTTTTTCTGTTAAAAACATATATGCTAATTAGGTTCTTAGGCCTATTCATAAAAAAATCTATTTCCCCTACATCCTGGATTTGGTTCCCTAAAAAGCAGAGCTAATCCTGAGATTCTTTTGCAGGTTATTGAGGAAGTTCTCTCAGATGGAAAACCTATAAAAAACTGAGAAAATCAGGATTGGGCAGGGACAAAGCTAAGCAAAGATCTTCAGCTAAAGCCTCACTTCACCAATTCCATGGAGAGCTCTAGACTTTAAAATGTGCCACAATATTGTGCCAAATTGAGGTAAGGGTCTGGGATTTTACACTCCTAAATTAGTCAGTTATTGGCCACAGGCTACCCCTAAAGAGGGAGGTTATAACTTTCCAGGTATTTCCATATAGCGTAGTTCCTGTCAGACCATGGCGATTCTGGGAGGAAGGCGTAGTGGTGAGCTCTTAGGAACCAGCTCACAACAGATGAAGGATGGATATCCTCTTCCAAAGATCTGGGCAGGATCAATAGCCATCTTCTACATCTCATAAGCTACCTAAAGTATAAGGGAGTATTTTCAATGTTATGGAGTTTAATTTCTAAGAATAATAGTGTTTGAGAATATGCATTTAGATTTTTTTTTTTTAATTTGCATTTATTTATGATAGTCACACAGAGAGAGAGAGAGAGAGGCAGAGACACAGGCAGAGGGAGAAGCAGGCTCCATGCACGGGGAGCCCGATGTGGGATTCGATCCCGGGTCTCCAGGATCGCGCCCTGGGCCAAAGGCAGGCGCCAAACCGCTGCGCCACCCAGGGATCCCTGCATTTAGATTTTTAATTTTGAATATCTGCCAGACTTTTCTCTCTCTGCTGGGGCTTGAGCAACTTTCTCCACACTTCCCAACTTCCAACCAAATAAATGAGGATTCTTTAAACTACTAGCCATGATGGTGGCTCCAGTATCCTGGCACAGAGTGTCTTGGAAGGAAGATAATAGAAAGGTGAGAATCTTTATGGGGCCAGAAAGCAATAAATTTTGGGTGCTAGTGAAGAGCTAGAGAATGAGAACTATTCTTAGACTTTCTAATTACTTAGTTACCTTCTGTTATTACACCTCCCCCCCCCCCCCCCCCCGCCCCCGCCCTTGATTGCCTTTTCTGCTTTTCTTACCTCTATCTGTTGCTTCCTCACATGATTGGTATACTGCTTAATCTTTTGCTGAGATTCAGGCATTTGAAAAAACTTCCTCTCCTAGTTTTTGCATATTGTCTTCCTGAAGAAGACAGAAAGCCTGGCTAGGGGTTCCAGGATTTTTCAAACATTTTTTGAGCTCCTATTTCCCATGACATATGCATGTGTAACTGTGATCTAATGTGGCAGATATAAGCCTGTTTCCAGCAGCTTCCAAATTACACCACCAGTCCAGTCAGCATTTGGAGTCAGGATAGACAGAAATCAGTCTGTTAGGCAGACCCCAAACTACAGGACTTTGGATGCATGATCTACTCCTTTGTTTTGTCCAGATGGAAAAGCCCTGTTATGGGGAATTCCTTCCCAGTTGCCCTGCACTAGCATTTGGCCACATAGAGAGGAAGGTATGGGCTGCCATGCAAAACTTCTAAAATTACCTACTCATTTTCCTGGTATCCCTTCTTGGTTTTACATTGGCCTGGGTGCTGTACCTTCTCAATGGGTCTCTGGAGTTCTCACAGAATTATTGTCTGTATGTATTTGTTAACTCAGTTTCTCTGTGAAGGAAGGAGAGCCTGGCTCTTTCTCATCTGCCATTTTGCTGATGTCACTATGTCGGATTGTCTTTCATAACATGATTGATCACCCCAAATTCATTTGTTTCATAAATCCTTATTTTCATGAGTTAATTTTTCTTAAGCTTGAGTATACCACCATGAGAGTCATTGCCTCCTGTTCTTTGTGTCTCTCTGAGGAACCTACACCCATCCTAATAGTATTAACTTAGCATAGAATCTCCCCAGGGCAGTTATCTGCTCTCTTTATATATTGTAAACTACAAGTGAAGCTGTTAGCCAATGTCTTCCATGTCAAGCTACACAGTCTAAGCATTTGGAGGAGCCTTTTCCGTGTTAAAGCCATAACTACAAAATATGTCTTTAAAAACTGCTCAAGTGCAAACTCTTTTTTTATTGAGCTTTTGGTTTTTCAGAGTTATGAAACTTGAAATAAAGATGGTCTGTTGTCTTCTGCTATTCCTTTATAAGCGGATACAATCTTGGCTGATGCAGTAGATGCCTGGTTCAGTCTGTGCCAAAACTTATATGACATCTCAGCTATCCTATCCGTCATTGAATCATAAGGCATTCAATGCATTTCCAGACCCTGAAAGAATTTGGGTAGGTCACCAAAGAAGCTATTTTTTACATAAAATATTGCTTATTTATGCCTTAACATTAATAAACATTGAATGCTGTGAATATAGAACATGAAATAGGACAATACTTACTTTTGAAAATCTGTTTTAGCAAGAAAACTCCACCTGCTTGTCAGCTTACCCAATGTAGTTGGACAGGTGCTTACTTTTTGTATGGGTAAATCTCTCCATTTTAAAAATTATTATTAGAAGATGGGACTTATACTTATTCTTTCCCCACCTTATTATTCTAGACAGAGTGTCTTGAGCAAATTTTCCAAGAGAATTGAGCACTGGAAGATTCCTTTCCTATTTAGATCTGGGGTGTCTATTTGTTTGTTCAGAGTCTGTTTCTGGAATGTCTGAAGAGTGATTAGAGAGGCCAATCTAGGAATCTGGGCATGGAGCTTTAGGTGGTTGCCCTTTCATCCTCTATCCTCCCTTTTCTACTTCTGCCTAAAGGTGACACCAGCAGAAGCAGCAGGGCTGCCCTGGCATCCCTGACAGATTCTCTCTTGCCCAGGGTGTCATCTCTCAGCTGAGGCTGCTTTACAGGTGCCCACGCTGAGTGTCTAGGGTTTTTCACCAGGGTGCCGGTTCCCATGCTCCCAGACAAGATTCTGCAGTCTTTTTTTTTTTTTTTTAACTAGGCTCCATGTCCAGGATGGAGCCCAACATGGGGCTCAAACTCATGACCCTAAGATCAAGAGTCGGACGTTTAACGGACTGAGCCATCGAGCATCCCCAAACTGTTGCACTCTTAATGTATCTCTGGTAAGCGTGCTGGTCAGCATGAATTTTGCATAACCTCAGATGGCAGACAGGACTATTTTCCAGTTAGCAGTGGAAGATTTTCTCCAGAAAAGGAGTGATGATTATTTACAATGCATGAATTCAATAGCTTGGTGAGTGTGCCCCAGGTAAGACAGCTACCTAATCTAATTTTGTTTTCACTATTTTCTTATTTATCCTTCTCCCTGTTTTCTCATCTTGCCTTTCCTTTTCCCTTCCCCACTCTCCAGACACAGGATTTCTGGGGATGGTGAGATCATGGCCACATCCATATTTTTATAACTCTCCTCCAAAGTCTTTTGAGAAGATTAAGTCAGATGCTCCAAAATTATCCCTAGAAAGCTACAAAGCTCCTTTTCTGCAGCTTTCTTTCTTTCCTCAACTCAGAGTCTAAGAAAAAGCAAAAAAATTAACTGATCCAGAGATTTGTGTCAATGACTAAAATAGTATAAGATGTTTACCACCAAAGATGTATTTACAAATGAGAAAAGTGTGCAGGGGAAGCCTGCTTCTAACCAAAGGCTTGCATTGCAAATGCCTGCTTGGTTGTTAGTGTGCCGAGCAGGGAGACAAGAAGGATGTCCCAGAGGGATAAAAGGGTCCACATTTACAGAAGAGCAATCCATACTTGCCTTCTTCTCATCCCAGATGCCCACAATGTTTGCAGTAGGTTTACCTCTCACGTTGTTTCACACTAGCCCAGGATCCATAGACTCACCTGAGCTTCCTTTTGCTCTAAGGGGGTTGTGACCTCGATCATCTGTGGTGCTCTGAAAGTAAAAGGGAAGGCAGTAATGTAGGTCAGGAGTTCCCAACTGAGATTTTAGACTGGTGGCAGGTGATGGGGGGGGGGGGATGGGGGGAGAACGGGTTAAAATGTTTTGATCTTCCTACTTTTATTTTAAAAAATAAAATACATCTACTTCAGTGAATGATCTGATGCTAGCTGAGTATAGGCTGTCACTGTTGTCTTTCCAGAAATGTTCTAGAATAAGATTCCACAGTGTAAGAAGCTTCCCTTGGGCCTGAGATGAAAACAAGGTCATTTTCCCAGGGGAGTAACCCATCGAGCAAGCGTTTAAAATAAACAAACTGCCTGGCTCTGGCTTGAAATGAGCTGTAGTTATCAAGATTTATTGCAACTGACTTTGGACCTCATCCATATGCTGAATTAATACAAACTTCTTATTAACTAAAATGGAGTCTCCTTTTTGGCAGATGGATTAGAAAAGTTCCTTTTCCCAGATTCTGGAAGGTTCAATTGCCCTTCCACCCCCAACATGGGTCACTAAACATCGCAACAGGAGAAGCAAGTACTTTTGGTAAGCATTCTAATTAGTGGTCCGATTTCAATGCTCATAAAACAAAGTAGCACAATTCACTTATAATATGCAAAATTAGGACCATTTTTCAAGTAGGCTTAAAAAATAGCAATTCTGTTAAAATCATGTCATATATAAGGTGTACCTTAAATAGTGCAATCTATGTGATACATATCATTTTGATAACTATGGTGCAATTTTAGCATTTCTGCTTTTTCCCCCCACAACTATTTTATACCGTAGAAATGGCAGAATGAATACTGAAAGCCAGGCAAGTTGGTTTGACCCTTTCCTAAATGACTTGACCTTTAGGATGTTCATCTACAGAATGAAGAGAGTTGCCCTACATAACCTCAGAGTTTCCATTTAATCTTAACATTCAAAGAATCTAGAATTCCTCATTCTTCTCTGGAAAGTGAGAAAGAACTTAGCATTTCTAAGGATGCCTCTTGTGCCTGCCCTGCTAGCAGGCACTTAAATATAAGAATGCAAAAATAGAGAGTGATCCAGGCTCAGAGCATAGTGTCATTGTCTTATCTTAGGGGAACAAATAGACATAAGACAGAGAGAGAATGACTGGGGATGCAAAGCCTGAATTAAAACAATAGCAAAGTGACCACTTAAAAAAAAAACTGGACTGGGATGCCTGGGTGGTTCAGTGGCTGAGCGTCTGCCTTTGACTCAGGTCGTGATCCTGGGATCCTGGGATCAAGTTCCACATAGGGCTCCCTGCAGGGAGCCTGCTTCTCCCTCTATGTCTCTGCCCCTCTCTCTCTCTCTCTCTCTTTCTCTCTCTCTCTCTGTCTCTCATGAATAAATAAATAAATCTTTTAAAAAATGTGAACTAAAGACAGAGTGTGGTAGGGTACAGATGAAATGGAATCAGTACTTAGACAGCTATAAGGGTCCTGGATTATAGGTTGATGACGTGGGCAAGGCCACAGGAAATGCCCACCTAAAGTTCTTCTGGGTCTTGCATGTGTAAGATGATGATTAGAGAGACTTTCTCTTTTCCCAGAATTGGCAACTGAGGCTCAACAGTGGGGTCACAGAGTGCTATGTACCCCCATGTCCTACTGAGTGATGGGAAGCCCTAAACCTCTTTACCTCCCACCCTGCCTCATAGACAAAAATGTCCGTGGCAAGTTGACTCTAAAATGGCCCCCAATGATCTCAGCCTCCTAACATTCACACCCTGTGACTGTCTTCTAACCAACAGAACATGGCAAAGGTGATGGAATGTCACTTTCATGATTTTGTTACTAAGGTTGTAATTTATGTTTTGCTGACTCTCTCCATAGCTTTCTTGACTTGCATGCTTTGAGGAAGCACACAACCACATGACAAGGAACTGAGAGTGGCTACTGGCCAGCGATTAGCTAGCAATTGAGGCCCTCAATCCAATAAGTCACAAGGATCTGAATACTACCCACAACCTTGTGAGCTCAGAAGAAAATCCCTTTCCAGTCAAGTGATTCACATGAGACTTGCTTGAGCCTAATTAGCAACCTGGAAGCAGAGAACCTAATGAAGCCATCCCTGGATTTCTGAGCCTCAGAAACTGTGAGATAATAAATGTATGTTGTTTTAAACTATTAAGTTAGACAACAATAGATCACTAATATGGAGACAGTGAAGGCATAGGACAAATGAAGAGTGGGAAACCCCTCACTGAAAGGGGTACTCTGTTATGCAGTTGTGAAGCTAAAATCACCCAAAGAAAAGTACACACACATCATGTTGATAGAGATCATGGCATTGGTGGAGGCCACTAGCAAAACATAGTGACACCAGTTACATATTTTTCTACTATATCTCTTACTCCCTCTTGTCTCCCCAATATCCATGATGCCAAAAAGAAAAGAAGGAGGACATGCCCTAGTGATAGGCCATTTCTCCAAAGTAGGGGAGAGAATTAAAAGAGCAGACCACATCCACTCATTTATTTCAAGTCCCCTGGGCCACAAGCCATTCCAGTAACAGGAGAGTAAAAGTTATTCTTCTAATACACGATTGGAATTTTTAAGTAGACAAAATTTTGGAAGTCATACAAAAATTTATTACGAGATTTTCTACCCAACCAGAAAGGGAAGCTTGACGTGGTATACATAAGACAGTGTTTGGAGAAAATGTAATCTGTTTCTTGTATATACTCCCACCACGTTTAGACTCCATGAAATGGGGAACCCTTTAGTACAGCCAAGAAGCCATCTGAAACTCTGAGGATTGGAAGAAAGGGGTTGTAGGCTCTGAACTGTGAAAAAACGCTTCAACATTTGAGAAGCACCAAGATATCTTTGTCTACTAATATGGAACTAATTGACTTCTCATGGAAATTCCCAAGAGTTTGACAGCAGTTCGCCAATGCCTGTGTGTAGCTTCTGACGAACCTCCTGAGTCATATAGATCTGAGTCAAATCAGGATATTGAATCACCTTGAAATATGATTTGTAAATGACCATAAGGACTCAAAGAGATTTATTTTCTAACTTTCTCTGTCGCTTCAATATTATTACTTATTCTCATCCTTTGGGGAGTTCTCCTATTTTAGGGCTTTGGTGACACATTTCCCAGGTTTTTCTCTTGCCTTTCTTATACTTCTCTATCTTCTTTACAGACTTTTCCCTCTTCCTATCTCTCTAAAGTTTGGCATATTTTTTTCCTGGCTCAAGTTAGCATTTTCTCTCTTCTCTTCCCTGGCAGGAATATCCACTTCTGTGGTCTCATCTGAGTTGACTATGCAGATGTCTTCCAAATACACACACACACACACACACACACACACACACACACACACACGTGCTGCTTCTCACCCTGGATCCTTTGAATGATGAAAAAAACCCAACATAAATCATACTTACTCTTCTTTGATTCCTTGCCCCTTGTCTTCTCCTCAATAAATCAATTTCAAAAGTTCAGTTTTCCTCCCCCACAATGTCCTGTGTGTCTGACTCTTTTTATTCTCTTCCTACTCTCATTCTAGTTCAGACCCTCATTATCTGTTGTCTAGGCTACTGCAATTACTTTCACTCTTACCTTCCTGATTCTCTTTTCTCTGAACCATCCAATAAATTGTTAAGGACATGGTTTTCCTAAAGTATGAACCACAATCCTGTCCTTTGTTTAAAAAGCTCAGAGACTTTCTCTTTCCTTTAAAATGAATTTCATACTCCCCATCTTAGCACTCAAAGCCTTCTGTAATATAGCCCTACTCTACTTTCTGAATTCATCCTTCTTCCTCTCATTTATTTCTCTTATAACACTCCATCTTACCCCTTCTTACTGTTCCCTGGAAAGCCCCTTTATATACCACTTTGCTCACAGCCACCAGAATAAGCTTTATGTATGTATGCGTATGGGTATAGGTGTCTGTGTGAGATTGTGATAATCATTGACTAAATGTTTTCAATGCCTCCCCATTGCTTCTAGAGTATTGTGGAAGCCTTTTGTGTTCTGACTCTCCCAAAGCTCTTCCCCTCAGGCACATGGCTTTTGTTCTATCCTCTGAACAAGACCTGCCTCTGGCTTTTGTACTTCTCATTGGCTTCCCCGGGCAACTTCTTGTCCAGGCCTCAGTAGAAATTGAACTTTTTTTAGTGTCTTTCCTACATGGTCCCACCTAAAGGAGATTGCCCTTGCCCCACCCAATCAATTATATCACCCTGTATATTTGTTTCATTATTTTTTTGGTTTGTTTTTAAAGATTTATTTATTTTTTTAGAGAGATAGTATGAGCATGAGTAGGGGGAGGAGAAGAGGGAGAGAGATTCCTTGCTGAGCATAGAGCCCAGCATAGGGCTTGATCCCAGGACCTCAGATCATGACCTGAGCCGAAGCCAAGAGTCGGGTGCTTAACCCACTGAGCTACTTAGGTGCCCCTCCTTCATCCTGTTTTATATCCCACTGAAATTATCTTATGTCTTAAAAAATATACATATTCGTGTAATATTTTATAACACGAATATGTATATATACATTTTACCCTTTTTTGTTGCTTGTCCCCTTCACAACATTATAAACTCCGCGCAGTCAGGGATTTTGTCTCTCTTGCTCATGGCTGTGTTCCTTCCATGTTTAACACAATGTCATTCCTTGTTTAATAAACATATGTTAAATGAATTAATGAATCAATGTCATTTATTCTGAATTGATTATACTCCTTGCCATCTCTACCTGTTGAAATAGTGCCCATTATTGAGGACCTATCTTGAAGTCTTCCTCTCCTTTGATCTTGGTATCTCAATGTTATTCCCACCCTCAAACTTTTGGCCTTTTTTTTTTCACAACTTTTATGGCCCTTGTCAGGTTCTGATTGTTATTTTAAATCCATCATCTGATCATTAGACTACAATTTTCTTTAGCAATGACATTTTGTTATATTCATCTTTACATTTAATTATTGTGCCAAAACAATTATAGTTATATACATAGTTGATATCTTGAATTAAAAGGCAAGAAATACTAGAAGAAACAATGGTAAGGTTTCACAACTGATTTCATAGTCCTGTCGGTTTTCTTTCTTATTTATTTATTTTAAATTTTATTTTATTTTATTTTGGATTTTATTTATTTATTCATGAGAGACCATAGAAAGAGAGAGAGGCAGAGACACAGGCAGAGGGAGAAGCAGGCTCCATGCAAGGAGCCCGATGTGGGACTGGATCCCAGGTCTCCAGGATCCTGCCCTGGGCTGAAGGCGACGCTAAACCGCTGAGCCATCCCGGCTGCCCTGATGAGTCTTAACCGCTTATAGTCTCTTGGTGGACTGACATTCTATACCTGTTTAATATTCTAATCTCCATGTTGCTACCTTGTAGTGTTATCAAATATATAAAAACTTCTCTGTCCAATTTATTTATTTATTTATTTATTTATTTATTTATTTATTTGAGAGTGAACGGGGGAGGGGCCAGGGGAGAGAAAGCCGACTTCCCGCTGAGCAGGGAGCCCAACTCAGGTTCATCCCAGGACTCTGAGATCTTGACCTAAGCCAAAATCAAGGGTTGCCCACTGAACCAACTGAGCCACTCAGGCTCCCCTGCCAGTTTTTATTTCTGATTGCTACTGCAGATAAGCATTACCTTATCCCTGTGGTGATACTAATTTTGGAGCATGCTGATGACATGAAGAGATTGTCATTGGTTTTGTTTTGGGTTTGATAATTGTAGAGATTCTGTATCTTTTTAGATATGTAGTAAAATATTTAGAGATAAAAATATATGATGCTGAGAGTCATATACTCCCCCTACTCTTCAATGAGAGAAGGAGAGGAGGAACCCTAAGGAGGTAACAGAGGAAAAAAGATTGGTCATAAGTTGATCATTGTTGTGGTGGCTGATGGATATGGGGAGTTCATTATATTGTTCTCTCCACTTTTGTGTATGTTTGAAATTTTCTCTAATGAAAGGTTAAAGGAGTAAAGAGTCACATTTTCCCCCTAATGAAATACAATTGACTTCAGTGGTGATTCGCAAAAGGAAATCTGGGACAGAATAATTTTATTTTGAATAAGCACACAGCAAATATTTTATTCAAATACCAGAAAGCTTATTTAAATTTGATAAATTCGGTGTTAACTGAACACTTGTTCCTTGTTATATTTATGATATGTGCCATTCCAGCATTCCAGATTAAGCTCTCTATATGTGTTTCTCTGTACATTGCTTCTACAGAGATGCACATTTCCATGGCTACTGCAACGTCCTGGACAACCTTGTTCTAGTCTTGAAATCATCTCACTCTGTCTCCAGAATGCAGGGTAACACCAATCAACTGCAAAGAGCAAAGATACACCAGAAATCCTCTCCGCCTAATGTAGTTCCACCTAAAATGGAAATATAGTTAAGTTGAATTATGTTCCTGGGTGATTGTTTAAAAAGATTTAATGTCTATGTCAAATTTAGGCCCCTTAGAGAATGCCAACATTGTAATCTGTCAAAAAGTGTATCAACATACATAATCTTTAAACATAAACTGTGATCAAATGTTAGGAAACTTCAAAAGGCATTGAATAAGCCTTTTAATCCTTGGATTAAAAAGATCTTCTTCTTTCTCTCTGTATCACTTGTGATGGCCCAAGTTATCTGCAGCCCAAAGCCCCAGTGGCTTCACTAGAAACCTCAGGTAGCAGATCCCTGGTAACTTACGGTCCCAGTTATTGTCTGCAGAGAAGCACACATCCACACAGCCCTGCACCATCCCCAGATCACTGTCTCTTTTCTTCCCAGACCCAGCTCTCTCTGAACTTTGGCTATTTCCCCACCTTTGTTGTAAAACTACTTTTTAAGCTACTCTTTACCTTTTCTTGGGTGAATCTGGGTAATATGGCTCAGCTCCTGATTGGTTTTCCTGGCAACTCTTTTTCATCTTCTTTATGTTTTCCAGAGATTCCTCAGGGTTCTTTTTTCCCCCCACTGATGAAAATATTTCTTATTTATGGGACCGTAACAAATTACTTCTGATTTATTTTTTTTAATGTCTGTGACAAGACCAGCTAAAAGCATAGCTTATACTTTGAGCTAAAAACCCTACTCATACTCAATTTTTTAATGATTCTCTCTAATCCTAAGCCACGTAACCTCTGCATTTGCCTATTACCTCTGATACAAAGGAGATTAATATGAAAAGAGTTCTGATAGACTCTCTTTTTATTTCCTTCTTTGGCTTTAAACGCTCAGGTCTAAGATATGTATTTTTGTGAAATTAGATACACAACTTGGGGAGGAAGAGGGATGTTAGATGCTGATGGCCTAGTAACCACTTCCAGTGTCTTTGGTAGAAGATGGAGCACACCTTCATCGTCTTCCTGTGCAGTCACAGTGGCGATTTTAGGAGCCTTGGGGATGATCTAGAATAAATCCTGTGTTCTTCCCTTTTCATGGTTTCTTATTCCTTTTTCTGCTAGAGATTCTCTTTCTCTTCTGCCCTTTGGTTAATACTCCTCTGGGAACACCACTGGGCTATTCCTGCTGCTGCCAAAATAATAGTAATTATAATGATATGCTTAAGGTTCACTGCAGATGTTAACTGGGCTGAACACAGATTCTTTCTAAATCCTCAATATAACCCTATATGAAAATTATGCTGTAGAAAATAAACAATTGATATATTGTAATTATATATAATTGTATCTATGATATATATATACTATATGTAACTATATACCCTATATAACATATAAGACATATACATTATAAGTCTCATATGTTGTCATATGTATTCTATATGTTAAATATAATTATATATTATGTATACATATAATCTATGTATTATATATGTAATATGTGTATAGTATGTGTGTGTGTGTGTGTATATATATATATATATATACGCACACAATAATATAGCAATAATATAAACATAATCTGTTAGACTATAGGCACCTTGGAATGACTTGGTTATCATTTCCCACAATTTAATACAGTGTCTGGCACAGAGTAGTTGGTAAATAAATAATAGTTAATGAATGATTGAATAATAGTTAATGAATAATAGTTAAATGAATGATTGTATTTAGGCTCCAGCATGAGCTATAAATCTAATAGATTGTGAAACTAATAAAGATAAGTTGTTTTTCTTTTTTTAAGATTTATTTATCTTTTTGAGAAAGAATGAGAGAGCGCGAGAGCCAGCACAAGTGGAGGGGAAGGGCCGAGGTCAAAAATCTCAAACAGACTCCCTGCCTGTGGAGCCTGGCCTGGGGCTCCATCCAATGGATCCCGATTAGATCACGACTAGAGCTGAAATCAAGAGGTGGCCGCTCAAATCAACTGAGGCCCAGGGCACTTCAGATAAGTGCTTTTTTTTTTTTTTTAAGATTTTATTTATTTATTCATGAGAGACACAGGGAGAGAGGCAGAGACACAGGCAGAGGGAGAAGCAGGCTCCATGCAGGGAACCCAATGTGGGACTTAATCCCGGGACATCCACATCACTCCGTGGCCGAAGGCAGATGCTCAACTGCTGAGCCACCCAGGTGTCCCTATAGGGTCTTTTGATAGTCAATTAATCTAAAAAAATTCAGTGCATTTACCACATAATGAGAAAAGTAGAATTCTATCCATATTGATTAGTTTTAAGAGATTTTTTTTTTGTTTTACCTTTCATTCCTTTTCTCTTTAATGAATTTTGAGTGCTTAAATTTTTTAAAAATTTTATTGATTGAAACTGTGGGTATTAAAAAATGCACAAGTTATGTACAACTCAGTGAATGACTTCCCAAGATTAATACACCTAAATAATTAGCACACAGTTCAAAAAACAAAACAACCCAGAAGCCCCATTATGCTGTCTTCCAGGCACTATCTTTTGCCCTCCAAAGGTAAATGACATCCTGACCTGTAAACACCACAGAGTTGTGTTGGCTGTTTTATCTCTTGTGATTTGCTCAACAGTGCGTTTATGACATAGCTATCAATGTGAGTAACTGTAAATTATTTATTCTCATTGCGCTATAGAATTTTATAATATAACTGTACTATAATTTATATATCCATCTTATTATAGATGAACATTTGGGTTGTTTCCAATTTGGGGCTCTGATAATGATACAAGAAACATTCTTACAGAAGCCTTTTAAGTCTATACCCAAAGTGGAGTTGCTGAATCATAGTTTGTCATATTTAGTTTTTGAAGATCCTATCAAACAGTCCTTTAAGGTGCTAATGACAAAATACCCTTCCACTAATAGCATATTCAAATTCTTCATCTTCTTCAATACTTGTGTTTTGTTTTAATATATATTTACTAGTTTTTATATAATAAAGGATATGACAAAGGGTATAGACAAGCAGCTAGGGGAAGGGATACATAGGATGAGGACCTAAGGATCCTGCATACAGGAGCTTCTGTCCCTGTGGAGTTGGGGTATACATCTCTCCCAGCAGTGGATGTGTTCATCAAGTTGTAAACTCTCCAGCCCTGAGCCCCATTCTATTAGAATATTTTTGGAATGTCATATATCACTCATTTAAATACTTCTTCCAGAAATAATTGACATAGATTATCGTCTACATTTAAGGCATATAGCATGATGGTTTGATTTACATATATTGTGACATAATTATCACAATAGGTTTAGCTAAACATCTTTTCATACAGATACAATGAAAAGAAGAAATTTCTCTTTGTGATGGGAACTCCTAGGATTTACTCTCTTAATAACTTTCCTGTATATCATACAGCAGCATTAACTACAGTCATTATGTTATACATGACATCTCTAATACTTATCCTAAAATTGGAAGTTTGTACCTTTTGACCACCTTCCTTCAATTTCCCCTCCCTCTGCCCCCCATCCCCATCTCTGGTAAGCACAAGTCTGATCTCTTTCTATAAATTTGTTTGTCTTTGGTCTTGGTTTTTTTTTTTTAAGATTCCATATATAAAAAGAACATACAGTGTCTATCTTTCTCTGACTTTTTCACTTAGCATAATGCCTTCAGGGTCCATCTGTGTTGTCACAAATGGTAGCATTTTCTTTCTTATGGCTGAATACTGTTCTATGGACTACATATACCACAACTTCTTTATCCATTCCTCAATTGACATTTAGGCTTTGTCCATGTCTTGGCTATTGTAAATAATGCTCTCTGAACACAGAGGTGCAGAGATCTTTTTGAGTTAGTATTTTCATCATCTATGGATACATTTCCAGAAGTGGAATTCCTGGATCACATGGTAGTTCTATTTGAGGATCCTTCTTATGTCTTCCATAAATGTACCAATTTACAATCCTACTGACAGTGCACAAGGGTTCCCTTGCTCTATGTCTATTCCAGCACTTGTTATCTCTTGTCTTTTTGATGATGGCCATTCTAACAGGTATTTCATTGTGATTTTAATTTGTATTTCTGTAATGACTAGTGACGTTGAGCATCTTTTCATGTACCTGTTGATTTTTTGTATATCTTCTTTGGAGAAACATCTCTTCAGGTCTTTTGTTCAATTTTTTATTGGTTTACTTGTTTGTTTTTAATTAAGTTGAAATGGGTTCTTCATATATTTTGAATATAACCCTTTATCAGATATTCGATTTACATATATTTTGTAGGTTGTCTTCTCACTTTGTTGATAGTTTCTTTTCCTGTGCAAAGGCTTTTTAGTTTGATGTAGCCCTACTTGCTTATTTTTTATTTTGTTGCTTGTGGTTTATGTGTCATATCCAAAATAATCATTACAAAAACCCACGTCAAGGAACTTTGTTCCTATGTTCTATGAGTTTCATGATTTTAGGTCTTAAATTCAAGTCTTTAACATATTTTGCATTAATTTTTGTGTGTTATGTAAGATATGAGTCCAGTTTCATTCTTTTTCATGTGACTCTCCAATCATATCAGAATCATTTATTAAAGAGACTGTCCTTTCTCCATGGAGGATTTTTGCGTCCTTGTCAAATATTAGTTGACTGAGTTTATTATTGGGTTTACTTCTGGGTTCTTGATTCTGTTCTATTTGTCTGTTGTTAGGCCAGTATAATACTGTTTTGATGACTATAACTTTATAGTATAGCTTGAAATCAGGAAGTCTGATACTTCCTGCTTTGTTCTTTATTTTTTTTTTCTTTTAGGATTTCTTTGGCTATTCAGGATCTTTTGTGGTTCCATAGTAATTTTAGGACATTTTTTTCTACTTCTGTAAAAAATTCCATTGGAATCTTGATACAGAATGCATTGAATCTGTATATGACTTTCTGTAATATTGACATTTGAACAATATATTTTCAAAAGATGTTATTTATTTATTCATGAACCACAAAAAGAAGAAGGCAGAGACACAGGCAGAGGGAGAAACAGGCTCCCCAGAGGGAGCCTGATGCAGGACTTGATCCCAGAAGTCTGGGATCATGCTCTGAGCCAAAGGCAGAAGCAAACCAGATCTCCCAATATTAATTCTTCTGATCCATGAACACAGGATATCTTTTCCTTTATTTGTACTTCTTTGATTTTTTTCATCAATATCTTGTAGTTTTCAGCATAAATTCTCACTGCCTTAGTTAAGTTTGTTCCTAAGTATTTTGTTTCTTTTCTTTTTTTTTAAGATTTTATTTATTTATTCGAGAGAGAGAGAGAAAGGCAGAGACAGGCAGAGGGAGAAGCAAGCTCCATGTGAGGGGCCCAATGTGGGACTTGATCCCAGAACTCCAGGATCATGCCCTGGGCTGAAGGCAGGTGCCAAACCACTGAGCCACCCAGGGATCCCTATTTTATTGTTTCTGATGCTATTGTAAATTGATTCAAGTTCTTTATTTCTTTTTCAGAAATTTTGTTGTTAGTGTATAGAAATGCCACTAATTTTTGTATGTTAATTTTGAATCCTACAACTTTACTGAATTCATGGCTACATCTAACAGGGTTTTTTTGGGTTGAGATTTAAAATTTTTTATATATAAAGATTTTACTTATATGTAAAAATATTTTAAGATTTTCTATATAGAATCATTTCCCCTTCTAATAGTGACAATTTTACTTCTTTTCCAATTTTGATCCATTTTATTTCTTTTTCTTGCCTGATTGACCTAGGTCAATCCAGTACTATGTTGAGTAGGAATGGTAAGACTGGGTACCCTCATCTTGTCCCTGATCTTAGAAGAAAAGCTTTCATTTTTTCACTGTTGAGTATGGTGTTAGCTTTGGGCTTGTCACATATGGCCTTTATTATGTTGAGATATATTCCTTATATGCCTAATTTGTTGAGTTTTTATCATGAATGGATGTTGATTTTTTTCAAATGCTTTTTCTCTGTTTATTGAGATGGTCATATGATTCTTTTCTTTCATTCTATTAATTTGACATATCATATTGATTGATTTGTGTATGTTGAACCATTCTTGCATTCCAGTGGAAAAGTCCTACTTTATCATGGTGAATGATCTTTATAATGTGCTGCTGAATTCAGTTTGCTTATATTTTATTGATAACTTTAGAAAGGATATTGGCCTGTGGTTGTCTCTTCTAGTAATGTCCTTTTCTGCTTTTAGTATCAGGATAATTCTGGCCTTGGAAAATGAATTTGAGAGTGTTCACTCCTCTTTAATTCTCTGGAAAAGTTTGAGAAGGGGTGATGTTAATTTTTTTAGTATTTGCTAAAATTCAGTGAAACCATTTGGTCCTGGCTTTTTTTGTTGAGAGATTTTTGATTCTTGATTCGATCTCTTTACTAGCAATTTGTATTCATATTCTTTATTACTTCTCAATTTAGTCTTAATAAATGGTATATTTCTAAGACTTTTCCTATTACTTCCAGGTTCTTCAATTTGTTGGCATATAATTGTTCATAGTGGCTTCTTCTGATCCTTAGAATTTCTGTAGTATTAGTTGTAATGTCTTTTTTAAATTTATAATTTCTGTTCTTTCTCTTTTTTCCTGGTTAGTCTGACTATGGGTTTGTCAATTTTGTTCATCATTTCAAAGAACCAACTCTTAGTTTGATTAATCTTTTCTATTGCTTTTCTACTCTCCATTTTTATTTATTTCACCTCTAGTTTTTATTATTTTTTTTCTTCTGCTTACTTTGGGCTCAATTTGTTCTTTTCCTAGTTCTGTAAGGGGTATAGTTAAGTTGTTTATTTGGGATTTTCTTGCTTCTTAATGTAGTTGTTTATTGCTATGAACTTCTTTCTTATAACCGCTTTTGTTGTATCCCATAATCTCTGGTCTATGTGTTTCCATTTTCATTTGTCTTAAGAAATTTTTATTTATTTATTTTTTTAAGATTTATTTATTCATGAGAGACACACACACACACAGAGGCAGAGACACAGGCAGAGGGGAACCTGATGCAAGACTCGATCCTGGATCCCATGAGAGACATTCGACTGCTGAGCCACCCAGGTGTCCTAAGAAATTTTAATTTCTTATTTAGTTTCTTATTTGATCCATTGGTTGTTTAGGGGAATGTTGTTTAATTTCCATGTGTGTGTGAATTTTCCAGTGATCCTCTTGTTATTTCTATTTTCATGCTACTGTGAACAGAAAAGGTAGTTGATATAATTTTAATCTTCTTAAATTTGCTAAGACTTGTTTTTGGGGCCTGTTATACAGCCTATTCTAGAAAATTTTTGATGTATGCTTGAGAAGAATGTGTATTCTCCTGTGGTTGAACTGAATGTTCTGTATATGTCTTAGGTCATTGTGTCCAAATCTGCTGTTTCCTTATTAGTTCTCTTCCTGGATGATCTATCCATTGTTGAGAGTGGGCTATTAAAATTTCCAACTATTGGGGCTCCTGGGTAGTTCAGTCAGTTAAATGTTTGACTTTTGATTTTGGCCCAGGTCATGATATCAGGGTCATGGGATCAAGCCCTGTGTAGGGCTATGCACTGAGCATGGAGCCTGCTTGGGATTCTTTCTCTCCCTTTCCCAGTGTCCCCCCCCCCAACTCTCTCTCTCTCTCAAATAAATAAATCTTTTTTAAAAAGTTTCTAACTATTATTGCATTATTGTGTATTTCTCCTTTTAGCTCTTGTTAGTTGTTGTTATGTATTTTATTTATTTGAGAGAGAGAGACAGAGATAGTGACAGAGAGCATGAGTAGGGAGGAGAGAGAGAAGCAAACTATCCTTTGAGCAGGGAGCCTGATGTGGGGCTTGATCCTGGGACCCTGGGATCATGACCTGAGCCGAAGGCAGACGCTCAACCCACTGAGCTACTCAGGTGCTCCTGCTTTATATATTATATATTAATATTATTTTATATATCTTAAACTTATATAAACAATGATAAGCACATGCATTTTTATAATTGTTATATCTTCTTGATGTTTTGACCCCTTTGTCATTGTATTATGACCATTTTTGTCTCTAACACTTACTTTTATCTTTTTCAGATTAATCGTTCTGGTGGTATGAAATGGTATTGCATTGTGGTTATCATTTGCATTGTTGGATACTATATATATATATATATATATATATATATATAGTATATATTATACTATATATATATATAGGAATTTTGGATTCTTTCTTTTGTAATAGGCTTTTTCATTTTGTTTTCCAATTATCTGTATTTGGCTGTGTGTATTTTTCTTATTGATTTATAAGAGTTTTATGTAAATTATTTATGAGTTTTTTGTAGCATATGAGGATGGCAAATATTTTCTGCCATTCTGTGGATTGCAAGTCCATTTGATATAATTTTGCATGTATTGTTTAGGATAAAGACTAAGCTTGAGTATAGTAACAAAATATACAAACAAATTTTGAAAAACTAAAAAGAAAAAAACCACTAAAATAAAATTTGTATTTCTTTCTTTCTCATGTAACCATGTAGGGGTAGATAGTCCAGGCTAGTGTGATTCTATTCCACAAAATCATTTAGTGTCACAAACTTTTTCCATATTTTTGCTTCTTCGGTTTTGTCATTATTAGCCTGGTGAAGGCTGGGGTCTACCACATATGTGCCTGCCCATGGGAAGAAAAATGAAGATGGAGAAATATAAGCTCAGGATTTTAAAAATCAAGAACAGAAAGAGGTCCATTTGGTTTCTGTCCATGGGCTGTTGATCCTAGATTAAGCACGTGGCCACAACTAACTGTAACAGTCTGGAGAAGGTAGTATCACAGTTGAACAACTCTGTTACTGTGAAAGAAAGGACTGTGGTAAGTAGTTTGGGAAAAACAGACTTTTAATCTAATGAGGAGAGGTGAATATGATATCAAAACATTATATAATACCAATTATTATGAAATAATGAATATACAGAGGTACACATGATGGAATGGAACAAGTGAAGTAGATGGAAGATTTGAAAAGGCTTTGTAAAAGCTATAGTTTTGGTAGACAGAAAAAGCACAAATTTCTACCTCAGAGATTTGCAGTTTGTGTGGGAGACTGAATGAAGCATTCAGTAAACTTGAAGCAATCTAAGGTGTTGAGGACAGAGGGCAGGGGCAGGATTGAGGAGGAAGGCTGGGAGATGAGGCTGGAAACATGTGTTGGAATCAGACCACAGAGAGCCTTGAATATCATGCTTAAAGAATGTGGGCTTTTTTTCAAGAGTCCGTGATAAATAATTGAAGCCCCTTTTTCAAAAAAAATCTATTTTAACTTCGCTTTTACAGATAACTATTTTATCCTCCACTGTTTCAATATTTATTCAATACAAACCAAAGTAATCCCATAGTACGGAGAGATCCAGCCTTAATATTTTTGTTTTCTCAAGTGATTAAAGTAAACATTGTGCAAAGTAATAGTTTCATTTAAATGACCCCAGAGAGTATTAGAGTCAGGGGAAGGGTGTCATACAATACTGCCAAGAAAATCTTCATGAGAACTCGGACAACAATAAAAAAAAGAGTACTAATGAAGATGTGAATGATCTGGCATGAAATTAGGCTCTAATGTGATATTTTGATCTGAAATTAAAGACTGATTAAGATTTTCATGAACTTAAACGTGAATAGTGCAGCAAGTTATCAAGGGGTGTAATTAGAGTCACTTCCTTCCTAGGTCTGTGGGGAAATTCCCATCACCATTGATGAGAATTGTGCATAAAGATCATGGGAAGAGCATGGCCCTTGGGTTTCCTCTTAAACAGCCTGTAGGATTTGTTATGGTTATTTTAATGCACTGGTCCTCAGAGACACTAATTTCAGTTCTGCCTCTACCTTCAACATCCTGAAAATGACAAAAGCTGGGAGTGGGAACCCCAAGAGATGTAGATATCTTTTCATTCTTTCTTCTTTATCTATAATTAAATCATTTTCAAAGAGGAAACTTCTTGCTCCTTAAATGCCAAATTATTAAACAATAACAACAAAAATGATTCCTATCAATGGAGGGGAAAGAATACTCCCCCATTTGACTACATGGCTAACAACTTCTCTGGGAGTTAGATTTTGGGAACTGAGGTCATTTCTTTAAGTCACTGCTGGTTCTGAGATACTTATGTGCCAAAACACTTGGCCAGGGTATTTAGAAATGTCTGTGGTCTGGGAAACAGGATTTTTACTCACAAAAAGTCTTGAGCCAAGTGACAAATGATGAGGAATTGTAGAAGAAAACTGTGATATTGGGATAAGGTAAAACGGGGAAAAATAATTTTTAAGGATGAACAGTGTTCTAGTTTCTTCCCTCACTCTCAGCAAAGCTATCTGTGCAACAGATCTGGATCTTCCATTGTCTTCCCTTGCCTGCTCAGTAACTAGGCGTCGTAGGTCTTAATTTTTGATTTTGAGATCGACGTGTCTATTCTGTAATTCTGGTACATCAGTCAGTGTTTCTTTCCTCATACTTTCCGTCTCAGATTACTTTAGAGCAGAATCAGCACCTACCTTGTCTATAAATTTTTGGTTCTTCTAAAAAAAAAAAGAAACACATCTAGTTATTTTTGCCAGATGGTAAATACCAGACATTCACTATATATTACTGAATGAATAAATAAATGATAGACATGTAAAACCAGAAATATCTTCTGTATGTAAAATGTTTCCTTTTACACATTATAGTATTTTGCACGTTATGGTATTTGATAATATGCGAGTGGCAGGTATCGAAGAATCAGGAAAAGTCACTGGGAGTGGGGAAATGTAAGGTCTCTGCTGTAGATTTAAGAGATCAGATTTACATTGCAAAAAATTAAATTGCATTTAATTTTGTCTCTGTCCTACAGAAGAAATGTAATGCATTGAATTAGTCGTTTGCTAAGAATGTAATCTTTTAAAATTACTTATTTATTTATTTGAGAGGGAGAGTGCGAGTGGGGAGACGGAGACTCCCCACTGAGCAGGGAGCCAGACATGGGGCTCAATCCCAGGACTCTGGGATCATGACCTGAGCTGAAGGCAGACACTTAACTGACTGAGTTACCCATGCACCCTATTAAGAATGTAATTAATTTCAAGACAGTATTTCATTTCAAGCTTTTGTTCTGGGCAAATGAATTAAACTCTTTTAAGCCTTTCATAGTGTTAATTCACTTACTCCTTATAACAACTTAGGAAGTAGATACTATAATCATTCTGATTTTATGCATGGGGAAAGTGAGGCAAAGGAAATTAATTTGTCAAGACCTCACAGATAATAAGTATTGGAGTTTAAACCAAGAGACTTTGGCTGCAGAGTCTGTTTCCTCAACCATAATACTATATTGTCTCATGTGATGGTACTCTAGTCACTAAATAATGATAGCAGAGACCCAGGAGGCTTTTTGGGGAAAATGTTCCATGTAGAAGCAAACCCATGATATGAAAGTATGTATGGCTCCTTTCCAAAGAGCAACAAAGCCTGTGTGGTATAAAGTGGAAATGGTTGAGGACACAAGTGATAATAATGAAATATAGTGGCTTATGAACCATGGGAAAGATTGTGGTGCTTATTTTTAGAAAAACAGAAAACCATAGGAGGGTGTTAAGTGAAAGTGTGATGTAGCATTATTTAAAAGAATATTGTCAGGGTACCGGGGTGGCTTAGTTGGTTAAGAATCAGCCTTCAGGGATCCCTGGGTGGCGCAGCGGTTTGGCGCCTGCCTTTGGCCCAGGGCGCAATCCTGGGGACCCCGGATCAAGTCCCACGTCGGGCTCCCGGTGCATGGAGCCTGCTTCTCCCTCTGCCTGTGTCTCTGCCTCTCTCTCTCTCTCTGTGTGACTATCATGAATAAATAAAAGAAAAAAAAAAAGAATCAGCCTTCAGCTCAGGTCATGATCTCAGGGTCCTGGGGAATCAAGCCCCTCATCTGGATCCCTGCTCAGCTGGAAGTCTGGTTCTCTCTCTGCTCCCCACCCCTGCTTCATACTCTCTCTCTCAAATAAATAAATAGAATCTTAAAAAAAGAGTATTGCATGTATGAAGACTAGGGTGCAAGCAGACTCTAAATATTTAATATAATACTTAAATTCAATACATAAATCAAAATAACACACACAGTTTTGTTTCCTAAAACTAAATTAAAAGGTTCCTGAAAATTTTTGGCCAGCGAAATGTATTTTAGCAAAAATAGATTTTCAAATCATCGTAATACTCTAAAACATTTGTATTTTAAGGAATGATTGATGTGATCTTCTCTTCAATGTGGCTGACACCAGCTAAATGATGTCCCTGCCTGAGCCATGACTTGACATAGGCGGCTCCATCAAATGCATTGACTTCCTCATTGACTTGATGGTCATTAGGTTGTTGGTGCCTAGCATTCAGTTGCAGCCGGAAGGGGGCTGAGGGACTTGGTCATGCTTCATATCTAGATTTGCCCCTGGGTGCAAGGGCATTCTGTATCAGACTCGGAAATCCTGTATTTTAATCCCACTGATCATGCCCCAGCATTACCTGCCCTGCAGCCTCTGTCCATCCCATTGACATTGACTTGTCAGTGGGCAGCAGGCAGGCATTATACATATCCTTATTGTTGGAGTGGAAGCTGCCTTCTGGCTCTGCTCAGCTGTCCTGGAGTGAGAGTGGGGGACCTGCATCTGTGTCAGAACTGCTAGGAAGTCTGATATCCCTCCCTGAAGCCTCTGTTGAGCTAAGTCTTATTGAAGATAGATTTTTTTTGCATCCTATTAAAAAAATGTTGTAATATTCTGAAAATTGGTGTAGGTACATCCATACACACTGGGTAATGAGTACCCAGCTTGGACTCTGGGGAAGTGGTAGAGGTAGAGAGAATTGGTCATACTCTGGATATAGTTTGACAGCAGACCTAATAGATTTTTGTGGATAGATGGCATGTGAGATATAGAAGAGAGGTGTCAAGTATGACTCCAAGGTTTTGGCTTGATTGGAAGAAAGATGGGGGGTAGAGGGTAGGTTTTGTTAGTGGAAATGGAGTATTTGGTTTTAGGCAGGTTTTAAATGCATATTGGGTATCTAGGTGGAGCTTCAAGTACCTGCTTGATACATGAGTCTGGAGTTCAAAGGAGTGGTTAGAACTGTTCAGAAATGATTAACTTAGTAACCCAAGAAACAATTTCCATTCATCTGGTTAGAATCGTGAGTCATTTGTTTAAGATAAGATTTGAATATATTAATGATTACCTGCCTATTTCAAATGTTCATAAATGAACTAAAATGAATACAACCCCCCAAACCTGTGTAAAAGGCCATATAAGAGCTCAGTTTTCTGATGTTCAACTATGTGAAACAGAAGAATAAACCCAGTCTCTCAACTTAGTGCTTCTTTTTGCGTCATCCCTTCTTTGAAGAAAGAAGAGCTAAGGATGATTAAATCAAGTTTTGATAGAAAAATCTCACTTTAGCAAGTGCTATCATGCTAAAGCTATATATGCCAGGCCTGAATTCGGGAAGAGCATATAGCTTTAAGATAGGAGGTTGGAGATTTAAAGAAAAACGGTTATGTGATTTCCATGCTACATCAGGCTCAGATAGAAGAGCTAGGAAAACATTTCAAATCTTGGAAGGAAATACAATCAAAATGAAAAAAATGTAGTTTCCTTGGAATAACCAATTTCAAGGACAGGAATGTCTGAGAGGTGTTATCACTGTATATCTCTTTCACATGCCTCTAAAATTTTTTTTTTCTTTTCTTGAGCTTTGAATAGGGATGATTTCGTGAAAGAGAAATCACAAAACTACAGTGAGTACGAAGAAAATATTTTAATAAAATACTCAATACAGTATTTCCCTGTAGGGGCTTTTAAGAAGTGAGAAGCCAAAGGAAATAATTGTCATTTTTGGGAATCCAGTCCTAAGTGAGACAGGAATGTTCTTAGCCTTTCTCCAAAGCTCTTTGCCCAGTTCCGCCAACAGGCTGCCATTAGGAGGACGAGGAAACCTGCAAAGGTCACTGTGAAGAAGTAAGTGACTGAACACAATCTGTTTAGAAGCAGCCAGAGATAAGCAGTTTTTACCTTGGGCTTCTTACCAGATGTAGTATCTGGAAAAAAAGAGAGGGCTACATACTGGCTGATACAAAAGGTGTTAACAGCACACTTTTAGGGTTCCCCCTCATCCTACCTGCATTCCTAGAGGGACCAATGGAAACAGAGAGATCTGTGGTTTCAACCACTAAGCATTTCACACAGAGTCATTCCTTGGCCAGCTTTTGTACTCAAGGTCTATTCCTATTACTGTAATCCTTGGGTTTCAAATTGAGAGAAACAAGAGCATACTATTTCCTATACACAATAGAAGCCTATCACTGCAAATACTGCACGTATGAAACAAGTGTCAGCCATGAATCCTCCATGTTGTGTGTTACTGTTTATTGACACAGAAAGTGCTGTTGCTTGAATATGAGCATCTGGTGATAGAAGGATAAATTACTGTGTTCCCGCTCTAGTACAGTCTGGCAGTGCTTTGCATAAACCACCAGGTTTGTCTTGCTGTCATGATTCTGATGTGTTCTGATTTCCTTCTGGAGTCATAAATTGCACCTTTGGCACCATGAGGGATGAGTTGTTCCTTCGGATGGAGTTGTTTCTCCTCATAGAATTGTTTCTCCTCATGGAATTGCGCTTCCTCAGAGAATTTTGATGGGACAGCTCACTCTTCTGGAGGGTCTGAATCAGGATGGAAGGCTTCTCATCCAGCTCTCGGGCACTGCACCTGGGAGCAGCCACTTTCACAGTGTTGCCAAATTTAGAGTAATCCACAGAATACACTCCTTCCTCCTCAGTTACAATAGACACAAAGCGATGGCCCCATTGGATCTCTTCAGCGATATAGGAGGTTCTCGCTTGTGTGGTGATGCCGGTAGTTTCGACCACTCCTTCCAGAATCACTATGACCTCTAGGTCTTGGTTGGCGAGGTCAGTTGCTGAGATGTCGTACAAGGGGCTGCGCTTGTCAATCACATGGCAGATGATCAGAGGGGCCACCAGAAAAATGTTGTTACTCTCAATTGGGTTATCAACAGGAATGTCCAGCTGGTGAATGGGCACCACCTCCCCTTCGGGGGTAGTTGTCTTCTTGACCACCTGGATGCGCACTGAGGCACTGATGATCATGCTCTTCCTTAGGTCCCCCACACGGAACATGAAGCACAGTTTGCCATTTCGGACAGCAATCACAGCATGGCGGCTGAAAATCAAGGTCTCTGCCCTTCTGTGAGCCTGAGCTGTTTTCATGAAAATGCAGCCCAACATGACTGCATTGATTATCAAACCCACAATGTTCTGGAGAATCAAAACTGTGATGGCCAGAGGACATTCCTCTGTCATCATTCTCCCTCCAAATCCGATGGTCACTTGAACTTCGATGGAGAAGAGAAAAGCAGAGGTGAACGATCTGCAAGGAAGGACATCAAAAAATAGTGCCATCAGATCAAATTTTGAACAATGAAATAACATGCCAAGCTGAATTTTCCATTTTCTCCCTCCAAAGGCTATTAAATGCTTTTGGAGAGACTTGGCCACTTAACTTGTCAAATGTCTGATTCTAAACACAAGCACTTTCTCTCTCTATCTCTCTCTCATTGGAATGCGTCTACTTCCAGACTTCTGGGATACGGTTCTATTGTTTTCTATGTCATGTAACGATGGACTACTTATAGGAAAGCATTAAAATAATAAGTTAAAATAATAAACCCATACTTGTATTTACAGGCATATTTTGTGAAATACTTTCCCAAAGGCATAGTTTACTTGGTGAAACTTCCTACCAGGTAGATACTTATTATTCATTGCATATCTGAGTGTAAGTGACTGGAGTCATATGGGAAGGTCCTGAATAATAAGTGAACTTTTTATTATTTACAACCCTGAAAGTCATATTCATTGGCTAACACTTATTGTGTATCTTATACAAAGAAAGCATAGTGCTAAAAGGTGGTATAAAACACACCATGTAAAAGTACTAGTATTTTTCATAAAAAAAGAATGTTTTGCCATTTGGAAAGAAAACTTTTGTTTTCTTGTATCATTTTGTTCTAGAATTCTCGAGAATAACTTGGGATATTAAAGGAAAAAATTGAGGCAGAGACCAGTAAGTGACTGTCTCAAGATCAAATAATTAATGAGAACTTGAATCTTCTCAGTTCTGGCTTGGTGCTCTGAAAGAGGGAAAGGGAAAGAGAATAAGTGTCAGTATTTTCTTGGGAAGCTTTTTCAAATTGCACATCTCTTCCATATTTCAATGCAAACACTGATTTGGTAGGTCCAAGGTCGACCCAGGTAAGACTTACCTGGAAAAGCTCTCAGGTAAGTCTGATTTATCCTTTTGCTTAAGATGCACAACATTTGGTTATTCTTAAGATTAATGTATTCACTTAACTACATATCCTATACTGCTGTGACTTCTTAACAAAAACAGGGTTAGTTCTGTGTTTGCCCCCAGTGCCAATTTCAAACTTCTTTAATTTTACAGAAAGTTAACTACATACAGGCTATCTGTGTTACCTATCTATGTCCTTTTGTGCAACACAGTGAGGGGGAAGCAGAAATAATTCTTTTGATTAGCCTTTAAGTGGAATGTGAAAAATTTATTTTTTAAGCCCTTTTGTTGCCAAAAAGATTCATGGAAAACCACAATAATTGCTTTTTGCACTAGCTACACAGATGTCGTATGATCCAAAAACTCAGCGAAGAATAAGCATGGACCCCAGAGGAAAGGCTTGGACCCAACGCTGCTTTCTAATAACATCTATATACTTCATGGGGCAGCCTGACGATGAATATCCCCAAATGTCTCGCTTTAACCAATTGAGGGATTAGTCATGTGTCATATTTTACATATTGTTTATTTTATGAACAATTTTAATTCTAAACATTATATAGTGCAAGACCCAGCCTTTTATGGATACCTATCATGCTAAACACCCTTAAAAGATGAAAGTGTGCAGTTGTTCATTTGTTCTGCTACAGAGGGAGTTAGGCTGAATAAGAAGAAAAATGCTGGTTTATTTTCTGACTCATGTTGGAAAGTCATCCACATGAAAGGGAAAGTAAGCCACTCTAAAATGAGAATGGTAAAATTTATTTGGACATATTGGTGAGTAACCATCACAATAAGTTGTTTTTAATTTCAATGAAATGCTGGGACACTGAACTTCTGAAAGGAAATATAAAGAATGAGAACATTATTAGGCATCTTTTATATCCCCTTTGAGAGAGAATAGAGATTTACTGTTTCTATATTTTTGGTGAAAAAGATTGTATTATGTACAGCTGGTTATGAGTAAGCTGCATGCTGAGATTAAACTATAAATAGTACCATAACATTGAAATATAATTAGTAGGATTTTAACCTTAAAATATGTCAAGTAACTTTTTTTTTTTAGGTAAGAAGTGCAATTAAAAATTGTCATTCTGATAAAATCAGCTCTGTCTCATTGTATTTGCGACACCATTTCTCACAATAAACTGATTGTTCCCACCAGCATCGGGGGAATGAACCTGCTTCGGAACACATCTTGGTGGAAAATAAGAGCTAGCACTAAAACAGCTTTGAACAACCAGTGCACTCCGTAAATTCTTTCAAAAAAAAAAAGCATTGAAAGGATGTCACTTTTGATGATACATCTTTAACAAACTGCCTTGTGACTTCTTTTTCACAGGAAAAGCCAATATACTTGTCTTATAATTAAAATCCATCATTTGTTTTCGAGCTTATCATTCTTGTTTATCTCTTTTTATGACTGTCTACTGCATGTTTATTAAAAATTTATCTCGATATGAAAGTGACTTACCAACATCCATGCCCGTAAATTTCTTAAAGAGAAATATTACAAATAATGATATTTGACCCTACAGATGCCTGTTACAGTGTTTTAATTGTTTCCTTTGGATCTGCTATGCTGGTGATCACCCACATTTTTCATCTTTATTTTCTTTGTGACAAAAGTCTATGAAAAGTTCAAGACAAGAAAATAATATCTACTTGTTGACAAAGGATCAATCCAATATATTTTTCTCTCCTCAAAATCCAAGCTGAAATCAGTGACGTGTGATTTCTGCACACAAATGCTACATCCCTCCCTGATATGTTGGCACTGCTGTCACTTAGGAAATGTGCAGGACGGACAAGGTCACGGGCTGGGCTTCTGCTTCTTGCAGTGGTATGCTAATTTCAGAAGATTTCAGGGTCAATAAAGATCTCATTCTTTACAGTTGCCTGGCAGATTGGTGCTTGTTCAAGTTGTTTTGCTTTGTATACTATGTAGATTTGGAATATTACTCAGAAAATGTCTTGGCAAAGTTTCCAGTATTATTACCATTGTTTCGCTTCAGAGTGAATATTTTTGCAATTGATATAAATGATTTCTTTCTGTCTTCCAACAAAACAAAAGACAGATCATCCCAAGTGTTCTTAGGCCATGTGAAAATATGAGGAGAATTGCTGAAATCAAATTCATTTTACTTACTTTTGAAACACAATCTAAGAGAAAGAGCCAACATTAGGCTACCTGAGGATTATCTTGTCCCTATTCTATTAAAGCTTGTAAAGAAAACTCCAACATTTAGTCAATTCTCTATAATCTCTTCCAGGCAAAACTTGGCACAATTTCCATTAAAAACTACTTTTTTCTAGTTCTGCGTCTCAATATAACTTTTAATTTTGGAATCCAATGCAAGCAGCCAGATATTTAAGATAATCTTGATAAAGAAGGGCTTACTTATATCTACTTATTTCATTTTTTAGTGGATCTTAAATCTCGGATACCTCTCCACCAGTGTTTTCCCATTTCCCTTACAATTTCTGAAAATGTCATGAGTAGGAGAAGTCAGGGAAAAATATTACTAGCATTTGCACAGTATTTTTTGTCGATCAAGAGATATTTCCTTGAGGATGGGGGAACGACGGACATCAGCTTTTTCATACTGAAAACTGAATGTGTGCTTTTTCTGAGTAAGGCACTCTGTGGACTCCTTTGAACCACAACCATTCTTTAAATAACCAATACAGTATTTTTAAACCTAACCGGAGGGATCAAAGCTGGCGTTTTCAGAGTCTCCTCATCCATAAGGCTGCATTTAAAAAGATTCTTAATGCGTTAGATTAGGGGTTTTCCCACTCCTTTGTGCCTGAAGGCACTAAAGCAAATGCTTTATTTCACTTTCAACAAATTAACCGTGATAGGAGAGAAAGGCAGTTTAATTCTTTTCTCTATACTGTTGTCAATCCCTGCCTCATCCCACTGCATTCTTACCTGACATTAGTCACACAAACCGTGGACTCCAAACCACTCTTCTCCATTCCACTTTTCTCCATGTAGGCGTAGATGTCCCCGTGGGCAAAGGCCACCAGCCACCACATGATGGCGAAGAGCAGCCAGCTGCAGAGGAACGACATGGTAAAGATGACCAGCGTGTGGCGCCACTTCAGGTCCACCAAGGTGGTGAAGATGTCCTGCAGGAATCGTCCTTGCTCACGGATGTTCTTGTGCGCCAGGTTGCATGCCCCGCTCTTGGCGATGAAGCGGGCTTTGGGGAGGCGGTCCCGGACGCGCGGCTTGCGCAGGTTCTCCGCCGCGATGCGCGCCAGCACATACTCCTCGGGGATGATGCTCTTTCTGGCCAACATCGTCCTGTCACCATAGCCAGCCTATTCACCTGTCTCTGACCTGCCTCTCCTTCCCTCGGGGCGTCCTCCTGCACAAGGGAAACGACGTTTTACAACTTTCTCCTCCCCCACGTCCTCCCCTCTCCACTTCTTGCATTCGGGGACATGTCTATAGGTCCCAGGTGCCATGCAAAGCTAAGGTGTGCTTTTAGTGATCCCAACACGAATCTAGTTTTGTGCTTGAGTTCTGGGACCGCGGAGAAATTATTTGGTCTGGATCGGAACTGTTTCAATTTTCCTTATCGTTCTCAACACATATGGGCACAGCCTTAGACAAAACCGGGAGGCTTCCTGCAAACAGAGGGCTCAACGATAATTCTGAGATTAGCCGCGTCTGTAGATCAGGGCAAGGATACAAACACGCGGCGTCTATGATGAAAGTGAAAGCCAGCTGGGCATCACGATCCAGTTGTTACCTCGACGTTATAGCAGTATTAAAAGTAGAGAGAGGAAATTCTTCCTCCGTTATTTTTAGAAGGAGGCAAGGAAAAGGCCGTGGCCTCTTGCGCAGTATAAATAACGTGTTTAGTGCCATTTGACAGAATAATAATGAGCGGTGTGCTACGTAACTTGAAAATGAGGAAGTATCTAAGGTTTTAAAGAAGTTCGGATTGCATTTAAAAAAGAAAAAAAAAATCCCATCGGAATTCATAACATAAATGGAAAACTTTACAGCGAAGGGACCAAACGTAGAAGCTGCAGGAAAAACCCGGACGGCCGCCCGCGGGCTGCAGAGAGTGAAGAGAGCGTGCCCCGAAAAGCGCATCCAACACCGTAAACCTCTGCTGTGTTTGGCATTTTAAGTCATTTGCGGGGACGCGAACAGCCTCCCCCCTCCCCGGGAGGAGCGCTGGACTTACAGACTCCGGGCCGCGGGCGCGGCGGCTGCGCCTCCCTCCACCCGCCGGCCGACCGCGGGCGGCTCCCGCGCTCTCCCATCCCCGCGCGCGGGTGCAGGGACCGCGAACGCCGCAGGCACGGATCCGGGGGCCGCGCGTCCTAGGGAGAAGAGCTAAAATAATAAAAGGTGCAATTGAATCTGAACGCGGGAGGGCTCGAGGAAGGGGGATGGGTGTGGATCTTCCCCTCCCCCTGCCCGGCTCTGCTCCCCCGGCCGTGGCTCCGGGCGCAGGAGGGGCTGGGGGGAGAGGACCTTGGGGGTGATGCTCCACAAACCAGCCTCCCAGTTCCGGCTTTGACGCGCGCCAGACCTCGGAGGCCGCGGGAGCCGGCGAGGTGGAGGCGGGAGGGGCGGGGGGAGGCGCATCCCGCCGAGGTGGGGAGCCGGCCCGAGGGAGGGGCAGAGGGAGGGCGCGGGGGGCGGGACCCGGGGGGGCGGCTCTGCCCCAGTAGCCGCGACCCCCGGCCGCCAGCTTGCCCCCCGCGCCTTTAAAAGGCTCCCCGGCTCCGAGGAGAGCACTTGCGAGGCCAAGTTCACTGACGTAAAGGGAATTTATTATTATTATTATTTTTTGATTCTTATTTTGTAATCTGGGTAGATAAGTGGGCCACTTCAGAGCGAATAAAACCGGATGTAGAGATCAGAAAGACAGTTTTCCGAGGTGTGCAAGCTGTGGGCACACATTCACATCACACTGAATTTGCATCTAGCGGGGATGATGCAGGTGGAAGAGGTTTTGGAACCCACTACGGTCAAGCGTTTTTCACCGGCCAAAGCTGGTTCTCAGGGAATCAAACGCGCGCGCGTGCACACACACACACACACACACACATACACAATAACCCCTCTGCCTGCCCTCCCCCACCCCCCAGAAGAAAAACATCAGTTGAGGTCTCCCCCAATGAAAAAGTTTACCCCCCAAAAAAGGGATCGCTGTCAACACTTGAGAACCCAAATGGCTGTTCTTCAGTACTTGGTTACTTTCTGAAATGTTGCAGCTTCTTGATCTCGTCTAGATGGTCTCAAGGATAAAACAGGGCAGTTGCGCACAAGATTATATAGTAAATATCTTTCTATAGCTTTTGGAATAGGAGCCAGCAAAGACAAATGTACTTTCTCCCACAGGTCAGGCCTCCTGATTTGGCACTTGTGTTAATGGAAACTTTAATTCTTGGAAATTTCACGTATTTTCCAAGACTCAGGGCAGAAAGCGTATGGAGCATAAACAGTGTGCTCATTTAATTACCAAAAGACCTAAAATTAGTCTTTAATAAAGGCAATGAAGAGCTTTTTCCCATTGTGGGTAAGTCTGCTTAACCCCTTTCAGCCCGGGGTTGCTAGTCCATTAGTGGCAGCTCTCATCTCTCCTGATGTTAATTTTTACAGTAATTTATGTAGCAGATTTACTATACGTGTGTTAATCCCCTCATTGTTGTATTTTACAATGGAGTTTGGTGTACAACGTATTCCCTATTATTTTAACTCAGAGAACATTCACCAAGCACTTTCTCACCCTTTTCTGAAGGGTTTGGGGTTTTTTTAGGCTTGTGTGTATAAAATCACACCGCGATCAGTTGCTGTTCTGAAGAGGCAGACAGATATAGTAAGAGAAACAAGACTCCAATACAAGCAAGGATGTGATTAGAATGAGAAAAGGAAATACAACCATTGCCATAGGAATTCAGATGAGAGATATTAAGACATAGACAATTAAGGAAAGCTTCGTGGATTAATTGACATCTGACCCAGGCTTCAGACCAGATATATTTGGGGTGCAAAAAAGCACAGAAAGGAGTTTCTGCAGAGAGGAATCATCAGGAACAAAATTGTAGAGTGACTGACAAGAGTAGACCACGTTTTACTAAATGACAGAACTAAATAAATTAGCATCAACGAAGTAAGGTCAACAAGATAGCCGGATTGGACGCTTGAGTCCGAGGTTGCCTGGGGAGCCTCTGTCACCACTCTTCTCAACAATATGGGTTTTTCATGTACTTGTCCCTTATGAGACTGAAGGCTGCTGGAGGGCAGGGCTGGGGCTTCTCTATCTTGTGTCCTAAGCCTCTGGCCTATCACAGCTTAAATGACAGAGGTATTGAAAAAATACTTTGGAATCCATGCACAGAAAAGATAAGGCTGCATACCACATCAGGGATTTGAAAATAAATGCATAGATGGCCTTAAATACTCAACAAAGGAGTCGGGACAGTTTTCAGTAGGTAGGGATAAGCCATGGAAAGATTTTTGATTAGAAAACAACCCAGTGAATCTGATTTAGTAGAATTGATCAGGAAGCAGGGGCTATGATGACTTTGGGAGTTGCATTTCTGAGTAGAGTCCCTTGAGCTCCAAAACTGTGATTGGCAGAAAGGGATACTGAAAACTATTATATCAATTAGAGAAGGAATGAGGTCTGGGCCTAATAAGCAAATATATACAAAAGGAATGTTATACAAAATCAGTAGTGAGAGAGGGAAAAATCAGAGCTGACTGGTATTTACTGTGGTGACAGAGAAATAACAATTGACCCTTGAACAACATGGGTTTCAACTGCGCCGGTCCACTTCTAGGAGGAGTCTTTTTGATAAATACAGTATAGTCCTGTAAATGTATTTTCTCTTCCTTGTGATTTTCATAATAATGTTTTCTTTTCTCTAGTTTACCATATTGTAAGAGTACAGTATGTAATGCATATAACATATGTGTCAGTGGACTCGTTTATGTTATCCATGAGGCTTCCAGTCAAAGTTAAGTGATTAGTAAGTATTTTTTTGGGGGGGGGATAGTCAAAAGTTATACACGAATTTTCAACTGCATGTGGGGTCGGCACTCCTAATCCTCAAGTCATTCAAGGGTTAATGGTATTTATTATTGATTGATATCTAGCTTCTCTCCCTTTTGATCTTCTTCTCATATTATGGCCCGAGTATGAACGTCTAAATTTCCCTTGAGAAATTTGTTAAGGAAAGCAATTAATTTTTTTTAAGACCACGTTTACTACTTAAGGCTTATTTTATTGGACTACTTATTTAATCACTATTTTGCTGCCATCCACTAAAAGTTACACGTATTTTCTTGACTGTTCCATAATTTTCCTCTTTCTTCTTTCGAGAGTGAAGACCAATTTGTGCACCCCTCTTGAGGAGGTCAGTAATAAGTTTAGAACAAAGCTAGCTTTTAAAATCTTATGATTTTCTTGACTTTAAGATGAAGAATTCTGTTAGAATCTGTTCATGTTGCGTACCAGAGAAATTTATGCAACTGGGAAGCAATTCAAGGATATCTGTCCACTTTTAAGTAAACATCTGTTAGGTTCCTTTTGGACCCTATAGGCATTTTATTTGTGAATAAAGAAGTTTCTACAATTCCTATTCTCCTAGAAACAAAGTTTGTCAGGTGCCTTCAAACAAGTGGAGGAAGTATTAGGGTGATGTTTTGCCCAGTTGTCTGCTGCTTTAATTATCAAATACCAATCAGTGAAGTTCTTGAAAGTACTCTCCAGATAAAGGGTTAAGTCCTTGCATTTAATGACCTTGCCTTTGACTAGACTTGTGAATTTCGAACTCTTGGACTTGATGAGCCATATTAGATGTAAGAATTTGGAAAGTCTTCAAAATGACAATGGAAACGATTCATGTTAGGAGCCCAAATAATGGTTGGTCTATTTGCTTGGTATGCTGCTTTATTAGTGTCCTCATATAAACCACTTTGGAACATATTGCTTGGGAATCAGCTTAATAAAACTGTTACATAAACTAGTAATCAAAACAGCATGTTATAAACTCACTTTTTTTGAGTTATCATGAAATGGAAATGACAATATAACTCTTCTTGCTTATCTGTTCCAGTGAGTTTAGAGAACATTTCTTTTTGATACATAATTCTATTTATATACAAAAAAACCTCACTGTCCATGAAATTAGGTCACCCCATTTCTTTAAGGGTATCCATCAGCAGCATTAGTGGAAAAGAATCTATTCAGTTTGCATGCTCAACTCCTTGAACCTATGCCATCTCACAGGTGTGGATCAGCAGGTCAGGAAGGGAAGCATTAATAACAATCGCTACCTTTTCATACACACCTAGGCGAACAAAACAAAGCCCCTGCACCGAGGCATTCTGAGGGAGGAAGCTGTTAGCAAACAAGTAAACTGAGTAACACATTATGTAGTTATCAATGGTGTCAAGAGTTAGAAGGAGAATAAAGCAGCGTGGTAAGTATTGAAAGTAACTGGAGCCAGAAATTGGCCATTTTACATACAGTTCAGAAAAATCCTCTTTAAGAAGGTGGGATTTGAACAAAGGATTAATCAGGTAATCAACAGGGCTTCAGGAAGCTCAAGAACAAGTATAAAGGAAATGATTTGGTGTGTTCAACGAACAGGAACAAGATCAATATATTGAATGGAGAAGAGAAAAAGCAGACAAGTTGGGAAAAGTGACGAGGGTATTCACTGATCCATTCATCTCTGCATTTACCCAAAGAATATAGATAGAGAGAATCTGCCTATACTAGGCTTTGAAAAACATTGACCTAATCCTTGATACAGCTATGCTGGGTTGTTTCCATCCTTCTATATATGAGTCTGTTAAAGTACAGCTAAATGAATTAGCCAAAATCAAATACTTAGTAGATGAAATGTTACAACAAACTCAAAACATCTGATCCCAAATCCTGTGCTTTTCTCCCTGGACAGCATCTCAAAGGGATGGTTGTTATTCCATCATTCAGCTACATGAGAAACACCTGGTAACATGATTTTATGCCCCTCCAGATTTTATTGAGCAAGGATAGAATAAGATATAAAATCCTTGGCCTCAAAGTGAAAATATCTTTAAATGAGAAGGTTTAAATACTTCTAATAAAATAAAGCCCACTTAAAAGCTCCCCTGGAGATTCTCTTGCCCACTCAGGTATAAGAAACTCATAGAATTGTCATGAGGACAAGGTGCCACAGTCCCTCTAAAGTGCTCAGGAGACTGACTGGCCTGTAGTAAGTACTTAATAAATGTTGGTTCTTTTTATTATTACTTAAAGTCAATTTAAATAACACAGTGTGTTACTAGCTTCAGAGGTAGAATTTAGTGGTTCATCAGTTGTCGGTTCTTATTAATATAGTGGGCTGGTTTCGGTTGGGTGATGGTCAAAAATAACTCGGAGCTGGGTTTGGAGGTGGGAAGGGAGAAGGTACAAACCCACAGATTCCTTTGACTCTTAGTTAACTATCTTTCCTAACCTCAGACTAAGAAGAAATGACAATACCATTTTCATTTTATAGACTTGAGGATTATTTTTGAGACCTCACTCACCTTCAGATTGCTAACTATCCAAACACTTGTACTGGTGTCTCTTCAACTTTTGAATTTAATCAAGACACGGAGGGCTGAAAAAAAACCAGCCAAGACCCCTGGAATACAATAAGGACCCAGGAAGTCAACCTGGCTGTTTTACTATAATAGCGTCTCCAAGGGCAAAGTGGCTCCTTCAATCAAGTAGAAAGTATCTGTGGCAATTATTTTCGGCCGGCAGGGCAAAAAATGCTGGTACTAAATAAAGCTGGTGAGGTCTCTTCCAAGAGAGGATGAGGAAGAGTGGCTGGAACTGTTCGTTTTTCTAGGCCTTGAAATTATGCTTTTATATTCTTGTGCCAAAGAAAGACAAGTTCACATGAGCCTGGGATCTGTCTTGCCATAGGAATTCTTCACAAGTTTTTCTGAAGCTCTTAGTGAAAGAGCAATTCCCAACAATGTCCTGATCTATTGCTAAGCTTTCACGTCACAATGTTTTGAAAAATCAGTGACTCATATGGTGCTTGGAAAGAGAAATCTGACATTTTCCAGAACTCCCTGTAGGGTGATTCCTTCTTGCCACCTTTAAAAATGCCAGTTGCAGAAGGGATTATAGAGGTTGAAAGTTTTAAAGTGATATTTAGACTCCATGATCAGTTGCCAGGATTTTCTTCCCCCGCTATTAAGTGACCTGGATTTTCCTTTAGGTAAAAATTATCAGTGCCAGAAAAGCTTTCACAAAGTCATTTTTTCTAAACAGGTTCATATTAGAATTAAATATTTGATATTTGTTACTAATTTAAAATGCCAAATTACCTCACTTATTGTTAGAATAAATAGGGTAATAATATGATCTTTCTGTAAACCTACAGAAGTTTATTATGCAGTTGGGTCAATCATTTTTTTTTAAAAAATTGAGGAAATGGGGAAGATGTATGAAATATGCTTAACCCTTTGTTTAAGTTCACAGAGTTTGGAGTCTGAAAGATGTGGGATCGGTTGCCAGTTCTGCCCCTTATCTTAGTTGGTGGCTTTGAGCAACATACTTCATCACTCTGAGCCTGTTTCCTCTTCTGTAAAACAGACACATTAACATCTACCTCTCAGAGTTGTATAGATTAAATGACGTGGGTATGTAAAGGATGTAGCACAGGCCAATGCACTTAAAACATAGTATCTTCTTTAAAAATTAGAACTTTGCTACAACCTCCTGAATTAGTATTTAATTAACTTATCACTTACTATTTCAATATTTTCCTTTCCTGCATTTGTAAGTATTTTCGGGCCAGTAGTCCATAATGATGGTGATAGCAGGCATGCTTTTCTCCTTAGTGATTTTGAGAAAATGCTTCCAGAATATGTAATTTACATAGTTATCATTTTAACGTAGTGTGCTCTTTCTACTTTTCTAGGTTTTTTAAAATTAATAATGGATGGTGAATTACATAAAATACTTTTAGCATATATCAAAGTTATCTTTTTGTTGCTTCTTTGGCCAAATAATATGGTAAATTAAAGCACTGGATTAAAAAAAAACATTGAATTATTTTTACATTCCTGAGATAGATTGTATGTGGTCATGGTGAATTATTATTTTAATATAAGGCTGAATTTTAAAAAATATTTTATTTATTTATTCATGAGAGACACACAAAGAGAGAGAGAGAGAGGAGAGAGAGAGAGAGAAAGAGAGAGAGGCAGAGACGCAGGCAGAGGGAGAAGCAAGCTCCTTGCAGGGAGCCCGACATGGGACTCGATCCCAGGTCTCCAGGATCAGGCCCCAGGCTGAAGGCGGTGCTAAACCGCAGAGCCCCCGGGCTGCCCTGAATTGCTTTTATTTAGGATTTTTGCATCAATATTTATTAGTTAGATTGGTCTGTATTAGTCTGTCTGTGTTCTCTCTGCCTGGTTTTGGATGAAGGTTATGAATCTTTTAAATTTTAATTATATATTTATTTTTTAAAAAGATTTGAGGGAGAAAGAGAGATAGCTGAAGCAAGCATGCGGTGGGGGTGAGGGGATGGGAGATGCAGAGGGAGAGAGAATCCTCAAGCAGACTCCCTGCTGAGTGTAGAGTCCTGGGCTCCATTCAAGGACCCTGAGATCATGACCTGAGCCAAAATCTAGAGCCAACAGCTTAACTGATTGAGCCACCCAGGTGTCCCCCCTCCTTCCTTTTTTTTTTTTTAAGAGAAAACCAGTATGCAGGGCCGGAGCAGGGTTGGGGGGGTGGGGTGCAGTACAGGAGCAGAGGGAGAGGGAGACAGAGAATCTTAAGCAGGATCCACATCAGTGTGGAGCCCAGTGTGGGGCTCCATCCTACGATCCTGAAATCCTGACCTGAGCTGAAATCAGGAGTCAGAGGCTAAACCAACTGAGCCACCCAGGCACCCCAGGTTATGAATCTTTATAAAAAGAATTGATGCAGATTCTTTCTCTATGGATTTGAATAGTTTAAATAAGATACCGATTAGCTCCTCCTCGAAAACGCAATAATTTTGAAATCATCTGAGTCTGAAATTTCTTTAGTAGTTCTTGGCTCTTTGGGTTTTGTTTTTTTTTTCCCCCCTGACACCTCTGTTTCAGACCTTTTAATGCTGTCCTTCATATCTTCTCATTATGCTTCCTATTTTGTATCAGCTTGTTCTGTGCTGCTGGGTACATTCTAGATGTTTCCAATGGAAAGAAGTGTCTGATCATCTAAGCTTAATTGATGTTTTAACTTGTCCATTAAGTTTTTAATTTTAATAGCTATTTTTTTTTTTTTTACTTTACTAGTTCTATTTGTTTGTTCTAAAGTAATCTACTTTTCCTCACCTTTTAAAAACCTCTACACAGCCACATGACTGGCACGTGGATCACAGTTATGTGGTCATAAAATATGACTATCACCCTAGATTTCCTCCTGCCCCTTTGCAGACTGTAACTGCGCCCTCCCAGAGCTAACTCTATAAGGACTTGTTTCATCATCCATTCATTTTACTTGTCGATGAATTGTGTGTGTATGGGCTCCTATAGTAGGTACTCTTCAGTACCTGACTTCCTGTACTCCACATATTTGTGAGATTTGGCTATGTTGTTTTATAGGTATTTCATTGTGTGAAGAAACCACCAAATGGTAGTTATTTATCCATTCTCTTGCTGATGGGCATTTGGGCTCTTTTGGGAGCTTTTTGACTATTATGAATAAAGCTGCTATGAACATTGCTGTACAAGTCTTTTTTGTGGACATAAGGACTCATTTCCCTTGGATACATGCTCAGGAGGGAAACTGTTGAGTACTGGTATAGGCACATATTTAGCCTTAGAGAAACTGCCTATTTTCCATATGGGTTGTGCCTTTTTCATTCCCTTCAGTGATATATGGGAGTTCCAGTTTCACCAGAGCTTGCTATGGTCAATCTTTGTAGTTTTATTTATCATCAGTCTTTATAGTTTCAGCTATTTTTATTTGCATTCCTGGTAAGGAATGATGTTGAGCACATTTTTACACCCTTATTGGCAAACAGACATATTTTTAAACCTCTTGTTTTAATGTTTCTAGTTCTTGTACTAATCTTCCTATTTGTTGTGTCTTTTGTTTCTCATCATGGTGGTTCATTTTCTCATGTGGTTCTAATTTTGAATGTGAATTAATTTTGTTGGTTTTTTTTTTCTCCTTTCCAGGAGACCTAGGTTATACCCTAACAGACTGATTTTGCATTTGCCCTTTCTAGAACCCCAAGGATTTCAATATTTTAAAGCCATTTTTATATAATATCTCAGCTTGACTATATCATCTCACCATTGTAACATTGGAATCATGTCAATTTTTAGGAGAGGAAAAAGCTTATTCTGTGACTTAAGAAATAATCCCATATAATACTATTAAGATGTGGTATATGTAGTGGATTCTCAATATCAATATTTCATGTCAGAATGTGCTTTTCAAATAATAAAATCCTTTCATCACCATTTAATTAAAGAATCACAAAAACTCAATGAAGCTGACAGAGTAGTTATCATGCCTTTTTGTTTTCCTTTTTGCAAATGAGGAAATGGAAATTCAGGTGTTAAATGATTAATCCAAGGCTACACATCCAATATGTGATAGAGCCAAGACTAGAACTTCTAATTCCTGGTCCAGTTCCTTTTTCAAAATATTCTCCACAGGCATAATTATTCTTTATTATATATCATAGATAGTGTAAATCAGTTATTTCCAAGAGAACTTAATGGATTCATGAATTGAATCATCAGTCTAGTATAGCACATGGTCAGGCATATGGGCCTTCAGTTCAGACTGCCTGAATCTCTGCTCCACGAAACCTTGGGCAAATTAGCCAATCTGAATCCCAATTATAAAATGGTGATAATGTTCACCTCATAGAATTTTTGTCAAGATTAAATGAGATTATACTTATAAGGCTCATATCATATCTCCTCAATATATGTTAGTTGTAATTATTCTTTCATCAAATTTTTTAATGAGACGGTTTATACAATATGCCTTCTACTGGTATCTCAATTGATTTCACATTGTTCTTCTCTTCTTTCCCCCAGGGGTTTTGCTTCTCTCATGTTGTTTGATACAAGATGGTACTAGACATTACAGAGATTATATGATATTTAAATCATAAGTCATTATGTCATCTCTCTGCTTTACTGGCACACATAGCGAAGCTTTATTAAAATATTGTTTAAGCCAAGAATTTCTCATGAAATATTAGGCTTGCTAATTTTTTCCCTAAGTTTTTTGGCCAAAAGCCTAGATGCCTTGTGTTTCCAATATAATATTTTACTGAATTTAATATATGCTAGAAGTTCAGACAAATGGGAACAAAGAAAAGAAACTTTTTTTTTTCAGGTGAAATCTTGTACCCCAAATCGCAGCCTTTTGCCACTTCTCTTTTCCATTCTGCCAATGACACAGCAAATTCAGTGCCTTGGCCAAGTGCTTGGCACATGTAAGTGTCTGAGAGTGACAGGTTCTTGGGAGAAACTGGTGCCTTTATCTGAAGTATGCCTGTAATTGTCCTATGTGTTAGGGATCCTAAAATGGGTGAGAGAGTGCAATTCTAGATGGGTGTTGCTGCTTGTTTTGAACGGGTGGTTGTGAGAGTGTCTCGTAGGCTGTGAGTTATGCAGTCATTCCCACAGGGAAATAAAACTTGGGCTTAAAAGTCAATATTTGGAGGTGACTACTTATGGCAGAAGATTTTGATTTGTTTTCTTGTTTAAAAGAAAATTACATCCTTCTTTGGACTTTCCCTCTCTCTGGAGCAAAGTTAGGGTATGGGACCGTGTAAAGAATGTCCAAAGGGTTTAGTCAACCAGCTCACTCTAATGCTCATGTGATAGAAGAATGGTTCTCCCTCCCTTCTTCTTTTTTTTTCCAAAGGAAAATAATCAGTAGCCAGCTTGGTATCATCACTCTTTTTCTGAAACTACTGGTTGTGATTTTGGTTTGTATTCTTGCTTTCATGTCACTCTCCAGGCTATGTTAAGTTTTCCACAGCATAGGATATTGCTTCCAATTGGCATATACTATCAGGCCACAGCTTTTTAGGCCAGAGGTCAATCCCTGACCCAAAGTGAAGTAGTGAAAAGTTGTTCAGTCATGCATAAGATACAAAGATGAGCTGCACAAAGTAGATTCTTTGTTTAATACCTTGAAATGGACAATCTGAGAAGTGGAGATAGTTGTGGGCCCTGGTGCTAGAAAATTTCACCTGATATAGGAGTGATTGATAAAGGTCACATGCAAGGCGGATGGAAGGATAGAAGGGCACAGAAGGGTAAAAGGAAGCTCAGAAGCTTGAGACAGAAAGATGGAATGGAGGAGTGGACTGTCCCTACTCAGGTTAGACTTGACCCAGCCACATTTGTCCTCAGACCGGATAATTCTGCTTTCCCTAGATTCCAAGGCAGAGATGTGTCCTTTCAATAGCACCCCCATATCCACACTCCAATCCCCTGAGGGGTTAAGTGCCATCTCTGGAGACAGATCAGTGATATGGAGGTAATTAATATAAATTCTAATCTCAGTTCTTTCCCTATAAAAGAAGTACAATAAAGATGGTTATTTCAAAAGATATCATACTATTTTTAATACAGTAGTAAGCTCTGTACTACCTTGATGGATAATCTCCTCAAATCACACCTGATTTACTCAAAGGTGAACACATCGAAGATATTCATAGAATTATTAATCAAGATGAAAAACCCAAATTCATTTTCCGATAGCTTCCCTTAGTAAGGAGACAACCACCTTTCTTTCACAGATATGCAGCCCGGGTTCATTACCTTTATGACAACCATTATCCTCTTCTTGTTGAACTAAAAAGAGCCTGCTCACTATAACCCAGCAATATGTTACCACGGTTATCTTAAAAAAATAATAGAAAAAATCCTTTGATTCTCTTATTACTGGAAACACATTCTATGATCTATCTAGAAGTGAAATGTCTTCCTAAAGTGGCATTAGAGCTAGAAGATACACTTATAATTATGATTATAAGAATTTCTCTTTATGCCATCCATTGTAGGCATCTGTATTTGACTTAACTATGCATTGTATTAATATGTGATGAAAAGATTCATGTAGGTTTATTCTTCTATAAGACAACAAGATAAAATTGTGAACTGATATGTGCATGTAGGGGGGTGGCATGCACAGGTTGTGAGGTGTTGGAGGATACATTGTAACCTGTGAAAGATGGTTAACAGTACACTTTAAGGGATTTAAACAGTGGAGAATTCTGTTTATGTCTACATTCGAAGGCATGATGAACATGTAGGGTATCTGAACGAGATTAATTTTTTTTAATTCGCTCTACTTAACTAGTGTTGGAACAAAACCCCAACTACTGTGAGTCAAAGAGCAAATACCTAGATATGGAAGAGCTGGTCTAAATCCACTTGACTCTGATAATATTAAAGGTCAATAGTCTTTCACTTAACAATTACTGATAATGTGTATAAATAGTACATATTGTAGCTCTAAAAGAAAAATGGGAATGAAGTGGCATTAAGCAGTATTGTGCTGTTGTTATTTATGAACACATTACTTATTTTATGCAGTGGGCAGATTAAATGATAAAAATAATAGAAAAAGAAGCTCTTTGTCTCTAGTATGAAGTGTATAATTGCAGATGATGTGTGATGGTTAGTGGCACGAAGGTCACAGAGGGCATTCTTCTTAGAGCCAATTAACTGGCAGGTAAGACTTTCTTGATCAATTTAGAAAGAGGGCATTGGTCACCATAGTGTGAATGGCTAAGGGCAATTTGTTACTACCCATAGAAAAAGATATTATTTATTTTAATAAGATTTTATTTATTTGAGAAAGAGGGAAGGAGAGCATAAGCTGAGGGAGGGGCAGAGGGAGAGGAAGAGGAACATGCAGACTCCAAGCGGACCAGGGAGCCCGACATAAGGCTCGATCTCACAACCCGGGGTGAAATCAGAAGTCAGACGGTTGAACCACCCAGGCACCTCAAAGAGAAAAAAGTCCTATGTAGTAGATATACAGAGTGAATATATTGACCTTCACATATCAGTGATGATGACAACACCTGTAGAAAAAAGATGAAGGTGGAAAGGGGAATAACTATGACAGATAACTTACCTGCTTTCCATATTGTGAGGCATCAATAATGAAGCCTACCCAAAGTTCTCACACTTATGGACCGTGAACATTTGGAAATATGACTCTAAATTCAGCAGAATAATGTACAGATGATTCAATAGCAAATTCAGATGTGGGGGAAAAAGGCTTTGCATCTTTGTGAAGACATTTTCCCCTTAGATTCTACATTGCTGATTAAATAAAAGAAAATAGCATTCAGAACCCCAGTTGATATCTTCTCAGGTAAAGATTCTTCTCAGGTAAGATTCAGTTCATTTAACTCAACGTTTCCTTCATGATGGAACTAAGGGGTTCACTCAGTGACACCAAGAGGCTCATTTCGGTCATCTGGAAGACGGTAATGTCAGGAAAGAGAGGGAGCATGTGAAAATCACCTTCATCTTCTCTGGCTCCATGTGATCATAACAAAAGAGACTATGTGATGACTGAGGTAAACAAGTGATTCCCAAACTTGGCTAGTTATGACTCTTATCTGGAGAAATTTGCTAGAAATACATATACAAGCCCCTTCATTGGAAAGTTTGAGTGGGGTGAACCTTACTAGTGCTGGAGAAAAACCGTTGGGAATGATGTGTAGTTGCTCAAGAAAAAAATAAACCTGAGTTCCAGAACACATCCTTTTGACTACTATTACTTATGCTAAAATGAAAAGACTGTATTTTTTATTCTTTCGCTTTTTCAATTTAAATTCAATTAATTAAAATGTAATTTATTATTCGTTTTAGAAGTAGAGGTCAGTGATTCATCAGTTTTATATAATACCCAGTGCTCATTTTATTATGTGCCCTTCTTAAGGTCCATCACCCAGTTACCCCATCCCCCAATCCCTCATCCTGTGTCCCCTCCAGTGACCCTTAGTTTGCTTCCTTTTTTTTTTTTTTTCTTAGTTTGCTTCCTGGTTAAGAGTCTCCTATGGTTTGTCTCCCTCTCTGATTTCTTCTTGTTTTATTTTTTCCTCTCTTCCCCTATGATCCTCTGTTTTGTTTCTTAAATTCCACATGAGTTAAATCATATAATTCTCTTTCTCTGATTGACTTATTTCACTTAGCATAATACCCTCTAGTTCCATCCACGTAATTGTAAATGGTTAAGATTTCATTTCTTTTGATGCCTGAGTAGTATTCCACTGAGTATATATATCTTCCTTATCCGTTCATCTGCCAATGCACATCTGGGCACTTTCCACAGCTGGGCTATTGTGGACATTGCTGCTGTAAACATGGGGGTGCCCCTTCGTATAACTACCTACAGTACCTACCTACTATCTTTGGGGTAGTGCACTTCCTAGTAGTGCAATTGCTGAGTTGTAGGCTAGCTCAGTTTTCAGCTTTTTGAGGAACCTTCATACTGTTTTCTAGAGTGGCCACACCAGCTTGCATTCCCACCAACAGTGTCAGAGGGTTCCCCTTTCTTTGCATCCTCGCCAACATTCGTTGTTTCCTGTCTTGTTAATTTTAGCCATTCTGGCTGGTGTGAGGTGCTAGCTCATTGTAATTTTCATTTGTATTTCCCTGATGCCCAGTGATGTTGAACATTTTTTCATGTGTCTGTTGGCGATTTGTATGTCTTCTTTGAAGAAATGTGTGTTCATGTTTTCTGCCCATTTCTTGATTGGATTATTTGTTCTTTGGCTGTTGAGTTTGCTAAGTTCTCTATAGATTTTGGACCCTAGCCCTTTATCTGATAAGACATTTGCAAATATCTTCTCCCATTCTGTCAGTTGTCTTTTGGTTTTGTTAACTGTTTTGTTTGCTATTCAAAAACTTTTTATTTTGATGAAGTCCCAATAGTTCATTTTTGCCCTTGCCTTTGGAGACCTGTCTAGTAATAAGCTGCTGTGGCTAAGGTCACAAACGTTGCTGCCTGTCTTCTCCTTTAGGATTTTGATGGATTCCATCTCCCATTTATGCCTTTCATACATTTTGAGTCTATTTTTTTGTGTGTCATGTGAGGAAAGGGTCCAGTTTCATTCTTCTGCATGTGGCTGTCCAATTTTCTCAACCCCATTTGTTGAAAATATTGTCTTTTTTACCATTGAGTATTCTTTCCTGCATTGTCAAAGATCAGTTGACCATAGAGTTGAGGGTGCATTTTCGGAATCTCTATTCTGTTCCATTGTTTTTGTGCTCATACCGTACTGTTTTGATGCTTACAGGTTTGTAATAGAGCTTGAAGTCCAGAATTGTGATGCCACCAGTTTTGGTTGTCTTTTTCAACATTCTTTTGGCTACTCGGAGTCTTTTCTGGTTCCATGCAAATTCTAGGATTATTTATTCCAGCTGTGTGAAATAAATTGATGGTATTTTGATAGGGATTGCACTGAATGTACAGATTGCTCTAGACAGCATAGACATTTTAACAACACTTGTTCTTCCAATCCATGAGCATGGAACGTTCTTCCATTTTTTTGGGTCTTCTTCAATCACTTTCATGAGTGCTCTGTAGTTTTCTGAGATCAGATCTGTTGCCTCTTTGATTAGGTTTACTCCAAGATATCTCATGGTTTTGGGTGCAATTGTAAATGGGATCAACTCCTTAATTTCTCCTCTGTCTCATGTTTGTGTATAGAAACGCACCTGATTTCTGTGCATTGGTTTTATATCTTGCCGCTTTGCTGAATTCTTGTGTGAGTTCTAGCCATTTTGGGGTGGAGTCTTTTGGGTTTTCCACAGAGTATCATGTCATCTGCCAAGAGTGAGAGTTTGACTTCTTCTATGCCAATTTGGGTGCCTTTTCTTTCTTTTTGTTCTCTGATGACTGAGGCTAGGATTGCTAGTACTCTGTTGAACAACAGTGGTGAGAGTGGACATCCCTGGTGTGCTCCTGACCTTAGGAGAAAAACTCTCAGCTTTTCCTCATTGAGAATGATATTCATGGTCAGAATTTCATAAATGGCCTTTATCATATTGAAGTGTGTTCTCTCTATCTGTGAGGGATTTTTATCAAGAAAGGATAATGTACTTTGTCAAATGCTTTTTCTGCATCTGTTGAGAGGATCATATGGTCCTTGTTCTTCCTTTTATTAATGTAGTGTATCACATTGATTGATCTGCAGATGTTGAACCACCCTTGTAGCCCAGGAAAAAATTACATTTGGTTGTGATGAATAATCCTCTTAATGTACTGTTGGATCCTATTGGCTAGTGTCTTAGGGAGAATTTTTCCATTCATGTTCATCAGGGATATTGGTTTGTAATTCTCCTTTTTGGTGGGGTTGCATTTAACTGTAGATAATAGGTCAATAAGGGAATTGTCACAGAACTCCAAAGAATGCAGTACAGAATAAGTGATGAAAGATACATTGGAAGATAACTATAAAAATTGATCAGTAAACCTTAGGGAAAAGTCCGGACATCCAGCTATTTAATTAAAGATGTTATAAAATTTATTGATATAGCTGTTTCACTTAATGGAAACTTCCACATAGAATCTATATATAAAAGTAATGAAGTGCATGACAAGTGGCAAATATGAAATAAAATTGTCAAAGTAGGGTATTATCTCAGCAGTTGGTGTTGATTTACATCTATTGATTATCTTGGCTGACACCCAATATTATTATAAGTGAAAGAATAATAACCCTATTTAATCAAGCAAAGAGAAAGAGTAATTTATTATGTAATATCAAACCAGTATATTTTCACAGTAGAATAAACACAATCCGGGAAGTGAAGAAAATAACTCATTGTTTTAGGCACATGGCTAGTAGCAAGACTAATCAATGGATCAATCAACTATACTTATTAGGGCCTACTATGGGCTAGACACTTCTATTAAATGCAGAGGACATAAAGACAAACAGACATGGTCCCAGATCTCAAATATCAGTTATGTGATCTCAAATACCAGTCTTTTGGTATCTAATCTAGAGCTAAGCTGATTTTTAAGTAGCTCGTGAGTAGTAGCACAAAAACAGATGACGCACAATCCTTTAAGAGAAATTTTAGAAAAATCTCTCAGTGATATTAGTAACCTTGTTATTTTTCAAATAAATCTTTATGCATTTTAACAAATATTAAGGAATTAAAATTTATAAAATTGATTTTGGTTAATTAAATGTCAAATCTGTGAGTGTAAAATTTGATTTGGTTAAGGCTCATCTTTTATAGATATGTACCTATTTAAAAGTAAAAAGTTGTCTTGAGATGAGTCATCTCTATATTCAACAGATCATATATATAGCATATTAAATAATTTTAAAAAGTCACTCTTGACTTTATTCAATCAGCTTAGTTTTGTTAACACTGAAGTGGCTAAAAGATATGAGGGAACTAGTGATCACCTGGGTATCAAAATGATAAATGTGATTCTGTTTAGTGTAATTAGCTATGCTTCTCTTGACATTGCCTGTATAGTGGTATAATTTACAAGTATTGTGAGAGGTTACTTTTATGGATAAATCCCCATTTCTCTGTGATAATGACATGTAAGTTGATAACCAGCTTTATGTAAATGCAGCCTTACAAAATACTTCCATGACAGAAACATGCTTAGGAGATTGGTAGAATATTTAGAAAATATTTTCAGGATTGACTTAATAGTTACTGATTCTGTTTTGCTTAGCTTTCAGGAAACATTAGGAGGATTTTTCTTAATGAAGTTTTATATATACAACAAAGGGTAACAATTCAAGCTAAGTGACACAGAACATGTTTGTCCATCCTTATGAAACCTATTTAGGTAAACATCAGAATTCTATATTTAGGTGAAGGTCCAATCATGTATGCCAGATAAACAAGTATTACAGATTTCCCAAGAGTGAGTACACAATACAATAAACTGAACACAAGAACTATAGGGAGGAAGCATAAATTCTCTTTTTTATCAAACATAATTCTTTAAAATCTAACAATGTCTGCAGGTCCCCATATGAAAATCCATGATATTTATACTAGTAGGGCACAGAATTGTAGTAGAAAGCTTTGGCTGCTTAGCATGACAGTGCAGGTAACTTTTAGTATTTTAAAATTTATTAATTTATATTTATGCAAAACATATCACTAATGTTCCATCCACATTTGATTCACTCTTAACATCTGCATTAAAAATTATAACATTAAAAATCAATAACATTTTGATTCACTTTTTACATGTGCATTAAAATTAGAGCAGTACCAAATGGATACACATGTGACACCACTGGGCATTTATGTAAAAAAAAAGTATACTCTTCCACTTTGAAATAGACACTTTTATATATATATATTTAAATAGGCAAATGAGACCACTTGCCTATGCTCCTGAATCTTGAATAATGTGGAATTTTAGGGCTCAGGATCATAACTATATCCAGCTATGAATAGAGAGCTTTAGCTGGCCTGCTACTGAAGGACTGAATGTATTTACACTTTGAAGTTTAGTCTGGAAAAAACACATTATTCCCGATTCCCTTACTAGAGAGGGAAAAATGGAACCTTGAGTATAATTTTTCAAACATCCAAACTCTTTTCCATGATCTTTCTGGTTAAGGCTTTGGCTTTACAAAGCTACCATAAATGACTTCTTGGTAACAGAAACAATTTAGATGAGGAAAAGAGACTGGTAAAGGCAGCATCAGTATTCTAACGGTAATGAACCATTATTCTCCTCCAATAGATAATAGATTTAAGCGTTTTGTTTTCTCAGTGATTAGAGAATGTGTCCTCTTAATCCTCTTCCAATAACATCTGGGGACGCCGACAAAAAGGAAAACATGTTCTTACATATAAGAGTATAACCATACTGAATACTCATGGTGACATCTATGCCTGAGAGATATTTACCAGACTTAAAATTATGAGAAATTATAGCTGTTGACTTACCACTTAAAGTAGCTTACATATCTTAAGACAGCCTGCTATTCTTAAAGGTAAAGTGGCTTAATCATTAGAAAATCATCAGTAATGAACATATGAAGCAGTAAAATCTTGGAAAACAAAATAAAAAAGAAATATCAACATAGGAAATACAATATTCATTGGTAAAGTGACACTGTAAATAAAACAAAAATTTTACACAAAAGTGTAAAAATTAAGATGCCACTTTCTGAAGGTCAAGCTGATGATCCATCAAGTAGGTTATAACTGCATTATTTTAAATCCCTGTATTGTTTAAAGACATCCCTTCACATGTCTGCACGAACAAAAGAAGCAAAAACTCCATCTTCCCTAGCCAAGAGGCTTTCTGGAGTGTCATATTCTAAAATATTTCCTCGCTTCATCACAATAACCAGGTCTGCCGTCAGAATAGTGTGAACCCGATGCTGTGAGTGAAAAAAAATACACATATTACAAATTTCAGGGCTTGAACCAAAGCAATGGAATATGCATATCTCACCAATTATTTATCTTGGGGTACTAGGGGGTACTAGAAGCACAGCCTCTTTTTCTGTCTTATTTAAAACACCATTATTTACATACTTTTAAATACTGGTGAGTGTGTGTGACTGGGTCTTGGATGGGCTGTGTTAAATTCAGTGTAGCTAATATAGTAGTTTCAACACATTCATGGAAGTGTAAGGAGGCTAATTTTGTTTGTCAAATAATTAAATGATAAGAACCATTGTGAACCAGTTGCGTTATAGTTTAGACTAAAATCATCTCTTGTGTAGAGTCAACTCATTTGTGGGCTAACACACAATTTGAAGAGCCCTGGAAGATGGTTCAATTCTGGAAACACAATATGGGAAAGTCCATTCTGGCATGCAGTATTAGAATGGATTATCCAGGACTTTACACATGCTGCCTCTTAGTCTTTCGAGATCATTGCCACACACTTGTCCTCTCTTTTCACCTAGTACCCTTTGGAGAGAAGCTTTGGGATTAGTAATTAATAATAATAAAAGCTAGCACTTACTGAGTTTAAACTATACATTAAGTGCTTCACACACATACTTGTTAATCATCAAAACATTCCTCAAATATGAGTGTTTTCAATGTGTGAGATCATTGTGGCTCACAGAGATAAAGCAAAATCAAGAGATCACATAGATAATAAAAGCAGCAAAACCAGCATCAAAATCAGACTTATTGACTTCAAAGCATGAGACATTTCTGCCTTGCAAATTGTTTCATAGGGAGTATCTGCTATCTTTGAGGACTTTTTCACCAGCTATTTTTAGCGTTATGACTTAGAACATAGGCTTTGAGGTTAGACTGGGCTTGTTTTTTGCTTTCCCCACCTGTTTGGCTGTACAATCCTGATCAACAAACATAACTTTTATATGCCTCAAGTTCCACATGTATAAAATGATGGTAATAACAGTACCTGCCTCACAGAATGGCGGTGAGGATCAAATGAGATAATCCATTAAAAAAATTCAGCAGCTTGTCTGACACATACAAGCACATACTAAATGTCAGCTACTATTATTTTTTATTTTTACAATTTATAAGGGAAAAATCTGTGCCATGGGTCTTTTTACTTCTCTTGGTAAGATAGGTGCTATGCAGTAGAAATATAATGTGAACCACAAATGTGAGACACATGTATTTTAAAATTTGTTAAAAGACACATTTTTCAAGGCACAAATAAACAGGTGAAATCTAGAAATCTATGTGAAGTTGTATGTAATCCAGTTGATTTTTTTTGAAGGAAGCTCCATATTTTATGTGGGGCTTGAACTCATGACCCTGAGGATCAAGAGTCACATGTTCTAACAACTGAGCCAGCCAGGCATCCCATGAACTCCATTTTAATAATATATTTTAATCCAATATATTAAAAACATTTCATTGGATAACCAATATAAAAACTATTAATGGTATCTTTTACATGTTTCTATTAGGACTAAGTCTTTGAAGGCCAGTGTGTATTTCACACTTACAACATGTCTTAATCTGGACTACCCATATTTCAAGTGCTCAGTAGCCACATGTGGCTCTGGGTTACCATACTGAACCTGGACTATGCAGGTCAAAACATGAGCATGCTGATGCCAAACCCAGAAATATCATCTGCTTACCAGATACACAGTTTTCCAAAATGCCTTCTCCTAACAACTCTGAGTCCAACCTAAAGCCATCCCCAGGGCAAAGACCTATCTTCTGCCCTGGGCCCTTAAATGGGGTAGTCTCCATGCTTATGCTTTCAGAGAAGCAGAAAGTCATGGTTTAGACAACTAGAGGAGAAAAGAAAGATAGATAGGGAGGATAATCAAGATGCCAAATCAGAACATGTACCACTATTTCCAAAATCCATAGACAAACCTATCATTCACTGAATATTGGTAATGAGAATATATATTTAGGAATTACTAAAATTTGCAGGATACTGTTTATTTATCTTTGAGAGAAGGCCAGAGTCACTAGTATACCCATGCATTTAGAAAAAAAAATAAACTTAAGGTTAATGAACTGGGTATTTTCCTTCCAAAAAAGATTAAGCCTTCAAAAACCATATCACAGATGCTAAAAAAAGAATTTGGCTCTAAATACATAAATAGAATGATATAAACATTGCCTTATTATGCTAAAATAATGGTTATTCAAGAAATAAAAATAAAAACATGGAAAAATCTTGGCCAATAGAAATAAATATATGTGATGATCATTTCATTAATCCAAATTCTTTTTTGCTTGAGAAAGTATGGTGTCAATTATAAGAGCAATGATGCAATTTTCAAAATACTCTAGAGAAATTAATCTAATCAAGAGTGGTGAATAAATCACTTCCATAAATAAATGCCGTGCGCTATTTTGGTGCATGAAGGCTTCTTACTTTTAGAAGCCAGAGAAAGTTATCTTTTGAAGTTCTTTCACAATTTTCAGTTGTAGTTAACAAAATTAACATAACAACTTTAAGCAGGGAAGAAAAATTAGTTACTGTTTAACAGAACTAAGAATCATTCTACTAGAGTTCTACCACAGGTTGCTGGTGTTTTCTTTGTGCAAAGCCTGGGAAGAGGAGTTGGTCCCATGGTAATTCATCCTACCCATGGCCTTCTGTGTTCCAATGGGGAGGTATCTTAGTGGCCACCTCCTCATTAGTGGTCTTGAAATGAAGAATGAGTGAAAGATACAGAAGTCTATAGAAAAGTATTCAGTCAATGTAGGCAGACAAGAAAGAGAACCTAATTTTTTGATTAAAGATACAAATAATGCTCAAATCATCTTCCAGGTATAAACTAAATGGGGCCAAAAAAAAAAAAAAAACCTAAATGGGGCCAGTTAACAATACCATGCTTCATGCAGAAGAGAGAAAACTAGTCTTTTGAGTAGGCAAGGGTCTGCTTCCCTCCTTTTACTTGCTCGTTTAAGGACAACAGGAACTTCTCCTCCCCCCGCTGCCCCTACCAAATATCTCCCTACCTTCTCCAGTGAGAAAATTCTGGAAATTTTAGAGAACTGTTTTTCAAGATAGCCAATTCTCTCATCTATTAAACCATTCACACTCTAGTATGAATGACTCAATCAGGTAACTCTCCTCCAGGACAGAGTTCATTGGGAAAGTAAGAGAAAAGTGGCTTTTTCTTTCCTTAGGCCTAGTGTATGGATATGGAAGGTGGGCCCTGATGGGAGTCATTTTCTGCCACTTTAAACAAGTGCACTTCAAGGAGTGCTCTTTCTCCATGCATCATTCACTAAAATGGAAGCATCAGCAAACACTCCATACATAGCTTCTAGTATTCAACAGTTAGGCCTAAATAATTCTGTAAGTTAAAAACTGCGATCTTCAGGGCAGGTAAGGAACATGCACAGTATTTTTAAGGACACTTACAACCTATTCCTGAGGAATAGTGAAATTGGTCCTTAGGACAGAGGTAAATCTGATTCTCTTGCATTTACACATTAGAAAATTATACGTGTGCCTCATTCAGTATCGAACATAACTGAAGCAGGTGGTTGAGCCGATTGATGTGAGAATGCTCTGTAGGTAGTTCCCTCACCACACACCATCCCCACTTTAATCACTGTGTTAGCCCTGCCTGACTGAGGGGATTCCCCCTAAGATAACTACCAGAGAATGGGATAGTTGGCAGAGTAGCTGATGACGGTCTACTTGTTGGTCATCACCAAAGTGGAAAAGAGGCCATTCTTGTGGGCGAGCAAGTTTGGAACAGTGTCACACTCCACTAAAATACCCTCAGAGAAGACTAAAACAAGACCTGCATCCAAAATAGAAGAGACACGGTGCTGGAGAGAAAAGAGAAATGGAAAGACAAGAATCAGCAAGAGGGAAATTGTCCAGGTGATTCATTTAAAAAAGTTCTTGTGAAACATTAAGCCTAACTGTGAGCAAGAATCCATCTATCTGCAAAGAGGAAGAAGAAAATCACGGCCTACTTTAAGTCAGCTATTACAAATACAAAGATTTGGGCAATTCTTCAATTTGATTGGTGCTCGGAGATAGCATCTGCCTCAGCTGTGATTTATCTCATAAAGCCTTCCTTTTTTAGATAGTTAAGTGAATAGAAACCGAAATTCAGTGTAAGCAGTAGCAGAACTGGCAGTCCTGTTGAAGAATTTTGCTTCTGAAACTGCTCATCAGATGATTACATTATTGAAACGCGAATTATCCTATATGAACTACCATCTGTATCTAGTGAAAAAACACAGGCATTCCTGCTGGAATCCTTAGAGCTAGGATAACCCATCATTGTAAATTAGGAGAGCTAGTTTGGGGATAGTTTGGGGAAAAAAACAGTTTGGGGGAAGAAAAGATAATATAAAGGCTTTCAGAGCATAGCTGTGTTGTTTTGTACAGATAAAGAAGCACTGGCAGGGAAATATAGAATTCAACATATGGATATCTGAATTGCTCCAAAATAAAGATTATTTAATCTTGGAAGATAAACCAAAGAGGAATAAATCAGCCCCATCTCCAATACTTACAGCTATTGTAACAACAGTGCGGTCTGCAAAAGCCGTCATTACCACTTTCTGCAAAATGTTTTCCTGCCAAAAAATAAATAAATTAAGTCTGAATTTTCTCTGGACTCCATTCTCTCACCATACTATTTTGTCCTTGAGAGTAAAGTACCTCATCCCCAGGCCCAATCCCTTCAGAGAACTCCCAGTTCCTGCCTTCTGTGTAGGTGCAATAGGGAGTAGTCCCTGAAGCAAGCTTCTGCTGGGTTCTGTACACATCTTCAAAAGGCAAATAAAACTCAGTGATCAATTCATAATGACTGATAGATTTGGTACCAGGGAACTGAAAGGGGAAAATGAAATTAAATGGGCATGGAAATGCTCACTTGAGTTATGTCACAAATAGTAATGAATAAAACCCTAAGATGGTGTTAACTTTTTGGTCAGAAAAGGAAAAAAATAAGATACATGCTCCAACTTTGGATTTTGACTCATAAAAGAACCATCCAGGCAAAAACCATTTTTATTTCCACCACAAAATGTTACCATTATATTTTGAAAGATATTCTGGGTAAAGATTTTCTCTCTCTCCTAGAGAAAAACTTGATTCCTAAGTCTGAATTCCTGTCAAATGGCCCATTGCCAATTAATTCATTCTCCCTTTCTCTCTCATCTCTACTGAGGCTATATTATAATAAGCCCAATATTCTAAGTCCTTAGCAATTAATACTAATTTTGATGTAGTTATGCTTATTTAGTGAATTGGCTTAATTAGAAACTATTTTATTGCTTTAAATTCTGTTAACTTTGAGAAGGATATATAGCTTTATATATAACTGATTAGTCTTAATAAAAAGAAATGATGTCAAATTAGCATCTCCATATATAATAGGCTGTTAATACACAAACTGTTTCACCTTTTTTGGATATTTTTTTACCCAATGTAGAGTGTTCAGCAAGAGAGTATCATGTTTGTGGATTTTTAAAAATTTTTATCCTTTCTGATGCCTAACTTTTAATATCAAGTTAACCTGTATAAGAACAACATTGATTGCTAGTGCATACAGTTTGTGGTTTAATGTGACATTTTCTCCACTCAATCACAGCCTTCTAGACAGATCCTTCTTGGCATATTTAACAGTTTTAAATAACTTCCTTCAAAAGACAGTTTCTGGCTTGCTACCATGAACACACTGAGAAAATCATTATTAATTCTAGTGAATCCTTCTTCTTCAAATTGCTTTAGAAAATAATGATTGATTTTTGGTTAGGAATTTCTATTAAATAGAGATTTAAATACTTCATTTTATAACTTCCATGGCATAAGCCTTGAACATTTGAATACAGTACAGTACTCTCATCAACTGAGCAGTGGAATTTGATTGTTTTAAGCATTTATTAAAAAGTGATGGCAAATTAATTTTATGTACTGGCAGTAGGAACTCCTTTAAAGCTCTCATGTTTCCTTTATTGTGATTCTGAATGTGCTACCATCAGTTGATTAAAGAGATAAATGAGAAGATACTCAAAACAACGGTACTGAGGACTTTGCACCCAATGGAGAGAAAATAAGTTGTAATTTTCATGTGCATTTCTCTAACTCTTCAATTTAAAAAGTGCAGATAATGCACTCACCGTGGCCATGTCAATGGAAGCTGTTGCTTCATCCATGATGAGAATGCTGCTCTTGCGGACAAAAGCTCTAGCAAGGCAAAACAGCTGTCTCTGTCCAACACTGAAGTTCTCCCCACCTTCGGTGACAATTGCATCTACATCAGAGAGAGAAGCAAGATTTCATTAAAATGGTACTAACATTTTCCTTGAGCAAAGTAGGGAAAAGTAGGAATGTCCTATAAAAGCGTGCTGGATGTCACTGTACTGCTGCAGAGATTTCATATTAGAAATGTGAAGAGGAATTTTACTTTGGAAAAATGAAGATGATCCTGAGCCATCCTAATTTTGACAAAAGGTTGTAAATTACCTCCTTATAGTAGGATATAAAATACTGGTAAGCATTTTGAAGACTGGAAAACCTCAGAGGTTTCTCAGATCAGAAATGACATTCTTGACTCCCATATTCGTTCTCTTTTCATCATATACTATCCCACTGAACTGTAAGCTCCACGTGGTTAAGGACCGGGTTTGTTTTTGTTCATCAGTGTATCCTCAGCACTTGGTATCTGACATAACAGCTGAATAAAACATTGTTGTATAGATAAATGAATGTCACATCCTCAGTGTCATCTTCACTTTTTGGGGGGCGGGGATTCCATCCACATTTCATAAACTGTCCTACTGTGAGTTTAAGAAAAATTCTGTTTCCAAAACACCCTTTTATTAGAATTCAAGCAGTTTGTAGTAGGGTCCTGGGGGTAAATTTCTATTGATTATATTCTCACTGCATTGAATTCTTAATGATTTTTTAATGGTTGGGTGCTATGCCTTTATTTTCCAATTTTTCATTTACATAATAAATAAGGAGGGTGCTAGAAATGATGAATGTTCTTCACCAGAGTTGGCCTGAACCAGATCTTTTTTTCTTTTTTCTTTTTTCTAGATTTTATTTATTTATCCACGAGAGACGCAGAGAGAGAGGCAGAGACACAGGCAGAGGGAGAAGCAGGCTCCATGCAGGGAGCCCGATGCGGAACTCGATCCCGGAACCCCAGGATCACGCCCTGGGCGTGAAGGCAGGCTCTAAACCGCTGAGCCACCCAGGGATCCCCAGATATTTTTTTCTTAAATATTTTTTTTATTTATTCATGAGAGACACAAAGAGAGGGGCAGATACACAGGCAGAGGGAGAAGCAGGCTCCCTTCTGGGAGCCCGATGTAGGACTCTATCTCAGGATTTCGGAATCACGACCTGAGCCAAAGGCAGATACTCAACCAGTGAGCCACCCAGGTGTCCCTGAACCAGATCTTTATCAAACAGTTGATGTAATCTTTATGTAGAGAATGAGCATAAACAACATTCAATTACATAGTGTAAGTATAATCATCTGTTGCATACGCTGTACCATAACCCTTGAACACGGTGCTCATAATTCAAAACAGGTTCATATGTCTTTTGTGTTGAGTGAAGAGGACTAAAAAGTCATAATTGCCTGTATTCCCAATTACTAAAGATCTAAACACCAAAGGAGAAGGGTCGGTATGCATTATCAATTTCTCAAGTAGACTTGCTGGGCTTTCCATGCAAGACATCAAAATTATAATGGGAAAGTTCATCCAGATCCCTGGAATTTCTCCCACAGTCTGACACTGGCAAGGTTAATAAAGCTATCCTTTAAGACATGGTACCTCATTTCTGTTTGTGGGATGCCTTTCCCTTAGGACTTAATTAAAATCACAAAAGGTATTGTTTCTGAGCAGGCCCTCTTTCCCAAATAAACTTGGTACTATTTTGTGAGCTGTTTTTTTTTTTTAAATACCAAAACAACACAATCAATATGGCAACTACATATTATGTATTAAAATTAGAATATCAGCCAACTCTTATCTTTCTGACTGCTTTCTTAAATGAGTTCAGATTTTAAGAAAGCAAAAGCCCAAAATTAGGGATATTCATCATTTTTATGAATTAAAGCCTGCATTGTATACTTTTTGTTGTTTTCTTAATCATGTTCTTTCATTATTCATGTTGTTATTTTATTCTGTCACGAGTTATTTGCCAGAAATTGTCTCTCTCTGGGACTAAATTTATATCAATGATTGTTTGAGTATGTTTTATCCCTTACAAGGGTAGCTAAAAGTGAGATTGCAGCAAGGTCATAGAACATAATATCTTCACAAAATTATGTCACATTAATATAAGGAATAGGTAGGTCCTCCTGTCAACAAAGAAAATGGCTGCCAATGTGGAGAAACTGCCTACTCCTACATGGTATTGATTACTCTGAACCTAGCAGCCTCTTCAATCCTCTTATGCACTTACTGGGGGCCAGGGGTCATGTAGATCACATGAATAGAATGACCACAAGGAAGTATTCTGATTCAAATGACCTGTATTACTGGAGCACCTGGGTGGCTGGAGCTGACTCCTGATTTCAGCTCAGGTCATGATTTTAGGATCTTGAGATTACGCTCTGCACTCAGTGTGGAGTCCATTTGAGATTCTATCTCTCCCTCTCCTTCTGCCCCTCTTCCCCCTTACTTGCATTCTCATGGGAATGTGCACTCACTCTCTCTAAAAAAAAAAAAAACAAATTTACCTGTACCACTAAAGATGAAAAGACTAAAGAGTTAAATGTACTAACTGGGATATTATGGAATGTTCATATAGAACAGAATTTGTTCGAAGTTTCATTCAATGCAAAATCGTTAGATTTTGAAGTGTCCTAATGATCTTTTGGAGATTATTTTAAATATAAGGGAATTTAACATGCATTATGTGATTCTAGCATAAAATATAGACAGAGATATATAGAATTAATTGCATATGTAAAAATAAATGTATTGTCTAGAAAATATACCTAGACCTCCAGGTAGGGATTTGACCATATTCTTCAGCTGAGCAATTTCTAGAGCTTCCCAGAGTCTGTCGTCAGTGCATTTACACTCTGGATCTAAATTAAATCTGTAGGGGAAAAAAAAATAAGTTGTTTAGTCAATAAATAAAAGTAAAGGAATTTTTACATATGTTTGCTTATTGCTGTTCTTTCCTTAAAATATAAGTCATATTTATTTTGATTATTGCTATATCCCTTGTACCTAGAACAGTGCTCAGGACAGAGCAGGCATTCAGTTCATGTTGAGTGAATAAATGAATGACCTTAATGTTATGAAAAATTTTTTCTGATATACAATTAGTAAGATTATATGCAAGATATGACATAATAAAATTCATTATGTGGATTTATCCACTTTCATATTACATTTAATGTAACCTGAATAGTACCTAGCAAAGTGTTTTACAGAACCGACGGGAACATGTAATGGGAACATGTAATGTTATCTTAGAAGAACCATGCTGCACCAACCACAATACTGGTCTTCATAATAAATCTAATCAGACATATAAATTCACTATGGCATTGCTAAATAACTGGATACATCTGCAACTTTTAATTAAAGTGGTTTTACAGCTGAATATTGAGTGATCTTACATCTATTTTCTCTTCAAGACAAAAGGAAGTGGGAGTACTTCTTTGTAATTAAGGTAGAGGAGGGGAGCAAGAGAGAACAAAGGATTGATGCAATGAGAGACATGACCTGGTGGATAATGCCATAGTGGATTTTGGAGTCAAACTTTATTTAGAGTTGTGGTTCTACCACTTACTAAGTGTATAAACTTGGACAAGTTAGAGCTGCTCTTAGGTTCAAAATTCTCATCTGTAAAATGAGGATAATAATATGTACACTAGAGCAGTGCTTTGAGGACTTATATTTAAAGCAATATTTTTAAATATAGAGACAATATATTTAAAGCACTTAGCAGATAGTAGATACCAGATACCGCCATTCTTTTTTTTTTCTTTCTGTGGGAAATCATAAACTAGATACGGAGAAGATTGTAGCAGCTTCTTAAAAACAATTTTGGCTGAAAGAAAAATTGTGAGAGATGAAGGAATCAAGGGATTAACCGAACTCAGTATCTGCTGAGCCCAAGCCAGATGCATAAGTGATAGGCAGGATATCTGTAGGACAGCACACCTTAGAAATGTCTGCCAAGAATCACTGCCCCAAGTACAGAGGAAAAAGTAACTTTTGTGGAGTCAAACTGAAAGAGCAGAGCTCCTGGAAAAACATAAAGGACTGGCTTCTGTAGGTTATTTTAGCAACTCTAGGGTTTCCCAAACCAAATTGTTGGCCAGAATATTTCATTTTATCATCCTGATAATGTCATTCACACCCACCTGAAAAATTGTTCTGAGTAAAACCCTTCTAAGAGCCAAAAGGTAAACCCTGAGACACATGGGTTTCTGTTGAATACATCACCCACCTAATAGAGCCACTGAATAGTATTGGATCCTGCAAAATGATTGAAAGTCTAGAACGTAGTGTGTGCAGTGGTAGTTTTGAAATGTCTATTCCATCAATGACGATCTTTCCTGTTAAACAGAAACAAAAAATTACAGGCATGTAGTAAAATCAAAAGTAAAATAATATTCATTTACAAATTGAAAGTACTTTCCTACTTCAGGGTTGCAACTCAGAAGATGAAGCTTTCCATTTAGGTTACAAACATCATTATGTATCTCTAAGAAAAATATACATTTTGGTGATATTGTCTCTTTCTTATATATTTTCTCTTAAATAGATTCTTAGTTCTTATTCAGTTTCCATGGTTCATACAAACCAAAAGCACTTTTTCTCTTTAACAGGTCCTCTTCCTTCCAACATTTCCTAGTTCCCTGCTTTATTTTCCTTCGCAAGATATTCTATATGCCTTTACCTATCTTTTGTTATTGTCTCTCTCTCCCAACTAGAATAAAAACTCCTTGAAGACAGTGACTTTTGTCTAAATTATTCACTTTTACTGATTGAACAGTACAGCGTATTGCAAATAAGAAATGAAATTCTATGACATAGATACCAACTTTTAATGAATTTCTCCTTAGTGTATTTAGACTTATTAGAAACTTGCACAATCTTGATGTCTTTCCCTCAAGTTGATACGTTATTTTATCATACCATTTTGTGCAAAGATAGCACTGGCATATGAAATGAGCCAGGCGAAGACTGCCAAGTGGAGTCTCTTTTCCAGCTAGATTTAGATGCAAGAGGAGGCAAGGTGATCGGCTCAAATTTTCATTCAGGAATAACACACATTATCTATTAAAACCTGAATAGCTTAATGCTAAACAAGAGAATCAGTCATTGATAGTCACATGGGGCCTGACATCACATTTCTGGATTCATGAGGAAATGGCTAATCTGATACATTAGGTTATAACTATAGATATGTGTTTTTTTTTTTAATGAAAAGTGTCAATCAATTGCCTTTGGATCATGTAACTGACTTGTAATGCAGATCCACTGAAAGTCTGTAAAGCATCTGTGTATTACTACTAGCCGTGGAAGAGCAAGCTGCTAACTCAGCGCCTGATGCCTACTCTGCTCCTGAATCTAAACCCCAAAGAGACTGCAATTACTGTAGATCATCTCTGTTGTTCATAAACTGACATCTTCATCTCGCAGAGCTGTTGTATAGATTAAATTAAATAATACAAACTGTCAAGTACAATAAAAATGTGAGGTACAATAATCATCGCAATCATTTCAGACAATAATATGAAGCACTTTCTTGAGCTAATGATCAGGCATATTGCTGGAGCCCCTTTTACTCAAGATGGTTTATGTGCTGGCCTATTTATAGTCCACTTGATAGACTAAATAATGCGTCATATTTCTTCTACAGCAAGGATTAAATTATTTCCATGTATCATATTATTAATAATTTTGTGGATGAGTAAATATTTTTGTATACTGTCAACATGTGCTTGGCACTTTGCAGGTTACCACCCCACAAAATGTTCAACATCATTAAACCATGTTATTAAGATGTCGGTAAGAGTCATGCACCTAAATTAATAATGCAGATCACTTACCTCCTTGCGTTTTTTTCCTTTGATGGAAATGGATGTTTTTAGTTTGAGTAAAACAAGACAGTCTTCCTTTCTCTCCCTTCCCCTTGAAATGCCACCTTCATCTACTGTTATTCAAAATAGATGGCTTTGTTTTCATTTTATCAGTTTGTTAGAATTCTTTAACAACAGTCTCTAGGGGATCCTGGGTGGCTCAGCGGTTTAACGCCTGCCGGCAGCCCAGGGCTTAATCCCGGAGTCCAGGATCGAGTCCGGGATTGAGTCCGGGATTGAGTCCGGGATTGAGTCCGGGATCGAGTCCGGGATCGAGTCCGGGATCGAGTCCGGGATCGGGATCGAGTCCCACGTCGGGCTCCCTGCATGGAGCTTGCTTCTCCCTCTGCCTGTGTCTCTGCCTCTGTGTGTGTGTGTATCTCTCATGAATAAATAAATAAAATCTTTAACAACAACAAGAAAAAAAAAACAATCTCTAGAGGGGAGTTTGGAGCTAGTAATTTTTTTTAATTTTATTTATTTACTTATGAGAGACACACACACACACAGAGGCAGAGACACAGGCAGAGGGAGAAGCAGGCTCCATGCAGGACTCAATCCCCAGGACTCCAGGATCACACCCAGAGCCAAAGGCAGGCGCTAAACCGCGAGTCACCCAGGGATCCCCTAGAGCTAATAATTTTATTAGCAATTCTATGTTGATTCTTCTAGACTATTTATTTGGGACACCTGCCTCAATCCATGCGTTGTAGGACACAAAGTCCTTATAAATATTTGCTTTTTATTTCTGCGGGATTAGGTAAATCGATGTTGCATTTTTTTAAAAAGATTTTATTTATTTATTTGACAGAAAGTGAGAGAGCACAACCAGAGGGAGCAGAAGAGGGAGAGGGAGAAGCAGGCTCCCCATTGAGCAGGGAGTCAGATGCGGGCTCCATCCCATTACTCTGGGCTCATGACCTGGGCAGAAGGCAGGTGCTTAACTGATTGAGCCACCCACACGCTCCAGATGTTGCATTTTTTCTTTCTTTCCTTTTTTTTTTTTTTTAAGATTTTATTTATTTATTCACGAGAGACACACACAGAGAGAGAGAGAGAGAGAGAGAGGCAGAGACACAGGCAAAGGGAGAAGCTCCCCTACAGGGAGCCTGATGCGGAACTCAATCCTGGAATCCTGGATCATGCCCTGAGCCAAAAGCAGATGCTCAACCACTGCCCCAGATGTTGCATTTTTTTTTAACGAAAAGCACCATATAGCCAATGAAAAAAATTTAGTGACTTACCATCAAATATATCAACCATTCTGAAGAAAGCCAGAGATAATGATGACTTCCCACTGCCAGTACGACCGCATATGCCCACCTATAAATAAATGTCACCCAGAGAGAAAAGGACTCAGAAAAAAGACATAAAATGTTCAAAAATTTTTTTAATTTAGACAAGATACCATGGTGAGACTGCACCTCTATTTAAATAATTATAATAAATCCTCATTCTTTTCTTAGGTCTCCTTTCTGTATCATCATTAAGATAAAAACAGAGTCCTCACCAAATGTTTAATGATTTCATTCTAACTCTTTTTTATGTGGTTGTGTTGTTTTCCCTTAATGGCTTAGTTTTTGCATTTAGTATATAGTGAGCCTAATAAATATTTGATTTTATCTTAGAAGTGATGATTTTATAACAAAAAGACTGACTCCAATTTTTATGCACATTTTCTCTTTTTCAAGTAGCTTAAAAAATCATTTTGGGACTAAAACTAGGACAAATGCTAAAGTTCTAAAGGGGATGTCTGATATGGCTATGAGCCAGAAGCCAGAAATTTGGAAAAATACACATATAGTTGATTTCCTTGATCTTTATGGGAGACTAATGAACAGCAATACATCTTAGAGAACATGTATTTTATCCTCCTCTTTTCTCTCTCTTTTCTCTTTTATGTAGATAATTTGACCTCTAAAGTATAGGGAGTATTATGCGAGCCCAGTGAGATTGTACTTGGCTTAATGTCTCAGAGCTTAGGTAGTGACCCAATGGCTCCATCCACTGATTTGTATGAAACAAATGGCAGTGAATTCCATACCTTTTGCCCAGGTTTGATGTAAGCCTTGACGTGTTTAAGAACAGGTTTCAGATTATTTTCATATCTGACACACAGGTCATGAATCTTGATCTCTCCTTCCTGTGGCCAATGTTCTGGAACTTGAGAAGGGTCTAAGGGGTGAGGGTGGAGTAAGGCAAGTCAGAGAGAAAAGGAGAGAGGGAGAGAAAGAGAGAGGAAGACAGAGGGAGAAAGAGGGAGGGGAGAGAGAGAGAGGGAAAGGAGAGGGAAAGAAAAGAGAGGGAGAGAAAAAGGGAGAGAGGGAGGGAGAAGGATGGAGAGGGAAGGAAGGAAAAAGAGGCAGGAAGAAACATACAAATACTTACATACATTTATACATACAAACATATACATTTTTATAAATTTAAAGTAATACTGAAACAAATTCTGCATCTTTTTAAAATTAAAATTACATTCAGAATAAAGGCCTATTGATTATGAACTTTCAAAACAGTTTTTTTTTGTGTGTTTGTGTGTTTTTGAAGAATGAACTATCATGTCTTTTCTGCATTCCATCACTTGATTCTATTTTTTTTCACTTGATTCTATTGAAGATAGTTCATCTCTGAATTGATTCATTTGTTCAATCAGTCAGTCAGTCATCAAACGTTTGATCAAAGACGTGAGAGGTGTTGTGCAAGATGTTGGAATATGGAGATGAAAGACATGCCTCAAAGTGTTCCTTTTGTCCTGGGGGAAGCATCAGGATCTACAATACTGCATAGTACATGGTGGAGTCCAACCCAAGGTGCTCTGGGAGCATAGATGGTGGTAACCTGAGTGTTCCAGGAAGGTTTCAAGAGAAGATGGTGCCTGAGATGAGTCTCAAAGGATAAGGGATGGGGAGATTGGTTTCAAAAGTATATGGAGAAAATAAAGATAGAAAGAAACCATAGCATGTTGGTATGGCCCAGAGTAAAAGGCGTGTGGACAGATGATGAAAGAGGAAACCAGGTAGGTTGACAAGGATCGACTAATAAAGAGTCTAATAATCTTAGCTAACTTATCTGGATTTTGTCCTTGAAGACCTGGATAGCTACTGAAGGATTTAGGCAAAATAATGTATTTTAAGCATGAAATTTGAATTTAAGAAAGATCATTCTGTCTTCAGTATTGAATTTCCTGCCAATCTTATCTTTTTTTAAAAAGATTTTTTTAACTTATTCATGAGAGACACGGAGAGAGAGAGAGAGAGAGAGAGAGGCAGAGACATAGGCAGAGGGAGAAGCAGGCTCCATGCAGGGAGCCCGATGTGGGACTCGTGATCCCAGGATTCTGGGATCATGCCCTGAGCTGAAGGCAAACGCTCAACCACTGAGCCACCCAGGCGTTCCCCTGCCAATCTTATTTTAAGCAAAGCTAAGAATCTCAGTGAGTAAGATCAAAGTTTCTTGATAGCTAATTTAATATGATCTTGAGAAAGAAGGACACAATAGTTCATAGTATAGGTTGGTAATGAGTGTAATAAAGTCCAAATACTTTAAATTTTTTTTAAAAAATATTACTAAATAATAGCTACTTGGAGTCTGGTTGTATCACAAACTTTTCAGGCCTAAATAGTCATATCGTTTCAGGTGTAACTCATAAAGCAAAGTCAAGATGAGAAGAGATTCTCTGGATATTAAAGTGGAAAACAAAAGCAAAAATAACAATATGTCTGACACACAACTATTATTTGTATAAAACAAATATTTAAGTGAAACAATATAATATTCAGAACAATACCCATAGTGCCTTCATAGTTCTCCGACTCCATGGTCAAGAAACTGTTCACTTTCTTCACTGCCCCCATCTGGACCTCCAGGTCAGCCAAGTTCCTCACAACCCAATTCAAATAATTGGTTATCTGTGTCAGGTGACAAAAAAAAAAATTAACACATTTTAAATGAAGTAACGATCTTTGTAATCACTGGAAATTTTAGGATAGGATGACTTGGACACTTAGTGTACATCATATGGTACAATTCATAAGTGCTGCAAGATACTAGAGACCAGGGAGAGTGTCATGGGCTCAAGCGGGCAAAGGAGGTGCCCACTCTTCTTCAAGGGTCCTCACATGTCAGTGTTTTTAAACTGTCCTCTGATTTCCCTGTACAAGTTGTATGTACCTCTGTTTGCATCTATCTTGTTTATATTTGTATTCATTTTAGTGTCCCCAAATAGGTTGTGAACAACTTAGGACAGGGATCTCAGCCTTGAGAGTGTGCTCCTTGTTGTTTTTGAGGAGTTTCTAAAAATCAATTTGCATTATCAGAATTGAATTCACGCTGCCCTAAAATGCAGCCAATTGGCTTTGGGCCCCCATCTCCTATTATTTGCAAGATGTCATGTAGTTATGAGTGTTAATCTGTTCCTTTTATATGCATGAATAAGACTTGATTATAACTATAGTACCTTCACCACTACATGAAAAGAAATGTTTTCTTCCATACCTACCGTAAGTGCGTACAGAAGACCCAAACCCACCAATCCAGAATTGGAAGAGCCACTGATGGATGCAATAGATGCAGTGAGGACAATGCAAGCTCCCAGATAATCCTAGAAATGAGCAAGAAAAAATGTTAAAGGATTTTCCTTGAGTTCTTTTTTTTTTTAAAGAATTTATTTATTCATGAGAGACAGAGAGAGAGGCAGAGACACAGGCAGAGGGAGAAGTAGCCTCCCTGTAGGGAGCCTGATGTGGAACTCAATCCCAGGACCCCAGGATCATGGCCTGAGCCAAAGGCAGGCAGTCAACCACTGAGCCACCCAGGCTCCCCAATTTTACTTGAGTTCTTAAACAAAAGAGCCCAATCAATTTAGAGAGGTGATCACTGAAACAGTACGTTACTTCTTGTGTGTCCTCTTAAGTTTCTGAGGAAGACTACCTAAGATATGGGTGGATGCCAACTCACCATATTAGGGCTGGAGTGGGGGTAATTCAGTGATATAATGCTCTCATTATACTAACACAGAAATGGATTCAGGGAAATTAAATAACTTGCCAGAAATTCAGCTGCAATTTGTGGCCCAACCAGTGTCAGAAGTAGGATTTCTTTTTCTCCTCCCCTCCCCTGTGCCCTCCTTCCTATCACAATAGGTTGCCAGACAAGTAATTATTTAGGAACTTGATTTACTACCTTAAATTTCCTGTATGCTTATGTGTGGGTTGTGATCTAGCTCCCTTATGTGATATAGTAAGGGCTCTGCAAAAATTTGCATCTGGTTAACTTGTTGAGATTCATATCTAAACTGTCAAATATCTGGGCTCAGAGTCTGGGACATTAAATCTCCAGATTCCATATAAATAAGAATAAGGGTTACATGTGCTCATAAATGGGAAATGTGGGCCTCTCTTAGAGCATGTGAATTGTCTATGGCTCAGTGATAAACTCTTTTGTGAAATTTCAAAAAATCACTGAGGGCCAGTCTTTAACTCAAATAAGAAACAGGGCACATCTGTCTATCTTTATTTTTTAAAAGATTTTATTTATTTATTTTAGAGAGAAAGAAAGAGCACAGGGATGGGGTTGGAAGTAGGGGTGCTGGAGGAGCAGAGGGAGAGACAGAGAATCTTAAGCAAGCTCCATGCTCAGTGCAGAGCCCAACACAGGGTTTGATCTCATGACCCTGAGATCATACCCTGAGCTGAAATCAAAAGTCAGATGCTTAACCCACTGAGCCACCCAGAGGTGCCCCACATATGTCCATTTTCGAATACTACTTCCTTCTCCATTTCCTGGCACTCTTAGCCATTATTATGTCTTATCATTTGAAAAAGAAATCTTAAAAACTTTTCATGCTGCTAAGTCCTATGTCCAAGAAACTGGAGGCATTTCAGGCATTAATACTTCTAGAACTCTTTCAAGTCTCATCTCATGTGTGATCTTTCTAGCTAGGTATGTCTCTGATCTCTCAAAAAAACAACAACTAATAATTAGGTGATAAGACTTTAATGATAGTAACAGAGTATTTAACATACTGGAGTTAACAAATGAAGTTATTCAAATCAGCTCACATGTGTGCATTCCTGCCTCTTTTTAAAACAGCTCCAAAGATTGACTCTGGAGGACCAATCAATAATCCCAACCTTGAATTCAGAGATCTGGGCTCAGATGCTGACTTTGCCAATTGCCAGACAAATAATTTAAATCCCTTTGAAACTCAGTTTCTTTGGAATATAGAAATGATACCTAATTCAAAGACTCCAAAAGACTAAAAAAAAAAAATAATAAATACCCATTATGTTTTACCACCTCTGTGTATCAGGATGTCTTTTTTCCTCTGGATGATTTTCAAATGTTTGAAGCAAGCTTAAAAGTTTATGTGCATTGTAAAACATCAAAGGTTAAAAGAGGCACTAAAATTTAATTCCATAATGATTTCCATGATCTTTACAAAGAATAAAGAAAGAAATTGTGCAGAGTTACTTTCTTGAGGCAGTAAGTTCCTAAGAGGTAGTAAATACTCCTTGGATTGCTTCTTCCAATGGGATCATGTGTTAACAACTTGTCACAACCCAATTAGACAGTTATTTTTCTTTTTCACTTTATTTGAAGCAACTACATGGATGCATAATCTAACCAGTTTGGGCCACTCTTAACATCTGACAAATGCCAACATGCTCCCAAAATACTTCTAAAATATTTATAGCAATATGAATTTTTCCTTCCAGCCCTCTGTGTAAAGTTAATACTTCTGAAGTTACACTGTATATTTATAGTTTCTATATCTTTTTAAAAAGACTCATAGGAAGTTTCTGTGATGAGTCTGAGAGAGTAAGTTTGTGTTAGAGGATACTTTGAACAAGGCCCTCTTCTGAGCTTGATATAAAGAAATACCCCATTCAGCCTCTGAGAAATTTCTGTGGGTAATGTACACATTAAGGAATTTCTATTCTCCACTTCCTCCCAGCTGACCTTAACTGGGAAGAAGAGCCTGATTCATTCATTATATATATATATATATATATATATATATATATATATGCACACACACACACATATATAATATGTATAATTATACATATATTTTATTTAAATTCCATTTAGCTAACATATAATGTAATATTAGTTTCAGGAGAATTTAGTGATCCATCACTTACATATAACACCCAGTGCTCCTCACAAGTACCCTCCTTAATGCCCATCAACCATTTAGCCCATCCCCCCACCTTCTCCCCTCCATCAACCTTCAGTTTGTTCTCTATAGTTAAGAGTCTATTTAATGGTTTGCCTCCCTCTCTCTTTTTCTTTTTTATCCCCACACATTCATCTGTTCCATTTCTTAAATTCTATGTATGAGGAAAATCATATGATATTTATTTTTCTCTGACTGACTTATATACCTTGGCATAATACATTGTAACTCCATCCACATCGTTGCAAATGGCAAGATTTCATTCTTTTTTATGGCTGAGTAATATTCCACTCTGCGTGTGCGTGCGTGCGTGTGTGTGTGTGTGTGTATACCACTTCTTTGTCTATTCATCAGTCGATGGACATTTGGGCTCTTTCTACAATTTGGCTATCGTAGATAATGCTGCCATAAACATTGGTGTGCATGTGTCCCTTCAAATCAGTATTTTTGTATTCTTTGGATAAATACCAGGTAGTGCAAATGCTGAATTATAAGCTAGTTCTATTTTTAACTTTATGAGGAACCTCACAAAGATTTCCCTTCCTCCACTCCTCACCAACACCTGTTGTTTCCTGCGTTGTTAATCTTAGCCATTCTGACAGGTCTGAGGTGATATCTCACTACAGTTTTGATTTGTATTTCCCTGATGATGAGTGATATTAAGCATCTTTTCATGTGTCTTTAGCCATCTGGATGTCTTCTTTGGACAAATTTCTATTCATATCTTCTACCCATTTCTTAACTAGATTATTTTTTAGGGTGTTGTGTTTGATAGGTTCTTTTAAGATATCGTTTACTAACCCTTTATCTGATACGTCATTTGCAAATACCTTCTCCCATTCTGAAGACTGTCTTTTAGTTTTGTTGATTATTTTCTTCGCTGTGCAGAAGCTTTTTATCTCGATGAAGTCCCAATAGTTCATTTGTGCTTTTGTTTCCCTTGCCTCCAGAAACTTAGTGTCTAGTAAGAAATTGCTATGCCTGAGATCAAAGAGGTTGCTGCCTGGGTTCTCCTCTAGGAGTTTGATGGTTTCCTCTCTTACATTCAGGTCTTTCATCTATTTTGAATTTATTTTTGTGTATGATGTAAAGAAAGTGGTCCAGTTTCATTCTTCTGAATGCTGCTGTCCAGTTTTCCCAAGGCCATTTGTTGAAAAGACTTTTTTCCATTGGATGTTGTTTCTTGCTTTGTCAAAGATTAAATGACCATATAGCTGTGGGCCCATTTTCTGGACTTTCTCTCCTGTTCCACCAATCTATGTTTTTGTTTTTGTGCCAGTACCTTACTGCCTTGATCACTACAGCTCTGTAACATAACTTGAAGTCCAGAATTGTGATGCCTCCAACTTGCTTTTCTTTTTCAAAATTGCATACATTCTTTTAAAAGGATAACAAAATAATCACTGAGCTTCAACAAACAGAAATTAGAGTGTTGGCCTAATAAAAATATTATAAAGGAAATGCAAAACATTATGCACTCAAGTCTGTCTCTCTCTCCTCTTTCTCTTTCTCTCAAACCTCCCACCCACTAAATTGACTATGGAATCTTTATATTTTATATCAAGGTCTGGATTCACTCATTACATAGAACTAAATGGTAGATACAGTTAGATGATAATTTAAATTATTTTCTATTGAATTAAAGTGGTAATTCTGGCAATAGATAGATAGCCTTATCCTGCCATAAAGCCAGCAGGAGAAGTTAAAACAGATGAAGGGAGGGAAGGGAGGAGGCTGATCAGTAAATGTGAGCTAATATATATTTTCTGGCTCTCTTTCACATGGCTAATGTTTTTAAAACTACTTGTAAGGTTCCCAGTATGATTGAAACTACTATTTTAATTATTAGTCCAGTATATAAAATATGTCAAAATTTATATATAAATATAATGTATATATTTTTACTTAACTTCAAATTAGTTAATATACAGTGCAGCACTGGTTTCAGGAGCAGAATAGAGTGATTCATCACCACATACAATACTCAATGCTCATCCCTACAAGTGCCCTCCTTAATGTCCACCACCCACTTCATCCATCCCCCCACCACCCACCTCACCTCCAGCAACTCTCGTTTTGTTCTCTATATTTGAGTCGCTTATGGTTTGCCTCCCTGTTTTTATCTTGTTTTATTTTTGTTTCATTTTTTATTAACAATAATGTATAAAGGTAATGTTTTTGACATCTCAGCAATAAGGTATAGTTTCCTATAGTATATATATACATATATATATATGTTATTATGTATATAACATTTTCAGGGGATGAACCCATTTTCAAAATCTACTAAATTCAAATAGATATGAGAGCTTAAAACCAGTATGTCTGCAGTTTAATAGCTATAACAAAGTTATTTTGTTGTAAAAATATTCATCATTCTAGTTATACCAACTAGATATTTTCAGCTCACTCCTGGATTATTACCACTACTCAAAAATCTTTTTTCTAAAAAAACAAAAATGAAACCAAAACCAAAACCTTTTTTGCAAGAATCTGGAAAGTTTTGGAGGCATTTGATCAGAATTTTACCTTGATTACCGTAAGAAAGGAAGCTCCTTTGTGCACTATATTTATCCGGAAAACTCATAGCAAAATCGCTAAATTCCATTAACTTCCTTCAAATTGTACAAGAGTATAGACAGGTGAAATTGTCAGATAGCAAGAGCTTGTGTTAGCCTCCTACTTTTCCACTTCCTTTACCACTCCACAGAAGTTTAATGAATTACAAAGTGATTCTACAGTTACATCTTCTTTCTCTGCAAACATGAACGACAAAATGGTTTCAAGGCAATAAATTAAGAAAGGAGATGCAGCCGGTCTGAAGAACTTAGGTCTGAAGAACTTACACGAGGAGAGCAAATACTTAGGGGCCACTAGCAGCATTGATCTACCGCTGAGTCCCCCACACATCCTCACCAATCAGTTCAGCAGAAAAAACACCTGTGGTCAAAATGATACAATAGACTGAGGGATTCAGGTTAGGAAGCAGAAGCTATGGAGCATATGGGAACTGCCAGTTCTGAAAGGAGGCCCCACCACAGAACATTCTATCTGTATAGGGAGAAATTAGAACTTCTATCGAGTTTGTGAATTCCACACCCTCCTCCAGGGAAAAGCTTTTGATTTCCAAGTCAAAAGAAAGGCCTTTTCTCAGATTTCTAGTGATTCGATGCTGTGGATCCATCTATCAGACAACAGTGAAAACTGTAATTTCCTATAGAATAGACTGGCAAATAGTTAACAGCAACACAATCCCTTTCCATATATAGCCCTCAGAAGTACCAGTCATTGGTACCACTGAGGATCTGCGAAAATATATCAGGGCCTCCAAATGACAAGATAGGCGCATGCCTGCCTGTGGTGGAGGAAAGAACACACAAGAAAGCTCCGTGCTGTTTCCTAAAATCGATGCTCATGCAGGCTCATCCTGAAGACTATTTTCACTTCAGCCTGTTGATTCTAAAGACTTTCTTTTTTCTTTTTTGGCTTCCTGATGTGACTTTTCTTTTATCCTTTCACCACACAGCAAGACAAAGCCTTGGAAAGAGAGCCTTTAGATACAGTTACACAATTTTCGCAAATGGAAACACCGATGCCAAAGAACTGGAACTGTTTAGTGCAGAGGGCTGAAGAGCAAATGCCGTGCTGAACAAAAGAACGTAAGCAGCATTCAAAGGTTAGGCTGTAGTGACACGTTGCACATGATTGTGGCCCACTTCACTTGGCACCCAGAGGAGAAACACTCCCCCCTCTGCCAAAGCAACCTGGGTGGTCACAGTCTAGCTCCTCAACCACCAGCCAAATTATTTTATTCTTTTATTCTCTTGTCCCTTTTTTGATGTGAGTGTACGGTGATCTTTATTTTTTCCTAATTCAGAATGAATATGAAGTGAATATGGTGTGCAGGGCTATATCTTCTATAGGGAAAGCTGTCTGCTCACAGAAATGAAGTAACTTGTGATTGTCTTAGCTCTTGCTTAACTTGATCGGGAAAAGAAACAGGAGCCATGTATTTAAAATAAATCAGGAAATAAACAAAAATTGGATAGGGCTCATGGATCTTCCAGAATCCAGTTGAAAGTGTTTTCCCCTGGTTTCTCTTCCTTTCTTCTCCTTGAGATTTTCTGTCCAGGGAATTCAGTGTCATTGCTTCCGAAAGCTCGAACTGAGAATCAAGAGGAAAGGAAGTGAAAAATTGCCACAGAAAACTGTGATAAGTTTTCTCCTCTTTCAATTCACGAAGGTGATGAGTCCATGAATTAGAGTTGGTGAAATCCCCAGATCTGCATCAGGAAATTTTTCTTGCTTCTTCTGATTTATGCCCAATGCCTCAACCTTCCTTGTACCATTTCAGTTGTGTTTCTGCTCTGGGAACTCCAAGGACACTTGCTATAAACAGATATTTTTGCTAATTTACTGAGTAACATGACAAAGAATGGAGAAAGGAGGGGTTGTGTTGATATTGTGGGTAAGTAAGATCAGTGCAGAATCACTGGGCCAAATAGAAATTTTCATTACTTATTCTTCTAATGACTTACTAGGTAGAGTATCTCCAATTGTGGGGGTCAGAAAAGAATTCACACCCTACTCTCCAAGGTCCTGTATCTCAACATTCGTGTTTCTGGCACAAGATCCATTTATTTCACACTGCAATTTTGTCTCCAGTGATGTGGACATGCCCGCAGGAGCACAGTAGTAATGAGGTCATTCATATGTGTACGATTGAGAGAACGGTTACTTCCCAATTGGAGTTATCTAGTTAGCTTATTCAATACTCCTACTGTAACATATGTGCTTGAATTACAGCATTTATATTCAAATAAATATTCTGATATTCACATATTCTAAATCATATCCTGGTTCTAATGAACATTCTCGATGTACTTAGAAGAGAGAGTGAATCTGACTAGTTTTAAATTGGATCACTGTGTGTGTGTGTGTGTGTGTGTGTGTGTGTGTGTGTGTGTATGCACACCTACAGAAACTTATTGACACATACGGTTAGGTAAAGGAGACAAATCATACACCAAAGACTTTGGACCTTGATTTCTGTCAGCAGAAATACCTGGAATTTTGCAATAAATCAACAAGTTCCTTACCAAAACTTACCTTTACTCATCAGAAATAGAAGCAAAAGATTCTTTTTTTTTTTTTAATGGTTTTTAAGGGAGAGCTCTGGTAATGAGACTAGATGGGAAATCTTGGCAGGATCAGAATACATAGAAAACAAAGACAAGACACACTAGCAAATGAATTATCAAGTAACAGAAGGGATGGAACACTCTGTGTTTCGTGGTTCAAACATCAGTATTTTCCTTACATTTCTAGAGCTGGAACTAGAACTCTTTTACACTCAGGTTGGTCTGCTGCCTTTTCACATGGGGGTTAGAGTAATGAGCTGTGAGTCAAACTAAAGGAAGCCATTCTCAATCTGGCCACTCTCTCTAGTTTTTCCTGACCTCCCCTTTCTTGGCAGTCTGACGGCTCTAATATCTTGTCTTTTGGCTATGAGAGCAGAACATATGGTTTGCTTGAGGATTTCTGTTAAACACTTGTCCATTAACCTGACAGTAGGAGCTGCTAAAGAGCAGAAACAGGAGTCAAGTCAGACATTCACCTCAAGTCCAAAGCAAACACACTCATCCCCTAAAAAACATGCTCAATCTCCAACCTAAGAAAAATCAAATAACAAAGATAACTACTGACATTTTCTCTTATGATCTGGGGACGTTCTTTCATTAAGCTATTTCATGATTAATTCTGTTATTCAGATACGATTGGGTTTTTTTTCTTCCTTAAAGAAAACAAATTTAAAAAACAAATAGAAGCTTAAAACAAGGAACTAGGGTCTGAATAGGATTGAGGAATAATGTCTTGGTTTTGTTATAAATCCTAAGCAACACTTCATCTGCCTTTATGCTATCTATAGGTAATTCAGGAGACCCTTTTCCCTGTCCCCACAGCTTGGAAGGAATTTCTCATCAACAATCAATGGTTCTCTCTAAAATTTGTAAAATATAATTGTATTATGTCACTGAGTAATTTCTACATTATAACTAATATAGTAGAAGAGAATCTTTGTAAAATCAGTGGGAAATCATGACAACTTAAGCTCAAAGGGGGTCCAAGAATCCATATCAACCTGTATCCATCCATCAACAACTCAGATTATAACTTGGGATCCTTCATTTCTGCCTCATCAAATTCCTTTTACTATCTATCTTCTCTGGTCTGTTGAGTTTTGAAAGTCTGAATATAGTAGGATGCTTAATTAGTAGACATGATGTCCTTATAATAGTACAGATAAACTTCCTTTTCTTTTTGACAAATGGATAGACAATTATTTTTTAAAAATTACAGACAACTCATCATTACCACCAAAGTAGCTTATTTATAGTGTGGTTTATGCAGACCAGTCTGCAAATTACATTTCCTTCCTTTCTGGAACTTGTGTTCCATCCATCTCCTGGTCCATACTCCAGCTGGCTAGCTTATGAACCACTTACCACAGCAGGTGCTGTTTCCATTCACTTATTTATTCATCCATTCATTCAAAAGACATTTGTTGAATGCACTTGTTAGTCAGTTAACTAGGGGATTTATATTATTATTTTTCATCCTAATATCCCCATGTAGTATATATTCTTATTTCTATTTCACAGATGAGGAATGGACTCAAATTAATTAACTTGCTAGATCAAGTCTGTATGATGCCAAAGCATGTGCCTGTCCTCCTCTATCTTTAGGGACAGAAGAAGGCAAGAGGTGATTAACTGCAGCTTTTTACGTTTTGTGCTAACATGATCCTCCACTGGCTTAAAACATAGAAAGTCACCATCTCTTCCAGGCCTGTCCTGCTCAGTGAAGGAAACAAGTACACATCTGTTCACTTGTCAAATTTGCTCTTTTGAAAAAAAATTGAAGTTATACAAACATTTGCCATTCCATTAACTTATGTAATCTAGAGACTAATGAACACAAAATGAATTTTTGCTTTTTGGGCTATTTGTCTTGCCATTAACTAAAACATTATGACAAATTTCATCTGTAACATAAACAACCTGAGCTATTTTAATGTCCGGAAAAAATGAAGTTAGTGTGAATCTCAGTACAAGACTAATTTTTACAACTGTCTCCCTCTTTGCATCAACCCCCTTTTTTGTTTGGTTTCCATTTCGAAATCATGAAATGAACGTACCGTTCTGACCTCTAGCCATCTGTTGGCTGCTGAAAGAAATAAGTAGGCAATGTTGTTTGTGTCCGTCAGTTCCAGCATACGTTGCTTAAATCTGGTTTCATGCCTGTAGAAAACAAAAATATTACCATGTTAGCCACACAACAGGGGAAATAATAAGAAACAGTCACACTTACTACTATACTATTTACTCAACACAGTGACACACACAGATGGGATGGAATGAATAGGAAATGGACTCCTACTTCAAAATAAAGCCCAGCTACTACTACTGCTTTGGTGCACGCTTACTGGAGAGGGTGTGGTCCGGTGTTTCATCCTTTCTCAGACCCCTGCTATGAATAGGAAGCTTTCGGATGACAAATCCTATTAAAGATCACTTCATAAATTTCCACATAATTTTGTAGCCACAAAAACAAGGCATGGCCTATGTTGCAAGGGCTTACAAAAAGTAGAGTAAGTTGTCCAGAAATGCAATATGCTCTGCCTACTTTTTATTGCACTTTTTATTTTACCAAATAACACAGTTAGAGGTGGGTGGGAGGTACTGGATGGGGACCAGGGAAGACAGGAAACTATGCATGTGAAACAGGCAAATATATACTTTTAAATTTCTTCTTCTGCCTGGTGTTTCTAGGAACCAAAGAAGGAAAGTGAATGGAAAGAAGTAGAGGATGATAGTCCTTTGAGGTGGCGGATGTTCTTGTTAGATGAGATATCTTATCCTCAAGGTTCTAAAATATTTGTAAGGATGGTCATTGCGCGAAAGGAACTCTCAAGTCTATGGTACTTATAGGGTTTTTATAACAAAAACAGTTTAGATATTGATCCCTGACCAATTTCAGTTCATTCTTGGAAATCAAAATCGTCAGACCAAATTCTGTGTAATCCATGTTATAAATGAAACTTCTAATAAAAATCTTGTCCATTTGAACATGTGAGTTGCTTTCCCATAGAACGCATGCTACACAGTGATAAATCTTTCTAAATAGCAAAAATAGTCTTTTTTCATTTTTCAGTTATTTTCCCTGAATAAGAGAAACAATGGAAAGCTGGATAATATAATCAAAATAACTGGTTTGAAGGTTGGAAGAAATGCCACGTCAAAATGTGGTCTATTCATTCTCTGTGGCTGTGACTTTTTTTAAAAAAGATTTTATTTTTTATTCATGAGAGACACAGAGAGAGGCAGACATAGGCAGAGGGAGAAGCAGATTCCTCAAGGGATCCTGATATTGGGACTCGATCCCCAAACTGGGATCATGCCTTAAGCCAAAGGGAGACATTCAACTGCTGAGCCACCCAGGCATCCCAGCTGTGACTATTCTTATATGGACCACTTGTCTACACATTATGTTCATAAGGAATAGCCAAGTTTCATTTGACAGCCCAGCAAGGATCCCTGTTTGATAAAAGACTGCCTCAAGTTTCCTCAAATCTTCAAATCAATTTGCAAAACTTTATATTAAACCATAACTATGTCAAATGAAATGAAGAAGTTCTGGGTGGGGCGTTCACTTGGCCCACGAAGCCATCCATACAGGCCAATATAAAGCAGATACTTGATGTCTGTCCAATTGATCTGATCATTCCAATATGCCAAACTAGATAAATCAGATAACTGAGTCAGACAACAACATCTGATCTTCAATAATCAAAGGATCTGGCAATCAGAGCCAAATAATTACCTCATTTTGAGTTATGAGTTTGCAGCCTTGACCTAAATGCCATGTACAGGAGGACCTGCACTAAAGAGCAACTCACTAGAGTGGGGCTGGGCACTCCTGGCAACATGGCCACCTTGTTCTGTGACGACCCTTTTAGAGATGGGACAAGTGAATAATGAAAAGGTAGGCTGGCTCACAGGATTACAGGATTTACAGAAATCATGGATATGAACTGCAAAGAGATATATCCATGTAAGGACCACTCTTTCTGTATTTGCAGTGTTAGGGAGATTTTCATCTGTTCATTCAGAAACATTTAGCAATCAACTCTATGTGAGACATCAGAATATATATGTACAAACAAGACATATCCCCTTCCCTTTGAGGAGCCCACTCTTTAGTGAAGGAGGTAAGCACGGTATTAACAAGCAAGGACTTCGCAAAACAGAAGCTGGATACAATGGCCCTATGCGCAAAATGCTACTTGAATATAAAAGATGGGAGTGATTTGCACTGACCAGAGGGTCAAGATGACGGGAATGAGTGGAGGATGGAGAGAGAAGGAGGATTAAGCAAAGTTTCACAGAGGACTGGGAGGATGATCTGAGTGAGATTTTAAAGGATGAGCTGAGTTCGTCAGGTGAAGAGGGGACAAAGCACCGGAGCAGTAGGAACATGAGCAAAGGCACAGAAATGAGTAAACTCATTGTGTTCAGGGGCTCAAGACAGGGTTCTCTCCCTAGAGGACAGTGGTAATGGGGAGATTGGAGGTGGGGCTCACTGGATTGAAGCCACTGGGCTACATTTGAGATAAACATCAAACACTTTAATCTGACAAAGTGCTTTGTCCCGAGCTCTTCTTGCTCTTCATTTAGTTTTGGGATATTGTTTCAGATACACTCTTAAAGAGTTTGTAAATGGAACTGGCAACAGTCTGAAGCAGCAGCGAGAGGGGAGGGGTGGAAATGCAGTGAACATTCTTTCTGTGTGTTTCTATTTGGCAAGAAACCTTCTGTTTTCCTAATGGAAACTTTGACACACTCAGTCTGTATCTTTTCATCCATATCCAGCTCATCTTCTGAACATTCTTAGACCTTTATTCTGTTGGACCAAAAGAAAAAAAATAGGAAAGGTCACTGAAATCTCAGTCTAATTTAACTGTGATACTTTCATGGTAAACTACTTGAGGGAGTTCACGGCTGCATGTGAGTACACCACGAACCCTGAATGCAGGGGAGGAAAAGCAGCCTAATCAGTAAATACTAACTTTCCAAAAGAGCTGAAGACTCTGGGGACTCTGGGTAGCCTGGAAGAAAGGAAGAAATGGATAGAAAAGAGCATGTTTGATTTTTGACCAAGAGCACCAAATGTAAAGACTCTAGAATTTTATTTATAGCAACAGGACTATCCCCACGTTTTAAAACCTCCTTTAGTTTAAAAATGCTGATATTTGTGGTACTTAATATTTACTTTAGAAATGACACCTGGAAGATGTATGTCTGGATAAATATGATATAAATACTTCTACATAAAAGTTGGGTTGTTTTGTTTCTTCCAATCATAATTCAAGCCTTGAAGCAGTTTACCACATAGTATTTTGTTCTTTTTACAACTACTTAGACTTTTCCTCATGTAAAATTAGGAATAATCATGCTAATTTCTGTTCATGTGTCTAGCAAAGAAGGTAAATGAAAAGCCTAAACCTTGACTTTGGTCAAGTTCCTCTGTCATTCTAAACTGTTATTTCCTTTGAGTTCATTTACCTGATTCTAGTCCTCATCACTCTTAGAAAATAATCTCACCTTGTTCAGGGAGAAAACAGAGCAGAGACTATTATATATTGAAACTATCAACTTCCTGCTGTTCCATCAACCAGCTTGCCTGAATCCAGCCACCTCTTGCCCCCACCTGCTACGTTATCCTATCTACTTTTTGTGGTATTTATCTGGGATGGAAGGCCATGTCTTTGTAGTCTTTCAATACCCACATCAAGACCAGTACCTAGCATATGTTCAATACTCAAATAGATTAACTTGAAAGGACTTATTCAGTGAAAAATGTGATCTTTAATATGATGAACTTATGAGTACCACTGGTCATTGCTGGCTTCTATCAGGATACAAATTTGGTCTTAATATTAATGTTTGATGTCAATAAATAGCCTTACCATCTCTAATAAAAGGCTCTCTGATGGGAAAACACAGCACTGCAGAAAGTGTGACTCTTCATGATGAAGTCTATGTAGATTTTTTTTTTTGTCTATGTGGATTTATGTAGAAATTCTGTGATACATATTGTGGATGGTTGTGTCTCAATATTCTACTTTTTGACTTAAGTTGATATATATAATAATATAAATATTTCTTAGGTCAGAAAAATCTCTAATTGAAATCACAACATATTTGCAGTTAGAGCTCCAAAAAGACATAATTTTTAAGACGTCAATTTCCAAGATTAAATGAAATATTCAATGGTGCCACCTTCTATTCTGAGTTTACTTGAACAGGAAAAATAAGGGCAGATAATTTTCTGAGTGGTAAGTAAACACTCTTGATAAAAAAAATCTTGGGTTCTTATTGATTACCAGTAATAACTGAAGAGCATTGATTAAAACTAAAATAACTTTGGCTTAGTAGTATTTATCTTATTATTAATATTAATATATTTTAACTTATTGGGTGCTTCTTTGCTAATCACTGTGGTTAGTGCTTTCCATACATTTGTCAATTAGCCTAATGATCCTAAGAACCAAAGTTGATTTCCCCATTTCACAAATAAGGAAACTGAGGCTAGGGAATTGACAAGCTTGGTCTTCATTACACAGTTAGTATATTCCCAATATGGTGTTTCAATCTTCTTTATTCTTGTTAAAATTTTAGAGGATTAGACTAACTCTGAATATTTATTGCCATATTTTTCTTTCTTTTAATTTAGAACACTGGCATGCACATACAGTGGGCATCCAAAGAATGGTAGTCATTATCAGTTATTTGCAGATAGATATTTGTTGATGATGTAATTGCCTAATCAGCAAAATGAAAATATGTTTGCTCACCTAAATGCCCGAATGGTGGTGAGCCCTTCAGCTGTTTCTGAGAAGTGGCAAAGCAGAGGGAGCTGGGTACTATCATCAAGTTCCTGGAGATCCCTAGAACAGAGAGAAGTACAAAATTAACTTCATGTGCATTCAGGCTCAGAGGCTACTATGTTCAACCTAAATTAGGGTTTTTATTTGTCACTGCAAGTAATTTCTTCTAGAACCCAGTTAACAAAAACTTTAACAGTTTATGACCTAAAAAGGAAGAGAAAGATGAGTACATAATGAATTTTGATTCAGGCCAAATATACACTGTGATATAAAAAAAATTACTTGCTTTGTATAACAACTATAGTTAACTGCTATTGGGACACAGAGGAATGGATGATTAACTCATACCTAGGAGATGGGTAACACCTTTTTTTGAGCAGGTGGAATTTAAGACAAATCTTAAGCTTTGAGGAAAGCTTCAACAACAAACAAAACAGACAAAAAAATGCATTCCAGCTATGGGAATTCCATTCCATTCCAGCAAACACAGTAGACTAAAGAACCTGGCAGGTTCAATCTGGCTGGTGCCCAGAATCCTTTGCAAGTGCTGACGTGGGGAAAGGTTGTATAATGGAGAGGTGGGACTAGCTGGCAGAGGATTCTGAGTGGCCTGGACAAAATCACTAGAAATAAAATGATCAGGCTGTGCTTAAACAACATGACTTGGGAGACTGTAAAGGATGAAAAATAATAAGTGAGTTAGGGTACTCTACATCAGAGACTTTTTAAAAGTTCTCAATTACTGTGATGCTAGTGAGATTTAAAATGGGAAGAATGAACTATTGGGACTTCATCAAGATAAAAAGCTTTTGTATAGTAAAGGAAACAGTCAAGAAAACCAAAAGACAGTTAACAGAATGGGAGAAGATATTTGCAAATGTCTTATCAGATAAAGGGCTAGTATCCAAATTCTATAGAGAACTTAGCAAACTCAACACCCGAAGAACAAATGAACACACATTTCTCCAAAGAAGACATACAAATCGCCAACAGACACATGAAAATATGCTCAACATCACTGGGCATCAGGGAAATACAACTCAAAACTACAATGAGCTAGCACCTCACACCAGCCAGAATGGCTAAAATTAACAAGACAGGAAATGACAGATGTTGGCAAGGATGCAGAGAAAGGGAAACCCTCTGACACTGTTAATGGAAATGCAAGCTGGTGTGGCCACTCTGGAAAACAGTATGAAGGTTCCTCAAAAAGTTGAAAAATGAGCTGCCCGATAGCCCAGCAATTGTACTACTAGGGATTTACCCCAAAGATACAAAGGTAGTGATCCTAAGGGGCTCCTGCACCCCAGTGTTTACAGAAGCAATGTCCACAATAGCCCAACTATGGAAAGACCCCAGATGTTCATCAACAGATGAATGGAGAAGAAAGATATATACACAATGGAATACTACTCAGGCATCAAAAAAAGGAAATCTTGCCATTTACAATTACGTGGATGGAACTAGAGGGTATTATGCTAAGTGAAATAAGTCAATCAAAGAAAGACAATTATCAAATGACCTCACTCATCTGTAGAATTTAAGAAAGAAACAAAAGAGAGGATCATAGGGGAAGGGAGGGAAAAATAAAACAAGATGAAATCAGAGGGAGACAAACAAACTGTAAGAGACTCTTAATCACAGGAAACAAAGTGAAGGTCGCTGGATGGGAGGTAGGTGGGGAATGGGGAAACTGGGTGATGGTCATTAAGGAGGGCGTGTGATGTAATGAGCACTGGGTGTTACATAAGACTGATGAATCACTGACCTCTACCTCTGAAACCAACAATACATTATATATTAATTTAATTTAAAAAAATCATTACCACCACCAGCAGCATAATTTCACATTGCCTGAATGAAATGTTTCACAAATAAAACCAATTTGAAATAAATAAATAAATAAATAAATAAATAAATAAATAATACTGACTGAGGAAGGACTGTGAGACAGTCTTCTAGATGTAGGCTTCTAAACTGCAATGATCAATGAATTGTAGCAGAGTAAGAGAGAAGAGGCAAACATGACTTGGCCGTTTCTAGCTCAGCAGATTTGACAAATAACAGTATTATTTACCAGTGTGGGGAACACACTAAAAAAGAATTTGAAGAAAAAGACAATGAGGGCAGCCTGGGTGGCTCAGTGGTTTAGTGCTGCCTTCAGCCCGGGTGTGATCCTGGAGACCCGGGATTGAGTCCCACGTCGGGCTCCCTGCATGGAGCCTGCTTCTCCCTCTGCCTGTGTCTCTGCCTCCCTCTCTCTCTCTCTCTCTGTGTGTGTCTCTCATGAATAAATAAATAAAATCTTTTAAAAAAACAAAAAAAAACTATTAAAAAAAGACAATGAAACGGCCACAACGAGTTTGAATCTTTGCCTTCACGCATCATGGAACTTATATATATATATATATATATTTATATATATATCATGAATGTTTGGTGGACAAATATCTGAATCTTTTCATAAAGATGCACACTACTCATGGAAACCTTTCTTTAATCCACGTAAGGTAGCATTTCTAGAAGATAGGCTAAGAGTTATAACTATATGTTTCAAAACATCCCTCTTTTTTCTTTTCAGTATTTTTTTTCTCTGCCATTTTTTAGGTTTTTGGAGTTGAGGATTTCGAGTAGCAGCATCATCATTCATCTTCCAGAGTCAACTGGATATACTGTTCCATAATCTTCAACAATTAACGTGGGCCATTCTGGGCTGCCTGGGCAGTCCCACAAATAAATGAAAATCTCTTCTGAGTTTCTACAATGGATTTGGCCACTTTAGAAACTACAGATGAGGGGACAGAAAGAAAGAGGGGAGGAGGAAAACGAATATGAAGGAATGTGAGTAGTTTGTTACTTTTAAACATAAAACTAAGTGGCTATTTATAAATTTTATGCAAGTAACAGGTGGTCACTTCATTTGAGGTTTGTAATGAAGGGAAAAAATTAGGAAGGAGAAACTTTGTTTATAGGACTATATTTTGTGAAACCAAAAAGGTGAGGGTACGGCTTGACCTTATATTCTTGTAAGTAGGAAACATTTCCTTACAGAGCTAACCACACATTAGAGCTTTGATTTCAGATATTCCAAATTCCATGACATTTCCTGTCTCCCACTTTAATTCCTTTTGGTGTTTACAAAACACTCTGTTAGGTTGCCTGAGCTTTTCAACATGAGTGAGTCCTGCAGAGCAGAGCCTCAACACCTAGAAAGGTTTTTTTTTTTTTTTCTGTGAAATTTAATGTCATGTGGTCATAACTGCTGACTTTCAAAGAATTTCAGATAAGACTGGTAATCCATTTCCAATGTTGATTCTTTAAAAGTGGTCATCTCCTCCATAGGGTGCCTGGGTGGCATAATTGGTTTAAGAGTCTGACTCTTGGTTTTGGCTCAGGCCAATCTCAGAGTAGTCTATTTGAGATTCTCTTTCCTTTTGCCCCTTCTTCTTGTGTGCTCACTCTCTCTAAAATAAATAAATCTTTTAAAATAATGATCAACTGGAGAAAGTCCAAGATGGAGAGGAGTAGGAGACCTTAGTTTCATCTGGTCTCAGGAATTCAGCTAGATAGGTATTAAATCATTCTGAACACCTCAGAACTCAACCAGAAATCTAAGAAAAGAATAGCTGCAACTCTACAAATAGGAAAGCGGTCACTTTAAGCAAGATAGGAGGTGCAGAGAAGTGAATCTGAGATGATATTGGGAAGATAAACCATGGTGGGGAGGGAGCCACCATCAGTGGGCTACCGGAAAGGGATATAACAGCAGAACCCAAAATTAGAACTTTTAGAAAAAAAAAAAAAAAAGAACTTTTAGAAGTCTGCTCTGGTGAGGTATGTCCCTGACTGAAAGGTGCTCAGATGACTAAGCAGGCGTGGAACCCTAGGTGGGACATTGTGGCCTAAATGATCCCCGGGGTCACAGGAAGACTGAGGGTGCCTGAGTGCAGCAGAGTTCCCAGGCATCGGAGCAGGAAACCTGCTGCAATCAGAGAGTCCAGGAGTAGGCGCTCAGCTCCTCAGCTCCGGAGAGCTGTGCTGAAGCCTTCAGGGAACAAAAGCCATCTAGAGCAATCTGGAACAGAATACTTAGCCTGGCCCCTTGGCAAGGGTGGTACAATGCCACCCAGGGCAAAGACACCTGAGAATCAGTACAACAGGCTCCTCCCCCAGAAAATCGGTAAGAACATCTGGCTAAGACTAAGTTTACCTATCAGACAGAACTGCAAAACTCCAGCACTAGGGGAAAAGGCACATAGAATTCATGAATTTTATTCCCATGATTCTTTAGTCTTTCAATTTTAATTTTTCTTTCTTTTTTTAACCAATTTCTTATTTTATCAACTTTTTAAAAATCTTGTTTAATTTTCACTTTTACAGTTACATTCTATCCTTCAATTGTATTTAGTCTTATTTTTGTATATATGTAAGTTTCTCTTTCTTTACAACTTGGGAATGCAGTTTCTTCTAACAAACAGACCAAAATACACCCAGAATCTAGCCTATGGCTCTGTTCTCTTCACCTGTTTGATCATATTCACTTTTTCTTTTGTTTTTTTTTTTCTGTTTTGTTAAAGTCTTTTTAAATTTTCATCCTTACAGTTACAGTCTATTCTTTCAATGTATTTAATTTTATTTTTGTATATATATATTTTTCTTTACAATTTTGATATATGGTTTCTTCTAGCTGACCAAAATATACTCAGAATACAGTGTATTGCTCTGTTCTGTTCACCTGTCTGCTTATATTCCTTATTTTTTCTTTTAATTTACATTTTTACAGTTGCATTCTATCCTTTCATTAAATTTAATTTTTTTGTACACAAATAAGTTTTTCTTTTGTTACAATTTTCTTATTTTATTTTATTTTTTTAAATTTATGGTAGTCACAGAGAGAGAGAGAGAGGAGAGGCAGAGACACAGGCAGAGGGAGAAGCAGGCTCCATGCACCGGGAGCCCGACGTGGGACTCGATCCCAGGTCTCCAGGATCGCGCCCTGGGCCAAAGGCAGGCGCCAAACTGCTGTGCCACCCAGGGATCCCTGTTACAATTTTCTAACAAATGGATAAAAATACACACAGGATCCAGTGCATTGCTCTAATTTGTTCACTTGTCTTATTATATTCTTTAAAAAAATTTTTTTTTTCAGTTTTGAGTCTCTTCTAATTTGTTTAGTGTATATTTCTCTGGGGTCATTGTTGCCATTTTAGTATTTTGTTATCTCATTCATCTATTCTCCTCTGTATAGAATGATAAGACAGAAAAACTCACCTCAAAAAAGAGAACAGGAGGCAGAACTGACTGTCAGGGATCTAATCAGTATGGACATAAGTAAGATGTTGGAACTAGAGTTCAGAATAATAATTATAAAGATACTAGTGGGGCTTAAAAAAATAAGACACCAGAGAATCCCCTTCTATATAAATAAAAGACCTAAAATCTAATCAAGTTGAAATAAAAAAGGCTATTAATGATATGCAATAAAAAATGGAGGCTATATCTTCTAGGCTAAATGAGGCAAAAGAGAGAATTAGTGATACAGTAGACAAAATGGTGGAGAATAAAGAAGCTAAGTAAAAGAGAGAAAAACAACTACTGGATCACAAGGGGAGAATCTGAGACATAAGTCATAAAATTAAGTCAAACAGCATCAGAGTAATTGGGATCTCAGAAGAAGAGGAAAGAGAGAGAGGGGCAGAAGGTATATTGGAGCACATTATAAGGATAACTTCCCTAATCTGGGGAAGGAAACAGGCCTCCAAGTCCAGGAGGCACAGAGAACTCTCCTCAAAATCAATAAGAATAGGTCAATACCTTGATATATTAAAGTGAACCTTGCAAATCTCAGAGACAAAGAGAAAATCCTGAAGGCAATGCAGGACAGGAGGTCCATAACCTACAAGGGTAGAAACATTACACTGGCAGCAGACTTATCCACAGAGACTTGGCAGGCCACAAAGGACTGCCATGATATATTCAGGGTGTTAAATGAGAAAAACATGCAGCCAAAAGTACTTTATCCAGCTAGGATGTCATTCAAAATAGAAAGAGAGATAAAAAGCTTCCAGGACAAAGAGAAACTAAAAGAATTTATGATAACCAAACCAGCCCTACAATAAATACTAAAAGGGATCCTTCAAGGGAAGAGAGAGCCAAAGAAGCAGAGACCAGAAAGGAACAGAGACAATATATAGACACAGTGACTTTACAAGTAGTACAAAGGCACTAAATTCGTATCTTTCAATAGTTACTCTGAATGTAAATGGGCTAAATTCCCCAATCAAAAGACACAGGGTATTAGACTGGATAAAAAGAGCAAGACCCATCAACTTGCTATCTGCAAGAGACTCATTTTAGACCCAAAGACACCTTCAGATTTAAAGAGGGGATGGAAAACCATTTAATCATGCTAATGGGCATCAAAAGAAATCTAGAGTGACAATCTTTATATCAGACAAATTAGATTTTGAAACAAAGACCGTAATAAGAGATGAGGAAGGACATTATCATAATTAAAGGATCTATCCAACAAGAAGATCTAACAATGGCAAATATTTATGCCCCTAACATGGGAGCAGCTTATATAAGCCAATTAATAACAATTAAAGAAACACATCAATAATAGTACAATAATAGGAGACCTTAGTAACCCACTCACTGAAATGGACAGATCATTTAAGCAGAAGATCAACAAGGAAACAGGGATTTGAATGACACATTCGACTAGATGGACTTCACAGCTATATTCTGAACAATCCATCCTACAGCAACAGAATACACATTATTCTCGAGTGGATCTGGCACTTCTCCAGAATAGACCACAGACTGTGTTACAAATCAGGCTCAATCAATACCAAAAGACTGGGATCATTCCTTGCATATTTTCGGACCACAATGCTTTGAAACTGGAACTCAATCACAAGAGGAAACTTGGAAAGAGCTCAAATACATGGAGGCTAAAGAGCATCCTACTAAAGAATGAATGGGTCAACCAGGAAACTAAAGAAGAATTTAAAATTCATGGAAACAAATGAAAGTGGAAACACAACTGTTCGAACCTTTGAGATGCAGCAATGGTGGTCTTAAGAAGGAAGTATAGTACACTACAAGCCTTTCTCAAAAAATGAGGAAGGTCTCAAATAACACAACCTAATCTTACACCTAAAGGAGCTGGGGAAAGAAAGCAAATAAAGCCTAAACCCAGCAGGAGAAGAGAAATAATAAAGATTAGAGCAAAAATCAATAAAATAGAAACCAAAAAGAATAGAACAGATCAACCAAACTAAGAACTGGTTCTTTGAAAGAATTAATAAGATTGATAAACCCCTGGACACACTTATAAAAAAGAAAAGAGAAAGGACCCAAATAACTAAAATCATGAATGAAAGAGAAGAGATCACAACCAACACCAAAGAAAGACAAACAATTATAAGAACATATTATGAGCAACTATATGTCAGCAAATTAGGCAATCTGGAAGAAATGTATGCATTCCTGGAAACTTATAAACTATCAGAACTGAAAGAGGAAAAAATAGAAAACCTAAACAGACCCATAACCAGCAAAGAAATTGAAGCAGTAATCAAAAATCTCCCAAAAAACAAGAGTCCAGGACTAGATGCCTTCCCTGGGGGAATTCTACCAATTGTTTAAAGAAGAATTAATACCTATTCTTCTGAAGCTGTTTCAAAAAATAGAAATGGAAGGAAAACTTCCAAACTCGTTCTGTGAGGCCAGCATGACCTTGACAGACAAAGATCCTACTAAAAAGGTGAATTACAAACCAATATCCCTGATGAACATGGATGGAAAAATTCTCCCTAAGACACTAGCCAATAGGATCCAACAGTACATTAAGAGGATTATTCATCACAAACAAATGTAATTTTTTCCTGGGCTGCAAGGGTGGTTCAACATCCGCAGATCAATCAGTGTGATACACTACATTAATAAAAGGAAGAACAAGGACCATATGATCCTCTCAACAGACGCAGAAAAAGCATTTGACAAAGTACAGCATCCTTTCTTGATTAAAATTCATCACAGTGTAGGGATAGAGGGAACATACCTCAATATCATAAAAGCCATCTATGAAAAGCCCACAGTGAATATCATTCTCAACGGGGAAAAACTAAGAGCTTTTCCCCTAAGGTCAGAAACACAGCAGGGATGTCCACTCTTACCACTGTTGTTCAACATAGTACTAGCAGTCCTAGTCTCAGCCATCAGACAACAAAAAGAAAGAAAAGGCACCCAAATTGGCATAGAAGAAGTCAAACTCTCACTCTTGGCAGATGACATGATACTCTGTGGAAAACCCAAAAGACTCCACCCTAAAATGGCTAGAACTCACACAAGAATTCAGCAAAGCGGCAGGATATAAAACCAATGCACAGAAATCAGGTGTGTTTCTATACACAAACATGAGACAGAGGAGAAATTAAGGAGTTGATCCCATTTACAATTGCACCCAAAACCATAAGATACCTTGGAGTAAACCTAATCAAAGAGGCAACAGATCTGATCTCAGAAAACTACAGAGCACTCCTGAAAGTGATTGAAGAAGACACAAAGAAATGGAAAAACGTTCCATGCTCATGGATTGGAAGAACAAGTGTTGTTAAAATGTCTATGCTGTCTAGAGCAATCTGTACATTCAGTGCAATCCCTATCAAAATACCATCAATTTATTTCACACAGCTGGAATAAATAATCCTAGAATTTATATGGAACCAGAAAAGACTGAGTAGCCAAAAGAATGTTGAAAAAGACAACCAAAACTGGTGGCATCACAATTCTGGACTTCAAGCTCTATTACAAACCTGTAAGCATCAAAACAGTATGGTACAAGCACAAAAACACATAGATCAATGGAACAGAATAGAGATTCTGAAAATGTACCCTCAACTCTATGGTCAATTCATCTTTGACAAAGCAGGAAAGAATACCCAGTGGTAAAAAAGACGATATTTTCAACAAATGGGGTTGAGAAAATTGGACAGCCACATGCAGAAGCCACATGCAGAAAATTCAACAGCCACATGCAGAAGAATGACACTGGACCCTTTCCTCACACGACACACAAAAATAGACTCAAAATGGATGAAAGACATAAATGGGAGATAGAATCCATCAAAATCCTAGAGGAAAACACAGGAAGCAATGTTTGTGACCTCAGCCACAGCACTAGATATGTCTCCAAAGGCAAACATGAACTATTGGGACTTCATCAAGATAAAGAAGCTTTTGTATGGTAAAGGAAACAGTCAAGAAAACCAAAAGACAGTTAACAGAATGGGAGAAGATATTTGCAAATGTCTTATCAGATAAAGGGCTAGTATCCAAATTCTATAGAGAACTTAGCAAACTCAACACCCAAAGAACAAATGAACACACATTTCTCCAAAGAAGACATACAAATCGCCAACAGACACATGAAAAAATGCTCAACATCACTGGGCATCAGGGAAATGCAGCTCAAAACTACAATGAGCTAGCACCTCACACCAGCCAGAATGGCTAAAATTAACAAGACAGGAAACGACAGATGTTGGCAAGGATGCAGAGAAAGGGAAACCCTCTGACACTGTTAATGGAAATGCAAGCTGGTGTGGCCACTCTGGAAAACAGTATGAAGCTTCCTCAAAAAGTTGAAAATTGAGCTGCCCGATAGCCCAGCAATTGTACTACCAGGGATTTACCCCAAAGATACAAAGGTAGTGATCCTAAGGGGCACCTGCACCCCAGTGTTTACAGCAGCAATGTCCACAATAGCCCAACTATGGAAAGACCCCAGATGTTCATCAACAGATGAATGGAGAAGAAAGATATATACACAATGGAATACTACTCAGGCATCAAAAGAAAGGAAATCTTGCCATTTACAATTACATGGTTGGAACTAGAGGGTATTGTGCTAAGTGAAATAAGTCAATCAGAGAAAGAATTATCATATGACCTCACTCATCTGTAGAATTTGAGAAAGAAACAAAAGAGAGGATCATAGGGGAAGGGAGGGAAAAATAAAACAAGATGAAATCAGAGGGAGACAAACCAACTGTAAGAGACTCTTAATCATAGGAAACAAAGTGAAGGTCGCTGGATGGGAGGTAGGTGGGGAATGGGGAAACTGGGTGATGGTCATTAAGAAGGGCATGTGATGTAATGAGCACTGGGTGTTATATATGACTGATGAATCACTGACCCCTACCCCTGAAACAAAGAATACATTATGTGTTAGTTATTTTATCTATTTATTTTTTTAAGATTTTATTTATTCGTGAGAGACAGAGAGAGAGGGGGGCAAAGACATAGGCAGAGAGAGAAGCAGGCTCCATGCAAGAAGTCCGATGTGGGACTCAATCCCGGGACTACAGGATCACGCCCTGAGCCGAAAGCAGACGCTCATCCCCTGACCACCCAGGCATCCCTAATTATTTTAATTTAAATAAAATCGGTAAAAATGGAAAAAATGACCATCTCCTCCATATTTTAGTTGCTAACAATGGTTATGACAGATTATTCTTAAAATGAACAGAATTCATAAGTACATTTATTGATTGATTGATTGATTTGAATTCCAATTTTTAACAAACTAGGAATGTCTGCCTGGCCTTTGCATTGAATTTTTATTACAAAGGGGCAAAAAATAGGCCTAAATGAGTATGCGACCGATGTAAGACACGACTGTAATATTTAGTGGTAAGAACACAAGGAGAGGTTTGGAACCAGCAGAAATGAACTGAACTTCTTGCCCCTCTAGCAAGCAGCATCAGCAATAGTACCAAAAGGAATGAAAGTGAACTCATGACTAATTTTTCCCTTTTGATCTGAATTCACTACAAGAAAAGTGGATGAGGCTTGGAATGAGAAAACACTCTAGATTTAATACAGATCTCTAACATTGATGGATGCTAATTCAGAATCCCAAGGGAGAAACAACCATGTTTTTTCAATTAAAAAATGTGATATGATATATTGAGAGGTTCCCAACCATAATCTTGGCTTTTCTTGTTACTGTCCTCAATTTTTCAGCATCTTTCTTGCACTCAAGTCCTATTAAATATTATCATTTTACTGAATTAACTCACTATCTACCTTCTTATTCCAGCACCTAATCCACAAAAAAAAAAAAAAAAAAAAAAAGGATTACTTTATCTCTGTTTTATTTTCCCCAGAGAGAAAGTTTCTTGAGAATTATTTCTTGTCAGGTGGATGTCTTCATCGGCCACGTGACTTACACAATTCTTTGCAACACAGTAATTGCTTACTGAGTGTTTGTTGCAATAAAGTGATTATCACAATGATAGAAAATTCACTGTACTATTTATAGCAAGCCTTCAAAGCTAAACTGGTACTACATTTCAGTTAACTGGTTCATTTTAGCAAATGATAAATCTTATATTAATAGAAGAGTCTAAGCTTCAAGGCTGCTTTTATTTATCTTTGGCTGGGTACTGAAGTACGTGCTAAATGATCTAATCTGAAAAGTTTAAATCTCTTGGAGTTACGGCTCTTCTATCAGACATTCAAGATTACCTACTTTTCTAGTCATCACTCTGACATCACTTTAACCTTTTTAAATTCTAGACTTTTACATAATGTATTTTAGCATTTTACAATATGTTACCTTTCTTCCCCCACCCGTGGAATAGAACAATACGAAATCACTTACCCTTTAGAACTGAGTTTGCTTTTACAAGTTTTCTGTCACTATTATGTTCAGAAAAAGGATCATACAATGAAAAATTTAACCTAGTTTGTGGACACAAAACTCAACAGGAAAATCCACATGTTAATATATGCCCATGGCTATGTAAGGCATAGACAACCACTTATAGAAACAATTTTAATAGACCTCCAAATGAAACATAGTGTAGGTTTTATCATGGTAAAAATAGGTTGCATTTCCAAGTTCCATACCAAATCTTGAAAAACACGACAGTAAATCTAGATCATAGTAAATCAAACATACAGGCTTTTGAAAATGAATAGAACTTTGTTTTACTTACTTAGAGGCCACTCGGAAGTATTTCTGGATAAAATAAAAGGCGACCCCAAGAGGCACAAGAGCAACCAGGAACACAGGAGTAGCATATGAAATCATGCCAATGGCAGACAGGCAGAGCAGTGTTGAGCGAGTTAGAGATTCCAAAGTTGGAGGGATATGCTATTAAGAAGGTAGTTTGAAAGGAAAATGTTTTAGTCCAAAGAAAATATTGGTTACAATGCAATAAAATATTTATTTATATTAATGTTAAGTTACATAATTAGTTACAAAAGTAGTATATCAACATTTCGTTATAAGCAAGTCTTCATTCCTTTAACTTCACCCCCTTCCCATAGGTCAGTATATTTACCCATCTATCTACCTATCCATCTACTTATCATCAGTCAGTCTACCCATCCATTTATCTTGGGTATTTTATGTAAATGACACTATACTATAAATCTCATGTGTCCATGTGTTCTTATTTTACTTTACTGAGCAAGACAGACTATAAAGCTTTCCATGATACCATAGACATCTCTCTCTCTCTCTCTCTCTCGAATGGCTGCATACTATTAACATAGTTAGCTATTCCTCTTCTGTAAGATATTTACATTAATTTTCTGTATTTTGCTTTCTCCTATCCCTTGCATATTTTTGATTGGATTATTTACTGCCTAATCAATTTTTAGGTGCTCTTTATAGATTATAGATGTTTTCCTCTTGCTTTACATGTGTTGCCAGCTTTTCTTCCAGTTAATCTATTATGTTTTAAATCTGGCTTTGATGCTTTTAGCTTGAGAGAAGTTTAAAATTTTATATAGTCATTTCCGTTGGCCTTTTTCCTTATTCAGAGTTTTGTGTCTTACTTAATTCCCACCCAGAAATTTTAAAACTACTTTCCCACATTTTATTTTATAGTCTTATGTTTTATATGGCTATCTTTATTCCATATGTATTTGCTTTGTATTTTATGGATAGCTAATTGTCCCAACATTCTTTATTGAAAAAATAATCCTTTTCTTACTGATTCCAGATACCACACTTACCCTGTGTTAAATCTCTCCATATGCTGGTGTTTCTGAGTTCTCCAGTTTGTTCTTTTGATCTACTTATTTTCTGTGATCACCAGAGTATTTCATCTTTATAGTGCTTTCTGGGTATCTGATAGGGAAACTCTCTCTTTATGTAGGAATTTTAGGATTTCCAGTATTGTTGGATCTCTTCACTTCTTATTAGGTTTCTTTCTGTTTTTGTTATTATGAATAGAATTCATTTCTCACTTAATTTTTTAATTGGTGTAGAAAAAGTTACTGAATTTTGTATCATACACCTTATGCAGACACTCTTATGAACTTTCTTTTGTTTTCTTCTTGTACTACTTGTCTTGGACTCTCTAGGTGGCTATCATATCATCTTCCAAATAAGGGCTGATTCGTCTCTTCTTTTCCCATATGTATTCCTTATGAAGTGTTTTGGATGCAGTGTGACCAACACCAATGAAAATATTCAGTATACTTTTTAGTCAGCTGCATGCATCAAGCATTCTTTTCCTAAGCTGAGGGTAATTTAAGTATTCTAAAGGCAACTATGAAAAGTCAGAAAAGACCAGTTCTGGATTTGAAGGATTCTTTTGTCAGTTATCCTGAGGGGTCTGTTCTTGGAGTGATCTATTTTAAGAGTTTGAGGACTTTAACTTCAGGACAAAATTCTAAAGGGATAAGGATCTAAAACTAAACTGGGCATCCCTAGAATAGTCTCTAAAATATCACACCATTTAAAGCTTTTCTCATTGAAGAGCCAATCTAATTGAAGTAAAGGACATCTAAGACAGCCTGGCATTCTATCCTTTGCTTCTGGGAGACATTCTGCAACAATAGTAAACTGTTAAGAATATTGCTATGAATGGAGATACAACATTGATCAAAATGATTCCCTTTATAATAAAAAATTAAATGTTAGTTCTTTGCTTTTTCCCTTTATTTTAAGCTGATTTTCAGGGATCCCTGGGTGGCTCAGCGGCTGAGCATCTGCCTTCGGCCCAGGGTGTGATCCTGGAATGCTGGGATCGAGTCCCACGTCAGGCTCCCTGCACGGAGCCTGCTTCTTCCTCTGCCTTTGTCTCTACCTTTCTCTCTCTGTGTGTCTCTCATGAATAAATAAAATCTTTTAAAAAACAACAAAAAAAGCTGATTCTCGAAGTATCCTCTTCTACATGTATAAATTATTTCAAATTAAAGTTTTCCTTTAAGTTTTTTTTTTTAAGATTTTATTTATTTATTCATGAGAGACACAGAGAGAGAGAGAGAGAGGCAAAGACACAGGCAGAGGGAGAAGCAGGCTCCATGCAGGGAGCCTGACGTGGGACTCAATCCTGGGTCTCCAGGATCAGGCCCTGGGCCGAAGGTGGTGCTAAACCGCTGAGCCACCTGGGCTGCCCTGCCCTTTCCTTTAAGTTTTTATTCTAGAAATCCATATGTATATAATATTGATAAGTGTGCATATAGGCTCCAATTGAAATTTTAGAAATCCTCTATTGTTAATAGGGATCATAGTTTATCTTAAATGTTACTTAGGTTCTACCAAAAAAAATGTTTTTGAGCTTGGAAGTAACTCAGGCACTCACCTGATCAATGATATTTGTATCAGCTGAGAAGCGATTGAGAATCAATCCCAGGGGGGTGGTATCAAAGAATCTAGGCAATAAACAGATTGGAATGAAACTATCAGGACCCTGAGCACTGCTAATGAACATCTTGGACTCAGGAAAATGAGATGGTTCCTATGCATTTGCTCAAAGGCCAAATACATTCTCTAATGCTTCATAATTCACTTAAATTTAAAGATGCATGTTTTTATGATTTTCTGTGTGAGAGGGTAAGAAATAATTACATTTTTACCTTATTGGTCCAAGAATTATCTTATTGAGGAGATTTTGGTGAAGGTTTTTGGCAGCTGTGAGACCCATCCATTCTACAGTGAGTGATGTGACAAGGCAGAGGAAAATACCTGCTCCACAAAGTATGCTAAATCCAGCCACATAGTAGGTCTAAAAAGCAACAGCACCAAAAAAAAAACCCACAAATGAAATTATCAGTTTTTTCTCATTAGAACACTAAATATCAAAGTCAGACAATATTTTTCAACTTCATTATCTTGCATCAATTTAGACAGTTGAAGGAGTACAGTTTTCCTTCACTCTTTTCCAAGGTTTGTGTAAGGGCAAATGAAACAGTAGAGTCTGTTTTCAGGTTTGAAATATTTTTGGCTCTCTACACTGTAGAGTTCATCATTCCTATCCTTAATCTCAGAATGACCAACTAATACATTGGCATCAGTAGTTAAAATCAATACTATCAAAACAAAAACAATAAAAGTCCCGTGTATATGTTACACACAGACACACACACACACACATTGTGCATATACCTTGAATCCAAATCAAAACATTATCTTTAAGAGTTTCTTATAATAAGCTTTAAAACACAAAAGCGATCACATAGATTCCATTTTGACAGGTTATTCTATTTCAGGTCCTGTTCTAATTAACTTACTGAATCATTACAAAAATCCTATGACATTTGGGCTATTAATATCAAACTGAATAAATGGGTATAACTGTTAATACCAATATTTATTTTCTTGATGATTTAAAAACAGAATTCACTATACCTGATCAGCTTTTCCAGTATTATTTATACTGTACTCTGAAGTCCATGTGGCTAGCCAGTAGTCTATAGCCACAATGACTGAATGTTTCAAAAGCTTAGAGAAAATCATCAGGAAGAGCAAGAAAAATCCTCCAGAAGTAAGGTATCTCCAGCAGGTTTTCCATGGCATTTTAGTTCTGAGCCTCATGACAGTGGACATATTATCATCCTCGTCTTCCTCCTCTTCTTCCTCTGCATGTAAAATATTAGTTTAACCTTCACTCAGTAAACAGGTAGATAAAATTTGTATCATTTCACAAAAAAAACATATAAAAATCTCCCTCAGATTTATAGAAATACAAGTGCTGGTCTTAGATATTTTAAATGCTTCTAGCAGAGAAAAAACCTCATTTAAAAAGCTGGTGAAAATGAATGAATGAGCAAAATGATAAACAACATCTATATCTGAATGAGATAATTTGCCAATTTATTACACATCAAATTGACAGGAAGTGTAGACTAGAAGTTTATGAAGTTATTGAAAGAACTGTGTTGCCAATAAAACCACAGGCCTGGCCTTTAAACACATAAGGTTTTGAACTCTAAATTTCTGAATTTGTAAAACTTCACCAGAAGGGAACAGACTTGAAATCTGTGGATAGTCCAAAAGGTCATAATCAATGCTCTCAATGGTCCATTTTAGATGTGGTCATGCAGGAACAAAGTAAGAAGAAACCTTCTAGAGAGGAAAGGTGGAGGACAGACGACAATAGGGAGTTCCTTTCTCATGTTTAAGCCATCTGGAAATTCCAAGATGGCTATCCTAAGAACATACTCCATTATGAAGACAGGGAATTTCGGCACCTCCTCACTGGCAAGATCTGATTATTTGTGTGGTCTGGTGATTGATGTGCATATCCCATCCTTTCCTATTCCAAAGACCATTTTCATTGCAATTATCCTTTTAGATATTCCATTACTGTATATTGAGAGGTTGTGAGCAGGAAAGATAGATAGCTTTGGTTTACAGGTTATCAGACCACAGAGATCTAAATATGGATACTACGGGAAGGCTGAGCATCACCAAACATCCCTAATATTTTGAGCTGGATCCAGTAAATGAACAGGTCTCAGATAATGTGTCCTTTGGTAAGAGTCGATTAAATATGTGAGGACAGGATTAGAAATCTGCATAATGAAAGCGCCAGACACTTACAGACTACTTACTACCTGTCTCCCCAACATCCATTTTCTGTTTCCATATTAACTGAAATTTCAACTTGCCAATGGCTGCTCAGCTAAAGACAAGATTCGTTCCTTTCCCAGTACATAATCTGTCCATGAAATGAACTGACCAATGGTAAGGAGTAGGAACAATATATGCAACTACTTCCCCTCTTCCCTTCCTGGTGGCTGGAACAGACATACTGACCAGGACCAGAAATAGCAACCTAGTGAGAAATACGTAGCATATTGGGCTCTTTAATATGCATTACCTCATTTTATTCTGTAAGAAAGTAGTACTATCTAATTTTATGCCTGAGAGAATGGATTAACACAACAAGCCTAGGATAGAGTGTCCAGCTACATACTCACCACTGGAACACTGGATAGAGTAACTGGGCATGACTCCACTTTTAGAGTGCCTTAGAAGTAACCAGCTTAAAATTCTAGAGGCTGATGTCTGTTTACAGCACCAGACTTTCTTTGAAAATATTTTTAAATCTAAGGAATGGAAGTGCAAAATCCATTCATTTGTCTGTTCATTCATTCATTCTCTCAATGAGTATTTGTTGAAATACTGAATAGTTATCAGTTGGAATATAAAGGTATCACATTTTGGTGTTCTTTGGCTTGAAATTACAATTTCCTCTCTTTCTTAATTGGCTTGTAGAAATGCAGTCTTCAGCAAAAACTGTATAGCAAACATGAAGTATAGTGCATTTACCCTATGGACTTAAATGGGATTTAGCTTACAAAGTTCTTGGCAACAAATATCAATTATTTCATCTCATTCCTCGATTTTCCAGGAAATCTTTTTTTTTCTCTACCTTATTAGATCCAGAAAACTGAAACATAACAAATGGCTTTCATCGAATTCTCTTATTCTTCATTGCTATATTGGCATGAAAACTCCATGAGGATTTACTGAATGATTCAAGTATAAATATTTCAAACCAGTATTTCCTTCATATTTCCCATTTATTCTTTATTTCTGAAGGAGTGACATTTTATTAATAACTTGCTTTGGTCATTCTACTAGACCTTTCCAATTTATATGAATATTTACAAACAGGGCCTTTTCTTTTCAGCCCTATCTCACACAGCACTAAGACACACTCAGAAACCACTCACGATGTCTTTTGATGGATTGCACACACCTTTCCTTTGCTCCTATTCTTTTCATTTGCATTATTTGCACTATTATGTATTTTGCTTAGCTCTTTTCCCCCTGCAAAGTGGCTTCTTATTCTTCACGGGTACACTCATGCATCAGTTGCCAAGGTAAAAGAGTCACACCTGAATGTTTCAGATATAAGAAAAAGATATACCTTCATCTTCATCCTCCATTTGGGCTTTGGCCTCTCTTGAATACATGGCTCTTCGGAGGGTTTTCCTCTCTAGAGTTGTTTGGTCAGCTTCCATATCCTACAGTAAATACCGTATTCATTCATTCATTCATTGAAGGAGCTCACAGCTGCAGGAAGGTTTTTGACTTACCAATCAGTGACCCACACATACCAATCATTAGTTATCTTTGCCAATCTTGGGCTGTTTGCTCTCTCTAGAGATCCACAACTCCTGTCATAGGAGTAGTTGTGAGGCAATGTCTGAGGTTTGTAGGGTTTCAGAGCTCAGAGATGTTGCCAATAAGAAGCCAGGAAAAGTACCAACTATACAATAGAACTGACCCCAGGAGCAGGGACACCTCCTCCAGCCTTAAGGCATAATTCCATCACTGCTATTTGTTTTATCTTTACCTCATTTTCAGTTACTCCCTGCAATTCTCTAAAGATTTATTCATGTTAATAAGTATCTTCCTTTAAAAATGCTTGCAGTTCTAAACTGGTTAAAACACTGTCACTCACCCCCTCTTATTATAAATTATTAAATCAGAGTGAGTTTCTTTAGGTTCTCACTAAGGCAGGCTGCATAAAAGAAATGGACTTCAATAGGCACTGAAGTAAGCAAATGAAAAGGGTAGTTAGGTGCGAGCAGTTTAGGAGAAAGCCCTGGGTGGGGAGGGATATGCAGAAGGAGAAGGAAAACATTCCCCAAACAAACTTGGTGAATTTTTCAGGGTTGCTTCAGATTTGTTCTGTGCTCAAGACAGGGAGAAGCATTTCATTTTCTCCACTCCTCTGCTTCCAACACTCTTGTCCCCTGGGCTTCAGAACTGGAGTGGTAATACCAGTTTTGATACACTGTGGGTTAAATCAGCTGCTGCAGGACAGTTTGGGAAACTAACCATAGCTTTGTGTCTATGAGGAAATGCATTCTGAGTTCCAAACGACTGACACACAAACTTTTGGAATCTATGGTAAATTGAGGGCTTTCTGTATTCTCTCTCTCTCTCTCTCTCACACACACACACACAATCACAGTTTGGCCATTACATCAATAAACAAACAAACCCTTAGTGATCAGTCTCTAGGTAGTGATTGTTGTTGTTTTTGTTTTGGCCTTATACAACATGTGTGATTTAGGAGACTTGCTAGAAGCTCTATTGCTTCCAGATTCTTGGTTAAAAAAGAATAAAAGCTAAAATGTCTCCTGAATAGCATTTTTTCAGAGACAATTTCATATCAGCTTTTAATTTGCCTAATGATATGAAAACTAGTGCTGCTACATGGGATTAAACACAAAATTAAAAATTATTCGATTCTTTGTGTCTAGTGTAATAAAATGAAATGACCCCGCACATTGGAAAACAGCGTATTTGGTTCTTGTTCAACTCTCCCTGCTACATGAGCAAAAGATTGAACATCTTAGATACTTTAAAAAAATCTGTATTCATTTTCCTTATAAGTAAATGCTCATATTAGGTTCATTACAGGTTAAATATTTTAAATTACATTGATATTTGGCTTAAGTAAATGTGATTTTAATTTCGTTTCTCTTGTAAATATTTCTTGGATGCCTGTTACCGATTGGATCAAGGTGAGGGCTGGAGGCTGGGGGAGGAGACACCAGATAATACTAGATTATTTTGCTTATAACAATATGAAGATAATGGTGCCATCCAAGATAGAAATTTTTATAATATTTAAATTAGCTCAAAGTGTTATCTCTTCCTTATTGTAGTTTTCACTGCTATCCTTGTAACATATTCTTTTGTTGGCCCCTTAACCCTTAAACTGACAGTTGTGTCTAAAGCCCAGTGATAGGATATTTTGTTTTGCTGTCCTTCTGTGCTTGCTTGGTCTGCTCTGGTTGTAGGTCAGCCTTTCTCAACTTGGCACTATTGACATTTTGGCCAGATAACTTTGTTGTTGTCAGCGATGCACTGTAGGATGTTTAGTAACATCCCTGTCTTCTACCCAGGAGATACTAGTGGCACCTGTCCTCTGCCCTCCCCCCAGCTGTGACAACCAAAAATGTCTCTAAATGTTGCCAAATGTCCCCTAGAAAGTAAACTGGACCCTGGTTGAGAACCAGTGCTCTTGGTAAACATGGGATCCTGCCACCTAACAAAGTAAACAAGAAACTGATTCTCCCCTAGTGTGATTCTCCCTGCCTTCAGATGAATTTCTGGTACCTGCCCTTCCCAAGGTGGCAGTAAATCTCCTTCCTTCCCCAGGTGAGGATTCTGGACAGGTGCATGGTTCATTCTGGTTTCTACTGGCCACTGTTCAACCTCACAACTGCATTCACTCTGTCCACACCCTAACTTGCTCCATATCTCTGCCAGCTGATTTATAATCTGGTAATGTGTCTTTAATTATAGAGCTATGCTATCTCAAGTGATCACTTCATTTCTAAATACAACTTAATGGACTTTCTTCCTGGCTTAACAGTCAGTATTACTATAAAATCAAGCCAACAACTCTCTCTCTCTCTCTTTTTTTTTTTTCCAGATCTTCTTTCCAAAGTAAACCATAAGTGGCCCTACTCCTTAAGCTTACGTCATATTCTTTTGTCCCTGGCATCTAGGTCCCTGTAAAAAAACCAACACAACCACAAGTTGTTCTTTCATTGCACTCAGTCTGGTTTCCAATTCTGTTATCACCTCATTCAATGTTATATTTACATCACACATAACATTATACTGGAATTACACTGAATACAACCTTGGTTTAAGTCCAATGAGTACCACTTATATGTCTATACAACTTAGAAGTAACTTAACCTCTCTGGGCTTCAATTTTCTCATCTGCAAAAGTGAGACCCTATTTTCTTTACTTATTTTCTGTATTTTCTTTGCTTTTTTTCCTAGGGGTTTGTGAAAATTAAATGAGCTTAAATTAAATGAGTAAAAAAGCCTTTGTGGACTTTAAAAACTATATCAATGTAAAAATTAGTTATTATCTCCTGATCACCTTCCTTCACTCCCCAGCCCTATTCCAGGCATGCATAACAACTTCACTCATAGCTCACAGCTCTTCCTTCTTTCAAAATCATCTTAGATTTTATTTTGCCCATGACTCTCCATTTGCTGGTGGTGAGTGATAATATCCTCACATTACAGATGAAGAAAAGATACACAGAAGAAAAATAAGATAAAATAATGGTATACCATACTTCAGCAGTTTAAGTTTTAAATACACCTATAATTATAATATGGTTCAAACCCAAATCAAAATCTTCTAAAAACCTGAGAGCACTTAATCCAAAATATATCATTAGAATTTTATAGTTTCAAAGTAGCCTATTTGTTAATGATATATAAATATACAATTACTTTGGGTTTCAAATGAAGACCATTATATCATCAAATAATAAATGGTGGTACTCCTTTAAACAAATTTTTAATAATTATATGGTATATTCATAACTCTTTTAAAATAGACTCTGAACTCTTCTAGACTATGAGCAATTACCTTTTCTAATTCTTGATCTTGCCGATTCATAAGTGTTTTCCAGTGTTCATAAAGCTCAACATCTTTGGTTTGGATGTCCTTCAAAGTTCCTTCTCTTAGTACACTTCCATCTTTCATGGCTATGATCTTAGGAAAGCACATATTAGCAGAACTATGACAAAAAGCCTTAACTGACCAAATGAATTACTTTTATCTCAGAGAGCATTTCTTAATGTCCTTATTTATATGACTATAATATTAAAATTAATGAAATTTCTTTTAAACTCTTACCCAGTCAGCATGTGTTAGATACTGTAATTTGTGAGTCACAAGAACAAGTGTTCTTTTGTCATCTTGGAGAAATTTCAAAATCCCTTCTTGCATTAAGTGATCACTCAAGTGAATGTCCAGGGCTGAGAATGGATCATCCTACAACCAGTAAAATGGAGAGAAGAGGAAACGATTTCTGTATTCTTGACATAATTAAATTTTTCTAGAAACTAAAAACATAAGTAACTAAGAGTAAATTATCCCTAACATCCAATTTGTTAAAAACCAGACTCTGCAGGGACACCTGGGTGGCTCAGTGATTGAGCGTCTACTTTCAGCTCAGGGTGTGGTCCCGGGATCGAGTCTCACATTGGGATCCCCTCAAGGAGCCTGCTTCTCCTTCTGCCTATATCTCTGCCTCTTTCTGTGTGTCTCTCATGAACAAATAAATAATTAAAAAAACAGACTCTGTATATGTTTAAATTGTTGAGAAAAGGTAGAAAATTAAAAGTGAAGCTTTTATTTTTCTCTTTCATTTTAAAATTATTTAAAAAGTAAATAACAATATCCCAAGTGGTTTGGATTATTATACAGAACATTCAAGCTCAAAAAACAACACCTCTTGACAACCTTTAACAATAGATCAAAGAAAGAATAAAAAATAATTCCAGTAGTTGAAACTTAGATAATATAAACAGACAGACTCCAGGCCAACATGGCAACATAGGAGGCTCCTAAATTTCCCTCCCCCATGGGTGCTCTGCCTATGCAGCTATACACAGAGCAATTCTCTCCGAGACAAATCCAGAAACTAGTTGAGTGACTTCTACACATTGAGAAACTAAGAAAATATCCCATCTAAAAGATAGGAAAGGTTGAGATGCACTCTTACCACAAACCTCACCCTCTGCACAACACCATACAATTGGAGGGAATCCTAACTCCCATCTTCTCTCTGAGGAGTGAAGGATTGGGACCATACATCTACTGCCCCAACTTTTATGGCTGCTACCTAAGGGACAGGCCCCCCAAATCGCTTCGCTTTGAAAGCCAGTGGGGTTTACATTGGTAAGTCCCACAGAAATATAAGAAACAAAAAAGCAGCTGTTAACAGGCACATGCATGAATAAAGTGAGAATTTTAACATAATATATAATATTAACATCAATATTAATATTATTAATACTATAATAATAGTAATTTAAGGCATAAAATATTAAAAAGTAGCAAACAGAAATCATAGAGCTAAGAATAGAATAGTTGAACTGACAATTTCAATAGAGGACTTCAACAAATAGCCAGATCAGGAAGAATAAAGGATCAGTGAATTGAAAGATAGGACAATGAAATTAATCCAGTCAGAAGAACAAAAAGAAAAAAGAATGAAAAAGACTGAAGATATCTTAACAGACTCATAGGACACAATTGAGAGGAGCAATATATTCATTATAGGGGTCCCAGAAGGAGAAGTGAAAGAAAGGGGCAAAAAGCTTATTCAAAGAAATAATGGCTGGAATTTCCCCTACCTGGGGAAAGAAACATACATCCAGTTCCAGAAAACCCCAAAAGTACCAAAAAAAAAAAAAATGACGAACTGAAAGACACATTAAAATTGAATTGTCAAAAGTTAGACAAAAAAAGAATCTTAAAAACAACAAGAGAAAAACAACTTGCTACTTATAAGGAAATCCCCATAAGTATATAAGATTTTTCAGCAGAAACTTTGCAGGCCAGAAGATAAGCTATACTTATATGAGATACATAGGTTTTAAACCAAAGACTGTAACAAGAAACAAAGTTCATTTTATAATGAGGTGATCAATTTATCAAGAGATCACAAAAAATTTAAATATGTACCCGGCATTGTATTTACATATTTACATCATATTTACATATTTACATTTAAATATGTAAAGCAAACGTTGATAGATCCGAAGGGAAAAATAGACAGCAACACAATAATAATAGGACTTCAATACTCTACCTTCAACAATGGACAGATCATTTAGACAGAAATAAAATAAAATACAGAAAATACCAGCATTACCCTGATACCAAAAGCAAAGATGTTAGAAAAGTACAGACCAATATCCTTGATGAATGTAGATGTAAAAATCCTCAACAAAACATTAACAAACCAAATTCAACAGTACATTAAAAAGAATACACATCATGATTAAGTGGGATTTATTCCTGGGATACAAGGATGGTTCATCATATGCAAATCAATCAATGTGATATATCACATTAACAAAATGAGGAATTAAATGAGGAATTAAAATCATAAATCATCTCAATAGGTGTAGAAAACACACTTGACAAAAATCAACATCCTTTCATGATAAAAACTTCAAAAATTTGGATATAGAAGATATGCATCACAACATAACGAAAGCCACATATGACAACTCCACAACTAAAGTCATTTTCAATGGTGAGCAGTTGAAAACTTTTCTAGTAAGATCAGGAAGGAGACAAAGATATCCACTCTCACCACTTTTATGCAGCACAGTACTAGAAGTCTTAGCCAGAACAAAGAGTCAAGTAAAAGAAATAAAAGTCATTTAAACCAAAAAAGGAAGAAGTAAAACCTCTGTTTGCAGATGAAAAATATTACATGTACAAATCCACCAAAAACTGTTAGAATAAGTGAATTATAGGATATAAAGTTGATACATGAAAATCATTTGCATTTCTGTACACTAAGAATGAACTATAGAAGGGAAATTAAGAAAATGATACCATTTACAATTACTCAAAAAGATTAAAGTACCTAAAATGAATTTAATCAAGGAGGTGAATATCTTTACACTGAGGAAATTGGTGAAAAAATTAAAGAGGAACAGATGGAAAGATATTCTTGTGTTCATAAACTGTAAGAATTAATATTGTTAATATGTCCAACTATCTAAAGTTACCTATAGATTCAGTGTAATCCTTAGCAAAATTCCAATAGTATTTTTCACAGAATAGAAAAAAAAAAAATCCTTGGGCAGCCCAGGTGGCTCAGCAGTTTAGCGCTGCCTTTGGCCCAGAGCCTGATCCTGGAGACCCGGGATCGAATCCTGTGTCAGGATCCCTACATGGGGCCTGCTTCTCCCTCTGCCTGTGTCTATGCCTCTCTCTCTCTCTCAATCTGTATCTCATGAGTAAATAAATAAAATCTTTTAAGAGAAGAAAAAAAATCCTAAAATTTGTATGGAATTACAAAAGACCCCAAATAGAAAAAAAAAAAAATCCTGAGAAACAACAAAGCTGAAGACATCACATTTCTTGATTATAAACTATATTACAAAGCTATAGTAATCAAAACAGTATGATATTGGCATAAAAACTGACACACAAATTAATGGAACAGAACAGAAAGCCCAGAAATAAATCCGTGCATATACAGTCAATTCATTTTTGACAAAGGAGCCAAGAATATACCATGACAAAAGGACAGTTTCTTCAATAAGTTGTATTGGGAAAATCATAAGCAAAAATTTGAATGAAACTGGCCTACCACCTTAACACCATACACAGAAATCAACTCAAAATGGATGAAGGACTTAAAGCAAAATCTGAAACCATAACAGAAAAAACATAAGTAGTAACCACTCTGACATTGGTCTTGGCAATGATTTTTTTGGATTTGACATCAAAAGCAAAAATAAACAAGTGGGATTACATCAAACTAAAAAGCTCTGCAGTGCAACTATAGAACGAAGTAAAATATTTGAAACTACATATCCATAAGGAGTTAATATTACAAACATACAAAGAACTTTTACAATTCAATAGCTAAAAAGCCCAAATGACCCAATTTAAAAATGAGCAAAGAACCTAAACAGACAATTTCCAAAGCCATAAAAATGACCAACAGGTACATGTTCAACATCACTAGTCATTAGGAAAGATCAAATCAAAACCACAATAAAGTATCCCCTCATACCTCTTAGAGAGTCTATTAATAAAAATACAAGCTAGTGAGGATGTGAAACAAAAGGGAACATTTGTATACTTCTGATGGGAATGTAAACTTATGTAGCCACTATGGAGAACAGTGTAGGTCCCTCAAAAAATTAAAACTAGAACTACAATATCATCCCACTTCTTCATATATATCCAAAGGAAATGAAATCCATTATCTCAAAGAAATACTCCCATGTTCACTACAGCATTATACACAATAGCCAAAGTATGGGAACAGCATATGTTTCCATCAAAGATGGATGAATAGATAAAGAAAATGTGCTTCTCTTGCTCTTTCTTTCTCTCTCACATACAGACACACTCGAGTATTATTCAGCCATGAGAAAGAATATTCTGACATTTGCAATAACATGTATGCACTTGTAGGACATTACGCTATGTGAAGTAAGACAGAGAAAGATAAATACTGCATGCTATCACTTCTATGTGGAATCTAAATTTAAAAAGCCAAACTTTAGAAACACAGAATAGAATGATAGTTGACAGGGTCTGGGGGCAATAGGGAGAAGTTGGTAAAAGAATACAAACTTTCAGTTATGAGATGAATAAGGTCTAAGGATCTAAGGTATAACATGGTGACTACAGTAGGTAATAGTGTATTATAAAACTAGAATTTGCTAAGAGAGCAGAATTCATGTGTTTTCATTCCCCTCAAAAATGTAAATATGTGAGGTAATGGATGTATTAATTAACTCAAGGCTGGGAATCCTCTCATATGTATATATTTATCAAATTATCATGTACATTTCAAATATATTTTCTTTGTCAAATATACTTCAATTAAAAAAAGAAATTTAAGGGGGAATCTAACTCTAGCCAAGTTAACTACCTTTGGTAGAACAAATCAACAATCATCATAGGAAAATATAAGTATTTAGAGGCTCTACAATATATTACCTACAATATTCGGGATACAGAAAAAAAATTAACAAATACATAAAGTAATGGGAAAGTCTGGGCCATAGTCAAGAGAAAAAGCAGTCAGTAGAAACTATGACTCAAGATGACTCAGATATAAGAATTAATAGCCTTTTAAACAGTTATTGTAGATATACTCAAGGACTTGAAAATATATTTTTCAAGGTAAAGAGGCATAAAAATATTAGATTAAATGAGATAATATAAATAAAGTACTTAGTATAGTACCAGATAAATAATAGACACTAAATAAATAACAGCTATTATTATATTATCAGTATTAACAGTAGTAACTGCAAAAATACCATACCTACCACTGAACTGGCAACAACTGTCTTGGGAAGAAAGGAAATTTTTATGTACGAAGTGATTAAGACATTTAGAAAATAATTTAGCAAATTGTATTAATTGAAAAAAATTTAAAAATACAAAAATTATATTAATTGGTGATGATATTCCTGTTCATTATTTCAACACATATTTTATTTTTATATACAGCATCATAGTAGATGCTTGATGGTTTGGAATCCTGAGAAGAAAACTAGAAACTACTAAAGAAAACTGGAATGTTTCCAGAAAACAATGAATTAAAAAAGCAATTGACATGCAGAGAGGATGGTGAACAGATACATAATCACCAATTAGAATTATTATAACACAACATCATAATGGGAATGAGAGAAACTCAGGAGCAAAGAAGTAGAAGATAGTAGGGGTTTCTGGTAGAGAATTGGGAAGAGTGGAACAGTGAAAAAGGAATTCATAAGTGTTTCCTTCATCATACCTAGTTCTTTGTTGTTTCACCATACATGCATATGAAACAAATTTTTACTTTGTCTTATGGGATCAAAAACAAAGTCTACTCATTCTACTACACTTAGGTTACGTAATTGACATATTTATAAATTATAAGTGGGTGAAGAATTTCTAAACAATTGAGTAAGCACAATCACAGTGTATATACAGATAAATTGCATTGGCTAATTATCTGGACATTGAAAAATAAAAGCAATTTTTATTGAGACATTAATATCTCAAAGTTAGAATAAATGCATCTATGTGGTCATTATGCTAGTGATACAATTAACTCAATAATTTCACAAAAGTCTCCATCACTCTGCCTGCATCAACAGAACCTATAAGCAAGATGGTTTTATTAAAGTATTTAGAAGAAGCCTTATGAAAAATAAATATAGCAAGGCATTTAGAATAGTTAAAGCGTGATTTAAAATTACAATAGCTTTAATAAAACCAGTCTACCGATTTCCTAGTGATGAATAAAGAAGCAATATAATTAATATCTTCAAACAGCTTTTATGGGAATAAATTTAACAACAGAGACATGTCTACTGTAATCTCACTTATTTAAATCATGCATCATTTTGGACAATGTAATATTATCATTATACACACACATATATACACATACATATCTTAATGTGCATGTATATATACTTTAAACATGATAATTAAACAAAATAGGCTTAATGACATAATTATCTTGATTGTCCTGAAATTCTTTTGGATGACATTAGGAGATATTTTAAAATCTTTCAGAACCTCTGGAGCATCTTAATGAACATTAATTATTTCTGAAATGTTCCAAGAGGAAGTATTTATAGGACACTGAATTACCTTTCTACTACCATCCAGTGAGTTTCTTTTTTTGAATGATCATGGATATCAGCCTCTACTTGTCATTTAGCTTCTTTTTATAACAAGAAGAAACTCCTATTTGAATTTTCTAATTGTTAGATTTTGGATGAGTAATAGAGAGACCAACTGCCAATACATGGAATTTCTTTCAACAGAGAAGTTATAATGGAATTTAAGAATTCTTTAAAAGGAAGAGTTCAGGTATCAATAGAAAGTGATGTGGGATAAAGCAATGTTTCCACAGAAGTGGAAAAATATCACCAGTATTAGGGTTATACTAACAAAGGTTTTTCTCTCTCTCCATTTCCAATAAAGCAGCAAGATATAATGACCAAAGCTACCAGCAGATCACTGATTTTCAAAATTCAGGTATTATGTAGAGGTAACCTGATTGTTTCTGAAATAATTCACTGCCTCTGATTCAAAAAATACCCTAAGAATCCCTTGTGATACAGACAAAACTATTCCAAATAATTCTGAAAATTTTTCACACAGAAATAGGACATGAATTGGAAATGTGTTTTTGATCATTCAGTTTGGTTTTCTAGAAAAGCCTGACTTTAAATTTGTCAGATAGTAAGGCATAATGGAAAGTCCATAGTCTCTAAATTAAGCGGCTCAAATTTTAGTCATGACTCTACCTCTCTGATGCTGAATAGTTTTTCAAACTCGGTTATTTCATTTGCAAAATGGGGATAATAAAGCGACTTGTCAGCACATAAAATTACTACAAAGATCAAATAAAACCGTGTTCTAAAAGTCTCTGTAAAGTGTTTTAGAAGTGTTATATTATTATTTTCTTATAAATAAAGTCATGGTAGATTAATATTTTGCTAATCCCTTTTAAGCACCACAGTGAGAGGTTAGTGACTTCCAGGAATCTCTTAATAAAGAATACAGACTATGAAATTGGGCCATCTGGGTTTGTATGCTTGCTTCCCTATTACTATCTGTGTTACTTTGGATACATTATCCTCCAAAGCCTCAGTATCTTCATCCATAAATAGCAGTAATAATAAAATAATAATAATAATAATAATAATAATAATAATAATAATAATGCAAAACTTAACAGGATCGTTCTGAGAATTAAGTGAACTATGTGTATAAATCATGCCTATCATAAAATCATAAAATCTTTGATCCCAAAGACTATCATAAAATTAGAATCATGCCTATCATAAAAAGCTTTTATGAATGGTTGGTATTGGGGTGCCTGGGTGGCTCAGTTGGTTAAGTGTCTGCCTTTGGCTTAGGTCATGATCCCGCTGGGTCCAGCATTGTCCTCCCTGCTCAGTGGGGAGTCTGCTTCTCCTCCTGCCCCTCCCTCTGCTTATGCTCTCTCTCTCTCTCTCAAATAAATTTAAAAAAAACTTGAATAAAAAAAAAAGGATGTTTGCTATCATTTATATGCCATAGCTTCATTATGGAGCCTTTTGGTGTTATAATCAAATGTAATCTTTTTTTTTCCTTTTTAAAATAAATTTATTTTTTATTGGTGTTCAATTTACCAACATACAGAATAATACCCAGGGCTCATCCCGTCAAGTGCCCCCCTCAGTGCCCGTCACCCATTTACCCCCACCCCCCGCCCTCCTCCCCTTCCACCACCCCTAGTTCGTTTCCCAGAGTTAGGAGTCTTTATATTTTGTCTCCCTTTTATACAACTTAATAAATATCTAGGTTTAGTGGTTTGGGAATCATTCATTCTTTAAGATTCAGTTTGTATATGAACATTTTGGGGAGATACTTCTTTTAAAGAAAGCAAGTCAAAAGACCAATTCAGTGAATAAACAATTCTTCATTTTCAAGAGCATATTATTTATTTTTATATACATACAGTTCTAACTATAATATATTCTTCCTATATTCAGTGAATATGTGTAAGTAGTATATGCTTTGCATGGATATACTTTTGGAAATAACTTATAAATGTATTCACTGGTACACACAGCACATTTTTAGATGACATAAGGCTTCAAAAATAACTAATATACTTGATACATTATTAAGATGTTTCCATTTGGCTTTGATATTGTATAAAAGCTGATGTGATAAAGCTTAATTAAAACAAAACGTAACACCCAAGTAATTATTTGTGCAAGATCCTTAAAAATTGGAGTAATGTTCTTTTCTCCTTTGTTTGCCTTACCCAGCACAGAAGATAGCACTGAGGATATTCACTATATATTAATGGATGGAAAAGTAGGGGGGAAGGAAGGAAAAGGAAAGAGAGAGATGGAGAAAGGGGAAGAGGAAGGTAGGAAGGAAAGAACGTAAGGGGGGAGAGGCAAAAGGAAGGGGAAAATAGGACATTATAGGTAGTGATTTGACAGTATTATATATTTTAGAGAATCTTAGCTGATCAGAAAAACAATACTCAACAGACATGCTGTCCTATCCCAGATTTTGCCACTCACTCACTAGTCATTAGTCCTTGGGTAAAGCACTCTATACATACGTTTCTTCATCTAACATAAGGATACCATCTACCCTCACAGCACACTCATAAGAATCAATTGGGGTAATATTGTGGTTCAGAGTGCTTTGTTAATTTGAAACAATGGAAGTGTAAGATATCATTTTGAGATAACTATTAAAACACATCAAAAGTATTTTTTTGCTGCTAAAATATTCAATTTCAGGTTGCAGTGAAGTACGTATAATATTTAGATCATAAGATTCAATAATTTCAAGGTTATCTGAGCTGATCAGAATGCATCCAGGACACACTTTTTCAAAGGGACTCTGATGTACACTATTATATCCAAGACTAAGAAAAGTTATAGAAATTATATTTTGTGGAAGAATTAAAATATTAAGCTTACTTGGCTTAGAGAAAAGTAAATCAAGGGAAGTTGTGGAAATAATGTTAATGTTGAATATAGCTGCATAAAGGAAATATATGCTGCTGTAGAAGCAGAAGGAAACCCAATTAATGAAAAATCCACAGAAGCAAATTGTAATCACATAATAACTTTCCAATAAGAGCTATCCATGGGAAGCAGAATAATGGCTCCCAAAGCTGTCCAAGTCCTAATTTCCAGAACCTGTAAATATGTTACCACCTTACATAGTAAATGGGACTTTATACATATGATTAAGATTAAAGACCTTGAGATTGGAAAATTATTCTGGATAATCTAGATAGTTCCAAGCTAATTACATGAATCCTTAAGAGCAGAGAACTTTCCCAGCTGTGAAGAGAGGAAGATGTGACTAGTAAAAATGGTCAGATAGAAAGTTGCTGGCTTTGAGGATGAAAGAAGGCAGCCATGAGCCAAAGATTGTGTGCTGCCTCTAGAAGTTGGAAAAGGCAAGGAAATGAACTTCCCCTCAAGCCTCCAGAAGAGAACACAGCCCTACTGACATGGATTTTTCACTCTACGAGATCCACTTTGGACTTCTAACCTTCAGAACCATCACATTGTACATATTATTTAAATCACCAATTATGGTAATTTGTTATGGGAGCAATAAGAAACTTATACACTTAAAAAAAAGAAATTTATACACTAACCAACAAGGAAAAGAGCACTTTGAAGTTAAGCAGTTTGTCTTTTTTTTTTTTTTAATTTATGATAGTCACAGAGAGAGAGAGAGAGGCAGAGACACAGGCAGAGGGAGAAGCAGGCTCCATGCACCAGGAGCCTGACATGGGATTCGATCCCGGGTCTCCAGGATCGCGCCCTGGGCCAAAGGCAGGCGCTAAACCACTGCGCCACCCAGGGATCCCAAGCAGTTTGTCTTCAGAGAGAGTCATCAAAAAGATGTTAGAGGTGATGTAAAAATAATCCTATAATGAATGGATGAAAATCTACAATAAGTTAACCCTATGACTTCTTTGAATTCTATGACTCTACAATTGAAATAAGTAAGGGTTATTGAATTGAAAGCAATGAACGGAATGAACAGGGATGGAATACTAAACCCAGAGAACCTTGGTGTCTTTCAGATTTCTTCAGGTGGTTCAGCCATTAACTGATCCCAAAATTCAGTTGTGGGTCTATCCACTATGAAAGGGATTTACAACTACATAAGTGACTGTTAGATCCTGCTATGGTTTTAATGGTGTATTTTCCTGGAAAATTTTGGGGACAAGTATTCTTAGGGAGATTAACCTCAAGTGAATTTCCAGTATGTCCAAATTCTACTCCTATCCCCAGGAATAGATCCGAATTTAGTGGGAAACTCCAAAATCAACCTACTTTTTGAAGAGTTTCTAGATATTAGAGTGAATACTCTAAAGAAAGTCTAGAAACTAGATTCATAAATGAGAAGGCAGAGGAAAGATGCATTTACATAGTCTGCTAGTCTCTAATATACATACTTGTAAGTTAAGTTATTTTGGCTATCTCCTGCTGGAAGATCCAACTTGGAGCAAAATTCATAATCAACATAATCCTCAAATTCTGTTTGTGGATACATAGGAAGAACAAAGTTGTTTGTTTGTTTGTTTGTTTGTTTGTTTGTTTTTTCCCAGGATATGAGAATCATCCATGGAGCTTCTTTACAACTCAGATTCTAGACTCTGCCCTTATAAATTTGGTAGGTTGAAGGTGGTACCAAAATTTCTATAGTTTTAAAAGGTTCACAGTCAAAGCTTATGCACAGCCTGAATTGCACACCATTGGAATACAGTACTATGCTTACTTACTCCTACATCCACCAGGAGTACATTTTTTAGTCCTTCTTTCTTTATCAGCAAATAGAAAAAAGAAGATATATGATCCTGTCCAGTTGATCCAACACCATACAGACTTTTTTGTTAATGAATCTCATAGTTATAAAACTCATATATGCAACACTTTAGGGTACCTAAGTCTTTTGGACACCAATCCAGATACCCCAACTGTATATATGATTCTCTGGTTTGTACCATGGGATTTTGTTTCCTTTATATTCCTAATGATTTCAGAAGTTAAACTGTCTTTCCTTCAGTTACTTGACTTGTCTCTTTAAAGGCTCATTTGCCCAGAGGGAAAAATGAGGTAGAAATAAAGGTCATATTCTCACCAAAAAGACAATGTTGGTATTTTGATAGAGAGCTCGTGCCACACAGATTCTTTGCCTCTGACCCCCACTCAGGTTGATGCCCTAGAGGAGAAATAGCTGTAAACATCCACTCTTTCCAATAGTAAATAATCTACTGGTTAAAAATTCTCTTTAAAATATGAACTTTTTAAAAAAAATCTTAAATTAATGGTAGTTTATTTTTTATTTAAATTCAATTAGCTAACGTATAGCATATCGTTAATTTCAGATATAGTGTTCAATAATTTATCAGTTGCATGTAACACTCAGTGCTCATCAAATCAAGTGCCCTCCTGAATGTCCATCAATTACCCCAATCCCCTACCCACCTTCCCTCCAGCAATCTTCAGTTTGTTTCCTGTAGTTAAGAGTCTCTTTTGGTTTTTCTCCTGCTCTGATGACTTGCCATCCAGTTTTTCCTCCTTTTCCCTATGATCCTCTGTGCTGTTTCTTATATTCCACATATGAGTGAAATCATATGAAAACTGTCTTTCTCAGATTTACTCATTTCACTCAGCAATTAAATTGTGATAACATTGGTAAGATAAAATGAAACTGTCTAGTGGTCAATACTTCACAATTATAATATTGAGATAAGTTTTGATTGGTAACACTAATCCTTTTTTTATTCTGATAGACAGTTCTGCTGTACAAAGGCATAATAACCAAACATGTGGCGAGTACTAAACACTGAAAGTAACTCCAAAATTTTTACCAGTTTTGTGAATTATGTCTGTAGTTTATTTAACATATACCTCTTAAATTTGATATTACCAATTATGTTCAACAAAATTATATAGCAAAATACTTTTATATAATTGAGTACTAATTACAAACATTTTAAAACTATATGGAGTGTGTAGTATGTGCTAGGCTTGTGTAAATGCCTTTAAATCCCTTAATTCTTTTATTCCTTATAGCAGTTTATCCAACACCAATGATATAGGTATCATTCCCTTTACAGACAAGGAAACTAAAGCTCAGAGAAGTTAAGTCCATGCTCTTAAGTATATACTGTGCTGCAATCAAGAATAGCCATTAAGAACACAGACTACAGAGTTAGACAAATCCTAGCTGTATCAATAACTGGGCAAGTTCTTCAACCTTTCTCAACTTAGTTTCCTCAGTTGCAATATGTAGATAATGATGACACCTATATTAAAAAAATGCTGTAAAAATAGATAATGCATAAAATTTTTTCCCAGTACTTAAAATCTAAAATGGTCAAAATATTTTAGGCAAAATTGTTATAAAGGTTATATACAGTCATGAATATATTTTAGCTGCTCAGAATAGTAAACATCACCATAAAATATGTTTTCACAAAGAAAAAAATAAGGACACTTTAACAATAAGTAGATGTTGACAAGAGTGGAAGAAGTTGGAAGCAATCTCAGTTTCAACTCCAAGTAGATAAAAATACATTTGATCAAAGGCAGGAACTGCTTTATATTCCTTAAGAACTCTCTAGTAGCTAGCACAATGTTACATATAAGGTGGTCACCCAACAAACACTTAAGAGTGGTTTAAAGTTCCTATGCTCCCGTTTCTGGAACCCATCGCTAGGACCATGCACAGCCCCTAAGCTCTCAGATTTCATTATGCTCCATTAAAGGTTAAAGACACTCAGGAAACTTTTCTAGATTTTTATTTATTGTTTAATTAAACTATATACATAGCTCACCCTCTCTCCAATTTCAGTTTGGTCTCCAAAAGGTAGTAAGTCAATATCTGGTTGAAGAGAACAGGCATCTGTAACAGCTTTGTACCTTTGGGAGAAATTATTTTGAATTTTTAGATCACTATTAATATACTGCTCATAAATTAAGTCCCAAGTTCAATATCTTGGAAGCCGAAATACATTTACTGAACAATTTAATACATACTAGCCTCTACAGTAGGTTTGTGGATACAAAGATAATTAGATATTGATTCCCACTCTTATAAAACTACTAAATGGAGCAGAAGACTGATACAGAAGTATATCATAAAATGGATCTCCTTAAGTGTTACAGCAGAGGTAACAAATGCTCCTAGGATACATAGAAAGAAATGGCTGACCACTGAGAAATTAGTGATGACTCTGCAAAGGAGATGACACGTAAGCTGTATCCAGAGGATAAGCTGGGATTTGCTGGGAAGAAAATGAGGGAAAGAAAGCTTCAGGAACTGCATGAAGGTGAAAAGGTCATGGTGGATCTCAGGGACAACAGAAGGCTCACTAGAGCTGAAACACTGGTTGTGGGTGGGTGTCTGTGGGTGGGTGTCTGTGCATGCTGAAGGGAGGATATGGAAGGTGTTGAGGATTGACAATACTCAAATAGATCTAAGGCTGGGACTGGAAATGATAAATTGGAGGTATAGGGAAGCATGGGGATAGGGAATGCTGGGGAAAATATCCATAGTTTCATTTTCTCAATCACCTAGTCTTAAAATATTCAAAAGTCATTCTTGAGTAATCCCTCTGCTTCTTCTTGCTCTTATTTTTCCATTCTTATCCTACAATGGTTTTTTGTCAACCTTTTCTTTTTTTCTATTTCTATTTCTTCTTTTCTATTTCTGCCCTTCCTAGCATGGCAATGGACATTGCATGCCTAGACCATTATTTCAACAAACATCTAAAATGTCTCCTTGCTCTGAATTGAGAATCATCCTGTATGTATCTGCCATTACAGTTCCAGATTCCACATCACATTTCCTTTGTTATTTCTCTTTCTAAAACTTTCTGTGCTTCCCCAGAATGCACTAAATTCTATCCAATTGGTGTTTAAGGCACTCCACTACATCATCTCAGCTTTTATTTATAATCTAGTTCATCACTGTCAATACACATAAATCCTTTTTTGACTGTTTTGTTCCCCAGTTCCCATGGGAATGATCCCATGTAACTCAGGTTTTTCCTCCCATACTTCCTTCCCCTCCTCATGCCTCTCCTCTGACCTAACTCTCCTTAACTTTCAAGTCTTGGGTTAGGGTTTTAAGACCCAGCTTTGAAAGAATGGCTTCAGGAAAGGGTCATTCCTTTGTACATGACTATCACCAGGGTGTTATTTATTTATTTATTTATTTATTTATTTAAATTCAATTAATTAACATATGGTATATTACTAGTTTCAGAGGTAGAGTTTAGTGATTCATCAGTTGTATATAACACCCAGTGCTCATTACATCAAGTGCCCTCCTTAATGCCCATCGCCCAGCTACCCTATGACCCCACTCCCTCCCCTCCAGCAACCCTCAGTTTGTTTCCTAGAGTTGAGAGTCTTTTATGGCTTGTCTACTCTGGTGGTATTTAAAGATGGTTGAAAGATGGCCAATTCTGGCTATTCTCAGTAACTAGAGCTCTCAGATCCCACATTCTTCCTCTTCTTTCCACAGATCACTTTCCTTCTGCTCCTTGGATTTTCCTTCTACTCACCAACAACCTCAGTAACCCTCTGCACGCCGCCCCCCCAATTCCATTTTGGCTTTTAGTTTTGGTGTCCACGTTGTTCTCAATAAATGTATAGGATGGGCTGACATAAGGATTAGAAATAGTTGCTCATTTTAGATCTAAATTTTATACATTCCAAATTACCTCTGCTTGTTGAAAGGACTTCCAAAGGTAATATTTTCTTCTACTGTAGCATTTAATAACCAAGGCTTTTGAGCTGCATAAGCCACAGAATATCTGTTCCTACTGGAAAATGGAAAAGAAAAACAAAATACCAAAATCATACAATGGTGCTGTGTTGTATGTGTATTTTAGTAAAACTGAGGAAAATAAAAGTTGATAAACAGAAATGGAAAGCTTCTAAAAAAGAACATTTTAATAACCACCAACCTTATTATTTGTTGGTTAAGTATTTCACCTAAATTAAAAGGATTAGAATTTAATCAAAATGTTTCCCAATGTGCAATTTGATTTTGCTATGCTAAAGAAGTGTTTAAATAAACTGAACATTTATTTTCTAAAATGACTATAATTTTAAAATAATTAAAAGATTAATAGCAACACATTCTCTTTTATAGACACATATATTTTACTTCATATTAAAAGTATTTTATATAATTATTAATTTATATGCAGACCTTAGAAATAGACATGAATTGGTACTGTGTCTGTGACTTAATCACATTAACATACTTTAAGGTAATAATTATTTCAAAATAGAATAATATATTGAGGAGTCCATTTCAATACTGAAATAACTATACATTTAAAAACTACATATTTCAAACCATATTGAAACCATTTATTTTTTAGGAATTATAACCTCTTCCTTCTCCCCATTTTTTTTTTGGCTTTCAAATTCTACCAGATGTCTATACATCAGACTTTAATTTGCAATAACCAGGAAAATGGATGTGAGCTGAAGATAAAGAAGATGATGGGATTGGGGTAGCAAAGGAGTCAGTTTAAAAGTCACACTTCCGCTGTTAGTTCATGATCTGTAAGTACTAATTAAGGAATTAAGGTTAAAAGATAGTAAGGTTAAGAAAAAGGATAATTAGAAATGCTCAGTGATCATCCTGAAACATTATGTCTTAGAAGTTTAAAAGACATGATAATACACAATATGCTAGTAGTCTCTTAAATAACATATGTGCAGCAAAACAGTGGTTCCCAACTTTTGACATGCCTACTTCCCCTCCTCCGTGGTCTTCCCATCTCTAGCTCATGGAAAGACCCCATCACTGTTTAACTTATAAATAATATACATATTCTTGCATTTTTATTCTATGATATCCCAAAACCAATTGGCTAAGAACAGTTTGAGTTTCAACTCAAACAGCCTATAAATGTTGGGAACCACTGCTATTAGAAATATGTTGTACATTTTAATAAATAACTTCGTACATCATCAGAATGAATAAAATGACCAGGAGTAAGAGATTGAGTATTAAGTAAAGTCTGAGGAAGAAAGTTATTCTTATTAAATGCAGATTAAAATAGAAATAATACCTTCTGGTTGCTTCAAAAGAAGGCTCAGATTCATTTACACTGCAAGTATGGCAAACAATGTTCATTAATTATGAAATATAAATATAGAATAAATGTGTGCATACATCAGGTAAGAAATAAAATAAACATTGAACACATTAAATAGCTATATTTCCCAAATGGTTTTTGATATTAATTTCAAAGACAAACTAGACAGATAATAATTTTCTTTTATGTCTTTATCAGCTAGGAAAGAATTACTTAGTAAGCTTCCAAAAGACAGATAGCACTGTTCTATTTACATACAAAATCTAGGTTCATACAGTGACCTGGGTTCTACCCCAACTCTGTTCCAACGAGCTGTATCAGTTTAGGTAATCTTCCTAGAATAGTTTCCTAGTCTGTATAAGGATTTGGTACCTCCAAGGTCTCCCTACCTTTAAAATTCAAATTAAATCGATTTAAATTCCTAATTAACTACCCTACAACATGAAAGGAAGAACCTATTAGGGGCTCTAAACTTAAAAAGTTTAGACACAGCCTGGCCTTTAAGGACTTGGTGAAAAAGACAGACATGTACAAAAGGTCAAACTGCAACATTTGGGAGTAACTAATTATTGTTTGATCTGATTTATGTATAAACAGATGTTTGTCTAAAAACATTTAGGTATATCTATGTTATGGGAAAAAAAATCTGTAGACTTATTCATTTACTGTTCTGAATTTTTATAATGTAGTTGAATTCCATCATTCTGAAAGACCTAAATTCAAAAACCACACACAAAATTAAAGTCCAGTGGAACTCCAAAAAATAGACCCAATTTGGTTTTGGAAAGCATCATATACTTTTATGGAGAAAATATACCTAAGTATGCTGCCTGGTGATATTCAGCTTTGAGCTATTAATGATACAATTTTCAGCATGCACATTGCTAATGACATCTTGATATGGTTAATGGCAGCAGGAAAAAACAATCTCGGACTAAAAATTCCCTCTCAATAATGATTATTCCCTGACTTAGGTTGCTCACAAAAAAATAATGAAATATACAATTTCCCAAGTGATAGTTCCATAAATATGCTTTAGATATCAAGAAATTTGAATTTTTAATAGTAAAAAGCCAATGAATGACCTCAATGGTTTTAGTTAATTTGAGGAAAATGGAAAACAGAAGAAGAGAAGCAGGAATATGGCAGAAATTGGATTAATTTGCCTACTGGCCATCCAGCTGGAAGTGCGAATTAGATGTGTGGAAATGCTCATCAAACATTTGAAGATGTCAGCCCAAACTGGACACCATCAATTTTTTTCAATTACTATTGGTTAGATTCCAACTATATTTTTCCAATATCAATTTTAAAGTATTTATTGATTACCTCCCTCAGTAAAGAGCACCCAATCCATGTTTGGCAAGCCAGTGTACACAGCAGACTTGCTGCCAGAGGAGTAAGTAAGAGTGGTCGAGATGAAGTAAAGATGAAGAGCATTTCAAGACTGTAAAACATATACTGGATGGCCCTGAGTTATGGTAGCCTTACGAGAACTGATGTAAATTCGGCATGGCTAAAATGTGGGTGTAAATGGCAAATGAAGAAAGGTATGTAGTGAACTTAAAAAACATGCACAGCCAGATAGTGAAAGGGTTCATAAACCATTTTTACGTAGTTTGAACTTGTCTTCAGAACTACATAAAAACAGTGAAAAGGTTTAAATGAGACAGAGAGAGAGGTTCAGTTTAGAAATACACTCGCAGAATGTAACAAAAGAATTGGAGGGAGCAAGACTAGACTGAGAGACCACAGTGGTTGTGGAGATCTGAAGGCAGTGCTTTGAATTCAGGTAACAGTGAATAATGAAGAGAAGTGGATACCTTCAGAGATACCTAGAATTGTGTGATGGACAAGATGGGAGGGGATGGAGGAGAAGAAGAAGTTGTGGATGGAGAACACAGATGAGGAAGTGCCTATGTTAGGGGAAGATAGCAAATTCAACAGCAGACACATTCAGTTTGAGGTGCCCAAGGGATATCTGAATGATTGGAGAATTTGAAACTCACGAAAGAAATCTGGTAAATAAATGAAGACTTTGTGGTGATTTTCCCTCCTGATATATGCCTTAGATACCAAGGGCTTTGGAATCCATACTTTATTAGTGAAAAGTCAATAAATGACCTCATAATAGAACACAGGTAAAAACTAGACAGACCTAAAGTCATAAAAAGCTATCTGATTGCCTGGCGAGTAAATACAGAGACAGAGAAGAAGCGGACAGAGTCAGAACCTGGAAAACATCACTATTTAATGAACGGCTAAGGAAGATAAATCTACAAAAAAGTACCACAAGAAGCAGACAAGTGTACTGAGGTCAACTCAACTGTGAGTGGAAACTAAGCAAGGTGATCTTTTGAAGGAAAAAAGTATGAACAACAATGTCAAGTGGCCAGGATATTAAGTAACATAATGATCAAAAAGTACCCAATGAATTTAAAAACTAGGATGTCACTGATGTGACTTAATAAGAATAGTTTCAGTAGAGTGGCAGAGGTAAAAATCAGGGTACAGTGAGCTACGGCAAGAGGAGAATAAGAGGAATTGGAAAGAATGAGTGAAGTTTTTTTTTTTTTTTTAGTCTACAGAAGTAAGAGGCTAGAGTAGTAGCTGGAAGGGGCTCTGGGTTTAGATTAGAAAGATAGAGACAAGAGAGAGACACAGAGAGAGAGACAGAGAGACAGAGATGGGAGAGTGATGTTTTTCCACAAATAAATAATAGAAAAGAGCCAGGGGCTGGACTAGATGTAAAGCAGATAAAGAGAAAAAGACAACATGCTTTGGATATAGGGTACCTCAGTCTATTAAGGAGACCATCCACTTAAACAGAATGCAGAGGGACGAGAAGAGAAGCACATTTCAAACTACCTGGGAGAAGAAGAGGCGGCTTTGTCAAAGAGATGATCTCTAAGTTGACACTGGAAAAAAAGTGAAGCTAACAATCCGAAGAAGGGCATTACAGAGGAAGTGGTTGCATTTGAGAAATACCTGCAGTTCAGTTACTGGAGCACAATAGTAAGGGTCAGGCTATGGCAGGAAACACACTTAAAAAGTTAGACAGGGACCAGATCATGGAAGTTCCTGGTATAATATACAAAGGTCTTTGGAAAATTTCTTGTATGCTTTGGCCAGTCAATTAAAAAATTATCAGCAAGAGGTAATTAGATTTTCATGTCATAACAGTAGGAAGAAAGGTGAGGGAGTTATGACAGTGAGTAGTTCTGTTCACACATGGAATTCTTCTGAACTAGGCAAATTAAAAGAGGTGTAGAAATGTTAAGGACAGACATAAGAAAAGTGATTGGTTGGATTGTATGGGCAATGGAGAGAGAAGAATCTAAGTTGAACCTCTGAGCTCTGACCTGGGCACACACCAACTGATTTCAGTAGATAGGGACACACCCTTGCCAAGACACAGAGAAGTAGGTATTGGAGACATGAGGGATATAAGCTCAGTTTGAATGTGTTCAATATGCAGCTTATATAGGACTTTTTGGAGGAGCTATGAGGTCTTCAGAAGAAAGATCTTGGCCAAAAATGTACATTGGTGTTTTTCTAATAGAGAAGAACTGAAGTCAAAGGTATAAATTAAGGGCCATGTAAAGGAAGAGGATCTCAGAGCAGACCTCAGAAAGACTGAAGGAGAATCCTTCCCCACCTTCTAGCTCCACCTATATTGCAGCTCCTTACTTTTTTGACTCAATTTTGGTTTATCCTTAAAATATAAATTCAAGTATCATTCATTTATGCATTGCCCTAGAAAAGTCTTGTTGACCCCCACAGACTCAACCCAGTTAGGTTACCTTTTTTTTTTTTAAAGATTTTATTTATTTATTCATGATAGAGAGAGAGAGAGAGAGAGAGAGAGAGGCAGAGACACGGGCAGAGGGAGAAGCAGGCTCCATGCACCGGGAGCCTGACGTGGGATTCGATCCCGGGTCTCCAGGATCACGCCCTGGGCCAAAGGCAGGCGCCAAACCGCTGCGCCACCCAGGGATCCCCTAGGTTACCTATTATTTGTTCTTATAAAGCCCTGTACTTCTTCTTCCTGGCATTTATAAAAACTTAACCAAAGAATTACTTGTGAAAATATTTTCTTACTGCTTTGTGTCCTTCCCTGCTAAGCAGTAAGCTTCATGATAACAGAGCCTGACTTCTTTTGCTCAGTTATTTTCCCCCAGCAACTGACACAGTGATTTGCATGTCAAAGATATACTAGTACTAGAGTCAGAAAGATAAAGTAGATAGGGTTCCATTTGTAGGTAGACATCTTCATGAACAAATAAAAAAAGAACCGATTCTCATTTCCCATGAGTATTATTATAGTCTTTAACTTCTAGAGACCACCTCTACAACCTTCTCACAGCAATATGTTTAATAAAATTCAATTGTGGAGGACTATTTTTCTCTTCCAAAATAAACAGAATTGTCTCTGCCTTCTAACATCAGATCTTATTTGATTACATAAAATCACCAGGTCCGTGTCCAGACCCATCCTCCACCATTCGCTGTGGCAGTGAACAGAGAAAACAAAAAGGTCAGATGGAAAATCCTCTTCTGGAAAAGGGCATAAGATTTCCCTTCTGCATGCAGAATTTGTGTGTGTTTTCCTTCAAGAGTAAAAATTATACTTGGTAGCTCACAACTTTAAGTATACAATGGGAAAGAGTGACTTTTGCAAGCTAAAATTTAGAATAATGGGAGCTAGATGTGGACACAAACATACTGTATTATATCTAACCCAGGAAAACTGACTCAATGCGTTATTATTCCTTCAGGCAGGGTCACATCGAAAGGAACTTCTCAGTGCACCTGTCTTAGAATATCTGAACCACTGTTACAAAACTGATTATACCAAGACATTAGAAGATATGGGGCCCAATAGGAGGATGGTTGATGGCCTGGGTAAAAGGGAAAGAAAAAGAAAGGGAAAACAAAAATAAATGATGTCTATGTTTTGCATGATTACCACAGTTTATTACACATTCTAGACTCTCTCACTGGAACCACCCACTAGATAGAGCAGTTTGGTTCTGTCTCCTAAGATGTCAGTAGGAACTATTGTCTATCAAGACAATGATAAAGGACAAATTCACTCAGGCAGAACATTTTCTCTTCTCTTCTCTTCTCTCTTCTCTTCTCTTCTCTTCTCTTCTCTTCTCTTCTCTTCTCTTCTCTTCTCTTCTCTTCTCTCTCTTCTCTTCTCTTCCTTTCCTTTCTTTTCTTTTCTTTTTTTCTTTTCTTTAAGATGTATTTCTTTATTTTAGAGAGGAGGGGAGGGGCAGAGGGCTACAGACTCTTGAAGCAGACTCCACACTGAGCACAGAGCTGGATACAAGGCTGGATCCCACAACTCTGAGATCATCACTTGAGTCAAAACCAAGAGTCAGATGCTTAACCAACTGTTAACACCCAGGCACCCCAAAACATTTGCTTTTCAACAAAATTGAACACACCCAGATGCAGGAGTAAAAACCCTGGCATTCTGACAATTTTGGATAATTTTTTAGTCCTTTCCTCACCTTTCTCTTTTGGGACTACAACATGGCACACTAGGTCAAAGGTAACAATTTCCAAAGAAACATCTATAGAAGTCTTTGTGTACCTGGTTGTACCCATGTAGATGTGTCCTGGACGAGCAGCAGTACCTTCTTTCCCACCTAAAGTAAATATGTATTGCTCTAATAGGGCAAAGTACTTTATTGGACTTCACTCATGCCAGTCTATAAAGACATATTTAAAAATAAAATCCGTGCAACCAGGAATACATGCAGTGGGGAAATAATGACAGCAAGGCACTTGATGCCTTATGCTAACATTTAGTTTATTGGGGTGTTGTGGGTTTTTTTGAGCTTCTGAATATATCAAACAATTCAGTCTGCTGAAGTAATGTACTTCTTAGCATTGGGACATCATCAACCTATCAATATTGATCATTTCTAAGTTAGCTTTTCTCTAATAACATTTCTATGCCTTTCCTTATTGGATTAGGCACAACAGCCTCTCATGGAATGAAGAGTAATTACAAATAACTCTTTAAAAGAAGGTCAGTATTTTCTGAATATTTCTGATCTAAAAATATATTTTATCAGATATTAAAGATACCCTGGTAGAAAATTCAGTAATCCTTGTAGTTAAAAGAAAAAAGAATTTGTGTTAGCTTATTCAATCTCTTAGAGGCTTAGTTTTAAGTTGTGTCTCTAAGCCTACACAAACATTATTTGAAGAAAATCTCAGTCCTTTTGCCATTAAGAAATGGGATTATTGTCTATGAAGGCAAGTGTTCATACAAAGATTATTTTTAAATTATGAGGATTTTATTAATCCTTAGAATTATCTTAAATCCTTTCTTATACCTTCTTCTTATTGGCTCCATCTCTAAGATACAATCTTTATTAGCTTTTCTTGTTAGGGTTCATAAAAAATATTTCTTTTTTTAAAAAAAACTTTATTTATTCATGAGAGACACACAGAGAGAGGCAGAGACACAGGCAGAGGGAGAAGCAGGCTCCATGCAGGATGCCCGACACAGGACTCTATCCCAGGACTCTGGGATCATGCCCTGAGCCAAAGGCAGATGCTCAACCACTGAGCTACCCAGGTGTGCCGTAACAAAGATTTCTTAACCTCTGTTGAGTATGTGTATGTTTTTATCTCTAGTTTCATCTTTGCCTAGTTTTCATGAAGCTCAGAGTGGAATCTGTGCTCTACATTTTATAAATATGAAGGACCCCAGTGTTTGCATTGCTACCTAGTCATTTCTCAGATTATTTAAATCTTATTTTTTATGGATAGCTTTACCTTTATTTTTCAAGCTCTGTTATACTTGCTATTTTTAAAGTATTTATTTATTTATGAGACAGACAAAGAGAGAGAGCAAATGGGAAGAGGGAGATGGACAAGCAGACTCCCCACTGATCATGGAGCCTGATGCGGAGCTCATACCAGGTCAAGATAATGACCTGAACCAAAATCAAGAGTCAGATGCCCAACCAACTGAGCCACCCAGGTGCCCCATACTCTGGTATTTTAAGTAAAATAATTCACTATCTTTATGAAATGAGATAGGATATCTTGTTCAAGAATACAAAAAATATAAATACTAGATTATGTAAAATACCTTACTATGTCTCATATCATTTATCTATCCACTAACAAAATAATAAAGATTATTAATGATAAGATTGGAGGTCAATCTGGCTCAAGTGGAATCTTAAATAATGCTAGAGAAGACTAGATTAGAAGAATATCCCAGAGGTCTGAAAATAAAATCTCAAGTTTCTCCTGCCATTGTTTCCCATTCTTCCTCTCTGTTTTAATGACAGTGAAACAAAAGTAAAAATAAAATCCAAACAACTTGATTATGGTCATACATGTCACAAAGTATAATTTAATCAAGTAAATCTGTTTTTCAAAACCCTGAGTGATCCAAGATGGAAGGAGATAGTGGCAGGGCAGATGCTTGGTACCTGACCTTTGTGATCAGTAAGAACTTGTCATGAAGCCAACTGCAGGTAGCAATTATTTACCAAGCTCTCTTCTGGATATTTACTAGACAGTTTTATGACTACGTTCTTTTAGGTTGGCCCACCAGGAATAAAATGTGCACTCAAAAATTCTCAGTTTTCTTCTTTCACCCATGATACCAAATATAGGATTTTCCAATTCGAATTTCACATCCACATATTTCCTTCTCTTAATTGGAGTTTAACATCGAAACTATTCTAAAAATGCCCTTAAATAGTCTTTATTCATTCTTGAGACATAACTGTCCATATAAACAGCAGAGTAAGCAACAGTAGAGCTCATAATGGTAGGTACAAAATATTAGCAAACATCTATAGATCTAGAGCAAGATTTCCTAACCTCTGCACAAATGACATTTGGGGCCAGTGACTCCTTGTTGTGTGTGGTGGGGAGAGTCTTGTGCATTGCAGGATGTTTAGCAACATTCCTAGCCTCTACCAATCAGATCAGAAGCAGCCTATTTTCCCAGCATGACAACCAAAAATATCTTCCCTGGGAGCAAAACCACACATGGTTTGGAACCACCGGTCTACAATCTAATTCTTAGATAAGCTGTAGCAAATTTCTTCACATACTGTTTATGGGGAATCTACTAAGTAGGTCCTAAATAAACAGGATTAACTCTTTATCGCACAATTATATAATATTCTAAGTCACTTTATTACTGCAATGTCCTTTGAAGACCGCAAGCCAATCATTCAAATATTCAGAAGAAGCCCCATGCTAGATATCTCTTTTTTCATGCCTTATGGTGACAGCAACATACTACTCTGACCTACCCATATCCCTCTTAATAGATACTTCTAGTGTCTACTTTAAATTAGGTGTGAAAAGAAATGACTTATTTCTCAGCCCCCTGTGAAGATTTTGGAAAAAATATTTGGTATTTCTTTGCTGAGCACTGAACCATTACAGCTGTTTGCATTTAAGCTTTCTGAATATGTCAGTTTTCCATAACTTCTTTTAATACAGGATGAACTTTTAAATTATTTCTTTGAATGTTACTCATTTAACTTTGAAATTTTATCTTTACAATACTAATCATACTAGTTTATACTATTTTAAACATCTGTGAGAAACTGTTCTGTAATTTTAAATTTATGACATTTAAGGTTTCCACTAAAAAGCTGTACCAATTTCAGAGGGGATCCTCAGATTCCTAACCTAGGAATCTTATTGTTCTAATTTTTTCCCCTGGAAGATCATCAGATGTATGACAGAGCAATAGAAACCAATTAAAAATATACATACTTGCTCCAGTAAACTTTGCCTTCTAGTGTCTGCATCTCCCCAAGGATAGCAAGGAGAAGAGAAGACTTCCCACATCCCACCTGGCCAACAATCATGGTAAGTTGACCTAGAGAAATTAAACAAAGGATAATAGCAGGAGCACATGGAATCTTACTTTACTTTAGTAAGATAAAACCAAAATATATTTAGAAAGGCTGATGTTTCAAAATCAATGGCCCACATTCGGTCTCTAACAATAACGTATATATTTGGTATAACTTCTTTCTCTAATACGCAAGTTTTTTTGAGAAAGGAGAGAAAAATTAAAAGATACAGGTCTTTCTTTACTGTTTCCAACTATGAAAATATCTGACATTAATGAAAAGAACAATGAAAAACTTGCCAACATAATCTCAATTAGTTTTAATTTTATTACTCAAGTCATTCAGGAGAAGAAGGCAGTTTTGACTAAAATTGATAATTGGGATTAAAGGGATTTGAGCTGGTATTAAGACATCTTCTCCAGTTTCTTACCTTTATATGCATTTAAATAGAAAAATCCCAACCTATTGGCTATCAGGCCAGATCAAAGATGTATTTTTGTTCAATTATCTAGACATCTCAAATAAAAATTATTGGGAATTTGAGCCTTAAATATCTTGAAAACTTTAGTTGTCTTCAGGAATAGAAAATAAATTTTATATAATTTTTAAATCCTTTCTCAAGCAAAACAAAAAATCAACTACCCCATTATTTAAAAGGACAAATCAGCAAATGAACTGATAATAGCTTATTTGGACAGTAAATAGCTAGTCCAAATGTCTAAGCACTCTGTAGCAAAAGGCAAATCTTAGCATTTCCAATCATTTCTTACAATGATACGGTGGCTTGTGAGCTGCATGGTACAAGTAAACAACTAAAAATAACATTTATAATGTTTAAAAAGTATTTTTAAAACTAAGATCAATTATCTTGGAAATCAATGGATTTAATAATTAACAATTTAAAAAACGAGTAACAAATAACTCTTACCTGTTGGAATTCGAATATCTATATTGGATAATGTAGCTAAACCACTGCCCCATGAAAAGTAACCATTTGTGACCTAGATAAGAAGAACATATAAATTAAGTTATAAAATTATGCCTATAGTTGGTGTTAGAAGAATAATTCCAATTAAAATACATTTTCTCTTTAGAACACTGAAAGACGTTCAGTACAAGGTAGAACACACAGTGGTGAAATTCTAATTTAGAGTTGTAGCTATTGAGAGGTGTAAATAAAGAAAAAAGAGTGTAAGTGAAAGGAGGTTCTTGGAATTAGTGATATTTTAAAAAGGCTAAAAATTATAATTTTCTCTGAAAATTTGGGATTACTAGACCATTTTCATGTGAGCATTCTTAAAAAGCAATCATCCCAAATATTTTTCAAACTAACCCCAACTTTGATTACTTTCTCACTGCTGGACAATTCCCAGAATCCCGGTGATGCTAGGTATAGCACAAAAATAATGACAAATTATCCCAAAAAAATGACTGTTACCAATGAGGAAGGCTTTGTAATAAAGGAGTTCCCTGAACTGTGTGGATTTATCTCTATTCAGTGAAGTTAAAAGAAAGAATAAAAAGAAAGATAGGAATAACAGAAAGGAGATAACATATCTTGGTAGGATAAACCTCAACAACCAACAACAAATCTCAACAAAGATTCCAAGACTTGCAGTCATCCAGCAATCTATTTACCAGGCATGAAGTGGACTTGATAGTTTTAATAGTTACAAAAATGGGAAATGAAAGAGGTACAACAGAACTAAAGAATAAAAGTTGCTTGAAAAGATCAGGCTGCAATTTTCCATGTAGGTTTTCTCTAGCTTGTAAGACATAAGACATTAAGTAATATCCATCATATGGATGTACATGAAATTAGCCCTGGAAGGAGGGTGGCATGGAAGGGCTGCATTACTGATTGAGTTACAAATATTTGCTGAGCACCCACTTTGTGTGAGGTGCTGTGTTCGTATTGACGTAGACTACAAAGAAGGTATAACATCTCCTCCCTCTTGCTTGGAAGTTGCAACCATCTGAGTAAATAAACCAGAAGCAAGTACAATACAAGACAGTACAGGATAACTAACAAATAGAAAGGACAGGCAGACAGTAAGTGTAACAGAAAGAAAACCATCATGGTTCAAAAAGAAAACCTTTCATGTCTGAGATGGAGTTTAAAATTTTTTTGGAAGAGGAGGTCTTTAGCTAGTTTTGGAAGTTATACTGAATTTCAGTAAAGGCATTTGGGGCATAAAGAACTAGAGTACAAACAGGCACAAGATCAGAGAACTATGAAATATGTTGTGGGAAATAATGAATAGAGCTGGCTGGGTCAGAGGTTTAAGATACTGTGGCTAACTGACAAATGATGCACCGAGAAAGTAAACAGCCTGAGGATCTCTGTTTCTCTGAGGCTCCAAGAGCTGCAAATATAATGAGATTTGGAAGTAGGCCAGCATGGAACTGAGAAAGGCCCTCCCCAACAATCTTGTGTTTTCAGCGAACTGGGAGCGGAGCTTATCTGCACAGAGAGGAAGCCAAAGGGGACCTGGAAGGAGGTGAGAAGACAGTGTTGACAGCTGACAAGCTGTGGGAGGCTGAAGAAACTAATGCTGATGGGAGGTATATAAAGGGTCACCAGGAACTACGAAGGGGCAGCAGGGCAGGGAGACCATAAATGTGTGGCTCAGCCAACCAGTACCTTGTGTCACTTCCTCTACAGTGCTAACAGCCTGTTCTAGAAGTGTCAAAGGCATGAGGTTGGACTGCTTACGTAAGGTGTTGACGGACCGAAGGAAAAGGAAGGGGCTCAAGTTGCTGGACATCTCCATAAGGTTAAAAAGCAATGTTCGCGGGCAGCCCGGGTGGCTCAGTGGTTTAGTGCCGCCTTCAGCCCAGGGCGTGATCCTGGAGACCCAGGATCGAGTCCCATGTCAAGCTCCCTGCATGGAGTCTGCTTCTCCCTCTGCCTGTGTTTCTGCCTTTCTCTCTCTGTGTGTGTCTCTCATGCATAAATAAATTTTAAAAAATGTAAAGCAATGTTAGCAAAGGTGAGGCCCAAGAAAGCTGGAGCTAAGGCTTTGGGGTCAGTGACTGACCTACATGGTAGTGTTTAAGATTTTGGAGGAGCAGCAGTGTCAGGTGGTGCCAGGTGTGACACAGGCCAGGGTGTAGAAATGGAGTGAGAGCAGAGTAAGAAGTTTCTGGGCTGGGATACTAGAGAGCTGTGCACTTGGAAGTTTAAACCACATCTGTGCATGGCAACAAGTAAGCTAGAGAGATGGACAGAGAAATGGGCGCCCAAAATCTTCAGCAATGGTGCAGAGTGATCGTGAGGTCCTTTGACAAAAGATGTGAGAAAGGTCGACAAAGCCAAAACCTCACAGGGCATGACAGTGGAAAAGATATGGTCTGAGAGCGGCAGGGAGAAGCCAGAAGAGTGCAGTATCCCTACAGAGAAATAAAAGAGGGAATAATCTCCACTCAAGGGGGATGATAGAAGAGGGTTAAAGTTAATCTCTCCTGCTGCAGTCTGCACTTCCACTCTATCCTGCCTTTTACAAAACAATCTCATGTCTCCTCCAGGGTTAAAATCCTAGGCTTTCCTAACTAGTTGTTTGACCTTGGAAAATCAGTTAACATACAATTCTTTGCAAAGATTCATAAAAGAGTGAGTACAAAAATGATCCTCATGGCATGGTCTGTGATAGAGGGATGATGGAGGCAAAGCCAGCATCCATCTCTAGGGGATAAGGAAAATGCAGTGATGCATACTACAGAATACAATAATGTTGTAAGAAAGAGCAAACCATCCTAAAAACATTTCAGGAGACTGAGAGCACGTAGATGCTTATTACCTAATTTGTAAGAATATGAGTATGCTTAGGCACATATCTTGAACACATTAGAGCTGGTACTATAATGGTGGGGGAGGAGGTGGTGGGGAGCGGCACAGGAGTGAGGATTGGGGATAGGAGGAAAGAATGTATTAAAAGTAAAGGAAGGAAATGGACAGATGCAAGTTAACCTACTGCATGATCCATTTATATAAAATATCCAGAACAGATAAATCCATAAAGACAGAAAGCAGATCAGTGGTTGCCAGAGGCAAGGCAGAAGGGTAAATGGGGAGTGACTGCTTTATGGGTATGGGATTTCCTTTTGGGGCAATGAAAATATTTTGGAATGGGAGAGAGGCAGTGGTTGCACAATATTGTGAATGTACTAAATGCCACTGAATTGTTCACTTTAAAATAGTGAATTTTATGCTATGTCAATTTTACCCCAGTTAAATAATTTTTGAAAATTTAGAGGAAGGACCTTATACAGACCATTGTCCATTTCCTCCTGCTGAAAGTAAGCAAAAAAAAAAAAAAAAAAAAACAAAAGTAAAAATGCTGAATAAAATGTAGTTTGTAAAGAAGTTCATTAAAGCAAGGAGTAAGGAAATACCAGGTCCAAGTATAAAGAAAAAGACAAATTCAAAGCTGTAAGCCCTGAAGTACCTAAGCCTCTTTCTCACAAAGGGGATAAGAATAGCTAAGATATTTTAGGAAAAAAAAAAAAAAAACAAGATCATACAAAAACTTGTCCTAAAACATATTAATGCTTATTAGAAAGTTATAATGATCATAACAATGGGATTTGGGACACAGAAACAGAAAAATAAATAAAGGCCAGCAATCAGTTCAGACATATAAAGATCCCTGATGTGTTTATAAAGTTACACTGAATGTCAGAGGGGACGGTAATTTGGTATGTGGGATGAGGACAACCGAATGTCACATAAAAAATTAAATCAGAACTTACTGACTCACAACTAAATGTAATAAAATTACTACCACTAAATTTACTACTGCTAAATATCAACCAAAACTATTTGTTACTGATTTCTCTGCTACATCATATGCCTACTTTGTACCAGACACAAAAATGGATCACAGTTCGATTCAAGAACTAAAAGTGAAAGATGTAGCTTCAGAGATTTTAGGAGCTGATATAAATCATCTTCATGACCTCTGGTAGGAAAAGTTTTCTTAAAGGAGACAAAAAAAGCATCAGCCATAAGGAAAAGTTGTATAAACCAGACTACCCTAAATTAACAACTTCTGATAAGATAGAGCCAAGCTGTAAATGGAAGAAGAGTTCTTAACATATAACTGCCCAAACAGTTAAAGTATAAAGTATAAAGAAGTAGCACCCACAGTTTTTTAAAGGGGGAGGGAACAAATAAGCTGGCAAGTCACAAACGGGGAGACCAAAACCCACATGGCCAAGGTATACATGAAAAGATCCACAACCTCATTAGGAATCAGAAAAGTGCAAATAAAAACCACAAAATACAATTGCACCTCCTCACATTATACACTTTGGCAAAATACTGGAAGCACTGGCGAAAATGTGGAGCAACTGGAACTCTCAACCACTGTTGGTGGAAGAGTAAACTGGCACAACTGCTTTGGGAAACAGTTCTCCATGACCTGGGAAAGTTGATGATGCACAGACGCTGTGACTTGGCAATTATTCACAATAACCCCAGATTGAAAACTAATCAAAAGCCCATCAAGAGTAGACCAGACAAAGAAATTTCGGCATATTCATACATTGAAATGCTACACAGCAATGAGAATGAAGGCAGTGTGGCTTCACGTGACAATCTGGAATGAACTATACATACATAATGAGCAAAAGAAGCAAAATGCACACACACACACGCACATATTTAAACTTCAAACAACTCAAATATGTTTTAAGGGAAGAAAGCATAGCAGGGGTCAAGAGGAAATGATGACTATAAAAGTCAGGGTGGCAACTGGTTCTTGGAGAGATATGAGAGAGAACAGAAAATATGTGTGTTGGGAAGGCCTTCAGAAGGAACTAGTGAAAAAAAAAAAAAAGGAACCAGTGGTTTTTTTTTTCTTGCTGGTTGCACAGGGGTTCACTTTTTCATTAAGTGAATATACATTTTACGTACTTCTCTGGAGGCATGTTCTATTTCACAATAAAAAGAAAGATTTAAAAAAAACAAATGAGTTATTACCAACTTGAAAATTTCCACCACAAATAAAAACTTAAAAACTTGATGGTGGGCGTGACACTGTAGTGCCCACTGCTAAGCAGTTTTGTGGGGTTTTTTGTGTTTTTTGTTTTGTTTTGTTTTGTTTTTTTTGTGTTTTTTTTGGCGGAGTTTTTTTTTTTGGTGCATGAAAGGTCAACTTTAGAAAAACAAATGATAGCTCCATTTTTTTTACATTCAAAATAAAAACAAATTTAGTAAGGCACATGGAAAAAATGTATTTTTAGTCTCTTACTATATTGAATAGAAAATGTCAATAAAGAAACTGATCCTGTTTCTCTAGTCATGCATATATTATTTATTACCTGGGCATAAAAATAAGAAGCACAGAGGGCCCTTCCTAGTCTTTTGTTTCATACTTTGTCATAGCCTAGTCCTCACACCCTACCCACACATTGTTAGGTAACTACTAGAACTATTTTTTTTCAATAATGCCCAGGTCTCTCTCTCTCTTCGTCCACCCACTCCGTCTCTCTCTCTATATATTTTTTTCTTTTCATTCACAGGTGACATATATTAGTTTTGAAATAACCATACTAAAATGGCATCCCCACCACAAGCTGGGCAAACCACAGCTCAGAGAGGCAAAGTAATTTGCCCAAAAGTCACATATCAAATCGATGGTAGAGGTTGGGCTAGCATTTGCTTATCCCATCCAATAACACAACATTTGTTCCAACTGCTAAGTGCCTATCATAAGACAAGAATTGTGTCAAGCAGTACAGACAGGGATTTAAATGTAGCCCTCGGCAATATTCTACTCTGAGAGATGAGGCTCCCTCACTCTTCGACGGGTCTAGGCAGCACAGGGAGTTGGACAAGCCCAGCAGGCAACACACTTTTCTAAAAGGGCTAATTTCCAGGACTCTGGCCGCACCAATGTCCAAAAGCCCTTGACTGCTCAAGGCATCTGTTCCTGCATAGCACTGACCCCTCTTTGGACCCACGATCAATCGTCAGCTGGTTATCCCCTGGTGGCCTGTTCTACCTAAGCACACTTGCCTTGGGAGAGCACAAAAAGCTGTTTGAAATGAGATCAAAGGCACTCCTGGGAAGCGAGGGGAACGCATGCAACACTGGCCTAAGCATCCCTTGGTCAAAGACAACTACTACCTAATTTATTTCCTTAAAACCTGGATTTATAATATCAGTGTTCTCTATAAATCAATTTGCTGGGTAGAGGAACATAAGAGTATGAACGGAAATACGCTGGAGACTAGCTGCTAACGCAGATTCAGAAGAAAGTCTCATACTCCAGTTACTAAAGTAGAGCTGCTGGAGCAAGAAACGTGGTCGGGAGGCCACGCAGAACTGGCAATTAAACTCATCGGAACACTTCTGGAAATGCTATGAGGACTGGTGAACACTGTAAGGAGACTCTAAAGACTCAATTTTAGGACACTTTTACAGAACTTTACCATAAAACAGTAACATAAATGTTTCTATTCAGGCAACAATCCAGGAAGTAAAATAACCTTTATTGCAATGTCCTCTGTCTCTATGGGACGTAGACGCCGTGTTGATTGCTCATAGCTGTCCAGGTGATATCTTCCAGGCTGCTTCCTGTTTATAGTTTTCGGCTGCTGCATTCCAAATGGAAAAAAACACAAGTTGAAACTTTATATTTAAAAAAAAAAAAAAAGGACATTTTACTGAACATTAACTCATATTGCTACTTCTCCTTTTGAATTCCAAGAAAAAGAAAGAAGTAAAGTGAATGTGATATTTTAATTCCTTCAATGGCCTCTCCAAAAAAAAAAAAAAGGCAAATAACAAAAAGCATTAAGCTATCGTTTTAAACCTAATTCACAAGGTTTTTCATAAAAATGAAAATACGAAGATGTGATACTTGCAACAGATGGAATTTAAAGTGCGAGTCCCAAACTAGGTTTTGGATACTCCTCCAGCTCTACAGATAAATACACCCAGGCAGTAAAATACTGCATGTGTCAAAAGGCAAGCAGACTGACTCAGGTGAAACTAGAATCTACTTGTGAGGCCATCTGGGCTTGTAAATGCTCCAACAGTACATTTTTGATCACCCTTTGAATCATGAGGATTTTGAGTCTCATACACTCATAATTCACATCGAGCTACATACACATCACCCAAGCATCCACTGTGGAGTGAAAAAAAAAGCATAATGATCTCAGATTTTTTTGGCCCAAATATGTTTGTATATTGTTTCATAAGTATATAAACATTATATAATGCTGATGTAAGTATAATAGAATGATCCAGTCTTTCTCAAATGTTATAGCATTGTTCCTGGTCAAAGGACTAAAGAATTTATTATAAAGAGGATGCCAGCTGAGGTTAGACTGTTTTCCCATCTTAAAAGGAACTTAGGTTAGGTCAAAGAATAGAAATTTGTTATTATCTAAATTTAACTTCAATGTCATGTAGATAGAGACAAATGACTAAAGAGAAGGTAGAAAATTCAGCTCTGGAAACCTCTAACTTAGAAAAACTTATAAGCTCAAAATTTGTGCCAGGAGTCTAGTGAACACGTATATCAACAAAAGTAATTATCTATCTTACTAAATACCTTAAAAGTTTTATGAAGGCTAAATAATAATATACTTTAAAACTGTTAAATTACCTATAAAAGCAAAGTATTCTAGAATTGTGAAACTTTCTTTTTTGGCCTAGAATTGCAGGTTTAGCTTTTTGAAAAATCCACTGAATTCTACTATGGGAATTAGAGATGTCCTCAAATAATGGGCAATTTAATCCAAACAAGATACTGGCTCTTCCAATTTCCATCAACTGTCATATCAACAGAACATCAAATGATCAAATAGTACATTGCTAGGCTACATGCAAATAAATACAGATTAAAAAGGTACTGAGAAAAACTAACAGTGCTTTTGTCACGTAGAAAATACCAAATTCATTCTAACTTAAAAAAAAATAGAGAGATTGTTCTTGAAATTTTATTTTAGTTCTGTTATTCTTTTCACAATCTTACAGATGACCCCGGAAGTATGTTGCGTGAGATGTAAAAAGCCAGTATCTTTCTCAGGAGACAGGTCTATGCCTTTACGTAAATCGACTTCTTCTAGAGTCTTTAGTTCTATAGTAGTATTGCCCCAGAGGTCCAAAAGGAATGACGTCATGTTCTTCACAAAACTAAGGAGAGGGTGGGAGGAGGAGATGTGTTGACAGAGATTTGAGTCGGAGTTCCACAGATGTAATTTGAAGAGACTTTGGCTCTAGAATGTCACTAATTCTCCATGGAGATTCTACAGCCAAAACCACTTAACTCTAAGCTTTTACAGAATACATAGCATCTTAAGCTCTCAAGAAGAAGTTTCCATTAGTGTTATTTTCAAACACACAGCTTTTTTCACTCCATTTTAAAAAGTTTGTCGTTTGTGGTTTGGCCCATCAGCAGTGATGAATGACCCTGAAAGACATCAGAAGTCCAGTCTGGTTTCAATAACCCTGAAGATATTGAATACATTTGAAGGGGATTCTTTTTTCCTTCCAAAAACCTTTTCTCAGTTCAATTTTTCATCTATCCCTCATCTCATACAAAAAGTTCTTTAGATTTCCCTAACTCCATAAACTTGACCTCCTACATCCTCATTCTTGAGGTCATCCACTCTGCTCATCCCCACATCTCTGAAAGATGATCTAATAAGTTCTTTGGTAATCTCCTATAATCCAAAGGATGACAACAGTGGTTCTAATCAACTTGACTTTCCTGCTGCCTCAAAGTGTAGACACTCTATAATGTGTTCCTGTCTTGCTGTCTATGTCCACACAATAGCAAACAAACATTCTGAGGCATGGTTAGCCCAGTGTAAACAGGACTAGGTGGTAGTTCATTCTGAGACAAAATCACACTTGCTCAATAAAATAACATAACAGAGAGTAAAGTAAAACTCCAGAAAAGCAGTAGAAGACAGCAAGTCTAAATATAGATGAGTGCTCATCTCAACTATTTTTAGCAGTTTTAAACATGATGTAAAGAAAAATTTAATATAGATTGACTTTCTGGTAAAAAGACTTTCCAAGCCTCAATTAATTCCAGCCAGAAGATTGCATGTGTAATTTTGTTTGGTTACAAAAATAGTAAATATATTCATATTTTTGTCTAATAGTAACATGAATAACTAATATCAATTTTAACATGACTCATTTTAGAATAACATCTTTCTATTTTATTGTTATGAAATGTACATATTAATTTTGAAGACTTTCTTCAGAATTTTTCAGACACATCTTTCAAGAAAGTGATGTGAACCAGTCTCATTGATTTAAATATCTAATGGCTAATGACTCTTACAATTTACATCTCCAATGCTGACTTCTCTTAGATGTCAATGAATATCTCAAAATTATCATGTGCAGATATTCCTCTTGATCCCACCTCAACACCAATCTACTCACTTCTCAGCCTCCCTATCCATCCTATCAGCAGGTCTTTATCAACTCAATCTTAAAAAAAAATACGCTGAATTTGATCACTTTCTCACAATGTCCACTGCAACTGCCACAAAAAAAACCTAATTCTAACCATCATCATTTCTTGCCTATGTTATTGTAATAATTTTCTTATAGATCTATCTGTTCTACTCTTGTTCCCACTGATTACTGGCAACCCAGTAGCCAAAGTGATCTTTTAAATCACTGATACATATTTTAAATCACTGATATTTTATTTTTTCAAAAGATTTTATTCATCCATTTGAGAGAGACAGAAAGAATAGAGGACAGAGAGAGCATGAGCAGGGCGGGGAGGGGTAAAGGGAGAGGGAGAAGCAGATTTCCCACTAAGCAGGAAGCCCAACTCGAGGTTCAATCCCAGGCCCCAGGATCACAACCTGAGGCAAAGGCAGAGGCTCAACCGACTGAGCCACCCATATGCCCCAATCACTTATCTTTTAAGGCCTTTATATATATATATATATATAACCTTTATATATATTAATATATACTAAATATATATTTATATAAATAAACCATAAATATATAAAAACCATAAATATATATATAAACCATTTATATATATAAAGGTGTGTATATATATATATATATATACACACACACATACACACACACACACACACATACATATATATCAGGGTTTAAATCCCTCCTATGGTTTTCTATTGCATGTGAATACAATCCAGACCCTCCATCCTTGTTCTTATCTTATCTCTCCATTTCTCACCAGGCTTCAACCAAAGTGTCTCTCTGTTCTTTGAACACACCAAATTCATTCCCACCTCAAAGTCTTTGCATCAACTGGCTCTCTGCCTGAAATGTTTTCTTCCCCAGATCTTTACCAAGTAAGTATGTACTCTTCATTCAGGTCTCAGCCCAAATGACAGCTCTTCAGAGGGGGCCTTCCTGGGAAATGATCACCTGGCTTCCAGCATCTCAGTCACTCTCTCAGACCCCATTTTATTTTTTATTTTATTTTATTTTATTTATTTATTTTATTTTTATTTTCTTCCCAAAGTTAAATTATCTCACTTTTTAAACTTTTTTATCATCTGACGTCTTCCTTTAAGAAAGCTAACTGTGACAAAAGGAGCTTATTTTCCTTCTTTATAGCTATGTCTCTAAGGTACAGGGTAGCCAATAAGTCTAGAAACATAGGCAAATATATGGTACATGTCATATTACACATAATATAAGACAAAGTAATATTGAACATGTTTCCAGGCTGTATGTAGATACTGAGTAAATATTTATGTAATGGATGAATAAGCTGGTTGAGGAGTTAACAAGACTCGGGTTTTAATTCTGGCTCTGCTGCTTACTAATTTTGACTTTATTCAAGCCACACAATACAGAAACTCAATGTTCAGTTGGAAAATAAAAATAAGGTAATACTAAGTGAGTCAAAAGATGTAATGCTTTAAAAGCACTTTTTAAACTAAAAGGTATAATATAGCTAAAAAGTATTGAAAGAATATGATGTGGGAATTATTAAGCTTTTATTTAGTAGTATTTTTATATAAAGTTTGGGGAAGACAATCTTTTAATTATTTTTTCAATGAACATGTGCTCAAAGAATTGGGATAATTCTTTGATGATTTCTAATGACAAGCCTTATACATTTGTTGATAAATTTTAGACTATTGAAGCTTGTTGTAGAAACAGGTGGCAATTTTTCTTGATATAGGTTAAAAAGTAAAGCTTATAATTTCTTCTAATGGCCCTCATATAAAATCATCCAATTTTGGGACTGTTGCCTAGTCACAGCTTCAATAATAAGAAAAAGCACTTACCACTCCAGTGTGTTTCTTACAGGACTCAAAAGGAAGAGAACCTTCACCAGTTCGCCAGCTATCCTCACCAATCTCATCACTCAAGAGAAACTCATTTAACTTTTGTACACTGCAAAAACCAGCCAAACAAACACAAAAAAAGGGGTTAAAAATAAAACCACCACAATGAAGCTCTACCAAAATAAACAAGCATTTCCCTCACTCATTACCATGTTGAGCAAGCCACCTCCGAGTGGCCTTCCTTTCTGAAGACCAACTGGGAATTCAGCTTCAGTTCGGAGTAACAAGCATCCTAACTAAATTGCCCAAAAATGATGGGCTCCCAGGACCTGGGACTTTCAGTTCTAAAAGTAGAAAGGTCTCATGAAAACCAGAAACAATTTGTCACCCTTTGAATGCAGCCAAATTTTTTTTGCACTTTTTTTTTTTAACAGATATGTTTCTTGTCAAAGACAGAGTTGAGGAACTTAAAACAGAATGGTCTAAAATAATAATGCCAATTATTCTAATTTTACAAACAAGGGAAAACAAGTTATAGAGAACCTAATAGCCTGCTTAAAATCATTTAGCATATAGAGGCTCCTGGGTGGTTCAGTGGTTGAGTGTCTGCCTTTGGCTCAAGGCGTGATCCTGGACTCCTGGGATGGAGTCCTGCTAGGGAGCCTGCTTTTCCCTCTGCCTATGTTTCTGCCTCTCTCTGTGTCTCTCATGAATAAATAAATAAAATCTCTCTAAAAAAAAAAAAAAGAAAAGAAAAGTCAAACTTAAAAAAAAAAAAAGCATTTAGCATATAACACAGATCTGGGGCCCATGACCATTCTGTTATCTTGCTTAAGCACTATACACTACACATATTTTCTGAACCTAGAAAGAAGACAGGCCTCTGCTCAGTGTTGGCTAAGGACCAATAGTATCAGCATCACTAAGAGCTTACCAGAGACTCTCAGGCCCCACCCAGAAGCTACTAAATCAAAATACTGATTTTCACAAGATCCAGAAATGCTTCATAAGCACATCACAGTTTGAGAAGCCCGGCTCTAGAACTGTGGTTTACAAACATTCTTTATTATGGTCTCCTTGGGCAGGGTACAAGACTCCTTGTTCTAACTACGCCTCCCCTTCTTACTTTTTAAAGCTAGTGTTACAGAATCAGGAGCAAAGAGAAAGAACCAAAGAAACAACAACATGATTTGAAAAAATGCTCCTATAAATAAAATAATATGCTAAAGAAAGTTCTGCGAAGTTTGAAGAAGTTGAACTTAAAAGAAATGCTCCTTTTAGTGTGCTAGGATGCTGAAAGTGAACAAACTAATTTGGCATATGCAGTATCAACCACAGGGGAAATATTGCCTTTGGTAGGAAACTGGAAAATAAAGATTTGAAACAAAAAAATTATATTTTTTCACGTGAGCTTGCAGTCAAGTTAAGTGCTTCCAAATAGGTCTGCAAAGCTTGTTGTCTCTGTGTGTATATGTATGTGGCAGACTAATAAAATAGAGAAAAGTAAATTTAACTGTCTTTTGCCTACCATCTTTAAGGCCTATGGCCTCACATGCCATAGAAACTCCTTCTTTTCACTGGAAACATAAAGGTGAATAAATTCTTCACGGCATTATTATACATAATGCTAATAAGCCAGGCACAATAAAATAAAATAAACCCTTACAAATAGTGTCTGATTCTACCTATATGAGGTACCTAGAATAGTCAAATTCGTAAAAATTTGAAAGTCATTGGTGGTTTCCAGGGGCTGGGAGAAGAGGCAAATATTGTTACTGTTTAATGAAAACAGATTCTAATTTGGGGAGATGAAGAAGTTCCAGAATGGATTGTGGTGATGGCTGCAAAGCAATGTGTACGTACTTAACGTGACCGAACTATACACATAAAATGGTTTAAATGGTAAATTTTATGTTATGTATATTTTACTATTTAAAAAAGAATTTCAGATACCTCAACAACAACAAAAAGATGAGCTTCAGTTTGTGTACTCTTTTTGAGTCTTGGTCAGCAAATATTGGCCATATGAATTGGAAAGCCAGTATTAGAAATGCCTTATGAAATGCCAGTTTATTTCTCTTAAATGACAGTTATCTCTTCTTCGCTTTGTAAATTGAGGTATAATTGACATGTATTTGTTTCAGGTGTACAACATAATGATTCAATATTTGTATAAATTGCAATCTGATTGGCACAATAAGTCTAGTTAACATTGTCGTCATACATAGTTACAGTTTTTTTCTTGTGTTAAGAATGTATAAGATCTACCTCAAAAGTAGTAGTAAAAGATCTTCTTTACCTTTATAGATCTTAGTTGTCATTCTGTTCTTATTATTTTGAAGAATGGATTTTAAGGAGCACAGCTTTGCCGTTCCAAAAAATACCTTTTAAACAATCTCATACTAGGTCTTTGCACACAAAGGGAAGTCCAGGGGTCAGACTCATTTGCCTTTGTAACTCTATGTCTAGCTGCTCCTGGCACATATTACTCAATGAATGTTTGCTGAATAAATCAAAGAAGGAATAAACCAATGACTCAGACATTTAAGTAAAGTCAGTTGATTCAATTCTCCATTTCACTTTTCTAGTACACACACAAATCTTACTGAAGCTTTTATGGAATTAATGAGTCCCATTCTTACTAAGCATCAGGAAGTAACGGTCTCTGAGTGTAACTGGGGCATAGAGAGAACTTTCTTTCCTCTCTATAACATTCCACTCTGGAACTCTCTAATTACAAGAAATATTGGAGGACCCTAAGATGAAGACTTCTCTGAACCTCCTCCTCCTTTCCCCTCCCCTGCCCTCATCATTCTAGGCTTTCTGACTGAGGGTCCCTGGAACTGCTATCTTGTCATTTTTGATACCTCCATTACATTTTGATACTCTCCCATTACACAATGAATTCCTTAAGAGCAAAGATTTTCATCTTCAGAATCTAGCCCAATGCCAAAAATACAACATAGTAATTTCTCAAGGAATGTCTGGTGAATGAATAAATGGGTAATACAAAAAGCATTTCCTATGCATATGAGGTCCTTTCAGAAATCACTGAGGCAAAGCAATTATGGAAAATGCATGAATCCTGACCAAGGGTGAAGTAATTTCTACCATGCTGCCAGGGTTATATATTTAAAATCCAAATCTGTTTATGCAGCATTCCTCTCCTTAAAATAACAAATGGCACCCCTTTGCCTCCGGCATCCTTAGCATCATTTCCAGACTGCTCAGGATTTTACTCTCTAGCTTCATCCTCTTCCACTTTCCACATCAGAACCTGTCACCAATTACACTCAACTACGTTGAGTCCCCTAAAAATACCAAGATCTCTCACCTACTTACTCATCACCCCCCCCCACCGAAAACATTGCTCTCTCAGCTTGAACATGTTTTCCCTTTTTCTTCAACTGAGTCCTACCATTTCTTAAGATCTTATGAAGGAGCCACTAAGTCTTTTAAATCTTCACTGACCAGACTGTCTGCCTTCTCACTCGGTGAACTTCAGTGACCCTCATAGATGGGCCCTGGCATTCTGTGTAGAGCTTAAATAGCATAACACACCATATTGTACTTAGTTTCCCTTCCTGGTATCGCCAACTAGATTGTAGGTTCCCTGCATACTTCACTCTATCTTTCATCTCTGCAATTCCTAATACCTAGTAATGTACTTAAAGTATTAACAAGTGCATGCAGACCCACAGAAGATATCTCTCTGAAGCACAGAAGGTAGATTAATAAAATGGAGGTACAATAATAAAATGGATATTGGTAAAGTACCTAAAACATTTAGGCAATGTGCTAGGCACTGTTCTATACTATCTCATTTAATTGTCTCAATCGCCATAAACAGGAACTACTGTGCTCACTTAAGTGAAGAACCCAAGCTACAGAGACACAAAATGAAGTGCTTGAGGTTGAACAATGAGTACTCTGTGGCAGTACTAGGTTTGACAGCAGGTGCATTGAATACCAACTCCTAAGCCTGCCTCCACCATACTTCTAGGTCAGTATTTTACCAATTTCTCATGTGTTTAAATAATTCATACCAGTATTTAAGGTTTTAGCTACACACGTTATTTTTTCACTTTTCAAGTTTCATTTTGGGTATTTAGATAAAGTTTGAGTACCTTGGACAGGTGCTATTACATTAATCAGGAATAAGTGACTTTGTTGCTGGCAATTATGTTCTTTTCTTGTAGGAACTATAACATCTTTGTAATCAGGGACCAGGCTGAAGTATGCATGCTCTATGATAAATATCAGTAACAATTTATTTGATCAAAGGTAACTGTAGTGGACTAGCCAAGCATACATTCCTTTGGGAGGTACATGAGAAAAGGATACAAAGTTATTTTCCAATAAAGCAAGGGATGGTTTTACACATTTTTCTCTTGGCAAGTAATATCTTTGGACATAGATATTGTATTATACATCAAATCCCAGCAACCTTAGCTAAAATTATTTATAAAGGACACAGCATATCAAATTATATTCTCCTCCAGAAAAGCAAAAATGCATAAATTATTTCCTTCCAAATAAAGCAAAGTGGAAAAGGGGGGCAAGCATCCCCCCAAAATTACTCTTTTTCAAGAATTTTAATATTTTACAAACTAGTGACTTTTCCTGCTTTTCCTCATTTCGTGACTCTGTTTTTGCGAATGTAGACTGGAATACAATACCATAAAGTGTCCAGAAAACTCAACCAGAGTAGGGTGTGAGGTTGTAAAGAGAAAACCTGAATTGTATCTACCCCCTTCTTCTATGTTATTACTTTTTCATGAGGTTCTGCCCATTGTGCACCCTGAAGACCACTTTGGCTAGCAAACTAAACATTTTTAAAAGAACGTAGAGAATTTTCACATAGGAAAGAATTTTACACAGCACAGAATTTTACTACAGTAGAGGAGTTTGTAAGTTCTTCCAGGTATGTATAACATAGGTTTGGGAATATGTTGCACCGCCTTCTAACCCACCAAATCTCTGATGCATTGGAGAGTGAGGCAAAGAATTTATACTTCCACAGTCCTGAAGAAAAGGTTTCAAAATCAGCTCACCAAAGTCTCCGATTATAAACAGGCTGCTCAGCTCATCATGGGCCAATTGGCATCAAAGACTGGTCACGGGTTCCCAGGCACAGAAAAGAATGCCAAACCCAGTCAATACTGGGAAAAAGCTCATTTGGGTTCCCAGAACCAGCACACAGTGGGAGAAAGGCCTGGCTCCTCTGTTGCATCTCTGTAGGACCCACAAATCAACTACTGAGACTCATTTTAGAGAAGTAAGTTTTTATAAGCTAATTGTATTAGGCATATGGCTTGGGAAATCTGGAACTGAGCCCTGAAAACAGACTGGTCTTTATCAAACTGGCAAACGCCTTTCCCTGGGACATAAGGAAGAAGGAGTGCTATGCATAAATATACAGTGAATATTGCCCACTCTCAATTTTACCAGCATTTACTGCAGCAGGAGTGTATACTATGGAGTGGGAGGGCACTCCTAGGTTTTTTGGTGGTTTTTTTTTTCTGTTTTCTCCCCCCCAAATAAACTCTTTAAGTCCTTTTGATGCTTGGTAACCTCCTGATTTAAGAGAAGTTACCTGTTATAACTTAACAACTTTTTTTATCCCCACTTGTGGTACAAAGTCAAATTCCAATTAAAAATGAAACCATGGAAGGGACAGCTATTAAATGGAGAAAATGAAACTAAGGACCAAAATAGCAGACTTTGGCCATTCATCAATTTTATTGTTTGAAATAGCTTCCCCTCCAGAGCACTGCCTAATTTGGAAATGGTGCTACGAAAATCAGTCAGTGTTCTGTACAACTGTTTCAGAGGCAAAACGGCACTGAAATAATTTTGTGATACTATTGTGACCCATCAGAATTTCAGTTTATAATAAGACAATGCATGTGCATCTTACTGTCATCTGGGTTTGAACCATCATTAAACCAACATAAATTACTCTCCCGAACTGAAGATTCTGGTATTTTAACTGCCACATACTAGCTTTCTTTGTAATATGTCACCATTGGGAAAATTGTCTCATTTTAAAAGACTTTACAAGAAAAAAAATCAATTAGTTTAAAAAAAAAAGCCTTTACAAGAAATGGGAAATATTGCTATCAGTGGCAATGCCAGGCTTCATATACTTAAGGCCTCTGTTTTCCAATTTTCCTTAGTATTGTTAACATCTTGACATTTCTTTCAAAGGCCAAGTGTGATAATGACTGTTTATGAAACATGCTGAGATCTTATGAAGTTTATCAGATCTTCTACCATAAGCAAAATACTACTTGAAGACTTCCTTGTTTATAACAAAGTATCAGACACAGTAGACTGTGGTGTGTACAGCATTATACAATATAGTATAACCAAGTTTGGTAGCCTACTTATTTATATAGCACAAGAAAAATGGTGGGAAAATGGTCATTATTATGTATCTATTTTTATTGTTGTGCATTGTACGAAACTGTAAGTTTGAGACAAAGTATACACTGGTTAAAAAAAATGAGAGAAGCATATTTAAAATGAGCAAAGTGTGGAGGGGTTTTGCAAAGCCTTTCCAATTAGAAGAAACCATGAGACTTACTTAGGTTTTTTCCAGATTAAATTAAAATTAAAACAGTGAATATTTGTTGATGAGAACACTGTCCATCACTGTAACTGCAAATATAAATGGACACAATTTTACTGGAAGATATTATGGCCATTTTCACTTTAAAGATCTTAAAAATGGCAGTGCCTGTTGGCTCAGTCAGTTAAGTGTCCAACTTTTGGTTTTGGCTCAGGTTGTGATCTTGCCATCATGGGACTGAGCTCTGCATACCGCTCTGTGCTCAGTGCAGAGTCTGCTTCAGATTCTCTCTCCCTCTCCCTCCTGCTTACTTTCTCTCTCTCTCAAATAAATAAGAAATTTTTAAACATATTACAAATGTCTACACTTTTTGACCTACCACTCATGAAAAGCAACACAGCAATATTCATTAAGGACCTTAAAAATGTGCATACTGTTCACACCACTGAACACCAAAACCCCCCAAATAATCTAATTACAAATGGGAAGAAGACATGAATAGACATTTCACCAAAGATGACCTACAGATGGCTAACAGACACATGAAAAGATGCTCAACATCACTCATCATCAAGGAAATGCAAATCAAAACTATAATGCAATATCACTTCACACTATCAAAATGGCTAAAATAAAAAACACAAGAAACAACAAGCATTGGCAAGGAAGTGGAGAAAAAGGAATCTTTATACATGGCTAGTGGGAGTGCAATCTGATGTAGCAACTGTGGAAGACAGTATGGAGGTTCCCCCAAAAAATTAAAAATAGAACTACCCTACAATCCAGTAATACCACTACTGGGTATTTATGCATAGAATGCAAAAACACTTATTCAAAAGGATATATGAGCCCCTATGTTTATTGCAGCATTATTTACAATAACAAAATGATGGAAACAGCCCAAGTATTCAACAATAGATGAATGGATTAAAAAGATGTGCCATATATATGTATATACATATATAAACATATATACATATACACACAATAGAGTAGTACTCAGTCATAGAAAAGAATGAAATCTTGCCATCTGCAACAACATGGTTGGAGCTAGAGAATATAATGCTAAGTGAAATAAGTCAGTCAGAGAAAGATGAATCCTATATAATTTCATTCATATGTGGAATTTGAGAAACAAAACAAATGAACAAAGGGAAAAAAAGAGACAAACCAAGAGACAGACTCTTAAATATAGAGAACAAGGGGCAAGATGGCAGAAGAGTAGGGGTCCTCAACTCACCTGGTTCCACCAACTTACCTAGATAACTTTCAAAACATACTGAACACCTATGAATTTGAACTGAGATTTAAAGAGAGAACAGCTGGAATGCTACAGAGAGAAAAGTTTTCACTTCTAACAATGTAGGAAGGTGAAAAAAAAAAATAAGAATAAAGTGGGGGAGGGGAACCATGAGAAGCCAGGCTAAAGCAGAGTCAAGAAAGCCTCTGGGGCAAGAAAGCCCAGCCTTAGAGAAGCAGGAACTTTAAAAATCTGTGCTGGAGTTTTCCCTGATGGAAAAATGCTTAGCAGGGAAATTGGGCAGAATCACAGGAGAGGCAGTGAAGCCTCAAGATTCCTGGAGTCACTATAAAAGAAGGGGCGCCTGGGGGAAAGCTTATCACAAACTGCTAAAGAGCTGGAGCACCACAGCCCTCCAGGGCATTTGGGAGAAGCCAGTTGGTTAGGCGGGCCAGCTCCTTTTGGGAGAGGTAGTTCCCGGGAGCATGGGTCCAGCAGCACAGGGCCCCAGATTCCAGGGTGCCCAAGTGGACAAAGCTGGTGATCCTGTGTTCCCCCTGGGACAGGTGGAAGAGGGGAGCACACAGGAAAGCAAGAACACACCTGTAGCTGGGCGCCCCACAAGCTGTGCAGATCAGTGCACCCATGTCTGCCCCCAGGAGCATCTAGGCTGACTGGGAGACTGCAGTTAGTTACTGCAGGGAGCTGACTCCAAAACTGGAAATCTGGCTGCCACCATTGTTGTTTTTCCTCTTTGTTTCATCTTGTGCTGGGAGAGGCAGGGCCACCAGAGAACAAAGGCTTCACAGGATAAACAGCTCACACTGAGCCCAGCACCTGGCAGGGGGTGGGGTATCTCTCCCAGGTACACACACCTGAGAATCAGCACAGCAGGCCTCTCCCCCAGAAGACCAGCTGGAAGAACAAGGGAAGAGCAAGTTTACTGACCAAGCAGTACTGGAAAGCTCCAGGACTGAGGGAAAATAGTATATAGAACCAGAGGCTCCTTTTTTTTCTCCCCCACTATGACTTGTTTTTATAAGACACTAAAAACTTCCAATGCTTTTTCTTTTTTCCCACCTTAACTACAATATTTTACCAGCTCCTCATTTTTAAGTTTTTTCCTTTTTGGCTCATATTTCTACAATTACATGTCTTAGATATATTTTTCACTTCTGGATTCCCTTCAGCGTATTTCATTTAATTTTGGTAGATATGGGGATCCCTGGGTGGCGCAGCGGTTTGGCGCCTGCCTTTGGCCCGGGCGCGATCCTGGAGACCCGGGATCGAGTCCCACGTCGGGCTCCCGGTGCATGGAGCCTGCTTCTCCCTCTGCCTGTGTCTCTGCCTCTCTCTCTCTCTCTCTGTGTGACTATCATAAATAAATAAAAATTAAAAAAAAATATTAATTTTGGTAGATATACAAGATATGGATTTTGTTTTCTTCTGCCTCGTTTTGTTTTACAATGGTGGAAGTTATACCTTCTGAACCATGACCAACATACACCCAGAACCAAGTGGAACCCCATGCTGGTTCATTCTGGAAGATGATATTCTCTCTTCCTTCCCATTCTGCCCCCCTTTTTTTTATCTTGTTTATGTTTTGGTGGTCAATGTTGGGGCTTTCTAGAAGTATTACTGGTTTATACAAATTTGGGATTGAGCATCTTATAACATAAGGAACAAAATACTCTCAGAAACAAGAGGATCACCCTCTAGGATCCCTCAGGTAGACTATATTTTCTCTCCACTATCCCTTCCTCACCACCATCATCCCCCCCCTTTTTTTCTCTTTTTCCTCTTTACTTTCTTTCATTTTTCTTTTTTCTTCTTCTTTGCTTTTAATTTTTGGCTTTTTATTTTGTTTTAAAATTTGTTTTTCACTTTAGTGGTCCTTTTGTTTTATTTTGTTCTGTTCTTCTTTTTTTTTTTTATTTTCTGGTCTCTGACCTCTTTGGAATTATCTACAGTGTATTTTACTCAGGTCGTGGTTGATATTTTTGACTCAGCCCGCTTATACAGCCACTCTGCACTGGACAAAATGACTACAAGGAAGAATTCACCACAAAAGAAAGAACTGGAAACAGTACTCTCTGCCACAGAGTTACAGAATTTGGATTTCAATACAATGTCGAAATTCAATTCAGAGGTACAATTATAAAGCTACTAGTGGCTTTGGAAAAAAAAAAAAAGCATAAAAGACTCTAGAGTGTTACTGCAGAATTGAGATCTAATCAGGCCAAAATTAAAAATATATTAAATGAGATGCAATCCAAACTGGATGTTCTAACTGCTAAGGTTAGTGAGGTGGAAGAGAGAGTGAGTGACAGAGAAGACAACTTGATGGTAAGGAAGGAAGCTGAGGGAAAAAGAGGAAAACAATTAACAGTCCATGAGGAAAGTCTCAGGGAAATAAATCAGCTTGAAAAGGAAGAATATACATCTAATTGGGATTCCAGAAGAGGCTGAGGGAGACAGAGGACCACAAAATATATTTGAACAAATCATAGCTGAGAACTCCCCAAATCTGGGTAAGGAAACAGGCATTCCGATCCAAGAGATAGAGAGGACACCCCAAAAAATCAATAAAAACCATTCAATACCTTAACATTTAAGTGAAACTTGCAAATTTCAAAGATAAAGAGAAATTCTTAAGCAGCACAATACAAGAGATTCTTAACTTATATGGGGAGAAATATTAGATTAACAGCAGACCTCTCCACAGAGACCTGGCAAGCCAGAAAGGGCTGGCAGGATATATACAGGGTACTAAATGAGAAGAACAGGCAGCCAAGAATACTTTATCCAGCAAGGCTCTCATTCCGAATAGGAGAGATAAAGAGCTTCTAGGATAGGCAGAAACTGAAAGAATATGTGACCACCAAACAAGCTCTGCAAAAAATATGAAGGGGGACCCTGTAAAAGAAAGAGGGTACCCAAAGAAACAATCCACAAAAACAGGGACTGAGTAGGTAATATGATGACAATATATTCATCTCTTTCTATTGTTACTCTGAACATGAATGGGCTAAATGAATCCATCAAAAGACGGAAGGCATCGGACTGGATAAAAAAGCAAGACCCATCTATATGCTGTCGAAAAGAGACTCATTTTAGACCTAAGGACACCTCCAGCTTAAAAATGAAGGGATGGAGAACCATTTACCATTCAAATGGTCCTTAAAAGAAAGCTGGGGTAGCAATACTCATATAAGATAAATTAAAGTTTATACCAAAGACTACAGTAAGAGATAAAGAGGGACACTATATCATACTTAAAGGGTCTATCCAACAAAAGACCTAAAAATCATGAATATTTATGCCCCTAATGTGGGAGCTGCAAAGCATATCAATCAATTAATAACCAAAGAGGTATTTAGATAATACACTAATAATAGGAGACTTCAACACGGCACTTTCAGCAAACGACAGATTTTCTAAGCACAACATCTCCAAAGAAACAGGAGCTTTAAATGATACACTGGACCAGATGGATCTCACAGATATATACAGAACTTTACATCTGAACACAACTGAATACACATTCTTCTCAGGTGCATATGGAACTTTCTACAGAATAGACTACATACTGGGTCACAAATCAGGACAATACCAAAAGATTGGGATTGTCCCCTGCATATTTTCAGACCACAATGCTTTGAAACTAGAACTCAATCACAAGAAAAAATTTGGAAGAAACTCAAACACGTGAGGGTTAAATAGCATTCAACTAACAGATGAGTGAGTCAACCAGGAAATTAGAGAAGAATTAAAAAGATTCATGGAAACTAATGAAAATGAAGATAGAACCATTCAAAATCTCTGGGATACAGCAAAAATGGTCCTAAGAGAGAAATACATCACAATACAAGCCTCCCTCAAAAAAACTGGAAAAAACTCGAATACACAAGCTAACTTCGCACCTAAAGGAACTGGAGAAAGAATGGCAAGTAAAACCTACACCAAGAAGAAGAGAGATAATAAAGATTTGAGTACAAGTCAATGAAATAGAGACTAGAAGAACTGTAGAACAGATCAACAATATCAGTAGTTGATTCTTTGAAAGAATTAATAAGATAGATAAATCCCTAGCCAGCCTTATTAAAAAGAAAAGGGAAAAGACTCTAATAAAATCACAAATGAAAGAGGAGGGATCACAACCAATACCAAGGAAATACAAACGATTTTAAAAACATATTATGAACAGCTATATGCCAACAAATTAGGCAATCTAGAAGAAATGGATGCATTTCTGGAAAACCACAGATTACCAAAGCTATAACAGGAAGAAACAGAAAGCCAGAACAGGCCAATAACCAGGGAGGAAATTGAAGCAGTCATCAAAAACCTACCAAGACACAAAAGTCCAGGACCAGATGGCTTCTCAGGGGAATTCTATCAAATGTTTAAAGAAGAAATAATACCTATTCTACTAAAGCTGTTTCAATGGATAGAAAAGGAGGGAATTCTTTCAAAGTAGTTTTATGAGGCCAGCATTACCTTGATTCCAAAACCAGGGAAAGACCCCACCAAAAAAGAGAATTATAGACCAATATCCCTGATGAACACAGATGCAAAAATTCTCAACAAGGTACTAGCCAATAGGATCCAACAATACATTAAGAAGATTATTCACCATGACCAAGTGGGATTTATCCACCCCCCCCACCCCCCCCCGGAGAGTAAGTGTGGTTCAACACTCGTAAAACAATCAGCGGGATGGATCATATCAACAAGAGAAAAAACAAGAACCATATGATCCTCTCAATAGATGCAGAGACATTTGACAAAATATAGCATCCATTCCTGATCAAAACTCTTCAAAGTGTAGGGATAGAAGGAACATTCCTCAGCATCTTAAAAGCCATGTATGAAAAGCCCACAGCAAATATCATTCTCAATAGGGAAACACTGGGAGCCTTTCCCCTAAGATCAGGAACATGACAGGGATGTCCACTCTCACCACTGCTATTCAACATAGTACTAGGAGTCCTAGCCTCAGCAATCAGGCAACAAAAAGACATTAAAGGCATTCAAATTGGCAAAGAAGTCAAACTCTCCCTCTTCGCAGGTAAGATGATACTATATATAGAAAACCCAAAAGACTCCACCCCAAGATTGCTAGAACTCATACAGCAATTCGGCAATGTGGCAGGATACAAAACCAATGCCCAAAAATCAGTGGCATTTCTATACACTAACAATGAGACTGAAGAAAGAGAAATTAAGGAATAAATCCCACTTACAATTGCATCCAAAACCATAAGATACCCAGGAATAAACCTAACCAAAGAGGTAAAGGATCTATACCCTAAAAACTACAGAACACTTCTGAAAGAAATTGAGGAAGACACAAAGAGATGGAAAAACGTTCCATGCTCATGGATCAGAAGAATTAATATTGTGAAAATGGCTATGTTACCCAGGGCAATCTACACGTTCAATGCAATCTTTATCAAAATGCCATGGACTTTCTTCACAGAGTTGGAACAAATCATCTTAAGATTTGTATGGAATCAGAAAAGACCCCGAATAGCCAGGGGAATACTGAAAAAGAAAACCAGAGCTGGGGGCATCACAATGCCAGATTTCAAGCTGTATTACAAAGCCATGATCATCAAGACAGAATGATACTGGCACAAAACCAGACACATAGATCAATAACAGAATAGAAAACCCAGAAATGGGCCCTCAACTCTATGGTTAACTAATTGTACAAAGCAGGAAAGAACATCCACCGGAAAAAGGAGAGTCTCTTCAATAAATAGTGTAGGGAAAATTGGACATCCCCATGCAGAAGAATGAAACTAGACCATTCTCTTACACCAGATACAAAGATAAACTCAAAATGGATGAAAGATCTAAATGTGAGACAAGAATCTATCAAAATCCTAGAGGAGAACACAGGCAACACCCTTTTTGAACTTGGCCAGAGTAACTTCTTGCAAGATACATCCATGAGGGCAAGAGAAACAAAAGCAAAAATGGATTATTGGGACTTCATCAGGATAAAAAGCTTCATCACGATAAAAAGCTTCTGCACAGTAAAAGAAACAGTCAACAAAACTAAAATACAACCTACAGAATTGGAGAAGATATTTGCAAACGACCTATCAGATAAAGGGCTAGTATCCAAGATCTGTAAAGAACTTATTAAACTCAACACCCAAGAAACAAACAATCCAATCATGAAATGGGCAGATAAAATGGACAGAAATTTCACCATAGAAGACATACAGAAGGCCAAAAAGCACATGAGAAAATGCTCCACATCACTTGCCATCAGGGAAACACAAATCAAAACCACAATGAGAGACCACCTCACACCAGTGAGAATGTGAAAATTAATGACAGGAAACAACAAATGGGAGAGGATGTGGTGAAGGGGGAACCCTCTTGCACTGTTGATGGGAATGCAAACCGGTGCAGCCACTCTGGAAAACTGTATGGAGCCTCCTCAAAAAGTTAAAAATAGGGCAGCCTGGGTGGCTCAGTGGTTTAGCACCACCTTCGGCCCAGGACCTGATCCTGGAGCCCTGGGATCGAGTCCCATGTCAGGCTCCCTGCATGGAGCCTGCTTCTCCCTCTGCCTGTGTCTGTGCCTCTCTGTGTGTGTCTCTCTCTCTCATGAATAAGTAAATAAAATCTTTAAAAGAAAAGTTAAAAACAGAGCCACCCTACGACCCAGCAATTGCACTACTGGGTATTTACCCCAAAGTTACAGATGTAGTGAAAGACCGAGACACCTACACCACAATGTTCATAGCAGCAAAGTCCACAATAGCCAATTGTGGAAGGAGCCACGATGTCCTTTGACAGATGAATAAAGATATTATACACACACACACACACACACACACACTGGAATATTACTCAGCCATCAGAAAGGACGAATACCCACCATTTGCTTCCACATGGATGGAACTGGAGGGTATTATGCTGAGTGAAGAAAGTGAATCGGAGAAGGACAATCATCCTATGGTTTCACTCATATGAGGAATATAAGACATAATGAAAGGTATTATAAGGGAAAGGAGGGGAACTGAGCGGGAAAAATTAGAAAGGGAGACAAACCATAAAAGACTCCTAACTCAAAAAAAGAAAAAAAAGACTCCTAACTCTGGGAAACAAAGGGTTGCAGAAGGGGAGGTGGGTGGGGAAAGGCATAACTGTGTGACGAGCACTGAGGGGGGGCACTTGATGGGATGAGCACTGGGTGTTATTCTATATGTTGTAAATCGAACTTCAATAAAAACAAATGAAAAAAAAACTATAGAAAACTAACTGATGGTTACCAGAAGGGCAGTAGATGCGGGGATGGGTGAAATAGGTGAAGGGGGTTAAGAGTACAATTATCTTGATGAGCACTGAGTAATACATGGAAGCGTTGAGTCACTATATTGTACACCTGAAACTAACATAACACTGTATGTTAACTATACTGGAGTTTAAAATAAAAAAATTAATAAAATTTTTTAAAATACAGATACTGTTAGAAGTATCCTATCCCTACTTCTAGAAATCTGTGTTAAGAAAATAATCAGAGAAAAGTTTAAATATAGAAAAAGATGTTGATTTCAATGTTACTTATGTTAGGTAGAAAGCAGAAACACTCTAAAGCCCAATAAGGAGGTAATCAGCAAATAAGTTAGAGAACAGTACTTTGAAATAATGGACTATAGCATATCCAATAAATATCATGATCTTAATGAGGGGAAAAATAAACAATATGTGAAATAAGAAGTCAAAAGCTACATAAACTTGGGCAGCCCGGGTTGCTCAGCGGTTTAGCATCGCCTTCAGCCCAGGGCCTGATCCTGGAGACCCGGGATCGAGTCCCAAGTTAGACTCCCTGCATGGAGCCTGCTTCTCCCTCTGCCTGTGTCTCTGCCTCTGTGTGTGTGTGTGTGTGTGTGTGTGTGTCTCATGAATAAATAAATATAATCTTTAAAAAAAAAAGCTATATAAACTCAAATTTTTTATTTTGGAATAATTATTTTCATTTAAAAACAATTGTAGGGAGGCCAGGTGCTCCCAGTGGTGACAAACAAGTGTTGTCTTTTAAAATTAATTAATTAATTAATTAATTAATTAATTAATTAATTCATTAAAAACAATTGTAAAAGCCTGGAAAGTAGCATATTCAAATTTTAACATGGCTATCTCTGGGCAGCGATTTGAATGTTCTTTTTTATACTTTTTCAAATTGACTACCACGAGCATATATTCATTTCTATAATCAAGCAAAGAATTTCAGACATTCCAGGGCATACCTTATGATGGCTTTGACTGCAAATCTGACCACTGTAGAAAGCAGGAACAGCGGCGTGACCAGGATATGAAAGAGAGACAGGGAAGCAAAGGCCTCTGCAGGTTTTAGATTGTTCCCACTAGCATAGGCATGGGTCACGAATGTCTGTGCAAAGAGAGAAGTTCTTTAGAGAAAGCTGGAGAAACTTTCACAAATGCTTACATTCAATTTTATAAACCTAACATATTCTGCTACACCAATCCTGACTCTAAGAACAATTACTTCATCCAAATTACATCCCTAACAAAATACTTGTCATTGGTAGAGTACTTAATGGTTTACATGGCATCCCCGCAGTAAACTTGTGAGAAGAGCAGAACAGATTCTATTTAGATTAGGAAATCGATTTCTGTCAAAGTACTGAGTAGGGGAGGGTAACAAAGAAGTGAACCTAGAATTCTTAACAACCAGGTGGGTCCTTTTCAACCAATACTAAATTTTCTAAGAGAAAAAGAAGGTATTCCATTGTTTTAGGGTCCCTATTATGGATCTTTACTAAATTTGCCAACATTAGTGTTCAATGTAGAGTTATTTATGTTTCTAAATGTAGTCCTAGTTTGTCATTTTAGTTTGAAATATAATGTAATTTTCTGGTTGTTGATTTACCACTACCCTGATACAAGAATGTCTGGGAAACAGGTCATGAAGATTACAACAGTTAGTCCCCAACTACTATTAATTTTGCACCCCAGGGCACACTTGGCAATGTCTGGGGAGCGCTAACAGCATCCAATAGGAAGAAGCCAGGGATGCTGCTACACATCCTCGTGCAGAGGAATGGCCCTCCTAACACAGAATTATCTAGGCCAAAAAGTCTATGGTGTCACCTTTGAGAAACCCTGGATTAGAATGATTACAATGGGGATTGCAAGAGAAAACTGGCAGAGGTAAAGTAATATATATTACCAACCACACGTTCTTATCATAAATCATTTCTAAACACTGACTTAGTTCCACTTCTAAAAGCAAGAGAAAGTTTCTTACAGCAAGAACAGCTGCTATAGGAATTGCTGCGTTCATGAAGACTGTGGAAAGAAATCAAATACATTAGGTTCATTGAACTGTGAAACATTTTAAGTAACTTTAGTTAATCATCTATTATTACTTTAGTAACAGTCTCTGTCTTCCCTTGAAGATAGAGAGGAACAAGTGCATTAAATAACATTTTGTCTGGAGTCCACAAACATTGCCCAGTTGGTATTTCCTTGTTCACAGTCTTATGAGTTCCTCCATATTAATCTGAATCAGAAAATATTTTTTCTTTTCTTTTAAACAGATTTTTTAAAAGATTTTATTTATTTATTTGAGAGAGAGAGAGAGAAAGAGAGAACACAAGCAGGGTGAGGGGCAGAAGGAGAAGCAAGGAAAACACTAGCATTTAGAGGTCACAGTAAAATTAAAAAGCGAAGTTCATGATTTGTAGTTAAATTTTTCATAAACCATAGAATTCTAGGGACTAAGGAGTAAACGACTAAGTGAATTGGTAGCAGAATGGAAGCTGGAACCTTGTTTACTTGACATGCAGGAGAGAATCCATCCAAAAATCATCATCAGTCCTCATGATCTATTCTCACGAATTACCCTGACCATTATGTGCAGAATCAGATTGTGCATTTGCAGGTCCAGGTACGGCTTGGTTATCAAATCCGAATTCTTATATAATACTGGGATTGTATAAGAACACTGCCTTGAGCTTCCTAACAACACAGATGAGGAGCTATGTTTCCGCTGCCACCTCTTTTCTGTGGCTATTGTCACTCCATTCTTTAAGTGTATTTCTTTCTTTTCCCCTCATCATTATTTATATTTAATTTTATAATCAACGTCCCCTTGATGAAGAGGAACAAGAGCAACTGCTATTTGACTGAAAACCATTTATATAGCAATCTGCACCAAGTATTATAGCGGGTACTCTTCCTAATCCCATTATAAAGATGCGAACAAGAAGCTTCGGTTCACACAGCTGGGATTCAAACTAATGTAGTCAGGCCTCTCGGACTGCTCACCACCACCTTGCTCTGCACTAACACACCACAATAACTGAGATACAATAAGAATACTTTCCATACATTCTCATATTTAATGACCACAACTATTCTACACAATAATGAGGAAGCAGCTTATGAAGGGTGAGTAGCACGCAAGATTCCAAACTAAGAGGTGATAGAGCTTGGATTTAAACCCAGAACTTGGGATCCCTGGGTGGCGCAGCGGTTTGGCACCTGCCTTTGGCCCAGGGCGCGATCCTGGGGACCCGGGATCGAGTCCCACGTCGGGCTCCCGGTGCATGGAGCCTGCTTCTCCCTCTGCCTATGTCTCTGGCTATGTCTCTGCCTGTGTCTCTGGCTCTGTCTCTCCTTCTATCCCAGCTTATTTTATCAAGAATAAATAAATAAAATCTTTAAAAAAAAATAAACCCAGAACTTTCTGGTCTCAAAGCTGTATGTTTTTTTCACTTCTCCATATAAAATTCCATCAAAGTGAAGACAAAAAAATATGATACTGTCTTTTTGCCTCTTACCAATGGATTAAATCCATAAATAGTACATGACGATTTGGCAATGGAAGCTAGGAAATTACAGAATTTCTCTTCCCCCCACCCCCACCCAGATATTATCTCAACTGGCAAGAACACTGATTCATAAATGTAAAGATGGATCTTCAATTCTACTAGTAAGTGTCCTGTTTAACTTTGTTTTACAATATTTTCAGATTATCACTGATTGAGCACTTTTATGTTTCAGGTACTTTTCTAAACACTTTGCACACATTATCTTATTTAATTCCCCAAGATACTCTTAATACTTCCCAGCTTCCTGATGAGAAAACGGAGACTCCCCCCAAATACTGACCAAGGCTCGAGAGCTGACAAGTTACTGAGGCAGGACTTCATTTCAGGTCAGCTTGCCCTCTAAGCCTCAACAGTAACCACTCTGTTATTGTTATAAATGTTGATTTTTTTCTTTCATTATTTTTATCTTCTTGTGGTGCTCTACAAATACCATTTATAAGATGCATATATGTTTATAATATATATATATATATATATATATATATATATATATATATATGATTCATTTATTTGTTTGTTTGTTTGTTTTTAGGTAGGCTCCATGCCCAGTGTGGAGCCCAGTGCAGGACTTAAACTCAGGATCCTGAGATCAAGACCTGAGTTGAGATCAAGGGTCAGATGCTTAACTGACTGAGCCATCCAGGCACTTCTATTTATAGAATACTTTTAACAGTTACTAAACAGTGTCACATTCACTGCCTCATTTGATTCTCACAATACACCTGTGGTAATGATTTATTATTATTACACCAATTTTAGATGAGGAAACTGACAGAGGTTAGTGAGCACTAGACCATTTGCCAGGTGCTTTATATGAGATAATGAGTTCTGAAGCATTTGACATAGTGGATAGAATAGAATCAACAATTTTATCAGCATTTGTATCATTTATTATTTTAATCTTCCCTATAGTCCTACATGGTAGACATTATTATCACCTCATGTTGCAGACTAAGATATGGAGGTTTGGAGGATATAAATGACTTGGTCAAGGCCACAGTGCCAAGAAGAGGCAGAGCTGGGATTAATAGCCAGCTCTATGCAACTCCCATAGTTCATGCTCTGAATCACCAAGAACACTGTACTTAATCAGATCATAAGTCTTACAAGTGGTCCAACTGGAATTTTACACAATTGACTCAAGAATTCCTGCTGACCATCATAAATACATGACTCTGTATTTTTACCATCATGATTTCTTGTTTTTCTCCCCCATTATGGCCTCCTCTGTTTTCTCTCTTTTTATATCCGACTTTCAAAAACCAACTAAATCTCACGTCTGGAGGCAGACAAACTGGATTAACAATCCATTTCTGTGATTTATTAAGTGAATGATTTAAGGGAAATTCAAGTTCCTTAAGCTCTCTCCACCTCAGTCTTTTAATATCTAAAATGGAATTAATAGTAGAATCTAAATCATTGGATGTTGGGAGGGTTAAATGAGATGGTATGTGTATGAGATGGTATCGCCACTTATGGTGATAACTGGCTGAGTATCTCAATATATTTTTATTGTCATTATTTCTGGATGCACCCATCCTTCTTATGAGTATTTTAGTCCACTGCACAGAGAAATATGCATTCCTCCATCAGGGTCCCAGCTTAGAGTACTACTATATAAACAAATGGATACCAATCTTTCCATCTTCTAGCATTTGGATACCATATTAGCAGTGGTGCCAAGATGGAAGATAAATTTTCCTCCCATTTCATTTCTAATGCATCAGGCCTTAGGACTAGAATAAATGAGCTATAAAAACCAAATACTTTCTCCAAATCTATTTTACAAAAGAAGTATTTTATAATCTCTAAGAACTAAGGTAGTTTAGAATTCGAGAGGAAACAATATATAAACCTCCAAAATTTTAGTTTGTTCAAAGTCTTGGGAACAATAAAGATAAGTAAAACTGACACACAAACCAAATCAAATGTTAGTGGGAGTAGTTTGGCTAAGTTTGTAAGAATTGTACTAACATAAACTTAATTATTCTTGAGAGTACTCAGTGTCACTCTGAGGGGAAAAAACAGTTTTTAAAACAATTACTTTATAAAATTATAGCTGAAGATAAAAGTGCTCCGTATTTAAAAGTTCTGGAAACTTCTTTCACTTGGAATTATTGACATTTCTTCTCAATTTTCAAAATTAGCATTTTAAGCATAATCTTCAAGAAAATGTAATATTATAAACTCCCAGATAGATAACTATCTAAGACAACTACAGATTATTTTGGAAGATCTTTGAGGATAAGAACTCAATAGTAATATAGCTAAATCAACTTAACAAATTTTTACTGAAAACCCACTATTCATCCCAATGGTAACTGATGTGACAGTCTCAATTACAGGTACTATGCTCATCTCATCCCCATTTTACAGATGAAGAAACCAAGGATTTCAGATGCAAAGTAACATGACAAAAGTACACATCTTTTTTTTTTCTTCAAAAGCACACATTTTATAAGGAAACAAATTCAGGTTTACCTGACTCTAAGCCTATGCCAACCCTGCACTTTAATTTAAATTTAAACATAGGCTCATGTGGGTAATGGCTATTGGATAACACCTCACCTATGTAGAAAGTAAATGGGCTTCCTAGGATAAGTAGAATGTCTCAGGGGGCACAACCTAAACTGAATAGGCCACATCACATGTTTTTTGGTGGTCCTTAGAGCAATGGCAACTTACTGGAGAGTGACGTATAAAGTGCAAAGGTTTTGAGACTGGATAGTTCTTTCATTCTTGTTTCTTCTACACTTTTGCAAAAGATGTGCTCCCAGGCATACAACTTTAGAAGTTTGATGCCTTTCAATATTTCATTTGTTTTCTTCAGTCTCTCAGTAGAATAATCCTATAAAACAAAGAATTTTTTTAAATTTTTTTGCATATTTCTCTGTGCAGAATTTGTATGCACGCCGCATACAAGTGAATCAGAGGCTGGACTATATATATATAAATGTATATACATATATACATATATCACACAGGAATGAAACAGATCTTGATTTCTGCCTGGCTCTGCCACTGGTTGTGGCTGTGAGATCCCGTGGAAGGAAGGAGGCAAACTTTCTGTGTTTTCTCCTTCCAACTCTAAAATGAAGAGTTGAATGAAATGGCCTCAGATCTCTTTCCACCTAAAAATTCTTACGCTTTTGTCACTTTGGGTTAAATAAAAGCAGTTTCTTAAAGTTTCACATGATTTCCTTGAATAATGTCTACAGACTGTATATATAGACATTTAGGGAAATGATACAGAAACTTCCAGTGGCTCCTTCTAACATCTAACTCATTTTATTCTCTCCTCAGCACTATCACTCACACTTAGAAGAGAGAACAATGAATGTAAAAAAAAAAAAAAAGTTAGTTTGCTTATTATTTGGGAATGTGAGGGTTGTGTATGTTCCCACTGTATGTGTTCACATTGCATCTTCATAATACACTTATTGAAACCAAGGCTATTACCTTTAACTTCAAAAGATTTCTACATACTTCTTCATAAGCTCTGGTCTAAGACCTAAATTAGATGTACTAATTGCTAAGAATTTGGATCAACTGAAAAGAGATTTTACTCAACTGTTGCAACTTCCACTACTACCAAGTGTAAGAATTATCAGTAAGGTACATTATGACCCATGAACTATCAAAAGGAGCAGCGCAACTGGCCAAAAGACAGGTAGGAGGAAGCAAAAATAGCAAATGGCTCAGTTTTTGTTCATCTTTTGGTCTCTACAGGGTCTTGAGTGCCTACCAGATGATTGTTACATGAGTCAATGAATACTGTATGACGAGCTAAATGAGAGACAGATGTCTGAGGATTGTCATGTCTCCACTCTGTGGCCCTCTTCCTCACCTCTCTATTCACGTCCTGAAGTAAAGATAGGGAGATGGTTCAGACAGAAATAATGAGTAACCTCACTGGGAGCAGCAGAAAAACAAGTGATAAAAACCACCTGCACATGCAACTTGCTTTTCACAGAAGAAACCAACTTGGGAAATAATTCTGTCAGGGGCAGCATCCCTACATGTCACGCCTGATTTACAGACAGCCTTGCTCATATTTAATCAAAGTGTATTTCTAAACATGCTGCCAACAATTTTATTTTTTGTCAATATTTCCTTAAAAGAAGCTAATTCTTGGGTCCAATAAAATGATTTCATGGCACACTGAAGCCAGAAAGGATCAATAATTGGGCTTTTCCTTGTTTGCCAAGTGGACCATAAACATAGCCAGAGCAGCTGCCACTGAAATATTTCTGTGTAATTTCATAGATCATCACATGGTTTGAGTCAATTTTAGGGAAATTTAACTTCAGAAGCAGCAAACCCGATGCTTTATTTGTTCTTTGATATATTTATCCTATGTCAATAATTAGCATCCAATGCGCTCAAAACACACTTAGGTGTATTCTCTAGACAAGTGATCTACAAGAAGATCCAACGTCTCATCCCTCATGGCACTTAAAAACATTAGGATTTGTGACTCTGGTGTTTTGAGTCTAAGATCATCAAGTCATTCATTTGAAGTCCACTTTTAAAAAGTGTTTTTGCAACACAGAAAATACACATTTGCTACCTAAGAGTTGAAAGGAAATATGATAATTTCCAAGTGATTCTGAGTGGCATGTATTAATTTCCTATTATTTTAAAAATAAAAAAGCTTACTAGATTTTCCTAATCAAGCTTCCAAAGGATGTTAACTTACAAGAGTGCTTTTCTGAGCCTCTGCCAACTTTGTAGCGATGAAGTACTGAATTGGCGCGAGGAGCACAATGACAGCTGCGCCAACCAATGCGCTCGATCCAAGTAAATTATACAGCAGAATCACTCCCATTATGATCTATAAAGGAAAACATATGGAAAAGGGAAAATGAATAGGAGTGTGGGGACGACTGCATGAAAGGAAATATGGTGAAAATGTAGTAGTTCTTAATTATTAATTAATAAGTATGTTTATTTGGAAGTTAACTAAGAACTGTTGGATTTTACTATGTTTTATTTGAGGAATGCGAAGTAGTAGGAATTTATTTTTAGTCTGATGATCTGTACAACTGGTGTCAAACCAATTTACTGCATGATGCTTCAGACTGGTCCCCTGATGCTTCTGACCTTCTAACATAGTCTTCACATTTATAAAAGGACAGGAAATTCTTCTTGACAATGTTATCACCCTCTTGACAATGTTAACTGACATTCCCTATTGTCATGGAATTGTACTAGCTTTTCCAGGCAGGAAGGATAAAAAGCAGGAGGCAGCATCATAATGTAAGTGAGCACTGGATGGTTGTTTGTAGGTTAAATGCATAATCTGAGCTCCTCACATCTTCAATGTCCCCAGAAGTCACTTGATGACAAGAGGCTAAGCTTCATTAAAATTGTGAAGAAGCTAAAGTTGGTGGTATTTCATACCTCACTTTCTTTTTTAAATTTATTTCCCAAAACCTAGAGCTGAATCATGTAAACCAACCATCTCTGGTTTGTCACTTTCTTCTTCTTCCTTTAAAAACTTAAAAGATTTGACCCTGCAATCTTCTTTCCCCACTTTTTTCCTCCAGTAGCTCAGTTTATCATGGTTAAAAATGACAACTAATTAACTACACCCATGCAGTAAAAGCGTTTAACCCTTGTGTGTATGCCAATGATAACAACTAACAGTGGCCTTTTAGAGGCAAGTGCACATATTTACTGCCTAACCAATTAGGCTTTTTAGGGATTCCAATTAAAATGAAAGCTTCTTTAACGACACTCATGATACAGTCAACCAGAAGCAGCCTGGGATTTTTGGTGCATTTTAAATTATATCATGTAAGCAGCCTTGACCTGTATATAAGTACATATTGATAAAATGAAACCAAGCATATTTTAAGTTTTACTTTGTGTCATGCACTGTGCATGATATACACTTTTATTTGACTTGGATTTCCATTTAAAACTAAAAAGACAAATTTTCAAACTACTATATCTTATTTACTATTGTATGCATTTCAATACACTTGGTACACAGGGACATAGGTGATCAAGTGGATTTAGTAAGATCTACAGTTTAAACTCTACAGGATGCAAAACTTGAGATAACTAAAAATATTCAGCATCACATAGAGAAAAGGGCTGAAAATACTTCTTTTGTGATTTTACCCAATTAGGGGGGAAAACCCACATCTTTTCTAAAATACTATTTTCCATAAAAAATAGCGAAACTGCCCTCCAGCTTGTTAGTGTTCCTATCACCTAATAAAGTGTGACATTTTAGAATACGTCAGCTATTGAAATTATGGGATAGAATACAAAAATTGCTCTACTTCAGAAATGCCATAAGAGAGTCTGTCAAAATGAAAGGGGGCAAGTCTTGGCTCTGTGACTTGCCTGAATTTGGTCAATAATGATAAAAACTAACAACTACTGAATGCTCGTGAAATGCTAGGCACTACACTGAACGTGCTACACATATTAACTTATTTAGTCCTGCCAATTCCAACAATTCTACAAGGCAGATACTATTATCACTCCCATTTTAAAGTTAAGGAAGCTGATGCTTTGAGGATTTAAACACATTTGCAAACTTGTGCCCAAGATTGCAAATCTGAGAAAACCACCAAAGAGCCGACACCAATGCAAACACACGAGGGTTTATTTACAAGCTCGAGCTTGGGTCCAAGTATACCCGACACAGCGAAGCAGGGACTTGTTAACTAGTTAACTAATGCCACCGCCCATGGATCTAACCCAGGCACCCTGTTCTGGGGGGACCGCCCAGGAGCCTATTGGGAAGTGGACTTCACTGAGGGAAAACCTGGAAAATTCAGATACCGGCATTTACTAGTGTTTATAGATACTTTTTCAGGATGAACAGAGGCATTTCCCACCAAACATGAAACAGCACAGATCATGACCAAGAAACTGCTGGAAGACATCTTACCAAGGTATGGTTTTCCTGTTAGAATTGGATCAGACAACAGACCAGGATTCATCTCTAAGGTAAAACAGGGAGTGGCACTAGTATTTGGAGCAGATTGGAAATTACATTGTGCATATAGGCCCCAAAGCTCAGGACAGGTAGAGAAGATAAACAGAACATTAAAGGAGACTTTAAATAAATTAGCCCTGGAGACTGGCAGGGACTGGGTGACTCTCCTCCCCTTTGCCCTATATAGGGTGAGGAACTCCCCATATAAGATGGAACTTACCCTCTACAAAATCATGTTCAGTCTTCCTCCACCTATTATCCCCAATTTAAAACCTGAGGTGCTTGCTGATTTTGATGATAACCAATTTCTTTTCTCCCTCCAAATGTTACAAAGAGCCCATGAACAGGTATGGCCTAAGCTGAAAGCCCTCTACAAAACCGGTTCACCCCTGACCCCCATCGATATCGACCAGGTGACTGGGTGGGTCCAGAGATACCAATACCAGACACTTCAACCTCGCTGGAAGGGACCCTACATCGTGATCCTGACCACTCCCACCGCTCTCAAGGTCGACAGGATTACTCCCTGGGTCCACTACACCCATGTCCAGTCAGCTGACCCACACGCCATTCTCAAGGACTTTGTTCCAGAATGGAAAGGCCAACCAGACAAGGACAATCCCCTAAAGCTAAGTCTGCATCGTTCTCATGTACTCCGCTAAATTAGTTGCTTTTGTCAAAGACAGAGTCAATGCAGTTCAGGTCATGGTACTCAGACAGCAATACCAACCAGTGGACCTTGTTACTGAGACCAGCCTGAACCCATGATTGGATCCTTCCTTAGGTTCCTCTGAGAGGGGGAAAAGTGGAGGCCGAGAAAATTAAGGCCATTCCACCTCAAGTTTAGCGTTAGCACAAGTATAGCCATCTCAGGCCGCTGTGAATAAGAGCTGAAATTTACAGGAAAAACTGCAGAACACCCTTGACAGAGAGTCCCATATCAGAATGAAAACAGAGCTCAGAACGCCCTTGACAGAGACAGAAAGTCCCATATTGGAATGAAAACAGAGCTTAAGAAATTCCTCCACCCCTTCTGAAAATTCCCTAGACCAGCCCATAAAAACCCAGCTGTAACCCCCTTCAGGGTCCAAGTCCCTGCTCCACTGTGTCGGGTATACTTGGACCCAAGCTTGAGCTTGTAAATAACCCCTCGTGTGTTTGCATCAGTGTCGGCTCCTTGGTGGTTTTCTAGGATTCGCAATCTGGGACACAACACAAACCAATAGAGCAAATACTTGAACCTAAGAGGTAGAATTCCAAACCCCTTTCTTAACCTATATCAGAGTATTTCTGAGTCTCAGCTTTCTCTTCTTTAAAAAGGGTACAATAACCTAGCATATTCAAAAAGTTTACCCTTTATTGAGCTAAATATCTCATACTCCTTTTGTTTTGTTTCCTCTGCAAATGAGAATATTTTATATATTGATTTACCTGAACAGGCATTGCCCATAGATTGGGACACAGGAACAAGAACCACATAAGTTGATTGGTTTCAATGGCAACCAAGTTATTAATCTGTCCCAGGGTCATCTCTCCCATGGATAAATTAGATGTAGACAGCCTAAGGATTTTATTGTATATCATGGCCTGCAAAACAAACAAACAAAAAAGTACTTGAAGCTCTAAAATTAATCAACACTCTATGCACTTTTATTGAAAAGATGACATTTTAAATTTTTCTGGAGAAAAAAGGAAAAAAAACAGAATACCATCTTCTTAAGTCAATCACTATCTTCATTTTAGCATAGTTACTTTCAGTCCTCAACTATATACAAATTTAATTTTCTGGTGATACAATCAAAATGAATATTCAATTTTAAACATAACCTCTAGAACAAACTGAAACAAAGATAAATAATGTAAATTCTCAAAAGTTTTGTTTCTTTTTTTTTTTTTAAGTAGGCTACACACCCAGTGTGGAGCTCAACCCAAGGTTTGAACACACATCCCTTATATCAAGATTTGAGCTGAGATGCAGAGTCAGAAGCTTAACCGACTGAGCCACCCAGGTACCCCAAAAGTTTTCTAATTACTACAAAAGCTTTTAAAAATTCAGTGGGTTTACTAATTAGCTCTGTTTATTTTATTAAGTAGCTTCTAGAAGTGTTGAAGTACGAAAGTAAAAACAGAATGAAAAACAAAATTGACTCCACTATCCTCCTCTCATTGGATGGCATATTGCATTTTCAAAAAACAAAGATCATTCAAAGCTTTTACATACCAGCAGAGCTCCACGGAGGTTAATGCCAGTCTCTATGGTTACATAGTAGGAAGCCTGTAAAAATGTCCTTTGCAGGATAAGGGCCAGGAAAAGAAGAACTGCTAGTACATAAGCATTTTCAAGAAATTCCTTTGATGAAAGGGTTTCTGAAATCTTGTCCCAAAAGAAAAAGACATAAATTAAACCTGGTCTTTTCAATATGCCAGGTGTACAGTTCACATTTATTAAATGATATATGATTTTTAAATATAAAAACTCAATGTCTTTATAATACAGCAGTGGAATGAGCCACAGCAAGGCAATTTTGGCTTTTCTTCATTATGTCCACAGATACAAATTCAAACTAGTTTAATGCATAAAATCCCAAACTGATCATTTAGATTGCTGGAAATGCCTGATTAGGGAAAAAAGGTACATTTTAATTTTTAAAAATTTGAGTGTATTTTCTGCAAAGATAAATTGAGAAGTAGTAACTGAAGATTAAAGTTAATTTAGACTGTAATTTAGAAGTAGAAACCACAACATTGATGGTCAGCAAGACCAATGAAACAAAAATACAATTTCTATAGCTTTACAAATTTAAAATCATTCTACATAATTGACTTACTCTAATTCTCATGTATCTTAATTTATATTAACAAAATAAATTATAAATTATAAAATATGTAATGTGGCTATTAATTTCACCCATGCTGACACTTCCAGTAACAAAACATAACTTATGAAATCATTTCAGCAGGAATATGAGAGAAGTCATCATAGGGAAATACAAAACTGATTGCTTTTTGTTTGTACCAATAGTATGTGGTATCTTGGTTAGAAGTGAGGGAAAAGTAACACTTAAATAAGTACATTGTGTCAATCTGGACAATCTTCATTTTTAAGGTTTAGATCCATTAAATTCTATTTCAGGTCCCTTCTTCTTCTTTCATGGGGATACACAAAAATGTGTAAGTTCTGCTCCTTCTCAGAAAAGCGTGTGGTTAATATGTGAAAGGGAGAGGGATGACAGAAAAATTCTATGTAAATTCTATGTAAATTCTCAAAAGTTTTGTTTCTTTTTTTTTTTTAAGTAGGCTACACACCCAATGTGGAGCTCAACCCAAGGTTTGAACACACAGCCCTTATATCAAAATTTGAGCTGAGATGCAGAGTCAGAAGCTTAACCGACTGAGCCACCCAGGTACCCCAAAAGTGGAATGTAATCAGGCTAGTAGGGACAAAACATCACAAAAATGCATTCAATGGTGAAAATATCTGGTTCACTTCAATAATAATTGAGCACCAATATGTGCAAGTGACTGAGCTATACATTGTGAACACAGATATGAACAGTTCACAGTTCTTCTGTTGAAAGAGCTTACCACCTAGAAAGATAAGCATGGCCATAAATAACATGCTTCATTATAAGGAACATTTATAGATAGTGCCAAGGTGAAATAAACAACATGTTGGAGAGTACAAAGGAGAGTCAAGTTCCAGCCAGAGCAATCAGAAAAGCTTCACTGAGGAGGTGGCATTTAATGTAGGCCTTGAGAATGCATGAAATTGTAATAGGTGAGGAAAAAAGGATAGGAAATCAGATTGAGAGAATAGAAAAGGGAAACTGATGCTTCTAGATTAGAGTTTCTATCTGCGAACCTAAGGAAATCAGCTCTTAGAAACTAGGAGGTTCATGATAAGACTTGAGACTTTCTTAATAACAGCAAATAGAAGTATATATATAATATATATATCTTTCAAAGGCATGCACTTTATTCTAAGATACCTCCTTGACAAGAAGGGATCATGGGTTAGCATATAGACAAAAGCATTACATTCTAAACAAGCCCAAACTTTAGCTTAAATGTCATCTATTTAATCTCCATTAGACATACTCTAGAAAAGAGCTTGAAGTTCTTTAAAAAGGAAATGACAGCTAGCTGTAGCTAGATGAAATGGAACTGAAATGGCACGACTTCTGCCTGAAAGCAGTGGTTACGGAGAGGGACAGCTGGGATCTGAAAAGGTACACTCAGCCAGTGCAGCAAGAGCAATTAAAAGACCTGTATCTGGAACTTGGCTATCTCTTTCTAGCTGTGCCTCTCTGTGGCAGAGGTCTGTGTAACCTGAGCCTCAGAATCAGAATATATATATATATATTCTGAGAAGGAATATTTCATATATATATATATATATATGAAACAAAGTGATGGCTTTTATCATACAAGAAAAGAAAAATTTACATGTTACAAGTCACATTGCTAATGTAATTGGTCACAGGCCTCTAAAAAAAAAAGTGACTCAGCCAACCCTCATGTACTTATGCATGAAGATTCTTTGAAGGGTTGCTAAAAAGATCAAAGAAAATCAATGTGAAATTTCTGAGCCTGGCTTCTGGCGCATAGTAATTATTAAATATTTATAAGCTCTGAATCTGAGAAATAATTTTGTTGAACAGATCCATTCAATGAATACATAAACACATGATTTTCTCTACAAGGAAAATTATTGTTTTCTTTGCTTTCAAATGCATTCAATTCTCTGTAAATAAGCCTGTTTGAACTCTTCAAAGAACCACATTAATAGTAATAGAAAGTAACGATTACATGAAATCTGCCAATAATGTATTTCCTTTCAAAAACAACCACAAACTTACTCCTGTTGTGTTATTTGTCCCATTCTGGGTTTCATTCACACGCTGAACTATTCCAGAAATACAGAGAGGTCCAGCAAAACCCAGTAAGTCTGCAAGATAACGGAATGTGCTACTAAGTAGAATTGGTCGCCCAAAAGCTCTATACATTGCTAGCCAGATAGATGGAGTCCGGTTTGGATGATCTGCTACTTTTTTCTGAAAGAAGAAAAACAAATGAAACAAAATAAAACTACTAGCACAGCAATTAATCTCAGCAACTATGGCAATTATTCTGATATTTCTGATGATATTTTAAGTTTCTAAGTGTTAAGTATAGTATGCATAAACTATATCCTTGCATTCTATGCAAAGAGTAGCTACTAAATGTCTTTTAATAGGATAAAATGAGGAGTAAATAGGCCAGATTTTCAAACACTTTGCATTATTTTTAGCTGCCAAAGGATAACCCAAAATTCTTAAGATCAAATTAAAATTAATTTTAATTATTTTTAATTTGGAAAATGTGTATACGTCATTAATATTACCAAATACCATTGGATGGAAAAGATAGTAAAGTACAAAATTCAAGGTTATAGTCATATGTGAAAGACTAGTCAAGATTTCTGGAGTTACTAGATCATAAGATATTTACTACGAGCTAAATAAAACAGATAACCCCAACTTCAAATTGTTTCTCTTCCAAGTATTTCCCATCTCCAATAATAGTAGTCAGCACTTTTTAAAGTTGTGTTAGACTTATGTTTTCTAGTTATTTGATAAAGAAATGCAAAAATGAAGAACGGCATATGCACTTAAGCCAACTCATGCTTTCACACATCTGTAGTTGTTTTTTGAAAGGATTTTAAGACCTGAACAAATAATCATAATTAAGTCTAGAGAGGTGGATAAAGTTTTTCATTGTGGCAAAGAAGCCAACTCAATGGAATAAAATTTGTGTTTCATATTTGATTCCCTATTAGATGAATAATTTGATTATTTCAAAAAGTTTATTAATACAAGATATTAATGCACTAAGTTCAAGCTTAATTGTGTTATAAAGAGTACTCAGAGCATTTGAACTATGTTAAGGCTATATTGCTAATCTTTACTTTAGCAAAGATGTTTTAAATATATTATGCAATACTTTTCCCAGAGGTGAAACCAAAGAGATGACTCAGGTTCATTTGCAGTAACATTTCCTGCAATATTAATTTCATAACACACATTATTTTGACACAAAACAGAGCTCATTTTCATCATTTACCATAAATGCATTGTTGTCTTGATTTAGAACAGACAAAAACTCTGATTCACCATACCCTACACTTTTCCAAAGTTGTTAATACTAATAATTTCAATTACAATATATGTAGATGACTGCCATATAAATTACATCTACCACTGTGGATAGCACATATGACTATACAGAATGATAACAAGATAAATTCAAAATATCCAAAGACTCTCATATTTAAGAGTTTTAAGATCAATTATAAATGCTCAAAATACCAGAAGAAATCAATTTTGGCAGACATATAGGATGATATATGATATATGATACATAGCTTTATTTAATTCAGTTTCTCAAGTTTGGAATACAGACTCCAAATTTCCGTCAATAACTAATTTAAGGATTTTAGTTTCTTAAATGTGGTTATTAGTGATATGATCTATTTTACTTTTATATAACAAAATTATTGAAAAGATACTTGAAAAAAACAATTCCATGAGTTGTTAACATTATATGGTAACAAGGATTAGATATACATGACCATTGAGTTTAATTTTTACTTTCTAGTAGGTTCCAGAAAAAAATTAGTGTTCCCCCTATCCCTCCTCATGTATGAATTGGGCAATTAACACAATATAACTTTATTTCATTGGCTCTTCTGATACATGCACAGTGGAACAATTCAGATGACTCAAAATTACTGGGAAAGTCATACAAAGAAAATCTGCTCTTCCTTAACCAAAGATATTTAAGCTTACTGTCTTTATATTTAATCGAACCATTTTCTACAACTATGGACATGAAAAACTGATACTAAATTACCTTTTGCTCTTCATATGCATCTTTCAGGCAAACATAATTTGTTACTGCCCTCATTGCTATTGGTAATTTTCCAATTGCTTTCAGATCAATAGGCTTTTTATGAGCAGATATGATAAGTGTGTTCATCCACCAGTATGTTGCTTTTGACAATAAATTCACAAATGGCTGAAGAAATCTCACACCCAGATCCTGGAGGTCTTCAGGAGGCTTTACTTTCTGAGGATTCATGAAGAATACATATCTCTGTGGCAAGAAAAATTCCACAGAATAATAATTAACCCAATTCTTTTTCCACATATTAAAATAAAATTTTAATTTTTTCTACATTTTCATTTCAGGAGGACAGAATGTTTATTTTACATTTCTCTTAAATTTTTATTTTATTATATTCAAAAAAATTTTTGAAATATTTCCCTTCAGTTGTGTCTATGTTAAATAGTAAATGCCAGAATTTCATGTTTAATCCACATAGGGACAATTCTAAAAAACAGATTATGTCTTTAAAAGATAGTTATTACTAGGAACCAGTCTTTCATGGTATCCTGTGATAGGGTCAACTAAATAAAGATTTTTACATTATTTAGATTTTTTAAATGTGTTGACACTATTATTGAGTCACTCCCTGATAATTTGTGGTTTGGCTAATGTTCACTAACTGTTCTCCACTATTCCTTGCAGCTTGTAACTTGCCATTAAGAGCAAACAAAGTGCTCTATTAGAAAATTAATACTGAAAAATCATTCACAAATATGTCATACAACATAACAGCATTATGTGATGCAAAACACAACAGGTTTATAATCACAGACCAGGCACGAGTCTTGACCATGTGACTCTGGATATAGCCAGTTATCTCTGTAGAAGTTTCTTCATAAGTGAAAGGAGCAAAGGTATTATCTTCTTTTCGTTTTGAAATTTCTAGGAATACAGTAGTTTGCCTAATATAGATAGGTATGCTTGGTACAAATCATAGATGATGGAATTTCCTGATAAAAACAATTACATCTATAATATGAACTGAGCATAATATTTGGCACATAACAATCAGTCAATATTTACAGATTAATAAATAGATTCTAGGGTTATATCAAGATTTCTGGAACACTAATGGCCTGAAACTTAGTGATTAGTTCAACTTTTATACACATAGATGATATATATTTGCTCATCCTCTTGAATACTGATTTCTAGTTGACTAAAATCTTGAATTATTGGGGTTTTGAATTCTATTAATTAAATAAAAATGATTAGATACCTACTCTGACCCGAATTACATTGATCTCCACAGCCATGAGGAGTCCATTCAAGATGACCATCATGCCAGTAATGCAGAAACGCAAGTCTGATACTCCCCAACCGGACTGCCAGTACTTGACCAATTTTATGGTTTTTGTAATAAAGGCCATTACCCAATACAGAAATAGGGCTGGAAAAATAAAAAGGAAAAGGAAAAAGATGCAATCTTTTCCTTATATTTCTTCTAACTTCACTGAAATTTCAACATAAATATAATGCTTTTTAAAAACAAAGTTAATTTTAAATATTTTATTTCCACATTATTTTATTTTTTAAGAAAACAACATATATGCTTCATGCACTTTTGGAGTTTTAAACTGAAGATGTGGTAATAACTTTAAAATGCTAGTGCTTCCACTCTGTAATAGATCGACAGATGTAAAAAGACATCTAAATAGGAATAACCTACACTCCAGGACTCATATGTAATTCTGTAGACTCTGTCTCCTGGTATTTTTCTTTAAGAAGCCCCGATTATTTAAAAAATAAAAGAAGAAGAAGAAGAAGAAGAAGAAGAAGAAGAAGAAGAAGAAGAAGTCGTGATTATATTATATGAAGAATTCACAAGTTATCTGCATCACCTATCCAATGGGTTAGTGTGCTGCAGCTTCCAGGGATATGTCTAATGGTATTACCCTGGAATTATTATGGAGTGCATATTAGCTATAGAATGGGGTTTCTGCTATACAGATCAGCATTCACGTAGTAAGTAACTCTTCTCACCCAAATGGTTTAAAATACTACATGACTCCACAAAGTGAAGAACAATGATCCTACAGAATAAAGCCAGACCTTAAGTAGTGGGATGAGAAAGGTAAGCATCTATACCATTTCATAACTACAGCCAGTGTTTTACAGGAGGTATGAGAAAGGCACTTTCCTAGAAATCAAAGGTCCAATATACTTCAAACTTTAAATAAAGGTAGTACAAATGAATATGGGATGAGAAAGAAGAAACCTGGAACATATATCAGACAATCCATTGTACAAGACATCACAGTTACTGAAGTTTAAAGGTGGTCACAGCTTCCTTAGTGAAAAAGAACTGAACACTGACATATAAGCTCATCATCTATCTTGTTCTAGCATAAAACAGGAAATGTCAGAATAGATTTAGAGGGAAAAAAAAAGACCAAACTACATGCAACTACATGCTACCTAAAGAGATTTGTCTTGGAGTGCCTGGGTGGCTTAGCTGGTAAGCATCTGACTATTGATTTTGGCTCACATCGTGATCTCTGGGTCCTGTGACTGAACCCCGCGTCAGGCGCTTTGCTCAGCACAGAGTCTGCTTGGGATTCTCTCTCTCTCCCTTTCCCCTCTGCTCCTCATCCTGCTCACATTCTCTCTCTCTCTCTCTCTCTCTCTCTCTCTCTCAAGTAAATAAATAAAATCTTTAAAAAAAAAGAGATTTGTCTCAAATATAAAGAAACAGATTGAAAGTTAGTAGATGGAGAAAGATATACAATGAAAACAGTAAAAACAAGAAATCTAGAGTGGCTATATTAGTATAAGATAAAATAGACTTCAAAACAAAGAGTTTTATCATCAAAAATACTAATCCAAAGGGACACACTGAGCCCGATGTTTATAGTAGCATTATCTACAGCAGCCAAATTATGGAAACAACCCAAGTGTCCACCAACTGATGAATGAATAAAGAATATGTGGTATGTATATGTATATACATTCAATTATGTATTAAATATCATACATAATGGAATATATAATATATTATATATTATATTATATTATATTATGATATTATGATATTACAATTTTATATTATAACATATTATATTATACATATAATAATATATATATAATGGACTATTAGTTACAAAAAAGAATGAAATCTTGCTATTTGCAATGACATAGAGCTAGAGAGTATTATGCGACGTGAAATAGGTCAGTCAGAGAAAGACAAATACCATATGATTTCATTCATACGTGGAATTTAAGAAACAAAACAAATGAGCAAAGGGAAAAGGGAGAGGGAGAGAGCGGGGAGGGGAGAGAGAGAGAGAGAGAGAGAGAGAGAGAGAGAGAGAAATCAAGAAAAAGACTTTTAACTACAGAGAACAAACTGATAGTTACCAGAGGGGAGGAGGGTGATGGAGATTAAGGAGTGTGCTTGTGATGAGTACCAGGTATGGATATAAGTGTTGAATCACTAAATTGTGCACCTGAAATTAATATTACACTGCATGTTAACCAACGGGAATTCAAATAAAAACTTGAAAAAAATGACAGAGTATTATCAGAAACTTTGAAAACTTTTAATAATGACAGAAAGTCAATTTTTTACAGACATAACAATTTAAAAAATACACATGTACCTAATAAATATTTAGAAGATCTGAATGCTATCAACCACTTTGAATTTATAAAGGCCATATAATATGTTTGATATTTATAAGGCCATATAATATTTAATACTATAAGAATACATCCAAACACCTTCAAAATATATACTCTTGTTAAGTGCACATGGTCCTGGCATAGGCTATATCCTTAGAAAACAAGAAAAAATAAATTTAAAATAACAGAAATCACATGAAGTATGTTCTCTGTTCACAATGAAAGTAAATTAAAAATCAAGAACAGTAAGTTTATTGATTTTCTATTGCTGCTAAACAAATTAGCAGCAATAGAAGGTTTAGCAGCTTCTACCAACACACGTTTATTATCTCACAGTTTCCATAAGGCAAGAGTCTGGGTGTGGGTCACTTAGGTTCTCTGCTTCAGGGTCTCACCAGGCTTCAAGTTCAACTGATTTGGTGTCTTCATCTTTGTCATACTCTATTGGCTAGAAACAAGTCCCATGTCCCACTCACATTCAAGAGTAGAGGATTATACAGGGTGTGAACACCAGGGACAGAGACTGTGAAAGTAAACTTTGAGACTTTCCATACAATTAGATATCTAGAAGTCTCCAAATATTTGGAAGTTAAATAACACAGTTCTAATTAACCTCATGTTAAAAAAGATATCACTAGGGAAATTAGAAAGTATTTGAACTAAATTATAATAAAAATACTATATGTTAAAAATTTACGGATTGCAACTAAAACAATACTTAAAAGAAATTTTATGGTTTTAAATATCTATTTTAGGAAAAAAGATCCAAAATCAATTATTCAAGTTTCTATCTTAAAAGTGAGGGTAAGAACAATGAACAAAAATTTTTAAATGATAGCAATAAAAAGAAAGCAGTGAAACAGAAAATGAATAATTGAGAAAATTAACAAACCTAACAAAAAAGTTGGTTTAAAAAAAAAAAGATTAAGGAAATTGTCAAGTCTTCAGCTAAACAAATCAAGAAAAGAAGGAAATCATAAATTACCAGTATCAGGAACGAAAGAATTATCCAAGCATATCCTGCATCCTTAAAAAAGATAATTGGCTAATACCTTGAATAACTTTATGACAATAAAAAAAAAAACTTAGATGAAAGGGACCTGTATACCAAAACTGACATAATAAGAAATACTCTGAAGAGTCTATATCTAATAAAGAAAATGTTTATAATTTAAAATCCTCAGTTAAAACTCCAGGCCTAGGGATCCCTGGGTGGCGCAGCGGTTTGGCGCCTGCCTTTGGCCCAGGGCGCGATCCTGGAGACCCAGGATCGAATCCCTCGTCGGGCTCCCGGTACATGGAGCCTGCTTCTCCCTCTGCCTGTGTGTGTGTGTGTGTGTGTGTGTGTGTGTGTGTGTGTGTGTAACTATCATAAATAAATAAAAATTTAAAAAAAATAAAATAAAACTCCAGGCCTAGATGACTTTACTGATGAATTCAACATTTAAGGAAGAAATAATATTAGTCATACACAATGTCTTTCAGAAAACAGAGAGATAGAGAACACTTTCCAACTCATTTTAAGAAGCCAGTATAAGCCAGCATATGACAACCTGACAAAGATATTATAAGAAGGGACGTCTGGGTGGCTCAGTGGTTGAGCATCTGCCTTCAGCTCAAGGTGTGTCCCGGAATCCTGGGATAAGTCCCGTATCAGGTTCCCTGCAGGGAGCCTGCTTCTCTCTCTGCCTACGTCTCTGTCTCCGTGTGTGTGTCTCTCATGACTAAATAAATAAAATCTTTAAAAATATATATATAAGAAAATAACATACCAATATCCTTCACAACACAGATCTAAAAAAGATTTAGCAAACAAAATCTAGCAATATATAGCATGGATAATATATAATGATCACGTGTAACATAGCCCAGGAATTCATGGTTACTTTATCATTTGAAAAATCAATCAATTAATTTAGCACATTAATGAAAATATAGCTGTCCTAGTGGATGCAGAAAAAAACCTTTAAAAGAATTCAACATCTATTCATGATTTTAAAAACACAAAACAGGGATCCCTGGGTGGCGCAGTGGTTTGGCGCTTGCCTTTGGCCCAGGGCGCGATCCTGGAGACCCAGGATCGAATCCCACATCAGGCTCCCGGTGCATGGAGCCTGCTTCTCCCTCTGCCTGTGTCTCTGCCTCTCTCTCTGTCTCTCTGTGACTATCATAAATAAATAAAAATTAAAAAAAAATTTAAAAACACAAAACACACAAAAAAATTATTTTAAATTTAAAAAAAACTCTGAGAAAGCTTTGAATAGAAGAAAATTTACTTACCTGATAAAAGATATCTATGAAAAGCCTATAATTAACTTTATAATTAATTATGAAAAATTGACTGTTTCCCCTAAAATCAGGCATTAGACAAAGATTTCACTCTCCCCATATCTATTCTGCATTTTACTGGAGCCCTAGTTATTTGCAATATGGTGGAAAAAAAGCATAAAGGTTAAAAAATAAATATAACTGTCTCTATTTTCAGATATGTTTGTATATATAGAAAAATCCCAAGAAATATACAAAGCAATAATTAGAAGTAATAAGTAAATTTCCAAGGTTTTAAAATATAAGGTCAATAGGCAAAATCAACTGTATTTTATATATATATGACAGAAGCAGCTGGCAAATGAAATTCAAAATACAAGTCTATTTATAATAGCCGTGGGAAAACAAAAAAAAAACTAGTAATAAATTTAACAAGACATAGAAGACCTCTACACTGAAAATATAAAACATTGCTTGGGGAAATGAAAGAATACCTAAAAAAGATGAAGAACAAACAGATTGTGGAATTCAATAGTATTAAGAGGTCAATTCTCCTCCAAATTGTTCTAGATATTCAGTGCAATCCCTATCATAATCCTACTAGATTTTTTTGGTAGAAATTAACAACCTGATTCTAACTATATACAACAAAAGAACTAGAATATCGAAGGCAATTTTGGGAGAAAAGCAAAGAAAACAAGTTGTGTGGGTACACTATATGATTTCAAGAACTCCAAAGCAATAGTAATCAGAACAGAATGGTAATCTCATAAAACTCACAAATAGATCTATGGAATAGAAACTGTAGAAATAGATCATACTTAAATGGTAATTTGATTCAAATATTTTACAAAGGTCCTAAAGCAATCTAATGAGAAATGTAAAGTTTATTCCGCAAATGGTGCTGAAACACATGGACATCCATTCGGGAAAAAGCCTTGGCACTAACCTTACATCATATATGCAATTAATTTTAAACGGGTCACAGTCCTAAAATAAAAACTAAAACTATAAAGTTGCTAAAAAAAAAAAACAGGAAAATATGAGGGAAACATATTTTGAGAAGAGGCAAAACTTCTTAAGGCACAGAAAACAATAATTATACATGAAAAATGATAAATTACGCTACATCAAAATTAAACTCTTCTGCTCACCAAAAGACCTTGTTAATGAAGGTAAATATATTATTCATGTAATGAATATTACATGTAATGAAGGTAAATATATCATTCATGTAAATGAATATGCATGCCCTTGACTGGAAGGAAAATATTCCCAAAGCATATATCTGATGCCATACTAGTATCTACCATATACAAAAAAGTACTCCTGCAACCGAATAATGAATATACAACCCAATAAAAAATGGGCAAAGGATATAATATAGCCACTTTACAAAGATAACAAATGGCTAAATAAACTTATCAAAAAGTGTTCAACATCATCAGTCAGGGAAATGCAAATTAAAACCACAATGAATTATCAGTACACACTCACCAGCATGGCTAAATTAGAAAGATCAAATCATCAAATGCTGGTGAGCATGTGGAAAAACTGGAGCTCCCAGCACATTATTAGTGAGTATGTAAATTAAATCACTTTGGGAATGTAAAGCAAACCACTTTGGGAAAAGATTTTGTGGGTTCTTAAACAAAACATTAACATTTACCTACATACCTTATGATCCAGCAATTCCACTTCTACATATTTTACTCAAGGCAAACAAAAAACATATATCCACAGAAAGACCCGCACATGAATGTTTATACCAGCTTTCTCTTCATAATAACCAAAACCTGGAAACAGTCCAGGTACTCATTGTCAAGAGAATGGGAAACTGTGGGATCTTTATACAGTGGAATAATACCCAACAATTAGAAGAGCAAAATACTGATCTATACTGCATTATGGATGAGCCTCCAAAAAAACCATGCGGAGAGAAAGAAGTGTTACACAAAAGAATTTATACTGTATGATTCAATTTATGTGAAGTTCTAGAACAGGCAAATCTTAACTATGGTGAGGAAAAAATCAGATTAGATTTTTGCCTTCTGTGGAGATGAAAATGAGGGTTGACACAAGAAAACTTTCATGGGTGATGGTACTGTTCTATGAAATGATAGGGTTATACAGGTGTGTACATTGAGCAAATTAAGATTTCTGTACTTCAGCATGTAGATTTTTAAAAATACTTTATTTAAATTCAATTTGCCAACAGCATGTAAATTTTATCTCACAAAAAGAACTGTAGAAAAATTTAACTCCGATTAATTATATGCATGCTGAAATAATTAGGAGGTGAAGCATATTAATGTCTAAAATTTACTTTAAGATGTATCAAAAAATAAGACAGCCCGATGGACAGATAGAAGGATGGAAAGATGCAGAAATGTGATCAAATAGAATAAAATGTAAATTGAAGAATCTAAATATCAACCAGCCAGACTCTGATCATGTCTCCTTCAAAATATTATCAAAATGCACATTTCCCTTCCATTTTCACCCTACAACTCTTGCATCTTATTCATCATCAGTTTTTCAGAAACTTAAATGTCTAACATATTGGATTCCTGATGGTATATATTTTTTTGCTGTTGCCTGCTAAAAATTTCACTCTTTTTTCTTGGCATCTTCAGAAAAAGATTTTTGTGATAACATCTGCCTGCCTTTCATGTTGTACTAAACAGCTATTAAGATAATTCAGACTTTGATAAGCCTTTTAAATTAATATTTAACCCAGTCTACTTGTTTGTACTGGATTGCCTTTGCCCAATCATATAATGCAGTGCAACAAAGAATTAAATAATCAGTATTTTCCACTAATTCATTTGAAATTTCAATGTCTTCTGGATGAGCAAATAAAATATTTGTGTGGTTTAATTATTACTTTTCCAAATTTCTGTATCAGTAATCAACGTCACTCTCATCATTTAACAATCAAGTGAGTTGGGGATTTACCCCAAAGATTCAGATGCAATGAAACGCCGGGACACCTGCACCCCGATGTTTATAGCAGCAATGTCCACAATAGCCAAATTGTGGAAAGAGCCTCGGTGTCCATCGAAAGATGAATGGATAAAGAAGATGTGGTCTATGTATACAATGGAATATTACTCAGCCATTAGAAACGACAAATACCCACCATTTGCTTCAACGTGGATGGAACTGGAGGGTATTATGCTGAGTGAAGTAAGTCAATCGGAGAAGGACAAACATTATATGGTCTCATTCATTTGGGGAATATAAATAATAGTGAAAGGGAATATAAGGGAAGGGAGAAGAAATGTGTGGGAAATATCAGAAAGGGAGACAGACATAAAGACTCCTAACTCTGGGAAACGAACTAGGGGTGGTGGAAGGGGAGGACGGCGGGGTGTGGGGGTGAATGGGTGATGGGCACTGAGGGGGACACTTGACGGGATGAGCACTGGGTGTTATTCTGTATGTTGGTAAATTGAACACCAATAAAAAATAAATTTATTAAAAAAAACAATCAAGTGAACTCTCTGAACCTTGTAAAATTGTAAGCTGTTCATTCATACAAACAACACCACTCTACCTGCAATTTTAGGATATTTACAGGCCCTTGAACCCCAGCCATGATTCATTTTCTACACCTTCATTTTAGCTTTCTTTATGAAGGTATACACCAAGGAATGCAAGGATTGGTCAGAGTATTAAATATAACTAACTGGGATAAGTGACATTATTTAAGCATAAGGCAAAAATAAAGTTAGAACATTTGAGATAGCCTCTTATTGGCAAGAGAGGCTGAAAAAGGAAAGGTTAGGCATGAAGCAAATGTGAGGGGTTGTGCTTTGAAGACAACTGCTTCTCAGGACAGTACAGTTTCCAGCATGCTGTGAAGCATACTCTGCTGCATGAGTCCCCTGAAACGTTGGCAGCAAAGCTATGAAGAATCTGACATTGCCACCCCATCAGTGAAAAGCTGGGGACTTCAAAAAATGCCTCAGGATCCCAAGCCAAAGGCAGAAACACATGGAGCTAGGGCTCCACAGAACAGGGTAAGGGCTCGATTTTAAAGAAAACAACACCCTCTGCCAGCCAGAGGGCCAGCACATCCTCCACAGTCCTCCTGCCACACACCGATACATCATAAGGGGCATTTAGTGGAGAACAGATATCCTGGGGGAAGAGAGTGCTCACAGCCCAGAGCACTCAATTTATCTTCATCTCTCCATTCACCAGAAGAAGAATTAACTATTGCAGTTTTCCCATGCTTCCCAGTCCCAACCCCCAGCGACAAGGTTTACTAGGAGGAGAAAGAAAAACAGTTCTGGGGAAGGAGGAGACATTTGATCATACTTACCTAAAAGTAATTTAGGAAAATTTGATGTTTCAATATTATGATAATATACTATTGATGTTGTAGTGGCAACAAATCCCATCACAGCTGGCATGAAGAGGTGGAGATGCCGCGACTCCCGCCGTCTATGGAGAGCGGTAGAGAGTATCAGTGTCTAGAGCTGGTAGGTCCAGATAGTTTCTCATTTTGTTTCTAATTTGTTTTAAAACTTTCTATCAGTAATAAGATATTTAAAATACAGAATGCAGTAATAGTTGCTAACATGCAAAGGAAGACTACATTGGGATACATGATTCTGCCAAAAGGATTTATCCCAACACAGAGGAGCAAGCACCACAGCTAAACAAGATCTTAAATACTCACAAGAGCACACATGTAACTACTCCTATACTAAAGCGCAGAACTGCTAAAATAACACCTAAAGCAAGTAAAAACAACCAAATGGATGAGTGAACTCTAATGTATATGAAAAGTACATTTATTAGTTTCATAGTTTTCCTAAATTTTATGGCCCTAAGTGATTTCTCCATTGGCACTGATTCATTCAATACACGTGTTTTTGCAGTGTCCAGGCACTATTAGATGTTGGGATGCAAAAGTGAACACAAGATACAGCATCTGTGGTCACAAAGCCAATTGGGATAGCAATAGGAAATAGGAAATTATCACTCAGGGGAAGGGACTGTGGGTACATGCGGGGCCAGTGTCTGAGAAGAGAAGGTTTTGTGAAGGAGCCAATTTCTTTTATTTATTTACTTACTTACTCATTAGAGACACAGAGAGAGAGAGGCAGAGACATAGGCAGAGGGAGAAGCAGACTCCTCGTAGGAAGCTCAGTGGGGGACTAGATCCCAGGACTCCGGGATCATGACCTGAGCCAAAGGCAGACGCTCAACCACTGAGCCACCCAGGTGCCCCAGGAACCGACTTCTGAAGTGAGGCCCCAAGAATGAAGAACTGCTGCTCAGAAGAGGAAGGTGGAAAACTGTTCCAAGCAGAGGATCCAGACATGTTTCCGGGTAGCACAAGCAACTGAGTATGATTGAAAAGAGACTAGATTTCACTCTGAGGGCAACAGAGAGCTTCACGTGGGTTGGAAATATGACAGAACCAGATTTACATAGTAGATAACCCTCAACCTCATTTACATTAATAATGTCACCTAACAAAACATTTAAATTTTCTCAAATTACTTAAATACATTCATACATAAATGGTATAGAATATAACTAGTTTGGGGTCCCTGGGTGGTTCAGTTGGTTAAGTGTCTGCCTTAAGTTCAGGTCATGATCCCAGGGTCCTAGGATCAGGCTCCCTGCTCAGTGGGGAATCTGCTTCTCCCTGTTCCTCTGCCTGCTGCTGCCCCTGCTTGAGCTCTTGCTCTCTCTGTGTATCAAATGAATAAATACAATCTTTTAAAAAAAGGAAAGTAACTAGTTTGCGAGTGGGGAAAAGACGAGCATTTGGAAAAGACACTTCACAAGAGGTATGGTTGACAGTGGAAACTGAAATATGAAAGGGAATTCATGAGTCAGCAACATGGTAAAAGAGCACTTTAAAAAAAGAGAATAGTATGTGTAAATACACAGAAGCACAAAACTGTGTAATATGTTCAAAATTCCAAGTAGTTTAATAGTCCCAAATGGAAAGTTTGAGATAGGATATATGGTGAAAGGCTCTGTATGTCATGGTAAGGAGCTGGAATCTAATCTTACTTTAATAGGTAAGTGGTATGGTCAGATTTTGGGGGTCTTTAGGCAAATCAGTCTGGTAATAGCATGGATGATGGAGTTGATAGGTAGTGTGTGCCTCTGAGGAGAGGAAAGAGACACAAGGAAGAAAAGCAGTTGGCCAACTATGAGTATAGGCCAGGCAGGAGATGACAGACCCTGAATTAAGCTTTGGCAGCAGAAACATAGACAAAATATAACATCTGGAAAATATTCATTGTTAAAATGGACAGGACTTTAATAGTGCTAGGGTCTTAGGGTGATAGTTAATGATAGAGAATAATTCCCAAGGGGCCTGGGTGGATGTTGGGTAACCATATAAGACATTAAGAGGACAAGCAGATTGGAAAAAGAAAGCTAGTAAGTTCCAGCAAGGCCACGCGAACAATGAAGGTGTCTGTTAAGTATGCAAAGGGAGTTGTCTAATAAGCCAACTGCATGTAGAGATTTGGAACATGACCAGTGATATACTTGGAATGTTAATATGGACATGGGAATGAAAATGTGTAAGTACCACGATAGCATAAAAGCTGGTCTTAAAAGGACCCACTTGCCCCCCAAAAAACAGTTCAAAATAGTCAAAAAGAAAAAGCAGGAAATAAATATTCATCAGTATGGAAATTAAGAAATCCTTCCAATATTATTTTACTATTAAGACAAGGAAAGAATTTAAAAATCACTAAGTTAATATTCAGGACATTTAAAAACCAACATACTACCTATCAAGGTTTATAAACAAACGTGGTCAAAACCAAACCCAGAAGAAAGTTTATAACCTTACACACATTCAAAGAAAACATTATAAAAAATAAATTATGTGGTCAATTCAAGAAGTTAGAAAAAGAATGACAAAACATTCTTCGTCAAGGAAGACAATAAATAAGGAAGACAATATAGTAGATGAAAAAAGCAACGGCTACAATAAGGTTTTATATTTATTGCGGAATTCCTTTGTTAGGGATTCAATGTGTCTTTTAACCATGCTAACCTTTTTATTGGAATTGCTATTATACTGTTAATTGTCTACTTACAAAGCTGCACAAGTTTTGAGTGGTGTCTCAACCCTATTCTTTCCCTTAAGCTCTGTTATTTTTAGAGTATGACTTGCAGACTTCAAGGTTCTGGTAGAAGCACACACATCCCATTATAGCAGAAAATCTTTACTCAGAAAGTAAAGAAGAAAACCAAAATGCATTCATCATGGAGGACAAAGATATTTTCAAAAAAGACAAAATAATAAAAATAAAAGCTTAAATGAAAACACAATAATAGTGAAGACTTTAATAAACATTTTTAGAATTTGATGAATTAAATAGTATAAAAATAGGGGGCACCTGGTGGCTCAGTCCGTTAAGCATATGCCTCTGACTCGGGTCATGATTCTGAAGTCCTGGGATCCAGCCCTGAGTTGGGCTCCCTGTTCAGCGGGGAGTCTGCTTCTCCCTTTCCCTCTGCCCCTCTCTCCCTCTCATGTTCTCTCTCTCAAGTAAATAAATAAAATATTTTTAAAAATAGTATAAAAATAATCACACACAGGACTTGAGTAATCTAATCTAAGAAAATTTTGTCTCCAACAAAGAAAATACATTATTTTCTAATTCTCATTAAAAATGTATAAAGTAAAAAAAAAAAGTAAAAGAAAATGTATAAAGTAATCAAATATTTAACTATAATGGAAATGTTACAAAGTCCCAAAAGATATTTGTTTAACAAATTACATGCCCTACTAATAAATCAATCATATTAGGCTAAAAAGCAACTAAAAATAATTCCTAGACCTAGGCGAGTATCTAAATCAGAACCATAAACTAGTTGGATAGAAATAAAAAAGAGGACATTTCTTACAAAAATATGTGCAAAACAGATAAGGATGTTTTGAAAGAAAAATGAATAGCTTTAATATTTGTATTATTAAAAAAATCAAATGGTCAATTAGGAAAATCTTTGCATTATTTCACTAATTATAATGAGCATCTGTTACATTTTAAGTATAGAATAGTTCATAATATTTTGTTACAGAAAAAGAAGTAAGGAAATAATGATCAGCAACGTCCAATGTACTGGGTATGATAAGGAAGAAAAGTGTACATAAAGGTGTCTTTGATGTTCACTGGCATTCTTGTGCAAGCAGTTTCCAGAACAAAATAAGGCAAGCAAGAAAGCAAACTAAATGTTGGAGTGCAGGAATCACTGGAAAATGATTTTTGAGAAGCTTGAATAAAAAGGTTAAGAGGAAGCAGTCCACAGCTAAAGAATCAAGACTGCATTTCTGCTTGATTTCAGGATGGCCCTTTCAAATCACTACTGCCATAACACAAGTTTCTGCCATAAGCATGTGTCTTCACCATTGTTAGCACAGCCTCTAACTCTCTAACTGAATTTCTACACTAATCACAAGGCTGGAAAAAAGGAGGCATCCTTGCCTACATGGTGTCAAGTTTTTAGGAAACATTGGACTGCTCTATCTTCCACTTTATACATACACACAGAAACACAGAGAGTCAGCCAATATGTTAAAAAATGAAGACTAAAATTGGTTATGCTAATACAATAGGATACAAATACACTGACAGGTTTTAAACAATAATCAGTAAGATAATAGTCAAGTAAGTGTCCAAATGCTTGAAGGCATGCAGTATCTTCAGAGTCTTTGATTTTTCCTTTTATCAGAAACTAAGACATGCACATCCATGCAAAGAACTGTCGTAAAACATTACAAAATAGTTGGCTCTGTAACAAAAGCTGAGAAGTTTCATTCCTTGTTAATTGTGATAGAAAAACATAAACAGATGTCAGGGAAGGTCCTTATTAGATAAAAGGAAAATGATTTTTGAGCTTTCTTTTTAAAAACTTTTTTTTTAGAAATTGTATTTATTTTTTCATGAAAGACACAAAGAAAGAGGCAGAGACATAGGCAGAGGGAGAACCAGGCTCCCTGCAGGGGACCTGATGTCAGACTCAATCCCACGACCCAGGATCACGCCCTAAGCCAAAGGCTGATGCTCAACCACTGAGCTACCCAGGCGCCCCTCTTTTTAAAAACCTTTAAGAACTTTCATATCAATTCTTTAATTAATGGTGTACCATTTAGCAAAATTTCATAATCAAAATTCTCCTATTTGATGTGGCTTATCAAAATTTTTCCTGTTTTTTGTTAGTATGTGATAAAAATATTTTCCTCACATTATGTTCCAGTTTATAAGGAGAATTCATTATATTCTAACTGCCTAATGCAAACTTCCTTTATAAGAATGGCAAAATTCCTTCAAAAATATGGGTTTTATGACAAATCTTGATTTTTAAAATAGTTTTGTGTTTTGCTTCAATTTGTGGCTATATCCCCAATGGTTCTCACACTTCTTTAATGCCCATTCATCTATCTCTGCTTCTTTATTTAAAAACGGAAATATCTGAGGACTGGTTATATATTTATATGTAAATATATAGCTATTAGAGCTTTATGTCAATATAGACAATCTATGTACACTTATATTGATAGACAAGGTAAACATCAAAGTGTTTAAAAGGAGAGAACTTTCTTTAAGAGCTACATAGATGAAGGAACAAATAGCACATGAATAAGTACGAGTCACAGAGACCTGAATTTTTGTTATCAGAGAAATTATGTAGCAACACAAGAATACAGACAAAACACATTATTATCAAATGCAGCAGTCCCCCTTTTATCTGTGGGGGATATGTTCCAAGACCTCAGTGGATGCCTGAAATCACAGATAGTGGTGAGTCCTATCTATACCACGTTCTTACACATACATACCTATGATAAAGATTAATGTATAGAGTAGGCATTGTAAGAGATTGACAATTAATAATTATAAAATAGAATAATTATAACAATATACTGTTGTAAAAGTTATGTGAATGTGGTCTCCCTCTCTCTCAAGATATTTATTATACTGTATTCACCTTTCTTCTTGTGATGATTTCTAGATGATATGATATCTGCATGATGAGATGAAGGGAGGTGAATGGCATAAGCGTTGTGATGCAGTGTTAGTCTACTACTGACCTTCTGACTACCCATGATCAGAAAGAGGATCATCTACTCCCAGACATCAGTTGATCGTGTGTAAATGAAATCACAGATTAGCAGGACTGCTACTAAATGTGTGACAAATGCTGTTCCTAATAGATTATAACTAAAAAGTTAAGCCTGACTTGGTATGCTCTTCACTACCATCCACATCAATATACCCACTAGTATAATGTAATCATTATAACTATGTCGAATCACTTACGAATCAGAAACAATGCCTTCTGCTATTTCACAAACATGCACAAATAGAAGAGCAAATGTAAGAATCCATCTCAGGTTATGTCCAGGAAAATGAAGCCATGTGTTGTGATGAATTTGTACCTTTGAGCTTTGACTTCCCCACCCTGGAAAAAAAAGAGAGAGAGAAGAAATAAAAGGATTAATTATAATCATGGAACTAATTCACACTGTAATATCAGTTGGGGGATGAGAAATTCCTGAAACAGGATCGAGAGGTGCTTTCTATGGTAGCAATGAAAATCCCAGTCTATTTTCATTGTGTTAAAAAAGTAACAATTCAATTTCAATGAATTTTTACAAGACTGCCTAGGTTAACACACTGACATTTGTTGCACTGCTCAAGAACATCACCAATTCTAGGTGACAACATGATTTTTTCATGCTGATCACAGCTCTTACTGACAGATCCCTGATTCGTTTAAGAGGAAATTAAATGATGTTAGTAAAAGCAATTTGGTGTCTAAAATCTTTCAAAACGGGATCTGTGGGGGGGTGGGGGCTAACAAAAAAAACATTTTGTAATGAAATGTAGAACTCATCAGTTGAGTCAACTCAATCATATGCATGAGAAAAATTAGAACTTATGACGAGGCCAACACTATTCAATAGTGGTAATGATATTTTCTCAAAGAAATTTTTTTTTTGTAGAGAAGCCTCACATACTTCAAGAACGAATCTGGGTTTGTGCTGGAAATATCACAGGAAGGAATTTCTGTAAGGACTGATGGGACCCTGAAGCATTTTTTGAAAAGAAAATTGATTCATGTCTCAGTTGTTCCAGAATGAATTTCATTGTGGAAAGAATAGCTACGTTTAACCTATTGTACTAGAATTTATGCTGTAAACTCTTTCAGGCAAACTTTCCTTATACGTGATACTTCTTTGAGATTAATCACAATCTCGCTAATTTAAGTAGCCAATGTTATAGATAACAGTCTGCATTTTTCTCCACCATCCCCCTTTGCAATGTTCACACCAATTCCACTTGATTCAAATACCTTTTTGCCAGCCTGTGTTCGATGCTAGTGATACAAACAGACTATCACAGTAATTGCCCTCAAGAAGTTAGATGAATGTCAAAATGAATTATTAACTGTCAAACTGCAATAAAAAAGTATGGTCTCCTTTTGGCCAAAGGGCATTGTTAATATCCTACAAATAATATCAACCACATAAACAACAACTCATGTTTCTATACATGGCCACTCTGGTTATATAGACGTTAAATTTAATGTCTATATATTTAAAATGAAAAACTATGTGCTAAGAGTTTCATTGGCCTCTGCATGATATGATATATCATATAACAGAAAATTTTTGACCACTGTTATAATGCCAGGTACATAGCAGTCTCTCAATTAATATTTGTTACATGAATAAATAAAAGCATACAAATTATTTTTAAACCTTTCAGGGCATTAAGCATCTGACTTCAGCTTGGGTCATGATCCCAGGGTCCTGGAATCGAGTCCCACATTGGGCTCTCTGCTCAGGAGGGAGTCTACTTCTCTCTGTACCCCTCCTCCCTATTTATGCTCTCTCTCTCTCACTCACTCACTCTTTTTCTCTCTCTCAAATAATTTTTAAAAACTTCAAACCTTCTTTCAAAGCAGATCATTAAAATATGCTAGTTTTCTTAAGAAAATTAATCTGATAGCTTTCTCATTCACTTTTATGAGCAAATTTATTTTTATAAGCAAAATTAAACACCAAATTCAGATAATGGTTACCTTTTTTGAAGAGATAGTAACAGGATATTGGAAGAGTAACAGGCTCAGGAAATAGCACACAGAGGGATTCACTCATATTCTTACCATTAGATTCCTTAAGATGAGTGGTGATAGGCTCAATAGATGTTTAGATTAGTCTGTCATTTTCACATGTGAAATGTATTTTTTAAATTTTTTAAAGATTTTATTTATTTGAGAGAGAAAGCATGCACACATGAACAAGAGGAGGAGCAGAGGGAGAGGAAGAAGCAGACTCCCTTGCTGAGCAGGGAGCCTGAGAAGGTACTCTATTCCAGGACCCTGAGATTGTGACTTGAGCCAAAGGCAGTTGTTTAACCGACTGAGCCACCCAGGCACTTCTATTTTTAAAAATTTTCTAAGTTAAGAGGTCTATTTTGACTGTTTTAGGGAAGCTAATAAGTTATATATCAATGATCTAAATAACTGGATTTGTAAACTGTAAAACAATAAGGAAAATTGTATTTTTTAACTCTTTTCCAAATAGTTTGCATAAGTATTCTTTCAAACTGGAATGTACCCTTACTACTCTTACTCCTACTCGCACACTCTGTGTCCTCAGCTCCCCCAAAATGTCGCTTTCCGTGCAATCTTTCCCACTGGCCCGAAGAATTAGTTGTTCTAGCAAGTTAATGCCCAAGATGTACCTGCAAATGAGCTTACAATGCGGGATAGTCATTTTTGTCTTGAGTTTGATACGTCTATTTCACTGGACAGTTCCAGTGAATATCCCAGGCAATACTGTTTTACTCATTTTTCATTCTCTTCACCAACACAAAGCAATCTCAACAAAGACTTTAGTCTATCCCACGTAACTCTCTTTCCCTCTTTCCAAAAAACTGCTGCTGCTACTTGAAGTCCACTTCTAAGAAGACATATGACTTCTATTTTATCTACAGAATGTCATATGACGAGAACGTAAATAATTGAGAAGCACAGAAAACTGGCTTGTTCTTTTGTCACAGATTTACCTATCAGTTTTCATGTAATTGGTGAAAGAACAAGAATATTATTTCTTAAGAAATAATAAGAATATTAAAGGAACTATTCTTTTAATAAGAATATTAAAAGAAATATTAGGTGAGGATATATAGGAGAATAGATTACTTACCAATAAACAGTATTGGAAAAGTAATAAACAACAGGAAGACATGAGGGACCAGGTTGAGGGCATCCACGAAGCAGGGATTTTGTAACACACCCTTATAGATATCATATGAAGAAATGTTGTTACCACAGAATGAAAGGCTCATTTCTTCTTATATGACTTACTCTAAAAGGAAGAGAAAAAAGAAAGAGCCTCTCATTAAATTCCCTTTCATAAAATCATAGCCCTAAGAAGGAGGTGTTATTATAAAATTAACCCCTTTTGTTTCTGCAATTGAGGAAATGGGAAACTGTATGCCAAAGTCATTTGAGAGTTTCTTATAAAGCCCTTATACATTCTATAAATCACTTCCTTTCAATCTTTTTCTTTTCAGAGAAAAACATTTTATTTTAATTTGGAAAATATATAATTATTAATATCTACCAATGATGGTACCTTAAAGAAGTGTGTGTGTGACTCAAATTATTTCACAGAACAAAAATGGTGATATATCAAGAAAAAGAAAGAATAAGTGAAACCACTAACTGATACCACAAAATAGTGTAATATCAAATCCTTGCTCATCTTTTCTCACTGAAAATGCATTAGTAAACAGCTTAAACTGGACAAAATTTACCACCACTTTTCATTAACTATACAGAGGAATACTAATATACGAAACCAATGTGGCAGCAAACAGAAGTCAGCCCTTCTCTGAAGAATATTAAAATCAAGTGCTTCAGATATAAAATCAAGTGCTTGAGAAAAATAACTCAATTAATGAAATCACGTCCCACAATCAGAGAACTTCCTTACATGAAATGTACTCTAATCAAGTTTCGAAGCAAAAAAAAAAAAACAGTTTTTTAACTGGAAACCAATATTATAGTAGAGGAGAAGTAGACAAATTTAGAGAGGAAACTGAGGACAAGGTATCCCAGAGTTTTGCTAGCCATTGTTGTGACTTGGGCTTCTACTCAATGAAGTGGACTCTTTGAGGGGTGATTTGATCAGAGGAATGACACACTGCTACTCACATTTTATTTTATTTTTTTTATTATTTTTTTTTTTTGCTACTCACATTTTAAATGAATTCCTCCTGTTGCTGCACCAAAACAGATGATTCAGGAGCAAGGATCTGCTCCATCAAAATACCACTGTGAAATTCTGAAGAGTTTTAAGCCTTCTGAAAAATTCTTTTATAATTCCTCCTATTTATTTACCACCTCCCAAATTCTGGGCACTTTGTCTTTAGGACAACCATGCAATGTTAGTTATTTGTGTTTTACAGAAGAGCCTCAGTAACTTGCCAACCAGTAGAGTAGCAGTGATCTACACGCATGTGTCTGACTTAAACTGTTTCTCCCACTGCATCATGCAGCCTCCAACCTATTTTTAAATAACATCTCATCTATTGTCATTAAAAGAAGTAGCAGGTTAAGATTTTTAACCTCATTGGACTTTGTTTCTTTTCCACATTTATGTCACACTGGATTCTGAATTGGATTATTAAAGGTTGGCAAAGGTATAAATAAGCAAAGTAGGGATCCCTGGGTGGCGCAGCGGTTTGGCGCCTGCCTTTGGCCCAGGGCGCGATCCTGGAGACCTGGGATCGAATCCCACATCGGGCTCCCGGTGCATGGAGCCTGCTTCTCCCTCTGCCTGTGTCTCTGACTCTCTCTCTCTCTGTGACTATCATAAATAAATAAATAGAAAAAAAATTTAAAAAAAAATAAGCAAAGTAGTACCTTTTCTCTCTTCCCTTTCATTGAGAAATGATTTAGCAATGGTCATGAACAATATTGTTCCCTAGGAAGAAACCAAAGAGTGTTACACAGAAAAGATTGGCAACAGTAGGTAAGCTACCGGAGAGACCAAATTTCAAGCAAAAGTTTTATAAAGCATTCTATGAATAGAACAACTAGTTAAAAAGCCTGTGTTTACAGTATATAAATTCTTATTTGGAATTCCTTTCACATGTTGTTTCTGGTAAGCCCTTTTGTTGAACATCATTGATATAATCTCTAGTTGAGACCTTTTCTAATTTAAAAAATTATATTAAAAAAACTCCAGATGAGGGTATATGCTTGGCAAATTCTTAGCAGCTATTAAGCCTCCCAGCCTCATAAAATAATTTTAAAAGGCTTGAGATTTTTAAAATAACAGTAAAGTGGAATTTTGTATTATATACTGTAGCTACAGTGATAGATCTTAACTAAACCTACAGTGGTAATCATTTTACAATACTAAATTAAACCATCATGCTGTACACCTTAACCTTGTACAGAAATGTACATCAGGAAAACAAATGGGGGGGGGACCCCAGAAACTGAAAAATAACAGCCAGTAATGAAATTTCGAAGACTATTTCTTTTCTTTTACTTTTTTAGACTCTTTTATTAAGAAGAAATGACAAAAAGAAACTTGAGTCCACACTTATTGAAAGACATGTGTAAACTGTTTCCTAGAATGGACCAGAAAATAATTTTTACTTTTGCCAGTTTTATAATTTTATCCGAAATTATAATATTTCAATTGGCCACATTTATAAATACTGATATTTAATCACTGTCATTGAGCCAAATACTAAAGTAATATCTGAATTTGTAAAACATATACTTCATTAGCTATAATAAGCATTGCCTACCTGGTATATTTAAGCAATCCTCAAACCTACCAATCAAGTAAATGTTGGATAAACGCATATAGTGGTGGAAAGAAAATAGCAGAGAACTACAGCAACCTGAGAAAGTCAAAGAACATTTCTAGCCATGTACCTGATATCTGGGATTCTAGGCCATTCGTTAACTCTAAAAATACTTGTTGATGCTGACCATGTGCTAGGCACTAGGAATCCAAGAATGTACATGACAAATAGTAGCTGTGGTCTTAGGCCACATAAATCGGACTACACTAATCCCAATAGTTTTGGTATAATGTAAAGGTTATGATCTACTAGACAGGGAAATATACAATGATATAATCACACTAAGGTATACACTTCAGATTAATAAAGTGAAAGCTTCAGAATTTCTTTCTTCTACCACTATCTCTAACATATGCCCTGGGGCTCCCAACCTATTCACTACCTCTCACCACCTCTCTCCTTGTATTTTTGTCTCTGTCTCCCCGACCTCCATCCTTTTCCCTCTGACCCTTAGCTTCTTTCTCCAACATCCAGTACACATGTGGCACATTCTAACAGTCAGCCCATCTTACAACAGTGGGCAAAAAGAGGGAAGGACTGAACTTGTAGACATGTTGATGGTTATCATGTTAACGAAAGGCATTTTATTTAATCAGGACCTTGAATTAATTTTTAAATCTCCTGTTGTCATTCAGGGTTTCCCTCTCTGAACTATGATTAAGTTAGGGACGTTCTGGGAACAGTACAGATTACTGCTCTTGCTGGCTAAACTCTGTCACGTCACTCTGTCATGTGACACCCCTGCCTCTTCTGGAGCTGTCTAGTTCAACTAAGCACTGACAGAGGCCCTGAGTATCCAGGAAGACGGAGGAGAGAGAAAAGGGGCCAGATGGGAAGACATGACACTTTTCTCCCCACAAGCATAAACCTACTTACTGAAAGATGTTCAAGTGTTTATAACAGCAGACAGGGTTGAAGAACTTGACTGAATTAAACTTAAAGGCAAATGTCAAAAGCGAAACTCTGATTATAGGGATGGTCTGCAAAGCAGAAAACAGAGAAGGAAAATACTCCTTGATGACCAGACCTATGATTTCATGGCAAGAATTGCATCCTCAGTATTCTCACTCTTTGAAATGCATGATGTGAAGTTCCACACCCTTAGGCATTATAAAATTTAGATTTAGTTGATGACTAAAGTTAAAAACGAACACTCTTTCCTGCTCATCCAGAAGAAAGTGTCAGTTCTAACAGAGTAGCTACCTCAGAGAACTTTAACATGCTGGAAGCACCTGAAGAAAACATGCTAAAAGCAATAAAAAAAAAAAAGAAAGAAAAAGAAAAAACCTTTCATGTTTCCAGACAAAGTAACTCACTCTTTATTTATTTGCAGATTAACTATATGTGAGAGGGAAACATGACATTGTAAAGAATTTAGGGCATTAGCATGATCTAGGGCATTTTCAGGAATCGGTCACTTAAGAAACAAATGGAGTAACTTCTTTGAAATCTTTCATTCAGCCTATGACTCCCAAAATATGAAACAAAAGATGTCTGTCTACCTGTCTGTCTGTCTGTCTCTCTCTCTGAATGACAGATCCAAGTAGGAAAGTCACTAGCAAAACTGACCACTGACTTCTGATTTAGCGCCTGATCTCAAAGCACCGGTTGAAGTTCTATCGCACACTAAAGGAAAAGGCCCTCAACAGATAAGATTCAGACACGACAGTGGGATGTTTTTAATCGTAAATTGAACAAACAAGCAAAAAATAAATACCTTGGGCGGTCGTATGATGCTGCTTCACACCCCTACTCGTGCACTTGCACTACCTTCAAAACACCGGCTTACTACACTGTCTTAAGTGTCAATTTCCAGCTCAGACGCAGAACTCCTAAAAAATCAAGAGTCACAAAAATCAAGCAGATAGAAAGCGACTTCGTGAACAATACAGGAGCCCGTTTAAGAGGGAAAAAAAAAAAATCAGTAATTTCACTCCTTGCACGATCCCCGGCAGGTTTTAAAAGCAAGAGCCGGCTGAGTTCCGTTAAGCAAAGCTGGAAACCTGATCCCCACGCCCTCCCTTCTGGGGCTGGGGCCCCGGAGCCTTCCTCCTAGAAATAGACCCCGGAGGCAGCGCTGCGAGACTGCGCGGGCGCCTCTTGGTTACCGAAATGCACACTTTACGGGAACTCTTAGTGATGCTTAAATCCTATTTAGGTTAAAAAATAAAAAAAATAAAAAAAAAATAAAAAGACGGACTCACTTACTCCGAAGGCAGTTTTCCTCCCCTAGCCGAAGCACGCAGGGCGCCGGAGCGGATTATTTTTAGGGTGGTGGGAGATCAGCTGCTGCCTCCTATCGGGTTTCTAAATTGCACAAGCTGCTGTGAGCCGGGGCGGACCCGAGAACTCCGAGGCAGGAAACTGGGCACCAGCCCCGAGCGCCGCAGCGCCTGGGACTGGGACCCTCCCCACCCCCGCTCGGCCCCGCGCTCCGTCCTGGCGCGCGCGATGCGAAGCTTTTGCAAACCCGAGGGAACACGCGTCCCCCAAACTTCATCCCACACCGAAACTTGCAGTGTACATAATGCTGCTCTGGAGTCAGGCTTTCAGACGTCAACACACGCAAGGTACCCACTCACTTGCACTTGTAAAGAACTCCCCCCCCCCCCCCCCCAGGTTCTATAGGCGCCCTTTTACCAACCACAAAAGGAAGCGGATCTGGGGAGGTCGTCGCCCCCCCCCGCACCCCAACAAGCGGACCTGGGAGATGTACAGGGCCGCCTCCAGGCAAGGACCCCAGCAGCCCGGGAACCTCGGGGGCTCCCCGGCCGGCGGCCGCGCTTGCCCTCGCTCCCCGAGAGTGGGGCTCCGGCCCGCACCCCACCCCACCCGCGCTCGCTCCCCACCGGAGAGAATCCACTCTCAAGGGCATAACGTGTCTCAAGTACACTCACCCCAGCCCCCAAGCCGTGAGTTTTGTCCCCAGGCAGCCCTTTCTTAAGTGAACACTCGACTTTCTCAGGGGCCGGGCTCGCTCCCTTGCAGTGGTCCTGGCGCTCAGCATCTGTCCCGGCGGCTCCAGGAAGGTGGGCAGGCGGGCTGCGGCCCCGGGTGCGCGCGACCGCCAGGGCGCCCTCCGGGAGCGTGGCCTGCGCCCCGGGGCCCCGCGGCCTCCCGGCCTCCGCGCCCTGGGGGGGCTGAGCCGACCCCCCGCCCCGCCCCGCCCCGCGCGCCCCGCCCCGCGCGCCCCGGGGATTTCCCGCGGGAAGGGCGCTGCTGCGACCGAAGCTGGGACCCGCGGCCGCTAGAGGCCGGCGGGGCCCGCGGGGCGACGTCTGGGAGGGTCCCGAAGCCTCCCGTCCCGCGGCGCTTCAAGGCTTGCCAGCGGCACCCTGGAGCTGTTTGGCACGACGCAGGCGCACACAGAAAGCGGGCTTCGAGAACCGGGATCGGGTCCCGGGGTGGAACCCGGGGACGCCCGGGGATCCCCCCGAGGGGGTCCTGGGCTCCCCCGCGGGGCCGCGGAGAGACACCTGGAAGCAGGGGGTGCAGGCAATCCCCAGACGGACACCTGAGTGTAGCTACAGAAAATCAGGTTGACTTTAGCATTAAAATAATAATAATAATAATAATAATAATAATAATAATAATAGGGGATCCCGGGGTGGCCCAGCGGTTTAGCGCCTGCCTTTGGTCCAGGGCGGGATCCTGGAGTCCCGGGATCGAGTCCCGCGTTGGGCTCCGCGTTGGGCTCCCCGCATGGAGCCTGCTTCTCCCTCCTCCACTCTGACTCTCTCTGTCTATCATAAATAAATAAATAAAATCTTAAAAAAATAAAAAGTTAACATTACAAAATATATATATATTATTTAGATGATTTTTATAATGATTAAAAGTCATGCTTACTGTAGAAACTTTGGAAATTATTGAAAAGTATGAGGGAGACCAGTGGGCCTCCACACTTACAGAACTGGAAACATTTCGTTACTTTTTAACGGTAGTAAAAAAGCAAGGATGCAAGAGCTAACCGGCTATCAAGCTCTGCTACCTCACTTAGCTCAAACACTTGGGCAAATTACTCCATCTCTCCATGTACTAATTTCCTCACCTGTTCAGTGGGAAAAATAATATGATGATGATGATGATGATAGACAGATAGATAGATAGATAGATAGATAGATAGATAGATAGATAGATAGATAGATATGGCTTCATAGTCTTGATGTGAGGGTTAATGAAATAATCCCTTTAAAATGCTGAATGCCTGCCCTTTCCGTAAAAGCTAATATGTATGCCATCATTACTATTTTTTCTATGTATATTTAATACTGTTGGCAATCACAAAATAATTTGTCTCCTCACAGTATCTTTTAAAAACATTTATCTTCTGATGGGATTTTAAGATCTTTATAGAAATCATTTAATTGGCTACATAATGCATTGTGTGGCCATCATCATCTAAAATCCATTTTTCTACTGTTGGATCTATAGCTGCTGATTTTTCACTACCATATTTAATCCTATGATGAACTTTAAAAATAAAGTTTCTTCTTTCTTTGCAGCAGATAACTTACTTAAGGTACATTTTCTGAAAAATAAGTACAGGGTCAAAAGTAGTATCTTTAGGGCTGTGGATATAGAATGCAAAATTACTTCTCTAAAAAGTTTCTGTTAACTTCTCCCAAACTGAATGAGATGACCTATTACACTTACACCCAAACCAGCATTGAATATTCATATTTATTTTTTAAAAATCCTATAATTTGACAGATAACAAGCAATCCTTTGTTATTCATATTATGTTTTCAAATGTTCATTTATCTTTTTTGTGAATATTTTGTCCATATCTGCATCCACCTAATGGGTCTTAATGAAGTTTCTTATAGTTTGCATGAACTTTTAATAAGAGGATATGAATCTTTACATATACATGACAAATATTTTTCTAGTTTGTCATTTAATAAAATGACAGTGGTGCTGCTTTTACAAAAAAATAAAAATAAAAACATCCTATAAAGATTTATTAGACCCCACATAGTGCTAGATCTTCTTAGGTCACAGAGGTTAGTGATGAGTCAGACCTCTAGGGTCTCTGCCCTCCTAGTGCTTTCTTCCAAAAGAAAATTTACTTAGGCAAATTTGGTGTCTTTGACTAGAGCATTGTATTCTAACGCTTTGGTTAATAAATACTAACCTTTATGTGTATTTGTTTATAGGGTTTTTGATTTTTTATTCTGTTCTAGAATTTATTTTGGCATATGCTATGGGATGAGAAGTTAATATTTTGTTACACCAACACCATGTACTGAATAATCTTTTTCTTCTGCCCTCATGTGTCATACAATCTATGTGGTATACTTATTATTTTATAATAAGATTTGTTTCTGGACTACCTATTCTGTTTAATGGATTTTTTTTTTTTTAAGAGGAGAGAGAGGAAGAGAGAGTAGGGGGGAAGTGAAGGGAGGGGGCAGAGAGAGAGGAAGAGAGAATCTTACGCAGGCTTTATGCTCAGTGCAGAGCCCAATGTGGGGTCCACCTCATGGTCCATCTCAGGACCCTGAGATCATGACCTGAGCTAAAATCAAGAATTGGATGCTGAACCAACTGAGCTTTTCAGGCACCCCATTTAATGGATCTTTTGTACAGTTTTTTTTTTTTTACTATATTACTATAATCAGTTAAATTTGATTATTATAGCTTTAAAGTATATTTTAACTCTAGGAAGGCTAGTCTCCTTTTTTACTCTTTTCAAAATTTTCTTAGCTATTCTCTGTTGGGCATTTTATTGGCATCTCATTAAATTTAGAAGTAATTTACAAAGAAGTAATATTTTTAGTGTTCTTTCTGCCCTGAAACATGGTTTCCCATTTACTTAAGCCTTCTTTTTATCTTACTATCAAATTTATATAGGTCTGTACATTTCTTGTTGTGATCGATCATACAAATTCTATATTTTTGTTTTCGTATTTTGTACTACTGTTAAGAATATACTAGATATTTACATTTTCTGATTATGTATTTACCTTATATATAGCCATTTTCCTAAGCTTTCTCAACAATTTCAAAATTGTTTTACCATGTTACCCTGACTGTCCAAAAAATATAATTTTATCTGCAAATAGTGTTACATTTATATTATGGAGTGCATGTTTGTGTTCCCCTCAAACCTCACATGTTAAAACTAACCACAAGTGCAATGGTAGGGCCTTTGGGAGGTAATTATAGTTAGATGAGGTCATGATGGGATTAGTGTCCTTATATGAAGGGAAAGAGACTAGAGTTTGCTCTCTCTGTTCTCTGCAGTGAGGACAGGGAGAAGATAGATATCTGTAAACCAGACAGAGGCCCTCAACAACATCCAGATTCATTGGTACCTTGATGTTAGACTTCCCAGCCTCCAGAACTGTGACAGATAAATGCTTGTTGTTAAAGCCACTCAGTCAACAAATTACTGCCCAGATAATTTGTTACAGCAAACCAAACTAAGACAACTTACTTCCAGCTTGCAAATACTTCTAGCTTATTTGTATTCTAACTTTATCAACTCCAAATCCAGAATGATATTAAATAATAAAAGAAGTCAACATCATTGTTTTCATTAGAAATAGGTACATTATATTTTTAAATCAACTTTACGTATGATTTTCATAAAATAAAAACAATCCACTATACATGTAACCTTTTAAATATTTTGATATAACCATGACCTCTAAAAGATAATAGGATATTTGTATCTCCCCAGGAAGTTCTCTTGTGCCTATGACCAATCTCACCATCACTCACCTACAGTAATCACTGATCTGAGGTCTATCACTACAGATTCACTTTGCCCATTCAAAAATGTCATATAAATGTCATACAGTATATATTCTCTTGTGTCTGACTTTTTTGGTTAATCATAATATTTTTGAGATTTATCCATGTTGGATGTATGTATATATATTGGATTATATATATATATATATATATATGGGTTATTTCCAGTTTTTGATAATGATGTATAAATCTTCAATGAAAGTTTTATAAATATGGTTTTCATACCTGTAACAAGTGGTGAATTTGCTGGGTCATATGGTAATTACATATATAACTTTACAGAAATTGCCAAAATGTTCTCCAAAGAAATTGAAACCTTCATGCCTTTCAGAAAAGTAAGAGAGTTTCAGTTCTTCCACTGTCTTGCCAGTACTTAATTTTAATTCTTCTACTGGGTACGGACAGGTTCCTTATTGTGGTTTTAATTTGTCTCTCTCTTGTGACTAATGATTTGGGGCATATATCTTCATGGGCCTGTTGATTCACACATCTTTATGTGGTGGACATAATTCTAAAATAGCTTTGATGACCTTTGCTCCTGGTGTTACACTCGTGATTATGTTATGTTACTTGGCAAGAGGGATTTTGCAGATGTAATTAGAGTCAATAATCAGTTGACTTTAAAGTAGACAGATAATACAGGAGACCCTAATTTAATCACCTGAGCTCTTTAAAGCAGAAAGTTTTCTCAGGCTAGTGGTAGAAGAGATCTGAAGAATGAGAAGGATTGGTGTGAGGGAGGTTCTCTTTGGTCAGGTAAAATAACCATAAGTCAAGAACCTGAGAGTGGCCTCTAGAAAATGAGCACAGTCTCCCTGCCAACAAACAGCAAGAAAACAGGGATTTCATTTCTACAACCATGAGAAACTAAATTCTGCCAAACAGCCTGAATGAGCTCAGAAGTGAATTCCTCCTGAGTCTCCAAATAAGTGCCCAGTTAGGCCAACATTTTTATCTGGCTTGAGAGAACCAAAGCAAAGCTCCCTGTTAAGCCCACCTGGACTTCTGCTCTATAGAAATATGAGACAATAAATAGGTATTGTTATAAGCCTCTTACATTTGTAGAAATATGTTATGCCAATTAGAAAACCAGTGCACTTCTTTTATGAAGAGTCTGTTCAAACTTTTAATTAGATTGTTTAACTTCTTATTGAATTGTAACTTTTCACCTACAGATCTGCCTTAGCTTACACTGGAATTATGGCCTGATAAGCCCGTTTTAAACTGGAAATATCATAAGTCAAAAATGTATTTATTACGCCTAACCTACCAAGCATCATAGCCAGCCTACCCTGCCTTAAACATGATCGGAACCCTTACGTTAGCCTACAACTCGGCAAGTCATCTAGCACAAAAACCCCTTTTATAATACAGTGTTGAATATCTTATGTAATTTATTGAATATTGTACTGAAAGCGAAAAACAGAATGGTTGGATGGGTACAGAATGGTTGTAACTGGATTGGTTGTTTATGTTCGTGGTTTATGGCTGACTGGGAACTATGCCTTGTTCCCAATGCCCAGCATCCCAAGAGAGTATCATACAGCATATTGCTAACCCAGGAGATCAAAATTTAAAATTCAAAGTTCAGTTTCTACTGAATGCATATCCCTTTTGCACCATCATAAAATTAAAAAATCACAAGTCAAAGCATTGTAAGTCAGGGACTACCTGTATATTCTAAATACGTCATTTGTCAGCTATATGTGTCAATATGTTTTGGCTTACCTTTGCATTTTCTTAATGGTAGTTTTAAAATGTTTTAATTTTGATCAAGTCTAGTTATCAATTTTTATTTATTTAATAGTGCTTTGACTTTCTTCTCTAAGAAATCTTTATCTACTTTAAAATTATAAATATTTTCTCTTACATCTTCTAGAAATACAAAATAGAGTTAGCTTTTGTGTTTGGGTCTATGGTCTATTTGGGGTTTCTTTTTGTTTATGGTTTGAGATAGAAGTTGAAGTTCATTTTTTTATGTATAAAGTAAGTTGCTAAAAAAAAGTAGTTCTTTTCTTCCACTGAATTACTTTGTCATCTTTGTCTAAAATCATTTGAACAAATAGACATTTCCTCTCAGACTTTCTGTTCTGTTCCATTGCCCCATATGTGTATCCTTTTGCCATTACTACTCTGTTTTATACTGTAGCTTTATAAAACATCTTGAAATCAGGCATGGTAATTTCTCTAAATTTGTTCTTCATTTTCAAGTTTGATTATTTTTGTTTATTTTTTTAATTTTTGTTTATTTTTATTTTTCTTTCTATATGAATTTTAAAATTAGCTTGAAAATTTCTATAAAATTCTGATGAGAATTTGATTTTAGTTGTGTTGAACCTATAGATAAGTTTGGAGAGAATTTGTGTCTTAACAACAGTGAGTCATCACTTGCCATTAGGGAAATACAAATCAAAACCACAATGAGATACCACCTCACACCAGGGAGAATGGGGAAAATTAACAAGGCAGGAAACAACAAATTTTGGAGAGGATGCGGAGAAAAGGGAACCCTCTTACACTGTTGGTGGGAATGTGAACTGGTGCAGCCACTCTGGAAAACTGTGTGGAGGTTCCTCAAAGAGTTAAAAATAGACCTGCCCTACGACACAGCAATTGCACTGTTGGGGATTTACCCCAAAGATTCAGATGCAATGAAACACCGGGACACCTGCACCCCGATGTTTCTAGCAGCAATGTCCACAATAGCCAAACTGTGGAAGGAGCCTCGGTGTCCATCGAAAGATGAATGGATAAAGAAGATGTGGTCTATGTATACAATGGAATATTACTCAGCCATTAGAAACGACAAATATCCACCATTTGCTTCAACGTGGATGGAACTGGAGGGTATTATGCTGAGTGAAGTAAGTCAATCGGAGAAGGACAAACAGTGTATGTTCTCATTCATTTGGGGAATATAAATAATAGTGAAAGGGAATATAAGGGAAGGGAGAAGAAATGTGTGGGAAATATCAGGAAGGAAGACAGAACATAAAGACTCCTAACTCTGGGAAATGAACTAGGGGTGGTGGAAGGGGAAGAGGGTGGGGGGTGGGGGTGAATGGGTGACGGGCGCTGATGGGGACACTTGACGGGATGAGCACTGGGTGTTATTCTGTATGTTGGTAAATTGAACACCAATAAAAATTAATTTATTAAAAAAAAAACAACAACAGTGAGTCTCTCAACCCAGGAACACAATATATCTATTTATCTAAGTCTTCTTCTACTTCTCAGACATAATTTTAGCTTTACAGTATATGTCTTGCACATGGTTCATTGAATCTACTCCAAAATTTTATTTTATCATTTTACTGCTATTCTAAATGACATTATTTAAGAGCATCAGGGTGGTGCAGTTGATTGGGCTTCCAACTCTTGGTGTCAGCTCAGGTCATGATCTCAGGGTCCTGAGATCAAGCCCTGCATCAGGCTCTGCACTCAGCAAACAGTCTGCTTGTCCCTCTCCCTCTGCTCCTACCCCTGCATTCTTTCACACTCTCTCTCTTGCTCTCTCAAATAAATAAATATTTTAAAAATTAAAAAATAAATGACATTATTTGAATATCATGTTTCATTGTTCATTACTAGAATATAGAAATGACTTTGTATCCTGCAACATTGCTAAATTCACTTATGAATTCTAGTGTTTCTGTAGATTCCTCAAAATTTTCTACATTCATGATCATGTCATCTACTGATAAAGTTTAGCCTTTTTCCCATCAGTTTCCTGTTTCTTTTTTCTTAACTTATTGCACCAGTTCCTGTATGATGTTGAATAGAAATAATGAGAATGGATATATTCGGCTTGTTCTTAATCTGAAAAAGGATTCAATTTTTCACTATTTTAAGTATGATGTTACCTGCAAGTTTTCTATAGATCCTCTTTATTAGGTCAGGGATATTTCCTGCTATTCACAATTTCTTGAAGGAGTTTAATCATGAATAGATGTTGAAGTTTGTCAGGTGTTTCTTGTGTATCTATTGTTCTGATCATATGCTTTTCCCCCTTTATTCTGTTAATACACCAAAATGAATTGATTTTTGAGTATTAAACCAACCTTGCATTCCAGTGATAAATTCTTCCTGGTTATGATATAATTTCCTTTTTATATATTACTTTTTCAAAAATATTTTATTTATTTATTCATGAAAAATACAGAGAGAGAGGCAGAGACACAGGTAGAGGGAAAGGTAGGCTCCCTCACTAAGCCACCCAGTGTCCCTACTTTTTTATATATTCCTGAATTCAATGCACTGATATCTTACTTAGAAATTTTACATATATTTCAATGAGGGACATTAGTCTATAGTTTTCCTTTCTTTGATTTTGCTTTTTGAGTCTTGGGGGAGTTTTATTTGTCTGTTTTGGCAATATTTTGATATCAAGATTTTACTGGTCTCATAAAATGAATTTTGAAGTATTTCCTTCCATTTTCTGAAAGGATTTTGTAAGATCATTACTTGTTTCTCAAATTTTTGATAGATTTAAAGTAAAAGCCACATTAGCCTGGAGTTTTCCTTGTAGAATGACTTTTATTTAAGAACTTAATTTCTTTACTAGATATGGTGGTACTCAGATATTCTATTGTGTCAGTTTACACAATAGAATAGTTGTTCATAATATTTCCTTAGTATCTTCTTGATGCCAATAGGATCTTTACTGATATCCTCTCTATTCATTCCTAATAATGGTCTTTTACATTTTCTCTCTTATTTCTCATTGATCAGTTTAGCCAGATATTTGTCTATTTTATTTAGTTTAAAAATAATTTTGGTGACATTGACTTTGTATTTTCTAATTTTCTTGAAACCTCTTCTTTGACTCATTAGTTGTTTAGATATGTCTTAGTTGGGGGCAGCCTGGGTGGCTCAGTGGTTTAGTGCCACCTTCGGCCCAGGGTGTGATCCTGGAGACCTGGGATGGAGTCCCACGTTGAGCTCCCTGCATGAAGCCTGCTTCTCCCTCTGCCTGTGTCTCTGACTCTCTCTCTCTCTCTCTTTCTCTCTCTCTCTCAAGAATAAATAAATAAAATCTTTAAAGAAAAAAAAATAAATGTCTTAGTTGCTTGGGCACCTGGGTGGCTCAGTTGATTAAGTGTCTGCCTTATGCTCAGGTCACAGTCCTTGGGGTTGTGCCAGCATTAGGCTCCCTGTTTTGTGGGGGGCCTGCTTCTCTCCCTCTGTCTGCCTGCTGCCTGCCCCTGCTTGTACTCTCTCCCTGTCTCTCTATATATCAAATAAAAAAATAAAATCTAAAAAAAAAAAAAAAAAGAAAAGAAAAGAAATGTCCTAATTGCCAAGCATATGGAGGTTATTCAGACTTTTTAAAGTAAGGTTTAGTTAGGTAAAATTTAAATACAGTAAAATGTAACCTTTTTTGGCTTACAGTTCTATGAGTTTTGACAATATGTATACTGCCATGTGACTAGCGGCAGCCCAGATATAGAATCTTTCCATCACCAGCTGGAGATGGGGACAGAGAAGACTCAAAAAGTCTTCCAAGAAGTAGGTGTGGACTAATAGAAGCTGATAAAATCTTTTTTTAAGAAAGATGTATTTATTTATTTTAGAGAGAGAGACAGAGAGCAGGTGGAGGGGTGGGGGAGAGAGAGAATCTCCAGAAGACTCCCCACTGAACAGGGAACCTGACATGGAGCTTGATCTCAAGATCCTGAGATCATAAGCTGAGCTGAAATTAAGAGCCAGACTCTTAACCGGCTGAAGCACCCAGGCACCCCAGAAGCTAATAAAATCTTGCATGCTTGAATTCTAAGTAACTTAATGTAGCATAAACAAAAATACAGTGACCTGGAAGGATTGCTAGAAACTGGTTCATGATTGGGATATATTTCAAAGTAAACAGTATGGAGCTTCTTCCCAGGTTTTCTAAGTAAGCATAAGATGCTAGGATCCATGTGTGTATATACATATATATACACATATATATACCCACACACATATACATACATAAATATATATATGTATGTATGTGTATATATATAATGTATATATTATTTATGATTTCATTTTTAAGTAATCTCTACACCCAATATGGGGCTCAAAGTCACAATGCCAAGATCAACAGTTGCACATGCCACCAACTGAGCCAGCCAGGTGCTCCCGATAATCCTTGCTTTTAAAAGATTTCTCTGTAGGCAATGTCAAAGATACATTGGTGGGGATGAGCATGGACACAGGGATGGAAAACAGGAGGATTTTACAGTCCAGCTGATGGATGGTGAGGGCCTATCCCAGTCACAATGGGACAAGGAACAGAATATTCTCACAAAGTTTAACTGTACCTGGAAGTTTCTTAATTGCTAAATACTGCAGACCTTTTTTTTTTAATTTTTTATGTTTTTTACCTTTTTCCTGTTTGGCTTCACTAAATCTTTTTTTTTTTTTTTTTTGGAAAGCTTTAGTTTTAATACATTTAATACATCAAACTCTTCTTCCTCTTAATAATTTGCCTTTCCTTGGTCTCCTTCAATGACTCTTCGTTCATTGCTTACTTCTTAAATGTGGGTTCCACTCTTAGCTCCCATTGCTTATCACTTTCTATGCTCCCCAGGAGAGATCTTAGCTTTAGCTCATGGCTTTAACTAATATGGTTGTAGCAGTTAAAAATATAGTCCCTGAAAGTTTTGTCACCTGCTGGGTAACCTCAGGCAAAGATAACCTACTTCTCTGAAACTCAATTTCTTTGGCAGAAAATGGGCATGATAATGTCATTTCTAGCACTGCAGATTATTGGGATGATTTCATGAGATATGTACTGAGCAAAATGTAGGCAATGTAGAAGGCATTCAACAAATTCTATTAGTCTTTCAAGTTTGACTTCTCTAAATAGATCCCTACAGGCACCTTGGTGAATACTATACGTCCAGCATCTTTGTCCTAGTAATTTGCCCTCTCTTAGTCTACCTGGTTACTGTAGGAGTTGCAATGTTAAGAGACCCCAGCCTCCTAACCACAGATCATTTGACATGTAATCACTATATGGCCAATACTAGACCAATCAGCATCTTTCCCAAATATTTTGAAAGTAGAACTGAAAAGAAAAAGAAAAAAGAGCTCAATTTTTCCCTGGGTGACTGACTCTGATATAAATAGAGAAAGAAGGGGAAAAGATCTTCACAGAGCAAAGACTAGAAACAGAAAAGAGTCTGGACAGCATTTGGGTCACTTAATCTAAGTCAACAGCATATCTTTTTTCAGATTCCTTAAATTGTCCCACGGTCCCTGTGAATTCTTCATTTTGTGTAAGCTAAGCTAGCTAATTCTGCTGTCTGTGATGGGAGGAAAAAAAGTCCTAACAATGCACCTCAAACTCTCTCTGTCTATAATTGAACTTACTGTTCCCACCACCCACATTCCTCTGATTTCTTATCTCTGCCCACACTACCACTTGCCCTATACTCTTAAAACTTGGACACTCCTGAATTAGCTTTCCAATACTCATACTCTATTGATCATGAATGTCTATCAGACTTACCTATGAAGTTACCTATAGTGAAGTTACCTATCACTTCTCTCTTCTCCACTCCTATCCCACTGGGACAACCTTAATTCATGCTTTTGTTGTCTCTCCCTAAGACTACTATGACACTTCCAAACTGGTGTTTCTGTGGCTAAACTACCTTCCTCCATTTACCTTCCACGATTTGCATACTTTTCTTTGTAGACACAGATCCAATCCTCTGCTCCTTCTCCATCCCTCAGAGTGCAGTCTGCCAATGACTTGCACCAGAATCTGCTCATGTTTCTTAAAAATGAAGATTCCTGGGCCCAACTTTGCCCAGACCTGCTGAATCAGGAGAAAGAGACCTTCAACAAGAAATCAATATGTTTTTACAAGCATCATAAGTGATTATTTGCACTATACATTTTTAAGAAAGAAGGACCTGCTCAATTAAAGCCCAATGCTTTAGTTTTCACTCTAATAATTTTTCCAGTTACATTTTCAATATCATCCAAACACCTCATGGTCTAGGAACACAACGTACCCACTATCCACAAATAAATCATTTTTTAATGTCTTCTGAATTTTTGCCCATGCTTTTGCTCTACTTGTCTTAAATTCTCTTCTCTTCTTTGTCCAGCTATTGAACATGACTTATTAATTATAGTCTTTATGCTCCATGATTGCTAGTATATCTGGTATGCTGATATCTTTTATTGAGCTACATTCACATTATACTTATGTGTCTCTCCTCCCATGAGATTCTGAAATTTTTGTAAGTTTGAACTGTGTCTTCTTCAGCCCTGCAGCTTCAATATCTATTGTATTATCCAGCAAACAACAATGAATATGTGTTGAATGAAATCTGAATTTTTTTTACTCTTCATTGTACTAGATGCTACTATAGAACAAGTGCAGTGGAAGAGAATAGAATGTAAAAGTATGTCCCTGAGGGACAACAAGGAACTGCCTTGCTGGGCCCAATAGCCTATAAATCTTAGAGTCCAAGACTCCTCTAGATTGGAGGGTTCCTCATTCTAGGTGGGTCATAGTGACCATCAAAGTTCAGGTACATGTCTATATAATCAAAGAGGCATCAGGAAGCAGGAGCATCTACTTTCTTACTAGGATTCTTATCTAGAGCATATCCATGGCACTGTCTTTTCATTGACTTGGTAGTGAAGCTCAGTAATATTAACCTCATAGCATTGGGTTTTTTGGTTTGGAGAGGAAAATCTAAATATACTGCTTATGTCTTGTTGCAAATTCAACATTGACTTGGTGAAACAAACAAAAATTATGTAAATGATATCAAGTATTAAAAATAACGTAGATAGAGGGCAGCCCCGGTGGCCCAGCGGTTTAGTGCCACCTTCAGCCTGGGGTGTGATCCTAGAGACCCTGGATCGAGTCCCACATCAGGCTCCCTGCATGGAGCCTGCTTCTCCCTCTGCCTGTGTCTCTGCCTCTCTCTCTGTGTGTCTGTCATGAAAAAATAAATAAAATTTAAAAAAAAAATTAAAATAAAAATAATGTAGATAGAGAATGAGACAGGACTTCAAGTCTTTATTTATAACATAAAAGGAGCTAGGCTGGCTCCAACATTGTTCAAATGTAGTGAAGACAGACCTGCTAATAAATCTAAGTCTCTCCACAATTAGTGATTCATACTTTTGCCATTAGTTAAATACTTAAGGAAACAATACATTTTTATTTACTCAAACTGAAAACAGTAAAACTATTTTTGCTTCTAACACATAATAAAAATAAATAAATTTAGGTCTTGCTAATTTGAATATTATAACAATTTTAATTGTATTATTTACATTTGGAGTAAATTTAAATAGCTCATCAGATTAATATTATAAATATCTCAAGGATATTAATTACATATTTTAAAAGAAATCTATTAATATCTGATATGCTAGTTATATGCATTTCCTGTATAATCCTTTAAATAGACAACCAGAGATGTTATACTAAATTAATTCATATTAATGCTCATGTCATTGCTTTCCCTTTGTGAATTCTGTAATTTTTTTTTTATTAAAACTGACCTCTTTAATATGTTTAAATGTTTAAGAATTTAGTAGGTAGAATTCTAGAAGTAATTTCTCATTGATGTTGTATGGTATGTCTGATTAAATCTTAGGGAGCATATTTAAATATGTCTAATCGGAATACTTTTCTGGATTAATCTGGGTAGTCATAAAACCCCAGATGTGTATTTTGTGTACATGTGCCTATCTATTCCATATATATTCCATGGAGTTTCCAAAGTCAAATAAATGGTGTTTTAAAACTATTGGTATTCTTCAGTATACCTTACAAGGCATTCTTTTCAGGGTACAGGGTGCAAAAGTGTAAAAAGATGTTTCTCCAGCCCTTTCTGACTTTGTACTTGAACTCATAACAAAGAGAAATCATTTTTGAATACCATTAGTATTCAAAGTCCACAAGCAAAGAGGGTTCTTTGGGCCAGGAACTGAATCTAGTTTCAACGAATACAATACCTATCTCCTAAAGGCTACCAATCTTTCACAAGTATGGCAGCCCACGGGCACAGTAGTAATGCTAGATTGCTGCGTTTGCTCAATGAAGCACTTCAGGGCATGTTGCTCTTACAAGTCTACAGCTTTCCACACTTACCTCGCCAGCCCTTCCCAAGAGTCACCCTAAGCACTTGAGAAGTGTAAACGTGTGTTCCTTCATGGCAGTTTAACCCAAAGGAATCTAAGTCAACATCAAAATTTCTTGTTGTCTTATGTTTCAACTGAAAAATGAACGTGAATTTTGCACTTCACCTTATGAAGCCAATACTACTACCAAATCCATGTTTTTTAAAAGATTTTATTTATTTATTCATGAGAAACACAGAAAGGCAGAGACACAGGCAGAGGGAGATGCAGGACTTGATCCCAGGACCACGGGATCACAACCTGAGCCAAAGGCAGACACTACACCACTGAGCCACCCAACCACAAGCCACCCAACCACGAGCCACCCAAGTGTTCCTCTTTCTTTTTTAAAAAAATATTTTATTTATTTATTTATTTATTTATTTATTTATTTATTTATTTATTTGAGATAGAGTGCATGAGCACGAGTGGGGGAAGAGCAGAGGAAGAGGGACAAGCAGACTCCCCATTAAGCAGGAAGCCAGACATGGAGCTTGATCTCAGGCTTCTGGGATCATGGCCTGAGCCAAAGGCAGATGCTTAACCAAATAACCCAGCCACATAGCCCCCAAATCCATTTTCTATATGAGTATTTTCCAACATCTGATATTCTGACTGAATGCAATAAATACTTGTTGAATGACCAAATAATATATGCAAGTTAACTTCAATGAAAAAAAGTGTATCTTCCCAAAACTTGAAGTAAAATCAATATACTAGGAATATGCTCCATGATTACTCTGTTGTATCAAGAGTCCAATGCACATATTCCAGTTTGAGAAACATGATAGTGGCTTCACAACTGACTGTTTACCAGGATAACTTCAGAAATATTTTTACATACAGATAATGATGCTGAGTCATAGTGTCAAATACAGATATGGTCTAAGGTAATCACAGTTTTTTTTAATTTCCTCATTCAGTTAGCCATGGGCTAATGAAATTACCACGTTCGACAGTCAAACCCAAACTGTCTGTCGCATAAGAGGTTAGGGCCTCTCTTCTTTCTGCAGATTGTGTCAGCTTGCTCTTTGTCCAGACTGTGAAGTAGAAAGCTGAAGCAGTCATCCTCATAATTTAGGTGATAACAAAGTATTGGGAAATAGCACAATTACAAAGGTGATTTGGCTAGAGAAGGAGCCAGAACGGGAAAGTGGAAAACCTTCTTATCTTATCATTATGAGCCTTCTTGGAACGCACTTCTCTATTCGTGAAAAGCAACAATCATGAGAGACAATTTGAGCCATTTCCATGTGCCAGGCACTTGGCTAAGCATCTTACTTAATCTCACTATTATTCTTTCAGTTAAGTATTTGATGATCCTTTTATGTTGGTAAAGAAACTAATGGAAAAAATAATAATTGCATTTCTTACACTATGAGATCTGCTAATAAATCTAAGTCTCTCCATCTGTCTGTGATGGGAGGAACCATCAACCAGGTGAACACTGCAGAGTAGAGATAAGTAAACAAGCAATTGCAATATGTTTGCTTCACAATTACACTAGGGTTAGACATAGTTTTGGAGAACAGTGGAGAAAACTCAGAACATCAATATTAGTCAGGAAACATTTTTCATCTCTTCAGGTCTTCAGTAAAATCTAAACTTGCTCTTCTGAAAAAAATTATATATCATTCGAACCCTGTACACAAATAAAAATTGAAATTATCCATAGTATATTAGTATATCATATTAGTACAATATAGTATACTTCTCTTTCCCTGTGTCTCTTTCCCTTCTCCTCAACCTAGCCTCACCTACAATTCTCTATTTAATTGCACTGGTAACTTAGATTTAAAGCCTTGGAGTAATCATGAATTCACTGCCCACTTTCTTTTATTCATCCTTCTCCATCCTCAGTCATTAAATCACTTATGTTACACTTAGCAATGACTAAGCGATGACTTCCATCCACCTTTTTCCTTTCTCTCTGCTTCCTGTCTCTCTTAGAGTCCCATTAGTTATTGTATCAACCTCTTAATTGGTTTCTCTCCACTTAAACCATTCTAATCACACAGAATATATTTATCTTCTTCAAATTCATCTCCAAAGACATCACTACCACACTCACGCATCTTCCATGAATCTTCTGTCATATAAGGTCCTTATAAAGTTTGCCTCATCCTCACTGACCCCTTAGATTTCAACCAAACTGTGCTACTTATAACTCTGGTACACCTGCTCTGCTAACTATAAACCATCTCAATACCCTTGCTTTTGCTCATCCAGTTGCCCAAATGATCTCTTAAATGCTTTTCCCTCCCTGAATCCTGTCCTGCTTCAATACCCTCCCCAAATAGTCATCACCCAACTGTGGATCTCGTAGTGTTTTTGCCACATGGAAGATCCAAAACTGATTGCTACAGCCATTTCTTTCTGTAATTGCAGTCATAGCGCTCCCCTTCAGGGTGGCATTTGCATTGATTCCCCCATGTGGCCCACACTCCAGTTCCAGCCAGCCACTGCCTCCCTAAATCAAGGTAACCTAGACGTCAACAGTCTCAGTGGCTGCTATTCCTTCTCTTCACCCATCAAGTACAAAACATAGATTACCCAGAGGACAAAAAAAAGGTCAGTGAACTCTAGTCAAGCAAGTAGTCTTCGATTTTTAAAATCATGCCTTTGCTCCCACTACTTCATAGCAACCTACCCAGACACCTGGGTATTTTTCTACCTTAAGTCTTTTGAAAATGAGAGCAGAGATTCATGTGGAGATAATTGCAGAAGTTAAGAGCAATAAGCTGTGTTCTTGGAGAGACTTCAGTGAGAATACTTGTAGGTGTGAGCCAAATAGATTTTGAGTCAAGTATTTTGTTTTTAAAGCAATGAATTTTGTTTCAAATCATGCTATAGTTATGTGAGTCAAGGAGGAGAAACCAGAGAGCAGTGTCTCTGAGGATGGTTTATAGGAGTGAAGGATACTCATAAGGTTATACAAAACAAAAAGCATAAGTAAGATCTAGATTTCCATTACTCTGCATCCTATAAATCTGGAAGCACAGACTCATACACTTGCATTTGATGCAGAATATTTGATAGCTCTTATTGAGGATGTGAATACAGATAAACTTCCTTAGGAAATGCTATAAAAGGATATAAGGTTAGAGTCAAAATTTAAAAAAAAATCAACAACATATGATGTTGTTCCTGGAACAGCAGATCACAGAGGCTAATCTGGGAAACAGATCCTGAGGGCATTTAATAAACTGAGATAAGCCCTAACCATTACATTGGCCCAGTCACGTAATAACAATTGTTTGTTTATCCTCTTGCAAACGTGAGCCTTTTGAAGAGTGCATTTCCTTTTTTAATGATTCATTTGGGAAAAGGAGGTATATGTCTGAAGCCAGAGAAAGTACAATTCTTAGTCATTGGTGAAAATGGAGTCCTGAAAACCGACAGCTTGATGTTCTTGCTTCCACCAGCCCCACCCAGCACTTGTTTCTTGTAACAAAGGGTATTAAGACTTAGATTGTCCTTCCAACAAATATTTATTGAGTGTCTATTATGTGTCTGGTTATACATGGTTGGAGAAAGTAACACTATAAAATAGACATACCTCCTGTCTTTCTAGAACTCTAAGTCTAGCAAGGAAGGAAACTATTATATAAATAAGAAACACTTTTTAAAATAAAATTGTGGTGGTTGCCTGGGTGCCTCAGTGTTTGAGCATTTGCCTTTGGCTCAGGTTGTGTTCCTGGGGTCCTGGGATCGAGTCCTGCATCGGGCTCCCCCCGCAGGGAGCCTGTTTCTCCTTCTGCCTATGTCTCTGCCTCTCTCTCTGTGTCTCTCATGAATAAGTAAATAAAATCTTAAGAAAATAAAATAAAATTGTGGTATTGCAAGGGGAAAGTACACAGTGTGCTATTGCCAGACCACACCTCATCCAGGAAGTTTCCCTATGGAAATGACATTTAAGCTGTAGCTTGGAGGGTAAGAAAGAGTAAGCCAGGTGAAAGATAAAGAGAAGTTAGGGAAGACAAGAGAATGTGTGCAAAGGCCCTGCAGTAGAAGGGGCTGTATGCCTTTGAAGCACCAATATGGCACTGGCTGAATGATTTTTAATATACTTCTAAGAATCGACTTAATGGTTTGAGTGATAGAAATATCCTCATTTCTCATATTATATATTAATATTATATATGTATGTATGTATATATATATATATCTTTGCAAAAGCAATATACCCATGAGCAAATTACTATCACTGCAAACCTTCAGCATTATGATTTTTCTTTTGTACATTTTGTTAATTTATTTACTATATTAACTAAGGTTATGATAGCTGCTCTGTCAAAGAGACCCCAAAATCTTCTTCCTTATTTATATGATAGTTCAAACCTTATGTTCCTGAGGAATAGATGGCTTTCCTCCATGTGGTGACTCCAGATCTCAGTTTCTTCCAACTGCTTGCTGTGCTGTCCCCTAGGATAATGGTTTCCAAGCTTTGCTGCACATTAGAATTACCTGAGAGCTTTTCTGAATCCTGATGCCAAGGTTGTACCCCATATAAATTATTTTTTGATATTTTATTTAAATTCAATTTGCCAACATATAGTATAGCACCCAATGTTCACCCCATCACATGCCCTCCTCAATGCCCATCACCCAGTCACCCTAACTCCTCACCCCCCCTCCCCTTCTGCAACCCTTTGTTTGTTTCCCAGAATTAGGAGTCTGTCATGGTTTGTCTTCCTCTCTAGTTTTTCCCCATATAAATCAAATCAGAACATCTGAAGGGCAAGGCATTCAACTAGTGTTGGAAAAAGAAAGCATGGAAAAGGCACCCATGCTCCCTAAAAGTGTCATGTCAGAAGTGATACATATTCCATTGGTTAAAGCAAGGCACACAGTCATGCATTAACATAAATAAGGATGGGAAAAACAATCTCGCTATGTGCCTGAGAAAGCAACAGTCCATAGTCTTTGTTACAGAATGAGTATAAAAATACCTCATTGTAGAGGCTGCTTTTAGGCAACAGGCTTGAGAAATGGAAATTTGAGCAAGGCCTAAGGGCCCACAGGGACCACCAAGCTGAATGCAAACAGGCTTATTAAGTGACCCACCTCAAAATAGCCATAGGCCCTAATGACCAATTATAGCCAGGCATAGTTCCTAAGGTCAGCAAAAAGGAAAATCCAAATGTCCCCATACTCTCTGCCCAGTAACTGTGGCCCTTCACCACCACCTCCTCACAGTCTCTCCTTTGCTGTCCTGCCAATGCTCCCTTGAGTTCATTCAATAAACTTCTATCTCTTCTGTTCTGCCATGGGTGAATTTCACCACCCATGCTGCCAGTTCCCACCAAATTGGGACCCCTGACATTTGGTGCCCCCCCCCATCTGATCTGAGTACCCCACACTCAAGTGTTGCTATTGCATTAAGTCCCATGTTTTAAATTACGGTTGAATTTGATTTTCATCCCCCGCTCCCACATATCTGAAGTCATTTCAAATACTTTTGGGTTTTTTTTTTTTCTGGGTTTGGCATCTAGAAAATCATAAGTGAATATTTGCTGAGTTTTATTGTATTCATTGATTTTTAAGTAGATATGCAAAAATCTTTAGTGATGATCTCATGAGATATGAACCCATTTATTTCCTATCGGAAATGAATTCTGAAGTCAGAGTCATTGGTTTTGATAGAGGACAAGCTCTCATGGCCTACGTTTCTCTGTGCAAGCTGCACATGTATATTTACTATTTTTCAAAATTTTATTTGTAGTTAGCTCTCAAAATAGAAGTTTGGGCTGCGGCCAACAGATTTCAGATACCAAAATAAGGAAGAACACCCTGCAGGACTTGCAAAAACTAGCTGCCCAAAACCAGTTAGATAATTCTTAAAGGCTCCTTGCCCACAGGAGTCAGGAGTTAGCACATAGAAGGTGATTTCTAAAGGGGACTTTGAGAAAGGTCTTTTAAAAGAGTCCCCCTAAGGAGAAAGAGTCAGAAGCTTCCTCCTAACCCTAAGTCAAGGGAGAGAGGATTTAAGGAGACCAGTTGATGAACTTAACATGTGCCTCCTGTGTTTTGAGGGATAAAGTGAACGGAATCTGCATCATCCCCTGTAATTCTAAAAGGGGAAAGGCTGAAGAGAGAGGTAAAGTTTGAGACATTGTAGAACTACACTCCTATCAGTTATGCTTGCTCGGCTGTGATTTGTGACTGCTCTCAATTCTCTTGGCTTCCCAGAAAGTGGGGGAGGACCTTCCCACGTGTATCTGGAGTCTCTGGGCTTTGTTGTATTTAGATCTCAAACAAGACTTCCATTTTAACATTCTATTACACATTGTCTCTGTCTCCTTAGTACCATATAAACAGGATTTTGAAAAGTCCAAAAGGAACAGTTCAGCTTTTGGGGTATTTTTATATAAGATTAAAATAAGATAAAGTGAAAGCCCTTGGCAAACTGCAAAATACCATAAAATGATTAAGATGTTAGTATTATTTAGTGCCTATTTATTATAAATACTTGCTACACTAAAAAGATCCCTTATCAAAATATAATTTAGGGATATATAACCATACTTAAAGCAAGTTCAGCTTGTTTGGGTCCTTTCTGTATTTAGTATCTAGTCAAGACTTCGTGGGTTTAAACTTGGCTAAGAAAGTGAAAAGAAGAAAAAATTAAAACTAACTTAAAACATTTTCCATAACTCCCCTTCTCTTTCCATCCTTCTCCCAATATTTTTGTTTCTATGGAAAAACACAAGGGAAATATTTTAAGTAGTTATTTTAAAAAAACAAAGAGGAAGTTAAATGCAGTGAAACTTCTCTTTCAAAATACAGTAAATAACACAATGGACATAATTCTTATCCAAACACTGAATTAATAATTGTAAAAACCAAGAGCTAATATCTCTTGCCATAGGAAAATAATAATAGAACTTAGTTAATGGATAGGAAAACATACCAAACTTTGAGGAAGAAAAGACTTACTTCAAGAGAGGCAAAAGATAAGATATTATTAAAACCAGAAATTCTGAGGAGAAAGGTGGAAAGCAAGCAAATTTTATTTATTTTTTTTAAAGATTTTATTTATTTGAAAGAGAGAAAGCACAGGGCAGGGGAGGAGCAGAGGGAAGGGGAGAAGGAGAGGTAGGCTCCTCGCTGAGCAGGGAGCCCAACTTGGGGCTCATCCAAGAACAGCGGGACCATGACCTGAGCCCAAGGCAGGCACTTAACTGACTGGGCCACCCAGGCACCCCAACAAGCAAATTTTACAGTGAAGGATTTCTTTTTAATAGCAAGAAGAAAAAATAACGTTCCATCCATTTTACACGTTAGTGGTAAATTCTTATAAAAGAAAACAAAAATTTAACATAAATATAACTAAATCCACGCTGTCCACAGTGAGCATGAAATGAGATCTCTATCTTTGGAACTGTTAGAAAGATGCCTAATTGTTTTGCACATCAGTTATATTCATTCATGTTTCCATCCAATGTAGGATCTGCTTCCAGCTAAGTCCCAGGCTGGAAGGATGAAAGAAAGAGGAGCTATAGAAACTAACAACTTGATTGAATTCATATTGCTATGTATAAGGCAAAGGTGAGATTCAAACCCAAAACAAGTCTGAATCCAAAATCGGGTCTCTTGTAGCAATACCAACTTAACTGTCTGTATAAGGAAAAATTAAGAATGAAGGCACTCGAACAGAAGGATTTTTTTTTGAACAGAAGGATTTTTTAGTGTGTGCTGCACAGAATATCTTAACATAGAGCTATGTGGAATGAGGACAGTGTGGGATACCCTTCTTTTTGGACTCTCTAGAAAGCAAATACCAAGATGAGTTAGGAGTGATTGGAAAATATAACAACTTGAAAGAAAAGGGAAAGAAGTAGGATTGGACAAGGGTAGCTGTCAGACCATGCCACACACCTGACAAAAGCTCTGCCCACCTGGTGGGGATTGGGACTCGTCTGAGCCAAGCCAAGCCCTTGTAGCCCCTTGTAGCACCACTTTGCTCGGTCAGCTCAGTCACTGGCTGGAGAGCACCCTGAGAAGAACTTGACCTCTGCTGGAGAGCTGAGGCACATGCTAGGAAAGCCAATTGCGGACACTATCAGCTCCCACCCTCCTCTCCTGGTGGCTGGGTAGCAGGAGGGGATCCTGCTGCACACCTCAGCGTCTGCCACAGATACACAGAAGATGATCAGAGTTTGGACGATTCAGAAAGAGAAGGCAGAATGGAGATCATTCTTCTGACTGTACATATGTCACCTATGTTTTCTGAGTCATTATAACTTGAATTTAAGAACAAGATGAAAGGGGCGCCTGCGTGGCTCAGTTGTTTAAGCCTCTGCCTTTGGCTCAGGTCATGATCCCAGAGTCCTGAGATGGAGCCCACATCAGGCTCCCTGCTTAGCAGGGAGCCTGCTTCTCCCTCTCCTCTGCCTGCCCCTCTCCCTATTTGTGCTCTCTGTCAAGTAAATAAATAAAATCTTTTAAAAAAGAATAAGAACAAGACGACAAAAGAACTGTTTTTTTAAAAAAGCTATCTATACCACCTCACACCAGTGACAATGGTGAAAATTACCAAGACAGGAAACCACAAATGTTGGAGAGGATGTGGAGAAAGGGGAACCCCACTGCACTGTTGGTGGGAATGTGAACTGGTGCAGCCACTCTGGAAAACTGTGTGGAGGTTCCTCAAAGAGTTAGAAATAGACCTGCCCTACGACCCAGCAATAGCACTGCTGGGGATTTACCCCAGAGATACAGATGCAGTGAAACACCGGGACACCTGCACCCCGATGTTTCTAGCAGCAATGTCCACAATAGCCAAACTGTGGAAGGAGTCTTGGTGTCCATTGAAAGATGAATGGATAAAGAAGATGTGGTCTATGTATACAATGGAATATTACTCAGCCATTAGAAACTGCAAATACCCACCATTTGCTTCGATGTAGAGGGACCTGGAGGGTATTATGCTGGGGGAAGTAAGTCAGTTGGAGAAGGACAAACATTATATGGTCTCATTCATTTGGGGAATATAAAAAATAGTGAAAGGGAATAAAGGGAAAGGAGAGAAAATGAGTGAGAAAAATCAGAAAGGTTGACAAAACATGAGAAACTCCTAACTCTGGGAAATGAACAAGGGGTAGTGGAAGGGGAGGTGGGTGGGGGCATTGGGGTGACTGGGTGATGGGCACTGAAGGGGGCACTTGGTGGGATAAGCACTAGATGTTATGCTATATTTGGCAAATTGAACTCCAATAAAAAAAATTCAAAAAAAATAAAAAATAAATAAAAATTTTTAAAAAAATAAAAAGCTATCTATAATCTTACTCCTCAAGAAATATAACCTCCAGAACTTTCCACATAAATTTAAGAGTATCCAGTGGGCATCTCACATGAATCTTAATGGTATCTGTTCACAACCTGGGGGAAACCTACTGTTTTTCTTATATTCTGGTCCAGATCACTGAGATAATGTATCTAACTGTGCCAAAGTTAAAAATAGCAGCTATGCTACTGTTACCCATCGACAGTATCACTGTCTGGACACTCCCAAAGGAAGTACCACTGGTGATGCCATGTAGCCCAAGACTTGATATCTAGTCAGGGGTTCCACTCCAGAGAATAAAAGGTGTTGAAACCAGTATTTTATTATTATCCACACCATCAATGCAGCTAATATTCTGTCCCTCTGTCTCCAATGCCACCATCTCCAGAAGACTCAATGTCTCATGAAGGCTGTAGAACAACAGCTTTTTGAGATATTACATGTTTTTTCCCTTGCTCTCAGGCTGAGGATGACTGGGCTGATTGATAATCTAAGTAACTAATGTAAATCTAACCCCTTCTAACAATAATATATTGGACTTGACCAAACTTCTATACTTCTACTTTCTTTTACCTGAGGAGTTTTTCTTGGTAGGAAAACAGACTCTTGCGTGTTGCCCACTCCCAGTCTTCCAGACTTAGTAGATATTTTTATATCCAAGAATGCAGGCTGAGATAACTGCTATATTTGCTTAAGAGTTTTCTCTAGTTCTTAGGCAATAGGAAGCCAATATTAGAAAGGAACAGAATAGCTGATAATTTTTACAGCATGATCTCTGTAAGAAACAATATAATTATCATCTACAGTGTAAACATAGTTTTTCTCAACAAATCTTTTTCCTGTCTTTATAAAAAGTTAAAGACGGCACCTGGGTGGCTGTCGGCCAAGTGTCTACCTTTGGATCAAGTCGCACATGTACATCAGGCTCCCTGCTCAGCGAGGAGTCTTCTCCCTCTCCCTCTACCCCTCCCCCCACTCATGCTCTCTCTCAAATAAATAAAATCTTCAAAAAAGAGAGAGGGTTAAAAAATTCTTCCTAACAGAATAGCAGACCCCATATGACCATAATCACTACAAGTCTGTTGGCCAAATTGGGCAGATTGACACTCCTCATAGTCTTAAATCTTCTATTTGATTTTTCCATGCGTTACACTGATACCAACCTAGAATGTTTTCAGTCCAGCTATTCGCATTTAAGGAAGTCAATATAATGCTTAATACTTTGGAACTAAGCTTGAAGTTCAGTATCAGTCCTACAATCTACATTTGAACCATTTGTTAAAAGTTTTCCTTTCTGGAAGCCTAAATGCTTCTTGTACACCTTTACTTGGATTGCTACTGTTTAAGTATTGCTACCTTGTAAGTAATACTGCAATATTGTGTCAGTAGTTTTGGGAAAGTACTGAAGAAAACCATCAGAGTTCAAGACATTAAGCTCATTTCTTGTCATACACTCAGCATATGAAGATTTTTCAGTTTCCTTGGGATCAAAGGAAAACTAAGGAAAGTAGCATTTCGGTTGTTTCTCCAGCTATGTCAGAAACTTCGTATTATTTTCTAGGAAAAATACTGTAAAAGAGAGAATTTCCTACCAATTCTTTTCAAGCTACAGAAATAAAATACATCTGCAGGCCATAGAGCACACAACTGTGTTTACCTCCTCTTCTGGTTATAGTGGTGACATGTCCTTCCTGTTTATCCTTCTTGAGGATATCAAGTTTTCCACACTTTCGCTTCTGGAACTCTTTGATCTCACAGCTTTCTCGGTATCCTCTCTTCAATTTTTTTCCATCACTGATCTTAACAATTAAAGACAACTTAGGACCCCTACTGGGAGGACCTAAGACTACTGGGGTCCAAACCAAGACGGGAAGGACAAGAATCTTACTTACAGTTTGAATTTGAAGTTCTTCCTACACAAAACTCATCTGCAAGAGAGAAGAGATAGAAGGTGAAGATGCATGTTGATTAAGCAAAAAAAAGAAAAAAAGAAAAAAGAAAAAATTTAGGAAAAAAAATGAAAGAAGAGTAAGACCCTTTACAAACACAGGCCCAAATCTCTAAGCAGACTAGCATGCAAACATGTATGCAGCCCTCAGAAGTGATAGGGGAGATGTGGAAGGCTAATTAGACCAGCTAATACCTGGATTGGATTTTAATGCCTGCATAGAGCACGATTAAGGTTTAAAATTGAAACCTTGCTGAAAAGTCTTTCCTGGAGAAGCTATGCCCTTAACATAGAGAATCTGGGAAGGAAAAAAGTGGCTCAGCAGCCAGGCAGCTGACATGCCAGCTTGTCTTGGCTTCCACTTTGGGAGAAAACAAGTCTTAAATGAGAAATCAGTTCCTTTGGCCTGTACTTTTCAGAATAGAAACCCACATGGTATCAGAGAATCCTCAAACTGAGAAGCAAACATAAATATTGGCTCTCAGCCAATTACATTCTTAAGTGCTCAGCAGAATCAAATATAAAATCTTCCTGCAGAAACATCCTAGTGGATAATATCAATGTCTGTGCTTCAGATCCCCTGGACCCATTTTTACTGTCTCTTGAGACAGAGACTCCCTCTTAGGTGCTTTCCTATCCAGCACCCTGGAGACTCTTGCCCGCCAAGACACATTCCCATCCATTTTTTTAAAAAGATTTTTTATTTTATTTATTCATGAGAGACACACAGAGAGAGAAAGAAAGAGAGAGGCAAAGACATAGGCAGAGGGAGAAGCAGGCTCCATGCAGGGAGCCTGACATGAGACTCGATCCTGGGTCTCCAGGACCAGGACCTGGGCTGAAGGCAGGCGCTAAACTGCTGAGCTACCTGAGCTGCCCCCAACCATTTTTCATAGCTTTCTAGTCTCAGTTGCAACAACTCTGTGGCATCACTTACACTCCAGAATCAGCCTGAGATCATTTTCTGTGGGGCTTTGTCTGAAATCACAACCTTGTTCCAATTTTTCCTCTTCTCCTTTTTTCCTCCAGTCCTTGTCAGTTTGCCTGGAATACTCCCTTAATAAGCATTGCCACTGAACCCTCATGTCAAGTGTCTGATTCTAAGGAATGCGACCCAACATACTCCCATGGGATTCTCTCAGGCAAATAAACAAGCACCTCTAAAAACAAACTAAATTTTCTAGAAAAAAAATACAAAATACAAGGGAAAAAAATCCATCTGAGACAGAATCTTCAGAAACAACAACAGAAGTATTTAGCAGTACTAAGGATTTAGCATAATAGAGAAACCATTTGACAGAATATATAAATTATCCAAGATACAGATAAAGAGAACTAAAAATGGAAAGTATGACAGAGTTGAAGAGAGACAGGGAAACAATGAGAAGGTTAGCCATAAGTCTAATAATAATTCCCAAGAAGAGAATAAAAAGAACATGGAGAGGAAACATCTAAAGTAATAATGTCTGAGCCACTTATAGGAGTCATGAAAGAGAGGATACAACACAATTCCTATAGAGGACAAAAAAAAAGAGGGGTAAATTCATATGAAAGAGACGCTGCACAACACAAAGGCAGAGAGAACATCTTAAAAGCAACCAGGTAGGAAAGGCAGATTAGCCATGAAGAAACAATAACTGGGCTAACCAGGAATAACAATAGTTAGACTACCAGGACAGCAAGAAAAGAGTCCAGAAGACAACAAAATATTATCTTCAAAGTGGAAAATGACTGTCAATATAAACTAAACCAAACTAACATATCACTAATGATGGTGAAAATAAAACCATTTTCAGAGAGTGACTGTGATGGGTGCCTGGCTGGCTCAGTTTATAGAGACTCTTGACCTCAAGGTTGTGAGTTTGAACCCCACCTTGGGTATAAAGATTATGTAAAAAACAACAACAACAACACAACCTTCAGACAATGGGAGAATTTATAATTTAATTAATAGATTTTCACTAAAGAAAGTGACTGACCCTAGGAGAAAGGTCTGAGATGCACAAAACAATGCAGAACAGAAAAAGGAAGTAGGTAATAGGATATGGGTTCAACTAAATTGGCATAGAGTTTGAAAGCTACCATCCCCAAAACAAAACTTCTCACTTTGGGAAGGTGAGGGCTTAGAAGCAAGATGAATTTCAGAAACAATAATATGTGAGTAGAGTTCAGAGGAGATTAAAGTCAATGCATTCTACCAATTTATATAATCAGAGAGAAGAGTAAAATACTGGTCATCTTTACACTTTCTCTGCCATATATGAACACTGTGAATTTATCTACTTAAGGGATAGAAAGTGAATATATTTTTGCCATACAATAATAAAAGGAGAATATAAGGAAATTTTGAAAAACCAAGATTTATCCAATAGGAGAGAAAGAAGGGCACAAAGTGAAATGTGGGAAATAGAAAGAAATGGTGGTAACAGCTAATATGGCCATATCGCTATCAGATGAAATAAGAGATTTGAGTGGGACAAAAGCATTGTTATATTTTTAAAGGGTTGTATAAAAGAAGCAATTCATTAAAAATACATATCTCTTTTGAACCTGTACATGCACCTAACAACATATATGTATCATGATTATATGAAAAACAAAAACTGACAAAATTACCAGGAGGTGACAAGCTTACAAATGTGATCATAAACATTAGAACTGCTCTTTCAGTAAATGATGGGATAAAGAGATGGAAATTTACTGAAAACATAGGTGATTTGAACAACACAATTAACATGCATGATTAATATACATATAGTGAGACTTGCACCTAATAATCACCAAAAAAAATATTTTGAAACACACATGGAACATTTATAAAATTTGACCTCATATTAGGCTACAAAGTGAATCTCTCCTGTGACCCATGTCTATATTGGCCCATGTTTTCTGACCATAACAAAATTAAAAATAAGATAACAACAGCCCATATATACGGGAATTTAAAAACACAACTTCTTAATAATTAAATTGTCAAAGAAAAAAATCCAAATTGAGTTAGAAGAGGTTATGTGTTAAAAAAAAAACATTGCTTATCAAAACTTATAGAATAAAGTTAAAGCAATACTTAGATAAATTTTATAGTGTTATACTCATGTATTAGTTAAACTAGTAAAATTTGTAAAAAAAAAAAAAAAATGAGTAAACTAAGCATCAAAAAAAAGAATAAACCCAAAGTAAATAGAATAAAGGGAATAATAAAGAAAGGAGCAGAAAACAATGACAAAGTGAAAAAATATGCCTAATAGGGTGGATCAAGAAATTAAAAAAACATGATGATAATATATCATGGAAATATGTGCAAGTTTCCACCTGCCTTCAATGGCTTCCTACTGTACCCTAGACCAGAATCTACAAAGTCCTGTCTTCCTGTCTGACCCTACTTCCTACTGCTCTTCCTTTGGCTCCTTGGCCTACTTTGTGCTCCTCAAACATGCCAAACTCCTTCCTCTTGTAAGACCTTTGCACTTGCTCTTTCCTCTGCCTGGAACAGTCTGCCCTTGCATTCCAAAAGTATGCATTCACAGTTGTATCAAAAAAAAAAAAAATGTTGAGATCAGTTATATTCCCGGCACTGTCCTAGGCCCTGGATATGAAAGTCTCTGCTACTATCGAGTGTATGTCCTAGCAGTTTTATCATTTAGAAGGTCTTCTTCTTTCTGACCTAAAATGTCACTGCTATTCATTTTTTTAATCTTCCTATTTATCTGTCTCTTCCCACTAGCATGCTACTTCTTTGAGATGAGGGACCTTGTTAATCTATGCTCAGCACTGTACTCCAAGAGCATGGAATGATGCCTAAAAAAATTACATGTTCAGGAAATATTTGTTGAAGGAATGAAGATTAAAATGAATGCAAGTGAATGTTGAAAGAATGAATTCATGGAAGGTGTTTCAGAAGAGAAAAGGGTTACAGTTATATTTGAGGAAAACAAAAGAAGCTGCCTACAGCAGAAGCGTGTGTGTGTGTGTGTGTGTGTGTGTGTGTGTCTACAAACAGAAAAAAGTCCCTGTATAAAGGCAAGAGAATGAATATCATGACTGAAGAATAAGAGGTTAGATGGGCAGACAGGGACCAGATCTGAAGTCTGTGTGCTGAACAAAGGAATTAACATTTAGTCCAACAAAAAGCTGTGTGTATGATGGCCATTTATTTCAACACAAGGTAGGAATTTATGTTCCCAAAATCCATGTTTTGAGCTTTGATTTAAAAAGTAAAGAATAGGGGCCGGGCAAGATGGCAGAGGAATAGGGTCCCCAAGTCACCTGGCCCACCAATTTACCTGGATAACTTTCAAAACATCCTGAAAACCTACGAATTTGACCTGAGATTTAAAGAGAACAGCTGGAACACTACAGAGAGAAGGGTTTTTGCTTCTAACAAGGAAGGAAGGCGGAAAAAAAAAGAATCCAGTGGGGGAGGGGTCCCATGAGGAGCCGGGCTAAGGCAGGGGCAGGGGCGGGGGTGGGGGGAGTCTCCAGGACAGGAAAGCCCAGGCCGGGAGAAGCAGGAGCTTCACCAATCTTCCTGGACTGAAAGGCGCTCAGCAGGGAATCTGGCAGAACCACAGGAGAGGCCGTGGAGCCTCCAGTCTCCTGGGGTCACTAATAGGGAAGTGCGCCCCGGGGAGAGCGCACCACAGACTGTGGGCCCAGCACGGTAAAAGGCTGGAGCGCAGCCGGCGGGGCCTGGGGAGACGCCGGTAGGTCAGGCCGGGGCTCCGTGGAGGGGGCTGTGCCCTGCTGCCTTCAGGAGCTGCAGCCCAGGGAGCGGGATTCCAGCAGTGCAGGCCCCGGAGCCCAGGGCGCTGGGGGACACAGCCCAGGATCCTGCGCTCCCCCCGGAACAGGCGGAAGCAGGGAGAGCCCAGGATGCTCCTGTCACCGGGCACCCCCAAGCAGTGCAGGTCAGTGGCCCCGGCCCCTGGAGCATCTAGGCCAGTGGAGACTGGGAGACTGTGGTAGTTACTGCTGGAGATGACTCCAGGGCTGGAGAGCTGGCCGCCGCCAGTGTGGCTGTTCCTCCTTGTGTCACCCTGTGCCTGGGACAGAGCAGGCCGCCAGAGAACAGGGGCCTCACAGGATAAACAGCTCCCACTGAGCTGTGCACCTGGCAGGAGGTGAGGCAATGCCCCCAGGTGCACACACCTGAGAATCAGCACAGCAGGCCCCTCATCCCAGAAGACCAGCTGGAAGGACAGGGGTAGAGCAAGTTCTAGACCCAGCAGCACTGGAAAACTCCAGGGGAAGTCGAGGGATTTACAGTATATAGAACCAGAGGGTACCCCTCCTTGTTTTTGTTTTGTTTTGTTTTCCTTTTTCTTCCTTTTTTCTAGTACAACTCGTTTTTAGCCACTCTGCACTGAGCAAAAAGACTAGAAAGAAGAACTCAACACAAAAGAAAGAAACAGAAACAGTACTCTCTGACACAGAGTTACAGAATTTGGATTATGATTCGATGTCAGAAAGCCAATTCAGAAGCACTATTATAAAGCTACTGGAGGCTCTGGATAAAAGCATAAAGGATTCAAGAGACTGCATGACTGCAGAATTTAGATCTAATCAGGCCGAAATTAAAAATCAATTAAATGAGATGCAATCCAAACTGGAGGTCCGAACAACAAGGGTTAATGAGGTAGAAGAAAGAGTGAGTGACATAGAAGACAAGTTCATGGCAAGGAAGGAAGCTGAGGAAAAAAGAGAAAAACAATGAAAAGACCATGAGTAAAGGTTAAGGGAAATAAATGACAGCCTCAGAAGGAAAGCTCTACTTTTAATTAGGGTTCCAGAGGGCACCAAAAGGGACAGAGGAGCAGAAAGCATATTTGAACAAAGCATAGCTGAGAACTCTCCCTAATTTCCTGGAGGGAAACAGCCATTCAGATCCAGGAGATAGAGAGATCCCCCCTAAAATCAATAAAAACCATTCAACACTTCACATCTAATAGTGAAACTTGCAAATTCCAAAGATAAAGAGAAGATCCTTAAAGTCGCAAGAGATGAAATCCCTAAACTTTATGGGGAGAAGTATTAGGGTAACAGCAGACCTCTCCACAGAGACCTGGCAGGCCAGAAAGGGCTGGCAGGATATAGTCAGGGTCCTAAAAGAGAAGAACATGCAGCCAAGAATACTCTATCCAGCAAGGCTCTCATTCAGAATGGAAGGAGAGATAAAGAGCTTCCAAGATAGGCAGAAACTGAAAGAATATGTGACCACCAAACCACATCTGCAAGAAATGTTAAGGGGAACTCTGTAAAAGAAAGAGGAAGCCCAAAGAAATAATCCACAAAAACAGGGACTGAATAGGTATTGTGATGATACTAAATTCATATCTTTCAATAGTAACTCTGAATTTGAATGGGCTTAATGATCCCATCAAAAGATGCAGGGTTTCAGACTGGATAAAAGCAAGATCCATCTATTTGCTGTCTACAAGAGACTCATTTTAGACCTCAGGACACCTCCAGCCTAAAAATGAAAGGTTGGAGAACCATTTATTATTCAAATGGTCCTCAAAAGAAAGCTGGGGTAGCCATCCTCATATCAGATAAATTAAAGTTTACCCCAAAGACTGTAGTGAGAGATGAAGAGGAACACTATATCATACTTAAAGGATCTATCCAACAAGAGGACCTAACAATCATAAATATTTATGCCCCTAATGCGGGAGCTGCCCAGCATATCAATCAATTGATAACCAAAGTAAAGACATACTTAGATAATAAGACACTAATACTGGGAGATTTCAACCCAGCGCTTTCTTTAAAGGATATACTGGACCAGATGGATTTCACAGATATTTACAGAGTTTTACATCCAAATGCAACAGAATACACATTCTTCTCAAGTGCACATGGAACTTTCTCCAGAATAGACCACATTCTGGGTCACAAATCAGGTCTCAACCAATACCAAAAGATTGGGATTGTCCCCTGCATATTTACAGACCATAATGCTTTAAAGTTGAACTCAATTACAAGCAGAAATTTGGAAGAAACTCAAACACGTGGAGGTTAAGGACCATCCTGCTAAAAGATAAAAGAGTCAACAAGGAAATTAGAGAAGAATTAAAAAGATTCATAGGAATTAAGGAGAACGAAGATACAACTGTTCAAAATCTTTGGGATACAGCAAAAGCAGTCCTGAGAGGGAAATACATCACAATACAAGCATCCCTCAAAAAATTGGAAAAAAACTCAAATACACAAGCTAACCTTGCACCTAAATGAATTGGAGAAAGAACAGCAAATAAAACCTACACACACACACACACACACACACACACAAAACGAACCCTACACCAAGGGCAGCCCTGCTAGCCCAGCGGTCTAGTGCCAACTTCAGCCTGGGGTGTGATCCTGGAAGCCTGGGATTGAGTCCCACATTTGGCTCCCTGCGTGGAGCCTGCTTCTCCCTCTGCCTGTGTCTCTACCTCTCTCTCTCTTTCTGTGTCTGTCATGAATAAATAAATAAAATATTTTTTTTTAAAAAATAGCTACACCAAGCCAAAGAAGAGAGTTAATAAAATTCGAGCAGAACTCAATGAAATAGAGACTAAAAGAACTGTAGAACAGATAAACAAAACCAGAAGTTGGTTCTTTGAAAGAATTAATAAGATAGATAAGTCATTAGCCAGCCTTATTAAAAACAAAAGAGAAAAGACTCTAATTAATAAAATCACAAATGAAAAAGGAGAGATCACAACAAATACCAAGGAAATACAAACGATTTTAAAAACATATTATGAGCAGCTATACGCCAATAAATTAGGCAATCTAGAAGAAATAGACGCATTTCTAGAAAACCACAAACTACCAAAACTGGAACAGGAAGAAATAGAAAACCTGAACAGGCCAATAACCAGGGAGGAAATTGAAGCAGTCATCAAAAACCTCCCAAGACACAAAAGTCCAGGCCAGCTGGCTTCCCAGGGGAATTCTATCAAACGTTTAAAGAAGAAAAAAATACCTATTCTACTAAACCTGTTCCAAAATATAGAAAGGAATGGAATACTTCCAAACTTGTTCTATGAGGCCAGCATCACCTTAATTCCAAAACCAGATGAAGACCCCACCAAAGAGAATGATAGACCAATATCCCTGATGAACACAGATGCAAAAATTCTCAACAAGATACTAGTCAATAGGATCCAACAATACATTAAGAAGATTATTCATCATGAACAAGTGGGATTTATCCCTGGGATGCAAAGCTGGTTCAACACTCATAAAGCAATCAACGTCATAGATCATATCAACAAGAGACAAAACAAGAACCATATGATCCTCTCAATAGATGCAGAGAAAGCATTTGACAAATTACAGGATCCATTCCTGATCAAAACTCTTCAGAGTGTAGGGATAGAGGGAACATTCCTCAACATCTTAAAAGCCATCTATGAAAAGCCCACAGCAAATATCATTCTCAATGGGGAAGCACTGGGAGCCTTTCCCCTAAGATCAGGAACAAGACAAGGATGTCCACTCTCACCACTGCTATTCAACATAGTCAGCAATCAGACAACTAAAAGAAATAAAAGGCATTCAAATTGGCAAAAAGGAAGTCAAACTCTCCCTCTTTGCAGATGACATGATACTGTACATAGAAAATCCAAAAGACTCCACCCCAAGATTGCTAGAACTCATACAGCTATTCGGCAGTGTGGCAGGATACAAAATCAATGCCCAGACATCAGTGGCATTTCTATACCCTAACAATGAAACTGAATAAAGAGAAATTAAGGAGTCAATCCCATTTACAATTGCACCCAAAAGCATAAGATACCTAGGAATAAACCTAACCAAAGAGGTAAAGGATCTATACCCTAAAAACCATAGAGCACTTCCGAAAGAAATTGAGGAAGACACAAAGAGATGGAAAAAATATTCCATGCTCATGGATTGGAAGAATTAATATTGTGAAAATGTCAATGCTCCCCAGGGCAATTTACACATTTATGCAATCCCTATCAAAATACCTTGAACTTTCTTCAGAGAGTTGGAACAAATCATCTCAAGATTTGTATGGAATCAGAAAAGATCCCAAATAGCCAGGGGAATACAGAGCCGGGGGCATCACAATGCCGAATTTCAGGTTGTACTACAAAACTGTGATCATTAAGATAGTGTGGTCCTGGCACAAAAACAGACATATAGATCAATGGAACAGAATAGAGAACCCAGAAATGAGCTCTCAACTCTATGGTCAACTAATATTTGACAAAGTAGGAAAGACTATCCAATGGAAAAAGGACAGTCTCTTCAATAAATGGTGCTGAGAAAATTTGACAGCTACGTGCAGAAGAATGAAACTAGACCACTCTCTTACACCACACACAAAGATAAACTCAAAATGGATGAAAGATCTAAATGTGAGACAAGAATCTATCAAAATCCTAGAGGCAACACCCTTTTTGAACTTGGCCACAGCAACTTCATGCAAGATACATCCATGAAGGCAAGGGAAACAAAAGCAAAATGAACTATTGGGACTTCATCAAGATAAAAAGCTTCTGCACAGCAAAATAAACAGTCAACAAAACTAAAACACAACCTACAGAATGGGAGAGGATATTTGCAAATGACGTATCAGATAAAGGGCTAGTATCCAAGATCTGTAAAGAACTTATTAAACTCAATACCCAAGAAACAAACAATCCAATCAGGAAATGGGCAAAAGACATGAAGAGAAATCTCACAGAGGAAGACATGGACATGGCCAACATGCACATGAGAAAATGCTCCACATCACTGGCCATCAGGGAAATACAAATCAAAACCACAATGAGATACCACCTCACACCAGTGAGAATGGGGAAAATTAACAAGACAGGAAACAACAAATTTTGGAGAGGATGTGGAGAAAGGGGAACCCTCTTGCACTGTTGGTGGGAATGTGAACTGGTGCAGCCACTCTGGAAAACTGTGTGGAGGTTCCTCAAAGAGTTAGAAATGGATCTTCCCTACGACCCAGCAATTGCACTGCTGGGGATTTACCAAGACACCTGCACCCCAATGTCTATAGCAGCAGTGTCCACAATAGCCAAACTGTGGAAGGATCCTCAGTGTGTATCAAAGGATGAATGGATAAAGAAGATAAAGAAGCTGTGGTCTATATATACAATGGAATATTACTCAGCCATTAGAAACCATGAATACCCACCATTTGCTTCAACGTGGATAGAACTGGAGGGTATTATGCTGAGTGAAGTAAGTCAGTTGGAGAAGGACAAACATTATATGGTCTCATTCATTTGGGGAATATAAAAATTAGTGAAAGGGAATAAAGGGGAAAGGTGATAAAATGAATGAGAAAAATCAGAAAGGTTGACAAAACATGAGAAACTCCTAACTCTGGGAAACGAACAAGGGGTAGTGGAAGGGGAGGTGGGCAGGGGGCTGGTTGACTGGGTGATGGGCACCGAGGGGGGCACTTGACGGGATGAGCACTTGGTGTTATGCTATATGTTGGCATATAAAATTCCAATTAAAAAATATACAAAAATAAAAATATGTAAAAATTTAAAAAATAAAAAAATAAAAATGGGAAAGGAAAAATAAAAAAGTCAAGAATATTTTTATTTTGTTTGAATAAAACAATCAATTTCCATATAATTGTTTATTTTTATGTACTCAATTTTAACTGTAGACACTATATAATTGGCAAAAGGATATTTTATTAATAATTAACTTTGTATCATGCTTCATATAAGCATAAACCGTGTATAATTTATGTGTAAGTCGAGCATTGGAACTCAGTTATGCACAAAATTAGGATGTATTTTTCCCTAACTGGTGTCAGGTTTATGAGTCCACTGGTGCCTGGTGGTGAATTTGTCATCATCATCATTGCTACTGTATCTAACATGCAGTGAGTGTTTCTTATGTCGAAGACACTGTTCTAGTCCATTTGATTTTTTTAAAAAAATGTGTTACAGGGACAATTAATTGCTCTGAATCACACAGCTAGTGAACAGAAGAGCCACGATTCAAATGTGGTAGTTTGGCTCAAAGCCTGTAAACCACTACTCATGCTGATTCAGGCCTTCCTGATGCATTCAATCCTGCCCACTGAAATTTGTCCCTTAATCTTTTCATGAAAACATATTCTGTCCAGTTTTAAGTCTTCTCATGACATCCTTCTCCACCTTCCTGATTTTCTCTGCCCATCTCCTATCCATTCCTCTTCAGAAGTTTCTGCCACCAATGTCACCCTCTGGTCTGGCACTGGTCAAAGACAAAGTCACAGTCATGAGAGGAGGTCCCATCCACTATCAGATTTGGTGTGATGTCAGTTGATTCCGGAAATGTGGGAATCTCCATGTAGATGGCATCTGGGCTTTTCTTAGCCAACGTACCTCTCCCCCAAACCTTCACCAGTGGTGCATACACCCTCCTGGGTATACATCTGCTGAACAGCAATCTAAAGTGGCTCCTATCTTCCTGCTCAAATTTGGGTTCTCTCAGGCAGAATCTTGAACACTACCTCCCAGGCCCTCTAGGGGTGGGGCTATGGTGGCCCTCAAAGCCTCCTCTTCAGAGGCACCCTACGATACTCATGCCCTGCTAGTCTCCTGTTTCTGTGAACCCACTCACCAGGGGGCTTCCTGTCTTCAGAAATCTCCAGATGAAAAACCAACGGCGTTCTCCAATTTTTAGAATTCAAATTTCAGTATATGCAAGTCTAGTGCCTCCTCCAATTTAAGGATTAAGGGTTAGTTAAATGTTTCAGTAACTATTCTTGCAAGAAGATGACTATTTTTCACTTTCCCCCCAGGATTTTGTGGGAACCCACCGCTTTTCAAACCCAACAGGAGACTGTCCTATTGGGTTTAATAATTTAGGAGTAGGGAGCAAGGGACATTCTTTGTATTTAAGAGGTAAACTCAGTGTCTTTTTTCTCAGCTAGGAGTTTAATAAGTCCTACTCACCAGTCTCTAACACCAGGGGATTACTAGAAAAGCTCTGAGTTGGTACACCAAATTCTCATGTCCACATCAACACATTCATGTTATGAACCCACCAAAGACAGTGACATCAATACCACCTTATGCTGACAGTGAATCAGCATAAGGAATTAGAAGAACTTTATAGGGTATTAGTGACTCCTGATAGTAAACATATTCTATTTATATACTTAGCTCAAATAAGTAATAATTATTTTTCTCTTTTTTAAGGATTTTATTTATTTATTTGAGAGAAAGAGAGCACAAACAGAGGGAGCAGCAGAAGGGGAGAGAAGCAGACTCCTCGCAGAACAGGGAGCCCACACAGGGGTTGATCCCAGGACCTGAGATCATGACCTAAGCCAAAGGCAGGTGGTTAACTGACTGAGCCACCCAGGTGCCCCCAAACCAGCACTTTTAAAAGTCAAGAGCAGGGATACCTGGGTGGCTCAGCGGTTGGGCGACTGCCTTGGACTCAGGTGGTGATCCCAGAATCCGGGATCAAGTCCCACATCAGGCTCCCCCGGCGAAGAGCCTGCTTCTCCCTCTGTCTGTGTCTCTGCCTCTCTCTCTCTCTCTCTCTCTCTCTCATTCTGTGTCTCTCATGAATAAATAAATAAAATCTTTGAAAATAAATAAATAATAAAATAAATAAATGTCAAGAGCAATACAAGCTGAGCTTTCTGTTTTGGTAATAAGATACATAGTTTACTTTTCAAGAATTCATTTTTCTCTCAAGTGTCAAATGCCAAATATTACAAGGGTTTCTCAGACATATGTGCTTTCATTGTTTGCATTCAATTTTAAAATAAAGTTAACCATGTCTTTCTATTATATTTTAATGAAGTCTTCATCTTCTAAAGCTATTTGTTAAGGCAAAAAATAAAATAAAGTTAACCATGTTTTGTATAGATTCTGATCATATTTATTAGAAAATATAGTGTGAAGAACAAATAATTATTAGCATAATGCTTGGCTTGTAGTGAGCCTATTTTCTAATTTGAAAACTAGTTGGCATTGATGATGGTTGGCATCATCAATCTCATTACCATCCTAGGGAAGCCTAAATGACAATATATATAAAGCATAAGGACAGACACCTCATATATGTTCACTATTTTTCTATCCTTAGTACAGCAATCTTTTTTTCCTCATAATTCTTTGTCTTTGATTCAAAATTTCTTTCTAAAATTTTTTTTAATGGAGTGTCTGGGTGGCTCAATCTGTTAAGCATCTGACTCCTGATCTCAGCCCAGGTCTTGATCTCAGGGTCATGAGTTCAAGTCCCACACTGGGTTCCACAACCAGTTAAATAAATTTTTTAAAAAATTAAAAATTTCTTGATTTAAAAAAAATGTTCTTACCAGGACATAACATAGCATGTTCTCTGCATTATAAAATTATCCATATTCTAAAAGCCGTTTGTTTTCAGAGGTCTCCTTAGTAAAAGCAGGTCAGAATTGTATTGTTCTTGGCCAAAAACTGTTCTACCTACTTATCCTTGCCTTATTCCTGCTAATTAGCAGAAAGTGGCAGCAAAGTCTTTGAAAGTTATGTGTTTTAGTTTCCTGTATACTGTTTAATGTACAAACTCAAAAAGTTCCAGTCTTGGAAAAACTCCTAAAAAGAGTTCAGTGGTCCAGAGCAGCATCCCCAGCTTCCACTGTCTGACCTCACTTAGAAAGTACTTTCTTGAAAGGTCATGGAAGTTGCTCACTATCACAGACTGTTAGAACATCCTACCACTTCTCAGCCATTCATTTCTGAAATTTTGTAATTTTGACTATTCCTGTAATGATCTGGAAGCTCAAATTTTCTCAGCTTTTCTTCTGCAGTGTCGCTCCCCCTAGCGTCCAGTCAAGAGACTGAATATTCGGGAGATTAAGCATTTTGCGAATTTAATGGAAAAGGTAACTGCAGAGAGAATTATAGCATGGGCACAGTAAAAGTACTTTAGCGGCAAGTCAGGACTGGGGTCCTCATCATCACCACATATCCAGCAGCAAGTGCAGCATTGACACCTAACAAATGTCCTTTGAGCCAAACTGCCAAGAGAATACATAGCATGGGGGAAATAAATTAAAACTGGCTCTATCTTCAATTTCTAAATTTAAAATGTGCCTTGTATAGTGGCATCTAAATTTTTGGAAGCATCTTATCATAAGACAGCATTTCACTAGCTATGAAAACATTGAGTAATTAATTCTTTCCACTTTTTTCTCCACATTTTTTAAAGAATGAGGTACATGATTAAAATATACTTGGAAAGAACAACTTAGTAGCTTCCAACTTAGCAGTGAAAGGACTCTGATGGTTGGACCTTGTGTCTGTAGACTTTTGAGGAATTCATATACATGTCCCAGCCTAGAGCTACTGAGTGGTTGTGAATCTCATGATGCTTTAGGACTGGTGATAGCTTCTAGCAAAGCTTACTTTACCCAGAGACCTACTCAACAAGAGCTCTCCTGAGCTCTCTCAACAGTCTGCCATTTGTTTCCAGTCTTTACTTTTCAACTTTCCACCCCCAACTCCCCTAAATCTATGTGGCTTCATCCTCTGGTTGACCAAACTTCAGTCTTTGACTTGCAGGTTGATAGCTGAGATCACAACTCCCACTTCGGGTTTGGAGCAAGGACTTTCCATTTGAAGTAAAAGATATACAGTTGGCCAATGAACAACTCAACAACCCCCCTTAGGGGGGTAGGAGCGCTAACTACCCCCCTAAGTCAAAAATTAGTGTATAACTTTGACCCCCCCCCAAAAAAAACATAACCACTAGTAGCCTATTGTTGACTGGAAGCCTTACTGATAGCAAATACAGTTGATTAATACATATTTTGTATATGTATTGCATGCTTCTTACATTGCATGCATTCTTACAGTAAAGTAAGCTAGAGAAAAGATAATGTTATTAAGAGAGTGTAAGGAAGAGAAAACACATTTACAGTACTGTAATGTGTTTATGCAAGAAAAGCCACATGCAAGTGGATCTACACAGTTCAAACCCATGTTGTTCAAAGGTCAACCTTATTTCTTGTGTTGAATAATACAACATTTCAAAAATATTACTGAGGTGCAAACATTTAGGAATGGCATACTTCTCTGTGTCTGGATATTATAGAGACAGTTTATACTTCATCAAACATGCTTTCTGCAACTATCAAATTAAACAACCCCAGATAATTTTGTTGTACTAATGCTTCACTTCATATTTTAAATACAATTTTTTATGTAGTGCTAGAATAACAAGCTCCCACACTTTTTCAGGATGGAGGAGACTGCTTTGGAAGAGGTAATTTTCCTACTTGTAAGACACAACAGTAAAATATGGTGAATATGTGTATGAGAGAATCTGTTCCAATGCACAGTAGAAGGAATCTTCACCATCTTCAAGATCCCGCTCCAGAATGTGGGCTGGCTTCCCGTGGCTTCTGATTCTTAAAATAGTTTGGCATATAACCAAGAGAAGGAAAGTGTGTCAGTGTTGCATATAACAGAGACCCTATTAGAGAAGCTGAAAAGCACGAGTTTGTGCTCCTCTATGTTTAATGAAGATCAGAGAGCACAACCCAGACGTGAAACAGTGGCTCCATGGAGTCATGGGCACCCCAGAGCAGCACTGAGCTCTCCCATCCTTCATGCTCTCAAATGCATTACCTCTGCCTCCTAGGCAGCAGGAAGGAGAAATGGCAGAAAGGTCAAAGGGTGCACACCATCTGTCTTTTAAGAAAATTGTCTGGTAGTTGCACATTTCCACTTTCACATTATTGATGGTTCTGAATAAGATCAAGGTAGGAAGAAAGAGAATAGGTATCGGACTAAGCAACCAGCAGTCTCTGCAGCAGAAAGCGGTAATGGCACAGTGGTAAAAAGGCACCTCAAAATCCACAGATGGGTCATGGGAAAATATAGTAAAATAAGCACAGCAATAATCACATCTCTTTAGTGTAGAAGGGTGAACAATGAATCCCTTTCCATTACTCCTGTTAAAATATGCAAAGGATGTCACCCATGAATCAATGACAGCATGGGTTAATGACTAGGATCTGGTTCCTCCTTCCAAGAGGCAGTGTTTAATTAGAATGATGTGTCAGGAATTTTAAAAATCTGACAGTGCACATTTTTCTTTTTTATTCTCCTCTCCTCCCTCTTTGTTTTCTTTTTTCGCTTTCCCACCCATTTATACTTCCATCTGCATGTTAGAGTCATTTTTAAATTTAAAAGTAGGATTTCAAAATTGCACTTTCTTTTTTGAAATGGATTAATAACAAATCTTGGCTCATGACACACTCTTATTGTTTGTGCGTGATCTGCTTCTGTGCATTTAGTTAGCTTTAACTAATTTTTAACAATGAAGTTAGCACTTGCAAACTATCACCCAAACAAAAGCTAGTACCCTGACCACAATCCATTCCCTCCTTAGATTTTTCCCACTCAAAGCCACCATTGCACTTCTAATTACATTTAGAGATATTTTTCAGCTTCAGTAAAATTCAATTTATTCAAATCTAATTTTATGTGCCCATGAACAAACCCTCAGTAGTTATCATATTATGCAGTTCTAAATGCTATTTATAGCAGCAGTTGCTAGTTGCCAACACTAATGTTCATTCTCCTTTTGTCCTTAAATAAAACAATATTAGTTTGATTCAAGGTGGCAAAATCCTCAATTAAAAGACCACATTTCCTAGTCTCCCATCTCATGAGGTATGGCCAGTGGCTAATTTCTGGCAGTGGGACATAATTAAGAGTTGTTAGATGACACCTCTGAAAATGTTTGTTAAAGTTGGGACATACAGCTAGGGTACATGCAGCCACTTGACCTTCACTTTTCTGCTTTTGGGACTACAGATGTGATGGCTGGAGCCCCAGCAGCTATAGAACCATGGAATAAACTTGATGCTGGAAAAGCCATTCTCTAAGAGTGACAGAGCAGAAAGAGATAAGCCTAACAATTATAGAACCATAGCAGCTCTGGGCTGCCTATCTCTAGGCTTCTTTTTAGTGAAAGATAAAGAGACTCTTGGCTTATTGATGCAGCTTCTATTTTCAGTCTCTGTTACTAGCAGCAAAATGCATCTCATAACTGATACACTATTGTAAATGGAAGGCTTTAAAGTTGTATTTTAATAGCTCGTAATTTATCCATAGGAAAATTCGTTTATTATTTAAAAACTAGACAAGCTCCATTGTTAGCAACAAAATGCAATACACAACTAATATACTGGTATGAATAGAACATCTTAAAGTTGTATTTTATAACTTCTGATTTTTAAATTTGGGAAACCAATGTCTTTGTTTCTTTGTAATGAAACTGGAGAACTTACTGAGCTTTTGTTGTTGTTCTAGTAGTTTCGCTGTTGAATCCTTGAACTTTTCTGAAGTTAGTCATCTTATCATTTGTAGATGAAAGAATGAGATCCTGACATATGGATGGGGTCATTGAAATCCACGAATCCTCAGATTCCTCTGCCTTGTGAGCCTCAGAAGTAGCTTACTCCTCTAGTACTACTTCCTACACTAAGGGTCTGAACTGCCCCCTTCCTTGAAGATTATACAGAGGTCCTCCTGCAGCACAGTATGAGCTACAATCAGGATCTACCCCCACTTGCCCTTCCAGCTTCTAGAACAGCAATAACTCTGCCAGGATATATTGGCTTGATAATGGAGAAGGGGACTCTACCCCAAAGAGCTGTGGGATCCAGCCGACATGTACTAGCAGAATCTGGATGAATCCACATGGAGCTGAATTCTGAGAGTGGATTGAAAGGGGTGGCATAAACATTTGAATAAGAGAGAATACATCCCTGAGACACATGACTTAAAAGCCTGCCCAAGAGTGAAGGAGATGGTGCAAACACATAAGATGGCTCCTTGGAAGCATATGAAAAGCGATGGCCCACACTACATGAGGTAGAAATAGATTTAGAAGAATTTTCTTTTTTTCCTTTTTTTTAGGAGAATTTCTCATAGTACCATATAAAGAGAATGACTACCTATAAAAGTAAAACTTTCATGTAACTGGAGCAGTTGAAATTTGCCAAATTGGGATTATATAGTTATTTGCATGAATTTGGTTTTCTTTCCCGGTGGACTTAAAATTCCATGAGGCTGGAGAATATGTGTTTTGTTCAACACTGTATCTAGCAGAGATTAATAGGCTCCCAATAAATACCTGTCAAGTAGACAAAAGAAGGAATGTAATTAAGGAAAATTGTATATCAAACAATAGACTAGAGAGAGAGACACTCAGTATCTTTGAGATTTTTTTTTTCTAGCTAATCTTTTTAATTTTTAATTACACAAAATTCTCTAGAATGTTAGTCAACATCTCAGGGCACTTACATACAATACTTTTGCTAGACCAATTCTTCCTTTGCCTTTTGTGAAGCATACTTATTTGGGGTACAATACCGCACTGTGGTGTTTACAAGGAGCCACAAGCCTTCTGTGAATTTTGATCAGGCTGAGGAGAGCTCTTGTGTGTGGAGAACCCTTCTAAAAAGAACAGATGGACAAAGTTAGTTCTGTGGTACTTGCCGTCTATCAGGACTTCTCTTTGTGAGGGAAATGAATAAAAATTTATATTATAGGTGGGGATGGGGATGCGAAATACCTACACTTTTAGCCCTTGAATGGCTGTAATAGCAAAGATAAGTGCTTTCCCCGGTTACATATAGTTTTGGGCGCCTAGGCTTATCCTGTACTAGAGCTCCTAAGGAAAAGTTTTTGTCTTTCCACATTGCCTATGACAATAAAGACCCATTAATGACGATAAAGACCAAATCCAAAAGGATACTTTCATCTTGAGAATGTCTCCAGAAAGGGCAATAAGACAGAAAGAAGAGTCAGTGGAGTTTTGTCTCAAGAGAACCAAAGTGCTGCTACAGCTCGATTCTTCTCTGAAGTAAAGAACCTATTGTGAGTAGAGTATTGTTCTCTATATAGAGAGAACTATACTCTTTATAGAGTACCCATAAAATAAGGTTTATATTAATTAATCAAAGTGGTTTTTTCTTGAATCCCAAGATTTCTCAAGTTATTGTTTTCCTTGATTCATGTGTTTCCATTACTTTCTCCATATGAAAAAATCATCATAGTTTTGTTACCGTGGGAATGTCTTGTTGCTTAAAACAGATGTTAATGACAATTTGATTAAAAGGAAACGTCACAAGAGTCAAAATGACTGTGGGAAAGAGTGTTAATACTCTTTGGGGTTAGAAAAATATAGCCATGTTATATTGGCACACTTGGAGGACCAATGTCAAAATTCGTCCTTTCGTTATTTGTCCATATAAAACAGGCTTGAGAGACAATTCAGAAGCTTTCTATGCTCGGAAACATTTCCTTGAATGATTGGTTTTGAAATTTTCCTGGGGATGGATAGTAAAAATACTCTCTGCAGTTATCCTGGACTATTCTCTTCCACTCCCATATATTCTACACTTGTTATACCAGATAGGCTGTACACTGGTGATAGTCTGGGGTGTGGAGAAAAGAAGGAGGAGAACCCAGGTGGAGCTGAATGAAATACTTGCTAAGGACCTAGATTCTACTTAGTCTTCTAAGATTCCCTTGACTATCCTACAACAGAAACTCTTATAACTAGTCTTATATCCTATATATAGGACTTCTTTGAGCTCATTTCTTTCACCTCAGCTCAGAGCCATGGAGTCTCTACTGAGGTCTTCTGAAGGGATGCAAGGATTTACACTCTTGGGAGATTTTGCTTGACCTACTTATGGATTCTTTCCTCACACCTCCTTCTCTTTCCTTAGCCAGCTTCTCACCAAGTTGGAGGTTATTAAGTGGTATTTCTCGGGGTCTTGTCAGTTCCCCTTCATGCTTCTCAGGTGAGGCTGCTGAGAAAGCAGCCCAGCCACCTGAGACTCTGGCTTCTATTATCAAAAATAAAATTTTTGAAATTTTGAAATGTATTCCCTAATCTTTTCTGTGATTGATTTGTTCTGGCGAATCCTCAGCTTTGCCTATCATTATCATTTTTGCCTACTCTGTCTTGTTGGGGTAGTAGGGGAGTGAGATTCGGGACCACTACATCACTATGCTATCTTAAAATGCAAATGTTCCCATTTCACTTTTCCTATGCAGGAAACCTCAATGGGGAATTCCAGCTTTGTGGGAGGGTTTAAATAGGGGAAACAGGAGAGAACCATAAGCCAGTGATAATTTGCCCACGCTATAGTTCCTCTTGAATAAGATGATAAATATGGGTGTCTATCTACTTATTACGTCTTTGTCTTGTTCATTATTACTGCTTACATAGAAGGGAAGAGTAAGAGCAAATTTGAGTTTCAGAATGTTTAGAACTCTCTCTGTCAGTAACATATTTTGGTACATTTAGGTTAAATCTACATTGTGTAAACAAAGAAAAATAGTTATGAGCAATTATCAGTAGAATTTAGGCAATAAATAAACCATCTGCTAATTATCAGCCTTAGTTAGCTATTTCCTTTGACTATATTCATTGGAAAATTGTCTAACACACTCCTACATTTAGCTTGTCATGGATTTCCAAATAATTAGAGTCTGATTTGGATTTTATTTTATTTTTTAAAAGATTTTTTAAAATTTATTTATTCATGAGAGACACAGAGAGAGAGAGAGGGAGGCAGAGACACAGGCAGAGAGAGAAGCAGGCTCCATGCAGGGAGCCTGACGTGGGACTCGATCTCAAGTCTCCAGGCCCTGGACTGAAAGCGGCGCTAAACCGCTGAACCACTCAGGCTGCCCTGGTTTGGATTTTAAAGGTCTGATGTTGCACACACACTCAGAGAGAGAGGGAGAGAGAGGGAGAAAAGGAAAGAAAGATTCTGGAACTACAAAGAAAAGTGAAACTATATAGTTCTTTTACTTCTTTAAAAGATAAATTCTATTCTAATTCCTTGCTTAATGATGCAAAATATAATACAAATAACTCAACCCACAGTTTTATGATAACCCATAAAACTATCAAATTAGGAAATTATTAGCATGATAAAAGCTTTGATTAATTTCTAAAAGATTTCTAAAAGTCCTTTTAGCATGTAGTTTTTTCTTTGCAGGTCAATGAAAGAATATAAAGGATTGACAGAAGAAAACACAAAGAATTACCACTACATTTTGGAGATCTACTAAAAAGAAGATTTTTACCTAATTCTTAGAGGCAAATTTAGTAAACTGAAATATCGTCATAAGTATGGGCAAAATGCCACCCAAGCAGCTCCTGAAATGGTGGCCCAACACAGGAAAGGAGTTTGTAAGTTTAACCAACAGTTCAGCCAATTGCTACTTTTTCTTTTTTAAAGATGCCAGGAGCCATTTGCAAAATAATCTGTATCAGCAAAAAGAACTGTTGTGATATATATAGGATCTATTTAGTGAAACCTCTAAATGTGTAGGTATTAATGACTTTTAAAATTATCCATTGTGCAAGTTGATGAAAGCACTGGCAAGCTTTAAAATTGTTACATAGAGTGCAGCGGCCCTTGAAAAATATTTAACATCTACCTAGTGACCTGTGGAAATCCTGTCTTATTTGGCCCACAAGTATTTATTAAGCACCTATTACACAGAATGAGCTTAAAGTTTAGTCTTTCCAGTGATACCTATAATTATTTCCTCCGTATGACTGTTTTGTTCTTATTCATCAACAAATAAATCATTCACTAAAAATATGTACATTTTTAGCACCTAATATCTTTTATCTTTCCCAACACACATGGCCAAACTTGGAAACTGAAAACATGAAACAATTCAGAAAAGTTATTGATCTAAATGATTGATGTACAATACACATATTACAGCTGACTTTATAAAATGGTTGTCTTCGGGCACATTCTTCTAAAAATAACAACTCAATTTTGAAGTAGATGGATGCTGAATCTCCTTCAGTAGATTGTCTTTTGGTTTTCATACAGTCAGTGATGGTAAATGTTAACAAATATTTTCTGTAAATTACATATCCTTCCTGAATTTTTTGATAACTGAATATTAAGTATTTAACTTTTCAGTGAAGGTAGACTTCTGTCTTTTGAAGCTCACAATTTCCTAAAGAGTTTACCGCAAAATACTGAAGTGTTACAAAACAATAAAACAGGAACAAGCAAATTTCCACCCTATGATCAATGACAACCTGTGGAGGAAAAGTGTTCAGACTGTACTCTGTGTGACTTAGGGGAGAACTGTTTGACCTACAGCTGCCTATGTGTATTTCATGTGAACCTAACTATATGATATTTTGCACGCCACCCTACCTTGGCATCCTAACTGTGGCATTGTGGCTTCCAGCTTCTTGCAGTGCATGGCATGGCCCGTGGCATAACTGGCAGGTCCTTCAAGCAGTTGGCAAGGGCAGCAAGTTTGAACAATCCTCTACTGTCAAGAGTTTGTTGTCTTGAGATGCACCTTTAATCACCATACTTACTGCCATTCAGAGAGCAGTATGAGATATACTGCATGTGGGATGAGTCAGAAGAGAGATAGACTATTGCTGGATGTCTTTCAGACTTTTTAAAAAAGATTTTATTCATTGATTTGAGAGAGAGAGAGAGCAAGAGAGAGAGCAAGAGAGAGCAGGAGTAGGGGGGAGAGGGAGCAGGGAGACTGACATGGGGACCCATCCCAGGACCCTAGGATCATGACCTGAGCCAAAGGCAGATAGATGCTCAACTGACTGAGCCCCCCCCCCCCCCAGGCACTCCATCTCTCAGACTTTTAATTACTGGTAAAAAGAATCTTTACCGCATGCAGGTTACACATGGCACCTGAATGCCTAATTCTCCCTACTGAAGCCCACAGGGAAGGGGGCTTTGGGCCCTGCCCTACTCTGCTTGGGAGTACCAGGTATCCCTGAGAGCTCACCCAGGCCGAGAGTGGATGACCCCTCTCCAAGAAGCCAACCTAAGTGCCCCTCCCCCATTTTCCCTACTGACCAGTTGATCCAGCTTTCCACACAGATGTTGCTGCCTATTGTGGTGCCTTCTTTCAGGTTAGGAGCTCTCAGCTGTCCCTGACTTCTCCCTCGCTGCTCTTTGAATTGCTCCTCCCTCAAGATGCTCTCCCCCTTCCCTCCAAAGGAGCCACAGAATCCTGAGAAGATGAATGTGCCCTAACCTACCCCCATGTGCCCAGGCCTTATGCATTCGCTGACTGACTCAGCCCCCCACCCCTTCCCCAGGCTCCTGGGGGCCTTTCCTACCCCCATCAACATCAATAAAACCTCCTGTCTCCGGTGAAAAAAAAAATTTCTAGAAGCGAGAAATGAAGCTAGCTTTCACAGAAGCTAGAAATGAAAAGCGGTGCTCTCATAAACTGGTGCTGGATTACTTTAATGCAACTATCAATAATATTGCTTATTTAGAAAGCAAGAACTCTGAGACAAACGCTAAGCAGGCAGGAGACCTCATTGACCATTGGTATATACTGGGACTTTCTAGGAAAACCAGAAGAGATAACTTTATCTCTTGTTTAGCACTGTTACCATGGAGTCTTCCAGGCCTTCTGATGCTGAACAATTGAAAACTATTTCATAAGCTGGGGCAAATACCTGTGTAATCCTTTGCTTCTTGGTCACAGATCTACTAGAGCCCAGATTATACCTCAGCACTCGGGATGGAAATATTCTTATGTGTATAAGAACCTTTGGTTGCAAAGGATAGAATTCAACTTGAGCCAGCTTGAGCAAAAATCACAACAAAATAGCAGCAACAACAGCAAATAGAAAGCCATGTAAGAGGCCTTACTGGAAAGCTGTTGGTGTAGCTTGCAGAATTAATGATGGGGAGCCAGGCATCAGGAACCAGGAGTCAGAGCAGCTTCAGAGTCCTCAGGGACTAGAATCAGGAATTCAGTGCCACCAGTTCTCTCTCAATTTCTCTCTCTCTCTCTCTCTCTCTCTCTCTCTCTCTCTCTATCATTTTTACATCTTTCTATATGTTGGGTTTATCTCCCCCAGTGTGAACCAGTATCTGTGGCTGGGGTCATTACCTGTGGCAGCTTGCACAATTCTCATCTCCCCCAGGTTCACCACCAAAGGAAAGAACCTCCTCTTAAATATCACAGGTATATCTTTAGAGATAAAGTACCCAGTTCTACTAAAAAAAATGAATGTTACCATTCTCATTAAAATGATAATAAACATATGTTTTCTATCTTGGAATCACATAGATGTTTATAGCTTTAAAACCTTACAGGGAGGGACACCTGGGTGGCTCAATTGTTGAGTGTCTGTCTTTGACTCAGGTCATGTTCCTGGAGTCCTGGGATCGAGCCCTGAATCAGGGTCCCTGTGGGGGGAGTCTGCTTCTCCCTCTGCTTGTGTCTCTGCTTCTCTCTCTGTGTGTCTCTCATGAATAAATAAATAAAATCTTAAAAAAAAAAAAGAAGAAGCTGTAAAATGAGAGAACAAATTGAAGAGCAACTAAATAGAGCTCTGGAAACAGAGTTCAGAGACTAAACTTATTTCCAGCTATTTCTCATCCCAACTTCTGTTTAAGAACAGAAAAGAAAGTAACTATTCAGGACAGACAAAAAGCTGATTTGTTTTGATATTCTGTCTTTTTAAGGATTGTTTATATGTGTGGATTGTTTTCGTGTGTGTGTGTGTGTGTGTGTGGTTTTTTTATAACTTTTATACTCTGTGCGTATGATTTTATCATTGTATTAAAAATTAATTCTTACCTCCACCTTTAGTAAACAGATATCTTCTTCACAGTGCAAAAGCAATTTATGTACTGGAAAAAGGATAAATAAGACTATTAAGGCATAACAAAAGAAAAAGCATGTGTTAGGCTTTGACGCAAATTGAATGAACATTATCTAACTCTATGTTGAAGCTTGATTTCCTGTTTCCCATTCAAATAGCACCACTAAAGTATCCCCTTTGTCTGTCTGTTCTATAGAGCATATATATTCTAGATACACAGTACTTTTAAATGTCTTGGCAGAAATTATGTCGACAAGAAAGCACTGGTTGATTTCCTAGAAAAGGAAGGATTAAAAAAAAAAAAACCACTGATTTCTCTTAACGTTTCAGCCTTTTCCAAATCATTTTTTTGTTTGAGGAAAGTATTTGATTTTGACAGTATATTGATATAACCCTGTTATTTCAAGTGGAATTAAAGCTTTGCTAAATTCAAAGCCACTCTGGAAAATGCAAAGATATTTTCATTCAGCAGTTAACATATAAAGCAAAAATGCTTTTTATTAACAAACTATATCTTATCATTGTGGTCACTGTTTTATACCTTGGCTCTGAATCCCAGTGCAATGATTAAATTGCTGAGTAACCTTGGGCAAGTCAGTTAATCTCAAATAATTTTCTTCTCTGAATAACAGAAATAACATCAGGTTTTTTAGAGAGCTGTTACCAAGAGTCAATAAGATGATATGTAGAAAGGCATTCAATATAGAACCTGGCATAAAGTATTATTCAGTAAATTGCTCTATCTGCTCTGTTGTAGGTTGGAAGTCTTTAGCTCACAAGATAGCTATTAAAATTTTATGTGAAGTCGAACGAATTCCCAGAGCATAAAAAGAATGAGATCCTCCTCAATCTCTGAGATATGAGAGCTGTGGGATCCTATGGGGTCTCCGATAATATAATGATTAAAATAACAACAATAATGACATTTATCAAAGAAGCAGAATGTTTCTCTAAACGCTTCCAATTTTATTCATACTCCAAATTTTTTTTTTTTAAATTTTATTTATTTATGATAGTCACACAGAGAGAGAGAGAGAGAGAGAGAGGCAGAGACACAGGCAGAGGGAGAAGCAGGCTCCACGCACCGGGAGCCCGACGTGGGATTCGATCCCGGGTCTCCAGGATCGCGCCCTGCGCCAAAGGCAGGCGCCAAACCGCTGCGCCACCCAGGGATCCCCATACTCCAAATTTTTTAGAAGTCATCATGATCTGAATTTCATAGGAGTATAACAGAGTTGCTTAACAATACCAATTATCTCCCATAAATAGGTAAAATGCTTCTCTTTTTCAATTTGCTTCAGATAGTTCATTAGTCTAGCTAGTTCATTAGCTAAAATTGCTAATTCATTCCATTCCACAGGATAAATTGAAAGTGACCCACATCATCGTGTTGAAAGTGATTGTAAGGTGATTGATCATATCCATCTGCTCTCGGTATGATTCTTGCTTTTGGTTTCTGAGGTACCATGTTTCAATTCTAGCCCATTTTTTCTGCTTTGACAGTTAAAGCTCATGGCAAGGACTGAATAACTCACCTTTGAATCTTCCACAACTAGCCTAGTTCCTAAACTATGAATCTTAACATGTAGCAGTTGATCTGAACTGCACTATGGTATATCTCAATAAACCTTACATAAATGCTTGTTATATGTAAGCATATCTCCTTATGCTTTCTCTTGTGACACCAGACCTTTGTGTTGGCACAGGCAAAGAAGGCATGAAGATAATCTAAGCCAAATACCACACAGGACGATCTTATCTCAACTTCTAGAGATTTGGGGTTTATCATGCTTTTCCTTCCCTTCTCCCACTTAATGGCATATAAGGACTTGAAGGGTTAAATTACATAGACTTAAATTGGTCCCTCAGCAGCCAGAGAATTGAATTGAATCTCTTATAAGCAAGGAAGCTGTTCATGTGGGAAGTGTCATTCCCATGGGATCTTTTGTACAACTGTTCAAATTTTAAACAATATATCTAGGGAAAAGAAAGAATGTGGGAAAAAATATAGTAAGTTTTTCTTGTGTGTTTGTATAATTTTGACTTTTGGGCCAAAAGGAGTAATATGTAATCAATGGTTTCGCATTTTTCTGCACTTGGTCCCAAGCCAAATTGAAAAATAGCTCCTCTCCCACTGAGGATCATCCCAAGGCTTTAGTGTCTCCTTCGTGTTGTGAGAACCACATCCCAGGATGTTTCCCTTGTTCTGAAACGGGGAGAGTGGACGTGCAGACCTGAACACTGTGGCCTGGTCATTAACACTCACCAGCTGTCTCAAGACATGAAATCCCAAAATAAAAGTGATGTGAAACATCCTCAGGCCTGAAGAGTCACTCTACTAACACCAGGGCATGAGAGAGGAAAGAACTTTCTGTGACTCTAAGCTATGGTTTAAGTGCCAGAAGAAGAACACTTTTCCTGATGGTGTGGCTGTAGAATGGGTGTGGAGAGAACGTGAGTTTTGTGCTGTTACAAAACAGCACACAGTCTTGTAATTTGGGATTTGCCCTTGGGGTCATTATTAGCCAGAGTTGGGACCAGAAGAAGAATCTATTTCAGACAGAAATATTTTATTCTATTATTCTTTTCTCATCCAAATTTAGATCAGGAGATAGGTTAATTTTTTAATGGGAATCAAAACAAAACCTAGATTGGCTGCTGTCAAGGTAACCAGGTTGACTGTATCCTTGTCAGGATAATTTTTTTTTTCATAGATTGAACTGCTTTGTTCTTTGTAAAAGGACCAAAGGGTGCAATGAATAACATGACTTGAAATATCCATACCTCCACTTATCCAGATCCAGAGTACACACATAGAAATGTAATACCAGTGTTTCATTTTCATCTACCTTTTAGTTAATATCAAATAAAATCAGGACACCTTGATAGCTCAGTCACTTAAGCATCCAACTCTTGGTTTTGGCTCAGGTCATGATCTCCGGGTCATGGGATCAAGCTCCACATTGGGCTCCACACTCAACGCAGTCTGCTTGAGATTTCCTCTCCCTTCTCCTCTGCTCCTCCCCTGACGTGTGCATGTGTGCTCTCTCCCTCTCTCTCTCTCTGAAATAAGTAAATCTTTTAAAAATCTTTAATTTAATAAATAAGTAAATAAAAATAAAAATAAAATAAAATTCATCTTGGAACTAGGTTAGAACTTGAGGTATGTCCAGAAGCTGAGGCACCTGTGGTCTATAAAATTTCAAGAATCACTGGATTATCTGATTTTTTTCATATACCTGGTCTTGGCATCATACATATTTAAACATATTTCTCCATTGAAAAAGGAGGGAGGTGGGGTAGTGAACATCACAAAAGACTGTGAGCTTAGGGATCAAAGCTGGGGTTGAACCCCAGCTGTGTTACCAGCTAATATGTGATTTTGGTCAAGTAATTTTATCTTCCTGAGAAGAAATCTCCAAGTCAGCAAAATTAAAACAACACATACTTCACAGAGTTGCAAAGAATAAATGATAATACATAAGTGAAAGTCTTATGGTGTCATATGTATGTTAGTGACCCATTTAATGTCATCTTTCCTTTCTAGGCAATCTAGATATTAAACATTCCTCAAATATTAGGCACCTACTTATTATATCTTAAGTGGTGCACATTATTTTTTTAACTAGACCATTGCCAATTTTTTTGGAATTTCTTTCTAATGAGTCTGCTGTTGGTTCAATCAGCTTGAGAAGGAAAAAAAAAAAAACCTGTGATAACAGAGAGTCATCCTTCAAAATGAGTGAGAGTTGCTCCATGAAAACTAAGTGATATTTAGGGGTGCCTGGGTGGCTCAGTTAGCTAAGCACCCACCTTCAGCTCAGGCCATGATCCCAGAGTCCCGGGACCAAGACCCACGTTGGGCTCTTTGCTCAAGCAGGGAGTCTGCTTTACCTTCTCTCTCTGCCTCTCCCCGACATACACTCAGGTTTCTCTCTCTCTCTCTCTCTCAAATAAATAAAAACTTAAAAAAACAAAAACAACTAAGCGATATTTAGAGACCTAAAATACAGGAAGACCCAAATTATGGTGTCCTGTCTTCCTCACCACACATTTGTTGTTCATTCATCATTTAACAAATATTTGTTGGTTACCCACAATATACTTAGTACCACTCTAGGCACTGATAGAGAAGTGATCCAAAAAGACAATAACCTCTGCTCATATGAAGCTTATATTTTAGTGCAGCAAATAAATAATGTAATAAATGTTATATCAAAGGTGACAGGAGCTTTGGGGAAAAAAAAAACTTAATAGGGTAAGAGAGACAGGATTTTGGAGCAGGGATAAAGTTTGGAATTGTAGACAGGACCCTCAATGTACTCCTTGGTATGAGGACTGAAGAAACCAAAGAGGTGAAAGACCAAGACATATAAATACTAAGAGGAGAGACTTTCAGGAAAACGGAATGGCAGTACATGGGCCTTGAGGTCTGATTGCACCTACCGTGTTTGAGGAAAAGCAAGGAAGCTAGTATGGCTGGAACAGAGTGACAGAGAGGAAGAGAAGTAAGAGAATAACTTAAGTATTGAGGGCCAGATTTTATCTGACCTTGCAGTTCATCGTCAGCACATTGATTCTATTCTTGATGAAATGAAGAGCCACTGCAGAGTTTTCAGAGGCAGAATAACATAAGTTGACTTACATTTTGATAAGACCACTCTGGCTGCTCTCACGGTGAAAGTAAGGCAGTGAGAGCAGAGGCTGAAATCATCGATTGGAAGGCTATTGCAATGATTCAAGTGAGAGACAATAATTGATTGGACCAGCATGTTAATAGTGGGAGGGGTGAAAGATGGACTCAAGTTAGAGGACTCAACAGACTTCATGCCAGGTTGGAAAGAGAGGAGTAAGAAAACTTTCAGTGTTTTGGGCCTCATCAACTAAAAAGATACAGAGTTGCCATCAGCTGAGATAAATAATACCACAGCGTAGGAGTCTTGGAGATGGGAAGAAAATTTCAGCAGCTCTGAGATTTTTATTAGATATTAATAAAATTGGCAGATAAACAGTTGAATATATGTCTGGAATTCAGAGAGTAGGCCTATGCTAGAAATATAAATTTGAACAGTGTCACTACATAGAAGGTCCCTGTACTCAGATGGTACACCAAACCCAAAATAACACATCCCATGATTTCTTGGTATTTAAGTATAACTCAATTAGCAATCACTACTCTTCTTCTGCATCTGACTATCCTCAAAACAATGCAGCAACTCCTTTTATACAATTGAATCTTTTGGACTCAACCTAAAATGTGGACATTTTAATTTTATTTAAAACAGCAAACCTGAGGGCCCCTGGATGGCTCAGCAGTTGAGCGTCTGCCTTTGGCTCAGGTTGTGATCCTGGGGATCTGGGATAGAGTCCTGCAGCGGGCTCCCCACAGGGAGCCTGCTTCTCCCTCTGCCTATGTCTCTGCCTCTTTCTGTGTGTCTCTCATGAAGAAATAAATAAAATCTTTACAAAAAAAATAAAAAACAGCAAACCTGGATGATATCAATAAGGAAGTGAATGTAGATAAGAAAAGAGAGTTAACCAATATTGGGGCCCTCCAAAATTAAGTAAGAAAATGAGGGATTAGTGGGTAAAGATAAGATAGAGAAGCATCAGCCAGTGGGGTAAAAAGAAACCAGGAGAACGTGGTGTCCTGAAAGCCAAGAAAAGAAAATGATCGCAGAAAAAAAGAATGATCAGAAGTGTGGGATGCTACTGACAAGTCAAACATAAGGAGGCCAAAGAATAAATATTGAACTTAGCAACATAAAGGTCATTGGCAACTTTTCAAAAACACCATAAAAAAAATCAGAGTGAAAGAAAAAAATCATATGTTAAGGGAGACCAACAAAATTCTGATTTTGGCATTGAGACTTCTTTGATCTTTTTTTAAAGTTTCGAAATCTTTTGACTATGGGGTATGGATAGTCTATATGCACTGTGCATATATATATTCAGTATATGGAATATACTGTGGTCTGTGTTTTAGACATTCTAGCCCTGAAATGATTAACCCACCACAATTACTCCCCATGCTGAAATAAAATGTAGAAGTGTAGACTTTGTATCGGTAACATCATCTTTATCAATATAAAACCCTTTAAAAAAATAAATAAAAAATAAAATAAAAACCCTTTGTAATTACCACTAACAGTATTTCAAATAAAATTGAATAGAAATTCTGAATACATCAGAAATATATTTCTAGACCTCAAACAACAGTCCATTCTTTTTTGAACATTATGCACAAGAATTTCAAATATTAAATAATATCAATTACATGTTGGAGTTTATTAGAAATTAATTGGGCCTCTAATGAGTGTATACTTATACTGCCATCTACTGTTTAGTAATAAAATCATAATATACTGGAAAACTAGGATAGAGAAATAAAATAGAGGTGGTTTTATTATTATCAGTAATCTCTTCTTAGAAATCGGACATTCTGTGTAATAATACTAACTTGGAGAATACGTCCCATTATTTCAATGAGAAAAAATTAAAACTAACATGTTCCACATCAACCCAAAAGTCAATTTTATAAAATGTAACAAAGTTCACTGAAGTATATATATGTATGTAAATATGCATACATACGTATGCAACAAACTATCATACTAGGATGTAAATGCTTTAAACATTGCTTTCTGATTGCCAAACAATTATAAGTATGGTTGTGGAACAAACAACTGTTTTGCATGCAGTAACATTTTGTTGACCATTGACATATGTTTCAAAAAGCTTATAAGTAACATCAGTTTTATTTGAAATGTAACTCCAAATGTTTTCTCTAATCATTTTGTTTAACATTTTATGTTTGCTACAGAACTATCTCCAGGATATACAGTAAAATGAAAAACTAAGGTAGAGAAAACTGTGTATAATTTACCATTTATCTAGGAAAAGAGAGAAGATATTACATATTATCATGTTATCTATAATAACATAACAATATATTTTCATAATAGAAGGTCATTGTTTTACTACTTTGTTTACTTTCCTCTGTGCTTTACTTTCCATCCCCATTTGTAAGGAAATCAAAGGTCATCTATAAATCATGTACAGAATGGTAAATTGTACATAAATGGTATGATGTATAGAAATGGTATAATGCATATAAATGGTATATATTGTATACATTCTCAGTAAGTGCACGTTGAATTGAATTGGTTTCTACTTAAACCTTAGGCAAATAAGACTCCTAATTTGGTTGTCTTTCCTTATATTTGATAATCAATAATTCACACATATTTTTGGCAGGGTTTTTATAAATATACAATCTGGTTACGGTTTTAAATTCTATATTCCTCCAAGTTTATACTACCTCATGAATATCAATTTTGTTCAGTTTACTTTTTATTTTGTATCCCATTAAATTGTAATAGCCAATGACATGATAATTTTGTGGTATGAAAGATCTTGAGATTATGTATAATATAAGAATAAAATATATGGACATGGTCATTAAACTGCAGAGTTTGTAGTTTTGACCTTTATCCTGGCATTTTATAAAGACACACAAAATACCTTTTGAAAACACTAATATAATACTAAAATATATTGACACTGAAAAATAGACAATTGATGCATCTTTCTGGTATAGTGATAAGCAATTGTTAAAGTTATTAGTAGTATTCATTATTTGCACTTTCAATTAAAGAGGATATTTCATTATCATGGGTCTAAGTAAACCAGGCAGGATAAATTTCCTCATGTAGTTCAATGGTTTTCTGTGCCTCATCAGCTTTGCAGAGCTATAAAACTTTGGAACAGAAGTTATTTTTATATACACCCAAACACATAAGGAGACATTCACTCAAATCCTTTAAGACACTTGACCAAGTTATCAATATCAAGTTAAGAGCAGGGAAAAGTGTTGAATTGATGTTAAGATGATGAAGCCAAAAACAAATACTCAGTTGACACAAGTTCTCTTTCTGATTCTTACAGCAAGAATAAGGAAATTTGCCTGATAAAAATAAGGTAATTTAATTTTATTTTAAAGATTTTATTTATTTATTTAACAGAGAGAGAGAGAGAGAACAAGCAGCGGGGAAGGGCAGAGGGAGAGGGAAAAGCAGACTCCTCCCTAAGCAGGGAGACAGATACAGGGCTTGATCCCAGGACTGAAGGCAGACACTTAGCCAACTGAGTCACGCAGGCATTCCAATAAGTTAATTTTAAAGACTTAGATATGTCCCTCACTAACATCTTAGAAAATTCAAGAGAAATTAAAAATTTTAAAAATTATAATAGGGAGAAAATATGTTATGTAATAGCTAATTGCTGTAGTTTGACCTGATGAACCTAAGAAAGCAGAATTCCTCACAAAACAAAATAAGCAAACAAAAATCTACACTTCTCAAAATGTTCCACATCACTCAGCATCAGGGAAATACAAATCAAAATCACAATGAGCTAGCACCTCACACCAGTCAGAATGGCTAAAATTAATGTCAGGAAATGACAGATGTCAGTGAGGATGCAGAAAAAGAGGAACCCTCTTACACTGTTGGTGAGAATGCAAGCTGGTGCAGTCACTCTAGAAAACAGTATGGAGTTTACTCAAAAATTTGAAAATAGAGCTACCCTATGACCCAGCAATTGCACTACAGGGTATTTACCACAAAGATGCAAATGTAGTGATCCTAAGGGGCACCTGCATCCCAATGTTTACAGCAGCAATGTCCACAATAGCCAAACTATGGAAAGAGCCCATATGTCCATTGGCAGATGAATGGATAAAGAAGATGTGGTATAAATATACAATGGGATACTAATCAGGCATCAAAAGAGAGAGAGAAGAAGAAGAAGAAGAAGAAGAAGAAAAGAAGAAGAAGAAGAAGGAGGAGGAGGAGGAGGAGGAAGAGGAGGAGGAGGAGGAAAAGAAAAGAAGAAAAGAAAAGAAAGAAAAGAAAAAAAGAAAAGAAAAGAAAAGAAAAGAAAAGAAAAGAAAAGAAAAGAAAAGAAACCTTGCCATTTACAACAATGTGAATGGAACTAGAGGGTATTATGCTAAGCAAAATAAATCAGAGAAAGACAATTATCATATGACCTCACTTATTTGTTGGAATTTAAGAAGTAAAACAGAGGATCATAGAGGAGGAGAGGAAAAAATAAAACAAGACTAAATCAGAGAGGGAGATAAACCATAGGAGACTCTTAATCATAGGAAACAACTGAAAGTCGCTGGAGGGGAGGGGTGTGGGAGGGGAGGGGATGGGCTAACTAGGTGATGGATGTTAAGGAGGGCACCTGATGTAATGAGCACTGGCTGTTATATAGCACTAATGAATCACTGACCTCTTCCTCTAAAACTAATAATATATTACCTGTTAATCCATTGAATATGTACTTCTCTTTAGAGAAGAAACCTCAAGTTATTGGTATGGTTATAAAGATAAAGTTTCCCTTGTCAACCTTTTTAGGCAGAAAACAACTTCAAAAAATGTTAAATTGTAATGCATAAAAAAGTATGCAAGCACTGTTGGTTGCCTACACAAAATTAATTCCCTATTTCTTTCATGGTAGCAAAATTCTGTTTGAGTCTCTACACAAAGGTGGACATATCCCTAACTCAGGAGTACATCTTGCCCACCTGTCAGTGAAGGATGAGGGGTAAGGTTGCCTGTGGATATGTGATGGCGTTCTGAGTGGAGGCTTCTGGGAATCGTTTCTCTTTCCTTAAAAACAGGAAAGTGGATGAGATGATCTCTCTGTACTTCTGGATGTTGTGCTTAATTGTGATTACCGGAACTGCTGCAGATATTTTATGAAGAATGGTAGTCTGAGAAAAAAGATAGTATACTAAGGATTGAGAGAAGAAAACCCAACTAGAAAGAACCTGGGTATTTTACAGCATCACTGAACCTTTAACTATAGGTCTAGAGCCTTCATACTTCAGGACTTCATGTGTGAGACAGTAAACATTTTAATGACTTAAGCCACTTTGAATAAGGTTTTCTGCTTACCAAATGCATCCTGATACAGAAAGCAACAGAATTTTGAATCTTTTCCTGGCAGGTAAAATAGATACCTACTTTTAGAGTTATGGAATTATGGAAAAGCATCTTGCAAAATAGTTGGGGGCTGGGACGAATAGATGAGCAAGAAATCAGCAAGCAGGATCCTAAGGAGATTGTCCAGTGATGACTTCCATATGGCAGGGGTGGCTGGGACCTTTTTGTATTGAGCATTCTAACAACTTTCTACAACCTCAAAATGCCAGTAAAACTCAGGGAACCTACAAGCTTGTGTTATTGGAGCTTTCAGAAATAAAGAGAAAGAGTACCTAACGAATAGTAATATGTTGTAGAGGAAGGACGGTAAATACCATAACAAGCTAAAAAGTGTTAAATCTCTTGATAACCTGGTTACCAGGAGAAATATACCCCACCATGAAAATTTTTCAAACAATTGGAAAGATAGATCCAGGAGCTTTTAAAAAAATTGTTGCAAAATGAAATTTAAAGGAATATTAAAAGGTGTTGTATTAGTATATTAAAATCTTTAAAAATCTTTAAATATATGTTATATAATATGATAAACAGTATTTATAGATTTATTATATATTCTATATCATATTATTTGTTTATAAATATCCAAGGGCAGGGATCCCCTTTCTTAGACTCTCCCCAAAGCCTTTGCCCTCCTGCCCTGTTTCCCCATTTCCCACCATTGTCTTCCCTATTATGGGAAACCTTTCTCTAAGGCAGCTGCCCCAGAAGCCACAGTTCACTTCTTTTAGAAATGGGGATTTCTTAAAACTAAAATAAGTTCACTGGAGGTCTGGAAATGAGCTGACAGTAATGTTTTTTTCTGGTTAATTTTTACCAGTTTCACGTGATTCCAACCATCACCTTGGAACAAGAAGCCTTGATTGGTATTGCCAATCATCTTCCTTCCAGGGAGAAATTTTGCAGCTATTTGGCTGAAAGAAAATCGTGTGTCTGTCTGTCTGTCTCTCACACTCAGGCTTTGTCTTCTACTACCTCTTTGTTTAGGTTGGGGTGTGGAGAGTTTGTGGGGAAGGGGAGAAAGGAGTGAGAGGGTTTCATTGTTTCGAAGTGAGAATTCTCTTTTACTTTCTTATATTTCTTCTGAGAGCTTTGGGTTTGGAGGCCCTACCACTAGGCCATGGATTGCCTGACTATAAAACCTAGAAATGGTAGATGATCCCCAAATAACAGCCTTTTTGTCTCTGGTCAACCATCTTCTTCAGAGAGAAGAGGTGAGTGGAAGTGAATTGGTTGTTAGTTTCTGAGTTTTACCAAATAAAGTAGAATCCAAGAAGAAAGAAAAAATATATATCTGGATATACACTATTATATATAATATGCTATATTATACATATAGTTGATATAGTATATCATATAGTACATAGTATTTATAATATAATGCATTATATATTGTTAATATAGTATATTATATATAACATAAAATATAGCATATTATATATAATATATAAAATAAATTATATATGTGTATTCATTAGTATATACTACAAATATGTTTGCATAACTTATTTAAATTCAAACCAAGGAATGCATTCATTTTGCAAGTACTATATTATGTGATATGGATAAAATAAGCTGAAAAAGGCATAAAAAATAAGTTAAAAAACCAACAAGACTCTTAAGAGTGTAGAGAAAGGAGTGATTAACTGCAAATGGATATTTTGAAAGGGCCTTATTAAGCAGAACCTTGAGAGCCAGCCAAGACATCAGCAAATGAGGATGAGGAAATAGACCTACCAGGTAAAGGACAAGAGATAAACAAAGTTATGTAATAAATGCATGACAAGTGTTTTTAGGGAACAAATTATTTTATGTTGGTAGAGAATCCAGATGTCAACATATGGAGGCTCAAAGAGATTATTATGTCTGTTGGTGAGCGGAGGTTTTTGTGGAAAGGAATGACATGATGAGATATATTTAAGGAATTTAACTCTGGCACAGCAAGTAGTTGAATTGGCATTGGATAAGACATCCAAGAATAATAGTGTGCAGTAACCAGGTGTGGGGTTCAGAACAGCATGATAACAGTGGAAACCAAAAGGAAGTTTTGAAGTTATGAAACCAAAAGTAGAAGTTTTGAATATAGAATGGACAAAAAGAGGCACAAGTATAGTTCTAGGATTTTCAGCTAGATGACCTGAGAGAACTATAATGCCACTGACCAAGATTAAGAACATTAAAGTATAAAGAAGGACAGTAATTAGAGGTTTCTTAGGAATATCCATGTAAAGTTGACAATAGGCAAAGGAAGGAATAATCAAAAGAAGAAAAGCCAGGGATAATGATGACAATTTGATAGTAGTTCATTCAAATCAAGCTGTGAGCACAGACAAAGAGCACAGATAAATGTAAAGGAGGGAAGGGGAGCAGGGATAAGGAATGCCCTAAATTTAAGATAGAAAGATCTTGTTTCAAATGGCAGTATAACATTGGCATTTCTACCATCCCTTCTTGAAAATCATCCAAAACCAATGAGGAAAAAGAGAAACAAAAACACTGAAGTTGTTTTTGGCAAAACTAGAAGACAGTTAAAACTCCAAACCATAAAATAGGTGAAAGAGCTGCTTTCAAAAGCAATGAGGATCAAGCAGGCAAATGCTCACAAAGAAACAGAGGGGGGACTGGGCGAGTGCTACAGCTGCTTAGCTTATTTTATCCAAAATAAAAGTACGTTTCTGACACAGACCTGCATACCCTAAGGTACAAAAACTTCTATCCCAGGTCTGCAACAATAGCTGGAAGGAGCATGCTTTAACTGCAGGGATTCAGTCTGGTTCTAAATACTGGTGCAGGCAAAGCCAAAGGAGGAATCACACAAAGGGGCAATTTGTAATGAAGCAATCAGTCTCTGTGCCAGTGGAAGAGAGATTTTACATTGTTAAACAAATAAACAAATCTTGTGGTTACCTATCCGCTATTTTGCCACAAAATCTTGGTCCTCTCTCACTCCCTAATATTCCTGCAAGCAACTGGGGAAATGATCTGTTTCACTGGTGAATTTTTAAAAGTATATCTATTCAGGAGTCACATAAAGATACTAGAAGGAGAAGGAGAGGAAGGAGAAGAAGAAACAGGAAAATCAACCGACAAGTTGAGGACACTCACTCAAATAATGTTACCAAAGAGTAAATAAAAATTACCACCATATTATATTTAATATAAATGAGCAAATCTGAAGTAAGCAATTGCCTCTATAACACAAGAATAAGGAGCAAGGATCCAGCATCTGAACAAAGATTTGGTGAGGAAATAGAAAGTGATAGAAGTTAGGAGAAATCAGAAAAGAAGAGAAAATATAAAATCATTCACCAAACGAAAGTGAGTTGGAAGAAGCAAAGGGAAGGTAGGTACTGCTAAATATACAGTTGAGGACATAGAAGATAAAAATAAGGTAAGTCTACAAAATGAAGTGAAAATGAAGAGTTAAATGATCATGGGGGACAGAAAGAGAGAGGAGACCAAGAAACAAACTCTTAACTCTAGAGAACAAACTGATGATTATCAGAGGGGAGGAGGAAGAGGGATGGGTGAAATAGGTGGTAGGGATGAAGCAGGGCACTAGTGATGAGCCCTGGATGATGTATGGAAGTGTAGAATCACTATACTGTACACTTGAAACTAACATTACACTTTATGTTAACTAACTTGAATTTAAATAAAAACTTTAAATAAAGAGAAACTTTGAACAAACAGAAGACAAGGCTCAGGAGGCTTCACTGGTAAATTCTAGCAAGTTTATACCAGTCCTGAAAAAAACACTCCAAAAAAAAAATAGAAAAGGGAGACTACTTTCCAAACCATTATATTCACCTAATATTAACTCTGAAATCACGACGAGACAGATAAAACTAGAGACCTACATACCTTATGAATATGAACACAAAAATCCCCAACAAAATGCTAGTATATTATTTTCCCAAGGTTTCTATAACAGTGCCACAAGCTTGGTGGTTTAAAACAACAATGATTTATTCTTTCAGCATTCAAGAGGCCAAGCCAATGTGATCATATCACTCCAATCTCTTTCTCCATGATCACTCACTTTGCTTTTTCCTATTCCATCTTTAATCTCCTTCTGCCACCCTCTTTTAAGGACACTTGTAATTATATATAGGGCACACATAGAGTTTCCAGGAAAATCTTCCCATCTTAAAATCCTTAACTTCATGATATGCAAAGTGTTTGTCCTGTAAAGTAATAATCATAGATTCCATCCAGGAATTATGACATATATATCTTTTGGGAAGCCATTATTCAACCTACTATAACTAGGATTCTAAATCTAGCAACAAGAAAAATAATAAAAATGATTGATTGTATACCACAACCTAGTGGGATGTATCCCAGAAATACAAAGTTGATTTGACATCCCAAAATTTGATCAATGTAACATACTATATTAATAGTATAAAGGACAAAAAAAGCACATGTTCATTTCAATGATGCAGAAAAGATATCTGAAGAAAATATAGCACCATTTTATGATGGAAACATTCAACAAACTAGGAATAGAAAGGGACTTTTACACCTGATAAATAAAGGACATCTACAAAAAAGAAGCAGCTAATATCATACTCATATCATGAAAGAGTTAAAGCTTTCCCACTAAAAAAGCCATCCAGATTGGAAAGGAAGTAGTAAAACTTAGCAGATGATAGAATCTTATATTTAGAAAATGCAAAGAAATCCATTAGAAAAAACTACTATAGCTAATAAATGAGTAAGTTTGCTTGAAGTTTGTTTAAGATCATGACTTTACTCTGAGATTTAGATATAATTCTTTCAGGTGCTATGACCCTGTGCTGCTCTTCGAGAAGAACTCAGATTCAATTCAAGGAAATTTTCTTCTACTTGTTCCTCACACTTGTTTTCAAGAGCTGCTCATGCACTGTCTTCTGCAGCCACAGGGTATAAAGAAGAAAATCCCAGTCAGTTGCATAGCCTCCTCCATCCTTACAGTAATGTCAACATTCTGGGGTGTTTATGAAATGTCAAAAAATAAGGCTAAATCATTTGGTCTTGGTCATCACTGTCAACCTCTTCTAGTAGCTGCTGCTCCAATTTGTATTTCAGTTTGGTCTTTAGTTGTGCATCCGTGTAGGTCACTACTGCATCCTCCTGGTCATGTCTGTGAGGACAATGGGCTACAAGCCTGGCTATGTCTGATACACACAGTCCTTCTCTTTGCTGTCTGTGCTTCCTCTATGGACACACTGGAAACTTGGCGGAGTCTTACCACTTTATTTATTTATCTTTAATTGAACTATAATTGATGTATAATATTGTATAAGCTTAAAGGGTATAATGTACATGTTGACTTGATACATTTATATATTGTAATATGATTATCACTATAGCTTTAGGTAATACCTCTAACATGTTACATAATCATCACCTCTTTTTTGTGGTGAGAACATTTAAAATCTAGTCTCTTGGGGTGCCTGGGTGGCTCAGCAGTTCAACTTCTGCCTTTGGCTGAAGTCATGATCCCAGGGTCTTGGAATCAAGTCCTGCATCAGGCTCTCCACAGGAAGCCTGCTTCTCCCTCTGTCTATGTCTCTGCTTTTCTCTCTGTGTCTCTCATGAATAAATAAATGAGAACTTTTTTAAAAAATCTAGTCTCTTAAAATTTAAGGATATAATACAATATTGTTGACTATAATCACTAAGCTGTGCCTTTTATCTCCATAACTTACAAGTCTGTGCTCTTAAACAGCATTTCCCAATTCTCCAATCTGATCCTTTCTGCTTTTAAAGTCTTCAAGCTTAGCAAGTCTTTTGCTCTCTACTGACAATAACTTCCTTTGGGTTCCCAGACCCAATTCCAATAGGGGGGTATTCCCCTACTCCACAACACCAAGCAATTCTTGGATGCAAGCAATTCTCAGCAAAGTACCTGAGAACTCAACTTAATTCTAACACTATCTACCTGAAGATATCATCAGATTGCACAGATTAAGGGTTCAGTCCTACAAGACCACCCTCTATACTCTACTTCAGAGGCCAGTTTCAAGCCTCAGGCTGTTCTGTGTGCTTTTGACTGACTTCTTGGTTCCAACAACCTCCTCTTTAGATTCTTTTAACTTGCTAGAGTACCTCTTGGAACTTAGGGAAACATTAACTTATGTTTGCCAGTTTATTGAAGGATACAAAAAAGGATATACAAATCAACAGCCAGATAAGGAGGTGCATAGAGCAAGGTATGAGGAAAGAGTATGGAGCTTCCGTGCCCTCTCCAGGCTACACTGCATAGTAATAATGACTAAGTCATTGGCCATTAGCTGATTCGATCTCCAAGCCTCTCTCTCTCCAAAGCTGGGGTGTGGGGCTGAAAGTTCCACTTCTCTGATCACGTGATGGGTCCTCCTAACAACCAGTCTCCACCCTTTGATGCGATGCAAAAGTCACCTTCACTGGTTACAGGGCACTCATGACACCTTTACGGCTCTGAAATGTTCTCAGGATGAAGAAACAAATGTATCACAGCCCCCCTCCCTAAACTGGTAGACACATTCTGGATAAATCTGAGTAGGTGAAAAAAAGGAGCTGTTTAACATAGTACATTTAAAATGCATACACCAACAAGGCTACATTCATGTAGCCAAGAACATATATAAAACACATTAGGGTAAGTGTGAGAGGGAGGGGAGGGTACAGTGAGTGAAGATTGGGAATGAAAATGGGAAAAAATGAGAGGAAACTCTCAAAGACCAATGATAATAGAAAATAATGACCAGAGGATTGTTATGTCAAGTATCAGTACCTGAGTTAAGAAATAATACAAAATAATTTAAAAAAAGAAATAATACAAAATAAAGTCTTCTGCCCAAACAGCAGTAAAGACAATCAAGTAATAGGGAGAACATATCAAGATTTTTCAAATATTACCAGTATCTTCAAAATAGTATCACGTGACAATAGCTTTTATTTGTTTATTTCCATTTGGTTTTCATAAGATAGAGGATACTGTGAAGGATGCTCAACTGGCTCAGTCCATAGAGCATAAGACTCCTGATTTGGGGTTGTAGGCTCAAGCCCCACATTGGGTATAGAGATTACTTTAAAAAAATAAGAGGACACTAAAATTCTCCATTTTCCCCATTTCTTGGACTTTCTAATGCATTTCAGATCAATTTTATGGATACTTGCCGTTTATGTTTATGTATGAAGATAGGAATACTGAGTTAAAATGACTATATTTCAAGATTTCATTTTTGTCAGTTGTTAGAAACTCAAACACATTTTCCTAGTATAAGTGTTAGTGAAAGGAGGTGCCAAAACATCATGTGTGAAAAATAAATGCATGAAAATGCATGAAGATTGAGGACAGTTTACATTATACATTTTGTTCTCCATATGTCATATTTAATAATTTACATATAGGTTCACCTCCATGAAATGTTAAGTGTCTTTACAGTTGGAGGGGTGTGTGTGTGCATGTGTGCATGTGTGTGTGTGTGTAAGTGTGTGTGTTTTTAATTTATATAACCCACTGCAATGCTCAGGAAATTTATTTTACTCAGAATAAATTTTCAATAAATGTTTGTTGGTGAAGAGATGGATGACCATATGAATATATTATGGCCAAAACCATAAAAGTGAAAGAGGTATGTCCTAACATATTCTGTATATTGTATTTTCCCACCCTTATCAAAAGGAAAAAAATTAAATATTTGAAGAAGGAGAATTTCAATGTCATTCTCCTGTTCCGTTCTACATCTCAAGCCTAGTAGGTAATGTGAAACTAGTTGACTTCACAGATAAGGAGGCCCCTTCATGGTGTAGTTGACAACACTTGTAAGTAAAAGGGAAAGTGAAAAAGTAGTTCCTATATTAATATAACCACATAAAACAAACAAAAATATTAGCTGTGGGTCTTTTGAAAATGCTCTTTATTTTGTTGAGGCACATCCCCTCTAAACCTACTTTGTTGATGGTTTTTATCATGAATGGTTGTATTTTATCAAATGCTTTTTCTGCATCTATTGAAATGATGATATGGTTCTTATCCTCTCTTTTATTAATTTGATGTGTCACGTTGATTGATTTGTGAATATTGAACCACCCTTGCAACCTGAGAATAAATCCCATTTGTTTGTGGTGAATGATTCTTTTAATGTACTGGTGAATTCGGTTTGCTAATATTTTACAGAGAATTTTTGCATCCATGTTAATCAGGGATATTGGCCTGTATTTCTTTTTCTTAGTGGAATCTTTATCTGATTTTCATATCAGGGTAATGTCGGCTTTATAGAATGAATTTGGAAGTTTTCCTTCCATTTTTGTTTTTTAGAATAGTTTGAGAAAAATAGGTAGTAATTTTTCCTTAAATGTTTGGTAGAATTCACCTGTGAAGCCATCTGGTCCTGAACTTTTGTTTGTTGGGAGATAATTTATTACTGATTCAATTTCTTTGCTGGTTATAAGTTTGTTCAAATTTTCTATTTCTTCCTGTTTTAGTTTTCATAGTTCATATATCTCTAGGAATTTATCCATTTCTTTGAGGTTTTCCAATTTGTTGGCATGTAGTTTTTCACAATATTCTGTTACAATTGTTTGCATTTCTGTGGTGTCAGTTGTTATTTCTCTTCTTTCCATTGTAATTTTATTTATTTGGGTCCTTTCTCTTTTCTTTTTGATAACTCTGGCTAGTGGTTTATCAACTTTATTAGTTTTTTCAAAGAACCAGCTCCTGATTTCATTGATCTGTTCTATTGTATTTTCAGTTTCTGTATCAAATGATACAGATTTCTGCTCTAGTCTACGATTTTCCTTCTTCTGCTGGCTTTAGACTTCATTTGTTATTCTTCTTCTAGTTCCTTTAGGTGTAATGATTGGTTGTTTATTTGAGATTCTTCTTTCTTCATAAGGTAGGCCTGTATTGCCATATAATTCCCTCTTAGGACTGCTTTTAGTGCATCCCAAAGGTTTTGGACCATTGTGTTTTCATTTTCATTTGTTTCCACATATTTTTAAAATTTCTTATTTTATTTCCTGCATGACCCATTCATTGCTTAGTAGCATGTTTTTAACCTCCGTGTATTTGTGATCATTTCAGATTTTTTCTTGTGGTTGATTTCAAGTTTCATAGCATTTAGGTCAGAAGAGGTTCATAGTGGTGACTTTGATATTCTTGAACCTTCTGAGGCCTGTTTAGTGACCTAATATGTGATCTGTTCTGGAGAATGTCCCATGTGTACTTGAAAAGAATGTGTATTCTGTGCCTTAGAATGAAATGTTCTGATCATATCTGTTAAGTCCATCTGGTCCAGTATGTGCCTCAGAACCATTGTTTCCTTGTTGATTTTCTGCTTAGGTAATCTGTCCATAGGTGTAACTGGGATGTTAAAGTCCCCTACTGTGATTGTATTATCATTGATTAGTTCCTTGATGTTTCTTATTAGTCATTCTATGTATTTGAGTGCTCTCATGTTGGGTGCATAAATATTTACAATCATTACACTTTCTTGTTGAACTGTCCCCTTTATTATTATGTATTGCCCTTCCCTTCATTGTCTCTTCTTACAGTCTTTGGTTTAAAGTCTTGTTTGTCCTATAGAAGTATTGCTACTAAAACTTACTTTTGATGTAGTTTTGATGTTCATTCACATGATAAGTTTCCCTATCCTCTCACTTGCTATCTGCAGGTGTCTTATTCTCTAAAATGAGTCTCTTGGGGCACCTGAATGGTTCAGTCTGTTGAGTGTCTAATTCTTGATTTCCCTCAGGTCATGATCTCAAAATGGTGAGGTCTAGCCCCATGCTGGGTTCCACAATCTGTGGGGAGTCAGCTTCTCTCCCATTCCCTCTCCCTCTGCCCCTCCTGCCACTTGTGCATGCACTCTCAAAATAAATAAATAAAATCTTATAAATAAATAAATAAATAAATAAATAAATAAAATGAGTCTCTTGTAGGCAGCATATAGATGGGTCTTTTTTTTTTTTAATCCATTCCCACACACTATGTCTTTTGATTGGAACATTGAGTCCATTTACATTCAGAGTAATTATTGATAGATATGTATTTAGGGCAGCCCAGGTGGCTCAGTGGTTTAGCGCCGCCTTCAGCCCAGGGCATGATCCTGGAGACCTGGGATGGAGTCTCACGTCGGGCTCCCGGCATGGAGCCTGCTTCTCCCTCTGCCTGTGTCTCTCTCTCTCAATCTCTGTCTCCCTGTGTCTCTCATGAATAAATAAATAAAATCTTTAAAAAAAAGATATGTATTTAATGCCACTTTATTACTTGTTTGTCATTGTTTCTGGAGATTTTCTGTGTTCCTTTCTTGTCTTTGTCACTTTTGGTCTTTCATTTCCACCCAATGAGTCTCCTTTAATATTTCTTTCAGGGCTGAACTAGTGGTCACAAAAATCCTTCAGTTTTTGTTTATCTGGGAAACTCTTTATATCTCCTTCTATCCTGAAAGATAGCCTTGCTGGATAGAATATTGTTGGCTGCAGATTTTTCCCATTTAGCACTTTGAATATATATCACTTTATTCTGGCTTGCCAAGTTTCTGTGGATAGATCTGCAGCTAACCTTATGGTTCTTTCCTTGGAAGTTAGGGATTTCTTTTCCCTTGCTGTTTTCAGGACTTTTTCCTTATCTCTGTATTTTACAAACTTTACTGTAATATGTCTTGGTGCTTTCATTGATTTTGATGGAAGTTCTCTGTGCCTCCGGGATCTGGATGTCTGTTTCCTTCCCCAGATTAGGGAAGTTTTCAGCTATTATTTCCTCAATATATTTTCTGCCCTCTTTGCTCTCTCTTCTTCTTCTAGGGTTCTTATAATACACATGTCATTATATACACATGTCTTATAATACATATGTCATTGATGGAGTCACTGAGTTCCTTAAGTGTATTCTTGTGTTCCAGAATTCATCTTTCTCTCTTTGGTTCAATGTTATTCTTTTCCATTTTATATCTTCTATATCACTTATTTATTCCTCTACTTCTTTCACCTCGTGTTCATTGCAGGATGTCTGTTTCAAATCTCAGTTATTGCATTTTCCATTTTTGACTGATTGTTTTTTAACTCTTCATCTTTGCTGTAAAGGTTCTTTGCTGAACCCTTCCATTTTTTTTTCTCAAGCCCAGTGAGTATCCTTACAATTGTTGTTTAAAATTCTCCATCAGCCATGTTACTTATATTTGTTCAATTTAGATCTCTGGCCATGGCCTTATCTTCTTTCATTTGGGATGAATTCCTCCATATTGTCATTTTGTCTAAGTTTCTCCTGTGTGATAGAAAAGCCTATTATGTTTCCTGCTTCTGAGAGTAATGGCTTTATAAAGAAGAGATTATATAGTATCCAGGGCCTGGCACTTCGGGCAGTATCTCTGGTGTTGGCTGCATGAACTCTACTGCTGTGTTTTGGTTGTTCTATCCTTCAGGCCAGTCATCTGCAGAGGCTGCCCTTGTCTGCAGTGAGCAATGTTTGGTCCTTGGCCAGAATGTGGTTTTAACTAGGTGTGCTCTGGTCTGCTTGTGAAATAAGACCTGACACCAACTCCACAAGAACTGAAGCCCTGGTCAGGAGATGTGGTTGGGCAGGGGGTTTTGCTGGTCTTCTGGAGATGGGATCTACTGGGCTGGGACTGAGGCAGCCTGACTGAGAAGGGAAGTACAGCCAGAAGGCAGGGGTGTGGGACTTGGTGTTAGCCAGTTAAACGGCCATGTCAACACTATGCTGCTTACTGAAGGTAGCTCTGCATGTATGCTGAGGGCAGAGGAGGGAAATGGCAGCAGCCAGCTCCTCTTTCCCCACAGAGAGGTCTCCATGCACACTGCTTCTCAGGGAAGCACTCTGAGAAGAGCAAATAATCTCCCTGCTCTGTGTCCTAGACATTTTTCAGATCACTATTTCCACACTGTCAGCCTCCAGGTTGTTTGCCTGCCTTCTCTCCAGGAGCAGCACAGTGCCCTCAGAGTTCTATCCCAGCCAAGCCCTCGAACTTTTAAAACTCCAGTTTTCAGGGATCCCTGGGTGGCTCAGTGGTTTAGTGCCTGCCTTCAGCCCAGAGTATGATCCTGGAGACCCAGGATCGAGTCCCACACAGGCTCCCCGCATGGAGCCTGCTTCTCCCTCTGCCTATGTCTCTGCCTCTCTCTCTGTGCCTGTCATGAATAAATAAATAAAATCTTAAAAAAAAAAAATCCTCCAGTTTTCAAGTCCTGCTGTTTGCAAGAAATCAGAAAAATCAGCCCCTCTCATTCTCCCAGTCAATGGCTTTGGAGAAGCATTCCCTGGCATGCTCTTTTTGCACGTGCATGTACCTCTCTCCATAACTATGACTCCCTCCCATCTGCAGCACCCATGATCCATTTCTCTCCCCAAATGTCTCCATTTATCCTACTTTCTTCAATGTGGCTTCTTCTCTCCCTCTAGTTGTGGAATTTGTTTGGTTAGCCTTCAGGTTGACTTCTGGGGTACTTACAATGATGGGATAGATATCTGGTTGTGTTTGAGGGATGAGGTGAGCCTAGTGGCCATCTTAGCTCCCCTACCTACATACACTAGTACATTTCACCTTTAAAAGTTGTGCAGCAAGGGCCTCACATTCACCCATGGAGCAGTATAAATAAATTCTGGAAAACAATTTGATTATACATATCAGGATTCTTAAAACCACTGTGAAGACCCTTCTGTTATCCAAGTTTCTCCCTATAGATGAAGTAACAGAAATGATAATTCAAACTATCTGACTTTCCCTGCTCATTCATGAACCCATCCTACCTTTAGTGTCCCTCAAGTCTTTCCATAAGTCTTCAGAAATGTCTAATATTTCTTCAAACAAGTCCTATCCCACCAGTGATAGTGCTGATTCTCCTGGCACTGTCTCTCCCTAACCAACTCCCCATCATGGACTCTGTAGGTTTTCTCTGCTGTACCCAGACAGCCACTAACAAATCTAATAGGAAGCTCTTAGCCTAGAAACAGTGCTAGCCCTTTACTTCTCTGCTCTGTGTTATACTTCCTTACCCAGAGTCTCAAGCATTGCTGTTTCTTCCCTCATTCTTCACACTCTCCTTCATGATGACATCCCATATATCTTCTTTTGATAGCTCCTTTTACAGGACGCATGTGCCTTTGTAGAGGGCCCGGCAGAGGACAGACAACACACTGTCCTTTCTACTTTCCCACTCTTGCCAATATTCAAAACTTAACCTCTGTGTTAGTTTCCTATTGCCACTATAATAAATTACTTCAAATTTAATGGCTTAAAATAGCTCAAATTTATTATCTGACATTTCTAGACATCAAAAGTTTAAAGTCAGTCTTATTGGGCTCAAATCAAGGCATCTGCAGACCTTCATTCCTTCTGGAGGCTCTAGGAGAGAATTGTTTCCTTGACTTTCTCATGTTCTAGAAGCTACCTGCTTTCCTTGGCTCATGGCCCCTTCCTCTGTCTCCAAAGACAGCAGTGCAACATCTCCTCTCTGACTTTTGATCTAACATTTCTCTTTCTGACTGTAACAGCTGCCTCCTTCTCATTAAAACCCTTGTGACTATATTGGCTCCACCTGGATAATCCAGGATAATCCCCTCGTCTCAAAATCCTTAAATAAATTGCACCTGCAAAGCCCCTTCTCTCCATGTATCATATTCACAGGTTCTAGGGATTAGGATTTGGCTTTGGCAAGCTTATATTCAGAAGGCACAGAGGTATTTACAGCACGGCAAAAATAGCACAGCAAGCATCTTAAATATGCTCTAACTCTAGCACATCCAGCCCATGCTATTAACCTTTGCTACCCAAAATTTCATCTTTTCTACTCAACAAGCCTCTTGAGGCATTGTGCATTCTAAATGGTGGGGGTGGGGAGGGAACCCAGGTGGTTCAGTCAGTTAAGCATCTGCCTTTGGCTCATGTCAGGATCTGGGACCTGCTCAGCAGGGAGTTTGTTTCTCCCTCCCTCTGCCCCCATCCTGCTTGTGCTCTCTCTCTTTCTCTCTCTCTCTCTCAAATATATAAATAAAATCTTTTTTTAAAAAGTATCAGTAATATTCCTATAAAATATGAAACATTGTGCCAGCTCATAAACTTCTTTCTCTTATTTTTTTTAAAGATTTTATTTATTTATTCATGAGAGATACAGAGAGAGAAAGAGAGAGAGACAGACACAGATAGAGACAGAGACACAGGCAGAGAGAGAGGCAGGCTCCATGCAGAGAGCCTGATGTGGGACTTGATCTTGGGACTCCAGGATCACACCCTGAGTGGAAGGCAGACACTCAACTGTTGAGCCACCCAGGGGTCCCCATTTTTTTCTCTGAATACATAAAGACTCAAATAACTCCACTTATTGGACCTTTACTATATGTTATCCACTGTGCTAAATGCTTTTTATACATTGTGACTTAGTCCTCAAAATAATCTTATGATGTGGTCATTATTATTATGAAACCTATGAGACAGATGAGAGAATTTAGATGCATAGAAGGTAAGTAATTTCTCAAGGTCAGTCTAATAAGTGATAAGGGAAGATCTGAAGACAGAACTCTGAGCACAAAACATGACAAGGTATTCTCTGAAGAGTTTTTCAATCCCATGCAAATATCTTCTACACCCTTCCTACATATCACAATATGGTAGTTAGAGAAATGGGCAATGTGTTAACTGGGGCATTTATTCTGGTATTTCTGGCTTCCTCCCAGGGTCATAGACACCTATATGCTTGAAAGGAATGTGTTGGTCAGTCCCATGCTCATACAGGACAGAAGCAGTGCACCTGACCAGGACACTGGGCATCTTTGTGACATTTCATATAGATTACTCAGCTTTGTCCGGAGCCTTGTTTTCCCCATCATGGGCTCCTGCAGGAATGGAACTGGATCTATAGGTTGGGCCCTGTTGATTTGGCCCTGTGTGATCTATGGCTAGCAACTATCTTCTGCTCAAGGCAATATCCAGAGACAATGATCTGATCGGATGACCCACCCTTTTCATCTTCCGATCAGGGTGACACTCCTACTTGTTGGGTGTTTCCTTTTGGAATACTTCCTTCTTGCCCTATCCCAGACTTAGCGCCTTTACTGCAAGTATGCAATGAACCTTTACTATGGTGGCCCCCTTTCAGAAAGTAGTTTTTGAGGACACCAGATATTTTCAGCACTAGCTCACTCCTAAGTTCTCATGGTTTCCATAGCTTTCCACCATTTTGAAGCGGCTGTGTTACAGAAACATTTGTTGCTAGATCCTATCTATTTTCAGTCTGGGTGTCCGTGTTCTTTCCTTTCCCCAGCAAGGCAGACTTTGACTACTAAAGCATTCCAAACATATATGTGTGTGTATATATATATGTCATTCCAGACTGGTTCTCATAGCATAGGGATTTGGAGCGTTTGAGATTCTGCATTCAAATTTCCCTTTGTCCACTTGCCAGCTGTGGGACTTTGAACAGGAGTTAGTTACTCTGAGAGCTCAGTTTTATTATCTTTAATCAGAGGTGGTGGTAAGTGGTAAGGCTCAGTGTTATTATCTTTAATCAGAGGCGATGTTAAATGATCAAGGGTCACTGTAGGGATGAAATGAAATAATGCACGCGAAGACTCAGCAGTCTGCATGACACACAATTTCTCAATAAATGTTAACCACGATTATGAATACATTCCTGTAGAAAATGGCCATTTTCTTTCTTTCTTTCTTTCTTTCTTTCTTTCTTTCTTTCTTTCTTTCTTTCTTTCTTTCTTTCTCTTTCTTTTTCTTTCTTTCTTTTCTTTTAAAGATTTTATTTATTTATTCACAAGAGACACAGAGTAAGAAAGAGGCAGAGACACAGGCACAGGGAGAAGCAGGCTCCATGCAGGGAGCCTGATATGGGACTCGATCCTGGTACTCCAGGATCACACCCTAGGCCCAAGGCAGATGCTCAACCGCTGAGCCACCCAGGCGTCCCTCCATTTTCTATTAACATCAAAGTGGTGGGCATTTTTAATTCATCACATTGCAGAGTATTGTTCTAGAAGAAACTTCTCTTGTTTTGCTGGACTTAAATCTGGTCTTTGAGGGGCCAGTTCCACGCTAAATCCTGGTTGCTTCTTGACCCACGCTGACATGCTCTGTAGCAGAGGATGGCATGGTTTACTTCCATCCACCCCTCCCCCCCACCTTCTATTCTATGCCAGTTACAGAACAATAGTTGTGTGTGCCTGTAAAGATCTGATCTTTTGCCCAGGGGTTCTCTAATTGTGAACAGGTCTTTATCAGATGTTTTTAATACACAAGCAGTTGTTGAAACCTCCCTCAGGCCACATTGCATCAACTCTTCCCACAGAGTTCTAGGACTGAAGTAGCTAAAGGCCCTCCTGGCTCTGAGCTCAGTATTCTGAGGCACCTCCCCTTCTTTCTCCTCCTATATCATTATCAGTAAGAACTTGGCAGGGAGAGGCAGATAAGCACCCAGTGAGTCCTTCAAGTCTTGCAAATAATCCAAGTTTGCACAGTGGCATTTCCCTGAAGATTAACCTTTCTCTCACTTGCTTCCACACAAGCTTTCAAATTTATTTTCTGCAGTTCCTATCCACCCTGCTTTTTGTAATTTCCCTAGCATTAACAAATCCACATTTTTAATCATTTATTTTGATATAAATTAAAAAATGGATGTGCTCATCCCAGTTATCAAATGTCACTTCAAATCTTAACAATTGTAAAGCCACAAACACCAAACCATTAACAATTTTGTTTGCTCTCGAAGCCCTCTCACTCAGGATTCTTTCATCTGTTTATTATCTCTGTTTGAGGGGCGTGCATCTTGAGTTATGTGCCAGGAATAAGGTCTGGCCATGGTTGAATTTCATCCCTTCAGGCACTGTCATCACACTCTCTGGGAATACCTATAATCTGGGGACCATGTTTGTTCCATCATGGGATAAAGAAACTTCTACCAATTTATTGCCTATTTGGAAGTTATTAATCTAGTCTTTTGGGGATCCTTCTCAGGAATCTGAGCTCAGGGTAGACTTCCTCCTTCTTTCTTCAACAAGTAAAAAAGAAAGAGAGAGGTAGGGAGGGGGTAAGGAAGAAAGAAGAATGGGAAAAAGGAAAACCCAACTCCTAGGTTACAGTGATTTTAAAATTATGGCCATATTCTTTGATGTGCCACCCTCCTAAACGTAGAGCCCAATTTCCCTCCCCTTGAGTGCAGGCTGGACTTAGTGACTCACTTTTAACAAATAGAATGGAAAAAAAGTGACTGTGTGCAATTTGGACACTGTGGTTTCCATCTTGGTTGCTCTGTTTCTTACACTCTCTTGAATCACTTGCTCTGGAGAAGCCAGCTGCCATACTCTGAGCTGCTCCATGGAGAGACCCATATGGCAAGGAACTGAGGGAGATCTTTGGTCAATGGTCAGCAAAGACCCGAGGCCCTTGGTCCAATAGTCACAAGGAACTGAGGCCTGCCAATAGCCATGTGAGTGAACCATTTTGGAATTGGATTCTCTAGCTCTTATCAAGCTCTGAGATGACTATGGCTCCATCTGAGATCTTGACTGAAACCTCATGAGAAACTTGGAACCAGGACCACCAGCTCTTTGACCCTCAGAAACTGTGAGATATCTCATATAAGTATTTATAGTTTTAAGCTGCTATATTTTAGGGTAACTTATTATACAGAAAGGGATAACTTAAATACAACTAGTAATAGTTGCCAGCATACCCAGATAGCACAGAAATTTAATTTGAATTCAAAGGAAGATAATCAGTACATTTTGATCAAGTAATTTCATTTCTAGAAATCTGTTCCAGGAACTACCACCTCATAATTACAAATTTATATGCAAAGTTATTAAGGATTACTACCTTATATAAAAATGTTCAGCAATAAGAGTTGTGAAATAAATTACATTCTGTCAATTTAAAGAATTTTAGGGGTGCCTGGGTGGCTTGGTTTGTTGGGCCATCGATACTCGATTTCAGTTCAGATCACAATCTGTGTCCTGGTATAGAGTCCCACATCAGGCTCCGCACTCAGTGGGGAATCTACTTCAGGATTCTGTCTCCCGCTGCCCCTCCCCCAACTCGCTCACTCTCTCTCTCTAAAATAGATAAATCTAAAAAATAAATAAAAAGGATTTTAGTTATTTTAAACAATATTTAACAATAAGTTTAAAGAGTTTGTAAAAAAAAAAAAAAAGAGTTTGTAATGCAATGTTAGATACTCTTGGGACTCCAAGAAATACAAAAGGAGAGGAGAATTCATCCAGGACTGTAATATATAAATATTATATATAATATAATGTAATTTATGTATGTATTTATATAATGTATAAATATAAATATACATACTGTATACATAAACTATAATATAATTAGAGTCTTTTTTAATTTTTTTAAATTTTTTTTTGTAATTAGAGTCTTGAGATGAAAAGATTATAAAGGACTTTCCCAGTGGGCTCAAAGTTCAATCACAAGTGTTCTAATATGAGGGAGGCAGAGAGAAATTACAAACAGGGGAGGAGAAGACTATGGAGGCAGAGTTTGGAGTGATGTAGCCACAAGCCAAAGAATTCAAACTGCCTTCAGAAACTAGAAAAAGCAAGGAATGGTTTCTCTGCCGGAGCCTCCAGAGGGAGCCTTGTCCTGCTGACACCACAAAATTAGCCCAGAGATACTCACCTCAGATGTCTGGCTTCCAGAACTGTGGGAGAATAAGTTTCTGTTATTTTAAGCCACCAATTTAGTGGTAATTCATTTTCAATAGCCATAGAAAATGGATGCACTAATTTTGTTGAAAATTTTTGTTTCTATACTCATATGGGATATTGGTCTGTAGTTCTCTTATGATATCTTGTCTGGTTTGGGTGCCACATTAAGCCACACACCTGAACATGTGCCCATAAAGTTTGTCTTCTCTTCTATTACTAGCCAAAACCAGTCCTGCCACCTAGAATTAGATCACATATCCTGTGGTCTACTAAAGGAGAGGCAACAGGTCTTCCCTCTTTCTTCTATATCAATAGATTTTCCTTTTCTAACTTCCTTTATCCACCATGCAAAGATGCTATTATTTTCAAAACACCGCTTAATTTAAGAAATAAAAGCCTCTTTTGACACTGTTTAGCCTTTCCACTACTGTCCCTTGCCTCTTTTGTCTTTATGCCAAAACTCTTTAGTTGCCTGTACTCACAATCTTCACCTCCCCTCTTCTCATTCTGCTTCACCCACTCCAATCAAGGGTTTGCCACCACCAAGCCACTAGGCCAGGCTTCCTTAAGATTACTAATGACTCCACATTGCTAAATATAACAGTTTCTGTTTATAAGGCCGTCATAACACCTGATACAGCTGACCACTTTCTCCTCCTCTAACACTCTTATTCATTTAGACTTCAGGCTAGCACACTGGTTTCCCTTCTAAATTGTGGCCATTCTGTCTCCTTTTCATTTCCTGAATGGTCTGCGAAGGTCAGGGTTCAGATGTTCAGATTACTTTTCCAACAACTTTTCATTTTACCTGAGCTCATCTAGTTCCTCTAGCTCCTCCTCTTTTCTACCTACCAATACCTGCTACATGTCATCTAGTATTACTGCTTTGTATATTACCTGTATGTCAATAACACCAAAGTTATACTTATCTTCTAGACCTCTCCTGTGTACTCCAGGCCATATATTCAATATCCCACTTTTATATCTCTTGAACGTCTGATATATGATTCATACTTGACCAGTACAAAACAGAATTCCTAGTTCTTTCCCCTAAATTGGTTCTTTTCTAGTCTTTTCCATCTCAGTGAATAGGCGCTCCCTTCTGCTAACGGTCAGGCCAAACAGTTGCTGTCTGCCAGCAAATTAGTTATACTTTTGAGATATATTCAGATATTGAGGACTTTTCATCATCTTCAGTGTATTTTTCCAGGGCCTAGAAAAGTACTTGATGCACAGTAGTCCTGTAATAATGATTTGCTGAAAGAATGAATGAAGTCAATTATGTCCTATCCCTGCTCTCTATAACTTCCTTGACAAAGCTTGGCCTATAATGCCTTTCTGTGCTGTAACCTGGTGCACCTATTCCTCTCTCTTCGCATGTTTTGCCACTAACCAACAGGTATCATGAGCTCCAATTATAGTGACCTACTTCAAGTTTTCCAATTTATCATGGTGCTTCATTCCTCTGTGTCCCTCGCAATGCTGTTCCCTCAGCCTAGAACATTCTGATACTTTAACAGTATTTCCAGATTTATCTCGGCCAACAAAAATCTCATTTTCTTCTCCCCCGTGCTGGCCTACCTCAGCACATGCACTTCCGTCACTACACAAAGCACACTCCACTGAGTTTGCCTGTCTTCCCATCAGGATTCTATGTTCTGTGTCTTGGTCATCTCCTTTGGTATACCTAAAGTGTAGCACAGCACCCAGCTTATGGAATGCAATGAACGGGAACAAGTGAATGAATGAAAAGACTCCTCTGTGCACTGGGTATGTTCATATACAGAATCATAAAACAAGAGTTAATATGAAAATATGTTCTTTCACTATAAATATGAATGAATTATTACTTGGCAGCAACACTTCACACTCGTCTCTAAAAAAAGGATGAATCTGAATATTTGCTTTGAGGGTGGTTTATTTTTATTCCTCCAAACTAATCCAAAAACAAGCTAACATTTCTTTTTCCTGGCATAGTCATTCTTTCTCTTTAAAAAAAGGTCATTGTGATAAGAACACTTCACATGAGATCAACTGTCTTAAAATTTTAAGTGCATGATACATTATTATTGACTATAGGTACAATGTTCTACAGCAGCTCCCTAGAGTTTATTCAACTTGCTTAACTGAATCTTTATGCTCATTGATTAGGTAGCAGAAAACTATATTAAATAAGTATCCTCTAATTTTACTGAAAAAATATTTATTAAACTTCCATGTGCCATATTTGGAACTAGATGAACTATTTTCTACTTCTACTACCATCCCCCACCCCAGTCTCTCTTTTTCTCTTCTCTCAAGATTGAAATCAGCCAGTTCTCAAGCCTAACCAAAACTGTACTGTAACAATATAAAGATTACAAAATGCTTAATTATCATAAGATTGCAAATATAAACAAAAGTATGTGTGGGCAGAGACTGGAGAAGTAATATGAAATGCAGCTCACTGACATTTACTGAACACAAACTCGGACCCACACACTGTTCTAGATATGATTACAGAGAAGGAACAGTCCCTCTCCTGGAGCAGCCCACAATCTCATAGCATTTACGCAAATCCTATAATCTCTTTGATAAGTAACATCGGTGGCACTTGCTTTCTCCGCAGCTTGGAGGACACCAATGTACCACAGAAGCCAATCTACTGAAGTGTTGGTGGCCCAGTAGGGCTTACGGGCCTCTAGGGAATTACTGTGGAGAATGGCGACTGTATTATTAGTGGTACCTAGGGTTGTTATTGAGGTAGAGAGTAAAAGAGAGTTTTGGTGTGTAAGAAGCAGTAGGTGTCCTCCTCACACCATTATCCAAAAAAATCAGTGTTGGTGTCTCTGAAGCATAATAATTGCAAGGTTCTATTCAAAGAGCCAGTGAGAGGGGAGGGTGGCAAATTGACCATTTGCTCTGGAATGGTTCTTGGAACGTAACTCCCTTCTCCAAGCTTGCACCAAGGTCTGTTTATAGCCATCCTTTCCCATATCTGCCAGCGCAGCACCCTCTCCCTGAACCGGTCCCAGGAAGGGTTGGTCCATCAGCTACTTCACAGGCAAAGAGATGTGAAGTTTCTAGTGCCTCTCCTAAGATCTAAAACACTAAAGGCTTTTCCTCTCCTTTTCAGAAAGGGCCAAGACCTGAGAAGTGCAAAGGCCTTTTTACCTTCCTTGAAAAGAAACAGCAGTACCACTTCCCGTTCCTTCTAGATGTGTTAGTCTCTACTAGACAAGAAGACTATTTCTAGTTACAGGCTTACAGAAGTGGTGAAAGACAAAATATGTGTTAGGTCAGAGGAACTTTGCCAAAAAGAAAGAAGAGATTGTGTGCGTGTGTGTGTGTATACACGCCTTTGAATCTCTTACTGGATCAGGAGATTTAATGATACCACAGGGCTCTTTCTTCTCTTCTGCATGTCTTGGCACTGCTTTTTTCGGTGTGAGCATTGGTCTCCCAGCCCATTTCAGAAGAGCAAACTCCCCTATTACCTCTCGCTCGTCTTGCCCTGAAGAGTCAGATTTATAGTGTTTTTAGTAGCCCAAAACTTAGCAAGAAAAAGATCCTTTCTTCCCCAGAGTCTCTGGGAAGGATTCCAATGGGCTCTGCTTGGTCATGTTCCTACCCCTAGACCACAGCTATGTTCAGAAAGATGAGACACTACATCCACCAGTTTGGGTCACACACTCGCCTCTGCAATGCAGAGGATGTGACTGAAAGCTCCACCAGATAATAGAGGCAACATTTTCTAAAAGGAAAAGATTTATAGTGAACAAAACAACAACAATAACAACAAGAATAGGTGATTACTACACTGTAGGGGAATAGTCAAGGTTGACTTCCAGGTTTTCAATGCTACCTGTTGGGTGACGTTGATAGAAAATGGAGATGTAGGAGCAGTTTGAGCCCAGATGGAGAGTGGAGCTTTTTAAATGTCGAATTGAAGGTGCCTGTAGGACATTTGAATGAGGTAATCTCTTGGAAATAAAGAGTCAGAAACCTAGCAGAAAAAAAACATGCTTATAATTTTTTAACTATAAGACTGATTCGGGGATCCCTGGGTGGCGCAGCGGTTTGGCGCCTGCCTTTGGCCCAGGGCGCGATCCTGGAGACCCGGGATCGAATCCCACGTCGGGCTCCCGGTGCATGGAGCCTGCTTCTCCCTCTGCCTGTGTCTCTGCCTCTCTCTCTCTCTGTGACTATAATAAATTAAAAAAAAAAAAAAAAAAGAAAAGAAAAGAAACCTTTAAAAAAAAAAAAAAGACTGATTCGTGTTAGGGTGCATCTGAGTGCGCAGTGGGAAACCCACTACATTTCTTAAGTGGGTAAGTTCTTTAGCAAAAAAAAAAAAAAAAATTATACTCTACGTTGCCTATCTTAGAAATCTCTGTATAATATCAACCCCGTGCTCCCAGAAGCTGCACTTCTTTCTAGCTATCTCTGGACCGCCCCCCCTTCTCCCTCCGCTTGGCGCCGGTTTGGGGACTCCCAGGCAGAGCCTCCTGGGCCTACCGGACCCAGGCGAGCCGGCCGCGGACTACAATTCCCGGCATGCCCCGCAAAGGGCGGCCCGTGGCAGGGGCGGGGCCAGGGCCGGGACCAGCCACCCCCGCGAGCGGTCGGGCGGGGAGATCGGGCGGCGCCGAGCTGAGGTGGCGAGAGAAGAGCTCCCGGATGTGGAGAAGCTGGGGAGAAGGCGTGGGAGGAAGATGGACTCGGTGGAGAAGGGGGCCGCCACCTCCGTCTCCAACCCGCGGGGGCGGCCCTCCCGGGGCCGGCCGCCGAAGCTGCAGCGCAACTCCCGCGGAGGCCAGGGCCGAGGTGTGGAGAAGCCCCCGCACCTGGCGGCCCTCGTTCTGGCCCGGGGCGGCAGCAAGGGCATCCCCCTGAAGAACATTAAGCACCTGGCGGGGGTCCCGCTCATTGGCTGGGTGCTGCGTGCGGCCCTGGACTCGGGGGTCTTCCAGAGGTGCGCATGTGCGAGAGTGGGCGGCGCGGCCTGGGCGGGGGTCGGGACGCGGCGGCGCGGAGCCGCGGAGCCGGGCCGCTGGGGGGCCGGGGTTCCCGGGTAATTGCTCCTGGACGGGGTGTGCAGGGTCCGGGGTGTTTGGGCGCCCGTGGAGAGCGCCGGGACCGAGTGCTCCGGCTTCTTCCTTGTTCCGCATCAGCTGTCAGTCTTGACCTGGGGCACTTCCTTGTCCCTGCCCTTGAGAACGCCACCCGCGCAAGGGGCGTCCCTCCTTTGCAGCCGCCGCCGCTCCCGGGTTGACCTCCCAGGGTAGAGGAGGCCGCCCCTGTGAAACGCCTGTGGTTATAGGTGAACTCTTGTGGACAGAGGCCATCGGGGTTCCCCTGTTGCTTAGCCGCCCATAACCACCTGGTGCCCATCGATTAGGGAGCCATCAGGCTCGTGAATGGACTCAGGTGTCAAGGCTTCCTAGTTCCAAGCTCAGCTTGGAGATCTCTTTCTGACCTTTGAAAAAAACTCCAAGCTCTCAGCCTGTGAGTCAGCACAATCTAGGAAACTACCTACATCTCTACCTAGGCAAGAGGTAGCGAGAAAACGTACGGCAGGCTGTTTTAGGATGTGCTTATAAAATGGTTCTTATTATATCTTTGGAAGCTCGTGTGCCCTAATGACAAGTTTTAATTGTGCATCCTTCAGAGACATTGCCATATGCCATTTTGGTCAGGAGTCACGAGCTGATGTTATTCATAAAAGAAAGAATTCTGTGTTAGGAATGAGTTGACACATGGTAACTTCACCCTAATTATGATTGAATTTGTTACTGTGGAAAATAAACTTTTTTAACGTTTGGGTTTTTGGTTCCTAAAGAGGTGATTGTTTCTGGAGCCTGTTAATTGCCCCGTAATATATGGGTATATGATTTTCATGTAACTCGTCTTGTTTAACAAAAGATACTCCAGAAGTATGAATTTACTAATTAATGTTTTTATCCAAAGGAAGCCCTGGGTGGGGCGAGGTAAATAGGGACAGGCACCCAGAAGATAACACTAGTGTAGTAATGTAATAGGAAGCGTGCAAAGGAGAGATAGGGAAAGACTTGGGGATTTAGTTCAATTCAGTAAACATTTACTGAGCCCCAGTTTCTACCATACACATCCAAGGAAACACCAAGATGAAATGACATGATTCTTGTCATTTTGGAGCTTATAGACTTTTGGGACATTTTTTTCATCTGTACAAAGAGTGCACACTGGGGAAAAAAAAGAAGGTGCATCAAGGCAGCAGCAATATGCCGTTTTTGTAAAATGAAGTAAAGATCAAAAGTCATTTTCTCGATAGATTAAGAACAAAACTCATTTACAACTCTTCAGCTGCATGTCAGGAAGCCCCTTTCAGCCTGGCTTAACAAGAAAGGGTAAGGCTTGTTTCAGGTACGATGAGATCCAAAGGCGAAAATTGATTCATTCATTTAGCAAATATTTATTGACCACTTACTACATGCCTGGCACTGTTCTGTGTTCGTTACTAGAGGTTGTAGCAGTAGCAATATTCAGTCCCTGGTCTCAGGAACTTGCATTATAATGATGAAAGACAGGCAGTATACAAACAGTATATACTGTATTTGGTGGTGATAAATATTTTCAAGAAAAATAAAGCAGGGTTAGGGAATGGTGCACCCTGTCACCAGAATCCTCCATTTCTTGGTTCTTTTGATATGCTCTACCTTTTACGGTGTCAGGCTGTTGTGCTGAGAACTGCAAAACTCTCAGCGCTTAAAAACTTGTCCAAACTCGGAAGGCCTTGTAGAAACAACAGGCCTTCCCTGGTGGGGAACGTGTACCCCTTTAAAATGGCTGAGAAAGCTCAATGCTGCCAGGAGAATTTTTGTTTCAGGGACAACGTGGTGAAAGGCAGCCTCTGAACCCCCCTCGGAAAAACTACTTTAGAAGGCTTATAATTATAAACCCCTTCTCCATCCTTTGGAATATAAATCTACCACCCCAAACTGTTTCCTCAAGGACCAGAGAGCTCTCTTTGAAATGCAAACACCTTTGAGAATTAAGGGCCTAGATTCAATGGGCACCTTGCTTCAACTCACTTCTTGCCTCCCATCATAAAGTCAGAAGTTAACAAACCCTGATGGCCTAGTCACATGAACTAATCCCCTCTAACACCCCTGCAATACTTTTTTCTTAACGCACTACAACCTTTAAGAAATCTCCAGCTTTTGTTTTGGGGAATTTGAGTTTAGTTTATGCCGGATTCTTTCCCCTATTGCCATAGTTAACAAAGTAGACCCGTCCTTACCGCTTTAGTGTCCCGCTTTGTTTACCCCTTTATTTTACTCTTCATATCCTTCCCAGTTTAAGTCTAGCCAAAAAAGAGTCTCTCTGGGTCACCTGCTCATCCTCGAGCCAGTCACTGTGGCTACAGCAGTGCTTGTATTGGTACAGTTTAGCTGCCTCTTCCACTCTTGGAGCTGGTGATGGAGCGCCCCCCCAAGCACCATGTGACAGTTTAGCAGACATAGGGGATCTTGCTACAAAATAATCGGAAAATATATATTACGCAGCAATTTTCCTGTTTCCATTTATTAAAATTCATTTGTACAAAATTCCATGCAAGAATAAATGATTCCTGAGAACTTTTTCTGTTCCAGTTTTGTTTAATACATGTAGAGTATAAGCATCTTGACAATAGGAATGATATTTTATACTTAAAGCCACCTATGATGGTATCTGTTACTATACTAATAACAGTAATTAGAAGAAATAAAACCAATATTTTCCTTAACCAGCAAAATGAGCATTATCTGCCTGACTCTGCCTTCTCAAACTTAGAATATGGTGTAATAAAGTGATTTTCCTCTCTTTAGTTTGCATAGCTGTTTGCTATGTGGTGGCATCCCTTCTGAGATCTGGAAAGTTCAACTAAAAAGGTAATGAAAGGGACTAGCACTACTTCCACAATGCAGTTTTTGCTGATCCCCTCAATGGAAAGTAACTGTACCTTTGTTTTCTGTATACAGAACAGCATTGTTCAGAGCTTTTAGTGCATGCACTGTGCAGGGAGGTAAGGCCAAAGACCCTGTGGTCTAACTGCGGATTTGAATTTCTAGCTTCACCACATGTTAACTGCAACTTTGGGTAAATCACTTAACATCTGTGCCTCAATTTCCTTATCTGCAGAATGGACTTAAGTATCCACCTCAAAGGCTTGCTGAGGGGATTAGGTGAGGTAGTGTACATACAGCCCTTAGAGTAGTGTCTGCCGTATAGTGTGTGATATATCCTTGACATTTTCCCCTCGTATGGAAGGTTTTTACAATCTTCATGTCTTCTGCGGGTCACAGTTTCCTTACTTGTAAAATGGGAAAGTTGTAATTATCTTCAAAATTCTTTCCATTGCTAACGTGCTTTGACCTTCAAGTATTCATGGACTTGTGTCTTTACTCTCTATTTCAGGGGTCTACCAGCTTTTCCTGTAAAGGGCCAAATTCTAAATATTTTAGACTTTGCAAGCCAAATGGTCTGTGTTGCTCAGCTCTGTTGTATGTTGTGAAAGTAGCCAAACAATACATATGTGAATGAGCATAGCTGTATTCCATGAAAAGTTTATTTATGAAAACAGGCAGGCTGTGAGCCAGATTTGGCCTGGGATGACCATTGCTCTACTGGGTTGAAGAGCTTCTTGTGAGCAGGTACTCTTACTGATCTTGGTATGCTTAATGTGTTGGGACCTCAATTAAAATGTGTTAATTTGGATTTAATTGATTTATTCTGAAGCTTCAGTCCAAATTTGGAGCAACCTTGTCACTCCTCACCTTCTATTTTCTTTCTTTGAAATATTCACCCGAGGAAGGAATTGAAGAAAATTGCAGCTGCCTGATTGTGTTTCTCAAGGCTAGGAAATGCTTTGGAGATTATTTTGTTCAAAACCATGATTTGTTCATTGAGGAAAATTTTTCTGGCCTGCTCAGAGTCAAAGCTAACAGTACTTTCAAGGTTGCTAACTTTGCATACTAATTTAACAGTTGAGAAAAAATGCTAAGAGGATTTTTTTTTTTCATTTGGTAAAAAGTTACTGTTAGAGGTGGGTTTGTAAGAGCTTCTCTTCAACAGTGGTTCAATGTTGTGTTAGGAAACCTCAGAACAAATTGATTTTGTAAATGTTACCTAACATACTTGTGGGGAAAAAAAAGCCCACGAACTTTAGTTTCATTTGTAGGGTGTAGATTTATGATTAATGGTAGGCCTATGCTGTGTTATCCTTAAAATGGCAGTTTATGATTTGAAATCATTTTGCTAGGCGTCAGGGTTGATAGTCCTGTTCATCCTGTTAGATGTAATATGACTTCATCCTGTTAGATGTTAAAGCCATTAGCATTAGGCTTTGACGTCTACTCTGTACTTGCTTTTAAATTTTATTAGGCCTGTTTATTCACTTGCTCATTCTTTTTTGCCCTTCCTCTTCTGATTCCCCTAAACCAAAGGAAGTCTAGCTACTTACATAGTTATTAATGATGATCATTGTATTTTAAGTCTACATATGGGATGCTATTTTCATATGTATAAATTAGACTTTTGGACCTTTGAAATTCTGAAAGCAGAACTTCAGTTTTCCTTCCAGCAGAGGCAGTGTGAGGATTAAATGAGACTGTGTCTATGTTCCTTTATTGCCATTCCTATTTTATTATTTTGAATAGCTAAAACGTATGAAATGTTTATTGTGTGTTGTGGTTTGTATGTAATCCCCATAACAATGATATGAGGTAATTACTGTTATTATCACCTGCATTTTTTTTTTTAATCACCTGCACTTTACTGAAAATTGAGGCTTAGGGAGATTATGAATTTTCCCTAAGGTCATATAGCTAACATGTGGTGGAGCCAGGATTTGAACCCATTCCTTCAGATCCCATGCTGTTAACCATTTATTGTTTCATTTATTAACACATATAGATTGAGCATGTTATGTAGCAGTCACTATAAAAAAAGACTTTGCAAAAATAAAGCATTGTAGAGAAGTTAGTCATTGCTTTCTTACCTCTCTTTCCCAGATGGTTTAAAGGGAATTATAGAACTGTGTTGGCCACTGTCTCTACTAATAGGCTGAAAACTGAAAGTTTCTCAGGAAAATGGACTATCTTGTCTCCATTGCCCAAAGTAGGACCTGAAACATAATAGGCACTCAGTAAATGTTTCATGAATAAAGAAATAATGAAGGAATGATAAAAGGGAAGAAAGAAGAAAAACCTCTTCCAAAACCTTTGTTGTTTTTTATTCACCTTTTAAGCGTTTCAAAAATATCACTAAATCCTGTGGTGTTGAATTTTCATTACAGAAAATCAGAATAATAACAGCAGTAACTTATTTCAATTAGTGACATAAATTAGATGTCAAAAGACCATTTCTTTTGCTTTTACTAATTCACTTTTTAATGTATTTACCATCTTCCCATCCTGCCTTCACCTTCTGTTTTTTAAAACTAGGTACTGGTACTTTACTTTGTTATATACCTTTAACTATGATATTTCTCCAGTAAAAATCTGTCCCCAAATATTTCAGATTTCAAGATGGGGAAAAATGGGGGGTTCTGTGTTCTGCCTTGCAGAGTGACAGTAAATGGGAGACATCTGACCCCTGGCCAGTGGCTCATCTTGTTTACTAGACTTTAAAAAAAAAAAGAAATTTTAGGGGGTTTATTGACTTTATCTCTGGATTTAATCCTCCTTCCACATATATTAAAAGGAAGAACAGAAATTAATAAATGAAATCTAGAGGTGTTAGAAATTTTTCTATATTCAATAAACTTCTATCTCCTTAAAAAAAAAAGAAAGAAAGAAATGTTTCTTTAGTTTCTCACTTTCTTTTCACTCTTGACAATTGAGCATAGACATCTGAAACATGCAGTTCCTCTTATCCCCAGTAAATTGTGAATGAAGGCAATAAAAAAATAAATAAATGCATATGCCAGAGAGTAAGTCATTAAACTTTGTGTAATATCACTAATAAAACATTGTGGCTAGAGTAATATTCACATCTTTTGTTTCGAGAAAAAGGGAATTTGTAAAGGTCTAGGAAATAACCTCAGTAGAGACTGGCACGTTACTCCAAAGTAGCATTTTACTCCTAGTCATCATCTTATAAATTTTAAATAGTGAGCCATGTAAGATGTGGTTAAAGGAGCAATTAAATTAAGTTTCCCAGAGCTCATCAAGTCATGTTCTCCATGTCTATAATTGTTGTCAGTGGCTATTAGTCAGTTGATTCTGTGTTCATGTATTTATAGTATACCTACTGTTAGTTGGCAGACCAAGAGAGTTGGATTCTCTGATTATTTTGAGCCTAGATTTGGGCATTTCATTGCTTCCAATCTTCAAATTCTTTCAGCTTCATGGTTTGGCTAAGCCAATTCCATTTTTTTTTCTTAGCAAGTATATTAAAATTCTCATACAATAATTTGGATTTGAATGAGCAGGATCTTCTTTATTTCCTTTAGATTTATTTGAACTTCTGGCCACTACTGTTTTACATAATATTCCAGTAGCCTTAAAAGATACAAGTGTCATTTTTTCTAATCTTATAAAACTATAGGGCTCCATAAATAATATTTATATAAATAATGTAAGACATAATACAAATACAATATTTTATGTAAACATAAATGGTACTGCATTTTTATTCAGATATTATATAGTTTATATGCAAAGTATAATTCTTTAATTATATATTTTATATGACGTTAGATCTGTGTTTATTTTTTTGATGGTATAAAAATTATTCTAACATATAAGCTGTATTTTGGGGTTGCAGAAGTCCTTTTTATCTTTAGTGGCTTCTTTTAATGATTTGGCTTTTTATATTTTTTTAATACCTATACAGTGTGTGGGTTTCAACAGACCATGATGAAATTGAGAATGTGGCCAAACAATTTGGTGCCCAAGTTCATCGAAGAAGTTCTGAAGTTTCAAAAGACAGTTCTACCTCACTAGATGCCATCATAGAATTTCTTAATTATCACAATGGTATGAATTTGATAGTTTATTCAAAATTTTATATAATTTCCACCTTATTTCACAAGACTCATTTTTACAGTTGAAGATCTTTGTATTCCTTGCAAAGAACTTTGATGTCCTTTTCATTTGTTTTGTCTTTTTAAGAGGTTGATATTGTAGGAAATATTCAAGCAACTTCTCCGTGTTTACATCCTACTGACCTTCAAAAAGTTGCAGAAATGATTCGAGAGGAAGGATATGATTCTGTTTTCTCTGTTGTGCGACGCCATCAGTTTCGATGGAGTGAAATTCAGAAAGGAGGTAATCTATCAGTATTTTAGCTTTTATGGAGAATCAGTTTTTCATATGTAAATATTCTTTAGGAATGAAGGGAGCAACATCGAATTAACTGTAGTAGGTAATGACATTTATAATCAGTTCTAAGTCTTGTGATTATTGAGACGACAGACCAAATTCCCTGCTTTACTTTTTACAAATGGACATTTTAACAGTCTATTTGCCTTTTGAGGCAGGCATGTCGTTTTTCTAGATATGAAATACTTCTGTTTGTTCTAGGCTTACTTGGTAAACTCCATATAAATTGTAATTGGGATCATGGGGATAGCAGTCTACCAAAAATGTTCTGGAGGACCTCAGGAATAAATTGTGGAATTGCCTCCCAAAATAGGTCACTCCTATGTAAGGAGACTTCCACAGTAGTTAGCAGGAGGCTGATTTCTGGTTAGATAAACTAGTAAAATATGGAATAAAGAATAGGATGGGTGTACCTGGGTGGCTCAGTGTTTGAGTAACTGCCTTCAGCTCAGGTCATGATCGCAGGGTCCTGGGGATTGAGTCCCTCATCAGGCTTCTCACAAAGAGCCTGCTTTCCCCTGTACCTATGTCTCTGCCTCTCTCTCTCTCTATGTCTCATTAATAAATAAATAAAATCTTTAAAAAAAAAGAATAGGATGACCAACAAATAGGTGAATATTGCAATATACATAAGGAAAGATGATATGATTTCTTTTAGGTGCCCTGATATTTGTTGAATATAGAAAACCTGGCCTAATTGTCTCCAACATATGTGAGACTTAAAGGAGACAGTAAGGAAAGTGCAATGAAACTGGAGACCGAGCAAAAAAGAACAAGTAAGAGGATAAAGAAGAACTGAAAATAAGATTCTTTAATCTCAAAATACGACTGCTACCCAAACCAATGAAATATATCAATAAATACATTTACTGATTGATGTCATTCAGTAAATGTTTACTGGTTGTCTTCTCTGTGCCAGATTCTGTGTTAAGCTATATATTTTAACTTTGAACTTACTTAGCAAATTTCCAAAATAATTTCTAGGAAGGATCTATTAAAACTTAAAAAACAAATTTTTGAAGCAAATCAAGGAAGCCCAGTGTTCAGTTGAATGTTGAGCTTTGTGTGCTATATGATTAAAGTTCAAGAAATTCAGGAAGTATGTACATTAAATAGGTGACAAGGCCATAAAAAATAGATCCATGAATATCTTTAAGAAAATTAGAAATGTTTGAATAAATATCTTTTAACGTCAAGAAGTGAATGTTAGGAACAAGAGCTTTGTCTTGTCATATTTTCTTAGAACCACTGTGAAACAGACTCCTATTGATGAACAATGGTTCTCACCCAGAGTGGTATTTCTTGTGATTCTATGCTCATGTTCCTTGTTTATAAAGTCACTTAAACTTCTGTTGGATTAATAAATTCTTGAAAAATTATTCCGTTTTATACTGTATAACTTTTTGTATTCTTTTTTTGTAATCACAGTAGAACCTTACCATCTAATATAGTAGCCTTTACCACTGTTAGCACTCAAAGTATAGTTAGTCCAAGTTGAGATATGCATTAAGCAAAAAATACATATTGGACTTCTAAGATTAGTATGAAGTATTTGCAATATATCTAATAATTCTTATATTTGTTCCATGTTGAAACAATACTTTAGATACTAAAGTATTAGGGCTAAATGAAATCTATTGTTACAATTAATTTCACTTCTTTTTACTTTTTCTAAACTGTAGGCATATTAGAATATTTTAAATTATATATATGGCTCACATTATATTTCTATTTGACAGGACTGCTCTGAGGATTATACTTTGCACTCTTACATTGTTATAATCTGCCTGAATTTGTATTTTTACAAATAACTAAGAAATTTATAATAGTAAATTTCTATTTAGCCCCTTGTCACATAATCTATTTCTATATATATTATGACCCCATGATATATTATTGTTATACTTATTTTAAACAGTTAATGATATTTTAAGTTATTTTAAAATAGTCATTTATCTTCACCTGGATATCTATCTTTTTTTTTTTTGTTATTCTTAATTTCTTCCCACTTACGTGTGCTTCTGTCTTACAGGGTATTTCTGTTAGTAACAGGTCCTCTCAGCTTTTGTCTGTCTAAAGATGTCTATAATTCACTCTTATCTTTGAAGGGCATTTTCACTGAATATAAAATTTTGGTTTGCCCTTTTTTTCTTTCAGCATTTTAAGATTCGATGTTACTGTTTTGGAGATGAATCTTTAATTTGTCATTTCATTATTTTCTGCCATCCATTGGTTTCTTAAAAGAAACCAGCTGTTATTCTGATCATTGTTTCTCTAAATATAATGTCTTTTTTCCCCTCAGGCTACTTTTAAGATCTTTCCCTTTATCTTAATTTTTAATAGTTGACTCCAATTTGTATTGATGTGGGGTTTTTTGTGTTTATCCTATGTAGGATCCTCTGAATTTCTCATGCCTACAGGTTGATATCTGTCATTAGTTTGCAAAAATTCTGTGTCATTATCTCTCCACATATTTCTTCTGCAACATTTTTTCTCTCCTTTCTTTCTTGGACTCAGAGTTAAGTGTATCTTAAATAATTTTATGGGGTCCACGTGTCTCTCACAGTCTGTTCTGCATTATTTGTTGATTTTCTCTCTGTGCTTCATGTTGAGTAATTTCTGTTGACATATTTGAGTTCATTGATCATTTCTTCTGACTTGTCCAGTGCACTGTAAGTCCTGTCTAGTGAATTATTTCAGATATATGTGTTTTCCATTCTCGCATGTACATTGCAGTTAATTTTTAGAAATTCTGTTCTCTGTTGAAATTCTCCATCTTTTTAAATCTTTTCCTCTACAGTCTTTGACACATTTATGATAATTATTTGAAAATCCTCAGTTGTGGGTTCTGACATCTGGGTCATTTATACTTCTGTTTCTACAACTGTTTTTCTCTAGTTATGGGTAATGTATTTCTGCTTCTTCATAATGACTCATATTTTGTCCTATGCCTGACATAGAGACTGGAGTACAGTTGACCTTTGAACAACACTGATTTGAACTTCATGGGTCCACATACAATGGTTTTCAATAAATACAGTCTAGTACTATAAATGTACTTTCTCTCCTTTATGATTTTCTTAGTAGCATTTCTTTGCTGTAGTGTATTTTATTGCAACAACACAATACAAATAACATACAAAATATGTGTTGATTATGTTATCGGTAAGGCTTTTGGTCAACAGTAAGCTAGTAGTAAAGTTTGGGGGAGAACCAAAAGTTATATGTGGATTTTGACCATCTGGGGAGGGCACACCCTTTCTTCTATCAGGCAGATAGGATATGGAGCTAGTCTCTTTGACCCAGTTAGGAGTTGTGCTCTTTACCTCTTTAGTGCAGGTATCTTGCCAGAAGATTGATCTTGTCTGGACTGCTGATAACCTCGTACTAACAGGACTTTGGTATCTAAGCACCACACAACTATAATCTCTCCCTGCCTTCCAGCCCATCTCTAGCTCCTTGTGCCATAACACTCAGCAAGAGTCCTATAGCAGAATAATCGAGTGGGAAGAACTAGCTCTGTGTTGCACTCCTATAGAAGCCAATCTATGCTTCAAGTCCACAGGGCCATTAAAAACTCTCCTGGTTTCTCTTTACCCCAGCAGAGTCCCTCTGCTTATGCCAAGTTTGATCTTTCTTTCACTTCCTCCTCAATTCAGCAGATGTCCCAGAGAGAAAATAGCCATTGATCCTTGTTCACTTAGGAAAGACTTGCCCCTCTCATTCCCAGAGTACCACTTGAACTATCGAGTTTGTTTGTTGCCTATCTCTACCACTAGATTCTACACTCCATGAAAGTAGAAAGAGTCATATTCATTGCTTCAAATCCAGTGCCTATAAAACTATATCATATGTAGCTATTCAATGTATAAATATAGTATAAATTTATTTATGGATGTATAGCATAAATGAGTATTTTTCCTAGATTATATCAAACACTGGTAGATTAGGATTGAACAGAGGATGGTTCAGTTAGTCAAGTAAGTAGAAGTTATTTCTAGAAGCTGTTATACACATAAGTGACAGCCAAAAGTAAAGAAAGATTCTGAAGAGTCACCAGCTTTAAACACACACACACACAGAACCATGTGTGCATATCAATACACATCCATAAACACAACTTTGGGAAAAATACAGTGAAAAGGCAAGAGGATCCCTATTTATCAGTACTGAGGGCTTCATTCATTATATGATGTTATAATCACTAATATTGATAATTGCTGATTCTTCATTACCAAGGATAGTAATAAGTAAGTATTATTTATTATTGTGCTTAGTATATTTTTAAACTACTGGTAAGAATATGTAACATATAAACATTTTTATCAATATAAAAGTTTCAATAATTTAATGCATAAGTCTTCAGTTTTCTGTAATAGTTCTGTGAATGTAATTTCTCAACCACATTATATAAACACACACTGTATTGCTACAGAAGCAAATAAGAGAAATATATTAAGACATTCAAATAAGGATATTTTATGACAAGTTCTATCCTTTTGAAGCTGCCTTAAGGCTGCCTTGAGGTCCTCCCAGATTTTGTATTTTTAAAAATGTCTTAAAATCTCAATTATTCAGAATTCTTCTGTAAAATATTTTTCTATAATTAGATAATAATAACTATTAAGTATTTATTAGCAAACAAAGATAAATCATCAGGATCATTAGAGATTTTTGTCCTTTAAAAGTCCATTTATTTATCAAGATAGAAAAATATTTTACATTTTCAGTCTACTTTTATTTTTTAAAAATTACTAAATGAATACTCAGTTTTCAAAGCAACGTAGACTTACTATAGCTTTTTGCTTTTAGTTCGTGAAGTGACTGAGCCTCTGAATTTGAATCCAGCTAAACGACCTCGTCGACAAGACTGGGATGGAGAATTATATGAAAATGGCTCATTTTATTTTGCTAAAAGACATTTGATAGAGATGGGTTATTTACAGGTTTGTGCCTTCATTTTGCAAAAATCTTTTAAACCTTTTTATTTGTATACCTCAGTTCTAAGGAAGACATATGGCACAGTTCATACAGAAAGTGTCAGTTTCTAGAGGAAAGGCAATAACTGATAAGATTTATCCTCTGGGGCATTTAACCTGTAAGGTTATAATAAACTAATCTTTAGAATCCAGTGAATATGCAAGGAATTCTGCTCTAAGAAATGAGTCATATACCGGATGTTGTACACATGTCCTGATATTCATTTCATTCCATTCAAAATTGTTTTTAATCCACAGTTTGTTACTCTCAGGTTGTGGCTGAACAGTTGAATAAAAGTCTATTGCTTTTAAAGACAGAAAAACATTGTAGATGGGAAGAGCACCAACCTGGGTGTCAGGAAAGCCAGATTATAGTTCTCTCTTTTATCTCTAACCATGTGGCTCTGAATAAACATTTTATCTGTTCTGAATCTCATCACTCTCATTTTAAAATAATGAAGTTGGATGTCTCTCACATCTTTAGAGCCTACATGGTTATATCATATACTATTTGTTCCTTTTAGTTAATAGCAGTTACTTATTCAACCCTTATTATATACCAAGGACTATACACAGCACTTTACATAGGTTATCTCATGTAATCTGCATACGAGTGGAATAAGGTAGACATTCCTGGCTGAGTTTTACAGAGGAGGAAATGGCCACTTTGAAAAAAGGAAGTAATTGGCTCAGGACATAAACAAGTAGTATTACTATTGGGACTTGGATTCAGGTCCTTACGTTACTCAAAATCAGCATTTAAAAACCCCTCTATTTGCTGTGGTAAAAATTCTAATGTGACTCTTTCTCTGAGGTAAAAAGGATTTTTAACAATCTTCTGGCAGTATATAGGCAAACTGTAGACTGTTTAGTTAAGTTTGAGTATTCGGAAAAATTTGGTTTGACACAGGGATAGCACTGTTTCCAAACTCTTTGTTAAGGGGCCTGCTATTTGACCCATTCCTAAAGTGTGAAGAACAATGCAGTATCTCATCATAAAATTTATGAAGATACTGACAGTTCTAAAAAATCAAATTTTCCAGTAATAGATTTTGACATTCAAATTATCACAGTCATAGGAAGAGCCTCCCCCTCTACCCCTGACCCCAGGATCAAGTAATTGATCCTTCCTTTTGCCCACATGTGATCCAGACAATTATTGTCCACTCCCACATGTAGTTCAGGGATCTAAGACAATTCTGTACAATAATACTACAGGCATTTTTCTTCTCCTATCTTGATACTTAGTTGCAAATTGGAACATAAGTTCTGAAAATCCTTATACTGCTTTTGGATGCTAAGAGGAGAGACTATCAGAAGAGGTTACAGTTAGGGGTTTCTAGAAAATTCCTTCTCAGAATATTGGAAGATGGGTATTTCTGCTTTTTCCTGTCTTAAAATGGAAATGTACTTAAAAATAGGAAGCTTGCACTGTGTAGATAGAATTTGAAAAATATTATGGGGTATGGTTTGAATATATAAGAAATAAGTTTTTCCCTCAAGAAAGTATTTGTTGTATGTCACTCATTTTACTGGGCTATTTATTTTTCTCAGTAATGTAGAAATGAATTCATTATTCTGTATTATAATAAACTTTTGGTATCACAAATAGATGTTAAAAACAATACTCATGGCATTTATACTATCTTTAGGGTGGAAAGATGGCATACTATGAAATGCGAGCTGAGCACAGTGTGGATATAGATGTGGATATTGATTGGCCTATTGCAGAACAAAGAGTATTAAGGTAAAAACAAGACTTGCACAGCTTTTGCACTTGACCCTGACATTCTTTTAGTAGATATGTGGTGTTTTCTAGACACTAATTTTTGATACTCCAACATTTTAGGATCTTTGTAATTTGTTTTTTCCTGTAAGGAAGATATACACGTAAAATATCCCTATGGATGGCTTATTCAATAACTTGAGAAACATGTAGTCTGGTTAGACCACTCTACTCAAAGTTCTTACACTGGAAGTTGAAGTATATATATGATGTAAATGTGAAGGGTGATGTTTGAATAATTGAGTGGGAATGGTTATTAAGTTTACTGGTGTTAGCCAGTTGAGAGGAAGTGATTAGTATTTCACTTGTACTCAGGTCTATTTTGGTTTCTTTTAGATATGGCTATTTTGGCAAAGAGAAGCTTAAGGAGATAAAGCTTTTGGTTTGCAATATTGATGGATGTCTCACCAATGGCCACATTTATGTATCAGGAGACCAAAAAGAAATAATATCTTATGATGTAAAAGATGCTATTGGGATAAGTTTATTAAAGAAAAGTGGTATTGAGGTATGTGTCCCCTGAATATAGTGATGGTTTTTAAGATGATGATTCAGGGTCAAAGACCATGTGAGGGAAATAAGAGATTTAAAACTTTAGTATTATCTATTAAAATATCTGAAATTTTGCCTTCACATGCCTAGAAAATATCATCTCTTAGGTGAATAAAATTAGGCATTTTTCATTCAGCAAATAATATTTCTTGCTTATTCAGTAAGTATAAACATTTTTAAATAGGAACTATGTCATAATTCCCATAGGATGTTTCAACAAGAAAAATTTCATAAAAAATAGGTATCAACATTTAGGAAAAAACCAAATACCTTGTGGGTTTTTAAAAGATGTAGCTTATTCTTATGATTGAAAATTTTAATTCAAAATAACTTAATATATTTTCAAAAATGAAAGCTAAGATAATTTCTTTTAATTCCCTAGAAATCTTAAGTATGTGTTCCTAAGCAGCTCAGGAGACAAGTTACAGACTTTCCTCTAGATAAATCGAATTATAAGAGAATCTTAGGTTAGGATCAGACCACGTATATTTTTTAACTTGCAGGTAGAATCCTTCCCACTGTAGAAACCAGTGTCTTTTACCTTTATTGGACTATTAGAAAATTCTGTAAAGATTCATTATTTTAAAATATCAGTTAATTTTATTTAATTGGTTCTTTAGAAGACCACTCATTTCTGGCTTATATTATTACCAGGTGTTGTTTCATTATGAAATACTTGTTTTCTTTATTTTCTCATTTTGCCCTTCTTTCTTTCTTTTCTTTATTTTTTAAGGTGAGATTAATCTCAGAAAGGGCCTGTTCAAAGCAGACACTCTCTTCCTTAAAACTGGATTGCAAAATGGAAGTCAATGTACCAGACAAGCTAGCAGTTCTGGACGAGTGGAGAAAAGAAATGGGCCTGTGCTGGAAAGAAGTGGCATATCTTGGTTGGTATCTTATTATTCAACCATAATAAAATGGGCGAGGATTTTTTTTTAAGAAATAGAGAAAAAAGAAAGAATAAGATTAGCATATTCGTAGTACTGAGGAAAGTACTAAATTGGGACAGCCTTTCTAGAGGTTTGATAGTACGTATCAAGTGTATCCTAGTAGAATGACCATGATACATGTTTTGGAGTCAGACCACACCAGTGACTAGTCAGCTGTGGTAATGAAAGCCTTAATTTCCTACCTTGTAAACTAGAGATAACAAGGGTGTCTGTGTCATGGACCTGTTGTAGGAATTAATGAGATAATCTGGGTAAAGCACTTAGCCGATTCCTAACATATAAGGAATTACAGTCTGGATGACTTGCTCTGTTAAAAATGTCCCTAGTTTTAAATTGCAATTCCGGGAAGGAAATTGGGCAGATATGCCAATAATGGAGGAAAGAAAAGAACCCACTTAAATGTGCAGGCTTGGGATTGATTGCTGGGAGTTGCTTATACCATTTTCAGTCTAATATCTGCATTTTAGATATTAAAGATGACAAGTTATTAAAATACATATAATATAACCCATGTATGAAATAAGTATTTGCAAGGGTAATATGGGCCTCAAAAGGAGAAGCACAGAAATGTTTTGGAAGCAGGTCATCTGAGGACTTCAGGACTGGCCTTTGAACCACATGTGAAGAGTCCCTGGAGAAGAATATTACTGAGCCCTTGATAGAAAATGATCCGGTTTTTGTAAGGAGAAAACAATTTTAATGATAACAAATTCCAGATATACCAATTATCTGCGCGACCTTAAGTGAGTTTCTTCAAGCCTTGGTTTTCCTACTTATAGTATAAACACAAATCAAACTTTATAAAGCTATTGGAAGGAAAATTGAAGATAATATAGAATGCCTAATATAGTGCCTGCCGGTAGTAAAATAGTGTGTATCACTTGTATCAGTAACATTGTACAATTACATAGGCTAATATACAGTGATTATCCATAATAGTGGTAATTCAGATGATACTGATTTGGTGTTTTGCCTTGATTTTTAAAAAATGTTTCTACCAAGAATATGCATTGCTTTCGTAACATTTTTAAAAAACTGTAAAAAGCAGAGGCTAGAAAACAAGAAAATAGAGAGTAAACTCCAAATTTTAATTTTAAAATCAGAGCACTATTTTGTATGGATCACATAATGTATGGAAATATATTCCTTAAAAATATCAACACTTACATAAGTAAATTTTATTAAATTAATTACTTAATTAAAATTACTTTAATTTCCATCATTTTTCAGTGAAAAAAAATCAGATTCCAATATATTTAATAACTTAAAAAGTTTCACTAGATAAATATGGAACTGATTTAAAACAAACTTTTTTAATGAGTGTTTTGGTCTACCGTATAGTAATAATTATACTCAGAATGGTAAATCTGAGGTACTGGGAGCTTCTGAAATTGATCCTATCAACATAAAACAGAAAGAGGGAGAGAAGAGCAGGGCAAGTGGAGAAAGGATGTAGTTTTGTCAGTGGGATGATAATTCTTCAACAAATAAGCAATATACAAATCAAAGAGAACTGTTACAGAATAAAAGTACTTAAAATATAGATCAGCAAAATGCAGTACGTGGAATTAGGCTTCTGATGCAAACAAATCAACTATGGAAAAAGAAAATTTGAGATAACTGGAAATATTTGAGCACATACTAATTACTAGATGATATTAAGGAATTGATTTTGTTTGATGATATTGTGTCACTTTCTTTAAAATATACTTATTAGAGATAGATATACTTACAGGTTAGAGGTCAATGCTGAAGAGTTTGGGGGTAAAACATGATGTCTAGGAATTCCTTCCTAGCCTTCCCTCTAAGAAAATAAGGGGTGGAGCAAAGAGAAAAACATTTGATAATTATTCCACAATAACTTGGGGTTCTTGCATATGTTTGGGATTTTTTTTTTTTTTAAGATTTTTATTTACTTACTATTCATGAGAGACACAGAAAGAGGCAGAGACATAGGCAGAGGGAGAAGCTGCCTCCCTGCAGAGAGCCTGATGCAAGACTCAATCCCAGGACCCCGGGATCACGACCTGAGCTGAAGGCAAATGGTCAACCACTGAGCCACTCAGGTGTCCCTGGGATTTTTTTGATAAAAAGTTTAAGTCATTCATAATTTATATAGAATTTCTAATAATTATAATATGCATGGCAATCAGAAATTATAATCTGTTCTCTTTTAACTGATGAGCATTTATTTTGAATTGCTTAGGGGAAACCCTAGACCTCAATTATACTTGTATATACTTTAACATCTTTGTTCCACCTTATTTATGGTATTCTTACATACAATGCCTGAGTAGTCTTACTGAAGTTACCAGAATTACTTGCTGGTTGCTTTTTGTATTAGAATGAGTATTCTTTGTCTCCTTAAATACTCACCCTGGGTTTCCTTTACTTGATAGGAAATGAAGTGTCTGATGAGGAGTGCTTGAAGAAAGTGGGCCTAAGTGGCGTGCCTGCTGATGCCTGCTCCACTGCCCAGAAGGCTGTTGGATATATCTGCAAATGTAATGGTGGCCGTGGTGCCCTCCGAGAGTTTGCAGAGCACATTTTCCTACTAATGGAAAAGGTTATTAACTCATGCCAAAAATAGAAATTAGTATTATGTTAGGAAAGAAAGTATACAGCCTTCTTCAGCCACCTTTATTTTTGATTAAGTACAGTTCCATGTTGTAATGTTACAGAGAGTGTGATTTGACCTGTGATGTATCTTAATATATTTTAAAGCAGTCTTCTCAAATTGTCACTCCCAAAACCTTCTACAAAATAACTGTGCTCTACTTTTCTCTTTATGCAAGATAATTATTTAGAGATTAATACAGTCTTTCTCAGATTTTTAGTAAATGCAAGTAAGAACATCATCTAAATTGACTTTGTATTGTACCCTGTTAAACTGTGTGTTTGTGTGCTTTTAATGATGCTGAGATTTTATTTATTTGGGGACAATGTGTCTGGTAAGACATGCCCTTCTATTAATTAATAAAATTACATTTCACAAACTTGATGAAAACTGTCTTGTTGCTATAGCAGAGATTTACCAAAGATTCCTGATTTCCTTTAAACACTGACCATATAGTCAGCATGCAAAACAAGCCACTAAACACCTGGTGTAAAGCATCTGATTGTACTTTAAGGTATGTATACATACAGCACGCACTCCATATAAACCCAGATCTCCAAAGAAATTCATATATTGTGAAGAACTTCATATATTGTGTGATTTGGAGTAAATCACTTGTAGTTACCTCTGAGGTCATGGTAGTTTTATTTCCAAAATTTAGCTGTCACTACAATTTTACAGCCACCACAAAGCACTCTCCTATCTGGATAAATTCCAGGAATGGAGCTTTATCTCATAAATGTGGACTTTTACCTAATAAACACTAACCACCTCCTGTGAAACACTGACGTCTATTTCCACTGTAAAAAAGAATTCTGGCAAAAAGCAAGTCATTCAGGCTGAGTCCTACAGGAAACTCTTTTTCTCTGTCAGGACTGGGTGCATTTGTCCAGTTCAGAATCTGACCTTATAGGCCAGACATTGATGGAAGAAAAAAGGAACCTCTTATACCTTAATTTCCTTTATGTCTTACCCTGTTTTTTCTCCCACCTTTCTGGCTTTTTCATTGACTTTATTTTCTCTTTCCTACCCTTTAAGTGTACACATTCCCAAAGGTTCTACCCCATGTTCTTGTTCTCTGAACCACATCTCTATTCAAAGTTTAAGCTGTAGCTTCCATGCAGTGACTCCAGAATCTAGTCTCTGTTGTAAGTTCTGACTGCATCCCAAATTCTTCACATTATAAGCCAAATCTTGGACTTCACCTCCCACATGTCTAATCTGGACTTTGAGACATCACAACCTTAGGTTTCACCTTCTCTCTCGTCAGATACCAAATCTTGAGCTTGATACTCCTAGCCCAGTGTCCTTTCAGCTTATCCAATACTTTTGCTAAATTCACATTTGCTGTTACCCTTTATGAAATCTTTTAGTGACTCCATGCTGGCCATAGAATTTGATAAAACTTCCCAATCCAAATGTACTCTGGACATATCCTAATATTTCCAGCCTCAGTTCCTACAGGTTCTTGTGGATTCCTCCACCCTAATCATACTATTCTGTGTAATTCTCCAACAATGCCTTGATTAGCCGCCTCTTCTCAACTTCGTCCTTCAATTACCACTCTAATAATTATGCATTCCTCAAAAAACTCCTGCCAAAATGCCTCCCAAAGTAAATGCTATGCAAGAGTTTTACACATAGTATTTGGTTATGGTACTACGATTATACTAGACTCCTTGTTTCATTTTGGTGACCCAAAGCCAAGGGTAAGGATAGTTCAGTCCTAACTAAACTACTTCCTGTGTTACCAGTAGTAGGGAATCTTGGTCAAGAAAATATATGTTCAGCTCTGACATGTAAAGAATAGAAATTACCAATCCCTTCCTTACAGAAAGAAAAATTGGAATATTGAAAATCTGTGACTTCTCTTGGGTTTCTCAGTTCTCTGAGGTCAAACAGCAACCACTCCAAAATCTGAAGAGATGGACACAGCCAGGTATACAGCACCTGATACTTATTTACCTGGAGCAAAGCTGCTGGGTGCCTTAAACGAATAATACTCAACTGGTAATTTTGACGAATTCCTGGATGTTAATTATAGACTCATGTGAGAAATTTCTTTGGGTCACTGTCATGGGCAGGGGTGAGGAAGGAGGTGGACATTTCCCTCCAGGAATGCCTGCAGGTTCTCACAGCATGGATCTGAAGATCCAAGATACCACTATGACCCTGGCAGGAATGAAAGAATAGTCTACTACTTCTACTACTAACATTTCTACTATTCTAACCATCCCAGATCCTTCTTCCTAACAAAGGTCTACTCTGTGGTAGAAAGCTTTGGTATAATACTGCAAGCTTACCCCAACTGGGAGAAGGTGATTCCACTTCACTCTAGCTCACTCCAGCCTTCCTGTGTCACCTGGGGGGCGAAATCTCCATAGTCAACAGGGGAGAGGACGTTAAGCAAATAAATCATGAATGCTGCAGGCCGGGGAAACAGTAGGAACACTGGGAGTAGAGCTATACCTATAGACAAAGCCCAGAAACACTTGTGAATGTCATACTCTCAGGGCACCTGGCTGGCTTAGTGAGTTAAGCATCTGCCTTTGGCTCAGGTCATGATCCCCGGGTCCTGGGATTAAGCTCTGTGTTGGGCTCCCTGCTCACAGTCTGCTTCTCCCTCTCCCTCTACCCCAACCCCCTGCTTATGCTGTCTCTCAAATAAATATATAAATAAAAATTTTTTTAAAAAAGTCATATCCCAAGATGAGCCTGCTAAAAGACCAAGACTTAGCCTGCTAAAAGACCAAGACTTTGACATCCTACACCGCACAAATAAGTCACCAGCTTAATAGCGTGGAATACAGCTGGAAAGGCTGCAAAACATCAACTGTCTCTGAGAAGCTATACCAAAAAAAGTCCCAAAGCCAAAACAAGGACACTGGAGGAATTTGAAGTCTCATACATACAGCTAGAAGAAGCATTAAATACAGCCCAACTTCCAGCAAGTTTAACATAAATCCTTACACTAAAGACCTGTTTGTCTTGGTACCTATTACTCAAAAACATATCTGGTTTGCAAGAACAAAAAAATTAAAAGGCATACCAAAGCCAAGAAAAAGGAGGCCCAAGGAGACAAAGCATCTGGACTCAGACATGACACAAATGATAGTATTATCAGACAGGCAATTTAAAAAGCTGTGGTTAACATGTAAAGGGATGTGATGGAAAAAGTCTACAACATGAAAGACCAGATAGGTGATGTCCATAGAGAGATGGAAACTGTAAGAAAAAATCAGAATGATGCTGGAAAAAAAGACAGTGACAGAAATGAAGAATGCTTTTGATGGATGAATCAGTAGACTTGAAACAGCGGAATCAAAAATGAGTGACCTTTAGTGTTGGCCGATTTCATTTTATTTTTCTCTATACAGCTGAATTACATGTTACTTTTGTATAGCTTTATTGTGATAGGAGTTGACATAAATCATTGTGTAAGTTTAAGATATGCAACATGATAATTTGAAATACATATACACTAACTACATATAACTACAATACAGTTATGTCAACATAACCATGACCTTGTACAGCCACCATTCTCTTCTTTTTTCCTTTTCTTTGTTTTTTTGTTTTGTTTTGTTTTGTTTTGAGAACATTTAAGATCTACTCTCTTAGCAACTTCTAAGTATATAATTACACTGTATTGTTAACTATCATCACCAAGCTGTATGCGGAATTGACTCATAACTGGGACTTTGTACCCTTTGGTTACCATCAGCTATTTTCCCCACCCCTCAACACTTGGCAACCGCCAGTGTACTCTCTGGTATTTCAGATTCCACAAATAAGTGAGATCATACAGTATTTATCTTTCTCTGACAAATTTCAGTTAGCATAATTCCCTCAAGCTTCAGCCATGTTGTCCCAAAGGACAAGATTTCCTCTTTTTATAGCTGAATAATATTCCATTATCACATGAAATGTACAGCTACACCTGGAGAAATTCCCTTTTAAATAAGTCCAGAAACTTATGCACTCCTGGACATCAGGCAAATGAGAAGACACCCCAGGAATGGCCATAAACCCCATCCCCAGTACAGAGCCCGCCATACAATCAGACTCTCCCAACTCCCAACTTCTCCATAAAGAGTAAAGGATTTGGAGCCCACCTTTAGTGCCTGAAATTTCAAGATGTCTCCCCAAAGGAAAGGCTTCCAAAATACCAAACTCTGAAAGCCAACAAGGCTGGTGTACATGAGACCTAAAAGACAATATACAGCAAATAAAGAAGCAGTTGTTCATAGGCATACAGATAGCAGTTGTCCTGGCTATCCCTCGAGGACTCAGTGCAGAGGGAGCTGGCCAAAAAACTCATCTCACAATTTCTCCCCAGAAGACATTTTACTACGTACTTTACAAGTTGCTACCTAAGAATCCAGTCTTACAAGGTTTATTTCTGGAAGGGTGTCCATTTCATCCAGGTTGTCCAATTTGTTACCATGGAGTTGTTCATAGTAGTCTCTGACAATCTTTTGTGTTTCTGTGGTGTCTTTTGTAATGTTTCTTCTTCCCCTTATAGTTTTGAGTCCTCTTTTTTTCTCAGTCTAGTTAAAGGTTTGTCGATTGTGTTTGTTTTCAAAGAACTATCTCTTAGTCTTTTTAATCTCTATTTCATTTATTGCTGCTCTAATGTTTATTATTTCTTTCTTTCTGCTAACTCTGGGCTTTGTTCTTTTTCTAATTATTTGAAGCATAAAGCTAGGTTGTTTGAGATCTTTCTTTTTCTTAATGTGGACTTTAAGAAACACTTTATACACCGTATACTCTACACTTCCCTCTTAGAACTGCTTTTGTTGCATCTCATAAGTTTTGTTATATTTCCATTTTCATTCGTCTTGAGATATTTATTTCTTTTTTTACCCATTAGTTGCTCAGGAATGTGTTGCTTAATTTGCAAATATTTGTGAATTTTCCAGTTTTCCTCCTGTTACTGATTTCTACTTTTATACTATCATAGTCAGAAAAAATACTTGATATGATATCAATATTCCTAAGTTTGTTAATGATTGTTTTGTGCCTGAACATATAATCTCTCCTGGAGAATGTCCCATGTTTATTTGAGAAGATGTGAATACTGGTGCTACTGGATGGACTGTTCCGTATATATTTGTTAAGTCTATTTATTCTACAGCATTATTCAGGTCCACTGTTTCCTTATTGATTATCTGTTTGGATGATCTATCCCTGGCGATCATGGTCAAATTGAGGCAAGTTGCTGACTGTCAAACCCAGATCAAGGCATTAAGAGGTAGTCCACTTTCTAATACAAGATATTCTATTTAAGAAAAAAATTTTTTAAAGATTTTATTTATTTGAGAGAGAGAGAGAGAGAGAGACAGCAAGTGCATGTGGGGGGAGGGGCAGAGGGAGAAAGAGAGGCAGACTCCATGGTGAGTGGGGAGTCTGATGCACGGCTTGATCCCAGGACCCTGGATCATGACCTGAGCTAAAGTCAGACACTTAACCAACTGAGCCACCCAGGCACCTTCTATTACTTTTCTTTCTTTCTTTCTTTCTTTCTTTCTTTCTTTCTTTCTTTCTTTCTTTCTTTCTTTCTTTCTTTCTTTCTTTCTTTTTCTTTCTTCCTTCCTTCCTTCCTTCCTTCCTTCCTTCCTTCCTTCCTTTCTTTCTTTCTTTCTTTCTTTCTTTCTTTCTTTCTTTCTTTCTTTCTTCTTTCTTTCTTATTTCTTTTTTGTTTGTTTGTTTTTGAGATTTATTTATTTACTTCAGGGGGGAGGGAGGGGCAGAGAGAGAAAGAATCCCAAGCGGACTCTGCCCTCAGGATGGAGCCCAATATGAGGCTCGATCTAAACCCAGAGATCGGGACCCAAGCCAAAACCAAGAGTCAGACATTTAACTCATTGCACCACCTAGGAGCTCCGAAGGAATTCTATTTTTAATCTACTATATTTGTTGATATGTCTGGAGTTGGGATTTTGGGAAGCTGGAAAAAGATCTGTTTGAGGATTGTTATTGTAATCATTATGCATTTTGCACTTTGGCAAGTTAGCCAGCCTCTCTGTGACCTAGCTTCCTTATTGCTGAGAGTATTGTGAAGATTAAAACAGCTAAAGTAAGTAGCATATTTAGAGGAGTACCTGGCTAATATAAGACCTCTAGATGTTGTTGATGATGATGATGATGAAGATTGATTTAGAAATTAAGCTTCAACTTTCTCACAAACTAGCCAAGTAACATTTAACACTGCCAAGCTAGTTTATTTGACAATATGCTGAGGGTTTATAGTTAGACTGCCTCTATAATAGAGTGCCTTCTAATTCTAAGGTCGCTGATAGATTTACTGATGTTTAACTTAGAAGGAAAAATATTTTACATAGAAGAAATATATTCCACATATATGACAAATATATATATTTAGGACTCTTGGAACAATTGGCTACAAAATATTTTAAACTTCTTAGTACATCAATGAATTTGAAAAGCAAATACTCTTGATTAACTCTATAGTTCTTTGGAAGAGAACAGCTATCAATAAAGCAACTTTATCTGTGAAGATTATTTACACTTTTTTTCAATTCAACAATGAAGAGTCTATCATGTTAAAGACATTATGATAGTCCTTGAAGAAAAAAAGATAAACAAAACCCAAGTTCACCACCTAGGCCAGCAGACAAATATAGGGGAATAGGATGAGAGGGAAATAAACAGAAACCAGGTCATAGAGGGTCTTGTGAGTTACATTAAGGATTTTTTTACTTTATTCACAGAATAAAGGTAGAGAGAGACCCTTAAAGGGTTTGAAACAGGAAAAGCTTTTCAAGAGGAGGTGAGACTTGAGCTGGGCCTTAAACACTTCAGAAAACTTCATTGATGTCAAAGGGTAATAGCAGAGAAGTGGGGTTAACATACTGTGTTCAGAGAATGGGAGAGGTTCGTTGAATACAGGACCTACAGATCCAGAGGGAAATGGTGAGAAGTGAGACCAAAATTTAGGACCAAATTAGGGGTGACCTTTCAAGACAATGTTTGATCCCCGTGTCAGCTTGGAATATTTAATGTCTTTCGAATCCTGGCTACTATATTAACAGCTTGTCTACTTCGTGCTTGCTCTTCCCTTTCTAAAAACTTACAGTGATGCCAAACTGCATGGGGAACGCTTCCCGGTCCAAGTGTTCTCACTCTTGTGCCCTCCTTGCGCTTCTACTCTGCTAAGGAGTGAAGCACTAGCTCTCCTCTCTTTATTCCATCCCTGCTAAGTGTTCTCTTAAACCCAGTCTTCCTTCATAGCCCTGAGCATCTACCCGGGTGCAGCTCCCAGGCACCTGCCGGAGCACACGCTTCCCTGCCAGGAGCACGCGGCCATGTGGCTGCTTCAGGCCTGCGTGGCAGGCAGGTGCGGGCAGGTGGACCAGCGCCCCGCAATCGGAGGCCCTGAGGATCCTGCACACGGAGGTGATGTGAGCCTGGGCAGCCCTGGGCCCCTGCACTGGCCCCTGCAGACCTCCTGGAGGTGGGGGTGGGGGGCGCTGGGCAGGTGCCCGGCTCCCCGCCTGCAGAGAGGGGGATGCTGGTGTCCCAGCGAGCCGCGGCAAGGGGCTGGTCTTAAAGGAGACGTTTGATGTGTATCTTTAAGTTCCCCAGTCAGAAGGCCTACCTGTCTTGTTGGCGACATGTGGTTTCAGGCGGTGGGTGTTGTGATGGGCCCTGCGACCCCGCAGACGCTGGGAGGATGGTCAGCAGACGGCCTCACTGCCAGCCCTCCGCAGCAATGCTCCAGCTACAAGACAGTTGCTTCATCCACCGGCACCCACTTCCCGGAGATAGGCCACCCTAGTAGTAGCTAGACAGAGCAAAAAGGGCCCTATTGCCCCAGGAAGAGGTGCACTGAGGGGCCCGGCTAGCTCCCGAGCTCCCAGTGGGGTCAGCTGAAGCCCCCGCGGAGCCTGCGTGCAGCCGCTCCCCTCCTGCCCAGCTCTCCGGCTCCCTTGCCCCTCTGCAAGCCTTGTCCCCAGAGCCCCCACTCTGACACCTCCCGGCACTAGTCTCCCTCTTAGAGTCTGCTTCTCTGTGAGATAGTTCCCGAGTGAGTAAATGAATGGATAAAGTAAATACACCCTATGCCAATTTGGGAGGAGAGCTAGGTAAAGTAATTACTGTTACCTGAATTATTCATTATTTCCTAGTTATTTCAAGTGCCAGGTGTCCCTGTTAAATTCTCCTGTGGTCTTTGGTTTGTTTACTATGTACTGATACGAATCCCTATCTCCAAATCTGAAAGTTTTTACTAAGAATGTCACCTTCGACAACCTGCTGTGTTTTGTCTGCCTGAATTGATCTGGGAAAGTCCTACTACTAAAAATACTAACTAAAGTTATTTTGGGGGGATCCCTGGGTGGCTCAGCGGTTGAGCAACCGCCTTCAGCCCAGGGCGTGATCCTGGGAACCCGGGATCGAGTCCCACATCGGGCTCCCTGCATGGAGCCTGCTTCGCCATCTGCCTGTGCCTCTGCCTCTCTCTCTATCTCTCTCTGTCTCTCATGAATAAATAAATAAAAACTTAAAAAAAAAATAAAGCTATTTTTGCTTTAGCCCATGCTTCATTGATCATATTCCTAATGCAGGACTATTTCCTGCTTTTGAAATTTTAAAGATGAATTAGATGCAGTGTTAAGTATTTGCATGCCGAGAAAAACACTTTTGTGTATTTTTTAAAAGTTCAGTGGTTAACATTTTGGCCACTGGGTGTCATCACAAAACTAACTTAAAAAAGAGATGGCACTTTCAGTGGGTTAAGTGTCTGCCTCAGGCTCAGGTCCTGATCCCAGGGTCCTAGCATTGAGTCCTGCCTCTGGCTCCCTGCTCAGCGGGGAGTCTACTTCTTCCTCTGCCCCTCCTCCCACTCGTTTTCTTGTGTGCTCTCTCTCTCTCCCTTTCAAATAAATAAGTAATTTTTTTTATTGGAGCTTTAACCAGTTGTTTGGAAGCAATTAATGGAGTCTAATAAGATTTAATAACATATTTTCACTGTTCAACCTTCATACATAGAATATTAATATCCGCTGGAGGAAATTCTTTGTAAAGTACAATGCCAGTATTTTTTTAGTCTTTCTTCACAACAAATCACATAGAAATAAAGTTTCTTCTAACAACATTTGGGATGTCTTGAGTGAGTGGGGTAATGGGGGAGAAGGCTAAGGCCTAATGAGGAACTGGAAATAGTCAGATTACTGCTGTGTTAGAGGACCAGAGCTAACTAAATAGAGACATAGTCCCAAAGCCACCCAATTGGGTCATTTGGTTACTTCAGGCCATAAAAATGACATACCTCTGTTTTAACTTGATTCCTCACAACCTCGATAGAGCAAAGACTTTTATTTCCTCCATTTTACAGACAGAGAAACGAAGGCACAGAGAGGTTATTAACTACTCAAGGCCAGACACAAGGTGACAGAAAACTAGAATTCGAGACAAAGATCATCCCCAAGAGTAGCAGATGATACCTTCGGTGAAGGACAAGTTAGTGTTATTAAAGTGCAATGGTTCCTTGACCACTTGCATCAAAATTCTATATGATTGTCATTAAATATAATAGTTGTTAACATATATATTCCAGCTACATGCCAGAGCTACTAAATCAGGTCCTCTGGGATAAAGTCTGGGAATTTCAGTAAAATTCTGTCAAGGTGACTTTTGTGCACACTAAATTTTGAGAATACTTTAGCAAAGTGACATTGGGAAGGCCTCCTTCCCTGGAAGAGGGAGAGAGAGAATGAGCCTCAGAAAGTGCAGCAGGGATGGAATCTGAGTCCCGGCACCACCTCGCACCTCTTTGACAGACTCTTCACCCATACTGGAGGCCGCCTTCCTGATTACCAGCAGGCCTCAGTGATCCTCTGCCCTGCATCCCACCCTCCCCCAGAAGCACACTTGCTCATCTGTGGAAGGCTCTGCTAACCAGGGGTTCTCAACCCTGACTATGCACTCGAGTCACTGAGAGAAATTTTAAAATCAAACAGATAGGGGCACCTGGGTGTCTCAGTGGTTGAGCACCTGCCTTCGGCTCAGGTTGTGATCCCAGGACTTCTGGGGTCCTGGGATGGAGTCTGCATCAGGCTTCCCTTCAGGGATCCTGCTTATCCCTCTGCCTGTGTCTCTGCCTCTCTCTCTCTCTCTCTGTGTCTCTCATGAATAAATAAATAAAATCTTTTTAAAAAATCAAGCAGGGATCCCTGGGTGGCGCAGCGGTTTGGCACCTGCCTTTGGCCCAGGGCGCGATCCTGGAGACCGGGATCGAATCCCACATCGGGCTCCTGGTGCATGGAGCCTGCTTCTCCCTCTGCCTGTGTCTCTGCCTCTCTCTCTCTCTCTCTCTGTGACTATCATAAATAAATAAAGAAAAAAAATATTAAAAAATAAAAATAAAATAAAAAAAATAAAAATAAAAATAAAAAATCAAGCAGATGCCTGGAACTAACCTGGACCAATCAAATCCGAAGCTCTGGGTATGGGGCCCCGAGAAGTGATATCTATTTTTTTTAAAGGTTTTTTTTCAGGTTATTCTCTTGTGCAGCCAGAGTCAATAACCCCTTTTTGGACAGATTCTTAAGCAAGTAACTTAGCGGTGATTCTCATGCAAATTCTGTAAAATACTCTTTGGGAAACTGGTTTAAATAATATGAAGGCAGGGCAGGGAAAAGAATCCCAAGGGGGAAAACATTTTTAAGTTAGACTGAGACCCTTCTATGCAACATTAAAATATGATTGATTTTTCAACATCCCAAGGCCAGGCTTAAACCCCATGAGAAACTGGGCTGGAGGCATCTGTCAGGGGCCAGCAAGTTCAACCATAGTGTTTCTTCCTCATGCCTGACCACTCAGCCAGAGGATTGCATTTTGCAAAATATACAGCCTGACTGGCCATGTGGGCACTCCAGGTTCACTTCCACTGGAAGAGCTGCACGGTAGATGTCTCCATCATGTATGAGGGACCTCCCAATGGCAATCCCTGGAGTTCCTTTATGAGCCCATTCCTGATTCCATGCAGAGATTAAAGCCTCTAGAGCTCTGTCAATGTCCTTTTCTTGTGGAATTATCACCCTCCACTTCTGGACACGACTTCTGAAGAGGCAACACCTTCTGGCTAGTTTATCAGTATTTTCAGGGAATGAGACAGGAGTCTATTCTAAAGGATTCTCTATGTCCCTTCTATCAGCATAAAAGTAGTGGGCTGGGGTGCTTGAGTAGGTCAGTCAGTTAAGTGTCCAACTCTTCATTTCAGCTCAGGTCATGATCTCAGGGTCTTGTGAGATTTAGTGCTGCTTCCAGCTCTGTGTTGAGTGTGGAGCCTACTTAAGATTCTCTCTCCCTCTCCCTCTGCCCCTCACCTGCTTGTGTGTGTGCGCTCTCTCACTCTTGCTCTCATTCTCTCTCTCTCTCTCTTCCCCTCTCCTCCCTAGAAAAATAGTAGGTTAATTCTCCTGGAGGAAACCCTTTTGTATCTGCTTTGCAGAAAGCCTAAAGAGCAACAGAGAGCAATAGAGCAGGAATCCGTGTGAAAGCAGGGGTCACTGTGACGGGGTGAAGGACGGCACATGTCTGAGTGCTGTTCCTCCATCCTCTACCCATTCCCTGCACCCCTCACAGCTTTCAGGCACAATACCCTGAGAGAAGCAATTCAGAGCAAGGGAACAGTCTGACCTCCATGATGGGCCCCTGGGGATCCTTCTGTACACTCTCCTCATTTTAGACATAAACCCTACTGTCCAAGTTCTCTTTCTTTGAATTTCAGATTGTTTACATCATAGCACAGAGCCAGGCCTAGGCCATACTTTAGAGAGCCAGCATCTCTGATAAAAGCCAGAAGCTTCTTTGAGCCAGCAGACTCCTGGTGTGGCTATCAAGTGAGGTGTGACTATCAAATGAGGCCTGATCGGCACACTTGCTACTTGTCCTTCCCACTCTGGCCCTGTGATGGATGGACTGACATCCTAGAAGGAACATTATGATAAAGCCTGTCACTGCCGCCTCATCACCCTTGGCCTCAGTTTTGTTTGTACTCCATAGAGGGCCCAAGGCATTCCTACTTACATTGCATGAATCTCAGGGGGGAAACATAACTTCACCCCACTAGCCACAGGAGCCTTATACCCTCCATTATAAATCAGAAGTGAAACACTCACAGAACAGGATACAGTCATAAGCAAAAGAACAAAATGAGATAGTTATTGGATTGGCTAGATCTACCTTTGGAAGAAAATTAATATTGACATTATTAATTTGTATATTTACCCAATGGTTTAAAAAATATTTTTGCTGGAACAACAAAACTTGTCTGGATCCTGTATAGCTCAACTATATACTACCTAGCAGGACTTCACTGGTTTCACTCATTTATTTTGATTAAAATTCTCTTTGGGCCAATTACCCAGAAATATGCCCTCTGTTCCTAAAACCTGGCTAGTCATTGCAAGGATGCTTCAGCCTGACTGTATTTCTCTTGAGTTGTCATTTATACAGATCCCGGCAGACTAGGATACTTTCACAAAATGAAGGGGCAATCTAACTAACTGACATCTAATGACCTGTATCCTCTCATCTCTAGTTGAGAAAATTTGATACTGCAAATTAACGTAAACATTTGAAATAAATAGCCAATTTGAATTGAACAAAATTATATTCTCAGAAATGTACATATATACATGTATATATAGATATACATTGGCTCTGAAGTGTACCCCTATTATGAATTACAGTTTGAGATGTTCCTTATCATGCCAGGGATAGTGATAACCCAGCCAATCAACAATTAAGGACTAGTAAATGCTCAAAACTATTATACAAGTAGTCATGAAGATTTTAAGCTACTAATGATTATATTGCAAATGAACAACAAAAATGCCCAAATTTATTTACCCAAATCTACTTAGAGTTTAAGATTATGCTCCTTGCACTTTGGAACGAAAATGATACAAACTGCCCTTATCGAAATGGTGTTTAGATAAATGGTGTTGCTCTGTAATTAGTTTCCTAATTATCAACTGGGCGGCTGGGTGGATAAATGACTTCTTACATATTCAGATTTCCTGTAGCTTTTCATCCAAAATAGCCATAAGGGTCATTTCTCACTTCTTCCCCTGATAATCCCTTAGAAAATTCCACCTAGGTCTGTATATTTAGATATTTAGACAAAGGATCAATAATTTTTTATTAAACTAAATTAAAAATAAAACCAATGTGAACATTATTTAAATGCTATGCCATTCCCCTCTGACTTGAATAGTTAATATTTAGTAAATGTGTGAATGGGCTGCTTAAAAACAAAAGTATCTCTATTTCATAATCTTACACATGACAAGGAAAAATGATAACAAAGTAAGGAAAGTTTGAAAGCACAATTACATTATGCAAACCCCCATAGACCTCTCCAGCAGATTTATTTACCCTATAGGTGGGTGACAGCTAGAGGCTATCCTTAGCATTTCCAATTCATCTTTGCTTACCTTTACATTTGAAGGAAGATGGATAAGGTCTTCCATTACACTCCAAATGGATGAAGAAATATTAAAAAGCAAAAATCAATAGTATTTTGTTACTGGTTTGATTTGTAAAGTGGAGTGAAAACAAGGAATTAAATATGACTGTAGGCATTCATACCCACAGGACCAAGAAGCTGAGCAGGTAGAGAGACGGAAATGTATTCCTTCATTCTTTAAATCATTTCTTCATTAACTCATCCTTCCACCCAACACATCTTTGTTGAATGACTTCTGAGGGCAGTACACCACGTCGGTCACTGAAAAAGCCACTGACAGCCTCTCTGTAAGGATATGATACAATTGAAAGGGCAAGACTCACTTACTGTGAATAGTTAAGTAATAATAGAAGAGAATATATGATCGGGTTGAAAAAAGAACTGACTAGGGGCACTTGGGTGGCTCAGTAGTTGAGCATCTGCCTTTGGCCCAGGACGTGATCCTGGAGTCCTGGGATTGAGTCCCATATCGGGCTCCCTGCATGGAGCCTGTTTCTCCTTCTGCCTGTGTCTCTGCCTCTCTCTGTGTCTCTCATGAATAAATAAATAAAATCTTAAAAAAGAAAAAAGAAATAACTAACGCAGACATGAAGTAACAGTAGAATACAAAAATAAGCTCAAATTGAGGTACCATACTGGAACTGAGTTTTCTGGAAGGCATAGAATTAAACTGGTCTGTAATGTCAATTCACATCTGTTGGGAGGGCTGTCCGGTGCTAAGTGTGGTGGAGTTTACCAAAACCAACAGAAGCCCCCAGCAAATATCATTCTCAATCCCCATTGAGATTGGGGATCTGGGGAGCCTTTCCCCTAAGATCAGGAACAAGACAGGGATGTCCACTCTCACCACTGCTATTCAACATAGTACTAGAAGTCCTAGCCTCAGCAATCAGACAACAAAAAGACATTAAAGGCATTCAAATTGGCAAAGAAGAAGTCAAACTCTCCCTCTTCGCTGTTGACATGATACTCTACATAGAAAACCCAAAAGCCTCCATCCCAAGATTGCTAGAACTCATACAGATATTCGGCAGTGTGGCAGGATACAAAATCAATGCCCAGAAGTCAGTGGCATTTCTATACACTAACAATGAGACTGAAGAAAGAGAAATTAAGGAGTCAATCCCATTTACAATTGCACCCAAAAGCTTAAGATACCTAGGAATAAACCTAACCAAAGAGGTAAAGTATCTATACCCTAAAAACTACAGAACACTTCTGAAAGAAATTGAGGAAGACACAAAGAGATAGAAAAATATTCCATGCTCATGGATTGGAAGAATTAACATTGTGAAAATGTCTATGCTACCCAGGACAATGTACATGTTCAATGCAATCCCTATCAAAATACCATGGACTTTCTTCAGAGAGTTGGAATAAATAATCTTAAGATTTGTGTGGAATCAGAAAAGACTCAGAATAGCCAGGGGAATATTGAAAAAGAAAACCAGAGTCTGGGGCATCACAATGCTGGATTTCAAGTTGTACTACAAAACTGTGATCATCAAGACAGTGTGGTACTGGCACAAAAACAGACACATAGATCAATGGAACAGAATAGAGAACCCAGAAGTGGACCCTGACCTTTATGGTCAACTAATATTCGATAAAGGAGGAAAGACTATCCACTGGAAGAAAGACAGTCTCTTCAATAGATGGTGCTGGGAAAATTGGACATCCACATGCAGAAGAATGAAACTAGACCACTCTCTTGCACCATACACAAAGATAAACTCAAAATGGATGAGGGATCTAAATGTGAGACAAGATTCCATCAAAATCCCAGAGGAGAACACAGGCAACACCCTTTTTGAACTTGGCCACAGCAACCTCTTGCAAGATACATCTATGAAGGCAAGGGAAACAAAGCAAAAATGAGCTCTTGGGACTTCATCAAGATCAAAAGCTTCTGCACAACAAAAGAAGCAGTCAACAAAACTAAAAGACAACCTACAGAATGGGAGAGGATATTTGCAAATGACATATCAGTTAAAGGACTCGTATCCAAGATCTATAAAGAACTTATTAAACTCAACACCCAAGAAACAAACAATCCAATCATGAAATAGGCAGAAGACATGAAGAGAAATCTCACAGAGGAAGACATACACATGGCCAACACGCACATGAGAAAATGCTCTGCATCACTTGCCATCAGGGAAATACAGATCAAAACCACAATGAGATACCACCTCACACCAGTGAGAATGGGGAAAATTAACAAGGCAGGAAACCACAGATGTTGGAGAGGATGTGGAGAAAGGGGAACCCTCATGCACTGTTGGTGGGAATGTGAACTGGTGCAGCCACTCTGGAAAACTGTGTGGAGGTTCCTCAAAGAGTTAAAAATAGATCTGCCCTATGGCCCAGCAATTGCACTGCTGGGGATTTACCCCAAAGATACAGATGCAGTGAAATGCTGGGACACCTGCACCCCAATGTTTATAGCAGCAACGTCCACAATAGCCAAACTGTGGAAAGAGCCTTAGTGTCCATCGAAAGATGAATGGATAAAGAAGATGTGTTTATGTATACAATGGAATATTCCTCAGCCATTAGAAACGGCAAATACCCACCCTTTGCTTTGACGTGGATGGAACTGGAGGGTATTATGCTGAGTGAAGTAAATCAATTGGAGAAGGACAAACATTATATGGTCTTGTTCATTTGGGGAATATAAAAAATAGTGAAAGGGAATAAAGGGGAAAGGACAGAAAATGAGTGAGAAAAATCAGAGAGGGTGACAAAACGTGAGAGACTCTTAACTCTGGGAATGGAATGAGGGGTAGTGGAAGGGGAGGTGGGTGGGGGGATGGGGTGACTGGGTGACAGGCACTGAGGGAGGCACTTGACAGGATGAGCACTGGGTGTTATACTATATGTTGGCAAATTGAACTCTAATAAAAAGAAAAAACACAACAGAAAATGGACTTCAACTGGCAAGGACCTTACAGACTAGGAGACAGACATTTACCTCATAATACAAGGTCCAAATGATTAAGAGTGGGAAGGGAAGCAAGGGTCCTGGAGGGCCAGTGAGAGGAAATGGAAAAATAACAGGCACAAGGGACAGAGTAACCCAGCAGGCTGTCCTAAAGGGGGTTAAGCTAATTATGGGGTGGAATGTCTTTAGGGCAAAAATCCATGGAAGTCAAAGAGTGCCACCTAAGACACCTTAGAAGAATCATTGGATTTAGCCGTTATTTATTAACTTGAGAGGAAGGGCAGAGAAGAGGAAGAAGAGTGAAGAATCAGTGCCAGGGGAATCCATGGGAACAGTGAGAGGCAATTTGGATGAGGAAATGCTTGTAAGGTTTTTTGTTAGCTCCAAGGAAGTGAAAATGCAAAGTGAGTAGATCAGAGTTGCGGGGAAGAGATTCATGATTTGCTTTTGAAAAGGGGAAAACCCAGGGGGCCTTGGTATCTGGGCAATTAGTCTGCAGCATGGCCCCAGCAACTGCTGTCATTGTGCAAATGCTTATTTCCACAGCACTCTGTAAACCCCCTGAACTGGCTCCACCTCCCATGCTCCCCAAATTCTTGAATTTCCCACTGGACCCCAGGGAAACAACGCAGCAGTCGTCAGAGATTCTTCTATCCAACCAATTACCTAGGGTCTAACAGACACTTCAAACAGCAGGGCCATAGCAGAAGTCTTGATCCAAAGGCCCTCCACTCCCCATCCCCACCCCGCACCCAAGCCCCCTTCCAAAATCACTTGGCTGTCAAGCCTTGAATCTGAATAAATCCTACCCACAGATATTCTGTTGATTAGCCAAAAATCTAGGCTTCATCTTCTATTTCTTTCTGTCTCTCACTCCTGCATTAGTAGGTTAGCTGGCTCAATATTCATATTATATCCTGAAATTGGCCTTTTCTCATCGTTTCCCCTGCCACAACCAGTGTCCACATGCTCCTCTTTTCTCACCTCTGCCACTGTAATAGCCATTTATCCCTGCCTCCTCCCTTGACCCCTGGGTCTACCCCCAAGTGTCAGGATGTCTCATCCTCTGTGGAAAATTCCCCAGCTAGCATGAAATATGAACTGCTTGCCATGCCTCCAAGCCCAGGGAGTCCACTCATCATTCGGGTTGGAACTCCTATGTCACCACCTCAGAGTTCCCAACCCAACACCCCGGCTAAGGTAGCTCTGAAGTCACTGTCTCCCACACCACCTGATGTTATCTTCTCTCTATGGCATCTATTTGGTGCCTGCCATATCTCAAATGTTTCCTTTTTTTAAAAGGCTATATATATATATATATATATATATATATATATATATGGAAAGATATGTATAAGGAAACATATACTTCTAAAAATTATATATTTACCCCCAGTAAAATGTAAAGGTTGTGAAGAAGGGACTCTTTCAAGTTCATCATATGTCCCTACAGTCTAAGGGCTGGCACATAGAAGGTGCTCAAAAAATATTTTTGACTAATAATAATCTAGGAATTAAGGCTATTGGTCACACCCTTAGCTTATTGACCTTAAGCAATTTTCTATCAAAACTGGATGGCACACTGAGGTGGGCACTTGACGGGATGAGCACTGGGTGTTATTCTGTATGTTGACAAATTGAACACCAATAAAAAATAAATTTATTAAAAAAAAACTGGATGGCAAAAAAAAAACTGGATGGCAATGATTCCAAAGTTACCGACAAATCTATAATTCTATAATATCTTACAAAGTCTTTTGTCAGTTCTTTCCATCTCAATGATCATTTCAATCTCGAGAGAAGATATTATAGTCTCATGGGACTTGGAGCCTTTGCCATCAGCCATTGTGTTCTTCCCTTGCTCTCTCATCAGATCTCCTTGTCTCACTCTGATGACTTTGTCATTCTCTGTACATCTACATCAGGGGAAGTTAAGTGTGATTTTAGCTCCAACATGAAGACGAACAGTTGACCAAGATCATACCTGATTGTCTTTCTGGAATACATTTTATTTGTAACAAATATGTATATATAGGAGATTTATGAAGATCTAATACTTCCTGATATGATAAACCCAGTACAAAAGACTCCAACAGATTTGTTACCAGAAATAAGATCCACAATATGGATGAAGTTTAAGAGCAAAGTGTTTGGTTGAGTTAACTCACTCAGCTCATCCCTTTGACAGCCTTGAGTTAGATATTATGGCATAGATGTAAGCAACATGATGTAGATGTTCATAAGTGGTGTGTTGTCATTTAAGTTATAATCCTGAACTAAGGTCACTGAAATTTCATTACAATGTTTTCTAGGCTAAAGCTACAGAACTCATTACAAGAGAGAGAGAAAAATAGAGATTGAATTAATCCTGAAAATGCTACTTGGAGAAAGAATACATACTCAAAATAGTAGAAAAAAAATCATAAACACTTCAAGTAAAATAATACTTTTCAAAAGTGGAAAATAAGAAATTATATCATTTAATTCACTTTATAAAAGATAAAGAAAATACTGGAATGCCGTATCAGTGTTACCCTTAATGTGAAAGAGTATCCTTTCATTCTTCATTTTCACTAAGGTACCGGGTTGTGATCATTTGATATTATCTACTTATTAGGTGCTCCACCTTAAAGATTATGTTTGTCATTTTTTATGTCAGTGGAGACTATTTCTACACAGACACCAAAGAATGTTGAAATGAAAACATTTGTTTAGAGGTCATGATGTCCAAATAGGCAAAAAATAAATTCTTCTAAGACATTTGTTATTTTGGATGATCCCTCACTGCTTTTGTTGTACATTAATGAAGTTTATAGAACACCCATGGTAATATGCTCTCTGAAAGAAGTAACCTCTTTGCCTTATCAATATCTTAAAAGCAGATATATAATTCAGCCATTTCAAAGTTATATACTTCCTTTTGTTAATAATTCTTTGCTATCACCAAAAATATTAATAACAATCTCTCATAAATGACACTTCTGACACATTCATGAAGTGTCCATTTCTCACTTTAAGAAATATCTGCTTTTCATATTGGTGAAAAATACTTATGTATACCCCAAGTACTGCATCACATCAAATGGAAAGTGATTTTTTAAAATAAATATTTTATTTATTTATTTGAGAGAAACAGTGCAAAAGAGCGAGAATGAGTGGGGGGTGGGTGGTGCAGGGGAAGGCAGAGGGAAAGGGAGAAGCAAGCTCCCCAGAGGGACTGCTGTGGTCGTGACCTGAGCCAAAGGCAGGTGTTTAACCCTACTGAGCCACCCAGGTGCCCCTGGAAGGTAGTTTCATTCCCCATTTATATTAAGAGTTATCTTCAAAGTGTCTTGCTAGTTCACTGTGTTTCATTTTCTCTGTGAATAGTTCATCAAATACTCTCCTCTGCTTTGAAGTAAAGTAGTTTATCCAATCACCCACTGCTCCTGGAAAAAGTGGAAACATATCAGGTAAGAACCAATTTAAATATATAGCATTCACAAAAAAAAAAATCTGTCAGATTTGCAACAAAATATGAATGGTATCATTTCTTGGTGATAAGTACTAGGGGATTATTCTTTTCTTCATTTGCTTACTTGTTGCTTCTAATTTCCTCAGTAATGGTTGCATAATAATATATACAGTTTAAAAAGTTATTTCTTAAAAAGAAAAGAAGATTAAAATATATAAATGTCCTAGGTTTTATGCTAGCAGGCAAGAAATGTCTCACCTAACTTTAGTTAAACCATAGAAGTTTTTAAAAGGCCTGGGTGGTGCAGTCCGTTAAGTACCCAATTCTTGGTTTCAGGTAGGTTGAGATCTCAGGGTTCTGGGATCAAGCCCCATGTGGGGCTCCACGCTCATTGCTTGAGATTCTCTCTCCGTCTCCCTACCCCTCCTGCTTGTGCTCTCTCTCACTCTCTCTCTAAAATAAATAACTCTTTAAAAATAAAACATAAAAGCAGACAAAGGGAACATAATGATGTCACTTATTTCCCCACCTATGCACCTGTGAAGCAATAACTGTGCTGATAACATATCACAGGGCTGGGTAATTGGTCTCTCTCTCTTCCTATTTTTTTTTGATTCAAGTATAATTAATTTACAGTGTTATAGTAATTTCAGGTGTACAGTGCAATGATTCAGCAATTTTATATATTACTCAGTGCTCATGATGATAAGTGTACTCTTAATCCCTTCACCTATTTCACCTTAATTGGTCTTACTTTAGGGAGATTAATTTTACAATATTGATAACAGAGAGTTGGAAATACCATTGCCAAGTTACTTGCATGATGTCCTCCCCTCCCCTCACCTCCAGTTACACACCATCTTTCCATATTAGCACTTCTATATCTATAGTGAAAGTTGTGGGGGGCAGAATAAGACTGCTTGGATCCAAATCTTGACTCTACCAGCAACTAGTTGCATGATGTTGGACAAGTTATTCAGGTGCTTGGCATCTTAGTAAAATGTAAACAATATGAATATCACCCTCAAGAGCCTATTGTCAAGTTTAAGATAAATCTAGTAACGTGCCTGGCACATTGTAAGCTCAGTAGGTTCCAGCTATTCTCACTCAATAGTTTTCATGATTCCATAGTAAACCCCTGCATGAATGTGATTTAATACATTTAACAGTTTCTGGTTAGAGGCCAATTAAGTGCATTTAAGGTTTTCAATGTTATGAGCAATATTGCAGCACGCATCCTATCTCTACATCTTTCCACAGCCCTAAGAAATTAATAGGTTCCTCAGTAATTTCCCCCCTAAATTTTAGTATATAGGGACCCTTAGGCTTCTGAAACTTATGTGGACTACTCTGTATCCTTGCCTGTCACCTTATCTCCATGTCCACCATTGTCAGTTTCTAGAATATCAGCTCCCAACTGCAGGCATAAATTCTCCTCCATAAAGTGAGGGATATGTCTTGCACCAAGGAGTCTGCATCATTGACTTCTGTAGTTCATTTGAAATGATTATTTTCAGAGGATGGATCCCAACCCCACTCCCCCAGCCAATAGAAGGAATAAAGTGAATAACCCATCCTTGTGTTTAATTCTTCATATAGTCCAAATTTAACAATAGGCACTCATTGTGACTAGTATCAGTGAGGATGTTTTCACTGTTGACTTTCTGTGTTTTGTCAGATCCTATACAAAGAAACTACTTTAAGATAGAATTTAAATTCATTAGAATTAATGTTATTAGCTAAGATTAAATTATATTGATATGGTTTCATTTGGGAATATTTGCTAGTGTCACTTGTATGGCAGGCCAAAGACTACCTCTCTTCTCTTTAGAGTAAAATTTCTCAAGTTGGTAGGATAAGATGGGTGGAAACTGAGGATTTTGCTAATCATATGTCAAAGGACAGTGATAAAAGATATCAAGAGTATCACTGGATTCCACGAAGCATCAGAACTTTCTCATCTCTCATCATTCTCTTGACCATAATCCCTCCCAATCTCTGTTTCTCATCTCTTTGCTTGTTTCACCTCTCTTCATGCATCCTTTCCTAAATCCTTTCTGTCTTCCCTTTATCTTCTCTCTCCCACTCATCCTAATCTTTTTCTTGACCCTCCCATGTCATCTGGTTCTTGTCCTCCATTTTCGAACTTCTTGGAAGAGGGGTCCTTATTTGCTGCTTCCCTTCTTTCTCTATCTCATCTCTTCAATCCCTGCATTCTGCCTCCCATCGCCACCACTATGGAAACCACCATCAGAATTCATGAATGATACAGGGCCATGTCTGACCCCTGCTTTCTTTGTAATTCTGGTAGTTTCATTTTTTGGCTCATCTCAGCTGTTTCACTCCCATTGATGTTAGCATCTCTTGGGTTTCCCCTTCTAATCCTTTCTCCACTAGCCCTTCCCACTCATCCTGAATAATTTTGCCTCATTCCATAAACTGCCAATAGCTCCTAAATTGACTTCTGAGCTGAGTTCCACTCAACAGTGGCTCCCTGATAAGGCCCAAGTTCTGACCCTCAATGTTTCATACCTGGACTATTACAATGACCTCTTACTGGACTTTCTGCCTCTGGTGTCACCCTCTTCTAAACAACTTTCCACCCTGCTCTATTATTTTCAGGTCCCTTCTTAAAGCAGCAAATAGACCAGGGGGAGAAAAAGACCCCCTCATAACATGCATCAGAACTTTTGTTCTCTGGCCCCAATTTTTATCTCCCTGATTCTGCTCCATGCATCATATACCCTCTAGCACAGGAGACTATCTGCTTTTTCTAAAAAAAAAGCACAGTCCAATTCCCTGGTGGTTTTGAGCTTTTCTTCTTGCTGTTAGCTGTTGCTGGAATGTATTTCTTCCCTTTCATATTCCTGGTAAGATCTTGCTCATGCTTGCAATCCCAGATCCTATGTCATCTCCTCACCACCTACTTTGCTATGAAAAAATTCTCTCTCCCATATTCATGTTACTGTTCACATTTGCTTATACTATTAGCACAGTTATTATCACCTACTACTGTTTACATTGTGATCTTCTGAGGGACAAGACTATTTTATTCAATTTTTGAATCTTAGTTCTTAGAAAAGAGTTTATTAGTAAATATTTGCTGAATTGAGTTCTTCCTCTCTCCCAGGCCTGGTTTTGCAACTATGAGAAAATAAAAAATGAACCACCAAAAAAGACAAAGTAATTTGCAAAGTTAAGGCACTATCTGATCCATATGAGTTAGTGAATAGTTGCTTTGGGAAGAATTATATTCAGATAAGCCAAAAAATGGAAACAAAGGTGTGTTTTCTAGTAAGATACCTGAGTATCTAAATGCAGAAAATCTTGTTATTATAAGTTCTGTAAGATCCAGGGAGGATCTGGACTAAAACTCACATGGATTTCAACACAATTCCATATCTGGATGTGCTCAAACTGGTTCTAAGTTAAATGTTAGGAAGTAGTGGATTTTTTTCCTTCTCTCTGGGTTTTCATGTAGAAGAAAGTCCTGAGATAACACTTCTAGCTACTCTGTCTACCCCTAACTTCTGCGGGGACAGTTATTTGATCAGTTTACGAAAGTGCACTGTCCACACTCATCAGCTCCCTTCTCTCTTCTGAAGAAAACACGTGTCATGTACTGCTCTTCACCATGCTCTATGGGGGCTGTCTCAATGCAGGGACAGGACTGCATTTGGTTGTGTCTAAGCAAGCACATTTGCAAAATTTAGGATAAGTTATTAGCAAACATTCTAGGCTGCAGACCTGAGGCCCATTCTTCAAGGAGCTTTATAATTTCCATCTATCTGTTTGACACCTGTCTTTCCCTCAGTTGGTTCCTATCTGGGCATGGACATCTCAATGTCTGGAAATAATGCAATTTAAGAAATTTGTTTAGTTAAATATTCACTGAGGGATGACAATAAGCGATCCATTGTGCAAGAGAGGGTGCCCGATGGTGAAATTTAAATGGTAAAATGGAACTACTTCCAAATATAAGCCCTAGGCAAAGTACCACATCCCATTCTGACTTACCTTTCCGAAATACCAGGTTCCTATTGGATGTGAGGGCACAGATGGTATGATTTGGATCACAGTTTTCTTTGGCCGCATTATTTTTCATTTCACTGAATGACGTCTTCTGAGCAATCTTATTAATTTCACTGTCATTCACATTTATACCGAGGAAAGTAGTTATTTTCTTTATGCTTTTAGAAGGATCCTGAGCAGCAAGAAAAGTTATTCTTTAAAAGTGTAATTCACCAAAACACCAAATTCATTTTCTCAACCCTGAAAATAGAATTTATTGATTTCCTGTTTAAACTTAATTTTACTTAAATTTTGATTGTTGAAATGTTAGAAAGGACTTACTTTCTTCATTTCTTCATAGAATATAATTAGAATGTTTTTATCATTTTTGTGTTCTTCCCAGCTTAAAACATGATCAAACCAGGATCCATATACAACTAGAAGGAAAAATGAATTGTGTTAATATTCAAGATCATGGCTTGGCATCCCAAGGTTCTTCCTACTTCAACAAAGTAGGCAAAGTAAGGCACACATGTATTAGACTCTAGAATGAAAAAGTTTTACATAAGAATTGTTGAATCACACACACACAAAAAAAAGAATTGTTGAATCACTGAAGTGTACACCTGAAACTAATATAACACTGTAAATTAATTATACCGGGTTTAAAATTTAAAAAAAAGAAAAGAAAATGTTAATTACATATGTTAATACCTGTCTTCTACAGTAACAATGTGTCATTCATTATCTATGAAGGAACTTATAATTAGGTTTAATAAAATTCAATAATTAAAAATTAAATAAGATCTTAAAATATTTAAATAAAAGAGTTTTCCTTAGAAGAGCTCAGTTTTAAAACACTACTGTTTTGGGACTCCTAGGTAGTTCAGTGATTGAGCTTCTGCCTTCAGCCCAGGACGTGATCCCAGGGTTTGAGGATTGAGTCCCACATCAGGCTCCCCTCAGAGAGCCTGCTTCTCCCTCTGTTTATGTCTCTTCTTCTCTCTGTGTGCCTCTCATGAATAAATAAAGAAAATCTTTAAAAATGAAATAAAATAAAATAAAATAAAATGAAACACTACTGTTTCTAAATACAGTATTGTGAAATGAAATTGGATGGCTATATCTCTTAATAAGGCTGTGTTGTTTTCTCTTTGGTAAGTATCTTTTTATCATCATCAGAAGTGACAGTAGAAATACAGTAGAAATACAGAGATACCCATTTTCTCAATAATTATGTTCTGCTAACTACTTTGGATCTAGGGGAGAAATAGAGAAACATTGAGAATTTATTATTTTCTTCCTTCAAAGTGACACGCTTTTTATAAGTTCTTAGCAGAAAAAGTTTATAAACTTCCTCAAAAAGGGGTGGGGTAAGAAAAGTGAAAAGAATTCTATTTATTCATCTTAGTTCAAGGCTGAAAAATACAGAGTTAGGGCTTTACCAGTAGTTGATATTATCTCTTTATTGTTTTGTTAATTTGACAGACCTCAAAAATCTCTGGGGCTTAAAAGTAAAATATCATCATGCAAAACAAATTATCAACAGTGATGATAAAAAACAAAAAGTGAGCAACTTCTTGTATGACAGAAAGTTGACTAGCTTGACAATCTAAAACATCAAACATAGTAATTTAAAATGCTACATATACATCTTTCCATGGACCCCTATTATCCACAGATCTAATACTAGCTAATGTCCAAATTATAAAAGAGCTCCTCTGCTCGCAATTTTCTGAAGATCTGCTATTGATTCATTTAATAAGCATTTATGAAGCCATTAGTGTTTGCCAGGCATTGTGTCATATAAATTTTGAACATTAAAGTTTTGAATAAATTGATGTATCATTAACTCCTAACTAACTGCAATTTCTCACAGCATCAGCTCCTAAGGAAGTAAAGGGCAAGAAAATAACCATGATGCATTTGTAAAACTAGGACGTCGAGCACTGCAATGGTATCATCACAGAGCCTGGTTTTCTAACCTGTGGACCCAGAGGGCTGTATCATTAAGAACGGGTGTTTGAAAGGGCTGACACATCTTTGGTTACCAACATTCTCACTGCCAGTTCAGTGACTTACATAGATACTTTATCTTAGAATGACCTAAGTACCCTATCAGTGATAGGGAGTTTACCTTCTAAGAACAGGCCAGTCTTTTCCCAGGAACAAACACCTGGTGGGATTTTCTCTCTTAGGAATTTATCGAGTGAACAAGTCTCTGTTACTTCAGACTATGCTCCCAGTCTCCACCTGTATTACCACCTCCCCTCGGCAGAGGCAGCTCAGCCCAGCCCTGGTGGGTGATATCACCACCCAGAGATGCTGATGCAATGGAAGCCCTCAGGACTGTCAGGGAGCCCAGGCTTCTGTGACTGCAAGGCTGGGTGTGGAAAGAGGCCACATGTCACAGTGTTTCAGCTGGTAGTTAGCTGTAATGGACTTGGCCCACGATGGTCTTTCAGGAGGAAATGCATGCCTACATACCCCAAATGGCTTTAGGAATAATCTTTTCGGTGATAGCCTGATTATCATTTGAGAGCCAGCTATTCTCTTATTAACTAATTAATTTACATTCCATCTTGTTCCAAAAAGACGAAAGAATGTAAAGAAATTGGCTGCCTGTCTCTTCCTTACCAATATACAGAATAGCACTTTGGGTTAATTTTTTAATCAGAATCCTCATTGTCTAGACCTATGGTTTTAAAGAAAGTATAGCTTCCAAAACAGAGACTTCAAATATTTCTTTTATGGGAAAGGCTTTTCTCTGCATCCTTCACTTAAGGACAGAATTTTCTATCACCTCCTGTCCTAAACAGATGCCTGGATGGCCCTCCTTTGTTATCCAGAATTACTTGTTCCCGTAACATACCCCCCCCCCCCAAACAGAAGTCACTCTTTCTCAACCAACCCATGCATTTTAGGCATGGATTATGCAGCGGCAGTCTCACCACTTCCTATCAACTTGCAGAACCCCTCCCTCTTAGATAATAATCCAGGCTCCTTTAAGACTTGTGTTCTTTGAATATCACTCTTCCTAGCCTTATCTGGGTCAGAAATGGACTTTCTGATCTGCCCCCTGCAGTCACAGAAGACTGGTTTTAGACCACAACGCCCTGGGGACAGGGCAAGTCTTGCCACCAACACTTTGAGGGACAGCTTCTGCAAATACCCCATGGACCATTTGTGTCCTTTTTAATCTTCATTTTCCTTCCCCTTGTTCATCTCCTCAACCGTTTTCTGGCCCAAACTTTCAACTTCCTTGCTCCCCCACTGTTTATTTCAACAACACCTGAAAAACACTCTGTATTGAATCAGAACACTTAACCTTCTTTTCTTCCTGCCCATTGCTGCTGAGTTCTGCTGAAGGAATTTAGACGTCTGTATTGACACCACTGCAAATCCATTTTTCTAGCCTCAAGTATCCCAAGGTTGCCTGGCAAACCTATTTGTCCTGCACTGACACACTCTTCTATTCTCCACATCAACTATTTCAAACTTCCCACACTTTCTGCAAACCCTCTGCCCTGTTCTGATCCAGTTACAAAGAACATTTTAATTTCTAGTTTCTAGAAAGCACTCTGATGATAGATGACTGTGCACAAATTCTCCAAGATGAAGTGCCTAGAAAATATGGAGTTCTCATATAAGACTGGAGAGGAGGCTAACAGAGAAAAAAGTATGACACTAAGATATTCATTTCATTGAGATATTAATCTGTCAAGATGTTGCCAGAACACAGCTTACTGTTTTATTTGAAAACTTAAAATGTATTTGGAAGCTGTCTGAAAGGTAAATTAAATGATAAGATGAATGTGTAGCTATCTATGTCTTTATGGTACTGTCTTCTCATATAATGTGTATATATTTATGGTTTGGAAAAAGACATATATATATATATTTTACAGTTTAGAGGATATCATGATGCCTCAGTTGTAAAATAATGTTTCTAGATAAATGCCTGCTTGTAAAATTTCTGCCCTAAAATGAAACTATACATCCAATAGAGTGAGTAGATTTCTATAGTCAATTTTTAGTCGTAACTTCATTTGAACACCTAAGTAATCCTACAAAATCCAAACCTCAGAATGATCAAGCAATTTGTCCACAGTCACACAGGGAATAAGTTTTAGTCAAGACTTGACTCCTGTTCTTCTAGCTCCATAGTCTGTTTTTCTACTATATCATGTTGTCATTGGCAAGAGAAAGTATCCTATCCTCAAAAAATCCACTGAAGAACATGCCTGAAATAGAGTCACATATATTTAACAGGAGAACAGACAACTTCATTTTATAAATACCATGAATGCCGTTCCCACTTAAGTAAATTTTAAAAAGTTTTAGCAATTCACTGACTACTCTTACTGTGGACAGGGCTTGGCCAGGCTAGATTACCTGATTGTATAATACACAGCAGATCATTTTACAATTAAAAATCTATTAACATACCTAAGAAAGTATAAAAGAATCATCTGGAGCATTTTTTCCAACTGACTGCCTTTCCCAGATGTTCTGCTATGACATCAGATAATGTAGTGGTAGCAAAGGTAAATGCCCTATGACAAAGCTAGTTTGCTTCCCTGCATATGGACTGAGTTGCCCTTTCTGTGGATACATTCATAGAGAAATAATCTCCAGAAGAAGAGCACTAACAGGCCTACTTTACTCTGCCCTAGTCAGACCATACCCAGAAGATGTTTTTTTGTCTTCTGGGCACTGCAAAACCATAGAGATGTAGCCAAATTAGAGCTCATGCAGCAGTGAGAGGGGTAGTGAACCCCAGTGTATAATAATTGGAGACAAACGTGGCTTTTCTTTTCCTGAGGAAAAGCAGACTCAAGATCTGGGTGTTTTTTTTTTTTAATAAATTATGTATCTAAACTCTGTTCATTCCAAAAATGGAATTGAGGCAGAGTGAGGCATGCTAACTATCTCCAAATATTTAGAAGGCTATTGTGTAGAGGAGGAATTCATGATCAGAGGACCAGTTTTCTTGTTGGATGAGTTATGCCACAGTGGTAACAGCAAAGATTTGGGAGCTGACACCTGAATTTAAACTGTGGCTCCTTACGAGTGATGCATCTGGACAAGTTATTTGGCCTCCCAACATCTGCATTTTCCTCACCTGTAAAATAAGGATAACATCTAGCTCGTGTGTTCTAGTAAGGATGATAGGAGATTGTGTCTGCCTAGCACTTAGCTAAGTGTCTACATTACATAGTAAGATTTTTTTTTTTAGCATCTGAGCAGTACCAAGATGGAATATGTCATTTGGGGGCAGGAGCTGGGGGTGTGAACCTGTTGTCAAAGTTAAGGAGTTCAAGTTTAGCCTGTACAACTCTTGGCAAAGGTGATTCAAACATCAGGTGGGTGTTTTAACCTGATGATCTTTAATAGACATGTCATTCCTGAAATTTTATGACTCTACTAAATGCTTGCAAAAAAGGAGAGGAAATATTGTGAGCATAGTATATTATCCCATAGGGAATAAGTCAAAAGAAAGTGTTAAACTTTGTTGCTAGCAAGTTCTCAACATCCTCATGTTAAAGTTATACTTGCTGTGGCCTCTCTGAAATTAACAAGTAAAAGCTTAATAATTTACAAGTGAAATAGCGCAACTAATAATTAAGCAGATTTACCTTTAAACCCAGTGAGAGATAAGATCCTGTGGGTACACAATGTTTCTAAATCATGCCTCTTCTAAATTCTGCATTGTCTTGGTTTATTATTTTTGTTTAATGAAAGCTTAGGAACTCAGGCTTTTTGGGTTTTGTTTTTAAGTGTTTAAGTTCTTCAGATACCAGTGATTTAGAGAAAAAGTAATAAATTCAAAGGCCATGCACGGTTAAGCAGGATCAATATCCGTTGCACAGCTCAATCAAATGATATATCATTTTAGTATTTTCAGGAAAAATTGCTTTTTGTTCATCTTTATAAGCCAAGTGTCAAGATGGCTAATTCCTTCATTTGTTTTGTTTGGGGATTTTTTTTTTCCTCTTTGGGATGTGGAGGGAGAATTTTGTTTTATTTGTATGTGTATCATTTGTTGGTGTTTTCCATCTAGGTATATTTAAGATATGTTTTGGGCTGCCCGTGCAGGTTTCAACTGTATCTTGCTATACTCCAATCAATGCATAATTATTTCACTGACAAGACTAATGGCATATATATATAAAAAAAAGTGATGCCTGATTGGAATTAATTTTTGTTTTAAAAACATTGCAACCAACTCAATAAGTAATTGCAAATCCATACTACCCACAGGTGATAAGAAAGTCTATGAAAGTGAGAAAAAATGGCTTAGAAGTAAAAGAATAATCTATGCAAATGTGTTTCTGAAAGTAGGCTGTTAGGATCCAGTTAAACTTTTGGAAAATGCTTTCAAATGATGAATAGAAATCATTGTTATATTTACCATCTCCTCTTAGGAAAAGATCAAAAAATGAAGCCCAGGTTTCAATGCCAGGGAGATTCGGGTTATCTCTGTAGTAGTGGAATAAAGAAACGGCCGTATCTTTTGGATTCCTAATGATGTAGATAATCTGTTTAAAAAAAAATCAGTTTATTTTTAGATGGAAACAGCCCCCACACAGAATGTTTCCTTAAAAAAGCAACTGGACTTACCTATGCAAGCAGTGATTTGTTGTTGGCAGCTTATGCTGATTATTGAGCACAGACTCAGGACAGTGATTCTCTAATGCTAATGTGCAAATGAGTTGTCCAAGAATCTTGCTAAAATGCAGATTCTGATTCGGGGGTCCAGGATGAGACCTGGCATAATCTGCATTTTTAATCAGCTCCTGGCTGGTGTTAGTGCTACTAGTCCACTGACCACACTTTTTCAATTTATGTGCTAACTGTGGTCCTATCTTTTCAGTGGTAGACACAAGAAACCCTCTATTCTTTTGTTGGATGTGAGCACTTTTTTAATATAAAAAAATTTTAACATGATACAATTTAAATAATTTTAATGTTATAAAACATGATTTAAATACACTATGGGGCATCTGGGTGGCTCAGGGGTTGAGCATCTGCCTTTGGCTCAGGTCGTGATCCTGGAATCCTGGGATCAAGTCCTGCATCGGGCTCCCCATGGGGAACCTGCTTCTCCTTCTACCTGTGTCTCTGCCTCTCTCTCTGTGTCTCATGAATAAATCCATAAAATCTTTTTAAAAAATAAAATAAATGAATACACTAAGATTTCTTTTAAATTGTCTATTCTTATTTATAGGAAGAATGATGTTTTGGCATTTCATTTTCTCCAGTTTAATCCCCACAGAGTAGGGAATCTGAGCCACCCTCCTAATTAACACAAACACTGCCATTGCAATCTGATCCAATTCAATAAATTTTTGTTTAGTACCTACCAGAAACCCAGCAGAGCGGCATGTCCTAGGTCTAAGACATATGTGCAAGACAGAAATGTTACCCGCTCTCTCAAAATGGTCAGGTAAGAGAATGCAGTGTCATGAAGGTTGTAACTGGGGAGGTACAGAGTACATGCAGTCCGAACATATAAAAAACCTCCGGAAAACAGTGAGAGATGCTGAGTGTAGTAGGACTATCTTCGATCATGGTCAATGTTGCATGAGTACTAGATGTTCCACTTACTCTTAAATCGATATTCAGGTGGACGCATACTACGTAGGTAAGAAAGCGCTTATTGAGTCATGTTTAATACGTAACTATCTTTCTGTACTGTGTTCATAGTCCACCTGGTCCTCCCCACTTGAGAGGTGTAAAGGCCACTGTGCAGAGAACTGAAGAGCCAGCTCTCTCCCCGGCTCTGCCCCCATTAGCCTTTCTTCATCTCCAGAGAGAATTGTGGAGTAACTCAACATTTCACGCTCTCTCTAACTGCTCTCTGCATCCTGAGCAGATTCACAGGACCCCAAGGCTCTGAAAATCCTTTAAAAATCCACTCACTGTCTTAATAAAAAGGGATAAAGTAGCAGATTTTTAAGCCTTAGCCATGAAGTTGGAGTTTTTTGTCTGTTCATTCGGGAGAGAGGAGTGTCCTAGGGCCTTTGGAGAATACCCAAAGCTACATGTCAGTATTATCCAGTGGGAAAGACAATGCAAACTAGTAACACAGATACAAACTATTAGTACAATATATACTAATTAAGACAATACAAACTATTAACACAGTATATACTAATATTGAGCCATTAAGTGGTACATCTGAAACGAATACAATGTTTTATGTCAATTATACACAATAAACACACACATACAATACTCTAAGAAATCTGAGGGGTGGTTGAAAGATATGCAGAGAAAGCAGAATAGTACTCTGAGAAAAAACCTAAATATTAACTAAGTATCATGAAATGAGCTAAAAACATAAATTTCATGTAAGAGAGTTTGGAAACCATAAAAAGGAGGTGGGGGGGACAAAGATTAGGAAATAGACATAGGAGGCTAAGTAGGGTCGAGGGAAAGATCACAAGAGGAACTGACTATCTGCCAGGCCTGCTGGAGCAGGGAAGGTTCCAGTAGCCCCTAAGCTCTGAGGGCTAGGCAGGAAGCAATTGAAGACAGGTCACCATCTGGGGAAACCAGGTACAACCAGAGTTTCACTCCCCATCAGGGTTGTACCTTAAGGCTCCATCTTTACTGTGGCAGTTTTAAGAAGCAACCTAACCTTTCAGAGCTTGAGTTTCTTTGCTTATGAAAGGAAAACCATCTACTCTTGTCTTTGTTGTCATATGTTTATAAAACACAGCATAACTTCCGACAGCCGTTTGTTATCAGTGTTGTTGCGTGGCCCTGAGTAAGGGTTATTGAGCTTACCAGACTCCTTTTATCCCCAAATCTCTCCTCTCTCTCTCTCTCTCTCTCTTTGAGTTTATTTGAAATAAAAAGACTCAGTTAAGTGAAATCCAGTTAGTTTATGCTAATCAAGTTAGTATGACTTCATCTCTTCTGTCTGGTAGATTTGCTGGGGGTAAAGGTAACACTCTAGGACATTTGTCTCTGGTTGATTGTGTTTACTTTCGTTTGGGAAGAGGACTAGATGGTGTGCATGGAGACCTTGTGGTTCTAGAGTTACAATCATAGGAAGATCTGCTTTGATTTATGCACACTTGACTGGTAGGTTACTTTTGTTTTTACTTTTAGACTACGGCTAACACTATTTAAACAGGATTCATTACTGGAAACTTGCTACAGTGGACACATGTATCTTGCTTTTGCTTTTCAAATATACACATTTTCTCATCAAAACAGAATTTTGGAATGCTCCTACACAGGTATCTGTAAAGAAAATAAAATCCAACCCTCATGCCATACCATAGCAAACCACTCGTTATGTTGATACATTTACATTTAGGCTTTTTTTTTTTAATGCATGTGTATGTGTATTTTAAATAATTGAGATTATCAAGTATATATGGATTGAAAACATGCTTTCTCCGTAACCTTATTCCATAAACATTTTTCCATGAGAACATAAATTTGAGTAAGAAACATATGAAAATATTCTTTTACATTATGATTAACTTTTAAAATAATAATAATGTGTGCACTTAAAAAGAGCCTGAGTTATATATTCTTTCATGTCTTATACACAATTTATTTTTTATTCTTTTCCTATATAATCCCTTGCAAAAAGGATAGATAAAATAATATTAAGGCAACTTTTCTTTCCCTTGACATCAATATTTAAAGCAAAAGGCAAAAACCAGATTCACAGACTAGAATAAGACATTGTCTAGTGTAATTATGGGTGACAGCCAATGTTGCATTCATATTTCTTTCATTACTAAAAGATTATTAAATCGTTTTTATGTGCTAGATACTGAGGCACCTATATATTCATTATCTTATTTAATCTTTGCCACATTATATGCAATGGATACTGTTGTTTCTGTGTCAAATGAGGAAACCAAGGCTCAGAGAACATTAGCAATTTTCCAAGGTCACACAGCTTGAGAGTGGCAGAGCGAGAACCCAAGCCCAGTTTTCTGATCCTCCCAAATCTTTGTTCTTAACCACTGAACTCACCTTGCATTGCTTTTGTTTAATATTCACTGGTAGCATGTTGTAGCTCAAATGTGTGGGAATAACTCTTCTCTTAGAGTTCATTTTTAGCTCGTCAAATTTGGAAATGTCTCCCAACTCAATGGGAGATGTAAGACTCATTCGAGCATTGGGAATGTTCCCAATGACCTCTGCAATCCAGTGAGTGCCTTGACACAAAAATGAGACAAAAAGCATTTTTTAAATTAAGTGAAACTCTTAAAAAATAAGTAAATTAAAGTCTTAATGACATAAATATAGAAAATTAGCATGAGTTTATAATAGCAAGGAATGCATTAATTTTGTTATAAATAGTTATTATTACCTCTTGACACCCATTGAAACCAGAGACACCAGTTGAAATGCTTGAGACGTTAATTCTTTTTACAGGAAGAATCACACTTGAAAGATCTTGAAGAGACTGAGCACCGTCTATGCTATTTCCTCAGCTTGAAATAGTCTGTGCTACAACTCACCTCTAGCACCTTCTCTAATACACAGATCTTTCCATACGCAGTTCGCACTGGTCCTGCAAACTCATGCATCTTGCTCTTTTATACACTATGCTCTGAGTTCCCACTCCCCTGGCATAATTGTTTACCCTTTCTGTCCATCCCAAGTAGCACACGCCAGAGCATAGTTGCCACTGCTTATATTTGTGTTTCCATTTCCCCCTGGAAGATAGACACTGGCTCTTAATTTGGTTTGTGTGCCAATACAGAGTTGTACAAGCAAAGCATTTGAACAGTGAACAAATGCTATATTCAGACATCATAAGGATATAATCTTCTGCTACCATGAAGTCTGGAAGGAGTATCACTTTATGTTTACATAAAGCAAACTCCAATGTTGTAGACAATAGAGAACTGGAACAGGAAAGTAGAAGTTTAGATGGGGAGGATGCTTTGCTGATTTGAAAGCAATGTTCCTAAAAAGTTTAAATCAGGCCAACTTTCCTTTTATCTCATTGTAATTCCAATTCTAAATTTGTTACAATATTAACTAATTTATAGTTAAAGAAATATTTAAACAGTGCTCCCATTTGCATGATATGTTTTAAATTTAAGACTATTTTAGATTATAATGTTAATAAGTCAAATATTTATAACATTCGTATAAACATGACTAATATAGTAATGACATTCTTATTATTCTCACAAATCTATTGCTTTATTCTGGTGAAGAAGAGAGAATACCGTTTTGGGCTGTATTCAGGGGACTTCTGGAGCTGGTGAGTGATATCAAAGGCATCAGAATGTAGAGTGGAAGCTTTATATAGGGTTGTTTACATATATGGTTATAAACTAGCCACCTGCTCAAAGAACCTTAAAAATATAAACCACTTTCTAAACTAACATATCAACCTAGGGTAAGGTATAGTCATTCAAAAAGTGACCTATTACATAGAACACTGAGGTATTCTGGAAGCTATCATTTAATTTCCATTTGCAACACTATTTTCCAATAAAAGAACTACATATATGATTTATACTTTAAAAAAAAGCTGGAAGTTCTGGCCCTATGTGAACTCTGTGTCTTCTGCTGGGGAAGGCCTCTTGGGCCTGACTGATAATCAGATAAGAGAAGCAAAATGCAACCATGATTTGAAGGGGCTAAGCTCTTAGTTGCTAAACCCTGCTAGCAGGCATATGCCCATTCACACAGGTCCCCTCTTCTGGAAATCGCAGCAGGTCATTAGATATTATATAATCTGTCCATTTCTCAAAATTAAAAATAATACATAATTAATTTAGATTATCCCTAGGATGACAGTATTCATAATGGTCCTTTCATGGGTATGTAACTATATGTGGAAATAAACTTTGGCTAAGAAGGCATAAAATTGAACACTGAGGGGAGCCTGGGTGGCTCAGTCGCTTAAGCGTCTGCCTACAGCTCAGGTCATGATCTCAAGATTTTGGGATCAAGCCCCACTCAGAGCTTTGTAACAAGCTCTGCATCAGTGGGTTGTTTGCCTCTCCCTCTCCTGCTACCTTTCCCTCTCCTACTGCCTCTCCCCCTCTGCCTCTCTCTCTTTCTCAAATCACTTGGTACTAAAAATACTATGGTATTTTTATTACCCCAGGAAAAAAATTATTCATTTATAAATCAATCATTAAGTATGAAATGAACATATACTGTTTATCACCATGCCTGGAACAAGTATGAAGAGAACTTTACAATGTTACAGATATTATGCTTATTATATATACCATGTATATATACTTATTATATATGCTATTATATATATATGTATACTTTAATGAATAAATGAGAAACAAGACTATAATAAAAGCTCTAAATCCTCCAGTTGAATTTTCTCAAAACACAGTTTTCAGCTCTCTAATGTCAAACATTTTCATTAAAATAAGCATTTAGTATACTTAAATTTCCTATTGATAATGATTCTAAAAAATAAATGTTTTGTAAATATTGTTATAGTTCTATATAGTAGTATATTATTATACTATCATATTCATAATTAGTAGTATATTATACTTCTTATTTCTTATATTTCATGCATTTTAAAATGTACTTATACACTTAAAAATATATTAAAATAAACATTACCAGATTTTGGGTAGGACACCAAAAATACATCATCTTCTCTTGCACTGAAAAAATCCAGGGAGTTTAGAAGTTCTTCTGAAGACATAGTAGAAAAGAGAATCCCCTTGAATTTATGAAGAACACTTGACTGGTTCTGGAATGACATCTTTCATCAAATGAATCAAAAAGTATTTACTAAACACTAACTTTACACAAGGAACAGAACAAGTAACGTCCTTGATGTTAATTCTAGCTCACTCAGTGGCAGAATGATCTTAGAATTACTGAGCTAGTTAGAGGTATATTTATATGTATACATATATATATACACACATACATACATATATACGTTTTGCAATTCTTCACGAGAGTAATTTTTAAACCAGAACTAAGCCAAAGTCTACTGTAAAAATGATGTCACCTGGATTTTCTTGATAACATGTTGCAAAATATTTCCTTCAACTTGATATTCAAAGAGTTTACATACAAGGCTATCAAGCCATCACAATGTAATTGTTATATGAACGGACTAGAGTAATCAAATCCTTTGGCCTTAATAAGAAAATAATTAGTGGCTCTAAGGAATTATGTAACTGTGGAAAGGACTACAGAAGTTGAACTTCTTGTTAATATTAACACATAGTAGAGAAAGTAGCTAATCAGTATTGCATTGCAGGAAGGGAGAGAATATAGTGAGAAAATATAAATTTTTCATAGAATTGGCAGATAAATCGGTGACTAAAGATAAACTTCATGGGAAATACTTTAAGAATGATAACATGGCTGCCAGGGTGGCTCAGTCTGCTTTTGGCTCAGGTCATGATCTCAGGGTTCTGGAATCAAACCCCACATCAGGGTCCTTGCTCTCTGCTCACAGGGATCTTGTTTCTCCCTCTCCTCCCTGCTCATGCGCCCTCTCACTATCTCTCTCTCTCTCTCTCAAAAATAAATAATAAATAAATAAATAAATAAATAAATAAAGTCTTAAACAAAAAGAAAGAAAGATAACATAGGAACCAGGATACACAAGCCAGAAAAGAGATATCTTGAGCTTTGATGTATATGGGAAGTTCGTGATTGAATTAAACAAATTTTGTCTGAGTCATTCTTTGCTTTACTCACTAATATCGTCCTATCCTGGATTCAAGGATAGGATATGTTGGATATGGCAACAAAGTGCCCAATAACTTCAATGAACCACAGTTTAGTGTTTTTGTTTGCTTGTCTGACCATCAAAAAAAAATGTACATCAACAAGGAAATGATCAATGTGTTAATTGAGCATAAAAAAGTATAGGTCTACTGTGAAAGAAATAATTGAAGAAGAAAGATATTCATGATAGTGGCAGAAATAAAATACAGAATAATTGTACACATAGGAAATCCTAAAGAATCTATCATTAGGATAAACATGTAAATTGGGCATGGTTGCTGCATTATGAAAACAAATTGTATTTCTACATTCTAGCAAAATCAACTGAAAAATAAAAATTTAAAAACACTACTATTTATAATAATAAGAAAAACAATGAAATCTCTAGAAATAAATCTAATAAAAGGTGTGCAAGGCATTAAAAGCCACAAAGTATTACTGAGACTAGTTAAAGAAGACGTAAGTAAATGGAGAAATATACCATGTCCATGGACCAGAAGATGGACTATGATTCAAATGTCAAAACTCTCCTTATTGATCTACAAAGTCAACTCAGTTCGATCAAAATCCCAACAGGCCTGCATGTGTGTGTCTGTTTGTGTGTAAATGGACAAGCATTTACATGAAAATGTGAAAGCAGCAGAATAGCCAAGGAAATCTTAAAAACAAACTTGTAAGACTTAGATGATCAGATTTTTAAGCTTTATCAGAGAGCAACACTAATTAAGACAGAGTGACCTGAGCTCAAGGATAACTATATAGATCCATAGAACAGATAGAGAGTACAGAAAGAGACCCATGCATAAATGATCACTTGATTTATGATAAAGGTATAATTCAGTAGGAAAAAGATGGTCTTTTAAACGAATGTTGCTTTGTTCAATTGGATCCATATGGGAGAAAAAAAAATCTTACCTTACATCATATGCAAAGAAAAATTCAAGAAGGATCATAGAATTAAATTTTAAAAAAAGGTTTCTAGAAGAAAATATTTAAGAAAATTTTCATGACCTTTTGGCAGGAAAATAATTCTTAAATATGATACACAAAAGCACTAACTATTAAAGAGAGATTTTGGACTCGAGCTTGATTAAATTAAGAGTCTCTGTCAATTAAAAGGCACCATTCAGAAAGTACAAGAAGCCACAGACTAGAAGAAAATACTGCAATTGCATATATATATATATATATATATATATATATATATATATATATATATATTCAACATTATACTTGTTTCCAGACTCTTTAAAGAACTCATGGTAATCAATAATATAAAAATCAAACAACTCAACAACAACAAAAGAGCATACCTCTGAGTAATCCTTTGGAAAAGGGTTCAACATCATTAGTTATTGAGGAAATTGAAATTAAAATTAGCATTATGGGAAGATCCACTCCCACAGTGTTGGCATGAGAAGCTCTGTGGACCCACTCCTTGAGGAAACAACCATAAGAAATGACAACTATTTTTTAAATAAAATAAACATTTAGGGACTCTGGGGTGGCTCAGTGGTAGTGTCTGACTCTTGGTTTCGGCTCGGGTCATGATTTCAGGGTCATGGGATTAAGCCCTGCCACTGGCTCTGGGCTCAGCATGGAGTTGGCTTCAGATTCTCTCTTGCTCTCTCTCTCTCCTTTTGCCCCTCCCTCCCATGTATGCATGTGCACATTCTGGCTCTAAAACACATGGATAAATAAAATCTTTAAGAAAAACTTAAAATAAACGTTTAAAATCTCTAGGAATGGTTCAAACTCAGGAAGCAAATGAAGATACATTTATTCAAGAAAATATTTGCAAATCCTATCTCTGGTAAAAGATTTGAGCCCAGAATGTGTAGAGAACACCTACAAATCAATAACGAAAAATCCCCTATTACAAAATGGGCAAAGTCTACACTGTTGAGTATAACACAGGCCCCGGGAAAGGCTGAAAAGGCAAGGTAAAGAAATAGGCTGCATCCTGGAAGGCCTTTGCACTAAACCAAGGAGTCTGAACATTGTCCAGAGAGCTATGGGAACTAGCAAAGATCTTAGGCATTAAGTGAAGAGTTGAGATGACATCCTAGAAGGACCCATCTGCTTGGATATGGAGGTGGGTCACAGCTGATTCACACTGAAGACAGAAACTAAAGCAGAAGCAAATGATGATGAGCAAAGAAGAGCAGATCTTACTGTGCCTCCAAGGCAGAGACTCGAGGAATTGTTGGCCAATTAGATGCAGTGGATGGAGGAGCCAATAAGGCCACAAAAGTGGCAATCCCACAGACCAGATGCAGTTTGCGTATTTTCTGTGTATCTTGACACTCAAAAAATTACATTTGAAGGGCATTGGCCCATCCAACCCTGTTTGCTCTAGTCCCCACCATTCCCTATTCTCTGTGGCCCGGCTGGACTCTACCTGCCTGGTTCCTGAAGGAATGACCCTATTAGACAGTCTTTTTTTTTTTTTTTTTCCTAATGTTTGGTTATGCTGGGGTTGTGAAGAGACACATGGCTGAGGAAGGACTAAGTAATAGTGAGGCAAGGTGACTTCATTTCTCCCCTCTGACCCTGGTTCTCCCACCATCCCTGACCTCCAATCACCACCCTACCCCCACCCCCAATCCTTTGACCAATCTCCATTGGATTTTCTGTATAAAACATCAAGAAAAGAGGAGGAACCTGGACCTTTTCTCTCATAGATGCCTTGAGAAGCTTGCAAAGCTCTATTAGGCATCTACTAAATTCCATGTCAGGTTGCTAATCTTTATTGCAGTATGGCAGGAATCTAGGATGACTTTTATTATACAGGTGAGTAAACAGGTGCAGTTTAAGTAAGCCAAGTTGCCGATATGCTTTAGAATACTGCGTGGGGGATCCCTGGGTGGCGCAGCGGTTTAGCGCCTGCCTTTGGCCCAGGGCGCGATCCTGGAGACCCGGGATCGAATCCCACGTCGGGCTCCCGGTGCATGGAGCCTGCTTCTCCCTCTGCCTGTGTCTCTGCTTCTCTCTCTCTCACTGTGTGCCTATCGTAAATAAATAAAATTAAAAAAAAAAAAATTTAAAAAAAAATAAAAAAAAAATAGAATACTGCGTGGAAGTTTCTTAAAAACAGAGGATCAGAGTATCCCTGGGTGGGTCAGCGTTTTGGCGCCTGCCTTGGCCCAGGTTGCGATCCGGGAGTCCCGGGGTGGAGTCCTGCATCGGGCTCCCTGCATGAAGCCTGCTTCCCCCTCTGCCTGTGTCTCTGCCTCTCTCTCTCTCTCTCCCTCTCTCTCTCTTTCTCATGAATAAATAAATCAATAAATTAAAAAAAGAAACATAACAGAGGATCATATAGCATGGGCTCATCCTTTTCCTAAGCCATTTGTTTTTTTTTATAGCCCTCATTTACATTTATGAAGGATTCAGAGGTTCTTTCACCAGAATCTCTGACCAGCAAAATTACTAAGAATTATAGCTGATTCATATCTTTGCCAATAGGATACTATCATACTTTATTGGTAAGAGTATAAATTGGCCGCAATCATATTGGAAAGGTGTTTGACAGTAGTCCCTTTGTCTATTGCAGGTTACAAAGCACCATAAAATGTAACGACTTACAAGCAACTAATTTGTTATCTTTCACAATCCTGTGGAAGATCCCTGGAAGTAGTTCCAGCTTCAATCCTCTCAGGCAGGGGGCACCTGGGGTGGCTCAGTCGGTTAAGCATCTACTTTGAGCCCAGGTCATGATCCTGAGATCATGAGGTCCTGAGATGGAGCCCTGTGTGGGCTCCCTGTTCAGTGGGGAGTCTGCTTGTCCCTCTCCCTCTGCTCCTCCTCTCCCATTCCCCCTTCCCCCACTCCTGCTCTCTCTGTCTCAAATAAATGAATCAAATGTTAATTTAAAAAAGAGGAAACACTACCCAGGCAGTTGCTATCAAAAGGTAGTAAATACTGGATTTTTTGAAGACTTGACTGGGCTTGGCATAGAAGACGGCGTGGTCACATGGTTGGCAGTCCACTGTGGCTGTTTACTGTGAGTTGGGTGGGGCTCCCTATCAGAGTGCTTGCCTGTGGCTTTTCCATGTGGCTTGGGCTTTTTGCAGCATGGTGGCTAGATTCTGTATGCGAGCATCCCCAGAGGGAGTGCTCCAAGGGACCAAAGCAGAACCTGCAAGGTTTCTTAAGATCTGGTCGTGGGAGTCCCATGACATCACTTCAGCAACATGTAACGTGCCAGTTATACGGGGTCAGCCCAGACTCAGTGTGGGAGAGGACTACACAGGGATGAGTATCGGGAAGTGTAGCTCACTGGGGCCATTGTTGGACACCAGCTCTCCCAGTGTTCTCTGACTTCCAATGTTTCATTTCCCTCCTAGCAGGAAAACGCTCTCATGACCTTCACGAGGCCTCCAAGGTCCCTGTTAGGGTCTGGCTTGAAGTCTGTGATCTCATTATCTACATCAGACCCAGACATCAGTGGGGCTTCTTGCGGCCATTCCCTCAGCTGAAGCAACTTGAGCCCAGCTTCTAGTGTGTGATTCTCTCAAGCTTTACATTTGGGAATGGAAGAAGTCAGTTGTGATACACACCCAACGTATGACAGGGTCAGACAGGAACTAGTGCGCAAGACACCTTCATTTAACAAGGCATAGGACAGGGCCACCTGGGTGATTCAGTTGGTTAAGCATCTGCCTTAAGCTTGGTTCTCATCCCAGGATCCTGGGAGCAAGCCCCCAGGTTGGGTTGGGCTGTCTGCTCAGTGGGGAGTCTTCTTCTCTTGCTCTCCTTGCCACTCCCCCTGTTTGTGCTCTCTCTCTCTCTCTCAAATAAATAAATTATTATTTTTATTTTTAAAAAGGTACAGGACAGGAAGCACACAACTGTATGGGGACTAAGGAAATTTTGTTGAGTCCAGTCCTTCTCCCTACAAGTGATTCTTTTTGGCTCTAGGCTCTGTGATCTAGGCTCTTGGTTCTGAGGGGTCTTCTCTCTGCAGAAGAAATAACACTTCAACAGCTAAGCTGATTTCTCAGACTCACTCGTGCCTGTAGAAGTTGGGAGCCTATAGCTCTTTTCCTGTTGTACTGCCTCTGTCCCTTTAGTCCAAGTAGGTGGTTATGTTTGTTCACTGGCTTAAAAATCAGTAGGTAGGTCTCTGATTATTGTTGGTGCTCCTTCCATGAGACAAAAGCCACATCCATAAAAGTCTCTCGATAGGCTGCATTCTCCTTTGGGATGAGCACTGGGGGGCTTGGAGTTGATGTTTTAAAGGTTCTTAGAAAACATCTTGTCTAGCAGGTAAAGTGAGACATGCCCCCTTAAAAATTTTTTTTTGTTCTTAAGATTCTTTTTTTAATCTTATTTTACTTAAATTCAATTAAGTCATAAAGATTCTTAAGAGCCTGTTGCCTACCTAGGAATTCTGTGAGGTACACACATGTGTTAATCTTTCTGAGATGTTATAAAAGGTCTTATGACAGGGGTGTCAGGGTGGCCTAGTCAGTTAAACATCTGCCTTCAGCTCAATGATCCCAGGGTCCCAGGATCGAGCCCTACATCAGACTCCCTGCTTAGTGGGGAGTTTACTTCTGCCTATCCCTCTCTGCTGTTTGTGCTAGCTCTTTGTCTCAAATAAATAAATAAATCTTTTTTTTAAGCATCTTATGACTGCATCCTTACCTTAATATAACTAGAAAGACTGCCATGGATCCCTCTATTACCACTAGATTCTAATTAAAAACTGGACAGTTTCTTCTTTAGTTCAACTCCCTTTCTCTATTTTAAAGATTTTATTTATTTATTCATGAGAGACACACAGAGAGAGAGAGGCAGAGAGATAGGCAGAGGGAGGAGCAAGCTCCCCGCAGGGAACCAGATGTAGGACTTGATCTCAGGACCCCGGGATCACCACCTGAGCCAAAAGCAGATGCTCAACCACTGAGCCACCCAGGTGTCCCTCCTCCTATTTTTATTATAGGCAATAGAAGATACCAGTTATCACTTTCACCATTCTGCCTAATAATCTCCTTAACAAAGCCACATGTTTGTTAAGCACTCTTCCTATTGTCTATACTTACTCAGCAGATAGTGTTGCTAATTGTCCTTCCATACATGATTCACATCCTCTTTAATTCAGCCTCCAATAATCACCTACTCATTATCTTACTCTTGTCTTACCAAGAATTTGGTCACAGTTCCTGATGGCCCGTTGAGCTTCTCTCACTCTCAAGGCCCAAAGTCAATATTACGTGTTTTAGGTTTGTTACAAAAACATCTCATGTATAAGTACCAATATATAAGTACATATAAACATTTTGCAATTCTTCACGAGGGTAATTTTTAAACCAGAACTAAGCCAAAGTCTACTGTGAAAATTGTGTCACCTGGATTTTCTTGATAACATGTTGCAAAATATTTCCTCCAACTTGATATTCAAATAGTTTACATACAAGGCTATCAAGCCATAGAATGTAATTATTATGATATGAAAGGACTAGAGTAATCAAATCCTTTGGCCTTAATAAGAAAAGAATTAGTGGCTCTAAGGAATTGTGTAATTGTGGAAGGGAACACAAAAGTTGAACTTCTTGTTAATATTAACACATAGTAGAAGAAGTAGCTAATCTCTCCCTAAGAAGGGAGAGAATGGAGTGAGAAAATATAAATTTTTCATAGAATTGGCAGATAAATCTGGGACTAAAGATAAACTTCATGGGAAATACTTTAAGAATGATAACAAGGCTGCCAGGGTGGCTCAGTCATGATCTCAGGCTTCTGGGATTGAACCCCATGTCAGGGTCCTTGCTCTCTGCTCACAGGGATCTTGCTTCTCCCTCTCCTCCCTGCTCATGCGCTGTCTCTCTCTCTGTCTCTCTCTCTCAAAAAAAAAAAAAAAAAAAAAATATATATATATATATATATATATATATATATAGTTAAGAAAAAAGAAAGAAAGATAACATAGGAACCAGGAAACCCAAACCCGAAGAGAGATATCTTGAGCTTTGATGTATATGGGAAGTTTATGATTGAATTAAACAAATATTGTCTCAGTCATTCTTTGCTTTTCTCACTAATATCGTCGTATTCTGGATTCAACTGGATATGACAACAAAGTGCCCAATAACTTCAATGAACCACAGTTTAGTGTTTTTGTTTGCTTGTCTAAACCATCAAAAGAAATGTACATCAACAAGGAAATGATCAGCATCTTAATTGAGCATAGAAAAGTAGAAGTCTACTGTGGAAGAAATAAAATAGAAGAATAAAGATATTTATGATAGTGGCAGAAATAAAATTCAGAATAATTGTACACATAGGAAATCCTAAAGAATCTAACTCTAGGATAAAAAATAAATGGGCATGGTTGCTGCATTATGAAAACAAATTGTATTTCTACATTCTAGCAAAATCAACTGAAAAATAAAATTTGAAAAACACTACTATTTATAATAATAAGAAAAACAATGAAATCTCTAGAAATAAACCTAATAAAAGGTGTGCAAGGCATTAAAAGCTACAAAGTATTACTGAGACTAGTTAAAGAAGACGTAAGTAAATGGAGAAATATACCATGTCCATGGACCAGAAGATGGACTATGATTCAAATGTCAAAACTCTCCTTATTGATCTACAAAGTCAACTCAGTTCGATCAAAATCCCAACAGGCCTGCATGTGTGTGTCTGTTTGCGTGTGTGTGCATGTGTAAATGGACAAGCATTTACATGAAAATATGAAAGCAGCAGAATAGCCAAGGAAATCTTAAAAACAAACTTGTAAGACTTAGATGATCAGATTTTTAAGCTTTATCAGAGAGCAACACTAATTAAGACAGAGTGGCCTGAGCTCAAGGATAACTATATAGATCCATAGAACAGAATAGAGAGTACAGAAAAAGACTCATGCATAAATGATCAGTTGATTTATGACAAAGATATAATTCAGTAAGAAAAAGATGGTCTTTTAAACGAATGTTGCTTTGTTCAATTGGATCCATATGGGAGAAAAAAAAATCTTACCTTACATCATATGCAAAGAAAAATTCAAGAAGGATCATAGAATTAAATTTAAAACAAAAAATTTCTAGAAGAAAACATTTAATAAAATTTTCATGACCTTTTGGCAGGTAAATAATTCCTAAATATGATACACAAAAGCACTAACTATTAAAGAGAGATATTATAGTTGAGCTTGGTTAAATTAAGAGTCTCTGTCAATTAAGAGGCACCATTCAGAAAGTACAAGGCAAGCCACACTGGAAGAAAATAGTGTAATTGAATATATATACATATATATATTCAAGATTATACTCGTTTCCAGACTCTTTAAAGAACTCATGGTAATCAATAATATAACAATCAAACAACTCAACAACAACAAAAGAGCATACCTCTGAGTAAACCTTTGGAAAAGTGTTCAACATCATTAGTTATTGAGGAAATTGAAATTAAAATTAGCATTATGGGAAGATCCACTCCCACAGTGCTGGCATGAGAAGCTCTGTGGACCCACTGCTTGAGGAAACAACCATAAGAAATGACAACTATTTTTTAAATAAAATAAACATTTAGGGACTCTGGGGTGGCTCAGTGGTAGTGTCTGACTCTTGGTTTCGGCTCGGGTCATGATTTCAGGGTCATGGGATTAAGCCCTGCCACTGACTTGGGCTCAGCATGGAGTCAGCTTCAGATTCTCTCTTGCTCTCTCTCCCCTTTTGCCCCTCCCTCCCATGTATGCATGTGCACATTCTGGCTTTAAACCACCTGGATAAATAAAATCTTTAAGAAAAACTTAAAATAAACATTTAAAATCTCTAGGAATGGTTCAAACTCAGGAAGCAAATGAAGATACATTTATTCAAGAAAATATTTGCAAATCCTATCTCTGGTAAAAGATTTGAGCCCAGAATGTGTAGAGAACACCTACAAATCAATAACGAAAAATCCCCTATTACAAAATGGGCAAAGTCTACACTGTTGAGTATAACACAGGCCCCGGGAAAGGCTGAAAAGGCAAGGTAAAGAAATAGGCTGCATCCTGGAAGGCCTTTGCACTAAACCAAGGAGTCTGAACATTGTCCAGAGAGCTATGGGAACTAGCAAAGATCTTAGGCATTGAGTGAAGAGATGAGATGACATCCTAGAAGGACCCATCTGCTTGGATATGGAGGTGGGTCACAGCTGATTCACACTGAAGACAGAAACTAAAGCAGAAGCAAATGATGATGAGCAAAGAAGAGCAGATCTTACTGTGCCTCCAAGGCAGAGTCTCGAGGAATTGTTGGCCAATTAGATGCAGTGGATGGAGGAGCCAATAAGGCCACAAAAGTGGCAATCCCACAGACCAGATGCAGTTTGCATATTTTCTGTGTATCTTGACACTCAAAAAATTACATTTGAAGGGCATTGGCCCATCCAACCCTGTTTGCTCTAGTCCCCACCATTCCCTATTCTCTGTGGCCCGGCTGGACTCTACCTGCCTGGTTCCTGAAGGAATGACCCTATTAGACAGTCTTTTTTTTTTTTTTCCTAATGTCTGGTTATGCTGGGGTTGTGAAGAGACACATGGCTGAGGAAGGACTAAGCAATAGTGAGGCAAGGTGACTTCATTTCTCCCCTCTGACCCTGGTTCTCCCACCATCCCTGACCTCCAATCACCACCCTACCGCCACCCCCAATCCTTTGACCAATCTCCATTGGATTTTCTGTATAAAACACCAAGAAAAGAGGAGGAACCTGGACCTTTTCTCTCATAGATGCCTTGAGAAGCTTGCAAAGCTCTATTAGGCATCTACTAAAATCCATGTCAGGTTGCTAATCTTTATTGCAGTATGGCAGGAATCTAGGATGACTTTTATTTTACAGGTGAGTAAACAGGTGCAGTTTAAGTAAGCCAAGTTGCCGATATGCTTTAGAATACTGCGTGGAAGTTTCTTAAACAGAGGATCAGAGTATCCCTGGGTGGGTCAGCGTTTTGGTGCCTGCCTGTGGCCCAGGTTGCGATCCGGGAGTCCCGGGGTAGAGTCCTGCCTCGGGCTCCCTGCATGATGCCTGCTTCCCCCTCTGCCTGTGTCTCTGCCTCTCTCTCTCTCTCTCTCTCTCTCTTTCTCATGAATAAATAAATCAATAAATTAAAAAAAGAAACAAAACAGAGGATCATAAAGCATGGGCTCATCCTTTTCCTAAGCCATTTGTTTTTTTTTATAGCCCTCATTTACATTTATGAAGGATTCAGAGGTTCTTTCACCAGAATCTCTGACCAGCAAAATTACTAAGAATTATAGCTGATTCATATCTTTGCCAACATAGGATACTGTATAAATTGGCCGCAATCATATTGGAAAGGTGTTTGACAGTAGTCCCTTTGTCTATTGCACGTTACAAAGCACCATAAAATGTAACAACTTACAAGCAACTAATTTGTTATCTTTCACAATCCTGTGGAAGATCCCTGGAAGTAGTTCCAGCTTCAAACGTCTCAGGCGGGGGCACCAGGGGTGCCTCAGTCGGTTAAGCATCTGCTTTGAGCCCAGGTCATGATCCTGAGGTGATGGGGCCCTGAGATGGAGCCCTTTGTGGGCTCCCTGTTCAGTGGGGAGTCTGCTTGTCCCTCTCCCTCTGCTCCTCCTCTCCCATTCCCCCTTCCCCCACTCCTGCTCTCTCTGTCTCAAATAAATGAATCAAATGTTAATTTAAAAAAGAGGAAACACTACCCAGGCAGTTGCTATCAAAAGGTAGTAAATACCGGATTTTTTGAAGACTTGACTGGGCTTGGCATAGAAGACAGCGTGGTCACATGGTTGGCAGTCCACTGTGGCTGTTTACTGTGAGTTGGGTGGGGCTCCCTATCAGAGTGCTTGCCTGTGGCTTTTCCATGTGGCTTGGGCTTTTTGCAGCATGGTGGCTAGATTCTGAAAGCGAGCATCCCCAGAGGGAGTGCTCCAAGGGACCAAAGCAGAACCTGCACGGTTTCTTAAGATCTGGTCTTGGGAGTCCCATGACATCACTTCAGCAACATGTAACGTGCCAGTTATACGGGGTCAGCCCAGACTCAGTGTGGGAGAGGACTACACAGGGATGAGTATCGGGAAGTGTAGCTCACTGGGGCCATTGTTGGACACCAGCTCTCCCAGTGTTCTCTGACTTCCAATGTTTCATTTCCCTCCTAGCAGGAAAACGCTCTCATGACCTTCACGAGGCCTCCAAGGTCCCTGTTAGGGTCAGGCTTGAAGTTGTGATCTATCTACATCAGACCCAGACATCAGTGGGGCTTCTTGGGGCCATTCCCTCAGCTGAAGCAACTTGAGCCCAGCGTCTAGTGTGTGATTCTCTCAAGCTTTACATTTGGGAATTGAGGAATTGAAGAAACCAGTTGTCATACACACCCAAGAAATAACAGGGTCAGACAGGAACTAGTGCGCAAGACACCTTCATTTAACAAGGTATAGGACAGGGCCACCTGGGTGGTTCAGTTGGTTAAGCATCTGCCTTAAGCTTGGTTCTGATCCCAGGATCCTGGGAGCAAGCCCCCAGGTTGGGTTAGGTTGTCTGCTCACTGGGGAGTCTTCTTCTCTTGCTCTCCTTGTCACTCCCCCTGCTTGTGCTCTCTCTCTCAAATACATAAATTATTATTATTATTATTTTTATTTTTAAAAAGGTACAGGACAGGAAGCACACAACTGTATGGGGACTATGGATATTTTGTTGAGTCCAGTCCTATTCCCTGCAAGTGATTCTTTTTGCCTCTACGCTCTGTGATCTCTGCTCTTGGTTCTGAGGGGTCTTCTCTCTGCAGAAGAAATAACACTTCAACAGCTAAGCTGATTTCTCAGACTCACTCATGCCTGTAGAAGTTGGGAGCCTATAGCTCTTTTCCTGTTGTACTGCCTCTGTCCCTTTAAGTCCAAGTAGGTGGTTATGTTTGTTCACTTGCTTAAAAATCAGTAGGTAGGTTTCTGTGATTATTGTTGGTGCTCCCTCCATGAGACAAAAGCCACATCCATAAAAGTCTCTCGATAGGCTGCATTTTCCTTTGGGATGAGCACTGGGGGGCTTGGAGTTGATGTTTTAAAGGTTCTTAGAAAACTTCTTGTCTAGCAGGTAAGGTTTGAGACATGCCCCCTTAAAATTTTTTTTTTGCTCTTAAGATTCTTTTTTTAAATTCTATTTTACTTAAATTCAATTAAGTCGTAAAGATTCTTAAAAGCCTATTGTCTACCTAGGAAACCTATGAGGTACGTTTAATCTGAGTTGTCATAAAAGGATCTTATGACTGGGCTGTCAGGGTGGCTCAGTCTGTTAAACATCTGCCTTCAGCTCAAGACATGATCCTAGGTTCCTGGGATCAAGCCCTACATCAGACTCCCTGCTTACTGGGGAGTCTACCTCTGCCTATCCCTCTCTGCTGCTTGTGCTAGCTCTTTGTCTCAAATAAATAAATAAATCTTTTTTTAAAGCATCTTATGACTGCATCCTTACCTTAATATAACTAGAAAGACTGTCATCAACCCCTCTATTTCCACTAGATTCTAATTAAAAACTGGACACTTTCTTCTTTAGTTCAATGCTCTTTCTATTTTTTAAAAAATATTTCATTTATTTATTCATGAGAGACACAGAGAGAGAGAGAGAGGCAGAGACATATGCAGAGGGAGAAGCAGGCTCCCAGCAGGTAACCAGATGCAGGACTTGATCTCAAGACCCTGGGATCATCACCTGAGCCAAAAGCAGATGCTCAATTACTGAGCTACCCTGGTGTCCCTCCTCCTATTTTTATTATAGGCAATAGAAGATACCAGTTATCACTTTCACCATTCTGCCTAATAATCTCCTTCACAAAGCCACATGTTTGTTAAGCACTCTTCCTATTGTCTATACTTACTCAGCAGATAGTGTTGCTAATTGTCCTTCCATATATGATTCACATCCTCTTTAATTCAGCCTCCAATAATCACCTACTCATTATCTTACTCATTGTCTTACCAAGAATTTGGTCACTGTTTCCTGATGGCCTGTCAAGCTTCTCTCACTGTCAAGGCCCAAAGTCAAAATTATGTGTTTTAGGTTTTTGTTATAAAAACACGTCATATATAAGTACCAATTTCTGTTTTTTTTTTTTTTTTTTTACCTATTTGCTGAATAATAAGCCACTTCTAAAATGTAGTGTCTTAAGACAACAATGTGTTTTGTGTCATAGTTTTATTCTTTCAAGGGGCAATTCTCATTTAGAATCTCTCAGGTAGTTCAGGCTGGAACAACCTGAAGACTGAGCTGGTCCTCCAAGATGACTTCCTTAAATGAAGAAGAGCTGATGCGGACTGTTGGCTGGAACCATCTACCAGTTAACCTTCCTACCTTTTTTGCTCTTTCCTTCCTTCTCCCATCAGTCTTTGTCTTTCTTCCCCTCTTCCTTCTTTCCTTCCTTTTTTCCTTCTCTTCCCCCTTTCTCTCTGATGCTTTGAGACTTTCAGTCTTGCAGTGAGGAGGAGAGAGGCTTTAGCCTGGTTTCTGGATCAGATTTGTCGGGGGTGCATTTCTGGTCCATAGGAGCAGAGCATGCTGTATCTCCCACTCCTGAAAGGTTTGCTGCGACATGGGATACCTAAGAGAATTGAGCTCTAAAGCTGTAAAACCATGAGCAAGAGGCTGATAACTACAATCCATCAACCAGCAGCCAGAAAGAAAAGTAATGAACAGAACACTCAGATTTGGAAGGTTTTAGTGAATTAGAATTGCTGGAAGAGAATAAGAACACTTAAGAAGATTCTACTAAAACCTTTTAAAAAGACCTTTTGAAATGAAAGATTTAGAATTCAAAATTCAGAAATTGAATCAAAGGAGAAATTGGTTACTGATGAACACCCAACAGGTAGCCTATAAAAACTACTGAGAGAAAAATGACAAAACGTGGAGCAAAAACTAAAGAAGTAAAGTAAAAATAATATAAATGGAAGACAGATTCACGAGGTTTAATATTTGAACATAAGTCATAAAAAAGACATTTTACTGGATAGAAAATAGGTATTTAATGAGAAAAATATCATAAATCAAAAAAATAAATGAAGATTGTGAAAATATTTTCAAACACTTATGACAGTTAGTGTTATCACCTATAAGAAAATATTAAAATTTTTCTTAAATGATAAAAGTTTTGAGATAAACTACAGATCCAGACATAAAATAAACACATAAGATTTTCCTCAACTTATGATGGTATTATGTCCCAATAAAATCATCATAAGTTTGAAAATATCAGAAGTTGAAAATGCACTTAATACACCTAACCTATTATGTATACAATGGAATATTCCTCAGCCATTAGAAACGACAAATACCCACCATTTGCTTCAATGTGGATGGAACTGGAGGGTATTATGCTGAGTGAAGTAAGTCAATCGGAGAAGGACAAACAGTGTATGTTCTCATTCATTTGGGGAATATAAATAATAGTGGAAGGGAATATAAAGGAAGGGAGAAGAAATGTGTGGGAAATATCAGAAAGGGAGACAGAACATAAAGACTCCTAACTCTGGGAAACGAACTAGGGGTGGTGGAAGGGGAGGTGGGCGGGGGGTGAATGGGTGACGGGCACTGAGGGGGACACTTGACGGGATGAGCACTGGGTGTTATTCTGTATGTTGGTAAATTGAACACCAATAAAAAATTAATTTATCAAAAAAAAATACACCTACCTACCAACCTACCATAGCTTAGCCTAGTCTCCCTTAAACATGCTCAGAACACTTGCATTAGCCTACACTTGGGCAAAATCATATAACACAAAGCCTATTTTTTTTTATAAAGTATCGAACATTTCATGTAATCTATTGAATGCTATGCTAAAGGGAAAACAGGATGGTTGTATGCATACAGAATGGTTGTCAGTACTGGTTATTTACCCACTGACATGGCTGACCTGGAGCTGTCACTCACTGCCACTGCCCAGCATCACAAAAGAGTCTCATGCTGCATATCACTAGCCAAGGCAAAGACCAAGTGTTGAAATTCAAAGTACGGTATCTATTGGATGCATATTGCTTTCATACCATCATAAAGCTGAAAAATCCTAAGTTGTACCATCATAAGTTGGAGACAATCTGTAACAGATGTCTTACTTCTATCAAGAAGGAAATAGTTGTGTAAATTTGGGTATAGCCATCCTGTGAAATACTATGTTACCATTAAAAAGATGCATTGAAGGTATAAGCAGCATACAAAGAAAATGTACATGATGTGATCCTGTTTTCATAAAGCAAACAGTAGCCCCAAAGCCTCAATTTTTCTTTATGTATGGCGCGCTATGTATTTGTGCGCATATGATAATAGAGCAAGAGAAATATATCAATATTTATGACATATGAATGTTATAGATGTGTACAAGGAATGAAAGGAAGAGACAATAAAAACGAAGAACATGAAGGTTATTCCTGACAAAATAGCAAGCATGACATGGCAAAAAGTAGGCAAAAGTATACATCTGTATGTCTATATGCATAAAGAGATATATAAAAGGAGAAGCATTAAATTTTAATGGAGGTTATCTCAGGATGAAGGGATTTCAAGTATCAGTTTCTTGCATATACACATGTTAATAATTGCTTGAATTTTTCTACTGGGAATATATAATATTTATATCCTCAAATCTGAAATTATTTTCATTGTAAAAAATGGAGAGAGGAGATGAGGGCTAAACTTTTGGAGTGAACACATCTTGAGATAGAAGAGGCCTGAAAGGATGCCTGGTTGGCCATCAAGAAGGAAAGAAATGTGCTTATAAGCAACACTGGGCAGTCCTGTGAAAGAGACTTAGTAGCTCAAGAAATGAATGGAGGCCAAAATAGCTCTAATTGTAGGGAAGGAAACCCCTGCTGCACCTCTTTCTAGAAGTGCTCTTCTCCTCCCTGAGAGAGAGGTAAGGACCCTCATGGGTGTGGCAACCAAGCCAATAGCAGTGCTGGAACTGGAGGAATGGTTTCTGTGTAACAGTGACTGAGAAATGACAACTGCTGTCAGCAAGTGATGCAAATCCAGAACTCCTGCCTCATTTCCTGGCTTTCTTCCCATAATCCTCTGGGGCCAGAAAGGGGCAGACTCTCTCTGCCCATCTTACTTTCTGGATCCCCATAAGAATAACTAACCTTGAAGGGGCGCCTGGGTGGCTCAGTCAGTTAAGCATCTGCTTTTGGCTTAGATCATGATCCCAGGGTCCTGGGATGTAGCCCCATGTCAGGCTCCCTGCTCAACAGGGAGTCTTCTTCTCCCTCTGGCTCTGCCATTCCCCCTGCTTGTGCTCACTCTCTCTTGCTTGCTTTCTTTAATAAATAAACAAAATCTTAAAAAAAAAAAAAAAGAACTAAAAGGCTTAGTTAGGAGGTTACAGATGCTAGCCTTGATGTGCTAAAAATATTAAAAGGGGAGGGGAGCGAATGTTCAAGGAAGTATTTAAATCATCTGTCAAAATGATAACTTGGTTTACAAGAACATGTCTTGATGCATAATTCTACTTTCAATATGGACAGTATCATCTTTTATTTGCTTTTCTTTTGTATAATTGCTAATTCTCTTTCCCCATCTCTAGGAGTTCTGAGGTATAAAATTCATGTGCTTGGAAACTCAAAAGAGGAAAGTATATTAATTATGTTAAAAATATTACTACCTTCACAACAGGTGCCATTTATAGTGTCCTTAATACGTGCTAAGTATTGTGCTAAGTGTTCTATGTGCATATTTTTATTTAATACTCCCCACAACACTATTAAAGAAATACTATTAAACTTGTTTTTTTTTTTTTTTTTTTTTTAGTGATAAAAACAGACTCAGTTGGGGGCACCTGGGTGGCTCAGTGGTGAATGTCTGCCTTTGGCTCAAGTCGTGATCCCGGGGTCCTAGAATTGAGTCCCACAGAAAGCCTGTTTCTCCCTCTGCCTGTGTCTTTGCCTCTCTCTGTGTCTCTTATGAATAAATAAATAAAATATTAAAGAAAAAAAACACAGACTCAGTGGGATTAAGTAATTTATTTAAGAATATACTTAGCTAGAATACCGCAATGTTAAATATTAACTTGAAAGCCCACGTTCTTAATCACTATGAGATATTCTCCTAGTTCTGCAAGAGTGTATGTGTATGTGTGTGTGTACCCATGTGAGTAAAATGTCCTGAGTAATAAGTCTTTGATCTTTAAATATCATAATTTTATATCTGCTATTTATTATCCTAATCAATGCATTCTCTTCACTCTCCTCCATTTCTAAAAATATTATTTGCATCTCTGAGATCTTCCAGAAACCTAGGCACAATCCTTGGTGGGAGACAAAAACCTACAACAGAATCCAGTGCCCAGAGTGAGGTGAAAACACAGTGCTATGGAAGCGGAGCAGAGAAAGAGCACATCTGATGAACAGATTAGTCATGGCTCTTAGGAGACGGGGCCTTTTGACAAAGGATTTGGAGATAGGATGATTTTTCACAAAGTGTAGGTGGATGCTGCAGGTAGGAGGGGATTTTACATCTCAAGGGTGGTGTCTGAAAAGTTCAGCTACAACTTTGGTTGAAGGTAGAAGTGGAGCAGCAGAAGGCGAAGTTAAAAGATCAGACTGGGGGTCTCAGTGGTGGAGAGTCCTGGCTGCCAGAGTGTGTGTGGGGGGTCTATTCTCATTAGGGGACACCCACAGGGGCCAGGGAGGTAATGTAAATGAGTGAAGAAAGCCAAATGTAAGACACAGACATACGCTTTCTTGTTTCTATTAAACATTCAGAAATGATCTTGACTTCCCTAAGCAAATATGTTGCCTTTCTTTTATCATTTAAATATGTAGCTTCTCAAGCTTTCATTTTCTTATGTTTGAGAGAAAGATGAGGTTAGAGAAAAATTTCTCCACGGTAAGAAAAACAACAGCTCGGGATGCCTGGGTGGCTCAGTGGTTGAGTGTCTGCCTTTGGCACAGGGCATAAACCTGAGGTCCCGGGATCAAGTCCCGCATTAGGCTCCCCATAGGCGGGTTGGGGGGGGGAACCCAACCCCCCAAGAAGGGGCGCGTCCTTCTCCCTCTGCCTGTCTCTGCCTCTCTGTCTGTGTCTCTCATGAATAAATAAAATCTTTAAAAAGAAAAGAAAGAAAAGAAAGGAAAAGAAAAGAAAAGAAGAAAAGAAAAAGAAAAGCAACAGCTCATGGCAATTTTGATTTGGAGAGCCAAAAAGTGAAGGCAACAACAACAAATGTCCATCAGCAGGTAAATGGATAAACAATTTATGATACATTCAGGTGACATAGCCCTATTCAAAAATATGTAGTGAACACTCCACCACATGCATGCATCTCAAAATAGTTTTGCTAGATAAGAAAGCAGAAAACAAAGAGTTATACTGTGTAATTTATATAAAATTCTGAACAGTGTAAATATGTCTATGATGACACAATATCATCAGTGGTTGCCTGAGGTTCAGGAGAAGGTGGGGAGGGGCAGGAAGGAGAACTTTGAAGGGGCACAAGGAAGCTTTTGGGCGTGATTGATGTGCTCATTATGTTGACTATGGTGATGACTTTACAGGTGTGTCCATACACCAACTGTATACTTTAAATATGTACCGTTGCTTGTATACCATACATATCTCAATGGAGCTGTTAAAATTATTGAGGAAATTATTTCAGTATCCAGAACCTGACAATCAGAGATGCCTGCATACGCTTTGCTACTTACTGTGTGTGTATGTTCAATATAGGGTGGGTTTGAACATTGCTACTGAAATTATCTGATAAATCACTTATCTGTATAAATTGTTAGTAGTCTTTTTAATCAGCAAGTCAATTTATAATTTTACTTTCTTTTTTAAGAGTTTATTTATTTGAGAGAGAGAGTAAGAGAGAGAGAGAGAAAGAGAGAGCACTAGCAGAGGGAGAGAGAGAAGCAAGCTCCCCGCTGAGCATGGAGCCTGAGGGGCCAGAGCAGGGGGGAGTGGACAGTTTGATCCCAGGACCCCAGGATCATGACCTGAGCCTGAGCCGAAGACAGAATCTTAACCAATGGAGCCACCCAGGTGCCGTTGTGGTTTTTCATTTAATAATGTAAAAACTATTGGAAATACCTGGTTACCTGTATGGCTCTGTCAGTTAAGCATCCAACTCTTGGTTTCAGCTCAGATTATGACCTCAGGGTTGTGAGATTGAGCCCCTCCCTGGGCTCCATACTCAGCAAAGAGCCTGCTTAAGATTCTCTCCCTCTCTTTCTCTCTCTCTCTCTCCAACTGTCCCTCCCCCCAATCTCTCTAAGAAAGAAAGAAAGAAAGAAAGAAAGAAAGAAAGAAAGAAAGAAAGAGAAGGAAAGAAAGAAAGAAGAAAGAAAAAGAAAGAAAGAAAGAAAGAAAGAAAGAAAGAAAGAAAGAAAGAAGAAAGAAAAAGAAGGAAAGAAAGAAAGAAATCTTCAAAACAATTTTAGGGGCACCTGGGTGGCTCAATAGGTTAGGCGTCTGCCTTTGGCTCAGGTCATGACATAAGATCCTAGAACCACCCCGCTACCCCTGGTAGCTCCCTGCTCAGCAGGGAGCCTGCTTCTCCCTCTCCCTTTGCTTCTCCCCTCACCCCACTCATGTGTTCTTTCTCTCTCATAAATAAAAAAACCTTAAAAATTTTTTTAATAAAATAAATAAATCTTTTAAAAACCGTATTGGAAATATCGTGTAATCATGTTTGAGTCTTTCTAGCTAAGGTCATTTCTTTAGCACATTTATTGTTTTGGTGGCAAAACATACCATCATTTTCTCCACCCTCACTGCCTGCCACTGTCACATCCACCCCACATCCTCTCAGTATGTCATTTCCTATCAATTCCCAAATCTGTCTTATCAAAAGGCAAACTGAACCAAAGTATTACTGACTTTAAAACTCAGGGCTTTATTTTCTCACATAGCTATTGATTTAGAGACATACTTTATGCAGACGAAGTTGTTTTGGAAGCTATTTTATACCCACACTGTGGGTGTTTCTCTGAAGTCCTGAAGATTAATTGCTCTTCTCCTTTTGAACGCCCCACATGTATTGATTATCATTACCAAGAAGCTTAGCTATGAATATGAAGTACTGTAGAGGTTGATCTGGGAGGGGCTATTAAATGTGTGAATCAAATAGATCTTGCTTTGTTTTATCAGTGCACTTTGTGCACCATGCTCACACATGTACTCTCAAAATTTGCTAAAAGCAGCACTGACACCAAGTAAAGTCAGCAAAAAATAAAGCTTCAAAGATGTAATTTTTCTTTTCATGAGTCTTGGAAGAGATATCTATAACATAGGGAAAAGTTAAGAATTAACCATTGATTCCACTATAGTTTGCCAAGGAGAAAGAAGTTTTCTCTAAAATGGAGAGTAACTCCTTTGGAAGATATAGAATCATTGTCACTGAGGTTTATAAAAAGTTATTTAATAATAAAGTTAGAACTTATAAAAATGATCTCTTGGGATTTCCACAGACACTATATTTCTATCATTCTTTCTGGGCTCAGTATGTTGACATAGTAAGAAAAAATTTAGAATAGAGACTGTATTTTATTTAAATTAGAGGAACTTAGCTTTGCTTATAATCTAAATTTATAATCTATTTGTATGCACAGACCATTTGGCCTATATATACAAATGGGTCTATATTAAAAATAATAAATCTCATTTCCTTTGTCTAATCTATCATAAAAATACCACAAGTATCCTCTTCCCTCCAGACAGAAATGTGTACACATTATGTGATTCCACTTATATGAAATTCTAAAGTACAAAAACCTAATATAGTGTGTCAGGAAGCAGATCAGCAGTTGCCTGGAGCTAGGATTTGAGGAGATTTACTGAAAAGGGGGACAAGAAACTCTTTAGAGCCACAGGCATAGTCTAGATCTTACATAGTTTATCAAAATTCATCACACTGTGCATCTAAAAAGGATTCATGTTGTTCCTTGTGAATTCTACTTTAATAAACTTTAATACTTTAATGAACATCATTTTTTAAAACTAAATTAAGATACCATTTACACTTTTCACATTGATAACAAATTTAAAAGCTTGATAACACACTCTGTTGGGCAGAGAGTGGGGGAAATGCCCACTTATATTGCTTGAGGATTAAAAGTAATTCAATCCCCAAGGAGGGGAAACTTATGTCTTTTGATATAATATCTCAGAATATGTAGCATCCCTGACAAAAATCCATTAATCAAATCTAAATTTTTTAAAAAGATTTTATTTATTTATTCATGAAAGACACACACACAGAGAGAGAGAGAGGCAGAGACATAGGCAGAGGGAGAAGCAGGCTCCATGCAGGGAGCCTGATGTGGGACTCGATCCCAGGACTCCAGGATCATGCCCTCTGCAGAAGGCAGACACTTAACCACTGAGCCACCCAGACATCCCCCGTTAATAAAATCTACTCATGTGAATATATCAGACAAAAATCCAAATTCAGAGATATTCAATTGATCTGAACACTTAAAAAATTTCAATGTTAAAGAAAGAAAGGCAGAGGAATAGTTCCAGGCTGAAGGAGGCTAAAGAGACAGAACAATTAAATACAATATGTGATCCTGGATGGGATCTCAGAACAGGAAAAAATATAGGTATATAGGACATTTCTGGGACAACTGGTAAAATTTGAATATGAACTTAGATTAAATTGTACTACTATATCAACATCAAATTTCTGAAATTATTTTTGTATTACGGGTATGTAGGAAAATGTCATTGCTGTTAGGAGATGAATCTTGAAGTATTTAAGAGGAAAGGATTGGGGCACCTGGAGGGCTCAGTCAGTTAAACCTTGGACCCTTGGTTTCGGCTCAGGTCATGATCTGGGGTTGTGGGACCGAGCCCTGCATCCAGCTCTGTGTGTAGTGCGAGTCTGCTTCAGATTCTCCCTCTCCCTCTCTTTCAAATAAATTTAAAAAAAAATTTTTTTTTAAAGAGTAAAAGATTGTGGTGGGTCTGCAACTTACTCTCAAATGTCTCAGCAATAATGATGGTGATGATGATGATGATTAGAAACATAAAGCAAATATGGCAAAATATTAATGATTGTTGGCACTGAGTAAAGGTTATATGGGATTACAATTTTTACAACTTTTTAAGTTTGATGGGTTTTTAAAAATTCTTTCTTAATTTTATTTATTTATTTGAAAGAGAGAGGGTGCACAGAGGGAGAAGAGTATGAAAAGCACACTTCCCACTGAACCAGGAGCCCGACAGGGGGCTGGATCCCAGGATCCTGAGATCTTGACCTGAGTCGAAGCTGGACTGTTAACCAACTGAGCCATCATGGGCCCCTGATGGTGCTTTTAAGTTAAAAATTTTGAATAAATAAGATAAATCTCCAAAGACTTGTTTTTCCATTAAGAAACTAAGCCAAAATGAGAAAGCAAATAATTTTTTTGCCCCAGGCTCTAGAACAGAATAGACCTCTCAGAGTGTTAAAGAAATTTCAAAATGTCCCCAAGACTGTAACTTTGGGTGGTCTAGGAATTCAGAAAGTGAGACAAGAAAAAAAGCCTGGCTAGGAAGTGGGCAAAAATGTGTATGTGTGATGGTAAAGGTTGGAGGTCAGTATTTCTGCAGCCCCGTTTCTACTCCTGCTCCACTAATTCGCCTCCCTAATTCAGAGGGCTACGAACATCTGATTGCAATTTTGGCAACATTAGAAAAATGCAGTAATATTAATAAAGGGTCTTGATGGCTGCAAAGTTTTCCGGGGACAAAAGATATCCTAGAATTTGCCTTGCCTGCAAGATTAAGGCTATATATTAGAGTCGCTGCCAGGTCATTATAGTCTGAAATCTTCCAAGAAAGAAGACGAAGAAAGAAGGGATGTCTATGAAGAAAAGGTAAAGGATGGGGAGGAAGACATAGAAGAACCAGTGCCCGTGGTGTGAACAAGCGCGCCCCCTCCAGGGCACTTGCCAGGGTCGGCTGCCTCTGCTCTTACCCCCACCCCCGACCCCCCCAAATACCAGTCAGGAGGGTCCCTGGAGATACAGGGTCTGGCCACTTCATTAGAGAGATGTTTAAATGTTTTACCAAATCAAAGGAATTTAAACTGACCTAAGGAAGGATTCACTACTCTTTTGCCAGCTTGTAATTCCTTGTTTTTGTTTTCCAACACTGTCTCATGCCTCCCTTTAACTTTTATACATGCTTTATTTCCTTTACCAAATTGTAAATCTCCTATCGGCTGAATACAGAACATACTCATTTTTATTTTCCTCACTTTTAGCCTAACAATTCATGCTCAGTAAATAATTGCTAAAGTTTCTAAAAACAGGCTACCAGTATTTTCATTTGACCTGTTGTGTGCTAGAGCCCCCTAGTGTGCAAAGAGCTGTCTGATGGAGCCCAGAGGAATAGGAATTCACTGAACAAATTCAAGGGTATGGTCTCTCACTCACTCCTTTAATTCACGGTCCTTTTCTTATTTCCCTAACTTATTTTTCTGAGGGGAAAGACCAGTTGTAGCATATGACAACTCATTAATTCTCCGCTCTGCAGCACTGACTTGTGCATTCACCTCCTTCCAAATTGCCTTTGTCTTTCATCCCAGGAACAGAGAATAAATTGGTTGATTTCAAGATACACCTTTTCACATTTTAAGATTTCTGAAATTGAACTGTGTCTTACACTTGATGCCTCTCCCTATCACCTTTTGCTATGTGGTCCTCATGACATCGTCATTGCCCACACAGGTGCAAACTCAGTCATAGCACTTCTCAATTCTACATCAGCTGAATTACAGGCTTTGCTTGTCCACATTTTTGTTAAATTTAACTGCAATTTCAATACTTTAAAAAGATATATATGAACATACACTAACAATTACATATATACACATATATAGAGAGAGCACCATAATTTGGCATAAAAACAGACAGCTACTCATGAATACAAAAAGGCAGGGAAATTATGCATTGATTAAGTGTAAATTGAATTTTTTGGGGAAGAATGATATTTCCAGATTGTGCTGTAAAACAACAACTAAGTTTTCTATGAGACCTGAGAAGGTCAGTGGAGCTATATTCTATTCTATTACTGAGATTCATTCAAGAAGATTGCTTATCATGTACCAAGCAATGCAACCAGAGATGGGAAAATTTGCAGGTGCATCCCTGAATAGGGACAAAAACTGTAACGTAATGAGAGAATAGTGTGTTCTATTCATGCATTGTACAAGACTATCTATAAGGTTTAAGTTGTCAGTACCCTCAGGATAATTTGGAACAGAAGCTGTTTACTTGCAATGCTACAGGATTCATTTGAGGAGAAAGTAGAAATGGTAATAATGGTAAATTTAAATCCTTATGAAACCATTAAGGTAGAAACATTTCCCAAATTTATATTGACAATATTAATGGTGTTAAAGAGATCAAGATAGTAAGCACTAGTGATAAAAATTAGCTTATCACTATAATATACATAATCCTGATGACTGAAAATTATCCCTATATATTTAATTTTAAGCTACAACATGAAATCTAAGAATGAGACCGTCTTTAAAAATGTCACTAGGAATCCCTGGGTGGCGCAGCGGTTTGGCGCCTGCCTTTGGCCCAGGAGCGATCCTGGAGACCCGGGATCGAATCCCACGTCGGGCTCCCGGTGCATGGAGCCTGCTTCTCCCTCTGCCTGTGTCTCTGCCTCTCTCTCTCTTTCTCTGTGTGACTATTAAATAAATAAAAAATAAAATAAAATAAAATAAATAAAAATGTCACTGTATGTAAACAGGAAAATATTTGGATGGTCATGGATGAGCTAATGATAGACTGGCAAAAAGTCACTTGGAATTGGTGTCCTACAGCTTCACATAACCCACATTGTAATTTGATTTTCAATGTACCTTAACACTGTACCTTAGCAATGTACCTTAAGAGTAAAGGAGAAGCTCACTGCAACTATAGTAACTTGGCGTGTCTTGGCTATTCTTGACTTTTTCCTTTTCCACATAAGTTACAAGTTAAGTTATACAACAAACTTTATAGGCCCAGATCAATGTTAAGAGCAATAACAACTTTAAGAATTTCTGTTCACGAATATAGTGCATTCCTCCATTAACATGCGTCTTTTTTACTGTCTTTCAATACATTTTATAATTACTCCATAAAAGATCTGTGCATCTTTTGTTGTGTTTATTATGGATTGACATTACATAATTTTTGTTGCTATGGTAGATAATTTCATTTTTTCAAATTGTATTTTATAACTCTTTATTACTGGTGATAGAAAGTGAAATTGACTTTCATATGTTTATCTTATGTCTGGTAATCTTGATAAACTTGTGCATTAATTTTACAAATTTGTCAAATTTTGATAGGTGAATTAGATGATAATTTTGAGTTTCCTATCATTTTCATAAAAAGAGTTTTGCATTTCCCTTTCAAATTTTTGTTTATTTCTTTTTACTTTCTTATTGTGCCATCTAGATCCTCAAGGACAATGTTGAATAATATGTCATCCTTCTCTTACTCTTTATTTTAAAAGAAGGTTTCTAATGTTTCACCACTAAGAATGCCTTTTGCTATGCTTTTTAAAGGTAGATACCATTATAAAGGTAAGAAAATTATCTTCTATTATTTTGGGGGGGGGGGGAGGGATAAAGGAGGGGAAGGTGCAGAGGAAGAGAGAAGAATCTTAAGCAGGCTCCACACCCAGCATGTAGCCCGATGTGGAGCTCCATCTCACAACCCTGAGATCATGACCTAAGCCAAAATCAAGAGTCAGATGCTTAATCGACTGAGCCAACCAGGTGTCCCATATCTTCTATTCTTAATCTTAAAAAACATTTTTAAAAATCAGGAATGATTGTTTTTTTCTCATGATTTTTCTCAATGTACTGATACAATCATGACATTTCATGATTAAAATCAAGTTAATGTGATTCATTATATTATTATCTAATATTAAAGTCTCCTTGTATTCTGGAATAAACTCAACATATTCAATCACCAGAAAGATATAAGAGTTCTAAAACTGTACCTAATAACATAGCTTTAAGATATATGAAACAAAATTAGACAAATTAAACAATACTCCAATTTGACAAATCCAACACAAAAGTGAGACATTTGTCTTTTAGCTGGAGACTTTAGTGCATTTAAATTAATTGTTATAGTGGTTATATATGGTCTTTTTGGTATATTTCACAAAATGAACTATCCATTATTTCCTCTATATTTTGCACTTGCCTGGATTCCTTGTGTTATTCCATCTTCCTGGAATGTCTTTCTCCATCGGCTCTTATTTTTTTTTTTGTATTTACACATAATCACAATGCACTATTCCTCTTCAAGATCCAGCCTGAAATCTACTCTCTCTTCAATGATTCCCAGAGTTAAGAGCGAGAAGTAATTGTTGTTTACTATAGCACATTATCTTTATTCCTCCAGGAACAAATGAAACTGAAGAAGAGTAGAAAGATATAATATAGCTTGAAGCAAAAAACCCAATGAAATGAAATTTTAGAAAAAGAATGTATGAAGCCAAAATTTATTTTTTTGCAAAGATAAAAATAATTGCTAAAATTTAGCTACACTAACCATGGAGAAAAAAGAAAGACATAAACTATACATGTATAAGTAAAAGTGGAGATACCACTCTAGACCTTAGAGAAATTAAAAGGATAATAATAGACTATCATATAGAAGTTTATGGCAAGGAATTAGACAAATTACCCAAGTTAACAAAACAGACTTGTGGAAATTCAGAATACCTATTTTAAGGGAAAAAATTTGAATGACTAATTTAAATTCCTCCCATAAAAAACAAACAAACAAACAAAACACTAAGGCCCAGATGGTTTTACTAGTCAATTATGTCAAAAATTTGGTAAAGAAATAATATGAATCTCAGACTCTTAAAATGTAGAGAAGAAAACACATCTTAGTCTATTTTATGAAGTCACTATTACCCTATTACCAAAGCCAAAGAAAGATATCACAAGGAAAGTAAACAGACCAAAATCCTTCATGAGCACAGACACAAAATCTTTACTAAAATATTAGTATACCAAATCCTGAAACACATAAAGACTTTAAACATGGGAAAGCAGAGTTTATTACAACAATGCAAGGTTGATTTAACATCTTAAAATTGATTATTTTAATACATGACACTAACAGATTAAAGAACTAAAAATGATCATCTCAATAAATTTAACCCTCAAGAAACCAGGAATAGAAATTAAATTTCCTATTTGGGGAAAGGGCATATACAAAAATAACTACAGCTAGCATTATACAGATCCAGAAAGATAACATATTTTTACTTGAGATTAGGAACAAGGCAAAGATGTCCATTCTCAGCATTTCTATTTAACATTGTGTTTGCAGTTTTAGCTGGTGTAGTAAGGTAAGAATAAGAAGTGAAAGGGGGAAAAAAAAGAAGTGAAAGGGATACTTATTTAAAAGAAAGAAATACCTGTGTCTTTATTTTCAGATAACATCAAAAGCACTATCTTCTTGGAAAAACATAAAATTAACTTCATCAAAATGAAAAACTCCTGATTTTCAAGAGAAGCCATTAAGAAAATTAAGAAACAATTCATAAACAAGGAAAAATATTTGCTAATATTATACTTGAGAAAAGATATGTGTATAAAATGTATTTTTTAAATCTAAGAACTCAATAAGAACCTTCCCAAATGTGTAACGCAAAAGATTTTAATAGATATTTCACCAAAAGAGATATATAAATGGCTAATAAGCACCACAAACATATTCAGCATCATTAGTCATTAAGGAAGTGAACATTAAGTCTACTAAGAGATATCATTACATACTCTCTGAAATGTTATTTTTTTTAAAAAGACCAACAATACCAAGTGTTGTTGTTGAGGATGTGAAGAAACAAACGTACATTTACATTGGATGGTATAAAATGGTATTGCTTCTTTTGCAGAACAATTTAGTAGTTTCTTAAAAGGAAAATCTTACCATGTGAATCAGCAATCTGCACACAAATGTTTAAAGCATTATTCAAAATAGGAATCACTTAAATAAATCCATTAGCTGTTGAATTAATAAGCTAAGTGTGTTAAGTGCATACAATGGAATACTATTCACCAATTAAAAGGAACAAACTACTGACACATGTAATGACATAGATGAACCTCAAAAACATTTGTTAAATGAAAGAAGTCAGAGGCAAATGACTATATATTATATTATTCCAATTACATAAAGTTTCCAGAAAAAAACAAAACTATAGAGACCAAAAGCAGATCAAGGATTGTTGGGCTGAGAGCAGGGATTTGACCATAAAGTGGAACTAAGGAATTTGGTGGTGGGGGGGATGATAGAACAGTTATAAAACTGGACTCCAGTAATGGATTCACAACCATAAATTTTACTCAAAATAATCAAACTGTACATTTACAATGGGTAAATTGTATGGTACATAAACTATTCCTAAATAAAGTTGTTAAAAATGTATTAACTTCCCAACCCCATTTTAACTAAAAAGTGTAATGTTCATGTCCCATACAAATATTGGGTAACTTGTTTATTAAATAACACTAATAATAATCAACCAGTCAAGCTATTGTCAATGGGAGCAGAAAGGATTGGAAAAATCCTCATATGCAATAGTAATTTATGTGGGCTGACATTCCCCTCCCTACTAAACCACCACCAAAAACGATTTTGATATGAAAAGGTTAGTAAGTCTGGACTTGAAAAACACAAGAACTCACATAGTTTTACACATTCTGATGCTACCTAGAACTAGTGACTCTGCTACTGCTAAATCCAAAGGTGAAACCTCTGTCAAAGTGCTGAAAGCCAAGATAAAGAAAAAAAAAATCCTAAAGGAAATTAGAGAGTGAAAAACAAATATAACATATAATACAATGATAATTTTAGCAAAATTCTCATCAAACACAAAGCAAACCAGAAAAGAATGAAATGACATATTTAAAATGCTAACAGTAAAAACTGTTAAGCTAGAAATCTATATCCAGTAAAATATACTTCAAAAATAAAGATGAGTTATATAAATTTTCAGACAAGCAAAACCCGAGAGAATTTACTATCAGCACTACAAGGAAACTGGAGGAATTTCATCGGGCTGTCAAGAAATGATACCAGTTCTACAGGATTATAAAGCATGAAATTACTATGAGGGGTAAATATGAAAAAGTATATTTTAATATCATAATTTTTGTAAGCTACCTGCCTACTTAAAACAAAAACAATGTTATATCATGAGGTTTATAAAATACACGTCAGTTTGGGCAGCTACAGCAAAATTCCATAAACAAAGCGGCTTATAAACAACAGAAATTTATTTCCCACCTTTCTGTAGGTTGTAAGTCGGAGATCAGGGTACCAGCATGGTCAAGTCTGGTGAAAACTCTCTTCCAGGTTTCAAACTTCCAACTTCTTGTATCCTCCCAAGGATGAGAGAAGAAAGAGGAAGCAAGCTCTCTTGTCACTCATAAGGGTACTCAACGCATTCATGAGGCTTCCATCTTCATGGCCCTCATCTACTCCTAATTCTCTCACTTTCCCATCACCCCCACTTTACCATCACATTGGGGATTAGGGCCTCAACATATGAACATGGGGGCAAGGGCCACAAATATTCAGTCCATATATGTGACAGTAGGAGAAAAAAACAGGAGGGCCAGAGCAAAGTGGCTTATCCTGTTGTAAACTTATTTTATGTGAGGTGGTAAATATTACTTCAAGTTATACTGAGATTAAAAATGCATATTATAATCCCAAGAGCAAGAACTGCAATAAAAGCATAGGGTAAGAGCTAATAGAGGAGATGAAATAAGATACTAATGAAACAGATGATTAATGTAAAAGAAAGTAAGACAGCAGCATGAATGGAAAAAGGAACACAGTGAATAAAAATAAAACAAATAGCAAAATGATATACTTAAACCCAACCATATTAGCAACTGTGTTAAATATAAAGGGGTTAGACTGTTCTCAGTTAAAGGGGAGAGACAAAGCAGATACCAAGCTAACCAAGACCCAACTATATGTGTTTACAAGAGATGCATTTTAAAAATACACTAGGATGGGAGCACCTGGTGGTTCAGTTGATTAAGCGTCTGCCTTCAGCTCAGGTCATGGTCCCAGGGTTCTGGGATAAAGTCCTGTATCAGGCTCCCTGCTCAGTGGGGAACCTGCTTCTCCTTCTCCTTCTCCCTCCCTCCCTGTTCCCACCTGCTCATGCTTTCTTGCTCTTTCTCTGTCAAATAAATAAATAAATAGAGAAAAAGAAATAAACTAGATGGAAAGTAAAAGGATAGGAAGAGATGTGTTGTAAAAACATTAAGCATAAGAAATCTTATAAGGCTTTCTTAATATTAAAGTAGACTTCAAAACAAGGAGTATTACCTGAAGCCATGAAAGAAATTTTATATATTTATCTTGATATTTATTTATCATATATATATCATAAATTTATGTCATCAATAAAGGGTCAATTTGTGAAGAGAATTTAAGAGTCATAAATGCATCTTTCAAGTAATCAGGTATTGAAGTGGTCAATTAGGACAATGAGCCAAATTAAAAGTAATAATCAAGTCTTTATTCACTTAGTGTGACATTGCAAACGGGAGGCAAAAACAGGCACTAGTTCCTAAGGTTTTCATTTTTCCTTGTGAAATAGCACTAGGAAGGAGTCGGGAGATGGATTGCAGGTGGGGGAATTGTCTCACTGCAAAGGAACCCTAAATGAAATGATTTTCCCTATGAACCTGAGGGCCAGAAGGGAGAGAGGAAAGAACTAGGAGTGGAAAAGTATGGAGTCAAAGTGGAGAAAAATTCCTTAGTGTAGACACCTGATGGGGCCTTCAAATCGAAGTGGTAGGCTAGGAATGCAGACTTGCATATGGCAGTAGCTGTCCCAGGGGCCCGGAGTCCTCGACTGCAATTCATCCAGAAGACCAATGCATTGGCTGTATACACAGATGGTGTGGGCAACACAGCTTCTCCCCAGGAGGCCTGCTGGGCAAAGCCTAATAATTGCATACGAAGGATCAGCATGGTTGTTTGGCCTGGAGTCACATTCCTCACTTTATGTAGTTTATAGCAGAATAGCAAAGCATAAAAAGCTAAAATTTATAGAACTAAAGGAGAAGTGGGCATATCATGTTTGGAGAATTTAATGCTTCTTTTTTCTGTAATCGATAGAGCAAATAGATAAAATGTCAGTGAAGATGCACTTAACCTAATAAACCTTTTTAGTATACTCCTGACAGCAACTGCAGAACGTATCTACTTTTGAAGTAGTCATGGAAGCTGAGCCATAAAACAAGTCTTGATAAACTTCAAAAGGTTATAATCGCATACAGTGTATTCTTTGATCATGACAAAATTAAGGTTAAAAAATATAACAAAAGATACTACTAACCCCTCCCTCTCCATATATTTGGCAATTAGAATATATACTTCTAAAAGCACATGGGTGAAAGAAGAATCACAAAATAATTGGGAAGTATTTTGAATTAAGCCATTACAGATGCACAACATATTACGATTTGTGGGAGTCACTCCTGCTTCCATCCCTTAGTGCCCAGATCCAAATATTCTAAACGTTGTCCAAGTATCTAAATATGAGAAAAACTAGCCACTATCCAAAACACACACCACGTCTTATAAGATGGTACCACAACCCCTTAAGATATTGTCTCTCAAATGGTTCTTAAAATGAGCCTCTATTAGGCCCTGCCAGCGTTCTGTAAGGCAACTGCTTCTAGATCAGCATTTCTCTAACCTTTTTCTTTACCTCCTTGTCTTGCCCTCAAGAGAACTTTTAAGATTTTTCTCCCCCCGAATTATTGTAAGATCTAAGGTTTTTTTGCTCCTTAGAACCAACTTTTGCCTCTTGTGGAGACAATATTACTCCCACTGACAATGAATGTTCTACTTAATATGGTAAAGAATAATACTTGTTAATCCCATAGGCATAAGCTCCTTTCTGTTTGCTATAAAAAATGTGGTTTTTGGCCAAAAGGATGTTGCATGTTGTATATATACTTTATATGGTACATAATCCATTACATAGATTGGTAGATGGTGGTACTGGCACAAGTATTGAGGACAGGAAAGGCAAATCCAAAATAAATGTTTATTTCAGTGAGAACAAATTGCTTCATGCTCCATGATGGAAAGTGCTGGTAATCACTCTTGGCCTTTCCAGGCAATAGCCTGGATTAATGAATCAACCACCCTGTCTTTATAAGAGGTCCAGACAAAACAGGATGTTAAATGGATACCAGTTCATCTCTTTCCTCAAGTACCCCACTACTTTGTCGATGGCCTTCTACCCAAAGAAGCTTTGGTACCAGGTACAGAGATTATGCATGGAATCAAGTAACCTGGCTTAGAAGTGGTAAGTGGTAGACCACTGTTGAGTGCCCCGCTGGTAATAGCAAAGCCAATGTTGAACACTCAATAGAAAATCATTTCCCAGGAGATCATTAATCCATCTGGTGGGATGTTGATGAAAGTGACCCACCAAATAACCACTCCTATTCTCACTTTTCACTCTTCCCCCACGGGCAGAAGTTGGAATCTTCCAGATCTTGACACCATTGAACTCTTGATTGCCTCATAATCTAACTTCTGATTACATTATCATAAGAAAGTTCCCAAATACTGATTTTTTTAAATTCATGCCTGGAAACCATGACTCTTGTGCGGTTAAGAAATAACTTTAATTCTATCTCTATAAAAGAAAACACAAGGACTTTTGTTTTCCCGTATTTTTCAAAATCCTAGAAACTAGATGACATCTTAGAATTATACATGTTAAGCATAATCAGATATGGCCTTGACTTCATCCCATGTTCTCCAGATCATTCACAATGAACCCCACAAAATTCAGTTCAATAATCCTATGTCTTTAGTTCTTCATATCATCAAGAATCTGTATATCCAAAATAATAAGTTTTCAAGCAAAACTCTAGTCTGTGACTTGTAATTACCCTCTTTTTAAGTTTAGAGATTCTTGAGTAATTAATGCTTTTGGATTCTTAATATCTGTTTTTGAATGTTCTTGAACTCAGTAATATCTAGATTTCTTTTTTACTTAATGATAGTTGGTAAAAACAAGTTAAATCTGTTTTCCTCATATGGTCTGAGAATAGGTTAGGGTAACCCACATTTATACTAGAAGTCTGTCTTTTTTACCCTTGAATGATTCAGCTAAACACCATGAAGTTTTACCATTAAGTAATGAAATGACCTTCTTAAAATAGCTGTAACCCAAAAGGCTGTTTTGTGAGAGTGAACTCAGAGAATTAATAAGGAGATCCATACAAAGCACCTTGATCAATTTCGGAGGTGAAATGTATGATAAAGGATAGATCAAGGTCACTTTTCCTAATGTCGCTCCTGTTGAGACAGTGCCTGGCATAACTGGGCCACTAGATTGCAAGGGAAATGGGAGTTTGAAGCAATTATCTAAATAACGTAGACAAGAAGGCACACTCGGGCTTGTCAAAGTCATCCATATGAGCAGAAGGGGAATCTAAATATTTTGAATCTTGTTAGGAATTTATTAAAGTATCTCTAGGACACACATACTGATGCCACTGACTCATTACATAAAGGGAAAATTTTATCGCTGGAAAAAAATAGGTTCATGTACATATTTCACATTAAGTAAGCGCTCAATTTTCATTCTACGTCACCCAATAGATAATGCCTTTTACCTGCATAAGGGTAACAACACTGTTCATATAATCTATTCATAGCATTTAGAGTTCTGTATTTCTAAAATAATTTTCTCACCAAGCAGCATGAGGTTTCATCCAGAAGGAAAAAAAATCAGTGTAGCTGATATGGATACAAAACAGAGGAATAGAAAAGGAAATAGAATTACCCATACGCTTCTGGGAAATAAAAAGACTTCACAAGCTATAAAAAAATCATTTTATTCACAGGGTACATTTCCAAATTTTCTCCAAGTAAGGGAGGTAGAGAAATTGAGACTTACTGAACCTTCTCACTACCAGCCATAATTACAATGAACACACTAAAGAAAAAGACATGTTTTTACAGCAAACCTCCTCCTATGACATCGCATTTAGATTTTGTAGAAACCACTCAGCAGAACCAACCAAGATAGATACTGTTTTTTCAAGTCACACTATAAAAAGTGCCAATTAAAGTTTTTTTCTTACCTGCTACCTTTTATATGAAACTTTTAAAAAGAAGAAGAAATGAAGAGCACTGATTTCCCGCATACCTCCTGCCAATGGAATTTAGTCTTATTAGGAAAAAGTAATTTCATCTATACTTCAAAAGTGAGTTCAATTTTATAGTCTAATCTAAAAAATCTTTTCCAGAATTATTGCATCCATGGCCTGGTAGTCAAACCACATTGTACGAGAAAGAATAATTTTTCTATCTTTCTCTTACCTCCAGTCTGCAAATTTGCTGAAAAAGAGCTTGCACACATGCGGAATGATATATAGGGTGCAATAATCCAATTAAAGAGACCAGTGAGAAACGTTTCTCTTTCAAAGCTTTTCAGGCCAACTGTATTGTGGTCACTAGAGTTCTAATAATGTTCTAGACTTTTTAAAAATTACATAAGCTTTTCAATGGAGCTTTCCTTGTCTGTTCTCTCCCCTTCCCTCTAGTGTCTCTGACTCTGATGTACCCCTGTGACCATCGATCACCACAAATGGTGAATCCTGTATATTATGGGAGGGATGTCTATAGTCACTTATGGATAAGAAAGCCCAAAGAATTGGTGCTTAAGAGCAAATGAGAAACAGAAACAAACTGTTTCTTTGCTTCCATGAATGCTAGTGTTTGCTGGAGAAACAAACATTTTTAATCTAATCATTTTTAGTTTTCCTGTAGCTATCACCTAAGGAGCTCTCTATGAGAAGGTTCTACTACTTCAACAAAGGATATTTACATACCATTATCAGATGTCTCCAAGGCCTATATACTATTGTGCATTTATATAAAATAGTCACATTTCACTACATTTATAAGAATTCTTGCTGATGGTAAAGGTACAACTTGGAATACACATGGCTACCTTTAAAGTGACAGGGGGACAGGAAGGAAATACAGAAGGAAGAGGGAGCCAAGCCAGACAAAGTTAAGGCACCCTCTGCCACCCCCACCCTCATCAGCCATTTTTCTCTTTTCAATGGGAATAAATAATGCAAGGGTGTGTGTGTGTGTGTGTGTGTGTGTTGTGTGTGTGTCTATGTCTGTGTATCTGTGTGTGTTTACACTAGAACAGAGGGGAGAAAACACATCTAAATCTTTACAACTGTCACCATGCATAGCATATGGTGGCCATGTTTCAAAGGGTGATGTTCAAAGTGACACCTTCTACTATCGCTGCCTCATCATGACAGGAGAGCTAAATAATAATCTTGTGTATGTGTCAAAGTGGAGATAAAAAGGGGCTATGAGAATGGCAGTGTTTACATATCCTAGCTTTGACACCAAGGAAAGCACGACTCAGAGATGGGCAGGAGCGCCCAAGTAGGTAAACTGGTGCCACTCCTCCATTTTCTTCCCTATGTGTCTCACAATCTGGCTCTCACGCTGCTTCCTCTAGCATCTTTTCATCATGAGCCATAACAACTGCATAACAATATATTTCCTTTAAAATGTTAAAGTTTCCTTAACATTTCCTTAAAATGTTTTGAAAGGTTCTATTCTTGGGACTGCACTCCCAAAGACTAACAGCCTCTGCACTCTGAGCTTAGATTCATACTAAGATCCCTCCCAGGGGTCCTTCACAATTAAAATCCTGATTTTATCTTTCTCTTTTTCTTTTTGGTTAAACCCTTTTTTAATCACAATTTTCCATTTCACTTATGATGCAGAGAAAAACAGACATATCTGACTCCAAATTTTCTCTGCCCTGGATAAACTCTTATCTCTTAGATGTTTATTGGTATCACGCAACACATATGCTTTTAAAATGACAAATAACTCGAGAAAATCTAATTATATAGAAGCAGAAAGAGACATGATCAATAGATTTGAATATTATTCTATAAAAGTCCCAGGCAGCTTTGCATCATTGATTATATCTGACAGCTTTAATAGGAACGCAAAATTAGAAAGGACTTTATCACAATGCAGAGATCAATAAGAACACAGAGGAGGGAGGCAAATAAATGACCATGAACAAAAGATAATTCCTCTCTTGTGCTTTAAAAAAGTTATAGTTGTGGGCTTTGGTTATCACACAAATGTTCACAGATATTATACGTCAATTTATAATGTTATTTATTCCTTGTTAGGGGGAAGAAATCAGAAATGTTGGCATCAGAAAGAAGAAAATCAGAAGGAAACAGAAACATACTTTTTCTTTATTGTGATGATGAGCAGAGGTTGTCTTATGTTTGAATGAGCTTTCCTTTCAAGCACTTGGTTCAATCTCTCACCTCTAGTAGGTATGTAAATAATTCAAGAGACATGCCTAGGCTGTGGATAAAGCCAGCAGAAACCATTTTCTTATGATAGGAAGAAAAAAGTCTACAGCAATTGTAGCTTCATCTAAATCTCTTTCCACTTACAAAATAGGAATCTTACAGTGTTCAACCTAAATATTCTGTCCTCATCTTTCGGAGTCACAAACAAACATTCTAGGCTCCAGGATTCTTTTGGACCAGTCTCCTCAGCTTTCAAAGAGACTATGTAAGAACTATAGAACATAGTTGACTCCTGAACAATGCGGGGATCTAAGGCTCAACCCCGCCATACAGTCAAAAATCTGCATATAACTTTTGACTCCCCCAAAACATAACTACTCCATAACTATTATGCCTATTATTGCCTGGAAGCCTTATCAATAACATAAACAGTTGATTAACACATATTTTGTACAATATACTATATTCTTACAATGAAGTAAGCTAGAGAAAATAAAATGTTATTTATAAAATCATAAGGAAAATACATTTACAGTACTGCACTATATTTATCAAAAAAAAATCTGTGTATAACAGACCTGTGTAGTTCTCACCTGTGTCATTCAAGGGTCAACTATATTTGCTATCTCCCTAGCTTCAAGAATTCAGAAAACTCATCTGAGTGGGAAAAAAGCTCCATTTTTAATCATCACTGACAGGGCCATAATTAGGTCAGGGTGACCAGAATTCAGTCACAGGACATCCAAATTTAGAGAGCACAAATTTAAGGAAAAAAAAATGGTTTAAGGCAGTATAAAATTTTAAGCTTCTCAGCAAATTTCCACACCAACTCTCCAGTCACAAGGCTACTAGCTTGACCCAACTGTCAGGCCATTTTCCCTGGTAGTGGATAGAAATAGATGGTGCTGGAAAGTCAAGGTCAAGCACAGAGACTTATCCTTAGGTACTCTGAGAGTTTGGGAGTACAGTTTTCTCCTCCTTTCCACTTGCCTCCTCCTCTTCCCGGCACCCAGACCCAAATCGCTGGTCATAGTTACCTATAGTTACTACAGACTTTGCTAGAGGTTTGGCCGAAGTTTCAGGTGCCTTGTACTTGTTTACCACTTCCTGACGTGTGCTCATCAAAAAGTCTTAATCTGAGAGTAGACCTCTAGCCTGAGAAGGGGGAAGTAAAAAGCACAACATTACTCTCAGTCCTTATTCCTCCACATATTTGTCCTCAGGTTCTCACAAAAGTCTTTCCAGCCCTTGATCCCTGGCACTCTAGAAACAGAGCAGATATTATTACCTGGTTCTGGTGGGAACGGTTTTGTACAACACATTAAGAATTCCCTAAAGGCGTTGGTGGACTGTGGCGTGTTTTTCCTTGTAAGTCCCTCCTGATAAAGATTTGTCAGTTAAAAATTTAACGAGGCCAATATTTTGAAACATGAAACTCAAAATGATAGACGGCTGATTTTTTTCAAAGAAATAGAAAGCTTCATATAATAAACTAGAAAACTGGAATAGTTGCTGACCAGAAGAAATGTGCTTGATATGTTTTCTATTTGGGAATCATATATACCACTTCTGTAAAGCTTCTGACTAATCTAAGAATATTTTTGTCCAATTTGGACCCCTGGGATTTCTTGCATTAATTTCCATGTAGATTGTGAGGCTGTGCTGTCCATTGCTCCAGGTACAACTTACATATAACCTAAAAAGGTTTGTAGGACATGAGACATTGCAAAACCAAACAGGTATTGTCTGAATATCTACCATTTGGGGTCATTTCTATTATTTTGGAATATTTACTTTGTTAAAACAAAAGTGAACTATATAGGAATAAAATTCCATGGCACTACTTAACTTCATGTATTGATTGTAGTTTAGATGCACAGTGCTGTATAAACTGTTGGTCAGAGGCACCTGGGTAGTTTAGTCCATTAGGTGTCTGCTTTCTGCTCAGGTCATGATCCCAGAGTCCCAGGATCAAACCCAACATCAGGCTCCCTGCTCAGTGGGGAGGCTGCTTCTCCCTTTCTTTCTCCCTCTGCTCCTTCTCTGTCTCTCTCACTCATACTCTCGCTCTCTCAAATAAATTTTAAAAATCTAAAAAGTAAAAGTAAAGAAAATAAACTGTTGGTCAGACTCTACATAAAGCATAGGTATCCATTTTCTTCTTCCATATAAAAATCTTTCATATAAAAAAATCACTTTTCTAGCTTAGAGAATGATTTCATCCTTCACTCATCTTAATTTTACTGAAGTGTAATTAAAATTAAACAGAGGTCACCTTATTCATGATCCTTAGCATCAATGCAATTCTTTTTTTTTTTTTTCAATGCAATTCTTAAATTGGGACTGATAAAAGGTAAAAATCCTATCAGGTATCCATTTTCAGTTTCCTCATATCTTCTACTGCCCCCATGGAGCAGCCTAATTTTTGTCAATAAAAAGCAAATTTAAAAATTAGACCAATGGGACGCCTGGATGGCTCAGAGTATCTGACTTTGGCTCAGGTCATGATCCTGGGGTCCTGGGATTGAGTCTTGCTTCAAGGTCCCTGCGGACTATGTCTCTGCCTCTTTCTCTGTGTCTCTCATAGATAAATAAATAAAACCTTTTAAAAAAAATTAGAGGGTGACATCCTCTCCAGGCAGATGCGTTGAAAGTAATGAAATATTTTCTTACTGACTGTGTCTCCCATAATCTGAGTATCTTCTGAGCTAATGTTAAGGGTCAGTAGTATTAAAACATAATTGACCAAATTCGTCAAAGTATGAGGCCCAATTCCAGATAAACAAAATAAAATAATAGGTGCTTAGATTTCAACTTCCTAATAGTAATAGAGTATTCCAGACTACTCTGCCAGATAATACTGGAAAGATCTTCACTTAGGAACACATATATTTCAGTAAGGATAGATACGCATAACTTTATGCCACAATACATATGTGTACACACACACAAGCACAGTCACACTCCTTGTCTAGATACATCTAACCATGAAAAAGGCAATATGTATGGCATACCTATGAGTTGTTAGTATAAAATAATACCAACTGCAATCTACTCTAAGAACACATTCTCATTTAACTGTAGTCATATTTCAAATGATGTCAGTGTGTATATATATCCTTAAGTGAAGACAGTTTGGAGCAAAGTATTCTTTTGGTCTAATTCAGGGTTTCTCAACCTTGACACTGTTAATATTTTAGACTGGGTAATTCTTTGCTGGGGGTGGGGGAGCTGACCTCTGCACTGTAGGATGTTTAGCAGGATTCCTGGCTTCTGTCCACTAGATGCCAGTAGCACCCTCCAAATCATGACAATCAAAAATGTCTTTACACACTGCTGAAAGTCACCAGATGGGGGAGGGGAAACACCCCAGTTGAGAAGTACTGGTCTAATTGAACATTATCATCTTGGGCCATTTCTGTTCTGCCTTTCAGAAGCCACAAATTCACAGTCTAAAAATTGCATAACTTATTGTATAAATCTATCCCAGAAATCGTAACAAGATGTACAATTTCCAAATAGCAGCTTCAGTGGAACTGTGACGCATGGGCTTTATGGAGCTCTTTACTCACATTTGAACAATTTTATCAGTTAAAGTACTAATTTGTGTGGCATGTGTTTTTCATTAGCCCTTTTATATCTTTGATGACATGTATAGGTAAAAATGTATTCCTTATTAAGGTAATTATTAAATAATAACAATGGCTCTAAAAAGGAAATAGGTTTAAGGTTTCACATCCAGTGAGTATTTAACACAGCTTACTCACAGTAATTCTCATTACATTTTTGCTGGCATATAGGATTAAAATAACAAATCAGTTCTGTACAGAATCAATATTCTCAAATTCTTAACTTTCTAAGGATCAATATAATCTGTTATGTCAAGCAGTCATTTTTTTAACTGATTTCTATGATAACCTCAAAATTTAATCTTACTTAGAAACCATCTATTCTGGTGGTGAAACAGAATTTTCCCAAGGGCTTTGTTTTCTCAATGTCTTTTAAATTAACCCACCAAAACCTGCCACCTGTTTTAATTTATATGGTAAACTAAGTTTCTACCATTAAAAATGAAGTAGAATGTTTAGCATAACTTATCTATATTTTGGTACATTGAAAAGAATAAAAAGAGTGATTTCTAGTGTCTCCTTTTAGATTAAGGCATTCCAAAGCACAAAGACAGTAAGAGGCTCCCTTTACCTTCCTCATACATGTAAACATATTTAACTGCCTATAATCTGTTAGTAGAGTTTGTTTGCAGTTTGTCAAAGCTTATGTAAAAAGTTTTCTAAGTAGCCTTACCTGCTACTACCAAGGGAATCAACATCTATGAATTCACATCCCTTTGCTTGTATGAACCACGCATGTGTGACCATGCTCAATACATGGTTCATTCATGATGTGTGAGATGTTAGGGAGAGTCAGAATGAGTAAAACAATTCTGCTCATTTTGGGTAAGCATTTGGGGGTCATGCTAGTGTGAGCATTATGAGCAGCAACCTGTCAGCTGGCTTGTCTTATATCAAGGTGTAGTGATGTGTAGTACACAATATACATCTGTATGTAGCTCTCCAACAATGGTTACAGATTTTTGCCATCCTAAGTCATGTGGGTTCAACTTTCTTAGCTGCATGGGGATGAGCTTTGTTTAACTGTGTGTATGTGTGAGTGTGCGTACATAAATACACATGTTTTACTTGTGTGCGTGTATCTTGGAGTGAATATACCATAGTAGATAGAAAAGGGATGTGCTTTCCAGTCCTGTTTCCAGACTAAACTTTACATCATTGTGCTTTATCTCTGATAATTAAATTAAGAAGACAATTATGCCAATTTGCAAATAAATAACGCACTCACATTTGCAGTCTTTCTGCACTAAAATAACATAATAATATGAACAGGCTTAAATAATGCAGACCTAAAATTGAGTTTATGCCCTCAATTCTGAGAAGGAGGGAAAGTGGCTCATGTTAATCAGACTATGAATCAACACAGTCTAAATTCAACAATGCTTCGCATCCTCTAAGTAGACTTGACAAAAGGGGAGGAAGCAATTCTTATTCAACATTTTTTAAATGGAGGGAAACTAGAGTTAACATAGACTTGGTTCAACAAATCACAAGAACTAGCTGTAGTGTTTTGTTATCTTTATTACTCAGTAAGGAATTTTCTTTTTATCTACCTCATCACCCACTCACTGCCCCTAAATAGGGCAAAAATAAATAATAATTTTTTAAAAACCTATGGTTCTAAGATACAAGATAGGTTTTTCTCTAAAGCCAGATTGTGTTGATAATCCATAACACTTTGTCCAGCATTTCCTTTATTCTACCTTGATTAATTCTTCAGCTTCAACAACTGGAGTTCTGTCTTGCGAACTGCGTCTTCTAGCTTTGAACCATGTAAACGTGCTTTACCAACAGCATTTCACCAGCATGTTACTAGTTGCAAATCCACAATGTGCTACAAAATATTTCACAGGATGTTTCATTTCTTATTTGTCCTCCAAGCCAACATCCAAAGTGGAGTTTCTCTTGGTTTTTCGTAGTTGTTTTATTTTGTTTTTCCATGTGGCCCATGTGTATCCATGAAATGACTTGACCATTCCTTTTGGAGTCATGTAGAAAACCTAACAAAAATACCCTGGGCTCAGTTCTTTCTTTTTCCATGGTCCCTAGGAAGTGGGCTGAAGTGAAGTGTCTTCACATGGGTCTAGCTGCATCCTCAGTGCACCGATTTTATGAAGATACCAGAGCTGGAGAAATTCCTCTGGCATGGCATGGAAGCCAGAAAAGGGCAAGACGTTATCATAGTAGTGGTGGCTGATGGGCTGCTCATGCATATTCACAGAGAAGGGCCAGAACCCATAAATAGCTACCTCTTCACAGAGGCCCAGAGCTGCACTCACCAGAAAGAGTCCTGTGGACAAGCGCTTAGCATGGATTCCCCTACTTTTCCAGAACTTTCCAATGCTACGCAGAAAATTGGGGTTGGCGAAGAGCACTGTTTGATTGGCACCAACATCTGAGAGTGTATAATAAACCCGGAGAGATGGCTCTGTTCCTGTCTTCATAGAAAAGGCAGGCATGTAGATATAACTGTGGTTATAGATTTTCATGTTGTCCACAAATGTCTTTCTGGACCACAGTAGATTCTGAAACCTATTAAAGAAAAAGAAGAGGCTCAATTAAACCTTGAGAAAAGGAACTCCTCCAACCACTTTATTGTTCTTCTGATGGTCCTGATACTTCACATTATCGGGGGGGGGGGGGGGAGCATGAAAAATGCTTCACTTATATTTAAAATCTTCTTTGAACTTACCAATTATTTCTCATCAAGGAGCTTGGCTTTCCCTAACCCCAACAATCTTAAATTCAGGTTAAGATTCCTTAATGGAACTCCTTCTAAACTAAAATGTGCTGTACATTTTGTTCTCCCAGAATAATTTGCCTGGAATGTAAAAATGGTTTAATACTTATGAATTCACAAAGGTTGTTGAATAAGAATTTTTTTAATTTAAGAATTTTTTAATTTATTCATTTGAGAGAGAGAGAGAGTGAGCGAGAGCCCAAGAATGGGGAGGGACTGAGGGAAAGGGAAAAGCAGACTCCCTGCTGAGCAGGGAGCCCCGATGTGGGGCTCAATCCCAGGACCCTGGGATCATGACCTGAGTTGGAGGCAGACACTTAACTGACCAAATGACCCAGGCACCCCACTGGATAAGATTTTGATAAAAACTATTTGTGCAGGGATGCCTGGGTGGCTCAGCGGGTTGAGCATCTGCCTTTGGCTCAGGACATGATCCCAGATTCCTGGGATTCCACAGGCTTCTTGCATGGAGCCTGCTTCTCCCTCTGCCTGTCTCTGCCCCTCTCTCAATGTGTCTCTCATGAATAAACAAATAAAATCTTTTTAAAAAAACTATTTGTGCAGTAATATAAGCACAGGACTGGTTTCTTCACCTGCAAATCAAAGGAACCACCTGAAAGATACTTCTTCCCATTGAAATTCTATGATCCTAGAAGTATTCAGATTAACTGATACTATAACTACAATATTACATGGAAAAAGAAATACTTGTTACTATTATAAAATGATGCCGACAGAGTTGTCTACACTGCTTGCTCCAAAGAACTCTACTTTCCTATGTTCTTTCAGTTTGGATTCCATAAAAAAGAGGATCTCTGGTTCAAGTGTATTCAACTAAAATTGGTGGCATACATCCAATGTGTCAGACACCGGGCAATTTAACATTTAATGACCCCATTTTGTTCTTAAGAAATTCAGGTCCAATTGTGAAAACAAAAAGATAAATGAGGACAACGTAATGCTCTAAATGTAGCAGTTGATATTTGTATAAAGTACTGTGCAATCCAGAGGAAAAAACAATTAATCCTGCCTTAGAGTAGTAGACCCTGAGAGCTTCAGAGAAGGGATGACATTTAAGTACATCTCCTGTGGGGAGGCAACAGGAAGCAGAGCAACTAAACTAGAAGAAAACACTTTAGTCACAGGCAACGGTGCATAGCATACAGACACAAGCATGATGGTTGTTTCCCTGGGACATGGGAGGCAGGAATGGTGGGAGGCAGTGGTTGAAGATAAGACACATTGCAAAAAAACTCATGCATCTCTAATTTGTTTGTGGACTTCAGTCTGTGGTGATGGGGAAACTTTACAGCCATGAGTACTCACAGCACTTACCATTTGTATCACAAATATTTCATCGTTTGTTTAGTTGTCAGTCTGTGTCAAAAAAGGTTCACTGATGATCTGGGGAAGGAAGAGGCTGGTAGCCTGGAGACCAGTTAGGAGGTTGCTGATACAGATTGTGTATAAAAAGAGAAAAAAGACAATGACCTACACTACGTTCTTATAACTTTTGTTTTCTTTCACACAGGGGCAGTCACCTGTCTTGGGTTATATGCAGGTAGAGCAGAAGCATCTAATGGAATGGAGCCACAACCAGCAGAGGGAAGTCTGGCCTGACATGTTGGCAGAGTTCATCATAAATATGTGAAACTAAAATTCTGAAAAAACAAATCCACAGGATTTTATGTAGCAATCAGTGCCATTAACTCTGCCTGCCAAGAAAGGGGTGTTCTTTAAGCCCCAAAGAAGGAAAATTGCTCAAGTTTTCTTCATGTCCTTGATTCAGCAGCCTGCTTTAGCAATTTTCTCTGGGCCCTGACAAATTAAAAAAGTGGTAACAGAGTTTGTAAGTGGAAACACTTTATCCTAAAAGAAGCCATGGAAGCACATTTAACCATACTCTGGGGCTGAACCAGCCTCACCAACACAAATTCCTACCTCTCAACTCCACTAGCCTGTGCTTAATAGTTCAATTCTCTCTGTTGCCCACCCACATCTTTCACTGTCTTTCTAAAACATGAATGCTTTCCCAATCATGTAACCATATCCTGCAGATAACCTTTTACTTCTTTTGAACCATGGTTCTCAAACTTTAGATAGAATATCCTGATAGTACAGCTTCCTGGGTTCCAATGAGAGTTATCCAGGGTGCTGAATTTATATGCAGCACTCCCTGGTGATTCTGGTGCAGATGTCCTGTGGATAGACTTATTTAGAAGGTCAAAGCCATCCATGAAAGTTGTGTGGCTCTCTGCCATCTATTCCTCAACATCTCTTTCTTTCTCTTTCTTTACATCTTCTAATTTTATCCTTGCTGCCATTCTATCAGGAAGAAGTGCTCCCTCTTCCCCTCTGTGTTTTGGAACAAACCATTTCATATTTTCTTAAAAACTCATGTTCTAAAGTGGATCTCCCTTCTTTAAAGCATTTAACCTCCCCATCTCTCCTGAATTATTCCCTTTTGTCTTCTAAGCACAGTTAGGACTTAGTATGAGGCAATTCTTCATATGCCCATATCGTTTCCCAGGCTACATTCTAATTTTTTCATTGCACTATCAATGTTCTAGAGCAATTAGTCTACTTCTATCTGTTATCTTTCTTGCTTCCATTTCCTCCTTATTGCTGTGCAGAATGGCTCCTTTTCCATAGAGCTCTGCTGGTTAACGGAACTAATCCTTATTTTTGTAGTGGACCACATACTAATGAGAATTACAGAGAAAGCTTCAGCAAAATCAGGGAAATTGATTTTATGTTCCCTGTCTTAAAGCTGGCTAATTATTCTTGAAGAGGGTAATCTTTCTTCTGTGAGTTTCATCTTTGAAAAGGAACACCACATCTTGAATTTACTATATAGCCTTAGGTTTTTGATACTGTTAAAGAACCAGCCTATATATAACATTTTATTATTTTTACCTACCCCATTTTTCAACAAGCAACATATTTAGAACTCAATTCAACTCAATACTTATTTATGGAACACATAATATATTTAATGTGACCCTGATAAAGAGGACTTAATAGAGGTGTTTTGAATTTTACTAAACTATTACAAAATTCAATTAGAATTATAAAACAGTAGTAGTGCTCCAACTCAACTCTCCAGCCTCATTCTCAATACTCTCTACACTCTCACTCTATGCTACAGCCATTCTTGTTTGTGCATCTATCCTCATCTTTGTGCATTGGTAGTTTCCTTTTGGCTTATCCACTCATTGCCCTGGTGAAGTTCTGCTTAAACATTGAGATTTAAGCTTCTCCTTCTAAAGCATATTCCTTCTTTTCAACTTAAGCTTTCAAAGGAGTTTTCTTGGAACTTCTCAGTATGAACTGACTCTACCCTACAAGACTGTGTACTCCTTGAAGACAAGAGACAAGTTTTATTTATCCTTTAATTTTTACAAACTTAGCTCAGAACAGTTGTATACTATATAAAAGGAAAAGTATTAAATTGAAAAAAGAAGAAAATGAAGTGAGATCAGCCAATGAATTACTAAAAATAAAAATGATTAATATATAATGAATATGGGCATGAAACAAATAAATATATGAACAAAAATAACAGAAAGCACAGAAATATAGCATACTTTACAAATCAATTTCATACATGACAATAAAGAGAAAATCACTGATATTTGATACAGTTACTATCAAGCCAACTATTTAACAATTTGAAAATTTGAGGGGGAATAGACTCATATTTGACAAGAAAATCTCAAAATAATTTCAAGATAAGTAAGAATATTTAAAGCCTATATTACAAGAAAAACTAAAGAAAACAATTGTAAATGTATCAGCTACTTGCAAATAATCTATAAAGGAAAATGTTGGCAAAATTGATTACACCAAGATACCAAATTACCGTGAAAATAAGATAACTAAATAAAAAGGGAATGACTCTGAAAAGCATTTTCCACAAATATAAAAATTAAAAAAGCTCACTATTGATCACCTTATAGAGTCTAAATATATTGATATGAAAATAGACAAAACACAGACAAATAATCTACAAGGAATTATAATAAAAACTGTTAAATGTTCAGAATGTCCTTCAGAATGCCAATTAAGATGCACACTGAAAAAAATAAAGGTAAGGGTCCAGTTCTCCCCTGATTTCCAGAAGTGAAAGAAAAAATATTTTTAAAGATCTATATATACCCTGAAAAAAGGGAAACTCTCAATGAATCCCCAAAGCTAAGTTACCTCTGAAAAACAGAATGCTTACAGAAAGCCAGAACATAAGCTAATTTGCTGAGCATTGCTATAAATGTAGCAGTGCCCCATGCCTAGAGGCAGAAGATACTAAGGAATGGAGTGTCTTCCAACAATCAATAAGGTAATTGTTTACAGTATGGGACAGGAGAGACATTTAAGTGGATTGAACCCTAAAATCATGCACCAATTATCACTGTGGGTACCAGGGAGAGAATATCAGCCTCTATGGAGAAACAGTGACTGTGTGCCCAGAGCTGGCCCAGGCAAGGGGAAACTGAGGATTCTTTTCAACTTGTACAATTGGCAGCCAAGCTTATAGTTCCCAAGTAGAATACTGACACTGGCCCAAGATAAGACACTCTGTAGATAACAACATTTGAGAGTCACCCAAAAGAAAGCCACCTTGCTACCTTCTCATCAAGAGTAAAGCCTACCTGTGACAGATCTAGTATGTACAGAGCTTCCAGTTGCTGAACAAGAACAGACACCCAAGGTCAGAAAATACTGAAGGAAAATCGCCACCATGAGAGTCAGAGAACAAAATGGAAGAACTCAGAAGAAATCAATATTATTCAAGAGGCAGAAGAAGACCTTGAAATACATAATTAGTTTGTTTAGAAATGTTAATAGCTTACTGTATGCATTAAGGAAGACTAGGATGCTATAAAAAGCAAAAGAACACTTAGGTAATAAAAAACAGCTATTGGCAATTTAAAAAGATAATTGATGGGTTCTGGAAAGGAAATCTCTAGGAAAATAGCTACAAAATAGGCCTAGAAACCTATCAACTGGATTCTAGTTAAAGGAAAAAGACACTTCCTGGAGAGATGCCTCAACAACAATAAAAACTGCCTCTGATAGACTCATCTGATAGATGTTAACAGTAATGAAAGAAGATTTGCAGCTCAGATGAGAGTCTGGAGATGATTTAGTGACATTGCATGGAAAGCCTTTATTTATTTGCTCTGGGGGGAAATTAACAGGAAAAAAATTAAAAGTTGAACAAGATATCAAATACTACATAAAATTGACTTTTTCTCAGATGTGAACAGTAATTATGTAGACACTAAGGTAAGTAATGACTTAATTTAATTGTGATATATCTCAATTGAGAAGTTAGGAAAGTATGTGTATAGAGGAGTGCTGTGAGTCTCACTTTAACAGATAAAAACCTTTATTTTTCTGCAAGAAATCAAGAGATAAACTGAAAAGTTTAATATTGTAATTAAGCACGCTGCTTTAAAATGCAACAAGAGAAAAATCAACTAGAGAATTTCAACATCTTGGAACATTACTTGGGGGAATGTGAGACAAGAATTTGCTTCTTGCCATACTATCTGATTTTTAAAATTATGTACATGTATAATTTTGGTAAAAAATGGAAATTGAATTTTTTAATCATAAAAAAGATAAAGCAATTTATATTGATAACATGAATAATACTGCTGAAGGAATATAGTAGTCCAGAAACTTTATCCACCTAACAAGAGTTTCAAAGTGTATATAGCAAAAACTGATTAAAATTTAGATATTCACAAATCCATTATCGTAGAAACTTCAATTAAAAATGTTTATTATTTTTAACCACAAATTAACAATTTCTAACAAGGACTACACATCACAAAAGAAAATATATTATATATATATATATATATATATATATATATATATATATATGTTAAAACAATTATCATCTTGTATGTTGTAACATCTGATCTAAAATGAAGAGCCAGCAACAGAAAGATTCACATACTGTACTGAAGAAAAACTTTAAAAACATATTTCAAGTATGTTTTTAAGGGAGAATCTGTCAATATTTGCATATGATATAATTAGCTATCTAGAATATATATAAGAGAACCAACTGGAAAATGATTTACTAGAACTAATAAAGACTTAGAAAAGCATGGTTTTTAAAATCCATAGCTAAGCCAGGTATAGAAGAGAACTTCCTCAACTTGATAAAGAATAGCTACAAAAAATCTACACCTAGCATCATAATTTATGGTGAGAAATGTGACTTTCCCATTATTATTGGTAATATGTTACGGAGGTTAACTCCCACAACTGTTCGACATTATACTAGAAGTCATTGCTAATACAACTAGACAAGAAAATGAAATAAAGATATGCAGATTGGAAAGGAATATATAACACATATATACAGACACAGTCATCTTCACACAATCATCATGTAGAAAATTTGAAAGAATTTTAAACTGGAACTAGTAAGTTACAGCAAGGCTGGAGGATACAAAATTAATATACCAAGTCGATTGCTTTCCTAAATATAAGCAATAAACAAGTAAAATTTGAAATAAAAATAAAAAATACAGTGTAATTTATATTAGCACTACCCAAATATGAAATACTTTTGTATAAATCTAACAAAACATGGGATCCCTGTGTGGCGCAGCGGTTTAGAGCCTGCCTTTGGCCCAGGGCGCGATCCTGGAGACCCGGGATTGAATCCCACGTCGGGCTCCCGGTGCATGGAGCCTGCTTCTCCCTCTGCCTGTGTCTCTGCCTCTCTCTCTCTCTCTCTCTCTCTCTCTCTCTCTCTGTGTGACTATCATAAATAAATAAAAATTAAAAAAATAAATCTAACAAAACATGTACAAGACCTATGTGAGGAACACTAGGAAATTCTGATGAACAAAATTAAGGAACTAAATAAATGAGATATTACATGAGAAATACTACAGGTTCATGGATAGAAAGGCTCAATATTGTCAAGATGTTAGTTCTTCCCAATATGATCTGTAGATACAATGCAACCCCAATCAAAATAGCAGCAGGTTATTTTGTGTATGTCAACAAAGTAATTCTAAAATTTACATGGAGAAGCAAAAGATGTAGAATAGCCAATGTAATATCGAAGGAAAAGAACAAACTTGGAGGACTGGCACTACGCAATGTCAAGATTTACTATAAAGCTACAGTAATCAAGATAATGTGTTATTGGCAAAAGAATAGACAGTTCAGTGGAACAGAACAGGAAATTCAGAAATAGACCCACATAAATACAGTCAACTGATCTTTGACAAAGGAGCAAAAGCAATACAATGAAACAAAGATGGTTTTCAACAAATGGGTACTAAAACAAATGGATTTCCACATGGAAAAAGTTGAATCTAGACAAAGACTTGATAGTCTTCACAAAAATTAACTCAAAATGGATCATAAATGTAAAATGCAAAATTACAAAACTGTAAGATAAATAATGAGAAAACCTAGGTGACCTTGGCTACAGCAATAACAGTTTAGGTACCAAATCAAAGGCATGCTCCATGAAAGCTATAATCAATAAACTGGAATTCATTAAAACTAAAAATATCTCAAGGTACCTGGGTGGCTCAGTGGTTGAGCAGCTGCCTCTCATGTCATGATCTTGAGGTCCTGGAATTGAGTCCTGCCTGCATCAGGCCCCCTGCAGGGAATTTGCTTCTCCCTCTTGCTTATGCTTCTGCCTCTCTCCCTCTCTCTCTCTCTCTCTCTCTCTCTCTCTCTCTCTCTGTGTCTCTCATGAATAAATAAATAAAACCTTAAAAAAATTAAAAACATCTCTGTGAAAGACAGTGTCAAGAGAATGAGAAGACAAACTGCATCATGGGAGAAATATGTGCCCAAAAGACACAGCTGTTAAAGAACTATTATCCAAACTATGCAAAGAACTCTTTAAATTCAACAATAAGAAAACAACTCAAGTAAAAAATGGGCCAAAGACTTCAACAGACACCTCACCAGATGGCAAATAAGCATATGAAAAGATGCTTCACATTGTATATCATCAGGGAAATGCAAATTAAAATAGCAATGAGGTACCATTACTAGACATCTATGAGAATGGCCAGAATCCAGAACCCTACCAACACTGAATGCCTATAAGTATGGGGAGCAATTGAAATTCTCATTCATTGCTGGTGGGAATGCAAAATGGGCACAGCCACTATGGAAGACAGTTTAGTGGTGTATTACAAAATCAAACACTCTTATGTGATCCAGCAATCATGCTCCTTTGTATTTTCTCAAAGGCACTGAAAACTTAGGTCCACACAGAAACCTGCATAAGCATGTTTATAGCAGCTTTATTCATAACTGCAAAAACTTGGAAGCAATCAAGATGAATTGCTAAGGTGAACGGATAAAGAAACTGTATTATATCCATATAATAGAATATTATTCAGCACTAAAAAGAAATGACTTATGAATTAAGTACATATCACTGAGTGGAAGAAGCAAGGATGGTTCAACATCTGCAAGTCAATCAATGTGCTATACCACATTAACAAAATGAAGAATAAAAACCATATGATTCTCAATAGATGCAGAAAAGGCAGTTGACAAAATTCAGCATTCATTTATAATAAAATCTCTCAACAAAACAGGTATAGAGGAAACATACTTCAACATAATAAAGGCCATATATGAGAAGTCCACAACTGGTATCATTCTCAATCATCTGATAATCCTGATATCTAAGATAAGGAACAAGACAGAATGCCAAATCTTACATCTTATTCAACTTAGTATTGGAAGTCCTGGGCAAAGTAATTAGGTAAGAAAAAGAAATTAAAGGTATCAAAATTGGAAAGAAAGACAAAAATCTATCACTATTTGCAGGTGACATTATATTATATAAGCCCTAAAGACTCCATCAAATAACTGATATTTGACTCCATCAAATAAATAAATTCAGTAAAGTTACAGGATATAAAATCCATATACAAAAATCTGTTACATTGCTTTACACTAAAAATAAACTATCAGAAAAATATTAAAAACAATCCTATTTACAACTGCATCAAAAGAAAAAAATATCTAGGAATAAATTTAATCAAAAAGGTGAAAGACCTTTTGAAAGGTCTACATCTATTGAAAATTACATGACATTTATGAAAGAAACTGAAGAAGGTACAAATAACTGGAAAAATATTCTATGCTCATGGATTGAAAGAATTAATGTTAAAATGTTCATACTACCTAAAACAATATACAGATTCAATGCAACCCTGTCAAAATCCAATGGTATTTTTCACAGGAATAGAACATGTAATCTTAAAATTTGTACAGAAGCATCAAAGATCCCAAATAGCCAAGGCAATCTTAAGAAAGAAGAACAAGGCTGGATGCATCATGCTCTAATTTCAAAGAAAGGCTACAGTAATTAAAACAGTATAGTACTGGCATAAAAACATAAACAAAGACAATGAAACAGAATAAAGAGTGCAAAAATAAGCCCATGCCTATCCATTCACCTTATAGGCCCACAAGAAGGTCAATTAATTTACAACAAAGGAATTAAGAATATATAATGGGGGGAAAGAACAGTCTTCTCAATAAATGGTGCTGCAAAATTGGACAGCTACATGCAAAAGAATAAAGTTGGACCACTATCTTCCACCAGACATAAAATTAACAGGTAATGAATTTAAAGACTTGAACTTAAAACATGACACCATGAAACCCTTAGAAAACAAAACAAAACAAAACAAAAAAACAGGAAATAAGCTCCTTGACATAGGTCTTGGTGGTGATTTTTTTAATCTGTCACCTAAAGCAAAAGCAACAAAAGCAAAAATAAACTAGCAGGACTACATCAAACTAAGAAGCTTCTGCACAACAAAGGAAGTCATCAATAAAAAGAAAAGCAACCTACAGAATGGGAGAGAATATCTCCAAATTTACCTGAGATGAGGCTGATATCCAAAATATATAAAGAACTTATAAACTCAATAGAAAAATACAAAATTTGATTTAAAAATGTGTAGAAGATCTACATACATTTTCCAAAGTAGACTTACAGATGGCTAACAGGTACATACATGAAAAGATGCTCAACATCATTAATCATCAGAGAAATGAAATCAAAACAAGAATGAGATGTCACTTCACATTTGTTGGAATGGCCATTATCAAAAAAGACAAGAAATAAGATGTGTTGATGAGAATGTGGAGTAAATAAAATTCTTGTGCACTGTTCATAGCAGTATAAATTGGTGAAACTATTATGGAAGACTATTTGGAGTTTTCCTTAAAAAAAAAATAACCAAACTACCAAACTATCAAAAAGATATATGCATCCCCATATCCATTGCAAGAATATTTACAGTAGCCAAACTATGAAAACAACCTAAGTGTTCATCAATGGATAAAGGGATAAAGTAATTGTGTAACCATATTATATATAATAATATATACATAATTCAGCCACAAAAAGATAAAATCTTACTATTTGAAACAACATGGAGAGACCCAAGGGCATTACACTAAGTGAAATAAGTCAGACAGAGAAGGACAACTATCATATGATCTTTTATGTGGAATCTAAAAAAAACAAAAAACCCAAGCTCATAGATACAGAGAATAGATTGGTGGTTGCTAGAGGTGAGGGGTCAGGGATGGAAGAAATGGTTTGTTTGTTTTTAGTTTAAATAAATTTAATAATAAATTTTCAAGATTGACAACATAAATAAAAATCATAAATCAAAACATTATACAAAAAGACCAGGTAGATTTGATAAAGAGTCAAGTGGAAATTCTGACACTGAAAAAGATAGCCTTTGAAAATAAACGTTTCATCAAAAGTTTAAATAGATTTGATAGAATCAAAAAGAATTAATGCATTGAAAGATAAATCTGAAAACACTACCCAGAATGACATCTGGAGAGAAAATACAAGAGAGATTAAGAGACAGAGAATACAGAATGAAAAGATCCAACATGTGTATAGTAAGAGTCCCCAAAGAAAAGAATAGAATGGGGATGCCTGGGTGGCTCAGTGGTTGAGCATTTTCCTTTGGCTCAGGTCCTGATCCTAGAGTCCAGGAATCGAGTCCCACATCAGGCTCCTGGTGGAGAGCCTGCTTCTCCCTCTGCTATGTCTCTGCCTTTCTCTGTGTCTCTCATGAATAAATAAATAAAATATTTTTTTAAAAAAAGAAAGAAAAGAATAGAGTGAATGCGAGGAAAGTAACATTTAGAGAACATATGCCTATGTCTTACAACCAACGTAAAGTAGGTACTGATAAAGTAGGAAGGGGAGGCAAGTGGGTGATGGGTAAAATAGGTGATGAGAATTAAGGAGGGCACTTGTGATGAGCACCAAGTGTTGTTCATAAGTGATAAATCACTAAATGCTACACCAGAAACAGATGTTATGCTGTATGTTGACTAATTGTAATTTAAATTAAAAATTTTGACAAAAGTAGAAGAAAGAGAAGTGACAAAAGTAGAAGAAAGAGAAGAAAGAAAAGAAAGGAAGAAAAGAAAGAAAGAAAGAAAGAAAGAAAGAAAGAAAGAAAGAAAGAAAGAAAGAAAGAAAGAAAGAAAAGAAAAGAAAAGAAAAGAAAAGAAAAGAAAGAAAAAGAAAGAAAGAAAGAAAGAAAGAAAGAAAGAAAGAAAGAAAGAAAGAAAGAAAAAGAAAGGAGGGAAGGAGGGAGGGAAGGAGGGAAGGAAGGAAGGAAGGAAGGAAGGAAGGAAGGAAGATTTTGAGAAAAAATAAAGTCAATTATGTCTAAAATACACACAAACACACAAAAGAAAGTGAGGTGGTTATTAAGTACTAGTCCCTTGACTCTATTTTCTAGCATGATTAAAGCAAAGAATTAATAATATTCAAATAAGAAAAGAGAAAAATAGACAATGACATAGAGCTGTCAAGTCTGAGATAAAGAAATTCAAAGTACATATTAAAATGCATACATTCTGACCAGCCTTAAAATTATAAATTTCTACCAATTTTTAAATTATACCAATTAGAGCTACAGAAAATTACAGTTTTCCACATATCCTATTTGTAAAAAATAAGGAACATGATAATAAATAGTAGAGTATGAGAAATAGATACTTTCATGCTTCAAATGGGAGCAGGAATTATTCAAACAGTTCAGATGTTCTGGCATTTTCAATATGAACTCCGATTGACTCAGCACTTCCATTTCTCAGCTGGTGCCTCGGATATTTGCAAAATAATCTATCACTTCTATCATGGCTGATAATTGCACCTCAGAGAAGCCTTTCTTGATGATTTCATCTCTCACCTTTGTTGCATTTCTTCATCCTACCTATCATTACATGACATTTATCATCAATGGATGTTTGTTTTTTTTAACATTTATATCTTCTTGAATGCCCACAAGGAAGACCTTGTTTTGTTTCTTGATAAATCCACAACATCAAGAGTGGTGCCTGGCATATGACACTAAGTAAATATTCATGAATGTTTGCTGAAGTATGCAGAAAATTAAAAACAACTTAAATGTCCATCACAAATAATGTTATATCTATACTATAATAATAATGGCAATTCTTTTAATGACACAGCTCCATTTGTATTGCTATGGAAATATTTCCAAAGCAAAATGTTATATAAAAAAACAAAAAAGTTTCAGAATTACTATTGTAATAATACAGTGTATTATCACACAAGGTAAAGATATATATTTTCTATACTTAAACATATGTGTGTAAATGCATGGGAGGATGTTGGAAGGATACACACTAAGCTGAAAACAATGGTTATCTCTAGGGAGAGCAGTGGGTATGGGGGTTGCAGGTAGAGGGTCAAAGAAAAACGTAGCCTTATCTGGAATGTTCTCATTCTTTAGAAGGTGATATATTTATGTTGTTCCTTGTGTTATTAAATATTTCTGCTTAAAAGTTAGTCTCCTTAGTGATCACATAAATACAAAGTAAAACAATCGTAAATTTCTGGCTCATTCTTTTCAATGCAACAAAGAGTGTGGTAATTTTATTCATTAAGTTTTTAATATTATTATAATGTTCTCTTTGCAATATAAAACATCTTTATAAAAAAGTCACAAATATTCAAGTTAATTTCTCTTAGTTTAATTCATTAAAAGTTCACTTCTTTTACATAGAATATTTGTTTCAATGTTTTTCTCTATATGTTTTATTTGAACACTTTCCTTATTATTTACTTCCTGTTCAAATGCTTCAGCAATTTTCCAGTAGGTTAACTCATTTCCGGATATTATTTACTTGCTTTTCTAATATTTTGGACCACTGGTCATGTTCACGGTCACTCACTGTCATTTTTCTCTCTTCGTGCAGCTGTTTGTTTACCCAGCCGTTGCTTCCTTTTCCTTTGTCAATGAAAATTAAATTCGTGTTGCTCCACAATACTTCTCTTCTCTGTACCTTCTTATCCTATGGTGGTGGCTCTTCCACAGGAAAATATTTTACCAGATTGCACACAACATATCATACTAAGCTCTCCCATCCATACCTAGCACATATTACAATATGTCTTAAGAATGAAAACTTTTAAAATATTTGCAGAGTGGCAATTCCTAACCTAGACTGGGACATTGCTAAGAGGAGAGAAATTTAGGACAGACCTTTCAGAGATGGATATATCTGAGCTGAATTTTGAAGAATGAGTAGAAGTTAACTATGTAAACAGCTGTCAGGGGAAAGTATGCTTGTCTGACAGAGTCAGGTGGGCAAAGGCACAGAGGTGGGAAAAGTAGTATTCAGGGAAATGCGAACAATTTAACATAGTGAAGCTATGGGGCCTTGAGAATAGCTAGAGATGAGGTACAGGACAGAATAAAGAATGACCTTCTGCCAATCAAGGTTGAGATCTTACCCATAGGGAAAAAGGGACACTAATTAACATTCATTAGTTCATGGGGGGGAAAGTAAGGGAGGGTCTCACCACTCAGGCTATTGGTGAGGAAGGAAAAGCTGACTCTGGTGACTGCAACAAGCAAGGCTTATCTTCAGCTGAAAAGCAATGGTGAGGAATATTGGGCAGTGTCCATTCTGGTTTGGTGTGGATTCTGTACCAGGGTTAAATATGTATCCCATCTAGTGTGAGAGTGATTTGAGTTTGGGGGCTTGGGTGGCTAGGACTTCTTGGTGGCTCATTTCAGGATGATGTGTAACACAATAGAAGGTAGTTCGAAGGAAAATATTATTACACAATTTTGGACATGTTAAACCACAGACGTAAGATCGCCCAGAAGACTCATGTGCCAACATGCAAAACACTGACGAATTATAGGATTTAAATGGTGGGCAAAGGAGGGAGAGTTGTAGCAAAGGGTAGGTTGGCAGAGAGGTGAGAGGAAACCAGAAGAATCTTCAATAACAGAAGAAGTAGAGTTACAAAAGTTTATCAACAGTGGTAAATGCTGAGGAGAGAGCAAGTAAAGTAGAGATAGAAGATGCTACCTGGAACATTTAGGAACATGTTAGTTTTCTGTGGCACGTGCTACCTCGGTAGAAATCAATCCAGATCAAAACTCAGTTGTGTACAGGGGTCAAACAGATTAGGAAAATATGTAAAGGCGCCAGGCATAAAACAAAAGAGTGCGGATTTGAAAAGGGAATGTACACGTCTCATCTAAAGGACTTAGAGGAAAAAGAAAGAAAGGAAAAAAAAGGAATAGCCAAGCAAAACAATTACGACGGCCAGGTTTGGCCTGTTGGCAACAAGTTTGATGTCAACTCTCAAAACTTATTCAAAACTCCAAATGAAGATTAGACCATAGAATCACAAATCCCTTTGAAGCAGATAAAAACATATGTTGTGGATTTGTTTATTTATGACTTTAGTGATAGTATGGGATAAGGACCAGAAGACCGATAGTCAAATTACAGAAATAGTCAATAAATTCTAAGGTTCTTGCTTAACACAGGTTAAGCCTCACTACTTAAGCCTGTAGTAACTCTGTGAAGAGGACATTATCCCTTTTCTGCTGTTGAGGAAACTGAGGATAAGAGTGGTTATGTGCTCTAGCGAAGTTTCACAGCGACAGTGTAGAATTGTAGATTCCAGCTCAGCTCAATCTGACTTCGACGATTCAATGCTCTTTCAGTTACACTGTTTAGTCTGAGGGGAAGACAGATCTCCCTTGTTTTGCATAAATTGATTTACCTGTGATCTGGGTGCCAACCTTTCATACCTTCTCAGAAATCTGGTCACATTCTTCTTCTTTTATTGCCTTTACCTTCATCACTCCTTTTCACTGGCTCTTTCCCCAACATGGGCTCTTGCCCAAGTCTCTTTAACCAGAAACAAAAAAACTAACAACAAACAAAAATTTCCTCAAAAGTACATCTTTCTATAGATACTTCTTGATCTCTTTCTTTCCATTCATAGATGAATTCTTCTTAAGAGTCCTATAATTTCCGGGATATTTGTTCATTTTCATTCCCTAACTAGGACCCACATGATAATGACTACATACAACTACATACAACTTAAACTGACTACATACAACTTAAGAAACTTGATCAAACTCACATTAGTAAATATTAAAGATGAGATTCAAATCAAGGTGGTAAGGCTTCAGTTTTAACCATGGTGCTTTTCTGCCATGTAATTTTGGAAAGTTAAACAGCTAGACTGGATGTAATGATGAGGAAGCTATCAGAATGAATTTAGATGTGAATAGAGGTTAGCCTCTCCTTTGTTATTTTTTTAAACTGACTTGGAACTCTTTTTTTTATATAAATATTTTATTTATTTATTTATGAGACACACACACACACACACACACACACACACACACACACACACACAGAAAGAGGCAGAGACATAGCAGAGGGAGAAGCAGGCTCCCTACAGGGAGCCCAATGTGGGACTCGATCCTGGACTCCAGGATCATGCCTTGAGCCAAAGGCAGATGCTCAACCACTGAGCCACCCATGCGTCCCTGGAACTTTTATACTGTATCTGCCATAGAGTTCTATATTCTTTACAATCTTTTGGGAATTTCCATTAGCTTAAATTTACATGATCATTGTTTATTTCTATTACCTGTTTCCTCAAATTGCCTTCAAATTACTTGTCTCCTCATCTCGTCTCCTGTGATTGTTCCCCCTTCTCTGCTCCACATCAAGGCAGACATGGATTAAAAGTCCCTTTCCTTGATTTTTCTAGAATACCAATTTCTAAAGGCATTATGTGTATGTAGCAAAATTTGCAGAAGGTTTGAGGTGGAGGGGACTGACTAAAAAACTATCAAGCAAAGAACATAAAAATGCACATCAAGCATCTCTGTTCTTAAAAGTGATTTCACCACCCCATCACTGAGAATGTCCCACTTGTGATCTGTCTAGTTTCTAACCTCCCAGGATGTCCTTACTCTTCATTTTTTTCTTTCCTTCTCCCTTCATCCACCCTTTCATTCTCCCTGTCCTCAAATTCCTGTTAACTACTTATGTGGAAGGTTCTCTCTTCTCACCCAAATAAAAGTTATAAGAGAGCACAGACTTTGTCTGTATTGTTCACTGCTATATCCCATAGTGTGTAGAACAGTGCCTGACACATAACAGGTACTCAGTAAATAGTTGTTGACTGTGTAAATGAATCAAAATGGAAATGGCCAGAAGTCTATTGGTTGTAATAAGTGTTAATATTTATTGAGTGCTTGCAATAGGACAGATACTATTCTAAATACTTTTTTAAAACAAAGATTTATTTTTTTATTTGAGAGAAAGAAAGAGAGAGAGAGCATTCGTAGAGAGGGACACAGGGAGAGGGAGAGGGAATCCGAAGCAGACTCTGCCCTGAGAGTGGAGCCTTCCTTGGGACTTGATCTCACAACCCTGAGATCACGACCTGAGCCAAAACCAAGAGTTACAGGTTTAACCAACTGCACCACCCAGGTGGCCCTTGAATACTTTTCAAGTATTCATGTAATAAAACATTGCCATGACTAGATACAACTAATATCTCTATTTTACAGATAAGGAAACTGACTACATACAACTTAAGTTTTATTTGGGTGAGAAGAGAGAACCAATAAACAAAAAACAAAAAAGGACAATATGTGGGGAATGCCATGAAGAAATAGAGTAAAAGGAAACAAGAAGGTGGGGATATTGCCTCTTAGAGTTACATTTTAGCAGATGTCTTATGAAAACAAGGGAGCAAGTTCTGTGAAGCGCTGTGGGAAGCATCTCAAACTCAGCATCTTCCCTCCAGTATCTTTTGTAACAACCATATTCCTTATCTGAACAAATAGGACAATCATCCACCAATGACTCAACCGAGCTATGAGTCTTTCCTCTCTTGTTTCTATACCCAGTTTGTTACTAAGCTCCCATTTTATAAAACATCTTGAGTCTACTTTCCCATTTCTCCTATTACTTATAGATTAAGCTATATGAAGTGACCATTCTAAGGTCAGAAACAGTTAAATATTGGCATGCGCTTACCAAATCCAGTTTATTTTCTTCCAGGGCATGCAGAAGGACTACTTCCCAGACTCCCTTGTGGTTAGGTAGAGCCATTTGACTAAGTTCTGGACAAAACTGCTGTAGAACACTTCTAGTCTGGACCCTACAATCTCTCACCAAAATCCAATATTTACTCTAGTCATTCCTCTGACAGCAATGCAGAATAAAGAAGGTACAGTCAAGGATCCTATGGTCCTAGAAGAATGGTGGAACCACAGGATGGAAGAAGTTTGGGTTCATAAATGACAGCATGGAGCAAAACTCTTCCAGTTCCCCATACACCCTCACTGTACTTGAGTGAGAATACTTCATGGTTGGTGGTAGTTTGTTAGAGCAGTTAGCCCATCCTAATGCATATCTTCAGTGCCATAGTTTTATTTCACATCATCAACCTTCCTCTATATCATAGCAACAGCATCCAAACTGATCTCTCAATCTCCAAAACATTCTTCTCAAGGCACCCACATAACTGTTTCAATCCCCAATTTGATCATGTCGCTACCCATCAAGAACCAGTTCTTCAATGGCCTGTCCTCAAGTTGTCTAAGCAGTTTGGATATTCAAAACCTTTTGTGACACAATCCTGGCCTACAACCACAGTCTCTCTTCTTTCTTTTTATTTATTATTATTATTTTTTTGTCTCTCTTCTTTCTATTGCTGACCAGGACTCTCTACCCTTGCCCCACCTAATTACTTGATGTTCCTCAAACGGGTCATGCTTCTAAGCCATTGCACACTACTTCTTATGTCTGATGTGAATACACCCTTGACCCTGCTAATTCAGGACTCAACTCATGGCATCTGCTATAGAAAGTTTTCCAAGGGACCAAGCTTGGATCAGGTCCCTAACTTGTATTCTTTTAGCACTTCATTTTTATCAAGGTACTTATCACCTTGTCATGTAGTTATCTCTTTAATTTTCATGGCTTTTTTTCCAGAATTCTTTCAGAAAAGGCTAATGTCCTTTATTTTTCTGTTCCCTAATATTATGCCTGACTGAGGGTAGACATTCATTGTTTAATGAATAAATACATACAGGAACAAATGAATCTCTAAGGATTTTGCCATCTTTGTCACAAAATGCATTTAATTCACTTCAAAATATGCTATGAAAAAAACACAAAATGCTTTTTCTTTCAGGAATATTAAGACTTAAAAAAAGAATACTAAGATAAAAGATACTTTTGATTGCATTCATATTCGTCAACATTTTCTTTCACTGGTTTTTATGCAAACTATTCCCTTGCCTTAAATCAGAAAATGGATAATTAGGAACTGAATAGCTTTCTTAACTACACATCTTTCACTAGACACTAGTTCATTTTCTTGTAAAGAGAATATGGTAATTTCTGACAAACATCAACCCTCCAAAAATCATATGATCATTTTTAATCCCAGGAATCATTTAGAAAAAATCTCATTTTTTCCAGAAAAATAAAATTATGCTTGTTTTTCTGACCATAACTGTTCTTTAATGATTTCTCCCTTTTGTAGTTCTTATAATAGCAATTGTATTTATTTCTCTAAATTTCAATATAAAGTTAAAGTCACACTGAACTTTAAAAACAGATATTGATTCATTTTGAAATATATAAAATTAACTGAGTTATATTCTAATTTGTGGAATATCAGCATTTAAGTAAAATAAAATTGTGGCAATGTTGGTACAAAGTAATAATCTTGTATTTTAAAAAACAGATTGGATTTTAGAAGCCCACTGATTTTGCTATAATTGTATCTTACAAAAATTTCTGATACAGATGATAATCTCAAATGTGACTTCCAATTATAAAGAAGGTACTTTGAGAAGACTGTATGTTCAGCCTCTTCCACAGGTAAACTGTGCAATCTTAAGCAAGTTACTTCATCTGTTTATGCCTCAATTTTCTCATCCTAAAAAAATGGACATAATATGAGCACTTAGTTACAAGGTCACTGTAAGGACTATGTGAGTTCATATGCGTGATGCACTTAGAATAATATCTGACACATAAAATTCTTATAATATTTAGCTTTCATCATCATCATCATCATCATCATCACCCCATCACCACTGTCACCATCATTATCACCATCAATACCAACATCATCTTTGTCATCATTAGCAACATCATTATCACCATCATCATCACAATCACTACCACCATCATCATGACCAACACCACCATCACCATCATTATCATCATCACCATCAACACCAACATCATATAACCACCATTCTTCCTCTTCTCTTTGCAAGAACAAGTAATGAGAAACCAGTTCCTAAAAAACTCTAGAAAAATGAACACCACCTCCAAGGAAGCAATTAGCCACTTGCTAGGCAGGTGATGCCTAAATGTATTTACATAACATTTTTGAAATACTGAGGTACACGTAACTGTGTGTTCACTTGTCATTATTTTGTCAAAAATCTAAATACATTACTGATATTTCAAACTGTCAGTGAACACACAGAAATAAGGAAAGAGTAAGTGGGGGGTCAGTGAAATGGTCAATTTCATATAGTTTATCAGAGATTTATTTAGAGTGAAAGAATATAAAAGAATCTCTTTTCTATATTCATAAAGAGAAAAGTTAAATATAAGAGAATGAGATCTCTCGAAAATATAAAATGCACCATCTCTATTTTATCATAAAGAATTTATGTCTTCCCTAATGTAATTTTTAAAGCAATTAATGGATTTATTTGCATTTGCATGGACATTTTTTAAAGATTTTATTTATTTATTCATGAGAGACACAGAGAGAGAGAGAGAGAAGCAGAGACACAGGCAGAGGGAGAAGCAGGCTCCATGCAGGGAGCCAATGTGGAACTCAATCCCGGTACTCCAAGATCACACCCTGGGCTGAAGGCAGGCACTAAACTGCTGAGCCACCCAGGGATCCCCTGCATGAACATTTTTAATATACTGCACATTTGTTCTAGCTATCACATTTAATTAATTATAGATTCCATTATTCAATTATTTTTAATTAAAAAATTTTGCCAATAAAACCTTTGTCATAAATCTAAATTATGTAGTATTTTAATTTTATTGTATTTCTAGAGTTAGCATCTATTTCTTTATTTCTCAATTCAAACGTTAGAAAATAAGTTGAATTTCTCTTTTGTGACATAAACTCAACTCAATAAAAAATGCAAGAAGGATGTGAAGGTGGAGATCCTTCTCCCCTCAGTATCTAGGGGGTGGTCAGCTACCCTTAACAGCCAACCAGGACAGTTGAGGGCAAGGGCATTTGATATCACTGTGTAGCCATGACTAAATCTGAAGAAACAGAAAAAAAAAAAGGAACAAAAGAAGACTTAATGTTTCACCCACTCAGCCTTTAGTTGGGTGACTTGGCAGATTGAATGCTTGGCTACTGCAAGCCAAAAAGTGCAACTAATCTGGGGAGTCTTCTTAATGAGAATTTTTTAAAATGAAATCATGATTAACTAATAATTAACAAATCCCAAGAACCACTAGAGAGTATATTTGATAGCTCCAGGAAAGCAATGGAAATATCTCACTATTATGTGCCATTTGTACCTTGTAAATGTTACTTTTATAGGCTGCCAGAACCTTGTCAAGATGTCCAAGAAACATCTGCAAAGAACACCCATTGTTTTTGGTGTGGTAAATATCCGTCCTATATAGAGAGCTTATTATCTCAAAAATAGGATCAACTACCAGACTTGGCTTTCACATGAATGCTTCTAATCCATTTTGGGTATGATCATTTGAGTACTAGGGTATCATGATACTCACAAACGTGTTCTACCTCTCAAGATCAAAACAGAATGCTGATTTGTACATAATCACAACATGGTAGGTCTAAAATTGTGACTGAAAGGTTTGCATGGGAATTAAGCTCTGTATAAGCTCTACAAAAGGAGTCTTGAAAAGCTTGGAATTTATAACTAACCAAATCTCAAAGCACATATTCAGAAATAGAGGAGTCATTCCAAGACCTGGTTTACAATTCACATGGTGGTACATGTATCATTCAAATACTACAATGGGTGAATCGGATAGACTTACTTTGCAATAATATTAAATTATTTTTTCCTCTTTGCAAAAGCAAAACATGGTAATTGTATAATTGTAGATAAATTAGGAAATAGAGATGAACGCAAAGATGAGCAGTATGTTTGACATAAAGTAAATGTTCAATAAATAGATGTTGAATGACAGAGATAGAGAAGGGAAAAAAATGATAATCACACAACCATTTCACCATTCAGAGTTGACCTCTATTAATATAATCATTTCTGTCTTTCACATATACCTCTAAAACAGGATGGAAATTTGCACACAATTCAGAAAGTCTAGCTTCCCACCCTCCCCCTTGGCTTTATCTTCTGAGTTCTGAGGCTCCAATTCTTACTAATGACAAGAGAAAACCTTAGATTTATCATTTCAAAGTAATTAAGTGTATTTGGAAGTAAAACAGTCTTTGGGGGAAATATTCCATCTATTTAAAATGCAAAATTCCTTCAAAAGCTGGAGAAATTTCATCAGCTTTTAAAGTAAATCATTTTTCCTACTGACACCTATATTAGATGCAGAACAAATAGCAATTTCTTCTTTCCTCCCAGAAAGCCTCTCCCTTCTGGATCCTCACAGAAGTGGTGGATCCTTTGGCTGTCTCTAAGTTGGTTGATCTTTGCCTGGTCCTTGGGGTCCAGCACTGGTGTCTGTGAGGTGTGCCTGGTACTTCTGGTTCTTTTGGACACCCAGCTGGTCACCACTACTCAAGTCTGTGGTTCCTTCTGGTGTCCCAGTAATCCATACTAGCCTCTTCCCAACCTTGGGTCCCTTCTTCTCTTAGTAACTTTAGTATTTTTGTATCTTCCTACTGGAAATATGGACATGGCGTGATTCCCAAAATACCACATGCAGGCACAACTAGGGTCAGCCATTTTAAATTTATCTCCCAGCATTAGCTGGACTCCACTCAGGGTGCCAGTTTTCCTGGAGAAGCACACAGTCCTTTCAGACACACGCCCTGCTCATCCATGCTATTATGACCCTCTAAAATGTATCCAGGAAAAGAGAAGAGGAGGAGAGAGGGATGGGGAACAAAGGGAAAAAAGACAGTGAACAGAAGAATGAGAAGCAAAAAGACAAGAAGAAGAGGAGGGAAATAAAAAATATTGCCAAAAACAAATGGAAAGATAAGATCACAGAACCAAGAGTTAGTGTGACAAGAGTTTGATATGCAAAAAGAGAAAAGGAACAAAAATCACTTCCCTCCCTAGTATTGATCCCATTATTTCTCTGCCATGTTGAACAAAGATGAAGAGAGAAATAGCAAGGTGAAGAAAATAACAAAGAAGAGGAGGTGAGAAGGTGTGTCTCACATGCTCTCTTCAACTGCAAGAACTAATTTTACACTCATTTCATCTCACTTCCAATTCTTTCCAGTCATGAACTGCAAACAGCCCCAAACAAAACCTCAGTAAACTGCAAAAACAGTTGATTCTATGGTTAGGTAAAAACAGAGCCTAAGAGTTAATTTTATTATAAGTTGTTGAAAAGAGAACATCTATTTTCATTTCGTGTTGTGATTCACGTGTTAGTGAATTACATCAGCTTTTAAAGTAAACCATTTTTCCTACTTACACCTATATTAGATGCAGGACAAATAGCAATTTCTTCCTTTTCTGTCTTTAGTCACTGCCTATGTTAAAGTATTTTGAGTAACAAATTTTAGCAGTTGTTCTCCTATGTCTCTAAAATATAGCTAATACCACCATTCTTCACCCACTGTTCAAAAACGAGAAGGAAAGTAAAAAAAAAAACAAAAACAAAAAACAGAGTAATGCATAAATTGGAATCATTAACAGCAGTCCCTATAATCACAATCTGTTAGGATAAGAGACCAAATATATTTATATTAAGGCGAATTTAGAAGAAAAAGTTAGTTTAATTTATACTTATTATTGGGTTAATTTTATTTTCATGTTAGTCTATACCTTTTACCATCACCCTGAAAGAGGTCTCCTGTAACAAGAGGAGGCAGTTAAGTCAGAAACTGAGGAAAGTCTTGTGCTAGGTCATATGCTGAGCTGGAAAGCAGGGTCCAGAAAGATATTTCGGAAGAGAAGCTTCCTCACAAGGGAGAATTGTACAAAAAAAACTCCTTTGTTCTACTTGGGTAGTTTTATTTCAGGAGCTGATTTACATTAGAAAAGCTTTAATTCACCAAAAACAAAACCTCTAATATTTAAGGAAGAGGAAAAAAGGATACTGAAGAACTTAAATGATTTTTTGTTACAGTTGATAAACAGCAAAAATTTATTCATTCAAAATACCAATGGAATTTTATTTAAAAGTAGCCTTATGTGAAAGAAAAGTAATACTATTGCTAGTTATCTAGGAAAAGATCATATGTACTGTTTGTCTGAGTCTTCTTTTTTGTAAGCAATTATTATAGTGATTTATTTATTATTGATAAATAAAATTAGTTTATATTTTAATAGGAAAAAAAGATTAAAAAAAAAAGAAAAAAAGATTATATATAGCTGTGATGGTTTAAACCATCAATTGACTGGGTCACAGGGTGCCCAGATATTTGTTTAAATATTATTTCTGGGTGTGACTGTGAGGGTGTTTCCAGATGAGATTGACATCTGAAATGGTAGACTAAGTAAAGCAGGTTGCCAACCCCAATGTGAGTGGGTGTCATCCACCCGCTGAGGGCCTGAATAGAACCAAAAGGCAGAGGAAGGGAGAGTATCGCTCTGCCTACTTGTGCAAAGACATCAGTCTTCTGATTTCAGACTGGGATTTACACCATCAGTTCTCAGGTCTTCGGATTTGGATTTGTTCTTATACCATTAGTTTTCCTGGTTCTTAGTCCTTCAGACTCTGACTGGAACTACACCACCAGTTTCCTGGGTCTCCAGCTTGCAGACAGCAAATGCTGGGACTTCCCACCTCCCATAATTATAAGAGCTAATTTTTATAATAAATCTCTTCATATTGGGGTGCCTGGGTGGCTCAGGAGGTTAAGCATCTGTTTTTGGCTCAGGTCATGATCCCAGGGTCTTGGGATTGAGCCTCAAACTGGCTCCCTGCTTAAGGGGAGAGTCTGCTTCTCCCTCTGTCCCTCCCCCAACCCCTCTCCCTGCTCATGGTCTCTCCCTCTCTCAAATAAACAAAAACCTTTCAAAATAAATAAATGAATAAACAAATCTCTTCATATAAAAATTTATAAATATATAGAGACATATATATCTCCCCAATTGGCTGTTTCTTTAAAGAACCCAAATACAAAAATTATGTACTTGAACATAAATACTTAAATATTGTATATAAAATATATTATCTGTTTACTTATTTATTACATAACACAAATATATACACACCTAAATTTATATCTAAATGGCTAAAGTGCTATTTGCACTTTTCTACCAGCACCACAACTATGACTGCTGTAATAAAAAAACCCACGTTTAAAGGGAAAGTAACAATCCTTTTAAAGGATTTCTTTAAACCTTAAAACCACATGATAAATAAAAATGGATATTTACTTTCTGTCCATTTATGTCACTAACTCCTGTATTTAGTTAACAAACATTTGTTTGTTTAATGAAGGATGAGGATTGTAAAATTACTTTATGATCACTGTAGAAAAAGTAAAAGATATACTTAAAGTAAGAGAAACTCTCCCATAGTCTCATGCTGGTTTTAACACATTGGCATATTTTCCTAAAGTGCTTTGTCCTCAAATATTTTTTATATAATTGAGATCATACATGATATATGCTACTATTTCATGCTTTTTTTAATTTAAAAAAATATGTAGAAGTATTTCCTAAGTCATTTAAAGCCACTGAATGTATTTCCAATATTTTGGGTGTTTAGAGTGTGGCAAATATATGGATTGGATCATATAATATCCATTCCAGCTTCCTTCTGTACCCTCCTCTACTCAGAAGCTGGAAAGCTATAACTGCATTTCCCAGACTTCTTTATAGCTAGCTGTGATGTAGGTTCCGCCTCAAGACACACAATAGATACCTGTGTGCCTTGAATTCTGAACTGACTTCAATGACAGGAGAGAGATAGGGTCCATTTTTAAAGTCAGATTCCAGCTAAAGTAGCAGGAGTCTGGAGCCAGCTGCTGAAGCTGGGGCTTCGCAGTGTGGCAGGAGGCTTCCTGATTCTGCACTCTCTTGAATGTGGCAGGTTCTACAACCCTACACTGGGGCTTTGGAGTTGGTCTCCATTCTCCACTGCTTTGAGTTTCATGACCCTCCCCACAACTCAAAAACCTATTGAAATAAATCCCTTTATGCTTAAACTAGCATGGATTACATTCTCTGTAATAAATCCTCAACAATAGAGCACTTCTAATTGCTCAAGATAACACTTAATTCTTTAATACTTTTTTTTTATTTCTACTTCTTTATGCTTTATACATTTGAAGATGATTACTTTAGGATTGACTTTTAGAAGTCTTATTACGAATTCAAAAGGTAGGAACATTATTAACATTCTTGATACCTGTCAATTCTTTTGTTTTCTACAAGAAAGGTTGCACTAATTCATTCTCCCATTTTTCTCCCATGAGAATATACACCATCACTGTTATCTTTTCTCTTTATTTTTTGCTGCTTCAATAGTTAAAAATAGATAGCATGCTGCTGTTTTAATGTGAATGTATTTAATTATTAATATGGCTGAACACATTAATTTCATGAGCCATCTATCTGTATTTACTCCTTTGTGACTTTTCCACCTTTATATCCATTATCTCCTAAGACTGCTTTTTATATCTATTTATACACTATCTTCATGTATGAAAGAGATTTACCCTTTTTAGTTTTACATCTTGATGAGCGTTTTTTTCCCAAATTATTGTCAGATTTTCAGTTTTGTTCATGCTTTTGACAAGAAGAAATTTTAAAATTTGAATTCAAATATATAAAACATCCTCCTATGAATTCTTCTAGCAGAAAAATGTATTGCATGCATCCTCAGGAAAAAAAATTATTATTCACATCAATGTTAGTTTTTGTTTGGTTTGTTTCTTACATTTTATGTTAATCTTTATACTGGGTTGAATAGTGTTGCTCCCACCCCCAGATCCATGTCCACCCACAACCTCAGAAAGTGACCTTAGTTGGAAATAGGTTATTTGCAATGTAATTAGTTAAACTGAAATTAGATCATAGCAGATTAGGATGTGGCCTAATCCAATAACTGGTATCCTTATAAGAAGAGAAAACAGACACATATAGACACACACAGGGAAAATGCTAACATAACAATGGAAGCAGAGACTAGAGTGATAAGTCTACAAACCAAGAAATGCCAAGGACTGCTGGCCACCACTAGATGCTAGAAGAGGCAAGGAAGGACCCTTCCCTCGAGACACAGAAAGAGCATGGCTTAGCCTTGATTCCCACCTACTAGCCTCCAGAGCTGTAAGAGAGTAGATTTCTCTTGGTTTAAGCCACCCAGTTTCTGGTAATTTGTTGTGGTAGCCCTAAGAAGCTAATACGATGAGTATATAATTGATTTTGGTATATGGTCTGAGAAGAAATTTAAGTTTTTTTCTCCAAATTGTGAACAAACTAGTCCAACTGAAGCCAGCTCCTAAAAGCATGTGAGAGTCAATTGTGCACATTTCTTTCCATCTGCCCACTGACATCACATTGGTAGCTTGAGATCAGCCATGATGGAAGTACTTATACCACAGAAATCGTCAAACTACAAATCAGGTCTTTCCTCAATACCCCTAGGGCTAGTTTTAAAACATTTACCGTACATAACTATTTGAGTTTCTCCATTTTCAATTGCTTTTTGAATTATTAGTACCTTATGCTGAAAATTTCTTATTCTCATGTAGTTTCTTCTTAGCTGTAGTAGAGATACACATATAACGTTAATATCGAAGTAATTCAAGATGGTTGTTTACAGGGGTGCCTGAGTGGCTCAGCTGGGTAAGCATCTGCCTTCAGCTTAGATCATGATCCCAGGGCCCAGGGATCAAATCAAACCACTCTCCCACCCCCCCACCCCATCCCCACCCCCCAGCATCGAGCTCCCTGCTCAGCCAGGAGTCTGCTTCTTCTTCTCCCTTTGCCCCTCCCCCCTGCTCATATTCTCTCCCTCTCTCTCAAATAAATAAATAAAACTTTTTAAAAATATATAAACAAATAAATTGGGTCTGGTGATGGCTTAATTTTATTCTTTCTTGATTTTCCTTCAGAAAACCTATAACCTGTATGTTGGGTCTTCTTTCTTTTCCTCCATTTTTCACTGGGTTTTTTTTTTTCTCTATATTCTTGAAGTTGAAATATTACAAACTTTACTTTCTGCACTTTAACCCTGCTCTTTCCTATGTCCAGTGTGAAATTTATTGCTTTCTTTGCAGTTCTGCCTGGTTCCAGCCATCTCCCTTTTCATCTCTACTTTCAGCTCATTCTCTGTTCTCCTAAATGCTCCTTGTCCTGAGTAGGTCAATCATATTGAATATATCAAGCTAAAGCTTTGGAAGTTTTTTCTTTTATTTCCTCTAGAAAATAATTCTTATTTGTGTTTTCCCTCTGGGTCTTTAAATTGCTTTCCCTTGTGTTTGCAGAATGTTGGGGGGGGGGGGGGTCAATACCAAATTTTTAAAATTACTTTTCTCAAATAATTTATGAATTTATAAATATTTATAAATTATTTTCTTAAATAATTTTCTTAAATAGTAAACACACAGAGAGAAAGAGATAAATTCATAAAACCTGATCCAGAATTTAGACTACAGAATGGATATACATGGTATCCTGTATCCTGCAGTTACTGACCATTTAGATGTTTCTACATTTTCTCTCTTGGATCTAGACCTACAGAGAACAGTAAAGTGTTAAGCTCTGAGCCAGTTTCCAGTGTCTTTCAAGCCTTTATCTCATGTTTCTGCTGGATCAAGAGAGGATCTTTTACTCCAACTGGTCTGACTGCTAGGGAGTCATATATAGGCTTCAGTTCTTCTCCAGTGATAGAGGTAAAAATTGCACTTCCAGCTAGACTATTCTTAGACCTTTTCCTCACATCTTTCCTCCTTGAATATCTTCCTGAAGTTCTTATACATCACAGTGTGCAAAGTACCATTGCCTCTCCCTGTCACTCTCTACCCATGACAGTTGTATATATTGTGAAGTATGATTCCCAAGTGGATGAAGAAAGAGAAGGACTGCTGGGGAGAAGAAAGGGCATGACACTATCAAGCTAAGAAGAGTTCACATGGCTTTGGGATTTTCTGTGTTTCTCTGCCAGTGGATAGACTGAAGTTGACTCATAGTCTTTTCCCATCTTCTTCCCAGATTTCTGTGCTATTCTGGTTCAGCTGTCTTAGTTTAGGATTATGACTCTCGACTCAACTACCTCCTCGTTGCAGTTAGTGGAAATTCCCTGCAGATTCTAGCATCTGATTTTCTCTTATCCTTATTGTTCAGTTCTCTTATGATTTTTGGTCTTTTAAAAAAAATTTATGATGATTTAATTTAAAAGTTGGAATAGAGCATTTCACCAGAGTGGTACATAATAACCCAGTTACTTGCTGAAGACTAACTCTGTGTCAAACAAAAAGATTTAAAAAAAAAAAAAAAAGGCAGAGACCAGCCTTTTGAGAGCTAAGCCTTATAAAGGACCATGAAGAGGACAATTTAGGCAGAAGGCATCATATGTGTGCAGATGTACTGGTGAGCATGGTCTTTGGGAGTGATGGGTGATAGTGGAGCTTGAGGCAAATGGGAGGGAGGGTGATGAGCTGAGACTTATTTAGAAAGTAATGGGGAGCCAGGCAAAATTTTGATTTTGGATTCTAGAAGACAAACCTGTACGGCAGGGGAAAAAATGGACTGAAGGAAGATATTAGGACATCATTTGAGCTCTGGCAAGGAACTGTTATATTAGGGCCTGCACTAGGGGAATGACAGTGGAAATAATGGGGCAGGACAGAGTTCATGAATAACATGAAAGTAATAGTGGCAGCTGAGTAGATATGGATGATGGAATGAGGGGACTTAAAGGTCAGTCGCCTCTGACTGGATGATTGGTGCTAATCTCTGCTACAGGGACAGGGAAGATTCAATGGGAAAGGTAATTAAATTGTTTGGGGACATATCGAATGTGAGGAGCTTCTAAATGAAGACAGCCCAGCCTGTAGACAAACAGCTGTCTGAAGCACAGAAGACTCAGGCCTGGGATAGATATGCACTAGCAAGTGCTTATGGCTGAGGGTGAAGCATAAGTTTGGGATGGCCCCGAAGAAACGAATTCTTCTTTGTTATGCTAATATAACAGGGTACACTGTTCAGATTGGGTTGTTGTGGTATTACAAATGCCAAAAAACCATGCTTATTTCCCCCCAAGGGAAGGCCAATGGGAGACAGAAAAAAGAGAGGTGAGGGGAACAGTGGGGAACACCAACATTAAAGGGATAGATGAAAGGAAAACCAGCAAAGGGAGCTAACAAAAAAGAGGAAAAATAGGTATGTTGGGACACAAGAGAGAAAAGAATTTCAAGGAGGCTGAAACAAGAGTGTTAAGTGCAGCAGAGGTCAAGTAATATAAATACTAATAACCATGAGTTTCAATCATCTAGGGCTAAGTCTCTATCTGCAAACACTTATTTAATAAGAAGAATTATGTTCAAGCAACTAATAACCAAAAGCTCTTGCAGGGTAACACAATGCTTCTAATCAGAAAACTTTTTCATCTAATGAGAAATTGTATTTTGAAACCTCTGCCTTCTGGGCTTTTTACTGCTATCAAGCACAGGTATTATCTAGCAAGTATTTGAAAAATGCAGGTTTTTTGTTTCACAGAATTTGCTGCAATGATGAGATGAGCTGAGACAGAACCCCAGAAGGAAACAACATTCTAAGAGCCTCTGGTCTTAGAGGACAGAAGTAGATGGGGCTTTGTAATTCAGAAAAATAGAGTCTGTTTCCCATTAGTTTTCCAAAAGCTGTCATTAATCTTGTAGCAGTGAGGAATAACTAGCGATACAAATGGTATGACAGAAACACACTAAAGATTCCTTTCTAATCCTTTGTCTAAAATGCCTCCCCAACAACCAGCACCCCCAAGATAGTCAGGGTGTCTGCATTTCCTTAGGTAGAGAATTATTCTAAATTACTAAAGCACTTAGTTTCCTCCAGGTAGTACCAGTAAAACCACTGTGGGGAGTGGGGCACATTAACACACTATCAACCATTAATACTTTAAGAACAAATCATCAAATGACTTGCTATCATCTTAAGAAGAAAAGATAAAGATTGGGCATTGAGAAGATCTGAATCACAGGGGTCCTTGGGGACAGGATTCTTGGCACCAAGGTACACCACATCACCCCAAACTGGAGGAATGGTACCAAAATGGGGGAAAGGGCAAGGGTAAAGCAGAATTTCTCAGACTTTTTTTTTTTTAAACTCAAATTCCTCTTTAATAAGCACTAAAATCTCTGGGTCACTGCCTTTCCAGATTCTGATGTTCTTCCTAAGGTGAGTGTGACCTCTCCTAAGAATCACAGATCTTCTACAAATCCCAAAGAACCCCAAAATAAATAAATAAATAAATAAATAAATAAATAGATAGATAGATAGATAGATAGATAGATAAATAAATAAATAAATGCTTTCTGAGCTTGGCTTCCTATAATTTAAATTGTGAAAGTAACAGGGAAATTTCTTAAAATTTCCAAATATAAATATTTAAATATATAATTAGATGATAATACTGCATATGCTTTTCCAAAGACTCCATACCCTGCTAGGGATCCTGACCTGACATTCCAACTGCTCCACCATCACCACCCCTGGCACTAACACCTTCACACCTGGACAGGAAAGAGGTAAACAACTGATCAAATTAATTAACTGATCAAATCATTTTTTTCCCCTGAGCTGAAGAGCATCACCAAAAAATAGTTGTTACAGACTGAAACAAAAATTCAAGGCAGAAAAACAAGCCTATGTAAGAAGAAAATGCCTGAAAATAAAGGAAAGAAGCATAAGAATTTGGGATGGCCACATACAAACTAATTCTTCTACTTTATGCTAATGTAACAGGCTACACTGTTCAGACTGGGTTGTTCTGGTATTACAAATGCCAATGATTAAGAGTCAAGAATAAGAATCTTTCATCTGTGTTGACTGGTTTGAAAGTGCTGGAAAAAAAACTGCCAGTTGGAATCAGCTACTGCTATGGAAAGGAGTTCTGCTACGGTGATACTTACCAGAACCACAAGAAGACAGGAAACCCACAGGATGCCTCTCTTACTTCTCTACTCCCTATCTAGTGCTCCCTATCGGAAAGCCTCACAGGGAATCAGCTGGCAAAGGAAAAATGTGATGTGCAGAGTCTTAGGTCTAGCCTCACAAAACAGGGTATGGGAAAGTGGCTGTAGCTGAGAAATAGCTTATAATAATAAGTAGTAAGGGTGGAAGCATAAAAATTTGTCAGGAGACTGTTGCAATAATTCAGGAGAGAAACCATGGAGGCCAGGGTTGTGGCAGTGGAGAAAGTGAGAAATAGTTACAACATTTGAGAGTAGGTTCCTCATAATTTGGCCTTGGATTTAATCAAATGTGAGGTGTGAGAGAAAGACATAAGCCAAGGAGAACTCCAAGGTTTTTGAGCTGAGCAACTGGAAAAGTCGAGTTTCCATTTTTTGAGATGGGGAAAATAGTAGAACACATGGGCTTTAGATTAGATTGGGGAAATCAGTAGAGGTTCTGTACTCAAAGATATTCATATTAGATACCCATATAGGTTTGTCAAGCTGGGAGCTGGGTATATGAGTCCAGAGATCAAGAACCAGATCCTGGACACAGTACAAATTTAGGAGTCATCAGAGTCCATTTAAAACCACGAGACTGGAAGAAATCCTGAAGGGAATGAATAAACAGAGAAAAAGAGAAGTTGGAGGATCAATTCCTTTACTCCAATGTTTATAGGGCCAATGTTTATAGGGTTAAGAGATGAGAAGAAGCCAGCAAATCTACCAAGACGCAGTGGTTTGTGAATTAGCAGGAGAATCAAAAGTATTGACTTGCTAAGTGAGAAATGTGAATTCAGAAAGGGAGAAAGATCAAATATATCATGTGATGCTAACAGGCAAAGTAAGGTGAGAACTGACAATTGACCACAGCCGTTGACAATGTGAAGTTCAGGGAATAGCTTAAGTACTTTTTCCAAAGTGAGAGGACATGAACTTGCAGATTGAAAAGATCCACTGAATACCAGAACAATGAATAAATCAGGCCAATAATGATGTACATTGTTAGGAAATTTCAAAATACTGATGTAAGGGGCTGTGGGGATATGGGAGTGGGTGTGAAGGGACCAGTTTGGAATGCAGGGACAAGCAGAAATCCAAGTCATACACAAAAGATCAGAAATCAGAACGACATCCATTTTCCCAAAACAACACTGGGATCTAGAAAACACTGACTCAAAAATGCTAAAAGGATTTCCAAGGACGTCTGGGTGGCTCAATGGTTGAACATTTGCCTTCAGCTCAGGGTGTGATCCCAGGTCCCAGATCAAGGCCCACATTAGGATCCCCACAGGGAGCCTGCTTCTCCCTCTGCCTATGCCTCTGCCTCTTTCTCTGTGTCTCTATGAATAAATAAATAAAATCTTTTTTTAAAAATCTTTAAAAAAAAAAAGATTTCCAAACTGAAATAAAATCCTAGCAAAAATACCAATCAAGTATGAGAGTAGAATAAAGATAATTTCAGACATGCAAGGTGCCAAAACTTTCAGTTCCCTTGTACCTTTCCCTGGGAAGCTATGGGAGAATGGGCACCACCAAAATGAAAAAAATAATCCAAGAAACACGATAGAGGTTATGTGAATTAGGAGATCCAATATAGGTAAAAGGTGAAGAGAATTCTTAAAATGATGGTAAAAAAAGATTCTAGGTTAACAATCTTGCATCAGGTAAATATTAGAGCATATAAGATTCCAGGACTGAAATTTATTATTGATACGGCTGAATGCCATTTAAACAATTGGGCTAAGATTTGGAAAGTTTTACTACAAAGAGGCACATTTAAAAGGGAAAAAAGAAACAAGACAAGTACTTGTATTCACAAGGCAAACTGGGATTCTGGGGTGAGAGCAGGCCACCTTTGTTATCTTTGTTATCACTTCTGTTTTCTGAGGGAAGTAGAAAGCAAGGTTATTACCCGGAGGAGATGGATGAGGAGGAGGTGTTGAGGGTTTGACAAAGGGGAAGATATGATACAGTCATCTGGAAGTGGGCAACTGGATGGACCTGAGAAATGCTGTGGGGCTGCTCATCCACTGGTGGGCAATTCTTGGTGGTATATGGACGAACTAGCCAACTGCCCTCTCTTTGCATTGTAAACACATCTAACAAGAGGAGATGGCAGTAGTAGAGAGCAGAAACTATTCCAATATGAAGAAAAAAGGACACCAAGCAAAGAGTGTGGCTCACAAGCTTCATGTGGTCACCAAGAATCTTAGCGTGGAGGTTCACACCAGTGAAGAAATGGCACAAGCCATTCTAGAAAATTCTAGAAAAGGGAAGGAGCCCCATGGCTTTGGAGAGGTGGCTTGAAAGAGAGGACAATGACTTAGCCTCATCTGAAGGAAAGTAATTTGAAGAACCTAAAGATGGCCCAAGATAATTTAGCTGTGAGACTTACTATAAATGCGTAGAGGACAACAGAAGCAGAGAACCCGGTAAGGGGTAATCACAATTTATCTGGGAAACAAGGAGTTGCCTTTTATCCGGATGGGAAATGGTTGGAGGTTAGTTAGAGCTGCTACTACAAGCAATTATTTTGTGATGGGCTGCCTCTGTGTTCCACAACTCCAAAAAACAACTGGAAATAGGAGGTACTGTGAATTACATCTTCATAAAAAGGCTTCCTATATTAACTTGTAGTGGCCTGTGGTCTTTTTTCCTGCTGGTTCATCATGTTTAAGTAGTAATCTTGTGGCTTCCTGTGGTGTTTTTTTTTTTTTTAACATTTATTGAACATGTATTCTGTTACTCTTTTATACCTCCTGTTGCCGGCAGAAGCTCTGTGATACAGTGTTAGGAAGTCAGAAATTACTTTTTTTTTTTTCCTCACCAGGAGTTTCACCCAATTATTTCTAAATCAATAAATCCCCCCTTTCCCTTTTAATAAATGGTAAAGTCATTTATGGGCCTCTTAAGAGTTTTTCTCTTCTCCTATTCAGAACTCTCTAAGCTGTGATTCCAACTATAAACCCCTATAGGTGGTATCTCCAACTACTTCCCAAGAAAAGAGTCCAAAGATCTAGGTTCAGGGCAAGTCTGTCATGTCACTTCATCTCTGACGAAGCACATCTTTTAAGTTATCTGTCACAAATGTTCTCGCTGAAAGATCAGGACAACGTGAATACCTCCCCACTGCCTCTCCTTGGGCCGGTTTATGTGCCTCACAGTTTTGCACGGCTTCATATCTTCTTTTTTACGTGGCTCACTCTCTCCAAAGGGTGGTTCTTTTCTCTCCTCTCTACTCATTTGAATTTCCAAGTAACTGGAAAGTATCATTTATTTAAAGGACATTATATTTTATCACATATAAGATGCCATCATATTATTTTCCAATAATACAGAAAAGAAGAGCACAGCCAAAGAAACTAGGACTGCATGTTTTTACTACAGTGCTATGGATCATCCTGCAGTATCTTCTATTCGTTTGGACCTGTTTCCTCCATTCGGGGGAACTGAGAGATTTTTTTTCTGCTTTCCCTTGCACCCTTTGGCATGTGATATACAGAATCATTTTGCATCTGGCTTAGTAACTATTTTCTAACACAGTTGCACCTACTTGTGGGAATTTTTTTCCCTCTTATTTTGCTGCTTTGCAAGAAAATACAGAATTATTTCCGTCACTTCTCTGAAATAATAATTTGCTTACAAATCAAGGAGTTTCCATTTTTTTTAAATAAACAATAGATATTCCATCTTTTCAAAGATATTTTAAATGCCAATCAAAGGGACACCTGGGTGGCTCAGCGGCTGAGCATCTGCCTTTGGCTCAGAGAGTGTAGTCCTGGAGTCCTGGGATGAATTCCCACATTGGGATCCCCACGAGGAATCTGCCTCTCCCTCTGCCTATGTCTCTGCCTCTCTCTCTATGTCTCTCATGAATAAATAAATAAAATCTTTAAAAAAATAAAAATAAATAAATGCCAATCAAAGTCAGTATGTGCAGTACCAATGATGCACATATATCAATGAAGATGACAGGACAGGAGGAGCTTTGACCAAGGTCCTCTCTGCTCAGGCGGTTTCAACTATGCTTCAGCCTCTACTGGTAACAGAGGCTACAAAAGGCAGCTACATCTCACAGATACTAAAATATAAAAAATTGTACATCTCATAATCAATAAATTACATTATTTTGTTTTATGGGCAATCCTACCTTCTACATCCCCTTCATTAGTACTTGCAATAGTATTTATCAAATATGCCATCTGTCCTATCAATTTATATTCTGCCCTTGTCCATAATTTATACCAACTCTGATTTTTAAGATGCTTTCCTCCTTGGTTATTGCTATGTGTGCAGGTGTGTGTCACTGTGTCACACAGAGCTCCAGATATGAGAGCTAATAATGGAAACTAAAGTCAAAATGCATATCATGATTTATAGATCAGCCAAACACCAAAGCTTTGATTAAAAACATAATCCTTCTATTATATTAAAGTGATTTAGGGGATCCCTGGGTGGCTCAGTGGCTTAGTGCCTGCCTTTGGTCCAGGGCATGATCCTGGAGTCCTGGGATCAAGTCCCACACTGGGCTCCCTGCATGGAGCTTGCTTCTCCTTCTGCCTGTGTCTCTGCCTCCCCCCCCTTCTGTGTCTCTCATGAATAAATAAATAAAATCTTTAATAAATAAATTAATTAAACTGATTTAGTCATAGAAACTTCTAGAGACACATAATTTAAGTTGAAAAGCAAATTTTTTCAATAAGAACATATAACATGATTTTAACCAAGATATAATCAAATACAGTTATAATTAATAATTTCTAAAACTATATTCTTTTTAATCCACATGGTTCATATGCTCCAGTAAAATTAATTACAAATAAAAGTTTAATGATAAAATAATTTTCAGAGACTACAGAAATGTTCATATACATACTAATAATTACTACTATCTTACCCTTTTTGGTGAAGATATCAGTGAAGTTCATTAATAGCTGAACAATCTGAAATCACTGCACACAGAATGAACTCTATGAAATGCAATCATTCACAGATGGACCCCCATCATCTTGCCCAAAGAAGCTCTTAGCACATACAGATTGGTAAGATAATTAGCCAGTTTCAGACTTTACATTTAAGGTTGCCTCCCACAGTTAAGCTGGGGTACAAATGCCTTAGCTCTAATGAAATATCTTTGTGAGTCGAGAGGGTGTCTCCACATTCCAAAAGGGCCATGCAATCAGCCCAAGTGCAGCACACCCAGGATTTCAATCTGAATAGTCCTGGTAGAATTACATTTTCAAGGCCCTCCTGCTCCTAAGTGCCATTATGCTGCTCCTAAGAGCCCAGACCATACGGATCCCAGATTAAACAATCCCTCCACCACACACACACACACACACACACACACACACACACACAGATATCATATGTAAAAATGCCTGGATATATTAGAACTGTGAAGAGTAAGAGAAGGTGAGAGGGAGGTCACAGGGAAATAATATCAGAACACACAGGTTCCAGAAAAACCATTTACAACTGATTTTAGATATTTCAGTTCTTTTCTAGCCAACCTGGCTAAGGTTCCCAAAGATTTCTCTCCTGCTCCTTCACCACCTCTCCCTTCTCTAGCTCTTCTTTATTGCTTATCTCCTCTTTTTTGGCTCATTCCAATGCTTCTATACTTTTCTACTACTCACATTCAACTCTGGAATCAACACCATGCCCTCGAGTGTCTCCCTAGCTGAAATTAGCAAGAAAGAGTTCCATACACAGACAGCACACTTGCTAAACAAAATTCTGGTGCCAACTGTTAACATTTTTCCTGCCATGCTATATGCAGAATGGTTGAGAAATTTATCTTAGATCACACAACCAATGCCATCCTATTGGTTTCCAGAAATCTGCCTTCACTTTTTCCTTTCCTTCCACTCTAACTGGAACTCACTGACATTCTGCTGATTATGAAAAATATGCAACTAAAGTACATATTAAAAAGAAGGTTGAGGAGGAGCAGGTACAAATTTTTGTTATGGTGCTGTTACTATAAATCCCGGGTAAAGACTCTTAAACCGGTATTCTTGCTGAGTCCACCCCCTAATGTTTTATCACTGGGATGCAACCCATTCTCAATGGATCTGCATGAAATTACCAGGAGAATTTAGACTACCCCAATATCTATTTACTAATTATGAACTAATGCTTTTAGAGTAATATTTGCTCTGACCTGCTATTTAATGCTAAGGATTAGAAGATGATGCAGGGGAAAACAGGGGAAAGGAAATAAATGGACACTGATATAATAACCATTTTGTGTCAGGGTTGCTGGTGCCACACTCACCTCCATTGCTCCCAGAACAATATCACTAGAAAGATCAGAGAATATGGTGACCTTCTAAATTCAGAACACAAAATGTGAGGTCTAAGCTAATCTCACTTAGATCTGGAGGGACAGGAAGACACACACACACACAAATGGGGTTTTATACATGTAGTCTGCCTCTCTAATTCACAGGGCTGCTGTATTGTCAAAAAGAGCTCTTATTAGGAGAAAATATCAAGTAACAAAGCTTGTTTTTTTGAAGATTTTCTCCTATTATAAAATTTTGCAGCAAATTTGGAAAATGTTGATTTATTTCCTTAGAGGTTTTCTATGTAAATAATTTTATATTTATGATTGAAGCATACACATTTACGTACTTATTTTTTCACTTAATACTATAACATGAGCATTTTGCCATTTATTAAAATTATTCATGAACTTTACTTCAAAGTATCTTTACATACTATTCCATCAGTACAGACATATTATAAGTTACAAAATGACAGATATATTTTTATATGTTTTAAGAGTGTCATTGTTTTCAAATTCTCCATTACACGATACATATATTTGTATACACTAGGAGTATTTACTTTGTTTTTAGAGCAGTTTTGTAGGAAAATAATGAAAAGCCTATTTTAAAATAATTTTTATTTACCACCTTTTCAAAGAATCCACTTAAACATTTAAAAAAATCAAAGCTGGCTTTTTAAATCCCCTCTGTTGTATTTTTGGTTTTAGGTTATATTTTTCTGGTTTTTTGCTGTTGTTGCTATTTCTTTCAACTTTATGGAGATCCGGGGACTTTAAGTCAATGCTGTCATGGGATAAGTCCTGGAGGATCTTCAGGGAGCAGCTGAGTTTATTTTGAAAGTTCAAGGGAGATGAATTGTTTGGCCTAAGGGCAGACTGTGGCAGATTACATTTTCTAAAGATGACCATGACCATATCTCCTGTCATACATACTACTCTTCTAACAATGTGACTTTGATACTCTTCCTAACAAGACGTGGGTCTATGCTAGAACTCTTTCTCCTTGAACCTGTGATTGCTTGAAACAACAAAATATGATGGAACTGACACACCGAGTATGAAGGAAATACGAAGTCACTTCCAATGTGAGGTTATAAAAATGCCACGCACTTCCACTTTGTTCTCTCTTCGGATACTAGCTTTGGGGGAAGCCAGATACCAGGTAAAGAGTCCATCTGTGAAAGTGCCCAAACTAGCCCATAGGGAGAGACCACGTAGAGGGCCCTAAGAGCACATGGGGAAGGAGATAGACCCCCACTGCTCCAATACTTTGCCATTTCAACTCCAGCCACAGGGTGAGAGGTCATGAGCCAGATCTGCTCAGCCTAGTTCTTCCTGAACTTCTGACCCACAAAAACTGTGAAACACAGAAATAATTGTTGTTGGGTGTGTTATTGTGCAATGAATAACTGAAATAAGAGTTTTAAAACACTGCAACTCTGATCTCCCCCTCTCAATTTAGGTGATGTAATTTTTCAGGACTTTAGTTGTGCTTTTGGTTTAGACACTACAAATCAAAATCATGCATAAAGGTAATGTATTATTATTTTATGCACATGAGGTATGTTTAAATTTGTTTATACACCTACCAAGTTCTTTGCATCCCAGCTTTCCCTTCTGAAGTAACATTCTTTTTTCCTAAGATACATTCTTTAGAATTCCTTTCAGTGAAAGTCTATTGGTGATGAATACTCTCCATGTCTGTTTTTCAGAAAATGTTTTTTATTTTGAAAAATAACTTGCTGAGTATACATCTCTATGTCAATCATTTCTTCTCTCAGGACTTAGAAGGTACTTTTCCACTGCTTTCTGATTTCCATTTTTACTGTTGGAAGAAGTCTGCTTTTTAATTAATTATCATTCTTTTGCAGGTTATTTGTCTTTTCTCAGACAGATCTGTCTTTTCCCTGGCCTCTTCTTATAGCTTCTTATCTTTAGTTTCACTAAAATGGTTTAGGTTTGCATTTTTTTAAATTTAATTGACTTTGATGCTTCATGTTTCCTATATTTATGGATTATGTTATTATTTAAGTTTAAAAGATCTCAACCTTTACCTCTATTTTATAATTTCACAATTCTACTCTAATGTAATTCTTCTCATTCTATCCTCCATGTTTTGTTATCCTGCCTCCATATTTTCTATATCCTCTACTCTAGCTCACCAGTTCTCCTTTGGCTAGGTCTAATCTGATGTGTGTTCATTTCAACAATCATTTTCCATTTGTAAAAGCTCTACTCAGTTCTTGCTCAAGGTTACCTAGTTAATTTTGATATTCTCTTATTGACTTATTTTTTTCTATAAAGATTTCATACTTGGTTATATACTGCATCTGACAATTCCAGAATATCTTCAGGCATTTGTGGATGCCAGGATGAAAAATCTGTAATTTTTCATTTGCTTTTTGTCTCTAAGAACTCTCAATGTTAGTGGTTTGTTTGCATTTCAGTTTTTGCTTACGAGCTTTTATTTGTTTGAAAGTGATATAGAGGAATTCTGAGAATTTTCCTCCAGAAGAAGTTTGTGCTTCTGTTGGAAACCAGGGGATGCTAATGACATAGGACATTAGGTCCCATATCAGGGCTTAATATGGACACACATTTTTAGTAAGATAGGTCCTGGGCTTGGTCTTCAGCTCTTAGCATTGAGATCAGAGTTTTATATCTCCTAATTGATTCTAGTTCCCTGATTTTGTGTTTTGTAGGAGTTTTTGTTTGGGGAGAAATGTGCAGATACCCTTGTGCAGATACCAAGTGCAGATACTCTTGGAGATTCCTTAAATTTCATGAGCCCAATAATACATTTGAAAATATGTTTTATCCAAGAAAATGCATTTCAACAAGAGAGTCCTCTTGCGTAGCTCTGCTAGATATTAGTCAGAACAGTTTCTACTGGACATAGTTATATTATCTCATTTATATCTCTCAGCAATCCTCAAGACAATTTTTTTTCTCACTTGACAGATGGGAGGTTAAGAAACTAACATTACATAGCCAGTAAGCAGAAGCACCCATTAGTACTGGCACCAGAATTTGAACACAAATCTGTTTAAAGCCAAACTTGTGTTCTTCACTACTGTGTAATATCGCCTCTCAGTCACAAATTTCATGAAGATCTGTATCTTTTTAGAGGCATCTCTTCTCTATCTTCTACTTGCTCTCTCTAGTTCCAGTTTTAGTATCTGCTTTTTAGTTCTCTTATATCATGACAGACGTTAGACTGAATGGTTATCAGTGACTGCCAAGCCTTGATGCAAACACTGATAAGCTGCTCTGAGTTTGGAGAGAAAAGAAAAAAGAAGTCATCCAACAGAACAGATATGGAAGTTTTAGGAACACAGTCTGAGACATGAGTCATATAAAATTTTAAAGAGAAACTGCTATAATCTTCTTTAGATCAAAGTTATTTTCCTCAATGCTCAAATTATTCTTTTAAAGTACATAAATAAAATAAATAATTGTCCTCTCTGCTAATATCACTACACTCCAAATTGCCTTTAGCAGAATCAGAGGAAATAACCATTGGATGAAGTCTCTTCCATTTGCAGAGGCAGAGATTACTCAGGCCTTATTTGATATTAAGAATCTCAACATAAATCCTGGAGTTTCGTATCAAGTCCTCCTAATTAATTAAATGTTACGCATTACAAATTTTAAAATGTTAACTCCATCATTGATTTATACTCCATTTGTTCTGAAAATGTTTTTGTTTCCTAATTCATGTCAACTAAAAAAAAAAAAAAAAAAAAGGGATACCTGGGTACCTGGGTAGCTCAGCTGTTGAGCATCTGCCTTCAGCTTAGGGCATGATCCCGCAGTCCCGGGATTGAGTCCTACATTCATACTCATGAATAACTAAATGAAATCTTAGAAAAAAATGAAAATAAAAATAAATAAAAAATTAAAAAGAGTAAATAAGTCTTCCCAGCTAAGTATTCAACTAATACTATTTAAAAATATCTGTTACTAAAAAATTCATCTTCTCATCTTAAGGTCATAAATATTTTTAACTGACACCAAAAAAAAAACCCAAAACTCCTTTTATAAGACAATTCAAATGATATTCAAAATTTGGTTTGTAAAATTTGATTTAAAGAAGATTTTGAAATATATATATCTACTTATTCATTCATTCCATAAACATTTAGTCTGCATGTCTTATATGCCAAACAACATGCTGCAGTCTCAAGAGCACATATGAAACATTCTTGACCTCCAGCTGCTCACACCTATACTATCACCTCTAATATGCTTACATGCAAACACACACATACTCAGAATCTTGCTGCTTTTTGCTAGTGGCAGCAAATAATCACTTCCCAAGTTGGAGCTTCAAAGTTTAAAAATGAACTATTAATATCATAACAGGACAATCGATTAAGTTTCAGTTTTTATCTTTAACAATCATTTGCTCCAATATATACTGAACTTCTGTTATGGGCAAATGGCTCATTGAGTTTTCAACTCTTCTATTGAAAAACTCTTTTAAAACAAGCTTGGAGAACTCTCATCTCTATTTTTACACCATGCTACTGTAGAATGACTCAGGCTCAGTCAGTAAATTTTAAACATTTGTGAGTTAATAGAACCCATGGAAAATCTGATAAAAAAAAATATGTGCACATACAAGAAATTTTTGTATAAATTTCAGAAGTGGTTCAGGAAACCCCTAAGATCCCAATACAGACCATTCAATAGGACCACGGGAATATCTGCTTACTGTGTGTGCAACCTCAGGGTGTGATCTTTAGTCACCTCTCATTCAAGTTAGTATTCCCTGTCCCAGAACAGATTTCAAAAAGTATTTGCTGAATGAGCACCTTGGGAACATTGTTCTTATGAAGTTCTTATGTTATCTTCCTCTTCCCCCAAAAACTTCCAAATCCTCGATTTCCACTTATATACTTTTCTAAAACTTACTTGCTCAAGACTAATTTGACAGTCTAGGCAACTCTCTCTTTTCCAGACTCTACTTTCCTAATTTTCTCTCCTCCACCTCCTATCAACTCAACTGTTACAGCAACCCATTTTCCCAGAGAGTAAAAACAATGCAGGCCAGCAAAGAAACATTTCCAAGATACAGTTTCTGAGAAAGTATCCCTTGAGAAAAAGCAAAAAGATCCTTATAAGAAATACAAAGAGGTTATACCTCATTTTATCCAGGGATAAACTCATGGCAGCTCCCATACCCTACTTATACGTTAAATAATTAGAATTCAGAAGTAAGATGATTATATGGGTTACATTTCAACACTTACTCAAATTAAAAGGTGGTTAGCCTTTTTCTTACAGAAAGTCAGCTCAACTTATGAATTACTTTGACAAACAACACTGACTTCATTATGAGGCTATATAACAACCAGAGAGCTAAATCTGCACTTCTGAGATTTTGGCAATACTTATTTAAAGCATATGCACAATATAAAATACAATGAAAGTACATACCTGGTAACAATTGAAGCTTATGCCAAAAAAATTAGATAACTTAAAAATGATCAAGAAAATAATGATGGATTTTTAAAATACCTTTTTTAAAAAAGATTTTTTTTTTTATTTATTTAGGGAGAAAGAGAGTGTGCAAGCAGGGGATGGGGCAGAGGCAGAGGGAGAGAGACTCCACACTGAACCCGGAGCCCGATGTGGAGCTTGATCTCATGACCCTGGGATCATGACCTGAGCCAAAATCAAGAGTTGGATGCTCAACTGACTGATCCACCCAGGGGCCCCAGATTTTAAAAATATTTTTAAAGGGTATTTGAACAAAAATGTTTGAGAGCCAACAGAGGCAGTATGATGATTAAGGATAACCCCATGAACAGATAGATCTTTGCGGCTACCCGCATCCAAAACCCAGCCAAGAAAGGAAGAGAACAATAGCAATGGGTTTGAAGACTCAGTATACTCTCCTGCCATCTTAGAACAGCCTCTCTTTTCCTAGCCCATAAAAACTCAATCAGAAGATAAGTGTGACTTCCTGCAAAGCCCTTTCTAACTGTGTGTTTCACCCTAAATAATGTCTGTTCTGCGTACTGTCGAAAAGAATGCACTTATTATATCCACTGAACAACTTATAAAGAAGGCAGATCTCATGTTACACATTCTTACTACACACACACACACACACACACACACACACACAAAGGGAAACTGCTGGAGGTGATAGAGATATCTACTCAAGGTGGTAGTAGTATCATGGTGTCTGTATATGCTCAAACTTACCAAACTATATATACATTAAACATACAGGTTTTTGTAATTTAATTATACCTCAATAAAGCTGTATTTTTTTAAAGAATGCACTCTAAACATATAGCCTAGCAAAGGCTATAGCAAAGCTCCTTGCTGAGAATCTCTTTTAAATATATTGATAAACGTTAATTTCTCAAAACCTTATTTTTGCTACTATAATTATGTGTGCCTCCTATATATATTTATTTTTGTTGAAAACAATAAAGCTATTGTTTTAAAAATAAATATTTACATGGATTAAATTTCTTAAATAAAAAAATGAAACTATAAATGCACTAGAAACATATAGGACAATATTTTTTCAATGGAAGGGATGTGGGTAAGGAAGATCATCCATAGAAAGAGTTGGTTTTCTTTTAAAGAAGCCATAATGGAAAAGACCACAAATTTCATTTCATAAAACATATTACATTTTGAAAGGGTCTAAGTTAAAAGATCTATGATAGGCTAGAAGAAAATACTTGCTACATATATAGCAAATATATCTATAATATAAACAGTTAACACCTATAACATAAACAGTTCCTATAAATCAACAGGAAAATACTTTTTAGAAAGTATTTAAGAAGAAAAATAGCATGGGGCATGTGGATGGCACAGTGGGTCAAGTGCCTGCCTTGGGCTCAGGTCATGATCTCAGGGTCCTAAGATAGAATCCCACATTGGGCTCCCTGCTTAGCGGTAAGTCTGCTTTTCCTTCTCCCTCTGCACCCCCCTCCACCCCTGCTCCTGCTCTCTCTCTCAAATAAATAAAATCTTAAGAAAAAGAAAAATTGCACAAATGAACAAAAAATACAAGCAGACAATTCACAGAGAAAATAGCCCTTGCTATTTTCAGCAAAAAAATGTGTATTAAGTAAAAAATAATATATCATCTCTCATCCAACAAATTGCCAAAAATTTAAAAGATTAATAGTACATGATGTTGTTTTTAGTATTGGGAAATAGGCAGTCTTATCCTTTACAAAAGAGAAAGTAAATGGTACATTTTGGAAAGGTGATTTCACAGTATCTATCAAAATTAAAAATGGTTTGCTTGCATTTCTAGACATCTATTATATGGGAATGCTTACTTGTGAACCAAAACAAGCAATGCAGCATTGCTTATAAAGTGACACACATGTGCTAGTCACTTGGATAAGACTCCCCTAGATGACAAGTGCCTAAGACTACAACATCTGGGTATTTCAGTGCTAATTGCTAGCTATGCAGGAGAGCATAAGGCGATGTTTGACTCCTCTTTTCACAGAGATTGAGTCATTCTCTACAATGAACAATCCTTGGAGAAACAGCCAATAGTTTACTGATGGGCTTTGTCAACTGGAGTCCAACCCCCAAAAGCTTCCACAGCAGCTGTCTAAGATCTCCAGAATTCATTTGGGAGCAAGAATTTTCCATCTGCTTTCCCAAACCTTATTGAATGCAATATAATGTAATGTAATATCATCATATGATTATACATTCCCGTATAGTCTGACAATTTTGCTATTGTCCCGCATACATATGCAGTAGATGGATCATTTCTTGTTTTTATTCTTTAACAAAACATTAATATTAGTTCAGTTCACCAATCAATGCCAATCAATGAGTTGGGACTAACGCCAATAAGTGACACAGTAGTAAGAATGAGGAAGCAAGCTCTTATATTGCTTCTATGAGCAAAACAATCGATTCTCATGTTATTTATACCATTTCTAAAGGCAAGAAACAGAATCCCAGAAGAAGCATAAAATAGTGTTCAGATTCCCACAATCCTCCTTCGTTTATTTACAATTCCCTCCTTCATCTTTCCTGCCTGTCCAGATGGTTTTCTTCTTTGTTTCTCAAACTAAATTATGTTCACTGCCTTAAGATGTTAAATACTTCAAAGGCCTTCCTCTTTAGTTCCTCACAAACAGAAGTCATAAACTCTTACCTTTGCCGGATTATGCTGGGGTTAGCTGTCACTAAATGACTTTTAGATCCAACATCTTTAGTGTATTCACTTGACAAAGGAGGAAGATTGCATCTGGAGAAACATAACATTTTAGAATGATTTGCAAACTTTTAAATCAAGTCTGTTATCAAGACCAATAGGAATTTTACTAGATCTAGCTCAATTCACAGATAATCACTTTCATCACTCCTCCCTTTTGACAGTCATTACATGATCATCTATAACTATCTTTAAAACACAGTCATAAAAACGAGTCCTGCTTTAGAAGAAAGAAAACGTCAACTAAAGAGTTAAGCAATCTATTAAAAAGGAGACATTAACGAGAATGAATTTATTCCATTCAAAATATTTCTGGGGTGGTAAGACAGGAAGTATTAGGCTTGAAACTAGAGCTCAGGAGGGTGTGGTACTCTAAGGACACAGGGCCTGCTGTGTTCTCTGCATACCCAGAAACCTCAAGACACAGGGAAGAATTGTATTTGCTATGGTTTTCTTTCAGTTCCCAAATTCTAAATTATAATAGTATATTCAGAGCAAACTCTGTCACCTAAATCCAACTCATGACAAGTGTACAGGTTTACTACTGGTGAAACACAGTGATTTGTTATCTAAATAAATGCAGTGATTCTCCACAGTCCCAGTTCAGCCAAGGCAAAGAGTACAGGTGATGTTCTCCTGGTGACAAAAATAACTGCCCCCCCCCACACACACACACACCACCTCAGCCCTGGTTGCTTTCCTTGGCCACAATGTCTTATGAATGTTTACAATGGAAAATATGGCAACTGCAAATCCAAATCCCATGGCTTTCTGCCAGTGGAACATTAGGCAAGTTAATTCATCTGTCTGGCCTTGATTTTCTCATTATACAAAATGAGGATAATGACTTTTCCTCTCTAATGAGGTTGTTGTAAAGATTACAGTAAGAAATGTATAAAATGTCCCTACCTTGATACCTCACACATAGTAAAAACTCAAAAACATCATGTATCAGAAATATATTTATAATTAAATATATCCTTTTTATGAAGACCCTAAATGAGTCTGTAGTTTGCATTATGTTTTCTTTTATTATTCTGTCCTAATTTCTCCCCTCCACCCCTAGCTCTAACTTGACTCCTACCACATCAGGGCATCTCTAACTCTTGACGACTTTAGCAAAGCAAAATGCCATTTATTTGTAGGTAAAGAGATACAAATATTGAGGTATCTGCTATCCTCCAACTGTTAAATTTACCCTACAAATTTCCCCAGGACATGGAATTTTCCATGCACCCACTCAGCTTCAGCTCAAGTTCCTTGATGTTATCTTGTATTTGCCCTGTGACTCCTACCACATCAGGGGATCTTGAGTGGAATTTGTCTCAGTTGATTTGGAATCTTCCTTTCATCTGCTCTATGGTAAAGAGATACTGGCTCTTCAGGCAGCTACTCACAGATTACTCAGCCAGTTGTTGACATTTGCTGGTGCCCAGTGAGAAAAACACAATGGTCATTGTAGGTGCTGGGGCGGAATCGAAGTCACAGGGCCTCCTCATGAGGTGTCTATAGTCTAACGGTCATACCATATCCTGTGTGGTTTCTGAGGACCCCGTGAGGGAGCGCACTTAAGCATTACCAGCCAGGCTCATCCGGCAGTGGTGCTGACTATGGTCTTGTGATTTAACTGATCTTTGCAAAGACGATGGTGACTTCCAGGATGGTGACCTTTTACATAAGGTAAAATTTGGACATTTATGTCTTAAGGAAGCTTTGATCTTGATGGTCCTTCATAACATTCAAGAATCAAACACATTATATCAAAACCGTAACCTCCAAATACTGCTGAGGAATGCAATCAACCTGTTTTGTCATTATTAATGAAATGGTCAGTTTTAATGAATAAATACTTTGTTTTTCTATGTGTTCCTTGTAAGTTGGCTTATATGTCTGAGTTCCTTCATACCTTCTACCTCACAATAAAAGCTCAAGAAAAACTTCTGGGGATCCCTGGGTGGCGCAGCGGTTTGGCGCCTGCCTTTGGCCCAGGGCGCGATCCTGGAGATCCGGGATCGAATCCCACATCAGGCTCCCGGTGCATGGAGCCTGCTTCTCCCTCTGCCTGTGTCTCTGCCTCTCTCTCTCTCACTGTGTTCCTATCATAAATAAATAAAAAAAAAAAATTAAAAAAAAAAAAAAAAAAAAGAAAAACTTCTGGATACTGATGATCAAATCCTACAACACAGGGAAATGTTAAAACAATTACGATAACATTTCATAAATACATTTCTGGGAAATAATGACACTCTATTTTGGTGTAAATATCTATCTTAAGTTCTTCAAGTGCAAATATCTGTGACATTTCCTTGTAGCTCTTTTTTTAGAAAAAGTACACTGCAATTTTAGCTCCTTGATTCATAAGTTGATAACTACATAGGTTTACATAAAAGGCAAATTTAATAAAAGATTGTTTCTAATAAGGCATAATTGTGTAAAAGTGTTTCAAACTTTGCATTATCACCTTATTGGTACAATTAACAGATATTAATGGCTAATGTGTCTTAGTAACTGTGCTCATGATCCAAAAAGATGTGATCACAGAATTGATGAGAGATGACTATTCTTTGAATTGGCACATAGAGGTGGCAGGGGAATGGGCTTGGTGAAGAGGAATCTTCAAATAGAAAAAAATCATAAAATTACTTTTAAAATGTTATGCATATAATTCATCATCAGGGAACTACAAATCAAAACTACAATGAGATATGACCTCATACTGTCAGGAGGACTAAAATCAACACAAGAAACAACAGGTGTTGGTGAAGATGCAGAGAAAGGGGAACCCCCTCGCAAAGTTGGTAGGAATACAAACTAGTGCAGCCACTCTGGAAAACAGTGTGGAGGTTCCTCATAAAGTTAAAAATAGAGCTACCCTATGACCCAGCAATTATACTAACTAGGTATTTACCCCAAGAATACAAAAGCACAAATTCAAAGGGATACATGCACCCCAATGTTTATAGTAGCATTACTTATAATAGCCAAAACATGAAAACAGCCCACATGTCCATAATTGATGAATGGATAAAGAAGTGATATGTGCGTGTGCACACACACACACACAGACACAATGGAATATTACTCAGTCATCAAAAAGAATGAAATCTTGCCATTTGCAGTGACATGGATAGAGCTAGAAAGGATTGTGCTAGGTGAAATAAATCAGTCAGAGGAGAAATACCATATGATTTCACTCATATGTGGAGTTCAGAAGACAAAACAAATGAGCAAAGGGAAAAAGGTGGGGGGCAAACCAGGAATCAGACTCTTAACTGTAGAGAACCAACAGATGGTTGCCAGAGGGGAGGCAGGTAGGGGGATGGGTTGAATAGATGATGAAGACTGAAAGGGGCACTTGTTATGACGAGCACCAGGTGTTTGTGGAAGTGCCGAATCACTGTATTATACATCTAAAACTAGCATTACACTTTATGATAACTAACTGGAATTTAAATAAAAACTTTAACGTGTTATACATATTTAAGTATGCAAAACACACATTTGAGCATAATTCCAAGGCACCAAAATTATGTTGCCCTCACTTGTATCCCTGAGCCACCCAAATCATCTTCAGGATGCAATCATGTTACCTCTGTCTTACAGTCCTTCCAGGTAAATTTTATTTTAAATTTAATATTATTTTAAAAACAATATTATTTTTAGAGTGTTATTTTGCATTATAGAGCAAATGTTTACCTTGAAAAACAAGAAATAGATTTTTAACATTAGAAAATGTACTTGAAAATGTCTAGGCAAAGAAAATTACAATACTGTTATATCCTAATACTGAAAAACATTTTGAACTGTAATGTAATGTATCACTATGTGCTGGTAAGGCTATCTTTCTATCTGTTCTCTCACTGTAACTCTCCATGCACCCTATAGTCTAAGAGCAGACGTACTACCAGCTTTCTAATCATATGTACTCATTAAATGTTTAATTTCAAATGTATGAAACTACCTCAATTTTCTCAAGGTGCCCCTGAATGTGTATGAAGCAATAATTTATAAGTATATCCATAAATGGGGCAGCCCTGGTGGCGCAGCAGTTTAGTGCTGCCTGCAGCCTGGGGTGTGATCCTGGAGACCTGGAATCAAGTCCCACGTTGGGCTCCCAGCATGGAGCCTGCTTCTCCCTCTGCCTGTATCTCTGCCTCTCTCTCTGCGTCTCTCATGAATAAATAAAATCTTTAAAAAAAAAGTATATCCAAAAATGGTCAAATGAGAATAGTTTATAAACAATTTATAACAATTACTCCCATATTGTAAACCATAAACGAGGCTTTTTAAAAATTCAAATATGTTATGAAAATGGCCCTATTCTTTGCAGAAATTCAAGATGGTGGCATATGAAGACCCTGAACTGACCTTCTTCCATTGATACACCAAATCTACGGCTATCTCTAGAATAATTCTCCCTGGAAAGATCTCAAAATAAGCTGAATAGCAACTCCACAACAAAAAGATAAAAGGGCCAAATCAAGAAAGGTAGAAGAGGCAGAGACATGGTCTCATCAAAAACCCCACTACTGGCATGGCAGGGATGGATCTCACAAATACAGATTATATCCCTAAGGAGCAAAGTATTTGATCCTCATATCATGCACCCCAACCCTTGGGACCTGCACCAGAGAGACAAGGCCCCAAAACATCTGGCTTTGAAAACCAGCATGGGGACACCTGGGTGGCTCAGTGGTTGAGCATCTGCCTTTGGCTCAGGTCATGATCATGGAGTCCTGGGACTGAGTCTTGCATCAGGCTCCCTGGAGGGAGCCTGTTTCTCCCCGTGCCTATGTCTCTGCCTCTCTCTCTCTGCGTCTCTCATTAATAAATAAACAAAATCTTTAAAAAAGAAAGAAAGGAAGAAGAAAGAAGAAAGAAAGAAAGAAAGAAAGAAAGAAAGAAAGAAAGAAAGAAAGAAAGAAAGAAAGAAAGAAAGAAAAGAAAGAAAGAAAGAAGAAAACCACCATGACTTACACCTAGAAGACCCAAAGTACTGTGAGAAGCTGAGACTTTCATCTTTAAAGGGCTCATGTGCAGGTCACTTACTCTGGGTACCTGTACAAAAACAGCAAGTTGAAAAGCACCTAGACCATATGTGAAAGAAATTAATTGGCTAATCTTAAAGCACCTGCCAGAAGGGCAGGCATCTGCTGGAACTCTCTCCAGGAATGGAGATGCTGCTATGTGGCATTTTTGCACTCTCCTACCTTGCTGGTGCTGCTTCCCCTAGAATGGTGCTCCCATTCTCCCCTTTAAAAGATGCAAAATGCCAAACTTAGCAAGTGTGTTTGCCAGTATCTCAGCACTCATTTGCCCTCCCAAAGCCTGTGGAAAGACATGCCCCAGTCTGGCACTCTCCTGTGGACCCATGTCACCAAAGCCAGCAGGTGCATTCAGAACACACAAGTGATGCCCCTTAAACATATGTCTCTGAGCCAAGGGGAACTTGTATATCTGGGCCCCACAGGTTTGAAACAATTAGAGAAACAGTTCCTGGCAGGCTACCACTCCCTGGTCAGATATAGACAGCAGACTAAGACACACCCCCATCTTCCTATGACCATTCCTTCAAGACTGGGAGACACACTGTTTGACATTATACATAGAAACAGACACAGAGAGTAAAGCAAAATGAGGAAAAGAGATACATTCTCCAGTGGAAAGAACAAGATAAAACCCCAGAAAAATACCTTCATTAAATGGAGATAAGTAATTTACCTGATAATGTTCAAAGTAATGATCACAAAGATGCTCACCAATCTCAGGCATATGGATGAACACAGAAAGACTTCAACACAGGGATATAAAATATAAGAAAGTACCAGACAGAAGTCACAGAGCTGAAGAATACACTAACTAAACTGAAAAATACAGTAAAGGTGTTCAACAGAAGATGAGATTAAACAGAAGGAAGGATCAGTGCCCTGAAAGACAAGACAGTGCTCATCAAAACAGAGCAACAGGAAGACCAAAAAAAAAAAAAAAAAAAAAGGCAAAAACACACAAAACAAACCTCAAGTGAAGATAGCTTAAGGAACCTCTGAGACAATATCAAACAGATCAACATACGCATAATAGGGGTACCAGAAGGAAAAGAGAAAGAGATAGAAAACTTATTTAAAGAAATAATTGCTGAAAACTTCCCTAACCTGGGGAAGGAGGAAACTGACATTCAGATTTAGAAAGCCCACCTAAAGAGACCCACATCAGAACACATTATAATTAAAATGTCAAAAATTAAAGATGGAACCTTACAGAATCTTAAAGCAGCAAGAGAAAAAAAAAAAGTGTTATGTATAAGGGAATGCCCATAAGACTACATGCAGATTTTCAACAGAAACCTTGCAGATCAGAGGGAGTGGTAGGATGCATTCAAAGTGCTAAAGCAAAAACTGGCAATCAAGATTTTACCTGGCAAGGTCATCATTCAACTGTAGGAGACATAGTTTTCCAGACAAGCAAAAAAAGGCCACCACTAAACTGGCCTTAAAAGCAATGTTAAAGGGACTTCTTTAAACTGAAGGGAGAGACGCCTGGGTGGCTCAGTGGTTGAGCATCTGCCTTCAGCTCAGGGTATGATCCCGGGTTCCTGGGATCGAAGTCCCCTGTTGGGCTTTCCACAGGGAGCCTACTTCTCTTTCTGCCTATGTCTCTGCCTCTCTCTCTGTGTTCCTCATGAATAAATAAATAAAATCTTTAAAAAATAAGTAAGTACATAAGGGAAAGGGCACCTATTAGGAACAAGGAAACATATAAAACTAAAAATGTCACTGGTAAAGGAAAATATATAATAAAGTTATCATGAAGGTTAAAATATAAAAATAGTAAAAATAACTATAATTACAATAATTAGTTGGAGGATACACGAAATTAAAGTATGTAAAACATGACATCAAAAACAAAACATGGATGGAGGAGTAAAAATGTAGGGTTTTAGTACATGTTCAAACTTAACTTGACATCGACTTAAAATAGACTAGTGGGTATAATAGGCTGAGACCTGTAAGCCTCATGGTAACCACAAAGCAAAAACCTAGAGGAGATACACAAAAAAATTATGAGAATGGAATCTAAACTAGGTACTGAAGAAAGACATAAAACCCTAAGGGAAGAGAGCAAAGTAAGAAGAAACAAGGAACAACTATAAAACAGCCAGAAAACAATGAACTAAATGCCAAAAGTACATACCTATCCATAATTACCTTAAACATAAGTGAACTAATTCTTCAAACAAAAGACATAGAGTGTTCATCAATGGATGAATGAAGAAGATGAAGTCTATATGCAATGGAATACTACTCAGTCATAAGAAAGAATGAAATCTCACTATTTGCCACAACGGAAATGGACTCTGAAGATATTATAGTAAGTGAAATAATCCACAGAGAAACATAAATAGTGTGATTTCACTTATATGTGGAATCTAAAACACGAAACAAACAAAACAAAACAAAATTCAGAAGTGGAGAGAACAGAGTGGTGGTTCCTAGAAGGGATGGGGTGGGAGTAAGAGTAAACTAATATAATGTTATATGTTAATTACAGTTCAATTTTAAAAAAAAGAAAATGGTCTATTCTGGAAATTAAATCAGAGGTGCATGTACACATAGCTCTAATTCTTTGAATTCTCAATCTTCACCTCTCTCATTATTCTATGAACATTATGCTTAATACTGTGCTGTGCACCCTAAGCACGCACACTCATCAATTCTGAATTGTTGATTTTATAGAATGCAAATTTAGTCTTGTTTATTTGCAAAAAGTGAATATAACTCCTTAAAAGCTTAGGCTTGGTCTTTGACATGTTAAGTTTAAAATATGCATCTTCCTAAATATAGTGACACACACATATACCACTGAGGAATAATATAAAAATATGTTTATTTTACTGCCTCCCGACAGACTATATTAAGACCTCCTGAAATCACTTAAGTTCCCTGAATCTGTGAGTATAATAACCACTCCTCCTTGTTCCTTACAGTGTTTTTGGAAAGAGCAAATAAACATACTTGAGAGCAAGCTGAAAATATAAACTAGACTACGTGAACTGTTACAATGACATAGTATTCATATAATCACAGATAGAACCGGTTTCTACAAAGGAAAGGCTTGAGGAATTTTCTGCTCCCACTCCCTTATATGCTGAGACCCAGCAAGGGTAAAATGATATGCCATAGGTCACAGTGCTAGTTTGTGACAAGGGCTGTCCCCTTCCCTCTGTGTTGTTCACTGGCTCCTCAGCCTCTACGTAATACCAGTATATTGGAGTGGGTGCCTGAATTTGGCCGGGGGCCTTTGCTCTTTTCATCTATCTAAACTCTCCAGGTGATTGTGGCCACTCCCATAGCTAAAATATCTCCCCATCCTCATCTCACTGCACTGTGGCAGCACTTGGTGTCTTTCCAACATTAGAGCCTCAGAGAGACTCTTCCTGTGTTCAGACTGAAGTGGAGATAGGATTCACACTCCACATACCACTTCTCAGAAGTTCCTTGATCCCTCACCATCTGTCTTTGAATTACCCCTATCAGAGCACTAGCACATCTCCAGGTTCTACAAGCAAGACCCAATTATTTAACATACCATTTCTATACTCAGCTAACACCTAATACCTAGTAGGAGCTCAATAAACAGATTGACTTATTGACTTACTTACAAGAACTACATTTTTATTTTCTACATTTTCCTATCGTTTATATTGCAATAATAACAATTGTAATGGAGAGGAAAACACATTCCTACACTGGAAAAACCATGGCAGGGCACTTCCTTGAAGGAAAGATACAAAAAGACCTCTCCACTCTCTACAGGCTTCACCAGTGAGATAAAAAGTCTTTTAAGAAGCCCAACTCCCATTCTCTGAGTGGGAACTTGGCCCTCCCCCAAGTATATGGCTTCCACTGAAACACTGTCAACTAGTGTCTTCACCCTTGCCTGCTCCACTGAGCTCAAAACTCAGAGGTGGCTTAGTGTTCTCTTAGCTATATTGGACCACTTCTTAACTATTCTCTATTTGTCCTTAAAAATGATCACAAAATCCAAATCCCATGCTGCCACCCCCTTCCTTGGCTCAGCTCTCTTCCCTCTGTGTTACTGCAGGCTTTAGCCTTCTGACCCTGGAGCCTCTGGCACCTGGGTCATGGTCATTCCCATGTCAGTGAGACTTTGGGGCCCACCTGAAAGAATCCTCCACAACATAGCTTCAAAGCTCCTATGCTTCTTCAATTACAAATGTCTTCTTTTTCTGCCACAGATTGGTCATCCCCTCAACAAACTGAGTTCTGAAATCATACACTCCAGTGGGCCACACTTTGACATTAGTTCTTATTATCCCATCTGTCCCATCACCCACTCCCTCCAGGTTCTGAGTGACCCTGTTCTTTGACCCTATTGATGTCTTTCCTCTCTTGTTTATGCCTCTCAGTGCCCACTTCCTAGATAGGTCGGACTTCAAGGTATGTCACCCTATGCTCTCTCTAGCCAGGATCCTCCATGATGTCACTCAGCTCCTTCTTTCCCTCTCACCCGGACAACCCCAAACCCATGTCAATCCAATCATTTGCTATCTTCACTTCGGGTCAAAATCACCCAACAGTGCAGGCTGGTGCCACTACAAGTATATGGTCTCTACCCCTGACTGGATGCATCTTAGCAGTTTTTTACACATCCCTGCAGAAGCATCCTGTTATCCCCTCCAAGTGACAGACATCTCACCCCTCTGCTCAGTACCTTAACCAAGCTTCCTTGCTGCTCAAAAGTTATGGCCCCTTCCTCCTCCCAGCCATACACAGATCAGATCTATCTTCAAATCCCACTTGCTACTCCAAAATGCTTTTGTGAAAAACAAAAAAGTAAAGGGTATAGAGTGAAATGAATAAGTGAAAATATTTGTTTATAGACAATTTTCAAATCTAAAACAAAATCTAAGTGTTTCTGCTTTGGGGTCTCCCCATGATGTCTGAGCCCTTCTTGGCTTTGTACTTTCTTGGAGCATTTCCCTCGCTCCCGGGGCCCTCTCCTAAATTCACTTGTATGTGAATGAACTTGAAGGGAAGCTAAAGAGCAGTTACAATTGATTAATCACAAGTGACTAGTTTTGAAAGGCCCCAGAGCTTGTGGGAGGGGGTGGGGAAGAGGAGAGAAGGCAGAGGCCGCGCGGTGGGTGCTCTCTCTTACCGCATGACAAAATTTGCTTCATCTATTTGACGGCCACAGCCACTCTTCTTCAGAATCCCACCATTTCCCACCACCGCGCATTTCTTCAAGGGCAGCTGGAATGGGGTTGCCTAGCAACAGAAAACAAGGCGGGTTTTCACTGCAGAGAACACACAACCGCTCACAAAATCATTGTTTATAGCAGACCCGTTGGAGGAATTTGATTGAAGACTGGGCAGACCAAAAGAGCATGGAGAAAGGAAGATGCCAAGAAGTTTGTAAGGAATAAGTTGGCCTGTTCCTTTGAAACTAAAAAAATAAAATAAAATAAAATAAAATAAATAAAATAAAAATAAAAATTAATTCCCTTAAGTGTATTTAAATATAACATATATTGTATCAAATTGACCGTGTACATTATAGAGAGTGGCTGCTAGGGCAAAGAGGAAAAATCCATACTAAACATAGGATTGGTTCTCAAGGCATTCAACTGGGAACAAGCACCAATGAGTTCTATCCCCCATCTGAATGCAATTTCACTCATTCATACAATCTGCAATTCACTCAACAAATGTGGCTGTTTCCTATGCTAATTGTTGGGGTGGAGGGTAAAATACAAAAAGATACAAAAAGTCACGGGCCTGAGGATTCCCCATTGGGGTTGTGGGGAGACTGTGAACACAGACACTTATACAACAGCCTCTAAAGCAAAGGTCGTAGAGGACGTATGCTCTAAGTGCTGCGGAGAATCCCACACAAGAAGACAGGGCAGATTTCTGCCAAGCCAACTCAGGGAAAGCTTCCTCATTCGAGATGAATCTTAAAGGATGAATAGGATTTTGCCGGGGCAGAGAACACAGTATAAACAAAGGCGCAAAGTACGCTGAAAGCAAATGCTGTGTTTATGAGAAAATGTACACTCCGGTGGGTCTGTCTAGAACTCAGGAGGTGCTACAGGGCAAGTGACTTGTGCAAGCCAGACAGCATGTGACTTTCTTTCTGCAAACATTGAACTGGACTGCAAAGAAAATGTTCAGTGTACCTGAGTGTTCCCTGGAGTGCTATTTATAGTACCCAGGACTCTCAAAACCTACCAATTGCCCCTGAAAGTGAAATGTGTCATTCAGTGTCTTTTAGCTGGCTCAGCAAGAACCACCAGGTATGGGATCTCCCACTAGCTCAAACAATGCCTATTGGCGGCAGTTCTTTGGGGGAAGACCTTACATCTACATAACTGGTACATAAAATAACTATTCTGATACTAAGTAGGCCATTCTGCATGAATTTGAAGCAAGGATGGATTATACCAAAAGAATAAATGGAATACATGAATATATACTGTAAGGGCTTCATGGAGGCACAAAGAAATTAAACCAGAAAAATAAAATTCCAAGAGTCTGTGAGGGGCAGCCCCGGTGGCTCAGCAGTTTGGCGCCGCCTTCAGCCCAGGGTGTGATCCTGGAGACCCGGGATCAAGTCCCACGTCAGGCTCCCTGCATGGAGCCTGCTTCTCCCTCTGCCTGTGTCTCTGCCTCTCTCTCTATGTGTCTCTCATGAATGGATAAGTAAAATCTTTAAAATAAATAAATAAATAAAGAGTGTGAGATCACTAGTAGCTGAGGTAGGCACTTAATGCAGCACAAGAAAAATTTTTACGTCCTCTATTTCTAGTATGTAAAAGGAACAGCTAGTGCTATGAAAGTATAGTTAATAAAGTTACAGTACTTAAACTATAAAGTCGAAGTGTTTGCCAGTAGACAATTAGGAATTCCCTGCATGGGGGCACGTGGGTGGCTCAGTGGTTGAGCATATGCCTTTGGCTCAGGTCATGATCCTGGGGTCTCAGAATCAAGTCCCACATCAGGTTCCCTGTGAGGAGCCTGCTTCTCCATTTGCCTGTCTCTGTCTCTCTCTCTCTCTCTCTCTCGTAAATAAATAAAATCTTTAAAACTTAATTAATTTAATTAAAAAATAAGAATAACAACATTTAGTTTGCCTTGTAAAAGCCAACTTAAAATTCCTGCCCCACAGGTTGTTAAAGAGAGTTCTTGACGGGCAATCCCAGGCCCCCAGGCAAGAATCTGGGCCCAGAAGCAGCATTATCTGGGAAGCAACAGTAGTAGCAGCAGCAACATAAAGCCTGGGCGACTCAGTCAGTTGGCCGACCAGCTCTTGGTTTCAGGTCATGACTACTGCGTCATGAGATCGAGACCAGAGTCAGGCTTGAGATTCTCTCTCTCCTTCTCTGCCTCTCCCTTCACTTGTATTCACTCTCTCTCTCCCTCTCAAATAAATAAATAAATAAATAAATAAGTATTAAAAAAAAAAAAAAAAGCTGGGTGCCTCCTACCTCCTAATTTCCAGGCTGTGGGACTGTGGGATTGTAGGACCCCTCAGTGTTCCTGTCTCTAAAGAGGGCTAACGTTGCACAGGTTTATATGAGATTATATGAGATGATGTACACCCAGCATCTCGTCAAACTCCTGGTGTGGTGACCCATTCATCTTCCTTCCCTTCATCTTTCATCCTTTTCCTCCTAGCACAGTTCACTGACTTGAAGCCACAAAATACTGAGATTCCATAGGTTTAGGGAACATGATAAAATAGTGATTTATGTAACTTCATCTTAACAATGGTAAAATGTAACTATTATATTCACATACTATAAAAGGTTTTTAAAAGCTCTTGAACAAAAGGCCAGGGATAGGGGAGCCATTTTTTTTTCTGTTAATATTTGCTTGCTACTCTTCCAGTTGGTTGACTGCTGGCCCTCACACAAGCAATTTCATTTCAATAAATATTTCTCAAGTACCTACTTGCATTCTCTTAAAGGCACAGTAACAGCTCACCAAAGCTTTACAGAAAGGAAAAACGTACTTCAGAAAACACTGGAATTTTAACTAATTGAGATAATACTATCATGGTGCTATGTTAAATATAGAATATCTCAACTTGGCAATGGTCAGTCCTACCAGAAAGATATATGAACACAATATCCTCCTTTTGGGGTACAGTATGTAGAAAGAACTTTTAGTAATCCATTTCCACATGAATATTACTATTTTGGCACAGAGTTTTTTTTTTTTTATTAAGGCATTGCATCCTTTCTTTTCAAGTGTATCTTCTGGTATACCTGCCAGAAAATGTCTACTGAATCTGAGAATATAATATAATATAAAATTCTTCCTGCTAACTTTAAAAAACTTTATGCCCATCAATATATGAATGGATAAAGAAGTCGTGGTATATATATGTACACACACACACACACACACACACACACACACACACATATAAACACACTGGAATATTACTCAGCCATTAAAAAAAGAAAGAAAGAAAGCAATCTGGCCATTTGTGGATGGGCCTAGAGGGTATTATGCTAAGTGAAAATAAGTCAGAGAAAGACAAATACTATATGATTTTATTCATATGTGAAATCTAAAAAAACAAAACAAAACAAAAGAATTAAAAAAACAAAAAGCAGAAACAGATCCATAAATACACAGAACAAACTGATGGTTGCCAGAGGGAAGGGTGCTGGGGGGGATAAGTAAAATGGGTGAAGGGGAGTAGGAGATACAGGCTCCCAGTTATGGAATGAATAAGGCATGGGAGTAAACAATACAAGATAGGGAATATAATCAATGGTACTGTAATAGTGTTGTGCAGGGACAGATAGATGGTAGCTATACTAGTGGTGAGCATGTAGCATAATGTATAGACTTGTGGGATCACTATGTTATGCACCTGAAACTAGTATAACACTGTGTCAGCTGTACTTGAATTAATAAAATAAGCAACAAAAAAATACTACTGTAAATGAAAGGATAAATTAGGCAGATCAACCATACAGATGAGCTCAAAATATTGCTGGACCACTAATTCACCTGATGGATCTTTGTCCAGATTTTTTTTGCCTCTCACTGTTCCATCTATTAATGGTTATCTTCTTAATGACTTTATTATATTAACCATCTGGAATTCAGATTCTGGATTGCCAGTCCCCTCAAACTCTCAGTGCCTTGCTGGAAGTCAAGCATGATAATGACTATCCCATCTGTCTCCCAGATTATGAGAATTAAAATAAGGTGAGGCATTGAACATCATCAGAAACTCTGAAGTCCTATATATGGCATTACTACATTACTGTATACTAAAAAATTTAATTCCCTAGGAAAAAAAATGTATCATTATATTGCTAGACTACTATAATATGTAGTTTATCTTTGTGTGAGATACTTTTTAATTTTTAAAAAAGATTTTATTTATTTATTCATTCATTCATTCATTTATGTAATTTATTTGAGAGAGGGAGAGGGGGAGAGAGAAAGAGTGAGAGAGAGAAAGAGAGAGAGATGGAGGTCATACAAAAAGGGTCAGCAGCAGGCAGAGAGAAGGAGAAACAGACTCTCCACTGAGCAAGGAGCCTTATGGACATGGGGCTCCGTCCCAGGACACTAGGATCATGACCTGAGCTGAAGGCAGACACTTAACCAACTGAGCCACCCAGGCACCCCTTCCCTTTTTAAAGAAGATTTTAGAGATACTTTCAGCTTCAAAGAATTATATAGGTCTTGAACAAAATAGTTTTTATCTTTGGACTTTGAGGATATGTTTACTACTTCTAACAATCAATGAATTTTTAAATGTATTTTTTTGTGTGTGTGAATCATTGCAAGGAGCCTATCTTTTTTTTTTTTTATTGGAGTTCAATTTGCCAACATATAGCATAACACCCAGTGCTCGTCCCATCAAGTGCCCCCCTCAGTGCCTGTCACCCAGTCACCCCAACCCCCCGCCCACCTCCCTTTCCACCACCCCTTGTTCATTTCCCAGAGTTAGGAGTCTCTCATGTTCTGTTTCCCTCTCTGATATTTCCCACTCATTTTCTCTCTTTTCCCCTTTATTCCCTTTCACTATTATTTATATTGCCCAAATGAATGAGACCATATAATGTTTTTCCTTCTCTGATTGACTTACTTCACTCAGCATAACACCCTCCAGTTCCATCCACGTCGAAGCAAATGGTGGGTATTTGTCGTTTCTAATGGCTGAGTAATATTCCATTGTATACATAGACCACATCTTCTTTATCCATTCATCTTTCGATGGACACCGAAGGGAGCCTATCTTTTTTGCTTAACACTCTACATCCAAGGTAAGCATAGAGCAGATAATCAACAATTTGTTTAATATGCTAATTATTTAATCAGATTTTTGTTGAACATCTATTTTCACCAGTACCTTACCTAAAGCAGAATTTCCTTAACATCATAGTGGATATATAATGTAATCTCCAAACTTCAACAACAAACATGAGCCCTACCACTCTCTAAATAAGAGCCAATGAATAAAGCTATACCCAATTTTGTTTTTTGAGTTATCTCTTATCTTTATCATGGCTCATGGTCTCCATCGCCTGGGCCTCTTCTTAAATAGCTGAATGTCCAACTTGACTTTCTTGACTATAATAGTCCAACCAACTATTCTATTTCTATGAAATAGAATAGAATACAAGATCTATTTGTTGAGCACCTCTGATGGACCAGAAGCTGCTGTATATGTTGAGAATGTGTGGTGGACAAAACACATGTACCCCATTCATGGAGCTAACATGCTAACAGGAAAAATGGAATTTAACAAATGTGATAGGAAAGTCCAGAGTGCTATAACAGTTAGTTATAGGACATCTTTATGAGGAAGTGGCCCTGAGACCTGAGATCCAAAGTTATTAGGAATCAGAAAAGTAATGGAAATTTCTGGTCTATTAGATCATCTTAGGAAAGTTAAAAGAAAAAAAGGACAAAAATTGGGGTCTTTAATGTTTTATAACATAAGTGAAGGTGAAGGGACTTGTTACAGGCTAGAAGACTTATTCAGAAGCAAATTACAAATGCCATCTGATAAATTATTCCTGGCTTACAATATGACTTCTGGAAGAATGCTATTAAAATCTGAAGAATTTAAGCCATGTTTTTTTGTGCCTTATGTAAATAGCTCTAGAGCATCCCAGAATGGTTTTTATAATTAAGTGAATGAAGCATTATTTACCAAAGTCATTTCCAAAGCAAGATGCCTTACTACTTCCTCTTCATGTGCAATCACACAAGACCACAAAGCACTAAGGACCAGTGACTTCAGTTACGAACATGAGGACACTCTGTGCCTATGCATCTTCTATCCCATAGACATAACTAGATGTCTTGAATGATAATTACACTATCTCTATGAGGAAGTGAGTTAACCACCATCAGTCACTGTCTTAGGGCTTGTCTTGTGGGGGGGGGGGGGGGGACATGGAGAAAAAAAATGTAAATCACTGCTGGGATAACTATTTTTATAGGAATACACATTTTAGTAAAAACACCTCTGATACAAATTAATTTACAATAGTCTTTGAGAGAGGCTATCTGTGAGGCAGCATGTCTACAATGTAAATAATTAGCATCGCTGCATCGATGTGAAATAAAAATCGAAGAATAAAAAATGTTCTATAGAACTACTGTAGGGCAAAACCAGATATTGGGGACAGGCTGTAATGTCCCTACATCCAAGTTATAAAATACAACTAACTTTATATCTAGGCTTCTTGGCAGCACCAGGAAGCCAAAAAGTTTAAAATCCCAGAGGTAACCCACTTGGATTCTGTGCAAATGAGTATAGGAAAACCTCATTCAAAATGGAGTTGAGAGGTCCCAAAGAAGGAGCTTTAAACCTGTACCACTACCTTCAGCTTACTCTACGTACCTGGGCAAGAGGAAGCATATTTTACTACTCAGGAGAGAAGATTTTGTCCTAATCCAGCAATAGCTCAGCCAATGAGAACAGCCGTATCTTAGTCAATGAGAAGTCACCACAACCCTGAACTTTTGATTTCCTCCAATGAACTTTCATTCAAAACCACTCCTCTTGGGATGCCTGGGTGGCTCAGTGTTTGAGCATCTGCCTTTGGCTCAGGTGGTGATCCTGGGGTTCTGGGATCAAGTCCTCCATCAGGTTCCCCACAGAGCGCCCGCTTCTCTCTCTGCCTATGCCTCTGCCTCTCTCTGTGTGTCTCTCATGAATTAAAAAAAAAAATCTTAAAATAAATAAATAAATAAATACTCCCTTGCTTTTGAAGATGGCAACAAAATAGTCCATTGTTTTAAATTTGATACAGGATAAATCCAATATATCAGATAAAAAAGACAAACTCAGTGTTAATGACAACAATAAAACTCTCACTACTTCAATGTAAGTTTCCAGATGCATCAAATAACTTTTGCACCTGCCTTGCTCTAGATTCTTCTTTCTCTAGCATTCTTCTACCACTTCTGTTCCTGTTTCACCTGTAAGCTACATTCCTTGCAAGGATGCTTTCATATTTGAGTGGGTGGGGGGAGGGAGAAGATAATGCCATAAATATTTCTGAATATTATTTTATAACTAAAAAAATAAGTGAAGCTATCAAGCTAAATTTTGCTTATTTTGTTACACATGTAACTTTATGCTGATACTCTTTTAGTGAAAAGGGTTAGACTTTTATTTTCACACTTCACAATTCAAAGGAAAATTCTTTGTCTGTTTGTTTCACACCACTACTCCCTCCAAATTCTTCTCTTTGATAGGAAGGGGAAGCAATTCTTCTGTGTCATGCAGTTGTGTTTTAAAGTTAGAGAAATTACCAAACCATTCAGTATTCAGAACACCAGCAAGTGCCACTATTAAGAAAAGGAATTACTGTCAATGTTAGATGTGGGTCTCAACTCTTAATAGAAAAGCAGAAATTTTGATTTGCAACCCTTGAAGTGGCTTGAAAGGCTGTCACTATATGCCAGCTGCTATTACTCATGATGTCAAAACATATGCTCGCTCTTATTGAGGAAAATCTCAAGTTTTTGTCCATAAGAATATGAACTTGCACTTCTAATTATAGTCCAACCCACTCATTTCTAAGTACCCTTACCCACATATCCACATGGACTCCCACATATAATTATGCTTCACCCACACACATAATTTAATTTCTCACCCATATGTTAATTATATCCTCAACTTAGGCATCTAAATACAACCCCTGTCTTACATCTAATTACAGCCCCCCCCTCTTATGAATGTAATTACACCATTCAGCCACCCATCTAATTATCCCCTCCTTGACATATTTAATTGCACTGCCCGCTCAAGGACCTGATTACATTCTAACCAGTGCACCAATTAAGCCCCCAACCCTCCAACAATATTCTTCAGATGCACATCTCTTTATCTCTACCCCACTTTATTATTTCAACTAAGGATGGACAACTTCCCACAAGCAAACTCCAAGTAATCATGGCATCCAGCTAACAAGATGCAGCTGAATCAAAATCAGCTTTGGTCCTTCCCGGTAAACAAGCAAATATGTATTTGCTTTTTCAGTCATTTAACTAGCCCCTTGGAAATCCAAATGAAAGTTTCTGCTGTTTTCTTACTTTGTACGTGTAAGCATTTCTACGATGAACTATCTAGTAATTAGTTAATTTATTTCAGAGACTAATGCTTCTCATTACAGATACTTAATTATTGAACCCTTAAAAAACATTACCCAAAACTTTGCCTGGGGACATATAAGTACTAATTATAGGATATTTGCACATCCATACCATTCAAACAAGTTTCATTGTCCCTCAATTACATGAAAGTGAATTTCCAGAGAGCTGCTGCTAAGATTTGCATTCCCCATTCCACTAATAAAATTGTGATTTAAAAGAGATAAACTCAGTGTTAATATTCTTTCCACAGAATGCATCTCTGGAAATTGAATGATGTGATGTATTTAGTTCTGGATACTACTTCTCCATTAAAATGTTTGATTCAATCCATTATAAAAAACAATACATAAGCATTCCAGGGAGTATTATGTATTTTTTCACATATAATCTATGGTCGGTACACAACCCCTAGAAGCCAAATATTACATCAATTCATGGGTCCACTGAGCAGATTTATTAAATGTTTCATAAACAATTCCCAGTTAACTGATATTTGTTACTGAGGTTGTTTCTGGCTCATGAATGCCAAAGCAGTAAGGAAGGACATACCTCTGCTTTAGGCCAGAAGTTGGCCACATTTCAAAAGCTCTCAAACTTGGGAGATTTTTCATGGTGGAAAGGAAAGGACTATGAAGGGCATGCACAGTATTTCAAAGGTAGCATCTAGGGATTGTTAGTAGTAGAGCACAAAATGCAGCAGCAGCAGGAACCAAGCTTCATGCCATTCATTGCTAGACCTTGCATTCTCAACTCCCGAGGTGGAAGTACCACTGCAAGAATCTTTCTCTGCAAATATGGTGCATCTTCCCATTGAGGACCACTGCCCTTGAGCCCCGCCTGACTGTATCTAAGTCTATGACCACTGGCACCTTATTTAACCTGAATGCTTTCACATCCTCATTAGTAATAATGGTCCCCACCTCAGACAGTTGTGAGGATTAAATGAGTTCCGTCTGGCACAAAGTAAGTGATCGATGCTGTTATCTTATTTTTAATGGACTGACATTTTCTCAGCAACACAGCCTAGAAATCCTGGACTCATTTTCTCTCAATATCACCCTATCACCTACCTCTGCAGAGGTTCTTCTACTCTTTCCATCCTGTGGGGAACTAGCTGTGACTACACTGTTCTCCAGATACAGCTCCTCTGCTCCCTGCTCCTTGAGTCAGTAGCCTATTCTTTTACCTTTTGAAGTAAACATGTTTTTCTCTGCTTCCAAAGTTAAGCATTCCTATAGCCAATCTGCTAGCTCTCTTAATAAAAGAGCCCAAATCTAGTTTGAGTCCAAGTCTCGATCCCCCTGTCCCCCAGAATAAAATTCACTGAGACTCTGAGTCTTTCAACATATTGTCACCTCTGACTATCCTGGATCCGTGGTCCCGTCCTCACTGCAAACTTTTTTAAAGATTTATTTTATCTGAGAGAGACACTGAGAGAACGTGTGTGTGCATGGGGGCAGGAGCAGAGGGAGGGAAGCTTCAAGCAGACTTCCCGCTGGGCTCAGAGCCCAACGTGGGGTGCTATCCCATGACCCATGAGATCATGATCTGACCCGAAACCAAGAGTCAGATGCCTAACTGAATGAGCCCCCCAGGCGCCCCACCTCACTGCAATTTTTTTAATGGCTTATTACTATTAATTAGTTGGCTTCTAGTTCTTGCCCACCATCTATCCTTCACTCTCACATACTAGTTTTTCTTCCATTGAGGCTGCTACAAGGTCTCCCCGCTTTCTCCCCTCTCCCCCCTCTCTCCCTACCCTATTATCTACCTACCAAGTCATTTTTCACCCTTAACACCCATGAAGTGTCTGCAGGTATTATGTCCAATAAGACCCCCTACAAGTTCAAGGATTGCTCAAAAATTGAAACAACTCAGAGGAACATTAGAATTCATTTATGCTCAATGAGTCATGAGAATTATGTGTTAAAGCACTACACAACAGCTTGTAAATGTATTTGAAATTGAATCAAATCATTTCTTCAATACTTCAGAGACTTTCAAACTTATTATTGTTGATGTTGTTATTTTGTTTCACAGTGGAAGTCTTCTGTTGTTTTTCAAATAAGATCTTATGCAGAAAATCTCCATTAAAAAGCAAAAATAGAAAAACAAAAGAGAAGATGCTGTTTGAGGTGCAGGTGGGCACCTCTCTTGGTCTCTGTCTTATTTCTGAAAGTGATACTTAGACGCCCCAAGGAATTGGTGCAGAAAATGACTAATCTAATCAAACTCCCTTCTCCCCCCAAATTAAGAACTACAAATATCAAGCACATTTCAGTTAAGGATATTTGGCAAGTATTTACTGAGTTCCAACCAACCATATACCAGGCCCTATATGAAGTAGTGGGACAAAACCCACCTTACTGTTTGTTGCACTAAAATGTGGTGTGAATTAAGACATCTATTTTGTTTCCAACCATAAAGAGTATGCAATTACTCAGTAATAGCAGATTGTTAAACTGTTGATCCAATTTAACTGATTAAGCACCTGAACAACAGGATCAGGATCAATTGCTGGCTAATTAACTATTAAATTATTTTTTTAAAAAAAGCAAATCTAGTATTGTGTCATAGATAACTGTTTTTGTGGAAAAATGAAGAAATCACGCAGGGAATATTTTCTTTGAAAATAACTGGCTCTTTCTGCTTTCTCCCCTCTCCCCAACTTTATAAAAAAGCATCTGTTAAGGCGCCTGGGTGGCTCAGTCCATCAAGCGTCTGACTCTTGATTTCAGCACAAGTCACAATCTCAGGGTCCTGAAAGGACTTTTGATTTTGGCACAGGTCATGATCTCAGGGTTGTGAGACTGAGCCTGCATTGGGTGTGCTCTCTCTCCCTCCCTCTCAAAAAAAGTATGTGTCATTCTTTTTTGTGAGAAAAAAGAAAAGAAGTTGTTTCTAGAGCATTCTTTTCTTCCTGGCATCGCTCCCTTAATTATCTCCCAGGACTCACCTATATAAGCTTCCAAACAGCTGAATTTTGTAGCCTCTAAATTCTCCACTCACACTCTTACTTCTGCTTATTTTACCCTATCTGCTTGAATCATCTTCTCTCCTTTTTTTATAGTGTGGCCCATGTATATCAGAAACACCCTAAAATGCATAGCAAAGGTGCATATTCTTGGTCCCACTTCAGCTCTGGGTAGAGCTTGGGAAGTTGAAGTTCCCCTACATGATTCATGGGCACAATAAAGTCTGTGAGCCACCAGATTCTACCAATTTTCAAATACAACCCAATGTATTCCTTCTCTAGAATTTTCCCTGGCCAATCTTATCTTCTGGGATCAGCATCTACAGTCCCACCCACTGTCACAATAAAGAACCCTACATCATTCCCTTTAACTGATACTCTAGACACTTAGCATTTAGTACAATTTGCTACCCATTTTGTGTATACATTCATCCCTCACAAGTGGAGAGTAAGCCACTCATGGATATAAATTAATCGTGTCTCAAAAATCTTAACCTCTGACATTACATACTGGCCACAGTAAGTACACAGATGTTTTGATTAATAGATTGATTTATCTAGAAATGCCAGGGATGTAAGCAAATGAAGCAAATCTGTTAACAATTTCAGACCACTGGTTATAAGGTTTAGGATACACAGCTAAGCTAATACAGTCTAGCACACAGGAGTTCCAAAATCAAATGCCCACAGAATCCAGGCAAAGAGTCTAAGAGGAGTGGAAGGAAGGCAATAGGGAGTGCTAAGGGCTGTGGTAAACAAAGGACACATGACAAAACCAAAAAGATCAGGAACTGCTCATACCCTATTGATGGGCCATAGGACCCAGTGCTGCCAGATATCCTATTTTTTTTTTTTCCCTGAGTGACACTAAATTCTATGTGAAATCACCCAGTTTTTAACGTTGGCAATATACTTCAAATACATTTTTTTAAACCGTTAAGGCTGAACAAAATACATTTGAAAGCTACATTGGCTTGCTGGTAGCCAGTTTGCATTTTTAAACTCTAGAACCAGGCAGGATCCTAGTCATTTTATGTTTATTCAGGGTGGGAGGTTAGAGATGAGTACAAATCTTATTCAGAAAGATGTAGAAAAATACATGTTTTAAGGAACCTTTAGCCAGAGATGGGAAAAGATTCTCTTCTTGCCAAGCCCAAAAGAAATAATATGTCCTTTTTAAAGGCAGTTTGTGAAAATTCAAGATCCTAAGAGACAGAATGCAGACCACAGGGTTTTTGAAATCTCCCTAATCTCAGTTCAAAATAACATTAAGTGATACTTGGATATTACCCACAGTTAGTTCTCAGCCCTCCATGACTGAGACCTCTCATCATCTTAAACAGTTGTTCGTTTTCTAACCAAAATGGGATCTTACTCATGCTGTTTAACAAGATATTATGGACATCTTACCATCATTATTTTAATATCAGAGTATGATTTCACTGGATAGGTGATTCAAATTTAACCAATTCCTTACTGTAAATATTTTAGGTTGTTCCCAATTTTTCACTGCATTAAACAATGGTGCTATAAACATCTTTGAATTGTGGCAAATCCAGGAGAGTGCACAGGGAAAGAAGGACCAACCCACTCTATTTTTTTGTTCAGTCTTGGACCATAAGGCTTTCTTAATTTTATGTAAAGCACCAGGCAAGAACCTCTTCAAGATCACCTCTCCACAAGACTGTTGTGCCTAACCCAACCACATAGGATTCCTCATACTGGCACTGACCCGACCCACGTATTCTTGAGCAGTTGGCCAGTTTTATCCTTAAAATAAATCTTCAGATGTAAAATTGCTGGGCCAGATGATAAGCAAACTTTTAAGGCCTTTGATGCATGCACATTGCTAAATTGCTCACCAGAAAAACTGTACCAGGTTCCCTGGCACCGCTGTGCCTAAGAGCATGGATGTTTCACCTTCTGTATCTGGCTGCCTTGACACAACTTCGGTCCTAGCGATAAGTTAGCAGCTGACTACACATTCATCCATTCCCATAAATAAAATATAATGGGAATCTCCATATGGACTACGACAGCTATTTCAAGGCAGACCAGGGAAGAAACTTAACTGCGTTGTTATCATTCTATGGTGTATTTCTTAATCTGAGAGGAAAGGCAGTACAGCTTAAGTGGGTAAATTCACAGAGTTTGGCTTCAACAGGTCTGAATGCAAATTCTTTTTTTTTTTAATTTTTATTTATTTATGATAGTCACAGAGAGAGAGAGAGAGAGAGAGGCAGAGACACAGGCAGAGGGAGAAGCAGGCTCCATGCACCGGGAGCCCGACGCGGGATTCGATCCCGGGTCTCCAGGATCGCGCCCTGGGCCAAAGGCAGGCGCCAAACCGCTGCGCCACCCAGGGATCCCTGAATGCAAATTCTAACTCAGCTTGGACCAGTTGCTAGCTAGGAGATGTGAACAGGTCACTTACCACGTCTCAACTTCAGTTTCTACATGTAAAATGGAGACAATGATATAAAAGCCTTATATGATAATACATACAAAACATATAACAAAAAACCTGGCACATTTTAAGTTCTCAGCAAACTATACCTTTGGAGTGTACCCACAAAACCTCATCAAATTATAAAAATTTAATGAACCTGCTCTTTAATATTTGATTTTCTCTAATATATTTGATTTTTCATTAATATTGCTAAGACACTTTACCTAAAATATTACATATTTAGAAACTCAAACAAACTTTATTATTTCTAATTCAAAATTAAAACGTTTTGTTTCTTGAATTCCATGTGAGTGAAATCATATGGTATTTGTCTTTCTCTGACTTATTTTGCTTTGCATAATAGTTTTAATCCGTTTGTATTTATTGCTGTATTTGTATGTGTGCTTGTCATAGGATAATAGTGAATTGAAACATCTTCAAAAGGTCATTAAAATATCTTTTTTCCTTTGACAAAGGAGGCAGGAATATGCAATGGAAAAAAGACAGTTTCTTCAACAAATGGTGTTGGGAAAACAGGGCAGCTATATGCAAAAGAATAAAACTTGACCACTTTCTGACACCATACATAAAAATAAACTCGAAATGGATTAAGGACCTAAAATGTGAGGCCTGAAGCCATAAAAATCTTAGCAGAGAGGACAGGCAGTAATTTCTCTGACATCAGCCATAGCAACATTCCTCTAAATACATCTCCTGAGGCAAGGAAATAAAAGCAAAAATAAATTATTGGGACTACATCAAAATAGGAAGCTTCTGCAGAATGAAGGGAAGGAGAAAACTAAAGACAACCTACTGAATAGGAGAAGATATTTGCAAATGGCATATCCAAGAAAGGGTCGGTATCCAAAATATATCAGGAACCTATACAACTCAACACTAAAAAAGAAATAACCCAATTGAAAAATGGGCAGAAGACATGAATAGACATATTTCCAGAGAAGACATACAGATGGCTAACAGACATATGAAAAGATAGATGTTCAACATCACTCATCACTCATCATCAGGGAAATGCAAATCATAACTACAGTGAGATATCATCTTGCCCCTGTCAGAATGGTTAAAATCAACAACACAAGAAACAACAAATGTTGACAAGGAGGATGTGGAGCAAAAGGAACCCTCGTTCACTGTTGGTGGGAATGCAAACTGGTGCAGCCATACTGGAAAATAGTATGGAGGTCCCCCCCCCAAAAAAAAAAAATAAAAATAGAACTACCCTAAATCCAGTAATTGCACTTACATGGTATTTACCAAAGAATACAAAAACACTAATTTGACAGGATATATGCCCCCCTATGTTTTTCATAGGATTATTTACAATAGCCAAATTATGGAAGCAGCCCAAGTGTCCATCAATAGATGAATGGATAAAGATATGGTGTATATACACAATGGGATATTATTCAGCCATCAAAAAGAATGAAATCTTGCCAATTGTAACAACATGATTGGAGCTGGAGAGTAAAATGTCAAGTGATATCAGCCAGTCAGAGAAAAAGACAAATACCATATAATTTCACTCATATGTGGAATTTAAGAAACAAACCAAAGGAACAAAGGGAAGAAAAGTAAACAAGGAACAAACCCCCAAACTGACTTGATTATAGAGAACAAACAGATGGTTACCAAAGGGGAGATGGTTAGAGGGATGGATAAAATAGGTGAAGGGGATTGAGAGCACACTTACTATGATGAGCACGGAGTAATGTATAGAATTGTTGAATCACTATATTGAACACCTGAGACTAATATAACACTGTATATTAATTATACTGGAATTAAAATGTAAAACTTAATAAAAAAATTTTAAACATCATTTTTCTATTTATTTGGCCATATTCACTTGCATACATTCTTTGTAGCCACCCTGTCCTTAGCATTTTGGCAGCCTTTCACAAACTACGGGGTAAGTCCATGGTGTCTACATTTTCCCACACATACATAGATTTCCTTTTTCTTTTTTGCACTTACCAGTAGGATTCTCAAGGAAATGAAGCTTTCATTGTTCTGACAGCAGTGGCTTTGATGGACCATTTGGCTCACATATCCCATAATTGACTCAGTGAGGAAAAAAAATGTACATTCACAGGGTGATTTTCAAGGCTAGAATGATTTCCTTTCAAGTGTACTAAACTTAATGCCAAGCCCCAAGGAAGCACTGGCAATAGAAAGTTCGGGGTTGGCCAATCTAATCCTCAGCACTTCTTAAGCACATCTTAATTGAAGAACACTTTGCAGATGGAACAATAACAATATAGACTCCATATTTATACACATAACATAATACAGCAAATCATTTGTCCATCATCTCCTAAGTGCCCAGGTCATGCAAATAGCTCTCAAGTCATTGAGGACATGATGGCTATACATAAAAATTATATAGTTAGAGACTCTGCAGCTTACTAACCATGTGACCTTAAGACAGTTACTGAACCAGGATGCCTGGGTGGCACAGTGGTTGAGCATCTGCCTATAGCTCAGAGCGTGATCCCAGTAGAGGGATCTAGTCCCACATAGGGCTCCTTGTGAGGAGCCTGCTTCTCCCTATGTCTGCATCTCTGCCTCTCTCTCTCTCTCTCTCTGTCTCTCATGAATAAATAAATAAAATCTTAAAAAAAAAAAGTTACTGAACCTCTCTTAGCCTCAGCTTTCTCATCTTTTAAAATGAGGTTAAATGGGGCACCTGGAATGCTCAGTAAGTTAAGCCCCTGCCTTTGGTTCATGTCATGATCCCAGGGTCCTTGCTCAGTGGGGAGCCTGCTTCTCTTTCTCCCTCTGACTCCCCCTCTTCCCCTCCCACTTGTGCTCTTTGGCTCTCACTCTCTCTGTCAAATAAATAAATAAAATCTTTTAAAAAATAAAGTATAGAAACACCTGAGTGGCTCAGTGGTTTAGTGCCTGCCTTTGGCTCAGGGTGTGATCCTGGGGTCCTGGGATCAAGTCCCACATCAGGCTCCCTGCAGGGAGCCTGCTTCTCCCTATGCCAATGTCTCTGCCTCTCTATCTGTGTCTCTCATGAATAAATAAAATCTTTTCTTAAAAATTTAAAAAGGAAAAAAAATAAAATAAAATAAATAAGGGTAAATAAAAGAAACTACCTCCGTGGAGGCATTAAGAGAATTAAATAAGGGATAATTATAAAAAGTGCCAAGCCTAGCACTTAGAAATCACAGAATAAATACTAGCTATTAATAACTTTAAAGTATGAAAGCTCCAATCACCATATTGCTCTGATCTCTTTTCTGGCTTTCTATAATTTTCTCAGTGCCTTCTTCCCCACATCTGTCCCTCCAGTCCCCCTTCACTAGGTACTCCCTTCTACTGTTCTGCTTACAGCTGGTCTCACTCATCTGGAAACGTGATTCACCAAGATTCCCATGATATAATACAACCAAAAAGACAAAATTTGTGTATCCTTCAGGCACTTTTTAAGGATGTGACATTATGACATTTTGTTGCCATTATTTTTTTTTTAAGAAATATTTATTTATTTGTGATAGACACAGAGAGAGAGAGAGAGGCAGAGACACAGGCAGAGGGAGAAGCAGGCTCCATGCCGGGAGCCCGACGCAGGACTCGATCCCGGGACTCCAGGATCGCGCCCTGTGCCAAAGGCAGGGGCTAAACCGCCGAGCCACCCAGGGATCCCGCCATTATTTTTTTTTAAGATTTTATTTATTTATTTGAAGCAGAGAGAAAGAGATGGGGGAGGGGGGAACAAGCAGGGAGGGGGCAAAGGGAGAGGAAAAGCAGGCTCCCTGCTCAGCAGGGAGCCCAATGTGGGGCTCAGTCCCAGGACCCTGAGATCATGACCTGAGTTAAAGGCAAATGCTTAACCAACTGAGCCACCCAGGCACTCCATCACTTTTTTTTTTCTTTTTTTTTTTTCTTTTTTTTTCCATCACTATTTTTATTAAAATGATAATAGTTTGCCTTTTTCCAACAAAGTTTCCTAGCCCTTACTTTATCTACCGCACATCTTATAAATCCTTACCACTGTTAATTTCCCTAAACATAAATCTTCATCTTCTAAATCTTTGCTTGCCTCGATTTGCCCATTATAGAAAAGGCCAGCAATGAAATTAAGAATATAATGATTGTCGTACAGTTTACACTTTTGATCTATTCCATTCTTCCTTCTGAATACTGCAGAGCATTTCACTCCTTCTGTTACAAGGCCATTTCCATGAAATGTGACTACAATTGTGGAAAAAAATAAGTGGTAGAGGATTAATTTATGTCCTTTACCAATTTCTAGAACAGTCACAAAGTTTTTAAGTCAAAGAATGATTGTTCCAACTGCATATACTACATAGTAATCTCGTGTCTATAATCTGGCTGAAATTTTTTTCCTCCTCTCTAGATTTCCAAGAGGTTAAAAAATTATTACTGCCTCTGGCAAGAGGTGGTTTGGAAGCCATATTGATTGGCTTGTTTCCTAAACCTATTGGCTCACAGCTCTAGGAAGGCTAAAAAATGTTTTCTTTCAGTAGCTGAGCCAAGATGACTTGAAAACAAGCAGGGGAGCAGTATGTTAATTTAAAAGATGGTGGTATTATAATAGCCATGATTTCAAAATACAAATCCCACACATTCATTTTGTGGGGAAATTGGTGCAGGGATATCTGATGGTTGAAGACTGAGGAAAACTGAGAGCACCACGGCCTCAACACAGAGGCCTGGGGGCACCAGCTTATGACAGGGAACAGACCCAAGAGTCCCCCCCCCCCCCCTGCTCTTGGCTCCATCCCTGCTTCCACCATTTAGTTCTGATTGGACAGAAGACTGGCCAAGTTGACATGTCTGACAGTGATTTTAAATCTTCAGACAGAGTAGTAATTTCTCCACTGTAATGTCTCAAATGATTGATTTCATTATAATACCTGAGTCCCTGTATTGATAAATAACCACACATGGGCAAAACACAGCCACAGTCACAAAAGGGGCTCGCCATAAACCTGTTTGGCCACCTCCACAATCTTCTCTTAAGGCCCAGTCTGAGACAGTCCTAAGGTTTCCCAGAAAAAATTGCTTCCACTATGGGAGCTTTCCCCTCCACTAACAAAAGGTTAATGCACTCTAAGTCTCTCTATATTTATACCAAAACATAGGCTGTGAGGTCTACCAGAATTACAGCCAGAGATTTTATATAGCAAAATCAAGCAGCCCTATTCTTTCATCCAGTCATTCATTCATTTCACTAAAATTTACTGAAACTTGTATGTCCCAGGTATTATGTTAATAATTGAGATACTACAGCTTCCTATCTTCCCAGATTAAACACTGTTTCTGGGGAGCTTCCCAGCTAGTGAGAGAAAGAGACAGAATCTTGAATCAAATGTTTAAATAACTGAATACAAGGCTGCAAAAGAGAGATACCTGGTGCTTGGGAGGAAGGCCCCTGGAAGGAACTGATACTCAAATAGGATCTAAGGGATTAATGTAAGTGAACCAGGTAAGAGGAGACAAGAGTTTTGTGAGAAAGAGACAGTGCGTTAAAAAGCTCTAGAGAATGAGAGAGTCTAGTGTTTATGAGGAGCTGAAGGAAGGCAAGAAAGACAAAGTATGAAGAGTGAGAGGGAACCCTGTGGAATTGCATGCTGGAGCCCCAGGTAGGGACCAGATCTAGAAGAGCCTTGTGGGTGGTAAGGAGTTAGTCTTAAAAAAAAAAAAAAAAAAAAAAAAAAAAAAAAAAAAAAGGAGTTAGTCTTATTCTAAAACCAATGGGAAGCTAATCAAGCATTTTAAGCACAGTGATGTCATTTTCTGATTTGCATTTTAAAACAAAAACTCAGGCTACAGTGTGGAAATGGACTGGAGAGGAAGCCAGATTAGATACAAGCAAGCCAATAAGAGACTATTGCAAAATTCCAAGCAAGGGTCATGTCATCTGGAATAGGGTGGTAGAGGCAAGGGGGTAGGGGGGATAAGAAATAGATTCGAGAAAGAGAAAGAAATGTTCTTCACAAACTTCAAAATGCACTCTAAGTCTCTCTATATTCAAAATGCCCTTCAGTTCTATTCAATAACAATTCCTTAATAATATATGTTTTCCCTATGATCCAGCAATTGCACTAGTAGGTATTTACTCAAAGGATACAAAAATACTGATTTGAAGGGACACAAGCACTCCAATGTTAAAACAGCATTACCAACAATAGCCCAACTATGAAAGGAGCCCAAATGTTCATTGACTAATGAGTGGTAAAAAAGAGATGGTATATATATATATATACATATATATATATATATATACACAATGGAATTTTACTCAGTCACAAAAAAAAGTGAAAGAAATCTTGCCATTTGCAATGACATAGATGGAGCTAGAGTGTATTATGCTCAGCAAAATAAATCAGTCAGAGAAAGACAAATACCATATGATTTCACTCATATGTGGAATTCAAGAAATGAAACAGATGAACGTAGGGAGACAAAAAAAGAGAGAGAGGCAAACCATAAAACAATCTTAACCATAAAGGACAAACTGAAGGTTGCTGGAGGGAAGTGGGCAGGGGGAATGGGTTAAATGGGTGATGGGTGTTAAGGAGGGCACTTGATGTGATGAGTACTGGTGTTATATAAGTGATGAATCACTAAATTCTACTCCTGAAACTAATATTACACTATATGTTAACTAACTGGAATTTAAATAAAAACTTGAAACTATAGGGATGCCTGGGTGGCTCAGTGATTGAGTGTCTGCCTTTGGCCCAGGACCTGATCCTGGAGTCCCGGGATCAAGTCCCACGTCTGGCTCCCCACCGAGCCAGCTTCCCTCTCTGCCTATGTCTCTGCCTCTCTCTCTCTCTGTGTGTCTCTCATGAATAAATAATTTTTAAAAAACAACCTGAAACTATAATAAATAAATAAGTAAACCTTCATCAAAAAAATAAAATAAAATAAAAATAAAAATAAATATGTTTTCAAAGTGAATTAAGAATCAGCAAAACAAAAGCAAAGTGACTACATATCTAGGGCTGAAGCTGCGGCTTAACTTTAAAAGTGTATGATCTTGTCATCTCAATAGTATGATGAAGCTCTGAGCACCAACAGGGTGACTACAGACATGCTATCCAATACTCTGCATTACTGTTATCACCAGACCCTCCCCTTCTTCTAATGCTGTTGCCTGTGACCCCTGAACTAATTCAGGGTCATTTTAGTGAGGAACACATCCTTCCAAAAGAATTAGGCTGACGCATGTGGATGCAAAGGTTTTCAAAGATTAGATACCCATTCCGCTATTCACTCAGCACATTTTCATTTACCACCTGCTATGCTATGTGCCAGGCACTGTCAAGGTCCTGCTCTCCAGGGGCTCACAGTCTGCTGAGCAGAAAGCATGTGAACAAATAACTATTATTCAACAGTACAGTAACAGAGATATATACAAAGTATAGGGTTTAAAAAAAAAGATTTTTAATCAACATGGCAGGGCAACAGAGATTTAGGAGAGGGAACTGGGAAGGTTTTATAGACATAAAGTGGATCTTAGAAGATAAACAAGAATCCATCAGATAGACAAGGAAAGGAAGGGGAAACAGCATGTGCATATGTGAAAAGGAAATGAAAAAGCACAACTTTTCCTGGGAAATGCAAGTCATTTGGTAATTACAGAGTATAAAGCAATGAAGAGCAGGAGAAAGAAGGTGGTCGCAAGTAATATGCTTTATTATCTTATATTCTAGAGAGTTCAGATTGTGAAGGCTGTATGTGCCATCCTACAAAAGTTTAAACTTCATCCTATAGGGGGTAAACAAGAATAGCTAACTTGTCCAAAACTGATTGGCTCCAGTCCAAAAAAGGAAGTGGCCTCCATTGAAGCTCCATGGAAACCAGCAGTGGCTGGGTGCTGCGGGCCCACAGTCCTGGCCAATAGCAAGGCTGGGATCCCGGCACTTTGATCATGCCAGGAAAGAGCACAGCTCTTGTCCAACCATGAGCTGATTGATACATCCTCTTCTGGTCGAACTGTCATGTCACCTGCATCTGCAAGGTTTGTCCCCTAGCTGCCAGTCATGGTTACAGATGGCTTTCCATTACCCATGAACACTGAGCTGATGAATCAGGCCAAAGCCAAGGGCCTGCCGTCTCTTAGTACTATTGTATCTCACCAGTCTTTGAATCACACCAGGGAAGGGTTAGTGCAGCCATTCCTAATTAGACAACTAAAAAGCCTGGCTCAGTTTCAGGCTCTCTTTTCTGGAGTCCAGAACATCGAGAATGTCATCATTTCTAATCATAAAAGGGCACAGAGTATCTCCTGTATCAGATAACAGGGATCTGGGCAGCCCTGGTGGCTCAGTGGTTTAGTACCACCTTCAGCCCAGGGCCTGATCCTAGAGACCCAGGATCGAGTCCCACATCGGGCTCCCTGCATGGAGCCTGCTTCTACCTCTGCCTGTTTCTCTGCCTCTCTCTCTCTCTATGTCTATCATGAATAAATAAATAAAATCTTTAAAAAAAAAAAAAGATAACAGGGATCTGCTAGCTGCTACTTTTCCTTCTCCATGAGATTCCTCCAGTAAAAACTGCTCCAGTAGGCTTGGTCAGTGTGTTGTTTGGCCACTTCCTCTTGCTTCCATGGTAGGCAGTGAGGACAAGTAAACGGATTTACATTTTATAATAACAACACTGGCTTGCAGGGAGGCAAGCTCACAACAGTGAAACTATTGGGGCACCTGGGTGGCTCAGCAGTTGAGTGTCTGCCTTTGGCTCAGGTCACAATCCCAGAATCCTGAGATCGAGTCCCACATCTGGCTCTCCACAGGGAGCTGCTTCTCCCTCTGCCTGTGTCTCTGCCTCTCTCTGTGTCTCTCATGAATAAATAAATAAAATCCTTAAAAAAAATTAAAAAAAAACAGTGAAACTATTAGATGGTTCTTAAATTAGTCCATATAATGTTGATAAACATTGAATTGACAGAGTGGTAGAGAGGTAAGAAAAGAGGAGATAAATTCAAGACATATTTTCAAAATAAAACTGGAGTTGGATAGTGGTCAGTATAGAGGATGGATTCAAACTTAAGATCCAGGTGTCCAGCTTAAGTGATTGAATGGGTCATTATCTGGGACAGAGAATTGAGAAAAGAAGTAAGATGGAGAGGGCAGGAGTTGAATTCTGAACATGTAAAAGGTAGGGAACACCTATGGGCCACTGAAAATAGGACCCAATAATGGAAGAAGGGACTGAATCTGTTTTTACTCCATTTTACCCAGGAACTAGCACAGTACCTGGCACCCAGTATTAGTTGCTCGATAAATACTTGATCGAACACTTATTTTATTTGGATCATCAAAACTTTAGGAAAGCATAGTTTTGCTGGCAGCAGTGCATATTCATGTAAGTGGTAAGTCCAACAAATGTGAAAGGAAATTTTTGAGATATCAAAGCCTTATTTTACATTTAGTTTCAAGTCTAACTTTATTTTGTAGATTATTGATTTGTTCTAAATTTCATGGGTCATATAGAAGCACTATATTTTTTTTTCTTGAGTTCATTAATAACACGGGCTTTTGGATTTAAAGAAATCCTCCAAAAGTCCCCATCTCTATCCATCTCAAATAAATAAATAAAATCTTAAAAAGAAAAAAAAATAAGCTGTTATCGAGCACATTAGTAGCAGAATACCTCAGATAAAAAGATTATTAAATATATTTGACTTGCGATTGCCTTTATCTTGATACCTTTTCCTTTTTCTTAGGAAAGAGCTAAAACTCTGAGGGTGGGCAGATAGAAAAAAAATAGTATTTAGGGAAAAATTCCAATGCATAAGAGTTTTCAAAATAGGGGCACCTAGGTGTGGCTCAGTGGGTTAAGCATCCAGCTCTTGATTTCAGCTCAGCTCATGATCTTGGGGTCATGAGACTGAGCCCCGGTGGAGCTCCACATTCAGTGGGGAATCTGCATGAAGTTCTCTCTTCCTCTTCCCTCCCCCATTCATGCGTGCTCTCTCTCTAAAACTAATAAATAAATCATTTTTATTCATCAGTTTTTTCAGAAGGGGTTTTTCAGAATATGCAATGTTGGTTATCCCCCAAAAGCACACTGTTCTCCTTATAGTTGGCAGAAGTGACCCACACCCCCATCCTCCCACCACCTATATTTCTCACGTTTATCCTCTCACTTATTTTTCTGACAAGCTGCCAATATAATGTCTTAATTAACAATCCGCTCAGATTCTCTCCTTTACTTAGCTGCTGCTCCCTCCATTCTGTCCGTCTCCACAGAACTAGGCATAGGAGAGAACCTAGTGTTTCTGTCTGAAAAATTCTGCTTTATCAGGCTTCATCCTCAGCCTCCATATACATCCTACACCACTGCAGAATCAGCCTAATTGCAGGGAAATGTGGATCAATCCCGGCCATTAGGGGAATGGTTTGGCAGGTGGTCAGCCACAGCTGTGGAAATCACCATCAAGTTATGCTCATGGTCTCCTCGTCTGAACTTTAAGGTGTGGCTCTGGGAACTTGGCTTCTGTTTTATTTTCCAAACACAGCCCTAGGGTGCCCTTCCAGATTATCAGGGCCCAGTCTCAGAACTGTGTGTCAGTTTGTTCTCAAAAACAGTCCCCAATTATGAGCCCAATGCTCGGGATTCCCACCCTGTTCCTTGAGTGGCTGCCTTAACTAAATGATCCGTTCCCAAGCCTCTAGAAGGTTGGGTCCTGCCTTCTTCTGGCCGTGACCTCTTGGAAGCTGCCAGTTACTAAAACCTCCAGCCTCGAGGGTGGAAATTTGAAGTCTGTTGCTATTCCCACCCTACCAATTCCCCCATCCTGTTGGGCAAGTCAACCCAGAAGTTCAGAACCCGGCAGATCACAAGATACCACTAGTCAGGCCATGAGGGATGATAAGCATATTGTGCCATCTCCCCCGTGAAAATCACAGGCCAATTAGCAGAAGAGAGATGAACTGATTTGAACAAGAACAAACATCAAGAAAATGTTCTCTGTGCTCACTGGTATCTTTTCATTCCCTGACCAAATTAGTTTAAGCCAGAGAAAGTCAGGGTTGACATGATACCTCTCTAGAAGTTAATCAAATATATTTCATGTATTTAAGAGATGTCTAATATAATTAAGAAGAACAAATAAATCAATAGCAGAAATGAAACAGAGGCCTACTGGCATACAAATACTCAAAACTAAATCAAAACAGGGTGGAAATTCCCTTCTAAAGCTGGACCTTTGCCTATAAGAAGGATCAAGATGAAAAAAACCAATTGCAGGGGGGGAAGGATATACAAGCTTTTTCTACAGTAAAACTCTGTCATGTCACCAATTGTAAGAAGAAAATGTTATAAGGAACGTTAACACCTCCTGAAAAAAGTTATCGCTCCCATCAGACCTACTGAATGAGATTTGACTCAGTGGTAATTGGTGTCATGCATCCTTTTCAATTGTTCCCAGGAAGCTAGAAGCCTGAGCCATAATCAATCTTTGTACTAAATTTTGCACACTGTCAAATATTTTAGAAAGGTCTGTACCTTGGAACAATAGACCATTCCTTACCTTTAATTTTCATTTTGTTCCCAACCATAGACAATCTGTGAATGTTCACTAAAGAAAGGCCTTAATTTGTAATTATTCCTACATTTGCAAAACAAGGAAAATTAGAGTTTACCTTCAGCTACACTGTGGGGCAACTTCATGTACTACCGCACTTTGAACAATTTGTTTTCCTTTCTCACAAAGGTAATAGATATTTAGAAGTCCTGTGATGGGGGATCCCTGGGTGGCTCAGCGGTTTAGTGCCTGCCTTTGGCCCAGGGCATGATCCTGGAGTCCCGGGATGGAGTCTCGCATCAGGCTCCCTGCATGGAGCCTGCTTCGCCCTCTGCATATGTCTCTGCCTCTCTCTCTATGTATCTCATGAATAAATAAATAAAATCTTAAAAAAAAAAAAAAAGGAAATCCTGTGATGATCCACTCTCTTCACCTCCTCAGTTACATAGCAATTTGAAGAATACTGGATATGAATTTATGTTTAGATACATGATCTCAATTCACTAAAAATTAATAACTTATACTGCACTTTCAGCTTATCATAATTGTTATCCAACTATAATGATACAAACGTACAACTGGTAGAGTCTATAACATTCTCCATTACTACTTTATATTTCCCTAAACCCCCAACTCAACAGATTTATCTCTTCTTACTACTCAATGGACTGGAAAATTAACTTGACTCCTTTTCTAGTAGTGTTTTTTCCCCCATTGGTTTCTAGTATTATCAAAATGCCAAGGAAATGCTTGCATGCCATAAAAGCTTTAACAGGTAATAACAGTAACATTATTACATGTTCGTTTAGCACCTTCATTACAAAGCACTTTACATCCATAATCTCATTTTAACTGTGTTTCTCATAACACTGAAATACGAAGACCAGGTATTGTTAGTCCTGAATTGATTAAAATTCAGACTGACAACAGGTACATGACTTGTCTGGAATCATGAATGTCATCATTTGAGGACATGTCTAGAACCCAGATCTTTAAATTTCATTCCCTACCTAGATATTTAATGTTGGCACTCAGCCAAGAGCAATAGCATACATGACCTGAATTATTTAATAGTAGTGGGATCATGTTCTAGGTTCCTATAATAAAGAAGCAATGGGCAAAGAATAACTTGTTTCCCTTTAAGAACCTGGATTTCTCTCTTATAGATGCAATGTGGTGGTTTATAAGAAATACATATATTTCATCTTTCTGATGACCAAAAAACATTATATATATATATATATATATATATATATATATATATATATATATTAAGTCTTCATCCACAGTTCCTGGCTCAGAGCTCCCAAAACCCTTGGAATCTCCTGGTGGTAAGAGCATCTGTAGCACTTATTATCATAATATTTGGCCTCTTGCCATCAGTTCCTGCAATCCCTTCAGAACTATGAAGATGAAATGGATGCCTTGTTATTCATAAGCAGCTCTTTTCCACTACAACTTGGCTTATGTTAATGAGGTGACTTTTGGAAAGCACCTAAGGGTGAGGGCTGGTTGCCAGAGAGCCAACCATGAATAGAGGACAGGAGCTTTCAGTCCCACATCCTGATTTCTGGGGAGGGTAAGTGGCTAAAGATTGGATGAATCACCAATGGTCAATCATTTCATCATGCCTATATAATGAAGCCTCCATAAAAACCCAAAAGGATGGGGTTCAGAGAGCTTTCAGGTTGATGAACTAGAACACTTCCACCTGCCACCATGCAGGGCTCCAAGAGTCACAAGAATGGAAGCTCTTTTGTCTGGGACATCACCTGTCTTCATCTGGCAGTTGATTCCTACCCTGTAATATCCTTTTCATTAAATCAGTAATATAGTGAGTAAATGGATTTTCTGACTTCTATGAGCTATTCTAGTAAATTAATCAAACTCAAGGAGAGGTCATGTAGATTTCCGATCTCTAGCCATGTGGTCAAAAGCACAGGTAACAACTTAGACTTATCAATTGGGTTCTAAAGCAGAGGGTGATCTTTTGGGACTGAGACTTTGTCTACGGAACGTGATGCTATCACTGGGTAATAGTGTCAGAATTGAGTTGAATTGGGAGACAGACACTCAGCTGGTGTCTCGGAATTGCTTGATAATGTGGGGAAGCCTCCACATACACATGTTGGAATTGGGTCCAGGAACCCACTTAACAGAAACCAAAATAATGTAACTAGTCTTATTTCTCCTTTCATTATGGATGACTAGGGAACTCAAAGTCAAAGGGAAACTAAGTGCCATACTGAAAACTTGTTTCAAAGGGAAGCTACAGTACTGTACAGGATCTTAGAGCCTGCATATCTACACTTTATTATTTTTCTCCTAAATATCTGCAAAAGAAAAAATATATCTGCAAGAGAAATTTCTCCATCTCTTCTAAGAATATTCATAAAATGGAAGTGAAATACCTTTAAATGGTTTCAAGGTGACTGAGTGATAAGAATGAACAATTAATCCACTAGAACCAATGTTTTTTTAAAAAAAATAGAAAAACAAGCAAGACAATAAACAATGGAAGCTTTGAAATCAGACAGTCCAGGATATAGATCCCAGCCCCTCCCCTGCCAGCTCTGGAACCTTGAGTAAGTTTATTAACCATTCTCAGTCTATTTCATCCATGAAGACAAGAATGTCCATATGGAGTTGCTGTAACCATAGCATGAGATAACATGAGAAGAATCTGAAGCAGATAAGATAGGCTAACACACGCAGTGCATTTGTCTACAGCTGAAATACTGAAATTACCAGCTTCTCTTGCAGCTAGACATGGCCATGTGATTTAATCCTGATCACTGACACCTCAGCAGAATATGTCTATATTTCCTCTTCTCTTTCCTCCTTCCTCCCTACTGGGATCCTGGACCAAAACTAGAAGGTCCTTTGGCCATCAACTAAGGCTATTCAAACATCAAGGTAGGAGCCTGGGAGTTTGATGGCACAATATAGCCATCATCTGACCCTCAACTACCCACCTGCTAATACTTTATTTTTGGAAATAAATAAGTATCTACTCCATTAAGCCTCTGTGTCAAGTTTCTGTTATAAAGGAGGCAAACTAAGCCTGATCACATAAGCCTTTACCACATGACAAAGATCTATGCCCACCAAACATCCGCCCCCCAAATAAACACATAAAGGTGTTTAGAAAACTGATCACAACAATATTGATAAGTAAAAAACAAGTTACCAAATGCTGTAGATTATATAATATAACCCAAATTTCATTAGCAGGAAAAAAATTGCTGTGAGACTCAGGGATATCCAGGGGCTCAGATGATTCTATTAAGCAGATGACTGTGAAGGAAAAAAAAAAGTGTGTATTTTCATTTTAATACAGCCATTTAGACAAAACTACTTCAGAATGTCCTGCTGAGTTTCCCACAGGCCAAGGGCAATACGGGTCCAGGCCAAGTGGAACGCGTCAGAGAGCTTATAGCAACCAGAGGAGCTGGAAATGAGTGTGTCTGGGGTGCATTAATGATGCTTTGTGATTCTTTGCAAATGGCTTTGGATGGTTATTCTGAGAAAAAAATGGCTAGTCTGGTTTATGATTTATATCACATGACTATTCAGCACACTATAAAAGAATGGTGAGCTGACCGTGTTTTTATTACACCAAAAGGAAATATTTTTCAGATTATAACTGCACAGTTGTGGTTTCTAACATTCCTGCTGCTCCCTCACTCATTTCCAAGGAAATTTATGCTCTTTCTGGGCATGAATAAGTTTTAGGTCAAAATAGTATTTATTTAGGTAATATCTACACAGATGGGACTATGCATGCTTAAAAGGGACAGTCTTTGGCAAAGCAGAAAGGAAGTGGGGTCCCAGGGGATGGGAGTACTCTCAAAGTGGAAACACCATCACAATGTCCCCTCCAAACACACACACACCCACACACACACATACACACACACACACACACACGTACACATACACATAACATACATACTGTATATTCTAGAAAAATCTATGTAAGAGTTAAAATTCAGCCCTTTAAGCCTAATAATATTCAACCAATACTTCACCATAATATATTTATTGAGGCATTTGGAAGTAGCTGCATCAAAATGTCCTGCTTAGTCTCCAATTGTTCAAGCAAGGGCATCCCAGGCAGGACAAAGACAAGGAGGCCTATGCAAACATGAGCAGCTGGAAATGAATCTCTCTCTCAAGTGGGAAACTGGCACCAGGCTCAATACTGAAAAAATACTCTTGTTCCTCAAAAGCTTACAAGATGGTATTGAGATCAGCAGATAAGGACTTTCAGAAAACTGTAATATGTAGATATGTAGTTATATAGATAACTGTATATGAAGTAGAATTGAAAAAAATTGATAATAACACTATAGGAAGTTAGGGAGTTCCAAATAAGAAACAACTAATTGAAAGGAAGGAAGGAAGGAAGAATTGTAATTAAGGAGATTTGATGTGGCATCTCAAAGCACACTGGCTCTCTATTAGCATCCACCTTGGACCCTCTAGCCTTGACTCAGGACCTGGTAACTGCGCAATACACAGAAGATCTTGTATTGCATCTCGGCAACAACCACAGAAGCAAGAAAAAAAAAACAGTGGATAAAGGAAGGCAATGGAGTAACAATAATGATGATAGCTAATATATTGAGCATTTAGGGGAAAAGTGTAGTAAAAGTTAAATTATATTAAAGTATATAATTTAAAAAGTGATGTGGAATTACACATCTGAGTTAGAAAGTAAGTGATTTGGCATCACTTTGCTGAAATTCAGGGAAAGAAGGGATGCTTCATTCAACCAACAACATTGAGCCTAGCCTGCTCAGCTGCATTTCTGCCTAACACACACAACTTTCTTCCCACAGGAATATGAATGAAGCAGATCAATTAACTGGTAACTTAGCTTCCTGATACCAAAGTAGGAATATTTCACTAAGGCATAATAATGGAGTGAAGAAGGCAAGGTGATATATACCATCTTTTTTAATGTTGCAAACTGATTTTCCAGGATTTCTATAAATTAGTCATTTCAGAATCTCAGTAGAAAAATACACGCATCACTTTAAAAAAAATCTATTTGTTGAATTGACTTAGCCCTTTGTCATGACTGTGCACACACACAATGATGTAATGACTTCTGCTTCCTAAGAAAAGGCATTTGCCTTATTATTCAACGATGGTTCCTTGGTCTTGCAACCAGCACAAAGCAGCACAGAATTCATGTGCACACACTTTAAAAAGGAAATGTTTCCTGCTATCTTACTGCTGCAACAGACAGATAAGATGGGAGGCTAGTTTGCACTTCCTTAATCATCTCTTTTCTTCAAATCTATTTGCTAGCACAAAGTTAGAAGTCAGTTGGGATGACTGAAAGCCCTCGTGTATAAAAAGACTATTTTGAATTTCTTTTAAAGTTTTTCTATTTGATGAGCTTTAAAGAAGATTGCTTCCTTATCTCTTCTTCACTTCATAGCAACTTGATGGCAGGTTTTGTACATAAAGGATACTGTGGATTGGCTTGTTCACCCTCTATTCCATCTTTTTTCTAGCTTCCTGCTAAAGCTTGATTGTTTTAAAAATTGCCTCTCTTGAACTTCTCTGCAACTAATGTTCCAGATGCAAATTAACCTTACCCATTGGATGCGCTTGAGGGAAATGTGGAAGGAGAAGATGAATTAGAACCCATCTTCCTGGCCCTGTTTCTGTTGCAGACAATGGTGACCATGTTAATGGCAATCGCAGCTGGGGCTGTCTAATCTCTTTACCACAGTATGGCAGTAAATTCTTGAACTGAGTAATTCCAGGAGCCACCTCTCGACTCTCACTTCTCCATTCTTCTAATGCTTTTTTAAGTACCTAATTTCCCATGAGAAATATTTTTCTGCTAAAAATACCTAGAAAGATTTCTGCTCTCTACCTTAAACCCTGACTAATGCAATTATATCCTTCATTCCTCAACCCAGAGATGCAATATATGAACCAGGACATTTACATGATGCTTTGTGGTTTCAGAGTACATGGGCATGCATTATCTACATTGATCCTGACCACAACTCTGTGAGGTGGGAGGACACGTACTATTCTCTCCACTGTACGGATGAAAAAGCTGAGTCTCAGAAGACTTAGGTGACTTAGCAAGGCATTTAGTTCGTAAGAAATAGGAAGAAATTCAATCTCACATTTTATTACTCTAGTCATTCCTGCTGACACTGAGAAGTCTCTCAAGAGCAAATGAAGAAGATAGGAAAACACATGGATGATGGCCATGAATTCAACCTTCTATTTTCCTACTTTAAAAATTAAAAAAAAAATTTTAACTTATCATTACACACTAAGGCCATTAAGTTCAACTAAAACATCTACAGGTGAACTAGCAGAGATGGGCTATTAGAGGGTGTCTTTGGATCTGGTAAAGCCTGTGCCTCTGCTTTATAGGATCTCTCCTTTGAAGACTCATTGCTATTAATATAGGTACATGAAAGGTTCAGCTCTATTTTCCAACTCTAACTGTGAATTCTCTTTCTGCATAATCATCTGGCCAAGCCAAGAGTGTCTGGAAGACTTGGAGAGGCCAAGCCTCATTCCTCAACTTCTCCCTAAGGTAATTTCACCTAAGAACCAACCCCTCTCCAACTAGGGCTCCTTAGAAATAACAATTTCTCTATTTTTCCTTTTTGCTGCATATATTTTAGTTAAACATTTGATTTCAATGCTCAGGAAACCAAGAAGAAAAACCTTAAGTAAATAAGGCTTGATTTAGACCACTTCAAAAGTGGTGGAATTCTTTCTCTCCATATCCTCTACTCCTCCACTTCAGAACAGTGTCTAACCACAGGGTTAAGATCCAACAGCTCTAAGAAGCAAACTTTGGACCATATGGTCCCCAGTCCTCGAGAGCAAGACCAGTTCTAAGAAAACATTCCAGTGTTGCAAATAGGCAAGATCATTCCACAGCCAACCTTGAAACACTAGAATTCCACAATTCCTGGCCTTGCTTCCTTCTCTGCTTGCTTCCTTTAGTCTTTTATGACTCAAATCAGAAGGGCTAGGAAAACCATTACTCTGTAACAGCCTAATTCTGCCCTTGCATGGAAATGTTATGTGATTTCTTCACCAAAAATGGTGAAAGCTACCACAAAAAAACATTTATAATGAAGAAAAGAAGAAAGGAGATGAAAAAAAAAAAGAGATCTGATTAGTTAGGCCAACTCAATTATCTTTTCCCTATGGTATTAAGACATATAAGAAACTATATTGAAAGGGAACAACAAACTATACTAACCTGGGGGAAGAGAGAATAAGTTGAATTGTCAATGGTGAATGAGTATAAAAACTCCCCATCATACCACATGCTCTTCCCCATGGGGGAATTCAATTTAGTCATAGCAAAGAGATGGGCGGGGTCACAGCAGTCTTCCATCTGTTTCCTAGGAGAGAAAATAGAGAGAGAAAAGAACAGCAGGTTAAGTGAGCGGCAGACTCATTCACTTGTCATTCCCACCGAGATGTGCAGCCTTACCTCAGTGCCAGCTCACAAAAGCATCTGTGTCTCCAGGGTGATTAGACTACTATTAATTCACTCTTCCAGCCATCAAAATGCATGACTGGAATATTTCATAATAAAAAAAAAGTTTAAGAAAAAATACATTAGCTCTCAGATGCAGCGAAAATATGTCTGATGGCAAAAATGATGATTATAACTGCAGATTTGTTGATGGACTTCAATATCCAGGTCCAGAAAAGATCTGGAGGGTCTTTCAGAGACAGCTGAGCTATGCAGCTGCAGCAGAACTGTATCTTTTGGCGATTTAACAGTCAGGGGGCTAGGTTCAGTGACAAGGCACTTTACATGAGCTGTATGAAGTAGGGGATGCACAGAGTCGCCCAAAAGAAGGCACACTCCCCAAAATTGGGGACAAATTAAAGAACAACGCCTGGGGAAAATCCTTTTAATAGAAACAGAATGGGATGAGTGATGTGATTTCAAACACTGGCAAAGCCATCTGCCTTCTAACTGGTAAATCCCATGGGCCTTTTTGGCTCTCGTTTGGTCTGACCTCTCAGCAGTACTGGCTGGGCACAGTTCAGCAACTTGACCCTTGAGAAAGGATCCCCACTCCTTTAGCATCAGGAACACCAGGGTCTCCTTATTGCCTCACTCTTCCGGGCCAGTTTGCAGGCTGCTTGCCCCTCCAATGGAAGAAGCCCTGTTACTATTCTACAAGCCAATATTTACATTCTTCTCTATTTAAAAACCTGTCAGAAACCAACTCTGTTTACTCCCTGCCCTGTCATGAGGAAAAGATCTTATTCCCCAGCTCTACCTTTAGAAGGACCAATAAAACAAACTGCTAACATAAACCACTTCTGAGTGGTGCCTCCACACAGACCGGCTTGCTCAGACATCTTTGGCTACCACGGTACAGAAGCTTAGAGCTGAAAGAGGAAGGTAAGGTGGAGTACTTGGGTTCAAATCCTGGCTCTGCCACCTACTAACTCCAGAACTGGGGAACATCCCAGGTCCACAACCAGCCTCAGAGATTGTTTTTGAGAATTCACCGAAAATGTCCAGGGGGCACACACAGTACAATTTCAATACATGTCATTATTACACAGCCCTAACTTCACTGTAGAAATGAACACGCTGAGTCAATGTCCCAGGCTGAGGAGGCCTGGGGGGCCTCTGGCACTCTCCACACCACATGTTGCTATTTCCAGTGCTCTTTGGTTGGCTTCCTCTTTATAAGAGTTTCCACAGAAAGGACGGGGGCGGGGGGCAGGAAGAAAGCCTTCATCTTATCAAAGTTGCTAGAATTTGTGGGGCACCCGGATGGTTCAGTTGATTAGCATCTGACTCGTGATCTCAGCTCAGGTCTTGATCCCAAGGTCATGAGTTCAAAAGCCCTGCATGGAGCTCACTTAAAAAAATAACAGTAAGTTACTAGAATTTGTCACTTCTTGCTCTGACATCATCATTCCATTTCTCACCAGCTGTGCCTCTTTCCTCTCCTCCTCTGTCTTCATTAATTCTTATCAATGTTTCATCACCCAAAAGACGGCCTGAAATGGAGACAATCAAGTTGCATGGTGACTTGCCTACATTTTGTCAAAAGAGTAACGATGGACACCATATCCCGTCAACATATAATTAGACATGGCTCAAGACTTATCTTTGAAAATAAGGAGAATTATCATAGGCATGACTCTAAATTAAATTTCTGAGCCCCTATTACAGATCTAGTGATATTTTACCACTTTAATTTTTACAATAACCCTAAGAGATAATTAAGGAAACTATTATTGTTCATATCAGAGGAAATGGAATTATGGTCATTACAAGACTTACTCAGCTCACAACAGTCCGAGTTACACTTTTACCAGTGTATGTTGCCCATTCAGAACCCTTCTGACTCACCTTTACCTTTCTCTGCCTGGAAGGAATGCTTTGTAAACAACAGCCAAGCACTTGCAATGTACCTGGTGCCTTTATAGATATTTTTCCACTTCATCCTCACAGTGAATGACCTTGGAGCTAAATAGCTTTAAGATTCTTTTTTCAGGAACTTATCATGGGTCACATAACTAGTGAAGTGGCAGGGCATGGCTTTGCTCCCAGTTTTCAGTTTTTGAATTTTTTTTAATCTCATGTCTAGTACTTCCAACTAGACCATAGCTCTCACCTCCAAACCAAGCTAAACTTGCCATTCAGTACAAAGTACTACTGGAAATTCAGAGGAAAATTTGGCCACAGCCATATAATAATAACACCTCATTTTGTCTAGAGTCTGACACCTTATCCCTTTCACATTGGTTTTCTCTTTTCATCCTCAAAAAAACTAAGACAGAGTTACATTATCATAAACTTCTAATGAAACTGAAACTCAGGCCAAGAGACTTGTTCAAGTTCATTAGGTTAATAAATATTTGCTTAATTATTAATGAAATGTGTCTTACATGGACTCAAATTCATATCTCCTACAGCATCACCATGGTCGGAGCAATCATATCTTTAGTGGGAAAACTATTTTGTTTTAAGATTTTATTTATTTATCTCAGAAAGAGACAGACAGAGAAAGCACAAGTGGGGAAGAGGGTCAGAGGGAGAAGGAGAAACAGACTCCCCGACGAGCAGGAAGACCGATATGGGGCTAGATCCCAGGACCCTGAAATCATGACCCGAGCCAAAAGCAGATGCCCAACCAACTGATCCATCCAGGTGCCCAGGAATATTCAACAGAAAATGAAAGTGTCACATGTGTACAAATATTTTTAAAAATCCAAGAGCTATAGCAAATTTGTAAGAATCATATCACCGTTTGCAATATGGGAATGGTTTTCCTATCATGAACTCTCAAATCTTTCCCTCCATCCACAATGCCTCCCCATCATCCCTTGCCATGCCCCTCTCTGGAAGGTGGCCAAAAAGGGATCACAGTGTGAGGTATGTGCACTTCCCAGGCCTAAGAGAGTGCCACTAGCTCACCAGCAACACTGGCTGCAGGAGCAGCCACAGCAACAACAGTGGTAGGAATAGCACTGCCAGCAGTAGTAACAGTAGCCATAGCAGAAGTAGTCGTCATGATTTTTACAGAGTTCTCACCTAACACTGTGTTAAGTACTTGGGGTACAAATTAAATTAAGGGACACCTGGGTGGCTCAGCCGTTGAGCATCTGCCTTTGGCTCAGGGTGATCCCAGGGTAAAGGATCAAGTTCTGCATCAGACTCCCTGCATGGAGCCTGCTTCTCCCTCTGCCTATGTCTCTGCCTCTCTCTCTCTCTCTCTCTCTCTCTCGATGTGTCTCTCATGAATAAATAAATATAATATGTTTTAAAAATTAAATTAAAACCCAGACCTGTCTTCAGAAAATATGCTCAAGAGGTGGGCAACCAACAAGCAAGTCACTACTCCTGAAGGCAGGAGGATGTGACCAGCACTGCTACAGATGTGCACAGACAGCTGTGGTTGCTCAGAAAGAGGACCCTCCAAGGGTCACCCTCCAGGTTCCAGGAAGGATTTCCTGCTCTGATAATTGCACCCTGGGAGGAAGAAAAAGGAAGCAAGTTATCTGAGGCAGGGAAGCTGCTCCTCCAGAGGTATGAGACAGCAAGAGGCATTCCTTCATCAGAGTACACAACACAAATATTAAGTCTGTAATCTAAGAAACAGTTGACAGTTGAATATTGAATTTTGCCTCCATCCAACCTGCCAGTGATCCCAGAGAGAAGATGCACACCAGCTCTTAGCATTTTTAATCAACTGGGTCCCCAATCCCTTTCTCATGCTTTGCACTGAGACTATGTATTATTTGCTTCTGTTTTGCAGTAGACAATAAAATCACAGGGTCATAAAAGCAAAAGTAAATCTATTTCTATGTTCAAGTTTAAATTTGCATATTATTCAGTTTCAGAGTAGTGCAAATTGAGTAGTGGAGCCAAAATGTAAATGCTTTTTATTATTCCAATTCCAGCTTTAGCGGAACTCATATCAAATGATGCTATAGTTGCATCATGAAGGTAAATATGAAGCCTGGGAGCCACTTGCCAAAAACTCACTCAGGTTCTCATCCCCTTCTAATGAAAGCCATGCATATCAACTAAGCTAAGAGAACCACCTTCACTGATTAGTGTCTATCAACAAAGAAGACTAAGGTTCTGGGGAAACTAAGCAGGTAAATCAGGGTGAAAACCCACCCACTCAGGTAATAATGCCCTGTATCAAAATGAACCTTGCTCTAAGACTCTCTCAGATGCCATGTTCCACACTTTGGTCACCAGAGATGAAGAGAATTGGGAGGCTGTCACTCCAATGACTGTCCTGTATTGGGCCCCATCCAAGGAATGGCTAAACTTGAGAAAGTAGGGGTGAAAGAAGGTTCTACTGCTGTTTCATGTTTGGCCAAAATCTGCTGTTCTATCTCAGCTTTATACTCAGCTACTAGAAGGCTGAAAAGTCAAGTAGCCAAACATTAATCCAACGCCATTTCTGCATTTCTGAATATGTGTGTGACAAGTGCTCATGTAAAAATTTACATCACCATCATATCTAAACAGGGTATTAATGCAAGCAACACACACAAGGAGTGTTGCTGGAGTTTATGGTTTGTAACTAAATATGCAACTCAAAATTCTGATGTACAGCACAGGGAATATAAATGGCATTGTATGGTGACAGAAGATAGCTACACTTGTGATAGCCACAGCATAACATGTAGAGTTGTTGAATCCCTATCTTGTACGCCTGAAACTAATATAATGTAACATTGTATGTCAACTCTTCTCAAGTAAAAAAAAACAAAAACAAAATAAAATTCTGATGAGCAGTTTAGAGAAGTAACCAGAGTGAAAATCTCTTTAGCTGCCTTATATATTGAAATTCTATTAGCCAGATGAGTTAAATGTATCTTTGTAAGAAGAAAATGCTGATAATAAGTTTATCATGAAATGTATTAATTTTATGTACTTTTGAATTATGAAGAATTATTGACTACATAGGAGAACAAATTGTCAGTGAAAGGATATGTGAAGAGAAGAGTGTGTTTGGAAGATAGCTTTAGGAAAAATACTATGCCTTTTTTCCTGCCAACAAATATTGATGAAATCTTAAATAATAATAATGTAAAGCAGAATAGCAGGGTTGAGATTACATAATAATCCAAATCTTTATAGAATTAGTTGATATGCTAGCATTCAAAATATTTTTTTTAAGATTTTATTTTATTTACTCATGAGAGATACAGAGTGAGAGAGAGAGAGGCAGAGACACAGGCAGAGGGAGAAGCAGGCTCCATGCAGGGACCCCGAAGTGGGACTTGATCCCAGGTCTCCAAGATCACACCATGGGCTGCAGGCGGCGCTAAACCGCTGCACCACCAGGGCTGCCCTAGCATTCAAAATATTAAACAAGCTAACTTTTAAGAAATATGTGTAATTTTCAGTTACTTAATCCCATTTAGACAATGAATTATTCAAGAAAAAAAGTCCTAGCTGGAAACTCTTTGTATCTTATCATGAGGAATTAAATGTCAAATTTGTCCCCCAAAAAATTCTATGAGAAAGAAAAACTCCAAAAACCAACATCATGGGAAATCATCATGACCCAGTCATATTAGAATTCTTCATGTCCCTCTGACCTGCTTTCCTCTTCTCTACAGCACTTTGACACTATTTATATGCTGTATGTTTAAAGTTTTGTCTATTATTTGTCTCCCCAAGTCCCAGAATGTAAACTCCATGAGGAGAGAGACTTTGTCTTCGAGTCACTGTTGTACCCCATCTCCTGAAATGATGGCTAATAACACTAAACAGGTCCTTAATAAATATTGATTGGATGTATAAATAACAAGTAAGAAGAAAAGAAGAGAATGTTAGGGAAACAAGAGAATCTCAATGCACATTTGGTTCTCACTAACCAAAATTCAAACTGAAGTCAATTCCTTATGGTTTTAGTCTATGGAGACCAAAAAACCAAAAGCTTGTCAAAATAATTGCTGTAGACTGGTAAACATTTCTCAGTAATAACAGGTCCAAGATTTCTGAGATTTGCTGAGTGGTGAATCCCAAGTTCCATACACTGTGCACTAAACGTTAGTCTGATTGAAGTAAGTTTCCCTTGGGGACCACAGCACAGGGACCACAGGAACAGCCCACCACTTGATGGTGCTGATAAAATCTGTTTCCTTCATCATACAGACAAACTTTCAAAATTTGATTTTTAAAACATTTGATAAGGTTTCAGGTTTAATCTGGTCTTCAAAAAGTTCTTTCCATTCTAGTGATATCTGACTTCAGTCAATTATTGATTGTAATGTCTGGCTTTGGACCAAAAATGTATCTAATGCATTTCCTCCAGACAGCTAAATCAATGGTCCTTATTGTAAACTGTCCTGAATCGAATTCCTAAAATTCCTGTTAGACTATTATATGCTAACTCTTTGAGTTAGTGTCACAGAGCCTCAGATTCATGTTTGAAAATGTGCCCAAGTTCCACATCGGAGGATGGCTTTGAAAGTCAGATTTTATATATAAATATAGATATGTATATATAAAAATATAGATATGTATATACAAATATACATTTATACACACACACATATATATATAGAGAGAGAGAGAGGGAGGGAAGGAGGGAGGGAGGGGAGAGGGGTGGAGAGAACACACAAGCACATATCATGGTTTCAACAACTATTGATTTCACTCTGCCTCATAGTTAGGAATCATAATACTTGGCTTGCCTCACACAATCCTAAGTTATGATTGCTCTCCAAATATAATTCTTTTTTCCAGATATAATTATTAATAGTCACCTCCCTTCCATTCCTTTTTCTTTTTCTCCCTTCCATTCCTAAACATGTCCCTATTTGGATGATTTTAAATTATATGTTCACTCTATTAAGACAAGAGCCTTAACAGCATCAAATAAAAGAGAGCTTTTCTTTAGGTGAAAAACCTGGTGGCCTACAGAGAAATCTGAGATATTTCTTATTCTAAGTAAGTAAATGGCAGATTTCACAAAGATGATGGAAGACAGGGCTGGAGCCATAAGAGTTATTTTTCCTGTTAACTTAAAGGAATCTTTATCTTAAATTATCAGTTTTGAAGCAAGTTTAAAAGTCAGGACTTGGGGATCCGCAGGTGGCTCAGCGGTTTAGCGCCTGCCTTCTGCCCAGGGCATGATCCTGGAGTCCCGAGATCGAGTCCCACATTGGGTTCCCTGAATCGAGCCTGCTTCTCCCTCTACCTGTGTCTCTGCCTCTCTCTCTCTCTCTCTCTCTCTCTCTCTCTCATGAATAAGTAAAATCTTTTAAAAATAATAAAAAAATAAAAGTCAGGAGTCACCATGATGAGTGTCCAGGATATAGAACAAGAATTTGTAGCAGTTGCTCTGAACAAGCAGCAGAGCCCTGCCCGTGGCAGAAAAGGAAGCAAATGGTGACAGCCCCCGTTCTGGGACAAAGGCAATAATTTCTGTTCACGGTATGGACCCCTGTAGTAGCTTACATCATTGACCTAAGAGATGCAAAGTACACACTCAGTAGAGGGTAGAGATTTGTATTCATCTTATGGTTCTGAAAAATTGTCTTAAATTGTGTGGAGGAGAAATACTTTCATTAGATTACTGGTTAAAATACTGTTTTCTACAGATACAATAAAAAGTCTCTTCAAAGATTAATTTTCTAGATAATTTGCCAGGATGACAAAAACAGAAAAACAGCTCTTGTGTACCACTTAGGACAGCAAATAATCTTTTATTTAGCAGCATTTTATTCTTTACATTTGAAATGACTGCATAATAAAGGAAAAGTGTTCCAAAGAAAGGTAGATTACTGCCATGTGTAATTTGCATTTCTCTAAAATAGGAAGAATAGACTTAAAGGAGGAACTTTTGGAACATAAATATTTCAAGGGTAATACATATCTGTTTTGTAACGTACTTAATATCATTATTTGAATTAAAACACGTAAACTTTTTCCAGGAAGGATTTCAATGAATCCTTTTCTTCAGTCTTCCTATTCATGCTTACTTGTCCGTATAACTAGAAAGATTCTATTATCCTTTGAGAATCACCTATTTGCTATTTTGGTAACAGGAAGTAACTGGGCTCCTTTGGATGGCAATCATTACTTGATTCACTCAACAAATATTTATTGAGCACTTTCTCTGTGCCCAGTGTAATTCTAGGTGTTAGGGACAGATTGGGGAAGGGGGACAGGGAATATCTTGCCCTCTTAAATTCTTTTTTTTCTTCTTAAAGATTTTACTTATTTATTCATAAGAGACAGAGAGAGAGAGAGAGGCAAAAACACAGGCAGAAGGAGGAGCAGGCTCCCTGTGAGGAGCCCAATGCAGGACTTGATCCTAGGACCCCGGGATCACTCCCTGAGCTGAAGGCAGATGCTCAACCACTGAGCCACCGAGGTGCCCCTGCTCTCTTAAATTCTAATGGAGAAGCCAGACAAACAAGATAAAATATGTGGCTTTGGGGCAGGGGACGCAGCTTTCAACAGGGAGCTAAGTAAATCCTTACTGTGTAAATGGACAACTGAGTAAAGACCAGAGAGGTAAGCATGTAAGCCGTAGGATATCTGGGAAAAGGGTGTTCAGGTAGAGCCAACGGCAAGTGCAAAGGCCTTCTGGCAGGAGTCTACCTGATATGTTCAAAAAGCATGGAGGAAACCAGTGAAGCTCTAATAAAGAGAGCATGGGGCAGGCATGTCAGGGGGAGAGGATCACATAGGGTTGAGTACGTGTGGTTTTTACCTGCACCACCAACCTCCTTGTGGCATCAAGCACAGATCCTCCAGAATAAATTCAATTCCAAAATCATACAAAGACATTAGGATTTTGCTGAAGTTGTAATGGAGAGGGCAGGGTCACCATACCACAGAAACTTCCTAAATCTTCCAGTGGATGCCTGTCTCTCCCCAGACACAATCCTATTCTTTCCTCTCACCAGCCCCCAGCTGTCCTCTCTCCACATCACATCTCTCTTTTATCCAGAGCAATTTCACCCACTGGCTCTCCAATTTTCACTCCCTTCTAATCACTTACTGTCATTCTTAAGTATGAGAAAACCATTATACATACTCTTTTTGGAGTTTCTTCCCCTTTTGAAAAATGTAGGAATTTGAAAGACAAAAAAATGTCCTCCTATATATGTAATCATATAAATAAAATTATTTCGGGACATCTGGGTGGCTGAGCAGTTAAGCATCTGCTTTCAGCTCACGGTGTGATCCTGTAGTCCCTGGATCGAGTCCCACATCGGGCTCCCTGCATGGAGCCTGCTTGTCCCTCTGTCTGTGTCTCTGCCTCTCTCTCTCTCTCTGTCTCTGTGTGTGTGTGTGTGTGTGTGTGTGTCTCTCATGAATAAATAAATAAAATCTTTTTAAAAAACAAAAAATAAAATTATTTATCTCTTAGTCTATTAGGATATGGCAAAATAGGTAAATGGATATGTGTCAAATTTGGACTGTATTTTTCAGTGGCCTGAAATCTAAAAGGAGGAATGCAATGAATTTATTTTTGCAGGTTTGGGTAGGAGCATAGGAAAGGGCAGGTGGGTCCACTCAGGATGGTAGCTGAGCAGTTGTCCAAGAGAACATGGAGTTCTCAAAATAAGCTTCAGATCAGAGCCACCAGTCCAGACATAAACTCCCATACTCCACTGAGTTTTAAACTTGCTCGACTAGGGGCACCTGGGTGGCTCAGTCGATTAAGCGTCTGCCTTCAGCTCAGGTCATGATCTTAGGGTACTGGGACTGAGCCCCACCTCAGATTCCCTCCTCAGTCAGGAGTCTGTCCTTCTCCCTCTGCCCATCCCCAATACTCGTGCTCCCTCTCTCTCTCTCTCTCTCAAATAAATAAATAAAATCTTAAATCTTAAAAAAAAATAATAAACATTAATATTAATTATAATAATAAATAATATTTATATATAAATAATATAATAATAAATAATAAACTTGTCCAAATTACAAATTACACTGATTTATAATTGGGTTGTTTCTCCAATGTACAGGTTTACACAGCAGGATGGAATGCAGCAGGGACTTCTTTATGTAACGATGGTCAACGGTGCACCTCAACTGTACTAGGGAGCCAGAGGTTGTGTATTAAATATAAGAACTCTATTCAGAAACATCTTTTCTAGGACACCTGTGTGGCTCAGTGGTTGAGCGTCTACCTTTGGCTCAGGTCGTGATCAAGGTCCTGGAATCAAGTCCTGGGATCAAGGTCCTGGGATCAAGTCTCACATCAGGCTCCCCAGAGGGCACCTGCTTTTCCCTCTGCCTATGTCTCAGTCTCTCTCTCTGTGTCTCTCATGAATAAATAAAATCTTAAAAAAAAAAAAGAAACATCTTTTCTTGTTCTAATAACAGCTAAGTCTGAAACTATTTCTGTGAAAGATGAGCAGACGTTATAGGAAGGCAAAGCAAATGAAAAGGAAGAAGCAAGAGCAATAGAAACTGCATTATGGGTTTTCCAAATTATACAGATTTTTCTAAGTTGGGGAACTGAATCGACAAACATTAAGATAGTGAAGGGAGTGGTAAATTCTAGAGGGTGAAGTTCAGGAGTCAAGCTCCCTGAACATACCTCAGCTCTACTTCCTACCACCTGCAAGACTGCACCATTTGTCCTGAAAAATTTCCAGACCACAATTGCCTCTTTTATGAGTTAAGGTACACACTTCTGTTATTCCTGTGAGTAACTGGTCCAGTATTTGAAGAAATTCAAATTTTCTGAAAAAAAATTTGGCTTTGTGCTGTGACCCATTTCCAACAGGATGGAAGTTCATGTAACAACATGAACCAGGGATTCTCAATTTTCTTAACAGAATATTAACTGTGCCACCTGCTCCTCTAAAACACATGGATCTCTCTTTACTCAGCACAAAATAAACAGCATTTTTTCAGCATTTCAGGTTGTCAGCAACCTTTGACTGTCATCTAGTTCCCATTAAATGTGTGGTTAAAGGAACAGATATTTGGGAGAGATGATAGGATGTGTTATTTTCTACTAGAGCTAGATTCTTTCTCTATATCAAGTCAAGTGATGAGTAAGTCGGCTATTCAAGTTACATAAAGCAACTATTTTCAAATATCCACCCTATAAACTTTCATAGATGGGGACAGATATATTTTCCAGGTCAAATGTGTCAACTTAGCTTACCACCAACATACTGTGAAAACAATCAGGCAGGCATTTTCATCACATCCACCCATTATCTCTCACCTTGTTGGTATGCTCATTACATTGGTACTTAGCTTTGAATTGTTTTGTGACTATCATTGACCCCCATCATGACAGAAAAGAACAGAGGTATTGAGAGTGTTGACGACAACAATTCAGGAGAAGCGTAGGCTTGGAAATGGAAACAGATAATTTTTTAAAACTGAAAGCATTGAGAAAATAAAGGATATTACAAGTATAGATGAAATGAGTCATTTGAAAAGGAGTGAATAAAGAAACAATTGGCAAAAAAGAAAGAAAACAATAGATGAACTGGAATTTTTTTTTTTTTTTTTTGGTTTGTGGATAAAGGATAAGCAGAGTCTGAAAATTAGAGACCAGATAAATGTACTATGATATATTCAGGGCTTAGGAGTTAACAAGACGCATACAATTGGAGATGTCAGAAATGATTGAGTTTATTGCCAAAGAAAAAGCACAGATGCCAAATGTCTATTAACCCAATGACAGTTTAGGGTAATGGTAGGGCATTCTGAAAAAATTTAAAGGCAATGATTCAACTACTGCTGATGAAAATGTGCTGCAAGCCAGGGATGCTTGCCTATGTTCAAGACCACCCTGAATGTGCCCATTAAGGACAAGGGCAAGTGTTGAGGGATGACTTGCTAAGGAATCATGAGATCATGAAGGAAATGGCTTAGTTGCCTCAAAATCCTTCAATGAATACAAAACCTAACCATTTGGAGAAAATATACCAAATTGGCTATAAAACAAAAAGCAAAAGGACAAACCCACATGCCATTTGGTAGAAATGTATTGGGGGACAAAAGGTGAAAAATCGGTAATTTTCAACTTACACTTTTGGAATTATAGCCTACGCAGAAATTGAGAAGTCTCTGAATCATCCTCATCATCCTATAGAAATGTCTTCACCAAGTTACAAAGTTATGCTTTTTTTGAAGGTCAGTGTAAGAAAGAGCTACATTAAGAATAGCATTTAATTTTCTATAAAACTGAAGTTGAAGGTAATGTCTATTATGTTTCGGTGGTTTTGTTTATCTACATAACTTCTTCCTTGAATTTAGTGTCAGGAAGATTATTTTCTAATTATATAAAAATGTATGCTTCCACTTTACAAACAATGAGAGTTATTTTGACCCATTAAGTGGTACTTTGGCCTGAGTCATCAAAAAGTTCAAAAGTAAATACTGTATAGTTATAAGACTGTCTAAGCCTCACCTCCATGGACTGCCATCTCTCTCCTCTTTATGAGTGGTTGCTTTTGAAATGTTAGTATACCATTTTTTAAATTTTAGAAATTTATGACTTTAAACTATTAACTTTAGAAATTTTCAAAAATAAAATTAGAAAAACAGGCAAAAATAATTTATCACAGATAATCTCTCCAGACAGAGATAACCACTGTTAATAGATGCATTTTTTCCTATGAATTAATTCAACTATTCCGTTAGTAAATATTCAACAAATATTTATTTAGTACCTAGTATGTGTCAGATACAATTCTAGAGATTCAAGATACTAAACAAGATACAGCAGCACTAAACAAGATGAGCTCAGTGTTTGCTTTCTTAAAACGGAAACTTAATCTATTTACAGTTTACTGATGCTACAAACAACTCTATTATAAACATAGATTTGTGAATACACCCACGATTGTTTTCCTGGGATAAATTTTTTAAAGTTTTTACTGAATTAAAAGATATATACTCTAGGGTCCCCTTGCCTCAAAAAAGATACACCATCTTTAAAATTTTTTATATTTAGCAAAGCAAAATATACAGAGTTTAAAGTACCCTACAGCAACAAAAATAAAAGTTCTCTTTCATATTCCTTATCTCTGTCTAGATCAAAAAGGCAATAGTTTTCACATTTTGATTATCATTCAAATACTGATGGTTTTATTTTCCAATTTTTTGTACTATTGACTTACTATTATGGAAGATGAAGATATCACTTTCTAATCCTACTCCAAACAGACATACACAGACTTTCTTCACCTCATACTCCCCACAGAATTACATAAAAACATTTAGTTAAAGCAATATTATTATACTAGTAAGGGTCTCTAAGTATAATTTAAGAGCTGAGTCAGGCAGTATATACTATCACTTTATATTCTCTCTTGTGGTTTTTTTAAAATTTGCTCTTCCTGGGGTTAGTTATTGCCTAACTCTTTTCATTTGCTTCATGTATTATGTACCTTTCAATAACTCCCCTTCTAATTCTTCATAACATTTTCTCAATGTGGTCAAATACATCAGGAAATCAATCCACTCATTTTTTTTCCTGGGAAACATCTCTTCTGGAGCGTCTGTCCCACTCTAATTTGGGCTGTTTCCTCTCTAACTTCGATAAATACCTGTCATTTTGGGAATTGTTTTCACATCTCTGCTGCCTTGAATTACCCAGTCTCCTCTATCCATTTTTTCCCTTTGTTGTTACTTCATTATTGTGGTATAACATATACTTTAGTTACTTCTTGAGAAAGGGTGAAAACAAAATACATTTTGTGAGCCCTTGAATATTGAAAACACTTCTTAGTTTGGCTGGATACAAAATCCTAGTTCAGAAACAAATTTTTTCAGACTTGAAGGTTATTATCCATTGCTACCTAGTTTCCAGCGTTTTACCTGAGAAATCTAGCATCACTCACATCTAATCATTTTATTGTAATCATTTTTCATCTTGGAAGTTCTTAAGATCTTAAACAAGGGATTTTGAAATTTCACCATAATATGCTTTAATAGGTCTTTTTGCATTCATTTGCTGGACACTTGGTGGTCCCTTCCAACCAGGAAATAGGTCCTTCTGATCTGGAACCAGCTTTCTATTATTTCTTTAATAACTTCTACCCTCTTCTTTTTATATATATTTATCTTCCTGGAATTCCTATATTCCAGATTTCTCATCTTTTTTTTCTATTTTCTACTTCTTTATTTTTCTTTTCTATTTTTATGGAAATGATTTCCTTAACATTATCTTACAAATCCATCTATTGACTTTCTAATTCTCACTACCATATTTTTAATATGAAAAAGTTCTTCTCTATCTTCAAAAAGTTTTATTTCATAGCTTTCTAGTGTTTGTGAATGCAATGTATTTTTGTGTGTGTGTGTATGAGAGTCACAGCTAGAACATTTTTTATGTGTTCTTTTGCTTCCTGCATTGTCTTTTTGGTGTATGTTTTTTTCTATTTGTTCTCTTTCATGTTAGAGGCTTTCTAGAAATATTTACAGATCCATAGCTGCTTGTTTACATTTAAGAATGAGGTACTAAACAACTATATGAAAGTTTTTATCCTTGGGTAGTGACTACCAACTCCTAGGCCTCATCAGCGTGATCCACCAGGGATCCAGACATTTCATGGGGATTTCCCCAAATGTCAGTATCCACAGCATCTTCTCTCACACTAGTTAGTCTCCCCAGAGAGGAACTTCCCAACTTCTTGATAAGATATAAGCCTAGTTGATAATTCTGGGAGCTAAGTGAGAAGGTGAGGCTGAGGCCTCTGCATAACACAACCTTTCTCTTCCTCTTAATTCCCCTGTATTCATCTGATATCCCACATCTTAGAGTCTGTTTCATTCCTAGTCTTCTAGCAGATGTGCAAGGGCAATTTCTTGTGTTTTTGGGTAAGGGGAGATCTGGAGCACTTCCAACCAATCTTTCTATTTTTAGTGTCATCAGCAGTCACCTCTAATTGCTGAATCTTTTGAGAATTCTGCAACATGAACTGGCTTCCTTCTTGCTGGCTTCTCCAGCTGCAAGCACTCAAGTTTTAGATTTCTGTACTCTCCTGGTCAGATATCACTGAGCCATCTGCTTTTCATCTCCTAAAATTTTGTTGATGTCTTTTCTCTGCTATTGTCTCCTCTTCCATTCTCTTCATTTTTACAAGTTTATTCCTATTTATATCCCTCTCTTATAATTTTATTAGTCTTTCAAGAGGGGTCAGGAAAGCAGAAGCCAGGCAGTATTATCCTTTCAAGTTTAACTTCTTTAACTGTGATTTTTCAATAATGTTTTCTGATTTTAAAACATATGCATGATATCAGAATAATTTTGATGGTGGTTGCTTTAAAGAAATGGAAATGGGGTTTTAAGATATGTGGGGAGTTTTACTTTTCTTTTCTTTCTTTTTTTTTTTACTCTTCATCTTATTCGTTTCTGTACCTTTTTAGTGCTGTGAACTTGTATTACCTTATCGTTTTAAATCTGATTTTTAAGAGTTACTAAAAATAAAAAGTAATATGACCAGTAAAGAAAATCTGGAATATGTTAAAAAGGGGTAAAGAAGAAATCAGAAGTTAAAAAATAATACAACCACATAGAGAAAAATATGATTAATTTGATTTTTCTCTCTGATTGTGACATTATATTCTCAGGATTTCTTCAAAATTTATATAGATTAACCAGCTAATTATCTCTGCTCTCCAGCATCTTCAAGTCTCCTTTTTCTTCTCTTTCACAAAGGTATAATTGACATACAATATTTTATTAGTTTCAGTTGTAAAACATAGTAATTCGAGATTTATATATGTTGTGAAATGATCAACATAGTAAGCCTAGTTACCATCTGTCACCATACAGAATTAATACAATATTATTGACTATATTCCCTATGCTCTACATTATATCCCCATGGCTTATTTATTTTTTATCTATAAATTTGTACTTCTTGATCCCTTTCACCTATTTTGCAATCCTACCTCAAACTACCCTACACACTGGCAACCACCAATTTTTTCTCTGCATCTACAAGTCTAGGTTTGGTTTGGTTTCTTTATTTCTACATATAAGTGATATTGTGCAGTATTGTGCAACTTTTCTGTGTCTGACTTATTTCACTTAGCATATACCCTCAAGGTCCACCAGGTTGTCACAAATGGCAAAATTTCATGTTTTATGGTTGAGTTGTATTCCATTGTAAATATATACCACATCTTCTTTATCCACTCATTCACCAATGGACACTTAAGTTATTTCCATATCTTGGTTATTGTGAATACTGCTGCAATGCACAAAGGAGTGCATTTTGAATTAGCGTTTTCATTTCTTCCAATAGATATTCAGTAGTAAAACTTCTAGAACATATTATAGTTCAATTTTTAATTTTTAAAGGAACCTCCAGATCATTTTCCATAGTGTCTACATCAATTTACATTCCCACTAACAGTGCATGAAGGTTCCCTTTTCTCTACATCCTCACCAACACTTGTTATTGCTTGTCTTCTTGACAATAGCCATTCTGACAAATGTAAGGTCATAGCTCATTATAGTTTGATTTGCATTTCCCTGATGATTAGTGATACTAAGCATCTTTTCTTTTTTTATTTTAAAGATTTGTTTATTTATTTATGAGACACAGAGAGAGAGAGAGGTAGAGACATGGACAGAGGGAGAAGCAGGCTCCCTGTGGGAGCCCAATGTGCAACTCAATCCCAGAACTCCAGGATCATGATTTGAGCCAAGGCAGATGCTCAATCGCTGAGCCACCCAGGCATCCCACTAAGCATATTTTCATATGCCCATTGCCCATTGGTATATATTCTTTGGAAAAATGTTTATTCAAGTCCTCTACCTCTTTTAAAAATCAGGTTATTTTGTTTTGTTTTGTTTACTCAGTTGTATGCATTTGTCATATATTTTGGATATTCACACTTGTTAGATATGTGATTTGCAAATATCTTCATTTTGATGACGGTTTTCTTCACTGTGCAGGAGCTTTTTTGTTTGATGTAGTCCCATTTGCTTATTTTTGCACTTATTTCCCTTGCCTTTGGAGTCAGACCCAAAGAGCACTGCTAAGACTGAGGTCAAGGAGCTTACTGACAATTTTTTTCTAGGAATTTTATAGTCTTACACCCAAAATTTTAATCCATTTTTTAAGTTAATTTTAGTGTATGCTTCAAGACAGTAGCCCAGTTTCATTCTTTTGCATGTAGCCATCCAGTTTTCCCAGCACCATTTATTGGAGAGACTGTCCTTTCCTCATTCTATATTCTTGGCTCCTTTGTCTTAAACTTAGTTGAACAAAAATGTGTGGTTTATTTCTGAATTCTCTATTCTGTTCCATTGATTTATGTGCCTGTATTTATGCCAATACATGCTGTTTTTAATATTTTATTTATTTATTTAACAAAGAGAGCAAGAGAGAGCAAGCAGGATGAGCAGTAGAGGGAGAGGGAGAAGCAGGCTCCCTGTAGAGCCTGCAGAGCAGGGAGACTGTCGCAGGGCTCGATTCCAGGACTCTGGGATCATGACCTAAGCCAAAGGCAGACACTTAACCAACTAACCACCCAAGCATGCCATACTGTTTTGATTATTAGAGCTTTCTAATATAGTTTGAAATTAGGGAGCGTGATATCTTTGGCTTTGTTCTTCTTTCTCAAGAATGTTTTTTTTTTTTTTTTTTTTTTTTTTGGCTATTTGAGGTCTTTAGTGGTCCCATGTAAATATCAGAATTATTTGTCTAATTTCTGTGAAAAAACAATGCCATTGGAACTTTGATAGAGATTGCACTGAGTCTGTAGCTTGCTTTTTTTTAAAATTTTTATTTATTTATGATAGGCACACAGTGAGAGAGAGAGAGGCAGAGACACAGGCAGAGGGAGAAGCAGGCTCCATGCACCGGGAGCCCGACGTGGGATTCGATCCCGGATCTCCAGGATCGCACCCTGGGCCAAAGGCAGGCTCTAAACCGTTGTGCCACCCAGGGATCCCTGTAGCTTGCTTTAAATAGTATGGACATTTTAATAAAGTAATTCTTCCAGTCCATGAACATGAAATATCTTTTCATTGATTTGTGCCTTCTTCAATTTCTTTCATCAATGTCTTAGAGTTTTCAATATACAGATTTTTCACCTCCTGGTTAAATTTTATGCTTAGGCATTTTATTATTTTTTTAAGTGGTTGTAAATGGTTTTTTTCTTGATTTCTCTGATAGTTCATAATTTGTATATACAAATATAATAGATATCTGTATATTAAGTTTTTATCCTGAGACTTTCCCAAATTAATTTATTTTTTTTCCCAAATTAATTTATGAATTCTAATGGTTTTATGGTGAAATCTTTAGCGTTGTCTATATATAGTGACAGTTTTACTTCCTTTCCAAATCGGATGCCTTATTCTTTTTCTTTTTTGTTGCCTTTTTCTTTTCTTGCCTAATGGCTGTGGCTAGGACTCTCAAAACTATGTTGAATAAAAGGGGCAAACATGGGCACCCTAGTCTTGTTTTTAATCTTAGAGAAAATCTTTTGGCTTTTCACCATTGAGTATGATGTTAGCTTAGGTGTGTCAACATTTCTTCTAAGGCTGGTTTAGTAGTTATGAATTCCTTTAGCTTTTGCCTGTCAGAAAAACTCTACCTCTCCTTCGATTCTGAATGTTAATTTTGCTGGGTAGAGTATTTTTGGTTAGAATGTTTCTTCATTTCAGCACTTTGACTATGCTATGCCACCTTCTTCTAGCCTGTGAAATTTCTGCTGAATAATATGCTGATAGCCTTATAGAGTTCCCTTATAAGTAACAATTTATTTTTCTCTTGCTGCTTTTAAGATTCTCTTTTTATCTTTAACTTTTGACATTTTAATTATAATGTGTCTTGGTGTGGATTTCTTTGGGTTCATCTTCTGTGGCATTCTCTAGTACTCCTGGATCTAGATGTCTATTTCCTTTCCTAGGTTAGAGAAGTTTTCATCCATTATTTCTTCAAATAAGTTTTCTGCTCCTTTTTCTCTTTCTTCTCCTTCAGGGATCCCTATAATGTATAATTCACTTGATATTCCTGAGGTCCCTTAAGTCAGCTTCATTTTTAAAATTCTTTTTCTTTTTTGCTGTTCTGTCTGGATGAGTTCCATTGCTTTGTCTTCTAGATCACTGACCCATTCTTCTACTTGTCCAGTTTGCTGTTGAACCCCTCAGGTGTATTTTTCAGTTTTGTTACTTTATTCTTAAGCTCTATGTCTTCTGTTTGGTACTTTCTTATATTTTCTATATTTGTTAAATTTTTCACTGTGTTGATCCATTCTCCTGAGGTCAGTGACCATCCTTTTGACCATTACTTTGAATTCTTTATCAGGTAGATTACTTATCTCCATATCATTAACATCTTTTTCTGAAGTTTTGATCTTGTTCTTTCACTGGGAACATATTTTTGTTTTGCTTGACTCTCTGTGTTTGTTTCTATGTATTAAGTGAAATAGTCACCTCTCTCAGTCTTGAAGTGGACTTGGGTAGCTGATGAACTATCTCAACCTTGCCTTAGCTTTGGTTGTCTCCCAAACTTTTGTGATTGTCTAAACCAGCCAACATTCTTGATATATCCCCATTTTTAGGGGGTGTCAAGAACTGTCTTGATGCGGTCTTTTTATCCTTTATTATGGAGAAACAATTCATCTGTTTTCAGATCTTTTTCAGTAAGAAATGATCCATACATAGCTGTAGATTTGGTGTGTCCATGAGAGATGGCAAGTTCCTACATTGCCATTTTGGAAAATTGAAAAATCATAATGAAGAGAAAGGTCTTTTTGCATCAATTGTCTTAAGTTGAGTCTCCTAGAAGCGGAGATGGAGTTTAAGTGAATTATTAAAAGTAGTGACTCAGAAGAGGAGAGGGAGTCCTAAAGTCTTCTTTTAACTAAATCCTTAACTTCTGTCCATAAAAATATTTATATTTGTCCTAAGTTAAGGAAAATCCCCTCTAATATGCTACCTCTTTAAGATATGTTAAATTCTCTCTGAGAACTCTTACAAATCAAACACATTAAAGCACTACTGCCTCTATTTCTTCATCAGCCTTTTCATTTGCACATCATCTGTCCTGAAATTGCCTTCTCCAAGGTCTTCAAGTATATCCAAATGACCAAATCAAATCAAATCGCCTTTCCTTACTTCTTATTCATCCTGACCACTCTGGCATTTCAGATTGTTGACCAAGTCCTTTCTACTAAGAAGCCTCTCCTCCCTAGATATCTATGGCAGTGTATCAGTCTACTCAACCACCTCCTATTTCTTTTTCTCTCTTTCCTGACAAAAACAGCACTTCTTCTCCTCACCTAAATGTGAGAATATCCCAAGGCTCAAACCTCGATTCCCATCATTTTTTATTCTAATAAGAAGGAGAGACTAAATCACAGCCACAGCCTTATACTCAACCCAAGAGATCATTATCTCCTAGAGGAATACACAAAAGAATAGAGTAGCATGGACCATCATGAGACACCTAATTGGGGGTTGGAGAATATAGAGTTCAATCAGTGGAGAAGGACAACACAGAGGAAAATCAAGAAATTAAGAAAAGTTCTTACTATGCACAAGACACTATCTCAGGTCCTTTCATATATTTGCTACCTCATTTAGTTCTCAAAACAGTCCCATGAGTCAGGTATTTTATTTCTCTTTGCAGGAGTTAGGCAGCAGCAAAAAACCACAGCTATGATCAAGGTCACATGATAAGGATGGCAGCATCGTATAATGGAAAAAATAGAGATTTCAGAGTATACAGCTTTAACTCTGCCACTTACTGCTGCATGGCTTCAGTCAAACCACTTAATCTTCTGTTTTTCAAGCTTCTCATTTATAAAATGGTGACATTTTATTGTATTGTAAATAAGGTGTATAAAGTACCTTGCACATAAGAAGTTTGATTATTATTATTAGGAATTTATATATGAATTATTTTCATAACAAAAGGGAATGCTAAGGAAGGCAAAGGAAGAGAGAGTTTTGGTAAGAGAAGCTATATTTCTTCCAAGGTACAGATCCAAGCCCAGATGGAAACCTGGGCTTCTCATGGCTGTACAACCTTAGAGAAGAGATCTCAGCAATTTCCTATCTATAGGAAGCATGTGTCTAAGAAAGGCAAAGAAACAGTTCCCCTGTGACTAAGAGTCAGTGAAAAAAATGCAAGTCACGATCATCTTTTGATATGGAAAAATGCTCAACCCAGTAGCTTATATTGTCCCTAAATGAGAGTGTATGTACCACTACCGAATCTTAAGAGAGGCTATGGCTAGCTTTTCTGGATAAGTTGCTTTGACAAAAATGTTTAAAAGGCAAAAAAAATAAAAAGTGGGGCATCTGGGTGGCCCAGTTGGTTAAGTGTTGAACTCTTGCTTTTGGTTCAAGTTGTGATCCCAGGATCGTGAGACTGAGCCCCACATCAGTTTCGATGCTCAGTGTGGAATCTGCTTGAGATTCTCTCCCTCTCCCTCTGCCCCTTCTGCTTGTGTGCTCTTGCTCTCTCTCTCTTTTTCTAAAATAATACATAAATATTTTTTTAAAAAGGCAAAAATAAGTTGTTTTGACAAAATTCTTTACAAAGAACAGTAACAAAATGTTGCCTGGCTGGCTCATTCAATAGAGCATGTGACACTTGATCTCAAGTTTGTGAGTTCAAGCCTCATGCTGGATGTAGAAATTACTTTTTAAAAAAGAATAAGAATAACAAAAAGGTGAAGCATCTAAGCCTCTGTAGATTTAGAAAGATCAAGCTATAAAAAAAGGCTGAATATTCTCCGTAGGTACTTTACAGCATGACACAACGATTCCTTCTGCCATAATAATAAATTAAAATGTGATCATCAACATGGTAAATCAAAAGTGAACAGACGAAAAGAAAAACACAACCTGACCAGAAGGGCCAAAAGAAGCATTAATGCCCATGAAGATAATTCAGACAGCAGCTGCGGACTGTTCCCAGACACTCTGATAATGGAGAACATAATTAGTTTTCCTTGACAAAGAAAAATAAAAGAACTGATGAGGTCAAAACTCATAAATTAATTCAACTGAATGAGTGTTTGTTTGTCTGAAGGGATCCTCTGTGCTTACAACTGAAGGTCGCGGAAGTTCTATAAAACACAAACAAATGGCATGAAGGGTACCCAGTTATCACTCATTCATTCACTTGCTCACTCATTAATTCATCTGTTAAATATTCATTAATACTGAATGTATGCAAAAGACTACATGCTAAATTTTAGGAAAGGGGATGAATAAAATGCAGTTTCTATCTTCTAGAATCTCAGATCTTGTGGCAAAAGAGCAGTAAATAAACCCCAGCACAGTTTATCAGAGCATAGAAGAAGATGCACAGAACAGCCACTGAGAAGAGAAAACTAGAGGGGCGGGTAGGGTGGGACAGAACAGGTGGAGGGAGATGGGAAAAGATTTTCTAAGGTCAACATGTAAACTGAGAATTGAAGGCCTAAGAGGATTTAGTCAGACAGGCCAAAGGCTAGCGGCGTGGGAAAAAGTAGAGAATTCCTGACAGAGAAAACAGCATGTACAAAGGCACAAAGTTCCCAAACTCCAGTCCAGAACAATTTTTTCAACGGTCTCTGGCAACATGAGGAAAAATATAGGCAATGAATGGGGCTTTTATATTTTAACTTTTAATTAGCAGCCAGTTTTTTTTCTGAGATTATGTGCTTTCTACCTTTTGAAGTAACATGTAGAGTCTTTAATGAAAAGTTAGTATTTTATCATTTCCTTATTTGCCTAAATATAAAATGATCAGAACTGTCCATTTATTAATTTATTTGATGATTTTCTAGTCCATTAAATCCTAAATTTGAGAAACCCTGAACACAATTAACAGAGCCACAAGTACCTGGCATGATTAGAAAGGCAGAATAAATATGCAAATAAATATGCCATAGTTTACATAGGAGATTAACTTTGGAAAGTAGGCAAGGACCAGATTATGAAGAGCTTTATATGACTAGTTAAGAAGTTTAGACGTTATGGGTGCCTGAGTGGCTTAGTCGGTTAAGCATCTGCCTTCTTCAGCTCAGGTCATGATCCTGGGGTCCTGAGATCTAGCCCTGAGTCAGATCCCTGCTCAGCAAAGAGTCTCTCTCTTCTGTCTCTGTTACTCCCCCTGCTTGTGCTATCTCTCTCTCCCTCTCTCAAATATATAAATAAAATCTATAAAAAGAGAGAGAGAGAGAAAGAGAAGTTTAGACTTTATCCTATAGGCAAAAAAGGCAGAGTGACTTTCAAAAAAGTGAGGAATTAGCAAGTATGATGCCGGGCAAGCCACTCACTTTATTTCTCTGGTGCCTGTTTTAAAATGCTGATGCTAATAAATATCCTACACCTACTTTTGAGTACTTAAATGAAAATCAAGATAAGCTGATGAAACACTCCAAAAATTATAATGTATACTCCAAAGATAATGGGTTAATGTTAATAAGATCCTCCCTTCTCTCTAAATAAATATATTAACCAATGAACTTTAAAATCTCCCCTTCTGGGACTCCTGGGTAGCTCAGGAGGTTGAGCATCTGCCTTTGGCTCAGGGCGTGATCCCGGAGTCCTGGGATCAAGTCCCGCATCGGGCTCCATGCGAGGAGCCTCCTTCTTTCTCTGCCTGTGTCTCTGCCTCTCTTTCAGTCTCTAATGAATAAATAAAATCTTTTTTTAAAAAAATTTCCCCTCCTGCTCTATTTCCCTGATTGCTTCTGGCCAGGATACTGGACCGACAGGTCCTACTAACAGGACATGAAGGGATGAAGACAGTCAGACACTTCTTGAGTTATAATAGATGAACGGCACATCTCTTAGATTTTGATTTTTATTTGTGACAAAGGAGCACCTACTAATGATCCACTAAGTTAATTTTTTAAGAGTCATTAAAATTTAGTATTCAAGAACTAGAATCATCACATTTTTAGAGCTTACCAAGGATGTCATTCAACATTCTACAAAGAAGCCTGGCTGCTGTGCAACACTTGGCTATGTAACAATGCTTCCTTTGTGCCTGACACATGCAGTTTTGAAATTCCCACAATTGTTAGAAAAGACATGTTTTATCAGTGCATCATCAGTGTTGTGGGGAATTGGCTGTAATTTTCAATTGCTACTGAGCTTGTTTGTAAATATAAATTACCTTAGTCATTGTTGAATTAACCAAAAGGCAGACTATGTTTGGATTTGGTGTGCCAAACAAGTAAGGGCAGCATGGAAATGGGGAGGAAAAAACAAACTTTAAAAAATAATTCAACACTTGATTTTTTTAAAGATTTTATTTACTTGTTTGACAGAAAGAGAGGGTACAAGCAGGGTGAGTGGCAGGCAGATGGAGCGAGAGAAGCAGAGCACAGAGCCTGATGAGGGGCTCGATCTCAGGACCCTGGGATCACGACTTGAGCCAAAGGCAGATGCTTAACCAACTGAGCCACCCAGGTATCCCTGACACTTGAATTTCTAAAAAACACTGTAGTCAAAATGAGCAAATTCAAAATACCCTACTAAACCAAACATCCCATATTCGTTGCAATGTTTAGGTTCTCTAAAAGTTTTAATCAGAACTTTGGTTAATCTAGAAAACAACTTTTTTTCTTGTGCATTATTGGATTAACCCTTTGGCATATAGAAATAAGCGTTCATGTGACAATATTTTATGCTACAATTTTTGAAAAATTTGAGACCTACCTATATTACAGTTCAAATATGACTCATTCATAAATGCATTGATATAATAATAGCCCATGGTCAGTAAGCTTTGGAACAAGCTAACCTGAATTTGAATTCTGGTCCTATCTCTTAATACATAAGAGACCTTGGATATGTTCTCATAAACTCTGTAAGCCTCAGTTCTCTCAACTGGAAATAAGAGTAAAATAATATCTATCTCGTAGATTAGCAGAGTAAACTAAATAAGATCATGTATTTAAGTCCCTTTGCATGGAACCTGTCACATTGCTCAAAGTTAGTCATTATTGTCATTATAATTTTAATTCATTTTTCAACATAAAGTAATACTAGGTGATATAGAAGGACAAGGAAATTCAGTGCATTAAAGATACCAAATAAACACACTTGAGTTTACCAACAAATAAGAAATAGGAAAATAAAAATAGAAAATAGGAAAAGCACAGAACACATCCTGAAGGAGTTATTTCTATACAGAAAGTTTCAGAGATAGAAATGGGATAATATCCAAGGGATCTGAAAATAAGAAGAGAATTCCAGCCTGTACCAAAGGGTTTTGGTAACCACTTGTCCATAAATGTCACCCTATTTCAATGAACCTAGACAACTAAGCCAAATACCCCTGATGTTCAACAACAAAATAGAATCATTGGAATATAAACAAAATTGTACCAAAATTGATTCATTTACACATAGGCTCAATTTGACAATTTTTATGGTAAGTACACTTTAAACTTCTCACACAGTGCTTTTATATCTAGAATATACTGGGATGTCCATGGAGCCAAAGGCATGTGGTGCCAGTGGGAATGTGCCTTAGGCCATATGGGCTGATCAGCTGGTGGTCACATACCTGGCACAAGCAGATAGACTCTATTTACACCTTGGTAGTTGCTCATAATGCAAATTTAGAGATTTGAATTTTTTTTAATGTTTGTCTATTGAAAAAATATTTTGGTTGTATTTGCTCCATGTATGGGTATGTTTCAGTGTGTTGCAGGGCTACGGGGAGGGAGCATCCAGAATAAGCACTTTGTGGTCCTGAAAGCATTGAGTTGGTTTATCTGAGAAAGAACAAAGAAACAGAGTATGTATGTCAGGGAGTATGCCTCTCTCATCTATCCAGATCCCTACTAGCTCATTCCCACCAGGTGCACAAACATCCACTGCAAAATGGGCTAAAACAAAGGAACTGACAAAATAGCCTAGCCTTACACCCTCCTCCATTCCCTCCACCATGCTCATTAGTACCAGCATTCATTATAGATCTTTAGTCTCAAAAAACCCTCCAATACAGTTATCTCATATTATTAAAGAAGAGAAGGAAGCCAGCCCGTATGTTCTCTAGCAGGCTTTTTATTTTTATTTTTATTTATTTATGATAGTCACAGAGGGAGAGAGAGGCGCAGAGACACAGGCAGAGGGAGAAGCAGGCTCCATGCACCAAGAGCCCGACGTGGGATTCGATCCTGGGTCTCCAGGATCGCGCCCTGGGCCAAAGGTAGGCGCCAAACCACTGCACCACCCAGGGATCCCCTCTAACAGGCTTTTAACCTTTTCCTCTATTTATGCCATCATGGTGATAGCTTTGGCTTTTTACTCACTGGAGTATCTACTGGAGGATCACTTGAAGGTAATTCAACACATAACTGATAAAAGCATTATGAGAACACATCAAGAATCCCATCTAACAACTGGAAAAAACTTTAAGGATAAAAAGTAAAATGGCAACTGGCTCAACTGGCACATAAAAAAAATGCTATTTTAGCCTAGATTCCATGACTCAGGATGAGAGTATGTAGATAATATCAAGTTTGCCAGTCTGTCCACTTTTGAACAGTAGCACTTGAAGCCCAAACCATACCTAGTGTGTATCTTCCTTCTTTCCCATTAACTCTACTAAATCGTTTTTTAATCTCCAGGGATTTCTGCTGATTCTCTTAGATCTGCCCATTCTATGCTAGTCCCATTGTCTGCATGGGGCTCTTGGCATGACTGCCTCTGAACTCCTGTCTCTGCCTCTGCCAGTCTGCCCCATGCCATTACCAGATCTGTGCTCCTAATCACAGTTATAGAGTTCCTTTAATACCAAAGAACTTCCAGTAGCTCATAAACTTTTATTGAACCTCATCCTAACTGCTCAAGATTTTCTTTCATTCTCACACCCACATAATTCTGCTGAAGCCAGCCATTCAGCACTAACTTACAAACAAAACCATTTCTCATGCTGTCTCTCCAAGGCTCAGAATGCGCCATTACAATTTCTCTGTTGATCCAAATACCCTTCATCCTTCAGGAGTAAATTCAGCACTCTTCTCCAGTCCCAAGTACCATTACTTAGTTATCTGACCCACTGGCTAAAAGCATGTGGAGATCAGGGGCAATGCCTTCCCCTTTTTTTGTATCCTCCCTTCAAAGCTATCATCACAGTAGCGACTCAAGAATGATCTGGTGAATAAAAAAAGATGTGCTAAGCACAGTTTTAAATTTTATCAGTTGCCAGTAAGAGGTTCCTATTTTTATCATTTATCCTACTCCTTATCCATCCCCAACCCAACCACCCAAGACAGACGTGTGCCCCACTAACAAAAGACTTAGTTTAGAGCAACCAATCTTCCTCTGAAGTAAGATTCATACAGAGAAAATAAAGCAAATTTAAAACACACCAACTTTTTAAACCTATCTATCACTGTTTCCTCTCTTCTGAAGAGAATTTCTATTTTGCCTTTTGCTTTCCTTTTTTTCCACAAAAATCTAAACTATTTTCCTTCCCTCCCTCCTGTGCTCCTTTCTAAAGTAATGACATTTCCAGAAACCAGAGTCCTTTGATTTAAGCCTCTCACAGTGAGCTGTGTTTCCTGTCAAACTGAGGACCTGACAGTAGTGAAGGACAAGAGAGTATGCGGCAAGAATTCTTAAAGTAGTGAAGAAATTACAAAGTTTGAACAATTTGGAAAAGATTACCATGGTTAGGGCAACCAAAAAAACCAATTCAGGAAGCCCCTACCCTCCAAAAAATAAGCCCTCTCATTGATAGGCAGTGTACTATGATGAAATCCACTGTTCTTGAAGTCGGACATTCATCATACCTTTGCTTCCAATTGCCATAGTGGTGTATCTAGATGCTTAGTATGTCAATCACAGATTTCCACCACAACTACTACAACAGGATGCATTCTGGGATGAGATTTGGTAACTAGATTTAGAGGATCCATAAATAATAAGCAGGGGAAGGAAGGGAGAGGAAGGGAGGGGGAAGAGGGACAGAGAAGGACAAGGAGAAGAGAGGAGGGGAGAAGGAAAGGAAAGGAAGAGAGAAGGAGGGAAAGGAAAGGAAAGAGAAGGGAAAGGGAAGGAAAGGAAAGGAAAGGAAAGGAAAGGAAAGGAAAGGAAAGGAAAGGAAAAGAAAGGAAAGGAAAGGAAAAGAAAGGAAAGGAAAGGAAAAGAAGGGAAAGGAAGAGAAAGGAAAGAAAGGGAATGGAAGGGAAGGGAATGGAAAGAAAAGAAAGGGAGGGAAAGGAAGAGAAGGGAAAGGAAAGGAGAGGAGAGGAGGGGAGGGGAGGGGAAAGGAAAGGAGAGGAAAGGAAAGGAGAGGAAAGGAAAGGAGAGGAAGGGAAAGGAAAGGAAAGGAAAGGAAAGGAAAGGAAAGGAAAGGAAAGGAAAGGAAAGGAAAGGAAGGGAAAGGAAAGGAAGGGAAAGGAAGAGAAGGGAGATGAAAGGGAGGGGAAGAAAGGGAAAAGAGGGAGGAATGAAATAAACAAAGAATATAGATGAGTGTGAGTCCTGAAGTCAAGAGACTCCTGAGTTTTCATCCTGGCTCAGCCACTCTCTACTTCTCTAAGCTCCACTTTTCTTCACGTCAGTAATTTGCCCAAGTCACGAAGCTAGGAACTGATGAGAAGTAAGATTCCACAAAAGAAAGACTGAAGAGGAATACTAAAGAAATCCAGCATTGAGTTCGTTGAAGAAATGCTGAAAGCATGGCCATTAAAGGGCACAAAACACAATAAGTAAATACTAGAAAAGAGAACAGATCATCATTATGTATAAGATACATAAATATAGAAGTGCATATCTAGAAAACCCAAGGAGATAAACTGAAAGAAAAACACATTAAGAAACTTAAAAAAGGTGCCTTCCTGTAAATAAATATTAATAACTTTCCTACATATAAACAGTAGTCAAGAAATAATTATGAAAACAAGGTACTTCTTGTTATAAAAGTAGTAGCATCAGGGCAGCCCCGGTGGCTCAGCAGTTTAGCGCCTCCTTCAGCCCAGGGTGGGATCCTGGAGACGGGGGATCAAGTCCCACATCAGGCTCCCTGCATGGAGGCTGCTTTGCCCTCTGCCTGTGTCTCTGCCTCTCTCTCTCTCTCTCTCTCTCTTTCTCATGAATAAATAAATAAATAAATAAATAAATAAATAAATATCTTTTTTAAAAATAGTAGCATCAAAAGCAAAACATCTAGGAATGATCTCAGTAAGAAATGAGCAGAATTGGAGATGCCTGGGAGGCATCTGGAGTGATTGAGCATTTGCCTTTGGCTCAGGGCGTGATCCTTGGGTCCTGGGATCGAGTCCTGAATCGAATCCCTGCAGGAAGCCTGCTTCTCCTTCTGCCTATGTCTCTGCCTCTCTCTCTATTTCTCTAATGAATAAATAAATAAAATCTTTAAGAAAAAAATAAATAAACGAGCAGGATTTACAAGCAAAAATATATATACTATGCTTAGGGAAATGAAATAGGGATTGAATATATAAGTAAATATATCTTATTCTTGGATGAAAGTTTCAATTTTATAATAACGTATCAATGAAATTCAAATAAAAATGTCAACATAAATCATTTGAACTTGAAAAGCAATCTCAATTGTATCTAGGAGAAAAATATGAGAGAATTACAAAGAAAATTCTGGCAAAAACACAATAACTGGCCTTATGAGATATTAAAATATACTCGTAAAGCTATAGTAATTGATACAGTATGGCTGTAGAATAGAATCAGATAAAGCTATGGAAGAAAAGGAGGACTTCCAAAATAGACCCACACAGATAGGATTATCTAGCATGGATAAACTTGGCATTTCAAATGAGTGGAAGGGGGTAAGATTTTTGTTTCTTCTGTTGTGTAATGATGCTAGAAGATACAGGGAAAATATTGGATCTCTATTTTTTTATACTGAAATAAATCACAGATAGGTCAGAAATTTTAATGCAAAAAAAGTAAATCACAAAAATACAAGATGAAAATATCTTGGGCTACAGGAATCCTGACAAAAAGGTTCAAAAGCCATGAAAGAAAAAACTGATGAACTTGATTACTGATTATTTTTAAAGTCTTCACAAAAAATATACATTTTAAGATTTTTATTTATTTATTCATGAGAGACACAGAGAGAGGCAGAGACATAGGCAGAGAGAGAAGCAGGCTCCCTGCAGGGAGCTGGATGCCCAACTCCATCCCACGACCCTGGCCAGGATCAAGCCCTGAGCTGATGGCAGACCCTCAACCACTGAGCCACCCAGGCGTCCCACAAAAAATACTTTAAACATAAACATAAGTAAACCAAAGACAAACTGGGAAAAATATGTGCCACAGATATGGCAAAGAGCTACAGTCCTTCAACAAAGGACACTTTGGGTTCAAAAAGGAAGAGATGAAACACTCAAGAAGAAAAAAGGCAAAACACCTATAAGTGCCCTTCATAGGAGAAGAACTCTTTGGGAATAATAATAATAAAAAAGTAAAATGAAGCTCAATCTCATTAATTAAAATTATAATTTTTCACCTATACATTAGCAAAACATTTTAAGGTTAATTACATTCAATATTAGACCAACAGACTCTTGGTCACAAAACAGATGACTTCAATCAGAAAGCAATTCATAAATATCAATTTAAAATTAAATGTGTTGTTTCATGACCCTGAAATTTTCTCTTAAGAAGCTATCCTATAGAGATAACTACAGAAGCAGAAAAACATATTCTAGAATGTTTGCTAAGCCATTTCTCATTTAAAAAAGAAAGAAGAAAAGAAAAGAGAAACAAAAAGAAAGGAAAAAAAGAAAGAAAAGAAAAGAAAAGAAAAGAAAAGAAAGAAAAGAAAGGAAAAGAAAAGAAAATTACCATGGTCAACCCTAAAATGGAATTTCATATTATTTCCACCCTTTTTTTTAAAAAAATGAGAAACTGTTGCTTTGTGCTACACATACTAAATGAGGCACCCACTGACCCATATGCTATGGGTAGAAAAAAGAGGATGTTGTCAAAAACGATCTTCACATGATTCAAATACTACTTAATAAATATGTTAGTTATCCATTACTATGTAACAAATGGCTCCAAAATTCAGCATCTTCAAACAACAAAAATTTACTTTCTAACACAGTTTCTGAGGTCAGGAGTCTCTTAGCTAGATAGTTCCGGCTCACGGTCTCTTGTGAACTTGCAGTAAGGCTATTGGCTGGTAGCTGCAGTCAACTAAAGCTGGAGGATCCACTTCTCAGTTCATTCATGTGACTGTTGGTGGCCTCACTCAGTTCCTTGCTAGCTGTTGACCAAACACCTCATTTCTTACCACGTGTTCCCTACCAGTGCCTTACATCAGCTCCAAGTTGCCTGAGTGTCCTCACAACATGGCAGCTGGCTTCTCCCAGAACAGATGACCCAAGAGTGAAAGAGCATGCAAAATGCAAGTCACTGTCTTTCTAAGTCTAATCTCAGATGTCATCACTTCTGCAGCATTCTATTGCATTCTAGAAGTAAGTCACTAAATCTAGCCCACACTCAAACGGAAGGGATGATACATGAATACCAGGAGGTGGAGTTCATTAGGAGACATATTAGAAGCTATCAATATATGTTATATATATATATATATATATATAGACTACAACCAGATGTTTCTATAGATTTTTTAAAACTCATACATAGTAGGGGAATTATACATCCTCGTTAGTTTGAAATAGTCCTAGTTTATGTCTTCTGGCCTGGGATAAAGTAATATCAAAACATGAACATTGTTTACCTCTAGGGAATGAGATTGAGAAGATTTTTATGCTTGTTTAATCTACACCTGTACAGAGTTTTGATGTTTACAATAAAAATGTATTACCTTACAAAAAAGTTTCAAAAGACAGAAAGTGCAATTCTAACAGAATTAGACCTCTGCATATTCTTTCAGAATAGCTCAAAATATTGTCACACAGATTCCACTTCAGAGACAGTGATTCAGCTTGAAAGAAAAGTTTCTGGGGATTTCAGCAATGGAGAGAAGAGACAGAACAACTTCCTGTTTTATAACATAGAAAAAGTCTCCAAACAGTGGCTGTTCCACTCCTGTTTCTCACAGTTGCATAGCTTTTGATCCCCTTGACCATGGCATCATTTGTGGGATTTCTTGGCATCCATCTCACAAACATAAATGGGAAATAACCAAGTGGGCTATGACAACTAAATAGGAGAGCCCCCAAAAAACCTCTAAAATTAAGCCACTGGCATGAATCAGCGACATCGGGCAGAGACAAAAAGGCAAGAGACACCTTGTCCATGACTGTAGCCCACTGCTTTATTTTCAGGATCCTGGAGGAGTAAGTAATGAAAACAGTCTTGGATATTAACAATAGTCAAATACAGCAAGAATTAATTCACCTTTGTCTGTCTGAGATTCTGGTCATAAGACACAACAGAAGGATGTGTCAGGATTTAATCTAAAGCCCTGAATGTCAATGTGGATCTTACTGCGAAGAGGCACTCTGGCATAGTAAGGGGCTCTAGAGCTCCAAAGCCCTGAGTCCCAGAGCCAGTAAAACCACTTCCTAGCAGCATAACCTTGAGTGAAGTCCTAAAGCTCTTTTTGTTTCAATTTCTCCATCAATAAAACAGGACTATCTTAGTCTTTCCAATAAATACTGCTAAAACAATTGGACATCCACATGCAAAAAATAATGATGATCCAGACAAGACCTGATACCTTCACAAAAATTAACTCAAATGGACCACAGACCTAAATGTAAAATATAGAACTCTAAAACTCCTAAAAGATAACTTAAGAGAAAACCTAAAAGACCTTGGGTATGGCAATGATATTTCAGACACCAACACCAAAGACACAATCCAAGAAAGAAAGAGTTGTTAAACTGAACTCCAGTAAAATTTAAAACTTCTGCTCTGTGAAAGACAATGTCAAGACAAGAACAAGACAAGAACAAGACAAGATTGGGAGAAAACATCTGCAAAGACACAGCTCGTAAAGAATTGTTATTTAAAATATACAAAGAACACTTAAAACTCAATAATAAGAAAACAAACAACCCCAAACTCAGACATACAGAGAACAGACTAGTGGTTGTCAGAAATGAAGGGTATGCAAATGAGTGGAGATGATCAAAAGGTACAAACTTCCAGTTATAAAATAAATAAGTCCTTAACAAAATAAATAAACAAATAAATAAGTCCCATGGATGTAATGTACAGCACTGTGACCGTAGTTCATAGGACTGCAGTGTATATTTAAAGTTGCTAAAAGAGGGGCACCTGGGTGGCTCAGTGGTTGAGCATTTCCCCTTGGCTCAGGGCGTGATCCAGGGGTCCTGGGATAGAGTCCCGCATCAGGCTCCCTGTAGGGAGCCTGCTTCTCCCTCTGCCTATGTCTCTGCCTCTCTCTCTGTGTCTCTCATGAATAAAAAAAATCTTAAAAAAAATAAAGTTGCTAAAAAAGTAAATCTAAAGGTTCTTATCACAAGTAAAAGGAAATTTTCTAACTGTGTCATGATGGGTGTTACCTAGACTTACTGCAGTGATTATTTTGTGATACACAAATATCAAATCGTTATGTTGTACATCTGAAAATAATATAACATTATATACCAACTACATCTCAATTCTTTTAATAGACTAAAGGCCCTAACAGACACCTCACCAGATGGCAAACAAGCATGTGAAAAGATGTTCTACATCACAAGTCATCAGGGAAATGCAAGTTAAAACAACAATAAAATATCACTATATATCCATTGGAATGGCTGGAATCAAGAACACTGAGTACACCAAATGCTGACAAGGATATGGAGCAACAGGAACTCTCATTCATTGCTGGTGGGAATGCAAAATGGTACAGCCACTTTGGAAGACAGTTTGACAGTTGCTTACAAACTTAAACATACTGTTATCATACAATCATGATCAAGTTCCTTGATATTTACCTAAAGGAGTTTATTATGCTATATATTCACTTAGATGGGCATGCACCTATTTAACATTTATTGAGTCAGTATGCCAATGCCATAAGTCTGTGAGGCCAAACAGTTTGTGTTTTTTTGTAATTCATAACTGCCAAACCTTGGTAGCAATCAAGACATCCTTCAGTAGGTAAATGGATAAAAAAAAGTGTGGTACATACAATGCAATACTATTCAACGCTAAAAAGAAGTGCGGTATCAAGCCATGAAAACACACAGAGGAAACATAAATGCTTATTACTAAGAGAAAAAAAAGCCAATCTGAAAAGGCTACATAGTATATGACTCTAGAAAAGGCAAAACTATGGAAACACTAAAAAAGATTAGTGGTTTCCCGGAGTTGGGAGAGAAAGGAGGGATGAATAGGTGGAGAACAATGGATTTTTAGATCAATGCAACCACTTCCTATGTTACATTTATATGTAAAGGACAATGTCACATTTGTATATTTGTATGTTACACTTTGTATGATATATTTGTCCAAGCCCTTAGAATGAACAACACCAACGATGAAAAGATGAACTATAGACTTTGGGTGATTATAATGTGTGGATGTAGGTTTATCAATTGAGGTAGCCTTCTGGGGAAGGTGTTGATAATGCCTGTGGCTATGCATATGTGTAGCAGAGATATACAGAAAATCCCCAAACCTTCCTCTTAATTTTGCTGTGAACCTAAAATTGCCCTAGAAAAATTATGTCATTAAAAAAAGACCCAAATTGTGCTTGGGGGCTTTTAAGGAGGAAAGGATTCATGAGCCAAGAAATGAAAGTGGCCTCTAGAAACTGAGGTCAGCCTTCAATTCACAGCCAACCAGGAAATGACCATCTCTGTCGTACAACCACGAGGAAGTGAATTTTGCCAACAACCCGGATGAGGAAGGAGATGGATCCTCTTCTAGAGCCTCCAGAAAGGCATACAGCTTGCTGACACTTTAATTTTAACCCATTGAGACTGATGTTAAACTTCTGTCCTATAGAAAGATAAAATAATAAATTTGTGTGGTTTCAGAGGGGGAAAAGGATTATCTTATAGGGTCGTTATCCTGATATTAATATACATGAAGTATTTAAAAGAGGGTCTGACACATAGTAAGCACTCATTAAATGCCAGCTGTCAGCACCACCTACAATCTAAATGGTCTTAAAGAAATAATTACTCACAGCCTGATTCTTTGTAAAATAAGGATAATAATATCTCCCTCATACAGTACTTGTGAATGCTAAATGATAACACTGTGTAAAGTGCTTAAAATAGTGCCTGGCATATGGCAGATACAAAATAAATAACAACTATTCTACTAAAAATATCATTATTGCCTAAGAAATGGAGCTGATTTTAAGATCCAGAGTTAGATGGACTGATACTTTGCACATGAAAGCATCTAGCACAGTACTTGCACATAAGTGGTGCTCAACAAATGTTCATTAAATATGAACTTAGGTTTCCATAGTTCATCTCTACTAAAAGCCCAAAGAGTTTTTCAGAATGCTTGAAAATTATAAATCTTAAAATTTGATACTCTAGGAGCAATCTTCTGGCTTTTTTATTGGTTCTTTCCTTTTGTAACAGGATATTCAGTGGGATTTTATGCTGGAATCATGGTTCAAGTCCAAAGCTGGAGACATAGCTGCTAAGTACCCTTCATTGAGTCAAGAGGGCCACTAGTTAAAAAGCCAGCCCCCTAGCAGCACTGGGGAGTGGTGGTGATTTGAATCCAGCCCCACCGCACAACTACCCCCTCAACCCTGGTCAACATAAAGGGAAATTAGGAGTGAGAAGAACCTGTTGACTAGTGGGGCTTCTTCCCTTTCCTAAAGAGGAGAAAGCACCTAAGAAAATCAAGACTGGGAGTGCCTGCCCAAGGGGATAATATTCCCCAGCTGGAGTCTGCTTAGCCAGCATACTTGGCGGTCTGCCCCCAAGCTTCCTGAGCAGAAAGAAAAGGAAATGAGGAAGAACTGGCAGTAGAAGAGTGACTCTAAATGGCATGGTGACAATTGGAGACATTAGTGATAAGCCCCCAAAACCGGGGGTTGGGGGATCTTGAATGCCTTGTCTGTGTTCAAACACCTTGATCACCTGCTCAATATGAAAGTGAACAGACCCAGTTGAGCATTTCCCTATTTCTGGGGCCCACAGGGATCCTTTAAGAAATAGTATGACTGAATTTTTTGAGTACAAAAACTTATGCAGGAAACAAGTATAAAATATGAGGTTCTTCTCTTATCTGGGAATGATGGTCAGAAACCAAAACTAAGACCAACATGTGCTAATAACACTATTTGTTAGGTTCAGAAAGCTGCCAGAAGTTGGAGTTAGCCACCTCCTTACAGGTTCTCTACGTGTCACTAGACCAAGAAGCCATACAGCTGATTCACACTGGAGCAGGACCAGGAGAAAGGCACAGACTTGCGAGTGCCATGTTTTTTCAGGAGGCTACCCTCTCCACCCCTGGAGAACAAGTGCCTTCCCACCCCTGCCAACGAAGAAGGAAGAGGGGTGGGGGATGTTCAAAAAGAATCACTTGTAAAGACAATGAGGGTCTGCAATAAGGAGACACAGGCACTTTATGATTGGGTTGTTTGCTGCGCTTGCACTGTGCTGCCCTGTGCTATATGTCTTGTCAAAATTAACAAAGGAAAACCTCACTACGATGGAGTGGAGAGGCCAGAAGAGGGAGCCCTCACATCGTAACACTCCACCTCAAGAATTATCAATTACAGAACACCCCCATCCCCACCCCCCCACCCCACCCACCACCACCACCAACAGAAGAATCTTCAACAGGGAAGAATCTTCAATTACAATTCCCAACAAGAAAAGATGTACATTGCACCTCTTACAAGAAATCAATTACCCCTGCAACCCAGCCAATGGGAAACCATCATCGTCCTGAACTCTTGCCTTTTCCAATGGACTTTCCTTCAGAACAACCCCTCTCAACTTCCTCCTTCTTTTCCATGAAATAACGTTTCCCTCCTTTGATAGTTTGAGCATCCCTTGCTTTTTCCAAATTGCAATTCTACACTCTTTCCAAATAAACCCATTTTTGCTGGTAAAATAACTCTTATTTTTAAGGACAACGCTGGAGAGAAGAAACAGAAGTGGAAAGAGATGGTGAGGCAGTGGGCTGTAAAAATCCTTTTGGGGTGGCAAGAATGGGGAACTGCCTGTGGATGGAGTGCTTACCAGTATTCCGCCTATGAGGCTGCACACCAGGTGAAGGAACGCAGGCCAGTTTGCCCTTAGAAAAGGTGGGCAGCCTCTCAGGGTTCACCTGAGAAGCCACAATCATCAACAGAGGAAAGGGACTGTGAATATTCATGTCCTCCCTGTCCAATGGGGAAGAAATAGCTCCTAGAAGTGGGTGGAGTAGGGATCTGCCCCAGCAAATACCTTTCTCGCTGCTACTACATGCTGCTGGAATTTCAGGTAGAGCCAAAGCAGACAGAAATGGTAGCCATGGGAGCGTTCATTGTGTTTTAAAATAAACTAAAACTGAGGGGAACCTGGGTGGCACAGTTAGTTGTGTGCCCAACTCTGGGTTTCAGCTGAGGTTGTGACCTCAGGGTCATGGGATAGAGCCCCATGTGGGGCTCTACACTCAGCGTGGGGTCTGCTTGAGATTCTCTCTCCCTCTCCCTCTGCTCCTTCTGCTCATGTGCGCTTTCTCACTCTCTCAAATAAGTAAATCTTTAAAGAATAAGTAAATAAAATCAACAAAACTGAGCTAAGCACCAGAATAGACTGTCTCAATAATCAAGATAGATAAAAGTTGATAAAATTTGGCAATATTAGCCAAAGTCCCATTAGAGCCAGCTAAGTGGGGTGGGGAGTGGAGGTCAGGAGTTAGGTCTACCATTGCACGGTTGGAGCAGTTATTAGGAAAAAATAAAATGAGTGTGTTTTGGGCAGCCCAGGTGGCTCAGCCGTTTAGTGCCGCCTTCAGCCCAGGGCATGATCCTGGAGACACAGGATTGAGTCCCACATCAGGCTCCCTGCATGGAGCCTGCTTCTCCCTCTGCCTGTGTCTCTGCCTCTCTCTCTCTCTCTCTCTCTCTCTCTCTCTCTCCCTTTCTCACTCTCTGTCTCTCATGAATAAATAAATAAAATCTTTTTAAAAAATGACTGTTTTTACCACAATTGAGACTCCTCAATTCACAGCATTCTATTTCCACCCGCTCCTGTCAAATACTCTCCTTTTCTATATTATGGCAGGGTGGCTGGTTGAGTCAAGACCAGTTGTTTACAAAGTAAACAATCCCCATCCAAGCCAGCCTGCTTCTAGGTCTCTTTTATTCTACCGGTAACTAAGCTTTGCTTTCCCCCATGGACTCGCTTATCTTTTAGCAATTTTTCAAAGGGCTTTTTCCTCTCTTAATATTTCAGATGTTGCATAAGTTAAACAGAATCAAAAGATATACCACTAAACTGTACAAAGACTTCTGGCTTCACAGTCACAGTGCAGGCCAAAAACAGAGTGGACCAGAGGAGGGACTTTGGCACAAATACAGACACAGCTAAATGCTGAAAGTGAAGTTAAACATGGGCTTGTTTTTCTTCCATAAAAAAGAGTTGAAAAAAACAACAACAAAAAAAAGAGTTGAGAGATTTTTTTTTTTTTTTGGAGAATATCACTGTTCTTTTTATAATGTATACTATGTGCTTATCCATTCTATGAGAGGAAGGCCTTTGTCTTCCTGGCTAACTATTTGATTCTCAGCACCTAGTACCAGTACCTGGCATACAGAAAGCACTGAATAGTTAATTATTGGACAAAGGAATGAGTGAAGGAGTGAACAAATGAATTAGTAGTGAATACTGATAGCATAGAGTCTCAATATTAGACAATAAATGAACTACCACTGAAAGATATTCAGACAACTATCTACAGGCCTTGTAGAAAATGTAATGTTTTCATTCATAAAACAAGTATTTGTTAGGCAATTAGTAAGACTGTGATGAAGGATCAGAGGCAGACAAATATAAACAAGACTCAATGTCTGACCCTAAAGCACCAAAGCAAACTGTTATGTATAGCTGTTTCAAACAAGTGCAAAGGAGGACAAGAACATAGGATAGAGATGATTTAGTCCAGTGTCAACACAATCAATCACTAAGACTCAACTTCCAAAAAAACAACCCAGCAAAATATCATCATGGGATTTTTGTGCCTTTCTACTATTCTCTTACCCTCCTCGCAGGTGGATATAATCTGTTCTAATTTCAAGTCCAAGATTTTCCTTTTTTTTTTTCAAAGATTTTATTCATCCACTTGAGAGAGCACAAGTGGATGTGAGGGGGAGTGAGCAGGGCCAGAGGGAGAAGCAGACTCCCGACTGAGCCAGGAGCTCATGTGGGGCTCAACTCCCAGGACCCAGAAACCATGACCTAAGCAGAAGGCAGACAGTCAACCAACTGGGCCACTTAGGTGCCCCCCAAGATTTTCAATTTTAGTGAATAGGAAAATGAGTTTTTAAAAAACAGTCATAACATATAATTGCTTTATTTTTTAATTTAAGACATTAATCCTTTTCCTTGAAATCTCTACCTTGTCATTAGGAAAAGGTATATTTCTTTTTTAAATTATGGTTTTTAATTGCTTAAATCCTAGAAAATAGTACAAATGGTCCCATAAAGTCATTTCTTTTTTTTTTTTAAGTCATTTCTTTTTAAACAAAAATGAAACACTGAGCTAGTTATCAATTGTTCTGTAATGAAGAGAATAGCCATAACAAAGGCACATCTTCCAGTGCACTAAATAAATTCCTCATAGAGAGGTCACCACAGTCCTCAATTCCTCATACAGAGGTCACTGCCACTGTACACATCCTGTTACACGGGTATCTTTACCAGTTGCTTCCCTGCCTCTTGAAAATTCCTAAAAGAGAATTTCATCATTTAATGTCAACAATCATTGTATGTTTTCTATTTATGCAATCACTGTCCACATTGAAATGGAAGAAAACTCAAATCTGCCCTTAGCCAAAGTTGAAGAATTTCTCTAAACAACCAAAGAAGCCAGTAATAAGAACTGATGGTAGGGGGAAAGAAACTGTCAAGAAACTACTTCTAGAAATTTAAACTAAGAAAATAAACATTAAATATTTAAGATGTATACAAAAAGATGTTCTTCACAGCATTATTTACAAAGGTGAGATACTGCATCAACATGAATATTCAATAATAGTGGATTACTTAAATAAATCATTAACTATACTAACAAAGGAAAATCTTACAGCCATTAAAAAGGGATGATATATACGAAAGGCCAAAAGACACACAAAAAGATGCTCAAAATAACTCAGCATCAGGGAAATACAAATCAAAACCATAATGAGATACCATCTCACACCAGCCATAATGGCTAAAATTAACAACTCAGGAAACAACAGATGTTGGTGAGGATATGGAGAAAGGGGAACCTTCTTACACTGTTGGTGGGAATGCAAGCTGGTGCAGCTATTCTGAAAACAGTATGGAGGTTCCTCAAAAAGTTAAAAACACAAGTACCCTACGAACCAGCAATTGCATTACTAGGTATTTATCCAAAGGATATAAACATAATGATTCAAAGGGGCACCTGTGCCCCAATGTTTATAACAGCAATGTCCACAACAGACAAACTATGGAAAGAGCCCAGATGTCCATCAACTGATGAATGGACAAAGAAGTGGCATGTATATTTATAATGGAACATTACTCAGCCATCAGAAAGAATGAAATCATGCCATTTGCAATGTTGTGGATGGAGCTAGAGTGTGTTATGCTAAGCGAAATAAGTCAGAATAAGACAAATACCATATGATTTCACTCATACGTGGAATTTAAGAAACAAAACTGATGAACATAGCAGGAAGGAAGGAAAAATAGGATTAAACCAGAGAGGAAGACAAACCGTAAGAAACTCCGAACCCCAGGAAACAGAGAATTGCTGGAGGGGAGGTGGGTGGGGAAGGTGGGCTAAATGGGTGATGGCCATTAAGGAGGGCACTTAATGTTATGAACACAGGGTGTTATATGCAACTGATGAATCACTAAATTCTACCCCTGAAACTAATAACACAGTATATGTTAACTACATTGAATTTAAATAAAGAATTTTTTAAAAAATAAAAAGGGATGATGTAAATCTATATATATTGCCATTAAAAAAATCTACAATATACTGTCAAATTCATTATATTTTTGTTTGATAAACACACACAGAGGAAGCACTGAATGTTCTAGAAAACTATATGCCAAAATATTAGCAATGTTTGTCTCTAGGTGATTAAATGTCAATTACTTTTATAAAGTGTTGCTCTTATCATTTAAATGCCAACTTTGAGAAAGCAAAACTCTTTAAAGAGGCTTTTTGATTATCCATGCTCAGTATTTACCAAATCTATATGAAAAAATATTTAAAGAAAAATCTAAAAAAAAAAAAATCTAACATGCAAATATGATATCCTTTATAAGGATTCTTTGGAAGAAAGTAATTTGTTCCAAACTGTTAACATTTTTAAAAACTTACAGTAAATAATTTTTTTCCAAAATGAAAATCATAATGCTATCTTATCACAAGCTTGGCAGTTAAAAATTATTTAATTATATGAGAAAATGCTAAAGATGTAACACTGAATGGATAAAAAAGAACATAAAACTACATATACAAATATATACAATTTAGTAATACACAAACGCAAACAAATATGCGCAAAAGAAACAGTGTTCACAGTGAAATACTTCTGAGGGATGGAATTATGAGGGGTTTTTTTCCTCCTTTTTCACTAACATTTAAAATTTTTCTACAGTATCTATTACTTCCCAAATCAGACAAATAATGAACATTATTTTAAATAATTATTTTTTAAATAAGCACGAGGTTATGACATAAGATCATGTATATATTTGTTGTATCAATAATTGAGATAAGTAATTTGTCCTCCCAAAGCCTGTTCTCATTACACTCACTTGGAAATCTCTGGTAGTGTACTGTTACTTAAGCCTTGAATAATAGAGAATGTGTAGCTCTGAATTCACTTCAGCTTCCTCCTGGCACCTAATTAAAGGAGTGACACAGCTCCTCTGGTCTTGGCTGCTTCCCTCTATGCAATGCCATAGCTGGAAGACAGTCCAAGAAAGGGGAAAAAATCAATCACTTCGAAACTCAGCAAAATTATCTGAAACGGATCAACCGTAGCCCTTGGAACACTACATTACTCGATTCTTACTAACTTAGCTAATGTCACTAGGCCAGACTGTAAATTTTATAAAATCAGGAACCATGTCTTAACTTTCATCGCTGTATCCCAGCCCCTACCTGGTGCACAACAGGCATTTAGTCAATGTGGATGAATGAATGAACCAGTGATTTATGTCTGGACTCTGTTCTCTTCCTTAAAATTCTACTGCCCGTTTTACAGCATCCTTAGTACTAACGCTATTGAAGAAGAGAGTGTGTAATAAGGTCACATTTCATTAGATATTCCATTACTGAAAGTACCAGTAATAGGCATAAGCTGTGTCCCAGGAAGCAGCTTTTCTCATCATTATGGCTTAATAATTAGCAATGATTCAACACTTAATCCTCTTAAGGTAAGTACTGCCACCCACAGCTAAGGCTCAGAGAGGCCAGGTAATTTTTTCAAGGTCACAAAGTTAATAAATGACAGAACCAGTATCAAAACCTGATTCTCGGGCAGCCCGGGTGGCTCAGTGGTTTAGCGCCGCCTTCAGTCCATGGCCTGATCCTGGGGACCCGGGATCGAGTCCCACGTCGGGCTCCCTGCATGGAGCCTGCATCTCCCTCTCCCTCTGCCTGTGTCTCTGCCTCTCTTTCTCTGTGTCTCTCATGAATAAATAAATGAATATTTTTTAAAGGTTTTATTTATTTATTCATGAGACAGAGAAAGAGAGAAAGAGAGTGGCAGAGACACAGGCAGAGGGAGATGCAGGCTCCATGCAGGGAGCCCGACGTGGGACTCGATCCCCGGTCCCCAGGATCAGGCCATGGACTGAAGGCGGCGCTAAACCACTGAGCCACCCGGGCTGCCCAAATAAATAAATCTTACAAAAAAAAAAAAAAAAACTGATTCTCTGGGGCTCTGAGATCTAGACTGTTTCTAGGTGGGAACGAGCATCCTGTCATCTCATGCAGCCAGGTGAGGATGGCTATGGATTCTACACAAACTATCTAAATTCTTATCATAAACCTAGGAATTGGGTTAGCATATTATATGCCATTTTTCAGATAACAAAACAAAGGAACAGAGGTTTAGCAGCCTGCCCAAGGTCAACTCCCAAAAGAGGCAAAAATAGAATGAAAAGATTAAAAAGTACTGTATTTTCCTAGAAATCTATCAACTCCACCAAAGACATTGCACTAATTATACATAGTCTGCATTACTTCCAAGATGATTTATAACTGTGATGAGAAAAACAACTTTTAAGCAAAAAAACTTTTGTTTTCCGGATTTGCTGCCTAAACATTTTACAGTGTGATAACCCTGCTCACACCCACAGTCTGGACATTTAGATAAGAACTTAAGTTTAGGATTCCTGACATAAGTTCCCATTTTACCTTTCTTGGGGAACCTTTTAAAATAACCGCTTAGGGGCAGCCCAGGTGGCTCAGCGGTTTAGCGCCGCCTTCAGCCCAGGGTGTGATCCTGGAGATCCGGGATCGAGTCCCACGCCAGGCTCCCTCCATGGAGCCTGCTTCTCCCTCTGCCTCTCTCTCTCTCTTTCTCTCTCTCTCCCTCATGAATAAATAAAATATTTTTAAAAATTAAAACAAAATAAAATAATAAAATAAAATAACCACTTAGAGTCAAGCCCAAAACACATTAGTGACCTCTGCTCCAATCACCTTATAAAGTCCTAGGTGCTTGCTACCCTGCTCTCATTCTCTTGCTCATTCAAGACCTTCCTCCAGCTCACTGAGCCCCCGGGATTCTAGAATCTGATCAATCTTGTGACTGCTTCCCTTGGGGTTTATTGAAAGCTGCATCTTCAATCAAAATGACCCATATGGATTTCTCTTCCCCAAAGTGGGAACTGAGATGCAGAGGGAAATATTTGCTCTCCCCTACCCCACTACCACCCCCACCCTCGTGCCCCTGCGTGAGTGGCTTGTACTATCTCATTCAGTGGGTTATAATCTGTATGTTCATTATTCACCAGTTCTGGCTTCCTAATACAACTCTGTCAAAAGAAAATCCGGCCATACTCTACACTCATATAAAATTATTCAATTGATCCAACTAGCTCCCTAAATACTGTTCTCCAAAATGAAGACTAATAGACTTCCAAGGTGCAAAAACTCCCCTCAATTTGCAAGGCAGAGGAAAAAAGCACAAACGTATCTAAATATGTAAAAGTCACAATCAAATCAACAAACGGATGAAAAAAATATGTCCTAACTCCCTATTCTTTTCCCTGAACAAATATACCTGTGTAAACAAACTGGGAGACCAGATTTCAATTTAGGCTTCTCAAACTCTAGGCATTTGGATACTGGAACATGGGGACACAGGTAGCCACCACCATGTTCAGGTGTGTCCACCTGAAACCCCCACTCCCATCTCCAAGTTCTTTTCACAGCCTCTGCCTCCCACGAAGAACTGTTCCTTGGCCATCCCTTGGGCCGAGGAGTGCTCACAGCAATGGGAAAAGCCACCCTGATGGTGGGTGATGGGGAACTCCTCACACAGGCAAGCAGGCTGTGGAAGTGGAGCTTGGGTCATTTGGGCAGGGAATTCCTATTCTACAAAGGCCCCAGAGATGCCTTCCTCTTTGCAAAGAGCTGAGACCAAAGGAGAAACAGAGTGAGCCCCCTCTCCCCACCCTGCTCCTCTTGCCAGGGTCTAAGCAGGGCACTGGTGAGAACCCTGGGCAACTTTCACACAAGCTTTCAACAGAGGCAGCTGCTTTAAGTAAATTTCCCAAAATGTATGCCCTCTCGCTATCCTTCTTTAACCAAGAGCTGGCCACCAAAGTACAGTTCATCCACTTCCCTTCCCGTAGTCAAAGCATTTATGGTTTGTAGGTTCCAGATGTAGTTCTTCATTGTGTATTTTCTGGGATTTTTAAAAATCTTGTCAATTGGTTCATTTTGTTTCTCCAAAGAAAATGGTTCTCCACCGAGAGCAATTTTGCCCCCCAAAAGACATTTTCTCAAATCTAGAGACATACCGATTTATTTCATTTAGTGGACAGAGCCATGGACATTGCTAAATATTCTACAATGTACAGGACAGCCTTCCACAACAAAGAATCTTCCAGCCCAAAATGTTGGTAGTGTTGAGATTGAAAACTCTGCTCTCCAGTAAGAGCTCTTTCAAAAGAGTAGATGCCATTTCCTCCTTTGATCTCCACATGACCAACCAGAATATTGGACCTCATTAAGTATTTGTTGACTGACCGATTAGCTATCCAGTCTCACACCTTGCTGGCACGTTCATCACACAGTAACTCAACAAAAATCAGAAATCGCACTCAGGGGGATCCCTGGGTGGCTCAGCGGTTTGGCGCCTGCCTTTGGCCCAGGGCGCGATCCTGGAGTCCCGGGATCGAATCCCACATCGGGCTCCCGGCATGGAGCCTGCTTCTCCCTCCTCCTGTGTCTCTGCCTCTTTCTCTCTCTGTGTCTATCATAAATAAAAATAAATAAATAAAACTTTAAAAAAAAAAAAAGAAATCGCACTCAGCTCTGGGAATGCAAATATGAACGAGCCAACAGAAAAGGCAGACAAATAAATTGGTACTTTTAATGCAGCATCATGAAAAATACACCTGTCACTACCAGACACTTGCATATTTATCCATCATTATGTCTTCCCTCATTAGTCCACAAACTTCAAGAAAGTAAATTTTAAGTTAGCTGCTATAGTTCTAGCATCTTCTATGATAAAACTAGTAGACACAGAGGAGTAGATATTTTTTGATGATTAAAGAAATGCAATAATATGCACAAGGCAATAAAAAAACAAAACAGAGAAAGAGAGAGGAGAGGCTTCTAACACAGCCTGGGGAAGAAGAAAAGAGTAAGGTAAGCTACCTTGAAGAGAGATAACATGGATTAAGCACTAATATGCCAGAAGCATTTTTCAATACATTGTCTATTCTAATGCTCACAACAATACTACAAGGACCCACATAAAGAGTTAAAAATAGACCTGCCCTATGACACAGCAATTGCACTGCTGGGGATTTACCCCAAAGATATAGATGCAGTAAAACGCCGGGACACCTGCACCCCAATGTTTCTAGCAGCAATGTCCACAACAGCCAAACTGTGGAAGGAGCCTCGGTGTCCATCGAAAGATGAATGGATAAAGAAGCTGTGGTTTATGTATACAATGGAATATTCCTCAGCAATTAGAAACGACAAATACCCACCGCTTGCTTCCATGTGGATGGAACTGGAGGGTATTATGCTGAGTGAAGTAAGTCAGTCGGAGAAGGACAAACATTATATGGTCTCGTTCATTTGGGGAATATAAAAAATAGTGAAAGCGAATAAAGGGGAAAGGAGAAAAAATATGTGGGAAATATCAGAAAGGGAGACAGAACATGAAAGACTCCTAACTCTGGGAAACGAACTAGGGGTGGTGGAAGGGGGGGGGTGGGGGTGACTGGGTGGTGGGCACTGAGGTGGGCACTTGATAGGATGAGCACTGGGTGTTATTCTGTATGTTGACAAATTGAACACTAATAAAAAATAAATTTATTAGAAAAATAAATAATAAAAAATAAATAAAATTTTTAAAAAATTTTTAAAGGGAAAATAAATAAATAGATAGATAGATAGATAGATAGATAGATAATTTTAAAAAGGAGGAGGAGGAGAAGCAGCAGCAGCAGCAGCCACTGCCACCGCCACCACAGCAACAACCACTGTCACATTTTACAGATGAGGAAACGGACAGCAAAGGCTGAATTGCTCAGAACAGAGCAAATGGTAGAATCAGAATTTTAGCGCAACTGACTTTTAGGATCTTTGCTCTTAACCAGTAAATGCACTGTCAAGAGATGAGTGAGAATTGGCCAGGTAAAGGGCAAGGAGTTGTGGCCTTGAAGGAAAGGCATTTCAGGCAGAGGGAATGATACACACAAAACTAACACAGCCCGGCTTGTTTCAGTATTACTATACCAAAAGCGGAATGCTGATGAAGATAATGATGGAGAAGTATTCATGGCCACATCATAAGAGATATAGACAGCAGTGCCTCGTTTATCTAAGATTATTAGGGAACGAGCTAATAAGGCTAGAGTCAAATAGCTCTGTGTTGGAAACACGACCCATCATTTTGTTAATGAGTCTCTCTGAATTTCCATTTTCTCATCCATAAAACAAAGAACATATAAATATCTACTGTAAAATAGCTGTGAGGACAAAAGCTAAGAAATATAAGCACTGGGAACCTAGCCTGGGTCATCTTATGTGGCCAATGAGTGTTAATGATTTCTTTTTGCTATTGTGGTTATTGCTAATGAATTTTTTTCTCATTTGTAAATGCACAACATAATTGAAGCTTATTTTCTTAAACACCAAAATTTACTATAAACTATATTCTTCCTAAACTTTCAGAGGGCATTACATAAATCTTTACCTTAACAAACATAAACCTCAAATCCCATCTATACCGAGGGCTGCACCTGCCTCTCAGCCCTCCACCCCCGGTGCCCTTCTGCAGCCACCAGGACAGCTGTGGAAATATCTGAAGCTTCTGGGATCCACAGATTCAAAACTATGGACAGAAAAGAAGGCACATAAAGCTCAAAATGCTTAGAGCAATATTTCGTTCAGAATTTGGTAAAGGAAAGGGGAACATCATGGCTTAGAGTACTGGTTAGCACTCAGTGAATACAGAGAATTTTCAAAGCTCTTTGGAGTGTTACCCTATATCCAGCAATCCACCAGTAACAGCAAAGTGCCAACTCTGCTGACAGTTGACACATGACCAGTGCCCTTGGATGCTTAATGTTGGTTCATTTTTCACAAACCTCACCTTAGGCCTATTCAGAGAGTGTGACTTGGCCGCTGTGTACCTCTGAGTCTACCTTCCTACTATGTTCTCTGTGAGAAAAATTAATGCCTTTCCATACAGGAAGCACATCAAGAATTTCCACACTTCCCTGCTTTGGCCTTGGCTGTTCTCCCTGCCTAGAACATCCTTCTGCCCTCACTTCTTGCTACTACCCAACTTTAGCATCCTTCAAGGCTTAGTGCAAACACCACCTCCTCTCTGATTTCCCTCCTTCCAGCAGAATTAACAGCCATGTTTTGTGAACTTCCCCAGCACTTTGCTTGTGTTTCTATCGTTATAATGACCATGTATTAAACAGAAGTATGTGGCAAGCATCTTTCTAGGTGCTTCCTCTATGCCACCATGTAACGTGCACTACAAATCTGTAAGAAATCATTACACATCCCACTTTACAAATGGGGAGACTGAAGCTCTGAGGGTTGAACTTACCAATGATCATACAATCAGAAAGGGATACAGCTGGGATTCCAACCATGTTCTGACAGCTCCCAAATCCGTAAGTTTTTCTCTCTGCTATACTGCCTCTCTTTGATGCCCCTATGTCCAGTTGGTTAATTAATTATAAACACATATACCTGTCCCTGGGAGTACAGCAGATCCCTGGCAGGGACGTGGACATGTTCCTCTTTATAAACGTGGGTGATAACATATCCATTTATATAAGATTGTTAGGAGAATTAAATGAGACAGTACATTGAAAGCACTCAGCCTAGTGCCATGCACATTATAGGCTCCTAGTAATTTGTCGGTTTTGCTGTTGTTCTTGTTGTCATTATTACTATGTCCAATGCCAAGGATAAAGCCTTGAGCATAAATTGTGAACTGAAGTTCCTTTCAGAGAAACAAATGAAGTGGGTAAGGCCCTGATGGAAGAGACAAATGCCACTTTGGTTCAACATCTCCCCACACCACTTGACTACTCATTCAGAAGCAACAAGAGTTGCAGAGAAACTCTCCAATATTTCTACGTTAGGGTCAATTGATTCCTTTATCCTTCCGTCGCCATGTGGATGTTAGACAACCTCCTATCTAGTTTAAAGCTCTTGCAGCTCTGTGACTTTTCTTGCTGCCTTCTCCTTTGCAAGTTGCCAAGGTTCCCCTCTGAGTAGTCGTGCTTAAAGTCTGAGCCAAGAGAAGAAAATCACAGAAGTAAATGAAAGCACAGAGGGCGAAATGTAATCTGCAACTCTAATGCTAATAAACATAATGAAGCACTCCCCTTTGTTCTCAGAGCATTTAGCAGTACTTTAAATCATCCGACTGATTGCTTTACCCCTTTGTTTTTGTCGGCCACCCCCTTGTAGGAGGCAAACCATCTCAGAGAAAGCAAGCTGCCCTTCCCGTCTACTGCTAACCCCCAGGGCCTAATTCAAATCTGGCGTATTATAGTCATTCATTAAATACTAGTCAACTGACTGACTGCAATTATTTGTATGTGTGTATATATGAATATGTGTATAAATGTACACATATACATGACACCATTCCACAGTTTATGAATAAATATGCATGTATCTCCACACAAAAGTGCAAACTGTGCATTCATATCCATTTCTAGTTGTGTGGAAGATATTTTAGACTGGAAAACACAGACACCTGTTTGCAAAAGTTATTCTTTCTTAACATAATAAGGGCCTCTGGCTGACCTGTCTAATATTTTAAAAACATACACGACTGCCCACATACTAACAATCCATATGCTTAAAAAAACAGATTTTATTACACCTGCAGAGTACAAAAAATTTTTTGACTTAGCAAACCACGATACTTTTATCTTTTAAAATTCCTCGTCCCAATTTACTAGGTTCAGTGTAAAGAAACGGGGGGGGGGGGGCAAAATATTGACCAGTAGTGCTTCTCTGCAACTTTGGCTGGCAAAGCATTCCAAATTCTTTTTTTTTTTTTTTAAGATTTTGTATTCTTTTATTCATTAGAGACACAGAGAGAGGCAGAGACACAGGCAGAGAGAGAAGCAGGCTCCCTGCAGGGAGGCTGACCGAGGAGGACTCAATAACAGGACCGGGGGATCACGACCTGAGCCAAAGGCAGATGCTCAACCATTGAGCCACCCAGGTGCCCAAAGCATTCCAAATTCTTACGGGCTGGCCAGAAGTCCTTATATAAGTTGTAATGTATACAGAGAATTATAATTCATGACAACTATAATAGCACCATTGACTGGATATATGTGCCAAACACTTGCAGTAGTTGTTTTTTATTTTTTTATTTAAACCTCTACCAACCCTGCAAGGTAAATGCTCTTATCCCCATTTATAAATAAGGAAACTAAGACTCAAAGAGACAGAACGGCTTACCAAAGATACTCTGCTGCTTATCTACCTAGTCATGGCACCCTCAGTCTAGGAATCCTACTAGTGTAGAATTCTACTCCAAAGCCCAAACTCTTTTCAACAAGCAATGGTGCATCTTATACACTTTTACAGACACTGACTTTAAGGGATATGTGTTTAAGCAGTTTTTTATAGTGTGTGGATTCTATTAGTAATTCTCTGCACATAGAGACTACACCAGATGACAGCCAAACACACTAAAGATTACCCCAGGCTACAGACAGCAAGGGACAAGTGTGTCTCAGAAATGAAAAGCATGTATTTCTCAGAATATGAAGCATTTTCCACTCGATTATATCCTGCAAAGAAATTTATTTAAGGAAGCAACAGAGCTTTCTTATTCTTCCTCCCATACAAAAAAAAAATGGACTCTTTCATTACGAACCAATGGGAAGTTCTTAATTCATTTCCTTATATCACTTGGAGTAAAAGTGCTTCCTGTCTTTAGAGAAAAGAATTGCTGGATGCTATATGCCTTTTGGGTGCTTTTGAGTCCAACAATCAATACTGTGAAGGCGAGAGAAAATTAGCCCTTATTTACTTTTAAGGGGTGTAGCATTATTTTCAAACTTAATGATAGTTGAATTCTAAAGAACAAGAGAGAAGGCAAGTCTTCCCTCCCCGTTTAAAGATTTCATGTCTTCCCCTGAAAGAATTGGCTATTATCTCTTTGACCTTCTTTCCAGGAGCAGGCCCCAGAAGGAGAAGGAAACGATATGTCTAAAAAGTTTTTTTTTGAAATTTATAGATGTTTCTGAACATTTGTAACCAACTACTGTTGGTGAAAATGTTTAAGTTGGCTCTCAGCTGCCCATAGACAGCCTGGAAAGATCCTAGGCAGAAGAGCAAAGGAAAGCACTCCTCACCTAGACCACTACAATCTCAGGAAAGCCAACTGCAGCATCTTCAAGCCCCAGGGAATGAAGGGGAAGGGGGCACCTGGCAGTCATAGAAGCCCTTGTGTGTCCCCTGAACATGCCCAGGAAGGTGGAGAGGAAGGGGAAGCAGCACTGCCTTCCCTCCAATCTAACGACACAACCCCTGCTGCCAAGAACTTATTTTTAGACACTTAAGCTGAAATTCCCAGAAAGGAAGGGAAACTACAACCTCTGAGCGATCCTCAGCATTCTGATTTCCAACCTGGCTTCGGTTTTTTGTTTTCTGATTCCAAGTCCCTACCTAAAGTCCATCTCCCATTCTCCAGAAGGCATCCACAGTCTAAGCGACCCCCCTCCCCGCCGCCCCCCCAAAAAAAGAGCTGGGAGCTGAGGAGCTTTATGTGTTGAAAATTTCAGTTCCCACACTTCAAAGGGACATGACATGACCTTGGGGAAGTAACTCCTCCTTCTGAAGACTCAGTTTGTGGTTGGGAAGATGGGGATAATACTGTTATTAGAAAGTTGTTGACTTTTCAATAAGAATCACACAGTACCCGGCTCTTGGTGGGGGATCAGTTAAGTGCTCTGGGTTTCGTCGTGGGCACACTGAACAAAGCTGCAGGATCCTGGCTAGGTGTCCATGTTTTTCCTGCCCAAGATTTGCCCATTACTCCCTCATTAGTGATTTACGTTACCAACCACTCACCTAGCCTCAGGGAGATGCCTCTTACCCACCTCTAGTTCTCTATAGCTTCCAACATCTACAGAGCCCAAGAGATACATTCTCATTAAGTGCAAAGGACAAAGTTAGCCTGGATTCTCCTTCCCACCAGTTAGGGGGCGAATGTTGACTATGATCAGGCTGGGGAAGAAATGCTTACAGGTTTTACCTGAGCAGAGCAGGTGTCTGCACATCTCTTTGGTGTAAGGGGTGGGGAAGCCCCCCCCCCCCAACCCCGACTAAAGTCTTCAGGTTTAGAAATGGCAAAGGAAGGGAGGAGGGCAAGAAGGAAGGACTGGGGGAGAGATGCCTCTGCAAGGCGGTGCTAGCCCGTGACCCTGTCCCCAGCGCACCGGGAGCAAAGGACACGAGCCGAGCCGGGCGGAGCCGCGAGGGGAGGGGTACCTGAAGACGCTCGCCGCCGTCTGGTTCCTTCTCCACGCTGTGCCCTGTTGCAGCACCCCTTGGACGATCTCCTTCTCGTTGGGCAGCCGGTAGACCGGGAAGATGTAGAGCCAACAGAGGACCACAACGCAAAGGGCACTGGCTCCCACCGGGAGCCGGGTCCGCGGGAACTTCCACGCCAGTATGGCCATGGCCCCTCTGGACGTGTGTCGCCGGGCCCGCCCGCAGGGGCTCATCGCAGCCCCGGGGGCCCGCGGGCGGGGGGCGCTCAACGCAGCGTCAGGCAAAGTGGCAGCGGAGGGTCCCCCCCATACACACACACACCTTCCGCTTTCTCGTTTCTTCGGGCCCCCACGGCCCCAAAGGTCAGCGCAAGGATTCTTTTTCAAATGCAACTTTTTCAAGGGCTTCTTTCTAGGGGAAGCGGCCGGGGGGCGAGTCACGAGCTCCGGTCATGGTCGCTTCCCCTGCAGAAGGCGGGCGCCGGGGTCTCCGAGAGCGCAGAGAGCGGCCGCGGCGAGGCGCTCCCGCCGGTTCTGCAGCATCACCGTCGCCCTACGCGGGTCCGGGAGAGGCTGGGCTCCCTCCAGGCAACCGGCCCGCGGCGTCCCCTCCGGGGAGATGCTCCTGCGCCCTCCGCCGCCTCCCCCCGCCTCCCCCCGCCTCCCCCCGCCTCCCGCGCTGCTGCACCGCCGGGCACCCCCAGACGCGCTCTCCGCGCCGCGCCAAGTCCTTGGAAATTTCCACCGCGGCCCGGGACCGCTATCCCGCCCCGGGCTCCTCCGCCTTGCTGGCCAGGACCCCCGCTCCCCACCCCTCCCGGAGAAGAAAAGAACTCGCTCTCATCAGTTAATTCAGCGGCGCGCCGCAGCCTTCCGCTGCGCCCCGGACTTCGCAGACAGACGCCCGGGGATTGGTGGAAATCAAGGTCTCCCCCTCCCTCCCCCACCCGCAAATTTGCCTCCTTCGACCCGCTCAGATCCGCCTGGAGCGCGCGCCTCTCCCTCCCGCCCTCGTTCTCCCGAGATAGAGGCGAACAATAAAAAAATCGCCCCCGCCCCCAGTGTGTGGCCACATCGGAGTGGAGCGGGGACCCGCTGACATAGCCCGACCCTTCGACTCGGGGCTGCGCCCTGCGCCGTCACCCTCGTCTCCCCACTAACTGGCTGGTCATTAACCCGCGGAGGCTCGAGGAGGCCGGCAGAGATTTATTCCTTCCCGGGCCCCCACCCCCCTTCCCCGATCCCCGATCCCCGATCCCCCATCCCCGCGCCGCGGCTCCGGCCGACACTCGTGCGCGCGCGCGCGCTCCCACACCCTTATCCACACTCTCCGGGGCTCACGGGCCCGCACGCGCGCGCGCGGGGAGGTGCGTGCACACCGGGATCCTCCGCCTCGACTCCGCCCTGCAGGGCACGGCGCTGCTGCATCCAGATGTGCAGCCAGCTGGTGCCCAAGCGCGCAGCCCTTGCTTGGCACGTGATGATGCTTTGGAGGCCCTTTCACCCCCTCCGCCTTGTACATTAAAGGGCCGTTTGTTCGTAGACCTCTGCCTCGCTCCGTCCGCAAGGTAATCGCAATCCCGACCTTGGAAGAAGGCCACCAGCCGGTACCCGCGGGGTGAGGGACCCACACCATTAGCCATTTCTAATCGCCCCGGCGGTCTACGCATAGCTCGGGTACCTCCTAGCGGTTGCCTATTCCGTTTGCTTAAGCATCTCATCAAGCAGAAAGTGTGCAGGGACAAAGAAACCCAGCCGCCTACTAACCGGGTCAGCTTAGTCATCACGAAACCAAAATCCAGGGCCATAGCTCCGTTTGCTCAGCTGACCAGGCTGCAGCGCCCCGAGCGCAGTCTCTGCTGACTGCTAAGAGGCCTGGTGTCTTTCTCCAGCATCTTCCTCCGCTGAGAGGTGAAACTTGAGAAGTTGATGCAAAGTTATTTACCAAACAAAAATGACCCGACGACCACCATAGGCTCAATACCCCAACACAACGAAGGCCTCGTAGGAGAATGACCCACTGTCCTTCATGACCAGGCATGCCCCAGAAACCTCTATTTAGGTAAATCATGAGGGACGGAAACTGTGAATTTCCAAAGTTCTATATTAGCATGTTGGAGTCTAGTAAAGACGGTCTGAAATGAAGATCAGCTGGACTCCTGCAAAGCAACCAATCTACCCTCTTCTGTCCGGAAAGGCGAAGGATCTAGTTGCCAGGGCTATGGATAAATCACTTGCTGTCCTTTTTCCTACAATATGAATAGAACACAAACCATACCAATTTCTCTCTTCTTCCCCAAGTAAAAGAGATACTCGCAGAGCAAATAAATAAACAACAAACAAAAATAAGACACTACAGTTCTGAAGGGGCTATGTAAATGTATCCTCATTTAACATAGAAATGCATCAAAGTCGTTTCCTACATTGAGAGACTTGTGTGATGCAGTGTGTTATTTTTCCTTATTCTGAAAACTAAAGTTCTCTTACCTTTATTGGCTCTTCCTTTACCCTACAATCCAACCTCATTCCCTGCTTTTCCTTAGCATGAACACCAAATGTAGACAGGCCTTGCCGTCACCTTTCCAAGTCACACAGGCATCATTTTTGGCACTGTATTTTGGGGTCCACCTTCTTCTTGAATGGGATGTATTTCCATAGAAATCCAATGCATCATTAAAGGCCAACCCAAGTGGCTAGAAATTTCTCCCTCACTGAGTTCCCAAACCACCTAAAATAGGCTTCATGGGATAGGAATTCAGTGAATGTTGTGGTTTATGCTCCTATTCCCTTTGACCTCCTGCTCTGAATGTCTATAGTATTTGCTGGCTCCATCAAATAATACACTCAGATGTGTTGTATTGCTAGCATTTATGTGTAACTTTTTCTTAGCAACTGGGCAGTAAGAATATTTGGTCTTGTATATCAAAGAGCAAGCCTGGGCTTTTGATCTAAATGACTTTTAGTAGGCAGCTTAGGTATTATTTTCTATGTCTGAATCTGAGTACACAATAGGGTTTGCTCAGGAACTAAACAAGTTCTAAAATTCTGTAAATGTTTGTCTTCTGAACCAGTAAACAAAACGTGCAAAGCGATTTTATGCTGTAAGTAAACTTGATGGGGGCACTTTTGTAACATCAGCATTGTAGTGGAAGCCAGTACAACGGACCACAGATTGGAAGCCATGGAGAAGAGAGGAAAAAGAGAAACCCTCATTGAGAAGTCTCATCTAGAGAGACCAAGATGTGGAAAGATGATCAGGGTAAATGGGACACAAGCAATATACAAGCCAACTTGGACGCTAACGGGTGTGAAGACAAATGTTAATAGTCACATAGAAACCTCTCATTAAAAGATTAAATAGAATTGTAAAAGATTTGAGGTAAATAAAAAATTTAAAAGTCATCCTTTCTTCAGTCTCCTCTCGTTTTCTTGTCAAAATGGCTTAAAATGGAGAGACAAAAGCATTAAAATATGGCTTTTTTCATAGTCAGTTACAACACCAAAGCAAATAGGCTTGTAGAATGAAAAGAGATATAAATATAGTTTATCTGAATAAATGCTTATTTCCACTCCCTCTTGTGAGTCTGCTAAAAGGACAATAAAGGAATAAAAGAAGCATATACTCAGGGATCCCTGCGTGGCACAGCATTTTAGCGCCTGCCTTTGGCCCAGGGCGCGATCCTGGAGACCCGGGATCGAATCCCCACGTCGGGCTCCCGGTGCATGGAGCCTCCTTCTCCCTCTGCCTGTGTCTCTGCCTCTCTGTCTCTCTCTCTCTGTGTGACTATCATAAATAAATTTTAAAAAATTTTAAAAAAAGAAGCATATACTCAAAAGGACAAAAGAAAAGGAAGAGATACAAAAGAAGACATATGATATCCAAAAATTTACACTCAGGTAAGCAATTGAACAAGTGATAACTGGTTTACCAAAATGTAGAAAACTCTGAGCCTTCAAGTGATGGTGTGTGTGTGTGTCTGTCTGTCTGTCTGTTTGTTGGCACAGAGTGGGAGAGTATAGACAGAAGTAAAGGAAAATCAAGCTAATTTGCAATACAGTCATCTTGAAAGGCTCAGAAATTAGAGACATCTGGTACTCCCAGAGGTGGAAGTGATAGATGAAACCAAATTAAGAGGTTTGTTTGAAAATCTTTAAAAGGAGCAGTGAAGCCTCTAGATCTTGTCCCCCAAATTGGTTTAAAACACAAGGTTACCTCTCTAGAGACATTGAACAGCACTAGTAAGAAGGTACATGCAGCTCTCCAATCAGAGAACCGTATCTGTGGCCAACACTCTACGGGAAAGACCACCAGTAGACAAGAGCTATTCACATGGAGTTTCTATCCTTTCTTTTGAGCTTCATTCTTCTATATGAGTAGAGAGCCAGGATGTCCAGATATTTGAAAAGAATCTCCCAACATGAACACAGAGACAAAACAACAAACAAACAAGAAATACACACAAGAAAACCCAGAGGAGGGAAAGATGATAGAGAAAGCAAAAGGAATCTTCAGTAAGTGCTGTGATTAATACTTTCAGCGAAATAAGAGGCAATCCATGAAGCCAGAACAAAAGGAATATTCAGATAAATAAAAATAAAGCCCTTTAATATAAAAATATGGGAAACATGCAAATACATGATTCATAGAAGAATTGAAATACAAAATTGACGAAGTATCCCAGAAAGTAGGCTAATATGATAAAAGAGGGTTTTTTTTAAGATAATAAATTATAGACTCAAAGACAAAAATAAACATCCAATTAACAGAATCCAAAGGGGGGAAAAACAGAAAGTGGAAACTTTTCAAAATCATACTAAAAAAAAATCCTAAAATTAAAGAGTATATTAAGGGCTCAATAAAATGAATTAAAAAGGCCCATACCAAGGTATATAACAGTGAAGTTTTAGAAAAGAAAAAAGGTGAAAGATTTTTTTTAAAAAACACACATATACAAAGAAGTGGAAATAATAATGATTTAAGACTCATCAAAAGCAATATTGGAAACTAGAAGAAAATGGAGGTAGATCATCAAAATTTTTAGCAAAAAAATTTTCCCAAACTGGAATTCTACACTCAGCTCAAGTATGATTTGATTGTGAACATAAAATATAAGACATGTTTAAATGCAAAGTCTGAAGAAGTTTATTCCCATGCACCGAGAAGATACTGGGAACTCCAATAAAATAATAGCTTTACCAAAAAGAGGGAGCTAGGAATCCAGAAATTCAGGGTTTTCATGCAGCAGAGAGGGAATTCATAAGGAGACAGCTGTGCCTCAGGTCAAAAGAGCAACTAATTACTTTCAGTTTCAACTCAGACAAACTTGGAAGTTGTAACTCCCATCCTTACAAGAAAGCTGAACAAACTGAAAATCAACAGCTTTTCTTGTACTTATCAAAGAATTGAGGTCATAAAGCAAACTACCAGCTCCAGTCTGGAGATAGGAAAATCCACAGGGAGGGCTGAGACCTGTTTGTCTGGAGCAAGAGATGCTGGAGCCATAAATTGGTAGAAACAGCTCCATGATAGTTTGAAATTTTAAAAGTAGAATTGCTGGAAGCTGAGGGTGAACTAGCATAGGGAAGAGAAGTTCCTGGGAGTCAGATGGGCCTCCATACTATTATGAGTTTTATCTCCCAAAATCCCACAAGGTTTTCAGCATGAAAAACTAAGAAAGATCATCCTCTTGGTAACACGGATTGAAAAACAGCAACCATTGTGAAACATGTCCAAAGAATTCTCCTATTTTCCAGGGGAAAAGACCTTATCATAATCTTATTCTACCTGAAGGAAAGGCATTTCTCTCAGTTCAACCCCAATAGCCTTCCTGTCTCACCTAAGCTGGGAAAAAAAAAAAAAACAACTATGATATACTTGTGGAGGTGCACATCCCAGGGACACAGGCCCATTGAAAGGTTGAAATTTCATAAGATAATAGGACATTTTTTCTTTCCCACATCTTCCCACCACACCAACAGCAATCCAATAGAACATCTAAATGAGTTACAAAGCACAGATTCTCTCTGAGAAGTATTTATGGAAGCCCAAAGTCAATAATAAGAGAAAAACAATAACATTCGAGAAATTTGAAGCTTCCAGCACTTTTAGATATTGCAAACATTAAATACAGCTGAACTCCCAGCCAAATGCATATTAAAGGCCTCCCTACTCCTGTTTCTATTATTCAATACATCACATCTGGCTTTCAACACAAACTGATAAGACATACAACAAGACAAAAGGGGGAAAAACAGGCTGAAGAGACAAAGTAAGTTTTAGAATCAGACATAGCAAAGAATATATGACCCACGTGTTGGAATTATTAACCAGGGAATTTAAAATCACTCTGATTAAGCTGTAAAGGATTTAATGAAAAAAGCAGACAACATGCAAGAACAGATTGCTAATAAGGTGAGAGATGGAAGCTCTAATAAAATATCAAATTGAAGCACTAGGAAAAAAATCACTATAATGGAAATGAATTACTTTGAAGAGTTTATCAGTGACTGGATATGGCTGAGAAAAACATCAGCAAGCTTGAATATATGTCAATAGAAATGCCCCAAATTAAAGTGTGGAACAATTTCAAAAGGTGTAATATGCATGTAATTGAAATATCAGAAGTAAAATAAAGAGAGAAAGAAACAGAAAAATATTTAAAGTAATGATAGTTGATAATATCCCCAATAGGGGAAAAACTGAGAGTTTTTTCCCTAATGTCAGGAACATGACAGGGATATCCACTCTCACCACTGTTATTCAACATAGTACTGGAAGTCCTAGCCTCAGCAATGAGACAACAAAAAGAAACAAAAGACATCCAAATTGGCAAGGAAGGAGTCAAACTTTCACTCTTCAAAGATACTCTATATAGAAAACCCAGCGATACCGGAGTGGCTCAGTTAGTTAAGCATCTGACTTTGGCTTAGGTCATGATCTTGGGATCCTGGAATTGAGTCCCACATCAGGCTCCCTGCTCAGCAGGGAGTCTGCTTCTCCTTCTCCCTCTACACCTTTTCCCCACTCATGCTCTCTCTCTCAAATAAATAAATTACATTAAATTAATCTTTAAAAAAAAGAAAACCCAAAAGTCCACCAAAAAATTGATACAGGAATTCAGCAAAGTCGCAGGATATAAAATGAACATACAGAAATCTGTTACATTTCTATACATTGATAATGAAGCAGCAGAAAAAAAAAATCAATGAATGGATCCCATTTACAAATGCACCAAAACCCATAAGATATCCAGAAATAAATCCAACCAAAGAGATAAAAGTTCTGAAAGCTGAAAACTACAGAACACTTATGAAAGAAATTGAAGAAGACACAAAGAAATGGAAAAACATTCCATGCTCATGGATTGGAAGAACAAATATTGTTAAAATGTCTGTTACACAAAGCAATCTACTAGTTCAATGTAATCCCTATCAAAATAACACCAGCTTTTTTCACACAGCTAGAAAAAATAATCCTAAAATTTGTATGGAACCAGAAAAGACCCTGAATTAGCCAAAGTAATGTTGAAAAAGAAAACCAAAGCTGAAGGCATCACAGTTCCAGACTTCAAGCTGTAATACAAAGTTGTAATACAGTTATAATCAAAGTTGTAATCATATGTACAAAGACAATATGGTATTAGCACAAAAACAGACACATAAATCAACAGAACAGAATAGAGAACCTAGAAATGGACCCACAACTCTATGGTCAACTAGTCTTTGACAAAGCAAGAAAGAATATCCAATGGAAAAAGGAGAGTTTCCTCAACAAATGGTGTTGGGAAAATTAGACAGCAACATACAGAAGAATGAAACTGAACCAGTTTCTTACACTATACACAAAAATAAATTCAAAATGGATAACATATCCAAATATGAAACAGAAATCTATCAAAATCCTAGAGGAAAATACAGGCAGAGACCTCTTTGACATCAGTCGTAGCAACTTCTTACTAGACATGTCACTGGAAGCAAGGGAAACAAAAGCAAAAATGAACCATTGGGACTTCATCAAGATAAAAAGCTTTTGCACAGTGAGGAAACAACCAATAATAAAAAAAAAACAATAAAACTAAAAGGCAACCTATGGAATGGGAGAAGATATTTGCAAATGATATATTAGATAAAGGGCTAGTATCCAAAATCTATAAAGAACTTACCGGAGAATCCCTGGGTGGCTCAGTGGTTTGGCACCACCTTCGGCCCAGGGTGTGATCCTGGAGACCCGGGATCAAGTCCCGTATCAGGCTCCCTGCATGGACCTGCTTCTTTCTCTGCCTGTGTCTCAGCCTCTCTCTGTGTGTGTGTCTGTCATGAATAAATAAATAAAACCTTAAAAAAAAACTTACCAAACTCAACACCCCCAAAATACATAATCCAGTTAAGAAATGGACAAAGAACATGAACAGACATTTCTCCAAAGAAGACATACAAATAGCTAACAGATACATGAAAAGATGCTCAACGTCAGTCATCAGGGAAATACAAATCAAAACCATGATGAGATATCACCTCACCTAAGTCAGAATGATTAAAATTAACAACACAGGAAACAACCGATGTTGGCAAGGATGTGGAGAAAGGGGAACCCTCTGTCATTGTTGGTAGGAATGCAATTGCACTACTAGGTATTTATCCAAAGGATTCAAAAAATTATTTGAAGGGACACATGCACCCCAATGTTTATAACAGAATATCAACTATAGCCAAATTCTGGAGACCCCAAATGTCCATCAACTGATGAATGGATAAGAGGAGGTGGAGATAGATAGATAGATAGATAGATAGATAGATAGATGATAGATAGATAGATATCACAATGAGATATATATATCTCAATCTCTCTCTCTCTCTCTCTCTCTCTCTCTCTAATATGAATATATATATTGCTCAGCCATCAAAAGAAAGGAAATCTTGCCATTTGCAAGATTCATGATGTGGATGAAACCAGAGGATACTGTGCTAAGCAAAATAAGTAAGTCTGAGAAAGACAAATACCATATGATTTCACACATATGTGGAATTTAAGAAACAAAACAGATGAACATAAAGGAAAGGAAGGAAAAATAAAAATAAAATAAGATAAAAACAGAAAGGAAGGCAAATTCTCTTGACTCTTGACTATAGAGAACAAACTGAAGGTTGCTGGAGGGGAGCAGTGGTGGGATGAGCTAAATGGGTGATGGGCATTAAGGAGGGCACTTGTTGTGATGAGTACTAGGTATTATATTTAAGTGATGAATCACTAAATTCTACTCCTGAAATTAATATTACACTATATGTTAACTAACTTGAATTTAAATAAAATCTTGGAAGAAAAAATAGTAGAAACAGCTGAGAATTTTTCAAAAATAATGACAGACACCAAACTATAAATCCAGGAGGCTCAGGGAACACCAAGAAAGATAAATACCAAAAATCATTGATAATATTGATATATCATAGTAATATAGAGTAATTATAGCACATGGTTAAGTGAAATGAGTGACAGCAATGTGATAAGGGTCAGGAGGAAGGAATTAGAAATATTCTACTATAAGGTCGTTGCACTAAATAAGAAGCAGTATAGCATTATTTGGAGGTGGACTTCAACTGACTAAAACAGTTACTGCAATCTCTGAGGTAGCCATGAAAGATTGTTTAGAAATAAGTATAATTGGTATGCTAAGGGAGGAGGAAAAAATGAAGTCATATAAATTGCTGAAAAAGAGGGGAAAAGAGAGCAACCGATCTATGTTGGAGCAGGAAAATAGAGGACCTGAGAAAAGAGTTGTCCCAGGATGAAACTGAGAGACCAGCCCAGAATGTTTGAATGTGTTGAGAATAGATACTTGTGTTAGTTTGGGACTGAAATATTAGTAAGTATTCAGAAGAATGTAATGTAAATGTAAATTTTTACATTTATAGAATGTAAAACAAAGGCACTAATGAACTCAGAATAAAACAAAACATTGTGTAAGAAAAGAGACATTTGGGGCACCTGGGTGGCTCAGTTCATTAAGCATCTGACTCCTGAATCCAGCTCAGGTCATGTGCTCAGTGGAGTCTGCCTGAGATTCTCTACCTCTCTCTCTCCCCCCCACCCTTGCATGCAAGCACATGTTCACTTGCTCTCTCTCTCAAACAAATAAATAAATCTTTTTTAAGAAAAGAAACATCTTGATACATTAAATCCATATTCTTAATAAAATAAATAGTAAAAATAAAATAAAATAAAATAAAATAAAATAAATAGTAGATTCTAATTTAACAAAAAACATACATAAATGATATTGCTTAAGAGTGGGGTAAGATAGCGGTATAAGATAATAAAACTTTCATTTTATTAGAAAGAATACAATACATAACTTTTTTTAAGATCAAGAAAAGGCAACAGAAGCACATTATTTAGATTTATGGAGTAACTCCCTAAGGGAACAACAAAAATGAACTGAAAGAGACTGCCTCTGTGGAATAGGAAACGAGATGGAGCAGTGAGGACTATTTTTGTGTCTGTTTATTTACATATTTATTTCCTTACTTACTGTTTTAAGCTATTATCTGACTTTCCAAAATATGTTTATTTGTGTTGTAAAATGAAAAATAAATTTTAAAAAGAAAGAAAATAAATTGGAGGGAGCCAAAGGATATTCAGGAAAATCATTAAGTCTGCTGGGGTGCTTGGAATAGAGATAAAGAGAAGAAAGTTGATTTAAGAAACACTGAGGGAGAGCAGCCCGGGTGGCTCAGTGGTTTAGCGCTGCCTTCAGCCCAGGGCCTGATCCTGCAGACCTGGGATCAATTCCCATGTCAGGCTCCCTGCGTGGAGCCTGCTTCTCCCTCTGCCTATGTCTCTGCCTCTCTCTCTCTCTCGTCTCTGTGTTTCTCATGAATAAATAAGTATTTTTTAAAAAAAAAGAAACACTGAGGGAATAAAATTTTCAGAATTTGGAGATGAATTTGAAACAAGACAAGAGGGAAATGTGGGTGTTGAGGGTAACTCATAGGTTCTGACTAAATAACAGAAAGTGCTATTCTTAAAGACAGCAGACACTAGAAGCCCAGCAATGTCGGTCGAAGGACCTGAGTTTTGTTTTTAGATGTGTGGATTTGAGGTGCCCTTGAGGCATCCATGTAGAAATATCATCTAGACAGGGATTTATCTATTTGTACCTAGAACTCAGTGGAGAGATTTGGGCATGATATATATTTGGAAGTCACAGATGGTGACAAAGAAAAAATTGCTTAGGGGATAAAAACACAGGAAAGAGAGAACAGTGCCTAGGAATGAGCTATGAATACCCAACTACAGGTGGGCAGATGGAAAAGAATGAGTATGTAAGAGAGTTGGAAAAGGCTTGATCCAAGAGGGGGAATGAAAATCCATAGTATGGCGTCACAGAAGGCAAAGGAATAAAGTATTGAATAAAGACATAATCATTGGTGTTTAGAATGTATCTCCCTTCAGGGCCTCTGGGTGCAGTCGGTTAAGCATTCATCTCTTGGTTTTGGCTCAGGGTCATGATCTTAGGGTAGTGAGATTCAGCAGAGCCCTGAGCATCAAGCTCTGAGCTCAGGGAGGAGTCTGCTAAACTTTCTCTCTCCTCCCCTTGTCCCTCCCTCTCTCTCTCTCTCTCTCTCTCTCTCAAATAAATAAAATCTTTCAAAATCAATCAATCAATCAATCTTAAAAAAATCTCCCTTCATATGGCATGTATCTTAGAGGTGATTCAAAAAGGACTGATCATGGTCTGATTGGAATATCAAAACTCCATGTGTAGATATTTAATCAATTAAAAAATATAGTTTTAGCGGCACCTGGGTGGCTCAGTTGGTTAAGTTTCTGACTCTTGAATTCGGCTCAGGATTATGAGATTTCTCTCTCCCTCTCCCTTGGCCTGCCCCACACCAATCTAAATATATATATATAATATATATATATATTATATATATATATTTAGAGAGAGAGAGAGTTTTGAAGAGAAATGGACATGTTGGTATACAACAATAGTTTCCATGATTTCAAAACAAGATATTTCAGATGCATTAAGTATAAGGAGGAGAAAGAGTAGGAGATGGGGACCTAACATTTACTGAGATACCACGTATGGCATTTAAACATGTTTTAATTCACTTAATCTTTACAACAGTTCTGATTTACTACATTGTATTATTTCCATGTTTTTAAATTTTCATTTGTTCTTATTGAAGTTCGATTTGCCAACATATAGTATAACACCCAGTGCTCATCCCATCAAGTGCCCTCCTCAGTGCCTGTCACCCAGTTACCCCAATCCACCACCCACCTGCCCTTCCACAATCCTTTGTTCGTTTCCCAGAGTTAGGAGTCTCTCATGGTTTGTCACCTTAATTTTTCCCACTCAGTTCCCCTCCTTTCCCTTATAATCCCTTTCACTATTTCTTATATTACCCATATGAGTGAAACTATATGATGATTGTCCTTCTCTGATTGACTTTCTTCACTCAGCATAATACCCTCCAGTTCCATCCACATCAAAGCAAATGTGGGTATTCATCTATTCTGATGGCTGAGTAATATTCCATCGTACATATAGACCACATCTTCTTTATTCATTTATCAAAGGACATTGTGGCTCCTTCCACAGTTTGGCTATTGTGGACATTGCTGCTATAAACATTGGGGTGCAGGTATCTTGGTGTTTCATTACATATGTGTCGTTGAGGTAAATACCCAGCAGTGCAATTGCTGGGTCATAGGGTAGTTCTATTTTTAACTCTTTGAGGAACCTCCACACAGTTTTCTGGAGTGGCTGTACTAGTTCACATTCCCACCAACAGTGCAAGAGGGTTCCCCTTTCTCCACACCGTCTCCAACATTTGTTATTTCCTGTCTTGGTAATTTTTGCCATTCTCACTGGTGTGAGGTGGTATCTCATTGTGGTTTTGATTTGTATTTCCCTGATGGCAAGTGATGTGGAGCATTTTCTCATGTGCTTGCTGACCATGTGTAGGTCTTCTTTGGTGAAATTGCTGTTCATGTCTTCTGCCCATTTCATAACTGGATTTTGGTTTCTTGTGTATTGACTTTAGTAAAATCATTATAGATCTTGGATAAGAGCCCTCCATCTGATATGTCATTTGCAAATATCTTCTCCCATTCTGTAGTTGTCTTTTAATCTTGTTGGCTGTTTCTTTTGCTGTGCAGAAGCTTTTTATCCTGATTAAGTCCCAATAGTTCATTTTTCCTTTTGTTTCTTTTGCGTTCATAGATGTACCTTGCAATTAGTAACTGTGGCCAAGTTCAAAAAGTGTGTTGCCTGTGTTCTCCTCTAGGATTTTGATTGATTCTTATCTCACATTTAAATCTTTCAACCATTTTGAGTTTATCTTTGTGTATGGTCTAGTTTCCTTCTTCTGCACATGGCTGTCCAATTGTCCCAGCACCATTTATTGAAGAGACTGTCCTTTTTCCAGTGGACATTCTTTCCGGCTTTGTGAATATTAGTTGACCACAGAGTCAAGGGCCCATTTCTGGGTTCTCTATTCTGTTCCATTGATCTATGTGTCTGTTTTTTGTGCCAGTACCACACTGTCTTGATGATGACAGCTCTGTAATACAGCTTGAAATCTGGCTGTGATGCCCCTGGCATTGGTTTTCTTTTTCAATATTCTGATTCCACACAAATCTTAAGTTTATTTATTCCAACTCCATGAAGAAAGTCCATGGTATTTTGATAGAGATTGCATTGAAACATGTAAATTGCCCTGGATAGCATTGACATTTTCACAATATTTATTCTTCCAATCCATGAGCATAGAATGTTTTTCCATCTCTTTGTGTCTTCCTCAATTTCTTTCAGAAGTGTTCTATAGTTTTTAGGGTATAGATCTTTTACCTCTTTGGTTAGGTTTATTCCTAGGTATCTTATGGTTTTGGAAGTAATCGTAAGTGGGATTGATTCCTTAATTTCTCTTTCTTAAGTCTCATAGTTAGTGTATAGAAATGCCACTGATTTCTGTTCTTTGATTTTTGTATCCTGCCACATTGCTGAATTGCTATATGAGTTCTAGTAATCTTGGGGTGGAGTCTTTTGGGTTTTCTATATACAGTATCATCTCAGGTGAGAACCTGTGAAGAGGGAGAGTTTTACTTCTTCTTTGCCAATTTGAATCCTTTTTATTTCATTTTGTTGTCTGATTGCTGAGGCTAGGACTTCTAGTACTATGTTGAATAACAGTGATGAGAGTGGACATTCCTGTCGTTTTCCTGATCTTAGGGGGAAGGCTCTCAGTTTTTCCCGATTGAGAATGATATTTGCTGTGCGCTTTTCATAAATGGCTTTTAAGATATTGAGGAATGTTCCCTCTATCCCTACACTCAAGACTTTTAATCAGGAATGGATGCTGTATTTTGTCAAATGCTTTCTCTGCATCTATTGAGAGTATCATATGGTTCTTGTTTCTTCTCTTGTTGATGTGATCTATCATGTTGATTGTTTTACAAGTGTTGAACCAACCTTGCATCCTGGGTATAAATACCACTTGGTCATGGTGAATAATCTTCTTAATGTACTGTTGGATCCTATTGGCTAGTACCTTGTTGAGAATTTTTGCATCCATGTTCATCAGGGATATTGGTCTATAATTCTCTTTTTTGGTAGGGTCTTTCCCTGGTTTTGGAATCAAGGTAATGCTGGCCTCATAAAACATGTTTGGAAGTATTCCATCCTTTCTATCCTTGGAAACAGCTTTAGTAGAATAGGTATTATTTCTTCTTTAAACATTTGATAGAATTCCCCTGGGAAGCCATCTGGCCCTAGACTTTTGTGTCTTGGGAAGTTTTTGATGACTGTTTCAATTTCCTTCCTGGTTATTGGCCTGTTCAGGCTTTCTATTTCTTCCTACTCCAGTTTTGGTAATTTGTGGTTTTCCAGAAATTCCTCCATTTCTTCTAGATTGCCTAATTTGTTGGCATATAGCTGCTCATAATATGTTTTTAAAATCATTTGTATTTCCTTGGAATTGGTTGTGATCATTCCTCTTTCATTTGTGATTTTATTTATTTGAGTATTTTCCCTTTTGTTTTTAATAAGGCTGGCTAGGGATTTATCTATCTTATTAATTCTTTCAAAGAACCAACTCCTAGTTTTGTTGATCTGTTCTATAGTTCTTTTGGTCTCTATTTCATTGAGTTCTGCTCGAATCTTTATTATCTCTCTTCTGCTGGGTGTAGGATTTATTTGCTGTTCTTTCTCCAGTTCCTTTAGGTGTGAGGTTAGCTTGTGTATTTGAGTTTTTTGCAATTATTTTGAGGGAGGCTTGTACTGCAATCTATTGCCCTCTTAAGATCACTTTTGCTGTAATCCAGAGATTTTGAACAGTTGTGTCTTCATTTTCATTAGTTTCCATGGATCTTTTTAATTCTTCGCTAATTTCCTGGTTGACCCATTCATCTTTTAGTAAGATCCTCTTTAACCTCCATGTGTTTGAGTTCTTCCAAATTTCTTCTTGTGATTGAGTTCAAGTTTCAAAGCATTTTAGTCTGAAAATATGCAAGGAGTAAACCCCATTTTCTGGTATCAGATGAGACCTAATTTGTGACCCAGTATGTGGTCTATTCTGGAGAAAGTTCCATGTGCACTTGAGAAGAACATGTATTCCATTGCATTAGGATGGAAAGTTTTGTATATATCTGTGAAACCTATTTGGTCCAGTGTATCATTTAAGGCCCTTGTTTCTTTGGTGATGTTCTGCTTAGAATATCTGTAATTGCAGAAAGTGCTGTGTTGAAGTCTCCTACTAGTAGTGTATTATTATCTATCTCTTTACTTTGGTTATTAATTGATTGACATACTTGGCTGCTCCCATATTAGAGGTATAAATATTCATGATTGTTAGGTCTTCTTGTTTGATAGACCTTTTAATATGATATATTTTCCCTCTTCATCTCTTACTACAGTCTTTGGTATAAACTTTAATTTACCTGATATGAGGGTTGCTACCCCAGCTTTCTTTTGAGGACCATTTGAATGGTAAATGGTTCTCCACCCCTTCATTTTCAGGCTGGAAGTGTCCTTAGGTCTAAAATGAGTCTCTTGTAGACAGAAAATACATGGGTCTTGCTTTTTTATCTAGTCTGATACCTGCATCTTTTGATGGATTCATTTAGCCCATTCACGTTCAGAGTAACTATTGAAAGATATGAATTTAGTTCATCGTATTACCTAGTCAGTCCCTGTTTTTGTGGATTATTTCTTTGGGCTCCTTCTTTCTTTTACAGGATTCCCCTTAATATTTCTTGCAGAGCTGCTTTGGAGGTCACATATTCTTTCAGTTTCTGCCTATCCTAGAAGCTCTTTATCTCTCCTTCTATTCTGAATGAGAGCTTTGCTGGATATAGTATTCCTGGCTGCATGTTCTTCTCATTTAGTACCCTGAATATATCCTGCCAGCCCTTTCTGGCCTGCCAGGTCTCTGTGGAGAGGTCTGCTGTTAATCTAATATTTCTCCCCATATAAGTTAAGAATCTCTTGTATTGTGCTGCTTAAGAATTTCTCTTTATCTTTGAAATTTGCAAGTTTAACTATTAAATGTAGAGGTGTTGAATGGTTTTTATTGATTTTTTGGGGGTGGGGGTCCTCTCTATCTTTTGCATCTGAATGCTTGTTTCCTTACCCAGATTTGGGAAGTTCTCAGTTATGATTTGTTCAAATATATTTTGTGGTCCTCTGTCTCTCTCAGCCTCTTCTGGAATCCCAATTAGACATATATTCTTCCTTCTCAAGCTATTATTTATTTCCCTAAGCCTTTCCTCATGGGTTCTTAATTGTTTTTCTCTATTTTCCTCAGCTTCCTTCCTTGCCATCAACTTATCTTTTATGTCACTCACTCTTTCTTACACCTCATTAACCTTAGCAGTTAGAACATCCAGTTTAGATTGCATCTCATTTAATCTATTTTTAATTTTGGCCTGATTAGATCTCAATTCTGCAGTAACAAAGTCTCTAGAGTGCTTTATGCTTTATTCCAGAGCCACTAGTAGCTTTATAATTGTACTTCTGAATTGAATTTCTGACAGTGAATTGAAATCCAAATTCTGTAACTCTGTGGCAGAGAGTAGTGTTTCTGGTTCTTTCTTTTGTGGTGAATTCTTTCTTCTGGCCATTTTGTCCAGTGCAGAGTGGCTGTATGAGCAGGCTGAGTCAAAAATATCAACCATGGCCTAAGTAAAATATACCGTAGATGATTCCAAAGAGGTCAGAGACCAGAAAATAAAAGAAAAAGAAGAAGAGAACAAAATAAAAGGACCACTAAAGTGAAAAACAAATTTTAAAACAAAGTAGTAAAAATAAGAAGCCAAGAACAAAAAAGAAGAAAAAAGAAAAAGAGAAAAAAATAAATAAAAGAGGAAAAAGAGAAAAAAGCAGTGGTAGTGGTGAAGAAGTGGTAGTGGAGAGAGAATGTAGTCTACCTGAGGGATCCTAGAAGGTGATCCTCTTGGTTCTGAATGTATTTTGTTCTGTATGTTACAAGACGCTCAATCCCAAATTTATATAAACCAGCAATACTTATAGAAAGCCCCAACGTTGACCACCAAAACATAAACAAGACAAAAGAGGGGGGCAGAATGGGAAGGAAGAGATAATAAAATCCCACAGAATGAATCAACACAGTGTTCCACTTGGGTCTGGGTGTATGTTGGTCATGTTTCAGAAGTAATAACCTCCACCATTGTAAAACAAAATGAGGGAGAAAAAACACCCATGTCTCAAAATTAAATTAAATACTTTGAAGGGAATCCAGAAGTGAAAAATACATCTAAGACATGTAATTGTAGAAATATGAAAGTCAAAAAGGAAAACACTTAAAAATGAAGAGCTGGTAAAATATTGTAGTTAAGATGGGAAAAGAGAAAAAATATTGTGAATTTTTAGTCTGATATAAAAACGGGTCATAATAGAAAAAAAGGGGGGGGGTGGGGGACCTTCTAGTTCTATATACTATTTTCCCTCAGTCCTGGAGCTCCAGTGCTGCTTGGTCAAGAACTTGCTCTTCCCCTGTCCTTCCAGCTGGTCTTCTGGGGGAGGGGCTGTACTGATTCTCAGGTGTGAGTACCTGGGGGAGATGCCCTGCCCCCCTCTGGGTGCCGGGCTCAGTGGGAGCTGTTTACTCGTGAGGCCTCTGTTCCCTGGCTGCCCCGCCTCTCCCAGGCACAAGGTGAAACAAAGAGGAACAACCACAGTGGCGGCGGCCAGGTCTCCAGCTCGGGAGTCAGCTCCCTGCTAGTAGCTACTGTAGTCTCCCAGTCCGCCCTGGCCTAGGTGCTCTCGGGGCAGCATGGGTGCACTGATCTGCACTGCTTGGGGGCACCCAGTAGCAGGAGAGTCCTCACTGCCCTGTGCCCTCCCTGCTCCCGCCTGTCCCAGGGGAATGCAGGATCACAGGCTTTGTCCACTTAGGCGCCTTGGGATCCAGGGCCCTGTGCTGCTGGACCCGCGCTCCCAAGCACCGCCTCTCCCGAAGGGAACGGGGTCAGGAGTGGGCCCACTTAACCAAGTGGCTTCTCCCAAATACCCTGGAGGGCTGCGACGCTTCAGCCCTTCACCGATATATCGGACCGTGGTTTGCAGTGAGCTTCCCCAGGGCACCCCTCCTCTTAAAGTGACTCCAGGAATCTTGAGGTTTCACTGCCTGTCTTGCGAGTCTGCTCATTTTCCCTGCTAAACACTTTTCCATCAGGGAAAACTCCAGTGGGGATTTTTAAAGTTCCCACTTCTCCAGGGCTGGGCTTTCCTGCCCTGGAGGCTCTTGCCACTCCACTTTAGCCTGGCTACTCTTGGTGCCCCTTCCCCATGTTATTCTTTCATTTATTTATTTTTTGCCTTCCTACCTTGTTAGAAGTGAAAACTTTTCTCTCTGTAGCATTCCAGCTGCTCTCTCTTTAAATCTCAAGTTGAATTTGTACGTGTTCAGGATGTTTTGAAAGTTATCCAGGTAAGTTTGTGGAGCCAGGTGAGTTAAGGACCCCTACTCTTCCACCATCTTGCCCCTCCCTCTATTCCCATTTTCAAAGGAGCAATTTGAAGCATGTAGAAGTTAAACAATTTACATCACTTTATTCATATTCAAGATCTGCCTAGAAAAACCTTAACGAACTTTTAAAAAATGCTTAGGTGATGGGAAGCCTGGGTGGCTCAGTGGTTGAGTGTCTGCCTTTGGCTCAGTGTGTGATGCCAGGGTCCTGGGAGTGAGTCCTGTATGGGTCCCCTGCTCAGTGGGAAGACTGCTACTCCTTCTCCCTCTGCCTGCCACTCTCCCTGCTTCTGCTCTCTTGTTCTGTTAAATAAATAAATAAGATCTGACCAAAAAAATGGGTTAATATTTTTACACTGAAAAGAATAATTATTAAATTTACACATGGTAAATATTCATCTTTAAGTTAAGAAAATCCTAGCTTATAGGTAGAAGAATGAACCATTAGTGAATTTATGCCATCTAATTAGTACTAATTGCCCATTTCTTTGTTTGTGTGTCTTTAGAATCCAATTTCCGTTTTTGCTACTATCTCAATTCTGCTTCTGATTTTTTAATCATTCTCTTTGCCTGCAATACTCACTCATCCAACTTGTGTACCACTGACCTATAAACCTCTATAAGAACTCTTTTAAATGCATCATCCGCAGTTTAAAAGACTCCTAGTTACATCTATGTGTTATCTAAAATCCATAGCCTAGCAAATAGGATGCACCACAGTCTCACCAACCTTGATTCTCAGACTTATATCCCCATAAAAATGCCTCCAGAAAATCATTCTACTCTTTGCCCCTACCTTTCTTGTGCTTGCTTCATTCATGTAAACCCCTTCTTTTTGATGTAGTTTTTGAATGTAGGCAAGAGCAAGAAAGATTTCTTGAGACATATTTGGTGCAAAAAGGTAGTTTTATTAAAGCACAGGGACGGGACCTGTGGGCAGGAAGAGCTGCTCTGGGGTTGTGAGAAGCATGTGATTATATACTATGGGGTTGGGGGAGGTAAGGAAAAAGGGAGGTGTCCAAAAGGATTTTCCTATGTTACAGAAGACCCTCAGGATACTGGAGGCCTTACTATAATCAACTGAAGCTTGCTTTTCCCTCTAGCAAAGCATTAACATTAAGATAGTTGGAAGTTTCCTGGAGGAATGTCACACATATCCCACCCAGGAGTTGGAGTGGGAGGAGTTTGCAGGTGTCAGCTTGTGCTTTGTCCTCAGCTGGCCTTCTGCTCCCTCACCAGTTTGAAATTCTGTTACTGCCTTTGCCTATCCAGATCTTGCCCATCTTCACAATCCCATCCTTTTCATAAGTGTTTATTTTCTCTCCACAACATTCCAGGCCAGTCATCTTTCCCTTTGTGATTTTATGCCAGTATCTACAAACTTCATTTAGCAATACATCAAGAACTATTACAAGCTGGCTTGAATTTTCACTTGTTTTTTTTTTATTTTTTTTTTATTTTATTTTTTTTTAATTTCTATTTATTTATTTATGATAGTCACACAGAGAGAGAGAGAGGCAGAGACACAGGCAGAGGGAGAAGCAGGCTCCATGCACCGGGAGCCCGACGTGGGATTCGATCCCGGGTCTCCAGGATCGTGCCCTGGGCCAAAGGCAGGCACTAAACCGCTGCGCCACCCAGGGATCCCATCACTTGTTTTTTTTTTAATCTGCCTATTAGATTTATATGATTTGCCTTCTTATTAGATTTTAAAGCATTTAAGAGCAGGCACCAAATACAAATAAAAGGCCATCTTTTACAGCTGAACCACTAAGGTGGGTAGAAAAATAAAGCTATGAAAATACACAGACAGTCCCGATTCACACAGTGTTTGCAGGCTCACCGTTTTCAGGACTGGCCAGTTGTTTGTGTGTTAGTGGAGATAAAGCTGTGTTCGGTGACTGTGCCTACCCACGACTCCTACTAGTGTATCATGAAACAGACTTTTACATTATACAGTGTCCATGGAACACACACACAAAAAACGTTTATCAAGATAAGTTTGTATTCCCAAACTCAAAGTCCAAATCTAAGAAATTCTGAGCTCTTCCATACCCGAATATCTTTGTTCTTTTCTGTAAAAACATACAGAAGCAATCTTGTATCTTACTACAGGGCCATGTTCAAAGAAATTCTTTGTGCACTTTGTAAAGCAATCTATTTTATGGGACCCGGTGGAGACAAAAGGCCCATGTTATCTGGCATAATATATTATTTTTTTTTTCTAAATGTCATTATGTACATACACCATATCAAATTCTACCCACAGCTATCACAAAGTCACCTAATCTTTCTGGGCCACATGTTTCTCTCTTCTAAAATCAAAGAATTATACTTGAGAATTTGAGGGTCTTTCCAGTTATAGAATTCTACAATTATATACATATTACCTAGACTTGTAATCAGAGTGGTAAAATAGTAAGGACAAGAAACAGAGAAAAAAAATTTAGTTGCATAATAGTTAACTTTATTTGTCAACTTGAAGACTGCACCACAAGGTACCCAAATTAAACATTATTTGTGAGTGTGTCTGTGATGGTGTTTCAAGATGACATTAGCATTTCTGGTGGACTCAATCGATAGCTCTCCCCAATGTGAGTAAGTATAATGCAATTCACCTGGAGCCTGAACAGAACAAAAAGGGAGGAAGAAAGACTTTGCCCCTTTTCTTCCTGTATGCCTGCTTAAACTGAAACATTGATCTTCTCCTGCCTTTAGACTGGAATTTATACCATCTGCTCCCTTCATTCTAAAGACTTTAGGCTTGGACTGGCTTTCCCAGCTCCCTAACCTGCAGATAGTAGACTTCTCAGTTTCCACAATGACTTGAGTCAGTTCTTCATAGTAAATATATATGTGTACATGTATGTGGGTCTGTGTTCTGTTTTACAGAATTGGTTCTGTTTTACAGAACTCTAATACAAGTTGTAAAATACCAATGAGATTGGAAAAGGTGAGGTTGGATACACCAGAATGGGGATTTAGATGTAATTCCTATTATACTTACTAAAATAAACACCCTACCACCTAGTGATAGAAATGTTTGGGTGCAAATGGAACAACAAAAACTTAGCCTAGCAGTTCTGGGTAAATATATGGCATTTGAAAAAAATCTCTCTTGTGCAAGATAATATATTTGAAAATATCAAAACTGGTTAAGGTCTCTCATTACTCCTCCAGAGCTACTGAAAGAAATAGAGGCAATCCTAGAACATGAGTAGGATAGAGAGAGCCTATTTCATTGTTTCTTAAATTTTGATGTACTTGTGACTCACCCAGGGGTCTCTTAAAATGTAGATTCTGATTCAGAAGATTTAGACTGTTGTGCATGGTAAGCAACGATCCTTAATTTGTCAAAACCCAACCAACTATGGGCAATACAAATACCTTTTCTAATTGGTGATACTTTGGGTGTGATGGAACCAAAATAAATATCACACTTACTAGTGATACCTTGCCAATTCAGACTGGCCATAGTTTTCTCACAAATGGACTCTTCCAGACTGAGCCTTCATTACACCTGGGCACGGTCCTTTTAAGTATATCAGATTCTATTTCAAGCAATATGTCAAGGTTCATGCCTTCCCACAGAGATGTTAGCAAGCCCGATCCTCTTATCAGTATAGTAATACGTAAAGTCCATTCTCACATTGCTTCATCATCTTTTCAGACCAACTGCGAAGACTGCAGTAGTCCCACTGCTTATTCTTGTCTGACTTAACAGGTCTTTTCTATCATGATAAGCCTCCACAAAAGCTGTCTCCACTTGTCTCCACATGCCAAGTCCAACTCCCAAAACCCTCAAGTCCCACTTAGTATATCATGGCCAATATTTTAAGGCACAACAAATGTTGATGTTGCCACTGTATGCATTTTTTCTTCTTGAAGTTCCAGGAATGAACTATCAGTGATATCTGATAATCTTATCAAGCCAATATTCACCTTTTGGGGCACCATTCTGATTCCAACAAAACAAACTTGTATACATCCTGTCTGCATTCACATCTGGTATTGATGAAGGAACAGAAGGCAAGCTGAGGACAAAGCAGAAATTGACACCCTGCAACCACCCCCCCACACACACCAAGTGGGATATGTATGACATTCCTCAGGCACTCCTGGCTGCCTTAAGCATTTTTATCAATAACCTATCTTCCAAAAGGAAATGTAGATACAATTCAATGTCCTTACAACCTGCAGCCCATTGACAGATAATTTGAAGCACAGGGAAATGTTCTTCTAAAAAGCTCTCAACTATCTTTTGTTTTGTTTTGTTTTGTTTTGTTTTGTTTTGTTTTAGCTCTCAACTATCTTAATGTTAATGCCTTGCTAGAAGGAAAAACCGATCTTAATTGATAATGGCAAGGCCTCCACTATCCTATGAGTCTTCTTTAGCATATGAAAATCCTTTTGAAATCTTTCTTTCCCTTCCCTTCCCCAACTCTCAAGTATATAATCAGCCACCCCTCATAACCCAGGGGGCAGCAGCTCTTTCTGCCCTTGGGTCTGTCCCAAGGTAGTTTAATAAAACTACCATCTTGCACCAAGATGTCTCAAGAATTCTTTATTGGTCATTGGCTCCAGACTTCACCCCCTCAAACCTCTCCTATATTCCAAAACTACATTATCTATTTTCAAAAGAGCAAAGTAGACCCTGACATGCAAGGAAGGCATTGATGGCCTCAGATTATCTCTCATCATGCCCAATTGCCTTAACATGCTGTCAACTCAGGCCACAGGAAGGCACCAAATCAGCTGCAGGTGCCAAATCTGCAATGTATCCTCCAGTTCAGTGATAGTCTTCCCTAGAAACTGCAAAAGACCCAGTTCAATAAACACAACAAACATAACATTACCCATAATGGCAATTGCAAACTTCTCTTATTCAAATGAGTCATCATAAGATCCTGATTAATATCTTTTCTCTAAATTTTCCAATTACATTCTTTGGGTGAATCTTGTAGTATGGCTTTAATCCAGTTCTCTTTTTCAGGAGAAAACAAATCTGGGGGCTTTGCTCTCAAGAAGTGATGGTGCCAGGGGATCCCTGGGTGGCGCAGCGGTTCGGGGCCTGCCTTTGGCCCAGGGCGCGATCCCGGAGACCCGGGATCGAATCCCACATGGGGCTCCCGGTGCATGGAGCCTGCTTCTCCCTCTGCCTATGTCTCTGCCTCTCTCTCTCTCTCTCTCTGTGACTATCGTAAATAAATAATAAAAAAATTAAAAAAAAAAAGAAGTGATGGTGCCCTTGCCTAGCATCATTACCCAGTTACAGACTCCTTTCCTACAGTTTCCATTTATTACCTTGTTTCAGCCTTCCTGAGTGGGACTCTCTGCCCAACCACAGCATAGGTGGTAGGCACAGTCTTGCCAGAGTTTGCCTAGGAAACAGGACTAGAGTTAGAAACATTATGGATGATGAGACTATTTCTACTACTAACCAGTGAGACAGCACTGAGTCAAATTCAGAGAAATTAAAACAGTGTTCTGAATACTATCTCTTTCTTGCAGACACACAAGGGAAGTCCCAGAGCCATTTAATATGGATACAGAAAAACAAAGAGAAATTTTATGAGGTAGAAAGAATGCAGGATTGTTGTGATTCTTTCAAACCCCACTCCTTTTGTACCAATTCCACTTTCCACTTTTACCTGTCCAAAAGTGTCTCCCCTTTACTACCCATAGAGTCAGATGAAAGATACAGTCATCAAACTGAGTCAGGGATCTTTTCCTACCTTATCATCCCCCATGTTACTAATAAGTATTTTAATTGCTCATTACAGTTCTCAATTAAACTTTTACTTTGCGTGTAGTCAATGATATCTATCCATTCATTATGACTCACTGTAGTCCATTTTTGTACATTGCCAGCTGCTAAATGCATGCCTCGATCCAATGGAATTTGAGGAACCAATTAATGTACAACCTGGTGCTCCATACCATGAATGGTATTCTCAACCACTGCTTAGGTCACCGGGTAAACATGTACCAAAGTAGAGTACATGTTTACTCCAGGCAGGACCCATTTGAAACCAGCTGGGACTACTACTGAAAGTCCTATGTATTCACTTGCCAGCTAAATGCTGGCTCTTCAGAGAGACTTATCCAAAGTCATTCTTCAGGTGGTTCTTTTCTTATTGACATTTGTACAGTCTTTGACCTCATTAGAAAGCTTTGGCAGGAAGCAAAGGAAGTTGTCATTTTTCCATCCAGTGTTTCATAACGTGGGCATCTTTATGCTGTTCAGTTCAAGTAATGGGGTAGCTATGTCCAGGGGCTGGACAAGGACAGCCTCTATATTCTGGTCTCCTTCTGAGCCATCAGCTGGGCCTTTCTGGTTGGCATTTCATAGCCCATTTCAATTCACCCCTGGAATTCCTACAGGCATTTATATAATTGCATTCTCCATAAAGAATTGCCAGACTATACATCAGGACCTTGGCAAGGTCAAGTTCTTACAGTACTATGTATGCACCACCCTAAATTTTGACCATTATTCAAAATTACCCTTGCTTCTTCAGCTAAGGTTTTATGATTCAGGGATCAAATGAGACAAACTTCTAGACTGTGCTTCATTCTCAATTTGGGAACTTTTATCAGTAAACCAGAAAATTTACTTTGCTTTAACAAGGAAAGAAACCTTATAGCAGCAATGTCCACAATATCCAAACTATGGAAAGAGCTCAGATGTCCATTGACTGATGAAAGAAGCAAAGAAGATGTGGTGTGTATGTATACATTGGAATATTACTCAGCCATCAAAAAAATGAAATCTTGCCACTTGCAACAACGTGAATGTAGAACTAGAATGTATTATTCTAAGAGAAATAAGTCAATCAGAGAAAGAAAAATACCGTATTATTTCAATCATATGCAGAATTTAAGAAACAAAATTGATGAACATAGAGAAGGGAAGGAAAAATAAAGTAAAAACAAAGAAGCAAACCATAAGAGACTCTTAACTATAGGGAACAAACTGAGTGTGCTCACTTTAGCAGCACATACACTAAAATTGGGAACAAACTGAGATTTGCTAGAGGGAGGGGAGGTAGGTAGAAGGTTGAGGTAATTGGGCAATTGGGCATTAAGGAGAGAAGATGATGTAATGAGCACTGGGTGTTATATGTAACTGATGAATCATTAAATTCTATCCATGAAAGTAATAATACACTATATGTTAACTAAGTTGAATTTTTTAACTCTTTTTTAAAAAGATTTTGTTTATTTATTTGAGAGAGAGAGAACACAAGTGGGGTTGGGGGGAGGACAGAGTGAGAGGGAGAAGCAGACTCCCCACTGAGCAGAGAGCCTGATATAGGACTTGATTCTAGGACCCTGGGACAATCATGACCTGAGCCAAAGGCAGATGCTTAGACAACTGAGCCACCCAGGTGCCCCAATTTAAATAAAATCTCTAAAAAAAAAAAATGAAGAAGAAGAAATTAAAAACCAGCTAGAGAAACATGATTCAGACCACCTAGCACTGAAAGCTGCCACTTTTGGAAGTTCCTTTTGTGGTTCTAAAGGCAAGGTGGCAATATAGTTATGGATACACTATAATCCCGAGGGCCACGGCCAGTGGGGTACTCCTATATCCATATACCAATTCCATTTTAACACTGAGCTCTTCTGAGATGCTCCTTTCTTATGGGAAGTGAATCTGACATTACTCAAGATAGAAGGGTGTTTTGGGTCTCAGAGTAATTTAAAATCCCTGATTAGTGGGAGCAACCTCCACTAAATCCCAGTAAGATGCCAATAATTGTTTCTCAAAAGGGCCATATCGCTTCTTGGCCTCGTGTAACTATAAATCTAGTATTCCAGAAGTTGCTGTTTGGGGAAGAGAGGATAGTGTTAAAGACTTCTGCAAGAGACTCCAGTCTGCATATCTCTAGAGTAAAAGCCTCCAAGACAATTTGGGCATTAGGCCAACCCAAATGATACCGTTCAGGCTATAGTCCTCTGCAAGTTTTTCAAAGCCTATTTTTTTGTTGTTGTTTTGTTTTGTGTATCATTCAAATTCAGATATATTTTTCTTGCTACTCAACGTATTAGGGTTAACAAGATGTCCAGAAACAGTGTATGATGTTCCCCACAGCCAAATTCCCCACAAAAATATCATTAATGCATATATTAACTTGCACTTGACTGTGACTGAGTCTAAACTCACCTTGCCAGGTTGTCAAAATCCACAGGAGAATTCAGTTATCCTTAGAAAATGATGCTGAATGTATATCAGTCATTCTCATTGAAGAGGAAATTTTGCCTGACTTTCTTCTAAAATTGGGATGGAAAAGAAAGCATTAGCCAGGAATGCCACAGCATCTCAATCATCTTAGCCTATTGGGTTTCCTGCACAGCTTTCCCCTTGTCTGACACGCTGGGACTTATGCGTAGAACTATTTGATCTAAGCCCAATAAACAGCAGCTAATTTCCATGAGTCGCCCACTTTTTTTCACAGGCCAGAGATGGTGGAGGGTTTAGGCAAATCTTAAAATTCTTAATTAATATGACAAGTTGAAATCAAGCAAAAAAACAGAATTTCCAGCAATGGCAAAGCCCTCCATACACAAACACATTTATTCTACTTGTGCACTTGGGTACAGAGAATGCCACTGCAAGTTTTTGCATGTAGGGTTTTTTTTTATTAGCTTTGTTGTGATTGTTGTTTATTTTCTCACTTTCCAAACACTGGGTTTGCCATAACCCTAGTATATAACATCACAATTTTGACATACCCCTAAAGACTTGCTTTTGGTTTCCTGACATTTTTCCTACGACCATATAGCAGGTATTGCAGAACATTGCACACTAGTATGCTATAATTCCATCACCCCAAGGCTAATCCATTTAAATCCTTCTGGGATTCAAGTCAAGCATCTTTTCTTTTACCACCTTAATAGATGGAGTAAACTCGGCTCTAACACATTCTTCTTCCACTCTTCATCAATATTATGGAATTTAAATTTATTCATGCTGGAGTACATAGAGTGAACTTAACAAGAGTCTTTCGGCAAGGTGCTCATCTGTGCTGAAGCAAGTTTTTCTTCCTTCTAGCAAGCAATATTGTGCAACTTGGCAATGTGCAAAGTTGACATGCTTTTCTTTTGTTTCCAAATACTGCTTTAACTTTATGTTGTCTGACTTTGTTTTTCCCTCGCCCCATCAGTGATTTAACTTTTACTAAAGCAGTTTGTTGGAGCCAGAGGGTTATATTTCTGGCGGTGTCTTCCTCATTTTGTTTCTCCTTCATGCATTATCCCAATTCTTTAAGAGTCAATTTCAACATCCAAATCCCATTGATAAGAATTGCCCCCTGGCAATCTGTTACAGACCTTTCCTTACCTTGAATCCAGTGTGGGTTGGCAACCACCCTAACTTCAAAACGTTGGATTTCCATACTGACCAAGATGGAGTAAGTCTACTATTACCTAATTACAACTAGGATGATACAAAAAGCAACGACCTGAGAGCTCTGATAATTAAATAATAGCAGGTATATTAGGAAAAGAAATTAAAATTTCATTGAATGACTAGCAATGCAGTGGGTTTTCTGATCTTTTCCCTCTTTTATCACTCTGCTTTAACCCAAGGGCGGCCCACTGCACAGGAGGCACAGTTAACAAAAACTCAAAGAGAAATCTTCTTTTTCTTGCCAAAAGACTAGAAAAATAGGCTTTTATTTATATTACCTATTTTCTCTGAAACTTTCTATTTTTTTTTCATTTATTTCAAATATGTTTGTAAGTCTGTTGAAGGCTTTTTATGATGGTTGCTTTAAATTCCTTGTTGGAGGGGCATTGGGTGGCTCAGCTGATTAAGCAGCCCACTCTTGATTTCGGCTCAGGTCATAATCCCCAGACCCCGGTATTGAGCCCTGCATGGGGGTTTCTCCCTCAGCAGGGAATCTGCTAGAGGATTCTCTGCCTCAGCCCCTCCTGTCCCTTGCTCTCTCTTTCTCTTTCTCTCTTTCTATCTTTCAAATAAATACATCTACCCACTACTCCCAGGTGGGGATGGAAGTCCAAGCTCCCCAGGTGTTCTCTACTGCACCTCACAGCTGGACAAAGGGAAAGTCTAGCCTCCTTTACTCAGTGAGGATGTGACCGTTATTTATTCTGGGCTGTAATGGTTGCATTCTGGTGGTTAGTATGTAAAAGATTTCTTTCCTATTAATCTGCCACTTTTCTGTTACTTTAGCTAGAAAGAGGTAGTTTTCCCTAGGGTGTTTTGTTTTGTTTTGTTTTGTTTGTCTATGTCTATTAATGTTTCCAGGTTGCCTCTTCAGCATCCAGTCCAGAGTATATGAATCATTAACAACAGTAAAATCAACAAAGAAGGACTATTTTCTGCATGCCCCATGTCCCTAGTCTTCCTGCCTTCTCTCTACCTTCCAAAGTCTTCTATGTTTGCTTTATATATTTTGTACTTATTAGAAAGACTAAGGAAAAATTTGTCTACTCCATTTGTCTTACAACCAGAGAAACCCTAATTGTCTTTTAAAACAAAATAATTGGGTGCCTAGGTGGCTCAGTCAGTTAAGCATGTGCTTTCAGCTTGGATCATGAACCCAGGGTCCTGGGACAGAGCCCTGCATCAAGCTCCCTGCTAAACAGAGAGCCTGGTTCTCCCTCTGCCTCTGCCCCTGCCTCTGCTTGTGTGCTGCCTCACTCTCTGTCAAATAAACAAATAAAATCTTTAAAACAAACAAACAAAATAATCAACTTTCTGCAGAGAATTTTAACAGAGCTCAGTGTTCATGTCATTCTATTCAAAATGTCCAGGATACAATCTAAAATTAACAAAATACCAAAATCCAGAAAAATGTGCCTAATTATTCAGAGGAAAGACAATAAAGAGTTGACAACTTTAAATGACTCAGATATTGATACTATCAGAAAAATACTTTAATGTTATGACTATGCTCTGAAGCAAAGGTAAAAACTCTTGAAGTGAATGGAAAGACTTAAAAAAAAAATCACCTTGGGTAGCCTGGGTGGCTCAGCACCTTAGTGCCACCTTCAGCCCAGGGCATGATCCTGGAGACCTGGGATCAAGCCCCACGTTGGGCTCCCTGCATGGAGCCTGCTTCTCCCTCTGCCTGTGTCTTTGACTCTCTCTCTCTCTCTCTCTGTCTCTCATGAATAAATAAATAAAGTCTTTTTAAAAATTAAGCAATCTTAGGGGATCCCTGGGTGGCGCAGCGGTTTGGCGCCTGCCTTTGGCCCAGGGCGCGATCCTGGAGACCCGGGATCGAATCCCACATCGGGCTCCCGGTGCATGGAGCCTGCTTCTCCCTCTGCCTGTGTCTCTGCCTCTCTCTCTATCTCTCTGTGACTATCATAAATAAATAAACATTTAAAAAAAAAAAATAAAAAAAAAAAAATAAATAAAAATTAAGCAATCTGAAAGAAGATAGAAAATGAAAAATGGAAAAAATAATAAAATAGCATACTGAATCATAAGCAGATTAATATTTGTATAAAATATAAATAAACTAAACTCATTAGTTAAAACACAAAGAATTTCAGGTTGGATTAAAAAAATGAGGCCCAACTATATACTGTCTACAAGAAATTCACTTTAACTACAATAGTATAGATATGTTACAAGTAGAGGAGGGGAAAAAATATACCATGCAATTATTAATCAACAGAAAACTTGGGCAGCTCGGGTGGCTCAGCGGTTTAGCGCTCGCTTCAGCCCAGGGCGTGATCCTGGAGACCGGGGATCGAGTCCCACATTGGGTTCCCTGGAGCCTGCTTCTCCCTCTGCCTGTGTCTCTGCCTCTGTGTGTGTGTGTGTGTGTGTGTGTCTCTAATGAATAAATAAATAAAATCTTTTTTAAAAACACAGAAAACTGGAGTTATTATATTAATATGAGAAAAAGGCTATTTTGTATTAAAGAAGATAAGTATGGATTAAGAGGGCCATTACATAATTATAAAAGATTAGTTCTCCAAAAATATGTAAGAATCCTAAATTTTCATTCGCCTAATAGTAGAATTTTAAAATCTGTGGATCAAACACTTATATGCCTTAAAGAGAAATAAATAAACCCACAATTATACCTGGAGACTTGATGAGTCCTCTTTTAGTAATTGATAGAACAAGAAGGCAGCCAAACCAAAAGAATATAGATTTGAGCAACACTATGAACAAACTTGGCCTAGTTGACATTTATAGATATTTATAGATATTCTACCCCAAAAGTAGAGTACACATTTCTTCCAACTTTACATGAACATTCACCAAGACAAACCATATATTTGGCCATAAAACAAACCTTAATATACTTGCAAGAAGTTCTATTATACAAATTATTTCTCTGACCATAATGGAATTAAACTGTAAGTCAATAATAGAAAGATAAATGGAAGATATCCAATTAACTGAAAATTAACTTGTTTTTAAATACCACATGGGGTAAACAGAAAGTTGTGGGAAAGTTAGAAACTTATTTAAACTGAATAAAAATTAAAATGTAATATGTCAAAATTTGTAGCAGGAAGCTAAATCAGTGATTAGGGGTGATAGATGGGTAGATACAGATACAGGTACATAGAGATTATTAAAAGGTTGTATTAGAAAAAAAAAAAGGTCTCAAATCAAGCAAATTATCTTAATTAAGATTCCACCTTAGGAGAGACTCTTCACTAGAGCAAAAAAAGAAAAACCTGAGACTTGCTGGAGGGGAGGGAGTATGGGAATGGGGTAATTGCGTGATGGGCATTAAGGATGCCACTTGATGTAATGTGCACTGGGTGTTCTTTGAAACTGACCAATCACTAAATTCTACCCCTGAAATTAATAATACACTATATGTTAACTAAATAGAATTTTTTTAAAAAAGGCTCCACCTTAAGAAACTAGAAAATGAAGAGCAAATCGAAACCATAGCAAGTCAAAGGAAGGAAGTAACAAAAGAGCAAAATCAATAACATTTAAATTTTTAAAATGGAGAAAATAAATGAAACCAAAAACCAATTATTTGAATAGATTAATGAAATTAATAGAACTCTCACTAGATTGATCAGGATAAAAAAAGAGAAGACTAACATCTCAAAGAAAGAAGGGATATCACTACAGACCACACAGACAACAAAAAGTTCATAAGAGAATGCTATTTCTATTTCTATTTCTCCATGCCTATAATACGAAAATGTGGACAAAATAGAATATTAATAATTCTTCCAAGGAATCTTAATTCCAATTCTTTGAAGGAACTACCAAAATTCACTCAAGAAGAAACAGAAAAATTAAAACTTCATGCCCTACCAACATTCTACCAACATTCAAAGAAGAAATAATACCAATTCTACATAATCTCTTCAGGAAAATAGAATAGAAAGGAACATTTCTCAACTTATTTTATGAGACCAGCATTACTCTAATACCAATACCAGACAGACATTACAAGAAATAAAAACTATGGAACTTCATGAATATGAACATAATTATTTTCAACAAAATATGAGCAAATAGAATCTGTAACATGTTAAAAGGACACTAATCATGACCAAGTAGGTATTTTCTAGGAATTCCAGGCTGTTTCAACATAGAATTAATTAATATACTGCCCAATATTAACAGAAGAAAAACTACATAGTCATCTCTACAGATGAAAAAAGGAATTTACAAAATCCAATAGCTATTCATGATACAAATCTTTAGCAAACTAGAAAAAGATGAAATGTTTTTCCCATGATAATTAAATCTACAAAAATATCTCCCCAGACCCTACATCCTACATAAGACTTACTAATAAAAGACTGAAAACTTTGCTGCTAAGATCAATAATAAGGCAAGAGTGTCTGCTTCTGCACCTCCTACTCTATCATACTAGAAATCCTAGCTAATGTAATAAAGGAAGGGAAAAAAATAAGTAGCCTACAGATTGAAAAGGACAAATAAAACTCTCTGTTTTCAGATAGCATGTACTATCTATGTAGAAAATCCAAAGGAAAGTGTAGAAAAGTTTCTAGAATCAATAAATGAGTATAGCAAGGTGATAAGATACAAGATTCAAACATTAATTATACTTTTATATGCAAGCAATAAACAACTAGAAATCAAAACTGAGAAGGAAAAGTGCCATTTAGAATAACATCAAAAAATAAATGAAGTAAATATAAACCTAAGAAGACATGTGCAGGATCAGTATGCTGAAAAAATGTTAAATGTTGATGAAAGAAGTCAAAAAAGACCTAAATAAATGGAGAGATACACAATGTCCATAGAGTATAAGAATCAATATTATTAAATTGCTAATTCCCCCCAAATTTATCTCCAAATTTAAAGTAATCTCCCCCCCAAAAAAACCCAGGAGAATTTTGTATTAATATAAACAGATTCTAAAATGTATATGGAAAGACAAAGGAACTATAGTAGTCAAACAATTTTGAAAAAAAACAACAACAACATTAGGGATTCATATTACCTGATTTCAAGATCTAACATAAAGCTACTGTAATGAAAACTGTGTGGTATGGATGAAAAAAATAGACATATATATCAATGGAAGAGAATAGGGAGCCCATAAATAGACCAACAAAAATATAGACAATAACTTTTTACAAAAGTATAATGGAATTTAATAGAGCAAAAACAGTGGCTCCAACAAATGGTCCTGGAACATTGGACATCCATATGCAAGAAAAAGAAAAATAAACCTTGACACACACTTTACATCTAAAACAAAAACTAGTTCAAATTAGGCCTAAATATAAAATATAAAAGCATAAAATTTTTAAAATATGGTAGAAAATTTTTGTGGCCTCAAGTTAGGCAAAGATTTCTTATATATGACACCAAAAGCTCAAGCCATAAAAAAAAAATTTTTTTAAGTTGATGAACTGGATTTCATTGAATTTAAGATATTTTGGTCTCTTTAAGATATTGTTAAGAGAATGAAATTAGAAGCCACAGACTTGGAGAAAATATTTACAAATCACATTACTGACAAAGGATTTGTGTCTAGAATAGATAAACTACTCTCAAAGCTCAGCAAGAAGCAAATTAATAGCTCAGTAAAAAGAAGTAGAACAACAACAACAACAAAAGATTTCAATGGACACTTTAACAAAATAGATATACAAATGAAAAATAAGCACCTAAGTAGATGCTTTTCATCTTTATTCATTACAAATAATGAGTAATTATTTAAAACTACAGTGACTATCAGTAAACAACAATTAAAATAGTATAATTAAATTGAAAAGGCATTAACAATCCTAAATGATGATAAGTATGCTAAGAAACTAAAACTTTCTTACAGGACTCAGAGGAACACAAAATGGTACTGTAACTTGGGAAGGTAGTTTGCAATTTCTTATAAAGCTAAGTATACACTCACTATAGGAATCAGCAATCCCATTCCTAGATATTTACTCAAGAAAAATAAAAACTTATGTTCACTCAAAAATGTGTACTTGAATGTTTATAGCATTAACTTATAATTGCCAAAAACTAGAAACAATCCATATATCTTTTAACTGGTGAGTGATAAATTCTGATACATCTATAAAAGGAAATAATGAATTAAAATGAATAAATGTTATTCAGCAATTTTTTAAAAAATAGCTATTGATATACAACAGAAATATATCTCAAATGTATCACGTTAAGTTTAAAAAGCCATATTCAAGAAGCTACTTACCAAGCCATTCCAAATTTATGACATTGTTGGAAAGCCAGAACTATAGGAATAGAGAACATATAAGTGGTTGCAAGATGTTGGGACAGGAGAGGGAGGGGTTGATGATAAAAGAGTAACATGAGAAACTTTTTTTGGGTGATGAAAATGTTATGTATCTTGACTGTGGCTGTGGTGATTATATGTTTCTACATGTGTTCCACAACTCAGAATTGTACACCCAAAAGTATAAAATTTACTGTATGTAAAATTAAAATCTTATGACAAAAATAAGTTTTAAAATAAATTAAGATAAAACCTTGCTTTAGATCCTGCGTCCATGTACTTTTAATTATGCCAGAGCTCTTCAACCTTGCATCCAGCAATAATTATTACAAGGGAGAGAATAGACTCTTCTAGATAAACATTAGTCTCCACCACAGAAACTTTAAATCTGCATGGGATTATTCACTAGCAAAAATACTTTTCTATACAAAGAAATGATGAGAAGCTTAAGATTTTTCAAGTGATAGAATTTAAAGAATTGTAGCAATTTCTCACCCTATAGAAACTAGGTAAAACCTTCACAGGTTGTTCAATAAACTATTAAGAGCTAAAGAAACTAACCCAAAGGGACCAGATTGAAAAGAAAGGAAAAGTAAAAGGCACAAGATAAAAGAATAATATAGTGCAAAAAGGGAGAGGAAAGAGAGTTGTAAAGAAAAGACAAGATAAAGACAGAAAAATATACAATGGAAGAAATGGAGTGTATGAAATTTTTTTCTCTTTCTGGAAATGTAGATATAAATGCAAACACAAATACAACTGGGTACTAAATGTTACTGCCTTTTACCAAGTTGAAGTAACTTTCTCACACAATGAAACAGATCTTTTTTAAAGTCTTCTTTCTTACAAAAATATTGTCAATTATTTCCCCTTACAGCTTGCATATAAAACATCACCGACTATGTCAGAAAATGAAATTATCTAAATGCTTTCTTCTGAGTATGTCCAATACTGGTTCTCATATCCTTTAAATGTAGAAAAACTACTTTCTCCATAGATATTAAGCTTAAAATAACACTGAAATCAACTTTATTGGCCAGATAAAGGTTATTTGCCATGAAGTTACCAATAAACCACATGGTGCTTTAACATTTACAACAATATATGTGGCATTGATATCTCCACGGCATAAAGAAAATTTCATCAAAATAAAACACCAAACAGTTCCAATCAAATTACATTTATTAAAATGCCAATGAAAATACTCAGAGACTTCTAGCTACACTATAAATTAAAGCTAAGAGAAGACAATAGATCAAAATCTGAGAATTTCCGCGAATTGCATTGTTTATTGGGACGAACTGATAAGAACAGTCTTGAACTATACATCATATTTTTCAACCTATGAACCAAAACATGGCAGTCTCTTCTTCCTGGTATTCCCAATGAGCACACTTAGAATAGACATTTTAGGGGTTTTTCTCTATTGCAGCCCCTAATCCCCTTCTTCTGGTCCTAGCTCAGTGACAGCCAGCCTTCCTTAGTCTTTGTCCATGTAACTCAGGTGAAGTTGACTCCAGCCCACTCCAGGATTAGGCTTGTGAACTAAGCATGGGCAATCAGAATGCTGTGGCTCCCTTACTACGGCGATTGATTCAGGAATAGGCATCTGACCCAACCCAGGCCAATGAGAGCTAATAAGATTCTATATTAGGATTCCTTTTTACCTATTAGGGAATGGAAGATTTTTTGTACTAAAGTTGAACTAGTAGAGTGTACATCTAAAGATATTAGTGTCCATCTTACTACCACATGGACATAGTTGAGAAAGAACTAACACAGAGAAAGCAGAGCTTAGAAATGTGTGTGGAGACTGCATCCTAACGGTATCCTAATGCAAGTCTCTGGATCTATTTCTGTAGATCTACCTTTGAACTCAGTTTTTGAGCGAGTAAATTTACTATGTTTATTAGACCATTTGAGTTAGGATTTTGCCAAATCTAATGAAAGGCATCCGGGCTAATAAAATTTATCAGCTAGTCGTTTTCTCTATTAAGCAATCAAGCTATTTAAGAAAAAAGCAATTAAGAGTGAAGGGCCAGTAGATGTGGTAGTTAATCACAAAAGTAGGGAAAGAGGCAAGAAGAGTATTAAGAATCCTCTACTCTCTGTCTTTAGTTAGCAATATCAAAGGAAGAGAAGCTTTTTAAAAAACTTGTACTTGGGTCTGATTCTCTGTATAGCAGCATACATTTGGATTATGACATAATGTATCAGGGGTTTCCAACCAAGAAGATTTTGTTCTCCAGGTGACCCTTGACAATGCTAGGATGGAAACATTTTTGGCTGTGATAAATGGGGGAAGGGTGTTACTAGCATCTAATGGGTAGAGGCCAGGCACAGGATGCTGCTAAATATTCTACAATGCACAAGACTGCACAACAAAGAATTATCCAGTCCAAAATATCAAGAGTGCCAAAGTTAGGAAACTGTTATCTGTAACTCTTAACATCCATATCCTTATCTGTACCTGTTTTTGTATCAAATACTTATTTGGGCTTTCTTTCTTTCTTTCTTTCTTTCTTTCTTTCTTTCTTTCTTTCTTTCTTTCTTTCTTCCTTCTTTTTTTAGATTTTATTTATTTATTCATGAGAAACACAGAAAGAGTCAGAGACACAGGCAGAGGGAGAAGCAGACTCCTTGCAGAGAGCCCCACGCGGAACTCAATCCCTGGACCCTGGGATCACGCCCTGAGCCCAAGGCAGACGCCCAACCGCTGAGCCACCCAGGCATCCCTTATTTGGGGTTTCTATAGTTTTGATATTTTGGGTTTTCTGATAAGTATGCTTGGTTTCGTATAAGAGACCACAAGCTCCATTAACAGACTCTTCAGAGACTCAAGAAAGAAGTTTTTAGTAATATTGAGCATTGCAGTTTCTGTCAAGCTGCAGAACACTGATCTATGTAGCCACATAAACTCTGAAAAGGAACAGACCCTGTGACTTGCAATGGAAACTTCCACAGTTCTGAGAATTGCACACCTGGTCTCCATAGGAAAGTAGTAATATTCCTGTGGCACTTATTAAAAATAATAGCAGGGCAGCCTGGGTGGCTCAGCGGTTTAGCGCCGCCTTCAGCCCAGGGTGTGACCCCAGAGTCCCAGATCCAGTCCTTCAGGCTTCTGCGTGGAGCCTGCTTCTCCCTCTGCCCGTGTCTCTGCCTCTCTCTCTCTCTCTCTCTCTCTCTGTCTCTCATGAATAAATAAATAAAATTAAAAAAAAATTTTAAACCCTTGTTTGCATATAAGAATAAAGAAAAAATTTGTTTATAATCTTGCTTTGCTTTATGTTTATTCTTAAAAGACTTTAGAACATTTAAAAAAGTTTTATATGTTAGACTTACAAAAATAGGATTACAATCTATGTTAAAATATTTGGAAATTTTAATTGGCTATATAAATAAGTTTTTATTTACAGTTGTGTAAAGCATATGTGAATATTTGGGGAAAAAACTGTATTAAGGATTAAACAGACATTAATTGACAAACAAATAAAAAATGAGGGTTCTTCTACGTACATACAAAGCCCTCCAGAAAACCGCTTGTTTTACAAAATATCACATTGTGTCTGGCTCTACTTCAGGTCTATCTGATTATATTGTCCTAAGAAAAGAGAAAGCAATTGTCCAAGAAAATCGAAGTAGGATTATAAAATTCTTCTCCCAGAGTGCCTGGGTGACTCAGTTGGTAGAGCACATAACTCTTGATCTTGGGGTTGTTAGTTCAAGTGCCATGTTGGGTGAAGAGATTAAAAAAAACCTTTTATATATATATATATAAATATATATAATATATATATTTATATATATTATAAATATTTATATTTATATTATATATATAAATAAAATAAATATATTTATATTTATATTATAATATTATATATTATATATATAATTATATATATAATTATTATATATTTTATATATTTATATAATATTATATATTATAATATTTATATAATATTATATATTAAAATATATATAAATATATAATATATATTTATATATTTTTATATATATTATATATTATATATATAATTATTATATATTTTATATATTATATATATTATGTAAATAAATAATATATAAATAATATATATAAATAATATATTTATATATTTTTATATATATATTATATATATAATTATTATATATTTTATATATTATATATTATATATTATATATAATATTATATAATATTATAATTTTATAATATAATATATATTTATATATATTATAAATATTTATATTTATATTATATATAAAATAAAATAAATATATTTCTATTTATATTATAATATTTATATTATAAATATATATAAAATTTATATATGTATATAAATATATATATTTATATACATATATAAAACATTGAGTTCTTTAAAATAAAATCCTTCCCTCTAAATCATAGCATTTTGTTTAAGAGTCCATGTTTGGGCACCAGACTCCCTGGGTTCAATTTCTGTGACTCAGCCATTTAATAGTGGTGTCACCTTGGGCAAATTATTTAACTTATTTAATCATTTTCTGTCTCAGTATATAATAAATGGGAATAACAACAGAACCTACCCCATAAGGCTGCTATAAGGATTAAGTGAGACAATATTTTTAAGGGTTTGGCATAATATGTGAAATATGGATAACATTATTATATTACTCTAAATACTGAAATCCTTTTTGCTATACCCTAGAATAGGTAGAGGGTTTTTGTTGGTTGGTTTGGCTTTGTTTTGGTTGTTCTACATTTCTCTTTCAATGTTTTAAAGTTTTTTTTTTCAAATTCCAGTTAGTTAACATACACTGTAATATTCATTTTAGGTGTATAATATAGTGATTCAGCACTTCCATACCTCACTCAGTGCTCATCACAAGTGCACTCCTTAATCCCCTTCACCTTTTTTTTTTTTTAAGATTTTATTATTTATTCATTAAAGACACAGAGAAAGAGAGAGGCAGAGGGAGAAGGCTCCATGCAGGAAGCCTGATGTGGGACTTGATCCTGAGACTCCAGGATCATGCCCTGGGCCAAAGGCAGATGCTCAACCGCTGAGCCACCCAGGCATCCCTCCCCTTCACCTTTTTTTTTTCTTTTTTTCTTTTTTCTCTATAGTTAATGATTTTTTTACATTTTAGAGACGCAATCCTGAAAATCAGAAGGGATACTGACCAAAAATTTGTGAAATTTATCCTTGACTTCACCATGCTGAAAAAAAAAATGCATAGTTACTTTTAGTAAAATTTTCTGTAATATTAGTGCATTTTACAAATAAAAAAAATTTACAAGGTTGAAAATAAAACATAAGATATATCCCTGATTTCTGTTTAGTACTCACATAGATCCAAGAGAGATAAGATTTAGATGAAAGGAGACATAAGGACTTTTACAATGGTGGTGACAAAGATGTGGAGATGATTTATATTTGTTATATATGCATAATATATACCAGACCCTCTTCTAGGAGCTTGACATACTCATTCGACTGGTCCTCCAAACAACCTTCTAAGTGAACACTACTGTGATGTCCATTTTTGTGAATGGAAAAGCTAGTACAGTGAGAGGTTTAATAGCTTACCCAAGTTGGAAGGGGTAGTGGCACTATACCAAAATGTCTGAGGCCTATGGTTTTGGGAACACAACATTTTTAAATTACTTTTATTAAAGTAATAATAAGTTGCTTATATGGAACAATGAAGTTAATAAAATGTTTCTTATGTCAGTCATCATAACAGGTAACATCAATTTAACATTACTATGCATAAAGCTGTTCTAAATGCTTTACATATACTAACTCTCTTAACACTCACATCAATACTATGAAATGGATTACTGTTCTTTAACCCAATTTGTTGACAAGAAAATCAAGGCACAGGAAAGCTAAGTGACTACCCAAGGTGTACACATGGCAGATGAGGAAAGGGTCAGGTCGCACCACACAATCTGTATCCAAGAGACATATTGCCTCTTACTATAAAGAATATGGAGGGGCGCCTGTGTGGTTCAGCAGTTGAGCATCTGCCTTTGGCTCAGGGTGTGATCCTGGAGTCCCGAGATCAAGTTCCACATTGCACTCCCTGCTGCTGCATGGAGCCTGCTTTTCCCTCTGCCTAAGTCTCTGCCTCTCTCTGTGTCTCTCATGAATAAATAAATAAAATATTTTTTTAAAAAAGAAAATGGCCTCTAGTCTTTCCATTTTGAAGTGATAAAAAACATATACATTTGAGAATCATGAAAAAAGGCTAATTATGGGGGAAATAATTCCGTTCCAATTCTGGTTCATAAATTCATATTTTCAACAAATTTTGTTTTAGTGTAATATTAAAATTGTTCTCCTTTGTGACAACCCTGGCCTGAGTCACTGAGATTTATACAAACAAATTAGATTCAAAGAAAAATCTGTTCTTTAAAGACAACCTTAGAGATTTTTTTTTTAAGATTTTATTTATTTATTCGAGAGAGTGAGAGAGAGAGAGAGAGAGAGAGAGACAGAGAGAGAAGCAGGCTCCATGCAGGGAGCCTCATGTGGGACTCAATCCCCGGTCTCCAGGATCACGTCCTGGGCTGAAGGCAGTGCTAAACCACTGAGCCCCCCAGGCTGCCCTCTTTATTTGAATTAGATATTCAATAGATTCCTGGAAATTCATTGCTAAAGTATATATAACATCATATCTTTTTAAACCCTGTTTGTACAAGGCCAAGCGAAATAGAATATTATTCAGATTAAATGTCTTTGAGACATATATAAGCTTCACTATTTTCAGGGAGATCTATTCTACTAAATTTGAAAATGGCCCTGAAAAAGGCAATTGGAGTGTTAAGATTGTCTATTATTTTACTCTGCCATTATTTTAAATATTTATATTCTATTGCTTTTCTATTAAGGATGATCTTCATAAACTATGATATAAACAATCTAGCATCATATCCAGATCTGACATTTCAAGCAGTGGGGGAAAAAATGATATGACTTAGGTTAGTTTGAGACCTTGCATGGAGGCCACAGTTTCTGAAGGTTCTGAATTATTTAGCAAAGAAGTTGAGGTTTGAATTATTCTTTTCCTACCTTCTTTCATAAAAGGAAAGAGATATGAAATGGGTGATGTTAACCAAAGAAAAAAATATGTTATCAGAGTTAGTCAATGCACCAGAATTTCGGGTACCATGAACCTGGAAAAAGAAGTGAGAGATAAGAAGGTCCTCAAACTGAAAGCTGGTGTGTGATATCCAAACTCCAGCAAGACAGAGGTTTTCCCCATCCCTGCATGTGTAGAGCTTGGACACAGCCAACGTGAAAGAACCAATTTAAAAAGAAAATATCAAAAAAAAATTGGAGAAACAGAGTACTGCCCCAGAGTAGAAGGTAGATGCAATCTAGAATGAGTACAGTTCCTCCTTTACTTATGATGGGGTTACATCTTGATAAACCCATCACTAAGTAAAAATATCATAAGTCAAAAATGCATTTAATACATCTAGCCTACCAAACATCACAGCTTAGCATAGCCTACCTTAAGCCTTAAACATACTCAGAACCATCAGCCTACAGTTGGGCAAAATCACCTAACACCTATTTTAAAACAGAGTGCTGGGGCACCTGGGTAGTTCAGTTGGTTAAAGATCTGCCTTTGGCTCAGGTCATGATCTCAGGGTCCTGAGATTGAGCCCTACATCAGGCTCCCTGCTCATCAGGGAGTCTGTTTCTCCCACTCCCTTTCCCCCTCACTCGTGCTCTCTCTTTCTCTCTCTCTCTCAAATAAAATCTTAAAAACAAAATAAAATAGAGTGTTGTATATTTCATGCCATTTATTGAGTACTATAGTAAAAGTAAAAAACAGAATGGTTGTCCAGGTACACAGTGGTGTCAGTATACTGGTTGTTTACCCTTGTGATCATGTGTCTGGCCAGGGACTGCTGCTGCTGATGCCCAGCATCACCAGAGAGGTTCATTCCACATATTGCTAGCCTGGGAAAAGATCCAAATTCAAAACTTGAAGTACAATTTCTACCAAATGTGTATCACTTTCATATCATCATAAAGTCAAAAAATCCTAACTGTAAGTCAGAAACCATCTGTAATTTTTATTAGCCTCAAAAAGCAGATCATCTTTGGTCCAGGTAATAGAGGGTAGGGCAAGGGTCTTTCCATTCACTTAGAAAGACAAAGTGGCCCTTCCAAAAATTGCTAGTATGAGGCTTAGAGGTAAAATCACTTAAAACTTAAGTAATGTTATTTGTTCTATCTTCACACACATGTTATTTAGATTTGCAAAACAAGAATCTAGTAATTATCAGCTCCAAATAAATAATTCATTTTGGGTAATTAAGCTTCTCAGAATCACATAAATGGGGTATCCCTTAAAAAAAAGTGGAAAATGTTGTTATGACTTCCATTTCTGAAACACAGGCTGGCTGGATACCTGATCCATCACTCCAGCTGAAACAACTATAAATGCTGAATATAATTTCCATGTTTTCATCTCATCTTAAAAGCACTGATGAGAAGAGGAGATGATAAGCAATTCCAAGGCCTAAATGTCAATGAAGGTAGGAACTAAGAGGGAAACCAAGCAAGGAGAATACTTTTGCCTGAGACTATTTCCTCAACCTAGAGAACCTGTGATTTTGTTCTCATTGCTTCCAGAGATATATGGACCTAGACGGAGAGATAGAGCAGATGTGCTCACATATCCTCTTTCTTCATCTCAAATCCACAAGAACAAGGCTGTGCCTATTCCTACTCATAGTTTCTTTGAGGGCACATGTCTAGTTTTGGACAATGGAACTTCTGTACACTACTTCCAGGCCTAGCACTTAAGGTAATCCATAAGATCCTCAGCTTCCTTATCTAAAAGTGAAAGATTTCTTGAGAGACTGTGAAGGAAATAAACCCAGGAGAGACATCTAACTTATATTTAACTGTGATGTGAACAAAATAATACATTTTTATTTTTTGTAAGCCACCAGGATTTTGGCTATAGTAGCTTGTGGTCATTACGTTGACAAATTCCAGAGACTAAGAAGAAATTCTAAGCCCCATATATGTAAAAACAATGTCAACCCTCTCTACTGGCCCAAACCTAAGAAACATCCACAAAGAACAGCATCTCAGTTTGACAGGAAAGGAGAGCAATGAGAATGAGCCTGAAAAGCTAGAAACACAAATGAGTGTACACATGATCATCAGATCATGTTCATATTTCATGGATTGTGAGAACATCTTAAGTTAAGAATTTAGTTTAAAATTATCTCAGGTTGCAGCATTCCCTGGAGACTGGCAAATGCAAACATGAATCCTTTCTGTGAAAATTCATGTTTACCTCAGGTATCAGAGAATTTCAATCACACACCAAAATCACTGGAAACAGGAACAAATGAGCAAAGCCAGCAGAAATAACAGCAGAAACAGGCATGAAAAGAGATAATATATGGAAACTATCAGAAATATAATTCTATAATTACTGTGCTTAAAACATAAAGAACTAGTGTCTAAGTATCTGTAAGAATCAGAAAACTATAATGAGGGTCCCACAGATTTGTAATGGGTGCCAACAGAACTTCTAATGATTCATAATAATTCATAATAATGAATTTCATAAAGATAATAGTACTTATTTTTTCATTGATACTTCCTTGAAATTGAAAGGTTTCTTACAATCTAAGGCAATATTGACTCAGAGGACCATGGTTCTTGAAATGAAAACTCATTGGGATCCTGAAACTAATAAAAAAAAAAAAAAGAGAGAGAGAAGAAAAAGAAACAAACTGCACTATAAAGAAGAAGGAAGAGGAGGAAAATTCATTGGGAAATTTTACAGCAAATCAAAGATTCACAATGAGAAAAATAAATTTAAGATTTTTTGAAAATATTTTTAAAACATGGCAGGCAGAGAAGTACTTTCAGGATTGTGGGATAAGGACCTCTGAAAATCAGGTCCTCCATAAAAGAAAATATTGTCAAAGTCAACTTTTTCAGTATTCTGGAATTTAACCACTGGGTTGTAACAATCCATGGGTCATTTACTCAAGGCTGAATCACAATAACAGTAGTGAGCCTTGTGATGTTTTAACTCTCTATTCTCATCTGCACTGTAGCCATGCAAACCAAGAACCTCACAACTGTCATAGTGGTGAAACCAGGACTCTTGAGGCCCTGAGGGGAACAGAATAGGTTTGAAACCCCCCAAACACCCCCATACTCAGAGAATGATCAGTATTTGTCAGTTCTCTGAAAAAGCTTCATTCTCAAATTTTGTCTTCATTTTACCTGAATCAGGACTTGATCTGTGCAAACGATCCTATCCTAGGGTGTTTCTTAAAAACAATCAGTGGTGGTTGCTTAATGTTACAGCTACATGGGCTAACAAGAAGCTTACCAAAACATTAAAAAGAAGGAGATGTCTATAAGGGGCATTGAATAGCTCTGACACATTCCAGAAAATCTAGAAGGCTACACACATGTTCAGAGCTTCCATCCCAGGAAGACCTGAAAAAGCTCCAATCTCTCACTCCTGACAGACTCTGAGGCTGTGTACAAACAAGAAGAGAAGATTAAGGCAGAGTCATGAGTTTCCTGCTGTAGCATTGAAAATATGTGCTAACACACACACAAAGTCCATCAGAGAAGACTAGGATACTTACTGGTTCAAGACATTTAAGGAAATAGGGCAGCCCGGGTGGCTCAGTGGTTTAGTGCCACCTTCAGCCCAGGGTGTGATCCTGGAGACCTGGGATTGAGTCCCATGTCAGGCTCTCTGCATGGAGCCTGCTTCTCCCTCTGCCTGTGTCTCTGCCTCTCTCTCTCCCTGTGTGACTCTCATGAATAAATAAATAAAATCTTAAAAAATATATTTAAGGAAATATCTGTTGAATCATTATCTGACCAATAAATTAACTGAACAGAGATTTTAGTGGTCACATACAACAAAGAATACAAAATTTATTAAATTAGTCCAGGAAAGTTATTAAACAAACAGCTACAACAACAACATCAACAAGCAGCAACAGCTAACCCTAAGGAGGGAGAAAAGGAATAGTTTCTGAGTTAACACATTTGACTATTTTAAATATTCAGTTTTAAACAAAGAATTATGGGACATGCAAAAAAACAAGAAACTATGGCCCAGATATAAGGGGGAAAAGTCAATAGAAATGGTCCCTGAGTATTCTCAGACACTGGATGTACCTGACAGAGACTTTACACCAACTATTATAAATATTTCCAAAGTCATGAAAGAGCCATGTCTACAGAATTAAAGGGGGAATATGAAAACAATGTCTCACTAAAGAGAGAATATCAACAAAGAGACAAAATTATGAAAAAGAACCAAATAGAAATTCTGCAGTTGAAAAGAATAACTAAATTGAAAAAAAGAGCAAGGTGCCTGCTTCTTCCTCTCACTCTACCTACTCTCTCTCTGTGTCTCTCTCTCTCTCTTTTTCTCTCTCCCTGTCAAATAGATGGGTGAAATCTCAAAAAAAAAGTTTAATTAATTAAAGTTCAATAAAATAGGAATTTATGAATATGTCCTTAACATAAACATGACACAGATTTCAAACCAGTAGTCTAACTTACTCTCAGAACAACAACAAAAAACAAAAACAAAACAAAACAACAAGTTGATTAAACTGAAGGAAGAAAGATATTTTTTAAGAAGTTGGAAAGAAGGCAAATTAGAGAGACACAAAAGGGAAAATGAGATTTTAGAGATCAGAATAGATATATATATAATGAAAAAAGATATTGGAAAAGAGAGAGACATACAAGTTTTATAGCATAAAGGGTGACTGCAGCCCAAGTAAATCTGACAAAGGAAGAGAAATGAAGTCTCAGAGAGTCATCTGGAATGACCCACCCCCATGTCCTCCACTGGAGACAGGGTTAAAGGTTCAGGAAGGCCATAGCAAGATCCACTGGGGGAATTACCTTTGAGCATTGGAAAAAGTATACAAAACTTGCTAAATAAAATTTTTGGACAGATTGAGGGGGGAGACCAAGACTAGAGTAAAATATTCAAAGAATTATTGGGTGAGTTTCAAAGTAAAACAAAGTTTATTGTAAGTGGACAATGTAAAAGTATTAGCTATGCCCTGTAGGGACATGCCAAGAAATGCATGGAATTTGGGATTCTTAAGGAAAGACACAACTAAAATGAGGCAAGATTAAAGGGAGCCAGCCAGGTAAGATAACAATAGATCAAGTATAGGCCTGCATTAGATTTTTTGTTGATGGAAAAATACCTTGTATGTCAGATGAGCCAATTTTAAAAGGGGAAGATAGGTGAAGTTTGTTTCAATAGTTGATGCTTCTAGTAGGTAGATTTCTTAATGACTCATTTCTCTTATAATGGGAGACCACACAAAACAAACTCTGGAAGAGTACATGAGAAAAAAATCAGTAAGGCTAGGAAGAAAGAAGACTTAAAAACAAAAATGGAAAAAATTAAAAAATAAAAACAAAAATGGAATTTTTTTTAAATTTTCTACAGTAGAAAAGTAAAGGCTTTGATTTTTAAGAGTAATTTAAAGGTGAGAGACTCAGCTGAGCCTTTCTGAAAGGAATAGATGAAGAGCAGAGGGGGAAGAAGTACTTGAGATATATCCCAAAATTGGGAAAATAAAGATATAAGAGTAAGAAATGTCATTCCAAGTCCTGAAATAAAGGCTGAGGAAAACATATCTTGAGGAGCACATGACAGAAGCATCCATCCATCTTACACTCCCAGAGTCAAAACCTTGGGATTCAACAAGGAGAAACTCAGTTCAGAATTTGCTGAGGCTGATTCTCCAGTTGGAACATAAGTGGAGATAATGTGAAAATCTTCCAGAGTAAGCAGATTTCACAGGTACTTCCTTAGTAGGAGGAAGTTGAAGTGGCTTCTGTAGCATGACCTGAATTTGTGGGCTAACAAAAGAATAGTAGCTGCTGCCAAAGAATGTTACACTCGAAGGGTAAATGGAAATGAAGAAATTGAGGCAAAAACAGAGATCCACAAAAGACCTGGTAACTGGGTCTGCCATCATTGAAATGTCTGGATTCTAGTATCCACAGGTGGATTCCCCGCCCCCCATGCAAATACAAAGTACCATAATTATCTCTGGTGAATTGATATTCACAGATCATGGAATCCAAACAACTCACTTGGATGGACAGAGATTCTGATGAACATGAAGTCAAAGTTTTCTTTCTTCAATCTATCTCCTTGACTCACCAGAGTTCCCATCTTTGGAGTTTACCAAGTACTATGTTCTGGGAATGTCATTTTTCTTCAGATAGCTCTTCTCTAGGAGTTTGGGAATATTATCTTTTTAAATTTGGTGGTGGGGGATCCCAGGGTGGCACAGCGGTTTGGCGCCTGCCTTTGGCCCAGGGCGCGATCCTGGAGACCCGGGATCGAATCCCAGTCGGGCTCCCGGTGCATGGAGCCTGCTTCTCCCTCTGCCTGTGTCTCTGCCTCTCTCTCTCTCTGTGTGACTATCATAAATAAATAAAAATTTAAAAAAAATAAAAAATAAAAATAAATAAATTTGGTGGTGGGATAAGTGTGGGGAGCTGAAACTGTGATTGTGTTGAGTAGCCTGTTATTTAAAGATGAAGCATGTTTAACTTTCTCAGACCCCAAAAGAACCATGCCTATATCCATTAAAAATAGTAGCTATTGCAGCTTTTCTAGCAGTGATTTTCAGCATTGGCTGGTATTAAAATCAACTCTAAACCTTTAAAATCTGTGAATTCCATAGCACAATGATTATCAGAGTGTGGTTCCCTAGACCATGACCAAAACCATCAACGTCACCTGGAAACTTGCTAGAAATGCAAACTAGGAGGTAGGGTCCATCAATCTGTGTTTTATTGAACCTTCATGGGGATTCTAAGGCACAGTAAAGTTTGAGGACAATTGCCTTAGCTCATCTCAAGCAAATGAAATCAGAAACTCAAGGAGTCTGGACATAAGATTCAGAATCACTATATTAAAGAATCCATGAATCTATCTAGGCACTGGAGCGAGAGTCAGCTGGCTGAGACGGAGCAGAAAAGAGATTGGGAAATTAGAATTGAGGGGAAAGGGGGAAATTTAGGACCATTGAATTATAATTTCTTTGGAGTTTCAAAGATCAAGAAAATTGGATTATGATTTTTTTGTATTTATAATGGACAAAAGCAAAATAATTTGGTTTCAGATTTTAAATCCTGTGGACTTTAGCTAGTTTGTAACAATTAAAAGAACTTGAAAGTTGTAAAGCACACATGGAACAGTGTACTTGATCTGCATATTCCTCAGATTAAACAATTATCAACATTTTTCCATATTTGTTTCAACTACCCTTTTTCTTTTCTTCCTGTCTTCCTTTTTTTTTTTTTTTTTTTAATTTTTGGTTGTTTTTGGTTTGGTTTTGGTTTTAGTGTTTTTTTTTGAGAAGTGGTACTACAGTATTTTTTAGAAAATCCTTGGTATTATTTATTTATGCTACATAGGTACTTTCCATAAGTTCCACTAAAATATAGGGATCTATTCTTACATAACTGTAATTCTATTTTCTTTTGTAACAAAATTAGTAATTTTGTGGTATCATCTAATACCTTGTTTATACTAATATTTCAACTGTCTTAAAAATACCTTTGCAGATTCATTTGAAACAGGAACCAAACAAGGTCCACACATTCTATTTGACTGCTATGTTACATTTTTTAAGGCTCTGTTAATTTAGAAGTCACTTCTTCCCTTCATATTCATGCCACTTGTGAATAAAATAGGATGGTTCTTCTGTAGAGTGCCCCCATTCAGGGTTTGTTTGATTGCTTCCTCTCGGTGCTACTTAAATTTTCCCCTTCCCCTCTATCTCCCATTAAACTGGAAATTGGGTATTAGAAGCCTAGATTCAGGTTTTTTGTGAGACTTTTTTGTGAGACTACTTCATGTGTTGTTCTGTGTATTTCATAAAGTCTGGTTGTTAGGCTGTGTCGATGTTAAAATTAACAAGTACATTCAGACACTGGCTGATGATCCTTCTATTATAATTATCAACTTTTCAAGATTTTGACATTCATTAATGGTCACTGTTTGAATCAATTACTGCTTTGAAAGTCCCAAAATGATGCATTTATAATGCTACCGTCTTACCTATATTTTCATTTAGAATTCTATAAAACCAATTTACTCGCATCAACTAAGGGTCTCTAGTTAACTTGAAATAATATACAGAACAAGATGAATAAATGCTCAGCTCTTTCTCTCTTTGATAACATTTACCAAAAATTTAAGGAATGCATCCTCCACTCAGCAATTATGGTTCTAGAAATGTTTCCTACTGGGATGTCTGGGTGGTCAGTCAGTTAAGTGTCCGACTCTTGATCTCAGCTCAGGTCTTGATCTCAAGGTAGTGAGTTCAAGCCCCTGCATGGAGCTTACTTAAAAAAAAAGAAACACACCTGATTTATGAAAGGCAGTTAGGGATGAAGGGGTAGATCCTTAACTTAATGATCTTCCAAGTGCAAATTATCATTTATTCACAAGACAATCTTGATGCCTGTGCTAAGATGTACTCCCAGGCCTAGTAGACATACTAGGCTTACAGAATCTGTCTTTTATTTCTGTATATGTAACATTCATTTTAGTTCTAAGGTCCTCATGTGCATTTTCATAATACGAAGGCCGATAATTCATGCTCCCTTTCTCTATATGATGTATTCCTCCCCTGTAATTTATTTTTGCCAAATAAAAGGTTGGCTAAAAAAAAAAAAAAAAGAAAGAAAAGAAACAAAATAACCAATATTGGTGCAGAGAATAAGAGAGTTCAGCAAGTTTGCTCAATACAAGATTAACAAAAAACTAACAACAACAACAACAACAAAACAAGATTCACATGTAAAAATCAACAACAATCCTCTATAGAGCACCAATCAACTATAAAATGTACTAGGAAATAGGATACTTTGAACAATAGCAATAAAACTATAAATGTCTAGGAAATAATCTAACACATAATACATAGAATTTCATAAAAATACCGAGTAAAGAGCTATGAACCAAGATAAAGATACTGACAAATATCAGTGAAGTCCGAAGTCAACATTAGGATGATGACATAAGTCTGGACGATTGCTAACCAAAAGCTTCAGTTTCAGCCACAAATTCTAGCTGCTGCCCCATGTTCTGGGACAATGAATAGAGAAGGAGAATAAATTCCAGGTAGCAAAGACTCTTCATATATCTGTTCCCAGCTGGTTGAGGAAGGCTTTGTGTTCAAAATCTTGGCTCATCCATGGAATGTCCATCTGCATTGTATGCCATGTGATGGATTTTGTGCTACAAGAGGCAAGTTTCACAAGTCATTAATTATACCAGATGGTGGTGAAAGACTTAATAGACAACATAAATCTGCTGGAGAAATAAACATCAACAAATCACTTCAGGAAATAGCATCCATCCATATATCATTACAGACAGTCACTAGTTTTGCCACAGTAGGTATCAGACATCAAAGTTGGTTGGATAGTCATAAATTAAGTCATCCAGAAATCCAGATAGGAAATTCTTATTTTTACAAAATGCAAAATCCCAGAAGATCAATTCTAGGAGAAAAAAAAAAAACATGTCTCTATATTCAGACAGAAATATAACTCAGTGTGATGCAGTCATAGTGCAGTCTGCTTGAAATGCTGTGATAATAGAAAATTGATTAAGAACATACTTGTTACAGGGTCAGGAACCTATTATCTGTGCCAAGGTTGCTCTTTTGAATAGAAAATGGTGCCAGTAATGAGGTCAAAGTTGTATGTTTAATCCCCTGATTGGCCAGTTTTTGTTGTTGTTGTTGTTGTTGTTGTTTTTAGGTTATATTGTACAATTTGCCCTTGGTAGAATAGAAAGGGGGTGGGAGGAAGTGGAATATATGAACTTATATCTATTACTGGAAAGCTATTCAAATGGCTTATTCTGCAGGTGGCAGATCAGTAGTACCATCTTTAAAACGAAAGAGAGTCAATCATTATGAACACAAATGATACTCCTATCAGTGGTGGAAAATGTTAAATATTATTTCAAGTAATGTAATCCATTGTTTCACTCTTGATATGAGATAAAATTCTTTTATACCACATGGGACCTAGTACAACTAACTCACACTATTTCCCACAGAAAAATGTGTCTTCTTTTGAATTTTCCTAGTTCAGCATTAAATATTAAACAACTCACCATAGTTGCTCACGAGAAGAAATACATTCTAAAGTTCTTGCTAGCTACTCTGGATATTGCAAAACATCATCCTGCTAGTTCTTTTCACAATACCCATTATTATAATATTTTTAGCACTTGAGTTTTCCATTGTGAGTAAAAGAAATAGCTATTAAAAATTTAATAATGATGGGACACCTGAGGGGCTCAGCAGTTGAGCATCTGCCTTCAGCTCAGGATGTGATCCCAGGTTTAGGGATCAAGTCCTACATTGGGCTCCCTGCGAGGAGCCTGCTTCTCCCTCTGCCTATGTCTCTGCCTCTCTCTCTCTCTCTTTATCTCTCATGAATAAATAAATAAAATCTTTTAAAAAAATAAAACTTAATAATGGCAATAGTATAATTATTACTACTAATACATAAACACTAGTGTAACAAAAGTAATAAACTTTATTTATTATGCTTAGTGATGGATCATTAATTGGGACACCCTGAAAATTTCTGCAAATTTGTCAGAATTGCCACTGACCATATTTTCCAAATATGTATGTTTAGATAAAAAATTAACACTGAGTCTAATAAAATTGAAACCTTGATACTTGAATTCTAGTCATAATTTTTGAGGGAAAAAAGTTACCTTAGAAAAAACGGATACTTTCTTCGGTCTAAAAACCCAGCCCCTAGGTGTTTATCAGCTGTAGATAGAGAAAATGAAGCATGAGGCAGAAGAAAAGAAGGAATCACCACTCAATTTCCGGGAAGAGCAAGGAAGGTTCTTCCCTGATGAGTCTATGTATAGGGTAGGATAGGCTAATTACTACAGCAACCCAAGAACTCAGTGGCTTAACCTACTAAAGATATATTTCCTGCCCAATTCTTCAGAGGCCCTGGGTATCACTGCAAGTTTTATTAGTCACGTTGAGACCCCAACCATTCTTTACTAGGGCCATTCTCAGAGTTACACTTGCTAGGAGCAATCTTGAAAAATGAAATAATGTCTTCCCCATGGCAAAGTGCAATCTTGCTTCTGCTTAAAGCAGTATATTCCTCAAGCTCAATATTCCTCTTCTGTAATGTAGTCCACTGCATGTGTAGACATGTCTCATGTATCCTGTGCTGCCTGAATGGGACTTGGGAGACAAGAATAGATACAAGCCGATATGAAGCACTGGCTACTACTTTTGCTAGGAATAACAAAGTCCTTTGTCTCTGACTCAGGAGTTTAAGGTGTTCTTCCAGGATCCAAGAAACAGGAACAGGTTAACTTGCTATCTCGCAAGGAGGGTAAAATCCCAGACCTACCACAATTCTTGATGGGTGGAGATTGGGGCTCTGTTCTATAGAGTCATGCAAGGGATCCAGGCATATTCCATCCAGTGGTTCTTCTAGCCAGAATCCTCACCTAGATCTAGCTGACAGGTGAGAGAAGGACCAACATAGACTGCATAGTAAGTTCTAGAGACCTGGCCTGGAAGTGGCCCAAATTACTTCCATCCACATTCCTTGGACTAACATATAGTCATATGACCTCACCTTACTACTGGGGTGGCTGAGATGCAATTTAATTGTAATTTAACTGTGTGCCCAGGAGACAAAAGGAAATACGGCTTGGTGGAGGATACAGCCATGTCCTTGTCACAGGCCATCGTGCTCATGTGATCATGGAAAATATGAAATTGTTTTTGGAACCAGAATATTCTCAATGTGAGCTAGTGCCTGCAAAAAATAAAATTAACAAATACATCTAAATGTTTTTTGTGGAGGAATTAGTATTTCTATGATATTGTGAGATGAGGAAAAAGATAAAAAGGGAGATGTAGCATTCTCTATTTTTCTAGAAAATAAAGGGGGCCTTCTCATCTTGATCCGAGGCCCTTATCCTGTAAAGGCTAAGCAAAAGAGGAATTTGCCAATTAAAAGTAACTTAGGCTTCATTATTTTTTAAAAGCCTATTTGGGTTTAGTGTCATTTATTCCAGGTAATTTCTCAGTCTTCAGTGTCTCCACTCTCAGAGGTATTTGAGTGTAGAGAGACGGATCCTGGCATCTGGAGCTCTGGGGGAAGGTCCAGCATTGTGCTCCTGTCCATCCCTGAACTTTGCCGGGCCATTTCTCATCCTGCCTGGACACTGGGCATCTTCCTGGTAGTGCTGCAGAAACCCACAGGAACAGAAACTTGTAGTTTTTTTCTCTGTCCTGACCAGATCCTTGTGGTGGTCCCTCCACAATCTGAACTTGGCCTTGGTAGGATAGAAGAGGAGCTGACCCTTCCTCTCCTCTGTTGGGAGCATCTCCTCAACCATTCCAACCTGTCACCTGGGATGTACTTTGTCAGTTGTTCTCCTTTTTGAAGGGACTTGAAATTCCAGCCTATGCCCAAGGAAGTGAGGAGAAAGTCCATCTGCTCCCACATACCTGAACCTTATCTGATTATTTTTAGTACTCCACCCTAGAACTTGACCTGGAACAGGGAGAAAGAAGTTATAGATGTGGTCACATACCCTGCTTTTGTCTTCTCCATTACTTCTTTTCCTGGAGATCTCCCTCCTTCTTTCCTTACACCAACAAAGGCCTGTCCATATCACAGACTGTATTCTTCCTCTTTCTGCACTCCCTAGACTTCAAGGAGTTGGGAAATGTAGAAATCCTCTTCTCTCTCAACAAACCTTGCCTCTCAGTAGCCTGCTTTTACAAGAGCCTTAAATGCATCCATGGAAGAAACAGCGTATACTCTGAAGCCCGAAGCCCACTGGTTCATTGAGTGGGAAGTCCCAGAACACCATAATTTAAAGGGAAAGAAAATACATTATTTCACTGTTTCAAACATGTATCTGTTACACTCTCATTCTTTTTTTTAAGATTTTATTTATTTATTCATGAGAGACACACACAGAGAGAGGCAGAGACACAGGCAGAGGGAGAAGCAGGCTCCATGCAAGGAGCCCAACGTGGGACTCAATCCCGGGTCTCCAGGATCACACCTTGGGCCCAAGGCGGTGCTAAACCGCTGAGCCACCAGGGCTGCCCTGTTATACTCTCATTCTTGAAAGAAAATTGCTAAAAATATTGATAATGTTTCCTGCCCTCTCATTCCTCCACACTTGTAACAAATATCAATGGTGGTCTTTGAGGATATCATAACTTTCCTCTCTAGGACAATGTTAAAATCTTGGATGACTTTCACATCCAATATTACACAATCAGATTCCAGGAATCACTTCTCTGGCCCTTTTTTTCAGATGAGTGTTGAGTAGTATCCATTGTCTTAGAGCCACATTGGGAACTTTAATATGGCTATTTTATGTTTTTTTTTTTAAAGAAAACCTTATCTTATTCAAATTGTAATTTGTTTATCTCAGTATTGCAATTAAAAGGGCAAGTTTTCTTGATTGTCAGTATAATTTTTCAATGGGATTTCTTTTTTTTAAGATTTTATTTATATTTATTTATTCATGAGAGACACAGAAAAAGAGGCAGAGACACAGGCAGAGGGAGAAGTAGGCTCTCTGCGATGAATCCGATGCAGGACTTGATCCTAGGACCCCCAGATCATGCCCTGAGCCAAGGCAGACACTCAACCACTGAGCCACCTAGATGCTCCCAATGGGATTTCTGAAACAAGGTGAGGATGTACTTACACATCATGAAAACATTTTCAGACAATTACTTAATATCCGTGTTCTGATACTTCAATTTGTCTTTTTAAAAACAGAATAAGCTGCTTTGTGAGTAGTAAGTTTCTTTCCACAGGAACTACTCAAACAAAGGCTGTTGAGGTTTATCCTTGAAATATGAAAATAAACTCCTTGTTAATTTACATTTGACAAGATCTATAGCCCTGCGAATCTCAATCCAAAAGAGCAAAGAGACAAAGCCAGTCCTTTGAATTTGGGGATGAAAACTCATGTCATTACAAAACAAGTTTTGCTTTTAAGAATGGAAATAGATTCAATAATTATTTTTTTTTAATAATTATTTTTATAACCTCAACAGCATAAATATCAAACACCTCAACCTCCACCAGGAATATCGCAAGACATTACTTTATATGGAGCCAGTTAAGGGTGATTAGATTTTTTTCCACATCTGCTGAGCATTCATTGTAATTTCTATTTTAGCAGCTTCCAGTGATCTAAAGTGGAATAGAAGCCACTGTGCATCTTTTGAAAAAATTATAAATATCCAAAATGTTGCTGAATCAGGAGAATTGCAGATGCCCTCAAAACCTTGTACTGTTGCATGTCCCCCTCCCAGCTCCTGGGCCAGCCACCCGCTTCCTCTCTCACTACCTTGATGCCTTGCATTAACATCAGTCATTTCTTGTTCTTGTTGTCTTGTGGTTTATAGCAGGGTACCCCTGGGGAGAAGCACTTGTTTGTTCTAGAATATCACTTGCCCTTTTTGTCTTTTTCTTGCAACAGAAGAGGAAGCAATATAAAAGGATATTAAAATTAAAAACAGAAGCAGCTGTTGGTCACTCGTGTTGGTAAAATGGAGCCACAGAGCTCTGTCCAGCCTTTATTGCAATAAACTCAGTTTAAATTGAAATGATAGTTTTTCTACTACTAGCTGTGTGACTTTGGGGAAAATAATTTTCTCTGTGCTTCACAGAAAACATGAAACAAAAAAAGTGAGGAGCTTATAATCCTTCCCTCACAAGACTGTTGTGAGGATTAAAAATGTGATAGATGTAAAGCGTTCAGAGTAGCGTTTGTATATAACAAGCATAATATAAATTTCAGCTGTATTTGCTGTGGTTTGTTCAGGTGGAAATAAAGGACAACAAACATGGAGCTGAAGCCCTATCTTCTATTATGATTTTAGTGTATTTCTTCTGAGTTACTTTTCAGGAAAACTACTGATTCACTCAATTCACCGCAAGGCACTCAGGTCCCCTTTCCGATGATTGCATTTTCTTATAGCTACCCATCAGCAAATTGAGGCAATTATTATATGGCTCCTTAGCTTTCTTCACACTTGACAGTTTGACATCCCTAAAAGCCAGCTATTTTCTTAGTAAATGGAGGATTATAAAGTTAATACGCTAAGGTTAAATACAGCTCACAAATTTAACACCAATAACACTGTAGAAGCCAGGAACTATCCAAATTAGAGAGTCAATAAATAATAACCAAGAGTTAATGCTAATAGAATTAATCTGACAACTCCAAGAAACCATAAAAATGTACCCTTTTCTCTGTCCAAACTACATGAAGCAACTATATTCTGAGAAATACTTAAATTTTCGTGCAACTGAGAAGTGAATTTATGTGAAATATGATAATGCCCAATTAGGCAGGATTTTTTTTTAAACTGGCCATTTAAAGTTCCCTAATTCTTTTCTCTTTAGAAAAAAACACGTTTTCAATTTGGTCAGCATTTTCATTATTCAAGAAAGAGACCTGAAGGCTCCATGACTCACAGGTTTTCACAGGAATGCTGAGTGGCAATGACAGAAGTAATAGCAGCTGAAAAATGAGCCTCCCAATGGATTGTCAGAGTCTTTGGTTCCTTCTTCCCCTGGGCCCTAGACAGAGTTGTGGCCCCTCTGCACTATGTAACCCTCCAGGTTCTTACACATTTGATTAGAGGACATTAGAACTTGAGTAAATGAGGTCTGAGCAATTACTATGAATATTAAAGGATGTAAGGTTTTTGAGAAAGTGATGCCATAGAAGCCCAGAGAAGACAGGGGTCCATACAGAGCAGAGTGGTAAACAGTGTCCAGAGCTGCCGAGACTGGAACAGAATTGCTCAACATGAGCAATTTTTTTAAAGATTTTATTTATTTATTTATGAGAGACACACAGAGAGAGGCAGAGACATAGGCAGAGGGAGAAGCAGGCTCCCTTTGGGGACCCCAATGAGGGACTTGATCCCAGGACCCTAGGATCATGACTTGAGCCAAAGGCAGATGCTCAACCACTGAACCACCCAGATGCTCTGCTCAACATGCTTTTTAGTCAGCTCCTGGATCTATAGTTTAGGTCATCAACCTTGTAAGCACAGCTTCAGTGGAAAGGTAGAGGTAGAAGTCAGATTTCCATGGATGGAAGAATGAATAGCAAGTGAGGAGGTAAAGAGGACTACTTTCTCAAGAATTTTGTTTGAAGAAGGGAGGGCCAGTAGCTAAGGGCCAGCATAGGGAAGAGTGGGAACAATTTATGTCAAGATCAAGACAGAAAAGTTGAAAAATAAAAGAGATGGACTAGAATTGGGAGGAATTCCAGGAGGAAACTCATGAATGAGATTTACAACTGAACAAGGAGACTGTCTAGGGAAAGGAGGAGGGCATCCCCATCATCTGGCAAAGTGGGGAGGAGTAAATAAAGTTTGAAATAGCTACTGAGAGGAAGGAGAGAGGGAGCCCGCCAGAGACGGGATGAAGTCTACTATATATTGTTTGCCATCCAACTGAGATCATTATAGCATCAATTTTCAAGAAAAGGGTAGATGGCTAGCCTGGCCCAGGGCTGGGATCTTGTCAGCTGGTGTGGCGAGAAAACAGATTTCAAATTTTCCTAGCTAGGTCACACAATCATGCAATTCCTAGAAATAGATCAGTTTTCTGTATGTGTGTGTACATGTATACTTATGTGTAGATCTCCTAGTAGTTCTGTTTCTCTGGCAGGTCCCTGACTGATAGACATTAGTGGTTTATTCAAGGGCACACTGCTGGTTAGCGGTAGAGCCACTCTCCTGACCTGGGCAGTCTGAGCCTTGAACCAATGTTCTTAACCCACCACCCTACTCTGCCTCCTTGTAATTTCTAGTCATTAGTGGTCTAATTGAATATTCGGAGCTTGACCCTGAGGAATAAAACAATGAAAAAGAAAAACAAAACAAACGTGAATGAAGAGGGATACAATATAAATGAATTCACTGAGTGAAGGGACATGTAGAGCAAGGAGAATAGTACTAGATCCTGGAGGGGAGATTTTGGGTTATGCTGGGAAATGAAAATGAAGAATATGCATTTGCTTAAGAAGAGAAGAGCATTCCAAGTGAAGTGTATGATCCACAGAGAAGCCCAAAGCAAATCACATAGAGCATGGCTATGGCAAGCTGCCAAAATGAAAGTTAATGAGAAAAGAGCATGAAACCTATATTATTTATCAATTGCTGCATAACAAACTGAGGTCTGGAATCAACTGAAAACTGACTCTCACACAAGTCTAGCAGTAATGCTGGCTGTCTGGTGATGACCGCTTTATGTGGTCTCTTCATATTAGCCATTTTAGCTTCTTTTTTTTTTTTTTTAGATTTTATTTATTTATTCATGAGAGACACAGAGAGAGAGAGAGAGAGAGAGAGAGAGAGAGAGGCAGAGGGAGAAGCAGGCTCCATGCAGGGAGCCCAATGTGGTACTCAGTCCCGGGTCTCCAGGATCAGGCCCTGGGCTGGAGGCAGTGCTAAACTGCTGAGCCACCTGGGCTGCCCCCATTTGAGCTTCTTTAAAACATAGTGGCTAGATTCCAAGGCTGAGTATTGACAGTGAGAGAGGGAAGAGAGAGAGAGAGAGAAAGAGAGAGAGAGAGAACTGACTATATTACCTTCTTATGATGAAGCCTCAGAAGTTGGGTAATATCTCCTATATTCTTTATTCAATTTATTCTATTTCCAATTTCAAGTGGAAATCAACTAAATCACCTCTTGGTGGGAAAAGGCAAGGTCTGGAGAGCATGTGGAACTCAAAACATTCCAATGTCAAATTTGGAAACTACAATGTGCCACACAATAACTTACAGCAGATTAGTCCCATTGTGAGCTGGACCATCAGGTCTTTTAAATGTTTACTGATAAAAACTTTGTGGGGGGGGGGGAAGAAGGCTATATCACCCTCCTGTTTGTTATAGTCCCTTCATTCAATATTCTTCAAAAAGTGGTCTAGCTTTTAAACCAGATCATTTTATTTCACACCTGAATCTCAGGAACCTGTAACACATAGGCACTTTCTCTTTGAGTTTTGTCATCACAAGTGAGGGAGGGAAAGCTCAGAGCTAAGCAAGTGAGCACAGCTAGTGTGGTCAACACCCAGCTCATGCTGTAGGCTGAACTTGGAGCTAGGATGAAGCAGGTAAGGTAGTTCTCACTCGACCTAGAAAATGACTTCCATTTGTGGCAGAAGCATAAACAGAATCTGAACATGTATGTTAATTCTTCTTCCTATGGAGGGCACATGAGCCTGGTTTTCTATTCTCATTAAGTAGTGCCATGATGGAAAGTTCTATCATCACCTTCAAACAAGAGAGGCTTAGAGACACAACAGACTTCTCTTTTTTTTCTTTAAGATTTTATTTATTTATTCATGAGAGACACAGAGACAGAGAAAGAAGCAAAGACACAGGCAGAGGGAGAAGCAGGCTCCATGCAGGGAGCTTGACGTGGGACTCGACCCCAGGTCTCCAGGATCCCGTCCTGGGCCGAAGACGGCACTAAACCGCTGAGCCACCCGGGCTGCCTGCAACAGGCTTTTCAATCTAAGGACGCGTGACTTTTTGCTCTGGTCTGAGGTTGTTGTCAGTGCTACACAAGATTTCTAAATGCATTTTCTTCATCTGACACTAATTGAATCTTGGCCAGCTGTCATTCCATTCTGTATCTGTGCACTTTGACTCACCTTGTCTCCAGGACTGTGCTAAAAATTTCACTTTCTGTCTAACTTTTCTAACTGGAGTCACTGACTTTCTCATGTATTTTCTGACAGCAATAAATGAACTTTTCCCATATATTTTTCTACTAAGTTATTTTTTTCAATGCCTCCAACAAGCCAGAGTGATTGACTTGGCTTTTTTTTTTTTTTTTTTTTTATGATAGTCACAGAGAGAGAGAGAGAGAGAGGCAGAGACACAGGCAGAGGGAGAAGCAGGCTCCATGCACCGGGAGCCTGATGTGGGATTCGATCCCGGGTCTCCAGGATCGCGCCCTGGGCCAAAGGCAAGCGCCAAACCACTGCGCCACCCAGGGATCCCCTGACTTGGCTTTTTTAATTAATTACTTCTACCAACTGCTAATGTCCTAATTATTAATATCCTAATAATAATCTAATATCAAGAATATGAGAGTTTTTAGAGAACTGATAGAAACTATCAGAAAGTTTCTGGAAACAAGGTAGAAATCAAAGGAAACAAGTAAAAGTATTTTGAAAACTATAATGCACCACTATTCAAATAATCACATACACATATGTGCATGCAAACACACATTATATATTTTATATAGATATGCACATACTCAAATGTATATATGAAACTTCTCCATTTTCTGTAGACTTGCATAAATATTTATTAAATATTATGTAAAGGAGGCAGTGATTGCAGCTACCTTCTGGTAGTTGAAGCAGAGGAAGCCAGGAACCCTAGGAGAGAGTGGTAAGAGCTAATAGAGTGGGAGGGGACAATTCATATAGACTCCTGCAGGATTTTAACTGCATTCTAAAGGTAATGAGACATCAATGCAGGGTGGTGGAGTTAATGGAGAGAACTTGATTGGAGGAAACCTGTATTCTAGATATTGCTATTACAATAGCAATAGCTGGTTTGGGGTGCCTGGGTGGCACAGTCAGGTAAACGTCAGACCCTTGGTTTCAGCTCAGGTGATGATCTCAGGTTCCTGGGATCAAGACCTATGTCAAGCTCCATGCTCAGCATGGAGTCGGCTTCAGACTCTCTCTCCCTCTTGCTCTGCCCCTCCCACTCATGCTCTTTCTCTCTAAAATAAATAAATCTTTTAAAAAAATGTTACCTGGTTTGTTATTATTGTTTAACTTTTCTCTATATTTGTTCTGCGGATGATAATATTTCAGGATTTCCCAGGGTTTCTGAACACTGGTACTTGAGACTAGTCTTGAATATCCTTCCCTAAAAACAAAGGATGAACTTAATGACAGAAGACTGGTCCAGATGACCTGAAAACCCTTTCTAGGCGTATAATTCAATATATTATGCTTTGGGAAATTTCCATATATAGGGAGCAGGGCACCTAGCAAAAGCATCCCATCTCATCCTCTCAACTTGGTGAGTGTGTCTTTCATGTCCCCAATCAGGAGACAAATCTCTTATCACTTCCATTTCACGGATAGCAGCTATACAGAATCAAAAGCAATAAAGACTTACATGTTAACAGTTGATTCAGCATATAAATCTCTTACCCATCCTACATTTCACTTACTCATCATTCATCTAATAATGAATTGCACTGAATCCTTTGTTAGATTTCCCTAATTTGTTTTTCTTCTATTTTTTAAACTTTACCAAAAAATGTTCAAATTAAAAAAAAAAAAAGAAAGCAGTTGACCAATGAGAGATTATTCCAAATATTCATTATATACATTAGCATACATGTGTTTTAAAATGTGACAGGTAATTAGTTTTCCATAATGTAGGATTCTGGAAAGCTAGTTTATAATGAATAATGTATCTGGAAGCGCATGGCCATTAGCTGAACCTCTGGGGCTTTGCAGTTTCAAAGGAGAAAATATATTCTGTATAAAATTGCATGGCACTTTCCGTGGCTGCAGAAATACCAGTAATAAGTAACTCTGATTATAATAATAACAAAAATTTGGCAGCATACTTAGCAATTTTTAGTAAACGCAATACATTCATAACTGGCAGGATACGATAAGTATTCCTAAAGAGGTTTTTAAATATTAAAATGGACTTCTTTCTAATCTTTTGATTCTGATCTAGAAGTAGAAATTCAAATTTTGCTGGGAAGAGAAGATTCCCACACCAGTGTGAGGCATTAGCATCATGCCACGTCTATGAAGGAGTCCTTAAGACAGCTTCTCCCTGTGTCATGTAACCAAAATGGAAGGTTTCCTGAGGCATCAAACTACGATAAATTATCTGTTCCAAAATGGTTTAGAAAAAAAAAAATGCCCTGATTTTAGCTAATAATGTACTCTATTGTTCTTCCTCAGTTCTCTGGGGGAGTATCTCATAACTCAGGGAAAGAAACAGGCAGGAAGCAATTAATGACAATAGAGTCAGATACTTTCAGTAAGAGAAGAAACAAAGTAGAAACCAATCCTGATTTTCCTTACTCTACTTTCAGTTCTTTGACTGAAAAAGCACGTCACTGTAGCCAGGACAGGGCCTCCTGAAACATAGTGAGATGTATAGTTTAGTTTGAGGCCATGGAGATGAATGGGGGTAAGTAGCCATGCTGAGCGCTGCCTCTATATATTTTCAGCTGGATAGTGTGCATGTATTCAGGCTATCTGGGGGTTCATGGAGTTACTCCCCCAGGTTGTAGGCACTGGCTTCAGGCTCAGAAAGGAGCAGTTCTGTATGTACAAAGTGGCAATTCAGCCACACCTGGAGATGGGATTCTGAGGGCTGTGCACAGACAGATCTTGTTTGACAACCAAGATTTTTAAATTTTTGCCCAGTGGGTCATCCGCAGCTAAGCCAAATACTCCCATGTTGGCTGGAGAGTCTGTCTGTGGCTTCAATCAGAGGTCTAGTCTCTACTTGGCCCCTCTGAATATTTTCTAACCTTGCAGAGTCCAGAGGCCATCCCTTCCCTACATCCTAGGAACTGAGCTATATAAAGTTTAAACATACGTTTCTTCTTCCTGCATGTAAATCCTCTCAAAAATCCTCTATTTTTTCTCTCTCTGATAACAGTGTTCTACCTACTGTATACCAACCAGTTACAACCAGAGAGAGACAAGGGCCAGCTAAATGTGGCAAAAATCCTCATACTTCACATAGCACATCCTCTGACATACGGCTTTGCACTTCTCATCAATTATCTAAGGAAGGGCTGGTTGGGAGTCTTACTGTTTGACCTGGACCTTGAACCCTCTAAGACTAAGTTGAACAGGAACACCTGGGTGACTCAGTGGTTGAGCATCTGCTTTTGGCTCAGGGTGTGATCCAGGGATCCAGGATCAAGTCCCACATCGAGCTCCTTGAAGGAAGCCTGCTTCTCCCTCTGCCTGTGTCTCTGCCTCTTTCTCTCTCTGTGTCATTCATGAAAAAATAAACAAAATCTTAAAAAAAAAAAAAAAAGACTGGGTTGAACAGAGTCATTGTGTTTTTTTTAATAGTTCACAAATAAGGCTCAAGGAAAAACTGGCTTGCCCAAGGACACAGAGTATAGACAACAGTTATTTATTCAAGTATTCAAAAATTATTTATTTATTGAGTACCCACATCCTATTTTTGAAACTTCAAGATGTATACTTTTTCACATTTTGACATTTCTGAAATGGGGGTTAGTCTTAGAGTTGCTGTCTGCCAGACATTAACTGCCATACACACCAAAACTCACAGAGGGAATTGTCACCATCAGAACAGAAAATCTCAGAGAAGACAATAACTAAGCCATTTTTTAAGAAATACTGCTGCACCAACACTCCTGATGGCTCAGAGAGTGATAACTATGCGGGAAATAGTGTATATTGGCAACTTGTCATTGAAAATTGATACTGAGGACATGGGCTCACAGGGAGAAGTTGCTTCAGGAACAGCTTAACCAATTTATTTTGCTTATGTCCTCATTTTTAGAGTGTGCAGTAAGATATATGATAAATATCTGACCTCTCTAAGTGGAACTAAAAGATCTCTTCAGTAAGTTAAAACAAAAAGTCTAAAGTGACAAGATGGCATTGTCCCATAACTTACATGGTGGCATTTTTATTTCAGACATACATGAAATGGTGGTGAATCTTACAACTGATGTCATCTTAGATTCAAAAACATATGGTATATTCCTGGCTCTCTTCCAGATGCTGGATATTCAGCCATAAAGAAAGACAGAATAATGTCTCCAAAGTTTAAATTCTAAGAGGATAATCAAAAAACAAAAACAAAAACAAGGACCATCTCTAATGAGCAGTAAATGCTAGGTAGAGAATTAGAATTAGGCTTCTTCAGATGATCAAGTTTCTCATCTTGTGGAGGTGACTTTAAGCTGAAGAAATAATAAGAAGATGGGTGGAAGAGCCAAAACCAGAAGAGTTTCCTGAATACCTGCATTCTTGCCAACATACCTGGGCTGGATCATGGCTTAATGATAGTGCCAAAGCCTATTTTTAAAATTTCTCTCTGGTGGCATTATTTTTATGTCAAAGTGAATGTGGACTTTAGAGCAAACTACTTCATCTGGTCATTTCAAATGGAAATATAACTGTCTTAGATAGGTGGTATTTTATGCAATGAAACCTATCCAAATTTCAATACAATAAATCATGTTGTGAGAGTGAATCTTGGATATCTCTGTGAGAGGGAGAGAAAGAGAAGGAAGGAGGAGGGCAAGGGAAGGAATAAAGGAAGGAAAGAAGGAAGGAAGGAAGGAAGGAAGGAAGGAAGGAAGGAAGGAAGGAAGAAAGAAAAAGAAAGAAAGAAAAGAGGAGGGAGGAGGGGGAGAAGAGAGGAGGGGAGAGAAGAGGAGAAAGGAAGGCAGGCAGGCTGGCTTAACGTCAACTTTCTTACCCATTAATACTTTTGCCAAAGTTTTAAATAATTAGAGGAAACCACTATGATAATTGAAGGTTATCAATTTGGAGTTTGGGCAAAGGGATAACTGACCTCACTGGCTGTTTATTCTTTCCCAGATTGATTATTGTTTAGGTAGCAGGTATTTAAAGCCAGGATGTTTATAAAAGAAATCAAATAAAAGGTTCTTGGTTAGTGACCTTTTAAAACATCACCCTGAGATCCCAAAAACAGCCTACAAAAGAAGTGATAAAATGTTCAAAGACTTTGGAATACTGATCAAAGAATAAAATATTAATAAAAAAGATAAACAAGGTAGCTTCTAGATAGATTAAAATTCAGCATGACACTAATATGGTAACAAGCTATTAAAGATACACAAGCACTAAGGGAATTAACTGTTGTTGTTGTTGTGGTGGTGGTTTTTTTTGTTTTTTTTTTTTTTTAGCCTGAACATCTTTATGCTTAAACGTTTATCTTGGACCCTAAAAAAATAGCATTTCAAGCTTTTTTTAAAAAAGAAGAAATAAAAGCTTTCATTTATTTTACATGTAATAAATATTTACTTTCCCCTATTATGTACCAATCACTGTGCTCGCTTGGTGGAACCCTGAACATGCCAACATTAGCGGAAGCAATATGAAAGCCACTGTAAAGAAGTTATTAATAGTTCAAGACCTAAAATCTGAAGGGTAAAGTTGTACTTGTGTCCATCCAGCTGAGTATCAAAGAAAATTGGTCTATAGTGGGGGCCGTTAAGTGGCAATCCCTTAGGTTCATGCCTTTGCAACATGATGAGAATCAATCTGAAAGGCCTCTCTGGAAAATGCCCAAGGCAACAAACAGCAATCAGCCCGATGAACCCAGCTGCTACCCACCTCCTTTTACCCATTATGAATTGATGCTTCAGCTTTTATTTCCACTGTTATAACCACTTTGGTAAATGATGTGTTTGTGCCAATGTGCAGAAGAAAGCCTTATAGACCAAGAAGTATTTCTAATATCTATACTGGGCACCAACAAGAGCTGAGTACTGTATTTCAAAGTGGAGGATTAGGAAACTGATCAATTTAAATTCAGAGGAGGCCCATCAAACACAACTAAGTGTGGCCAGGCAAAAATAGAAATTAATTTCTCCTCAATTTCAGAGACTGACAAAGAGATGGGGATGAGATCTGCAGATAAGCCAGTTTCCCTAAAGAAGCCTAACAAATGCCCCCAAAGCAGACAAGAATAATTTAACTAGATGACTCTGCTATTAAAACCTAATATATATGCGCTTGTGTCTTATAGGGTACGGAATAGTTATCTTTGTCCTTATGCCAAAAAGAATCCATCTTATTCCCTCAACCTGATCTCTCGTAGTTTCATTGAAAATCTTATCTGTGAGGATAAAATGCTTATGTGACTGACTGCAATGCAAAAGGAAAAAAATTTGTCTTTTTTTTTTTTTTGAGAAAAACTTTTCTAACCATCATAGATTCTGGATCATTATTCATTCTAGACTTCATCTGTCAACTTCTCTACAGATATAATCAATTTTCTTAAACAATCTCAAATAAATAATTTCCTGTAAAAAAAAAACATTATTGCTAGGAATATCAAGCTTTCCAATTAACCATTTATACTTAAAGTTATTTTTTAAACCATAATGAGGGGTGCCTGAGTGTCACAGTGGATTGATTGACCAACTCTTGGTTTCAGGGCAGGCCGTGATGTCAGCATTGTGAGATCCACCCCCACATCAGGCTCTGTGCTCAGTATAAAAATTCTGCTTGAGTTTCTCTCTCCCTCCCCCTAGACCCCTCCCTCTAAATTAAACAAATCTTTAAAATAAAAATAAAAACCATAATGAAAACACTATATTGATATACTGGAGGAAATCTTTAAATATACGATATCTATTTTTGCTGTGGGCAGTATACTTTTTACTAATTGATATAATTAAATTCTACAGGTAAGAGTTAGGTCTGTGAAACATCTAAAATAATTCTATTGTTTAGCAACAAAAAATAAACCAACCTTATCAAAAATTCTAAATAATTTTAAAGGCACATTACCAACTCAATAAGTGGATATAGATTTAAATCAGCATTTTGGAAATATTTGTCAATTGATATTAATTACCCTGTAATAATTAATCAATTACCAAGAAATTATACAATTTGACAAGAAATAATTTTCAAATTCATTATTTTCATTTTATTTTGAAACTCACAAGGATGTTGTAAATTAGGATCCTATTTTCAAGTGAGATTATTATGCTAAATGGCTTTGCCAAAGCTTAATTGTAATAAGTAGAAGATCTGGCATTTAAGGCCAGTTTTTCTGACCCTTAATCTGGGATTATTTTCACTATTCTGTTCTCCTACTATCTCTAAAACTCATTCATTCATCCAGTGGTTCTGGTGCTCTGCTAGAAACTATGGTACAGTTCTGAGGAAAAAATGTTGTGAACCTAGAATTCTTTTTTTTTTTTTTTTTTTTAGGAGGAAGGGGGAGAAAGAATCTTAAGTAGGCTCCACATCCAGGGAGGAGCCTGATGCAAGGCTCCATCTCATCACCCTGAGATCATGACCTGAGCTGAAATCAAAAGTCAAACACTTTGGGATGCCTGGGTGGCTCAGCGGTTGAGGTCTGCCTTTGGCTCAGGGTGCGATCCCAGTTTAGGGATTGAGTCCACATCAGGATCCCTGTGAGAAGCCTGCTTCTCCCTCTGCCTATGTCTCTGCCTCTCTCTGTGTCTCTCATGAATAAATAAATAAAATCTAAAAAAAAAAAAAAAAAAGAAAGTCACTTAACTGACTTGAGCCACCCAGGTGCTTCAGAACCTAGAATTCTATAGTCAATAAATTACATTGAAAATGAAGGTGGAATAAAAACAATTTTAGATACAAATTCTTTATCAAAAGATACAAATTTGAATAAGTTTACATCTAAAAAATATACTTGAGATGCAAGAAAGGAATGATATGCAAAAACTAGTAAGTAGACATCAGAAAAGCACATTGATATGCAAAAACTAGTAAGTAGACATCAGAAAAGCACATGTCAATAAATATTTATAATATAAAACACTATAATTTGTATATATTTTAAAATGTTAGAAATGTTAGAATTAAAAATTGTAGACAACATTAAGTCCTGGCTTATTTGGGAGAAGGACAGAAAGGCTCTAAGTTTAGACTTGTTAGAGAAATAAAATGTTAAGTATATATATGTGTGCTAGGCTGAATAATGGACCCCAGAGATAATCATTTCCTAATCTCCAGAACCTGTGAATAATATTTTATATGACAAAGGGACACTAAAGATAGAATTAAGGATCTTGAACTGGGACAACACTGGACTGTGCACATGGCTCTTAAACGTAATCAGAAGTGTCCACATAAGAGATCTGATGAGAACAGAGACAGAGGCAATGTAATGATTGAAGCAAGATGCTAAACATCTGGCTTTGAAGATGGAGGACTCAAAGGTAGAAATGGAAAGGAAACAGATTCACACCCTAGAGCACCTGGAAGGAGCACAGCCCTGCTGTCACCTAGGTCTCAGCCCAGGGATGCTGCTGTCAGAATTCTGGCCTCCAGAACTAAAAAACAATAAATGTGTGTTGTTTTAAACCACCAAATTTGTGTCAATTGTTACAGCAGCCATAGGTAACTAATACATGAAAAATGTTGGCATGATAACTAAAAGAAAAAATGTGGAATATATTATTTATTTTCTAAGAATACGTATGCCTCCACTTGTGTTACTAGGGGTGATTTTTATTAAAAGAATATTTCTGGGCTCTCAGACCACTCCTTCCCACTCTTGTTTGGTAGAGACAAAATTACTTCTCTGAATGCCAGTTTGGGAAAGGCAATTTGTTGGTTTTCAAGCTGGTCCCTGCATACAGAGAGCAAGGAGAGACTGAACAAAGAGGCAGCCCACCCCGGACTGGCAGGGGATGGTTAATAAGCAAGGAATCTAGCACAGGAGGCTTACTGCAAGATGAGAAAATCCCTGCACCTGCCCACCAGACTCTTAGTTTATATGGAGGACTTAGCTGGGTTCAGTCATGGATATTGTCCAGATGGTCTCAACAACCCCTATTCTCTCGAGGCTTTGTTCTTAGAACAGCTCCTACTGTAGGAATGGTGGGCAAAACATACACTCCAAGGACAGGGTGGGGAGGTGAGGAGCCTCTGACTGCCCGGGTCCAGCTCATGAGTCAAGCAGTGGTCAGATCCTCTCAATGACCTCCTCCAACAAAACTGAATACTTAGCTCAGCCACTCTTCTAATCTCCTTCCTCTCTTGGGATCTGCTTATCAGGAGAGAACATACATTCTGCTCTGCTCATCCCCCTCAGCACTACTAGGAGCCAAGTAATTCTGCTTCATTCAGAGACATGGATTAAAGTCACATTCTCCAAAACCTTCATGAGTAGTAGAAGTGGCATTTGACCTCCGTCTGCCTCACTCTCTTGTCTCTCTCAGTTGCTTCAGAATATATATGGGGAAAAACAAGATATTACATATTATATTATATTATATTATATTATATTATATTATATTATATTATATATTTTTTGAAATCTGAATTTTCAAACTGATAGTGAAAGAAAAAAGTGGAGGACTTGATGAATTCAACAGAAAACACACAGAGAAAACAAAAAGAAGCAAGAGAATGGTGGACCACACATAAGAAGACATAATCAGAACAAAAATCCACAGAGAATTTAAATATAATGGGTTGGAAATGTTGGAGATGATGTGGAAAAAGGGGAACCCTCTTACACTGTTGGTGGGAATGTGAACTGGTGCAGCCACTCTGGAAAACTGTGTGGAGGTTCCTCAAGAGTTAAAAATAGAGTAGAAATTAAAAATAGACCCAGCAATTGCACTACTGGGGATTTTTACCCCAGATACAGATGCAGTGAAAAGCTGAGACCCCCTGCAAGTGGGGGTCAATGTTTCTAGCAGCAATGTCCACAATAGCTAAACTGTAGAAGGAGCCTCAGTGTCCATCGAAAGATGAATGGATAAAGAAGATGTGGTCTGTATAGACAACGGAATATTACTCAGCCATTAAAAACAACAAATACCCACCATTTGCTTCCAGTGGATGGAACTGGAGGATATCATGCTGAGTGAAGTAAGTCAACTGGAGAAGGACAATCATTATATGGTTTCATTTATAGGGGAAATATAAAAAATAGTGAAAGGGATTATAATGGAAAGCAGAGAAAATGAGTGGGAAAAATCAGAGAGGGTGACAAAACATGAGAGACTCTTAACTCTGGGAAACGAACAAGGGGTAGTGGAAGGGGAGGTGGGCAGGGGATGGGGTGACTGGGTGACGAGCACTGAGGGGGGCACTTGATGGGATGAGCACTGGGTGTTTTAATATATGTTGGCAAATCAAACTCCAATAAAAAAATAGTAGATAAATAAATATATAAATAAATACATAAATAAACAAACAAATAAAATGGGTTGGGGAAAAAAGCATACCAGACAAAAAAAAAAAAAAAAAAGCGTACCAGGCAAAAATTAACCCAAAGAAAACTGGCACACCAATTTTCATATTGCTCAAAATATGTGATTTTTAAGAAATGCATTTGTGGGAATATATTTCACATTTATTAATAAAAGACACATTTACATTGGTAAAAGATATAAACAAAAATGATATGAAATCATAAAATTACATAAACCTAAATTCCTAGACTCAAAATACAAAAAGTAAAAGTACCTAAATTATAAAGATAAATAGACAACTGCATAAGTACAATGGAAAATGTTAATGCTACATGTCAGTTTGTTATTGCTGCACAAAAATTACCCCAAAACTCTTTGGCTTAAGATAACTGTCATTATAATTCATGAAACTGCTCATTAGCTAATTAATTCAACTGCAAGATGAACAGTTAAGATGACTAATCTTTGCTCCATGAAGTCTCTCATCTTCTAGCAGACTAGTCACGGCTTGTTTGCACGGCATGGTAGAGGTTCCAGACAGAAAGCAGGCAGACAGTACGCCTGTGATCTAGGCGCAGGGTAGGTGCATCAATACTTCTGCTGTATTCTGCGGGCCAATGCAGGCACAAGGCCAGCCCAAACTGAAGACATGGAGATATAGATTCCACCTTTTCATGGGAGGAGTTTCACAGAGGTCATTATTTAGGGCCATCAATATAATTGATACACCACATTTACCTCTCTTAGAAATTGATAAATCAAGAGGACAAAAATATTGGTAAGGATGTAAAAGAATTAATAATTAGTTAACAAGCTCCATTTTATAGATACTTGCTGATAGATGATAAATGGATGGAACAGAGGTATATATAAACTTGTATGCAACAAATAAACAAATTTTCTTTCCAAGTACATGTGAAAGTTATACACAAGGAACAGAAAAACAAGGAATTTTCAAGAATTTCCAAAGAATTTGTCATTTGGATCATAATATTTCATCACCGTGCAACTTAATTAGAAAACAACAAAATAGGGCAGCCCGGGTGGCTCAGCGGTTTAGTGCTGCCTTCAGCCCAGCACGCGATCCTGGAGATCTGGGATTGAGTCCCATGTCGGGCTCCCTGCATGGAGCCTGCTTCTCCCTCTGCCTGTCTCTCTCTCTCTCTCCCTCTTTCTGTGTGTGTGTGTGTGTGTGTGTGTGTGTCTCATGAATAAGTAAATAAAATCTTAAAAAAAAAGAAATCACAATAATAGCTATAAATGTTCAGATTTAAAAGAAATAAAAACACCACATAAAACTTGTGGAATGATCAAAGGGCAACCACAGGGAAATTTATAACTTTAGATACAGTTATCATGAACTAAGACAATAAACAAGCTTAAGCATTCACCCCAGGAAGCTGATAAAACATAAAGAAAGAATGAAAAAAATAATAATAAACTTGATTATATTATATTCAGAGAATATACTCTGACCACAAAGTAGTTATGCTAGTTTATTTGAAGTAAGACATACTATAACATATACCTAAGTACTTAATGTATTTTCAATATACAAATCTGTACTTTTTTTGTAGGTTGGGGGGAGTTTCATACATAAGTACTTCATAACCTAGTACTTAGGTTATTTGAAGATAGACTGTGATAAGTTAAAAGTATATATTAAAAAGTCTAGAACAACCACTACAACTTTTCTTTTAATTCATGAGAGAGAGAGAAAGAGGAGAGAGAGAGTGAGAGAGAGAGAGAGAGAGAGAGAGAGGCAGAGACACAGGCAGAGGGAGAAGCAGGCTTCATGCAGGGAGCCCGACATGGGACTCCATCCCAGGTCTCCAGAATCATGCCCTGGGCTGAAGGCGGCACTAAATCCCTGAGCCACCCAGGCTACCCTAAAACTTTTTTAAAAAGAAACATAACTAATATGCCAATAGGGAAGATATAAAATGAAATCAGAAAGAACTTAAGGGCATTATGCTAAATGACATTAAGTCAAACAAAAAAAGACAAATATAACATTGTGTTACATTACTTACATGTGAAATTTTTAAAAATCAAACTTCTTAAATTCCACTTATGAGTGAAATCATATGGTGTTTGTCTTTCTATGACTAACTTACTTCAGTTAGCATTATACTTTCTAGCTCCATCCGTGGTTGCAAATGGCAAGATTTTATTCCTTTTTATGGCTGGAAAATCTTCTATTGCATCCATCAATATAGCTATAGATATGGATATATACCATATCTTCTTTATCCAATCATCAGTCGATAGACACTTTGGTTGTTTCCATAATTTGGCTATTGTAAATGATGTTGCAATAAACCTAGGTATGTATATGTCTTTTCAAATTAGTGTTTTCATATTCTTTGGGTAAATACTAAGTAGTGTGATTACTGGATCATAGGGTAGTTCCATTTTTAATTTTTGAGGAACTTCCATATGTTCTCCACAGTAGCTGCACCAGTTTGCATTCCCACCAACAGTTCACAAGGGTCCCTTTTTCTCCACATCCTCTCCAACACTTGTTGTTTCTTGTGTTTTTAAGAAACAAAACAAATGAACAAAGGAAAAAGAGAGAGAGAGAGACAGACTCTTAACTATGGAGAACAACAGGTGGTTACCAGTGGGGAGATGGGTGGGAGATAGGGTGAAATAGCTGAAGAGGAAAAAGAGTACATTTACCTTGATGAGTACTTAGTAATATATGGAATTGTTGACACTATAATGTTTATACTGGAACTTTAAAAAAATAATTTTAAAATATCAAACTTTTACAGTATAGCAATCATAAGCAATAATACTGTATTATGAACATTAAACTTGCTAAGAGACTAGATCTTAATTATTCCCACCAGAAAAATGAGATGATAATTATGTGAAGTGAGAGGGTGTTAGCTAACACTACAGTGGGAATCAAATTGCAATATATAGGGATGCCTGGGTGGTTCAGTCAGTTAAGCATCTGCCTTCAGCTCAGGTCATGATCCCTGGGTCCTGGGACTGAGACCCATGTCTGGCTCCCTGCTCGGTGGGAAGCCTGCTTCTCTCTCTGTTCTGCCCCACCCCCCATGCTCTTTCTCTTAAATAAATATGTAAGATATTTTTTTTTAAGTTGCAACATATAAATATATCAAATAAACATGTTGAACACCTTAAACTTATATAATGTTACATGTCAATTATATTAATAAAATTAATTTTAATTAATTAACTAATAAAATTTAACAATAAAAACGCTAAATTCATAAAAGCAGAGTAGTATAGTGGTTACCAAGGGCTGTGCTTTGGGGGAATTGGGGAGATGTTCCTTAAGGGCACAAACTCGCAAACAGTAAATAAATATGTCCTGGAGATCTAACACAGAGCATAGTGATTTTGGTCAATAATACTGTACTACAAACCTCAAAGTTGCAAAAAGACTGTATCTTAATTGTTCTTACCACAAATAATACATCTGGAAAATCCAAAACACTTGGAAATTAAACAACATTCTTTTAAATAAACTATTAGTCAAAGAAGAAGTTCAAAATAAATTATAAAATATTTTTAATTTAATGTAAATAAGAAAACACACCAAAATTTGGAGAGCCTATTAGAATTTAGAGGAAAATGTATCAGATTAAATGTTTATATTAGAAAAGAAGAAAGGCCTCAAATCAATTATCTGTTTCTACCTTAAGAAACTAGAAAAATAAGGGCAAATTAGACCAAAAGCAAGTATAAAGGAAATATTAAGATAAAAGTAGAATCAAATAAATTTGAAAACAGAGGAAAAACCAACAGAAATCAATGAAGCTGAAAGCTGGTTCTTTGAAAAGATCAACAAATGAAATGAACTTCTAGATAAATTGATCAGAAAAAAGTGAGAAGCCACAAATTACCAATATTGGAAATGACAGAGGACACAACACAACAGAAGCACAGGTATTAAAAATAAAGAAACAATATTAAGTTTTTACCAATGAATTTGACAAATTAGAAGAAATGGACAAATTCCGTAGACACAAACTACCAAAGGTTACATAAGAAGGGATATATACTGATAAAATCAATTTATAGTCACAGACAGACCAACAAAGAAAACTCAAATTTGCCAGCTTTAAGGCAAATTGTCTCACACATTTATGGAATAAATAGTATCAATTACAGACAAACTTCAGGAAAATAGAAAAGCATGGAGCTTTTGGTTTAATATTTGAAAATCAATAAGCATAATCCATCACATCCACAAACTAAAGAAGAAAATTAATATGATCATCTCTGTAAGAGAATAAGTCTTTGACAAAATTCAAAGAAAGTCTTGGGAAAATGCACAAGTGATATCCTACTGAATAGTCAAAGACTGAATGATTTTCCCTGAAATCTGGAAGAAGACTGTGATCCCCATTCCTATTGTTCCACCTTCTACTTAATATTTAAACCACTTATATTACCCTTAATATCGTAACTAGGTAATTATTAATAAGGCCGATTTAGTAAGGAACAAGAAAAATAAAATTCCTTTGGAGTCCCCCTGCACAATCACAATGACTGCCTACATAAAAATCCCATATGCTAACCAAAAAACCCCCCAAAAAACCCAAAAAGCTACTAGAATCAATACATAGCTGAAGAAATCAAGATCAATGTAAAAAACCCAATTCTATTTGTATACACTAAAAATAACCACTGAAAAATTAAAAGTAAGGCAGCGTGCGCCGTGAGGTCCTGAGGTTCTGGGTCTTCAACAGTGTTTACACAGAAGAGACCCAAGGACATTCCTCCTACCAGCCTCCCATCACCCTGCACCTTTTTTTCCCAGTGGCAACCTTTGGAGTCATCTTCTTAGTCACCCTCTGCCTCTGGGAACACCCTGAGCTTAACTCCTTATTATGGATCAAGCCCAACCCATGAGCCCCCAGGTTCCTCAGAGTCATTAGGAGGTGGAGGCGCCGCCCTCCACCTGGCCAACATGCACCTGCGGGCCTCCAGCACCCACCTGGCTCTGGGCTTCTCTTCCTACCGCGGCGACCAGGGGCTCTGGGGACGGTGAGGCCAGTTGGCCCTGAACGTCCCTAGAAGATGTAAAACCAAGGTGGAAGCTGGCTCTCTTCCATGGAGACCACTTCCTGGGTGCGGAGGTGAAACTCGCCCAGGTGGCGACCACCTGACTCCCCTCTGCAGGCTGGTGGGGGGCTCTGCCTCCTGGGGAGCCTCCGGAGCCCGGCGGCCTCTGAGGGGCCCCTGAGGCATCACCCTGGTGCCAGGCCTTGTGCCCGAGCCTCTCCCTGCAGCCAAGAGGCAGCATTTTCCCCACCCTGGGGCCCTCCTCTCCTAAGCTGTGGACCAAATGGAAACAATAAAGCTTTTTGCAGAAAAGAAAAAGGAAAACCAAAATAGTACCACTTATAATAGGACAGAAAAACAGAGTGCTTAGATACAAAGCACCCCAACACACACACAACACACATACACACAAATGTGCAAGATTTGTGTATTGAAAACTACAAAATATTGATGAAAGAAATTAAAACCCAAATGAAGAGAAATAGCATATTCATGGATTGAAAGACTCAGTATTAAGTTGTCAATTGTCCTTCAACTGATCTATAAATTCAACACAATTGCAATTTTAAGAAGCAGGTCTTTTTCATATAAAGTTATTCTAAAATTTATATGGAGAAACAGAGGAACTGAAATCATCAAGAATATCTTTCAAGAGTGTGAATTAAGTTTTAAAACTCACATTCCTTGATTGCTATACGTACTATAAAATTAGAAGAATCAAAAAAAATTGGAAGAATCAAGACCATGTAATATTAGAAAAAGGATAGGTATGTAGAACACATGAGAGAGTCTGGAAATAGACCCATGCATCTATATGTGGTCAGGTAATGAATTTTCAACAAAGATGCCAAGTCAATCAAATGTAGAGAAGTTTGTCTTTTCAACAAATTGTGCTGGAGCAATTGGACATCCAAATGCAAAAATGGGGGGATGCTTTAACCCATACCTCACCTCATAGATAAAATATAACTTGAAAAGATCGTGTACCTAAAGGTAAAGCCAAAACCTGGAATTTCTAGAAAATCTTTGCAATGTTGGGTTAGGCAAAAATTTCTTAGAACACAGAAAACACAAACTACAAAAGAAAAAAAAAATGAAGCCGACTTCATCAAAATTAAAAATATCTGTTCCCCAAAAACAATGTATGAAGAATGCAAAATAAACCAAAGACCAAGAGAAAATGTCTGCAAAGTACATATTAAAAAAAAAAAAAAAAGCAAAAACCAAAAAACCTCTGCTATCTAGAATTTATAGGAAATTCTCACAACTCTATTGACAATTGGGTTGAGTAGTAGGAATTGAAACTTGGCAGGCTTCCTTGGATGGACTAGACATGGAGGAAACAGACTCCCTGCTAAAGAATCATGCAAAGCGTTGCAGGAGTCTTGGCTACTTGGACGTCATCGCTGCCAGAAACCAGCCTCTTCTGTTCCACCGTGCGGAACCCGTTCCAACAGCGACATCATGTGGCAGTGAGAAGCAAATGCAACAGTGTACCAAAGAGCATCCTGTACTCTTGGGTGGGGAAGATGCCCTTAAAGTTCTGGGGACTGCATTGAGCCCCTGGGGTTCTCGGACATTCTAGAAGTGGGAACGACCTCAAAGGTGGAAGATTCCGATTCATCCTAATTGGTTGGGTGGGTATTCAAAAAAGTTAATTAGAAAAATAAGATATAAAAAAAAAGATAAAAAAAAAAAAGAAAAATAAGATAATCTCAGCACTTAAATCCTGAGTTTGTGAAGCATTTCATCTTACTATAAATAGCACTATATTGTAACTTTATATATAGCCATAGTTTAAATTTGTAAGAGTTTTGTATTAGTTTTCTATTGCTTCCGTAACAAACTATGGCCAACTTCGTGGCTTAAACAAGTTTATTATCTCACAGTTCCATAGGTTGGAAATCTGATGTCTCACAAAGCTGAAATCAAGCCATTTAGCAGGGCTCTGTTCCTTTCTGGAGGCTCTAAGGGAGATTCCCTCTCCTTGCTCGTTTGAGTTGTTGGCAAAATTCAGTTCCTTGCAGCTAATAGAACTGAGAACCCCATTTTCTTGCTGGCTGTCAGCTGAGGGGCCATTTCTGGAGTCTAAGAGGTCACCTACATTTCTCAGCTTGTTGCTCTGTTTTTCCTTCTTCAAAGCCAGCAATGACAGGTTGAGTCCACCTTTCATAGAATCTCTCTAACCTGCTCTTCTATCTTCCTCTTCCACCTTTGAGGATTAATATTTAGAATCTAGGACCCTTGCAGATAAGCATAGATAATTTTCCCATATCAAGTTCTTACATTTTGATCACATCTGCAAAGTCCCTTTTATCTTGTTAGGTAATATATTCACAAGTTCTGAAAATTAGGCCATGAACATCTTGGGGGTGGGATTATTCCACCTACTATAGGTATATTGGTGGTTTTGCCCCCCAAAGATTTTTTTAAGTAATCTCCATACCCAATGTGGGGCCTGAACCCACAACCCTGAGATCGACTCATGTGCTCCACCAACTGAACCAACCAGGCACCCCTGGATTTTTTAATATTTAAAAATCTAATCTTAAAAATATTTTGACTTTCCTGCTGGGGAAAATGCAAATTTCTAGGATAGCATTTACCCATTTATTCCTAACCCTTACTTCAGCCTATTCCTTATTCCCCTCCATTGATTCTATACTAGATTAAACTGGGGGGCAGTGAGGGGGTTTCAATGTTTCAAATTTCATACTCCTTAAGTAGTATAAAGTTCTAGGGACTGCATTGAGCCCCTAGGGTTCTCGGACATTCTAGAAGTGGGAACGACCTCAAAATTTGCAAAATATACAAAATTTCAAGTATATGCCTATTTTTCTGGGGAAAAGTTCAAGTATCTAGATCAGATTCTCAAAGTACTCTGTGAAAGACACCCCCCGGGGGGGGGGGAGGGAACAAACTACAAAACTGTAAGTAAATGTTATTTTCATAACAACATACATTTTCATGCCTCCACACCCATGAATCTTGTTCCATGAAATTAAGTGGTGTAGTAGAAAGGGTATAGGCTTTGGGTCTCCCCCAAAAGGGAGAGCTTTGTTGAGCATACAGGTATCTGACTCAAGCTAAGACTGGCTGCGTGTGATGGCATTTATCGAGTAAGAAATAAGGAAGCGTATCAAGTTTATTTTTTATTTTTATTTATTTTTTTTGGTCGTATCAAGTTTAAAGGGGAGCCTCTAAGATGAGAGCAATTCAGGACGTGTTTGATGAACCTTCAAAATAACCAAAAAATCAAGGGGAGATCATCGTAACTAAGGAAATCTAAGAAAGAAGAGACAGTCATATTGTCCATAATAAAATTAAATGTTTGGTTATGGTTAAAAGGTACCAGAAACTATGTTGATGGACAACATACTTGTCACACACCTGGCAAATTATCTACAAGAAAAAGTCAACTCCCAAGAATAGAAATTCAATTTTCACAGAAAACAGCAACTCAAATTTTTTAAATTGCTTTATTCAAAATAGCCAAAAATGTTGTCCATATGTAGATGCACCTAGAAATCACTACACTAAGTGAAAGCTATTGAGCACAAGATCCCGTTTACACAGAAGGGGAAGTGGACTGTTTGCAAAAGGACAAAAGGGAAACCTCCTGGGGTGATGGAAATGGTTTTTTTCATGTGTGTGCATGTGTGTGTGACAGAAATGTTCTCTTATGTGATGGGGATGTTCTTTACCTTGGTTACACAGCTGAACCTATTGGTTATAGCCCCATGAGCTGTACACTTAATTTTACTGAATGTAAATAACTGCTTAGTAGATTATTAATAGAAATATGAAAAAGCTTGTCAGCAATCCAATACTTGTATCATTGTCATACAAAAGGCAGAGGAACTGGAATCCATATGTTAATGGGTTAGGGAAGAGGAGGTAGAGGACATGGGGCAGTGCAGGTAGCAAATCTAACATTGGTTAAGTTGTATAGTTTACCTTCGGAGCAGCTAGCAAATTAAAGAGATAGATACAGGCAACTATATTGGCCTCAGTCTTTCCAAAAGAGTAAGTCACAGCCTATCTGTTCAAAATTATCATTTTGAGAGAATCCACACAAAACAGCAGCAGCTCTTGGGGTATAGGGCAACGTTAGCTTTTCTGGAAGGAGCCCATCTTGGCATGAGCTGATTAAGCTTCAAAGGTAGAGACCATGAGCAAATAGCCCATGTGAGCAGAGAGCAAGCCTGAGTAGTTAAGGAAACTCTAGTTTTTCTAGAAATCAGCCCAGGCCTTTGTTGAGCATACAATTGTTCATACCAACTGGAGCTAATGCCACCCAGCTACTTTAAGAATTAGTAATAATGTTTGAAGTGCCTGGGTGGCTGTTGGTTTTAGGTATCTGACTTTGGCTCAGGTCATGATCTCAGGGCCTTGGGATGGAGCCCCCTGTCGAGCCCCACCTTGAACCCCCGCATTGCATCAAACCCCCAGTTGGGCTCCACTCTCAGCAGGGAGTCTGCCGGTCTCTCTCCCTTTGCCCCTCCCCCTGCTTGTGTACACGTATGCGCTTGCTCTCTCTCAAATAAATAAATAAAATCTTTAAAAAAGAATTAGTAATAATGTTTATCTCTATGCATAGGATATGGCACAAAGTTAAGTACTCAATTAGTGATATAGTAGTATTCCCCTGCCTAGAAAGAACTCTAAAACATATTCAGCAATGTTAGATGAATGAATGGATGGATAAAATTGAACAGTCAATTCCAATGAACTGTGTATTTTTCTGAACTCAATTTAAATATTATTTCCTTTTGGAAGCTACCTTCATCCCAAGCTACACACATTTTCTTACTTAATAGTGTAGTTTCAAAGCCAGATTGCCTCTGCTTGAATCTTGACTCTATTTATTGTGTCTCTGGGCAAATCAAACTCTCTATTCAGCTTCCTCACCTATAAAATAGGGCTTAACTATAATATCTACCTCTACCCCACAGGATTTCCGTAAAGATTAAAAGTATTAATACAAAAATATATTTTTTACGCTGCCTGGCATAGAGTAAGCATTCAGGAAACATTAACAATGGTTACTGTGTGTGTGTGTGTGTACCACATTTTACAAATTATTTACTTGTGTAGCCACTGAAAATATGCTCCATGATCATAGGAACTTTGGTGTGTTTTGTTCACTGCCTAAAACTGTGCCCTCAGATCTAGCAGGCATTCAGTGGTTGCTGAATGTGAATACCTACCTATCAAAGACAATGGAAGTGCAACAAGAATTACAGTAGAAGCTAACTGAATGAATGTTTGGTAACTAAAGAAATGAATAGAGATGATCATATGGAAAGTGATTTCAGACTTCCAGCAGTACTACACTACACAAATGAGGCAAACAAAACTTAGGAATATTCCAGTTTATAAACTTTTTATTTAAAAAATAAAATTATAAACAAAATACAGAAAAATATTGACACCTGTGATAACAAGGAAATGACTCCTAATCTTTTGGGTAGTTTATTATCCTGAAAGAGCAAAATCATGAGTTTTATAAAGAAATTTTATTGTGCAAAGGAGGAATGTACATTTTAAGTTTCATTTATAATAGGTATTTGGCATTGACAAAAAAAAGTATTTGTATGTATACATTCAACATTTTGCAGCATATTTACATTCAAGTTACATTTCCAAATTCTATGCCAAATATAATCTAACTCACCATCAAAAATCCCTAAGATATAATTCTGTTTATTTGGTAGGAGTGCAATATGATTCTATTAGAAATAATTTTATGCTCCTACCTGGTCAATTGTACTTAGCTACTTTGACCAAATTCACTGACCTTTTCTTTCCAGTGCAAGCCAAGCTTATTTTAGACAAATTAAACACTAACAAAATTTGACCAGTTACAAAGTTATATAGTTAATTTTCTTCTCCCTCCTTACATTAAAAAAACTTTCAAAGGAAGGACATGGGCTCTAATAAATTACTTCTTTTACAGTAGTTAGGGCATAGTATGGATACAAGTTGCAGAATTTTAACTTCTTTTTAAAAGATGGCTGAAGCACTCTTCTCTTTTGGTTACCAAATTCCGAATTCAGTTGTTATCAAAATAAAACTTGTTAGGAAGCCCACATAGTGTTCTCAAAACTTTTTGCCATTTTTTCCCCACACATTCCTCAAATCAGATTATTTACTCATTGACAATTTGGAAAATTTCTTGCTTACTTTCTTTCAATTACACTAGGATAGCTATTACAGTTTCTTGATAATCTTACCATTTGTGTTTCAAAGTATGATTTAGTTAAAGTCAACATAAATTACAAATAGCTTCCATCTACAGTTCTCTGAGAAATCTATCTGAACTTAGTGAAGGGTCAAGATTCCATGGGACCTGACCAGGCTTGGCAAACAGAAAAGATTTGAAAATTCCCATGCCTCCAAGAGATCCCAGATAAATCAAATCTATTCATAATATACCAATTTCTTCTTAATTATCTCAAATTAAGTTCACCTTTAAAAGTCCAGTAAGATAATTAAAGACAAAACAATGGAGACAGATGAATTTCATTTACTTGAGCTCTTTCTTTCTAATTTACTTCAGGTTGTAACTTCTCCTCCAGTACATGATGGCTGGCAGTTGGCAGTAGGCTGCTGAGTTGACACCACTTCTAATTCGGATTCACGAACAAAAACCACTGCATCACCACTTACATTTATAAGACACTGTGCCTATACAAACAATAGGACATGTTCAAGCAGCAACTCAACAATCTGCTCATAATTTTCTTATTGTTTAAGGAGCAGTGCTACATAGTTGAAAAAGATAGACAACCCAGGAGAAAAATGAACAAAGGAAAAGAAGGCAACTCACAGGAAAGGACACTCATACAACCCCATTGATATAATTACATTTTCCAAAAGAAACTTTAACAATTCGAAGTCAGTTAATATGAAGAATACTGGTAAAAGAAATTTCTCCTAAAATTAATCCTAAACAACAATCCTTTGCCCCTACTAACAGAATTATTTATTGGGAATAATAATTGGAATGTACTCTTCACCAGTATACCAGTTAGAACTGGACAGATAACAGTCCAAACTAAAGGGTGTTTTTCACAGTAACTTAGGAGCAAAAGTTTTATAGGTACTTAAGAATACTCAGGATATGAAACCAGCATCTGATCTACGTATGACCATTAATATATTCGTTAAAACATGTTTTAAGCATCTAGAAAAAGTTCTAAAGAACAATTCTCTTTGGTGGGGGATAGGGAGAGAGTGGTAGATGGGAAAGCCATGGAGGGAAATCCTCAGGTTCCCCCAAAAGAAGTTTTTAACTACAACTCACCTGGTTTTTATTTGGATTCTCCATGAAGACACACTGCTTCATTATGTAGGAGACAACAGCATTCCCTCCTAATGCAGCAACATGAGCTCTCACCATTGCAAACACTTCAGCAATAAAAGCGTGGAGAAAACCACTGACTCCTCCTTCCTGGAAAATAATATGCAAGAAAATCAAACTATGTATATAAAATGCCAAGTAATTTATATTAAAACATCTTAAACGATCTTAATATAATGGATGATTGTTTTAATTTCATTTTAATTTGTTGCATGAATGAACAAACCTTTACTGAACACATGTCTGTGATGGGGATTTTTTTTTTTTTTTTGAAGATTTATTTACTTATTTATTCATGAGAGACAAAGAGAGAGAGGCAGAGATATAGGCAGAAGGAGAAACAGGCTCCACGCAGGGAGCCTGATGTGGGACTCAATCCTGGAACTCCAGGATCACACCCTGAGCCAAAGGCAGACACTTAATCGCTGAGCCACCCAGACATCCCTGTGACGGCGATTAATATCCTACAATACAGATGATGAAACCAAAGTCAGAAATGTGTCATTTGCCCATGACTAGCTAGGACCATGTAGCTACCAAAAAATGGCAGAGCAGGAATTCAAACTGTTTCTCCATCTTCAACATTTCCATCAAATCATTCCCCTCACTCACAGAAATTGATGGTAAATATAAATAATAAAACTTGTCTGCTCTCCTTATCTCCCATTCTGAAGCATATTCCAGGTACAATTGCCTTTGTATCCATCTCTCAAACATATCAAGCACTTTTCCTGCCTCAGGGTCATTATGCATGCTGGTCCAGAAGGCTCCTCACCCAATTTTCCACCAGGATAACTTACTCAATTACTCAGGTCCCTGTTTATATGTAACTTCCTCAGAAAAACCTTCTCTAACTATCAGATCTAAATTCAGTTTCCCTATCATACTCTCTGATAGCCTCTGTGGTATTTCTTTGTATTACTTACTAACACTAGTAATTATACATTAGTTCTATGATTATTTGCTTAATGCTCACCACACTCCAGTTCCACTACCTTGTAAATTCCAACAGGTCAGAGACTGCTGACTGTTTTGCTCATAATTATATGCTAACACCTAGTTCAACAGGTGCACACACTGAGTATCCCACACATATTTTTCAGGGAATGAAATCCAGTAGTTTAGGGAATGTTTTCAGTGTTCAAAAATAAAACAGAAACTGAAGTCTAGCTGAGAGCTTAAAAAGCTTTACAACCTAAGTTTTCCATGAATTCTACTGGAGGTTATTTACAATCTAGGAAGAAATTTCCAACTTTAAATTGGAAGTTAAGGGCAAAATTTAGTATATGTGCTGCAGAAGTGAGCACATAAGGGCAAAATTTAATGCACTGTTAGAAAACACATTTGACCAGATCATACCTTTCTAAAAAAGCCCGAGGATCCTACATATAGATCCTACACATAAAGGCAGCTCTCTTTGTAATTAAGGAATTGAGGTATTTCAGCTTACTTCCAACTCAGTCATAGCTCAGTACATGTTTTTTTTGTTTTTTTTTTACATATCTGTTTTCCTCCTGCCTTTTAAATCTCAGAATTCTGATAACAGAGTAACAGAGACTACAGAAGTGTAATTCTTAAAAGATTACATAATTGAAAGCAAATAACGTATCAAGCAGTGAATAAATTTGGGATATTATGCCATACAGTTACTATTACAAAATCTCTGTTGAAGGGAAATGTACTATGAAGTAACATTTTGGGATATGGCTGCGTAAGCAGTAGAGGAGGCACTTAGGATATACAATATTATGGACTAAAATAATGCAATATCCATGTACTACTCGGAGCAATTGGAAAATTAATTCACCAATCTATCTAGCTTCTCACACCCAACTTTCTTTGTCAAACTTAAATGGGCTCAAAAGTGTTACCTATTTTAATTCTACATTAAAAAGGGTTTTTGAGAATATATTAATAGTGTCTTTTCCATTTCAATACAATTAGAATATGATTTAAAAACTAATTTATCATAAAGGAAACATCTATCAATCAGTCTGCCAGAAGTCACTGCCTCATTTACACCAAAGTACTTATGTCTATTCTGCCGGGCACTGTGCCAGGTACAGGACGGTGAGCATGACATTAAAAAATTGTACGAGGATCCCTGGGTGGCTCAGTGGTTTAGCGTCGCCTTCAGCCCAGGGCGTGATCTGGAGACCTGGGATCAAGTCCCACATAGGGCTCCCTGCACGGAGCCTGCTTCTCCCTCTGCCTGTGTCTCCGCCTCTCTCTCTCTCTCTCTCTCTTTCTCTTTCTGTGTCTCTCATGAATAAATAAATAAAATCTTTAAAAATAAGTAATAAATGTATGTATGTATTTATGTATGAGGGCTGGGGGAACCTGGGTGGCTTAGTCGGTTAAGTGCCTGACTCTTGATCTCTGCTCAGGTCTTGTTCTTGGCGTTGCAAGTTCAAGCCCTGTGTTGGGCTCCATGCTAGGCCCAACTTAAAAAAAAAAAAAGTACAAAGGCTATTATTTATAAGGAAGTGTAGAAACACTGATGGTGAAACAATGGGAAAAAAAGCATAATTAAGTCATCTTTATAATGCATACACTTAAAAAAGAGTTTTTTAACTGAAGAGTTTATTGGGTTTCATACATATTCAATAAAAAATTTCCCTATTCACAATATTAATTTGCTCTAGCCTTATTTCATAACCTAAGATACATGTAAATAAAATTTTCTTCTTGAGTTTAAATTCCTTTGTAATAAAATATATAAAAGACTGACTTTAATTCTTAAATTTGACCACATCAAAATATTGTAACTACTGTTACCCAGGGTAAGGCAAGAATTTGAATAAATGGTTTCACATGTACTTTTGGAGGGATGTGGAATAAAATGAGCAGTTGCATTCTTTCTCAGGGGAAGCAAATAATAGAGATAAACTATTCCCATAGACATCCATCTATAATATAGACCCCATGATTTCTAAATGCAAATCCTTAAAAACTGTTATTTAAATATATCTGGCAAGTAACTTACTTGAGAAAACTAAGCTGTTCTTTCAGGCTGTTTCAGTATATGTGTTACCAAAGCAAGCACTTTCAGGCTGTTTTAAATCTCTAATCAAACATGGATCAATTTACTTATTTTATTTATCACCTGATAAGGATCTGGGATTTCTAATAATAAATAAAATTAAAGCCAACATAACTCTTGTGATAATACTGTGTGCTATATGAAATTTAGTTAAGTCTAATCCAGAATCAATCTATACAGGTTATTGAAAAAAACAAAAAAACAAAAAAAGTGTGTGTGTGCACTTTGGCAAAAAATAACAATCTGAAATTTGCTTTTTTTACTAATGTCTTCAATCAGAAAATTCACAAAAACAATGTCATAAAATTACCTCACGAAGAGAAGTGGTTTCCCGAATAAAAAACATGTTAATTATCCCAAGATATTTAGTTATTTTTGCTCCAGGAATGAAAGAAAGAGGTGTCATCTTAACAACTCCAACTGTAGAATTTGCACAAGGTGGAGCTGAACGGTTCCGGAAATTTCCTTCACCCATAGGACTTGCTTTTTCAACTGTCACAGCTAAATTTGGAGAAAGAAGAAAAAACATCAAGATCAGGTGTTGGTAACTTAATTATTCCCTAAGGTTTCCAAATAAGTGGTGACAACATTCAGCTGTCTGTGAGGCTAAGCCATGTCATGAAAGTAAAGAAATTATCATGCACTGCATGCAATTAAAAAGAGAGGGAAAGAAAAACTTAAGTAGAAATGCTGGAATGGAATTCTTTTGGAAGAAAAATGGCATTCCTGCAAAAGAAAATGTTGATGCGGTGTAGCTACACACACAATGATTGTTATAAAGTGAAGACAAAGAAAAAGCGGTAGAGCATTAAAAATTATCTGCTGTAGGAACAAATTATTACAAAGAGAGTGTGAAAGTTGTTATATTTCCCAGTGCAGTTTTTTCCATCTTTTGCAGACGACTTCTTCATTGTCAACTTGTAGATAAACCTTACGTTAACTAGTTGTAATAGGTTTTTTTCTCCAAAACTTTCTCATCAAACTCATAATTTTAAAAACTTAAATGACCTTGGCTGTTTAAAAGTTGACTGCTTATAAAATAACATGAATAATAATAGCTACGACTTAACAAGTAACTACCATAAGCCAGATATATATATATGTATATATATATATGTATATGTATCTAATCCTTACAACAACCCAGCAACATAGGTATTATTATCCCCATTTTACACATGAGGAAACTGTGGCTCAGAAAAGTTAAATAACTTGACCAAGGTCACACAGCTATTAAAATGACACTTCTAGGATCCCAAACCAGATCTGGCTGGTTCCATATCCTGTGATCTTTCCTTTAAAAGATCCTTTCCTTCCTTTTTAATGGAAATTCTTTTCACTCAAATACATGGACTCAAAGTCTACCGAAACACATGGAGTATAAAGAACACGTAGTAATGATCCAGATTCTAGCAGTGCGATAAGAGTTAACTCCTTTTAATTCAGAAATACCTCATTCTTTTAGCCCTCTGGATATCACTCTTAGTAAACTAACACATGCCATCTACAACATATTAGCTTGGATCCTGGGAGAGTATCTCTTCAGTAAGAGAGCTCATTTCCTTCCATTAGAAGGATATAATATCTATTTATACACTTTGAAGAATATTTTCACAAAAAAGTAAAATTTTGAAACACAACTGTACAGTTAAAAATGAACAAATCACAAAGCTCTTCAATAACTTTTGCTAAGTGACCACGAGAGTCTGCAGCTTTCACACTCCATCATGTGACTGATTGGCAATGTTATTACTGGGTAGTAAGGTCTAGCCTTCACCACTGGGAAATCAGGGATATGCTTCTCAGATCATAATGTGGTAGAAACATCCGCCTACTTGTCTTAATTGATCCGCGCCTTATGGTCTGAGCTTTCAGTTTAATGAGCTCTATCCAGCTGCTGCATCTGTCTGCAAAGGAACTGTAATCAACTGACGTTGCTGAAAACACAGACAGAAAACAAAAGAAAAAACAAAGAAAAAATATGGATGACGTCTCTTACTCGTCATAACACTCCTTCTGATGATGTAATTTAACTGTAACTTAGAAAAAGAATGGTCCTTTTCAAGTCAGATATGAGAGACAGTAAAGAGTCAAGCTTTAGACACTGATTTGTCCAAAACCAAGTTCTCAATTAGCTGGCTGAGCGTTTTTGGTAATGTCATAGTTGTGTGGTCTCTTAGGGGAAATGGAAGCAAGGCCTAATAGAAATATCAGTGAAAGGACCATATACTACTTTAACTAACTTTATTTCCCATTTTTTTAAACTTTACAATGTTTTAACTGTCTATATTTTAGGACTTTAATTTATAATCCAAACTTTGTGAATAATTCTCTTCCCTACTTTTACTCTAAAATAAAAAAAAATAATGTGAATCAAATGCTGAAGAATACATTTTAAAAATCACTAATTGATTTATCCTTTATTAAAACACATTCTTTCTACCATCAGTAACAGGAAAGCCAAAGGGTCACTGGCCAATATTCTGTTTTCACATCTAATTTTGGCAACAAAGCTTCTGATGACATTGACTGGGAAGGCAGGTGGGAGTCTAACAAGTTATCCTTTTTAAAAAAAAGTCTTTTACCACTACTGAGCTAAAAAATAATGTTAAAGCACTAAAATTTTATTTTTAGAAACAGGGAAACTATTAAAATGCTAAAAATGTTATTAGTTTAATTAATATTTTTAAAGACACATTCTAACTACAATAAAGCCACATTTTGGTGTCTATTCCACTGTCCAGTGCATTTCTCCAATGTCTGTATGTTTATGCACCATACTAGAATTACACACCTTTGGTGACTATTTGCTTAATTAGACAAACTCACCTCTCTGTGCAGCTGGTATACCTGAGTTAGAACTTGCACTCTCCAGGTGTTCTAATAAGACAATATGAACAACATTAGCTTGAATGCTAAGTACAAGCCAGTATCTCTTCTTTGCTGTTTGTCAATACCTCTTTTAGCCAGATGAATACAAGGAAATATTTAGGGCTTCATTATAAAAGCAAACCAAATAGAAGTATTTAGGTTTTTATGCAGTTTCTACCGATATATGAAAGCTAGCTCAGTTAATAAATATCATGCCAAGGAAGATTACTTGTTACTGTAACATAAAGAGTTTAGGAAACATTATAGACATAAGAAAATATAGACATAGTAACAAATGTTAGTAGGATGAAAGCAGGGTGAGAAAACTGAGCAGAGAAAAGCATCAATGTATTAGGAAGAAAATCTGAAATGAAACATGGAGGGAAATGTTTGTTGGGGTGGGGGAGGGAAGAGCCAATAAGATTAAAAATTACAGACCAGGCAATGACCTATGTCTCACAAATAAACACAAACTGCTTACTAGCCATAACCTTTCCCCTCACCACCAAACCCCTCATTCAAGGACTTCACTATCAACAGCTCCATCTGGTGGCATCAAGACATCACAGAACTAAAAAGTGATGTACCCCACAGAACAAAACTAGATCCCAAACTGGAAATCACTCCTTTTCCAGTAACCTCATAAAAGGAACATCCAGAATTTTCCTTGGTATTTTGCATTTTTATTATTGCTATTTAAGGTATTGTACAAATTTAAACAGCACCATAACAAAAACTTTCATAATCTATTTGTAAAGTTCTGACTCTACCTACACTACCATACTTGAATTTTGATTCAAAAATTTTATAACTGAAAAAATAGTGTTGCCATGTTAGAAATAACTCCTAAAAAACACTGAGGGTGATTTCGGTCATCCAGTTTTCTTAGAAATTTATAAATTAAGTAAATACATATTTTTATCTGTTTAATGTGTTAATCTTTAGGTAATATTCTTAAGTTAATAAACATTACACCTTTTTAAGATAAGATTTATACAGGTTTCTGCTAACTAGGTGCAACTGGATGCAATGTTCCATACTCTCTCCTCTTCCCATTTTTATAATGCAACTGACCACTAGGTAATACTGGAAAGTGTATAGTGACTGGCATTCCTCTTATACCACAAGGCAGGGTTCACAAAATGACTGTAAGGATACCATGCTGTGGCTGTGCCCTGACTGCCCTCAGACTGTAGGTCTGGGCAAGAAAAAGTCCTCCCTGATTCAGGATCTTGAGGAGCTTTAGAAGCCCAGAAGGAGACAGAACCTACAGGAAGGAGACCAGAACAGAACTGACATTCAGAAGCTTACCACATCTCTAAGGACAGCTAGTCCAGCACTGAAAAAGGCTGAAGTGCAGAAGCTGGGACAACAAATGCCTACCCTAAGCTTACAGATGCCAGGAAAGTCCCAGGGCTCTATGTCCTGTGCAGTACAGACTTGGGGAGTGTAGACTTACAGAAAATATAGTTGGCATTAGGAATTCTGTGCAAGTTTTTAAAAGGGGAATGGGGGAAAAAAGCTTTAAAAAAGTGAAAATTACTAAAATGAAATTTACCTTCTATAACTCAGTATTATGTGGGTAATATGAAACTTCCTAGTAGCAACTGTATATAATTTAATGACAATAGTTCATAAGAAGAGCTTAAACATGTAAAAAGTATCTGTTCTCATCTCTAAATAGCAAGTGAAAAAAAAATAAAGGTATACAGTGATCTGTAAAATATGTTTTTTTAAAAAAGGAAAAACAGTATATTTGCAAAGAACTGACAATAAAGCTGGTTGAGGGTAGCTGCCTCTTAGAAAGTAAAATGAATGGAGAAGGGAGCTTGATTTTGGACTATATAATTTTTTTAAGATTTGAATTCTTCACTGTGTACATTTATTACTCCCCACCTCCCAAAAAAATTTTTTTACAAAGGGTGGAGGGGGAGAAAAGCTAGGGAAAATGTCTTTTTCCTGCCTCCACATATGAATGTATCTGAATTAAAATCTGGAAAAAAAAAAAGTGTAAATTGCAGCTGTTCTTTTTTTTTTTTTTTTTAAGATTTTATTTATTTATTTACAAGAGACACAGTGAGAGAGGCAGAGACACAGGCAGAGGGAGAAGCAGCCCCTCCATGGGGAGCCCAATGTGGGACTGGATCCTGGATCCCAGGATCACACCTTGAGCCGGAGGCAGATGCTCAACCACTGAAGCACCCAGGTATCCCAAATTGCAGCTATTTTTAAGGGATAGGTTAAAGATGATGATTTTTTTATCTCACTTAAAAGGAGCAGGTTCATCCAACATGTTTGCTACGATCTTAACATTTCTCTCAGAGAAAAGGCCCAAGATGAGATGGTCCTGGGAACAGATGAACACCAACACCTCAAACGTTTGAATACCTCAGATATCTAATGACCTCAGATTCTCAGTCACTCTGCCATTCCAATTACAGTTTGGCTTCCAAGGTAATAGGCTTTTCAAAAGGGAAGGGACTGCAAGTATTAGCTGCCTGGGTCATTGGTAAACTAGCAATTATGGTGAAAAAAGAAATAAACCCATATGCAATCTCTAAGTCAAAACTTAAAAAAAAAGAACATATTTCATATTCAGGATTAGAAGTCTTATTAAAATCTTTTGGGCTTTGTTAAGGAGTTAATGTTCATTGTCAGCCATTCGTATATCTATGTTGAAGAGTTTGAGACAAACACTTATATTAGGTTCCCCCATTCGACATGCAGAAAGTCTCAATCAAGCCACACAGCAACCTACTTCTTTTACAATTTCCTTTCCCACTGGATACAAGAAAATGATTATTTTTCCTTCATTAAGAAGTTACCAATAAGAGATAACCCTGTTATCCACAAAAGAACAACCATAGAAAGTCAGCAAGGCAAACAAAACAGAAGGTTCTATTATTCTCTTAGTACATTCTAACAATATTTAACAAGTCCTGTTGGTGTGGGAAGGGGGGACTAACCTAGGTTAAAAGCAGTTGAGAGGAAATGAGTGTATTGATGACCAAAAAAAAAAAAAAAAAAAAAAAACCAATGTGGTAAGGATTCTTCCTCCCTCAATTATATATGCTCCAATGCCTCTGATGTTTGAGACTACTCCATTCTCCTAAATAACTTGTCATAACCATTCAGCTGTCTATGATAAAGCTCTATACAGATTACTAACTCCTCTGACAACTTACTCACTTTATATCATCATAATTTACAGATCTCCTTTGCTCTGAATAATTAAAAAAATATCTGAGATAATCTTACCTGGTTATCTTAAGAAAAGTACTAAAACTAAAAAAAAAAAAGTTCCTGAAACCTCTCAAGATTCTCTGGCAGATTAAAATATATGCAATCTGGAGTGCCTGGCTGGCTCAGTTGGTATAGCATGCAACTCTTAATCTTGGGGTTGTGAGTTTAAACTCCACGATGTGCAAACCTGCTTAAAAGAAACTATATGCAATCTGAAGTCTTTAAAAATGTATGATTTAGCTATTTAAACATTCTCAGATTTTTTTTTTATTTTAAACTTTTTAAAAAAGATTTGTTTTATTTGGGGGGGGCGGGGGCATGCACAGGTGCAGTGCAGGGGTGGTGGAAGGGGACAGGCAGGGAAAGAATTCCAAGCAGATTCCCCACTGGGCACAGAGCCCAACGTGGGGCTTGACCCCACTACCCTGAGATCATGACCTGAGCCCAAACCAAGAGTTAGACACTTAACCCACTGAGCCACCCAGGCACCCCTAAACATTGTTTTTAGTTATTATGATAAAAATTTGGTTTTATGTCTCTTTAGGCATTTCCATCAATATATAATGTACTGATTAGCTATGTCCTATAACTATAAAATCTTGCTTAATGATAGAGTTAAATTATGTGTATAAGCATTCTGTATAAACCCTGTCCATAGTGGTATTCAAATATTGGTGGACTGATAATGAAATTGCCATATTACAGCTAAAAATCATTAAAGCACAGAGACAAATATAAATAGCTTCAATTTGGATGGTCCACTAAGGGAACAAACTCAACTTCCCTCACAATTCATACATGAGATGACAAAGACAATGTGCTTCTCTATTTGGGTCATTAAAGCTTCCAACTTTAAAGGTGTACAATAGCCTAAACCACTTGTCTTCTTCAATCCCCATCTTGTTTTCCTGCCTGTTTCTAGGCATCCACTTCTCTCTCTCCTATCCTTTAGGTCTTCTCTTCCAAATAAGGCCATTTTTGCCAGTAACCCAATTCAGTTTTCTTTGCTGCTTACTCCCTCTTCCTCAGACTCTGGATTTCACTGAACTCAAGTTGCCTTGAAGAGGCAAAGATTCCTTATCCCTACTTCTCCATCAATTCTCTTTCCTTCCTTCTCTCCCATGTCTGGGATGAGTTCCTCATACATTTTCCCCTCCTTAATTTCTATTTCCCTTCAATATCCTTCCCCTCAGTGTCTCTCTCCTTTCAGGACCTCCTACTAATTGTTGGGGCCATTGATAACATGGCATTTTTATTTTGCCATTTGGTCATAGTGACAAAATACATTTTAAATTTTTTTATTTTTTATTTATTTATTTTTTTATTTATGATAGTCACACAGAGAGAGAGAGAGGCAGAGACACAGGCAGAGGGAGAAGCAGGCTCCATGCAGGGAGCCCGACGTGGGACCCGATCCCGGGTCTCCAGGATCACGCCCTGGGCCAAAGGCAGGTGCCAAACCGCTGCGCTGCCCAGGGACCCCCAAAATACATTTTAAAGGGAGAGAAAAAACAGACATGCAATGAATTGTTAATATATAAAGATGCTTTTAGTTAGTGCAAAGAATTATATAACAGTTTTAAGAATTTAGAACCATTCATTGGCAAGATAAAACAAAAGCTAACTTTTGTAGTTTTTATAGATTTATATTTCTAATCACTCATTTAAAATAATGGAAGGCAAGTCACTAAATTTAAAAAAAAATCAAACTATCATTTTAGAATCAAATTTGGCTTAACAAAAAAATAACCCTTACAGCCTCAATAAAAAATAAAGATAAAAAAAGTTCAAATGTGAATACCTAATTATGGAGTACAATGTATTGAGGGTTTTATTTTTATACTGAAATCCAGAATTTGATCTTTACTTGTCACATTAATCAGCAGCTGCTTAGTGGAAAGTGTACTCCTGCCAGTCTATAGTTTATGCCATTGAACATGAAGCTACCACCCCAGCATAAAGCAAAATGAAAGCAGGAACAAGGTAGGTATAAAAGACCTTTCTTCATATGGTTTTATCCAACAGTATATAAAATCTAAATTAAACCTTTTTAAAGGCTTAAACTCTCAGAATTTTAATGAAAACTATTATCCTATTATAGATTAAACTTATAAAGTACTTGAGATATATTTCTAGTGGCATATAATTCACACACATTTGTCTAAGATCCTAAGACCCGCAGTATGGTACCTGAGATTTAGGTCTTTAGACATATATCAAAAATAATATGCTAACCTTCTATAAAAAAGCTACATGCATAAAATTTTTGAGATTAACTATAGTCTATAAAACCTTTTTTTTAACTTTTCACCCAGATTATTATCACTCAGATTCTCCATTTTTACTGTATTTGTTCTATCATTTTATAACATTTTTAAAGTTTCTTAAAACCATTTCAGAGTAAAGTAGTATTCAGAAAACTACACATATTGATGGGAAAAAACACGAGAGTGATATAAAAAATTTGTTATACCATCCTTTTTCTCATCTTACAGCCCCATATAAGTATTTTTACATTGATGCCACATCATCTGTATTCCTCATAGTATTCATCAAAAAATTTTTATGATGTTCACATGATAATTTCCTGGAAGAAATCACTCAGGCTCAGCACCTTTTAATATTTCAAATCAGAAAAATCAAGATACCTAGAACAAGGTAACGAAACCAGCCATGAATTTGAGACATACATCAAACTATTTTGTTACCTTGAGAAACAAAACAAAATATAACAAAAGATGAAAGGAAAAAAATTGAACATGGATGGACAATTCAGGCCCAGGCTTACTCTACACAGTGAATTAGGATACATGTAATTGAAGCATCTTTTCTTCATGTAATATTCACTCATTTTCAGTAACTTAAAAAGATAAGGAAAGGTTTATCTACAAGTTAAAAGATGGAAGTATTAATAAATACACTGTGCATAGCTCTTGAAACTACTCTGCCAACATAAAAGAAATAAAAAATTTTTAATCACCGTGTTTATAGTAAGAACATGAAAAAAAATTAGGATACAATTAAAAAAAAAGGATAAAGCTCCATCAGCTTAGTTAACTGACCTAACAAAACTATAAAAACTATATATTTATTTGCTTATCAGTATTAGTAGTTGGCTTTTAAGCCCTTTATGGTTGCATATAAGTAGAGAAATTTTTTGAGCATTTATTCCTAGTACTCTTACCTTCCTCTCTTGCCTGTTACATCTAAATCGCTAAGCTTAACTTTTATCATATATTTCTATTCTCTATTTAAAACCTTCTTTCATGTTAAAATGCTCAATCACTAAATTCACGTATTACACTCTATTACATCCTTCAGACCTTTGTCAAAACCCATCCTATCCCCAAATCTTCCAAAATAATTTGTGGTAACTTTTTCAAGTATATTTAGTATAGCCCATGTCCTCCTGAAAAGATTTGAGAAAGCAAAGACAATAAATCAGCATGCAACATAAGCTATAATTTACACAACTATTTATAGAAAAGGTACAAGTAAATCCTTTAGTGTTTACTGATTATTTTAAAACATAATGTTCAAGGAAAAGCACATAGGTTTTGTAGTTAAGTACTTCGCATATAAAGTTTTCTATATATTAGTATTGGATGTAATGCTCTTGAAGATGATCATGATGGCAGCATGATATGATTCAGTGGTTTTCAAACTTTTTGAAACTCTCTCTTACAACAAAAATCACATATAGAAAATCAGTAAGTAAAAGCCTACTGAATCAAAGCTGCTCCAGCTCAGTGGTAGGGGTTCCAGACCTATCCTCTCACTCTCCCTACCCTCTTTTCCCTCCCTACCTTGTAGAAGGCCTGAGGCATCTCTGAACAAATTCCATGGTTTGGGGAAGCAGAGTTTAAAAATTACTGGTTTAACAGATGTGAAGATATTTGGAAATTTTTAATTTAACTTAAACATTAGCTTTTGATTTTGAATCATTAGCTTTTGACTTGTTTTTAATAATAGAAACACATTAATTATTGAAGAACCATAAATTATAGAAACCCAAGGAATCAGAGAACTTTAAAGGATAGAGAGAATCTTAATCTTTTCACATTTTACAGATGAGGGACTGAGGTTTATTGGTTTATTAGAGGATAATTGGCCTAAGTTCTCACATTATCAGCAGCAAAACTGGGATGAGAATTGAGGTCTGCTAACTTTATTACTCCACCTTCTGGTCCCTCTTCATACTATAAAATAAACTGCAATATTTTAAGTACTGTTCAGATATGACTTACTCTACTCAAATTCTTCTTTTGTTGTTCTTCAGTTCAGAGTATCATTTGTACAAAATAGACTAATGACCTCAACAAGCACTAATTTTAATTACCTTTGAAAACATTTTGAAAGTTACTGCAGAAATTGCAAGGTATAGATATAGATATGACAAATTTACAGAATTTAAATCCAATCTTCTGCAGAAATCACTAATGATTAACAAGGTAAAACTGAGCTAACAGAGACCCTATCTCCATAAATATATATACCCATAGATTAGCAACTGATCAAATCTTTTTAGTGTTTAGATTTTTGGTTTGGGTTCCCCCTCCACACCCCACCGGTCCCACTGCAGGGTAAGGATAAATGAAATGACACCTAAAAGTAATTTGGAACTAACCCTGTGTTAAATACAAGTTTCTGTATTAAAGTAGGTGTTTTTAAAAAAAAATTGTCTGAAAAAAATAAATAAAAAAATAAAGAAATTCTGTCTGGTCAGTTCAAGGAAAATTCTTCACAGTTCTTTTTGTTCTAGAAGCTATATTTAATTTATAAAGCTGAACTCAGATTATCTTTGGATTTGATGTTTCATCTCTATTCTTTCAACATAGGAGTTGAACTATGCTAAAATTCCCTATGGAGTTCTAAATTAGAAAATTTAATTTAGATAAAAAAAACAAAGAGAATCATAATCACCATGTTATGAAGTTCAGAATCTGAAAGTAGCTTATCCTTTCATCTTTAAACGATGAGACAAGATCTATTTATCTACATAGATAAACAAGCCTTGCCCTGATTTAGTAACGACTCTGTTCACATACATGCAATGTGAATATAAAACTATTCTAATTTGGTATCAGATAAACTGATAAGTACAAATCACAAAAAAATGTCCCTGTGTTATTAAACTGTAATAATTAGAAAAGCCAATTTGGTTTGAAATTACAAATAACATTTCTCAGAATAAAAAATTTACAAAAAAACACAAGCTGCATGTATTCTATATATAATGCTACAAAATAAGATACAGTAATTCTGAAAAATCTTATAATAAAAATTGCCCTGAAATCAGAAGAGAAATAGAAAATACTACCCCTCATTTTTCTCCAAAGACTGTATAGATCTAAGTAGACTTATTGCCATTAAGAGACTATCATTTTGCATTTGAAAATATGCCAATATCTTTAAGCACATAATAATGCTCCTCCACAGTAACCAAGACACTCAAAAGAGAGCTCATCCCTTTCTCACTTGTAGTACCCCACCCAAATTCCTCCACATTTCTTCTGAAGAAAATCAGTATTTTGTCATCTATGAAAATCTAACAATTTTTGTAAAGATTCGATTGTGGCTGGATAAAACCTTACCAGATATAATATAAATATCAATATATCACATGTGAATAGTCACTCTGGGAAATTCAGATCTCTGAAAATAAAACTTTACTACATTTGAAGTATAAGAATGGAACATCACATGAAACATTACCTTAATAATTTATGATGAGATTACTTGAGAAATTAAAATAAGAGGAATATTACTCTCTCCCCTTTATGAACATGAAGAAACAAACAATGAGGGAATGAAGAATAAACCTTCATCTCAAGATTAAGACTGCCTATAATGAAGAAGTAAAAGGAACTAGGAAATAGGATTTGTGTTTGCATTTCCCTCACTTAACCAACCTTTAGCTGGTGGAAAAGGATGAGAAGGAAGTGAATCTGAACAGAGCTCCAGTGGAAACTGCAGAAGTTCTTCATTATCTGTAGAGGCTTGAGAGGCAAGAAAAATACTAGTTATTTAGTAATGATCTAGTATCAATTTTTTAAAAGTAAGAATCTGGATTGAAATATATCTATTTCACCCACTCCAATGTTTCTGATTATTTTCTTCCTGACTTCTCCCATGGAGACCCTTCACCTGCACAATGTTGAGACATGCTATCTTCCCTGATAGGATTGTTTTTTGAGATTTAGAAAAAAATACTAAGTATAAATCTCTTAGCACAATGCCTTGCAAATAATAACTAAATAATAATAACTCAATAACTATTATTATTCTATTCTTTCTACCATACTAGTTCAATGATACTTAAATCAGTTATTTTCTACCTTCTTTGATAAATATCTGAACACAGTCATTTAACATATCTCTATTTGACATTAATTCAATGTTTTACATGCAGAATGTAATCACTATAAAAATTTAGACTAATCATGAATATTTTATTTAGCTGGTAAGTCCTTAAATTTTAGAAAGCATACTATCTCCCTTCTCCTTTTTTTCAGAATACATAAGCGGTTTTTAATAATTTGAGTTTCTTTGGAATATATTAAGAATGTTACTTCCTAGATTTTACTGAAAAAAGCACAACTCTGAGGACCTGTCCTAAGAAAAATACATGATGCTTACTACATCAATTATGTTCTCAGATGTCTTGAGGGCCTCTCCAGAGACCTCAGGAAAAAAAACCTCTAAATTACTGCAGAATATGCTATAACCTAAGTCTAAAAAATAACAGCATTCTCTATGTAAACAAACACCAAACGCCTATTTGTGAAGAATACCAAGTCAAACATTCTTATTCACAAAGTTATCTTGACAAAAGATAAACAGAAAAAGTGACGGTATTGCTTCTTCAAGAAACAAGTCACTTATTTAATCTACTTTTTTCACTGAACTATAAATGTAGACAAACATAAACTATGCTCCCATCCATCACAGGTTTACCTCTTTGCAATGACTTTTCAACATGTGTTTTTGTGGTCTGCAAAGCCTGATTTTTGTCAAAAGTTATTGCAACTGCTGTGACTGTGACCTAGAATTACAGAAACAATATTAGCAAAACAATCGTCACCAAAATAAGTTTCTCACAAATCTTCTTCAGTACAATGGAACAATTTATACTAACTGGCTAATTCACTTTTGCTGGTTAAGATTCTCAACCAGAATTACAGATAACCTCAGATACTTAGACTGCATTTGAGTCTGACATATATACTAAACCCAGATATTCCAGAAAGAGCTCAAGTACCTTCTCTAAAATATGGGGATTGAAGAAATCCCATGTAAGTACACATCCTATTGTATATGTGCTAGAAATATAATTCTACCTTCGGATAATTAGAGTTTAGAAAAATAAAATATACATGATCTGATTTATTCTAATATATTTGTTTAAAAATATTTTGAAGTAAAATATTTTATTCAATTATGGCAGATTTATAATATTAAAACAAATCAGAAAAGCTAGAAATCTTAATAAGTTGAATCTTAATTACCTGTATTAATTCATCTTCAGGCAGAGATACTGTAAAATTTACATGGCAAAGGCAGCAGGGGATCATAGACCGCAGTTTAAAATACAGGCTCTACATAACAGAAAATATGAGTAATATCACTTCTTTGAATTTAAAAATTTTTTAAAAATGGATTTTTCACTGTACATTATATCAGGCAAAAGGAAAGTTTAAGACAAAGCTGGTCCACTTCTATTTTGTATATTCTTACATTTTAAATATTTAAGCAGATAATAAGATTTAATCAGCTTTATCGATGCCATAAAATATAAGAAAAATGGTTTTTCTAAATTTTCAAATATACAATAGATTTCTATGAAGCTTAAAATTATAAAATAACTTAAAATATATATTTTTTTATAGTGTGGCATATTAAGATGGCAACTTTAGCATTTTACCAGTTGAGAGAGTTAAGATTAACATAATATATAAGTAAAAATCATTCAGCTCACACTTGTGTAGGATATTCAAGACAATATACTTTTCTTTTTTAATTTCATAATTCTTAGGAGTTTTAACTAAAATATAGTTAGTCAAAAGGTTCCTACCTTGAGCAAATTTTCACAGAGATCATTAAAGTTCTTATTAAGGGCTTGATTAGTCAGGTTAAGGCTGCTTAATCGGATTACTCTTACTGAGGTGAACATCTAAATATGGGGAGATATAATAGCATGTCATTTTATTATTTTTAACTAAATAGTATAACAGTTGATAAAACTGCCAAATAATTAATAATAATAAATAATGTGATATGAAAAAGGCTAACATTTTAGTTGCAATAAGGAGGTCAAAGAGAAAACATATTAAGAAGGAACTTGCTAAAATCACATACATTGTATTTATTTAAAATTATGAAAGGTTTACCTGTATTTCAGATGTCCAGTTATTTATACCGGGCATAATTTCTGTATTACAACTATAAAAGCCTGTCAAAATAAATCATAGTTAAACTATATAATATTTCATCTACTTTTATGTTGAAACATAACATTTTTCACTTATTACATAGAATTCTAACTATAAAATCCATTTATTCTTTTTTCTAAAACATTATTACCTTCAGTAAACTTTAGAATATCTTAATAAATTATCAGTTTGGTTTCTTTTCTTTTTTTTTTTTTTTAATGTATGAACATAAAAGGATTAAAAATCAATTAAGCTAAGAGAACCTGGGTGGCTCAAGTTAGTTAACCGTCCTCAAGTCAGTTAAGCCTCTTGATTTCAGCTCTGGTCATGATCTCAGGGTTCTGAGATCAAATTCCATGGGCTCTTTGCTCAGCAGGGGGTCTGCTGGAGATTCTCTCCCTCTCTCCTTGCCCCTTCCCTGCTCACACAAGTGATCGCTCTTTCTCTCTCTAAAAAAATAATCGTAAAAAAAAAAATCTAGTTCCCCTTTTTTAAAAAAAAATATTAGTTTTTAGTAATCTCTCCACCCAACATGAGGCTGGAAATTATAATCCTGAGATCAAGAGTCACATGCTCTACTGACTGAGCCAGTTAGGAGCCCCCTCAGTTCACCTAAGTCCTAACATAAATATTTTTAAACTATGGTTCTAGCTTTGGGGCAGCAAAGTAAATAACAGGATGTGACGCTGATAAAGCCTTTAAAATAAAGTACTTTACTTATTTTTTATTTTTTTAAAATAAAGTACTTTAAATAAAGTATTTTAAAATAAATTCAGAACTGATGAACTAAGATATATAAAACTAGTCTCATCTCAATTTTTTCTGTTCACCTGAAGGAGGAGGAACATCAGTAAGCAGAGAATGTACGTCTTCCATAGCATCAGTGTCATCAATCTGAAAATAAAAAGATTAGAGCTATTACGTAAGTACTAAATATATAATAATTTCAAATTATTAAAAAAATCATTGTTTTTATTATTTACTAAATAAATAGAAACATAAGAGTCAAGAAAAAGTGGAGCCATTATTCCCTAAATGAAAATTCAAAACTTGAAAAAAAAATTCTAATCTCTGTAAATTTCTCCACAGTAATTATAAATACTTCTAAGTAAATATTTCACATTATAAGTATATTCAGGTAAAAAGAGAGCCTTTTCTCAAGCCTTTATGAGGACATCTTTCAAAAGGCTTACAAAGATACCATAAGCAATTATTATCTCTACCTGTATAAGTTAATAAAGAGAAATTTTAAGAAAAAAAGATCTTTTGACTTAAATACAAAAATGCTTTAAAACTGAATTACATAGGGATAAATTTAAAGGTACATCTAAAAAAAAATAAGTGCAACTCCTACTCTTCTTACACCATAATATTCCATTGCAAATAACTATGTCTAGTTATTTATTATCCAACTAGACATATACTGAGATTCATCAGTACATCGTGGGTCTGAAGGACTCACACTTCAACCCTTGAGACTTTAAGAACTATTTTTAATGTTACTTTAGCTACAGTCATGGCCATACCTCAATCCACTATTCCCCAAAACATTCCACACCCAAATCCAACTACAATGTTCTGCCTGTCTGTTCCGTCTCTTACTGAATCTCCACTTTGTTCTCAGCTTTCCACACAGATGTGAAGCACTTTTGTTCTCTACTTAGTCAGGATCCAAGACCATAAAGATCAATTATGCTCTAGAATGCTGGAAAATTTGTTAGACAGATTCCGGGGCTCTACATTGAAATTTCATTCACTAAGTGTGAAGTAAGGGCCCCAGAATTTGCATTTCTTATAAGACTCCAGATACTGCTGCTGCTATAGGCAGTCACAGCACCCTTTGAGTAGCATTACTGCAAACAAGACCCTGGAATTTTTTTACCTCCTCAGTCCAACATATTCTTTTACCAACCTCCATTTTGTTTTTCATTCTCAGATTGTAGAAAAATAGGAGAAATAGGCACATACTCATACAGTTTGAGTTTTCTACAAATTAACACTCTCACCTGTTAATTAAGCCTTGTGCATCTCCCGTGGCTGACATCCTGATCACATTCATGGACACTATTCTAGATTCTTCAAACTTCCAATCCCATCTCAATACAATTTTACCATCAGCTTCCTGCTTTACTAATATAAAGGCATCTGATTTTTTTTTCTCTCAACTGGCACCTTACCAGAACATTTCCGAGTATCCTCATTTGTTTTCCTTTCCTTCAATACCAAAGGAAGATCATCTATCTCTTTCAAAGCTAACTATTTACAGGGGAGGGCAGAGGGAGTAGATTTGTGAGGTAGGAGACTCCATATATCTTCTGTGCCACATGCATTCTCCAGGAAAGTTGTGAGTGTATTTTTATAATGAAAGTTCAACTATACCTTCTGAATTCAGTAAGAAAACACTGCTCAGCATTTGGAGTGCTATGATACCACATGTAAAAGGATATGATTATACTAACATGTTATAAGACATGAAGCAAGTAGATGTAATAAGTGAAAGAAAAGCATTTTAATTTCTTAAATTCTTTCAAGTTTACAAAAGCTCTAAGAATTTAGCATTATTTTTTTAGTTTAGCATTGAATTTTATTTCAACCCACACATTAATTTTTCCAGAGCCACCTGAATTATTGTATCTGGTATTGATCAAAAAATATTACTATGTTCTAATATTTTCAAATTTGTTATAATTTCTATAATAAAATTTCTTTATATATTTAATAACAGTTGTAATGATACAAAATCATATCACATCAATTTAGGATCTGACTATAAAAATGTGCATCTTCCAAAAACTTGAAGAAATTAGTCTAATGTAGTATTACCTCCAAAACAAAAGCATCTTTTTTCCCATGTGAAAGGTCCAACTCTGTAACTTCATCAGAGCTTTCTGACTGAGATCTTAAAAGTCTTGAGCGTTGTCTAGGTTCTGGAATGGGTGATCCTATAATCTCTTCTGATACCTCCTAAAAGAAATAAAATTGCTTTATATCATATAAAACTGTCTTTTTCAGTTTTGGGGTTATTTTGTAAACTGCAGGGTTTTTTTCCTTTTTACGGAAGTATAATGGACATATAACGTATTAATTTCAGATATACAACATGATTCAATACTTGTATGCTTCAGTTTGGTTTTAAATATTTTTATTAATAGATAAATATCTGTAAAGAATAAAGTCTAAATATATTCACAGACTATATTTAATTATAACTTTTATGACTAATTATCTTTTTGTAGAGTACGTGGATATTTCCTTCTATCAATAATAGCAGTCTTGATACACTAATTGATAAACACATAGAGATGTGTCACAGACACAGCAAGGCAATACTGACATCTAGTGTACAGAAAAGACATAACAAGTAGGGAATTGGCAGTCCTTCCAGCTCAGAAAGTATTTTCAACTCAGCCTTTAAAAGACCAAACAGGGGATCCCTGGGTGGCGCAGCGGTTTGGCGCCTGCCTTTGGCCCAGGGCGCGATCCTGGAGACCCGGGATCGAATCCCACGTCAGGCTCCCGGTGCATGGAGCCTGCTTCTCCCTCTGCCTGTATCTCTGCCTCTCTCTCTCTCTCTGTGACTATCATAAATAAATAAAAATTTAAAAAAAAAAAAAAAATTTAAAAAAAAAAAAAAAGACCAAACAGCCCGAAATAATAAAAAAATGTAGTCCAGGGACATCTGGGTAGCTCAGCGGCTCAGGTCATTGATCCTGGGATCTGGGATCGAGTCCCACATTGGGCTCCCTGCATGGAGCCTGCTTCTCTCTCTCTGCCTGTGTCTCTGCCTCTCTCTCTGTGTCTCTCATGAATAATAAAATATTTTTTTAAAAATGTAGTCCAGAAAAAAAAATGTAGTCCCCAAGGGGCACATCAGTGGCTCAGTGGTTGAGTGTCTGCCTTCAGCTCAGGTCGAGATCCTAGGGTCCTGGGATCGAGTCCTGCACTGTGCTGCCTGCAGGGAGTCTGCTTCTCCTTCCGCCTATGTCTCTGCCTCTCTGTCTCTCATAAATAAAAATAAAAAATAATAATAATAAATAAAAAATAAAATGAATAAAAGTAGTCCCCGAAAAGGATTCTAACCTTATATCTTTTCTTACCCAGTGGCAATTTTTCAAAGCTCCACATGATAAAATGAGGAATAAGATAAACGTGTGCATGTACACATTAATACATATATTATGCAGATATTTGCTATGCAACTTACTAAGCTAAACAAACTTTGGTAGCTACAATGATGATCTTTTTGAGGATGTAACCCTATATGGGTTTGCAAGCTTTTACCTATTACATAGCCAAAGATCAAAGCTAACTAGAGATTCTAAGTATCTGTTGGCTACAAGGACTATCAGGAGAATGTGACTATGTGAGCACAAATGCAAAAAGGCCTACACTATTGTTGGCATAACAGAGCTGTTTTTAAATAACAAGGAACCTAAAATTTTTTCAAGAATGCAGCTTTAAATGTTCATTGCTAATGTACACCTTACAGAAGACTACTATTTCATAATAGCTATCTATAAAGTAATTTCACATTCATTTCTCTTATTTGTACCCCAAATTACCTTGCCTTGTATAATTTTAACAGGGTACCTATTATAATGACTACAAAATGAAAAAGAGCTACAGTTCAGAGGTAAAGTAGTTTGCCTGTGCTTGAAAACTAGTTAAGTGACAAACCTATCCAGATCAGTTTTTTTGACTCTGAGTGTAATATTCTTCCAACCAGATAACATCTTTCTTTTTTTTTAATTTTTCAGTAGTTTAAAATTTGTTTATGCTTCTGTTCATTACATTATAGATCTAATAAAAGCCAGTATCTGTTTTTAATATATCTTAGATTCGTAACGAAGTTTTTACCACTAATACTGTTTATTATTCTAAAAGTTTTTTTTTTCAAAGATTTTATTTATTTATTCATGAGAGACGCAGAGATTGAGAGAGGCAGACACACAGGCAGAGAGAGAAGCAGGCTCCACACAGGGAGCCCGATGTGGGACTTGATCCCGGGACTCCAGGATCATGCCCTGGGCCAAAGGCATGCACTAAACTGCTGAGCCACCCAGGGATCCCCTATTCTAAAAGTTTTGCACCTTATTTTGATACCTTTGGTTGACTAAATGATCTCCACTTAAGTGGTACTACAGCTCTACATTAGAAAGATTTTTCAGTGTTGAGAAAAAAAAACCAAGTACATTGACTTCAGCTGGAGCTACCTTTCTTTCCTAAGAGAAGAAACACACTGATGTATATTTTCAGGGTAGGCATACATTGTTTTAGAAACAGAAAAGACAAAATTGTGATATGAGTAGATACTTCCTATGAGAGGTCAGCATGGGAGCATATAGTTGATAAATACTGGTAAGTAAAAGAGTTCAGCTTATATCACAAGGCCCTAACATAAAGCTTTGCAAATCATTTTCCCCAAAAGACATAAATACTATTAGTAAATGTTCAAATATCAAAACATAATTATAAAAGAAAAATAATGTACTTCAAACAAGCATCAGTAAAGGGCGGTGTGGAAAGCTTTAAAAAGGCTATTTAAGCATTAATATATTAACATACCAACTTTCTTAGTGAATTTCAAGAAGCTCTGTATCAGCACTGTTCAATAGAAATATAAAGCAAGCCTCATATGTAATAAAATCAAAAAGAAATAGAATTTTAATAAAATTTTATTTAATTCACTATATCCAAAAGATTATATTTTCAAAATATAATCTATATAAAAAATACTCATGAGATAATTTACATTCTTTTTCATATTAAGTGCGTATTTTATACTGATAGCACCTCTCAATTTGGACCAGACACATATCAAGTGCTGTACAGCCACATGTGACAGTGTCCACCACACTTAACAGTGTAGCTCTAGGTCATATCTTTAAAATTCCTCTCAACTTAACTTTGCTAGAAAGCTGTAAGTCTCAAACTAGAATGCAGATGCACTGTCCCAGATAAGCAACCAAAATTCTGAGTGTGTATAAAGTCAAATAACAATAATAATGTTATTCAAACATGTTCCTTTTACATAAGTATTTCATTATCAAAGACTCATAAAAAACAAATAGATTCATTCTAACTCTGACACTTTCTTCTTTCAATTATAACTGGCTATAAGGCATCCTCAGAGTAGGAGAAACTGATACCTACTACAAACTTGGTATCAAAGAATGACTACGGAAGTTACTCGTAGAAAAATCCTAAGAAGCTAAAACTGAAAAATGGGGTATTCTTTCACATTTTTATCTTAGATAAGCAATCTTTCTTTTTTACTAAAAATGAACATTTAAACTATTTATTTAATCATTCAGCAATATTTATCAAGAGGCTACTACTAGGAGGAACTATGCTAGGCCTCAGGAATACAGCCTCAAAGAAGCTTCATTCTTCTGTATGCAACAAGCAGTTATAAAAATCAAAAACATATTTTCTCATGTTTACACACACACACACACAGATAAGAGAAATAAAAAACAATAAAACACAGAAGGTGGATAGAAAGTATCAAAAATTGATGGGAGAGGACAATTTTCAAATCAGGTAGTCAGAGTCGGCTCCCTAAAAGGAGACATTTGAGTATGATTGCAAAGGGAGGTAAAAGAAATGAGTAATGAGGAGAGCAAATCTTAACAGTGAAAAAAAAAATTATGTCCAAAATAAGGTAATCCCAAAATAAACTAACCCCTAACAATAACATATATTCACAATATAGATTTATTTTACTTACCGGAGGATTGATTTCATATAATTCTTTATTCTTAGCAATTGTGTCATTTATCTTCTTTTGCATATGAGATATATGCTGTTCATAGGAGCCATCATTAGGAGTCTTCCCAGCAATCTGAATGCCACCAGGCGTAGGTAAAGCTGCTAAATACACACCTGTGGCCGACTTGTAAAAACAATGGGGAAATAATCAGAAAAAATATCTAAAGAATAATAGTCCTTAAGTCTTCATACTTAGGAAAACTATCTTTGCCCTACAGGAAAAAGATAATTAGCATCAGTGCACATATGGGACATATGTTGGAAGAGAGCAGAAACACATAACTGGTAACAGGAATTGGTTGCTTCTGACGAGAACCTTGGGTAAATAGGAGGGACAGCAATGAAAGAAGGATTTACTTTTCACTGCATACCCAACTGCACTTTAAAATTTTTACCTATGATTTCAAAAAATAAATTGCATTGAAAAAAGTGTAGGAAAAAAAGATTAAAAATTATTAAAAAGTAAAAGGGAAACTTTTGCAAAGCAAGTGAGGAAACAACTTCAGGAAGGACAGGAAATTTACTCAAGATCACACTGTCAATAAACATGGAGAAGAGATTTGAATGTGTTTCTGACTCTAAAATCTAAGAACTTCTCATGATACCACACTACATCCATAATTACCAAGAAAGAAAATTTTACTTAATACAGATTCATTTTAAATATTTAATTAAATGACTATTAATTTCTGACTCTAACTGTACCACATGCCATAAGTACTAGAAAACTATTAAGGGAAATACAACACACGATATTTACACACACACACACACCCCTCTATGTACATCTACATTTCAACATGCTTATTATATAAGCAAAGCAAAAGATATATACAAATATAAATATCAAATTGTTTACACTGAAAGAGTGGAATGTAGAAAAGAAAAGACATTTAACTCTGGATATTTGTGTATTTTGAACTGTGTGAGTTGTTTTTTTTTTTTTTTTTTTTAAAGAGAGTATGACTGAGGCTGTACTCGCAAGTGAGATTGGGGTGGGGAGTTACACATTGAGATCATGATCTGAGCTGAAATCAAGAGTCAGATGCTCCTGTGTGAGTTATTATTCTTTCTAATCAAATGCCAATTTTGTGAAAACCCACACTAAAAAGGGTATGATATTCTATGATGAACTCTGTGCAGTAGATGACATTGATGCTCAGAAGTTCTCTCTCCTGGTTTTTTCATTAGTGTCCATGACTGTGTCTATGACTCAGTCTCTGATGCTCAACCTCAGAACACCCTCCTGCCATATGAAGCCTTAGCACAATATCTCTAACAGGTTTTCACTGCACTCACCAACGAGGTAACAGCCCAGAATGGTTGAGAACACAGACTCTGGAATAAGACAAACCTGGGTTTGAAATTCAGTTCCAGTACATCATATCACTTTGGACAAGTCTCAATCTATTATAGCATCCATTTGCCCCTCTTGTGAAGATAATATTGCATTACTTCTGGGGTAGCACAGTGCCGGATATCCAGTAGGCAGAGATCAATTATCATGGAAGCTACTCTTGGGGCCTTGAGATTTTGGGTTGTTTTTTTTTTTTTAGATTTTATTTATTTATTCATTAAAGACACACACACAGAGAGAGAGAGAGAGAGACAGAGACAGAGAGAGAGGCAGAGACAGGCAGAGGGAGAAGCAGGCTCCATGCATGTAGCCTGATGCAGGACTCGATCCCGGGTCTCCAGGATCACGCCCTGGGCTGAAGGCAGGCTCTAAACCGCTGAGCCACCCAGGGATCCCTTTAGGGCCCTGAGATTTAAGTGTACAAGCTAAACTACAGCACAAAGATCAAAATCACAAACAGTATATAATGAGTGTCACTAGTAGTCAAGAAGGAAAAGATCAGCAAGAATCAGAAAAGGCAATATTTCAGGCAGGCATCAAAAAATTACACCAGTATCACAAACTAGTTTCCTAGGGCTCAACCATTAGAAGTATTTGATATGTTTGCCACCATGCTTTTTATTTTTTATTTATTTTCTTAATATTTTTTTAAAAATTTATTAATGAGAGACAGAGAGAGAGAGAGAGAGAGCGCGGCAGAGGGAGAAGCAGGCTCCATGCAGGGAGCCTGACATGGGACTCGATCCCGGGTCTCCAGGATCAAGCCCTGGGCCAAAGGCAGCACTAAACCACTGAGCCACCCAGGCTGCCCTCCACCATGCTTTTTTAAATCTTTGAATCTGAATCAAGCTCTTAGTTCCCACAGACACCCACCAATAACTAGTTTTATATTCAGTCCAAATTATACATTTATAATAATTGCTAAGCATGTGAGTTTTTAGATGAATGAATTATAATGAACACTTTATTCAGTTAATCTAGATATCAAAAATTTTAATATACATCAGATTACTTTCACTAATCGTTGCAAATTTCTCTTGTTAAAAAAATCGTGATTACCTGATTAGTTTATCTTCACCACACAATTACCCCTACATTCAGAAATTTACATAATTGTAAATGTATGAACAGGAAAGAGTTTAGCATTTTATCTACAAATGCATACTGAGGAAAAAAAATCCAAGTTCTATAAATTTCTTAAAATTAAATTTTTATGTATCTCAGAAATATGGCAGAGAATTCCAATTTGAAAAGTGCCAGTGTCACAGATGAAGATCCTGGCTAAGGAAGTGTCTAAAATAGGAGAAGATTTCCATAAATACTGTGAATCAGTTTCTACCTGATAAATATGTATTTTGCAGGCATCTAGTTCTCTGGGTCTTAGATGACTTACAAAGACAATTCTTGCTTTTCCCCAGTGACAACTTGTAGTCAAAATTTATTTTCTAATAAGTCACAGTGAACGTAAAGCTGAGATAAAGAGCTTTCCACTCCCTCATGAATTTTCATTTTCTATTTTTATAAGTAGGCTCAATGCCCAGGTAGAGCCAAATGCAGGCTCAAACTCACGACCATGAGATCAAGACCTGAGCCAAGATCAAGAGTCAGAGGCTTAACCCACTGAGCCACGCAGGTGTCCCTCTACTGCCTCACAATTTATCAACACTTAAGAAACACAAACTTAAAAAAAAAAAAAGAAAGAAACATATACTTTATTGCACATTCCACCGTTGACCATAGGTGGACATTTATGATGAAACATTTTCTTATCCAGCAGTAGGCAGTGTTTCATATGTATTCCTTAATTTTCTCCATAGAACTAAAGATTGTTTTAGCATAGTGGTCCTCCCCACTCAGGAGTGACTCTGCCCCCAAGGAACACCTGGTAATGTCTGGAAACATTTCTGGATGTCATACTAAAGGGAAGCCATTAGTGTGCAGAGGCCATGGTGGCTGCTAAACATTCTGTAATATACCAGACAGCCCCTAACAATGAAGTTTTCTAGTCCCAAATGTCAGTGCTGAGGAAAAATCCTGTTTTAACAATGTGTAAAAAATAATAAAATCCAGAACAATGATGACCAACTTACTAAATAAGCTACACATGATAATTTTCAGAAATTTGACTACTGAGATTATGATCAGAATATAATAATATAAACTTTATATAATTTATTAATTTTAAACAGTGATTCATATATAAATGTAAAAGCCTATTATCAGACTTTTTACTTCTTATAATGTCCCCAACCCTCCAAGGTCTTAATACCAGTTTCTTTAAATAAGTCCTTTTAAAAGACTCTTTGAATCACACAAAACAGAATCTATTAAACTAGAGGAATCACAAAACCAAACCAAAACATCTAAACTTACCGCTAAGCCCATCAACATATTTTCACCCACTGTGATCTGAATTCTCAGTCCAAATAAAGCATTCATTCCTTTCAGTTTTAGTTTATTCATTAGCTGTGTATGTACTTCATATTCCATGAATGGCAACAGATTACTGATAGCTGTGGCATTTGCTTCTGCCTGTGCTTTCTTTTTTAAGCGACATAATCTGTTAAGGAAAATAAGTTAGTCACTAGATGGTATTCTTTTTTTTTTTTTTTTTAAGATTTTATTTATTTATTCATGAGAGACACACAGAGGGAGAGAGAGGCAGAGACACAGGCAGAGGGAGAAGCAGGCTCCATGCAGGGAGCCCGACATGGGACTCAATCCTGGGTCCCCAGGATCATGCCCTGGGCTGAAGGCGGCGTTAAACCGCTGAGCCACTGGGGCTGCCCACTAGATGGTATTCTTGATGCCATCTTAAAAACTGTACAATTTTTAAAACTTTCTGTAAGTGTATTTGATAAAATATTTGTTTCAAATGGGCTTATTAAGTTCATCAATAATCTTTTCTGCCATTTTTTTCATTGTGTATGCTTTTGCTAAAAGTCCTACATTAATAAATGAAAAAGAAAAATTTCAAAATCTCTAGAAATGAAGAAAATACCCATCAAAATCACTAGAGAATATACTTTAAAATCTTAGAGGTATCATAACTCCATGTGGTCATATGAATGCATAGCAAAAAAAAATTAATTTACTCATTAAAGCACACAAAACTTTCCTGAATATCTATCATGTACCAGACACTGTTCTAGATGGTGATCACTGATCAATAAACAAAACACAGAGTTCCTGTTCTCGCGGTTATATTCCAGTGGAGAAGAGTGGGAATAAGCAAAGATACAAGTTAGCCTCAGACTATGTTGAAGAATCATTTATTCCCACTTATTTCACCTGGTTCATTTTCTTTAGACATGAACTAAAGAAAATGAATCAGGTGAAAATAAGTGGGAATAAACTAGAGAGAAGGCCTCACAGGATAGATTATACCTGGCCTGAGATCATAAAATCAAGATGGAACCAAGAGAGTTAGAGAAAGACACTTATGAATGGGGTTAGCATATTAGAAGAACCAAAAAGAGACTACGACATTAAAATGAAGTGAGCAAGTGTAAGAGTAGTACGGATGGGGATGCAGTTAAGCAGGGGCATGATCATGTTAGGGTCATGGTAAGGAGTTGGATTTTATTCTACCAGCAATGAGGAAGTCCAGATAGCTTTTAAGTAGTAACATGATCCAATTTATGTTTTAAGATATCGTATATATTACTACACACAGCATGGAATAAGTATAACACGAATTAATGAGGGGATGGTAGCCAAAAAGCAATTTAGGTGACAATGAGAGCTTAGACTAAAAAGGTAGCAGTAAAGATGAAGAAAAGATCCCCAAACTTGTAAACTGGACTGTTTAGGCTAGTAGTTATCAATCTTTAGCTTGAGAGCTCATTAAGAAACAATTACTAGCCCCACATCCCTAGAGTTTCTGATTTAATAGGTCTGGAGGGGGGCCTGAGAATCTGCATTTCTATAAATTCTCCCAAGGATGGTGATGATTGTTCTAGGGATGACACTCTGAAAACTGCTGATGAACATAAACTCCCTTCTACCTAAAACAAACAAAGAATAAACTGTATAAATTATGAATTTTCATGGTTTTGAATTGCTGCTTTTAATAACATTTGTTATATTAAAGTTATAAAAAAAATTATGAATTTTCAGAATCTTCTTAAAAGCATCACAGGACCAGGACAAGGGTCCTCATAAGGGGACAGTATGAGGAAGTTCTTTGTGGTAGTGGAACACAGTTCTGCATCTTGACTATGGTGGTGGTTACACAAATCTACTTTGGAATGAAGTTGCATAGAACTACAAATAAACACAACTACATAAATGAATGCAAGTTTAAAAAAGTGTAACAACTGCGTAAGGTCTGTAGGATTCTTCACAGTACTACATCAATGTTAATTTCCTAGTTGATATTCTACTATAGCTATGTAAAATGTCACCAATGAGGCAAACTGGTTGAAGAGTACATGGGATTCTTTGTACCATTTTTGCAACTTCCTATGAATCTATCACAGTCTAAGGAAATAAAACACAATGAATAATAATGAAAAGAAATAACTGAATACAAAAAAAAATATAGTTATTAAAATGATCTGTTAAAGAATCAGTGACAGGCTACAACATTTAATATTAGATTTGAAAAAAAAATTAAACATCTAGAAATAAAAATAGATTATCAAGGGACACCTGGGTGGTTCAGCGGTTGAGCGTCTGCCTTCAGGTCTGGTCATAAACCCGAGGTCTTGGAATCGAGTCCCACACTGGGCTCCCTGTGAGGTGGCCAGCCTCTCCCTCTGCCTGTATCTCTGCCTCTCTGTATCTCTCATGAATAAATAAATAAGATCTCTCTAAAAAAAATAGACTGTCAAAAATGTAAATCCCCAATTATTGGTCTTACTATAATATTAGAGATAGCTGAAGAGAAAATTAAAGAATTGAAAGGTAGATAAGAAAATATCCAATATATGACATAAACAAAAAAGATAGAAAATACAGACAAGAGAATAACAGACCTAGAAGAAGCAGTGAGAAAGTCTAACATTTTTACAGTATCAAGAAGAGAGAAGAGATAAAACATAGAACTAGTATTTGAGAAGAGATGAAACATAGAACTAGTATCTAAAAACTTTCTAAAGCACATGAAATAATCTACAGATTCAAGAAATTCAATATATAGCAATTAAGATAAAAGAAGTCCATACCTAACATTTCATAGGGAAATTGCAGAAAACCAAAGACAAACAGAATAGCACATATACAAGGAGGGGGGGTATCCTCAAAGGAATAAAAGTTAATCTAATAGGTTATTTCTCAACAGTAGCAATGAAAGCCAGAAGGCAAGGGAAGGCTTTCTTTAGTGTGCTGTAGGAAAATAAATGGCAGCTCGAAATATCTTTTCAAGGTAAGTAAATATTTTCAGATAAGCAAACATAGATAATTTACCACCAGCAGACCCACCAAAATAAATACTAAAGGATATTAGCAAAAGAAAAACAATCCCAAATAGAAGGTCTAAGATATAAGATGAAAGCAAAAGTAAATGAATCAGAATTATATTTGAAAATAAAACACAACATGACTTTGTAAGATAACTTTGACGGAGAAAGGTGAGGCAGGAGGGGAGTGTCAAAGAACACCATATTTGGCATGAAGAATTGGATAGAGTGATTGATCATTCATTAAAATAAAGAAGGCTAATATCAAAAAAGTGGAGAAAATTAGTAGTTCAATTTGGAACAAATATGAGATGCCTACAAGACTTCAAAATGGAGTATGAAAGTATACAAGCCTGAAGCTCAGAAAAAGTTTGGACTACAGTTGTAAATCTCGAAGTCACAGACTTATAGAAAGCACACACCTATCGGAGTTGATGAGTTCAACTGGGGAGAGAGCTTTGAGAAGAGGGTCCAGACCCATGGCCCTTCAGGGATCAAGAAAAGGAGAAGAAATCAACACAGACTGAGGATTATACATAGAGGTGGGAAAAAGCTGGGGTTCAAGGAATGTGGCCAGGAGTACTATGAAGTCAAAGAAGTATGAAGGAGAAAATGATGTGAACTGTGTGACTGCTGCTGAGAAGATGAGGACAGAACCGCTCAATGGATCTGGTAACCTGGTAGTTGTTAGTGACCTAGACAGTTATAGCTGCTTCCTTTATGTCAACCACAACTTAGCATTTCCTACTCCAGCACATTTCAAAAGGAACTGTTAACAGCTAAATGAGATAATGAAAGGAACACTACATGGCACTGTTCTTTAAAAGAAAAAAAAAATCAATTTCTAAAATGTATTACATATTTGATATCCTTAAAACAGAGCCTCATCACTAGCCCACAACAGGTTACTTAGTAATCCTCATAATAATAAACATCTGTACAGAATTTAAATGTTTAAAATTGTCTTTACATATAAACTTATTTTAGTTTTATAAAGAGGATATTCTTTCTCCCAATTTTCCATGTGATTAAATAAATACAAAATTCGGGTATCATTGCCCAGCCTGCCCAGGATCACACCGGTAGGAAACAGCATAGAAGACATGTAAAAAACAGATCTGTTTGACTCCATACTCCATACACTTTCAGAGATCTCAAATACGGTTTGCACAAATATACCTTGCTTGAATAAGACAGCCTTTTCCAATAACTGTTGCATCTATTGGGAGGTCTATAGTTGTAAAGAGAACATCAGGAACTTTTTGTTTCCTGCAGTTATAGCAGTATGTGAGATGAGCTGGAAATGGCATATTCAGTTCATCATATGGTATGTGGCAAAATCCACAGCCTGCAGGCAAATTTTCTTCTAGCCTACATGAAATATCAAGGGAAAAAAATGAAGCATTTTTTAAAATTCCATGCATTTTTTCAAAAACCTATTTTTCACATACAGTACTTGTATACAAACTACACAACTTCTAGCACAGTAAGCTATGAGAGTACCACTATGACTATTAAGAATTAAAGATGACCATAAAATGAAAATCATACATTTCCATATGAGAAATAAGACTCACACAAGTAGTCACAGAATTACATCAATTCATATATTTAAGGATGTCCCACCTGACAAAAGCCACTATTATCCCAAAGCTTGTTCTTTGTGATAGAACATAAAAACAAGTGGTTGGATATGGGGGACATTTTCCTACTGTGACAAATATAACTCAAATACAATTACAAAAAAAATTCCCAAGGGAAAAAAACCTCTTTAACTAGACAATCTAACAACTTCAAAAAAAAAATTATGGTTAAAAACAAACCTATTTAAAAACTTAAAAAATCAAGAGACGCCTGGGTGGCTCAGCGGTTGAGCGTCTGCCTTCGTCTCAGGGCATGATCCCAGAGTCCCAGGATCAAGTCCCGCACCAGGCTCCCTGTATGGAGCCTGCTTCTCCCTCTGCCCCTCCCCCCCTTCATGAATAAATAAATAAAAATATTTTAAAAATAAAATAATAAAAATTTAAAAGTAAAAAATAGGCATAATCTGACATTTCTAATTTCCAATGACTGCTTTAACATTTCTTGAGAAATCATAATACCTGTTTCACAAATAATATACACATCCTATATAAACCAGAAATGATAACACAACCTTCCCGATCACTGTAAAATGTTTGTTATAATAATGTTGGCTATGAATTCGTTTTTGAATGATTTAAGTATTTTTTTCACTCATCAAATCTGAGGAAATTCGGAGAACAAAAATGGAAGCAGAAGGAAGCTTCATGGAGAACTCCAGACTTTCACACAGCTACATCTTCTAGGGCTCTAGAAAGATGTGGATTCTCAATTTGCTCCAATCTAAAGCAACCTTTTGGAAGTTGAACCTTGGCAAATGGACAAATTAAAAAAGAAAAGGAAATTTATACTATACTATGAGTCAGGCTTCTTGCAGATTCCTTGTACATACTATTTCACAGAATTGATCCACCATAACCTTCTAAATCAAATTACTCTCAGGTATTATTCTTTTATTGTTGAGATGGCATTCTAGTACATTAGAAGTAACAGGGAAGTCAAATAGATCCTAAACAGAGCTGTGTGACCTTGAATAAGTCATTTAACCTCTCAGAGCCTCCCCTATAAAACTAGAATATCTACTAACAAAGGCTTTTTCTTTGAAGATTAAGTAAGAAAACATAGCTAAACACAGCCCTCCCCAAAATACAAAACATCCCTGTTTTGTTTGCTGCAAACAGCAACAAAAACTAGTCTATCTTGGTCTGAAACCAACCTGAGACATTAAGTAACTTGTTCAGCCATAGTAAATACTTAGTAGCAGACCTCAGATTCTAATGTCAGTTTGTTTGAATCAAAGCCCCTGTTACAAAGGGGCAAGAAAGGATGAAAACTGGGATAATTTTTAACTAACTATCTCACAGAAATCTGAACATAAGTGATATAATATCATAGGCATAAAAACAGAAGTATTTAAATTGGAAATATGAAATATACAAAAGGGATTTTCTCTGAATACTGAGATCATGGAGCATGTTTTCTTCCTTCTATTCCTGTATTATTTTTCAAATTCTTGTAAACAGAAATAATTTTATAGCAGGAAAAAAAAGACTTTTCCTCTTTTACAGATAGGGACAGTATCTGTTGCACAGGATTACCATATAAAAGAATTCATTGTATCTATCCAAGCCACAATACAAAAATAATCAATCTGCATGGGGAAGGTCATTTGTTCTATCAGGCTTCTATCTACTCAAGAGAAATCTACTGACATGTGTGAGAACTGTATTGCAACACTGGGACAACTTACCAGCCAGCAGTTTTCTCAATAGAACACTGTGATTTTTAATATACTTCAAAATGTTCCACCTCTATTTTCCTATTTGTGATGACTTTCAATGCTCTGTAATATATTACAGTCAAAATCCATTTTTGATATAAACTAAAGAAGAAACCAACCAAGGTCTTCTGTTTGCCTACCTGAGCCAGAATATTTTTCTTATACAGAGACTTGCAAATTTACACTATTTGCTAACCTTTTCTGACCTATACTATTCATGACCTTTTTCTATTCCAGAGGTAAGACAAAAGGAAAGGAAGAGAAAAATCAAAAAATTTTCTATACTGTCACAGACAAAAAAATATATACTTGAAATTCTTTGATAGTCACACATGTATTTTATCAAGATACTCAGAAAATTATAATAATGTGTGTCAGATAATGCAGAACTCAATTCATCTCTGTTGCTACAGGTTATGTAAAAATTAGTAAAGTGTCTGGTCCTGATTTCTACTGTAACCCATCCTTATACGGAACTATCCTGGCTGTGAAGTTAAAAATCAACTTCTCCTTTTTTTGTCTTTAAAGAAAATAAGCAAGGCTGATGACAACCTCTGTTCCAAACAGCCTTCCACGGTGCCATCCTGCAGAAATCTAGGGTTGAGTACAGCTGCTGTGCCGGATGCAGATAAAATACAGACCTCTTCACTATAAAAGAAAAAAATATAAAATAGTTAATATATGCAGGCAACCTAGCTTTGGAAAATGTTAAATATCAAAATGATTATAAGGGTGACAATTTAAATTCAAGTTAGACTCCACTAAATATTAATAATATCATAGGATTAACTCCTATCCTAGAATAAAAAATAGAAATAATATAACATTATTAAAACAAAAAGAGCAAGAATTATTACTTAAAAAGTATAAGATAAACGGTATATTAATGACAATAAATTTCTTTAAAATATGTTAAAACTGATAAAGACAGGAATATTTCACATATTTTTTTTTAAGATTTTATGACAGGAATGTTTCAAAATGAAAGTAGTAACAAATTATACTGCTGAATTCAGCAGTAACCCGTAAAACTATATTAAAGTACTCTATAAATGCATATTAACGTTATTACCTTAATTTAAGTTTACCTTAAAAGCTTATTTATGTAATTATCAATATCAATATTGCTACGTTTAATTTAAACTTAATAACAAAAGGTATCTGAAACAAGTAATATCCAGAATATACTAAATGGAGCTTAAACTACATCATTATAATGCAGAATAATAAGTAATTTTCAAAGAATTCTTTGGAATTCTTAAACTACGTAGTAGTTTACTACCATCACCTAATTTTAAAAAATCAACAAAATTACTGAATGAGATCACCCAAAGCAAATGAGAAAATGGCAGCCTAGGGACAAAATGATGGAAACAAAGTATCAATAAACCAGAAGCCTGAAAGGACATGAAACAAATGGTCACTTGATATGTCAGTGAGTAGAGAGAGGCCAGGCTCAAAATGTTCAAGTGGGCACTGAGAATGTCAAGAAATAATGTGGAGCCACTAAAAGTGCTGAATTTAAAAAAAAAATAAAAGTACTGAATTAAGGAACTATGAGGGCAGAAGTACATTTCAAAGTTTTTTTGTTTGGTTTGGTTTTCTTAAAGATTTTATTTATTTATTCATGGGAGAAGCAGAGAGAGAGAGAGAGAGATGGGGGGGGGGGGTGCAGAGACACAGGCAGAGGCAGAAGCAGGCTCCATGCAAGAAGCCCAACATGGGACTTGATCCCGGGTCTCCAGGATCACGCCCTGGGCTGAAGGCGGCGCTAAACCGCTGAGCCACCGGGGCTGCCCCACTTCAAAGAGTTTTATCCAGTAATAGTAAATAGGATGGACTAGAACAACAACAACAACAAAAAATTAGTAAAGTTAAGATTTAAATACAAAGATTTTTTGAGGTCCAGAGAGAAAAAAGGAGCCTTGATATATCAGGTGAATTCAAACTCCTAAATAAATTGACTCATTTCTGTAGACCCTTGCATCCATCTGTGACCTATCTCCTGCCACTCTGAATCTACACCACTAGCCTTCTTCACATTCTATTCTTCTAGCGTGGAATACTCCCTTCATGCCTCCTCATTTATATAACTCACACTCTTCCCCTGAGATTTAAAGTTTCAGTTACTTTATTAACACTTTCTTCTAATCTTACTTCTGGATCCCTCTGGATCCCATAGCATCCTGGGATATTTCTGTCATAAAATGTGTTAAACTTGTCAAACTCCTCCAGTAGAATATGAATCTGATAACAAGAACTATGTCTTTCAGGGGCACTTTCGTTAAGCATCCAACTCTTGATTTCAGCTCAGGTCATGATCTCAGGGTTGTGGGATTGAGTCTCAAGTCAGGCTGTGTTCAGCCTGACTTCTCTTTCTCTGCCCCTTTCCCTGCTCTCTTTCCAAGTAAATATATAAAATCTTTTTTTTTTAAGATTTTATTTATTTATTCATGAGAGACACAGAGAGGCAGAAAGATAGACAGTGGGAGAAGTAGGCTCTGGGAGGGGAGCCCGGTGCGACTCTTGATCCCAGGACCCCAGAATCATGACCTGAATCAAAGGCAGATGCTCAACCACTGGGCCACCCAGGTGCCCCAATAAATAAAATCTTAAAAAAACAAACAACAAACGAACAAAAACCACCTTTTAACGTCTTTTAAAACCGTAACACTAGGACCTGAAAGCATAGGGCACTAAATCTATGAATGAACCAAGCTATCAATGGGGGAGTAGGGCAGGAAAAGTGTAACAAAGTTATTAGTTTAACAGAAGTAGAATAGCTCAATGGGGACAGAAAGGCCCAAGGATATCATACCTGGCCTGCAAGGGCAAAGAAAGGGCCCTAAGAAGAAGAAACAGCATGGCTCTATAATATCTACATTTACTGGAGTATAATGACCACTATATTGAACAAGAGAATTACCCATGTTACAGCTGACAGTAAGAATTACTCAAGATTAGGTGGAAAAATAAAAACAGCAGAAGGTCAAATGGTTTCTAGATGATATCTATTATAAACTTTTTGAGGGGCTAAAAGTAGGATTCATCAATGACAGCAAGTTAACTCAGAACCTGAGTAAGAAATTGGGCAAAGTCTTGGTTAAGGTAAGAGTCAAAACAAAGCAGGTGTAAATGTACAAACAAGATGGGTGGAAAACATTAAGTTGTGGTCCAAAAGTGAATTTTTATAGTTTCAAATTTTTAAAAGGGAACAGCTTTGAGCAATAATGAAGTCCAAAATGTGACTGAAAGTTAAGGGCGGTGCCTACGTGGCTTAGTCAATTAAGCATCTGCCTCTGGCTCAGGTCATAATCCCTGGGTCCTGGGATTGAGCGCCCATTGGGCTCTCTGCTCAACTTGTGCTGTCAAATAAATTAATAAAATCTTTTAAAAATACAGAAAGTTAAATGGGGAGAAAGAGAAGGACTTGAGAATAAGAAAGCACATGGTCAAGCTGTTGGAAGGTAATCATGTTCAACTGCAGGAGATAGCAAAGAATTAAGAAAGGAAGAAGAATGCTTGGAGGTAGAAAAGTCTGAACTGCAGAATGGCAAGGCCTTTAAAGGAAGAGAGGTGGTTCAAATGAAAGGTAGAAGAAAAAAGAATGGAGAGTAAGAGTATGGCAGTCCCTTCCTAACTTGGCAGAGCTAGGAAAGATGATGGAGGAGAAAATTAAGCTAGGATTAGTAAAAGAAGACAGAGTTTACAGAAAAACTTTAAAAGACAAATGGCAGTTCATTTACAACACATCAAGGGTCCAAATATTCCAGAAGAAGCAGTCAGTGGGGTCATAAAGTCAAGTCAGGCTAAAATTAATTCTTGCTATGTGCCAGTATCAATTCTCATCTAATTCTTCAATAGTCTTAATTGATAGGTGGTTATCATCCCCATTTCAACATATAAATGGAGGCTCAGAGGAGTAGTTACTTTCCCGTTTCAAAGCAATTAACTGGTAAAAATGGCATGTGGACCCCAGTCTATGTACTCCAAAGTTTATGTTCCATAATTCTTTTTCCTATACTTGCATAAATTTTTTACCCTTTCAGATGACAATCTGTAAATTACAGCATCTAGAAAATCAAGTTATTATCATTTACCAGATGCTAGTTGATTCACTGTAGCCCACTACAGCATGACAGCCTAATGCTTTAGCATGTGATTTTATTTCTTGTCTGATTTCTGCCCACCACGCATCTCGAGTTTCTGGTTCATCTGAAAAATAAATTTTAAATCAGTTCACTACTCAATAGCACATTGTCTATACGATGAAGAAATGTTCAAAATAAATGTACTCTGGAAGGCAAAGACATACTGGTCTACAACAGATTTTGAATCTAACTTCACATGTTAAAATGTTATTTCTCAAAATGCTTATTAACATTTTCATGTTACTTCTGAAAAAGTTTAACACTCTAAACTTGATTGATAAAAAAATAAGCCAACTAGTTCTATTTGCTTTATTACTTTAGGGGACATCTATAGGGAGGGATGTATTTTATTAGATGTAACTTAAAATGTCAACACAGAGCTTCCGGATTCTAATCCTAAACTGAGAGGATATTCTATGTCTATCTATGTCTCACTCACTTCGCTCAGAGAACATTTTGAGTCATACCCATAAATTTAATTTAAAATTCTGATTTCATTTCCTGGGACCTATTTTTTTTTTATAACCCACTATATTCTATATTCTTACAAGGCAACAGTTTGTCAATGTTAAAAAAGAAAAAGCCATGTAGCCATCCTTGTGGGTCCTAAAGCAAAGTAACAAGAAATGAAGGGACTAGCCAATTTAAAATAAAAAAAAAAAAAACAATACATTTAAAGATTAACACAAATAATTTGGTTAATGAAAACTAACCAAATATAAGGACAAATTTCAGTTAGTACATTGTAACTTCATATATGGTTCTATAATGAAGAAAATGCCTTAAAATCACAGCATTGCATTTTATTACCACAGAAGAGTCCAATATTGCTTGTAATAGAGCATTATAAATGGAGCATCTGGCACACATACTTCCTAATCACTTGCATTTAGCGGCAAACTACTGGTGAACAGCAGCTGCAAATTATAGTAACATTTTATGAGCAAAGACATTAAAAACAGAAACAGTCTATAATGAGCATATCCTAATTTGTTTCTTTTTGTGGCCAATTCCATTTGGGAGCAATTTGGGACAGAAAAAACTTAATCTAACTCTAAACGGGATGCTAACCTCTTATTGTAAATTTTCCACATAGAAGGCACTATTAAAACCGAAAATCAATCCATAAACTTTCTTTTTTGAATTTCAGTACATATCCAGTTTTCAAAATGTTTTTTAAAAAAGAAGAAAAAGTAGAATTATACTCACTAGTAAAATACTGAAGACAGCAAAGTAAAGAAAGGTTAAAAAGCTTGTTATAGCTGACATTCCTATGATGTAATGTTGTTTCCTCCACAGGGAGGAGATCAGCAAAATGGAGAAATGAAGAGATAATAGCCAGAGCTACAAATGATGCCAGTCAGTTCTCGTAATAAAGTTTTGGATCCAAGACAGAGCTACACTAAAACTTTCTTTCAGAAAAACAAAACAAAAAAAACAACAAAAAAACCAAAGAAATGCAACCTCTAGGAAACTGAGGAAAAGATCCAAAGACGAGATAAAATAAAGAAAGAAGAGAAATAGAAAAGACTACAACATGGTGTTAGCAATCAATATTATGAATTAAGAAATGTGTAACACAATTAGGTAACCCTATATTGCACATATTCTATTATGCTAAATAATTTCTTCATATTCCCCCTGAAATATAGACATTAACAGCACAAATACACTTTCAAATCCATTCTCTTTTTAAGGCACATATGGTTCCAAAACAATTTGGGCATCTATTTAACATCTTCCTTTCCTAATAAGGGAATTTTTACCATAAGACAAAAACTTAAACAGTTGCTCAATCTATCAAATTATTTATGATTCTCTAAAAATGGATATCATAAATAATAAAAGAAATATTATCTCAGTTTAGAAAATAACTATTTTCCCTGAAAAATTGTAAAATAAAGTTTAGCTTTTCTTTAAAAACACTAGTAGGACCTGCTATTTACTTTCTAAACTCTTCTGGAAGTTTAAAATATTACTTGCTAAAGCAAATAATTGTATACTATGCTTTTATAAAAACAGATTTTCTCATATAATCTAATATGTGATTACACATATGTGATACTACATCTGTGCCACAAGTAATACATGGCAGCCTTTCTGTTTTAAATTGAATTTTACAGAAAGTGATCCATGACATTGTTTTTTAAACTAATTTAAAAAATGGAGGAAGTTACTTATTTTAAGTTCAGGATATATTTATTTAGAAATGGCTAGCATGTCTACATGGAAAAGTATGTAATAATTACTATGAAATACATATAACCACATAGAATACAAAGTTTATTTACATCAAACTTACCTTGGTATAACACTTAAAATAATCAGATAATTAAATCAAACACTATGAAAGAATAAGTGGCTGATTTAAAAAACAAAACAAAACAAAACAAAAAGCTGAATGCAGCGCAAGTGGAGCATTCATATTCTTCTGACAAGGTCACAAGCAGCCTTTATTTTGACACATGAGCCACACAATTGCACATGGGGATGCCATTGTTGTATTTAATAAAGTATTTACAAGTTTAATAAAAGCTAAAGTTACATAACATGGGAGCTAAGGAAGCAAATGGCATATGTCCACACTCCAAAGAATTTGTTAAATTTTGTTTTTGGCTTAAGCAAAAGCTCAGAGAACAAAGGGTTTTGCAAAGCAGATTCAGCAGACAGGAGCCAGAAACAGTGGATATTTTGGCGCATGCTTGGATCAGGTGACAGTACAGACTGAAAACTATGGCAGCTCACTGAAATGGTTACAGAAAGTAATGGCCCTAGATTCTAGGTGAAAGCAAGGCAAGCATACAGTAAAGAGCATTTCATCACAAACTAGGAATTGAATTAACAATAATTATCTATAACTGTAAGCAAGAAGCCAAAGGATGAATTTGTTGGCTATTAAATTTAGGGGTTATTTAATTAAAATAAAATTAAGAATAATCAATTTATTTAATATTAGAAAAAATTAAATTTATTTTCAAAACCTATATTATATTTATGCCAGAGATTAGCCAGAGAATATTCACACAGTAATGATTCAGCCTAACTTACTATAACTGAAAATTCAGAAATATCACAGTATTTAATTCTATAGTGGAATTTTTAAAGCTTAACAACTGTTAACTGTATTCCTCTAGGAAACACACTAGTTGAATTTGAATTGTTTTATTCACTCTCCAGAGGTCAAAACTGAGGATTTACCATACTCCTGTAAAAGGCAAAACAAAGAGTCTGGCTTAAAAATTTATGGCAATTATACATGCCACTCATAAAACTGGATACAATTTAGTCATTTGAAGGATATACAGCTGAGATGTGAAGGTCTCAATCAACATTTCAAAGATGCAAGAAAAACGTTTCTTCTCTAAAATACCATGCTCCTCCCAAAAATCCATAGAATTACTTATAATTTTAAAAAGATTTCATTTTAGGAGATACTAAAATTTATTTATTTTATAAACTATATTTCATACAATGTTATATTTTTCTTCTATGGGTCAAAACTCCTCATAGATAATATCACAAATCTTTCTTTTATAAAGTAATCTCTATATCAACTTGGGGCTCAAACTCACAACCCCAAAATCAAGAGTCACATGCTCCACCAACTGAGTCAGTCAGATGCCCCATAAATCTTTTAATATATCCTTTTATTCGTAGTCATGAACTGAGCTCTAGATCAATACCTCACTAATGCTTCTTTTAGAGGTAATGTCTGCACACTTGGGCTGACATCACAACTCATTCATTTTACTACTGTTACTTTTCTAGAGCATGGCCATAGCTTGATATCTTGCCATCTTTTTTAACAATTTATCTTATTTCTGAAGTGCAAGTGAAACTGGTAAAGATTCCTAAAATGGAAGTAAATGCTTATATCTCAGAAAGTAAAGAAGTGAACGATTCAACATAATATGCCTTTACAAAACTGAATCTCTTTGAGATTTTAGGCAATAACACACTTGCAACTAAGAAACCCTGACTCCCTAAATGTTGAATTTAATCCTATTTTTACATAGCTCTGGAAGAGAAGAATTCTGCCCTTGAGAATCTTTGAATCTGGCTTAAAGAAAAAAAAAAAAAGGAAATGGACAATATCCAATCTAATTTTTAAATAAATAAGAAGAGATAAAGTGTTAACTGAGCTCAAATAAACATCTTTAGTACAGTGATAATCTATCTCATTAAAGGACAGCATAAGAAAGCCACATTCTTAAACACCTTAAAGTATTATTCCAACACAAAACAACTTTTTGAAGATAAATTTCCCCTAGTGAAGAAGAAATTAGTTCAGATTTAAGTATGTATACAACCTCAAACTAGGTGGGGATTCAACACCAACTTAGGAAGAACAGTCCAATCACAGAGGAAATGATATGCAAATTCAGAGAAGACACCAACTTGCAATAATTTGGGATGTTATGATGATAACTGGGATATAATCCATGTTAGATCAAACTGAAGTCTTCATTATTTATAAAATAAGTCAGATATATAATTCCTCCTTATCTGTGAGATTTCCCTCTTTATATATAGATTGTATATTATATTTACATGTCACATAATACTGTAATTAAAATCCAGTTATATTAGATATATAGAGAGCAAAATTTCAAAAGTAAGAAAATTATACATCTGACTTATTACAAATAATAAAGAATGGATAGTAATCAATCAATATCCAGTTATATACAGACAGAAAATTATTACATTTATATGTTGTATTACATATAAAGAGAAGCTCGCACATCATACATGGCTATGTTTATGTCTTCTTGAACTCTATATATCTACCTCCTAAAACTCTTATTAAAATTCTTAAAACCAAAAGCTGCTTAACTACTTTGGGTTTAGTTTTGCACATCTGCTCATGAGTACCTCCCAGATGTGGTAAAAATAACTACTGCGATCATTAGTCGAATTCAAGTTCTAAGAAAGCCTATCTCCATTTAACTACTACACACATGCACACATACACACAAACACGCACGCAAGCACAGCAAAATAGTATAAGATAACCTAGATTAGGTATATAAACAGGCTGTCTGGGAACAATTGTGTTCCCAATCCCCAACATCATATTTAAGACATGGTAGGCACACCACAAACATCCACTGAATAAAAAGATTTTTACTTAAAACTGAAAAAAAAAATTTGGATTATCAAACTGCTAATCACTTTGTTAAAATTAAGTACGTTTAATGTAATAATTATATTTATTTTCTTGGTTTTATTGGGTTTTTGCCCCCAAAGGAAGGTAAATTTTCTAAACAACTAGAATTCAGATAACTAACAAAAAAAGAGTAACATTTTCTAAATTCAGACCACTCAAGTAAAGCTTAGCACTAGCAAAAATGCATTCATTGTAAGACTTTAATACTAGCAAAAACTCATTCATTGTAAGACTGAGAAAGTTGTAAGTAAAATACGTCCTTAACTTTACAATCTAAATAAAACTTTCTAAAATATTCTCAAAACAAAGGAAAGTTACCTAGTTTCAAACAAGCTGTTCCACTAAGTACTTAAACCATTCACTCTTAAGTCTAAGCTTAAGTCTAAGCTTGGAAGCTATTTTTCTTTCAAACCACATTATATGTCTTCTTCATATTTCCTTTTATGACTTCCTGAAAAAATATCTAACCTCACATGCATCATATATGAAAAAAGAATAACAATTTTTCCTCAATTACACTAAGACTATTCCTAATTAAAAGTTATAACCATAGGCTATGCATAAATACTTTCAGTGGTAAATTCAGAAGAATAAAAAAAAAAAAAGCATAGCCATCTGAGAAACACTGAGCTATGATTTTTAAAACTTACTCTTAGAATATTTTTTACAACTCAATTTTCAAACAGACTTGGGTTTCTAAAACATAGGATTCAACTACTCATCGGAATTTTCGATCTGTAGCTATGTGGGATAATCTTAATCCACCTCTTTCTCTCAGCTCAAAGTTGCCAAGACACTGCTTTACTTGCCACATTCCACTAATTACCAACTCCTATGATTTCACATTTAAAATATTTTATAAGTTTATGTTAAGAGTATAAGCCCTGAAGCCAGAGTAGTTAGGTTCACAGTATAGCTCAACAAGTTTGTATCTTACTTTGGGAAAATTGTTTCGTTTTGCTCATCCACAAAATAGGAAAAATACCTACCTCATATCTATGTTTTGAGAATTAAATAACCTACTACAATAAACCACTTGGAAGAGTGCCTGGCACATAGTAAGTGCTCTATAAACTTTAGCTCTCCTACCATCACCAAATCCTAAATCACCTATCTGACCAGGAATACTGCAGTCAACTAAGTAGCCTCCCTGTCTCTTGTCTTGCTGCCTTTAAATCCATTCTCCATCCTATAATCATGATCTAAAACAAATGTGACTATGGGATATGCAGTCTTATTCTTATGCAGCCTGTTCCTGGCATGTCACACACAGAGCTGCAAATCCTGCTTCCTCCTTTCTAGTAGAAAGATTCATCTTGTCTGTCATGAAGTCTGTTACCAGGACAAAAACATAGAAGCAAGATAAGAAAAGGTAATACTGTAACTTTAAAATAAATTTTCAGGTAATTGAGTTTTCTTCCTCCTGCTTTACAAAAATATTTTCTATCACTATAGTTAACACAACCTAAGACAGCAAAGCAGGAGCAAATGGGACACACACACACACACACACACACACACAGCTCAATTAACCAAGACATTCTATATTCAAGGGCAAACAATAGGTATGGAGTAACTATGTAAATATCATCAAACAGGTAATGGCTAGGGTCTTGTTTTGCAACGTACACCTGAAGTTTCAGAACTACATTCAAAGGATGGAACAATATGCTTCTAAATATACTGTCTGAAAAATAAATCTTTATTTTTTTTTTAAGATTTTATTTATTTATTCTTGAGAGACACAGAGAGAGGTGGAGACATAGGCAGAGAGGGAAGCAGGCTCCCTACAGGGAGCCCGATGTGGGACTCAATCCCAGGACCCCAGGATCACGCCCTGAGCCAAAGGCAGACGCTCAACCACTGAGCCACCCAGGCGCCCCTGAAAATTGTATCTATGTAAATCTCTTATATATACTTCAAACTGAACTCAAGAATTACCTTTCCAAGTTTCCCTGCCACATAGTTAATCACACCTTCTTCCTCTTTAATTCTGTATCTTGTATCACACCACACCACAACACACAGTAAACCATCAATTTATTTTTTCTAACCTTCCAGAATATGATCTTCATGAAAACAGTGACTGGCTGGCATCCTTGCATGCCTATTATCTAGCAAAGTGCATGGCACAAAATTGATTCTAGTAGATGCTTGCATGATATATATTTCATGAAATATTGTTGTGTGATAAAAATGCTTTCTTATATCTTTCTATACTTTAATATTTCTGAAATAAAAATATCTAAATAATTAATCAATATGTTTAATATGGTAGTGGTGTTTCTCCTTTCTCTTGGAAAGCTTTTATTAAATTGGTGATACCTCACATAATAAATGGTGTCAGAGAATCCAGGAAACTCAGTATTGATGAACAATTTCTAACATTAATAAAAATCATATCAACAATAATTTTTCTTACTGACATGATCAATTCTTGATTTTCTATGGTAATACAAGACAGTAATCGCTAATTTATTCCCTAATTACAGAAAAGAATACATTAATTGTTGGTATATATTTATCAAATATAACATTCTTAACATTATTTTTCAGAATTATCACATTATTTTTCTTAACCTAATATCAAAATCAGCCTGATTTCTGAATATGTACCATTACCATAAAGATTCTAATATCTTAGTCAAAGGCACAGAGCTATGAGAACATTAAACTGAAAGTGTCAGCTTTGATTTTAATATTCTGTTTACTTATATCCATCTTTTTTTCATACACTTACTACCTGACTTTATTTTAAATGATGGCAAGATATACTGCTTCCTCAACCATGTTTCTCCTCGCCAAATTCTGCAATTCTGTTTATGGGAACAAAGTATTATACCCATAAGATTTAATAATTAAAAAAAAAAAAAAGATTTAATGGCTTTTCTACTTTCCAAGGCTGTTCTCTCATCTAACACACATCTCACCCTAAACAACTTTGCCCTGACAACATTTAAGCTACTTATATTATTAACGATCAGTCTATTCCAATATCCTTTTCTTACATAATTAAGCTTCTTCACTGCCCATACACTAATCTGCCTACATTTTAAAAACACATTCTTATTTTTATTAAATGAATCTAGCAGGGTATTTTTCTCACTAAAAGTATAACGCATTACATTAAAAATGATTGTTTTAATTCTAATCAATATGATAACATACTGGCAAAAACTTGGATAGGAGATAGAGGTAATTTCCCTGAAGACTTACTAAATGATGTCATTCTAAATCTGCAAAGGTTAGACCTGATCAGATTGTTTACTACACTAAACTTAGGTAAATCTGCATGATGTACATGAGATACTTTATAGTCAAACATGCATTACTTACATCCGAACTTATATCCTGGACTCCTAAGAACAAAAAAAGTTTACAATATTGAAAAGATTATGGGATATTATCTAAAATGCTGAGTCTCTTGGTGTTTTTGTTTTTCTGTAAATAGTTATACTGGTAAAATCCTTTAGGCAAAATATCAGCTCCTGATACTGAATCAAAATGGTTCTATTATTTAATTCCAAAAATAAATAGCACAATAATTTAGATAGTTATATTAAAAAAATATACTTTTATCAAAAAGAAAAATTGGCTTTGACTCTAAACCACATCATCAGCTGTAAATTTACCTTAGTTAAGTTTCTCTAAAACCTACAAACTATATCCATATGTAAAATTACTTAAAAAGAAAAATCATATTCTCATGTGGAAAGGGAAGGAAGGCAGCTTATGAAAGCTGTTAATCTCCCCCAAAATCTGCTCTTACTTACCAAATTTTGAAACACTTCTAGAATTATAAATAAAAATGGTAATAGTTACATTTCTATAGTATTTATAGACTACTAAATATATTATATTCAAATCTAATTTAACATTTAAACATACTTTAAGCTTATCAAACTAGCCATTTAACACTTACAATATATTTAACAATATTTCTTTAATCGTAAAGTTAATGTCTATGTCATTTACATAATATGAAAAAACTGCCCAAAATGTAATAAATATAATTTAAATTTAGTATTCTGAAAGTTAATCACCTAACAAAAGCCATTTGTAATTTATGGTATTTCTATGGTTTTGGTTAATTCATTTTAGTTAACACGTTTTTATATTTGCATTTCCCTGGAAACTGTAAGAGTTTTAACACATGTACTGCAGAATTTATCTGTATAACTGAATTGACATTAAACCTATTTAATCTAGAACATTTCTAAAAACTTCACTGAGCTGCCATAATTTTTGTCAGCATATGTAGTACTGAATGACCATCAAAATACCTGAATTGAAACTATTCCAGTCTAGCAGTTTGTAAGATCTTGTGTTACCCATAATTCCGACAAAGGCTGAGTTCAAAACAGCAAATTAGTAGATCAGTTTTAGGTGCAGAATAGTAGGGAAAAAAAAAAAAAAAAACACTACAAACAAGAACATAATTGACAACACCACTCGACAGGAACTGGAAAGACACAGACAGCAGAGTTAATAAGAAGTAGAAATAGAAAGAGAAGAAGGAGCATGCTATCATAATCTAATATCAACTAAAGTCGAGTTGTTTAAGATAATGACCTTGATTTTTAAAACCACTCCATTCTTTTCCGTGTTTAATATTTAAGAAAGGAGAAAATTCTAAAAGAGCTAACTCGAAATAATAATAATCCATAATTAGCAGGTGGTAGTGGTTTTAAAATAAGATTTTTTTCCTTCTATGCTCAGTGTAGAATGAAAATTTCCCATATTCACTAGACAAAAAAATAGCTGCAAGATTCATTTGAAGGTGCAAATACAGCACTTTAAACATTAGCACATGCATCTCGATTCATCATAAGTTTCTCTCAGCAAAGTAACTCAGTGACATAAAATTAATACATCATCATCATGGTAGATGCTAATCTAGAGGGGTTTTTTAACATTCAGCTTTTTTCAACAAACTAAATCTTTTTCATAAATAATTATTTATGAAATATTAAGAACATTAATAAAACGTTCTTAAAATCTTTTATGCATAATACATATATAAAACAACCCAAAGAATGTGATATTTACATCAAAATACTGTAATAATGAAACCATTAGAATATATAGTCGATTTGTATTTAACTGAAAATAAAACAAAATTAAAATATAATTTATGTATCATTAAAAGCATTTATATTATATGCCCATAATCTTTTGGGAAATAAGTACATTAATAACTGAGAATTTGTAAATGCAAATTGAAAAAAATATTCCAAAAAGGGGAGCAAAGTAAGAGAATGAATAAGCTGATAATTACAATACACAAAATGTATTCTGTAATAAAAATTCCTGTTTTCTTCCCTGGGCCTGGATTCTTACACTTCTCACACCACTATAATACACTGGCAAGAATGATAAGCACGAAAGAAGAGTTTTTTGTCAAAAGTAATGGGATTTTAAATACAGCTCTCTACTTAAAAGAAGAGTTTTTTGTCAAAAGTAATGGGATTTTAAATACAGCTCTCTACTTAAACTTTTTTAAGTCACCCTTGTTTGTTCTCCCAGACTCTATGGCTTACTCAGAGTACATGGAAGCAACAATAAAATCATAATGTTTTCAGTAAACAGAAGATATCACCAACAGTTAAATATATTCCTGAAACCATTTTTGGAGCTTATCAGTGGGTGCAATCTATTAAAATATTTGAGTCAACAGGCCAAAGAAACAGAGGCAACAAGCCTTGGGCCACACAGTTAATGTCAGGTATATTAACTCAGTAATTCCTTGAACTTTCCAAATAATACAAGTTCCTAAACATAAAGATATGGAACTTGAAGTCTCCAATGTCTCAATACATTAAACTGGCATCAATCTAAATATGTCTTTAATTACTACAGAATAAAGAAAAGATCTCAAATTGACCAGAAAAAAATAAGAAATAGTGGGAAAAAATAATAAACCAGAGAAGAAAAAGAGAAGACTAATGCTTAAAAGATGTATTTGTTCAGCTTTAAGAGTTAAATAATCCTAGCTATTATTCTTCTGAAAATCTCGTTCCAGCTCTGGAAAAAATTCCATTCTGTTTCTCTGGAATTATTAACTGAAATGACATCAAACCACAAGGCACAGGTTACATTTTTTCTTAAATTTAAAAGAATGGTAATGTTCTGAATCCCAAAAATCACTATCTGCAATGTTTTGCATAAAATAATTTCGAAGAGTTTTACTTTTTGTAGCTATTAGTACAAGTGTCAGGAAGAGGTTATTGGAAGTGACAATTTAAATTTTTCAAAAATATGTACGTATATATGCCAAATAAAAACAGTAACATAACTTCAGCTTTATAGTATATCATCAAAATAATAAGTGACTTGAGCAAATTACTAGGAATCCAGTCAATGAGAACTGCAAGAACACTCCATACAGAAAGTTTCTACCACACTTATCATGTATTTGGGATTTAAAAAAAACCATCAAAGCATTCCTAAACCAAGGGCCTGAAATTGAAACTGATTTGATGCCTTTCTTTTATGATCATGGTCCCATGTTTTAAAGAGGTGAGCTACTATTCTTATTTGTTTACTTATATAGAATAAATAGCTTCAGAAAAGAAACCGAAAATACACAGACAGCACTATTTTTTTTTTAATTCTTAGATACTACACAATGTTTATAATTACATTTCAAAGGAATACTTCTTTTAGGAATAAGGAAATTACTAAAATATCCTACAGAGAATTATTGCTAGTTAAAAGAATTAACATCTTATGAAAATGGTCAAATTGCAAAATTTGCTATCTGCCTGGATCAAAGAAAAAGAGCTGACTCAAAAGTTACTTAAGGATTCCTTCAAAGTGATGCTTTGGCCAAAAAAAATTAATCAAGATCTCTTTGCTTTACATAAAAAGCTAACTAGAATATACTTCTACTTATTTGATTTTTTTTCAATTAGGGTTACTGCAAATACTTAAAGCAATATGCGCCAGTTTTTATTTTCTTTTTCATTTTTCAGTTAGATTTGATTTTTTTTAATTATAAAAATTAATTTTAATAACCACAGTTTAAGTAAATGCAATACTGAAAACAAACTTTTAAAGGACATACCAGGATTGTGGATACGATCCAAAAGCTTCACAGAGCGTGCACTAACAACACCCCCAACATGCACAAGAAATCCAGGAGGAAATGCCGTCAAGGTAAAAAATGGAAATTCCTAGTAGAAAGAAATGGGGGAAAATATAATTGACCATGTGTAAAGTACAAAAAATGTGTTTGTTAAAAAGTCTGATCCCCATAGATTATATTCATCCTATGAAATATGAATCCTATCCCTTAACAAAAGGCTACCAACTAGTTACACATTATACATGCTTTGTAAATAAAAGTTTTCTAAGATGTTTAGAGTTCCTAATCCTTTCCCCATATATATCATGTTATACAATATCCAAACACTCTCTTTATCGATTTTCAGTGAGAAAAAAAGGCTCTCAGAGTTTTGGGATATTTGAACACACTCTTCCTTCCTCTCTATCTCCTACTCAGATGCAAATTAACAGGGAGATGCAAGGATTCTCCTGCCCTTCTATTGAATGTCTACTTCTCAGTAGACATTGAATAGACAAAATCCCCCTGATGTACACTTACTCAATTCCAGGCTACTGGTAAAGACTCTTGGCCTAGTCCAAGAGATCAGTAAGAATGTGGGACTGAGGGAAGAGTGAGAGAATAAGCAGTGAGGGTTAAGACATTCATGGAAATGTGAAAGGCAAATACCAAGCTTTACTGGGTAGAGAATCGCTGTGTAAGATTATTTACTCTATGAACACCAACCCCAGCGGGAGAGAATTTTAAGTACATAAATGTATGTTAAGGAAAAGGGAGAAAAATGTAGATGACAGAAAGGGAGGAAATAAAATTCCAGGAGTTCTTCCAAGTTTCATTCTCCCGTTCTTTCTCAAGGACATCAATATCATCAATTTAGAGGTAAGAGAGAAATGGGAAAACAGAGAAAGGAAATTCACTGAAATAGAACCCAGGAAAAAAGGGAAGCTCTTGTGACTCTCCAAATATAGAGGCCTCTCATATTACAGAAAATTGGATGCAAGCAAGGAAAATTTAATATGTGCCTCATCTGGCTATAAGATTAATGTAGCTCACTTAACCAGAAGTCACTTACCAGTAGCCTCAGCTATTCAGAACATAACTGAGAGCTGGAAAATAAGCAAAACAGTGCTCTCAACAGTCAAAAGAACTGCTATATATCCAAGTACTAAAATTTATTTACTTGACTCATAAGAAATCCCTATAGACTATATCCATACTATGTCATACAGTAATTAAAAATACATAATTTTAGGAACATATTTTAAAATCTAGCAATATCTTTTTTTTCTGGACCATAGCAGATTATATGTAGCAAATAAAAGCTAAGAGATAAAGACATACAGAATATACTACTAGAAGCAGGCACATGTAAAACAGCAAGGTTACTGACTGGTTGCTTAAAGCACAGAGAATACACTCACCAAAGCATAATTCACAAAGCATAGCAACTTGGAGTTATGTAGCACAAAGGCAAACAGTCCTGCACATTTGAGTTACCCATGAAGATATAGTATAAAATATATAGAGGATTTAGAAATAAATTCAGTTAGAATTTAAAAGTAATATTTAAATTAACAAGGGTAATAAAAACCTAGGCTACATTTAAAAAAAAAAAAAAAAGTAAAAACCAATCTGTGGAAATGGATAGGTTTGTCCTGCTGATAAGCAAAAAGGAAGAAAGGGAGAGGCTAGGAGGGGAATTTCACTTACATGTATTATAAAATGTTTAGTCAAAATGTCTCATTTCCACCTGAATTTTTTAAATATAAGTTTTAAATGAGAAACATACAAGTAAGCTTATGCTATCAGAAACTTAAATATCTTACCTATGATTTTCTTTTTCAATTTTAAGTACATGGTTTTTAAATTTCCTCAAAGTACTGAAGCATAGCATAAAAAAGCACTTTACATTTAATCTTTATACTTAAACATTTTAAATATTCTAGACAAAAGACTGAAAGTAAAATTTTTGTAAGCTAAATGGAAATCTGCACATCTTTCTGAAAAGAAAGAAGTTCAATAAATTCACATATTGGAAAATATCTGCATATCAGAATTTAGGAAGGTTTAAAAATGAACCTAGGGATCCCTGGGTGGCGCAGCAGTTTAGCATCTGCCTTTGGCCCAGGGCGCGATCCTGGAAACCCAGGATCGAATCCCAAGTTGGGCTCCCGGTGCATGGAGCCTGCTTCTCCCTCTGCCTGTGTCTCTGCCTCTCCCTCTCTCTGTGTGACTATCATAAATAAATAAAAATTTTAAAAAAAAAAAGACTTCACATTTGTATTGTTTAAAAAAAATAAAAATAAAAATGAACCTAAATGAACTTGCGATTCTGACTCTTCTCCAGAAGACGAGATAAAGGGACAAGAGGAAAAGTATCATACCAGAGTTGCTGGTCATAGAAGAAAAAGTAGGGGAATGGCTGTCCAAAGAGGCAGACACCTACTCTGTCAACTTAAACCGGGCTACCTGTCCAATCAGCACATTTAAACACACAAAATCTAACCTGGAGCATGTAAAAATGGCATGGTTATTCAATCAAAACTCCATCTTCAGATAATTCTTTCAGAAGAACTACAGCTGATACCCATTGTTAAATACCTATCATCTCCAGCCCCAATATATAGTGACTACTAGAAGTACTTACAACAGTGCCAGCCCTCTGTGAGCTATAAACCTGGTTTCTTGAAATTTCTGATTAAAACAGTGAGGCAAGGAGCTGGTCTTAATTTCTAGTCTATCATTATTCCTGATAAATTTATAGGTTCTCTTCCACTGAAAAGAACAGCTTCCTTAAGATCAGCCAAGACTAACCCCTTTTTAACGCCTAGATGGGAGTAATGTTTTAACATTTAACTAGAATTTTTCTTAGAATATATTTAAATAGTTTATTTTTTAATCAAATATTCCCTTTATTATCCCAAGAAACCAGAGTTAACTTTTGAGATTAAAAAAAATTACAGGAAAAAAAAAAATTCAAGAGGGGCAGCCCGCGTGGCTCAGCAGTTTAGCACTGCCTTCAGCCCAGGGCATGATCCTGGAGACCCAGGTTCGAGTTTCACATCCGGTTCCCTACATGGGGCCTGCTTCTTTCTCTGCCTGTGTCTCTGCCTCTCTCTCTGTGTCTCTCATGAATAAATAAATAAAATCTTAAAAAAAAAAATTCCACGGGCAGCTCGGGTGGCTCAGGGGTTTAGCACCACCTTCAGCCCGGGGCCTGATCCTGGAGACCCAGGATTGAGTCCCACACCCAACTCCCTGCATGGAGCCTGCTTCTCCCTCTGCCTGTGTCTCTGCCTCTCTCTCTGTGTCTCTCATGAATAAGTAAATAAAAATCTTAAAAAAAAAAAAAATTCCATGCCAAATTCCAACTATGATTTATTGTATAATTTTACTCCACTTCTAAAAAGCTCATAATCTATCAACAGAGTTTGCTTTATGCCAGTGTTTCCCAAAGTGTGGTCCATACTAATAGGTATTTCACATAGAAGATTTCATTGTAAAATATATTTCGGAAACCCTAGGTTAAACCAAGTCAACCAGGTTTCTTTACTGAAGAAAAATATACATCCCAGCAGCTGAAAAGTAACTTCATTTTTCTTACAGGTGAAAGAAGAATCATACTGAAAAATAAATTTGCTTTACATCAAATAGTTCACAGGTAGAACCTAAATCTAATCAAACTTTTACCTCTACTTCTTATCTCCTAATCATCTGACCTCTATCACCAAGATTTTATCAACTTACTTTTCACTGATTTTGTGAAAGAAAAAAGAGAACACTTCGTTTTTTGAGAACTGCTACTTGATTAATCCATTAAATAAAAGATGTTGGACAAAGGTTCTCTTTGCCTCAAGAAAAAAAAGCCATATAATTTATTAAAGGTGGCAAGGGGTATAAATTAATATTTTAAAAATAAATATAAAAATGGCATTAAGTATATCATATGTTCACCTTGATGTAGTATTAAACTTGGCAGTTAAGTCATATCTGGACACATATGGGGAGAATTCTTCATACTTCTCTACAAATTTTTTCCCAAAACAAAGACATACTAATGGCAACTCACATTAGTGAATGGGAAAGCTAAAGATGATGCTTGTTCTATTTATTACATACTCAGGATAGAGAGGTAATCTCATTAACTCAAGTAACTACTACAGGTTAGGTACATAAATATATTGCCAACTCAGGTTTTACAAAGTTGTAAATGAAAACTATATAGTTCTCCCACAACTTTACCGCTAATTCCATAAAGATTATCTAGTAATGTATGCCCGTGTCCAAAACTTTAAGAGTGTTAAAAAGCACATCTGAAAACATAAATTTTATCCAAACTAAATCTGAAACAATTTTTATTGATTAGTGTTTTTCTATTTATAAAGCTAGGTGTTTTCAAAAGTTCTTAATATAGATAATACAGTCACAGGCAGACATATGGGCAAAATCTCTGATCTCGTATCAGTTTTTCTATTCTTATGAATTCTAGAATGATAATTACAAGGAAATATTCCTAGTGTAAGGAACTCTGTAGAGAATGTAAAACTGGAGTGGGGGGAGGTAAGAGCATTCTGGCCTAAAAAATTATTAAGTGAACACATACCCTCACCCTGACTCACTTCTCTGTTTTCAGTCTCTTTCAGTATTTGGTTTTAATAAATGGTTCCAAAGTTTAAGCGGGTTTTTGCATGACAGGAGCTGGTATGCCTGCAAGGTGTTAAAGTAGCTCAAGGGAAACTGCTGCCTGATAAGGGGATAAAGCAAACAGCTTGTGGTGCTGAAGTCTCATCAATCTGTTTAGCTCAGCTCTCCTTTCCCTCAGCCTGGTCTAAAAGGCAAACAATACATACAGATACTTTCCACATAGGAAAGAAAGTCTAAAAAAAGCAAACCGTTCTATTGTTTGTAGTAATAGAATCTAAAAACACTATTCTCAAAAGCTAATCTCTAGAGAAGAAATATCTTTGTTTTATAGAATGCATTCTTTTATAAGTATTTACTAGGTTTTACCTTTTTTTTTTTTTTTAATGCTAGTGTAAAATAGAACATGTAAAAGAAAATTCTGTAAATGCTATAAACTTCCAAATCAGACACAATGAAAGCTATGGAACTGTGCCTTAAAATAACTAACATAACATATAAATAATCATGCACTGTATTAGTTAAGTAGGAAAAAAAATGAGCCTCACAGTGCTAATAAGTTAAAAAAAATTGCATTACGAAAAGAAATAAAGCTGGCAACATTTGTTAAAGCTTAAATAAAACAAATGATCAAGATTAAAACTAGAACAGCTACCAATACAAGAAATAGGCTCTCACACATGTTCAGAAACATACCCGCCTTCTACAGAACCTATGAGGCGATCCTCCCTTAGCAATGAAGTTTACACACACAAAAAAATAAAAAATAAAAAGAGAAAAATCATCCAAAAATTTGAACTATTTATTTCCCATTTAACATAGTTAACTAAAGATTAAACTTATAATAATTAAAAGACATGTATTCACATACCAAATACACATTGTTTATGTAAATCTGTAGAAATACCAAATCTGTGCATTTCTTACCCCTCAGAGATTGGCCACCCATAAAAATAATCACAGCATATAAATATATTAATGTACTAAAGAATTATCTTTCTTTCTTTCTTTCTTTTTATGGAGGCTCCATGACCAGCATAGAGCCCTGCATTCACAATCCTGAGGTAAGACCTGAGCTCAGATCAAGAGCTGGGCATTTAACTAACTGAGCCACTCAGGTGGTCCCAAGAATTATCTTTAATATACAACTAAAATATTTTTTCTGGAAAAAGTCTACTATTTCCTTCTATAAATTATAATTTTAAGGTAAAATGAGAAATGATTTCATCATTCAATGGCTATTTCCAAAAAGACTATTTCTAATAAAAGATGGGAGGATAAAACAAAAAAGTTACAAAATTACTCCAAATTAAAATTAATTATTCATAAACAAGTTTCTTTGATATCTTAAATAAATTTTTTTGGACTTTGAAATTACATTACAGATACATGATCAAAACCATATTATATAACCATATATTAAGTTATAAATACAAGGAAACATGTTAATAAAATCATATTAACAGTGTAAGAATAAAGAATGTTGAGTGTCTCTTACCCTTTGTTCCAGTGCTGATTGAGTCTGTTGTCTTAAAAGAGCTTTAAATGGCCCCCCTTCTTTTCCAGCACTACCACTTCCCATTCCTACAGAACATCAGTACATAAATAACAACCAAAAAACAACTATAGAAACAGAAGGTTTAACTGCATTCATTTTTATAAATATCATGAGTCAAAATCTCTTAAAATGATCCAAACATTTAGAGTACTTGACATGGCAATTAGCACATATTTTACTCTATTTTATTCACAAAGTTTTCTTTAGAAACAAGATGTCAAAACCATACTGATCACAGCTAGTTTTAGACTCAATCTGTTCTAAAACCTATTTTTTAAAGTATGTTTTAATGTGATGAATTTTTGTATAATATTCAATTTTTAAAAGTCGAGTCTTCTAATACAAAATAATCAAGATATTACCAATTACACTTGACCCATGAACAACACGGGTTTGAACTGCACAAGTCCACTTACACATGAATTATTTTCAATAAATACTGTACAGAACTGTAAATGTACTTTCTATTCCTAATGATTTTCTTAATAACATTTTTTTTCCTCTAGTTTACTTCATTGCAAGAATACAGTATATAATCCACATGACAAAATATGTGTTATTTATGTTATCAGTAAGGCTTGTGGTCAAGAGTAGGCTATTAATAGTTGAACTTTTGGAGAATCAGAAGTTATATGAGCATTTTCAACTTATGCAGGGTCCTGTTACTCAAGGGTCAACTGTAAGCTTACTATGGTAACAATTTAAGAATACTAAAAGAAATCGAGAAACATCAAATGTTTGTTTAAAAGTAAATAAAGAGAAGCACTTTTAATTGGGCTTACTAAAAATATTCCAAAATTCTCTAAGAGCATGAATTTTAGGCAGTTTTGAAATATAGGCAAATCTAATTTCTGATAACTTCCCATTCCTAAATATAACAGTATGACAAAACACTATTAACATTCATAGTTTTCAAATACTCATTTGCAAAAATCTACATAAAATACCTTTAAAAACTAAAAATCAGACATATTAGACACATCACAAATGTACATAGTTATGAATGAAAAAAGTATATTTCCCAAGCTCTTAGATGTATTTTTTAAAGGCTTAATTTCTCATTTCTTTCCCTACTTTATCTTTTGATAGTACCAATTGATCAACTATGGTAAAAAAATTACAGAAAGCAGGGGACAGATAAGAAGCCAGTGCTCTATAAACTGAAGTTAACAGTTCAATTCCACCCTTTCAAAACTGAAGATACATACAGTCAGATTTACTGCAATGACTTAAAAAAGGAACTAATTTACTTATACATTTTTAGCTGTTCTTGGATAAGGAAACAAAGGTTAGCATATGTATAGTCCCATTCTGTTCTTTAAAAATAAAAAAAGAAAGCATTTTTCTTGTAGTAATCTAAATACAGTTTTTAGAGACTATACAATACTAAACATAGAAATGAAACTAAGATCTTTATATGAAGCATACTGAAAGCCATAAAATAAAATGTAATTTTGTAGAGATAAATAAAACATCTGAAAATACAGCAGAATATTTTGAAAATTAATGTAATGGACAGAAAAAAATGGATAATGAAAGAATATCACCAAATGAGACTTAAATTGGTTCAAACAGAATAATTACTACTGTAACCATATGGCTAAGCAACATGATGGTGCAGGACTGAAGTAAATGGAGTTGGTGTGAAGGGAAAGAAAGTAAAGTGTCTAAAACAGAAATTCTAGTAATGAGAGTCTAAAAATCATTGGAAATAGGCAGATCTATGTCCTCGGACATAGAATTTTTTAATAAATAAAATAATTTCAGAATATTCATAATTATCTATCAAGTAACCCTCAATCACGTCCTCACAATCATCATAATCATTTAACTCTGTCCACCAATAAGAAAAATAAGAAGTACGCCCTATGTAAGATACCCAATACTTCTTTATAATATGAAATAATTAACTGTTTTCAAAGGTGATTTAAAATAAAGGGATTAAAAAGCTGACATAATGTGATCCTACCAGAAGCAGCCAGGAACAGCTCTTCACTGAAAGAAACACTTTTCCTCAGAACTGGGCTGACAGGGCTAGAAGGATGAGGGGGAAGGCTAGATTCCGAGAGGAGGAGACAGGACTTTTTAAGATGAAGGGAACCACAAGAGAGAGAGGGGGAGCTAGGACATAGGTAAATCCTAGGCCCCTGTAAGTAAGGTGCTGTGGAGGAAAGTAGCAGAGAAAAGATGCAGATTCAGAAGATGATCAGAAAATGCAGAATAAGGAAAGCAATGATGAAACAAAACATAACAGTAAAAATGGTTTTTAAAATGCTACATAAATTACACTAAGCATATGAAGTCATTAGCAAGACCATCTACCCAACACAATATAAATAAAAGGTATAGTCTAAAATTTAGCCAAACCTTTACAAACTTTGCATTTGTAAAAAATTTTTTAAATCATTAACATGGGATTTTATACCATTATAATCACTTGGGAACTGATTTTTCAAAAACACCTAAATTGCCTTTTTTTTTTTGCTTAAGAATGTATAAAGTTAAAATGTACATCTTAAACATTTTTAAAGCCAGAAACTTATTGCCTCAAATATAAACATGATTTAAAGTGGCAAAGTACAGTTCTTCAAATGTTACTAAAGTGTATCACTAATGAGTATTTTAATTGAATACCCATAAAAAGCACCACATTAAACAGTTGCCATCATTAATCTGAAATATTAACTTCTTCCTGTCCATCTTTGAGATATTACTACTTTTCTTTTTCCTCTAAAATTTTAATTATTCAAGTCTGACCATAACACTGTTCACACTTAAAGATTTGAGTATGTAAGGGGTAAATACTCTCAAATCACAAAAAATATACATGGTTAAAAGCCTTTTTTTTTTTTTTAAGTAAAAATTAGCTTAAATCAGTGTCAGATCAATACTCTAACACTAGTATTCTAAAATTCCACTCCTAATTGAGTACTTGAATTTTTTTTTTTTTTAATGATAGAGAGAGAGAGAGAGAGAGAGGCAGAGACACAGGCGGAGGAAGAAGCAGGCTCCACGCACCAGGAGCCCGATGTGGGATTCGATCCCGGGTCTCCAGGATCGCGCCCTGGGCCAAAGGCAGGCGCCAAACCACTGCGCCACCCAGGGATCCCCTAATTGAGTACTTGAAAAAAAATACATGAAAATAAAACCTGTAAAATGCCAAAAATCAGAACCTACAGAAATATCCATTTTTTAAAATTAGACTTATCTGAAAAAAAAACAACAGTTTAACTACAAATAGAAAATGAATTTTCTCCATGCTTTATTTATTTTTGGTTTCCCAGTTTACATATAATAAATCAATCATAATCAGCTATCCCCACTATTTCTCGAGAGACTGATTTTGTATACAGATAAATTTGAAAGCAGAGAATTATGAAATGCATATTCAATTATAGTTTGAGAAATTTTTAAAAAATCATAAAAAAAATAAAAAAATAAAAAATAAAAAATCATAATTTTGCCATTTCAAATCTCTTCCAGAACACTCCTCAGGAATATTCAGAAGTATTTAGGGATCAGGATAAGGCCAAAATACTAAAAATCGTTAATGTTCTACAAATATATATTAACGATAGTGCATAGCATATGCAGTAGAAAAACAAAATAATTTATTTAGAGACAGCTAATATAGAAATACATGAGAATAATAACTATTATAAATGAATCTTTAAAAACTAGAACTTTAAAAAATAATAATAAAAATAAATAAATAAATAAAAACTAGAACTTTGGAGCTAGAAAATCAAATGCAAAAAAGTTTTCATTGATAATTGACTGCCTACAAGAAAGCTAAGGGAAGACAAATCTCATTCAATTAAGTTTTATTTGACCATCTTTTTTAGACTTGGTCTTCTGGTGTATTAAAAGAAAGGAAATAGACCAAGGAAATACTTTCAAAAATTTATCTGTGGCACGGTAAAGAAAAATAAAGTTTAAAATATCAGAAAGTCACCTGGAATACACAAGTCACCAAGAGTCAAAGCCTAAAGAAATATTTTTAAGAAAACTTATTCTTCAAATACTATCCTAAGCCTTTCTTGTTTTGATAGGTATGAATTTGAAGGCCAGAATCTCACCTTTTATTTAAAAAAAAAAAAAGAAGAAGAAGAAGAAACTACACTTTGGTTCAGTTTTTATGGCATAAATATGGTTAAGATGCCACACTCCATAGCTTCACTATCAAATATCTCATGATTTGGGGGGCCTGGGTGGCTCAGTTGGTTGAGTATCCTACTCTTGATTTTGGCTCAGGTCACAATCTCAGGATTGTGGGACTGGCACCACATAGCGCTCCATGCTCAGCAGGGAGGCTGCTTGGATTCTCTCTTTGCTCCCCACCACTCCATGTGCATGTGGGCACATGCTCACTCACTCTAAAATAAATATTTTTTTTTAAATCTCATGATTTTTATGTGTTATTCATGTTATGTTTACCTAAATAAAAAATAAGCTATTCTTTTTAAAGAATTAGGTATTCATACTTATCTTCCTCACATTTTGTGACTACACTTATACAAATAGATACTAAATCTATAGGCTTTCTTTTTAATGTTCTTTCCTTATTTTAGAAGTAGCACTGGCTATTGAATTAATTTCTTTTCATTGTTTTCATAAAATCTAGGATCATTTTATAAATTTCTTTCCTAACACACAAAAGTTTATTAAAGATGGTAAAAATGACACAAACTATGCAAGATGTTTTCATTAATCTGGTGAAAAAACCACCAGACAAAAACAATATTTACAAAAATTGCTAACTACTTTTTGACTTTTTACATTTTACTTTCCTTAACAATACTAACTTAATGATTTAAATAGGTTAATTCTACTTTAAGAAGTAACAAAATATTTTGACTTTTTAAACAATTTTTATCATAAAACATTCATAAAAACTCACAGAAATTATTCATCAAAATACAAATAGGAGAGGGAAAATCATAAATTTCAAACATTGAGAAATATGTAAGAATAAGTAAAAATGCTACTTTCTAACCTAAAGAGTAAGGACTAGCAAAACCAAACATTTTAAATAGCACAAAGTTAATAAATAGATATATGCACTCCAATATAACCATTTCAAATGTTCCAAACTTTTTTATAATAAAATCTTATAATTAAACTCAGAAATAGACAGAAAAATGAATTTGAAAATGTCTCCACTGCATGAGGAATTGGATTGCAAGTACTAGTATTACTTTCTATTCAAAAGCTTTAAGATGTTATTCCTCATACTATGATCATGAAATGAAAAATGTCTACATGCAAAAATAAATTCTGGACTTCATATCCACACTGATTAAATCAACAAATGGCAGATCTTTGAACAAGGTAATTTCTGAACTGTATGAAATTTCCATATTTTAATGATAGTAACTGAAAATGATCAGTAGTCACATTATCTTTTAACTTAAATGCCAAAAACAGGAGGAAAGCCTTGGATGGAAAGCTAATAAAGAACAGAAACAAATTTGAAAGAAAAAAAAAAAAAAGGAAAAAACGAAAAGAAAAAGGTGGGTGGAAGCGCCTTACCAGTTTTGGGTGTCAAACTCAAATCTGTGTCAGAAGAAGAGGACTGTCGACTGTAGGACTTGGAAGGTGAAAAGGAATAAGTTTGGTTTTTCAGAGGGGTTGAGGGTCCTGATGAGTGAGTATTGGGATTGGGATCTTCATTGAAGGGAATCCTGCCAGAAGAAGGTGGAGAAATATTAAGCAATCATGTGCCAAAGGACTTGACGGAAGGCAGCATGATCCAAACACCAGGAAAGTATTGGGCAGGGCCAGCAGTCATTTCTTAAGTGTGGAGCTGGGTATGAGGCCAAAGACAACCAATTGCTGTTTAACCATTCATCATTATCCAGATAAAAAATTATCTGCACTGAAACAGTTAATAAGCCAAGTAAAAAAGCAAAGAAGCATGAAATGACAGACTAAGGGGGTAAAAAATATTAAAAGGAAAAATAAAAAGAATAAATACATGACTAAAATACTTTCAAATAAACAATGCTTTTTAAGGTTACAAAAAAAAAATGATGCTGCAAATGGTGTGTGTAAATATTCACAATTGTTTTTATATTTGCACACACAGATATCTTCAAAAGAAAAATGTTTCCTTATCCTATAGCATCAAGAGTGCCACAGCTAAAAACACAGCAGTGAAAAAAAATGAATACAGCTACACAGAACCATTGCATTTTGTGCAGAAGTTGCTTACCTGTTTTCCAATAGCTCTCTTCCACAGAATAAAACAGAACCTACTATGTAATAAGTTTTGTACATAAATAAAATAAGCAAATCAAAAGCTTTGACAGTTATTTCATTTAGAATCCAATCATCAATTTTATTTCTAACCAAATGCAGAAATAATGGCAAAAATACATACTGGAGGACTCTCCTAAAAACTTACAGGATGCCTATGTAAGATTGGGTTCTTACAGGATCTATGGAAGAGACTTTGGAAGCTAGAAGAACATTTTCACTTCCAAGTAGTTACAGCCTCTGTGGTGGCTAAATACTGGATTTCTTCACTGCAGCTGGACTTCAAGTAAGAAAAGGAGGAAGCAAAGACCTGTGGTACCTGCCTACACTATGCTACCTGCCTGCCTGCCCTTTGCAGCCACTCTGACTGTGGCCTGCTTTCCCCAGCTCTTGAGTCTGAGCAGTCTCGTACCAGTATAGATGAGAGTGGGAACAGACACAGAGAAGTTCTGAGTAAGTCGTGAGCCAGTAGCAGTGTGAATTGGGCTGTTGTGAGTCGAGCGGCATCCATGGCTTGGAGGATGAACCAGCGGAGACCTGAGGGAATTTGTAGTCAAAGTGGAAGAAAAGAAAACAATACATACAACAGATAGCAAAGTTATGTTAAAATAACTTCAAAGGAGCTTTAGTTAGGGGAGAGGAATTTTTAATCCTCAACATGCAAAAAACAAATTTTAATTTAAAAAGAATTGCTAAATACTAACTTGTTAGGATACAGTTATAGTTTTAAGGGATCAGATTAATAATTAGGACTGTGAATAAGAAAAACAGCAAGCAGAAATTGTGGCATTAAATAAGAAAAAGACTAAGATTTGGATTCTAAGTTGCTTTAAAATGCTTGTTATTATTTTGATCACCAGAAAGCTTACTACACCCATAAAAGTGAAAACTCAAATATAAAGTTCTTATATTACTTCTGAAACTGAATTGATGTAATAATGACATTTTTCTATTAAAAAAGTTTAACAGAACTATTTCTGTCTATAATCACAAGACATTGGTAATAGAAAATATGAAAAATGACAGCATAAAAAAATGAAGTAAATGGATACAAGCAAATATAAACATTCCAGGACTTCAGCACTCCAAATATAGTGCTTTCCAGACTACACTGGAAAACAAAACAAAGCAAGGGGACACTGCTTTTCAAAACACATTAGTAAAACAATGTAGGTAACTTTTGTCTAGCTCTCAAAGAGAATATATTATTTAAACTTAAATAGAATTTATTAAACTACATTCTGAATTGAAATTTTATAAGTATCAACTGATATCCTACAATGGATCATATCTATATGTAAGTATAGGTATATATTTAGATCACATCCACAGATACATATTCACATATAATATTTAAATTTCCATGAAGAAATTTTGCTAAAAGGACATAGTTACATTGAATGGAGAAAAATGACAGACAACTAAGAATCCTGTACTTCATATTAGCAATTATTTCACTAAGCAGTGCCTTTGCTTATGCATAAAAAGGGGAAAGAATCATATGTGAATACACTCTAAAAAACTATCCTATCCCCATTTTTTAGAATGCAAACTAAGCAGATCAAGAGCTCAACTCTTCCTTGCCTCTTCTTTTCTACTGGCCAGTGAACATTACCGACAATCACAATTTGTCACAGTTCAAATATAAGCTATCATTAACTGGCAATAATGGTCTTTCACAACATCTACAGACTATTTTCTGAAAATATCACTGGTTTTACAATAGGACAATGTTTCTGTTTTTGTTGCTAGTTTAAAATAAAATTGTGTTTAATACAGTTGATAAAAATCAAACATTTCATTGATGACCTATTTGTATACAAACAACTGAATGAGGTTTCATTTTTTTTTCTTTCTCTGCTGAAGTCACTAATGAAGTTAAAATTCTAAGAATCAGTGCTGTAGAGGAGAAATTACAATTAACTTCTCTTAGAGACTACTTTTTTTTTTTTAAGTAGAGAAGCAGTGGATTGTATTTAAATGCACTCTCTACCATCAAGATAGCTCAGCAAGGAAATGCCAAAGAGATTTATATTATCCATTACAATAAATATCTGAAAGGAAAGAAAAACCCAATGGAGTAGAACACACTATTAATAAAGGTAAAATAAAATGAACACTGTAAATGGTTCCAATTATCACATCTAATTAAAATCCAAATACAAGAGAGTATCACTATATGTATTCTTGGAGTTCTAATTCTTATCAGTCTCCTTGTATTAAAGATATCTTGCAATAATACCCTAGTGACATTTCTAATATTAAATCCATTCAAACAGGAACATAATCCAAACTATCTTTTATCAAATTCCTGTCTAGAATCAACATTATAATTAAACATCAGAATAATTATAATCAGTTGAATCATAAAACAATTGATACTAGCACCCAAGTTGAGTCATAATCAAAAATACAAAGAAGCTGGATGAAATAAAGCAGCCAGAGTACTGAGTTATTTATTTTTTAAATAGCATGACTGAGGCAGTAATAAGATGTCTTTCAGAAAATCTTAACGAAGCAATTTAAATTCTTCACGATGTGAATATTTGACAACTTAAGGCAGATGGGCTACAACAAAATTGGAAAAGGAGAACACTTACAAAACCCCAGAAGATTTACATTAATGGAACTATTCCTAAATGTAGGTAAAACGTACTCCACTACTATCAATATATCATTGTGTAAGAAACCAACAGATAATATAGTATTATTCTCTTTCCACTAAGTAATTTAGTGAAAAGAGGAAAATTTCAGACATCACATCTGCAAAAGTCAGGCCCCTTCAAGCAATTTAGATAAACATGGAGGATGGCAAGAAAAGGAGGGACCTAGGTCTTTACTTAAATTTGATGTGGAAAAAGAAAATAACTGAATCCCTCAAAAAGTTAAACCTGCAACCTGATTTTATCTGTGGCAGCAAGCAGTTCATATCTTTCTAAGACATATCTTAAATGGAATATAAAGCAAATTCACTCTTCAATTCATTTAAAACAATTCATCTCACTTGTCAAGGTATTTCCCAATAAGATCAAGCAATATATCTAATACTGTGCTCCCTCTTGTAACTAAAACTTAATCTAATAACTGAACGTATTAGAAGGCCAACAGAGAGGAACAGAATGTATCTGAAGGCCAATAGAAAGGAAATAATTAAACAGAAAATAAGCTTAAGTGGAAAATCTCACTTTAAAAAATATTGTTAAAAAAAGTTGAATCACCGTATTGTACATGTAAAACTAATATAACACTGTATGTCAATTATTTTGGAATTTAAATTTTTTTTTAAAAAGATTGTGATTGTTTTTTAGTCAACCTCCTCTTGGCTATTGCTAATCTGGGAAGCATTTTGGGTTTTCTGACTACAGAATCCTGACTCCCTGATGATATAGGGCAGGGGTCGGCAAACTATACCCTACAGGTAAAATCCATCCTGCTATCTGTTCTGTAAATAATCAGGTTTTATTGGAACACAACCACACGCATTCATTTGCATACTGTCATAGCTGTTTTCATGCTACATCGGCAAAGCTGAGTAGTTATTAACAAAGACTAAATTATTTACCTATATCTTCTGGTCATTTACAAAAAATTTGTTACCCTGGATCTAGAAGAATCTCTATATCAGTGGGTCTCAATGGAAGTACTACTGGTATTTAAGATGGAACAAGTCTTCATTGTACAGAGTTGTCCCTTGCTGTACAGAACCGTCAGCACTTCTAGTCCTCAACCAGGATCTTCCCCCTCACCCCAATCATTATGACAGAAAATTTTCATTTTAAACATTCCTTGTAGACAGCACCACCACCTCGTTGAGAATCTTTTGCCTTAGACACAAACGATAACACTTAAGCCAAATCCAGCCAACCAAAGTGTTTTTGTTGAATCACACTCTGTTTTTGTATGAGCCTAAATTCCTTTAGATCAGGATCAGTAAACTCCTTTTTCTGGTAAACAAAGACAGAAACTATATGGCTAGGGCGTGTAATATTTACTATCCAGCCTTTCACAGAAAAAATTTGCCAACATCTGCTTTACATGACCCTTAGTACTCCCTATTTAATTATACTCTAGTATTTTATTTATATAAACTGTCTGGCCTTCATAGACATTTGCATTTGAGACCCCTGCAAAGGTCAATCTTTCCTGCTATACTTTTCCTTTCTATACTATGTTGGTAACAATAAGCATAATTGGATTATCATGTATAATAATGGGTTTTAAGCACTCCCCAAAGAATAAATAAAAATTCCATAAATATCCATTTTATGCTTTAAATATAGTGTCTAAAGATCTGAAATCAGTTTGGTTTTACATTATTTAACTTGAGTTTCATATTAAGACACTATAAATAAAATATTAGGAATAGCTAAACAGATTAAAGCTTCAGGTTTTCATAGTTATCTCTGATAATAAAAATTACCATATGAAAAAAAAATCACCATAGGGAACAATGTATGTTAAACAACTCTACCAGAATATTTCAAATCAAATGAAAACATACAGGTAAAAGATAAAAAGCTCCATAAGAATGATTCATTGATTCATACTTACTCCTTCATTTCTTTGGATGGAGAATTACATGCAGGAAGGAATGCTGCCGGGCTACTTAGTTTATCCAGTGTACAAGCTGTTCCTATGGCTCGTACCACTAACCCAGATTCGCCTTCCAGATCAAAACACTGTAAGTACCCAACAACTGCATTTCCTCTCATTTCAAGTACTTTCAAGCCAATCTTCCTCTGCAGTTCACCTACCAAAAAAAAAAAAGAAAATTCATTCTGCTTCAGATCTTCATATTACGTAATATAAAGCTGGATAGCAATAAAAAAAGAGTAAAAAAAAAAAAAATCATAGATTTTTAGAACTTGAAAAGAACCTAAAAGATTATCTGCCTCAGCCTCCTACTTTCAGGGAGGTAAGACATTACTAGTTGCATTTTACAGATGCGATATATTAAGATTCACTCATTCATGCATTCATTTACCAAATAATTTTTGGTTGTGTACTATGTGCCTGGCATTCTTCCTTTCTTCTAAGTGCTAGAAATACAGAGGTGAACAAAAAAGATATATTATTTAATATATTAAATATAACATTATATATTATATTAAGTATAAATATACTTATACTGATTTATAAGTATTAATAAATGTATACTTATTAATATAATATAAATGTATTTATATTTTATATTTAAAACAAATTTATTATACATAAGTATAACATTTGTGTTTATTAAATATAACATGTATACTTATTGTCTGATATACATGTGATATACATGTGAGTGTGTGTGTGTATATGTGTATATATATATGTATGTATATATATGTATATATATACACACACACACACAAACATATATACATATAAATTTTAAATGGTAAACAAGTTCTTCAAAGAAAAATAAAGAAAATAGGTTAAGAATGGTAGGAAGAGGGGATCCCTGGGTGGCTCAGCAGTGTAGCGCCTGCTTTTGGCCCAGGATGTGATCCTGGAGTCCCGGGATTGAGTCCCACATCAGGCTCCCTGCATGGAACCTGCTTCTCCCTCTGCCTACGTCTCTGCCTCTGTCTCTCTCTTTCTGTGTCTCTCATGAATAAATGAACTCTTTTTTTTTTTTAAATAAACTCCTTAAAAAAAAAAAAAAAGAATGGTAGGAAGAAACAGAGAGAGCTAAAACAAGTTGTCAGAGAAGGGCTATGAAAAGGCAACAAAAAACATTAAGAGGTATTACCTAAACTCTGACTACAAATAAATACTAGAAAAGGAAAACTAGAACCCAGTTCCTACTTCCTTGCTCAGGGTTCTTTCCATTATGCCACTTCATGAGCACAAATTCCTTTTACTACCTAGTTAAGAAGGAAGTATAAGCTTCTGATTCAGATTTCCTCTTATAAGGTGGCAGTACGTGTTTGTCCAGAAAGATAGGGAGAAGGGTAGGGAAATCAGTCATGTATAATTTATAGCTTTCGTTGTGAAATTTCAGGTAGCATAAAAAAGGAAATGAAAAACATAACAGTGTTAATTTAGTCAGTAACAAAGTTGGTTTTTTTTTAATACCTGACATTAAAGAAATGAGTCTCTGTCTGGCCTCATTTGATGCCCTTGGTGTACGAATTCGATCAATCCATTGATATTCTGGGTCTTCATTGACCACAAGCTCTTCTACAAAGCCATGAATTATTACAGCTCTATAACACTTTGGAATAGATGTTGCTGTTAAAAGAAATTGTCCATTATGTTTCTATTTATCATAAGGTTAAATTCAATTTTTAAAAAACGTACAACTAAGTTCTTACCTTTTGGATATATAATACAAGAACACCTTTTACTGTGCTAATTTCAATGTAATTATAATGCTATACTTTCAGTCTTCTAAATTCCATATTATTCTTAGAAATAATCATTTTCTTTAATGAAACCTCTTGTCTTTCTCACAGTAAACAGTAGATATAAACTGTATTTTTATAATTTAGAAAACAGCCACAGACAACCTTAAATAGGATTCAATACAAAGTTTAAAAATCAAAGTGAAAGTCAGCTAGGTAATCATTATATAGTAAGTTAAGTAAAAAGTGGGTAAAAAATACAAAAAACTTTATTCAAAGCCCTTGGAAAAAGTTCTTCTGTACAACACATAGTGCAGCCTCAAAAATCAAAGCATTACCTTTCTGACATAATCTGAGGAGTCCTATAGCCCTGCAATTTCCAATAATCCATAGCCATAAAGCCAACTGGTTCAATAGTCATTATACTATGTAACAAACTAATTTAATATATAGAACACCAAATGTCATTAGATTTAAAATAAGATCTATTCAGATTCAAAAAGGGGAGAACCTAGAGGCACCTGGGTGGCTTAGGTGGTTAAGCATCTGCCTTTGGCTCAGGTTATGGTCCCGGGACCCTGAGATCAAGCCCCACTTGGGGGCTCCCTGCTCAGCATGGAGCCTGCTTCTCCCTCTCCTCCCCCTGCTTCTGCTCTTTCTCTCTCTGGGTCAAATAAATAAAATCTTTTTTAAAAAGGGGTGCGGGGGGAGAACGTAAACACAAACCAAACCAAACAACAAAGGGAGAACCAGAGAACATCTATACCAAATTAGTCTCTTAAAACAGACATCCATGCCTTAAAGTTAACTCAGCTACTTAGGAGTTTCCACCCTATTAACCCAGGCTGGCTGTGAGTGCCCACATCTGCCAAATACCAGCCCACATATCATGGCACTTGAGGAACTGCACCTATAAATGCTGATTTAATTTTGGATAGCATCACAATGTCTGGCTATAGTGTTCTGCTCCTATCTTATTACAATGTCCTATACTAAAACACCATTGGAGGAGTACCTGACTGGCTTGGTTGGTAGATCATGCAACTCCTGGATCTCAGGATTGTAAGTTTGAGCTCCATATTGACTATAGTGATTACTTAAAAATAAAATATTTTTTAAAAATAAATAAAAATTAAAAAATAAAATATCACTGTATTTTTTGACAGTTATACGAAGTTCCATATAGTCATATCTTTTACACATTAACAAGGTAACTTGTTCTAATCTATAAAAGAAAAATGTAATAGGCAATAAAATATTCATTGCTGTGAAAGTAGTAAGATAAATCTGTGAAAATTATATCAGAGCTTGTTTTTCATGGAGGTTGACTTATTGGTAGAAGAATAAAACCTGTAGGGTGCCTGGGTGGCCCAGTCAGTTAGAGTCCAACTCTTGGTTTCTGCTCAAGTCATGACCTCATGGGTGGTAGGATGGAGCCCAGCATCAAACTCCGTGCTCAGTGGGGAGTCTGCTTGAAAATTCTCTCTTTCAAAAGAGAGAGTAAAACCTGAATTGGATGAGTGGCTGCAAACTTCTCTATAAGTTGATGTCTGATTATAATGCTTTAAAAGGCCACTGGAGACTTCTGCAAAATACACATGTCCACCCACCACAAATGCTCCATCTGTATTGCCTAATTTTAGATGGCCCATTTGCATTAAGTCTGATTATATCACACATGTAGCCTCATCAAATTTGTTTCCCCAAATGTAGATATTATAGAGTGTGGGATTTGTTTTCATTGAAAGTACAAGTCCATCTCTCCCTATGATGTTGCTAACTGCTAATAACCAGCTGACACCAAGGTAGCATATAGGCTACTGTTCAGATACACTGCATCGCCTGTTTTATAGAACCATGCTTATACATGAAAGGTGCAACAAGGCAGTGATTTTCTTTCAGTATGTGGCCTAGATGAACTGTGGACTCCTCCTATTCACCATACAGTTTAGGTAGATTTAGGTATACTCCCTTAGTTGTTTGATTTTCAGTTAGGACTGTTGTAAATGCTATCACATTTTACATTTCCAGACCAAATCACTCTGATCTCATTTCTCTAAGGATGAATTAATTTGTAGTATTCCTGCAAAACACATTCCACCTTCATTTTCAAACTTGTTTCCAGTCATTCTTAGATATCTCAGATTTGTACTATTATGTAGTGCTTCTACAATCAATTCTCCACCTTTGGGCCCAATACTAATGTAAGATTTAAGTAAACAAGATTAAATTGTTTCATTAATACGTGGATTCTTCTTTAAAATTGTGGTTAAGAATCCAAGATCTTCAGCAGTCACTCTTTCTACTAGCGGTAAGCAACTGTTACCAGCAATGTTCCAGTCTGAAGTACAAGCCAGTGTAGGGTCAGAAAGGGTAGTCTCCTTCCTACTGCCCCACAAACTCCTCTGACCTTGTGGTCAATGTACACCTCATGCTCCAATGGACTATCTAACAAAAATTTCTATGAACTTATAAAAACTAATTTCATTTACTTTAAAATCAAATAAATAGTCCCCAAAGCTATAGTTATTGTTTCTGAAAAATTAACAATTTTCTTTTTGGCATTAAAACCAAAGTATAATAGCTTTTCCATTAGGTTTCTGAAATATTAATTTGATTCACTATATTTAACAATTAAATTTCCTGTTAAATGAGAAAATGCATTTACTTACTGCAAAAGAATTTGACTCCACATGATGACTGCCTAAATCGATTTAAATCGTTGAAGAGGTCTACTTTGACAACTACATTGATTTCCCCACGGATACCTAAAATTTCAAAAGGAAAATCAAGTTTTTACCTTAACAAAACAAAGCACAATTAAGTAACTCAGCAAACGAACATCAACTGATGACTCTAAAATAACGTATCGATCATAACAGCAATGCTGTTTTCCTTTGTTTCCTATTATTTTTATTCTAAGTAGCTTCTTACATTTTCTGAAGTACACGTATACACTAGAGAATGAATAAATTTTTCATTTTTACTGAAAGTCTCTACTTATTTAAATCATGAGTAACTAGAAGGAGCTGCAATTAAACTGATGACAATAATGATGATGATAGTAACATCTGAGCACAGATAATGTTCGAAATACCTTACATGTAGTATTTCATAGCTCTCATACCAACCCAGTAAGGTAATTTCTGTAGTATTATCATCCTCATGTTATAGAGGAAGACATTAAAGTTTAATGAAAGTTAAGTAATTTGCAGAGTGTCAATAATAGTTAAGTAGTACAGCCAGGATTAGAAGTCAGTTCTTAAACTGTCCTATCAGCTAATTCTAGAATTTCATTTAAGACAAAAGTTTTATTCTTTTCAATGAATATAGTAAGTTGAGCTAAGAAATTTGAAAAATAAGGGATTTTCAGAACATGCCCTAATAAATAAAAATGACCCAGTCTCTATCTCTAACATTTATTAAGTATTTTTACTGGACTGTCTTGATTGCAAGTCAAGCAAATTCAGAGTTGTGGAAGGCCTTCTAAAAAGAGTGACTTGCTCATTTACCCATTGAAATAATAATAAATTATGTTCCTAATAGAGGGGCCATAAACATACTAAGCCAACTTAATACAAAATACTTATGTATATAAACATATATAAACCAATTTAATAAAAAGTATTTCAAAAATTCATTCATTCATAATGTTACTGCCTTTAATCCAAACCCAGATTATTTCTCCAGTGGCCTGTTTTATTAGTAATATACTCTGGGACTGGATTTTATTTCCTGAGTACAATGATAATATACTTACATTGTAGAGAATACATAAAAAAGCAAGAGGACAGAGCAGCCCGGTGGCTCAGCGGTTTAGCGCCGCCTTCAGCCTAGGGCGTGATCCTGGAGACCCAGGATCAAGTCCCATATTGGGCTCCCTGCATGGAGCCTGCTTCCCCCTCTGCCTGTGTCTCTGTCTCTCTCTCTCTGTGTCTCTCATGAATAAATAAATAAAATCTTTTTAAAAAAGCAAGAGGAAAAGTAGGATTATAGTCCAGAAATAAAACTATCCAAGAATAAACATTTTATCAGGGCGCCTGGGTAGCTCAGTTAACTGTCCAACTCTTGGTTTCAGCTTCAGTCATGACCTTAGGGTCTTGAGATTGAGCCCCATAGGGCTCTGTGCTCAGCAGGGAGTCTTCTTGAGATTCTCTCCTTCTGCCCCTCCTCACATTCTAAAATAAATAAACCAATCTTTAAAAAAATAATTTAAAAAAGAATGGGGTGCCTGAGTGACTCAGTCACTTAAGTAACTGCCTTCAGCTCAGATAATGATCCCAGAGTCCTGAGACTGAGCCCCAAATCAGGCTCCCTGCTCAGCGGGAGTGCTCTTCCCCACTCATGCTCTCAACCTCTGTCTCTCTCTCTCTCAAATAAGTAAAATCTTTAAAAAAAAAAAATTAGTATTTTATCATGTCTTCTGTCAATTTATCACATATCACATACTTATAATCTTTTTTTTTATTTTTTATAATCTTTTTAAAACAAATATGGAATCATCCTATAATAATGTTTTATAATCTGAATTTTACAGAATTTTACAATTTTATAAATCATACACATTTCCTTATGCCACTGTACTCCAAAAACACGCATTTTGTTCTAACTGTGTAATTCATGGTCTATGTATGCTCTAATTTATTTAAGTATATCTTTTCCAATTTATTTTACCATTGCAAATATTAATATAATAATAAAAAATAGTATCACAATATACTTTTACATAAATCTCAGTTTCTTATTCTTATAATAAGCTGCTAGCAACGGAATTGCCAGGTCAAAAATAGGCAGAACAGCGCTAGACTGTAAAGAGAAACATTTGCCAGTTCCTTATGGGTCCATTTGCCTTTCTAAAAAGATGGCATATTTTCAGGCTGGCAGTTCTCAAACTTTCTAATGACATGATCACTTTTACAATCTTAAAAATTATTGAGAACTTCAAGGAGTTTTTGTTTATATGAGTCATATATCAATATTTACCATGTTATAATTAAAACTTAAATTGAGAGGGGCTCCTGGGTGGCTCAGTCGGTTAAGTGTCTAACATCAGCTTAGGTCATGATCTCAGCATCCTGGGATTGAGCCTCGTGTCTGGCTCCCCACTCTCCGGGAGTCTGTTTCTTGCCCTCCTTCTGCCCCTCCCACCACTTGTTCTCTGTCTCCCTCTCAAATAAAATCTTTTTTAAAATTTTAAAAATCAGGGATCCCTGGGTGGCGCAGCGGTTTGGCGCCTGCCTTTGGCCCGGGGCGCGATCCTAGAGACCCGGGATCGAATCCCACATCGGGCTCCCGGTGCATGGAGCCTGCTTCTCCCTCTGCCTGTGTCTCTGCCTCTCTCTCTCTCTCTCTCTCTCTCTCTGTGACTATCATAATTAAATAAAAAAAAATAAAAAATAAAATAAAATAAAATTTTAAAAATCAAAAATTAAAAAGTCAAATGAAAATTGAGAATGAAAATTAAAGACGAGAATTTTGAAAAATACTTACAAAAAATATTTACTATTATAAACATTGTTATAAAAATTACTATAAACATTTTTATGAAAATTACTATATTTTGAAAAACAAAAAACTAGTAATAAGAATAATATTTTTGTAGTTCTCTATAATGTTGAGCTTCATGAAATACAGTTAGATTCTCATTTCTGTTCTGCATTCAATGTGTGGTAATATATCATAAAACCTCTAGAAAATGCCACTGTACACTCGTAACATGATTTTTAAATAATGCATTTACTATGTTGTACAAATTTAGCAGAGATTACTTCAAATTATGTTCAGAAAAATAACACTTCTACCAACAATATGACTATTTATTAAAAAGAAAACTTTTTTTAAAGATATTTATTTCAAAACTACAAGTATAGTACAGAAGTCTTTAAGGAAAAATTTTTTGAACTATGATTTATTTTCTTAAAATATACTGCTTACCATGTATGGTGTCATAAATTGGAAACCATCCTGAGATGACTGTTGCAGCCTCACTGTAGAGTAAAGGATCAATATCAATGTACACTTTACCAATGGCATCATTTGCACTGTAAGTGTCATGGTCAAGAACTGTGATCTGTAGAGGCTCATCCTGTAAATCTTCATCATCCACCTAAAAGTATACCTTAAAATTACATCTTTTCATTTTTAAATCTTCATTACCATAAATATATACATATACTAAATGTAAAAGATTACTTATTTCTAGGGAAAAAAAATTGATCTCTAAGCACAAATGTAAAGGAATTACACTCACACACACACACACACACACACATTACAATCCTTTTTTTTTTTATAAAAGATGACAAATTTCAGGGGATTCCTGGGTGGCTCAGTGGTTTAGTGCTGGCCTTTGGCCCAGGGCGTAGTCCTAGGGTTGCAGGATCGAGTCCCACATTGGGCTCCCTGCATGGAGCCTGCTTCTCCCTCTGCCTGTGTCTCTGCCTCTCTCTCTCTCTCTGTGTCTTTCATGAATAAATAAATAAAATATTTTAAAAATAAATAAATAAAATAAAAATAAAAATAAAAGCTGACAAATTTCTAAAGGAAAAAAGTAAAGTTTGCGCCTGGGTAGCTCAACTGGTTGGGTGTCCAACTCTTGATCTCAGCTTGGGTCTTGATCTCAGGGTCATGAGTTCAGACCCCCCCATGTTGGGCTCCACACTGGGCGTGGGGCCTACTTAAAAAATAAATAAATAAAGGTATGGTTTACCTCCAGGCACAAAGATAAAATGATTAACACCCAAAGTTTCTATTTCTTTTTCTACATATTATCCTGTGTTTTACTACTAATATCCAGCAAAAATGCTTAAAGAATGTCATAATAGAGTCCATATATTATTCACAGGAGAGTAAGGATGCTAATGAGCACAATGATATCATTTCTAAAGACAATTTCAATTTTACAAAACAAACAGTAGGAAAACATATTATTTAAGAAAAAAATTAAGTTTATGAATTAAGTGAAATAAATGTTTATTTTCTCTCTTTTTACTTATTCTTAATTACTTATCACATGCCAAGTAATGTGATACAGCTAGAAAGAGGAACTACAATGGAGAATGGAGTGAACTAAATGTTTCTACCCACTGAAAATCTGTATCTGGAAGTCCTAATCCCCAGTATAACAATATTTCGAGATAGGGTCTTTGGGAGGTTATTTAGGTCTTAAGGGCAGATTCCTCACAAATGGGATCACGTTACAAGTAAAGATGGGGAGAGATGATTCTCTGCCAAGTAAGGACACAGCAAGAACACTGCTATCTACAAATCAGAAAGAGGGACCTCAGCAAAACAAAACTATGATGGTATACTATCTCAGACTTCCCTGCATTCAGAAATGTCAGAAGTAAAAGGCTATTGTTTAAGCCACTCATTCTATGGCATTCTGTTATGGTACCCCAAACTGAGGCAAAGCATGATACAAAAAACATTTCTCCCTTATGGAAGACATGTTCATATTTCAGCTGCCACACTCTAGATACCATGTCATCCTCTAATTTGCCAGGACTCCTCATCAAATGCAATGGCTAGATGGAACACAATCTTACTGATATTTGTAAGGATGGAAGATAAAAGGATTATTATATTCTATTACTAAAATATACTTCTTAAACACAACCTATGAATGTTTGTTGTTACAGCAGACATACCACTCTGTTCATTAAGACAGAGTTTGTCATTAACTAAAATCTCTACATTCTCCTTACATATGCTTTGGTCAAGTGGTATCTCTGCAAATCCATATAGTTTGATTAACTTTTTAAACTTAACTATGCAATATGCCTTTCCCCATTCCATTTGTTGTTGGTCTTGGGCTAATAACCCAACCTCTGAGGATTATTTTAATAATTAAAGTACAAGAAAGCGGGCAGCCCTGGTGGCACAGTGGTTTGGCACCGCCTGCAGCCCAGGGTATGATCCTGGAGACCCAAGATTGAGTCCCACATCGGGCTTCCTGCATGGAGCCTACTTCTCCCTCTGCCTGTGTCTCTGCCTCTCTCTCACTCTCTCTGAATGAATAAATAAATAAATCTTTTAAAAAATAAATAAATAAATAAATAAATAAAGTACGAGAAAGAATTGTTGTTATTACTGATACCATAACTGGATGATTTGTTTTTAAGAAAAAAAAGGATACTTCTCTATAAAAAATATAATTAAAAATTTATGGATGAAATGGCATAATATTTTGCATTTGTCTTAAAATTCCTGCCAAGTGTGGGGTGGTATAACAGATAAAACAAGAACAGTACAATGCATAGGTTAAAGTAAAGGTAAATGATAGATATATAACCTGTCTATTTTTATGCATATTTGAAAATTTCCATAGTGAAATGTCAAAATAATCACTTCGATTTCCAGTTCATTCTGAATCACATGTCATCAATGGCATCTGACACTATGACATTAACTTATATTCTTAGTAAAAGGGAAAGAATCATAAACTAAGCCATTAACTGCTGCTCCAAAGACATTCCTCCAATTTTTACCTCCACTAATAACATTTTTTGTGTACACTTATTTAACCATCTACACATTTACCCAGGAGTACCCTCATCTTACGTACTAATACACTACAGTATTCCTTCCCTGACACTACAGGGCTCTATACCAACCAAGTGACTAGAATTCTTGATGATATATATAGATAGCTAATAATAGAAATAATTTGAAGAGAGAAGTTCAGAAATTAATCTTAATTAATTTCAATAAAGTAATTAAGGATATTTCATAGATTAAATTGAGTCAATATCAAATCATGAAATATTATAAAGATTTTCTCAGAAATGTTTTAAGTGTTTAAAAATTCCAGTTGCACAGCAACATACCCAGCTAAAAGACTAAATTTCCTAGCCTTCTTTGTAACTACTAAGATATAAGCATAAATCATATACACTAGATAGGGTAAGGAAAAATTTCTCAAACAGGGCTTGCTCAGCTGAAAAATACATATAAACCCATCACCACTTCTCCTATAATCCATTTATTTTTTTTTTTTAAGATTTTATTTATTTATTCAAGAGAGACACAGAGACAGAGGCTCTGTAGGCAAAGGCAGACATAGGCAGAGGGAGAAGCAGGTTTCCTGTAGGAAGCCTGATACAGGACTTGATCCCAGGACCCTGAGATCATGAGTCAAGCTGAAAGCAGACGCTCAACTACTGAGCCATCCAGGTGCTCTTCCTATACTCCATTTTACTCAGCTCTTTCTTCTAGCCTAGATCACCGATGTAATCACTGGAACTCCAGCTACTAACTCGGAAACTAATGTGATCATCAATACGGAAGCAACAGGCTATAGATGATGAAGAAGAAAGACAAAAGGATCCTGGGTCCCAAATCAGTGCATGGAGCTCCCAAATATCATTACACTGCCTGGCCTAATACTTCTTTTACATTAAAAAAAAAAAAAAAAAAAAAAGCTAAACATCCATTTGTTCATGATATTTGAGAGTTCACAACATATAAACTAGTATCAATCACAACTGACAAAGTTAAAAAAGTTTATAATTAATGTTAACTATAAACACAAAGTTTAGGAACATTTTTCACACAATATACAGTATTACTATAAGTACTAGCGAAAATAGTAGTAAACTTAGTAAATTTTAAGGGAAATGGCTGATAACTTTAGTTACTAAATCTCAACATTATAAAAGCCCCTTATTTCAGAAAAGTACAAAGATATTATTTTTTAAAGTTATCTATGCTACTTCAGTATTCTGCAGCTTTAAGAATTACTAGTACTGCATCAATAAAATGAAATTAATATTCTTAAATATTAATGTCCTATCAAGAAAATTAATAAAAAGATAAACAGCCCAACTTAAAAATGAGCAAAGAACCTAAACAGTTTTCCAAAGACATACAAACAGCCAATAAACACGAGAGGCTCAAAATTATTAGTCATTAGGTAAATGAAAATCAAAACCAATGATATATCATATCATATTTACATTTTCCACATTAAACTAGTTACCAAGTCCTGTGAAGTCTACCTTCATAATGTCATCTCTAAATATCTTTTTGGGGGAGTAAAATATGAGGGGTAGTTCAAAGTAAAAGAATCACAAATGGTCCTTAGCCATAAAAATTCATGTTACCTCATTCAGGACAGAAATGCATATTAAAATTACACTGTAAATGTCACTTCACACCTATTAGAATGGATATTTAAAAAAAAAAAAAAGAGGGATCCCTGGGTGGCGCAGTGGTTTAGCGCCTGCCTTTGGCCCAGGGCATGATCCTGGAGACCCAGGATCAAATCCCACGTCGGGCTCCCGGTGCATGAAGCCCGCTTCTCCCTCTGCCTGTGTCTCTGCCTCTCTCTCTCTCTGTGTGACTATCATAAATAAATAAAAATTAAAAAAAAAAAAAAAAAAAAAAGAAAATTACAAAGCTTGACAAAGATGTAGAAAAATTAAAACTCTCATACATGCTGGTGGGAATGTATAATGGTGTAGCCACTATGGAAAACAGTTTGGCAGTTCCTCAAAGAACTAAACATAAAGGGCACTGAGTGGCTCAATGGCCGACGCCTTTGGCTCAGGGAGTGATTCCCAGGGTCCTGGGATTGAGTCCCACATCAGGCTCCCCATGGGAGCCTGCTTCTCTCTCTGCCTATGTCTCTGCCTCTCCTTCTGTGTCTCTCATGAATAAATAAAATCTTAAAAAAAAAAAAAAAAGCTAAATATACAATTTACCGTGTGACCCAGGAATTCCACTTCTGGGCATATACTCAAAAGAACTGAAAACAGGGACTTAAACAGATATTGGTACAGTAATGTTTACTGCAGTATCCAAAAAGTGAAAACAACCTGAATGTCCATGAACAGATAAATGGATAAACAGAATGTGATACACACACACACACACACACACACACACACACACATATTATTCAGCCATAAAAAGTAAAGAAATTCTGATACATTATTCAACATGGATAAACCTTGAAAACATTATGCTAAGTGAAACCCAGATACAAAAATACAAATATCATATTATTCCACTTATATCTAATATGGGCAAATTCAAAGAGACTGAAAGTAGGTTAGATATTACCAGGGGCTCAGAGAAGAGGGAATGGTAGTTACTGCGAATGAGCAGTTTCTGTTTGGAGTGATGAAAAAGTTTTGGAAATAGTAGTGATGCTATCACAACATTGTGAATGTAATTAATGCTACTGAATTATACTTAAAAATGGTTAAAATGGCATTATTTTTGACACATACTTTTGAATACAATTTTTTTTAATTTAATCTGTATACTATTCTTTTTTTTTTTTTCTGTATACTATCCTTAAGTGGGTTTTGGTACATACTAAAACCCAAAGATTATTACAGTAATAATAATACGATATTTTAAAAGATTCTATTTTTTTTAATTTGTGTTCTTATATTCATACACTGTATTTTCTTAACTATAAACATTATTTTTTTAAAAAAATTCAATAATCTAAGTTAAGCAAAAAAGAAAAGTATTTTTATGGTGTAGGAGAACTACTACACCTGAAATAAAAGGTACTCCTATCATTCCTGGGGGAAGCTATCACTTCCAAAAAGTATACTAAAAAATGCTGACATTTAAAAACTTACCTCAAGGGGTGCCTAGGTGGTTCAGTTGGTTAAGCATCTGCCTTTAGCTCAGGTAATAATCCCAAGACCCTGGGACTGAGCTCAAGTGGGGTCCCTGCTCAGTGGGAAGTCTATTTATTCCTGTCCCTCTGCCCCTCCCTCTGCTTGTACTCGCTTGCTTTCTCTCAAATAAATAAAATCTTGGGATGCCTGGGTAGCTCAGCAGTTGAGCGTCTGCCTTCAGCTCAAGGCAGGATCCCAGTTCCAGGCTAAAATCCCAATCCGGCATCGGGCTCCCTGCAAAGAGCCTGCCTCTTCCTCTGCCTCTATGCCTTCCTATGTCTCTCATGGATAAATAAATAAATTTTTTAATTAAATTAATAAATAAATAAATCTTTAAAAAATAAAAATTTAAAAAAACTTACCTCAAATTTAAACCATTCTGAGTTCCACTGAGGGTTAAGGGACTTGAGATACACATCTGTTTTAAAGGTGGTATTACCAAATTTTACCTAAAAACAAATAAACAATCCAAATATAAACATCAAAAATGCAAATATAAGTACATTTTAATGTCAGCCAAGCGATAACAAGATTAACCGTAGAGGGAAAAAAAAAAGACAACTATCTCCTGAAACAAAAAGAAAAGAAAGTACAGGTGGGTCCAATAAGTTTGTAGGTTACATCTGAAATAAAAGATTACCTACTATTCTGGTTGACTAGCTCTACACAAAAATTAAAAACAGACCATTTTGTCAATATGAAGGAAGGAGTCAATATAGCCTTCAGGGAACAAAAGCCCAGACAAAAGAGGAATCTTGATGGCAGAGGACCAGCAAAAAATCAGAAAGTAAAAAAGTCAGCTGACTATCCTTTTACCATTTCAGCTTGGGAATCCAGAATTAGAGCCCATTATTGTAAGAACTTGGAAATATATCCTATTTTCCAGCTTCCCTATTTTGTTTGTTTTTTTTTTTTTTTTTGAATGCTTATCTGTGCACACTGCATAGTGATCAGCAACAAACCATGATCATTAAGGGTTTTATCCTCAGGAACAATGAAAGGGATTGGATTAGGGAGACTACCTTACTTCACAACCAGTCTTAGCAGACACTAAATCACAAAGATCTGAAAATAATTAAGAAGAAGGGAATAAAGAATGCAGAAAGCAGACTAAATCCCTGGGATTTGCTTCCAACTTAGAATGGATATTATGAAATCTGACTGAACTTGAGAAGTGGTCAGGAAGCTTAAAAGCAAAACAGCCAGGGAACTACTTCCTAGGTGGCCTCATCTTTCCTAAATCTGATCTCTTCCCTAATCCTATTAGCTATTATCATTATCTTTCCTAACCTCTAAATTCACTAAAGCCTATTCCCTTTAAGACAATATCCAGCACACAGTTTTGCACACTGTAGATTCTTAGGAAATGCTAGTTCAAGCAGATAGTCTATGAAGCCTCCTTTCCTTTTTGAAAGAAATGTCCTTTCTCCTTCAGTATTATATTTTGCTGATTTTACTGTTTTATCAGTCCAGGAAATTTTCTAAAATCAAAATATCCAAAACAATAATTATTTTTATCTTCTGTATTTTTTTCTAGGTGTTTTATCATTTAATTTGAATTATCAGACATGGTACCAACCATTTTGGTACCTAGGCAGGTTAGTTAGAGGGTAGAAAAGGTTAAAAAAAATTATGTGAAAATAATAACTTCTGGCACAGTAAAGAATATATGAAAGTCAAAGATAAATAAGAAAAATTATCTGCTAAATATATACTAAAGAGCTATTTTCTTCCATTTCTACTATGTTTCTATAAAGCAATATGAAAAAGATCAACAACCCAACAAAAAAAAATAGACAAAAGACCTGAACAGACAATTCAAATAAATGGAAACATAGATGTTTTTATTTATTTTAATATACATGCTTTTAAAACACAGTTAACCTTTGAACAACATGGATTTGAACAGCACACATCCACTTATAGGTAGAATTTTTTCAATAAACATACTGGAAAATATTTTGGAGATTTGTGACAAATTGAAAAAACTCACATACAAACTATGTAGCTAGAAATATAGCAAAAAAACTAAGAAATAGTTATGTCATGAATGTATAAAATATATGCAAATACTAGTCTATTTTATCATTTACTACCATAAAATATACCCTATTTATAGAGTTAAAATTGATCAAAACATACACAGAAGTATGTAAGACTACACATGATGCCTTTAGCAGTTCAGAGAAATGTAAATGAATGTAAAGATGCGATATTAAATTATAACTGCATAAAATTAATTGCAACATATACCATAATACTGTAATAATTTCATACCACCTTCTGTTGGTACTGCCATGAGCCCAAGTGTTGTTGCTAGTATCTACTTTTTTTTTTTTTTTTTTTTTTTTTTTTATTTACTTATGATAGTCACAGAGAGAGATAGAGAGGCAGAGACACAGGCAGAGGGAGAAGCAGGCTCCACGCACCGGGAGCCCGAAGTGGGATTCGATCCCTGGTCTCCAGGATCGCGTCCTGGGCCAAAGGCAGGCGCTAAACCGCTGCACCACTCAGGGATCCCGCTAGTATCTACTTTAAACACTAATACTACCCATCTCTGCATGAGTGGGGTTCATCTCTCCAGTAATTTGCATATTGAAGTACAAAGTGACCTCTTGCAGTTCGTGCATATTGTATGGTATTCATTGAATGGTATTCATTGAATAGTATCCATTCAATACCATAAGCCTGGAATAACATCATGGGACCCATATGAAGTACCACTAGTGCTGTTGTTTGTTGTTTGTTTCAAAGAAAAGTCATGACGTTACAAGAAAAAGCTGAACTGCTTGATATGAACTATAGAGGTCTACAGCTGCACTTGCCAGCTACTTCAAGAGATAAATGAATCCAGCATAAGGGCCATTGTAAAAAAGAAAACTCATGAAGCCAATGCTGCATCTATGCCAACAGGTGCAAAAACCTACACTTTTTGCAAAATACCTTTTTATCTCATATTGAAAATGTCGCTTTTATATGGATGCAGGATTGCTATTAGGAAGGCATACTCAAGGACACCTGGGTGGCTCAGCAGTTGAGCATCTGCCTTGGGCTCAGGGCGTGATCCTGGAGTTACGGGATCAAGTCCCACATCGGGGGACTCCCTGCACGGAGCCTGCTTCTCCCTCTGCCTGTGTCTCTGCCTCCCTCTCTGTCTCTCTCATGAATAAATAAATAAAATCTTTAAAAAAAAAAAAAAGGCATATGAATCGAAAAAAAAGTGAAGCCATTATATAACAATATAAAGCAAAGGGGATCCCTGGGTGGCGCAGCGGTTTGGCGCCTGCCTTTGGCCCAGGGCGCGATCCTGGAGACCCGGGATCGAATCCCACATCGGGCTCCCGGTGCATGGAGCCTGCTTCTCCCTCCGCCTGTGTCTCTGCCTCTCTCTCTCTCTCTGTGACTATCATAAATAAATAAAAAAAAAAATTAAAAAAAAAAAAAAAAAAAAAAACAATATAAAGCAAAAAGGAAGGTGAAAGATCTAAAGCTGAATAATTTCATGCCAGCAAAGGATGATAATTTTACAAAGAGGAGCAGCTTAAAAAATGTCAAGATAACAGGAGAAGCAGCTCCTACTGACCAAGAGGCAGAAACAAGTTCCCAGACGCCATCAAGAAAATCACTGAGGACAGCCCGGGTGGCTCAGCGGTTTAGCGCCGCCTTCAGCTCAGGGCCTGCTCTGGAGACCCAGGATCAAGTCCCACATCAGGCTCCCTGCATGGAGCCTGCTTCTCCCTCTGCCTGTGTCTCTGCCTCTTTCTCTCTCTCCCTCTCTCTCTCTCTGTGTCTCTCATGAATAAATAAATAAAAATAAAATCTTGAAAAAAAAAAAAAAGAAAAGAAAATCACTGAGGAGAAAGGCTATCTGCCTGAACAGATTTTTAATGCAGACAAAAGTGCCCCATTCTGGAGGGGGAAAAAAATGCCACAAACGATACATATTAGTAAGAAAGAGAAAAGAAATAAGCTCCAGTTTTTTTTTGTTTTTTTTTGTTTTTTTTTTTTTTTTTTTATTAAGCTCCAGTTTTTAAGGCAAGAAGAGATAGACTAACTCTACTGTTTGTGCAAATGTAGTCAGGACTATGATCAGAACCACCCTTATCTATAAACTGCTAACCTCCAAACCTCGTCTATCGAAAAGATAGATACCAGTTGTCAGTCTTTCAGTTGTACAAGAACGTCTGGACAACAAGAACCCTTTTTCTGGACTGGTTCCATTGAAGATTTGTCCCTGAAGTCAGGAAATACCTTGCCACTAAGGTATTAGTGCCTTTTTAAAGTTCTTTTGATATTGGACAATGCCTCTGGCCACCTAGAACCCCATGACTCAACACCAAGGGCATCCAAGTGACCTACCTGCCCACAAACAAGATTTCCATAATCAACCTCTAGATCAGGGGGTCATAAGGACCTTTAAAAGCTCATCACACATGGTATTCTTTGAAATGGATCGTCAACACCATAGAGAATTTTGATAAGAGAACATTATGAAAGTATGGAAGGATTACATCACTGCAGATGCCATCACTGTTACAGAAAAAGCCATGAAAGCCATGAACATGATACAATAAATTTTTTTTTCTTTTTTTTAAGATTTATTTATTTATTTATGAAAGACATAGAGAGAGGCAGAGACACAGGAGGAGGGAGAAGCAAGCTCCATGCAGGAGCCTGACATGGGACTCGATCCCAGATCTCCAGGATCACGCCCTGGGCTGCAGGCAGCACTAAACCGCTGAGCCACCAGGGCTGCCCAATACAATAAATTCCTGCCAGAGAAAATTGAATGTCATACGGGACTTCACAGGATTCACAACAGGGCTAATCAAGGGAATAATGGGAGAGTTTGTGGATATGACCAAAAAGGTAAAGGGTTTCAAGATTTGGATCTTGGAGAAATTTAAGAGCTAATAAACAGCACACCAGAAGAATTAAAAGAAGACAACATGATGGAGAGGAATGCTTCTAAACCAGTGCCAAACAATGAGAAAAAGCTGTAGAAGCAGCAGTGACCAAAAACAAAATGACATTAGACAATCTGGCAGAAAGGACGGGATTATTCAAGACTGTTACTGATTTCTTTTACAACATGGACCTTTCTAGGAGCCTAGCACTAAAACTAAAGCAAACAGTGGTACTGTATAGAAGTAATTTTTAAAAAATGAAAAGGCAAAAATGTCAGAAATTACAACATAGTTCACTAAAGTTATACCGTGTGTGCCTGCCTTTACTGCCTCCCCTTCCAACTCCTCGACCTATTCCACTTCTGCCACCAGAAACTGCAAGACCAACCTCTCGTCTTCCTCCTCCACCCACTCATCATGAAGCCAAGGATGAAGACCTTTATGACAATTCACTTCCACTTAATGAATGGTACCTAATCATTATGCTGCACAGTTAATAAATTTATCTGGTGTGTATATGTAAATGTCTTCATGTGAAAATGTAATAACTATACAGCAAGAGCCATATGAGGTATTTTTATGTCATCATCAGTACCTAAGTAGTCATTGTGTGCAAGAATTGCATGAAGTGCTTAGTCTATACTTACACAGACATAGGTGAGCAATACTTAGTACAAAATTAATCATATTAGTTTTCTTACTGTTTTATAACTTTGTTTTCAAAGAATTATGTAACTGCAATATACCTCTCTCATAACTGGAGAAACTGCATATCAGCCCATGATCACAGGTAAGTGTTTCTTTTTTTAAGTTACATTTCTAATACTGTATTGTAAATATGACTGCAATACTGTATGCCATAAAACTTTATGATTCACTTGTTAGTGTATTATGAAGCATTCCTACCAATTATACCAGGCTACCATAAAGCAATCATACTGCTGCTTCTTTGTTATCAATGCATAAATTATACTTGTAAAAAAATATGAACTTTTTTACATTATCTTTTCATTTTTGATATCTAGTGTAAGATGTATAACATCTACTGTGTTTTGTATCATTTAAGACAATATTGACATAGTTACTGACTATGCAACTGCCCCTAAAAGGCCTTGCATGGTTCAAGAGTCAACTATATATCAAAAAATGATAGAGAAACGCAAATTAAACCACTATTTTTACCTATTATGTTGGCAAACAGTTTGAAAACAGTATTAATGAGGTCTTCTAATAGTCTGTTGGTGGGAGTATAAATTAAAACAATCTCTAAGAAAGGCAGTTTGACAACGTATCAAAATGTTAAATGCCTATATCCTTTAATTTCATATAGAAGTGCATAATGACATGTACAAGCAGCATTATAGTAGCAAGAGACTGGAAATAACCTAGATATCCACCAATTTGAAATTGGTAAATGAAGCATGGTAGAGCCACAAAGTATAGTGCTAAATAGAATGAAGCAGTTCTCTCCACATGGTACAGAACAATCACCAAAATACACCTTTCTTCTGTGGAACAGCATGTATGGCATTCTTTGGGAGAAATAAATGCCAAAATCTTATAAGTCATATGATATACGCCTATATATAGTATAGATTATTTTTAGTAGGACATATAACAAATGTTAACAGTGACCACTAGAAAGAACAGAATAGGTTTGGTAAAAGAAACATGATGTGAGAGAAGTTGACCTATTTTGTGCCGTCTGAATTCGGAACCATGCACATATTTTTTCTATTTGTAACATGTATCATTTTAAAACTCAAAAACTTAGAAATTCAAATTAAAAATCGTAATAACTTTATTTTGATTAAAATTGTAGAATTCTGGATTCACTTCCAGGAATTTATCCCATAAAAGCACTTTCACATGAGTCTCCATTCTAAAAAACACTAAAAAAAAATCTAAATAATCATTCAACACAAAAATTATTGAATAAATCACATGCATTGCTGTTAAAGAATGGAGCTGATTTTAAGTACTGTCATGTGGAAATGTCAATGACACAATAACTGAAAAAAACAAGTCACAGAATATATAAAGCAAGTTTACATTTGTTTTTTAAAATGTAAGCAAATTTTCTTTTTTTTTTTTTTTAAGGAAAGGAGGGGTAAATGAACACATGCTGAAGAACTAAGAGCAATTATTATCTGTGAAGAAAGGGCTGACATGGTGTAGGGAATACAGTATAGTGTAATAAGTACAAAGTACAGAAGTTTTGCTTCTGAGTTGTTTTTTGGGTTTTTTTAAGATTTTATTTATTTGAGAGAGAGCACAGAGGGAGAGTAAAAGGGAGAAACAGACTCCCCACTGAGGAGAGAGCCCGATGCTGGGCTCTATCCCAGGACTCCAGGGTCACAACCTAAGCCAAAGGCAGATGACTAACCTACTGAGCCACTCAGGCACCCCACTTCTGAATTAGTTTAACCTATTGTAATGTGAGCTATTCATGTATTACTTCAGTAAGTTTTTTTTAATTTTCAATCACAAACAGTAAAAAATTAAACTTAATGGGGAAGTGAAGGGGGAGGAGCCAGGGGAGAATAGAAGTTACTGCTCAGTTTCTCATTTAATTTTAATTATGTTTTAATATTCAAAACATTAAGGAAATAGTACTTACTTTACCTAATAACTGCTTTATTTGAAGTAAAACACTGTTATACTGTACTGCTAACACTTGTTTCAAAAGACAAAGGTTTGGGTGCAACTGCCAAAACTACCACATCAGGGCAGCCCAGGTGGCCCAGTGGTTTAGTGCCACCTTCAGCCCGGGGTGTGATCCTGGAGACCCAGGATCGAGTCTCACGTCGGGCTTCCTGCATGGAGCCTGCTTCTCCCTCTGCCTGTGTCTCTGCCTCTCTCTCTCTCTCTCTCTCTGTGTGTGTGTGTGTCTCTGATGAATAAATAAATAAAACCGGGGATCCCTGGGTGGCTCAGTGGTTTAGCGCCTGCCTTTGGCCCAGGGCACGATCCTGGAGTCCCGGGATCGAGTCCCACATCGGGCTCCCGCATGGAGCCTGCTTCTCCCTCTGCTTGTGTCTCTGCCTTTCTCTCTTTCTCTCTCTATCATGAATAAATAAAAATCTTTAGTAAATAAATAAATAAATAAATAAATAAATAATAAAACCTTTAAAAAAAAAACAACAAAATTACCACATCATTCTTTATTTTTTTTTTCTTAAAGATCTTATTTATGTGAGAGAGAGAGCATGGGGGGATGGGGACAAGCAGAGGCAGAAGCAGACTCCTTGCTAAGCAGGAAGCCCAATGCAAGGCTTGATCCCAGGACCCTGGGATCATGACCTGAGCAGAAGGCAGACACTTAGCTGACTGAGCCACCCAGGTACCCTACTATATTATTCTTTAAATTATGAGTTCAGCCTTCTTCAAGACTGTCCCACTATACTGTACTGCTATACTGTGCCTTTTATTCTTCTTTTGGTCAACTATTCATTCCAGATATAATAAAGATCTGAGAGCTCCCGAACTACATTAAACAAACAAACAAATAAGATTTTAGAAAAAGAAAAAGGTTTGAATGTGGACTTTGCCAAATTGTGATGATTCCTCTTCTACTAAAGAAGAATCATAGTTCATTTGGTCTTATTTAATTCAAAGGAGATTTTATTACCCAGCAATTAAATGAATGCCTTACAACTTTGTTAAAGAACATCAGAGATTTTAATGAGATTCCCTAGTAAAGTAAAAGCATTCTTTCCCCACTCATTAGCTAAATTACCTTGAGAAAGTTATTTAATGTTGCTTCCTCCTCTGAAAGGAGGATTGTTGTATCATAGAAGAAAATGCATTTAGAAGCCTAGCAAAATGTCTTGTATATCTTTAAATATTAATTTCCTTTCATCTCCCTGTTCCCCCAAAGGCTCCTGGATACACATAAAATGGTAATAAGCTTGCCAAACAGTTTGTAACATGCACATTAATAATGGGATAAATTTCCACTAATACTTCTCTTCTACAGAACTTCATCATCTCACCCATCCTAAAGACTCCTGCCAAGAGTAATTATCTTAAAATACTATTTGGTGGGGCGCCTAGGTGGCGCAGTTGGTTAAGCGACCAACTTGGCCTCAGCTCAGATTATGATCCCACTCTGGGCTCTGTGTTAAGTGTAGAGTCTGCTAGAGACTCTCTCTTTCCCTCTGGCCCTCCCCCTACTCATTCTCTCTCTCTAAAATAAACAAATCTTTAAATACCTACATACATACTATTTGGTCTTCACTAGCTTCCTAATTTCCTCCCGCTGTATATAGTAGAAATTCCTTCCACCAATGCAATCACAACTGGTATCTGATCAGCTCATCAAATAATTTGGTAATTTGGTTAAATCAAAGAATCATTAAAAATGATACAAATGGGGCACCTGGGTGACTCAGTGGGTTAAGTGTCTGCCTTCCACTCAGGTCATGATCTCAGGATCCTGGGATTGGGCCGAGTCGGGCTCTCTGCTCAGCAGGGTGTTGGCTTCTTCCCCTGCTTATGCTCTCTCTCCCAAATAAATAAATAAAATCTTTATTGAAAAAAAGATACAAATGGTAAACATTTTAAGATAAAACATGTAAATATTCATTCCTCTATATCTGAATGTATGGCTAAGGCCTCTTTGAGTAAGGGTCCAGCGTAAGTTCTGCATCATATTTTTTGCATAAACCACACCCATAATGTACCATCTGTGATTTCCAGTTTGCGTTTTTTTTATGTGGTGGTAGAACTTAAAATTGCTTGTAAAAATATATGAACACAGAATCCTAGTTTTCTTACAATCTAATTCAAGAGTAAAGTTTAGTGACTGTATCCATATGTCTTTACATAGCATTATCAACTTCATTTTCAGTCTTATTTCACCAGTTTACATAAGGTTTAAATAAATTACAGTAACAAATAGAGTTACTAAACAGGTTTGGGGAAAAAACATAACTGCCTCTTAGTAAAATATTACCAGCCAACTGATGGGAGGAACAGGCACATTAGAGGATAATCTAGCAATGTGGGGGGTATTCAAGAATATGCTTATGGAAGGAATGCAGTGCACTGGGAACTATGGTTAAGTTAGTTAATGGAAGTTGTTTAAGAGAGCTTCTACTGTACAGACTCCTCCTCCCTAGTTTTCAGAATGTTCAATAACCTGCATCCCCCCTACTTAGCAAAGAATTTTCCCCCACAAAAACCCTCCCACATATGCTCTATCCCTCTCCTTTTGCTTTTACCGAGTTTGTCCTATTCATCCAAAAAAATACCCCTTTTTCCTCTTTGCCTATCTAAATTTTACCATCCTCCAAGCCCAGCACAAAGACTTCTCGTGAACAGTTCAGGCATCATTATCTCCCTTTCCTATGATCTTACACAGTTACTTATCTACATCACACAATTTATCCCTTTATTATATCGTAATCCTTCATTATCCCCTTGTTCTTGCATTAATCTTTCCCTTCCTGACAGATTTTCCCTATTACCACACAAATATGTTCTAGTATCATCTAGCTTATCTTAAGTACTAAAAGTTACATACTCCCCAAATACCACACTATTTTTCCTTTCCTCTTCACAGCCCCATTTCTCAAAACAGTTGTCTATTCATCCACACCTCTTCCTCATCTCCCTTTGTACTTTAACCCTCTTTAACTCATTACAGTATGAGATTCCTTGATACTCCCCTTCCCAGGTTCCTATAACAACCTCCATACTGTCCAATCCATTGATTTTCCTGTTCTCTTTACTTGACCTCTCAGTGAAATTTAATGGGAAGAGGCTTCCTCTTTCTAAAAACCCTCTCTTGGCTTCTGAGACATTATTTTCCTGATTTTTCTCTCTCCCCGTTCGCTGATAATCTGCTTTCTCCCCCTAGTCCTCCTCCTCTAATAAACATGTTCATGTCAAGTTTTTCTCAAGGATCCATGCCTCCTCTCTCCCCCTAAAGCAGAGGTCTACAAAAGGGAAAGGCCAATTCCTAAGGGAATTTTAGATATTTCTATGGGGATATTTGTGGGGAATAGTTCTAATACTTAGAAGGAAGGACAAGAGAAGCTACGTACCCTGTAATACAAGAAATAGTTCCCTACAATGAAGAGTTGTCTCATGTCACGACTTGCAAGTGTCCTACCAGATAATCACACAGGATTAAAAATCTAACTCATTTTACAGATAAAAGTGTTGTAATGGGGGAAAAAGGTGTTGTAATGCAGTTTTCATTTACAAATTTGTCAAGAAATACAATCATTATGTAAATTAAGGGGAAATTCTGCTTTTTCCCAGGAGTATTTTGGAAAATCAGATAGCAATGAAGACCTATCTGAGATGTCAAAACTGCACAATTGTCTCTGTATGAAAAGTCAGATTCATGTGATTTTTACAGATAGGTGAGATACTCTCTATCTTGTATCCTTGCTTTAATTTTCTCTAAATTCTCGCCATCTATCAGTTTATCTTTTAATTATCTTCTTTATGAACTCCATCCTCCCACTAAAATGTGAGTTCCATAATTAAAGAAATTTTTGTCTTATTCACTACTATATCCCCAGCACACTATACTATATACCCAGTACTGTGATGGATATATTCAAAGGCTTAATAAATTTCATGGGCTCAATCTGATTACTTTGTACCTTCTACTGTGATCATAAACAAGTACTTCTGTATTAAAATGCGTACTAAAAATATTCTCTCATTTGTCATACTAATAGAGCAATATATTGACTTTTTTTTAATTGTGAGAATAGGTTACATTGGCCATAAATATCATGCCAGCACAATAAAGTGTGGATTTCAAAATACCTGCTAATAAAGGGAGCACTGAGTCTCACAGAATGGAAAAGCACTGGCCTGTATGAACTCATTTCTAACTTGCACCTCTCTTCTGAACACCATATTCACAAATCTAACTTCCTTGGGGACAACTCCAATTAACATCTCAAACCCAACACACTTCAATGGAAATTGATCCCCCACCTACTCAATCAATCTCTACCAATCCCCCCGAAGCCTCAGAAAATTACCCCAAAGATTCCAGACAGCTACAAGTCATCTTTTAGTTTCCCTTTCCCAGGTCCCCTACTCCAGTCAACCAACAAATCTAGAGTATCATCAAGGTATATCTGGAATCCATTCACTTCTCTCCATTACCAAACCAACATCTTGGTTCTTACCTTCTCTTTTCTGAGCTTTTTTTTTTTTTTCCTTTTCTGAAGTATTATAGAATCTCCTAATTAGCTGTCTGCTTCAGCTTCTTTCCCTCTTCAGGAAAAAAAGATACTTCAGATAGCCAAAAAAAAAAAAAAAAAAAAAAAAGAATCTCAACAACTGCTTCCCAAAGAACTTAGAATAAAATTCATAGTCCTAATCAGGGCCTCTAAGATCTTGCACGATTGGCTCCTTGACTAACTGCCCCTCCACCTCCTTGACTAACTCTCCAACTTTGATCTTACACCACTGTCTCCTATACTAATACATGCCAGCCATACCCATCTTCACTTCCTAATATACTCCCAGAGCAGCTGGCTCCTCAGTTGGTCTTTGTCTGATTGACACTTCCTCAGAGGTCTCCCGATTACCCAATCTAAAGTAGATGTTCCCTGTTACTCTCTATTGTCTTCTTCCATGGCACTCAATACAATTGCCTATTTAATTATTTCTTTACGTTTTAATGTCTGTCTCTCCCACCAAAATATAAACTCCTTAATATTAGGAACCAAGTCTATTTTGTTCACCATCATATAAGCATCAAGCTATACACCAGTGACTAGCAATGGGCCTGGTAAATAGCATTCAATAGCTATTTGCTGACAGAAGGAATTAAGCCATTCTTGGGGCACCTGCATTGCTCAGTGGTTGAGCGTCTGCCTTTGGTTCAGGGTGAGATCCCAGGGTCCTGGGATCAAGTCCTATATCAGGCTCCCTGCAGGGAGCCTGCTTCTCCCTCTGCCTGCATCTGCCTCTCTGTGTCACTCATGAATAAATAAAATATTTTAAAAATTAAAATTTAAAAAGTCATTCTTGAATCCAACCCCTCCCTCAGCAGCAAAAACCATTTATTACCAAGACATGATGATTTTACCTATGTCCCTTATGTTTTTCTCCTCTAATCAGTTCCCACAGCCATTCCTGACACACACATATTGCCTGGATAATCTTACCACCTTCTCATCTCCCTGTCTCATCTCTCATCTGTCCAGTCCATCAATAACATTATCACACAAGTCCTCCTATAAACAACCTAATACAGGATCATATTTCATTTCTTCTTAAAAAGTGCTTTGCTGGGACGACTGGGTGGCTCAGCGGTTGAGCATCTGTCTTGAGTCAGGGCATGATCCCAGGGTCCCAGGATTCAGTCCCACAATGGGCTCCTCTGCCTGTGTCTCTGCCCCTCCACCCCCGTGTGTGTGTGTGTGTGTGTGTGTGTGTGTGTCTCTCTCATGAATAAATGAAGTGAAATATTTAAAAAAAAAAAAAAAGTGCTTTGCTTACCCCTGCTTATAGAAAAGAAAAATTATGCAGTACAGAACTTGAGATTTAGCACCAACCAACCTTTCCAGCCTCATCCCCTCTAACATCTACTGCCCAATTACTGCCTTTTACTCCAGACACATCTCAAATTAAGATAGTTCCGTGAACATACCATGTACCCCATTCTGTGCCTTTGATGTTCCCTCTACCTAGTAAAATCCTGATCGTCATTCAACGTTCAAGGTTCAGGTCAAATGTCATTTTCTTAGGAAAACTTCCTAAACCTTCAGAGACAGAATGAAGTTTCTATATTGTACAACACTCATCAACTTGTCTAGAGAGGTAATGTTAGCACGGTGGTTAAGAGAACAGACCACAAGTTTATTTATTAGGTTAAAAAACCCTAGGCAAATTATTTACTATTCCTAGGCCTCGGTTACCTTAACTATAATATGGGATAATAGAATAGCAGGCCTGTTATGAGGAGTTAGAATTAAAAAGTAGTTAGCAAAGACCTATAATGAGACTCAACACGATAACTATTAGTTATTAACCTAAACTGCATGAGTCAGTCTCTGAGCTACCTGAAAGCAACTACTCTTTGGTAATCCGTGTATCCCCATTACCTGACATCTGGCCCAAGAACACACTCAGCATCTGGTTCTCAAGCGAAAATGAAGCTGGGATTAAGAATTACCACAGCAATGTTGGGGGAGGGGAAGAAACTGCAGTTATTAAGTCAGAGAACCTTTAGGGAACATCAAGAATATTTTATGTTGAGATGAAATAAGGTTGTTTATTATCCTGCAGCTTTCAACTCTAAGCATTACTAGCCCAGATGATTATCATTCTAATGCTCTGGCTCATCAAGTCAGGTTTTCTTTTTAAGATTTTATTTATTTATTAATATGAAAAAGAGAGAGCGCGCGCACGGCAGAGACACAGGCAGAGGGAGAAGCAGGCTCCGTGCAGGGAGCCCGACGTGGGACTCGATCCCTGGGTCTCCAGGATCAGGCCCTGGGCTGAAGTGGCGCTAAACCGCTGAGCCACCCGGGCTGCCCTCAAGTCAGTTTTTATTACAATTTTTACTTGGCTTCCTTCAGACTCTGGGTTATTATTACTTTCCGGGGCCCTAGGCCTGTGCTAATTTGCATGAGTTTTAAACTAATCATCTGGCTTAAAAAGCAATTTTGCAATTGAAATCCATGGCACTTAATTGGCTTCCTACCTCTAGGCACTAAATTACCCTAAAACAGCTCATCGGATCTACCAGTCTACACAAGAGCAGAAAGCGCTGGGGTTGTCTTTTAAGACTTAACACGGATGACTCAGAGAATGTTACGCTCAAGAGTGCGATCGCCTCGCCTTGGAGACCTAGCAAGTGCCCATAACGGGCTGTATCTACCATCCTGACGTGATCTCCATTACTTTGGTTTGAGAGGCCCCCCCTCCTCAAACAGGAGAACGTACACGTGTGTGTGTGTGTGTGTGTGTGTGTGTGTGCGCGCGCGCGCGCGTTCCGGTGGCTGCGCGGCCACGCCTCGGGATCTCCTGCCGACCGGCAGCTGGCCTGTTAGGAGTCCTGACCTCAGGGTCACCCCAGCATGCAGAGCAGGAGCTGCCTCCCCGCGCGGCGGAGGTCGCCGCAGATGCCCGGGAGCGGTGCACCCGTCACAGGGGCTGCAGTCTGGGCAGTCGGCCCTCCGGGGAAGGCTGGGCGAGCACCGCACAAAGGACGGCAGTCGAAAGGAGAATGGGCTGAAGAGCTGGGGGCGAGGTGGGTAGGCTCCTTCACAAGGGCTTGACTCTCCCTGTGTTTTGAGGGACAGGACCTTGCACCAACCTCCACGAAGGCATCAGTCAGGTCACTAGCTCGGTCCATCACTGGCAAATGGCGCCCGGCCACGATTTTCACCTTCAGCTTCCCAGGCATCTTCCCGGCTTCGGCCTCTTCTTGGGCTCCTGCAGAAACAAACAAGCGAGTCTGCGCCGAGCTCCGCGCCGGGCGGGGGAGGGGCGGGAGCGCGCAAGGAGCCGCGCGCGCAGCCGGGGGCGCGCGGGATAACTGATAGCGGAGGGCGCGCGAGGGCGCGCGAGGGCGCGCCACGCCGCCGATCGCCACTCACTCTCGGATGAATGACGGGGCCGTCCCGCGCGGGCGCTGAGGCCTCATGCCGGAGAGGCAGCCGGAGGAGTGGCCCCGGAGGATTCTTCTACCCCGGCCCCACAGTGCTGGCAAGAGAAGCAAAAGCCCATGAGCATCCCGCGCAGGCTCCGCCAACCCGTCCTGGTGTTTTCCTCCCCCCAAAATGGCGGCTCTCGGGGCGTGGGGGAGACATCGATCTTTCGGCGCTCGGCCCGCTTCGCCGAGGAGGAATTAAATTCGCCGAGCGCAGATGGAGGGGGCGGGGCGGACTCCGAGGAAGCGGGAGCACAGGGAAGTTGGTCGAGCCCTGCATCATCCACCGAGCCGGCGCGGTGGGTCGGCGCCTGCCTGCCTGCCTCGGAGCGGCCCGGGTCGCGCAGGGGCGGGCGGAGTGCCCGGAGGTCTCGGTGGCTTCCCGGCTGCGAGCGCCGCATTCTCGAGGGGTGTGACCGAAGGAGCGGCGGCGCAGACTGCCCGAGAAGCGATTTCAGGCGGCCTGTAGCCACCAGTCCTCAGGGGTTTGTAAAAATCAGTTTCCCTGGTTCTGCCTGGAAGGGACGCAGTCCTTGTCGTGTATGGAGGAGGGTAAGAAATTTCAGGGACATTTTGGGTCCTAGTCAAGTAAGTATTGCATAGCAACATTTATTATTTTTTCAGTCGTGTACACCTGTTACTGTAGGTCTTGGGGAAAAACAATCCTTTGAAATCCAGAGCCGCCGAAGGGCTTTCCCCTGCATGCCTGCACAGGCTCAGTCCGTTTATTAAGCATCAACAAGCCGACGACCTACTTCACTGGCCGGAGGTCAGGACCTCCTACCTTATGAAGTTCCTAGTCAACTGCAAAGAAAGAACCAGCCGAGCTTAATGAAACCGCTTGAACAATCGGCCTAATTACATTTGTAAATAAACATGCAAAAAAGAGGCAAAATCTATAAGAAACCATCGGGGGAAAAAATTCGGGAAATTGAGGCACACGCACGGGATGTGACACAAGTCCCCCTACACCAAATAGGAAAAACAGCATTAACAGTATATACTATATCAGATACCAAAATCACCATTATCAATTCCCATAGAAAGTTTTTTGTTGTTTTTAGTTGTTGTTGTTGTTTTAACCGCTGGATTCATCAAGATTGGAACATGACCAAATGATTTTTTTTTTTTTTTAAGTGATACACGTTTTCTCTAAGATACTTATTTTGGTTGCCTGGGTGGCTTAGGCCTGATCCTGGGGTCCTGGGATGGAGTCCACATCCAGCTCCCTGCTCCATGGGGAGCTTACTTCTCCCTCTGCCTATGTCTCTGCATCTCTGTTTGTGTCTGCCTCTCATGAATAAATAAATAAAATTTTAAAAAAAGATTTCTTTATTTGAAAGAGAGAAATCATGGGGGTGTGGGGAGGCAAAAGGAGAGGGATAGGACCCAGAGCAGATTCTGCACTGAGCCGGGACCCCTTTGCAGGACTGGACATGAGGACCCTGAGACCATGACCTGAACTAAAACCCGAGAGTTGGATGCACAGGCTGAGCCATCCTGATGCCCTAAATTGATACACCTTTTTTTTTTAAGGTTGTTTTTTTTTTTTTAATTTATTCATTTATGAGAGAGAGAGAGGCAGGCAGAGGGAGAAGCAGGCTCCTCACAGGGAGCCCGATGTGGGACTTGATCCTGGGTCCCCAGGATCACGCCCTGGGCCAAAGGCAGGCACCAAACAGCTGAGCCACCCCGGGATCCCCTGAGACACCTTTTAAACTTTAAAAATACTTAACAGGGCAGCCCAGGTGGCTCTGCGGTTTAGCATCGCCTTCAGCCCAGGGCCTAATCCTGAAGACCCGGAATAGAGTCCCGTGTCCGGCTCCCTGCATGGAGCCTGCTTCTTCTGCCTGTGTCTCTGCCTCTCTCTCTCTCTTTCTGTGTCTCTCATTAATAAAATAAAAATAAATAAAAATAAAAATACTTAACAGGTGGGGCATGTGGATAGCTCAGTGGTTGGAGCCAGTGACTCTTGATCTTGGGGGTGTGAGTTTCAGGCCTACATTCTGTGTGGAAGTTACTTAAAAATAAAGTCTTTAAAAAAAAAAATACTAAACAGGTTAATTTAACTCCAGGCAGTGGTGACGCAAAATTCTCTTTTAAAGGCATAAGTTCGGGCAGCCCAGGTGGCGCAGCAGTTGAAAGTCTGACTTCAGCTCAGGGCGTGATCCTGGGATCCGGGATTGAGTCCCACATTGGGCTCCTTGCAGGAAGCCTGCTTCTCCCTCTGCCTGTGTCTCTGCCTCTCTCTCTCTGTGTCTCTCATGAATAAATAAATAAAATCTTAAAAAAAAAAAAAAGATAAACAGATGGGGGGGGAAGAAAAGATAGAGGGAAACAATCCATAAATGACCCTTAAAGATAGGAAACAAACTGAGAATTGATGGAGGGAGGTCAGTGGAGGATGGGCTACATGGATGATGGATATTGAGTACTTTTGTTATAAAGAGCACTGGGTGTTGTATTAAGAGATGAATTGCTGGATTCTACTCCTGAAACCAATAATGTACTGTTAGTTAATGTACTTACTAACTAGAATTTATTTTATTTATTTATTTTTAAAGATTTATTTATTTATTCACGAGAGATACAGAGAGAGAGGCAGAGGCCTAGAAGGAGAACCAGGCTCCTCACAGGGAGCCCAATGCAGGACTCGATCCCTGGACTTCAGGATCATGCCCTGAGCCAAAGGCAGACAGACGCTCAACCTCTGAGCCACCCAGGCGTCCCAACTAACTAGAATTTAAATCAGAATTCTAAGAGAAAAAAATTTAAAAGTACTGAAACATTAAAAAAAAAATTAGAAAACTCAAGTTTTGCAACAATCTTAATGGGAAATAATGCTTTGTAGTACAAAATGTTGTAATATAAAAATATATTTGCAAATTGTACAATTAGGGGTTAGCTATCTCAACCTTCTAATTAGTATCAAGTACAAGTATAAGGTACTTATACATACCTGTTGCCTAAGGCTTCATTAACAGGAGATTATAATTAAGATGTTTCCTGAAGACTTTTTTTTAGTGGAATTAAGCCTGACTTCAGTTTGTTTTCTAATAATTATACTAGTTTGTTTTAATTAATGCTGGGAACAGTGTTAACTTTCCTGACAAATCTATCATGATCTCGTTCCTAATTAGCTTCTGTAGCGTCATACTGCACCATTCTTTTTGCATCTTAGATCCCATAATAACAAAAGCTAACATATATTGAGTATTTGCTCTGTACCAGCCACTAAATTCAGTGCTTCACAGCTTTTAAAGCTCTCTAAAATCCCCCCCAAAAAAATAAAAATAATAATAATAATAAAGCTCTCTAAAATCCTAAACAATAGGAATTATCAGCCTTCATTTTATAGATGATGAATTTGAAGCTTTGTAATGCTTACTTGATGACTACCCAAAGCCACAGAGCGGGTAATGTTGGAGGCAGGATTTATATCTAGGCAATTTGACTCCAAGAACCCCTTTTTAAAGGCTATGTGTAGTTTCCTATAAACTATGCTTTTTTCCCTCTTTCTCATAGTCATCCTAGCAAACATTTAAATGTTACTTCTAATGTCTTCCCTTATTGCCTTCCTGATAAACGTACTCTTTACTTCCACTGCTATGCTACCACTAAATCTAATATATCTATTACTGTGCAGTCTGTATACATAATTATGTATCTTTCTTTATCCTCTGTTAAAAACTTTGACCACCTTGAAGGGGAGGACTGTTTACTGTCCATCTTTCAATTCTCAGTTTCCTCTCTATGCTCTTCTTGTAATCCACAAATGCCTATGCAATTAAATGTTAATAATATACATTTACTGCCTTGCTCTCTCTTTTCTGACTTCCTAAAATATTCCTTTGAATCCCTCTCTATCCTTCAAGGTTAAACTTCTCAAGGGTTTTGATGCCCTCTCCTCACTTCACAAACACTCTTAAAACAATTTTTGACTTTGGGGTGCCTGGGTGGCTTAGTCCGTTGAGTGACCAACTCTTGATTTTGGCTCAGGTCATGATCTCAGGGTTGTTGGGCACTGTGCTCAGCATGGAGTCTACTGGAGATTCTCTCTTTCTCTCTCCCTCCCCCACTCCCATATGTGCATTCTCTCTCTCTCACTGTCTCTAAATTAAAAACAACAACAACAAAAAAAAAAAAAAAAGCACAACCATTTCTGAATTTAGCTACCACCAATCTACCAAAATAACTCCCTCCACAACTTTCTCCAAAGCCATCAATAACCAATAATTTAGATTGCTAAATCTAGTGGACAATTTTCATTTTACAGGACTCCCAGTAGCATTTGACATTGTTAATCATGTTCCCCTTGAAATGGTTTTCTGCTTCATATTCAGATACCATGCTTCTGTTATCTGTTGCAATATATATGTATTTGCCTTCTAAACTTCCTCACTGTCCTTAACAAATAGGGATTTTCCTCGGGGTTTCAGTTCTTGGACCTCTTCTCTTCTAACTATACTGTCTCCTTGATGATCTCATTCAATTAGTTAACTGAATAGGTAGAAATTAATTTCAATTTCTATTTATTTAGCTGAGGATTATGACATTTTTATCTTTAGCCCACAACCTTTTTCTGGTATCTGGATCCATATATTCAAATTTCAGGCTCCAATTTCTTTCTTTTCTTTTTGGGTTTATTTTTATTTATTTATGAGACACACGGAGAGAAAGAGGAAGAGACATAGACAGTGGGAGAAGCAGCTCCTCACAGAGAGCCCGATGTGGGACTTGATCCCAGATCTGGGATCACACCCTGAGCAGACACCCAACCGCTAAGCCACCCAGGCATCCCCAGCCTCCAATTTCCATTTGGAGTATCAAAGGGACTTTAAAGTTAACATCCAAAACTGAACTTATTTATCTCTCCCACAACTACAACAACAATAATTACACCATCATCAACAACAACAACAAAATAAAAAACCTGATCCTTCTCTGCTATGTTACCCATCTTGAATTATGGAACACCAGCTACCTAGTCAAGTGCTCAAGCCGGAAACTCACTGATTTAAATTTGAGGATAGATACACATGGCAACTTGAACTCTCAGGTGCTTTTACTTTGATTTCCTTCTAAAGCAGCAAATCAGTTGAGTAAAGGGTAAAAATGAGTTAAATAGCTAGCTAGGTCAGCTTATCTTCCCATTGGTTCCCTTGTATCGCATAAAGGAGTGTCTCATGTATGTAAGGCACAATGGCCACATTAAGTAAGACATTCTCTAGGGGATCCCTGGGTGGTTCAGCGATTTAGCACCTGCCTTTGGCCAGGGGCTTGATCCTGGAGTACCAGGATCGAATCCCATGTTGGGCTCCCTGCATGGAGCCTGCTTCTCTCTCTGCCTGTGTCTCTGCCTCTCTGTGTGTGTGTATCTCTCATGAATAAATAAATAAAATATTTTTTAAAAAGTTCTCTATATTGGAAGATTACTGAAGTGAAACACATTGCTTCATATCAGTACCCATCAATGCACTCAGTGATCTATGTCATCTAGGGGTAATGGAAGGTTATGGCCTGACTTACTGTACCAGCACCAGGAAAAGCTCTTCTCATTTGTACCTGTACTGCAATGCCTAGAGGCTTTCCACTTATATCTACTTAAGGCCTTTGTGGAAAACCCTAGCCACATTGACAATTATCTTTGACTCTTCCTCTTACCCTTGACACCCAATTAATCACCAAGTCTTATTGTTTATAACTCCTAAGAGATTTCTCAAATCCATCTATTTTCCACTATTATTTCTCACCTGGAAGACTGCATTCCCCACTTCCACTCTCGCTTTCATTTAATCCGTTCACCATAAAGTAGTGCAAGTGATCTTTTTAAATAACAAATATATTCATATCACTCTGTTGTAGGGGAATTTTTTGCCAAAGATCCCTTATTCTTTCTTGTCAGACCCTTTTCTATATAAGAAAGTAAAAATGTTCAGAGATTCAAGAGCAGGACATCAGAAGTGGATTTTTCATTCATTTTTGCCTTGTTGGGTTTTTTAAAGTCAAACTATGCCTACTTCTCCTTATGTTAATCTATCACCTAGCACTAGATCATTCCATTTCAACTGAATTGTTCAAATGAATCATTCCATTTCAGTATCTACAGACTGAAGTAGGTCTCAATTCGCCTCAGTTCATGGGATCTAAGTTATATGCCTGACCCTTTAAAGTTAACATTGTATTTCTTCTAACATACCATTTTTCCTTTGCCAATTAGGTGGCACTAGTAGAGTTTTTATGATCCTAAAAGCCATTATCTTCACAGAGACACTAACACTTAAGTTAATTGGATTTACATTGATACATAATTTCCTAAACCTTTTGTTAACTTCAAATCTCTCCTGTTGTTAGAGGGCTCCAGTAATACATCTAATGTACCTTGGAAAGCAAAACTAGAGCTCTATATTTACTAAATTTGTCATGAGCAAGATTCAGCTTCCAATGTGGACAAGCATTATTCAACAGAAGAGTGCTGACGAGTGGTTACTAATTACTACAATTGATGGCAAGAAAAAAAGTGAGCTGAGTTTATGGCTAGCACCTTGTATAGCCTATGGTGAAATGAACCCTATCCAGTCTGTTCTAGATAGCTGGATAAGGGATTTTTAAACAGGTTATATGTTGCTTCCCACAGGAGGGAGTAGTTTTACATATTATTGGTGCTATAATTGCAGATAGCTACTGCAATCAAGATGGAGTAAAGTTGAAATTTTAAGTGGTTTCCATAAGTAATATGTAAGTCAGTTACATATCTTTTAATATTGGAGATGTTAGGACCTAAAAAAGTAAATAAATAAAAATGTTGGGACTTGAATAAATATTCCAAATTTAAATCAAGCTACATACCCTGGGACCTTACGTACTGCTACTCCCCTAGTGTCTTGACCACCAGGAGATGCTTCCCATATGGATAAAGAAACTGACCCACCACCTCCCCCAGCTAAGGGAGGATTTTTCAAACATCCTCTAATTCATACTACTCTTCAGTACCTGTTTACTGCTATTTAGTTAAAAACCAAAAATTAACATCTAGACTATAAGACTCTGTTAAATCACGTGATCTGTCCCCTACCAACAATACTAGCTTTATTTTCATGACTCTTCCACTGGCCTATGCCACCTGCATTGATCTCCTTTTGACTACAGGGCCCACCCTTCCCCTACCCTGCTGGGTGTTTTGAGGTATTTCCTCCTCTGCTAACCACTAGACAACTGGGGGATGGGGAGGAGAACTTAGGTGTAAAATAGATCCTGGAACTGGCAAATGGTGGTAATTTGCCTCCAGTGAGTGAACACTCCCCCTCTTTCCTTCCTGTAACACAGTTTTTGCAAACAAAGTATTTTTAAATTTCTATTTTTGTGATCATATTTTCCACAACAGTATAAAGTCCTGAGGCATAAATGAACATCATTGTCTGGCTGAGTTCTGCTTTTATTGTCGTTGTTATTGTTAGGTAATTAAATTGACCCTTTATTTGATACTATCTTTCCCACCACTGGAATAAACCATACATACTATCACTTGCTCCTATTCCTCTAGAATGAGCCTTCTCTCCCCCCAGCCCACTCAAATCTTACTGCCACTTTCAACATCAATTAATATTTACTGACAACAGTTTATATTTGTTGTTTTTTTTTAAGATTTTATTTATTCATGAGACACAGAAAGAGAGGGGCAGAGACACAGGCAGAGGGAGAAGCAGGCTCCATGCTGGGAGCCTGACATGGGACTGGATTCCAGGTCTCCAGGATCACGCCCTGGGCTGAAGGCGGCGCTAAACCACTGAGCCACTGGGGCTGCCCAACAGTTTATATTTGTACAAGGCATAAAATGTAAACATTGATCTCCAGAAGGTTCTGATCAACAGAAGGTTACAAGGCATGTAGATAAAACATGTATACATAATAAATATAATTATAATGAATGACTATATAGTAGTGGGTATTAACTGAATGGTTTGGACAGTAAAATATTAATAGACTTTGTAAAAATAATTTGGGAATGATTAGGGAAGAAACCTCATATAGAAGGTAGAATTTGAATGGAACACTTCTAGATATGTGGGAATTCATTTAGAAAAAAAAATTTTTAAATCCTTATGGCATAGTGTAGAAACTATGAGTAGGCTAGTTGGGCTGGAGTTGGGATTTTTGGAGAAAAATGATAATTGGGAGAAAGATAGGCTATGCCTGGAAATATATATAGCAATCAGAATTAGGAAGGAGATGATTCAATAGATAAGGCTTGATGATCAAGAACTTTCTTGGGTAGGCAAAGAAAGCCATTGAGGAATTTTTTTGGTGGCAAAAAGCATTAAAAAAAAAGGAAAGAAGCATAATTGGTGGAACAATATTTTGGTACAATGATAGTCACATGAGGATTCAGGATTAATTGAACTACTGAAGACTGAAAGCAAAATATCATTGCTGTACTTTAATTATTAAATTAGCGTGAACATGGTGACAGTGGTAATAGAAACGAGAGTTGAGATGGAAATCATTAAGGAAAAATTGATAAGAATTAGACACTATATATCAGGGAGAAAAAGATAGGAAGAAAAAAATGCTTCTGTTTCAAAACAGAGTAAAAGAAATGGTGGCATCATTACTAGAAAAAGTGAAGTCTGAAAGTCGAGAAAAATGAGTCTAATTTTTTCCATGTTGAGTTCCATGAAATCTTGCTCAACTATTTTAATCTGTTTTGCCTACCCTAAAACTTGGTGACTTAATAAGAATTCATTATGCTGACAGTTCTGTGGGTTGGTTGGATAGCTCTGAGAGGGGAAACTAAAGAGACTTCATTTTTAGAAAGATTCCATCTCTACTGTTTTTCTGCTAGGCTGCATTTCCTCATGTTCCATATTTCATCTTACATCTGAATAAATCAAAGAAGCTATGTTCCCACTCCAAGAAGGAAGCAAAACAGTCATTCTTTGAATTTCATCTTAGGACCCCAAACACCTGATGACATCCAAGAAGAACTGGATCTCAAATGTGTTCCCAGGACATTAGCGTTGAACAAATCTCAGCTGACACTGATATCAATACCCTCTACCTTCAATGATATGTGAAATAACACCTATTGTTCACCTGTCAGTCACCTTTGGTCAGACCCTACCCTGGATTCCTGAAAGAACATATACCCTGTACCCTTTTCCAGTTTAAACCCATAACCCCAAGCAATAAAGAGACTCACTCTCCTTTCCTTTCCGAGTCTCCCAAACACTCTATTTGCTATACTCTATCACTTATACTACTCAGTAAACTGTTTTCACTTCCTCCTTTTTTTTATGTTTCTTTTTTTTTTTTTTTTTTTATGATAGTCACAGAGAGAGAGAGAGGCAGAGAGATAGGCAGAGGGAGAAGCAGGCCCCATGCACCGCGAGCCCGATGTGGGATTTGATCCCGGGTCTCCAGGATCGCGCCCTGGGCCAAAGGCAGGCGCCAAACCGCTGCGCCACCCAGGGATCCCTGTTTTCACTTCCTCCTAACTTGAATTTTACTTCTATCTTGTGTGAAGCCAAGAACCCTCTTGGCTGGTCCTGTGGGACACCCCCTGGGTCCTCAGACCCAACCTGCCTATGTCAGTTTTGTAGGTTTTGCTGGACCCACTCATGTAACTGCATATCTGTCAGGTCTCGGGTCTCTTCTGCATGGCTTGCCATCCTATGGCAGGATAGATTGGCTCTAACATGGTGGCCTCAAGCAGCATTCCAATAGGGCAAAAGCTATCTGCTAGTGAAATTTATTGCCTTCATTGTTTCCAAAGTTTGAAAAGTACATCTGTGGTCAGGACCCATAGTCATGAGCTAGGCACCTCTTTCCTTGAAAAGTGACCTTGATGCCTAAAATGACATCAAATTCAAATGTTTTGTTTTTTATGTTTAGGGCCTTGAAAGGTAGGCTTTCTTTAATTGAAGTGTTGCATAAATACAAAAATTCTCATGACAGAGAGTAAGATACAAAGACAAAAACATCCTTTATACTCTTTTCCTTCAACTTTGTCTTAGTTTTTAAAACATATATTGATAATCAAATAATCCTAGCCTTGGGGCACTTTGAACTTTTTTAAAAAGATTTAATTTATTTATTTGAGAAAGAGGGAAAGAGCACACTAGCAGGGAGGAAGATATGGAAGAACAGGCAGGAGGAACAGAGGAAGAGGGAAAAGCAGACTCCTCACTAAGCAGGAAGCCTGATGCAGGGCTCACCCTATGACCCTAGAATCATGAACTGGGCTTAATTGACTGAGCACCCAGGCACCTCAAAGGGGCACCTTGAACTTCTAATGACAGTCTATCAAATCCATCTCTTTCTAGTTAAAAGACAGATTATCTAATCTTCCAAGAGTCCTTGTCATCCACAACTTTCCCTACTTTTTGTTTTTCTGACTCAAGAAATAGAAGTGATGGTTTGAGATGTTCCCTGAGGATTAGTAGTTTTGTGAAAAATAAGCACGGATTAGCAGAATGAGGACACTTAGTCAATTTCCTCAATTACTACAGGCTTGGAGTAGCAACACATGAAGATTTAATAACTAAGAGGTAAGGAAAAAATAGCTGATGGATGACATTGGAAAGTTGCTTGGAAATTTTTTGCTTGGAATCAAATAGAATAACTCAAGAATGAAGCTGATCATAGGATATAATACTTTGATGTTTCATTATGTAACAAGTTAAAATCTAAATTTAGTTATTTTTAAATACTTTAAAGAATATTTTTTAAATAATCTCTACACTCACCATGGGACTCAAACTTACAACCCCTAGATTAAAAGTTGCATATGCCACCAACTGAGCCACCCTTGCATCCTCTAAAATATAGTCAAAATCATAATTGACTGAATCAAAGTCTCATTTCAGCTCTCTTATCTTACCAGGGTGTAACCTATTTACAGACAAGAAAACACTGATGGGCCTCCTTGTCACATGGTAATGGTGACTGGAATTACAGAAATGGGATCTAGGAGAAAATAGGTACCTTGTTCCTTGTGGCTTTTTTTTTTTTTTAATTATTCTCTATTAAGTCATTACAAAACACACAGGTGTTGCTTAAGATATGTGGTACTTCTGAATAACAGAAGGAAAACTTAGCAAAAACTTTGGATTTCTAATCTTCTGAACAATGCACAAATTTCAAAATATGAATGGAAGGAACACTATCCACTATGAAATCTAGAAACTGCTACATCAGCTAAAAAAGAGCTTATCTGGAGCTTTTGTTCATCATTCACTGAGCTCTTATCAGATTCCTCACTAAGAGAGATCCAAACGTCCTTCTCATTCCTCAAGCTTCCAGTTCTATCCCACCTCTGGTCAAGTTTTCTTATTCTGGAAAGAGCAAAACCAATACCTACGTTCAGATATCTGACATGGGGCACCTAGATCTAATTCGCCACCATATTAAACCTGGATTTTTTTTTTAATTAAACTTTTAAGTTTGAGATGAAACGTATATATTCACAATCCCATGTACCATTTGTCCAGTTTCCCCTAGTAGCAGCACCTTGGAAAACTCTAGCATAATAACATAACTACCACCTGATACTGTTAGCTCTTCAAAAGAATGTCTTATTGTTTCATGGGTTAGTTAGCTCACCTGCACTCACCGGCCAGCAGGGGTAGCCTGCACAAGCTAATTGTATGACCCAGTTAAGTTTTGAATCATGCTGGAAGAACTGGGTTTGTCATATTAATCACGCTGAATGAAACTAATTATATACGTGTGAATTGTTCAAGTTTAATACCATTAAAGGAATGATTCTCTTTGGGACTGTGGGGAAAAGTACTAAGAAAAATCTTAGGTATTTTTGATGACTTATTGATTGCATTGTCTTCAAAATATACTCCCTTTTCCCATTCTGATAAACTTTCATGTGCAGTGATATGGTGGGCAGAACTCTCACTATAGCACCAAATTTTCCACCCATATGTTATACATGCCCTGATAATTCCTGGGACTGTGAATATAATGACTTTTCCTCTTGTGATTATGTTTTTATATGGCAGAAGTGACTTTGAGATATGGAGATTATCTAGGTGGGCCCGACCTAACTCTATGAACTCTTTAAAAAGTAGGGAGTTTTCTTTGGCTGGTTGTAGAAGGCGAAATTTGAGAACTGTGCTCTGGCTGGCCTGGAAGAAAGCAAACATACCATGTTGTGGAGTAACAATGGTGACCACGGGCTTCTTTCCGTGCCAATAGCGCTCTCGCAAAGTTGGTGAATGTTCCTAAAACCCGCTGGACTTTCTGCAAGAAGTGTGGTAAGCACCAACCCCTCAAAATGACACAGTACAAGAAAGGCAGGATCCCTGAGTGGCTCAGCGGTTTGGCGCCTGCCTTTGGCCCAGGGATGGTCCTGGAGTCCCACGTTAGGCTCCCTGCATGGAGCCTGCTTCTCCCTCTGCCTGTGTCTCTGCTTCTCTCTCTCTCTCTCTCTCTCTCTCTCTCTCTCTCTCTCTGTGTGTGTCTCTCATGAATAAACAAGTAAAATCCTTATTTTAAAAAAAAGAGAGAGAGAGAGAAAGGCAAAGATTCTCTTTATGTCCAGGGAAAGCAGCGTTATGGCAGGAAGCAGAGTGGCTATTGTGGGCAGACTAAGCCAATTTTCCGGGAAAAGGCTAAAACTACAAGAAGATTGTGCTGAGGCTTGAATGTGTCAAGCTCAACTGCAGATCTAAGAGGATGCTGGCTGTTAAGAGATGCAAGCATTTTGAACTGGGAGGAGATAAGAGAAAGTGATCCAGTTCTAAGCTCCATATTTTGTTATGAAGACAATAAAATCTTGACATTATGTTCATTTCAACAAACAAACAAACAATGGTGACCATGGGGAAAAGACCTAACAGCAGCCTTTAATTGCTCAGAGCGGGTCCCAGCTGACAGCCAGTGAGTAAACAGAACCTCAGTCCTGCAATCGTAAGGAACTAAATTCTGCCAACAATAGCAGTGAGCTTAGAAGTGAAATTTCCCCCAGAGCCTCCAGATAGAAACTCAGTCCAGCTGACTCTTTGATGTCAGCCTTGTAGTACCCTGAGCAGAGAACCCAGCCACCATGCCAGACTTCTGAACAGGTGATGAAGTAGATGATGAGAAACTCAGGTGACCCAGTAATGACCCCTCACAATTCTGTAGTGACCTCTGCCTTTGAAAATCAGCATACTAAAATTAACATTGTGAAACTAGGGCATAACAAAGATTTACAACATAAGGAAAATAAGAATAAATAAAATGTCATGTGGCCCTGACTCATGATGGAGTCATATATGCAAGTCATATATGAGTTTGCATATAGCAAACCCAGCAGAGCCACGTTTAATTCACTATTGTCATCAATAAAAACTTCTGACAGCTGGCACATATGTCATGTCTAAGCTTATGTCTCACTCTGTAAATAACTTAGAAGCCCCTGCTAAACCTCAACATTTCTTAATTATTTCTCTCTCTTACTTTGTTACTTCATTTCTCTAAGGAAAGCAGATTTCTCACGGTTGTCGAGGTAACCACTTCTTCCTTTTATTTTCATGGGCACTTAAGAAAAAGTCCACTCTGTGCCTTTTTTATTTTTATTTTTCTTGCTAGGAAGACAAGTTCAGTTCCATTTCAAACTAAATAGCCACGACATAATGATTTTAATATAAATACATTATCTTAGCCCTCTTTGATTGAGAAGTCATATTCATTCATTTATCCAACAAATACCTATTGAGCCTTAAGTGTGTATCTTTAAGTTAGGCTCTGGGGTAAAGAGGAACAACATGAGCCCTATGTCTAGAACATACAGCCTAGACACAGAAATGGGCTTCTAACAGAGAAATGCAATGCATCAAGTCAAATGCTATGGGAGAGGCAAGGACAAGGAATTGAGCAAACATTGGGGAATGGCTAATCCAGTTTGGGGTGGGGGGATTAAAAAAGGTTTCCCTTTCCTGGGTGGCTCAGTGGTTGAGCGGTTGGGCCTTTGCCTTTGACTCAGGACGTAATCCCAGAGTTCCGGGATCGAGTCCCACATCGGGCTCCTGCATGGAGCCTGCTTCTCCTCCCTTTGCCTGTGTCTCTGCCTCTCTCTGTGTCTCTCACGAATAAATAAATAGAATCTTAAAAAAAAAAAAAAGGCTTCCCTGAGGAAGTGTTTCCTATTGCTACTGTAACAAACTTCCACAAACATAGTGGCTTAAAATAAGATATATTTGTACAGCATAGTGACTATAACTTAATAATACTGTATTGTATATTTGAAAGTTGTTAAGAGAATAGATCTTAAAAGTTCTCATCACAAGAAAAGAAATATATGTGTGGTGATGGATGTTAATTAAATTTATCATGGTGATTATTTCACAATATATATAAGTATCAAATAATTGTGTTGCTTACCTGAAACTAATGTAATGTTATATGTCAATTATATAACAATTAAAAAAAAAAACATGGGGATGCCTGAGTGGCTCAGCGGTTTGGCCCCTGCTTTCTGCCCAAGGCGTGATCCTGGAGTCCCGGGATCAAGTCCCACATCGGGCTCCCTGCATGGAGCCTGCTTCTCCCTCTGTCTGTGTGTGTCTCTCTCTCTCTCTCTCTGTGTCTCTCATGAATAAATAAATAAAGTCTTTGAAAAAAAACAATTTAAAAAAACAGCACAAATTGTTTTCTTTCAAATTTCTGGTCATTGGACACTGGAAGTCCAAAATCAGGCTGTCACAGGGCTATATTCCTTCTGGATGCTCTAGGGAAGACTCTGTCCCTTATCCTTTCCTACTTCCATAGACCACATACATTCCTTGGCTCATTGGCCCCCTTTCAGCAATGGCATCACTTTGACTTCTACTTCCATATCACATCTTCTCTTTCACTCTGATCCTCCTGCCTCCCTCTTGTGAGGGCCTTTGTGATTACATTGAACCCCTTCAAATAATCCAGGATAATCACCCCGTTTCAAAATTCTTAAATTTTCAACCTAATCATACCTGCAAAATCTCTTTTACCTTGTAAGGTAAGAGTTTCTTGGGATTAGGATGTGGATGTCTCCGCGGGCAAAGGGGCATTATTTAGCCTACCATAGGAAGTAACTAGATTAGGAGATTGAAGAATCTTCCAGGCAGTGGAAACATTTGAAAAAGCTTAAAACAGACCTAGATGAGGGGAATTACAGAACTTTATAGTTAAATGTCTTTGGCTGTAAAATAAGAGTATTTACCCCACCTCATCATATAGGATAAAATAATACATGTTAAGCTCTAAAAACAATGTGTTCATTATATGCCCATGTGTAATGAGGGGGAGGAAATCTACAAAAGAGGCTAAAATAGTAAGCAGAAACCAGAAATCGTGGTAAGCAAGGACAGGCAGGTCTTGTTGAATTAACCTGAGAGGGTTTCATTGAAGAATTTTAAGCAGAAATGTGGCATCACTGCACATGTATTTGAGTTGACTGTCCTTGCTGAATGGAAAACAGATTACAAAAGACAAGATAGAGGGCAGCCCTGGTGGCTCCGCAGTTTAGCACCGCCTTCAGCCTGGGGTGGGATCCTAGAGGCCTGGGATTGAGTCCAATGTCAGGCTCCCTGCATGGAGCCTGCTTCTTCTCCCTCTGCCTGTGTCTCTGCCTCTCTCTTATGTCTCTCATGAATAAATAAATAAAAATAATTAAAAAAAAAAAAGACAAGATAGTGGTAGTAGGAAGTAGGGCTGGGACAAGGGTGAAGTGAGTAAAGAAAGCATTTGCTTTGTATGCACAATTTAAGGAGGAACTAAAAAGCTCACTAAACACGATAAATGATATTTTAATGCAATATACTTTTTTAGGATTTTTATTTTTAAGTAATCTCTATATATAGCATGGGACTCAGAGTTAGGGCCTTGAGATCAAGAGTCATACCCTCTACTGACTGCGCCAGTCAGGTGCCCCAATGAATTTTTTTTTTTTTAATCAAAATTAATGGGCAGCCCAGGGGGCTCAGCGGTTTAGCGCTGCCTTCATCTCAGGGTGTGATCCTGGAGACCCTGGATCGAGTCCCACGTCTGGCTCCCTGCACGGAGCCTGCTTCTCCTTCTGCCTGTGTCTCTGCCTCTCTCTCTCTCTGTGTTTCTCATGAATGAATCAATAAATAAAATCTTTTTTTAAAAATCAAAATTAATGCAAAAAAATCCACAATGAACAATATGAAAATTGCAAATAAAGTCAGAGTTATTAGGGAAATTATTGAAATTATTATGTGAGAGATGATGAGAGTCTGAAGCAGAGAAGTAACAGTGGCAATAAAGACAGTTGGATGGGTTAAGGATTGCTATGAAAGGAATTGTGTCAGTGAGGGCTGGCCCTTGTCTAAGAGAGTATACGCAAGGGGAAGCAAAAGTTTAGTTAGGGGAAAGGGTAGAGTGTGTCAAAGAGGAAACTAAATTCCATTTTGTACATACTGAGCTTAAGAAGAATAATACATTGAACTGGATTCCTGTAGGCAGGTGAAAAATATGAACATAACAAAGCAAAAATTATACCAAACTTTTCTGCTCCCTCACCTGTTATCATCTAAGGTTCTTCACTACTGTCTTCCTGCCAGACCAGTTCTATGGAAGGGAAGAAAAGGATCTTGAAGAACCTAGTTCCTTAGAGTACAGGAGCAAAAGCTCAGAAGCTAATTTTTGGAAGGGAGATGACCAGAGAATGTCAGGCATGTGTTAGAGCACTGATGGATCTTCCCTTTGTCCTTGAACCATTTTCAGTTCATTACATTTCAGATCTTTCTGTTCCTTTATGATTCATGACATCAAACTCTAACCTTTGTTGGTACTGTCACTTATTGACAACTTGGTCATTACCTTTTTCTCGTAAAAGACTTTGACCCCTGTGAGCCATCCGTATCCTATTATTAACCCAGAGTTCCTTCACTCTAAAATCTTACATGCAAACATACCACTCTAGGACTTTGATCTTCCTTCCAGTTCTTCCCTTAGTCACTCCGTTATCCATCAGTCCCTTGAGCTCATCAAGACTTAATTGCCCTTGACACTCTGATATGGACGCCTATGAGCTCCTTTCCACTTTCACTTCTATTTCTATCCTGTTTATATTGCAGCTGTGCATCACTTCAGACATTCTGTATCAATCTCAATTCCCATACTTAGTTTCCTTTTGTCATATTACCTGATAGACTCTGTAAGGACCATGATATAAATAGATGCATGTTGGGGTACCTGGCTGGCTCAGTCAGTAGAGCATACAACTCTCAATCTCAGGGTCATGAGCTCAAGCCCCATGTTGCACGTGGAACCTACTCAAAAATAAATAAATAAATAGATGCACGTTATACATTACACAAGAACATGCTACAAAGGGAGGAAATGGAAACCAACCCAGACTCTATTCAAGGTCTTGAGGTAGTTTTTCCCTGAGGGTGCAACTTTTTTCTAATCTGCCACAGTCTAGTGCAGAGATTCACAAACTATGGGCAAACCAAATCTACCTGCTGCCTTTTTTTTTTTTTTACTGCCTATTTTTTATGGTCACAAGTTAATAATTATTTTTACATTTTTAACTGGTTAATAAACTCAAAATAAGGATATTTTATGGCACATGAAAATTGTATTAAATTCTAATTCTAGTGTCCATATATAGCTTTATTTGAATATATAGTCATTCTTATTCATTTACAAATTGTCTATGACTGATTTCACACTACAGAGGCTGAGTTAAATAGCTGTGATAGAGACCATCTGGCCCACAAATCCTAAAATATGTACTATCTATCTCTTTACAGAAACAAAACTTACCTACCCCTGTCCAGCAGGTCTGTTGCCTGTAATCTCTGTACTAACACCTGGACTGTCAAATATTTGCTAGGGAAAAACCAACAATTGTACAGACTGGTGCATTGGATGATGCATGATCCTAAACCCCACCTGGAAACTCAACATTACCTAGACTTCCTTCTAATTTCCCAAGTCAGCTCTCTTTTCTTCAGCCTTTCACTTTTTTTTTCCTCCTCTAAAGCCTCCAAACATTTCACCCCCTCATCTCAACAGATGCGTCACCTCCTACTTCTAAGTGAAAATAGAAGCCATCAGATTGGTACTCCTTCAGTTTCCTGCTTCTGCACCTACAAATTTGTCTGCAGTTACCCTCATCCTCTATTTACTACCTCTTGTTTCAACAGAAGAGGGACTTTTCACTCATTTAAAGCAAAGTCTTCAACCAGTACTCTCTAGATACCATCACCTTCCTCTTCTCCAGAAGCAAATGAAGAAAATCTGACTTCATACAGTATGTATTTGGAAAAAGAAGGAGTATTTATTTTTCAAGATTTATTTCTTTATCTGAGAGAGAGAGAGCCTGAGGGGCTCAGGCAGACACAGAGGGAGAGAATCTCAGCAGACTCCCCACTGAGCATGAAGCCTGTAACCAGGGCTCCATCTCAGGACCCTGAGATCATGATCCGAGCCAAAACCAAGAGTTGGACACTGATTCATCTGAGCCACCCAGGTGCCCCAAGAGCATGATACTCTTGATCTCAGGGTCATGAGATTGAGCTCCACATTGGGTGTAGAGATTGCTTAAAAAAATAAAATCTTTAAAAAAAGAAAATATTTCCCTGAATTATGCAGATCTTCCAAATATTTACACATCTCATATGATATCTAAAACAATCAGATTTGCTGTTATCACCACCCATCTCATCAAACAAGTATTGGGAACCTATCAAGCTCAGGAGCAGCTATAAATCTTCCAAAATTAGGGCAGCCCGGGTGGCTCAGTGGTTTAACACCACCTTCAGCCCAGGGTGTGATCCTGGAGACCCAGGATTGAGTCTCAAGTCAGGCTCCCTGCATGGAGCCTGCTTCTCCCTCTGCCTGTGTCTCTGCCTCTGTGTATGTGTGTGTGTGTGTGTGTGTGTGTGTGTGTGTGTGTGTGTGTCTCATGAATAAATAAATAAAATCTTTAAAAATAAATAAATCTTCCAAAAGTATAAGTCTTGTTTAAAAGTTCAAATTTTATCAGTGCCAACAAATGCCATCAGTTGTTTTCCTCGAAGTGCCAAGGTCACTTGGTTCCTTTTCAAGAAAATGTCTATTAAGAACCCAAGTCTGAAAAGGCATAATTTTTTTCTGTTAGCCATTTTTTTTCAAATAAAAATTGTGTTCCATGAATAATATTGTTTAGTTCAACAATGACACAAGTGTCTTTCTTTAAGATAAGCATAGTTCTTTGGCTTGTACTAAAAGTGCTATAAAAAGACTTTCCGTGTTGATAGGATGTTAAATATGTACTTAAGGGTTGAGATTTAATGAGTAATGTTTACTCTTTCCTCAAGAACATTTTTCAATGAAACTGGTACTTTTAACTACAAGAGCAGTGATGAAAAGTACAAAGGCTTCTAATAGAGTTCAATGATACTGTCTTGATTTGTGCTAAAGTGGCAGCAGACTTACCCACCATTGTTTTTGTATTTTCAGTGCGATTCTTAATACCATTATTTTTAAAAGGCAGATAGTGTTTGTGTATTATTACAAAAATAGGTCTGACCTCCAGGACCCCATAGAAAAATCTCAGAGAACCCCATGGAGACACAAATCATAATTTGAGAGTTGCTCTTAACATTCAAGTGTCCCAGGACTTAATCTTGGTATTTTCCCTTCTCAGTTTGTTCTAAGTTCATAGAAAATCCTTAGTCTTGTGACTTTAAATTATCTATCCTCATGACTTCTAATTTTATGTCTCCAGCCTGAATATTTCTCCTGTAGACTAGATGTGTATAGATATTGTGATTTACAAGAAATGTATATTTGGATTTCATCTCACTTCTGGCCTAGAGCACCTAAAAATCAGGAATTTCCTGAGTAATAAGAATGATTTATCTTGATATTCAAAACAAACCTATTTCAACCACACCCAAGTTTATGCTAATAAGAAGACTTTGGAAAGCATCTAAGAATGGGTGCTGCCTGCAAGGGGAACCAACCTGGTGATTAGATGGTTGGAATTTTCTGTCCTATCCCCCTGAACTCTGGGGAAGGGGGCTGGAAGTTAAATCTATGGCCAGTGATTTAATCGTGCCTACAGAATTGGAGTCTTCATAAAAACCCTAAAGACCAGGGCCAGAGTCCCCAGGTTTGTGAACACATGGAAATTTGAGTAGCACTCCTGAAGAGGACACAGAAGCTCCATGTTCTTTCCCACATACCTTGCTCTATGCATCTCTTCTATCTGGCTGCTCCTGAATTATCCTTTCATAACAAAGTGGTAATCTAGCAAGCAAATGGTTCTCTAAATATATGAGTTACTCTGGCAAGTTAATCAAACCCAAGGAGTGGGTTGTTGAAATCTCTAACCTATAGTCATTTGGTCAGAAACAGAAGTGACAACCTGGATTTGCACTGCAATCTGAAGTAGGGGGAGGGCAGTCTTGTAGGACTGAATCTTTATCCCATGGGATCTGAGACTATTATCAAGTAGATAGTGTCAGAAATGAGTTAGGTTGTAGGGTACCCAGCTGTTATTGAAAGAATTGTGAGGGGAGGGATGCCTGGGTGGCTCAGTGATTGAGCGTCTGCCTTTGGCCCACGGTGTGATCCTGGAGTCCCGGGATTAAATCCCACATTGGGCTCCCTGCATGGAGCCCGCTTCTCCTCTCTCTGCCTGTGTTTCTGCCTTTCTCTCTGTGTGTCTCATGAATAAATAAATAAAATCTTTAAAAAAAAAAAAAAAGGAATTGTGGGGGGGAAAACCCACACATCAATATTGGGTGCAGAAACATAATAGGTATTTCAAATCTAATATTTTCCAACAGAATTCCTGATCTTACTAGTAGATCCTCCCCAAATTGCTGTTTGTATTCTCTGCCTTCTCATTAAATGATCTCATCTGTTTCCTTGCTCAGGCAAAAATTATTTGAGCCATCCTTGACTGTCTTTCTTTTGTACCTCACATTCATTTTGTCAGCAACCTTGTTTGTAGATTCAGAAATCAGATTCTTACCATTTCTCATCATCTGCACAGCTACCACCCATGTGGTCCAAGCCTCTATTATATCTTACCTAGATCATTCCACCACCTTTCTAAGTGGTCTTCTTGTTTCTTCCCTTGGCTACCTATGGGTTTTCTGTTTGTTTTTTCTTCATAGTAGCAGCCAGAATAATTTTTTTTGAAAGATCAGATCATGTCACTCCTTGGCTCAAAAACTATCTTCCTATAGGTATTAGTCAGCGTGGGCAACCATAACAAAATGCCATAAACTACATAGCTCAACCAACACAACTTTATATTCTCACAGTCTTAGAAACCAGAAATCTAAGATCATGGTGCCAACCTGGTTGGGTTCTGGTGAAAGTTCCCTTCCTGGCTTGAAGACTGTCTTCTCACTGTTTCCTCACATGTCAGAGAAAATATGAGGAAGATCTCTGGTGTTTTTTCCTAATAAGGACATTGATACAATTGGATTAGAGCCCTACCTCTATGACCTCATTTAACCTTACTTTCCTCTATCTTCAATACAGTCGCATGGGGGGTTAGTACTTCAACATGTGAATGGGGGTGGGGGGCAGGGAGAAGACACAATTCAGTTCATAAAACCATTTTTTCATTTGGACTAAAAGCCAAAATCTTTATGATGATGCTTTAGTTTGCTACATAAACTACATATTGCTACATAAAAATCAACCCCAAAATTTAGTGGCTTAGAACAACATCCATTTTATTTGCTCATAATTCATGGATCAGAACAATTTGGGCTAGGCTTAAGTGGGAGATTCTTCTGCTTCTTTTACCTAGGATTACTCATTTGTCTACAGTCATCTGGTAACCTGATCAGGGATGAACTGAGAAATAGAGCTCACTCATAAGTCTTATAAGTGCTGCTGTTGGTAGGGCCATGTGATCCCCCATGTAGCAGATTAGTCCAGACTTCTTCACATGGCAATCTCAAGACTACAAATAAAGAGCTAGCCCCAAAGTATAAGTGTTTTTCTAAGCCTCTGTTTTCATCATGATTACTAATGTTGCATTGGCCAAAGCAAATCATAAGGTGTAGCTTAGAATCAATGTAGGAAGGCACTAGACAAGGATGTGGATCAGTGGTGTGCCAAGGATAAGATGGTGGGAGCAGTCTACCCTAGGAATGGGCATGAAGTGGGTATATTGCCAGGGGAATTTTATTTTATTTATTATTTGGTTTTTTAATATTTTATTTCTGGGTTTTTTGTTGTTTTAAGATTTTATCTTAAGTAATCTCTACACTCAATCCCCAATGTGGGGCTTTAACTCACAACCCCAAGATCAAGAGTCCCATGCTCTACTGATTGAGCCAGCCAGGAGTCCCAAAAGGACACTAAATTTTTTTTTTTTGGGGGGGGGGGTTTAAAAAAGATTTATTTATTTGAGAGAGAGAGGAAGAGCTAACAGGGTAAGGGTTAGAGGGAGACAACATCCAAGCAAATTCCTGCTGAGCGTGGCGCCTGCATCTCATGACCTTGAGATCACAACCTGAGCCAAAATCTAGAGTCAGATGCCCAACTGACTGACCCACCCAGCTGCCCCAATACTATTAAGTTTTAATAATACATATATAAACTTCAAATGTCACATTTTTATTCCTTTTTAAATTAGCATTTTCTTCTACATGATAGTAAATGAAGAGAACTTCCCATTATGTGGTTACCTCTAACACATGGACTCAATTATTAGTTTTCTAGGGCTGCCACATAACAAATACCACAAACTTGGCAGTTTGAACTACATAAATTTATTGTCTCACAATTCTGGAGGCTAGAAGTCTAAAAAGAAGTATGGGAGGGTAGGTTTTTTTTCTGAGGGCTATTTAAGAGAAATATTCCATGCCTGTCCCCTAGCTTTTGGTGGTTTGCTAGTAATCTTTGGCATTTAGAAACATCACCTCAATCTCTTTCCTTATCTTCTCGTGATATTCTTCTTGGGTGCATGCTTATATCCAGAATTAGCCTTTTGATAAGGACACCAGTGATACCGGATTAGGGGGCCACCCTACTCTAGTATGACTGTATCTTAACTAATTACATCTGCAAAACTCCAGACCCAAATAAGAACACATTCTGTGGTACTGGAGACTAGGACTTCAATGTATATGAATCTTGGAGAACACAACGTAACTCAACCATAACATGCATGTTTAGTGAAAAGTTAAGTACTCTATTTCCATTGATGATGGAATAGTAACTTGCACAATGTGTGTGGCACTATTTACATTCACTATTTACATGGGGGCCATAGTTAATGATAGTACTGACTACTGAAAATCCAGAAGACAAATCACTTGAAGAAGCATTGGCATCTACTTCAAAAGTGAGTACCATTTTTTTAAAGACTATGCTGAAAGACAAAAATTTAACATGAGCAGGTGTAAAAAGCCCACTTACCTATCACTAATGATGCTTTGGATCAAATGACTGTTCAATTAATTTCACTGATCTTTTTTTTTAAGATTTTATTTGACAGGGCACCTGGGTGGTTTAGTAGGTTAAGCATCTACCTTTGGCTAAGGTCATGATCCCAGTGTCATGGGATGGAGCCCTAAATCAGGCTCCCTGCTTAGTGGGGGGTCTGCTTCTCTCTCTCTCCCTTTGCCCCTCCCCCTGCTTGCACACTCTGTCTCTCAAATAAATAAAATATTTAAAAGGGGGTGGGTAATGCCTGGGTGGCTCAGCAGTTGAGCATCTGCCTTCAGCTTAGGGCGTGGTCCCAGAGTCCCAGGTTTGAGTCCCACATCAGGCTTCCCTCGAGGAGCCTGGTTCTCTGCCTATGTCTCTGCCTCTCTCTGTGTGTCTCTCATGAATAAATAAATAAAATCTTAAAAAAAAAAAAAAGATTTTAGTTGACACAGAGAGAACACAAGAAGGGGGAACAAGAGAGGGAGAAGCAGGCTCCCCACTGAGCAGAGCCTGATGTGAGGCTCGATCCTGAGCCAAAAGTGAATGCTTAACAGACTGAGTCACCCACGCATCCTTACTCATTTTTTTATTGACTGATTTCTTATTTACTTACAAAAGTAGAAGTGCACCATTTAGCTCAGTTGGTTAAGTGTCTGCCTTCAGCAGGGTCCTGGGATCAAGCCCTGCATCAGGCTCCCTGCTCAGTCTGCCATTCCCCCTTCTTGTGCTCTCTATCAAATAAATAAATAAAATCTTTAAAAAATTTTTCAACATTGAAACTGAATTTTTACAAAGAATATGCAAATACAAATGCTGATGAATCACAGAATCATGGTAAAAACAATGATCCTAACATTAAGAAATTTGTAGAGCAGGGACTCCTGGGTGGCTCAGAGGTTTAGTGCCTCTTTCAGCCCAGGGTGTGATCCTGGAGACCCGGGATCCAGTCCCACATCAGGCTCCCTGCATGGAGCCTGCTTCTCCCTCTGCTTCTCCCTCTGCCTGTGTCTCTGCCTCTCTCTGTGTCTCTCATGAATAAATAAAATCTTAAAAAGAAAAAAAGAAGAGCTAGAGATGTCAAATAAATATACAAACAGAGGTATGAGATTATTAATCACTAGGAAAATGAAAATTAAAACCACAATGATGCTGCTATATACCTATATTAGTCTGCTCTGGCTGCTATCACAGAATATGTCAAGGAGACTTAAAACAACAATTTTTTTTTTTTCACAGTTCTGGAGGCTGGAAGTCAAAAATCAAGGTGCTGATGGGTTGGTTTCTGGGGAAGCCTCTCTTAATTTGCAGATGGCCACAATATCACTCCCCTATCTCTGTTTCCTCACTAGACCTTTCCTCTGTGTGTGTGTGGACTTCTAGTGTCTCTTTTCTTATAAGGATACTAGTCCTATTGGATTAGGTCTTCACCCTCATGAACTCATTTAACCTTTATTACATATTTTTAATTTTTTTTAGTATGAAATTAGTTTCTATTTTTACCTCAAAATAAATGCATAACATTTTTCCAAAACTGAACTAAACGTGAACACTTAGAAGGGCTGAAGGAATACTCCCTCCACCCCCACCTCCCCCCACCCCCTAGGAAGCCAGTGAGTAAGGCAGACATTGTGACGCGGGTGGTTCTTCCTGCAGGACTAGTCTAGAACTCCCTTCCTCTTCTACTCTCAGTCGTCCCCACCAGGGTGCTGGCCACAGGGGGACCCCACCCATGCCCCACTCCCAGACCCATACAAACAAGGGATTTGAAAAGTGGGCAAACATCGCTTAACACGTGAGCAAACATTCGTAGAAAATCCTTCCTAAGGAGACTGAGTGGAGGTGGGTCTTGGGCGGCAGGGCGGCGGCCTTGGCCCGGTCAGGCAGTACGGGGTGCTGGGCATCCTCATCCCTGCCACCGGGCTATGCCTCAGCCTCTCGCCCCAGCTCACCACAGGGACATCTTGAAGTTGAACTTGAGCTTCAGCAGGTATTTCAGATTGACCTGAGTGAAGTTGTAGACAATGTACTCGTAATACAGCAGGCAGGTGTCGTTGACCCCAGAGGAGATCCTAGTTCCAAGAGGGACTTCTACGCTAGCCAGACTAATACTAGCGGAAGGGTCAGGGGTCATCTTGCCCAAACCTGTGACCCTGTGCTTGCCCTTGGGTAGCTTGCTGATATGTGACGTGTGCTTTTAGTTCATACATGTTCCCAAGGGCAACTTCTCCCAGCAGGATCAGGTCTATGGGGTCTCCCTGGGATGTGTGGCAGTAGGTGGCACTCTTGGAGACCATGTTGGCAAAATAGATCCCTTTACCAAACATGTAGCCTGTCACAGGCCTGGGTGGGAGGGACTATCCAGAGGCCCTGGGACAGGATCCCCGTGAAGTTGGTGGTCCTGGACCCATGCCACAGCAACCTCCGGTTATGCAGCTGCTTGAAGGGCTTGTAGTGCTGGCTGTCGCCTTCACACTGGATCTTAAAAATATCAACTACCTCCAGGTCATATGCCTTGTGCATGGTCGGGTGAGTGTTCTTAACATACTTCCTGCTGGTCTCTGCTTCCTCAGAATCTCTGTTCACCACCTTAATGTCAGTCTTGAGCATCTCATAGTTGATGTCAATGGGGTCCTTGCTGCTGTCATCAGAGCCACCCCTGAGCAAACTGTAGGCCTCCAGCAGGTTGGCCAGCATTTCCCCCTTGGCCTGCACACAATCCGCATTGTTCAGGAGTGGGGCTTCTTCATCCTAAAGTCGTGGGGGATCAGGGTGGAGAAGCAATTTGTGAGATCCAGGATCTGGGAGTCACTGCTGCCCTGGGACACTGCCTGCTGCTCCTCACTGAGGATGAAGTACGCAGCCTGAATCTGCCATTTGCTCAGCTTCCCCAAGGGTATATTCTGAGAGTCAATCTCATACTCCACCATGGCTTTCTTCATACATTCTATGTCAAAGATCATCAATGAGGTCCTGCATGGGCTTGAGGAGCTTGGACTTGGTGCCAGGCTTCACCATCAGCTTCTTCACTGCCTCTTCGTCCTGGCCATAGTCAATCTCCAGAGGGCAGAATTTTTTGGGATGCTCTGTGAAGTTCTTGGCATGCCAGGCATCCCCAGTTTTCTCTTTATACAATTTCATAAAGTGCTCCATGGCTTCCTCCTTGGATGGCACCTGCTCCAGTTTGTTGCTGCCAATCATGGTGCCCACATGGCCCCAGGACCTGAAGATCCAGTACCTACTTTCTTTGTCATTACAAGCTGCAGCTTGTAATAGGAGTTGGTTCCCTTCACGATGTCTACCAGGCCTAGGGTGGCACTGAACACCTTCCCACCTTTCTCCAGGACATGTGCAGAGTGTTCCAGACCTGAATCCAGATTGACAGCAGCACCACCTTTCAGAGTTAATTTTATTCTCTTCTCAGATCTGTTGACGTCTTCCTCCTTGACGGGGCCCTCGCTGTTCTTGGAGAACGCAGTTCCCAATTTGGCTTTAGGGGCTGCAGAATCTGCTGGCTCCGCCTTCACCTTGGCCCCCCAGGGAGCCAGGACATGGGTGGAGAACAAGTCCTGAAGGCTCCTGGTGGAATTGGACACGTCCCAAAGGAAATCCACAGACACCACTCGGATGCTGGCCTCTCTCACTTCTTCCATCTTCTTGTTCATCTTCTCCACCTCCTTTTTGGTACTGATGAACAGGGAGGCCTGTTGGCTGTGCCTGTCAACTTTCCACTGAGTTCCTCAGTCATGGCCTTCACCTCAACCTTGTTTAGTGAGAGTTTCCCAAGAGTCAGGATCTTCATGTTGGATAACAGCTTACCTGGTGGAGCAGAGCTGTTCATGCCAGCAGGCGCCAAGGCAGTAGACGGCAGGGGTGCAACTGCCACCGGGGCACTGGTCTCAGGGGGAAATATCCAGTCCTGCTTTTTGATCTTCAATTTCTTGACATAAGAGATTTCTTGGAATTCCTTTGGGGTCATCCACTCTTCCGGCTGGGTGTCTATGTTTTGACCATACACTTGGTCCAGGCAGTGACATCCCCGGTACAGTGGTAGGCATCACTCTTGAAGACCAGCTGGCCCCAGCATTCCTCCCTCACAGGGAAGGAGGGCACTGAACACCATGCCATCGGTCACTCAGTCCAAGACCGCAGACTCCCCAGATGGCACTTGCTACGTGTTGAAGATGAACAGCTCTTTCAGGTCATTCATAGAACACACTTTCTTTAGCTCATTCTTGATGTTCCAGATCAGCTCGTTCTGGGCCTTCAGGGCCTTCTCAAGCCTACTGTTCTTATCCTTTTCTTTTTTAGATTTCTTCTTGGCCACTTCATCTATCCCATCCACCTCACCGCCTTCCCTCTTCCCTTCACTCCTGACTCCCAGGAGCTGCTTCTTCAGGCCTTCTTTATCCTCTGGAGTGAAGAGGCCAAAGCCCTTGAACTGGCTGGTGCTCTACTCAGGCTGGAACCCTTGCTCCTCCCTGTTCTTAACAAAGCAGTTTGGGTGGCACCAGCGGTCAATCATGCCTAGTTGGGGCTTCTCTGGATCCAGCGTCTTCTTGGACAGGCATATCTGGCCCTTTTCTATCTTCTCCAGGCAGCCCTTGCACGTGCTTCTGTTGGACTTGGCGAATTCGGCTGCGAAGTCAGCCAGCGTCTTGTCTGTCTTGCCATCTCCTCCATCCTGGCCTTTGCCTGTCACGCCTCCAGCCTCCGCAGTCTTCCTGACTTTCTGCTGGTCGTCCCACCTGGGCTCAGAGAACCTGTCCACCTCCACGTCGGGGTGCCGGATGGAGTGGCCGACCTTCCAGAAGCAGGAAAAGTGGTACCAGTGTGGGACTTTTCCATCGAACATGGGAGACTGCACCATGATGGCCATGCGCGGCGAGTCCTTGGGGATGCTCTCGCTGCATTTCTTGCAAGACGCGCGCCCGCCCTAGGCGTACTCGACCCAGTAGAGCTTGTCCGAAGACTTGGCCATCATCCGCGCACGCCGCCCCCGCCCCCCACTCCCGCTCCCCTGAGCACCCCCCTCGCAACTCCCCCCCAACCACCAGCCGCCTCAGAGCAGGCTGCGCTGCCCGCTGCGCCCCGACCCACCGCCCCTTTATTGTATCTTTAAAGGCTCTATGTCCAAATATGGTCACATTGGGGGGTCAGGGCTTCAACACATAAATTTGAGTGGGGGGACACAATTCAGTTCATAACAAGAATTGCTGGTGGAAGTGCAAAATGTAGAGCCATTTTATTATTTTTTTTGAAGTTTATTTAAAGTAACTTCTCTATCCCCTGTGGGGCTCGAATTTACAAACCTCAGATCAAAAGTTACATGCCCAGGGGATCCCTGGGTGGCTCAGTGGTTTAGCGCCTGTCTTTGGCCCAGGGCGTTAGCTTGGAGTCTTGGAATCGAGTCCCACATCGGGCTCCCTGCATGGAGCCTGCTTCTCCCTCTGCCTGTGTCTCTGCCTCTGTGTGTCTCTCTTGAATAAATAAATAAAATCTTAAAAAAAAAAAAAGTCACATGCCGAGGGCACCTGGGGGGAAAAAAAAAGAGTCACATACTCTAACAACTGAGCCACCCTGGTATAGCCATTTTAAAGATTTATTTAGTTAGTTTAGAGAGAGATAGAATAGGAAATACAGTACGTTCAATGGTACATCCATACAATGAAATGTACTTAGCAATAAAAGGAAACCTGTTTGCTTATCCATTTAGCTTTTTTTTTTTTTTTTTTTTTTTAAGAGGGAAGGGGAGAAGGGGCAGTGAGAGAGGGAGGAAGACTCCATGCCCAGTATGGAGCCGGCTTGGGGTTCCATCTCACCACCCTGATATCATGACCTGAGCTGAAATCAAGAGTCAGACACCCAAATGACTGAGTCACTCAGGCACCCCTCCATTCACTTCGTGATGGACATTTGGGTTGGGTCCAGTTTAGAGCTATTAAGAATAAAATTGCTTTGAATATTCAGGATCAAGTCCTTTTGTAGGTATGAAATGAAATGAAATGTTTTCATTCCCTTTGGATAAATACCAACGTGGAATTGCTGGGTTGTGCTATAAATGTATGCTTAACTTTGTTTTTTAAAAAATGCCAGGGCGCAGCCCCGATGTCGCAGTGGTTTAGCACCGCCTTCAGTCCAGGATGTGATCTTGGAGACCCTGGATGAGTCCCATGTCAGGCTCCCTGCATGAAGGCTGCTTCTCCCTCTGCCTATCTCTCTCTCTCATGAATAAATAAATAAAATCTTATAAATAAATAAATAAATAAATAAATAAATAAATAAATAAATAAATAAAATTAAAAATTAAAAAATACCAGGGAATCCTTGGGTGGCTCAGTGGTTTGGTGCCTCCCTTCCACCCAGGACACGGTCCTGGAGTCCCGGGATGGAGTCCCACATTGAGCTCCCTGCATGGAGCCTGCTTCTCCCTCTGTCTGTGTTGTGTCTCTGCCTCTCTCTGTGTGCCTCTCATGAATAAATAAATAAAATCTTAAAAAAATTTTTTTTAATGCCAAACTACAGGCTTCTGGGTGGCTCGGTCAGTTAAGTGTCTGCCTTCGACTGAGGTCATGATCCCAGGGTTCTGGGACTGAGCCCTGCATCAGGCTCCCTCTGTTTTTCCTCCTGCTTGAGCTTTCTCACTCTGTCAAATAAATTTAAAAATCTAAAAAAATAAAATAAGCCAAACTTTTCCAAAGCAGTCACACCATTTGCATTCCCTCCAGAAATCTATAAACCTAAGTTCCTTTATAGTCTCTCCAGCACTTGATGTTGTCTTTTTCTTTTCTTCTTTACTATTTATTTATTTATTTATTTATTTATTTAAGAGAGGAAGAAAAAGCACATGAGCACAAGCAGGGGGAGGAAGAGGGAGGGGAAAAGAATCTGCACTGATCATGGAGCCTGAGATCATGACCTGAGCCAAGACCAAGAGTTGGATATTTAACCAACTGAGCCACACAGCTGCCCCTATGAAGCTTTTCATATTAGAATCATGAGGATAATCTATAAAATATTAAATCTTTCAAACCCCTGAAAACACTAAAATAAACCAAAGATGAAGAGCATATTCTCAAACCTACCATAAAATATTAATACTATGATTTTGGTTTGATTTACCATCTTAATATATGTTTCTCAATAGAATTCTGCAGTCTTTTTTTTTTTTTTTAGAATTTTGCATTCATGTCAAGGAAAGACCATTCCTATATCTTATGCACTTGTCAGAATTTGGTCTATGACTTGATACCACTGATATCAAGTCTGTTAAGAAGGGAGGAGAGTGGAGAAATAGTCATGCCTACTTTTCATTGGTAGAAGCTACCAGTATTTACAAAAATATTCAGAAATTATTAACTGGCTAAAATAGTTTAAGTCTCTTGAAATGCATTATCTTTCAACCCCTGGCACATAATAGATTAGCAGTGAATAATTGCATAAATTGGTTAAGATATTAAATAAATATATAATCTTGTTTTACTCTTCTTAAAGGCATTATAAATTTGATAGCAGAACATTTGTTTATATATCCCACTCTTATCTCAAATTCAACATGTTTGAAGCCTTAATTATTGTCATTATTTCCCTAAATGTGTCCCACCGTCCCAAAAATATTCTCATATATCATGTTTTCATTAGTTATTGTTGTATAATAAACCACCCCAGTAATTTGGTGATTTTTTTGAAGATTTTATTTATTTATCATGAGAAACACAGAGAGGGAGAGAGGCAGAGACACAGGCCGAGGGAGAAGCAGGCTCCATGCAGGGAGCCCGACGTGGGACTTGATCCCAGGACTCCAGGATCACGCCCTGGGCCGAAGGCAGGAGCTAAACCGCTGAGCCACCGGGACTGCCCAAATAAATAAAATCTTAAAAAACAAAACAAAAACTAAGCTTTTGTCATCTAAGTCCAAAGGTGGAGAAGACTAATCTTGATCTGGAGACCTGTGAGTTAAAAACACCTGTCTCCCCACACCCTACACCTGACTACACTTATATATATGAGTGAGAAAAGTATAGGATAACTACAAGAGAAGCTCATGTCCTAAAAGCAGGAAATAGAAGACACGTACTAGTCACTGTCCATATCTGAAATCTGGGAAGTGCATGTAGCCATTTCCCAACCTCCAGAGATGGGTCCTACTTCTGTTCTCTGAAAGTTTTCTGAATTCACTGTTCTATGGATTCTTGGTTTTGGCCTCTGTGCGATCTTTGGTCTGCCTAAATTATCATTCTTTTTCCATAAGTAATTCTCACAGCCTGCTTTCTTCCATCAGAATTTCTGGGCCCAGGGTAGCTCAGTGGTTTAGCGCTGCTTTCACCCGGGGTGTGATCCTGGAGACCTGGTATCGAGTCCCGCGTCGGGCTCCCTGCATGGAGCCTCCTTCTCTCTCTGTCTCTCATGAATAAATAAAATTAAAAAAAAAAAAAAGTTCTGGGCCCAGATGCTTCTTTCAAAGTTAACTTTATCCCTTGGTATAAGATAATGATGCTTTTGCTGGGACAATTCTTTTAATGACTTTGGAAGTTGTATGTAAATCCTTTTTGGGGGGATCCCTGGGTGGCTCAGTGATTTAGCCCTGAATAAATAAATAAAACCTTAAAAAAAATCTTTTGGGGGTTCATTCTATGTGAGCTTCAAAAGCCATTTTGATAGTTGTTTGCAAGATAGCCCCTTTCTCGGGATCCCTGGGTGGCTCAGCAGTTTGGCTCCCTGCTTTCCGCCCAGGGTGTGATCCTGGAGTCCCCGGATGGAGTCCCACATCGGGCTCCCTACGTGGAGCCTGCTTCTCCCTCTGTTTGTGTCTCTGCCTGCCTCTCTCTCTGTGTCTCTCATGAATTAATAAATAAAATCTAAAAAAAAAAAAAATAATAAGACAGCCCTTTCTCTACTTGGGGCATATATTAGGCTACTATGGGATGATGCCCTTATGATTCTTAGAGATACCTTTCCATAGAAATCTATGAATTTACAAGACACTTCCTTAAGTCATTCTGAAGTCTTTTTTTTTTTTTTTTTAAGATTCACTTAGGTTCACCAGAATCACTACCTGAGCCAAAGGCAATGCTCAACCACTGAGCTACCCAAGTGTTCCCCCCTCCCCTTTTTTAAGCAGGCACTACACCCAGCATGGGACTTGAACTCATGACCCTGAAATCAAGAGTCACCTGCTCTATTGACTGACCCAGCCAGGTACCCTCTCATTTTGAGGTCTTGTTTTTTTTTTTTTTTTTTTCAAGATTTTATTTATTTATTCATGAGCGACACACAGAGAGAGGCAGAGACACAGGCAGAGGGAGAAGCAGGCTCCATGCAGGGAGCCCATTGTGGGACTCTATCCCGGGTCTCCAGGCCAAAGGCAGACACCCAACCGCTGAGCCACCCAGGCATCCCTCGTTTTGAAGCCTTAACTAAAGGTCTTACAGCTGCACTTGCCTTGATTGTGACTGTGTTTTACTGGCGGAACTCTGAATTTTAACTTTGTTCTGAAGACATTTCTTGCCTTGAGACATCTTTGCTTACTGGAAAGGCTGTCAGCCTTGTGTATGTCCTTTAAATTCCACTTGCAAACTGAACAATCCCTTTTTACCCTCCTCTTTCTCTTGTAATACTTTATCATATGTTGTTGCTAAAGAGACCAATTGATGCTTTTAATGTTCTGTCTGGAAATCTCCACAAATAAATCTATAGGTTCACTGAATACTTTTTCTCTTCCAAGCTACTCAGATGGTAGGCTTGCTAATTGTTCTACCACTACATACTTGGGATTCTCTTTTTCTAGTCTCCAGTAATAAAATCTTTGCCAATTTCCACTAAATATTATTTTTGATATTTGTCTTGTCTTTATCGACAGTCTCCTCACTGCTTTTCCAGGCTTTTACAATATAAATATACAGTCCTTGTATCTGTCCATTCTCTGCCCACCACCCAGTCCAAAAGCTAACACTGCATATTTTATGCTTTTTATTGTAACTGAACTCCATGCCCAGTACCAATTTCTCTATGAAGTATCTATTACTGAGTACCAAACTATCCCCAAACTTAATGGCTTAAAAACTTTAGAATTTATCATGATCCTGTGAGTTGGCTAGACTGAAGTGAATAGCAAATCTGTTAATATGGTATTGACTAGGATTACTCTTCCAGCTATGTTCAGCTGGGAGCTCAGTTGAGGCTGAAATGTTCAAGATGACCCCTTAAAGTAAAAATGCATAACTGCACAGTATAACTTTGCCCATAGTTCATTGGTCAAAACAAGTCACAAGACAATCTGGATGAGAGAACCATCATGTGTTGCATAGGATTGAGAAGAATAGTTGACAGTTATTTTTGAAGATTAAGATTCTGCACCCAATTTCAAAGTGTGGGAGTTTCTTCTCCACTCCAAGCAATTCTCTGACACCAGCTGGCTATCCTACGATTTCATTTAATTCAATTCTGACCCTATCCACCTGGAAATAGCATCAGATCCCACAGCTTAAGTCCTCAGTCCCACAAAACTATTCCCACCACACTTCAAATGCCAATCACAAGTCCAGTTTGTCACCTGTGCTTCTGACTGGCAATAGGTCTGAGGTTCCCATGACTCCCTTCTTAGGTGCAGTTAATTCAATAAAGTGGCTTACAGAACCCAAGGAAACATGTTTACTAGTTTATTAAGTAGTTTGATGAAAGATACAGAGGAAAAGCTAGATGAAGAGATACGTAGGGTGAGGTATGGGAGCACCCTGAGCACGGGAGCTTCTGTCTCTGTAGAATTGGGGTATGTGGGTATGTGCAGCAGCCCTGGAAGCACTCTGAACTCCATACTTTTGGGATTTTATGGAGGCTTCCTCATGTATTTAATGATCAATAATTAGCTCCATTTCTAGCCTCTTTCCCCTGGTGTATGGGGAATGAGGCTGAAAATTCCAAATTTCCAATCATAGCTTAATCTTATCAGCCTGCATCCAGAAGCCATCCTGGAGCCCACCTAGAGTTGCCTCATTAGAACAAAAGATTCTCCCAGTGCTCTTATCTCTTAGGAATTTACAAGGGTTTCAGGAGCTCTGTGCCAGGAATGAGACAAAGACCAAATATATTTTTTATTATAAATCACAATATCAGGGGGATCCCTGGGTGGCTCAGCGGTTTAGCGCCTGCCTTTGGCCTGAGGCGTGGTCCTGGGGTCCCGGGATTGAGTCCCGTGTCAGGCTCCCTGCGTGGGCCTGCTTCTCCCTCTGCCTGTGTCTCTGCCTCTCTCTTTCTCTCTCTCTGTGTCTCTCATGAAGAAATAAAAATCTTTAAAAAAAAAATCACAATACCACTGATTATTTCTCAGACCCCTCACAACTCTCTGGATTTTGTTTATTATACTTTAAGAAGTCACATAGATTTGTATACAAAAATATCCTGGATTGGGCTTCCTGCATGGCTCAGGTGGTTAAGTGTCTGTTTCGACTCAGATCATGATTTCAGGGTCCTGAGATCAAGCCCCATGTCAGACTCCCTGCTTAGCACCCCCTTAGCAGGAAGTCTGCTTCCTGCACCCCCTGCTTGTGTGCTCTCTTTCTCTTTCAAATAAATAAATGAAATCTAAAAAAAAAACAAAACAAAACAAAAAACAAAAAACTTAAAGCAGGAAAGACTATCAACTGGAAAAAGGATAGTCTCTTCAATAAGTGGTGCTGGGAAAATTGGGCAGCCTCGTGCACAAGAATGAAACTAGACCACTCTCTTGCAGCATACACAGAGATAAACTCAAAATGGATGAGAGATCTAAATGTGAGACAGGAATCCATCAAAATCCTAGAGGAGAACACAGGCAACAGCCTTTTTGAACTTGGCCACAGCAACTTCTTGCAAGATACATCAATGAAGGCAAGGGAAACAAAAGCAGAAATGAACTATTGGGACTTCCTCAAGATAAAAAGCTTCTGCACAGCAAAAGAAACAGTCAACAAAACTCAAAGACAACCTACTGAATGGGAGAGGATATTTGCAAATGATATATCAGATAAAGGGCTAGTTTCCAAGATCTATAAAGAACTTCTTAAACTCAACAGCAAAGAAACAAACAATCCAATCATGAAATGGGCAAAAGACATGAAGAGAAATCTCACAGAGGAAGACATGGACATGGCCAACATGCACATGAGAAAATGCTCCGCATCACTTGCCATCAGGGAATACAAATCAAAACCACAATGAGATACCACCTCACACCAGTGAGAATGGGGAAAATTAACAAGGCAGGAAACAACAAATGTTGGAGAGGATGTGGAGAAAAGGGAACCCTCTTACACTGTTGGTGGGAATGTGAACTGGTGCAGCCACTCTGGAAAACTGTGTGGAGGTTCCTCAAAGAGTTAAAAATAGACCTGCCCTACGACCCAGCAATTGCACTGCTGGGGATTTACCCCAAAGATACAGATGCAGTGAATCACCAGGACACCTGCACCCCGATGTTTATAGCAGCAATGTCCACAATAGCCAAACTGTGGAGGAGCCTCGGTGTCCATCGAAAGATGAATGGGTAAAGAAGCTGTGGTTTATGTATACAGTGGAATATTACTCAGCCATTAGAAACGACAAATACCCACCATTTGCTTCCAGTGGTTTCAAATGGAGTGTATTATGCTGAGTGAAGTCAGTCGGAGAGGGACATTGTATGATTTCACTTATACGGGGAATATAAAAAACAGTGAAAGGGATTAAAGGGGAAAGGAGAGGAAATAAGTGGGAAATATCAGTGAGGATGACAGAACATGAGAGACTCCTAACTCTGGGAAATGAACAAGGGGTAGTGGAAGGGGAGTTGGGTGGGGGGATGGGTGACTGGGTGATGGGCACTGAGGGGGCACTTGACGGGATGAGCGCTGGGTGTTATACTATATGTTGGCAAATTGAACTCCAATAAAAAAATATACAAAAATAAATAAATAATAATTTTAAAAATCTTGGATTTATCCATCTCTTAAATCTAATCCAATCTAATCTATCCTTTTATTTAATCTTTTTTTCCTGTTAATTTCTGCAAAATAGCTTTTAAATATATTATTTTATTTTATTTCTAGTATTTTAGTTTTCACTCTAGTTTAGATCAATGAATTTTTTATGATATATTATTTCATCACTATTATCATTACACTCACTGAGGTGGGTCCTCCATATTATCTCCTGATAGGTAGTGTTGGGGGGGGGGGCTTTTCCATCTCTAATCATGGCCAGAATTTAGCTTTTCTGTGTCCTGCCCCCCTCTGTGCCTCTTTTCCTGGAAATCTTGGTGTAATACATTATGTTCCACAAAAATTCACTCCACTCTCCTTCCAACTTCTCATAGACTCTATTTCCCTGTCCTAATGATTTGTGGGATAGTCATGCGACTTGCTTTAATCAACAGTATATGATGATGAAATAGTAAATTATGTGAGCACAGGCTTTAGATGTACTTGCAAAGTTTATCTTGTCCTGTTGTGCTGTGGTGATTTGACCTGAATGGCTGCTGTAGAAGTATATGGAGCATTCCTGAACCCAACCTGCAACCTGGAACTTGGAACCCAGAGATCAGAGATAAGACTCTTGCCTAGAGGGACGAGGCCTGGGTGGCTCAGAAGTTAAGCGTCTACCTTCAGCTCAGGTCGTGATCCTGGAGTCCCGGATCGAGTCCCACATCAGGCTCCCTGCATGGAGCCTGCTTCTCTCTCTGCCTCTCTCTCTGCACTCTCATGAATAAATAAATAAAGTCTTAAAAAAAAAAAAAAAGAATTCTTGGGCAGCCTGGGTGGCTCAGCGGTTTAGCGCAGCCTTTAGCCCACGGCCTGATCCTGGATGACCTGGGATCAAGTCCCAGGTCAGGCTCCCTGCATGGGGCCTGCTTCTCCCTCTGCCTGTGTCTCTGCTCTGCCCCCCCACCCCCATCTCTCATGAATAAATAAATAAAAATCTTTAAAAAAAAAAAAAAAAAGAATTCTTGCCCAGAAGAGCTAAGGAGCAAGCAACCCACAGACCTGTAAGAGAAAAATGATTGCTTGTAGCTTTATATTTATTTTTTATTTTTTTAAAGATTTTATTCTTAAGTAATTTCTACACCAGTGTGAGGTTCGAAATCCCAAGTTCAAGAGTCACGTGCTATTCGATCAAGAGTCACATGCTATTTGCCAGCCAGGCATCCCTATTTATTTATTTTTGAATGCTTGTAGTTTTAAACCACTGAGCTTGGAGTGGTGTATTCTGCAGCATTATTGCAGCAGTAACTGACTAAAACAATTGAGCAGTTACTTTCTTTTTCACAGTCATAATCCAAGAGTCTTGGGACCAAAGGGCTTGAGGCTCCAGAACCATTGTGCCTAGGACTTCTATGTTGGTGCTTTAGGGGTGAAAATATAACACCAATGCTGCAGGATTGGAAAATTGGAACACCAGGCTAAGACACTACAGGGAGGAGATGGAGTGTAATAATGACACCCAGATGTCTAACATGCGGAGATCTCAGGGCCAGGGAATGCAAGAAGATTGCAGGATAGGATTAAAGGCAATACAAATTCTGAGCCTCTTGTGTAGTACACTTTCAATAAACATGATTGTTTTCTTCTTATTGAAACTATTAAGTGATCTCTCTCCCTCGAGGGCAGAGACCATGTCTATCTTAATTATATGTCACTAGCACATATTGACTAGTCAATAAACATTGGTAGAATCTTGAAAATCTTGGAAAATTAAAAAGAAAGCTAAGAGGTCAAGTGTGGCCTAAAATGGCACAGATAGTCCCAGAATACCCTGTAATCTACCTTTTCTTATTTAAAGTCACTAAGACCTGTATCCTTTTAGCAACAGCATGAGGTCTAATTTAATATTAGGTACAAGCAAAAGATCCACTTAATAAAATGGAAAAAACCCAAGTCTTCTCCTTCCTGTCTTTGTATTAATTGGATGCACAAGTAGAAATAAGTCTAGATAAACACGGATATTACTTAGATGTTAAGGAGCTTCATTCAAAGCTGAAAAGGTTTGTTACCAAACTAAAAGATGCATATTAGAGAAAAATTAGCTATACAAAACATTTTTAAAAATTTTTTATTTTGGGGATCCCCGGGTGGCTCAGCGTTTTAGCGCCTGCCTTTGGCCCAGGGCATGATCCTGGAGTCCCGGGATCAAGTCCCATGTCAGGCTCCCGCATGGAGCCTGCTTCTCCCTTCTCCTGTGTCTCTGCCTCTCTCTCTCTCTCTCTCTCTGTCTATCATAAATAAATAAATAAATCTTTTAAAAAAATTTATTTTAAGTAGGTTCCACACCCAATTTGGGACTTGAACTCATGAGATCAAGAGTCACGTTTTCTACCAACTGAGCCAGCCAGGCACCCCTATCCAAAACATTTTTGAAATGATTAGGAAATTTAAATATGGAAAAGATATTAAATATTAGGGAATTATTATTAATTTTCTTCTTTTTTTTAAGATTTTATTTATTTGAGAGAGAGAGAGCAAGCATAAGGGGTGGGGTGGGGGTCAGGTAGCAAAGGGAGAAGGAGAAGCAGACTCCCCATACAGCAGGGAGCCTGATGTGGAATTCATTCCCAGGACCCTGAGATCATGACCCAAGTCAAAGGCAGATGCTTACTGACTGAGCCACCTAGGCACCCCATATTGTTAATTTTCTTAAGAGTGATAATATAATTATATGGGGCAATGTCCTTATTTCTTTGGAGATACATGCAGAGGTATCTAGGGGGGATGTTTCATGATATCTGAAACTTACATTCAAATTGTTTAAAAATATTGTAGAGAGCAAGATGGATCACTCACGTCAAGCAGTGACTCATGTCATGTAGCCAAGGGCGTAGCAGCTAAGACTGGATATTTCTGAAATCAGCACAGATGCCCCATCGACGCCCCATAATGATAAGGGGAAGAACCAGAAGAGGCCTGCAAAGGCCCAAGACTGATTAAACTCCTTTAAAAAGGAAGGACTTTTGCAGCAAATAGACTCTAGATACTGACCCTTTCACATCTGACCACATTGAAAAGGCAACTGGTGCCAAAGCCTCTGCCTGATTGATCTCTGAACATAATAGAGATCCTCCACTGCTAGAGCATAATAAACAGTACACACTGAGAGCTGACCTGGACCTCATCTCAACTGTGTACTCATGGACTAACTCCTCGCCTCTTGTTGTATCTTGTTTGTTGTGTGACTTTGTATTGTGCTTTGCTTTGTGTAATGTGCATGAAACCAAATTAAATGCATAACAAAATGTTGAGTTTGGAATCCTGAAACTGTTTTATAATTACTTCAGTCTTGCTTTATGACTTAGGAAAGCCTACATTGTGGAAAGGCCCACCTCATATCTGTGCATTCACAGATGTAAATATACATCTCTTGACAAATGTGTATATAAATATAAAATAAAGAGGGATAGGGATGCCTGGGTGGCTCAGCGGTTAAGCATCTGCCTTCAGCTCAGGGTGTGACCCTGGAGTCCCAGGATCGAGTCCCACATCAGGCTCCCTGCATGGAGCCTGCTTCTCCCTCTGCCTGTGTCTTTGCCTCTCTCCTTCTCTGTGTCTCTCATGAATAAATAAATAAAATCTTTTTTTTTTTTTTAATAAATAAAATCTTTGAAAAAAAAATTTAAGAGGGATAAAGTAAATGTTAACAATTAACAATTTTTGAATCTAGGTGGAAGATATATAGGTATTATACTATTTTTTCAACTTTTCTGTATGTTTGAAAATGTTCAAAATAAAATGGAAATAAAGGCTAAAAGATGCAGGTTCATAAAACGGGAGAGAAGAGGAGAGGATATTTTAAAACATGGGTAGAAATGAAAATGTAAAGACAGAAATAGTGGTGCCTGGGTGGCTCAGTCGGTTGGGCGTCTGCCTTTGGCTCGGGTCGTGATCCCAGGGTCCTGGGATGGAGCCCCACATTGGTATCCCTGCTCTGTGAGGAGCCTGCTCCCCCCCAACCCCCCACTACTGCTCCCCCTGCTTGTGCACACACTCTCTCTCAAATAAATAAATAAAATCTTAAAAAAAAAGACAGAAATAAATTTTACCTAATTCACAACTTTGTGGTGAGCTAATTCCATTTCCACCCTAGCTTAGGTTATATGCTTTTGGTTTGCAATTTAAAAATATATTTCATCTAACTAAAACATAAAAATGCTTAAAATGCTTATGAAGTTTACACACTAAGAAATGCTCAGGGAATCCCACCCTGCCATATATCTGTTTATAAGTTAAAACTTGTAAAAATTATTTTTTCTTATAAGAGCATGGAGGAGATTGCCAATTACTAACTTACTATGTAATACAGTTGTATTTGGACATGTGGCTCCTAGTCAAAGACTGTGTTTCTCAGCTTATGTTATAGCTAGCAGTGACCAGTGACTAAGTCCTAGTGAGCAGAAGTAATATATACCACTTTCAGAGCAGAACTTCAAAACACTGAGTGTGCAAAAAAATTAAAAATAAATAAATAAGACAGTGAGTGTACACTTTTTCATGTTCTTCCCCCTTTTTGTGAGATCACTGCCTAAGACTCAGCTTCTAGTGAAAGACACACTTAGGGGCAGGGGTTCTTAATCTTTGGTTCATGAACTTGGATAGGAAAATATTACCATCCTTGTCATCACTAGCCTCTAGCTAAATTAATATTTTCTTCAATTATGAATGTAGACAACAAATCACGCTGTGGTATTAGTAATACCTATGAATTTCCTACTCAAAAAAATATTTTCAAAAAAAATAAAATAAATGAATAAAATAAAATAAAAAATATTTTCATATCAGATTACATTTTTTCAGATATCTCTAAATATCATTTATACTTAAGCATACTTCAAAGTTATGGTTATTATTAGACCCATTGTTAGAGTGTGTCATTTAATGAATTAAGTCTACTTATTATTATATAACTACTTAGGAAACTATTTTGATAACTATAATCCAGCATAATTTGTTTCCCTTAAATCCAAATGTATTTCATCTTATGCATTAAAAAATGTATTTTATTTTATGTATCATTTTGAATAGAGTGCCAAAGGAGTTTATAGCACAAAAATCGTTAAGAATCCTTGCCCTAACTGGAAACTAATATAATACTGTATGCCAATTATTCTTCAATTAAAAAAAAAAAAAAGCTTGCCCTAGGCAATGGTGAAGATACCGCTCGCAAAGTATAAGATCCACTTAATGACTGTCTAGAGCAAAACCAGCCAGAAAACTTGGTCTAGTCACCTCAGGATTATTACATAAGAGAACACTAAATAGGGGCACCTGAGTGGTTCAACCAGTTAAGGTGTCCAACTATTGGTTTCAGATCAGGTCATGATCTCAAGATCATGGGAGTGAGCCCCATGTCAAGCTCCTTGCTTAGCGGGGAGCCTGTTTGAGATTCTCTTCCTCTCTTCCTCCCTCTCTCACTCTCAAAAAAAAAAATTTTTTTTAAGGAAAAAAGTAGGGCACCTGGGTGGCTCAGTGGTTAAGTGTCTGTCTTTGGCTCAGGTTCTGATCTCAGGGTCCTGGGATGGAGTCCCGCATCAGGCTACCCACAGGGAGCCTGCTTCTCCCTCTGCCTCTGTCTCTGCCTCTCTCTCTGTGTCTCTCATGAATAAATAAAATGTTAAAAAAAATTAATTTTGCAGTATTTATTGAAAAAGTATTTGAAAAATCTAAAATATCAACAAAACAAAGAATACTTCAGTGTTTGTTTTAAAAAGATTTATTTATTTGAGAGAGCAGAGTGAGGGGAGTGTGCGTGCATAAACGGGGGGAGGGGGGAAGGCAGAGAAAGAGGGAGAAGCAGATTCCCCTCTGAGCAGGGAGCCTGATGTGGGGCTGCATCCCAGGACCCTGAGATCATGATCTGAGTCCAAGGCAGATCAATGAGCCACCCAGGCATCCTACCTCAGTGTTTTTTAAATGTGAGATAAATTCTCCTGTAATCAAACTATTTTAGAAACAGAGAGGGAAAGCTCCTCAAATTATTTTAGAAGGCTCTATAACCTTGGTAACAAAAGTAAGGACACTACAAGAAAATAACATCATAGACGAACCTCACTTATGAATACGGAGCCAAAGTCATAAACAAAGCTTGAAAAAAAGTCATGACCAAATAAGGTTTATTCCATGAACATAAGCATCGTCTATCTAACATCAGAAAATCTGTAATGATTTATCACATTAACATTATTTCATGTTCAAATATTTATACTAAAAGGATCTCATGCATGTCAAGTCAGGTGCAAGGACATTTGCTGCTGCTCTTTTGGTTTAATTTCAAAAAAAAATTGGAAATAATCTCTTTTTTTAAAAAAAAAGATTTATTTATTTATCTTAGAGAAAGACGGAACACAGGAGAGCACATGTATGTGTGGGGGCAGGCAGAGGGAGACAGTTTTCAAGCAGACTCCCTGCTGAGCTCTGAGCCCCACTGGGGCTAGATCACATGACCCATGAGATTATGACCTGAGCTGAAATCAAGAGTTGGACGCTTAACCAGCTGAGCCATCCAGGTGCCCCAATCTTTTTTTTAAAGTAAGTTCTGTGCCCAACATGGGACTTGAACTCACAACTCCAAGATCAAGAGTCCCATGCTCTATCTACTGAGCCAACCAGGTGCTCCCCCAAAACTGGAAATTATCTAAATGCTTTTCAATAAGAGAATATATAAGCAAATTGTATATTATGCACTGTACGGAATCCTATGTAGCAATGTAAATGAATCCATTGCATGTACCTGCATGCTCACATCTCAAACACATACCTTTTAATGAAAAACCGGTTTGGAGAATACTATATATGATATAATATTTGTGTAGTATTCGTAAACATACAGAATAATATTATACAGTATTAATGGATATATACATGTGTGGTAAAATATATATAAACATGGATAGGAAGAATATACATATACACATATACATAGAGCTTTGGGATAGCTGTTCTCCTGGGGTAAGAGAAAGGAAAACAAGGCTAGAGGGCTTCATCTTTATAATGTTTATTTCTTAAGAAAAATGGCTGATCAGTATTTGTTAAATCTGCCTTATGTGAACATGGTTGGTTGTAATTTTGTTCTTGGTATCCCTCTAGTCAGCCCTCATGATTTCATTTTTAAAAGGTAGAGATGGGGGATCCCTGGGTGGCTCAGCGGTTTAGCTCCTGCCTTCTGCCCAGGGCATGACCCTGGAGACCTGGGATCGAGTCCCACGTTGGGCTCCCTGCATGGAGCCTGTTTCTCCCTCTGCCTGTGTCTCTGCCTCTCTCTCTGTGTCTCTCATGAATAAATAAATAAAATGTTTTTAAAAATAAAATAAAACAAAATAAATAAAAAGGTAGAGGTGGGGGCACCTGGGTGGCTGAGTCGGTTGGACGTCTGCCTTCCTTCAGCTCAGGTCATAATATCATGGTCCTGGGATGGAGCCCTGAGTTGGACACGCTGCCCAGCAGGGAGTCTGCTTCTCCTTCTCTCTGCTCATATTCTCCCTCTCTGTCTCTCTCAAATAAATAAGTAAAATCTTAAAAATAAAAGTTAGAGATGTTTGCTTGATGTGACTAAAATAAAATGTTTGATTATAAAGAGGGCAATAATAGTTCCTACTGAGATCATAAACCACAGTTGATTATACAGTAGTTCTAATATTGATATATGATTTCAGTTTATATGGAAATGTACTCTGTTTTAGGACTACCTCCTTAGTTCCATTCATTACCATTTCAAAAGCGTGTATCTTCAGGGTTTGTATCCTTGGGAACCCTCCTGGTTGCTAGGTAGACCAATAAAAGCCATAAGACTCACATTCAGTTGTCCATGACGGTTACTAAGCTAAAAAGAACCAAGGAGAGGTAGGGGAAGAACTCATGTGTTCCGACCAAATTAGTTTTAGTCTAATGTTTAGCCTGTATCTAAAATACTACATTAAGCCCTTTGAAACTACAGAGAGATCTAGAACACAGTCATTGCTCTCAAATACCTTCCATTTTAGTTTATGTATATATTTAAAATGTAACAATAGAAAATAATATGAAAATGAATGGTAAAGATAATAGGGATTCAGAGGCAGAAAAGAATCTCTGTGAAGTGAGATGCTTGGAGAGATTTCAAGGGGAAAATGACACCTTATATTGGGAATCAAGGGAGAGAACTACTCAGACAAGAAAGGAAGGTGGGAATTAAGTCAGGTTTTAACATGAGAAAGTTGGGGAACTTAGAGCAGATTGTATGAGATTTGAATACCTCTTGCTTTGTCCACTAGAGTGGACTCCAAATAATTTTCCTTTAATTTTAAAATACAAGCCACACTTGTTTATACATAGGTAATTTTCCCAAGAAAGTAGAAGTATGGTGCAGCCAAAAAAAAAAAAAAAAAAAAAAAAAAATACAGCAGGTTGGGACACCTGGGTGGTTCAGGGGTTGAGTGTCTGCCTTTGGCTTAGGGTGTGATCCCAGAGTCTCAGGATCGAGTCCCACATCGGGCTTCCTGCATGGAACCTGCTTCTCCCTCTGCCTATGTCTCTGCCTCTCTCTGTGTGCATCTCTCATGAATAAATAAATAAAATCTTAAAAAATATAATAATAGGGATCCCTGGGTGGCGCAGCGGTTTAGCGCCTGCCTTTGGCCCAGGGCGCGATCCTGGAGACCCGGAATCGAATCCCATGTCGGGCTCCCTGCATGGAGCCTGCTTCTCCCTCTGCCTGTGTCTCTGCCTCTCCCTCTCTCTCTGTGTGTGTGACTATCATGAATAAATAAATAAAATATTTTTTAAAAAATTAAAAAAATAAAAATAAAAATATAATAATAATTTACAGCTGAATTTCCAGATAATTTCAATGCAGCAGAGGGTGAAGGATGGGAAAATCCAAAGAGAGGTAAAAGTTTTGTCTTATTCAAGGGAAGGATGTTAAGTACCAAATAATGTTTTATGTGGAAAAACAGTATAAATATGTTTATTACTCTACTTCTTTCTTTTTTAAAAGCTCCACACCCAATATGGAGCTCAAACTCACAACCCTAAGATCAAGAGTCACATGCTCTAGTGAATGAGCCAGCCAGCCAGAAGCCCCTTTCTCTATTTACTTCTATATTATTTATGTGTCATGAGTTAGAGCCACCAGGCCAGATAAACTCCTTTCTCTACATTAATTTTATTTTAGGAGACATGTTGCCTATCCTTACCACTGGCCCTTAGATGAATAAAGCCTGCCTTTTCCATTCCAGCAACATTCTCAGAGAGGAGAAGATAGGATATCCCCAGAGAGAATATTTAGGGTTTATTTTCTCCCAGAAGACTCTGAGCTCCTTATGCAAATTAATCTACTTCTGCCCTAAGTAACCAGCTTTACATTTCAGGAGTCACAGTGAGTGAGAGACTTGATGAAGCAATGAAAGATATTTGCTATACTCTTATTACAGAGCATTATACCCTCATTAAAGATCTCTGCCTGCCTGACATTTATATAAAGAATAGGGCCATTCTAGTGACTCTTCAAGAAATAAATAATAAGCATTTCTTACAAACAATACCAAAAAATGTCTTACTCTGCTATATGTAAAATATCCATAATACTGCCTTGGTCCACAGTGGAGGATTTGAAACCTGTTAGTTCCTTTGTCTTCTCTCTTTATTTACCACCATTCTTATTATTTGTCCTAGTTCTTCTAAAATTCTTTTTGACCTAAGAGTCTCTTTCTCTCGGATGTTATGTAGCTTATTTTCCATTGTAGTAAATCAATAAGAAAAATAAAGTAAAGTAAAAGAGTGTTTAAGGCTAAATCTGAGACTAAAGTACAAGAACAAGAAGAGGGGTGGGGTGGGAGGTGGGAAAGAGTTAGTAAAGAATCTGGGTATCAGAAGCATTTAGATTTTTCACTTGTGACAAGTACAAATTGGTGTCACTATTAAGTATGCCGAATCTCAAAATGTCTTGAATCTGATAGTTACCATTGCATAGGTTTTTGGTTCTTCTTCTTCCTTTTTTTTTTTTTTTTTTTTTTTGTCTTTAGAGAGAAAATTTTCAGGTATCAGAAAATTTCAATACTCTTCTGAATAAATTAAGATGCAACCAAAAAAATTCTTCATTGGTAGAACATGAAACTATTCTTTAAAGCTAAGAGCTTGATTGCTTTCAATGTAACCAGTGATTTTAATGTTATGAAAATTTCTAACGCAAAAGTGAAGAGGCTCGTACACTGAACACTAATTAATACATGCAACACCCAGATTTAAAAATTATAAACATTTTGCCACTGTAGCTTCATCTACCCTCCTGTACTTTATTTTTGTTGCTAAAGTATTTTAAAGTACATCTAAGACCTCATGAGACTTCATCTCATTTACTTATAATTCTACTGATTTTTAATTGAATTATCAAGTAGTTAACAGAAAACAGGATATTACAGGAAGTATCTAGTGAGGTGCAAAGTGTAGCAATTAATCTTTTCTCAGTTAATCAAAGAGAGCAGCAGGGCTCTAGTAATATCATTATATTTAGAAATGGAAATTTTTTAAAAATCAAAAACAAGGAAGCAATTTTAAGCCCTTACTTCTGCGTTTCCTTCCTCTTGACCTATTCCCTATTAACCACTGGCTACTTCTTGGCACTCTGGCCCCTCAGTGTAACTAGTATATATGTAAATCATACCTATATAAACCATAAGGGATTGGCAGGATCCTAGAACACAATTCAAATATAAGTTTTTATTTTTACAGCAAAATCCTGGCCCTTCTATCTGGGAGACCTTTATATTCTTTTTTATTTTAACACTTCTACTTATGTTACTTTAGTGGACTAGAATATATGGCCCATATATATAGTTCATGTAATAAGAGTGTATCAGTATCTTAAAATAATTTTTTTTAGTTTCACATAAAGAAAGAGATGAAGAAATACCTCATGTTGATAAAGATACAGATGATGATGAATTTCTGGTGGGAGTATGGTTAAGTTGATACATTGAAACCAAAGTGCAGTTTGATAATAATACTTGAATACTAAGTTTCAATATTTGGTATCTAAAGTTCTGTTAGGGAGTTCATAACTGAACAGGATAAAAAATTCTTAATGTAGAAGTGACCCTCCCTCTGCCAAAAGATAGAATGCAAATGCTGACTGCTTTTTTTTTTCTTCTTCTTCTTCTCCCTTCTAGCTTCCCACGCTTTTAGTCCAGAGAAAAGGTCACTCTGCCCTACTGGATTGAAGGACTTTTGAGATGCAAAATTCAAGATTGGGAAGGGTGGAAATAAAAGAAAAACGAATTAACTGAAGTCATTTAAAACAGAGGTGATGGAGAGGAAGGGAAAGCAGTTGAGAAAAAGGGAAGAGAATATTGAATATAGTTTGTCTGTAAGTGGCTCCAGAATAACATGGGGTTATCGAAAATCAAAAGGAGAGAAAAAGAGGTGTGGGAAGTGCTGGTGGGGCATATAAATAGAAGTTTATTAAAAATTTTAGAGGAAAAAAAGAATTTTTAGAGGAGAGCTAAGTAAATTATTATTAGGATTCCTTTAAAAGTATTCGGCTACTTGAACTACGAGAATGTTTCCATTTATCAACGAATAATTTTCTATGCTGGTACATATTCTTTGAAAACATATTTTTTGATAATAGATTGGCCTGGTTTCTTTTCCTTTAGTGCTTCCAATTCTTGGTCACACCACACCGCTTAGAAGAATGAGGAGGTAAACCAAATGAAGGGCGTGGGACAACAAAGAAAAGTGTATTGAGTCATAGCAAAGTTTACTTATTTATTTTCTGCGTGTATTATGAGTTTCAGAGGCAGAGTTCAGGGATTCATCAGTCTTATGTCATACCCAGTGCTCATTACATCATGTCCTTCCTTAATGTCCATCATCTAGTTAACCCATCCCCCCACATCCATCCCCGCCAGCAGCCCTCAGATGGCAAAGTTTATTAAACGAGAGTACAAAGCTCCCATAGAAGGAGGGGACCCAAGAGGGTTGCCATTTTGGTGTTTAAATCCAGGAGTTTGGGCAGCCCGGGTGGCTCAGCGGTTTAGCACCGCCTTCGGTCCGGGGTGTGATCCTGGGGTCTCCGGATCGAGTCCCATGTCGGGCTCCCTGCGTGGAGCCTGCTTCTCCCTCTGCCTTTGTCTCTGCCTCTCTCTCTCTCTCTCTCTCTCTGTGACTATCATGAATAAAAAATAAAAAATAAAAAATAAACTTTAAAAAAAAAATCTAAAAATCTAGGAGTTTTTATGGGCTCTTTGGTGTCGGCTGTTTTGATCTGATTAAATTTCCACCCGCCAGTCACACCCACTACCTATCGCATGGGAAAGGGTGGAGGGTTCCTTCCAGAGTGATACTTCATAGCTTTGGGAGAGGGCAGTGGCAGCCACTGCCCTAAGGCAAGCGGGCCAGCCACAGGCCACCAGATAAAGCTCTTCGTTTAAATAACCCGGTGGCTGTTGAGTTGGCCCCAGGGGTTTGAGTTAAGACGCCCAAGGCCAATCCCTTCCTTTCTGTCGCATTCAAGTTGTAAATCCTCCCAGTAGGAAGATCCAATCCTACGATTTGGCAAGCATAATAAAAATCAGGAAAACAATCACATTAAATAAGGGGGCACCAGGGTGGCTCAGCCGGTAGAGCATCCAACTCTTGATTTTAGCTCAGGTCATGACCTCAAGGTCCTGAGATTGAGCCCCACATCTCCCTCCCTGCTCAGCAGGAAGTCTGCTGCTCCCTCTGCCTTTCCTCGCCCCACCCCCGCTTGTACTCTTTCTCTTTCTCTCTCAAATAACTGAATAAAATCTTCAGAAAAAGAGTTTGCCTCACACACACATACACACACACACACACACACACAAAACCTCAAACAAAAAAAATCCCCAAAAGGTGGTGTTTAAGGCTGGAAGGTAGTAAAGGAAAAGTAGTGTAAGATGTGTTTGGAGATGCAGGCAAAGGCCAAAGTATATAGGCCAAGAAGAATTTAAGTGGAATGGGAAAAAACTGCACTCTTTTAAACAGGGTAGTGATGTGATCTACTGCGTGTTTGAAGGTTCATCTGATCATCTGCATAGGAGGGCTGGGAGCAAGGCAGAAGCAGAAAGACCAATCAGAAAGCAGGAGTCCACACTCTGCATGAGTGATCAGACTGCTATTGGGGTGGTGCAGCGGAAAAAAGTGATGACGTTTGCATGGAGCCAAACAACAGAGCAGCTTTGTTTGCAGCCAACAAATATTTATTGAGCATTGGCTGTGTACCAGGCCCTGTGCTGGGTAATGGGGACTCAACAGTGAACAAAAGTGACACAAACCCTTGCCTTCATGGAGCTTAGGTATTAGCACAGAGAGTAGAACCATAAATTCATACACAAGTCCCTATATGGTGTGCTGGAAGGTGAGAAGATGGAGAAACAAAGCAGAGAAAGGGGAATAGCGGGTAGCAGACGGATTGCCATTTCAAATGCTACAGTTATTTTTGTCAAATTTGTGACCTTTGACTTTGGAGATTTACAAAGACATTTTGGGAAAGGGAAAGGGAGAGTGAATGAATGAGGTCCCTTTGCGAGGCTGAAAGCACTGAGATTAACATTACCAGGGGGCAGAGTTTGTTTTTGTTCTTTTAAAATGTATTTCAAAATAATGTAAAAGAGCTTTACCAAAAAATGAAAAGAAAAGAAGGAAAGAAGGGGAGAGAGGGAAGAAGAGAGGGAGACTGGAAGAGAGGCAGAAAGGAGGGATACATGGGGATAATCTATCAAAAATTACTTTAAGAGGTAAATGCAAAGTAATATAAGATGTAGCCAGGATGCAGGACTGTAAAAACACCCAGTTCCAGAAGTCCCAGACAGACCAGTTCAGCCACTTCCTGCTCACAAAATCCAAAGGCACAGAGACAAGTGATGGTGAAACAGGAAAGGAATTTATTTCAGTGAGGGTGACACCAGAAAGACACCAGACTAATATCTCAAAGACTGTCTCCAAAGTGCTGAAATACTTCTAGGTATATATATATATATATATAAATATATATATATATAAAATATTATATTATATATTATATATATGTGTGTATTATATATATACACATACACATAGGTCGGTGGGTACTCATCCACGTGTGAAATACTTCTAGGTATATGTGTGTGTGTGTGTGTGTGTATATATATCCATAGGTCAGTGGGTACATGCAGTCAGGCAGTAAAGGTCAGGTGATCATTGTCATGAATGGGGTCTTGCTGGCTCAGGGCAGTCCTTAAAGGGATATGTGACCACAGATCAAAAGTGGCACAGGCACTGAAAGTCTTCCCCAAAGCACAACGAAAATTGTAGTTTATCGAACACACATCAAGGGAGCGGCAAACAGGACAGCAAAGGAGACTGCCACAGGATGCTGGTGAGGGGCTCCAGTTATAAGACAGAATGAGGGAGAATGGGGACATAAGGAAAGCTCCCTTTTTTGGTAACTGTGCCTGGTTGCAAGTAGCTCTTTGGTAAATTACAGCTATTTCAAGGAGGATGGCTTAATGAACTTGTTTGCATTCACCTGGGTGGTCACTGTGGGTTCTTATGCCTTGCTCAAGTTTTCATTGCTCAAGCCTGTTGCCTAAAAGCAGCCTCTACAAAACCTACAACTGAAAATAATTGGAAATATCTTTTAGGAATAGACTCAGCTGCCTAATACTGCCAATTTTTTTTTTTTAAGATTTTATTCATTTATTCATGAGAGACACAGAGAGAGGGAGAGACACAGGCAAAGGGAGAAGCAGGCTCCTCGCCCCTAGGGAGCCCAATGCAGGGGCTCAATCCCAGGACTCCTGGATCGCTACCTGAGCCAAAGGCAGATGCTCAACTGCTGAGCCACCCAGGCATCCCCTAATATTGACAAGTTTTAGTAAAACGTTTTTCTCTCCTTGAAGAGAGCTGTGTATCTCATCATGGTCCTCTCTTAAAGAGTGCTTGTGAAGATCAGTGATGTTCATAAAGTGTGCAGAACACTGGCTGCCATAATGTTTAATAAATGTTAGTTGTATATTAGCAACCGACACATTACTTTAGCTCCCAGGAGGCATACATATAATCAGCCTTGATTTTCTGGTTATATTTATCCACACCCTCATTTAAAAAGTATTCTTTTGTCTTTATTTTAATGACATTATAAATTAATAACAATCCTATAAGGGTCTGATTTGAACTCAGTTAAGTGGAACGACTACTTTCTTTCATTGAGATACTCATCCATGCGTGAAAAACATATATCAAAATCAATGAAGGTTTTTAAATTGCAGTTCATTTCAGATACTCTTAAATTGTAAAATAATTAGTTCAGGCTTTTTTTTTTTTTGGCAAGAAACCAAAGATGAACAAGACTTTTTCTGAAAATATTTCACCTTTATTTGAGGAAAGTTTTTGTTTACATTAGACAAGTTGTGCAAGTCAACAGAGAGAAGACCTGTAGCCAGTCTCCTAAAGCTGAGAATATAGCCATAATAATACCAATGTTACGTTAGTTAAAATCTTAAACGCAAACCATCATGTATAAGAACCTAAACTAAACAATATTAACTTTGCTTCTTACTAGACTATTTTTTTAATTCATCACTGCATCACTATGTTTATTTCTTTGAAGAATATTTCCAAGCACATATTTGAGCACGTGCCAAGTTGAAAGTTCCATTGTTATGAGAAATGAATCACAAAACAAAGTTCAAATGAAGGCTTTACAACCCTAACTACATCACATTTGAGGCTGGAATAGTTACACACTAAGGAAATACTTGAGGGAATATCCCAGTGAATGAAAGACAACTCACAAGCAGTAGAGCCCTCAAGAGCAAAAAATTAGGAAGAATTTCCTATTTCCATAAACAATTACTGTTCTATTTAGTTACTTTAAAATCACCAGGCATTTTTTATTCACAGTACAAATAGTTAATGAGTTACTTGAAGTGAAACAATCGTGTAGAATTGCAAGCCTTAGGTCATATTCCCCCATCCAGCTCACTATCACCTTACCAGGAAATGAAGATCTCTTAGAACTGTTTCACTCTCTTTACAGTAATAAATTCATCACAGTCTGAAGTAAACAAAGTGATCTATAAAAAGTCAACAGACTTAGATGTTTTTCATAATTTTAACAGGTATATGAGTGCCTGCAATTTGGCAAGAAATAAAGTCAATTATCAACTCTGTGAGGTCAATCTCCTGTAATATTACGAAAAAGGTCTAAATAACCTGGCTCATTTGACACTTCATGATCAGGAACATCAGTGACTTTTCTAAAATGTACTGGCCATCCAAAACTTAACTTCAGCTTTCATGATGAGAAATACATGTAACTTACTTAATTCTTTAATTAACTCAATCATTTTCTTTTTTTTTAATAATTAAAACCAAATTGATTTGTTTATTCCTCAAAGTCCAGATGAGTTTCAATCTTGTTAATCATAAAACACAGTTTATTTTCTCAGCTAGAAAAGACATTTTCATTTGTCACAGGTTCTAAAATATAAACAATGCAGGACACATAATCGGGTACTATTTTGCCACCAATATTAAAATTTTATTTAAAATGCCTCTTATAGGGATACCTGGGTGGCTCAGTGGTTGAGCATCTGCCTTTGCCTTAGGTTGTGATCCCGGGGTCCTGGGATTGAGTCCAGCATCAGGCTTTCCCAGGGGAGCCTGCTTCTCCCTCTGCCTATGTCTGTGCCTCTCTCTGTCTCTCATGAATAAATAAATAAAGCTTTTAAAAATGATTCAGGGGTGCCTCGGTGGCTCAGTCGTTAAGCATCTGCCTTTAGCTCAGGTCATGATCTCAGGGTCCTGTGATTGAGCCCCAGGCCAGTCTCCCCACTTAGAAGGAAGTCTGTTTCTCCCTCTTCCTTTGCCCCTCTGCACCTCTCACCGACTCATGCTCTCTCTCTCTCTCTCTCTCTCTCAAATATATAAAATCTTTAAAAAAACACACAACTGAATAATTCATGGCATTTAGTACATTCACAACGCTATGCAATGATCACCTCATCTAGTTCCAAATACTACCTTTCCTTTTTTCCTAGCTTTGTTGAGATATAAATTGACATATAGGGGAGCCCGGGGGGGCTCAGCGGTTTAGTGCCACTTTCGGCCAGGGCTGTGATCCTGGAGACCTGGGATCGAGTCTCATGTCAGGCTCCCTGCATGGAGCCTGCTTCTCCCTCTACATGTGTCTCTGCCTCTCTCTCTCTCTCTGTGTCTCTCATGAATAAATAAATACAAATTTAAAAAATACTGTTTTAAAAAAATAAATTGACAATGTTGTGTAAATTTAAGGTACACAATATGATTTGATATATGCAAATATCATGAAACGAGGTTAGTTAACACACATAAGGTTAGTTAACACCTGTATAACCTCATACAGTTACTTTTTTTAAGTAATAAGAACCTTCAAAATTTACTTTAGCAATTTTCAAGTCTGTAATACAGTATTGTTAACCATAATCACCATGCTGTATACTAGATTTCCAGAACTTGTTCATCTTATAATTAGAAGTTTGTGCTCTTCAACCATCTTCACTTATTCTTTCCCCTTCCCTCCACCTCCCAAGCAATGACCAATCTGCTCTTTGAATATTAATCCTTTATCAGATATAGAGTTTGCAAATATTTTCTACCCTTTCAAGGGGGCCTTTTCATTTTCATTTTACTTTTTTTTTAAGATGTTATTTTTCAGTAATCTCTACACCCAACAAGATAAGAGCTCAACTCACAACTCCAAGATCGAGAGTCTGGTGCTCTACTGACTGAGCCAAACAGACACCTGTGCCTTTTCATTTTATTGGTCTGTATTGATCTTGAAATATGGGTAGGAGTTGGGGTGGGGGGCACAAACCAAAGGAAGGACATATTTCTGGTGTTCCACTGCTTTTATGATAGATCTCTCATGAATAAATAAATAAATATATTCTGATGTATTTTATGGGCTTTTAAAATCTTTAAGGGCTCTAAAAGTTTTTCAAAGCCGTTTTACCAGAAAAATATACAATAACTAACTACTTTAATAAGCAGTGTCCCCTCACTATGGTATAAACAGAAAACATATTTTTCTTTTTTTTTTTTTTTTGAAAACATATTTTTCTAAATGACTTCAACTCTTCCATCAAAATCACCTGATTCATCTGTTACTGATATCTCAGTCAGATCCCAGAGCTTTCTAGTTATATTTCGTTATTTGAAATTCAACCATCAGATCTGGGTTCCGCTCACCAGGGTGTCTCCTCTCCTCCATGTTAGCCAGTTTGTGGCCTGAGGGATTTTTTTAAAAATATTTATTTATTCATTCATTTATTTATTTATTCATGTGTGTCTACACACAGAGAGAGAGAGAGAGAGAGAGAGGCAGAGACACAGGCAGAGGAAGAAGCAGGCTCCATTCAGGGAGCCTAATGTGGGACTAGATCTTGGGACACCAGGATCATACCCTGAGCCAAAGACAGATGCTCAACCGCTGAGCCACCTAGGTGTCCCATGTGGCCTGAGGGACTTAAAATGAGAAGGTAAGCTCTGTTCTTTTTCCTCTTTATTGGACATTGTGCCAGATAAGTGGTAAGATGTTCTTCAACATAACTCTAATGAAATATGTACTATGGACTCTACTATTTGTTTATAGGAAGTCAATGAACTCATTAACATTTTATTATCTACCATTATCAACGAAGGTTTTCAGTGATATGTATCTTGTATGGACTCAGAATCAACATTTCACAATTTGAAGCATGTGGTTGTCTCTTTATAACTTTGCAACACTGTCCACTCAAAAAAATTTATTATCTACTCTGTATCAGACACTGTGTTATATAAACCATAGTACAAGGAAAAAAAGTGGATTTCATTTGCATATATATTTTTTTAAGTTATAAACACGGTCTAGTTCAAACATATTTTCTTTTTCTTTTTTTTTTTAAGATGCTATTTATTTATGTACTTGAGAGAGACAGAGAAAACATGAGCAGCATGAGAGGGAAAAGAGAAGCATACTCTTGCTGAGCAGGGAGCTTGACTCAGAGCTTGATCCTAGGACCCAGATATCATGACCTGAGCCATAGGTATTCGCTTAACCAACTAAGCCACCCAGGCACCCCAGATATTTTCTTTTAACTAATGCAAAAAAATTGCCTTTAAGTATTTCGAGGTCCCCATTGTGGTTGGTAGTTCAGATTAACATTAACTGACCAAAACTATTAACAATAGCAAACATACTAAGTAGATACTATGTGCCACTGCGTTAAGTGATTTACCTGTCTTATTTAATCGAGCCAATGATCTGATGAGCTAGTTAGTAATATCCATCTCATTTTACAATGAGAAAACTAAGTATGAACTAGCTTTGTTTTACCTACCTACTAAGTAAGTCTTGACCTATCATTCAAAAGCCAGGTGAGCTAGTCCAGCTGTCCCAGTGACATGGTGATGTGAATCTAGGTTTCACCTCTTACTAGTTTGCAAGTTATTTCACCTTTCTCTGTGTCTGTTTCCCCATCTGTAAAATAGAAATAACCACTGTACCTTTCTTATACGTATTGTGAGATGAATTAAGTTAAAATAAATAAAGCATTTAGAGTAGTCTGGTATAGAGTATACATCATTAAAAAAAAACCTTAAAATTTATAGCTCAATCAATACCCCTTATCAAAAACCCATGAGGTTCAATGTATTTTGGAATTCAGAATTTTTCAGATTTTAGAAAGGTAAATGAGAGCATACGGCAAATTTGTTTAACATTTCCAGCAGAATCTGGGAACTTCCCTATAAACAAAGAAATGAATATGATTTAAACTTATGAATTTACACCAAGTAGAACAAATGAGGACTATAAGTAAGTTGATTTTTTAAAAGACTTTATTTATTCATGAGAGACACAGAAAGAAAGAGAGGCAGAGACAGAGGCAGAGGAGAAGCAGGCTCCATGCAGAGAGCCCGATGTGGGACTCAAACACAGGATTCCAGGATCACTCCCTGGCTCAACTGCTGAGCCACTCAGGTGTCCCAAGTAATTTGGTTTCAGTTCAGCTTTGAATTGTTAATTACTCTGTGGCAAATGTCAAAAAAACTTGGTTTTTAGAACTTTTGGAATTTGAGAACTTTGGTAAAGGTCCGGTTATTAACAACTAAGTTATATAGTTTAACCCATAATGGTCAGAATCATTTTTACTTTAGGCTCTGGAATTTCAAATAGGATTCAAAGGAAAGCTTTCCATGTAAATTCTACTAGTTACTTGGCAGAATTTAACACTTAGTGATATTATTTGACAACCAATTTCATCTTATCTGCTTCACAAAAGGTCTCTTGTGTTTCCATTTCAGAGGTTCCAAAAGACATTTTAAATCATTGTAAAAAAAAAAAAAATCATTGTAAAATTATGACTAGATCCCCGATACAAAGCTTTTGATTTACATTTAGATTTTATCTTATGCCATGAAGTCTCAAAAGCCATTTAAATGTTTCCTAAACCTTAAACATTTTGGTACAATAATCTGAAAACTGTTTGAGTCACAACTTATTCAGAATGGATTGGGTTTTATTGCAGTTAACATACAGTTCCCCAAATCTTCACGGTTTAAACAATAAATAAAAATAATATAAATAAGTACTGAGAAGTTGTTAAATGAGGCATCATGTTTGAAAATTAAAGTTATTGGGAATACGTTTTGGCCAATTGTCATTTTGATTAAATTACCCTTCTCTGTATTTTTAAAAATATTTTATTTATTTATTCACGAGACAGAGAGACAGAGAGAGAGGCAGAGACACAGGCAGAGAGAGAAGCAGGCTCCATGCAGGGAGCTCATTGTGGGACTTGATTCTGGGTCTCCAGGTTCACGCCCTGAGCCAAAGACAGATGCTCAACTGCTGAGCCACCCAGGCGTCCCACTCTCTGTTTTTTTGTTTTATTAAAGATTTTATTTATTTATTCATGAGAGACACACAGAGAGAGACAGAGACATAGGCAGAGGGAGAAGTAGATTCCCCGTGGGGACCCTGATGCGGGACTCGATTCCAGGACCCCAGGATCATGCCTGGATCTGAAGGTAGATGTTCAACCACTGAACCACCCAGCCGTTCCTGATTAAATTATCTCAGGCAAATCATCTGAAGCTAATGTTATTGATAATTATTTCTGAGTAGGAAAAAATACAGGACTTTTTCTTTATACATATTAATATTTTATAATTTTTAAAAATTAGTATGCACTTAGGAAAAAGAATTCTTGCACATCTTTATTTCTGGGTAATTTATTCTGTTTGCTGCAATTGCCAACATAATCTTTAAAAATTTATTTTTCTTCCAAATTAGTTATTGGTGGTGTATAGAATTCCATTTACATTTTTTGTTTTTTGTTTTTGTTTTTGTTTTTTTTTTTTTTGAAAGAGAGACAAAGAGTATTTATGAGCTGGGGCGGGGGAATGGGGAGGAGCAGAGGAGGAAGAAGGGAGAGAATCTTTTTTTTTTTTTTTTTAGATTTTATTTATTTATTCATGAGAGACAGAGAGGCAGAGACATAGGCAGAGGGAGAAGCAGGCTCCCTGTGTGGAGCCCCATGTGTGACTTGATCCTAGGACCCCAGGATCACAACCTGAGCCAAAGGCAGATGCTCAACCACTGAGACACCAGGTGCCTCAAAGGGAGAGAATCTTAAGCCATGGGGCTCAATCTCAGGCCCCTGAGATCATGACCTGATCCAAAATCAAGAGTTAGACTCTTAACTGACTGAGCCACCCAGATATCCCATACATTTTTAAAACTAAGGTAGGCTTGGCTGAGCTCAAAGAAAGATTGATTTTATGAATCTCATTGTGCCTCTGCCCTCCCTTCCCTAGGATGTTTTTAAATTTAATTTATTCTTTTTTTAAGTAGGTTGCATGCCCAGTGTGGAGCCCTACATGGGGCTCAAACTCACAACCCTGAGGTCAAGACCTGAGCTGAAATCAAGAGTTGGTTGCTCAGGTGCTTGTGCGGCAGTCTGTTGAGTGTCTGACTTTGGCTTGGGTCATGATCCCAGAATTCTGGGATCCAGTCTTGCACTGGGCTCCTAGCTCCCTGCTCAGTGGGGAGTCGGCTTCTCCTCCCTCTGCTTATGCTTTCTGTCTCTGTCAAATAAATAAACAGACAAACAAAAAAGAGTTGTTTGCTCAGCTGACTAAGCCACCCAATTGCCCCCCACAGGATGTTTTTCAAATGAAAAACTGTATTATCTCTTTTCCTATGTATGACAAAATAGTCATAAGTCAACCCACAAGTATAAGTTCTGATTTATCTTGTGTATATTGTGTTCACATCAATTATTTCACAAATATTGTTAATGTATTTTATAATTTTTTTTTAAATTTTTATTTATCCATGATAGTCACAGAGAGAGAGAGAGAGGCAGAGACACAGGCAGAGGGAGAAGCAGGCTCCATGCACCGGGAGCCCGACGTGGGATTCGATCCCGGATCTCCAGGATCGCGCCCTGGGCCAAAGGCAGGCGCTAAACCGCTGCGCCACCCAGGGATCCCTGTTAATGTATTTTAAATGTCCTTTTTTGACTCAGTTTTTATTTAGAAGAATGTTTCTTTGTTTCTTAATTTTTGACCCTTCTTTTCAACCACAACTTAATAACTTTGATTCTGTATGACTTGGCATGTGTCCTGTTATAACATTTATTATTTTATGATCAATGCAAAATACAATTAACTTTAAAATTTGTATCTATATTTAAAATTTGTATCTATATTTCTTTTATGGGTAGCTAGTACACTTTATGTTAATCGGGTTTTTCTACCATTCTACCTCTTCTCATTTATCCCCCCAACCAATTAAAAAAAAATTTTTTTTCCACCTGAAGGTCTGTGTATTGGCCACCTCTCATGTATTTGTTTCAGACATATGGCTTTGGGTCATGAAGGTATAATTTGGTTTGGCTATTATGACTTCCAGACATGGACTCAAAATTGCAGGAGTGGGTAGAAACTACTATTGGTTTTTGTAAAATGCCTCATACTTGTCACATAGATTGAAAATCCCTGGGACTGATTCTTAAGCAGCCCCATTTGGCACATTTTGGCAGCAGTGGTACTGTAAACCACTTGGATAAGATATTCAATCAATTTTCTCTCTACTGTATAATTCTCTCTACTGCATAATACTGAATTCTAGACCTTATGGTCTTAATATGTTGACTAGAAGAAAGAATCACATTTTACTAAAGTCCAAATACATAAAAGCCAACGTTTCCTTATAGTTACTAATGGCCGGACACCATTATAAAAGCTAATTAATTAGTTCAGTAGGCTTTGTCCTTTTTAAGCCATCAGGATTTAGCCCTGCTACTTTAAGCTCTTCTGGATTGTTATATTACTGGATTGCCTGATAAGCTCTTATCTAGTGGTTACCTAGGCAGCCTAGTTTATCTTGCCAGTTTACAATTAATAGGGCTCATTCCTCCCATCTTTGTCTTAAAAAAACAAAACAAAACACAACTGGCATTTCATTTAACTCTTAAGCAGCAACCTTTAGAATTTTCATATCCGTAAATCCTCCAAAACAATGGCCAATCTCCCTGCATCTGCTCTGTGTTTAGGTGACTTGCAGACTTTATCACTGAGCAACCAGTCACTATGTCACTTCTCATTTCTTGCTATTGTGTCTCTTTCCAGGTCATGTTACTCAGGGCAGCCTTAAAATATACAATGGGAAGAAAAGGAGAGTAAGATGAGAGGACCTAGTGGATTACAAAGGGCCAGTGAAAGTAGGTCCTTGATATTCTCCTTACTGTTCCTCCAGAATATTCTCCTTTAAGTTCTGATAAATCTATCTCAAGAGAAGAGGAAAAAACATTCTTGGGATAGGCAGTCTCCAAAGACATAACTAAGTTCTAGATTTTGAGACCCATTTACTGAACTAATGTCAAAACACTGGAACAGTTCCCCTGGTTTAAGAAAGTCTTTTACCTTCTACTATCTAATAATAACAGAACCACCTCATTTAGTAATAACTATTATGTATCATTTCATTTAATTCAGGTAAACATTGGGACCCCAGGTGGCTCAGCGGTTGAGCGTCTTCCTTCAACCCAGGGCGTGATGTTGGAGTCCCGGTATCGAGTCCCGCACTGGGCTACCTGCATGGAGACTGCTTCTCCCTCTGCCTGTGTCTCTGCCTCTCTCTCTCTGTGTGTCTCCCATGAATGAATAGATAAATACAATCTTTAAATCTTCTTGCTGGGGATCCCTGGGTGGCTCAGCGGTTCGGTGCCTGCCTTTGGTCCAGGGTGTGATCCTAGAATCCCAGGATCAAGTCCCACATCAGGCTCCATGCATGGAGCCTGCTTCTCCCTCTGCCTGTGTCTCTGCCATTCTCTCTCTCTCTCAGTCTGTGTCTCTCATGAATAAATAAATAAAATATTAAAAAAATTTAAAAAAATCTTCTTGCCATCACTGGTTTTTTTTTTTTTTTGAGATTTTATTTATTCATTTATGAGAGACACACAGAGAGAATGGCAGAGACATAGGCAGAGGGAGAAACAGGCTCCATTCAGGGAGCCCGATGTGAGACTCGATCCCCGTACTCTGGGATCACGCCCTGGGCCAAAAGGCAGATGCTCAACCCCTGAGCCACCCAGGCATCCTGACATCACTGTTAGTATCACTGTTTTGAAGATAAGGAAACTGAAGTTTAAAAGATGAAATAAACTAACTGCTCAAATTCTATAGCAGGAGGTCTAACTACAAATCTCAAATCCTTTTAAACTCCTTCATTACCTCTCTAATCTCTGTATAGTATGCTTTAAAGAGCTATGAAGCTAAATAAATAAATAAATAAATAAATAAATAAATAAATAAATAAATAACTATGAAGCAAAACCGTGCCTTTTAGAGCAAGATAGAATAAAATCTCAAGCTGCAGTAAGTGGTCCTTATTTGATGTGTGTTTTTCATATGTTGTGATTACACAGGGAGCAGGTATTAGTTTTTTTGTAATTTCTGTGCATACAGAGCTGCTCTGAAATCCTAACTTATGACTACCAAAATATTGTTTCAAATACTCCTTATGGGATATGGAATAGGCATAAGAGGAGAGATATTAAATGTTTAACTTAGGAATTGATGTTAAAGTAATTAGGGACATCTGGGAAAGTTGAAATGGTAGTAAAACAATATACAGTGACTATTCAAATCAGCGTATCTTAGGAGTCTAAAAAAAAATTGTTTTAAACTATAATGCAAGTGTCCCGGCGTTTCACTGCATCTGAATCTTTGGGGTAAATCCACAGCAGTGCAAACGCCAGGACACCTGCACCCCGATGTTTATAGCAGCAATGTCCACAATAGCCAAACTGTGGAAGGAGCCTCGGTGTCCATCGAAAGATGAATGGATAAAGAAGATGTGGTCTATGTATACAATGGAATATTACTCAGCCATTAGAAGCGACAAATACCCACCATTTGCTTCAACATGGATGGAACTGGAGGGTATTATGCTGAGTGAAATAAGTCAATTGGAGAAAGACAAACATTATATGATCTCATTCATTTGGGGAATATAAAAATTAGTGAAAGGGAATAAAGGGAAAGGAGAGAAAATGAGTGAAAATATCAGTGATGGTGACAAAACATGAGAAACACCTAACTCTGGGAAGTGAACAAGGGATAGTGGAAAGGGAGGTGGGCAGAGGGTTGGGGTGACAGGGTGATGGGGACTGAGAGGGGCACTTGGCGGGATGAGCACTGGGTGTTATGCTATATGTTGGCAAATTGAACTCAATAAAAAAAAAAAAAAACCTATAATGCAGGGACATCTGGGTGGCTCAGTGGCTGAGCATCTGCCTTTGGCTCAGGTTGTGATCCCAGAGTCCGGGGATCCAATCCTGCATTAGGCTCCCTGCTGGGAGCCTGCAACTCTCTCTGCCTATGTCTCCGGCTCTCTCTGTGTGTTTCTCACAAATAAATAAATAAAATCTTAAAAATATATATAATGCAGAACATATTTATCCTGTCACCCATTTTCTCATCTGATGAATTATTAAGTGCCTATTAAATGCCAATCATCAGCCAAATCCTGGGAAAGATGGATTTAAAAAGAAAATACGCAATATAAATAAGTTAATATCTGTTCTTTCACCTGTAAGATGATGTTTTTGTCACTTATTTACATGGAATTAAGATGAAGCATTGATCAGCACTCGTGAACTTAATTAATACCACTTAAAGAACAATAATAAGGACTGCTAAACCCACTTTATCAAACTTTATGAAAAATATGATCTCAAATTTTCAAAGTAATCTGTTTTCCCCACTGATTTATTTATTTATTTATTTTTTTTCCCCACTGATTTCAAATATTACCTTTACGGATGCCTGGCTGGCTCTGCCGTTGAGCACCTGCTTTTAGCCCAGGGTGTGATCCTGGGGACCTGGGATCGAGTCCCACATTGGGCTCCCTGCATGGAGCCTGCTTCTCTCGCTGCCTATGTCTCTGCCTCTCTCTCTCTGTGTTCCTCATGAATAAATAAAATCTTTTAAAAAATTAATAAAATATTACCTTTATTGCATACTAACTACCCATATATGCTTGTTTTTTTTTTTCTCTTTCTCTTCTTTTTTCTTTTGATCTATTCATTCCTGTGTCAGTCTCACAATTTATGGCTTTATGAAATGATTCAACATTTGGTAAGATGCATCCCCCCCCCTTTTTTTAAAGATTTCATTTATTTATTCATGAGAGATACACAGAGAGAGAAGCAGAGACACAGGCAGAGGGAGAAGCAGGCTCCATACAGGGACTCGATCCCAGGACTCCAGGATTACACTGTGGGCCGAAGGCAGGCACTAAACTGCTAAGCCACCCAGGGATCCCCCAATGTATCCCCTTTTATTACTCTTAAAAGGATTTTTTAAAAAACAAATAGCCCTTTATTTTATTTTAGTTTTTAAAGATTTTATTTATTTTGAGAGAGAGTGCATGAGTGGGGGGGGGGGTTGGAGGAGCAGAGGGATAAGCAGGCTCCCCACTGATGCAGGGTTTGACTCAGGACCCCAAGCTCATGACCTGAACTGAAGGCAGACGCTCAACCAACTGAGCCACCCAGATGCCCCTATATTATTATTTTTTAAAAGTAATCTCTCTGCCCAACACAGGGCTCTAACTCACAACCCCAATATCAAGAGTCTCATGTTCTACTTGCTGAGCCAGCCAAGTGTCCCACTGTTATACTGATTTTTAAAAGTTTTCCCCTTATATATTTTATTTTATTTCTAATTATTTGTAAAGACTTTATTTATTTATTCATAGGAGACACAGAGAAAGAGGCAGACACAGGCAGAGGGAGAAGCAGGCTCTCCTCGGGGAGCCTGATGTGGGACTCCATCCCAGGACCCCCAGAACATGACCTGAGCCAAAGGCAGTCACTCAACCACTGAGCCACCCAGGTGCCCCTGCCCTTATATATTTTAGATAGAAAAATTCAAATTCAAATGAATGAAAATTTCTATATTCAATTAAATCCATAATTGTGATTTATAGTGTGCCTTGAGGCCATGGAAAATGATATAAAAAGGAAGATGATAGAATTCTCGCTCTTAAAGAGTTTCTCCATTGTGTGAAATAATGGAGTAATAATCTGATTCTAGGAATATGAAAAAGAGGCAAGCTAGAACAAGTACCAATAGACATGTTTTATAGAGTTAAATATTTATTAGCTCTTATAACTGAGCCTGCATATAAGGAACACAATTTTTCTCAGATGTTTAATGTGGCTGTTATAGTAGTTTTATACATGGCCAGAACCCTTAGGCTACCTTAAAGTTGTGAAGTATGGAATAGGTACAGTTTCATTCTTAGGTAGCAGCTCTGAAAATCTAAGCATTTAGAAATTCTTCCTTTTTTATTTTGGTGGGGGGAATAGAGGAACAGAGTGTTCATGTCTTTTATATTTTTTTAAAGTTTATTTTTTAATTTAAGTAATTCCTATATCCCACATGGGGCTTGAACTCATGAGCCCAAGACCAAGAGTCGTATGGTCTTCTGACAGAGCCATCCAGATGCCCCATGCACATCTCTTATTGTCAGGTATTACAGATGTTTTGGATTTCTGAATTTTCAGTTCACTTTACAATGACATTATATAACTGATTCTCTGTTGGGCACAGAAGAGTGACTCATTTTTTTTTAATTTTTTATTTATTTATTTTAGGGGGATGGAAGGGGCAGAGAGAGAGAGGGAGAGAGAGAGAGAGAGAGAGAGAGAATGAGAATCTGAAGCAGACTCTGCACTGAGAGCCTGATGTGGGGCTCTATCTCACGACCCTGAGATCATGACCCAAGCCGAAATCAAGAGCCAGCTTCTTAACCAACTGAGCCACCCAGGTGCCCAAGAGTGATTCATTTTAAACAGGATTTCACTTTAGTGTCTGATCTAGCTATTAGACTTGACCACATAATCTTATTTTACAGAATATCTTCTTCTGCAAATTCTTTTTTAAATCTTTTTATTTTTTTTTAAGATTTTATTTATTTATTCATGAGAGACACAGAGAGAGAGGGGCAGAGACACAGGCAGAGAAAGAAGCAGGCTCCATGCAGGGAGCCCGACGTGGGACTCGATCCCGGAACTCCAGGATCCCGCCCTGAGCCAAAGGCAGATGCTCAACCGCTGAGCCACCCAGGCGTCCCTCTTCTGCAAATTCTTTGTGATATTAGTCTGGTAACTAAAGTTAACTCCACTGTAATTTAAAAAATTATGACTGAGCCTCTAGAATTATATTCAATGATCCTTTCATTCCTTCATACAAAATGCTCATTATGTAACAAGTTATAAACCTTTTACTAGTCTTTTATGTGTAGCACTATCTTTATGACTTACATCTACAATGTGGGTGGCATATGGCAGAATTTGTTAGGTGTTCTAAAAGATACATAAAAGGAAGAAGTAAATTTGGTTTAGGAAAATCCAGATAGGCTTTATAGGGAGAGAAAAATTTTCTCTTCTTCCATTCTATGATTCTTTGGCTAGTCTTAGTTAAATTGATATAAATCAGATTAACAGAAGAAAAACAAACAAAAGTATGTATATGGAAGCTCCATAAAAGTAGGAAGACTCAAAGGACAGCCAGGTAGTTGAGGGTCATGTAATATCCTGAGCTAAGGAAAGGATTAGTGGTTTGGAATAGGAAGAGGAAGAAGGAGAGGAAGACCATTCATAGGAAGTCAGAGGAGATATTTAGAAAACATAGCTTGTCCTGCTATGCAGATAAGTTTCTTAGGGAAAAAAGATACCTCTGGAATAGCTCTTTTCCCAGTATAAGCCCCCTTTCCAATGTAAATTTCCAATGTAAATTCAGTTGAAGGGGAGGTTAAGAGCTTTTCCTGAATCTGCTGGGTTTTGATTGCCTTTCGCTCAAAATAATCCTCATACCAAAGTGAGATATTTTGAGATAGTGAATTCTGCTTCCCTTTAGAGCTCCATGAACATGATTGTTGGACAGTTAAGCTCTGGAGAATGAGTGGGACTTCAAGAAACAGAGATAGGAGGCAGGTACTGGAGACCCCAATGTCATGCTAAATACAGGAAGGGGACTAAAACAGGTCGGACGTTTTACATCGATATTATATTTTCACAACTATCTTCTATATTCCAGATCTGTTGCAAAGTACTGGGCAGATTTAATGATACCCTGAAGCTAAGAATTTGTTCCAAAGCCAGAGACAATTTATGGGCTGGCCTGTGGTCTAGGAAGTAATCAGCTCAACATAATCAGAGTACTCTACGGGGATGAGCAAATACAACCCTTGACTGAGAACTATTCTTATGTGAGATTGGCAGAATTTCAGGAGCTAACCAGGTGGGCGTAAGCACTTATTTATTGAGTATGTTTTATGTTCTAGGCACTATTCCAGGCAGTGTGGCAATAGACAAGATAAACTGTGGCTTTGCTCTCCTGGAGGTAACATTGTAGCACAAAAGATAGATTCTAAAAAAGTAAGTATGTTGATTTCAACATAACTTACATAGTGATAAGTGATACCTAAAAAATTAAAACAGCTTGGGCGAGCATGGGTGGCTCAGTTGGTTAAGCATCTGACTTTAGCTCAGGTCATGATCTCAGGGTTCTGGGATCCAGCCCTGCTCAGCAGGGGGTCTGCTTCTCCCTATCCTTCTCCTTTTGCCCCTCACACGTATACATGAGAAAGTGTGCAAGAATGTGTATTGCGGTATTGTTCAAAATATCTAAATCTGTTAGCAACTGAGCTATCCTTCTTTAGGGAAATGATTGGACAAAGATAGATAGATAGATAGATAGATAGATAGATAGATAGATAAAAATATCTTACAACAAAATAAAGATGGCAGGTGGAATATATGCATGTGTTTATGCATACATTTAGGAGATAGCAGTGGCTCAGAAGTCAGAAATCAAGGAGTAGCTCTGGGAATCCAACAGTACCTCTGGTTAGTTTGCGAAGAGTTGGCTTCTCTGTCTTTTCTCTCTCCACCTGTTTTCATCTCTATTTTGTTTCTAATTATCTGTTTTTGCTTCCTTGTGGTTTCTTCCTACTGGTTTTTCTCTACATATGTCCCTATCATTCAGATCAGGCCCAAAAATTGTTCCCAGGGAGGCCTTCCCATCACTTTCGTTATTGCAATACATTCTTTATTTTTTCTTAAGATTTATTTATTTATTTATTTATTTATTTATTTATTTAAGAGAGAGAGAGAGAGAGACTGTATGGGGTGGGGCAGACAGAAAGGGAGAGAGAGAGTCTTAACCAGGCTCTATGTTTAGTGTGGAGCCTGACATGGGCTCAATTTCACAATCCTGAGATCACAACCTGACCCAAAATTAAGAGTCTGACACTTAACCAATTGAGCCACCCAGGCAGCCCTCCTTTGCCCATTTTGAAATTGTTTTTTTTTTTTTTTTTAACCTATGGTTAAGAGCTTTTTGTATATTTTGGATACAAGTATTTTATCAGATAACTGTTTTTGTAAATATATTCTTTTGGTCATGTGGTTTGGTTTTCATTTTCTTAACTGTTTTTCATAGAGCAGAAGTTTTTAATTTTAATGAAGTCCAATTCACCAGTTTTTCATTCATGGATTATACTTTTGATGTTGTATCTAAAAAGTCATTGCCAAACCCAAGGTCACTTAGATTTTCTCCTACATTTTGTCTTAAGAATTTTATAGTTTTTATATTAAGGTCTATAATTTTTTGAGTTAATTTTGTGAAAGATATAAAGCCTATGTCTAGATTCATGTTTTCTTATATGTGGAAATAAAGTCCTTTCAGCACTATTTATTGAAAAAAATTATTATTTTTCCTTTGAATTGCCTTATGCTTTTTTTCAAAGAGCAGTTAACTATATTTATATGAATCTATTTTTCTGCACTATTGTGTTCCACTGATTTGTTTATCTATTCTTTGCTAATACTTCACTCTCTTGATCACTGCAGCCTTATAGTAAGTCTTGAAGTTGGGTAGTGTCTGTCTTCTGACTTTTTTCTTTTTCAGTATTTCATTGGCTAATCTGGGTCCTTTTCCTTTCCATATAAGCTTTACAATTGGTTTGTCAATATCCACAAAAGTGACTTGATGGAATTTGCATTGGAACTGCACCAAATACGTAGATCAAGTTGATAGGAATGAACATTTCATATATATATAAAATTCTATTTTTTTTAATGATAGTCACACAGAGAGAGAGAGAGAGAGAGGCAGAGACACAGGCAGAGGGAGAAGCAGGCTCCATGCACCGGGAGCCCGACGTGGGATTCGATCCCGGGTCTCCAGGATCGCGCCCTGGGCCAAAGGCAGGCGCCAAACCGCTGCACCACCCAGGGATCCCTATAATTCTATTTTTTATATATATATTTTAAAGATTTATGTATTTATTTTAGAAAGAATGTGTGCTTGCATGTGTGGATGAGCTGGGAGGAGGCAAAGGGAGAGGGAAAAATAAGGAAGTGGACTCACTGCTGAGTGTGGAGCCTGACAAATAGCTGGATCCCATGCCCCCAAGATCATGACCTGAGCCTAAATCAGGGTTTGGACACCCAATTGACTGAGCCACCAGGCACTCCTCATATATATATTTCTAAAGTTTTGCTTATAACATTAAGGTTTTTAATCTTTCATAATTTTTTATTTTTTATTTATTTATTTATTTATTTATTTATTTATTTATTTATTTATGATAGAGAGAGAGAGAGAGAGAGCCAGAGACACAGGCAGAGGGAGAAGCAGGCTCCATGCAGGGAGCCCAACCGGGGACTCAATCCTGGGACTCCAGGATTGCACCCTGGTCCAAAGGCAGGCACTAAACTGCTGCACCACCCAGGGATCTGCAAATTTACCTATTTTAAAGAGAGAGAGAGTGAGACTGTGAGCCAGCACAAACACGCAGGCCTGCACACATGCAGTGGTGATGAGAGGGGGAGGGAGAGGGTTTCAAGCAGACTCCCCACAGGGCTGGATCCCACCACCCTCAGTTCCTGACCTTAGCCAAAATCAAGAGTTGGACACTTAACCAACTGAGCCACCCAGGTACCCCTCTTTTTCTTCCTTTTAGCCTATGAATTTGCCCTTATTGATAGCTACTTATTTTGTGATTTACAAAACTAAGTAAGTTCCTTGTGAACAATCAGAATGTAAACTCATGTTAAGGAGGCAATTAAGCATTTGAGTGTTAATTAAGCCGAACCCAGTTAGTGATTCAATTTAGCCCTAATAAACATACCATGCCCTAAGTGTTTCAGGGAAGACAGGTGAAGAAGCCACATCTCGGACCATTTTCCTCAATCAAGAAAATTAGGAGAAACCAGTAAATTACTTGGGGGTTATCCAGTTTCCAGCACTATCTTTTTTTTTTTTTTTTAGTATATATATATTTAAAGATTTTATTTATTCGTGATAGAGAGAGGCAGGCAGAGGGAGAAGCAGGCTCCACGCAGGGAGCCCGATGTGGGGCCCGACGTGGAGCCCGACGTGGGGCCCGATCCAGGGTCTCCAGGATCACGCCCCGGGCCAAAGGCAGGCGCTAAACCACCGAGCCACCCAGGGATCCCCTCCAGCACTATCTTAACAGGGGAAATAGCTGATGTAAAACTTTGAAGCTAAAAGGTTTTTTTAAAAAAGATTTTATTTATTTATTCATGAGACACACAGGCAGAGGGAGAAGCAGGCTCCAGGCGGGGAGCCCGACGTGGGGCCCGATCCAGGGTCTCCAGGATCACGCCCCGGGCCAAAGGCGGGGGCGCTAACCCGCAGAACCACGGGGGCTGCCCTGAAGCTAGAAGTTTTTAAAGTAGCTGTTTTAGGGTCCGCGCGGGAAATACCCTGAAACAGGCCTGGAGCCGTCCTAGCGCTGAGTCTCAGAACTCTGTTTCCTCCCTTCCTTTTCCTCTTGGTCCTCGGGCTGTTTCTCCCTGGCTCTGCACAACTCTCGGTACGGTCAGACCTTTGGCCTCAAAACAGATCTTGAAGTGCCGTCGTTGCCTCACCCAAACCTCACTCAAGTCGGCCCCAACGGCCAGGAGCATCTCGTTGCCCACGCGACCGTACAGAGCGGCCAGGCGGGGGCGACCCCGTTGCTCCCCCAGACCCAGACCCGGGCCCAATTCGAGGCTATTCCGGGGGTTACTCCAGGGCATGCAGCTCGCTTCCCGCCCACGCTCCTGAGCAGCTGAGCTAAGGCTTCACCGCCTTCGGGGCTTGTCCGCGCCCAAGCTCAGGCCCGAGGAGGAGCCCGCGCGGCGGCGCAGCGGCGAGCGGCCGGGCCCAGGCCCCGCGCCCCGACGGCGCGAGCTCACAGCCGCCAGCCCATTGTGCTCGCGGCCAGAAAGTCGCCTGCGGCTTGTGACGCAGACGCCAGGCCCCGCCCCGCGCATGACGCCAGCGTCAGGCCAGTCCCGGCATGCTCCGCGGCCGCCGGCGGTGGAGCGCAGACGAGCGGAATCTTTTCGCGTGCACATCCCCTGCCCCGTTGCGCCGCTGTGCACGCCCGGGTCGGCGAGAGAGCCGCGTCCGGCCGTCGTCCGACCGCTCGCCCGTCAGTTGGAGCGCCCCTAGCCCTCCTGCGAGGGCGCCCCGGGACGGAAGGATCCACCAGCCTGTCGGCGCCCGCCGTTCTCGTGGTCGCCGTCGCCGTCGTCGTGGTGGTAGTCTCTGCCGTCGCCTGGGCCATGGCCAATTACATCCACGTCCCGCCCGGCTCCCCGGAGGTGCCCAAGTTGGACGTCACGGTGCAGGATCAGGAGGAGCAGCGCTGCCGGGAGGGGGCCCTCAGCCTCCTGCAACACCTGCGGCCGCACTGGGACCCTCAGGAGGTGACCCTGCAGGTAACGCCCACCTCAGCACGGGGTCTCTCACAGCCCTGACTGGGCCCGGGCCGGGGGTGGGGGTGGGGGTGGGGGTGGGGGCTCCCACAATCCCTCGATTCCCGGGTGATCGAGGGAGAACCAACGGGAACGTCTTCTCCCTCGGTCCTTTGGGAAGTGACCGTGTGTTTCCTCCATCCCACGGACGAAGGTCACTCCCCCTTCCTTCACAATTGCTTTTTTTGGAGGTTGTCCTCAGGGCAAAATTTCTTTCTGGAAGCAGCGACGTAAGTGACGCACCCATTCATACCGGGAAAATTCCTGTTGCTCGTTGCCCCTCCTCCCACTCCCCCAGCCCCTTCTCACTGCAAAAGGGGCCTTTCCCATTCCCCTCGCAAGGGGGTCCTCTTCATTCGTCCCCAGGTACCTTCTCTCCTTCCACAGATAATGCAGTAATTAATCCTTCTGATCTTTTCCTTTCCCTCCCCGCCCCTCCCCCCCTCGGCGGTTTACTCCTATTGATGTCTCACCCTGCGTTTTATCTTCTCAAATCCTCGGATTGGCGAGAGCACTCGGTTTCAGAGTAATAACTGTGGTCATGCATTACTCGATCGGGTTCTAAGGTAGCACTTACACATATTTTATTCGAATCGATATTTCTGAATTTTTTTAGTCGCGTTAGTAAAATTAACCGTATTTGATGGATCAGTGTGCCATTGTATTCATAGGCAAAAATTAGGAGAAAAAGTCCTTAGGGACCTACGTGTTTTGTACTAACTTATTTCTAATAAATTAAGATTTAGTACATACGACATTTATTTTGAATATTAATGTAACTTTCGGAGTTTCAGGATCTAGGACAATGAACCTCCATTTTCCTTGCGTGCACAAAATAAAGTCAGTAATTTTGAAAGCTGAGATATTTGGGCTTTGTTTCAAATATGAGCGATACTGTAAGAAGTGGCCAAGTTATCTGCTTTATTTTGTCGACTAATTTATTCAGCAGTGTTATCTGAATATTATCTCAGATTCTTTGCTAAAGTAGTCACCTATACAAAGATGAATAAAACATGAACAGTGTTCTGGGGCCCAGAACGGTTCCTGACACTTGGGCTTTCAGAAGTGTTAGTTTCAGTTCTTGTTGCGTAGAAGAGTTTTGAGCATATTAAAAGGACCCATGTGTTTTGGGGGAAAAAAAAATTGTTAGACAAAAATTTTGAAATTTTAAGGGACTGTTAGCTGACTAAACAACATAGGGAAGTCAGAATGATTTTCATGTGTAGTTAAAAAAAACTAGTAATCTCTATTTCCTTTATTTTTTTAAATATTTTTTTATTCATGAGAGACACAGAAAGAGAGAGGCAGAGACACAGGCAGAGGGAGAAGCAGGCTCCCTGCGTGGAACCTGATGTGGGACTCGATCCCAGGACCCCAGCATCACAACCCAAGCCAAAGGCAGACGCTCAACTACTGAGCCACCCAGGCGCCCACTCTTCTTTCCTTTAATTAAGAAAGTTAAATTAATTGAAATTTCCAAAATTGAAACTTCCAAGTTGAAACTCTGAACTTCATTAGTTTATTATTTATTAATTTGTTTGTAGTTTATTACAGAAGAGTTTTATATTCATTAAAATTATTTCTATTCTGGCAGCCAATTATAAACTAAACAGATATTAATTAAAGACAGTGCTGCTTCCTGGGAAACTTTGGTGCTGGCAAACTGCTACTTTTAACACAGAGACTTTAAAGTTTGAAAAGCTTTGAAGATTGGGGTTTCAGTTTATGTATTTGTCTGTAGAACAGTAAATAACAGTTAACCCTGAGGTACCAATGTGCCAGGTTGTGAGTTAGGTGATCTTATCATTTAATCCTACAAACAACCATATTAGGGTAGATGCTTTTTTTTTTTTTTTTAAAGATTTTATTTATTCATGAGAGAGAGAGAGGCAGAGGGAGAAGCAGGCTCCATCCAGGGAGCCCGTTGTGGGACTCAATTCTAGGTCTCCAAGATCAGGCCCTAGGCTGAAGGCAGGCGTTAAACCACTGAGCTACCTGGGCTGCCCCCCGCCCCACACCCCCCCTTTTTTAATGAAACTCCGTGAAATAAAGCCAGGGTATAGGTAAAAAAGGGGAAAAAATGTAGTAACATCAAACTTTTTTGATGTCAGAAAATACTTGGGATTGAATCCTATCTGTTATTCTGCAGCAACTTTTCACTTTTAAGACCTTTGGACTCATAATCCAAACTTCCAATATGCTTGTCAGCGAAGGTAAATATTACCGCTTATTTTGCTGTAAGAATGATTATTAGAAATATAATTCTTCCCTGTGCAAGCAGTGCTTTTGATACAGAAGCTGAGACAACTATTACTCGAATTGGTAGTCATTCATTGGTGATTTCTCAACTTGAGAAAATCGGACTCCTGTATTCTATCATTACAGACTCTTCTTTATGATGCTTTAGGATTTCTCTCTCTCTCTCTTTTTTAAAAGATTTTATTTATTTATTCATGAGAGACATGGGGGTGGGAGCAGAGACACACAGGCAGAGGGAGAAGCAGGCTCCATGCAGGGAGCCTGACGTGGGACCTGATCCTGGGTCTCCAGGATCACACCCTGGGCTGAAGGCAGCGCTAAACCACTGAGCCCCACCCGGGCTGCCCTTGTATTTTTTTTTAGTAAATCTCAGAATATTTCTTTTGAGATTTGCTTTTATTTCCTTTGAAGTATAAAGATAACAATTATACTTAACATTTCAGAAGGGGAAGTATGTATCATATAGTCAACAGATTAATAAGGGTATATAGTTGGGGCACCTGGGTGGGTCAGTGGTTGAGTGTCTGCCTTTGGCTCAGGTCATGATACCCGGGTCCTGGAATCGAGTACCATATTGGGTACTCTTGCATGGAGCTTGCTTCTCCCCCTGCCTATGTCTCTGCCTCTCTTTCTGTGTCTCTCATGAATAAACAAATAATCTTTTTTTAGAAAAAAGAGGGTATATAGCCTATTTTTTCAAAGAAATTTTTTTCTAAGATTTTTGTGTAATTAAAATATGCTTTAAACATACCTTAGAAGTTTAGTAATACTTATTTTACCTGATGATTACTCATGAGCTAAACTATTCAGAACATACTGGAAAATCCAAAAGCAAACAAAAAAGACTGATTCAGTCAAAATGATACAGGGCCCAATCTTTGCTCAAAACTTACACACACAAGGAATGCTGTATCTTCTTTCAGTTGGAATTTAAACAAGTTAATTTTTTTACTTTCCTATTCACACAAGATTGAAAAAAATTATGAGAAGATTGTTGAGCTTTTTGGAGTGTACCCTAATGCTTAGCTACCCTAAGTTACTCTCCCTACTGGAAAGTAGACCCAAAACGACAGTACCAGTCACAGTGTTTTTTTTTTTTTTTTCCCCACAATGGTTTTTATTTCATAATATTTACTGAAGTTTTTAGTCTACTAGGGAGGATAAAATAATCATAATGTAGTGTTTTTGGAATAAACGTTTCATATTCATGTTTAAAGACTACAGAAGAACATTTAAAAAGCATACTGTTTTTTTCCTGCTGTACTACAAGTTTTTTTCATGTTTTTGGATGCATAGTTTTGTTATCCCTTTTTTTATTTTTGTGTTTGGTTGTGTAGCTACATAGCAGTTTTTATATCCCCTTCTCTTTATTTAGTTATGTTGGAGATGGTTGCTAAAATACCCTATTAACAAAACCTATAATATTTCTTATTTTAATATTGATATTTGATATTTAATGTCTAATAATGTATTAAATGAAGAATCAAAACAAAAACATACACAGTTCTTTTGAACTATGTCTCCTTTAGTGGTTTTTTTAAGATTTTATTTATTCATGAGAGACCCAGAGAAAGGCAGAGACACAGGCAGAGAGAGAAGCAGGCTCCCCGCGAGGAGCCCAATGTGGGACTCAATCCCCTGGGATCATGCCCTGAGCCGAAGTCAGACGCCCTACCGCTGAGCCACCCAGGCCTCCCAAAGAGGTTATAGTTTTTATTCAACATGACTTTTAAAATCAGCAGTTAGGTCCAGTTTTCCATTTCCTATGCCTTTTCTTTTTGTGAGATTATCAGTGTTTTATAATAATGTATTTGATGAGTAGTAGGCCCTAATACTTTGTTGAGTGTAGCTAAGAACAGATGTTTGATAGGCACCTCCTATTAAAGGTGTGTGTGTATATTTTTTTTAAAGTAATCTCTACACCCGCCATGGGCCTTGAACTCATGACACTGAGAGCAAGAGTCAGATGCTCTACCAACTGAACTAGCTAAGCTCCCCAAAGATATGTAATGTTTGATAGACTCCCATGTCTTTTATTATGACTAAAATGTCAGAAAAGCCTAACATGTTAGTTCATTTTCAGGTATTTACAGCTGTGCGACTTGGACTAAAACAGCTTGACCTCTCTGGGGCCTCAGCATAATGTGGTGGAAAGAGGCTGGTTTTTGAATCCGGATACCAGCCATTTGTACAACCTTTGGCAAGTTTTAAATCTCTGTGAAATGGGATTACTATTTACCTTGGAAAATAGGCTAGTAGAAAATAATAGAATTTTACTACTCTAACGCTTTACTACTAATGGTAATTTTACAACCAGCACCAATTTTTACTACTTTACTACTAATAGAATATCCTGAGAAATACATAAAGTTATGCATAGTATATATTAGTACTACATACCTCCAACTCTTTCCCTCCCATCTCCCTCAGCAGCCCCTCCTATTTGTAAATGGGATACTTGATCCGAAAGAATTGTAAGTTCCTAAAATTCAGTAATTTTGTTATATATATACATATATATATATATAGACATATACGTGTGTGTATATATATTTTAAAAGCCTTATTTGTTTTAGAGAGGAAGAACTTGTGCATGTGTGAGTGAGGAGGGGCAGAGGGAGAGAGAATCCTAAGCAGACTCTATACCCAGCACTGAGCCCAATGCAGGGCTTGATGTCACACCCTGAGACCATAACCTGAGCCAAAATAAAGAGCCTGAAGCTTAACCAACTGAGCCATCCATGTGCCCCCGATACATTTTTTTTTTTTTTTTTTGTAGCAGGGATGATGCTGATTTTAAACAGCATTCTTTTGTACAACTAACTGTAACAAGGTAAGCATGGGAAAATGTAGGAGGGAAGGCTTGATGGAGGGGATACCTGAACTGAGCTTTGAAGGAAAGATGTGGTCAGATGGTGTGGGGAAACATTTCTGGGTAATGAAACCTAGTTTCACAGAGCTAGACTATGAGGGGAAAAAAAACAAAGCTAGGCTATGAGTATTTTGGGGGCAGAATGGAGTGTGAACAAGAAAAGAAGTGGGACTGATTTTTGAGAAAGGGAGTTGTTAGATATGAAGGTTTTATGCTTCATTAAGGGGGTGGTATTTTATTATCTAGGATATAAGGGGAAGCCAGTGAATATTTTTAAGCAGGTGAGTTATATTGTATATTTTTTAGAGCAGTGGCAGACTATATTGAAAGCAGCAGTAGTTGAATGAGATGTTTTGAATCGGGGAATAAGTGATCACCTAGGATATTGGTTTTGAAACTGGTGGTTACCCACACTAATTCGATGTTAAATCAATAAAGTGAATTGAAACCACTACAATTTAAAAAGATGAGTTAAAATAGGATGTGATAAGATAGATCAGAGAGTCTTGCAAACAATGAAGTAAAGGCTGTTTAGTGAAGCTTGTTTTAGTTTCATATGAAAGTAGGTACTGAATTAGATGATAAATGTATATTTTTGTCTGCATATCACATTAAAAAATGAGAAAGACTTAGCCTAGGAGAGACTGCTGAATTAGTCCAGACAAGAGGTGCTGTGACCCAAATTAGGACAGCTGCCTTGGAGATGAAAATAAAGAACAGATTTGACATTTCAGAAAGTAAATATGCAGGACTTAATTGCTTGCAGGTGAGGGAAAAGGCAAGCTTAGCGGGGTTTTTTTCCCCTTTATTTTTCTGTGGGTGACAAAAAATAGAGAAGTAATGGAAGATCTGTGTTTAAGGAATCAGGTTATTTCTCATGATTTTGTCTTCTCAGGAATTATTTTGCTTTTTGATAAAAAATATTTTTTATGACCCTTTTATTTTTTTAAATTTTATTTATTTATTCATGAGAGATGCAGAGAGAGAGAGAGAGAGAGAGAGAGAGAGAGAAGCAGGCTCCATGCAGGTTGCTGGATGTGGGACTCGATCATGGGACTCCAGGATCACGCCCTGAGCTGAAGGCAGATGCTCAACCGCTGAGCCACCCAGGTGTCCCTGACCCTTTTAAAAGTCATGAGATACAGGGGTTCCTGGGTGGCTCAGTTGGTTAAGTGCCTGCCTTCTTCTCAGGTCATCATCTCAGGGTCTTGGGATCGAGCCCCATGCCTCACGTCAGGCTGTCTGCTCAGTGGGAGCCTGTTTCTACTTCTCCCTCTGTCACTGTCTCTGCTTGGCTTTCTCTCTCTGTCAAAAAAAAAAAAAAAAAAAAAAAAAAGTCATGACATACAATCAAGCATACAGGAAAATACATGAAATATAAATTTTTTTTTGCAGAACAAATACTGTGTAACCGAACCCTGGGAAAGAAAATATCCCCAATCCAGAATCTCTCTATTTTCCTTCCTGGTCCTAATCTCTCCCTCCCTCTAGTGGAAGTCACAATAGCAGGTTGTTTTTTTGTTTTTGTTTTTGTTTGTTTTTTTAAACTAACAGTATTTTGAATTAGTCATTTTTTTACAAGTCAGTACTACGAGAAAATAATATGTTAAGGTTATTAATTTTCTTCTATAGGGAGCATGAACAAGAAATAATTTAGTTTTACTAAACATTTCACAATATTGAAACTTTGAATAGGAAGAAAAAACCATTTTCTATTCGTATTTTATTAAAAAAAATGGACCGTTTTTTATTACCTTATATTTCTGCCATACATATTTTACATAATTAGGATCATGCCACATGTACAGTTTTGAGTTCCTGTTTTTTTCATCCTTTCACTTCTACATGTTTGTATGTTATTGACTATAATGTTTGATAGCTATAAACATAATATTTGGTCATGTTAAACATCATGTGACTTAATTATTAAAATGAAGCTTAAGATAGCTAGAGAATATAGAGTAGAAAACTACAAAGGCTGGGATCCCTGGGTGGCGCAGCGGTTTGGCGCCTGCCTTTGGCCCAGGGCGCGATCCTGGAGACCCGGGATCGAATCCCACGTCGGGCTCCCGGTGCATGGAGCCTGCTTCTCCCTCTGCCTGTGTCTCTGCCTCTCTCTCTCTCTCTGTGACTATCATAAATAAATAAAAATTAAAAAAAAAAAATTTGAAAACTACAAAGGCTCATATCCTATCTAAACCTGTTGATTTTGTTTAAAAAATATAAATAATATTGTTTAAAAAATAATATATGCTCCTTATAAAATATTTAAAACTTATACAAGGCTATAAGATGAAAAGTAGAAAGTTTAACTCCCTCAACTTCCAACTCATTCATTCTCTCTGCAGTAATTTTGTGAGCAATTTTTTGAACTTCCAAAAAATTAGATTATATGGATTTATTAGGGCACAAATTACCTATGTTAATAATATCAATAAATATAATTATATTCCTTTTATATACACAACAAAGCTATTCTGTATCTTGCATTTTTAATTTTTTTAAAAAAGATTTTATTTATTTATTTATTCATGAGAGACACAGAAAGAGGCAGAAGGACACAGGCTCCATGCAGGGCGGCTGATGTGGGACTCGAACCCTGGTCTCCAGGATCACGCTGTGGGCTGAAGGTCGCGCTAAACCGCTGAGCCACTGGGGCTGCCCTGTATCTTGCATTTTAAAATAATGTATCTTAGACATCCTCCTGTGTCAGTATGTATAATCTGCCCCATATATTTTTTAAAGAATTAATTTTTTTAGAGGGCATGTGCTGTGTACATGTTTGCACAAGTGGGGGGAGGGGTAGAGGGAGATGGAGAATCTTAATATGACTACATGCTGATGGAGCCTGATGTGGGGCTTCATCTCACAACCCTGAGATCATGACCTGAGCAGAAAGAAAATGAGAGTTGGAGCCTCAAACGACTGAGCCACCCAGGTACCCCTGCCCCATGTTTTTTAAACATCATAGAATTGTTTTATTTTTTGCATGTTAAAAATAGTATTGCATAAACTGCTTTTATATATATATGTATAGTTTTTAAAGATTTTATTCATTTATTCATGAGAGAGAGAGACAGAGAGAGAGAGGGGTGGGGGGGCAGAGACACAGGCAGAGGGAGAAGCAGGCTCCATGCAGGGAGCTCGATGTGGGACTCGGTCCTGGAGCCTCATGATCACGCCCTGGGCCAAAGGCAGGCTGGGCCACCGTGGCTGCCTCTCCCACCCCCCCCCCCCTTTTTTTTTAATGTTTAAAGTAATTTCTACACCCAACGTGGGGCTTGAGCTCACAATCCTGAGATCAAGAGTCACATGCTCCTCTGACTGAGCCATCCAAGTGTCCCTAAACCTTATTAGTGGGATTAAAAGGTTAAAAACTATGTGCCAGTTAGGATCCTACAGAGAAACAGAATTTCATATATATACTATATAGTCTTTGTTTCAAAGAATTGGCTCATAACAGTTGTAGAGGCTGATAAGTCTGAATTGTAGGGCAGGATAGTAGGTTAGAAACTTAGGAGTTGATGGTGTAGTCTTTTTTTTTTTTTTTTCAATTTATTTATTTGAGAGAGAGGGAAAGCGTCCCTGTGTACATGCAAGTCAGGGGAGAGGCAGAGGGAGAGAATCTACAAGCAAGCTCCCTGCTGTGTGTGGAGCCCAGTGCGATGTGGAGCTCCATGGGGGTCTCTATGCTAGGCTTGATCCCACAACCCATAAAATCTTTATTTGAGCCAAAATCAAGAGTCAGATGCTTGGCCGAGTGAGCCACCCAGACGCCCCATGCTGCAGTCTTGTTTTGTCTTGTCTTTTTCTTTTTCTTTTTCTTTTTCTTTTTCTTTTTTTCTTTCTTTTTCTTTTTCTTTTTCTTTTTTTTGGATTTATTCATGAGAGACACAGAGAGAGGCAGAGACATAGGCAGAGGGAGAAGCAGGCTCCTCATTGGGAGCCTGATGAGGGACTCAATTCCAGGACCCCAAGATCATGACCTGCACTAAAGGCAGACACTCACTCAGCCACTGAGCCACCCAGGTGCTCCTGATGCTGCAATCTTAAAGCAGATTTTTTTTTTTTAAGATTTTATTTATGAGAAACACAGGGATATTGAGAGGCAGAGACACAGGCAGAGGGAGAAGCAGACTCCATGCAGGGAGCCCGATGTGGGACTCGATCCCGGGACTCCAGGATTGCACCCTGAGCCGAAGGCAGAGCCACCCAGGTGTCCCTTAAAGCAGATTTCTTCAGGAACACTTAAGAAACTTGTTTTACATTACTTAAAGTGATTGGATGAGGCCCACCCATGTAACGGTAGTTGTTAAGTACATCTACAAAATACTATCACAGCTATATCTAGATTAGTGTTTCATTGACTAACTGGGTATTATAGCCAATCCAAGTTGACATATAAAACTATCATGCTGTTTCTCACTTTAATATTGCCAGATTATCATGAAAGGTGTGTTAATTTATAGTTCTCAACACGGTATTGGAGAGTACATTTTTCCTTATATCTTGTCCAATCTGATACAAAATTAAAAAATTTTTGTTAGTGGGATGCACAAAAATGGTATTGTTCATTACATTCTTTTTGTTATTTTGGAAGATGATGGAACCCAATGACTTTTTTTCCCCACAAAACAGTTAACTGATAGGTATTAATTTCCACCTTTCTAGGATTTTTGTGTGTGTAGTAACCGTTAATTTAATTGAAACTTTTTATTTTATTGACTTGAAAGAGTTTATTCATTTAAATTCAGTAATTAGTTATCCTAGATCATAAATGTATGTCAAAACAGGTTCCCTGCTTGGTATCTTTTTTTTTTTTTTTTTTAAGATTTTATTTATTCATGAGAGACAGAGAGCGAGAGAGTGAGGCAGAGATATAGGCAGAGGGAGAAGCAAGTTCCATGCAGGGAGCCTGATGGTGGACTCAATCCTGGGACTCTGGGATCATGCCCTAAGCCAAAGGCAGACGCTCAACTGCCGAGCCACCCAGGTGTCCCTCTGCTTGGTATCTTAAATCATCCTTAGGATTAATGAAATTTCAAGAGTGACTAAGTAGAGTTTAATACTTTTACCACCTCAGGGTTTGTAGTTGTAGGACAGTGTCACATACCGAAAGAAGGTATTGGACTGTATTTTGCGGGTCTCAAAATGACCTTTAAGTTTATTGATGTCACTTTAGCTTCTAAGGTGTCATTAAAGCTATAAACTCTTTTTGCCCACCAGGTGTTCTATATTGCTGTAAATAGCATCTGTGGCAGGTTTGGGCAATTTTGTAAGTTCCCAGTTGGTATGGTCCATTAGTCCAGACTGCAGGGTAAATTTATGTGTCTTCTATTTTATAAAGCTAAAGGAAGCATTTCTACAAAACATAATCTAATCAGTAATACATTCTGGCAGAGGAGACAAAATCACCTCATATATCTGTTCCAACACTAATTTGCATCCAAAATTTTCTCATCAACAGTAGCATCCCCGTATCTCAAGTTTTACCTATTGTTCCTTTTAGAGTCTCTGACGAAGGTGTTAGATTCAATGCATCGGGCTTCCATGTCAAGGAGTCTCAAAAAGGTTTCTTCTCTCCAGCTCTAGGCCATTTTACCCACATATGTTCATTTGGTCTCGGGTCTCTGGCTCCTGGGGGTTAAGATTCTACCTTCACAGTCATTTTTCATCTTTGATTGATCTGTTGACTATCCCCAGGTTGATGGCACATGCTTAATATCATAGTTTTTTTCCTCTTTGTGTTTTGGCTTTTTTTTTTTTTTTTTAAGATTTTATTTATTCATGAGAGATACAGAGAGAAAGGCAGAGACATAGGCAGAGGGAGAAGCAGGCTCCTTTCCGGGAGCCTGACACAGGACTTGATCCCCAGGCTCCGGGATCACACGCTGAGCCGAAGGCAGACTCTTAACTGCTGAGCCACCCTGGTGTCCCTGTGTTCTGGCTTTTTAAGGTCTCCAAACTAGAGTAAATAGAGTAGATTTGTTAGGGGCCTTTCAATATTGGGAGACTAAGTAGCAAGTCCTGTCAGTCCACTCAGTATCTGATAATGATGGGTTAAAAACTTTTGCTTCAACTTTATCAATATCTGCTTTATTTATTTGGTTTTTCAGTAACCACTAAAACCTTCCATTCTACTGGGGCAAGTAGATTTGCCATCTTTTCTGCTTGTTAGTGAACCATCTAATTTTTTGGTATTATTCCTGACCTATGATGGGAAGCTTGAGACAGCAACTCTGATCCAACATCCTGAACAGTTTCTTTTGTTGGTAAAAGTAAAGTTACATGGGGGACCCATGTATGTAGTAGGAGTAATTTTTATACACAGTATTCACCATGACCTGGGGATGGGATATATTAAGTGGTTGAATATCTTGGTCACTATAAAGCAAATCTAGTGTGGCCTGCATGTACAGCATATCAGCCACTTCATCTGGACTATTCCACTTTGCATGCAAAGGACAGGACAGTTCCTCTTCTCGGGATAAACAAACTTTCTAGCCACTTCATTCGTTGTACAAGGCTAGCCCTCTTGTTTGGGTTAGTCATTGCCATTAAGGACTAACAGTAGTGAGCTGTGGGTCCTGTATTATCACAAACGTGCCATGGTCTTCAAACCATAGACTGCTTCTACTTTAACCATTCTTTTTTTATATTTATTTTAAGGATTTTTATATATTTGAGAGAGAATGTGAGCAAGCACAAGCAGAGGGAGCTACGGAGGGGGAGAAGCAGGCTAACTTAACCATTCTTATGAGTCGTATTAATAAAGGTTTTTTTTTAGGGGTGCCTGGGTGGCACAGTTGGTTAAGTGTCTGCCTTCAGCTTAAGTCATGATCCCAGGGTCCTGGGATTGAGCCCCACTTTGGGCTCCCTGCTCAGTGGGGAGCCTGCTTCTCCCCCTCCCTCTGCCATTCCATTCCCGCTGCTTGTGCTCCTGTGCTCTCTCTGTCAAATAAATAAAATCTCTAAAAAAATTAAAAAAACTAAAAGGTTTTTTAGGGAGCTAGCTATCTTGAGCCATTAAATGAGACAACTTTTACACTATATCCCCTGGTTTTATTAGTTTCCTGATTTTGTTTCCTTGCCTCCTGAATCATTTTGGTAAACAGCTGTAAATTTGCTGTTCAGCATGATTTTTCTCCTTTATGATGGTTTTGAGGTTAGCAGCTTGATGGTGCACTGGACCAGTTGGAATCTGGGTCTGTGTAACGTCACAATCCACCCTAAAAGTGTCTGGCTTTCTGTTCTAGGTAGTATGCTAACAATAGCCAGCGAATTGTGCATTTAGGCAATTTCTCATTTTGCATTTTATTGTGGATTCAGTGACTAAACTCCTGAGGTTGGATCTGTCATTGCTAGGTTCCATTTATTTTTACCTCCTGTAACAGATGGCAGCATGCCTACTGTTTAATACTATGGGTGATTTGGCAAACACCTGGCATCAGGGATTTATCATCCTCTAACCTTTTTTTTCCCCCAAATGATGCTTTAGCAATATTATAGTGAGTCTAGGATTATACTAGTGAACGTGAGGTAGGTTTTGATATCCTTGAAACAGATTAAGACCTGTTCTGCCATTGTGACTTTGGATAAGTAAGGGAACTTACCTTAGTTCCCATAGATTCTCATTCTACAAATTGATCATTTCTAAGGTATTTTACAATCAGTTTATATATAAGCAAACATATATTGAATATGCCTGTGTTCTAGGCCATTGTTTCTCAACCCTTTTAATAATTTCTCCCTAAACAGAAAGTTTGAATTAAAAATTTTATTGATTTCTATCTAACAGAAATTATGTACCGAAGAATAAGATTTTGTCAGGATTGCGTTTTGATGAGCCACAAACCATTGTAATACTTAAGATTCTTTTTTCTTCTTTGTTAGTGATAGCTGTGTTGAGAATGCATGTAATAGAGTAAGAAATTTTATTTCATTTCATAGATATATGTATCCTTTGACTTAGATGTAGTTACATCCTGACACCCACTGTAAGTCAGATATCCTAAATTAAAATGCATTTTACATACTAAGTCAAAGATATCCTAAATCAAAATGCATTTTACACACGTAACCAACTGAGCCTCATAGCTTAGCCTAGCCGACTTTAAATATGCCAGAACACTGATATTTGCCTGCAGTTGGACAAAAATCATCTAACACAGGCCTATTTTATAATAAAGTGTTGAATATTTTATGTTATTTATTGAATATGGTACTGAAAGTGAAAAACAGAATGGTTGTATGGGTATAGAATGGTCATTTATGTACCGGTTGGTTGTTCTCATAATCCTCTGGCTGGTTGAGAGCTGGAGCTGCTTTTGCCCATAGTCATGAGAGAGGATCATACTATATATTGCCAATCCTAAATTCATATTCAGGGTATGGTTTTACTGAATGCATATTGCTTTAACACCATTGTAAAGTTGGAAAATTGTAAGTCAGACTATCCTAAGTTGGGGGCCATCTGTCTGTCTATATCTATACCTCTTCTTTAAAATACTAAGGTAGAAATTAGAGAAAGTGCAAAAATACTTGTATATTTCTTTTCAGTTTTTAAAACTCTAAAGCTTTGGGGAATTTTCTTTAAGATTACCTAGAGCTGAAGGTAATGAGAAGGTTATGTGAAGGTACATTTCTTCCTGATGTGGATGTCACATTAACTCTAATAACAGTCTGTTTGATGTTAAGTTATACACGTAATAAAAAGCACACATCATCAAGTGTAGAACCTGATTAATTGCTGTAGGTGTTGATATGTTGTATATTTACTGCACTCCTTGGTAAAGGATTCTAATTTGTTCTTTAAAATTGCCTTGACTGTTCTTTTTAAATTGCCATATAAATTGCAGACTTAGCTTTTCAATTTTCACAAAAAGAAACTGAATGAGAGTTTGATACTTTGTGGCATCTATAGATATTTGAGAAGTAAAAATCGTTAATAATATTGTCTTAAAATCCATAAACAAGGAATATTCCATTTATTTAGTCCTTTTATTTCTCTCAAACTTTTTTTTTTAAGTAAACTCTACTCCCAATGTGGGGTTCAAACTCATGATCCCGAGATCAAGAGTTGCATGCCTTACAGCCTGAGCCAGCAGGCACCCCTTCTCAGACTTTTGAAGTTTTCTTTTCTTTTTTTTTTTTTTTTTAAGGTTTTATTTATTTATTCATGAGAGACACGGGGGGAGAGAGAGAGAGAGGGGGTTGGGGCAGAGACACAGGCAGAGGGGAGAAGTGGGCTCCATGTAGGGAGCCTGATGTTGGGACTTGATCCTGGGACTCCAGGATCATGCCCTGGGCTGAAGGCAGACACTCAACCACTGAGCCACCCAGGCATCTCAGACTTTTGAAGTTTTCAGTGTGGTGGTCTTGCATGTTTCATTTGATTTTTCTTTTTCCCCCCTAGGAATTTGATGTTTTTTGATATTATTATAAAAGGTATAATTAAAAAAATGAATTGTTGGTATATATAGAAATTCAATCTATTGTTATGTATTGAAATTTTCAAACATGAGTTCTAATGTTTAATGTATATGCTTTTTGTATTTTCCCTGTGTCTGCAAATGATGATACATGTATTTTTTCTCTTTCCTATTCTTCCTTTATTTATTTATTTTTTTTTGCCTTACTGCACTGGCTAGGATGTCCAGCACAATGTTGAAATAAAAGGTGATAGTGAGCATCCTTATCATGTTCCCAATCTCAGGGGGAGAATGCTTTCAGTAATTTATTATGAGTTATGATGATGTCTGTAGGTTTTCTTTGGATACTCTGTCAGATTAAGGAAATTTCCTCTTTATGTATGTAAGTATGTATGTGTTTTTAAGTAATCTCTGCACCCCGTGTGGAGTTCCAACTCACAACCTTGAGATCACATTGTATGTTCTATGGACTGAGCCAGCTAGGGGCTCCAAGGAAGTTTTCATCTTATTTTTAGTTTGCAAATGTTTTAATCATACATGGGTATTGAATTTTTCATGTGCTTTTTCTTTTTTGCATCTCATGATGATTACATATTTTCCTCCAAATTTCTGTTATTAAGCTGAATAACATTGATTTTTTAAAAAAATTGAATGTTAAAAGTCTTTGCTTATATAGAGTAAGCCCCATTTGGTTCCGATTTGTTATTTTTTTTATATTGTATTAGTTACTAATTTAAAAAACATTTTTTTTATTTGCATAATCTCTATACAATGGGGCTCAAAATCACTACCCTGAGATCGAGAGTCTCACCCTCTTTTGACTGAGCTAGCTAGATGCCCCTAGTTAATATTTTGATTAGGATTTTTGCAACTATTTTCTTGTAATGTCCTTGGCATGTTTTGGCATCTTATTAACTGTTTTCTTTTTCTTAATAATTTTGCTTGGAAGTTATCAACATTATCTTTAAAAAGAACAATTTTGATTGTTGAGTTCTATTTTATTGATAATTTTGCCCTTTTATTTTGTTCCTAATCTTTTTTTTTTTTTTAAGATTAACTGGCTGTTATTTTTCTAGTTTTTTTAAGCTGGAAGCTTATGTCACCAGTTTTCTGCCTTTATTTATTTATTTTATTTTATTTTTTTTCTGCCTTTATTTATTTATTTTTTTAAATATTTTTTAATTTTTATTTATTTATGATAGTCACAGAGAGATAGAGAGAGGCAGAGACACAGGCAGAGGGAGAAGCAGGCTCCATGCACCGGGAGCCCGACATGGGATTCGATCCCGGGTCTCCAGGATCGCGCCCTGGGCCAAAGGCAGGCGCCAAACCGCTGCGCCACCCAGGGATCCCTGCCTTTATTTTTTAAAAGATTTTATTTGACAGAGAGATAGCACAAGCAGGGGGAGTGGCTGAGGGGGAGGGAGAGGAAGAGGGAGAACGAGAAGCAGGAGCAGGCTCCAACTGAGCAGAGAGCCTGATGTGGGCTTGATCCCAGGGCCTTGGGAATATGACCTGAGCCAAAGGCAGGTGCTTAACCAATTTAGCCACCCAGGCTCCCCATCTTTTTTTTTTTTTCTTCATATTTTCATTTATGTGACCCTGAAAGTGCCCACAAGTTTTGAAATATTTTTATCATCATTCACTTCAGAATGTTTTCTAATTATCTTTTTTTCTTCATCCCTTGGATTATTTACATATTCATTATTGCTTCATTTCAAATGAATGGGAGAGTTTTAAAGTCTTTTTTCTTTTTTTTAAATAGATTCATTTGAGAGATAACGTGTGTGCGCACATGCATGAGCAAGGGGGAGGGGTAGAGGGAGAAGCAGACTCTGCTGAGCAGAGAGCCTGATGGAGACCTCCATCCCAGGACCCTGGGATCATGACCTGAGCCACCCAGGGGCCCTAAAGTCTTTTCTTTACTGTGGTAAAAAACAACATAAAACTTACTATTTTAATCATTTTTATTTGGGATATGTATAAGTTAATGTGCAGTTTGTGTTATTGATGTCTGGCACATATTCTCTTGTAGTTTGAGAAAATATTCTGATTTTTGATGTTTATTGAGGCTTGTTTATAATCAGGCTTATAGTCAGTTTTGCTAATACTTCATGTAGGCTTTAAAAGCATGTGTATTATCGTTGGATACAGAGTTCTGTGTATGTCAAGGAAGTTGGGGTTTTGATTCTGTTGTTTAGATCACTTGTATGCATAATGATTTTTGTCTGTTTTTAAAAATATCAGCTCTTGAGAAGTGTGCTTAAGATTCAACCAATTATCCAATTAGTTTGTCAGTTTTTTCTAAATACATTTTGAAGCTGTGTTACTGGATGCATTACACATCTAGAATTGTTACATCTTCTTCCTGGATCCATTTTTTTCATTATTATAAAATGTCTGTTTATTTCCCAGAACATATTGTTAAGACTATTTTGTTTAATATGGTGTAACTACGTCAGCTTTCTTTTGCATGTCTCTTGTAAAAGCAGCATATATAAATATGTATTTTTCACAGTGTTTTAAATGGATTTCGTTCTTTCACATTTAGTGTAACTACTTAATGAGTTAACAAGCTCTCTCAAAAAAAGTTTTTTTTCTTTTTTTCTTTTTAAAAGATTTTATTTATTCATGAGAGACACACACAGGGAGAGAGAGAGAGAGGGAGAGGGAGAGAGAGAGAGGCAGAGACACGGGCAGAGGGAGAAGCAGGCTCCAGGCAGAGGGCCTGATATGGCACTCAATCCCGGGGCTCTAGGATCAGGCCCTGGGCCTGAGGCGGCGCTAAACCGCTGAGCCACCCGGGCTGCCCAAGAAACAAGTTTTTTTTTTTTTCCCCCCCCAAGAAACAAGTTTTAAGAATTATTTAGGAACAGAACTTTTTATGTGGGGGCTGGAGAGGGGAGGGGTCAAAGATGACTCTCAGAAATTTGCTTGAGTACATGGAAAATAAAATGAATGGGTACTATTACCATTACATGTTTCATCTGTGGTTCTAAACAATTTTGTTATATGTGTTGATATTGTTTTCTTTGTATTTCTTGGGGTCAGGCTTATTGAACTTCTTGAATATTTCAGTGTATAGATTTTCATCTAATTTGGATAAATTTTGGCCATTAAAAATATTTTTTTCCTCTTTTCTCCATTGGGGGATAGAAAATCTCTTTGCTCATGGATACTCTGCTCACTCACTCATGCTCACTTGCTCTGTAGTTTAGCTAGTTTTTTTTCTTTTCCCCTCATGTGTTCTGTTTTCTATTTCTGTGTTCTGTTCTAGTATCTATTGCTTTTTTTTTTTTTAAGATTTTATTTATTCATTCATGAGAGAGAGAGAGAGAAAGAGAGGCAGACAACAGAGAGAAGCAGGCTCCATGCAGAGAGCCCGATGTAGGACTTGATCCCGGGACCCCAAGATCATGCCCTTGGCTGTAGTCAGGCGCTCAACTGCTGAGCCACCCAGGCATCCCTTTATTGCTTTTTCTTCAAGTTTGCGTTTTTGGGGGCAATATCTAACCTACTGTTAAATCTGTCTAGTGCATTTCTCTCCTTAGATGTTTTGAGTTGCCTGATTTGGGTCTTTTTTATATGCAATGTCTCTGCATAACTTTTTGTTATATAATACAAAACATATTAGTAGAATACAGATTTAATGTCTGCTGAGTCTAACATTTAGATTAATTGATTAATTGATCCCCCCCTTCCCTTCATGAGTATATTTTTCTGCCTTTTTTGCATGCCTAGTAATCTTCGCTTGGATGTCAGACATTGTGAATTTTTACCTTGTTAAGTACTGAATAGTTTTTATAGTTACTTGGGAATACTTTGAGTCTTTTGGGTCTTTAAGGTTTGTTAGGTGGGACCAGTGTAGCTTAGAGTCTAGGCTAATCTGTAAATCTGTAACATAGGGTTTTTTTTTTTTTAAGGGTTTTATTTATTCATGAGAGACAGAGAGAGACAGAGAGAGAGAGAGAGAGAGAGAGAGAGAGAGAAGCAGAGAAGCAGAGACAAGGGCAGAGGGAGAAGCAGGCTCCATGCAGGGAGCCTGATGTGGGACTCGATCCTAGGACTCCAGGATCACGCCCTAAGCCAAAGGCAGACGCCCAACCTCTGAGCCACCCAGGGGTCCCTGTAACATACATTTTGTCTTAACTCTTCTGTTGTGAATTCTTCGTCTTTTATTAAAATGTAAATATGGAGTTTTCTACATGCATAGAACATGCATGTTAAGGTCTTAGTGTATGTCAGTCACTGTTTTAAAGCTTTTATGTGTATTAAGTCATTAATCCTCATAACATTATGAAATAGATCCAGTATGTTAATATTATATATAAGGAGAATGAAGCACATAGGGATTAAGTGACTTCCCTAAGGTTATGCAGCCTGTAGATAATACAGCTAGAATTCAGACTCAAAGAAGTCTTGCTTTCTAGCTCATCATCTGAGTTAGTACTATCCTAAATACTTGATAAACAGTGCAGGATAATTAAGAAAAGGAGCTCCATGAGATTTCTATTAGTTTTGTCCCACCTTTATTGAGATGAAATTTTTACATTTCCCCCATTTTTAAAAAAGATTTTATTTATTTATTTGAGAGAGAGAGAGAGAGAATATGAGGAGGGGGGAGGGACAGTGGGAGAAGCAGAGGCCCTGCTGAGTAGGGAACCCAACACAACTCGGGGCTGTATCCCAGGACCCTGAGATCATGATCAGAGCCAAAGGCAGATTCATAACTGACTGAACCACCCAGGTGCCCCAACATTTGATATTTCTAGTATATATCTACTACAATATATATATCTAGTATGTATCTAGTATATATTGTATATTTCAGAAGGTTCAGCACATTGAATTTCTTGTTGGTATAAATGCGGAGTGGGAACCATTGGAGGGCAAAAACCATTATCTTTCCATCTTTAAAGCCAGTGTTCTCCAGTGACCATCAGGAACACACTGATAGCTGAACATGTTGGGTTTAAGAGAAAGCTTATATCACTCAGAATGGTAGGGATCTCAGTAAGTGGGTGTTAGAAAGAACTTATTATAGAATTTGGGCTTGCTGATTTGGGAGAGTGTCAAAGAAGCAGGCTTTCCTCTGGATTAAGTCTGTCAGGAAGAAAGTGGGGCAAGTCTATGACTGGATATCTTAATCTTACCTAGAGGACTGAAGGAACGAAGCAAGGCCAAAGCTGTCATTCATATTAGCTCAAATAAGGGGATATTTAGTCATTTTTGTGGTTTGAAAAAAATTTTATAATTTGTATATGTTCGGACATGATTGAAGAGTGGCTTTATCTCTGTCTTGATTCATTGTGGTCAGAGTGGCCTCATCTGATGTTGGTGTTCTGTGAAATTGTTTATGTTCAGCAGAACCACAGGGCCTTACTATGAGTGCCAGGTCAGTTCCTAGCTGTTGGGCTTTTCTTTTAGCAATTTAATTTTCCATATGTAAACTATGGTTCATTGCAGGAAAAAGAAAGTGAGAAAACATACTTAAAGCCAAAACAAAACAAAACAAAAATTCAAGAAACAAGAAACAAAAACCAAGATTTACTGCCTAATATTTGTCGAATATCTTTGCAGACTTTTTTTTATCCTTATTTATATAATATTTTATAGATGTGAAGTTATATTATTCATGCATTTTTTAAAAAAGATTTTATTTATTTATTCATGAGAGACACACAGAGAGAGGGGCAGAGATAGGCAGAGCGAATAGCAGGCTCCATGCAGGAAGCCCGATGGTGGGACTCGATTCTGGGATTCCAGGATCACGCCCTGGGCTGAAGGCAAACGCGCAACTGCTGAGCCACTCATGAGCCATCCGTCATGTATTTATTTTTTACCCTAAAGATTTATTGTGACTGTTATTTCATTGGAAGTATGTGGCTGTTGTACATAGAGAATTTTGGAGTTGGTTTCTCAGTCTTTGTTACAGTAAATTGAGATATTTATCTGTACATGACATCTGAAGAAGTTACAGAATAACGTGTGTAAATTTCTATGCCTTTGTAGTAAACAACATGCTTTTTAACACAGTTTTTAATAAAATGATTCACATTTAGTTTAAGTGCATATTGTTCTTGTCAATTCTGCATACAAGTCTTTGTGAAATCTAGGTGGGAAGCAGTACTTGTATGTCACTGCATACCTGAAAAAGTAGATATTTAGAATAAATCTCTTTACATTAGGTCATACAGTTTACCTGCATTAGGTGAGTAAGGTTAATAAGTTTTGTATATAATTAAAAAAAGTGCATTATATAAAAACTAGTAGCTGTATAATACTTTGGTAAATACTTTGAAATTTTCATCTGAAGATGTAAAGCTTTTTCAGATGTCATTTATCATTACAAAAATTGAATTAGAAGCATTTATATTCTTTCTCCGGCATCAGGTAAATATGTGTACATTTAAAACTTATACTTTGGCTTTTTTCCTTTTGTTTTTTGCCAGTTTTCTTGAAAAAAAAGTGCTTAACTCTTGCTTACACTTTCACCTCTTATCCCTTTGTTCCACCTGAAAGCCTCCAAGAGCTTTGAATTGTTGAGCAAATAGAAAAATTAATTTTAGTATCAGAGGAAGGTGAAGGTTGCAATTTTTGAGTAGATTTGAACTAAGACTGCTAATCATCTGTTTGCTTTTATTTATTTATTTATTTATTTTTTATTTTTTTTATTTTTTAAAATTTATTTATGATAGTCACAGAGAGAGAGAGAGAGAGAGAGAGAGAGGCAGAGACACAGGCAGAGGGAGAAGCAGGCTCCATGCACCGGGAGCCCGATGTGGGATTCGATCCCGGCCCTCCAGGATCGTGCCCTGGGCCAAAGGCAGGCGCCAAACCGCTGCGCCACCCAGGGATCCCTGCTTTTTTTTAATGTACCATTTGTGTTGATATAAAAAAGAACTTGAAATTCTTTTTTTTAAAATATTTTATTTATTTATTCATGAGACACAAAGAGAGAGAGAGAGAGAGAGGCAAAGACACAGGCAAAAGGAGAAGCAGGCTCCAGGCAGGGAGCCCAATGTGGGACTTCATCCCGGGACTCCAGGATCACGCCCTGGGCCAAAGGCAGGCGCTAAACCGCTGAGCCACCAGGACTGCCCTTAAAACAATTTCTAATGCATGTTAAGTAACCTTTAAAATTAACACTTAAATTTTTTCTATGAGATTTACCATAATGTGTAAGTTATGGTAGATTTATATTTGTATATTTATACTTGTGATTGTTGGTAAAGACCTTTTATATGCTATATGCCATGCTGGAGGAGGGCAGTGTCTTGTTTTTAGAGACTTTCCAATTTATTAGACATAGGAGAGAGGTGTGTGTGTGTGTGTGTACTGCAGTGATTGAAGTACAAGCATACTTTGAGATACAATAGGTATCAAAACATTGTGTGGGAGTACCAGAGATTGAATAATTAACATTTTGGATCAAGAAAGACAATGTTATATAGGAATTACAGCATTCTTTTTTGTTTAAATCTAGAATTAAAATTATAGACATGTTAGGCAAAATTGTATTTAAAAGTTTTTTAGGGCAGCCCGTGGCTTAGCGGTTTAGTGCCACCTTCAGCCCAGGGCATGATCCTGGAGACCCAGGATCACATCCCAGGTCGGGCTCCCTGCATGGGCTTGCTTCTCTCTCTGCTTGTGTCTCTGCTTCTCTCTCCTCTCTCTCTCTCTGTCTCTCATGAATGAATACACAAAATCTTTAAAAATAAAAGTTTTTTATGTTAAAGGTAGATATTTTTCTTTTAATTAGTATTTATTTTCAAGCTATCTGCTATTTCATTCGTTAAAAGTATGCAATTGCTTTTTCCCCACATTTTTACCTTTCCTTTTTTTTTTTTTTTTTTTTTGACAGCTTTTCACAGATGGAATCACAAATAAACTTATTGGCTGTTATGTGAGCAATACAATGGAAGATGTAGTCCTGGTGCGAATTTATGGCAATAAGACTGAGTTACTGGTTGATCGAGATGAGGAAGTGAAGAGTTTCCGAGTGTTACAGGCTCATGGCTGTGCACCACAACTCTACTGTACCTTCAATAATGGACTGTGTTATGAATTTATACAGGGAGAAGCATTGGATCCAAAGCATGTCTGCAACCCTGCCATATTCAGGTACATTTCTTTTTGTAAATAATTTATCTTTTTGAAAAATAAGAGTATTAAGTGCTCTAACGAAATATTTTTTAAAACTGCCTTTTCTTCCTTTGAGCAACTATTTGGTTAACTTAGAAACTTTTTTAGTTAGGGTTCTGTTTTGTTTTTCCTGAAGAAAGACAATCCTTTCTGTCTGCTGTCTCATCGAGTCTTTGTAAAAGAAAGGACTGTGAGATGTGGTTTTAGATTAGCCTGCTGTAGTGTCAAGGCTTCCCCTTAATTTTTTACTTTATTTATTTTACTTTTTATCTTTACATTTAGATTGAATTAATTAACATAGTTTCAAAGTAGAGTTCAGTGATTCATCAGTTGTCTGTAACACCTGATGCTCATTATATCACATGACCTCCTTAATGCCTATCGCCAAATTACTCTCCCCACCACCCTCCTAGTAACCCTGTTTGTTTTCTGTGATTAAGAATCTCTTACGGTTTGTCTCCCTCTCTGATCTCGTCTTGTTTTATTTTTCCTCCTTTCCCCTGTGCTCCTCTGTTTTGACATGAGGGAAACCACTGATAATTGTCTTTCTCTAACTGCTTATTTTGCTTAGCATGATACCCTCTAGTTCCATCCACATCATTGCAAATGGCAAGATTTCATTTTTTGGTGGCTGAGTAATATTCCATTGTGCGCGCGCACGCGCGTGTGTGTGTGTGTGTATATATATATATATACACACACACACACACCACATCTTCTTTATCCATTCATCTGTCAATGGACATCTAGGCTCTTTCCATAGTTTGGCTGTTGTGGACATTGCTGCTGTAAATATTTGGGGTAAATACCTAGTGTAATTGCTGGGGGACTCTATTTTTAACTTTGTGAGGAACCACTGTTTTCCAGGTGGCTGTACCAGTTTGCATTCCCACCAGCAGTGTAAGAGAGTTACCCTTTCTCTGCATCCTCACCAACATTGGCATCCTCGCTAACATTTGTTGTTTCTTGACTTGTTAATTTTAGCCATTCTGACTGGTGTGAAGTGGTTCCCTTAATTTAAAAAAAAAATTTTTTTTTTTTAAAGATTTTATTTATTCATTCATGAGAGACACAGAGAGGAGAGAGGCAGAGACACAGGCAGAGGAAGAGGCAGGCTCCATGCAGGGAGCCCGATGCGGGACTCGATCCCGGGATTCCAGGATCACGCCCTGGGCCGAAGGCAGGCGCTAAACTGCTGAGCCACCCAGGGATCCTGGTCCCCTTAATTTTTTAAAGTAGTGCTTGGATTAAAGCATTACACGTTTCTTCCTACCAACTTTTGTAATTCAGTTGCTCATATTTTTCGGAGTTTTTGCTAAGATTCTTTCAATTCTGTTAATACTGTTACTTTTTAAACTTTTTATTTAATTCAGTGTATTATGTTACTTGTACAACTTTAATTCAGTGTATTATGTTTTCTGTAAGAAAAATTTGTTGCATATGCTACATCGTTTTTCCAAAATTAGTTTTTTTATTACTGTTTTTTATATTTCTCTTTCTGCTCTAAAAAACTAGTAAATGAGCTTGATTTAAAAACTGCAGATTCAAAAAAAACCAAACAAACTGCAAATTCATTCATAGTTCCAACCAGAAGTTCTCAAACATTTTGTTCTCCAGATCCCTTTACAACTCCAGATTATTGAGGGCTTAGAGTTTTTGTGAGTTTTATTTATCAATGTTTACCATATTAAAAATTAAAACATTTTTTGAATATAAGAATATCAAGCTCACATTATTAGCTGTCAGTGTGATAACATCACACATGTAACTTCTTGAAAACTACACCATGTACTCATGAGAGAATTAGAGTTTAAAAGGTAAATGGTATCTTATGAAAGTAGTTTTAACTTCATAAATCTGAATAGATTTGAGTCTGTAGGGATCCTGGATCGTATATATATTTTTAATTAAATTAATTTATTTGAGAGCAAGAGAGAGCAAGAGCAGGGGGAAGGGCAAAGGGAGAGGACGGAGAAGCAGACTCCTCACAGCAGGGTGCCTGATGCAGGGCTCCATCCCAGGACCCCTGGATCATGACCTGAGCTGAAGGCTGTTGTTTAACTGACTGAGCCACTCAGGCGCCTCTTCTTTTTCCTTCTTTTTAAAAAATTTTTTATTTATTTGAGAGAGGAGAGCCTGGATCACATTATAAAGGTGCTTCGTTAACACACTGGTGGAAATGGAGTAGAACAGTATTTACCTATTTTAAACTGTTTCAAATAGTATTTAAAAATATTTTGGCAGAGAAATCTATTTATTCAAACCCCAGTTTTTAACCAGAGAGTCTCTTTCCTAATGTGAGTGTACTCTTTAGAATATATTGAAGGACCTGATTAATAGATATTATGTTTTTTCTTATGTGTCACATTTTTTGGTCTTTAGGTTTGTGTGCGTGTCTGTATCAGATTTATTTATAAATCAATTTTTTAAAAGATTTTATTTATTTATATGAGAGAGAGTGAGTCAGTGAGAGAGAGAGAGAACATGGGCAGAGGGAGAGGGAGAGGCAGGCAGACTCCTCTGCTGAGTAGGGAGCCTGACACGGGGCTTAGTCAGCTGAGTCACCCAGGCTCCCTCATAAATCTTCAGTTTTGTTCACAATGTTTGAGATACATCTATGTAACAGGATTAAAAGTGATTAGATGCACAAATTAGGTCAAAGGAAAAGCTGGAGTTAGATTCAGATACAAAAAGTATATTCCATAAGGTTGTTAGAGAAGGGCCATATGAGCTTCCTAGTAACTAAAGCAGGGAGAAAAATGTTAGTTTTAAGAGTCAATGTCCAAAAGATTTAAGAAGAAAATTGCTTAGGGTCTATAACCATTTTTACTGGTGTAGCCATTTTTTTTTTAAGATTTTATTTTTTATTTATTCATGAGAGACACAGAACGAGAAAGAGAGAGACAGAGACACAGGCAGAGGGAGGAGCAGGCTCCATGCAGGGAGCCTGACGTGGGATTCGATCCCTGTCTCCAGGATCAGGCCCTGGGCTGAAGGCGGTGCTAGACTGCTTAGCCACCCGGGTTGCCCTGGTGTACCCATTTTAATTGCTTTGTGAAACCCATACTTTATTCATTTGATGTTGACATTCTTATGCTGTTTTTAACTCACAAAATTTAAACTTCCATTTGAACTATTGGCAATGGGTGCTGTTTGCTGGTCAAAAAGTTCACATTCAGGAGATTTTTCTCTTGATTGATATGGGAGGTCTAGGGCAGTTTTTTTCTCTTTTAGTGATTGTGTAACGTTATAAAATCTAAAGCCATGTGAAATTCTATATATGGCATTATATCTCTGCCGCTAAGGATACACAGTGAAACCAGACTGCTTCAGACTTACGAACTATGTGAATTTGGGGATATTACTTAAAACATTTTGTGTTTCAATTTCCTTATCTAAAAAATGAAAATAGTGATATTTACTTCTAGGGTTGTTGTAAGGATTAAAGTTGTTAGTATATGTAAAAAGTTTAGAACAATACCTGGCATATGTTAAACACTATGTAAATGTTAGCTTTATAATTATTATTTTTTTTTCTGCAAGACTTTTCATATTTTATGTGACTTAGGCAGAGCTTCTAACAACCTGGACAAGAAAGTATTAAAGTACTTAGGTAAATTATGGACGTTATAAATCAGTTGACTTTATTATGCTTTTAGAGACATTTTCTGAATTTTAAAATTCACAGATTTTTTGCTTTTGTGTACTATTTATTATAATATGTAGTATTCCTTAAGATGTACGCAAGCAGCATGTAGATGTAGCATACCAAGTAACTATTGCCACTAAACCCCCCTTCTTGTTTGTGACAGACAAAACTAACCAATCTTGGAGTTCTTTAGTTCTTTTTTTTTTTTTAAATTTTATTTATTATTTATGATAGTCACACACACAGAGAGAGAGAGAGAGGCAGAGACACAGGCAGAGGGAGAAGCAGGCTCCATGCACCGGGAGCCCGACGTGGGATTCGATCCCGGGTTTCCAGGATCGTGCCCTGGGCGAAAGGCAGGCGCCAAACCGCTGTGCCACCCAGGGATCCCGAGTTCTTTAGTTCTGAACATAGATGAGATTTCAGAATCTTACTCAACTAAGTGATTTTATGTATTAACTACCCACGAGTAGTCCTCTTTTTGGGGTTTTTCTTTTAATTGCCTCAAGGAGACGGTTTTATATTAAAATGTCACGATTTTATTTTTAGTTGATCCTAAAGGAAAAGGTAGTAATGGGTATGTTACAGTTCTTATTAATTAGAGAAATTGTCAAACTGATGCTGGTGGCTAATACTGATATAGCGCTTAATATGGGCAGGACACTTTTGAACACTGTGTGTGTATTTTTAAAGATTTATTTTAGAGAGAGAGTGGTAGGGGAGGAGCAGAGGGAGAGAGAATCCCAAGCAGACTCCCTGCTGAGTACTGAACCTGAAGCAGGGTTCCATTTCACAACCCTGAGATCATGACCTGCTTGAGCCAAAACCAAGAGTCAGAAGCTCAACCACTGAGCCATCCAGGCTCTGCTATATCTATATTTTATTTACTTATTTTTTACAAGAGATTTTATTTATTTATTCATGAGAGAGAGAGAGAGAGAGAGAGAGAGAGAGAGAGGCAGAGACACAGGCTGAGGGAGAAGCAGGCTGCAAGGAGCCCAATGTGGGACTTGATCCCGGATCATGCCCTGGGCCAAAGGCAGATGCTTAACTGCTGAGCCACCCAGGTGTCCCTATGTATATTTTAATATTTTTTTTTATTAAGTAAATTATGCCCAATATGGGGCTTGAACTCATGACCCCGATATCAAGAGTTACATGCTCCACTGACCGAGCCAGCCAGGTGCCCCAAAATATTTTATGTATATTAATAAATTCAACTCATAATAATTCCAGGGAATGGATAATGTTAAGATCTCACTTTAATAGATGAGAAAAGTAAGGTGTAAAGATTTTAAGTAATTTGCCTAAGGTCATGTGGCTAAGTGAAAGTATATCCCCCAGAATAACAATGAGTAAATCTTTTTACTTACTGAGAAAAGATCATAAAATGTAAGGAAAATAGTAAGGCCGTTGTTACATCACATAGAGAAAGTTACATGAAAATTTGTAGAATTGAAGTGAAAAGACTCAAGAAAATTAATGCAGACTTTATCCTATTTATTGATTTGTGATTCTTCATAATTAAATAATTGTCATTAAGTTTACTATAGAATTTTCTTTTAGAAGGAAAGCTTCGCATAATTGGTCTTAGGTAATCTTAAGTAGAAAGAATAATTATAGTTTTTTTGACATTCTTTTTTTTTTTTTAAGATTTTATTTATTCCTGAGAGACACAGAGAGAGACAAAGAGAGGCAGAGACACAGGCAGAGGGAGAAGCAGGCTCCATGCAGGGAGCCCAACGTGGGACTTGATCCTGGGTCTCCAGGATCACGCCCTGGGCCAAAGGCAGGCGCTAAACAGCTGAGCCCCTTGGGCTGCCCATTGACATTCTTTTTTATTTAAGATTATTTTATTTTAAGATTTTATTTATTCATAAGAGACACACAGAGAGAAAGAGAGAGGCAGAGACACAGGCAGAGGGAGAAGCAGGCTCCATGTAGGGAGCCCTATGTGGGACTCCATCCTGGGACTCCAGGATCACACCCTGGGCTGAAGGCAGATGCTAAACCGCTGAACCACCCAGGAGTCCCAAAGATTTATTTATTTTGGAGAGCAACCCTGAGATGGAGAAGGACAGTGGTGAGAGAGGTAGAGGGAGAGACAGTCTCAAGCAGACTTGCTGCTGAGTGCAGAGCCCCACACAGTGCTTGATCTCACAATCCTGAGATCATAATCTTAGCTGAAATCAAGAGTTGGATGCTTACTGACTGAGCCACCAGATCAAGAATACTGAAGTTTTGCAAAAGCTCACTTTGGTGTTTGATACCACGTCATAAACATGTTTGCATTAAGTCAACTATATGACATTCTGAAAAAGCCAAACTGGAGACACTAAAAAGATTGATGGTTGCTAAGGATTAGTGGGGAGGGAGGGATGAATTGATGAAACAGGATTTTTAGGGGAGTGAAAATGTCCGTATGATACTTTAATGATGGATACTTGTCAAATTTGTTCAAACCCATAGAATGTACACCACCAAATGTAAACTATGGACTTTGGGTGTCAATATCGGTTCTTCTTTTGCAACAAATGTACTGCTATGGTGGAGGATGTTGATAATGGAGGGAGGTGAGCTTCTTTTGGGTAGGGGGCGTATGGGAAATCTCAACCTTCTCAGTTTTTGCTGTGAACCTAAAACTGCTCTAAAAGAAGTCTACTAGAAGTCTTTTCCTATACTTTCAGTTAGATCTACTTATTTAGAATATGCATTTATGATATTAATACAGGCATATACACATTTCATTTGAAAAAGAATGCCGTTAGAGACCAAAAAGCAATACTTTTAATTAAGTTCTATGACAGTTGGCTTACAATGAAGTTGATTCACAATTATATTGAGTTGACTCACAATTTTGAAAAACAATAGAATGGGGGTTGAGGAAGGAAGCAAAACAAGATGCTAGATTATGGTTAGTTAACACTATGAGTATTTACACTGGCTATTTATCCTTATTTTGCAATTAAATTTGTTTCAGATTATGTTGTAATTCTCTCATGGGATATTTAAGTGTTCAGAAGGTTTTGTTAATTACTGGAGAACAGAGTATAGAAAGAGCTAATGGAGGGAAGGGCATATTAATAAAATAGTTGAAATGTAAATGATTTTAGAAAGGAATGTTTTATTGTTTTCAAATATGTACAGTGAGGTACTTTTAAAAAAATATCAAGTAAGCAATTGAATAAATGATAATTCTAGAGCTCCAGAAGAGGTTAGGGATCTAAATTTAGGATGATGTATTTATATTTAGCTTTTCTCCTTTAAAAAATGAATTTCATATATTTATGATAAAAATGGGTCTTTGATTTATTAATTAATAAGGCTTATTTCTAATTTCAGATTACTTAGGTGTCACATTTGAGCCATTGTTACTAGGTAAGCTGTTCTGCAGCCAGTAATCCAGACTGATTAATCATAGCTTTAGTAAATGTTGATTGAGCCTAAGGTCAAGGTCTACAGTGCTCTCCTGCTTTGGTTCATTCTGACCTAGCTACTTGCCTGTATTGTGATTGTAAGAGTATCTACTTGGAATATAAGAAATCTGATTTATATTTATGTTTAGTCTAGGGAAAGAAAAGGAATTCAGACTGTCCATGCTCTCCTAGTAATTTGCAGTGTGTGACAGTAATCTTAGAAAAAAGTAAGCTGGGACATCTGGGTGGCTTAGTGGGTAAGCATCTGCCTTTGGCTCAGGGCGCGATCCTGGAGTCCCAGGATCGATTCCCACATCGGGCTCCCTGCATGGAGCCTGCTTCTCCCTCTGCCTGTGTCTCTGCCTCTCTCTCTCTCTGTGTGTGTCTCTCATGAATAAATAAATAAAATCTTTTAATAAAAGAAAAAAGTAAGCTAAATAGTATACACAGAAGAACAGAAATGATTTTCAGAAAAGATATATAGAGTTTACTGTGGTATACTGGGGAAATCAGGCAGTGTTTCAGTGAGATCACTTCTGAACTGGACTTTAAAATTTTTTTTAAGATTTTATTTATTAGAGAGAAAGATAGAGAACAGCGTAAGTGCAGGGCGAGGGGAGGGAGAGGGAGAAGCAGGCTCCCCACTGAGCAGGGAGCCTGATGCAGGGCTCAATCCCAGGACCCCTATGATCATGACCTGAGCCAAAGGTATACACTTAACTGACTGAGCCACCGAGGTGTCCCTGAACCGGACTTTAAAGGAAGAAGCAGAGCATGGTAGAGACTGAGGGAATGGTATGATAGATAAAGATGAGTTGTGCCAGGTTAACACTTAGTAATTCAGTTTATAGAAATTTATCATGATTTGTTTTATTTGAACTTTTCTGTGGCAATCAAGTATTACAGAGACCTTCAGAAAATTTTTAAAAATTCACAGATGTTTAAATAAAAATTCACAGATGTTTAGGAATTTTTCTCATCAGGTATTTCTCTGAAAGTTGCTTTTTACTAGGAATCCTGCCTGCAGTTTAATTAAAAACTACCCAGCAACAGACATGATGGGAGGAAATGCAGTTTAAAATGAATTTTTACACATTTATCAAAGAGCATAACTAGAAATCACTGACTTCCAGTGCTGGAACGTATTGTAGTGGAACTGGTATATCGTGAGTTACGAGTAATTTTGGCAGTTTTGGAAGTCAGGGCGATATATGATATAATATATAATTTATAAAAGAAAGTTGTATGTTTATGTTATAACAGTTCTTATATTTGGTTATAACCAAGGCACATCAGCACAAATAAATATGCTACTATTAAAATGATAAGTTTGAACAGTGTCTAAAATATGCAGAATGGCTGATGTAAAGCTAAGAGGAAGAAATCAGCTTAATAACTGAACTGTGGCTACAGTCACACAATAATTTGCTTATGTGAAAATCCAAAGGGAGTGTGTTAAAAATGAAACTATTGGAGTGGTAGGATTATGGATTATTTCTCAATTAAAAAAATTCCTGTTATTATTATAATGCTCTTAACTTTTTAAAAGTTTCCAAGAGTGGGGGCAATTAGTATTAGTGGATATTTAAAAAAATTCTCTGAAGCCTTCAAATTTTCAAATGTTTTGCTTTATTGAGGATGGGATTTTATTTATTTATTTATTTATTTTAAAGATTTTATTTATGAGAGAGAGAGAGAGACAGACAGACAGGCAAAGGGAGAAGCAGGCTCCATGCAGAGAGCCCAACGTGGCTCGATCCCGGGTCTCCAGGATCAGACTCTAGTCTGAAGGTGGCGCTAAACCACTGAGCCACCCGAGCTGCCTGGAAAATGGGATTTTAAAGTAGCATTTGCCTTGATGTTAGTGCATTAAAGCCTTACTGAGATCAGGTAGAAGAAGGACCGACCAATATATGATAGTGAAAATCAGAAATCTTTAAGTAAGTTTTATTACCTTCTTTTAAAAATTTTTTTAAAAGATTTTATTTATTTATTCATGAAAGACAGAGAGAGAGAGAGAAAGAGACAGACGGAGACATAGCCAGAGGGAGAAGCAGGCTCCATGCTGGGAGCACGGATGTGGGACTCTGTCTCAGGACTCTGGGGTTACGCCCTGAGCCAAAGGCAGATGCTCAACTGCTGAGCCACCCAGGCGTCCCAATTACCTTCTTAATATACAAATAAAAATTCATGGTTTATTAAGTAGTACAGAATTAATGAGATTTTTTTAAAATTTTTATTTATTTATGATAGTCACAGAGAGAGAGAGAGAGAGGCAGAGACACAGGCAGAGGGAGAAGCAGGCTCCATGCACCGGGAGCCCGATGTGGGATTCGATCCCGGGTCTCCAGGATCGCGCCCTGGGCCAAAGACAAGCGCCAAACCGCTGCGCCACCCAGGGATCTCTTAATGAGATTTTTTATAAATTTTTCAGTTGTATATAAATTTTACTAATAGAAAACAATTGAACAAATCAAGTCGTGTTAAGAACTATATATGTATATATATTTTTTAAAGATTTTATTTATTTATTCATGAGAGACACAGAGAGGGCAGAGACATAGGCAGAGGGAGAAGCAGGCTCTCTGTAGGGAGCTTGATGCAAGACTGGATCCCAGGACCCCAGGATCATGACCTGAACCAAAGGCAGATGCTCAGCCACTGAGCCACCCAGGAGTCCCAAGAACTATGTTTTTATAACCATTTAATTAAAAAAATTTTTTCTTTTGGTGGAGGTGTTGGGCAGGAAACTAAAAGTTTCTTTTCAAAAAAAAAATAAAAGTTTCTTTTCAACTGTAAAATACATATAACTGTTTACCATCTTAATCATTTTTAAAGTATACCATTAAGTATTATTAAGTACATTGGTACTGTTTTGCAACCTGTCTCCACAAGTATTTTCATCTTACAAAATTAAATTTTATATGCATTAAAATGGAGCTTTCCAATACTCCCCTACCTCCAGACTTAGCGATCATCATTCTGTTTCCAGTCAGTATTAATTTGCTGTAGGTATTTCATCAAGTGGAATCACACTTTTGTCTTTTTGTTTTATTTCACTTAGCACAGTGTCTTCAAGGTTCATCCATGTTGTAGCATGTTAGAATTTTCTTCCTTTTTAAGACTCATACTCCATTTTATGTATATACTGTGTTTTGTTTATCCATTCATCCATGGATGGACTTTTGGGTTACTTCCACCTTTTTGGCTATTATGAATAAATAAGGGTGTTATGAACATAGGTATACAAATATCTTTTCAAGACTTCAATTTTTTTGGATATATAGCCAGAAGTGGAATTGTTGGATCATATGGTAATTCTATTTTTATATTTTTGAGGAACTACCATACTATTTTTATCAACTGCACCATTTTACATTCCCACTAATATTGCACAACACAGCAGTTTCTCTGTATCCTTGCCAGCACTTATCCTCCCAATGGTTATGGGGTTTTGATTTTCATTTGTTTGGTCTTTAGTCATTTTTTCTTATGCTTGTTGGCTATCTTATACTTGTTGGCTTCTTGGAGGAAATGTTAATTTAAAATTTTTTTCTTAAGTAATCTCTACATCCAATATGTGACTCGAAGCAATAACCCTGAAATCAAGTGTCTCAATCAAGCTCAATCAAGCTTTACCCACTGATCTCTTGATAATTGGAAAATCCAAACTGACTTAATGAAGAAGGAATTTATTCGTACATATAACTGAGAATACTGAGTTCAAGCATGGGTGGATCCAGGGACTCTAACATTGTTTTTAGGGGAGTATTACTCTTCTGTTTTATTCTGTGTTAGCTTTATATTCTGGCAGATTTTCCTCAAGAGTGGCAGTTATACAGGTACCTTGGTGGAGCGTGAGGCTCTTATCCTCAGGGTTGTGGGTTAGGGCCTCTTGTTGGGTTTAGAGATTACTTGAAAATAAAACCTTAAAAAAAAAAGGAATGGCAATTATAATTATCAGCAGTTGCAGGCTTATCTGATCAGTTCAGCCATGGTGGGAGGAGAGTAGGGAACAGGGCATTCTTTTTCTTTCTCTTTTTCTTTTTCTTTTTCTTAAGATTTTTATTTTATTTATTCATGAGAAACACAGAGAGAGAGAGCAAGAGTGGCAGAGGGAGAAGCAGGCTCCATGCAGGGAGCCTGACGTGGGTCTCAATCCCTGGGCTCTAGGATCAGGCCCTTGGCTGAAGGCAAACCGCTGAGCCACCCAGTCTGCCCGGCATTCTTTTTCTAATAGCTTCAGCCGAAATCAATAGCATCAGTCAGAGTTCCTGAGATCAAACCTTTTGGCTTAGTTGGAGTAATATGCTCAAAACCAATCATTGGGGAACAAATACAGAAGGATGGAATGCTCTGGGCAAGTCTGTGTCGTATCTTAACTCCTAAAATTAGTGCTACAGATGGGATAGTGTTTGGATTGAGGTCAGTTCTGGATGAACCCATGAACTAAAAGTGAAGGGGATGAAGGTTTCTCCAAAGGAAAATCAGAACTCCTTTGTTACTAGAAACTAGGTAAAAAATATTCACTCTAGTATAAAAATGTCTATTTAATCACAATACTGCAATGCTAGATTCTCTGTATGTCTTAATCGAACAGCTGTCAAATACTTTTGCATATTAAGTCATTTGAGAAACTTTAAACATTTTTTTTTTTTTAGAGGAAGGTGGAGGGAGGGGCAGAGGGAGAAGGAGACAGAATCTTAAGTAGGCTCCATACCCAGTGTGGAGCTATCATGGGCTCAATCTTATAACCCTGAGATCATGACCTGAGCCGAAATCAAGAGTTGGGTGCTTAACTGGCTGAGCTACCCAGGCACTCCAGGGACCTTTTAAATATCTTGATGCCTTGGCTGTATACTCTAGATCAATTAAGTCAGAATTTCTAGAGGTAGTACCTATGCCTCTGTTTGTTTTTTTAAGTTTCCAAAGTTTGTTTTCCGTATGGAGCCATGCTGCAGAATCGGATCATTCATTATATCAGTGTTTCTCAAACTTTACAGTGGATTAAGGTAATCTGGAGATCTTGTTTATTTTTTATTTTTTTTATTATTTTTGTTTGTTTGTTTTTTGAGATCTTGTTTAAAATCCAGAATGCTGTTGGGTACCTGGGTGGCTCAGTTGGTTGAGCCTTTGATCCAGGATCCTGGGATTGAGTCTTGCTTTGGCTCCTTACTCAGTGGGGAATCTGCTTGTTCCTTTCCTTCAGCCTCCCACCCTGCTCATGCTCTCACTTTCTCTCTCAAATAAATAAATAAAATCTTTAAAAAAATAAGTGCAGTGAACTGGGGCCCACTCTCAAAGATTGTGATTCAGTAGATCTGAAGTGGGGCCTCAGACATTCCTAGGTGGCCCTATGTTATTGGTCCTAGAACTATGTAATGCTGTGAGGAGCATTACATTAGATTGTGAGCATTTTCAAACCAGCCAGTTTTTAAGTTCTTTAATTTGTAGTACTTTAAGTCATTTTCCCACCTACTAGTCTATATAGGCTGTTTGGTAACTTATTTCTGTTTTATATACTTATATTAGCATGTGCTCTTCTGGGTTCTACAGGATACAAAGATAGCATGGATACAGGTATATACAGTTTCAAATTATTTTGTTGTATGGTTCCAGGAGATTGATTCTGACATCATGAAATCTTAATGTTTGTTCAGGCAATTTGTCTTTAACACAGTTGTAGAAAATAACTTCTAAAACCCATTTACCTGCCAGTGACCTTTTTACTTTAGTCCTCTTTTGTCCTTTAACCTCAGTGACTACAAAGGCTCAAAATTCAAAGGACTCTCAGTGCAATTTAAATGTATCTGATTAATATGTAATATAGGCCTTGAAATAATTTGTAATTATGTATTGTCCTGTTGGTCCTAACCATTGCTTATGTAATCAGAATAGACCACCTACTCCCAGACGCTCACCCTCTTTTGGACATAATTATTTGTTGACTGAATTAATTGTAGGTGTTTCTTCCTACTGATGCTTTGAAACATTTGTTTGCCTCTTGTGAGTGTTGTCTTGACACAAATTACTTTGACTCTTATACTAGGTAAAAATGAAATCATGTTATCAAATGCATACTGTTATTTTAGTTTACTCATGAACCCTGTGATGCTTAATATTTTCTTTTTATGCTGTTTTGTTTTAAAACAGGCTCATAGCACGTCAGCTTGCTAAAATCCATGCTATCCATGCACACAATGGCTGGATTCCCAAATCTAATCTATGGCTAAAGATGGGAAAATATTTCTCTCTCATTCCCACAGGATTTGCAGATGAAGACCTTAATAAAAGGTAAATTTACTTTTACATTTGAAATTGTTTTAGCCTTGTTTTTCTATACATAAAAGGTTTCAGAGATAGCTTACAAGATTTTTGTGTATAAAGTCTGGTTTGGTTGCTCTTTTCACATTTGATTAAATTAGCCCTGATTCATTTGACCTTCAGGTGGCACTACAGAAATATAACTGCCCTTCCCCCCATCCAACTCAAAACCAAAGCAAAACAGAAAAAACACCCTACAAAAGCCAGGGGTAGGGAGTGGGTAGAGGTACCCAGCCAAGAAACAAATATATTTATTTAGAAGTAAACATAGTGTTACGATTGCTAGGAATGGTACTTTATGCATGGAGTGAGTTGGTGATGGAGCCCTTTTTAAAAAATTCTTTTTGTTCAAAGCTGTTTATTATTTATTTATCTTTTGAGATTTTATTTATTTATTCACGAAGGAACAGAGGCAGGCAGAGACATAGGAAGAGGGCGAAGCTGGCTCCCCGGTGAGCCTGTTGCGGCACTCCACGCCAGGAACCTGGGATCACGCCCTGAGCCAAAGGCAGACACTCAGTCACTGAATCACCCAGGCATCCCTATTCAAAGCTGTTTTAAATATGCCAGAAGATTTACATTGGTGCAGTGTAGTAATATTGGAGTGTGAAAACATTTTGATTGTCTTAGTTTACTGAGACTATTCAAATCTATTATGAGGTTGAAAATTCAGTTACAGGAGTCTTACTCAGCTTTTTTTTTTTTTTTAAGATTTTATTTATTCATGAGACACACACACACACACACACACACACACACACACAGGAACAGACACAGGCAGAGGGAGAAGCACCTGGGCTGCCCTTACTCAGCTTTTGTGAAACTGACTCCCCAGGTTCCAAGTAAGGTATTTTATTATTCTTTGTATAAAAAAATTGTAAATTAGTATATATTTATTGATTTATTTTTTAAGATTTTATTTATTCATGACAGAGACACACAGAGAGGGGGAGAGAGAGAGAGGCAGGCAGAGACATAGAGAGGGAGATGCAGGCTCCCTGTGGGGATCCGAGTGCAGGACTTGATCCCAGGAACCCAGGATCACAATCTGAGTCAGAGGCAGATCAACTGCTGAGCCACCGAGGCATCCTGTAAATTAGGATTTAGAATCTTATATGAACATATTTTTATAGTCTGATTACTACTAGGACAAAAATTAGGAATTTTATTTTCTTCTTCTTATGTCTAAAACAAAAGTGTCCAACTTTTGTATTCAGGAAATTTTCATCTAAGAACAATAGAGACAGAGAGGACCTATAGAGTTTTTCATGTTTCTCTTTTTACTGTTTATTAGGGAAAAGTCGCTGTATTATTCTGTTGAATTGGATTATTTTAGAGATTAGTTTGATTCACTCAGTGTATATGTGTTTATTTGCAGGTGATTTGTCAAACTTTGAATTTGTTAGGGATAGTAGATAGCCATTAACTGGGATAGATAAACATTTGTCTAAGTGTGTCCAGTGTGCTAGATTCTAAGAAGTGATAGTGTAAAAACACAAAATCCTCTTTTGAAATAGCAATTTTATTGAAGAATTCTATTGAAAAATTAAAAAATAATGAAGTATTGGCAATAGTGAATGTATGATTTTCTCGACTTTTTAAGATAATGCAGAGTTTAGAGACAGTGTAGTATTGTGTGGATTAAGAACACAAGATGCTGGAGGCAGCCTGCCTAGGATGAAGCCTTAATTCTGCCAGTTAACAGTTCTGCTTTGTAAGCTGGGGCAGAAGTAAAATGGAAATAAGAGTAGTATATTTACCTTTTAGAGTTTTTATGACGGCTCATTGAGTTAGTATGTACAATGTAGAACAGAGCACAAAAAGCACTCTGCCCTAATAGATGATATACAACGAAAATGTTAAAAACAGTTAAAATATTAGAAATAGGTTTCATATTTTCTTCTGTTCCTTTTTGTTTGTATAGGATTGTAATTATGTTCAATCCTTTGAGTTCTATTATTTCTGTTCAACTCTTTACCTTTTAAATAGGTTCTTGAACAATTACACCATTTTGAAAAGAGTGTTTAAGGATTGTATTTGGAAGCTGTGTTTAGAGAAGAATGCAATATTGGCAAATACAGGCAGCAACCATCTAAGTAGGCCACTTTATTAAAATTAAGTTCATTGACAGTCTTTATTATATTGTACATTGGAAAAGTAAGGCGCTAATTTGAGTGTAGAGAAAGAATGAAGAAAACTTGGCTTAAAGTGTTAAGGGAAGAGGAAGCATAAACTAACTGCAATTTTGTAAGCCAGATGGTGCTATTGAGGAATGAGTGGTAGCACTCTATTTTTGTTTCATTTTATTTTTATCAAATGAGTATAAATATAGTGTAATAAATAGTACAGAAGAGTGTAGGATTAAAAAGCCATGAACTCTAGTCCTCTTTGCTACTCTCCCTACCAGACTTCCCAGTCTCACTACTTTGAAACTATTTCTATAATAGATAATGGAGTATTCTAGATATGATTTCATAAGTTATATCTGATGATTATCATAGAATTGATTAGGTTTATTAATAGTGATAGTCTGTTGACTTTGATAGGTAAATTTAGCTGATTTGTACTACATTCACCCTTCCCATAGACATTTTAGTTTTTTTAATAAACTGTCTTTATAACTTTAAATAATATACTTAAACCTCTTTTTTTTTATTAAACTCTGTATCTTGGACGCCTGGGTAGCTCAGTGGTTGAGCACTGCCTTCAGCTCAGGGTGGGATCCTAGGTCCGGGGATCGAATTCTGCATCGGGCTCCCTGTGAGGAGCCTTCTCCCTCTGTCTGTGTGTGACTCTGCCTCTCTCTCTCTGTCTCTCATGAATAAATAAATAAAAAATCTTTAAAAAATAAACTTTGTGTGTGGAGATAACTGTTAAATATTTAGAATAGTGCTTAGTAAATGCTAGCCATTAAATATACATATTTCCTCCCTGTATTTTTTTTTTCCTCCCTGTATTTTTTTTAAAGATTTTATTTATTTATGAGAGACACATGGAGAGAGAGAAAGAGAGAGAGAGAGAGAGGCAGAGACTGAGGCAGAGGGAGAAGTAGGTTCTCTGCAAGGAGCCTGATGCGGGACTCCATCCCAGGACCCTGGGATTATGACCTGACCTGAAGGCAGGTACTCAACCACTGAGCCACCTGGGAGTTCCTCCTTCAATTTTGTAATAATTGATTTTTTACTTTTCTGCCCTATGTTTTAAGTTGCTTAGTTTCTTTTTATTCATATTAAGTTCATGAAATAAGATTTTCCTTTATTCCAACTTTTGTAATGGCCTGTTTTAATTCAGAAGTCTATGCACTTGAATGGAAAGATTTTACTAAAAATAGATTTTAGGGCAGCCCTGGTGGCTTAGCGGTTTAATGCTGCCTTTGGCCCAGGGTGTGATCCTGGAGACCCGGGATTGAGTCCCACATCGGGCTCCCTGCATGGAGCCTTGCTTCCCCCTCTGCCTGTGTCTCTGCTCCCACCCCCCTTTGTTTTTAATAAATAAAATCTTTAAAAAATAGGTTTTAATCTTTAAACTTGAAAAAAGTCATTAATATAAGTAATATATAACTTTATTTTATTTTATTTTTTTAACTAAAAGGTTCTTAAGTGATATCCCAAGCTCTCAGATTCTTCAGGAAGAAATGACTTGGATGAAGGAGATTCTTTCCAACCTGGGCTCACCTGTTGTGCTTTGCCATAATGACCTATTGTGTAAGAATATAATCTACAATGAGAAACAAGGTAGGTATCTGACCTTAGCAGTAAGTAAAGTTGATTCCTTTGATGTTCTTAATGGTCCTTTGATCTTTGTATCAGTAAATAAATTTAATGCAGATGTAAGGATTAAAAATATTCATGAAGTCTTTAAAGATTTTCTTTTAGGTTATAAAATCGTGGTAACTGTGCTAAATTAATATATATTCTCTATATATTTGTATAAAACATTTATTAGAGTTTGTGATTCTTGTTAAGAGTCTTAAATGAAAAATGATAAAATGACTTTGTTTTTAAATTTAACTGTAAAATCTATTAATTCATGGTTTGAAAATGTACCTTCTTGTAATGGGGGTTATTGAAAAACCAACTGACATTGCAGTGCTCTTAATAAATACAGAATTTTCTCAGTGTTGGGAAGGACGACAGTATTAGAAACAAATTTGTCTCCAGGTTTTCTATTCGTTTATTGTGCTGATTTGTTAGATATTTTGATGCTAAAGAGAGCTACAGATGGAGGAAATGTTATTTGTACTTGCTGAAATTTATATCTAGTAAAGTAGTAATCAAGAAGCTTTGGTAAATAGTTTTAACATTTTTTGAGGTATAGACAGTGATATTTTTGATGAAATGTTTTCTGTAATTGTTCATATCTTGCTGTATTCAAATTCTCTGTTTACGTATTTAAGAAACACTTGTGGTTGTATTACGTTATTGGATAAAAGTGGTTTGAGGTTTGGTTGCTAAAATATAGATGCCCCTTCAATAATAAATTGAAATTGGAAAATGTAATTATGGTTGAAGGATTAGTATTAATTTAAAAAGTCTGAAATTGTGAAACTTTCATTTTAAAGGAAACAGTTTTGAGAATAGTCATTATAGTTGGAAGATTATTTTTAATCAAAATTGTGCTTTTGTGAGAATGCTAAAGCCAAACAATTCTGATGAAATGGTCATAATTCTATTAAATTACTATTTATGACCATTCTTACTTGATTGTAACATGAGACTATTCAAATGCAAAGATTGTTCATATTTGTAACTGACTTTGACTTGAAGAAAATTAACAAAAGAGCACTGTCAAGGATGGTAGACTGAAGCATATATTCTTAAAAACATGTTCGAGTACCTTTTATATTTTATATTTTAATGTGGATTAGAAGTTTTATTTTTTAGAATACATTAAGCTGAAATCTTTATTTTGAATGTTGGAGGTCTTTGTGTGGAAACATTAAAAAAATCTTAAAGGTGTACCTTAAAACATGGAGTGCTTGACAGTGTCCTATTTATTATTTATTATCCATTTATTATATATAATTGTCACATGTATACTCATTATATACTAGTAACCAAATCTCAAGGCCATTTGTGAGACAAGAGTATTAGTTATACATTAAAGTGATGTATTAGCTTTTAAGTTCAGTGCAAAACCAAATAACACAATTTATATAATGGAATTTCAAGTGAGGGACTTCATCTTACGTTTGAAGTGGACACTCAGCTTTATTTTTAACTGCAAGATAATCAAAGAGAATCGTATTTCCTTTGGAATATATTTTACCTTTTCATATTTTTATTTTATAAGTTTCTTTTGCATATTCATTTCACAGACCAAACTTGTTTATAAAACTAAAATATAAGGGACCAAAAAAATCAGATTACTTTGTTTTAAGTTAAAAAAAATGCATTTTTACTTTTAATCAGTTGCTTATCTAAACTGTTTTCAGTGATATGAAAAGTTCTTATATTTTCAAACAAATCTTTCTGTTTCAGTTTGACTCTTAAGATTTCAAGGTTATTCATTTGTTTGTTTTACCAGAAGTTACCTAAATCATATTTTTGTGCCTAATTTTTCTTCCCTACACAGAAGAATGAATTTCACAGTTCAACAAATGTAACTATTTTGATACATTTTTTAGTTTTTCTTTCTTTAAGAAGTCTATTGTGTACCATTTGTTTCTTCTTGTCTTTGTGGTTATGTTTGTGTGTTAGTTATGGATATGTTCTGTTATTTTTCCTTGACAGTGGTTTTATAGTGTCTTTTAGGAAGGCAAGTTTGGACTTTATGGCATCCATTAAAAAAGTCCATTGCTATGTGATTAGTTGATACATAGGATTAAGAAAATACAGTTGGAATGTTCAAGTAAAATCTAAAACTCATGAGAGTGTGGCAAGAGGTTTGTTAACGTGTATTATTTTCTATCTGTTTGAAATTAGGAGCTAATGGTTTTAAAGTAATGTAACTGTATGACATACTTGTTTTTAGTTATAAGCATACCATGCTTAATAATTGTAAACGCTGTAAATTTAGTAAATTTAATGAGCAAAAAGTTAGACTGTAGCATTAGTACTTACAGCTGCAATTTCAAAGATGATAATTAAAATTAGAAATAGGGATTGCAGAAGTTCTTTAACTGGCTAAGCCAAGGGTGCAGTCTTTTGAGGTTAAATTAATTTCTACATAGGGTAAATGATTATATTGCATATCATATTCACAGATGTGTTTAATTTGTTATCACTTGTTGAGTGATTCATGTGATTTGAGTTTAAAACTTCAGTATTTTGTACCCACTTGAGTTATAAATATGTAAGCATAATAAGATGAAAGCCAAGGTACTGGCTTTAACATCATCAAACTTAGTATCTCTCTCCGTAATATGTTTCATACCCTTCATTTTTCAGAAGTGCAAATTTTAGTTAAACTATGAATTTATAGTGGATCATCTTGAAGTCTCCACATGTATTTTTCAACTGTAATAACTTAGATTTTGTATGTTGTCACCAGATTAAGAATTTCTGAGTAACTCTTAGAAAGCAAATGTATTAAGAACTTAGTTACAACTAAGAGAAATTGGAAAAAATGTAGATGTTAGAACCAAGCACACACAGGTTCACATTCCTGCTCAATCACATGTGGAAGTAGGTGATACTAGACAAATCATTTTCCCTTTTTCCCTTTTTAAAGATTTTATCATTAAGTTATCTGTACATCCAATATCAGGCCTGAACTTAACAACCATGATATATAGAGTTGCATGCTCCGCTGATTGAGCCAGCCAGGCACCCCCATTTTATTTTTTTATTTTTATATTTGATCCTTGACTCTGCACCAGAATCACCCAGAGTACTTGGGAAAAAAAAATGCAGGCTTCTATGTCCCATCTAAGACTAACTGAACAAGAATTTCGTAGGTGGGCTAAGGAATCTGCATGTTTAACAGGTTTCCATGCAGTGCTTATACTTTTTGATAATCTAGAACTTTTAATATGCTTTATTTCTAACTTAGAGGTAATATCTACTTCAGGTGATTCCTGACAAAAATTTGGGTTATGTGTATAAAGTATATAGCATTGGAGTATATACTTAGCAGCTCATGGCTGCTGCTGTTATAAAAGGGGTTGGCAAACTTTTTCTGTAAGGTGTGATAGTACGTATTTTAGGCTTTGTGTACCATATTATAGTCTCCATTGTGACTGTTCAGCTCTGTTATAGCACAAACACAGCCATAGATAATACATTAATAAATGAGTGTGACTGTGTTCCAGTAAAACTATTTACAAGACCACGCAGTGGTCTAGATTTGGCATGAATATACATAGTTCGCCAACCCCTTTATTATGTTTACAGGATGCAATTTTACGAAATATACTTGATTCTGAAGAAGTGAAAATAGTTATTATAAGCCAGTGGTTGACTTACATATATGTCTTATAACTAGTGGAATTATGGCTCATAGGTATGAGATGACAATCAGTTTGTCTTTAAGTGCAGCTTCCAGATTTTATCCTAACTATAACTTGAGTGAGTAAAGTTTAAAAATGTATATATGTATGTGTTTATGAACATATCAGTACATATTTATACACACATACATATACACAAAGATTGTGAGCACCCTGCAGTTTATAGGCTTTTGTACCTGTGAATGTTACAGGAGATGGTAGGCATCACAGGAAGAAATACTGCCTCTACCTGTTTTCACCATGTCAGTTGACAGGACACAGGAATATGGGAGAAGAGTGAGCTTCCTTTCTGAAGGTGATGGTAGCTGTCAAGATTTTTGAAAAGTTAGTGCCAGGAATTAGGTGGTTGGTAAACAGCGGCCCATTCCTTGCCTTCAGTGAAATGACATCTTAAAAAGGTAAGGAAAGAATGCTTACTGATATGATGATAGAATTTATTACATAATAAGAAAACCGGAAGCAGCGGTTCTTGCTTCCAGAGCTTTCAGTCATCTTTTAAATTAATCATTAATTTAAAAAGAATTTATACGAAGTAGAATAAATTGTAGTATTGCTTATAGACTAACTGACTTGAATTCTAATACTATAACTTCAACTAACCCTTAAACTGCTGCCCTGTTAGAAGTAATTGCTAAAGCTTTTGAGTATGTTCTCTCATGTCTTGATGCTCTGTCTGAATGTTTATTGGTGACTATTTCATTTCTCCCCCTCTCCCCATTTTTTCATAAAAGCTCAGATAAAGATTTAATATAGAACTTTAAAATTCAGTAATGACACTCATTGATTATTTTCTCTGTCAGTGAAATATACAACTTGCTGATTTACAGTTATTTAAAGAAATACAAATGAGTGAAAGAAAAATGAAACTTATTCTGGGAATTATAATGTAAACCAGGTTTTTCTTTAGAGTTTTACACATTGTAAATAGAAAATGTGTGAGGCACCATTCTCAGTCACTTGGTTGGCTATAAGTCTTACCCACTCTATTACTCATGAAAGATACTGTGGTTTGGTTGTTTCATTGATATTTTAATGACAGAGGGTTTTTTGTTGCAGTTGTTGGTTTTGTTTTAAAATTTAAGTAAATACAAATTTATTTTTGCATTTGGTAACCTGTATTTTCCAAAGTGGAGTTTTTATGAAGGATAGTCTTAACCTTGTTTTAATTCTGGATTACTACTTAGCATAAAATAAAATGTCCTTAAATTCGGTTATTAAAAGCTTGAATGGACTGTAAAACCTGAACTATGAAGGAAGAGCTGCCTAAACGTTATTAGCTTAGTGTTTTTTCTTTACTCATACATTCATTCCCACTGTATGTTCAAGCCTGTACATGAATGTCAGAAATGCCATACTTTGTTCTTAGTGTTTCATGCTTATTCCTTCTTCCCCACCACCCATTTAAACATGTGTGTTATCATTGTGTCTCAGCATTCTATGCAAAGCCCTCCATTTATAAGCATTTTAATACTTAACTATGTGCCTAGATATTGATTACTCTGTGGATTGCATGATGAAAGATGAAAGGGACTTATTGTCCTTCCAGGAAGCCATATTCCATGTAGTGGAGGAGTCAGATCATGAAACAGTATATTTATGTTCAGAATGATGAGCACTGTGGTGGAGGTATATACAGGTCCTGGACGCCAGAGTGAGGGATGAAGAGAAAGTTTCTCAGAGCAGACTATTCCAATACTTTTTCTGTATGAGAGAAAAAGCCTTTTGCTAACAGTAGTGTAATTGTGGTTATTTTTTCTCTTTGTTCTCTCTCTACCTTACCTAACACTTGCAGAGCAAGTAGAGGGAGTTGAAAAGGTTTTCAAGTTCTCATATTGGTTATTTTGCTTTTTATTTTTATCCCTTTCTCTTCAACTACAAAATAAAGGAATCCAAACAAATGTAGCATGTGAATTTTATAGCCTTAGTTAATAAACTAATTCTTTTTGGTTTAAAGTACTTTAAAAATTGGCTGTTTTCAGCTATACTGAGATCTGAACAATTAAACTCAGTAATGTGTGGATTTCATAACTGAAGATATGCAAGAAATAAAGTAATAAAAAGAAAAATGTAGCTCTTAAAAATCTGAGTTATAACTTTATTCATTAATCTTATGATATACCCATTATGTGCAGTCAATGTATTAATTAAGTAAAGATAAGGAATATATAATCTTAGCCACTAAAGCAGTGCTGCTTTACTTTTTTAGAGATCAGGGATCCCTTGTGAATCTGGAAAATTGAGAATGCCCTCAGAAAATGAACATACAAAATTTTGTAAAAAATTTTGGGAGTTAGTCTCATTTTTTTTCATCCTTGAAACCACAATTAAAAATTCATGTCTTAAAGAATTAAAGATAGTTGTGCCATATGAACTATTATTGATAGTGATGTGGATATTCTAAACAATTGGAAATTTTAGAAACCAGAAGTTAAATTTGTACAAGAAAAAGGTTCAGTATATTTTCTCTTGGTAGGAAAGCATTTTCCAGTAATTTGATTTTTCTGGCACCCAAAATAAGTGAAGTAGGCCTTTTTAATTTTATTTTGTTGCAGAAGATTAAATTTAAGGTTGAGTTCCACTTTGTTTGCAATAATTTGAAAAAAGAATAGTTAATGCAGATTTTTTAAAAAAGATTTTTTCCTTTTAAGCTTTGTGTCTTGTAAAATGTGAGTTTGCCAAATTTTCTTCATCTGCTACAGATTAGGTATGCCATTGTTGCTGCCATGTGGCGGCGCACCCCGTGCTTCTTAAACGCACTGACTGGAGGTTTATCGCATCACTTGTTCACATGCACGGAGCCTGGTAACAGCCTCATCTGTATCTTGTTAGCTTCATTTTCTTATTTTTTAAATTTCATTATTTATAAACTCAACATTGCATTTAAAAATAAAGGCTAGTGTTAATGAATTAATGCTACTACAAAAAGTCATTGCTAAAATTTTCATACTGAAACAGATTTTAACTTATGTTAAGATGATCTATGCTTTATTTAAATTGTATTTACTCTACAAGCAGGCATTTTTACCTGCCATTTTAACTATAGTCACCAAATTCTAAATATAATTTTGAAAATTGAAATTGAAGCTTTTGTTTATGTGGCAAAAGTAAGCTTCAGGACTGGGCTGTGTATTTTTATTGGCATGTAACAGTTAATATGAGCTCTACAAGAATTTGTGTTTAAAGAGTTAAAGCAATCAACAGCTGCAATTTAAAAAACTGTATTAAAAACTGGTTGACTCAGTTTTGCAACTTGTTGAATCTTCTTGAGTCCTGATTTCTTAAAGACTGGCTGGATAGATCTATCCCAAATCATTATTAGTCTCTTACAATTTTTGTTCAGAGAATTCATCTTAATCTTTTTGAGCTGTCATTTTTTTTCCTTCTAAAAGTAATGTCTATTGTTAGTGATTTAAAATAAAAGGAGAAAAAGGTCACTTTTCTATCACCTGTAATGAAACCAGTTGAAACATAATTGTTTTGGTTAATTTCCATTCATCTTTTCCCCCTATGCATTATATGTTTTTCTCTCTTTCCAGGCATAATATTTTAATAATTTGGATCACTGTGTTTACTATTTTGTATCTTTTTTTTTTTCATATAACATTTGTAATTCTCCTGGTCATCAATTTTTGAAAATGAAATTTTTTTTCATGGCTACAGAGTATTTTGTCATGATGGTGGTCTTCACCCTCTTATTCCCAGTGGTATCTAGAACAAACCTTAAAACATGTTTTCACTTCCCATTCTGCAATTTACTATAGTAATTTGGTTAACTTTAAGACTTTCTCTGGGATAGTTTTTTGAATTCAAGACTATAATACTTATGGTGGTTCAATTGCAGTGATTTATTATAGTCACCAACATTTTAAAACCTTATATTTATTTTGTCAGTATGCATGTAGATTTTGATAACTGGGCTTTGATACTCTGATAATGCTCACTTAATTTACTCTAGACTTGATTATTATTTATACAAGTTTAGAATTACATATTAAATGCAATTACATGAAAATTTTTTTGCTTTGTTAATATTCCATTTGCCATGATATTTTTCTGTCATGTAATTCTCTTTTTCTGAGTTTGGATATAATCAGCATATACCCCTAACTTAAACATGTATCTCTGTATCAAGATACTATAGTTCAAAAAAACTTTTAGTTAGAAAATGCCAGTGTGTGTAGACCAGGAGTTTGTTTTGTTAATTCATTTTGATGTTTAAAAGACAGTAGTGTAACTAGGCATTTGTTATGCATTTTCTCAATATAAGCTGCTTAGAAACTGTTCTTACAGCCATCTCTGTTCGTGTATCCATTTTAATCGTATGGCCCTGTAAGCCTTTGAGTTTGTGATGCCTGGTGTCGACAGTGACCCATTTTATTTTTATTTTTTTAATGTCTCTAACTCTTTCTCTCTCTTTTAATAAAACTTTTTCTCTTGTCTCTTTTTTAAAAAGACCTATATCTTTGTTCAGACAAACCCTCTATAATACTTAGTACTCAAAAATGAATGTTCCTGAGCAGGAGCATGTCCCCTGGGCAGGTAGAGCAGGATTGTCTTTGGAGAAATGTAATGAAATATGCATATATATTTACCATTAATTTAGAATAGGCAACTATCTTAAGTAAAGATTGAAATATGCATATATATTTACCATTAATTTAGAATTGGCATCTATCTTAATGTAAAAATTTCTCAAAGAAAAGTTTACAAGTAACTTTGTAACTTTGTTCTTTTTAAAAGATAAAACCACCACCGTAATGCTGCTCAGGTATGCTATTGGAAATATTAGTTATGTAGCACTGGAGGAAAATAAGAGTTTATAGCAACTAATTTCTTAAATTAGGGATATTGTCAAGTTGATCAAGTATGATAGCAAAACTGCAGGATCTGCAGAATTCAAGTCTTTCAGAGTTTATATTTGATTTGTATATGTAAAGTAGCTTGTCAGTTTACTTTTGGAGTGTCATAATTTGTTAAAATTGCATAGATTATTAATTTCCAGAGATAGTATTCATTGCTCATTAAACTTGAATTTTTAAGTAACTGATGCCCCCTTGTGGTGAAAGAGATATTTTGCTTTTGTCTGAATTTGGAGAATGATTATTTTGACTTTTCTTTAATACAGTGGACATTAGTGTTCACAAAGAAGCTGTTGACAATATGCAATTTGAATTTTGTAAAGCTCATTGCCATAAAATTCACAGCCTTACCCTGTATTGTCTCAGAAGTGCATGTAACCAAGCACATACAATGAGACAAAATTTTGGAAGCTATTTAATTACAAATAGCATAGGGATTTTCTGATCTTATATATGATTTCTTATGTCTTTGTTTTTGTGTCTCACATAGGTGATGTACAGTTCATTGATTATGAATATTCTGGATACAACTACCTGGCATATGATATCGGAAATCATTTCAATGAATTTGCAGGTAAAATCGAGGGTATAACTAACGGAGCAGCATATATAACTTTGAAATAATTATTTGAGAACTGTTTTTTTGGTTTATAGTTTTTCTTTAGAGAAGTTCACCTGGGATGTTCCAGGGACAACATTTTTTTTTCTTTTTTTCTTTTTTTTCAGGGACAACATTTTTAAATTCCTTCCTGACCTTGTACTTTGTTTTTCTTTATTATTGGAGGAGGGAGAAGAGATGACCCTTTCCTTAATTCCTTAAGGAAAATAAGAAAAAATAATACTTGTGACTTAGATTGACATAGTGTAACACCTTACACTCCTTCCTCCTTCCTCCAATAATCTCATCTCCTTCCTCCAATAATCTCATCTCACTTTTTCCTCCTGTCAATTAGGTTATGTTCCCAGTTTACAAATGGAGAAAGTAACTTAGCAAGATCACACATTTTATGACTATATTTGGAAACAATGAATGTTCTAAAACTAAAGATTAGGAAATTCCCCTGGATGGTTTATACTTAGGAGGGACTTTTCACTGCTGAATTTTTATTTGTATACATTCATGCATTCCTATTTTTTTCATTTACTTAAGGTTATCAGACTGGGAAAAAGTTGGAGGGGGTTTTAATTGACATGTTTTTATTTTTTATTTTATTTTAATTAATTAATTTTAATTGACATGTTTTTAGTTATTTCCCTACAATAGACTTTTCATATACATGCTATATCCCCACACATGTGCTGTACATATTTTCACTTATCTGTCAGGAGGGAAAGCAGCTGTGCATATAATGGGACATCACCAAATCCATGTTAGTATAATGTGTAGTCACTGCTGTCAGTATGAAATAGGAAACTCTCCAGTGGTCCTAATATGATTTTGTGTAAGAAAAATTGAGCTAAGCTTGCAAGTTAGGTAGAATTTGAGATGTGCAGATAGAACAGAAAGGAAAGCACTGCAGGAAGGAGGAAGAAAATGTCAATGTGAGTGCACCTGTTTGTAGGATGTAAAACTCATGAAGGAGAATACAGGGGTTGGGTTATAAGACCAGAGAAGCAAAGTTTGGACCAAGTTATGTAGAACTTTGAGTGTGAAGCTTTAAAAAAAAAAAAAAGTACGAACTTAATTTTTTAGGTTAGCATTTTTTTTAAACTGCTTATCTTAAAACCAAATTTGTGGGTTAATTATTTTAAAGTACAGAATAGAAAAGAAATAGAAAATATCCAAGTTGGAAGGTGTATAGTTAGGGTCGATATTGTTTTGTGGAACTTAATACCAGTAGAGTGTATCAAAGTTCAATATGAAATGTATTTATTTTTTTTAATTTATTTTTTATTTTTTTTTTGAAATGTATTTCTTAACCCCATGAGTAATGGTCAAAAATGTTTTTAGAGCTGCAGTTCTAGGAAATGCTCTAAGTATTAGTTTGCATAATAATCTGAAGTACTTATTAAATGAAGATTTGGAGCTTTTATGGTTGGTGGTTCAAGCTTCACCCTCTCAGAAGAAATTGAAGCAATGAGAATTGATTTCATGATGACGAAATGTATTGTGCTTTAGAGTTTAAGCTGGAATACTTTATGTATTTTTGTTTATTATTTTAATGCTATTTACTTAACATCTAAGTATTTAGGATTTCTTTAGGGGTTATTAAAGCATATAGAAGACATTGTGTTTTTAAAATCTTTTAAGTGTATTTTTTTTTCCGTATTAGGTGTGAGTGATGTAGACTATAGTCTCTATCCAGACAGACAACTACAGGGCCAGTGGCTGCGTTCTTACCTTGAAGCCTACAAAGAATATAAAGGCTTTGGGACTGAAGTTACTGAAAAGGAGGTAGAAATACTCTTCATTCAGGTCAATCAGTTTGCGTTGGTAAGTTTAAATACAAACAATGAAAGAGGTTTTTTTTGGTAAGATTCTCTATTTTATTTTTTAAGTTTTTAAAATGTATTTATTCAAGAGACACACACAGAGAGAGGCAGAGACATGGGCAGTGGGAAAAGCAGGCTCTATGTGGGGGAGCCTCGGGATCATGACCTGAGCCAAAGGCAGATGCTTCAACCACTGAGCCACCCAGATGCCCCAATAAATAAAATCTCTATTCCCTGCATCCTCTGGCAAGTTCCTCTTACTCCATTTGGACATGTCTTAAATACTGTTTCTTTCTCTGGGACTCCTCCTTCCTTGATCACTTGTCACAAAGACGGCATATACATAATTTCTAAAACTGATTTGAGGGGTGCTGGGGTGGCTTAGTCATCAGGCATCTTCTTTTGGCTCGGGTCATGGTCTTAGGGTGCTGGGATTGAGTCCTGCGTTGGGCTCCCTGCTCAGCAGGGAGCCTGCTTTCTCTCTCTCTCTCCCCTTGCTCATGCTCTCTCTTTCAAATAAGTAGATAAAATCTTAAAAAAAAAACAAAACTGGGCAGCCCCGGTGGCGCAGGGGTTTAGCGCTGCCTGCAGCCCAGGGCGAGATCCTGGGGACCCGGGATCGAGTCCCACATCGGGCTCCCTGCGTGGTGCCTGCTTCTTCTTCTGCCTGTGTCTCTGCCTCTCTCTCTCTAACTGTGTCTCTATGAATAAATAAATAAAATCTTAAAAAAAAAAAAACTGATTTGATAAGTGGGAAATTTTTTTTTTTTTTTAAGATTTTGTTTATTTTTAGAGTGCATGCAGGCATACACTGGTAGGGAAAGGGGCAGAGGTGGAGAGGGAGAGGGAGACGGAGAGAATCCCAGGTAGATTCCATGCCTAGTGAGCATGGAACCTGACCATAGAACCCGATGCTGTGTCCTGCAACCCTGAGATCATGATGTGAGCCATCCGGGTGCCCTGGAAAAGAGGTTTGAATAAAATCAGGATATAGATATTTCTTAATAAATGGCTGGTTAAATATTTGTTTATTGCTGAGGGCGTGAGCAGACTTGGAAATATTAAAAGATTTCACGTGTTTCTTATTGTTTACTATAATTAATATTAAGATGGTAAACAAAAGTAGGTATTTGCATTATAAAATCAAAGTGTACATATGGTTTTTTAAGCTGTGCAGAGTTTTTAGGCACATTGTTTTCAGACTTCAGATTATTTCTAAGTGAAATCTTAGAGTTTTTAGGGGTTTTTCAGGAAACAGTTCAAGGATACATTGTTAGTTACTGGTTCGTCATATAAAGCCTTGAATTTTTCTTTCCAACAGAAATGAGTAGCCTAGAAATTAAAATGCCCTTTGATAGAATTATATATCTATAGCTTCCAAGTCTGAAAGAAATAGTATAAGTAAATCACACAGAATATTATATTATTTGGACTTAAATTTTCTCTGCCATTTTGGGGAATGCAAATGATGAAAAAACTGTTTCCTACATTTCCTTTTCATCCATTTAAGAGTCTAATGGTAGATCTAAGTTTTTCATTTTTCACCCCCTAAAAGGTACTAAGTATAATCCTTCTCTAGTGTAGAATCATTTAGTTATTTTACACTACTGTAGGAATGAATGCTGCTTGAAATGGTAGGAAGAGCTGGTTTGATGTTATTTTTAAGTATAGAATTTCCCACTTTCAGTCTTTTCTGCTTATAAAACCAGCCTAATAGGAAGAAATTACAATAGCATCCACAGATGATTTTTATATCACTTAAAATATGCCTGGTGGTTTAGATTAGTGTTCTTAACCTTTTTGGTCTCAGGATTCTCTTTACACTTTCAGTATTTTTTTGAGGACCTCTATGAGCTTTTGTTTATTTAGGTTAATTATCAGTATTTATCTTATTGAAAATTAAAACAAATTGAAAATATTTATTAAGTAAATCTTTTTTAAATGATAAATTTGTAGGGGTGCCAGGGTGGCACAGTCTTTTAAGTGTCTCACTCTTGGTTTTGGCTCAGGTTGTGATCTCAGGATTGTGGGATTGAGCCCTGCATTGGGCTCTATGCTCAGCACGGAGCCAACTTGAGATTCTCTCTTTCCCTCTGCCCCTCCCACTTGTTCTCCCTTCCCCAAATAAATAAATCTTAAAAAATAAACTTGTTAACATCAAACAGCAACTAATTAATTAATCAATTTATTTATTTATCTGCGATTTTAATGTTTGTTTATGTATGTATGTATTTATTTATTTATTTTTGATTTTTTTATTTACTCATGAGAGACACAGAAAGAGGGAGAGAGGGGCAGAGATATAGGCAGAGGGAGGAGACTCCATGCAGGAATCTTGATGTGGGACTCGATCCCAGGACCTCGGGATCAAGCCCTGAGCCAAAGTCAGACGCTCAACCACTGAGCCACTCAGGTGTCCATAAATAGCATTTGAAAATGAAAAATAACCATTTCCCAAAAACAAAACAAAAGAATGGCATTATGTTACACTTTTGCAAATCTCTGTACTACTGGCTTAATAAAAGCTAGATTCCTTTTTTTTTTTTTAAGACTTTATGCATTTGACAGCACACACAAACGGGAGTGGCAGGCAGAGGGAGAGGCGGGGAAGTAGACTCCCCGCTGAGCAGGGAACCCTATGTGGGGCGTCTTGGGATCATGACCTGAGCCTGAAGGCAGATGTAAAGGCTAGATTCTTATATCTTCTTTTGCATTTCATTTGTTGCAATGTATGGTTTGGTTAAAGTATATAAAAAACATTCTGTTTCACCCACATGTTGTTGGAAGAGATGAATATTTTGCCTTTTCAGATAGTTGTGGATATTCTCTTTGATACTTCACCAAAAGTCAGCAAGTGATTATTTCTTAGAGGTTAATTGTAATGGGCAGTCTGAAAACATCAGTTAACTTTTTGTACTCCAGTACGTTATAATCCATTGGTTTATGTTGCACGTTGAGTGGTTCTTTTAGCAGTGCATGATTTTGTAGTTTTAACATTATTAAGTGTTATTTGGAAAATACTGATCATTGAGTTGTATAGATCTTTGTTGAAACATCTTATATGATATAAAAATATCACATCCATTGATAACAATCAGTATCATCAGAAAAGGTTTTGAGTACTGTATTGAGAAGCTGCTAAGCTCACAGAATCAAATACAAGTTTTCCAAAGTTCTAATTTTAGGTTGAATACTTGAAGACCATCATTGGCAACAAATACTGTCAATTATTTTCATTGAAATGAGAAGTTCCCCCTTTTTTTAATCTGAGAAATATCTGCTAACTGCCCAACTCTAATACCTAGTTTGAATGTCACTTAATTCTTTCAAGTAAAAATGATGTTCCAGTAAAAATGTACAAATTCAGCTCGTAACTTGGTCATAAATGTTTTTCCTTGAAAGAACCTTTCTCTTGATATAAATTTAATAAAATTAATAGTTTCAATGGCTTCATAAAGGACATTCTTTGGTGAGACTGGCCTTTTACTGTGTGTAGAGATGATGTGAGTGTGTGTGAATGTTTGCTGCCACTGCCTTGATGCACTGTAAAGGGCCGATAGCTTCACCCACCATTGCTTTTAAACCATCAGTGCAGATATTAAGATAGTCATAGGGCAAGTAACATATTAATAATATTATAAAAAATAGTTTTGGGCCTCAGGAATCTCCCATGGTTGGGAGCCATTCTTTTAGACTTTAAAAAGAAGGAAGGCGCATCTCCTCTCATAATTCACTTCTCAATACCTGAGACTTCCTCAGGTAGAATAAACCATTTTTGAAAAATTTTATCATCCTTATTTTATATAATGGTATTAATTAACATTTTATTGAGTGTTTGTTATATACTAGGTATAGAGACTAGGCTTTGATATGTGTTTTTTCCACACCACTGAGTAGTTCTCTGATTCTCAGCTGTGACTCTGTGAGCTTCAATTTTGTAAATAAGTGTCAGATCCCACAGGTTAAGGGTTCAATCTCACAAAACTGCACCCCACAATCCTCCTTTTCAGATGTCACTTGCAAGTCTCAGTTGTTCTTGTTCTTCTTACCCACTGGCTATAAATCGGAGGTTTCTGAAACTTCCTCTTTGGATACAATTAATTTGTTAGAGTGGCTTGTAGAACTCAGAGAAGCTTTTAAGTATGTTTATTGGTTTATTATAAAGAAACAGAGGAATAGTCAGATGAAGAGGTATATAGGGCAAGGTCCAGAAGAGTTCTGAGCTTGGGAACTTCTGTTCTTTAGGAGGTTAGGGCATACCACCCTCCAGCATGTGAATGTGTTCTGGTTCACCAGGCCTGGAAGCTCTTTGAATCCCCACCTTTGGTTATATGGAGACTTCATTACGTAGGCAAGATTGATGAAAACCTTGGCCATTGAAAACTGAACTCGGTCTCATGCCCCTCTCCCTTCTCTGAAGGTGGTGAGATGGGGGGCTGGAAGATCCATCCCTCTACAATCACATAGTTAAGTTCCCTGGATCCAGTCCTCTAGAGGGGGTTTCCAAAAGTCCCCTCATTACTTACACTTTTATTGTTCTGGAACTATTTCGGAAACTTAGGATAAGAGATCAAATGTTATTAACAAGATGTTGCCATTGCTCTTATGTTTAGGAAATTCTGAGGATTTGGGGAACTCTAATCCAGAAACAGTGGATGAAGGCCAAATACGTAATTCTTTTATAAATCATAGTATCACATCTGCATTTTGCAGATGAGAAAATAAAGGTACAGATGGGTTAATTAAATTGCTCAAAGCCATGCAGCTAGTAATTTTTTTCAACTTGACTCCAGAGTTCAGCTTTTTTTTTTTCCCCTTTAAGTTAATTGTTAGGGCTCATGTGCATGTACTTTAGTTGTTTATTCTTTACTACATCATTTATTCTTTTCTTTATCTGTATATGAAGGGAAGTTTTAGGGATGCCTGGGTGGCTCAGTGGTTAAGCATCTGCCTTCGGCTCAGGGCATGATCCTGGAGTCCTGGGATTAAGTCCCACGTCTGGCTCCCTGCCTGGAGCCTGCTTCTCCTTCTGCCTGTGTCTCTGCAACCCCCGCCCCCCCCGCAATGTCTCTCATGAATAAATCTTAAAAAAAGAAAATGAAGGGAAGTTCTATATCCCGATAGTGATTTTTTTAAGGAAGTTAAAAACAAAGTGCAATAGTAATTTTTAAATAGATTTTTTAAAAAAGATTTTATGTATTTATTCATGAGAAAGAGAGAGAGAGAGAGAGACAGAGACATAGGCAGAGGGAGAAGCAGGCTCTGTGCAGGGAGCCCGACATGGGGACTCGATCATCAGTCTCCAGGATCATGCCCTGGGCTGAAGGCGGCGCTAAACCGCTGGGCCACTGCGGCTGCCCTTAAATAGATATTTTTACAGCAACATACTTTAAAGACCTCTTTAGTTTTAAATTTAGAGGGCAAATTTTTTGTATATATGTGTGTATGTGTGTGTATATATAATTTCCATTAATCTTTAAAACAATCCTGTTGTGGAATACAGAAGGCTAATAGTTTCTCATCTTTTAAGTGATGATTATGACTAAAAATTTGTGACTTAATGAAGGTTGCAAAAGGAGTTAGTGACAGAACCTGGACATAAACCCTCATAGTTCTCAATTAAAATTTAGAATCCTTTCTCATGCACTGTATTGTTTTACCTAACCAAATCGGACTTGGTTAGGTAATACCACAGCTGTGGAGTAATTTTTTTTTTTTTATAACTTCTGTTACGATAAGGGCTTAAACATTTTTTTAAAAAAATATTTTATTTATTTACTCATGGGTGACACAAACACAGAGACAGGCAGAGACACAGGCAGAGGGAGAAGCAGGCTCCATGCAGGGAGCCCGATGTGGGATTCGATCCCCGGTCTCCAGGATCGCGCCCTGGGCCAAAGGCAGGCGCTAAACCGCTCTGCCACCCAGGGATCCCTGGGAAGTAAAGTTTTGTTAGTTATTATCAGAATCTTAAAATATTTTCATGTTTAACTAGAAATAGATTGTAAAGCACACACACAAGTAGTTATTTTAGAGCTCCTACATGGTCATCTGTTTTTCTCTTAAGTCTTAAGACCCACTTTTCTCTGACATAAGTAAAATCATGTTACTTTATGTCATGGTTGCTTATGCAGAATTGTTGGGCCAATAAAAATTGTTTTCAGATGTTTCATGCCTAGAACATTTTTCATATTTAAATATATATTTTTTGAGATTTGGATTTTCCTTTTTGTTTATATTTTTACATAAAAAACCCAAGATTCTTTGGTAATTATGTATTTTATAGGGAAGCCTGTTAGCGATTATAATCATTAAAAACATTTAACCAATATCTATTAGTGCTTACGCTGAACTCTGTCTCCGCAAAGCAGTTACAAGAATTGGGCTCTATTTTCCAAGTGGTTATAATATATTCTGACCTTTTTGGATGTGAACAGAAGTGATCTATAGCCATCTAGGTAACTGTACACTTCAGTATTACTTGTGTTTTAAGTATTTTATATATAAAAAGCTTTAAGACAGTATTCTACATGGAGTTGGTGAAAAAGGAAAAACATTAGTTATTTGATAATTGTTTTATAAAGAAATGTGTATCATAATTCTTGATTTTCCTTCCTTCCTCTTTAGGCTTCTCATTTCTTTTGGGGATTATGGGCTTTGATTCAAGCCAAATATTCCACTATTGATTTTGATTTCCTTGGGTAAGTTTAATTGTACTTATATGCATTACACATCACGTTTGTCTCTCCTTTTTAAAAATTTTTTTTTGGATATACACACAACTCGTAGGGTACACTGTAGTTATTATTTACACTGTAGTTCTTATTTTCAGTCAAATGTTTATAAGGGTTGCATATATTTAATAATTGGTCTGCAAGGAAATCTGGTATAATCTGTTAAATACTGTATTAGAAAACTGTCCAGTAGATGGTGCAATAAACTAAAAATAAGTCCTTTGAAAAATCTTAAAACTTAAAATCAGCTTAGAAGGGTGAGTGGAAAAAGAAGGGGAAGGATTAAGTTTTTCATTTTTTATTAATTCTCTTGTTATTCATTTCTCACTAGGTATGCAATTGTTCGTTTTAACCAATACTTTAAAATGAAGCCTGAAGTTACTGCATTAAAAGTGCCTGAGTAAAGAAGAGATTTGATTATTTTCAAGTAGCTGAACAGTGCTTGTGTATCTTTTCTTAAGAAATTTTGAAGAGCCAATATTTGTTAAAATTCTGTTGTTTAATTTGGTTATCTTGCTTTACAAATTATGCCTCTAAACAACCAATCTATTTTTTAAATAGACTGAATAATGTCAAGAAGTATACCTACTGCTATCAGTTTGTGGTGGATTAGAAGTTTGTTAAATCTGCAAAAAGGTATAAATATGTCAGTAATCCTTTGATAATTTAATCTATGTTATATGTGAATTATTTATTATAAATTTAACATAATTCTGTGACTGCTTTCATCTGTTTCATCTGTTGGTTGAGTGTAAGCAATGAAAATGTTCCAGAGAAATTTTTTTTAAAGTTTTGCTTTAATAATATTAACTTTAGCAAACAGTCTAGATGTTCAGTATAACCTTTTTATCTTGATACACTATAAGAAATATGAATCATCACTCTTGAAATGCCAGATACTGGTATAGATTACTTAGGGTATTCATAAAAAAATATCTGTATATGAGGGTAAACTGTATTTACTGTCTATGTTTAGTGGTACATCTTTTTGAATAGAATATTGGAAAGTGTTTTTCTTGGGAATATATTTTAAAATTAAATTCTCCTTTTCCTACATATCTGGCAGTATAAATATTAACATTTATTGTATAATCCTGGAATAGATACAGTTACCAAAATCTGCATTAAATAATGTTTTCACATACTAAATATGGTCATTTAGGTTGCTAGTTTGTTCTTAAAATTTGATAATATCACTTTACTTTTTACCAAAAATTTTGTTTTACTTAGTGAGGTATTCGGTGTTTTTGTCTGTTTAGCTGGTAGAACAAATGCTAATTTTTGAAACAAAGAATGTTTATCATACTTGGGAACAAGAAAATGTCATTTAGATAGATTCTTTTTTACCTTCCCAGATTCATTCCTTAACAGTTGGTTTCATGTGTTCATTTGGCTCCATGTCTTTAGAATGATAGCAAATGATTACGTGATACATGTAGGTTCAGAGAAATAAATTAAAAGCAGTTAAATAAGGAGCATTTAGGACATTGATCTACTACACTTACAATCTGACAAAATGTGAATTAAATATTCATGGTAGGAGGGCTTCTGTTTTAGTTTCTCTTGATTTTGTTTGTGTATTTTTAATTTTGTTTGGGAGTGAGAAGGTGGCAATTATTATATGGAAGGAAGTTAGATCTTTGCGATAAGTAGGGTTCACATTTTGAAGACTGCTGCTGTGTGGAGTTGAGCAGTCATAGTTACCTTTACTTAGAAAATTAGTCTGACAAGCTTTGCACTTTGGTCACATAAGTGCCCATGTACAAAGTTGACTTAATGAATCTGCATATTCAGAATATGCAACTACAAACATATCCTCTGAGAAATCTTCTGGGGAGTTTGATGTATTATTCCAAATGACTTATATTCTCAGATAAATGCTTTAAAATACTTGGATTATCTCAAGATGTTTAAAGCTAATAAGCAGAAACACTTAAAGGCCATTTTAAATGGTAAATTCTAGTTACATAAATAGACTCTTAAAATCTGCTTGTGTCTATAACAGTGTTAGGCTAAGATTTGTTTTCTACCTCCCCAATGTTACAAATGTTCACTTCTGTTTTTATAAATCATATTACTGTAGGATCAATAGAATTTTACTTAATTGACTAAACGAATGGAACCAATTAAACAATTAATAGCTTTTTACATAATGTTAGAGTGAGTCTGAGGAATTGTTTTTGGTAGAATTTTCATCTGTGGTTGGAACATTATCTTTTTTTTTTTTTGGAACATTTTCTTAGGACAATGAATAATATGTAATACCCTTGAATGTTTTTGTTTTTGTTTTTTGTTTTTTTTTGTTTTTTTGGACTTCTGACTTTTTAAAGTGCAACAGTATATATCTTGGAGTACTATGGGAGAAGAGAAGATCAGTTTTCTATCTTACTCCATATTTTTCAAATTATTTTGAGTAGAGATTCACTGAGCCTTTGCTGGTAGAGTGCACATAGCTGCTGGCTGTGATACTCTTGTGTTTCAGAGAGATTCATATAGAACTCAATGTAAAGGGGAGTAGAGGCTCTTACTTTAGCCCTAGGAGTATGCAGTGGAAGTTGGAAACAAAATGAGACATTGAAGATATTTTCCCCACTTTATGGCTAGATTTTGGATGTTGTGATGCTCCCACTACCTGTACAGGTTTTTGGGATCATGCTGCAGGCTAGTAAGAGGGTTCAAAATTGCTTCCCTTTTTATTGGCCATTTAAAGGATTCTTTCTGAAGGAGAAACATCCCTCTAAAATTTGTCATATGGCTTGCTGAGATGTCTGTTGCCTTTTATGTTACGCTAAGGAACTTGAATGCCTTACCTAATAACTCAGCTGGTAGTAAGCTCATTTTGTAAATATGAAAATGGTTGTTAGAGAAGTGGCATTCATGTATACTCATTATTGTTAGTCAATAGACCATAGTGGCCTGGATGCTTTAATAAGCAAAATTCCACATTTTTTTCCCTTTTGTTCCTTACATACTTGTATGATCTTACCTGACCAGTAATACTTGTTTTTTCCCCCCTGTTGACCCTATGCTACCACGTGATTTTCTGGAAATCAAAGAGATGTGGTAGTAAATCATACTGTTCACATGGTCATTTGAGATCAACATGAGCACAAAACTCAACTAGGTCTGCCTGGAATGTATATAAAACAGTGTAAATAAAAATTTGTAAATTAGTGTGAATTGTATCTTGCATATGAGATTGTGTATTGTTTTGCATTCTCTTTTGTAGGTGTTTTTTTTTGTTTTTTGTTTTGTTTTGTTTTTGGTAAGGAAATGATACAGCTCTTTGGTTTTAGACTGGAAATAGCCAAAAATTCTGGCTGCACAGTGGGATAACAAGAGGAACTGGAAATAAGGTTTATCAGTTCTTGTTAATGTCAGTACTTATTTATTTAGCCTCTCAGTGCCTAATATGACTTTTCTTCATTCTTTAGTTGGCCATTAGTTTGTATGAGATTAGACTCCTATAAGCAGTAAATAAATACACTGCGAGCTCCTTTCTTTGACTCATGATTCTAAGCTAAAGCAAATTAAAAATATAATGTGATGATTGCAGTCTGAAGTATTATCTTTTCCTATTTTCAAGGTTGTTTTCTACAAAAAAAAAAAAACCTTGAAATTTTACATATTTCTGTGTGAATCTAAATCCCATATATATGAGATATGATAATAGATCTTAGTGCAACTTAAGCGTATCTCAGTTGGCTTCTCTAAATATAAAATTGTTCATTATGGATTATAAAAGAAAAGACATAAGTCATGAGTAATCTTTTAATGACTGCTATTTTCATTTTTGCTAAACTACAAATATTTATTTCAGTTTATAAATGTTACTAAAGCTTCCAGATTTGAAGCAGAAAAGTTCCCCAAGCACTCTCAATTAAAAGTTAAAAACTTTCACTTTAAAAATTATATACAAAAAAATATATATACATTTTTCTTTTTTACATTACACAAAGCTTTTTGTGTCATTTTTAAATTCCTTCATAAAAGAATGAGAATACTATCAGTTTGATTTTCTGCTTTAAATTGCTTATAATAAGCATTTCAGATGCATTCCAAAGTGATACAGATTTAAGCTTCTAATATTAATCAGTCATTCAGTTGATAGACAAAAATCACTAATGCTTTATGCTAGGAGGAGAGTTTTGTTATTGGCAGTAAACTTTACTACTTTCCTCAAAAGGCAAACACAATTATTGTGCACGAAGGAAATAAATTATAAGTGTGTAGTAAAGCAGCTTTCTCTTTATTTCAAAATTGATTAGCTCTGATTTTTCTTCCTTAGTTTATTAGATTTTAGAATGTCCTTTGGAAACTTCAATTATATATTAAGATAATCTTTTTTTTTTTTTTTTTAAAGATGTTAGTTACATTGAATCAACTTTTTTTTCAAGTTACATATCACTTGTGTGATTACAGTGTTATGTTTTGGGTTTGATACTTTTTGGATAGAAAAGCATAGCAATTATTTTAAATGATTTTTTACCCATTTTTGAAGCTTAGTCTGTGTGTTGCTATAAAAGAAAATACTTGGGTTTGGATTACTTGAATACTTGAAAACTGAAATTAGTAAGGTATCTTACATAATTCGATTTTTCTGAACACAGTTTTTATACAAACAACTTTAATTTATGCATCATAATTTGAAATAGAAGATTTCAACTCTTTGGACAAAAAATGATAGGCTTATAGACAAATACTGTTTTGTTTTTCAGGCATCCCAAATTCAACTTTTTATAGTAGATTTCTGTCCTAGAATCTGCTTTCTCTTTTTTCCTGTACCTAATGCACTTACTATGCTATAGATGGTATCAAATAGCAGGTTAAATAAAATCTGTGTTCATTATGAATCTTTCAGCTTTTCTAGTTATGAAAAATTGCTCTGTAAAATACTCTTAGTTCCTAAATATAGGCATATTTTTGTTTACATCCTATCCATTAATGGTATAAATACCATTAATCATTTTAACAAAATGTTCATAAAAATTGAAAACATTATATGTTATATTGGAACTAGTTAGTGAAGGGTAAGAAGAAGCTGGCTGATTTGAATTGTTTCATTAGTTAAGTTCCAAGACTTTTTAATAAAGGAGTTTCCAGAGATAGGTTGAGACCTGGTAGTATCCATGTAAATTAGCTTTTATGATCTGGAGAAAACCCCCAAAAGCAGTGGAAGAGGCAAGAGGATTTACTTGCCATGGTTGTGGTGTGCTGCTACTTCAGTTTTGGTAGTAACACACTGAAGTTTTTATTGTCCAGTAATCTGAAGAAGTTTCCTGTTATTTATGTGTACTAAATGAACTATAAATTGGTGGAATCTGCTAAGGGGAAACTTAATTTTAACTGTACTGTATTTAGGAACCTTTTTACAGCTGGGTGAAGTTTCCATGATTTGAAGTATTTGAATTTTAAAATATACTGTTATCATAAGAAATAAGACATGGCATTATTCCATGTTCTCAAGTGATAATTTCCTTATTGAGTTTCAGAAGAAAAAAACAAAATGAATAATTGTCACTGCGTTAGCTGTATGTTGAATTGGAAAATTGTGGCATAAAGCTTAAATTTGTGTTTATCAAATGTGAACCATAGTAGTATAATGCTGCTTTGTATATACTGTAAGTGCTACAAATAGTCTCAGCACTGAAAATGTATTGATACCTCTCAAATGAATGCAAATTTTGATGTAGGTGTTTTGATATGCCTCAGAAAGTATCTGAGTGTCTGAAAACTTGTTAATCTGTTTGGTAATGGAGATACTTCCTGTTTTTTGTTGCATATTTTCATGTTTAAAATTTAATTTTTACATTTTTACTACTGTTAATTTAAGTGTAAAACTTGTTCTGTGGATAAAAATGGGGTTGCCAGTGAAGAAAATGGAAAACAGCCTCATTCATGTAACTGCTTAAGTAAAGATACATTTTTGCCGTATGTTCATAAACTTTTAATGAAGTTGTTTGTATTTCTGTTTGAATATAAGTGACATTTTGGCTTTATTTCTGTTTAATAAGGCCTTTTACCATTGATTAAATGAAGGAATGTATCTTTTTGAAGAGATTTATATTCTGTAAATAAAAATTGGTTGTAACAATAAAGTTGGGTTCTAACTGCAGTGTACCATAAATCTTGTTATATCAACTTATTTTCGTGGTTTTTCTTTTTCAAGGGGAGAGAAAACAAGACTTTTTAAAGTTAGTGTATAACTATGTATTTGATGTGATTCTTAATATATTTTTTTATTTTTTCATTTTTATTTATTCATGAGACACCCACAGAGAGGCAGAGACAGACACAGGCAGAGGGAGAAGCAGGCTCCTCGCAGGGAGCTTGATGTGGGACTTGATCCCAGGACCCTGAGATCATACCCTGAGCCCAGAGGCAGATGCTGCTGAGCCACCTAGTCGTCCTGATTCTTAAAATTTCTAATTCTCTGATTTTATATAGTATTAACAAGTTTTGAAAAAAGTTTGCTTTCAGAAACTTAGTTGAGGTGAGAGTGTAGAATATTATGTAACTCAGTAAACAAATTCTGTTTAGTTTAAAAATTTATTATTCTTTTGACCACTATACTTTGTATCTTCACTGCAATTAGGGTGAGAAACAGATAAAGACACTGTCTGGGAAAAAAAAGACACTGTCTGGGACTTATTAGCATCTTAGTCTAGGCAGAGAGTATCCACTTAATCAATGTTTATTAAGCTTTAATTATCAGGTAATGTGATAGATGGTGGAGATACAAAGATACTATCTCTACTGTCAGATAGTAATGAAGATCAGTTCTCCATAACAAAAATAGTCAGCTCTGTGTGTGTATTTGTGTGCGTTATAAAATATTTTCCAAGTTGGGCTTGTCTAGTGTTTCCTAGATAAATATCTAGGTAGATAAATTTCTATTCTAGATAAAATTCTAGATAAATTTCTATTAGAATGAGGTTATGTATCACCAGCCAAAATACTACAAAAGTGAGGTGTCTTTTTATGACTGTAACACATCTGAGGAACTCATTATTGATGTTGATTTTCAACACTTGGTCAGAGTAGTATTCTGTGTCTTCACTCTGTAGTGTTTATTTTTCCCCTCGTGGGGAAATAAGCAATCTGTGGAGAGAAACTTTAAGATTATGTTTAGTATTTTGCTTGTTGTCAAAGGTCCCATTTCTCTTCTCTGACTTAACAACACTCGATAATTGTCTAAACTAATCTTTATCCTGATAGCTGTAAGATACACATTTTTCAGTTCTGCTGCATGGTACACATATATCATTTTCTTGTAAGGAATCCTCCATGTGTATCTATATATCATCTACCATTTGTGTGACTTTTTTTAAAGTATAGACTCTTAGGTTTCTATTTTGTTTAGTGGATTATAATCTGTTACTATACTTATTTACATTGATGTTAAAATGTCTGAGATTTGGCTTGGGGGAGCCCCATCAGATCTGGCTCCTTTTGATGTACCAGACATGTTTTGAGCACTTCCTTACTTTATAGTAAAATAAGATGTTCCATACTAATTTTGGAACCTTTCGGAGCCTTGGAATCAGCCATTTTTCCAAGGAACTGGTGTGTGTGTGTGTGTGTGTGTGTGTGTGTTTTGAGAATAATACTTAGAAACTTAAATCTGAGAACTAATTATGCTCATGAATTCTGGGATATCACAGAGCAAGGAAACAAACACACACATTTGTATGTAAATATATATTTTATGAATTGTTAGTAGTACACTTCAAATTTTTTTAAAAATTTTTATTTATGATAGTCACACAGAGAGAGAGAGGCAGAGACACAGGCAGAGGGAGAAGCAGGCTCCATGCACCGGGAGCCCGACGTGGGATTCGATCCCGGGTCTCCAGGATCGCGCCCTGAGCCAAAGGCAGGCGCCAAACCGCTGTGCCACCCAGGGATCCCCTACACTTCAAAATTTTTTTTTTAAAGATTTTATTTATTTATTCATGAGAGACACAGAGACAGAGATAGAGGCAGGGACACAGGCAGAGGGAGAAGCAGGTTCCATGCAGGGAGCCTGACATGGGACTCGATCCCGGGTCTCCAGGATCACACCCCGGGCCGAAGGCGGCGCTAAACCGCTGAGCCACCCGGGCTGCCCTACACTTCAATTTTATTTATTTATTTATTTATTTATTTATTTATTTATTTATTTATTTATTTATTTATTTATTTATTTATGATAGTCACACAGAGAGAGAGAGAGAGGCAGAGATACAGGCAGAGGGAGAAGCAGGCTCCATGCACCGGGAGCCTGACGTGGGATTCGATCCCGGGTCTCCAGGATCGCGCCCTGGGCCAAAGGCAGGCGCCAAACCGCTGCGCCACCCAGGGATCCCACACTTCAATTTTTAATCCAACTTCACAGAGTTCCCTTTCGCCTCTCCCATTTCATATTTGTTTCTCCCTTTTCTTTATTCTGATAATATAGACATTTTAAGAATACTATAGAATTAATGTGCCCTTTTCATTGTTTTATATGAAACGTTAATAGATGTATTACTAGTGATTTTAATCTTAGACCTTTGATTAAAATGGTGCCTACCAAATTTCTCCCTATTTTCTACTTTGAAAAAATTTTTTTAAAAATCGATTTTATTTATTAGAGCATGAGCAAGGGGGAGAGGGAGAAGCAGGCTCCCTGCTGAGCCAGGAGTCTGATGTGGGGCTCGATCCTAGGACCCTGGATCATGACCTGAGCTGAAGGCACACACTTAGCCAACTGAGCCCCCCAGGTGTCCCTACTTTTATTTTTTAAAGACTTTACTACAGAAAGCATGCACGGGAGCTCAAGCACAGGCCCTCAGGAAGGGGAGAGGGAGAGAGAGAAGCAGACTCCTCACTGAGCAGGGAGCCTGATGGGCTTGATTCCAGGACCCTGGGATCATGACCTGAGCCAAAGGTAGATGCTTAATCCACTGAGTCACCCAGGTGCCCCTCTGATTTTCTACTTTTAATTAGTAGGTGTCCAATGGGAGGAGATACTCTGAAACTGATTTTTGTGCTATTTTAGCATCTATCAGTTTTTGCCAGCAGCAGTTACTGTGTTGTTTGTTGCTAATTTTCTATTTCCCTCTTTCCTTCTACTTTATCTCAATTTTAATTATAAAATTGGGATTTTACTGTAGGGAAGAGCTATATTCCAAAAGTTAACTTACTTATTCAACTGTTATCAGTAAGAACACAAGAATATTTAATTCTATAGGTTGTAATCCATTACAATCATTTTGTTGCTCAATTTGTTCCAGTTTTTTTTTTCTTTTTTTTTGTTATTATTATTATTTATGATAGTCATACAGAGAGAGCGAGAGAGGCAGAGACACAGGCAGAGGGAGAAGCAGGCTCCATGCACCGGGAGCCTGACGTGGGATTCGATCCCGGGTCTCCAGGATCACGCCCTGGGCCAAAGGCAGGCGCCAAACCTCTGCGCCACCCAGGGATCCCTGTTCCAGTTTGGTGATTGAGTGAGAGCTCTCCTAGGTTGTCTGCTGTATCGTTTCAATATGCTCATACCATTTCTTGAGCACTTCCTATTCTGGCAACAGAGGCTTTGAACTCAGGTGAGGCTTATACTTTCCCTGCCCAAACCCTCAATTCAATTATTTCTTAAAGGAGCCCTGATTTTATAGGGAATGAGACTTAGAAACTAAGATCCGGGGTGCCAGGTGTGCTCGTTGTTACTGGGGTGTTACTACTTACTACTACTGTATTCTGTCATTGACCTTATCAGGAAATTGTGTGTGTGTGTGTCTGTGTGTGTGTGTAGATACATGTGTGTTATTTTAAGTATATATACATATGACATAAAATAACACATGCATCTATATCCATCTGCTTTTATGACTTTACTTTGAAATCATTTATTTTTTTATTTTTAAAAATATTTTTATTTATTTATGAGAGACACACCGAGAGGAGAGAGAGAGAGAGAGGCAGAGACACAGGCAGAGGGAGAAGCAGGCTCCATGCAGGGAGCCCGACCTGGGGATCCCAGGTCCCCAGGATCACGCCCTGGGCTAAAGGCAGCGCCAAACCGCCGAGTCACCTGGCTGCCCTATTTTGAAATCATTTAAAACTTATAGAAAAGTCACAAGAATAGTTCAGTGCACTGCCATACATCCTTATTCAAAAGACCCTCAATATTTCACTTCCTTTTCTTTATCATATTCTTTTTATTTCTTTTGGCGAATTATTTGAGAGCAGTTTGCACACATAAATCTCATTTACCCCTCAATACTTGTATTTCCTAAGAACATTGTCTTTTCACCTCCATTTTTCCTTGTGTATGTAGTGTGTTATTTTTTTCTAGCTCTCAAGATTTCTTTTTAGTAGGTTTTCAACAATTCATGATGTATTTAAATGTGCATCCTTTGTATTATCCTGCTTAGGTTTTAGCCTTTTTGAATCTGTAGGTTTATCTTTTACCAAATTTGGGGGGGAATTTCCACCTTTTATTCAGGTATATATTCTGACCCATTCTCTTTTCTCTGATTCTCCAAAGATTGCTTGATATTGTTTTACAGGTCATACTAATGCTCTGTTCACTTTACCCCCAATATCCATTTTCTTTTTTTCGGGCTGGAATATTTATTGGTCTGTTTTCATATTTCACCGATGTTTTCTCCCATCTCATTTCCAAACTGCTGTTACGCCTGTCCAGTGGCTTTTTTCATTTTGGGTATTATTATTTTCAGTTCTAGAATCTCCATTTGATTATTCTTAAAGTTTCCATTTCTTTCCTGAGATTTCCTATTTATCATGCACAGAGTCATCTTTACATCTTTGAGCATAGCTGTAATAGTTTTAAAATCCTCATCCACTAGTTTCAACAACTAAATCATCTTGGGAACTGTTGATTAGGTTTCTTTAGAGTATGGCTCATATTTTCTTGTTTCTCTGTATGTCTGGTAGTTTTGATTTGTATCCTGGACACTGCGATTGATAATGTTGTAGAGACTGTTGATACTATTGTGATCCTCTGGAAAGTATTGGTTTTCTTTGCAGTATAACTTGGCTTCCTCTTTGGTAAGCAGCAGTTAAAATTTTCAGTTTTTTTAGCTTTAGCTTGGCTGCTTGGAGTATGCCCCCCACACGCATAGTTCAGAGGTCAGAGATTTGGGCAGAGTAGATATATGCAGATTTTAGTGCCATCTCTTTCTGGGTCTTTTTGGAACTTCTTTTCATACTTTCCAGCTGTTGAGGTTGCCTTGTACTCTGTCCTCTCTTTCTTCAAGTAAGACTACAGGGTTTCTGAGTTTTAGTGACACCACAAATCTCTGACTTGTGGCTTGCCCTCAGACATAATGTTAGTAAGATGGGAAACCCCGTGTCTGTTTTTCTCTCTCTCTTTTTTAAGTGTAAATTCTGCTCTAGTTTCTTTTTGCTATTGGTTGCTCTCTACTGCTTTTAGATAGTTTTATGTATTATATCTCAAGTTTATGGTTATCTCTGGGAACCCTGATCCAATAGGAGTTACTCCTCTATCATTTGATGTAGAGTCTTTTTATCTTAGCTTTTTTATTTGGGAATATAATTGATACTTTAAATTGGTATGGATGTTAAATGCTCTGAGATTTTCTCTAAATATACTTTCAACCAAATACTATATATTCTAACTTGCAGTGTTTTAATTACTATTTTTCAGGAGTTGTTTAATTTGTTTCTTTTTACTCAAGAGTTGTTTAATAGAAAGTTGTTTAATTTCTAGGTGGAAAGACCTTTTTGATTTTTGTTCTTAATATCTTGGGTTCTTTTTTTTTTTTTTAAGGTTTTATTTATTTATTCATGAGAGACAGAGAGAGAGAGGCAGAGACACAGGCAGAGAGAGAAGCAGGCTCCATGCAGGGAGCCCGATGGGGGATTCGATCTGGGGACTCCAGGATCACGCCCTGGGCCGAAGGCAGGCACTCAACCGCTGAGCCTCCCAGGCATCCCTCTTGATTTATTTCAAGTCTTTGTAATATTTCTACTTGATGGAAAGTATTGATGTTTTGACTTAATATATAATCCAATTTTGGGAATGTTCAATGTATTTTTGAGAAGGTATATTCTCTATTGTCAGGGTGTGGTGTTAGACACACAAATACGGTCTGTCCTCACTATTCATGGATTCCATATTTATGAATTTGCTTATTTGATGGAATTTATTTGTAACCCCAAGGTCAGTTCTTGGGGCTCTTTTGTAATCATTTGCAGACATGTACATGTGCAGAGGGATGAAAGATCTGAGTGCCTAACATGCACATTCCCAGCTGAGGTTGAACAAACTGACACTTAAACAAAATGTCCTTTTCACCATATATTTAGTGCCACATATTTTACATTTTTGTGCTTTTGTTGGCATTGTCACTGCTTAAAATGACCTTCAAACATAGTACTGAAGGCTTGCTTGGTTTACTGTCAGTTCTCTTCAGCTTCGGATCTTCTTACCCCTTGCCTTATACTTTGCGATAGAGCAACACCTGTCTGCTTATAGTTCTGGCACATACCATACCAGTCTTGAAAATTCACATACTTGTGCTTATTTTCATGCTTCTAATCCTCTTGACCAGGTTAATTCTTACCTGCTAAAGCTTTTAAAAGATACTCAAACTTCTCGGGAAGTGTCACTTCCAGAAAGCCATCTCTGCTTGGTTAGTCATCAATTCTGGCCCTCTTCCCTCACCTCACCGCAGTGCCCAAGAACACCTCGTATTAGAGAACTTAACTCATTGCTGTTTATGAGTTTGCCTCCCTGAGTAAATTTTTTAAAAAGATTTTATTTATTTGAGACAGAGAGAGAGAGAGCGTGTGTGCCCATGAACACAGGGGTGGGGTGGAGGAGGGCGAAGCCGACCCCTGGTAGGTCCGGAGTGGGACTCGATCCCAGGACCCTGAGATTATGACCAGAGCTGAATGAAGTCAGACGCCTAACCCAGGCGCCCGTCCCTGAGTAGATTTTATGTTCCTTAACAACGTGAGCTTTCTTTAGAACATGGTGCTAGGTTACATAATGGGACCTCACTTAGTTTGTTAAATGAATGAATCAAATTAGGAAATATTTCCAATTAAGCAAAAAATAAGACAGTATTAGGTCTTGGAGAGAGATAAATGCTGGAAATAACTAGAAATAGCTAGAATAACTTCCTGAGTTGACATGGTACCCGAAAAGCTACTTCACTGGGGAAACCGTACTTAACTATTTTGGAAGTTAGAGATCCTTTTTTTTCTTTCTTTTACTTTATTTTTTTACTATATACTTCTGCACGATTTGGCTTTAATTTATTTAGTTGAGCCAAAATTTACAGAAGTATGTAGATATTTTCTTAACTGTCACTGATTTCCTAGAAGTGTCCAGAACATAGTATTCTTAGAACCTAGTATGCCAGAGGCTTTTCAAGCCCCACCCAGACTATAATTTTAAAAATGTATGTCTATAACATTGAGACAAGTAGTATAAGACTTCTTTCCTTTACATGAGTTTCAGTCAAAAAATGTAATTGTTATTCTCATAATACTGTGTAAATGTCAATAAAACCCAAGACAAGCATCACTGACTTATACTGGAACTTTATTATTTAAAGTGGCCATCATTAATAATTCATTATTCAGGGAACAACTTACTTTTCTCTAAAGATTTGGCAGTTGCATTGTATTATATCCTCTATTCCTTAGCTGGGATATAACAAAAGAGGAATCAGCCTAAAATTACTCTTTGATATACCAGGTTTTTTTTTTTTTTTTTTTTTTTTTTACTGTATTCTTTTAATTAAACATAAGATCATGAAACAGACATCCTAGTTTCTACTGAAATTTCTCTAGTTGGTTTTCTCAACTATTTATATTGTGAATCTTAATAGTTGAAAATTTATTTAGTCTCTTATAAAAACATATATTAGTAATTAGTTGATAAAAGATTGCCATTTTAATCTTCTCACCACATTTTAAGAATCTAACTCAAACTGTTCCCTTTTTTCCCAGTTTTGTAACACTTGGAAAGAATTTAAAATTTTATTGTGCTTCTAGCAGTTTTTTTTCACATGGAAGCAGAAGGCTGTGTAGGTGCCTTGTAAAAGGCTGTCTCAGTGACATCCCTAACAAGAACCCAAAGCAATCCTGTTAAAAAAGATTTCTGAGTTCCAACTTTGAAATATTCTAAAAAGAAAAATAAACAAAGAAGAAAATATAACCACTTGGGGGCACCTGGGTGGCTCAGTTGGTTGAGCATCTGCCTTTGGGTCAAGGCATGATCCCAGGGTCCTCAGATCCAGCACCTCACTGGGCTCCCTGCTAAGCGGGGAACCTGCTTCTCCCTCTCCTGCTCCCCCTAATTGTATGTGCACTCTCACTCGCTCTCTGTCAAACAAATAAATAATATCTATTATTAGTCTTGCTAATAGCACCAGACTTTGTAATGGTTGAGTAGAATTTAGTTTCTGCTTTTCTTTTTCCTTGTCAACTCAGAGTATCCCATTGGAAATACCCAGAAACTAGAAGTAAATTTTGGGTAATGGAAGGATCCTGAATAGATGACAAGAACTCCCAATGACTATGAGTTTTATGGGCTTCGTGTTCTCATTGTATAACCAAAATACCTTTGAAAAGGTGTCATAAAAAATTTGGGACACTTTCATATAATTTTGTCACTTTGGCATATCACTTTTTTTCTTCTTTGTTGCATTCCCTACTTAAAATTCCAGTTCCTTCAGAAGGTACATGAACTGACAATCCCACTGTATCAGAACACTGGCTAACACAGGGAGGTACCTTTGGAGCTCTCAGTCAGAGAGCTGTGAAGTATTAGGTTCTTTTTTTGAATAGGGGCCATTTTTATCTAGTTTCTGGATTGTTACGAATTGAATGTATTGCCCCCAAATTTATATGTTGTAGTTCTAACTTCCAGTGTAGCTATATTTGGAGATGGAGCGTCTAAAGAAAAAATTAAGGTTAAATGAACTCAGAAGGGTGGAGCCTTGATTTGATAGGATTAGTATCCTTATAAGAAGAGACATTAGAGAGCTTGCTCCCTTACTCTCCAAGGACACACTTATTGAGAAAAGGCCATGTGAGCACATAGCATTTACAATCCAGGAAGAGAGTTCTTGGAAACCAAATCAAATGGCACCTTGATTATGGACTTCCAGCCTCTAGACTGGGAAAATAAGTGTTGTTTAAGCCCCCCAGTCTATGGCATTTTGTTTAGCCTGAGCCAAATACAGATGGTAGGAACCTGGATTGTCTTAGGATTTTTCTATTTTAAGTATATAAGGGAAGGTGTGTGTGTGTGTGTGTGTGTGTGTGTTTAAAGGATGGAAGTATATAAATATTACCTGTTTTACAGGGTCCTTTCTTTCTTGCCTTAACTGAGAATAACCTTTCTCGTGAGGATACCACTTAGTCACAGTCCCCAAAGCAAAGACTGTGTATTCTTTTTTTTTTTTTTTTTTAAGATCTTATTTATTCATGAGAGATAGAGAGGCAGAGAGATAGGCAGAGGGAGATGCAGGCTCCCCACAAGGAGCCTGATGCAGGTCTTGCTCCCCGACCCCAGGTTTACGCCTTGAGCTGAAGGGAAACGCTCAACGGCTGAGGGACCCAGGCATCCCAAGGCTGTGTAATCTTTTATTATGGCCTGTGTCTAGGGCTCAGAACACTGGATATTTTCTTAGCCTCTCACTGCTATTTCTCCTCAACAAACGCCTGCCCTATTGAAGTTAATGAAACATGGTTATATGATACTCCAGTTGTCCTTACTGGTACACCTTCTTACTTATAAAGGGCTTCAGTATCTGAGCCACAGTCCTCTCTTTATCTCACTGCTGCCATCACCACAGAAAACTTTGCTGTACTGTGAATATCCCTTCCAGTTAACTCAAGCTGAAAGTTCTTTGGCTTTTTCAAATTTTAGTGTTCTTCATTTTCATTTCATATCAACAGCCGATCTGCATGATCAAAGTCTGGGCCTCATTCATCATCTGAAAATGTGCCACAGAAATATGAAACTTTATTATACCAGTCTTTGGTTACATTTTTCTATTTATCTAGACCTGCCTTCCTCCGTTCCTCCCTTCCTTCCATCTTTCTGTCCTTCCTTTTTTTGGTTCCACTTTACCTTTTCTTTTAGCTCATTAAAACCTCCAGAACTGGGGCCTCTTCCTTTTGTGTTCAAATATCCCTCTTCTGGCCTATCACTGTTGCCTACACTAGACACTGGTAAATCACCTGCCTGCCAGGCAGCCTCAACTATTGACCACCTCCATTTTTCTCCTACCACTGTCCAGCCAATCTTTAGACTTGGCTATGTCCAACCATGTGCTTCATCCACTCCTACCTTTGGGGCTGGTCCTGCATGGTAACACAATTCTGCTAGTTGATGCTTCTAGTTAGTTCCAAAATCTCTAATGTAGCCTGGGCCATTAAGACTACTTGGCTTCCAGAGCAGAGGGCTGAGTTAATTGTATTCATCTGTTATTTTTTTAAAAAATTTTTAAGATTTTATTTATTTATTCATGAGAGACACAGAGAGAAGGCAGAAACATAGGCAGAGGGAGAAGCAGGCTCTATGCAGAGAGCCCGATGTGGGACTCAATCCCGGAACTCCGGGATCATGCCCTGAGCTGCAGGCAGACGCTCAACCACTGAGCCACCCGGGCATCCCATGTATTCATCTGTTAAATCTGTGTTATCACTCTTGGTCCTAATGAAGCCCTCTTAGTTAGTTCACTCTTTAATTTTTACATTTATTCCATTTTTATCCATATCCTTTACGCCTATTTCCCTACTCCTCATAAGCAACCATTTTTATTGTATAAATTTTTATTTGAATGTAGTTTTACAATATATGTGTAATTTTGTGACCATTTTTTAAATTCACATAACTAATATTATTGATTTCATTCTGTTCTTTTTCACCAAATACTATAATTTATGTATGTATGTATGTATGTATGTATGTATGTATGTATTCTATTTAGAGGGAGAGAATGAGAGCACAAGCAGGGAGAGGGGTGGAGAGAGAATCCAGATTCCACGCTTACTGTGGAGCACGACATGGGGCTCAATCTCATAATCCCAAGATCATGACCTGAACTGAAATCAAGAATCAGATGCTCAACTGACTGAGCCACAGAAGCACCCCACCAAGTACTATATTTTAAAGATTAATCTGTGTAGCTGTGAATATGTACCTCTAAAGTACTATATCTTAAAGCTACATGATACCTCATAGTGCTCATGCAACACATTTCACTTTCCTTTCTCCCAGTGATGGATAGCCAGGTGGCTTCCAACTCTGCCACCACCAACAGTGATATGATAATGAACTTCCTTGCACTAGTGGAACATAAGTGATAATTTCACTGGGATATATGCAAGGAGAAGAATTGCTGGGTCATAGAGAATGCATATATTTATTTTGATCAAGAAGAGCTGGATAGCTCTCTGGACTGTTCTAATGCTCCTTTTATTCGTGAATAACATTTCTATTGCATCTATATCTTCCTATCCATCATCATCTATTTCAAAAGAGTACATATACATATATATGTGTGTGTGTGTGTGTGTGTGTGTGTGTGTGTGTGGTGTGTGTAGAGTCAGATGTTAAACCTGCTATTATAAGTTACCTACCTTTATTTTGGTTCATATTTGCCTGGTATATCTTTTTCCCTTGTTCATGTTTAACCTTTCTGTGTCTTTCCTGCTCTGCATGGCTTTTGAAGACAACATATTGTTATCATCAAATTCATTGAGAGTTTCTTTTATTTATTTATTTTTAATTATTTTTCTTATTGGAGTTTGATTTGCCGACATATTAGTATAACACCCAGTGCTCATCCCGTCAAGTGCCCCCCTCAGTGCCCGTCACCCAGTTGCGAGTCGCTTTTAATTGGTGAGATAAGACACTTACTTTTGGTACAATTATTAAAACTTAGTTCTATCTCAGTATTTCATATTATTTATGTATTGCACTTTCTGTTTTGTTTTATTCCCTATTATATGTATAAAATTTCCTATGGCTGGGTTAAAAGTTATATATTCTATTTTTATTCTTAAGATGGTTAACCTTACTTACAAACATGCTCATATATATTTATCCTAACTAGGTAAGTATTTGGACTACCAATATTTGTATATTTATGGCAGATTTGGAAATGTGCTGCTCAGATCTCCAAGAAAAAACTGTATGGAGTGTGATTAGCTCATAGTCTCCAGCTGTTAGTTTCTTTAGGTTCTGCCTCAAACTGACATCACATTGCTTTTAGGGCAGCCCTCAGCCAATGGTAGAAAGACCTAAGGACTTCTGCACTGTGTGCGACTCTTTCAGTGGGGAGTCTTTGTGCTGGAGCTCCCCACTGATGTAGCAGAGACTGTCAGGCCTGCCTCATGGTCTGTGATTTTTGTGTGACAAATCCTGCTTCTTCCTCTTTTCTTTCATAGGTGATATTCCCCAATAGTAAGCCTGTTACATTTTAAACTCTTGTCTTGGCATTTGTTTTCCAGAAAACCCAACCTGAAACAGTTGGTGATGAGTTGTCCAAGAAAGCAATATGATAGGAGTTTGGAGCTCATTCACTCACTATCCTAGTAGGTGGTATACAGGCACACCCTGGTACTAAGTGGCAAACTAACTGATAATGCTTCACTGATAATGAAATAGGATGGAAATGGTAGATGGAAATGCATCGGTCAGTATGATCGTTCAGGAGTTTGAAATAACAGGAAGAATGATAAATCTGAATATAATAGAATTGGATTGTTGTTAGTAAATTGCATGGACACCCTGTAGTTGGATAATGAAAAGCTGAGGTCAATTAACAGGGGATTGCAAACCAAGTAATAGAGTTTATCACTTTGACGGCTTGCAATGAATTGATTTTGGTGTGTGTGGGGGACATTATCTGTATCTTGGGACATACAATTTCCTAGTAAGGGCTCCAGGGGTTGATGCTAGGGGTTGATGCTAGGTTGATGCTAGTAAGTTGAAACTTACTGCTAGGGCAGTTCCTAGAAGCTGCAGAAATCAGTGGCCCAATGAGCGAGATTGAAATGCCTGAATTGCCATGTTGAATTGCCAACATTAGAAAAAGGGTTGGCAAGTTGTACATCCTGAAATTAGGTATATGAGGCCAGAAGCTCAACAGTATGTTTCACAAGGAGGCTTGGAGGACACAGCATTCACCAAGGCCATCAGGAATGGGCAGGTGAAAGGGTCACCAGCATCACCAAGTTCAGTTAATGGCTTTCCTCTGGAAGCTAGGGTTGATAGTAGGAGAAGCTATCACAGAACCTGTCTCAGTGATAGCAAGGATGATAGTGCTCCTGAGTGTATAGGCCAGATGGTGATGGTTAACTAGGTGGTCATGATTATCAAAGCAAACAAGCCTGAGGTAGCAGACAAGGGAGCCTGACCAGTTGAAAGTTATGGAGATTATTATCACCATTAGATGTGAGCAAGTAGGGCCCCTGCCATGAGCCCTGTGCTTTGGAGTACCTTAAGTCTTCCTCTGGTGCCTAGTCCCAGCTAGGGCTAGGACTGCCATCCAGGCAAGATACTGGAAGACTAGACCAGGTCCCACTGGCTCCAGTTCTCATTTTTCCCCTTTTAGAGCTCTTTGGCCCTCTACCCTACCTCTGGGATCAACCAGATGTCCCGACAAGCCTGGAGACTCATGCTTCTGAGGTTGTCCTGGAGCCCTTTGACCAGGCCTCATTTCTAGGAGGCCAGCCAGGTGAACAGATCACTCTTGTTCATTATGGTATTTTCTCATGGGATCATGTCAGCTGTGTGCTGATAAATGTTTAACAACTAGCTCTCTCACATAAAAAGCCCTGAAGTTTACTGATTCCCAAGGTGTAAATATTCTCACGATGGTCAATTTGAGGCTACTACCATGATGTCACTGAATGCAGAGCTGGGAAGGGATGTTAACAGTTGGCTCTCATGAGCTAGTACCGACCACCTCTAGCATATCAATAGATCATTTAAGACCACTGCCTAAATAGTTCTGACACACTGGTTGTGGCATGACTGATTCCTGTAGGACCAGAATGAGTGTAGGATTCTGGCCTACAAATGGTTTACTGCTGATTCTTGGGTTTGAACCACATGTAGGGCCATGTATTGACTCTCACTTGTGTATGTTTTGACCATAGTACCAGCTCTATTCCACAGCACCCAAGGGCAGTTGTCATGGTTTTAGGCATCCTTACTCTGCTAGCCTTCCTCCTGCTAATACCCAGAGTGGTCACTCTACTCCCTGTTTTGGCTCAGGTAGTTCTCCTGAGGTGATTGCATTTATCTCCTTTGAGGGTTTTCAAAACTATTTCTATGTTATAACAAAGGGTCCTTCTGACTGATGTCTTCTTTTGCCTCTGATTAACTTGGATCACAACTGACCCATGTCAGATGAAAGACAATCCTTTTGCGAATAAGACCATTCACCTTACTCCCATGGGTTTCTCATTTATTCTTTCTGCTGGTGGTAGTACATCGAAGACAGTGATATCAAATAAAAAGGGACTACTTTCTTGGAATGCGCTGATATGGACTAAAGAGTTCAAGAGAAGACATGATTGGAAGATACATTAGTCTACATTTTTGCTATAAAACCCAAGTTTAACTTTAACACATTATTGTTCACATATTTTTGCATACTCTGGGTAAGATTCACATTTGAAGTTATCAATAAAGCACAGGGATAAATTTGAGAGAGTCAGTGGAAGCCAGTATTCATGGAAACTACAAAGGATGATGCAGGATCATAAGTAATGATGTAACCAGCATTAAAAAAATGGTATAAAGGAACTGTAGAAAGAGGCAAGAAGATCTTTATTGTTTCAAAGCAAACACTCAGAAGAGCCATCACATTGTGATTAATAAGTGTTGTTACTTTTTTTTTAAAACAGTAGAGGATCTGAAATCAGCCAGTAATGGTTCATTTGAGAATAAAGAACATTAAGAAATAGTTCGTAGACCTAAACACAAAGAGGTGGTTTCTGGACACTACGAAGAATTCTTATATGCACTAATTGGGCAGCAAAACAATATGTAATTACCTCTTTTCTATCCATTATTCTAAATCTTCATAGATAAGTCACTGTACTTCACATGGGCCCATGAATTTTGTAATACACTTTAAATCTAATTTAAATACAGACTGCGCTCCACAAAATATTTGCTCAGAACCCTACAAACCTAAGGATTGGCTCTGGTGAAGATGGTTAAGAGAAAGTATCATCCCCTAGGGCAAAAGAGGTGCGTATTCTATATGTAAATAAGAGCAAAACTGGATGAGCAGAAGCCTGAGGACAGTTTTGCTAATAAAAATTTCCTGCCCAATTGTAAGGAACAGTTTTCAAATCTGAAATCCATTTACAAAAGAGTTGGCCTGATATTCAGGGGGATGGTAAGTGCAACAACATAGTTAAATAAAACTGTAATGACTCACTAGTCCTTATTTGAAGGGAACTACATTGAGACTGTACATTGGAGAAAGAGGATTTGCCTGGAAAATCTGAGGTCTGTTGAACATAAAGTAATAACTGGAGACAGAAGGATCATGATGGTTCCCCCATTGGAATGGGGACATATGGGAATCATGCTCCAAGGGGAGTCCTTGTTAAAGTCTGACTGTATTGGATTCATTGATAATTTTCCAGTACCCACTGAAAACTTGGAATTGAGGCATTTGGAAGTTGCGGTAATTTCCATGTTGGATCCTCAGCCTATGAGGCGGTATCAGTCATAGTGGGAGGAACACCTAGATGACTCAGTAGTTGAGTATCTGCCTTCGGCTCAGGGCTTGATCCCAGGGTCCGGGATCAAGTCCCATATCACGCTCCCTCCTCACAGGGAGCCTGCTTCTCCCTCTGCCAATGTCTCTGCCTCTCTCTGTGTGTCTCTCATGAATAAATAAGTAAAATCTTTAAAAAATCATAGTGGGAAAGGCCATGTGGAAGCTTTTGGCACTGCCCCCACCCAAGCCAATAAAATAGTGAGAAATATTATTGTATCCTGAGGAAGATGACGGAGACTAGTCCCACTCTTAAAGATCTAAAGAATGCAGAAATGGTAGACCCTGTCACATCTCTAATTTGGCAGTTTGGCTCTTGCGGAAAGTGGATGGCTTTCTGCAGAGTTCACAGTTTTTGAAGACTTCTGCAGCCTCCTTTGCCTGGCAAAGCAATAAAGTTATTGTTCCTCTTTATCCCAAACTCTGTCTTTGTGTTGTATTTTGGTTCCAAAGCATGGAGGTTGACTTTTGATAGCAATATTACATCTGGAACAAAATATGAACAGTACCAAAAGATATAAGGAGGGCAGCCCGGATGGCTCAGCGGTTTAGCACTGCCTTCAGCCCAGGGCGTGATCCTGGGGACCTGGGATCAAGTCCCACGTCGGGCTCCCTGCATGGAGCCTGCTTCTCCCTCTGCCTGTGTCTCTGCCTCTCTCTCTCTCCTGTCTGTGTATTCTAATGAATAAATAAAAAAACTTAAAAAAAAGACATAAGGAGATTGAGCAGAGAACCTATCCTCTATGTCATCGTATTTGCACCATTGTCCCTCTTCCAACTCACACCTATGGCCATACAGGAGGTCTTGTATGACCAATTAAAGGAAGGACAAAGAGCCTCAGCTTGGTTTATAGACTGGTTGGCTTGCTATGTGTGCCACATCCGTGTAAGCTAGATGTGGATAGCATCTGAATCACTGCTCTACCCAGGGTGACCACTTAGGGGGGTCTTGAGAAATAGTGGTGAAAACATTCCCAGTGGACAAAGTACCATATGGAACAATAAGCTATCCACTTTGGGTGGAAGGAAGTTACACTATATAAGGATTAGTAAGTAGTGAAAGCTGGTCAAAGGGGAAAAAAGATTGAGAGATTGTGAAAAGATCTGAGATAGAGACGTATAGATGAATATATGGGAGTGACAAAAGAATATAGATCTTTTTATTATACGTTAACATACCCCAGATAGAATCCATCATCGAAGATGCACTAAACAACCAGGTAGACAGAATGGTTTTGGCTATTGACATTAGCTAGCCTTCAGCGGTGGCCACCCTGGATCTAGCATGATAGGCACATGAAGTGGCCATATTAGCAGTGATGGAGGCTATGCATGGGCTTAATAGCACGGATTCCTACCTACCAAGTTGGACCTGCAGGCTTTGAATGTCCAACCAACAAAAGAGAACAACACTGAACTTCTGGAATGGCCTAAGTCCTCTTTCATAGGTGTTACTTTCCAGTGATCCTTTGTACTCCCAACTCGGTTTCTGTATCTGCTTCCTAGAGAACACCTCCTGGGACACGTCTTTTCCAAGAAGGCATTATTTGTGGTGGCTCTTCCAAAAATATATCATGCTCCTAAAAACCACTATTTCACCCCTGTACCTCCCTCTTTCTGTAGCAGTTGATCTTGCCTCCAATTTAACAAAGAATCAAAAAGTCCCACCACATCACATCTTCAAAACTACAAGTATTATGTATCCTCATCATCTGCTTTTCTGCAGCTTTAGAAGTAGGGATGCTTTAATGCTCTTTATCTCGTTCAATACCAGTGCCTCCCTCTGTGTCCTCTCCTTTATGTTCAGTATTTCCCCTTTAATAGCTTTCCTCCCAGGACATGAGAATACTGAAGTTTCTTACCTTAAAACAGAGAAACAAAATAACAATAAGTAACCACCTCCCTTTACCTGCACACTTCTATATTTAACTTCATAGCCAAAGTTCTTGAAAGAGTTTACTCTTGCCATCTCCACTTCTTCACTTTTGTATTAGAATTCTCTGGAGAAACAGAACCAATACGAAATCTATTATATACATATATAATGATGTATTGGTTCACATGATTATGGAGGCTGAGAAGTCCTGGGATCTGCCATCCGCAGGCTGGAGACCCAGGAGAGCTAGTGGTGTACTTCAAAGGCCCGCGAGCCCAAGAGCCAATGGTGTAGGTGCCACTCTGGATCTGAAGGCCTGAGGACCAAGAGCATCGAGGACAGCAAAAGATTGATGGCCCAGCTCAAACAGTGAGATAGAGAGCACATCTTCCCTTCTTCTGCCTTTTTTGTTCTATTCAGGCCCTCAACAGATTGAATGATGCCCACCCACACTGGGGAGGGCCATCTGCTTTACTCAGTCTACCAATTCAAATGCTAATCTCTTCTGGAAACACTCTCTCAGGCACACCCAGAAATAATGTTAAGCCAGCTATCTGGGCATCTCTTGGCCCAGGCAAGTTAACACATGAAATGAACCATTATAACCCTCAACTTCCTCTTTCGTCTAATACGGTTTTAGTTTTCTATTTTTATTTTTTTGTCAGAACAAAAGGGTTTTAAATCTGAGTGTGTGATATCCATTCTAATGAGAGCTGAGTGTTTCTTTATTGGTTGTCTTTGTAAATCTGACTAGTGTAAAATTTTTGGTGACACCTAAACCTAATAGTTTCCAAGCACTTGGAAAGAATCTATCTGTCCACTCACCTCTGGTTACGAGAGGGAAGCACAAGTCTAGTGAATCCGATCCAGATACACCAGACAGGCACATGACCTAGATATTCTTTTTGCACTAATTCCATGGATACCCTTCCTGTTCTCCATGAACAAAGGTAAGTTTCTAGTATTCTCCAAGTCCCTATAGTAAGGATGAAGTCAGAGTTGGGGGATACAGGGGTATGGCCAGCCAACCAAGGAAGGAAGGCTTATGTGAATAGTCTGACCCCTAATATTGACACACATCACCTTTTCTTCCTAGCTCCCTCCTCTCCAGATCATTTCCATTCACTGACACTGACCTCAAGTACATATTGATCTGGGTATTTGACACTATAACACGTATGACCATTTGGCTTAACCTTCTGTAAAATTCCATAGGTTTCCCTGTTATTAAGATTCAGTTGTTCCTTTGAATTCAGGCCAGCTTCCTATATTCTTTCTTGATGGCCTCAGGGACTCGGCCTTCTTCTCTTTCTTCTTCCTCTTCTTTTAAAGAAAATCCACCACTTTATTATAAAGATAAAACCTGTCCACTGGAGAAAAATCAGAAAATAGGGAAGTCAACAAATTGTTTAAGAACCTATTTTCATTTTGGTATATATATTTTCCAAACTTCCATTATGCATGGTAATCTTGTGTTTGTTTATAGGTACATGTATGTACATAAATCTATTGCATTAACCCATCATAGAAATACACACATGCACACACTACATGATCACAGTTGTTTTATTTATTTATATATATATTTATTTATTTTTAAAACTTTACTTTTTTTTTTTTTTTTTTGTATTTATTCATGAGAGACACAGAGAGAGAGAGAGAGAGAGAGAGAGAGGCAGAGACAGAAGCAGGCTCCATGCCGGGAGCCGGACGCGGGACTGGATCCTGGGACTCCAGGATCGCGCCCTGGGCCAAAGGCAGGCGCCAAACCGCTGAGCCACCCAGGGATCCCCCCACAGTTGTTTTATAACCAGCATCTGTTTTTTGCTTTTTAGGAGAATCATTTTTAGTTTCATAATATATCATTTTTAATGGCTGTCTAGGATTCCATTCTATAGTTATACCACAATGTGCTTTGCTAAGCTCATTCTGGATATTTTGGGTTCCTAGATTTTAGAAAAAACAATACTGCTGTGACGAATATCCTTATGTCTAAATCTTTGTGTACATTATCACTTGCAATCCCTACAAGTAGAATTCTGGGTCTGATGATGTGCATATTTAAAAAAATTATTTTAATTAACTAATTAATTAATTTTTATGTATGTGTGAGAGAGAGCGAGTGCATGTGTGCACATGCAAGCAGTGGGAGGAGCAGGTGGGAGGGAGAACGAAAGGGAAAGAATTTCATGCAGACTATGCTGAGCAGGAACCTGAGCTGGGGCTCAGTCTCGCAACCCTGAGATCATGACCTGAGCTGAAACCGAGTGGAACACTTAACCGACTGAGCCACCCAGGCTCCCCAATATTATTTTGTATTTACTTCCAGAAGACGTGAACAAATTTCTACTCCTACCTGAAATTTGAAGATCCTTGCAGTTCTGACTAATGATTAAAAAAACAAAAACCAAAACCAAACAACCCAACCTAATAAGTCTCAAATGTCCCAAATGCTATCTTCTTTCCTTCATTAAGCATTGGTCACCCATGCTTTCTCACCCCCCTATATTTTGGAGATTAGATTCCCACAAATAGCTGTAAGATAGAAGGCAGCCAATCTTTATTGCATACCCGTGCCTTTCCGGGCACTGGGCTAAATTCTGGGAATGCTTAAGTAAATGTAGTAATCCCCCCTTATCCACAGTTTCTCTTTCTGTGGTTTTAGTTACTTCTGGTCAACTGCAGTCCAGTAACTGATGATCTCCCTTTTACTAATTAATGGGTAGAAGGTCAATAGTACCTAATACTATGTCATAATGGCTGCTCACTCACTGCATCTCATCACCTAGGTGTTTTAATCGTCTCACATCGCCGTAGGAAGATGGGTGAGCAAAATACAATAAGATATTTTGAGAGAGACAGAGATCACATTCACATAACTTTGATCACAGTATATTAGTATAATTGCTCTTTTATTATTAGCTATTGTTAACTTCTTACTGCACTTCGGTATTCTCTGTAGTTTCTGGCATCCATGGGGTCTTGGAACATATCCCATGTGGGTAAGGAGGAACTACTGCATAGCATTGTTCAGGTTACCTTGCATTTAAGTTTAAGGGGACTGAAGACAAGGGTTTAGAGAGACCAGGGAACACATTCTTACAATACTGTGAGTTAAGAGTAATGGCAGTAGTGGGGAGGTGCCTGAGTAGTGTCTGCCTTTGGCTCAGGTTATGATTCCAGGGTCCTGGGGTTGAGGCCCATGTCAAGCTCCCTTGCTCTGCAGGGAGCCTGCTTCTCCCTCCCCCCTCCCCCCCAGTGGTGCCTTCTCTCTCTGTGTCAGAGAAATAAATAAAATCTTAAAAAAGCAAAGAATAAATGAGCTATGGGAACTCTCAATCGGGAAGTGAGTTCAGGAGTGAGTGTTAGGCCTGAGTGTTAACTCAGTCTCAGAGTCAAGACAAACCAAGATTGCAGGTGTTAGCCAGGCATAAAATTGGGTTTTGGGAAAGAGATAACAATGTGTGCTAAGGCAAGGTCAGAAGCACGGAGCACGGATTGGGAGCAGCAAGTAGCCTGGCACCGCTGCAGAGGAGTGTGTAAGTTGGGGGAACGACAGTGAGTGAGAGTAGAAAGCAACGGAAACTGAGTTGTGAAGGCTGCCAGAGGTTGGCTGTCAGCACTTAGGATTCTTTGCTTGTAGGTGTTGAGGAGTGCCAGAAGGTACTAAACCGAGTTGCGTGGTTAGGCCTGCGTTTTGGAGAAGTAATTGGATGCAACATGGAGGGTCAAGTGAAGAGGCTGAGGTCTGGAAGCGGGGAGGCCAGCGAGGAGTCTAGTGCATTAGTCCACGCAGCCAGGACAGCAAGTGCTCCCAGAGAAAGAATGTGGACAGAGAGGAGGGTTGCTTCAAAAGAACACAGGTGGTAAAGCATTTGGGCGATTTGGGCTGAGTGTGAGGGAAGTGGAGTGTTCTGGGGTGGGTCAGCTGGCTGGGTAGTGGGGCCATTTTAGCTTTAGAATCCCTTTGGCTCTACATTCCTAACCCTTTCCTTTGTTTTATGGTCCACCTCCCTGCCCTGCTCTATGAATACATTCTACTGCTTTGTCATACACTGCAAGAAAAATGACTTCTGTGGGGTTGCAAAAGGTTAGAGAAAAGTGAAAAGGAAGCTCAAAGAGGACTTAGAAATTAAGATTAGTCAGGTTGGAGAAAAAAGGATGAAAAGATGATATAAATGGAGGTGATGAGTGTTTATTACCTTGATTGTGGTGATGGTCTTATAGGTGTGTGCATATCTCCAAGTTCGTCAAATGGTATATATTAAATATGTCCATTTTTGTTTATCAGTTGTACCTCAGTAAAGCTGTGTTTTTTTTTTTTTTTTTTTTTAATGAAGCCATTAGGGATTTGGATAAAGTGAACAAGGATCTGTGTGTTCATAAAGTCCTGAAATACCAAATTAGGAGCTAACCATGAATATGTAAAACAGGAACTTTCCGACAATAAACCTGAGTAAATGTGGGGATCTTGTGACAATGAGTGGAGGTACAATCTGAAAATATTAGGAGATTCAAGAAAGTTTAAGTTACAGACAGGAAACCTCCAGATTGAAGCTTGGGGATGGCCTTTGGCTCAGTTATATCTGGTGCAGGTGTAGGCACGATAACCCCACAAATGCCTACAGGTGTGAAAAAACATCATGGTTTGCATATTGGAGGGCAATATCCTAAAAGACCACAAGGTGGTAATGTCATTACACAAGTCTGTCCATTACACAACTCTGGTCGCTTCCTCGTTTTCTATTTATGCCTTTATTTTTCTGTGTGTTCGTGCTTTTAATTTCTCTGCCCTTTTCTGCCTTCTATGTCCTTCCTTATCCGTATGCTCCTTAACTGGCCATCATTCGAAGTAATGCGATTTTTTTTTTTTTTGTTAGTCACTGAATAGAGCTTTGTCATGGAATTCAACAAAACATACTGTAGAAAAATGCAAACCTATATGAAAGGGCAGAGAATAATATAATGTGTTTGCCCTGTGTACCTATTTTCGAGCTACGAAGTTATCAGTTCATGGCCAATCTTATTTTACCCGTATCCTCACCTATTTCCCTGCTTTTCGAATTTTATTGAAGCAAGCTCCAGTTCTGTATCACGTTCATCTGTAAATACGGCTGTATATATCTCTCATACATGAGACTCTTAAAACAGTGCCAGTATGACTCCAAACATGCTAACAATTCCTTCATATTACAAAAATGCAGTTAATGTCCAAATTTCCAATGCCTCCCCCATGCAAATTTTTAAATATTATCTTAAATTGGTCTTTTGGAATCCGTATTCGGATAAAATACCTACACTGTAATTGGTTGATTTTTTTCCCCTTATATTTTTTATTATCCACATTCCCAGGTTTCTCTCTTTTTTTCAACTTGCAATTTCTTTCTTTCTTTTTTTTTTTTTTTTGCAATTTCTTTTTCCTGTAGTTTCCTAGCGTTCAGATTTCTGTGATTGATGTCAATTTTTAAAATGGGTAGTGAAGCATTTTGTAATTTTCTAAAACATGTTAAGATGAAGCGAACCACGTGCTTGCTTTCTTTTGCTGAGCTTCTGAGCGCCGATGGAAAAAAATTACATACCTGCACAATTGGTGGCACCAGTACCAATACAGATCAGATCACCGTTTTTCTTGTCCTTAATATGTTTTCTTGTCCTGTTTCAAACCTTTACTGTGCTTCCTAAACTCTAAGGCATGTTCTTTCTGCATCCTGCATGTACCCCACTGGTGATCTTTTCTCCTTTGTCTTAGACTGACTTTTCTATTGGTCCTTGTATTCTGGTCTCACTAGCCTAAAATAATTCATGGTGTTGGGCACATGGTGGTGGGAGTGCCCTGCCAGCTGGTCCATGTGTCTGGGTGCAAGGTTGGTGCTGTCTCTAGGATTGGGGTTTCCCACTAATGTGCACAAAGGGGTCCAGGAGCTCACGGTAGCCCTACTACTACCTCCTCTATAAGTCTCATCAGTTTACTCTCAGCCCTCACCTCTATGCCTCAAACTATTCTCTCTAGGGATCCTAAATGGTCAGAAACGAGTGGCCCATCTTCCACGTCCTTTTTATAGCTAAGGGCACAACTGAGCATCCCCAACTATGCCAGGCTCTGCTTTTCTGGACTCTCTCTTCTGGAATTTCCAGGAATCTCTTCTTCCGATTCTCCTCTTGGTTTTTTTCTTTTGTTTCTTTGGCTGGCTTCTCCTGGCTCTTAAGTTTCATGGTTGACCCTGGCTTCCCCGCTCCCCTCTCCCATCCCTCATAGGCTCTGCCTGGTTTTATCCATCCCTATAGCTTCAGCACCATTTTTAACTCTGTGCTGATGCCTCTAGACTCTCCAAAACGAGTCTCAGCTTTTCTCTTGTGCTCCAGTCCCCGACTTTAAGTGGCCTGCCCTATACATCAATCTGGAATTCTGCGGACATTTCAAAGCTGTTCCGCCTTGTGAATTCTGGATCCCCATCACCATTCAGTTTTCCAAGCTAGACATTTGGGGTCATTTAACATTCTCCTCTATTAAATCCAATCAATCCCTAAGGTCTTTTAAATTTCCTTCACTTATTCTAAATATATTCATGGAGGCTCTGTGGGACAGTGTCCTAGGCATTGAGGATCAGCAAAAATCTTGGCTCTCGGAGAATTAACAGTTCAGTAGGAGGCAGAAAATACACAGGTCATTAAATAAATATATGATTTATTATTTATTATTATTTTTTATAAATTTATTTTTATTGGTGTTCAATTTGCCAACATATAGAATAACACTCAGTGCTCATCCCATCAAGTGACCCCCTCAGTGCCCATCACCCAGTCACCCCCGCCCACCTCCCCTTCCACCACCCCTAGTTCGTTTCCCAGAGTTAGGAGTCTCTCATGTTTTGTCTCCCTTTCTGATATTTCCCACTCATTTTTCTCCTTTCCCCTTTATTCCCTTTCACTATTTTTTATATTCCACAAATGAATGAGACCATATAATGTCTGTCCTTCTCCGATTGACTTATTTCACTCAGCATAATACCCTCCAGTTCCATCCATAAATATATGATTTAAAAGATGATGGTACATAATGTGGAGGAATCTTAAAGTGTATCTGTTCCAGACTTTCCTTCCACTGGTACTGCCAACTGGTCTGGCTCAGGCTTCCTCTACATCTCCTTCTCCCTTTTGTCCTAACCTCTAAACAGGTGCATTTGCTTTTGGTTTCTCTCTAAAGCACTCCATTGTCTGTACTTCCAGTTGGCTAATAGTCCTTAAAATAAAGTCAGCATTAATAATGCCTTTTTTTTTTTTTTTTTTTTTTGCTTAAAAGCAATGAGCTCCCATCCTGAAATAAGGATATAATAATATTCAACTTTTTGGTGTGGCAATTAAGGCTGAAACTAATCTTTTAATTTTATTTTAATTAATTAATTATTATTATTATTATTTTCCAATTAACCTTTCTAGTTTCCTGTTACTGCCTACTCTATTGCTATCCCGTCAAGCTTCTTGACTTTCCTGGTACATGTCCTTTTCTAACACTGTATTTTAGATCATTGCCATTCTTCTGCCACGAATATTCCTTATCATGTGTACAGCTTGAATCTCACCCATCTTGAGAGACTTTCTTCAATCTTCCAAGTTGAGTTAGCTTTTCTATCCTCCATGCTGGACCGCCACACTGTTTTTAGTTCCTTAATAGCTTTTAACATGTTTTCCTTGGAATTAAAACCCCCAGGTAGAGGTAGGGCAGAAATATTGTCTCCTCCTTCCATGTGACTCATCTGTCTGTGTGATTCTAGAACCCTCACCTTCTGGAGTGAAAAATAAGACCCAGGTTCTGGAGCCAGGCAGGTCAGGGTCTGACTCCTAGGCTGGCCACTCCAAAGCTGGGTAACTTCGGGCAAGTTATGTATACTTCCAGTGCCTCAGTCTCCTCATGTTTAAATGGATGTTGGTAATTGAATAGATCTCATGGAATTGTAAAGATGGGTAGAGATAATGCTTATATATCACTTCACATAGTGCACGGTAACCATACTTGCTCAGTAGAGCTAGCTTTAACAGATGCTTGTAGAATGATGGAATTAGCATCACCTGTATGATTCCTACCTAAATGATTATACTGTAAGTTAGTAGCATCCAAGGGAAGAAGAAAAGATCACTCACCACTGGTTTAAGAGGATATAAAGGGAACAGTTTCATAAAGTGTAACTAATGGAATCGGGGAATCCTTTGCTAAGGGCATATGCCATTTTCTATCTCTACCTGGGTCTAACATGTACCCTTTAGTGGAAACAAAGCCTTGGTGGCACTTTATTTAGGGCATTATCAGACTTGTTATGAACTGAGGCAGAGTTGTTCTGAGGAATAAAGGGGATAGAGGATCTGAGGTAACCATTAATGAGCCCAGCTGCCATTTCACATGCAAGAAGAAGCAGGTTTGCAGCACGTGCCTCTTGGAGAGGGAAGAGAAATGTCAAGGATTGTACTGGGAAGGTGCTGGAACATTTTGCGTGAATGTGGATATTTGGATGAAATGCTTCTAAGGCCCCAAGATAGCACTGCCGGCTGTAAATAGACAAGGGAGAAAGAAGCCAGAAGAGGAGTGTGCTTCTCTGTGATGAATACATGGACTGTATACAACTCAGATGGCTCAGGGGTCAGTGGGATAAAAAAAGTGTTAGCCCAATGTCCTTTTTTTCAGAATGGCAGCACAGAAAAGCTATGACTAATTCATTCTGGATTTGAGGTTGCATTCTGCTGCTGCTACTGATTCTTCTAGAATGATTAAAAAAAAGGTGAGTTAATGAATTCTGCTTTACAGTATCAAGGAGGACCGACACACTTGTAAAAGCCTCTGGTACAGTGCAAACCAGAATTCCTATGGATATTCTACTATGAATTGGAGATATGCCATTAGTGTGGAGAGTATCAGGGTGTGTATTTTCTTAGGTTGATCAGGAGATGACTCATGCTGTCACTTGGGGGAAATGTCTGTCAGCATCTCCCCCAGCCCTTAGATAGCTCCTATTAATCACTTGCATTGACGCTGCCCACTGGTGTTCAGTCTGGAAGGATCTGCAAAAGGTTAATCTTTCATAGTTTCTTGGGATTTAGAGGGCAGCATCCTGAAAACCTTGTTTTAATTTTGATAAATGAATTTAGCAAGTAGTTAATCCCTGAAAAGGACCAAGATTTACAAATCAGTCAAGAGATGAAGTTAGCCATTTATTATATACATGGGATGCTCCAATCACAAAATAAGCACGTTGACAAATTGGATGAGAAGTAATCAAATGCTGCATAGGGAGATAAATTTATTACTAGAATTTGCCCCTTCTCTCTGTAGAGACATAGTCTGTCTTTCCTTCATCAGGAGACCTTTTTTGGCAAACCCAGCTATACCCTGGTTGGTCACTTCTCTATTTTTACCTCTTTCAACACTCGGTGTATTACTTAAAATAACAGAGGTTCCTTGGGAAAAGTTTTGCTTAATCTTGCCATCAAGCATGTTTGTTCTTCTCCTGAATGGTTTATCCTGTGGATACAATGACGTTTGTAACTGACCACATTTCCTGTATCCCTTTGACTTCAGGGACATTTAGGAATGAAATTTTACCCTACCTGGCAACAATAGATGAAGATGTGGTATGAACTGGAATGTGCTAATCTTCTCCTTTAAATTTTGCTCTCTTTTGCTTTTTGCTTTTTACTCTCTCTCAACTATTTAATCAAAAGTCATGTGTGCATATGTATGGTAGGCTAAAGGAAGAGGGTTATGTGTTTTTTTGTTTTCTGGTTATAAGCTTTGCTCCTGGACATAGAATAGAGCTACATAATTTTTTCAGATTAAAGAATTTCTGAAAGCATGCCACAGTATTTTGGAATAGCTGCTAGAGTTATTTTTTGCCACATATTTCCCCTTCATCTCATAAATACTTGTTCAAGTAAATTGTCCTTTTTTTTTTTTTTTTTTTTTTAGGATTTATTTATTTACTTTAGGGAGAGAGAGAGAGACAGGGAGAGAGAGAGCAAGCACGGGGAGGGGCAAAACTTTAGCAGACTCCTTACTGAGCTTGGAGCCTAAGGGGTGCTTGATCCCAAGACCCTGATATCTTGACCTGAGCTGAAACCAAGAGTTGGCACCTGGCCGACTGTGCCATCCAGAGGCTCTGTAAATTGCCCTCCTAATTTTTCTTACTCCTCCCAGAGCCATCCTTCTAAAATGCAGATCTGACCCTTCTATTCTAACATTTTTGTTCTTAAAAACCTTCACTCCTTCAGTGGTTTCTAACTGTTGCTAGGACAACGGCCACATTCCATATATGGCTTACAAAGTCCTGTGTGACTTAGCCTCTATATCTTTAGCTTTCTCCCACTTGCCACCTGTCACTCTATGTTTCAGACATCTTAAATAATTTGTGGTTTCCAGCTGTAATTAAAATCTCTAGTCAGTTGAATTCCTGTTAATCAAAACAGAGATTACTCTAGGAGGGCCTGACTTAATCAGGTGAATCCATAAAAGAAGTTAAGAGAGATTTGAAGCATGAAAGAGATTCTCCTGCTCATTTTAAAGAAGTAAGCTGCATGTTGTAGGATGACCTTGTAGTTAGAACCTGAGGGCAGCCTCTAGGAACTGAGAGTGACCCCCAGCCAATACTCAGCAAGAATACTAGGACCTCAGTCCTACAACCACAAGGAACTTTATTTGGCCCACAACCTAAATGAACTTGGAAGAAGCTCCTAAATCACCCATGAGATCCCAGCCCCAGCCACACCTTGTTTTCAACCTGGCAAGACCCTGAGCAGAGTATGTAGTTAATCTGTGACCAAACTCCTGACCTGCAGAAACTGTGAAATAATTAATTTGTTTTGTTTTGTTTTAAGCCACTTTTCTTTTTTTGTAATTTGTTCTGCAGTAATAGTAAACAAATACAGAAGGAGACAGAAAGGATGGAAGGCAGGAGAGAAAGAAAAGGAAGGAAGGAAGAGAGGGAAGAAGGGAGAGAGGAAGGGAGGAAGGAAGGAGGAAAGGAAGAAAAAAGGATATTTGGTCATAGTTCCCATTCTTTGCTCTCTTTCCTAGGACAGAAAGATATATTTAACCACAACTCAAAAATTTTCAGGACAGTAAGGGATGCCTGGGTGGCTCAGTGGTTGAGCATCTACCTTTGGCTCAGGTCATGATCCTGGGGTCCTGGGATGGAGTCTCAATCAGGCTCACTGCAGGGAGCCTGTTTCTCTTTCTGCCTATGTCTCTTTCTATATTTCTCAAAAATAAATAAATAAAATCTTAAATTTTTTTTTGAATAAATAGGGTTTAATCAACTCCTATGTAGGTTTTAAGCTTCTAGATTATACTTTATGGAAAGTTTAGGAAATTTATTGAAGTCCGTTATAAGGCAGTGCCACCTTTGTTTTGGCTTATTTCTGTTAAAGTCGAAGGGTACTAAAATGTTAGGATTTCCAAGGGTTTGCTTATCTCTTCCCACCTTAATGAGATTTTTATATTTTTTACTTCCTATTAGGCTTTTCAACGTCCTTTTGCACTTAAATTTTTTTTTTAAGATTTTATTTATTTATTTGTGAAAGACAGAGAGAGAGGCAGAGACATAGGCAGAGTGATCCCAGTCCCCAGGATCATGCCCTGAATCAAAGGCAGATGTTCAACTGCTGAGCCACCCAGGTGTCCTCCACTTAAAATTTTTTAAAAGACATATATGTTTGATATATTTAAGAGACATATATGGTAAATCATAATATATAGAAAATAGTACATATGTATACAGTTTAAAATCATTAATAAAATAAACATTCACATACATATTGCCCAGCATTTCATTTGGTTTTAATTTGTATTTCCTCTATAACTAATCACTTGAACATGTTTTAATATATGGATGGCATATTTGTGCTTTATCTTCTGTGAGATGCCTGTGTATTTTGTCCATTTTTTCTATAAGGTTGTCATTTTCCTCAAAGATTTATACAATTTCTTTATAAAATGTAGATATTAATCTTTACTGAATTATAGGAGTTGAAAAGTAATTGTTTCCAGATTGTGTAATAATCTTTTACTCTCTCTTTTAAAAAACATTTTACTTATTTACATAATCTCTATTGAGGCTTGAACTCATGAGGCTTGAACTCATGACCCTGAGATCAAGAGTTGCAGGCTTTTCTGACAGAGGCAGCCAGGTACTTCAAACTTTTACTCTATTAGTGCCATCTTTTGTTGAACAGTAGTTTTTAATTAATGTAATAAAATTTATCTTACATTACATTTATCTTTTCCTTTATTAGGAAAGGATTTTTTTTTGTCATTTAAAAAAGCTTTCCCCATTTACAAAGATATTTAGAAGATGTATTTACTTTTTTTCTAAGTTTTAAAATTTTGTCCCTAATATTTTTATTATTTTAATACACATAGCTAATTTTCCATCACCATTTATTGAATGATCCATCCTTTCTCCAAGATCTATAATGTCAGATCTGCCATAAATCAGGTTTTCATAAATGTCTACCCTCTGCTATATTCCATTTTTTCATTTTTCTGTTCTCAAACCAATACTACCTTCTCTTAATAATTACAGCTTTTATTCAAAGTTTTACTATATGGTAAAGCACTTGGTTTTTCCTTTTTGAGAGTGTCTGGCCTATTCTAGCCTTTAACCTTTCCATATGATTTCCCCTCCACATTTCATCATGAAAAGTTTCAAAAATGAAAAGAAGTCAAAGAATTATATAGTAAGCTAACACCTCTGAACCCATTACTTGGATGCTGCAATGAACATTTTACTATATTGTGTTGTCGCATAACTACCCATCTCTTTATCCTTCTACTGATCTACATGTGATTTTTACAATAACTTTCAATGTCTCATAAAATCTTATTGAACTGTGAATGGAACTACATTGAATATATAGAACATGTTAGTGATAATTGACATGGTTTCAATACATACATATTTATATAACCTGTGAAAGTGGCATATTTCTCATTTATGCTTTCCTGTAAAGTATTATATATTTTTAAAGATTTTATTTATTTATGAGAGACAGAGAGAGAGAGAGAGACAAAGGAACAGGTGGAGGGAGAAGCAGGCTCCATGCGGAGAGCCTGACATGGGACTCTATCCTGGGTCTTCAGGATCAGGCCCTGGGCTGAAGGTGGTGCTAAACCGCTGAGCCACCCGGACTGCCCCTATATATATATTTTTTTAAATTTTTTTTATTATTATTTATTTATGATAGTCACAGAGAGAGAGAGAGAGGCAGAGACACAGGCAGAGGGAGAAGCAGGCTCCATGCACCGGCAGCCCGATGTGGGATTCGATCCCGGGTCTCCAGGATCGCGCCCTGGGCCAAAGGCAGGCGCCGAACCGCTGCGCCACCCAGGGATCCCCTGCCCCTATATTTTTATTCTTAATGATCTTGCAAAGCTTTTGTTAAAACTATTCACACACTTTTTAAAAATTGTTGGCTTTTAAAGTTTTTTTTTTTTAATTATTTACTTGAGAGAGAGAGAGTGAGAGAGAGGGCACAAGGAGGAGAGAGGGAGAAGCAGACTCCCTGCTGAGCAGGGAGCCTGATGTGGGGCTCGAGCTAAGGACCCCAAGATCATGACCCGAGCTGAAGGCAGATGCCTAACCGACTGAGCCACCTAGGTGCCCCTAATTGTTGGCACAATTTTTTTTTTAAGATTTCATTTATTTATTCATGAGAGACACGCAGAGAGAGGCAGAGACACAGGCAGAGGGAGAAGCAGGCTCCACGCAGGGATCCTGATGTGGGACTCAATCTCGGGACTCCAGGATCATAACCTGGAGCCATGACCTGAGCCAAAGGCAGATGCTCAACCACTGAGCCACCCAGGTGTTCCTAATTGTTGGCTTTTAAATGATATTTTAAAAAGTTATATATTCTAAATATCTGTTCCTGGTATATAAAAGCGCAATTGGGTTTTTAATATTGATTAATATTAATTAATCAGCTATCTTGTAAAAATCTTTGAATAGTTCAAATACTTTATATAATCTTTTGAATTTTCTATATATGCATAATCATTTATTCTGTGAATGATAATGGCTGTTGATTTTTCCTTTCCAGTTCTCATGCTTTTGACTTATTTTTTTCTTCTTATTTTACTTGTTCAGAGAACCTGTATAATGTGAACATAAGTGGTAGTATCAACTCTTTTTGTCCTATTTCTAATTTGAAACCCATCACTTGAAAATTTTCACCATTATGTTGGTGTTTGCTGTAGGTTTCATCTGGTGTGTGTGTGAGGGCAGCTGTTTTGTTTGTTAGCAAATTTGAAAATTTACTTTTTAGGCAAATTATGCATTTCCATGCAGTTCTCAATGTTTTGGGATTTGAAACAATGAATTTGAACCTCAGAGAGTTTCTTTTTAATGTTGATCAAATTTCTCAAGGGAAGATCTTTCTCATATTTTATTTTTAGCTGCTCTCCAAATACCCCTCCCCACTGCCACCTTTTCTCTTAGCTTAATATTGCATAAGCACTCAACAAACACCCATCACGCATATACCAAAAATGCATATATTTCTGGTCCTGGGAATTGATGGTCCTTTTTGCATGATCTGCTTTATTTTTGTTCATCCTAAAGCTGATGTGTTGAGTCAAACTATAGGTATCTGGTTGTCTTTACATCTCACACAGAGCAACCATCCCCACCTCCAACCTGCAACACTCCCCCCACCCCCAAAAGGAGAAAGTCAAATGTTTAGTTCTTTTAGTGATTCAGAATTCCTGTGAGTTCCTTGTAGAACTCTTTTCCAAATAAAATCCTTAACTTCCAGCAATGACCACAGGTTAGGATCAAGTTATTGAAATTGAGACAAATAGGTAGAATGGGGAAAACTGGAAATGTGACTCTTTGGAGCTGTATTTCAGTCTTGGTGATGAGCACAAATTAGTTCTCTTTGTCTCGGCCTCCAAATTAGTCAGCTGTTGCCAAAATAATGCCACATACTAATCTGCCCTGAACTCAGTGGCTTACCACAGCATTAATTTTCCTAGCTTATGGGTCTGCAAGTTTGTTGGGGCATATCTGTTTCAGGATGCTCATTAGTCGGCTTTGGCTCTAGGCTTCAGGTTGAGTTTAGGTTTGTTCCATATGTTTTTAAATTCTCCTTGGATCAGCAATGATACCAAGAATGCAAGATGACAGTCAAATCATACAGACACACATAATTCCTCTGCTTGTGTTACATGTAACACATTAGTCAAAGCAAGTCACATGGCCAAGCCCAATATCAATGAGGGGAAAAGGGGGAGAAATGTACTTTCCTCACTACAGTGGATTATAAATTTCCAGAGCAGAAAGAGGGTAGGAGTGAAGACCCAAGAACAGTAACCAAATCTACCACAGCCTTTCTTATAATGAAATGAAATAACATATATAAAGTCCTTAAGACATAGTAAATGTTCACTAGGGTGGCCTATTCCTATTGTTAATATTTTATATAAAACAAGAATTAAACTAGTTGATCTTTAGAATCTGTGGTATATGTAAATTTTTATAATTTTGCTTTTCAGTTTACCGCTTAAGATTTCTTATTTTTTCCCCCTTTGTCTCTCTGTCTCTTCTATTGCAATGTAAATAATAAACTCAGTGTATGTTTCCAGATTTGGGTTTAATTAATAAACCTCTTTGGTATCCTTATGATTATAGTCTTATAATGTTTAATACTCTCAGAATCTTTATCTGCTATGAAATTCAGTGCTGTGCCTGGTTGAAGAAACATTGGTTGTTTATTTACTCTTTTGTGTCTGCACTGGTTGAATGTTATCTTGTGCAGATAACTGCTTTTGATTCAAAGAGGCAACATGATTTCAGACCTAATTACTACAGAAGTAATTGCTCCTTGGCAAATGGGACCTGCCAGTCTGCCCAGACTTCAAATGTCAAAGAGCCAACTGAATGCAGGGCATGTTCAGATCCTCTAATGGAAATCCATTGCCCTTCTCAGGCTGGCAGTCTAAATCCTAGGATTTCAGCCACCCAGTTGGAAAATGGGACTCTTTAAATCCCTGTTTCATCTACGGCCTAAAGACAATAGAAGCACTGCATGCCAAGGTGGGTGCAAAATCACTTAAACACATTTTGAGAAGATGGTAGTTATGAACTAATTTTACAGGGCATCCCCTTCCAATCTATGAAGGAAGTTGGAGAAATCAAGAGGAAGTGTTTGGAGATCTGAGAGGACTTTTGATTTATTATCTATCTATCTATCTATCTATCTATCTATCTATCTATCTATTTATAAAAGATTATGTATTTTTTCATGAGAGACAGAGAGAGAGAGAGAGAGAGAGAGAGAGAGAGAGGGAGAAGCAGGCTCCACGCAGAGAGCCTGATGTAGGACTTGATCCCGGGTCCCCGGGATCACGCCTTGGACTGAAGGCGGCGCTAAACTGCTGAGCTACCCAGGGCTGCCCCTAAGAGGACTTTTTAGAGAGAGTTTTTAGTATCCTGCTTATCCCCTTCCCTCATTCAGATGGATGAAAGGAAAGAGTTCCTCTATACCTCAGGTCAAGCAAAGTGGGCCTCAAAAGGAAGATCCTGATAATTGTTCGTTGCTGTTGGGAGATGCAGTTGACTGGATGTCTAAGACAGACTTGAAGCATCTAAATGGAAGATGCTCTGGCTAGAGCTTCCTAGCTGATGGTGGGACAGAGAAGGACACATGAATGTTTTCCATGGATTACATGTGGGCCCTGTGTGAAAACAAAAGCTGGCTTCGAACTGCCTTGAATGCCACCCAGGTACTTGGGGTAGAGAGGGCAAGGGGAGCTCATCTGAGAAAGGCTGCAGGTGTATGGTGGAAATCATGACCTGGATGGAGGAATTGGGAGTTATGAATCTGAGCAAATGAATTCTCCTACTTCTGCAGGGAAGCAGTCTCCGTGAGGGCAGGGGTCTCCAAGGAAACTTTCATTGTGCTCCATGAGTGAGAGTCAGCTTTATAAATCAGCCAGCCAGAGGGAGCCAGGGTCAGATTGCATCAATTCTCGTCAGGCAGGGCATTTTTCTATGTATCCTTACTTCATCTGCCTTCTCTCTTCTGACCCTGGTCCCACCTTCAGTCTTTCATGAGGGAGGGGAAGCTGAAGAGTGGAGTAGAGGAGGGGGAGAAGCGAGGGGGGATATTGAGAAAAAGTTGAATGTGTAGGCCCAAACTGGGAGTACAGGTTGAAATGGGGAAGGAGGGAAATTTTAACTTTAAACTCTGTAGTATTGACTTGATTTTTCAATTATAAAATGAGACTTTTTCCAGACAAAATGACTTTGTTACCTGAGAATGCCTGGAAAAACCAGTTCCATCTTCCCAGAATTTCTTACAGGAGGACGAGAAGAATCAGCTCCATAGAATGAACCTAAATTGAGGGCAATAGTGAAGAAATAGTGAAGTTTTATGATTGAATTCTACTAGTTCTACATGTCCACATTGTGAGAGATAAATTTTTTTTTTCTCCAGGCAATTCCTTGACTTATCAAAGAGTGTTGGTTCTCAACTTGGGGATCAAAGCACTCTGGTACTATACCTTCTCTTTACTGGCACAGAAGAAATCTGGGGGTGGGAGCAGCTGGTGGCTTCCCTGTTCAGCACCCTCACTTGAAAATTCTTCCGTCAGTAGAACTCTTCTGAATGGTTCTCCAGTGTGACCATCAGAATCACCTGGAAAGATTTTTAAAATTTCACATTCCTATGCTTCACTGTAGCCCCACTGTGGGGGTTTAGGAAGAGTCTTACAAATCTTTCAGGTGAGTGTGGTTCACTACCCTATAAGGTTTGACATTTGGGAGGATGGGTGAGATATTTTGAGAGTGCTGGAGTATGCAATGAATTTATTGCTCTAAAAAGACAAGCTATGCTGGTGAGAAGAGTGAGTTTTTTTAGAGTTTTTGCTTCTTTCTTCTTTCTTTTCTTTCTTTCTTTCTTTCTTTCTTTCTTTCTTTCTTTCCTTCTTTCCTTCTTTCTTCTCTTAACCTTTCAACATTTAGATTGCTATTTCAAGCCACTGGATAGATGTTGGAGTGTTTATGGGATCGGTTTTTTTCCACTATATTGGAACATTACTTCTATTCTAGTGGCTTCTTGGCCATCTGGTAATTCTGTTGATGGGAGCAAAAATGGAAAACAGAGGGCACTATTAGCCCACAACTCCAAAACATAACAGTTGTCTGATTTTCCACCAATCCTGCCAAAACTAGGCCAATGACAATATTGTTTCTAACCCACATGCCTCCCTAAGGCCAATTTGGAAACCTAACTCTTGTGGCAGAACAAGTCTGTCACTGATGGAAAAGGATCAATAGGTTAAAAAATAAAGATTGGGTCCAGGAGTTTTGCCAGCAGCAAGAAATGTGTTTCATCAGTAGGGTTGGGTATGGGGTAATGATAATACTAATTTTCTTTGTCTTTTGCTTTGGAACTCTTTGCCATTGTTGAATAAGGACCAAGTGAAATGAAATGCAGTGCTTTATTAGTGTTCTTTTAGCCAGTGTACTAATTATTTTTCCTGACAAATGTCTGTGAGGAGGAGTGTTAGAGTAGCCTGATTTATGGCTACTTCACTTTGCAAGTCATATGCTCATGTTAGGATAGCACAAATAGAGGAATATTTTAAGTGCCAAAAATATGAAATGTTAAACTTTATTTCTGAGTGATTTTATTTGTGTTCTTGATTTAGAAGCATTAATATATTTTCTTGACAGCTGAACAGTGAGGGAGATGTTTTGGCGGGTGTAAATACCTATAGGCTGAAGAGGAGTGAATCTATCAACTTACTGAGTTTTGAGTATATTATTGAATTGAAGAAATTTTACATAAGGCATCCTCTTTACCTAATTAAGCACTGGAGGATAGTAGTACTGGGGAATGGTATTTTATTGTTTTTAGGTTGAAGATATGAGGATTAGTTTGTTTGAGTGGTAAGAAAAAGAACGTGATAATTATTCTAAAATGAGTGAAGGGGTATCATAGGGAAGAATTTTGCGGAGCTCAGGGAGAATGAGAAACTTCTCCCTCAATCCCCATACTGAAATGGTCACTAAGTTTTGATTATGATCTTATTTCCTCATCTCTCAAATCTGTTGGTTCATCCATGTTCTTACCTGCTACCTTGGTGCAGACGTATTTCCTATTTGTGGAGGAAGAAACAGAGAGAGGGTAGGAGAAATAAACAGGAAGAAACTTAAACCCTTTACAGCTCTCCTCTCTATTCTTTCTTATGTTTTTCCCTTTCTATGAGTCATTCTCTATACTTTAGTCAGAGTAATTGTTCTAATCAGAACTGTACATGCTTTCCTGATTCCCCAGTGCCTGGAGAATGAAATACCAAACTCTTTATGATGTACAAATCTCTTGCAAATTTGTCCCTTGCAGATTTGTACCAGTCTATCTTTTATTCCACAACCTTTTATTCTGGACATACTGAGCTATTCAAAGTTTCCTAAATATATCATATTTCTTATGCCTCCATGCCTATACCATACTCTTCCTTATACCTGGAATATTCTTTCTCTTTTGATTCCTGCTCATTTAAAATTTTTTTTATGGGCAGCCCAGGTGGCTCAGCAGCTTAGTGTCGCCTTCAGCCCAGGGCCTGATCCTGGAGACCTGGGATCGAGTCCCACGTCAGGCTCCTTTCATGGAGCCTGCTGCTCCCTCTGCCTGTGTCTCTGCTTCTCTCTCTCTCTCTCTCTCTCATGAATAAATAAAATCTTTAAAAAAATAAAAAATTTTAAATTATTTTTTCCTACTCATTTTTTAGAAGTCTTTTTAATACCATGTTCTCTCTGAAGCCTTCTCTGACCCCTCCTTTAGCAGAGTTAGTGGGTTCTTCCTCCATGTTCTCAGAGCACTTTGTACCTCTTTACACTGGCATTTATTAAGTTCATCGTCAGATTAATTCCACTGTCAAGAGGACAAGCTGGTGGCCTGAGGAGAGAGTCCAGACAGCACAGAGGTACCAGGTTCATAAATGAGGACATCATCTTGGAATTACTTGTCCCTGTCCTCATGATCCCATAAGCTTCCTGAAGGCTGTTGTATCTATAACCCCAGTTCCTAGCACAGTGTGTTTCTGCAGTGGAGCTGTGCTGAAGCTGTTTATGAGGAGCTTTTCAGCTCAGTATGAGTTACAACTTTTAAACAATTACAGTTATTCAAAAATTGAAGAGGCTGCCTGATACAGAGTAGGTGCTTAACAAATAAGTAGAATATTGAATGAGCTGTGAACGCTTGAATCTCCTGTCACCAGGAAGTATTCAAGTTGTTTAACAGGCTCATTCAAGCATCCTAAGTGCTTCATGATGAACCACTGAAAAATTTTCACTGAGTTATTGGACTTACTTTCACTATATTTGAAGCATCTTAATATATATACATATCCCTATCATTATATATAAACAGATATCTAACTATCTAATTAAAATAAATTTTTTCCAGGTCATAATTTTTTCTTTTTTTCCATTTGAAGATTTGATTAGAATGATCAAGTGTGAGTATTATTTAAAGTATTACTTCTATTACTTTTAGTAACTAGGGCTATTCATACCTTTTTAATTCCTTTGAAAGAGTCTTCTGGGTAGTTCTTACTGCTATTGACAACTAAAGTACCTACATGATGGGAATGAATTGGAAAAAGTAAACACTTTGAAGGGAAAAGAGAGACCTCATAGTTCCTCTTCAGAGTTAGAGAAAAAGAAAAGGAATTACACAAAAAGGGAAAATGACAGAAAATACATTTCATATTTTAATTTTTATGACTGACTTATATATGACAATTTATAAATTGTGTCTATTTGAATATGGCATATTAATGTAACATTATTATTATCCCAACTTTTCATAATGCCAAATTTATATAGGAAAGTTACTAGCTATTACTATGATGTACCCATTAATGACCAATCTTTGCCAACACAGCCTTTGGCATGAAGTGATGCCCTGATACTATCAATGAGTTTAGTGTATCTGAAAAGAGAATTTCCCCTGACACAAGGGCAGAGTACTATCACAAGAGGAAAGATGGAGATGTAGTTAGGGGTAGGGTAAGCTGGTATAACAGAGAGACAAATATTACAAAAGTCTCAAGCAAGAGAAGTTTATTTCTCTGTCATATGAGAGGATATAGGTGAGCTGGTAATCTTGGAAGAGGGGCAGCTCTGCTCTGTGGGGATATTCAGTCAATCAGGTTCAAATTGATGCTTTGCAGTCCTGAGGGTGGCTCTTTTCAAATGTTAGCACACATCAGGACCCTCTGAAGGGCTTTAAGAAACAGAGTATTGGGCCCCAACTCCACAGTTTCTGGTTCAGTAGCTCTGGGGTGGGGACCAATAATTTGCATTTCTAATGAGTTCCCTGAGGATGCTGTTGCTGCTGGTCAGGGGATCACAGTGAAGAGACATTGCCCTAGAGTGCTGACTTCATCTTCACCAGCATGAAGAGGAGGGGAAAAATATAGAGGGGAAAAATAGAAAGTGAAAGAGATATGACACAAAGGTTACACCTACTTCTTTTGCTTAGATTCGTTTAGGCAGAATATGGTCAAATGGCCCCACCTACCTCCAAGAGAAGCTAAGAGGCAATGACTTTCTATTATTAAAAGGAAGAAGAAATTTTTCCAATATCGAGTATTTGATTGATGAACAAGACATATCAGTTTAGGTCTTCTGTAATTACCTCAGCATTGTTTTCTAGTATTCAGTGAACAGGTCTTTTACATCTTTATTTTGACTTATTTTAAATATTTCATAATAAGTGGCTTCATTTTTAATTTTTGAGTGTTGCACATACATAGAAATACAATTGTCAGTTCTCTTCAAAATGATGTATAGATTCAATACAAATCTGATTAAAATCCGAGCAGGTTTTTGTGTGTGTGTGTGTGTGTGTGTGTGTGTGAGAGAGAGAGAGAGAGAGAGAGAGAGAGAGATTGACAAGCTTATTCTAAAGTTCACATGGAGATGCAAAGGATCTAGAATAGCTAAAATGATTTTGAAAATTAAGAACAAAACTAGAAGGCTAATGCTACCTGATATTAAAACTTATAAACTATGATAATGGTGTAAGGATAGACAAATAGATCAATGAAACAGAATATAGAAATAGACCCACTATACATGGTCAATTGATTTTTCACAAATGTGCAGAAATAATCCAATGGAAAAAGGATCGTTTTTTCAACAGACAGTGCTGGAATAATTGGGTATCTATATGCAAAACAAAATAAACTTCAAACCTTCTACCATATGCAAAAATTAACTCAAAATCTCAATATGGATTATAGATCAAAGTGTGAAACCTAAAACTATAAAATGTCTAGAAAAAAGAGGAAAAGCTTCACGACCTTAGGTTAGGCAATGATTTCTTAGCTATGACACCAAAAGTCTACAAAATAAAATATTGGTAAATTAGAGTTCACAAAAGTTAGAAATTTCTCCCCTCCAAAGGTTGCTGTTAAGATATTGAAAAGACAAATCACAGACTGGGAGAAAATATTTCTAAAGCAAATATCTGCTAAGAGACTATATCCACAATATATAAAGAACCCTCAAAACTCAATAATATGAAAACAACCCAATTAAAAGTGGGCAGTAGATTTAAACAGTCTTCACCAAAGAAACTATAGAACAAACACATGAACAGATACTTAATATAATTAATTATTCATTAAGGAAATATAAATTAAAACCATGATGAGATACCACACAATAACATACTTATTAGGATGGCTAAAATAAAGAGGATTGACACACCAAGTGTTGACAAAGATACGAGGGAACTGGAATCCTCAGATGATGCTGTTGGGAATATAAAATGGTACAGCTACTTTTGGAAAAGTTTGAAAGTTCCTTAAAAGGTTAAACATACACTAATATATGACCCAATAATTCCAGTGTAAAGTCTTAACCTAAGAGAAAAGAAGTCATATGTCTATACAAATACTTTTTTTTAAATAATAAATTTATTTTTTATTGGTGTTCAATGTGCCAACATACAGAATAACACCCAGTGCTCATCCTGTCAAGTGCCACCCTCAGTGCCCATCACCCATTCCCCCCCACCTCCTGCCCTCCTCCCCTTCCACCACCCCTAGTTTGTTTCCCAGACTTAGGGGTCTTTATGTTCTCTCTCCCTTTCTGATATTTCCTACCCATTTCTTCTCCCTTCCCTTCTATTCCCTTTCACTATTATTTATATTCCCCAAATGAATGAGGACATATAATGTTTGTCCTTCTCTGATTGACTCATTTCACTCAGCATAATACCCTCCAGTTCCATCCACGTTGAAGCAAATGGCGGGTATTTGTCGTTTCTAATGGCTGAGTAATATTCCATTGTATACATAAACCACATCTTCTTTATCCATTCATCTTTCGATGGACACCGAGGCTCCTTCCACAGTTTGGCTATTGTGGACATTGCTGCTAGAAACATCGGGGTGGAGGTGTCCCGGCGTTTTCATTGCATCTGTACCTTTGGGGTAAATCCCCAACAGTGCAATTGCTGGGTTGTAGGGCAGGTCTATTTTTAACTCTTTGCGGAACCTCCACACAGTTTTCCAGAGTGGCTGCACCAGTTCACATTCCCACCAACAGTGTAAGAGGGTTCCCTTTTCTCCGCATCCTCTCCAACATTTGTGGTTTCCTACCTTGTTAATTTTCCCCGTTCTCACTGGTGTGAGGTGGGATCTCATTGTGGTTTTGATTTGTATTTCCCTGATGGCAAGTGATGCGGAGCATTTTCTCATGTGCATGTTGGCCATGTCTATGTCTTCCTCTGTGAGATTTCTGTTCATGTCTTTTGCCCATTTCATGATTGGATTGTTTGTTTCTTTGCTGTTGAGTTTAATAAGTTCTTTATAGATCTTGGAAACTACCCCTTTATCTGATACATCATTTGCAAATATCTTCTCCCATTCTGCAGGTTGTCTTTTGGTTTTGTTGACTGTACCCTTTGCTGTGCAAAAGCTTCTTATCTTGATGAAGTCCCAATAGTTCATTTTTGCTTTTGTTTCTTTTGCCTTCGTGGATGTATCTTGCAAGAAGTTACTGTGGCCAAGTTCAAAAAGGGTGTTGCCTGTGTTCTCTAGGATTTTGATGGAATCTTGTCTCACATTTAGATCTTTCATCCATTTTGAGTTTATCTTTGTGTATGGTGAAAGAGAGTGGTCTAGTTTCATTCTTCTGCATGTGGATGTCCAATTTTCCCAACACCATCTATTGAAGAGACTGTCTTTCTTCCAGTGGATAGTCTTTCCTCCTTTATCGAATATTAGTTGACCATAAAGTTCAGGGTCCACTTCTGGGTTCTCTATTCTGTTCCATTGATCTATGTGTCTGTTTTTGTGCCAGTACCACACTGTCCTGATGACCACAGCTTTGTAGTACAACCTGAAATCTGGCATTGTGATGCCCCCAGATATGGTTTTCCTTTTTTAAAATTCCCCTGGCTATTCGGGGTCTTTTCTGATTCCACACAAATCTTAAAATAATTTGTTCTAACTCTCTGAAGAAAGTCCATGGTATTTTGATAGGGATTGCATTAAACGTGTAAATTGCCCTGGGTAACATTGACATTTTCACAATATTAATTCTGCCAATCCATGAGCATGGAATATTTTTCCATCTCTTTGTACAAATACTTTTTTTTAAAAAGATTTTATTTATTCACAAGAGACACAGAGAGAGAGAGAGAGGCAGAGACATAGGCAGAAGGAGGAAAAGCGGGTTCCATGCAGGGAGCCTGATGTGGGACTTGATCCCAGGACTCCAGGACAACACCCTGAGCAGAAGGCAGATGCTCAACCATTGAGCCACCCAGGCATCCCTGTGCAAAGATTTTTATATGAATGCTCATAGCAGCTTCATTTGTAATAGCTCCAAACTGGAAAACAGCTGAGGGTCCTTCAGCAGGTGAATGGATAAACAAATTGTAGCATATCCATACAATGGAATGCACTCAGTAATAAAATGGAAGGGGCTATTGATATATACAAAGCACGAATATATTTCATAATGCATATGCTGAGTGAAAGGACACATATAGACTATATATTGTATGAGTCCATTTTTACAAAACTTTGAAAATGAAAACTTATCTATATTGACAGAAAGCAGATCAAGTATTGCCTGGTATGTGTGGGATAGGTGGGATGAGTAGGTGAGAAAGATTACAAAAGACACAAGGAAATTTTGGGGATGATGAATATTCATTATCTTGAATGTGGTAATGGTTTCATGGGTATATATATATATATATATATATATATATATATATATCTCGAAGCTTATCACATTGTACACTTACTGTGTTTATCATATGCTTATTATAGCTCAATAAAACTGTTTTAAAAAAGGAAGAAAAAAGATATAAGAAGCAGATAGCATATGGAGTTATTTGTAGTTTATATTGATTTTTTAAAAAACTGCTAGGATTCAATTGAACTAAATGGATGTTTGACTATTTTCAGCTATTTCAAAAAGGTTCATGTGCATAAAAGTCTAAGCATAAATGTGGTTCGAGGGATACCTAGTTACGTTATCTTCCTGTTGCTAAGTAGGAAACATGTACCTAAGGTCAGAATGATTGAGAGAAAGAAATTAGAAAACTGGAATTTTAGTTTTGTTTTCTCCAGATGTTCTGGAATTGGCTTATTTATCTGACCATTCTAATTTGCCATTTGTAAAATGGCCAAAATAAATACTTAACTCAGGGGACATAGTGAGGAAGGAGACAGATTATGGAAAGTGCTGTCAGATTGTTTGAAGGAGGAATCATTGCTATTACTACATATTTGCTTCTCCTGCCTTCTCCTTAGTTTTACCACTGCCTGGAAATCTCTTTTGCCATTCAACTTCACTTGGCATCTTTCCTATTTAAAGCAAAATGTGTTGAGTCGGCAGATTTGACTGACTTCTGAAGCCTCTGGTGACTCGGAGCTGACAAAACTCTTAACTCTTTTCGGCCCAGAAACTGACGCTCAGGGATTTGTCAGTTTCAAGTTACTTTGGAGACTATTGTGGCTTTTCCCCCATCTTGGTGTTGCTGGGGCAGCAGATTGAGTGACAACTGAGTGAGTCTGTTTTTATACCCAAGGGGAGGGTTTGCGTAAAACCTAGCTGCTGTAAAAGGATTCGGGGAGGACTAGAATGCACACCTGGACAGGTAGAAGTGCTAGGATTTCCCGGAAGTGTATATACAGAGTGAGCCATTTTCATTGCCTATGGCCCAGAGGCTGCTTGGCCATGAAACACTTGCATGGATGCCTCAGAGAAACAGCACTGGAGGTGTCTACAAGTAGCAATAGCATTGTCACCAAGCATAAGGTTATAATGAGAAACTTGTGAGGCCAACAGGACCTGGAAGATAATGGGCTTTTGTAAAATGCCTCCTCAGTGATCACATTTCCTTTTCCTATGAATAAGGGAAAACTTCAACCAGTGGGGATAGTGCTAATGTTTAACAACTGGCTCAAGGTATTAGGGAGAGGCCTGATTTGTAGTGTTTGCCCGCGTCTGTGGTTGAAGTGCTACTATCATGGCTGATTTCAAGCTTCTAATATATTGTCAACTGGATCAAAGAATTCTAGAGAATGTAGGTTGGTTCTCAAAAGCCAGTGTGAGCTTCCTCCAGCACACTCCCGGATTCAACAACCCAGCAGGCAGGGGCAACCATAAAGTAAAGTTATGGTCATTCTCTATCTCCACCCACCTCTACCCATGACTAGCAGGGCCTCTTATATTCTTGAATTGCCTGAGGTCACACAAACTCTGGGAGACAGAAAGGAGACTTCTAAGAACTAAAGAATAGATGAGATATTGTCTTTCTCCTCATACTTTCCAGTTGGCCATTACTGGTTAGAGTCAAAACCAAGAAGATATCTCAATGAGCAGGATCAAAAGTCCTTTTAATGTTGGCAAATCAAACTTCAAAAAAGAAAAATGAAAAAGAAAAATAAAGAAAACTTATGTCCTCACAACAAAACAAAACAAAACAAAACAAAACAAAACAAAACACAAAAGTCCTTTTAAGGAAGTTGATTTTTCATTTCTGGGCTGAAATGGTCTTCACAGATGCTGAGAAAGAGGATGCTGTGATGTTTTCTCTGGAACATTTCCTAAGCACACCAGTCTTAATGGGTCCAGAGTGATACCATTCCTTGGAAAATGTTTTGGAAATTTGTTGGGAAGATTAAAAATTTTTTTTTAAATTTAAATTCAAATTGCCAATATATAGTATAATACCCAGTGCTCATCCCATCAAGTGCCCTCCTTATGCCTGTTACCCAGTCACCCCATTCCTCCACCCACCTCCTCTTCTGCAACCCTTAGTTTGTTTGCCAAAGTTAAGAGTCTTTGATGGTTTGTCTCCTCTCTAATTTTTCCCACTCAGTTCTCCTCCTTTCCCTTATAATCTCTTTCATTATTTCTTATATTCCCTGTATGAGTGAAACCATATGATGATTGTCCTTCTCTGATTGACTTATTTCACTCAGCATAATACCCTCCGCATTTCATCCACGTTGAAGCAAATGGTGGGTGTTTGTCCTTTCTGATGGCTGAGTAATATTCCATTGTGTGTGCTAGTCCATATATATATATATATATATGGAAGATTTTTGATTGTCCCAGTGATTTAGGTGCCCCAGTGCCCCATGGCATAGGGAAAGCAGGGATGCTCAAGATTTTCTATTACACATAACAGTCCACACAAATCCTGTATTCTGTGCAACTCCAAATATTCCCAATAGCCATTCATGTAGGTGAAAAAAGCCAATTTACAATTTTCTAAGCCTAGAATGTAATTCCATTTTACCAATGAGCAAAAAGTAAGTTTGTACCACTTAAACATATGCAGAGTTTTCTAAGAATGCAACTACAATGTAAAGGGAAGGGAAATTATACCACATTCTGTTGAGAGCATTTTCAAGCAAGACATAACATTACTAAGAGTTATCTCCCAGATTTGAAAAGCATACCATTGCCCATAAGATAGCCTAGCATTTGTAGCTGTTATACATTCAAGGTGATTTTAAGTATATAGGAATATAGTTTTTCAGCCTTTATTACAAAGTGTCAGATATTAAAAAAAAGTCTCTCTTAAATCTAAACATCATAAATAAGTGCAAACATGTGATGACATTATGTCTGCTGGTGTAATTGTGTTTTAGCACAATTTTGCTTTATTATGAAATATAGATCGTGGTATTGTGTATAATCTGTCCACTATCTACTTAGTCACACTAGCCAGGAAACTATGAATAATCCTCAACTCCTCTTCCCTTCTCACTCCTTATTTTCTTTTTTTTTTTTTTAATTTTTATTTATTTATGATAGTCACAGAGAGATAGAGAGAGGCAGAGACACAGGCAGAGGGAGAAGCAGGCTCCATGCACCAGGAGCCCGACGTGGGATTCGATCCCGGGTCTCCAGGATCGCGCCCTGGGCCAAAGGCAGGCGCCAAACCGCTGCGCCACCCAGGGATCCCTCACTCCTTATTTTCATTCATTAATTTCTGTTGATTCCATCTCTTAGTTGCCCCCTTCTCCCACTGACACCAGTACTGCCTCATCAGTTCAGGCTCACACTGTTTCTCATTGAGACTATTCCAAAGTCTATGAATTAATCTCTCATCGTGCGATCTTTTCCAACCTATTCTTCATGCAAACAGTAAAGTGATCTTTCTCCAACACAAATCTGGGAGTATTACTTCCTTGCTGAAAATTTTATTGGGTCCTGGCTGAAGAGAGGATATAAACCGTAGACTTCCCAGGATGGCACCATGAGACAATCCCTGTTGATTTCCATCTGTTCCTAAACCATGCTTCACTGATGTGAGCAGAACCACCAATGCTGTTTCATTTCTCTGTGATCTGAAAGTGCTGTTATTGTCTTTGTCAGGGGATCTTCCTTCTTGGCCCTGCCAACCTGGCCAATTTCAGTCATCCTTTATGACCCAGCCTGAGTTCTGTTTCCCAGCCTCCCTGACATGATGGTTTCGAGTGCTCCTAATACCAGTCTTTATTGTGATGTGTAGTGATATCTATTAGAACAATCCTGCTACTACCAGGCATGACTTGAGTCTGTTCCCTCACTTCCCTGTGTGTATGAGGAGTGGTGAGAGAAGGGAGAAGGACACCATGATTGCTGGAGGAGCTCATTGAGAGGATGTGTTCTTCGATTGATCCGTTAGCTAGATGTGGACAAATGGAGGCTCCTCACTCCCTCTCTTGTTCTTCGAATTTGTGTGTGACTCTCTATACGCACATGAGGAGCTATTTCCTGGACGTAGCCTGGAAAGGCTACGTAAGGTGTTATTAAGACCATCTGGATGGCATGTGTGGCCTCTGTGTAAACTTCTCAGATTCTCAAGGGCAGGCATGGAGATGTCCTTTTGCAATTGCTCAAGATAAGTCTTGTTTGCAAAAGATAAACCTTGTCTGCAAATTCCCTTGCTTATTAAAACTGCCGTTTACCAATCTGGAGTGGCCTGCCTCTTTTTTCATCTCTCCTTCTCCTCTCTATGTGGGGACCAATTTCAAAGTTCACCCAGGTTACAAACCACACTGCTGAGGTTGCAAATCTGCAATGACCCTTGGCCTTGGGGGGAAGGCTGTCCTTCCCAGCTGCCGCTTTACCATGATGCCAAAGCCAGATGAGGAGGGCTCCAAGAAGACTACCTGAAGGATGGGAAGGCCTAGGTCTCGATTCCTAGCAGGATTCTTGCTCAACTGCAGAATAATAAGTCTTCCCTGTTGCTGTTAGAGCAAAGTGTGGTAAGAGATTTTCTTGCCTGAACAACAGTGATGAACACCCTTGACTGAGAGATTATTACATATCAGGTACTGAATATATACTATTTATGATGCACAAAAGAACCTTATGTAATAGGCATTATGTTATCTCTCTCTCTTTTTAAAATATGTTCTCTTTTGTAGAGATGAGGAATCTGATGCTTTGAGAAGCTAAGTACTCTTAGGGCTCCTGGGTGGCTCAGTTGGTTAAGTGTCCAACTCTTAATTTCCATTCATGTCATGATCTCAGGGTCCTGGGATTGAGTCCTGCTCTGTGTTCAGAGGGGAGTCTGTTTGAGGATTCCCTCCCTCTCCCTCTGCACCTCCCCTGGCTCTCTCTTTAAAATAAAAATAAAAAAAAATTTTTTTTAAAGGAGGAGCTAAGTACTCTTGATCATCAACTTTTAAGTGGTAAAGTAGCTATTCTGTCTTAGAGTGTAAGGTCCATTCACTTTCCGTATTCGAGGCTGCAGAGTAGAGAGGATAGGAGGAAAAAAACCTGGTGGCTTCAAAGGCTATGTCAATTACAGTGAAATTGATAAGAGCAAAAATGAGACTAAATGGGAAATCCAGAATTATTAACTTTTATAATTTTTATTATCATTCTATGGAAGGTACAGTAGTATTTCTGTTTCCATTTTTAGAAAGGATATTAACTTTAGATAATGTATTGCTAATGTTGGTATTTCAGTTGGTTTTAAACATTTTATTTCTTTCTCATGTGTTATAAGAATTTTAAATTTATCCACTGCTTGTGGGAAACAGGATTTTTGTTTTTGAACTAGAAGTCATATTACTTTCCATTTTGTATAGATTTCACAGCATTTTCACAAACATTTGCTAATTTGGTTCTCGTAATCACACCGTGAGAGAGAGAAGTGGCTATAAGAATCTTATTTTTCACATGACGAGATAGTAGGTGCAAATTAGAGGTACACCGTGACTCCCTCAAGGTCACATAGCTGATCTGAAATAGGGTCGAGAGTCAGTCTTGCCTCTTCTTTTTCGAAACCTTCCTTGTGATGCCTAACCATCCACGTATCTTTTTTATTTACTGAAGAGAAGTATTTCATATAGCTATTTGTCTTAAAAGCTATTTAACTTAAAAGCTGGAAACAGAGGGTGTGTACAAGTTATTTCTGAAATTCCACTTATAAGAAATGATTCCTAATATAAATTATAGTTGCATTACATGGTTGCCATAGCTAAGAGCTATGAGGGTTTCTTATGTTTAAATTTTTGAATAATTAAATGAACAGCAGCACGTACCGTGTAAATTTCTTAAATTTAATTAAACGATACCCCTATATAAAGCACTATTGTGAAATGTGTGTGTAATGATTAAAAGGTTTAGTACATATAGAGTAATTTTCCCTAGTGCTTAAAAGGTCACTAGGAAAAAAAAAGTGACAAATATGCTGTTTTAAGCTTTTTTTTTTTTTTGCCACTTTAAAAATGTCACAGTGAGTGAAAGGAAAAAGCTGCCCGATAGCAGATGAATGGGTATTGACAGCTGCACCAGTGTTAAATGCTGCGTGGCAGAAAAATCTAGTGAAGAAAAACAAACTGTATTCACATTTCCATATTGCTTTTTATTAAATTTAAGTAAAGAGACTTTAATTTTGATTTGTATTCGAATTTGATAATGAAAGCAGTTTGTTAGATAAATCCATGTATACACAGAAAAGGTAAGTATATAAGACATTTTAATCGTGCGCTAAATGTAAAATTATCCTGACAACACATGTGATATTTTATGGTGTCCATATGGTATTGCATATGCAGCTTATAATATACAACTGGTATCTGGATAACATATGATATAGATATAAAGCACACCCTACAAGCTAGAATTCTATGGTTACGCATGCACACACAGAGGCACAATTTTCATGGTTTCTCTGTGCTGAATATACATTTAACTCCTGCGCCCATGTATTCATATCGTGAAGGGTTTGGGTTACTTTCTGGGGGTGTATTAGATTTCTTTGGCTTGAACAACTTTTTCCCCAGAAGCCTGGAAAATTCATCATGTTAGATAACCAGGTGTTCTTCATTTGCAAATATTATTACCTTGTAGGATTAGAAGAAGGTTTAATCATGAGAAAGGGAAAATAAACAATGCAGTGAGCAGAAAGTCCCAAGGGTCCCGTCGTCGGGGAAAGCCCTATAGGACATGTGGTCTGTGGGCAACTCAGAATGTAAGGGGGACGTTTTAAGCTGGAGACCGCAGGGTCTCTGCTGGCAGACTCTGATGCTCAGAGGGAGCCCTGAGGCCAGTACCTTTTGTTCTTTGTTGTTCTTTAATGAGATGATCTTCCTGCAGAGTAGACCAGAGTAGCCCCGACTGATATTTCTCCTGAATCACCATCATTCCCAGGAGAAGCTCATCTTCCAAACAGTCAAACTTAATCACTCCAGGCGAATCCCTCGTTGCATCTGTCTCCCCCACTAGAGTGGAGCAGAGACCCATCCTTTTTATTCCTGGATGCTCATCACCTAGCACATTTCCTGTCATCTAGTAGGTACTCAATAAATGCTGAATGGATGAATAATTGCAACTCTACTTCTACATAAAGTAGGACACCTTTCTGGAGTCCTTTAGTACTGTGGGTAATTTGTCATGCTTTTGTTGCTTGGAATCACAAATAGGTGAATTCTGTCTAGAATTTTCCCAAGTTTTCTCACTTTTAGGACCCTCCTTCTGAAGTAATTCTTTCATACTCTGCTATCACAGTTTGCTCTGGTAAAAATAAGCCCGCAATTATATCAAAGGTGCTACTTCTCCCTATCCTTGGGATTTCTGGTTATGTAGATTAAGAAAAGGAATTTGAGAAAGAATTACCAGACATTACCCTGGGTTACATAGCTGTAATCCGTCTGGAAATAGTGAACAGTGTTAATGCAAAATACCTGCACTTTGGAGCGAAAAAAAATTTTTTTTTAACTTTGTAAACATCTTTTGGGAGTGTAAACTGATACCCAAAATTATATTAACAAAATTACCTTGTTGTATAATTAGAGCACTCTACCAGCATACATAAATTTTGGAAGTGAATGCTGTCAGTTTTTATTTTTAAAAATATATCTTGTGATGGGTGCATAATAATCACACCTGGAAACAGTTTTATAAATAAAAAAAAATAAACTGCATGAAATTATATTCAAAGGTGCTAATGAGTGTCAGTATTGCTTAAAAAGAGAAAAGATGATTTTTTAGATGCTCAGTATGTGCTTATGTGTTAACTAGATGTATTTATGTTTCACAGCCAGCTATGCTGTAGTCTAAATGCATAGAAATGGCATTAATGCTTTCTGAGCTATGGTCATTTTTATTATTTTCCATGATAACAATGTCTCTCACCTTTATTACCAAAGAAATGTCTTACTTTTAGGCAGCTCGAGCTGTGTAACATGAAAACTGAAGCCTGGTCAATCTGTTAATGCCTGCCTATGCGATGTGAAGCCCTAGTAATTCATTTCCCCCCGCCCTCACTGAATTAACTGATTTTTCAAATGAGACCAAACAAACAAATACCCCAATATTTAGTTTTCTCTTGACAAAATTGTAAGAGTGGTGGTGATTTAAAAAATCTAGTTTGTGATTTTTTTGGTCGCAGTTTATCCTGCAGACTGGCGGGGCAAGTGTGCACGTCCCCTACCAGCCCTGCCACTTGCCTCCGTGTGAGTACACAGTCCCTTACAGAGGATCTCCCCTTGGTGTTTTTAGGGAAAAAGTAAAACGATCATATTTCTGAGTTGAAAATGGAATTGTTTGGTGATTTTCAACCTATATTTCTGAACCAGTAAGGTTGATGTTTATATCTAAGAGGAATAGCAATAAAGCTAACTTTATTTTCTCTTCTTCCAGCAAGAGTTGAAGCTCACAACTTTGCTCCTCATGCTTTTACCTCCTCTTTATCACTCCTGGGATGGTCTCTCGAAAAATCATAGCAGCAAATAAATATTTGTCCCTGTCCTGTTCAGTTGATGTGCCTGTGGAATGACTGAAAACACATCTCTTTCTAAAAAAGGGATTAGAATATGTACACTTCTTGCATAGCGAGTGGTGGGAGAAGAGGCTTCTGTGAACCCATCAACTCATCTGTGCTATTGAGTTGGCCAGAGAGAGACTTTTGTCTTTCCGTGGGAGGGCTGAGGTTGGGAGAAGCACCTTAGAGGTGGGGTGGGGGGTGTGGGGGGTAGGGGGGGTGGAGGGGTGGAGGGGTGGCTGTCCCCTCAGAACGTATCACTTAATCTGAGGGAATTTGGGGAGGGGAGACTATATAATCCTATAAATTAGAATTTGGCTGGAATACTGGGATCAATACATCTCTCTTTGAGAAAATTACCAAGGGCCTGTTAATGATCCCAGGAAGTCTGAATGAGAGCCAGACTCATGGAGCATTTATAACTTACTAAAGCTCTGACTACATAAAACCAATAAGCCAACCATTCTTTATTTAATTGGCTTTGCTTGCCAATCATAATGGCCACTTGGATTGGCTATACAGTCAATAGATTCTATCTTTAATAGGTTTGCATCTATCAGATTGACCTTTTCCACTCTGTTGTCTTCAAGCATATGGACACAATGGCATCAGAGTGAATCTTGCTTGTTCAGGTAGATTTTCTAGATGGCCTAAATTGCTTCTGTGAATAAATTGAGCACTTTTGGGAGTCACGTGAACTCTTAAGTAATCAGAAAGCTGTATGGTTTATGGAGGCCATAACTTAATCCCAGGGAATAGCTGATGTTGTGAGAATAATTTAGGTGCTAAGAAAATTTAGTACATCAGTTAATAACTTACTAGGCTGTACCCTGGAGGTTTGAAGAGTTAATGTAATTTCTGTAGCTGTGTAAGTAACTCCTGGAGAGTAGTTTAGCATGCATGGAAGAGGGTTCAGTGAATAGCCATAATCTTTTTTTTAGTACCTGGGTTCACCTTTGAAATCTATTTTGGACTGGTCTCATTTTTAATTTCAAATTTATAAAATGTGAGCTTTTTGGTAGCATTTTGATCACATTACCACCTTTGAAATCCTTTTCCATTCTCAGTACCTTCTCAGAGCTTATAAAATAGCTTTCAAAATTCACTATCACAAAGCCCTTGCTCTAAATTTTGTTTCTATTCTTACTTTTTTTTTTTTCAAGAAGAAATGACCACTGGTTTTTAGCCATGCCATATTCTTCTGAAATTTATTCTCTAAAATTTCCCAGAGTAAAAGCAGCCTTAAGAATATATTTTTAAAGATATATGAGATAAGTGAGTTACATGAGATATACAAGTTTGTTGTTTTTCCAATTCATATTTTAATGCTGCATATGCTTCATATGTATACCACATATATATAGTGCTGTTTTTATAGTACATACATATATAGTTGATGTAGTAACCATCAAAACTCATAATAATGCTTGCTTCTGGGGAGAAATAGAGGAAGATTGGGCTGGGAAGGGAAATATAGGAGCATTCAACTGTATAGGTGAGGTTTTATTTCTCTCAAAAGTGATTTAAGGCAAGTATGACAAAATAATAGCCTTTATTAAAACTAGGTAGTGGCTTCGTAGTTTTTATTATATTTTTATTTCCAGTACACTATATTTTAAAGACATTTAAAGAAACCATCTAAAGCCACTTTCCTTGATGTTGCATTCATGGGTGAACTCTTTCTCATCAATTGCTTTTTATTTAACTTCTTAAATTTGTGTCTTCTTTTCTTCTTTAAGATCAGAAAATTACTTTGGCCTTGTTTAAAGAATGGTGAAAATCTCATTTAGATCTGGGTTGCAGCATCCTTGCTAATTCATCAAAGCATTTATTTTTTAAACATTAGTTCAAGTCTGTCCCTCAGGCTGTCACATCTTTCTTCAGGGGTTTCTCTTAGTCTTTAGACGACTCCATCTGCTCTTCTAAAAGGAGAACATCAAACCAGTTTGTTAGACGTGACACAATTAGATCTCAGATGCTCAGTTGCCTGACCATTTGTAAAAGCATTTTCTGGAAATTAGGAAGAGACCAAAGAACTCTGACTTTCTCTCAGGCTTTTTTTTTAGCCTTGATTTTGTGTGACTTTGGATTATCTTTCTCTTCAACTGCTTCTATTGGAAACATGATTAATTTTTGTGCAAACTCTTTCTTCCCCAAAAGTACTATGGCTGTTTTTATTTATTTATTTAATTAATTAATTTCCTCACTCCAATCACAGTACTCAACTTATTTAAGCATGGTATATTAGGAAGACCAAGTTTTTATTTTATTCTTAGCTGAAAGGTATTTGGTTGAATGGAACTAGACAAATCTGTTGTGCAGAAGCCTTGTTTAGTAAAATGAGAAATCATTAACAAAAATTACTCTTCCAGGAAGGTCAATATCTGACTCTTCTCTCCCTCCCCCATCTTCATTCTGATATATATCACTTATTTATTTATTTATTCATGAGAGACACACAGAGAGAGGCAGAAACATAGGCAGAAGGAGAAGCAGGCTCCTTGTGGGGAAGCCTGATGCAGGACTTAATCCCAGGATCTCAGGATTATGACTTGAGCCAAAGGCATATGCTCAACTCCTGAGTTACCCAGGCACCCTTCATTGTGATATATTTTTTTAAATATAGTTGACAAATAACATTATGTTAGTTTCAGGTGTATAACAGAATTTGCTATTTGTATATATTGTGAAATGATCACCAGTATATGTCTAGTTAACACCCATCACTACACATGTTACAAATTCTTTTTTATTTGTGATGAGAACTTTTAAAATATACTCTCTTCATGACTTGCAAATATACAATATAGTATTATTAACTATGCTGTACATTACATCACAAGGTTTATTTATTTTATAATAGAAAGTTCTGTGCTTTTTGACCACTTTCACTTTATCTGCTCCCCACTCCTGCCTCTGGCAAATGCCAGTTTATTCTCTGTACCTATGAGCCCATTATTCTTTTCTCTTCTTTTTAGATTCTGTACCACTGGTTATTATTCAGTTGTTATTTCTCCTCTTTTATTTCTTCCTTTTGTTGTTTAATTGTATACTTTGGAATTTATGGCCACAAATCCATGGTCAAGAAATAAATTACCCTGGTTTTAAAAAATTGCATGGACTTAAAGAAACATGCATGAAAAACATAAGCACACATACATTTTGTTAGACACAAAATAGGTATTTCATCTTGAAAGGCTAGGAGGTTAGATGCTTTACCGACAGAATCTCAGTGCTTTGGTGTGGTCACCATGTAGATGACACAAAAGCAAATGAACAGACTTGATGTATCCCAACTCACAAGATACTGATGTATAAATCAGAATGCCAATTTAGTAATTCACTCTGAGAAAAGCTGTGAAGTGATGCCAATGGCTTCTCCATTCTCTCCTCATAGAGGAAAGGAAAACCTAACAGATGAAATTATTGCAGCCATATGAGGTGGTGGATATTAACTAAACTTATTGTGGTAATTTTTGCAATATATACATATCTCAAATCATTATGTTGTATACCTTAAACTAATACAGTGTTGTATACCTTAAACTAATACTATACTAGTATTAAGCATACCTTAATACTAATACATACAGTGTTGTATGTCAACGAAACTTCAATAAAACCAGAAAAGATAGCTAGAGTCTCGGAGTGCACAGCCATAGGGAAGAAGAGAAACTAAAGATGACACTATAACCGGAAGTTTGGTAAACATGGTATAAGAGCAAGAATGGGTGGTTGGATGACCTTGATTTGAAATATCCTTTCTTATGGCCCAGTTATTTTGACTGCTCACACCATTTTTAAAAATATTTATTTATTCATTGGACACATGGAGAGAGAGGCAGAGACAGAGGCAGAGGGAGAAGCAGGCTCCTCACAGGGAGCCCGATGTGGGACTCGATACCTGGACTTGGGATCATGCCCTGAGCTGAAGGCAGACGTTCAACCACTGAGCCACCCAGGTGTCCCAACTGCTCACACCTCCCTTGAATTATCCTGGATAAACCTTGAGAAATTCTTCCTCTTTGGACTCACATCTTCTAGGCTTGTGGATGTTCTAACTGGCCAAACTAGAACTGAACATGATTTATGTTGATACTTCATATAATGTTTGTAAAACATTACATAGGTAGGGAGGAGCAAACGTTAGTTGCCTGTAATAGGGAGGACGTATGTACATCTTAGTGGCAAAGGCTTGGGCTCTGTGGCCAGCCTGCCTGAACTTGAGCTCCACTTCTGCCCCTTTCTAGTCATCCAGTCTTGGGTGAGTTACTGATCCTCTTTGTGCTTTACTTGGCTTAGGAATACAATGGAGACTATACCTGTACCGATTTAATAGCGTTTTTGCTAGGATGAAGTTAGATTAAGCAACAGGGCACTGAGTATGCATTTAGCATTGCTCTTTTTTTTTTTTTTTTAATTTGGTAAGATTTCGTGTATCAGTCCCGATTGGTCTTTTATTTTTGCTGAAATTCAACTACTCATTTAGTTTTTCCATTTATGTTACAGGTAGCCCATCCATCTTGTCATGTATCTGGCTGATAATTTTTTTAAAAAGATTTTATTTATTTATTCATGAGAGGCACAGAGAGAGGCAGAGACACAGGCAGAGGGAGAAGCAGGCTCTATGTGGAGAGCCCAACGTGGGACTTGATCCCAGGACCCCAGGATCACGCCCTGAACTGAAGCTGAGCCACCCAGGCATCCCTCTGGCTGATAATTTTATTATTATTATTTTTTTCCTTTGCACTCGTGGAATTCAGGTTTGGAAACATACCATCTACAAATCTATAGGTTATTGTTATAATAAGTCTCCCAGTAGTATAAAATAACCATTCACTATTATGCATACTCCTTCTTGTAAAACACGATAATTGGGATAAATGCTCAATAGCTTACACAAGAGATAATAATTTGTGTTTCTTTTCCAAAGCCAGGGAGATAACCTCAGTTCTCTAGCAAATAATGAATGGCACTGATATTTTCCTGAGGCAATGTATCCGTTTTAATCATCATTATTTTAGTACATATATCCAGACAGAGTTAAAGAGAAACTTTCTGGAGAAAACTTCCCGAGTGCTGGAATTCCTTTCGCTTCCTTGGCCCTCATGCACTCCCCTTCCATAGTCCTCTCCTGTGGGTCATCTTCTAAGAGTCCCTTCCAGTGCTGCAGAATCCTACAGCTCCAAAGGGTGCCTTTCACACTGTGTTCTGTGTTAGCTCTGCCCCTGGAACTGTGTGAAGTGCCTGCCCCAAGAATGGGGTCCCAGCAGCATCCAGCTTCCTCCTTCCCATCGTCCCATCTTCCCACCTGCCTCTTGATTGGTGCTGTGAGGCTTGTGGCACCTGTGTCACTGTAATAATAGAGGAGGCGGGAAACTATTACACATCACATCTTTGGTGAAGCGTGAGAGAGGGGAAAGAACCATAGTTTTTTTTTTCCACCATACTTCGAATTCTGTTCTCTTTGAGCACAGAAGTGCTTGTATAAAACTTGAGCTGGAAAGATAACTTCAGGAGCTTAAAATGTGAGATTTACATAACTTCTGAGCCAGTAACCTAGGTGAATAGATTCAGTCACTCAGGTCCTTAAATAATATTTTCAGAAAAGAGACAGTCTCCTTGAGTGCTCTGTGGCCACCACTAGTCAGGCAGCCATGACAGAGAATGATGGTTGACCAGGCACAGGGGAGAAGGTGGGCATAGTGAGAATCATCTTGGTATCTTCAGAGTTTGTGAATCTTGGAACAGAGGTGGAGGGATTAGAGTGGGTAGAAAGAGGGCCTGAAGGATAAGGTTATTAGTGAAATTAGTGAAATCTGCTTGAGAGGCAAGTGATACCAGAACACTCTCCTTTAAACTTAAGAATTCTTGGGGTATAGGCCTCCTGTGGTTGTAGCCACGGTCTCTCCTCCAGGAAATGAAGGCCCTTGAGAAGATGCCATAAGGGGAGGAGACTCCACAAGTCTTCTTATCTCACCTCATAAGGCCATATGGATGGATATAATATGATTTCAAGGGTCTGGGACGGTTTCTGTTCCCTTCTTCCACTTGCCTGTGGATTCTTGAAACTTTTTTTGTGTTTGTTTGTTTTTAGATAGGGGATCCAAGCTTTCATTTTACAGAGGAAAAAGGGAATGGGACACCCACTCCTTGGGTGGTCATCTACCCTCCCACTATTTTTTTTTAAAGATTTTATTTATTTATTTATTCATGAGACACACAGAGAGAGGCAGAGACACAGGCAGAGAGAGAAGCAGACTCCCTGTGGGGAGCCCGATGCAGAACTTGATCCCAGGACACTGGGATCATAACCTGAGCCAAAGGCAGATGCTCAACCACTGAGCCACTCAGGAGCCCCTACCCTCCCACTATTGCCTTGCCTGTTTAACCCAAGACTTCCTCTTCCCTTGCTAGTCATCGGCCCCAACACTGCTCCTCACTGACGCCCCACTCTGAAGCCTCCTTATTGACATGAAGCATGAGATTGCCCAGCATGGTGATTCTCAAAATGTGGTCCACGAACCAGCAGCACCAGCATTACCCAGGGATGTGTTAGAAACGCAGACTCCTCAGTCCCATCCTAGGCTACTGAGTCAGAACCTGCACTTTAATAAGATATGCAGGTAATTTGTATGAACATTAAAGATTAGGAAGTTCTGGCCTGGAATACTTCTTCATACTAGCCTTAACTAAAATCTGATATAAAGCTAAAGGTAATCATTATAGCATTTTTAAATAGCACAATAATTAGTTACTTTGATCATGTCCATAGCAAGTATTTATTGAGCATTTACTATATTCTTTTCAAAAGATTTTTATTTTTAAGTAAACTCTACACCCAACATGGGGCTTGAACTCACAACCCTGAGGTCATGAGTCACATGCTCCACCAACTAAGCCAGCCAGGCACCCCTTAGTGCCTATTATATTCTTGGTATTACATGTGCTAGGAGTTGGGGACATGGGAATAGTCCCTGCACCACAAAGCTCACAGCACAATAGTCTTATAAAAGCAAGATGAAACAAAACCCTCAACAAAAAAAACCCCATAATTTTCCCCCCAGGTTGTTCAAAGCTATGCTTTCTAGTTAATGTTCTATTCTTCTCCTCATGTCTTTTACTTTTCTTCCATAATCCCTGGACTTTATGAGAAAAAAAAATCAACCTTGGAATGTCAGCCTCTATTTTTCTCCTCTTCATCACTGTTATAGCATTGCCAGGATAAGCTTCTGGATGTAGCAATCTCAAGCCTAAAGAGCAAAGCAAATACATAAAATTTTTCAAAAATATCAGATTTCGAGAGTATTTGTTGTTTCACTTTCTCAGACTCTTTTCCATGTATGCATGTCGTCTTCAATTAGCAATGTTTCTCTATTGCATGGCATATTCTGGAATTTTACTTGTTTCAGGTTGTGTGTGTGTGTGTGAATGTGTGTGTGTGTGTGTGCGTGTGTAGGGTGGTCAGTGCAGAGGAAAGGAAATGATTGTACATATTTACTGAGCTCAACTAAGCCTCTTTAAGTTTTGAAGATGCCAAAAGTTTACTTAAAAAAAAATATCATGTACCATAGCATCACAGGCTGGGGCCCTGAGAAGACCATTACAGCAGGAGCATAGTGTGTTCCTGGGTGACTTCAGAAGACTTTCGAGCGTGGGTTAAAGAAGCCTCATCAGTGGGAAACAGCTCCTGCTTCTGTTGCCAGGGATGGTGCCATCCTTTGGTTTCAAAACCTCTAACTGATTTGAGTTTTTAGCTCTCTTGGTCAATAACAGATGATATGAAAAAACTGATTATTTTATCTTATGGCCGTTTATGCATTTCACTTATTTTTGAGGTTGCTTTCTAGCATATTTCACAACAGTTTCTAACATATTTCAAAAACAGGTGTGTGTGTGTGTGTGTGTGTGTGTGTGTGTGTGTGTGTATGATTTTGTGTCCCATTCTGCCATTACCCTTTTCCCAGAAACCTATACTAATATAGTTACTAACAACAGAGTAAATGAAGTTTCCAATATTTTGGCTTTTATTTGGTAGGTTTTGCCGTCTTTGACTTTTACTGCCGTTGTCCGCTCTTGTTAGCTGCTGCAGTGCTGACCCAGCAGGTTGCTTGGCCTGGAGAAGAGTGAGTAGCATTTGCGTTGCTTACTCAGCATGTTATTTCTCTTTGGAGCAAAGTGCAGTGGCTTCTGGTCAATTTTTGAATTGATTTTAGGATGGTTTTTAATGATTTATAAAGCAGCATTTAATCCTATACATCAGGTTTTGTCTGCCTCATGAAATCAGCTACTACATGAAATTGTCTAAGGCTACATCAATCATCTGCTAAAAACAAACACACAAAGTAACTCTTTGAAGCAGTCTCTGCCTACAACCAAAGTTTCACGTGTGGTCACTTGACTTTTCAAAAATTGGATTTCAGTGATTTCATCCTGTCAAATATTTCAGAAAATTGAAAATATGACTTCTTCCAATATAAAGTGGACATGTATCAAAGAAAATCATTTGTATCTCTGCTGGATAAAAATCTATACATTAAGTGTGTAACTTCAGAGTCTGGGTTATAATCAGTGGTAAATTGTAAGTCAAGCAAAGGTACATTCTTGTAGAGAATTAAATAGACTGGGCATACCTATTAGAGGACCCTACAGCATGACATTGAAAAGATAAGCTGTTATCCTTTTGCTTTATTTTTAGGTTTTGGGAAAAAAAATTTTTAATAACTCACTTTCCCCTCATGATTATAGATTTATAAATAAATCTCCAAAGGTTATTCTTGATGACATTAAAGTTTGGTCCTGTTGTGTCTTGTCCTGTTCACTTACACTGATACAACAGAAAATGTTAATTTGCACTAATAGGCCTCTTTGGAATATGGTAAACAAATCTAGAGCCATTCAGTGTTGAGCAGCATCTGCCTTTGGCTCAGGTCATGATCTGGGAGTCCTGGGATGGAGTCTGCATCTGGATCCCTGCGGAGAGCCTGCTTCTCCCTCTGCCTATGTCCCTGCCTTTCTCTCTCTGTGTCTCTCATGAATGAGTGAATAGAATTTTTAAAAACAAAACCGAAAAACCAAAAAACCAGAGAATTAACTTCTACATGGTCACCATCTGCATCTCTAATTGCACATATATTACCCATTCCAATGTTATTCCATTAGTAGTTTAGGCTCTGTTTCCTTTTTTTTTTTTTTTTTAATCTTTTGTTTTCTCTCTTCTTCAGATTGTATAATTTCTATTGCCAGTCTTCTAAATTTCCTGATTCTATTATTTGCTTTATTTAATTTTATTGTTTTAAAAGATTTTATTTATTTATTCATGAGAGACACAGAGAGTGAGAGAGAGGCAGAGACACAGGCAGAGGGAGAAGCAGGCTCCACGCAGGGAACCCAACATGGGACTCGATCCCAGATCTCCAGGGTCACACCTGGGCTGAAGGTGGTGCTAAACCGCAGAGCCACCTGGGCTGCCCATGTTATTTGCTTTAAAAAACAATTTAGTGCATACAAACTCAGCACAAAACACAGAAAGTTATTCTGGTGAGATACAGAATTTCTGTTAGCTGGGCAGATAACAGAAAATATAAAGAATACCCTTCTACTACCTCTTATTAAAAGCAAACTAATTACCCTGAGAGAGAATTGCTTTATAGAGAAAACCTAACTCTAGTGTTTTATTAAAACATTATATTTTGAATTAATGTATTAAGCTAAGCATACTTTGTTGATCTTCTTTTTATATATTTCATTTCTTCTTTGTAGGTTCATTGTTGGTGAATATTCAAAACCAAAGCAATAAAGCTTACTTTCTGTAGCATTCTGTAACTTTCTATATCCATTTAAATTTTGTCTTTCATTATTTCCTTCCATATTCAGAAACAACAAGACACTTTAAAACAAAATCATTCTTTTTTTTCTTTCGGAGTAAAACACACTGAGGTGCCTGGGTGGCACAGTCAGGTAAGGGTCCAACTCTTGGTTTGGCTCAGGTCATGATCTCAGGGTCATGATCTCAAGGTTATAGAGATGGAGCCCCACATTAGGCTTCCCACTCAGCTGGAAGTCTGCTTGAGATTCTTTCCCTCTCCCTCTACCTACCCCCCGCCACACTCTTCGTCTCTCAAATCAGTCAATCTTTTAAAACACGCACACAGGGGCAGCCCGGGTAGCTCAGCGGTTTAACACCTGCCTTTGGCCCAGGGTGTGATCCTGGAGTCCTGGGATCAAGTCCCACATCGGGCTCCCTTCAGGGAGTCTGCTTCTCTCTCTGCCTCTCTCTCTGTGTTCTCTCATGAATAAATAAATAAAATCTTTAAAAACACACACACACACAACCCATTTCTTTGCATACACGTTTGTATTTCTCTGCTGTAATTGTTCTAGTACAGCTTCAACAACTCAGCATTTAACCAAAGTAACTAACTTCCATTAATAAGAGAGTCTGGATATAGGTCATTGTGAACTGCCTATGATACACTATAATTTTAGTGACCACAAAACTCATGAGCACACACATCCTCTACAATCACACGCAGCTTTTTATATTTTCTGAAAGTAGCAAAAACATGCACATTTGCTAACAGAGCACAGAGGCATAGCCTCTCTACAAGTGCAAGAAAGAGAAAGAAAAGCACATATATTAAAACTATGCTATACCTGAAACTCATGGAACATCATGTGCCAACTATACGCAAGTAAAAATAATTAAAAAGAAATAAAGCTATGCTTTCTTAGATATTATATAGGTATCCAAGAATTATCCACTAATTAACTCTTAAAGTTAAAAAAAGTCTTGAAAAACAAATTTCAGCAGATACATTATAGGACATAATTATTGTTTATATAAAATGTTTATCAGCTTTATAATTATAATTCTATTTAGTTGAACATTTATTTTCCTCAGTTTAAAAAACTATATAAAGTAAAAGCAACTCATCTGAACTTATAAATCAGTATAGAACTTCAGATTCCTGGTTTCTTACTGAGAAGTAATTACAAATCTTAAAAAAGTATACTTTTATTATATTCCAAATTGATAAAATTAGAGAAAAGACATGAAGCTCTTTTTAAGCAAAATTATGAAAATCAGTTATGATTGGTCTAATAATATTCACTTTAATTACATGAACTTGAATTATATGCATATGCTTCTGAGCTAGCAGTATCTGTGAAAAGTTTTGTTTTGTGTTTTTTTGAGGGAAGGGTAAAGGGAAAGGGAGAGCAAGAATATCAAGCAGGCTCCATGTCCATTGCAGAGCCTGATGTGGGGCTCAATCTTGCAACCCTGAGATCCTAACCTGAGCTGAAATCAAGGGTCAGATGCTTAACTGACTGAGCCCCCCAGATGCCCCAGGTTTTGTTTTTTTAAAGGCTAGAACACTCAGAGTGTTAGAAGTTCAGTTTCTTTATTTTATAAGAATTTTAGAAATAATAAATTTATGCAAATCCTTATTGGTCTGTATAACCAAACAGAACAGAGCTTCTTGAAGAGGTTTTGTAGTGTAATGTATTAATACCCTCCAGAAGTAGGAAAATAATTCATGTTCACACATGAAAGGAAAATGCTTTTCTCAATTTTTGGTACACCTCTATAAGTAGAGACATAGTTCTATAGTAAACAGAAACAAAAAAACTCACCAATCTAGATCTTAAAGATATTTTCTCCTCAGTTTTTTCCTAATTGGGTTGAACTCAAAACTAGACAAACCAACAGTCCAAAAAGTCAAACAATAGCTAAATTTTCTGTCATCACTCACTTGACAAAAAGTAAGTTCTAAGACAGATCACAAAGTAGTCATACCATGAAATCCGATTTCCAGTCACTGTCTGTACCAGTGGGGAATAACTTACCAGCCATGTGTGGACCAGAGTCATTTATACGTGAAATGATCTCTAGTTAATGAATTGACATTGATCTAATGGTTCATTATTTGATAGTCCTTGGGTTGCATGGTAGAAGACATGACCCAAACCACAAATTGGACAGATTACAGAAAGAATAACAGCTGGAAATAAAAATAAAGACAAAATCAGGAGAATAAAAAATAGAGACTCAATGAAGGCAAAATTATGTTATTCCCCTTGGGATCTACTCCTGGACTCAAGAAGAAATGCTCCTGGGGGTGGGGAGGTGGGGTGGGGGAGAGAAGAGCTCATATAAGTTGTACTTCTTGGATAATACAGTAGAATAGACTCCAGCAGATGAGTCTATTGCAGTGGAGAAAACTCACAAATCATTGAACATACTTATCAAAAAGTTAAAAACAAGACTCTTATACAAACATAAAATAAGAATGTGTCAAAGATTTATTTACTTCCTTAATGAAGGATCCAGCTGGAGGGCAAAGTTGGTTACTTTAAAGAAGGATTCAAGGAACAAAGATTTATATAGTCATTTCATGAGAGACATGATGAAAGAAACTTGCTAAATAAGAGACAGAACAATTTGTGTCTCATGGAGAAATACAACCATAAGCATTATGGTTACTTTTTTTCTATTGGAAGGAAATCACCACTTATCAGTCAGAAATTCAGAAATTAATATATGTCTTCATAGAGTATGTGCTATAATGAAGAGTAAATAATGAGTCAAACATAAGCCCCTAGAAAATTAAATAAATTTCAGACAGACCTGTTGGACAATGTTCCAAATGACATAGAAAAGTAATTCTGGCTTCCTTCCATGCCTTATTTCCATGATTTGAGTAATTTTCCCAAAAAGCTCTAACATCTTAGTCTTTGTAACTTTAGTCAGCATTTTTCAATATTAAAAAGGTTTAGAGAAACAATTGAATAGTATTTGTTTGCTACGTCATGACCTATTGCTTTTATATCCTTGAAATTCTTTGTTAATTTACAAAGACAACAAACAAAAAACACCCTTTAATACAGAGACTATACTGGTGGTTGTCAAAGGAGACATGAGGGAAAGGATGGACAAAATAGGTGAAGGGAATTAAGACGTACAAACTTCTAGTTATAAAATAAGTCACGGAGATAAAAAAGTACCGCACAAGAAATACAGAGGATAATATGGTAATCATATGCTGACAGATGGTGACTAGACTTATTGTGGTGAGCCTTGAGTAATGTACAGAATTGTTGAATCAATGTGTTGTACCTGAAACTAATATAACATTGTATGTTAATTATACTTCAATAATAAAAGAATTAAGTTACACAGGAAGTTCCAAAATTTGATAAGACATTTTATTTGTTAACTTTATGTTGATCAAAGGAGATCCATCATTTATTTGTACTATTTAAACTTTTAGGGGTCCTTTTTAATGATGTCCACAAATTCTTTAATCCTTCTTATACTTTAAGAGGTGCAAGTTAATTATCTTCATGTTGAGTATGGCCTGGACTTAATGACTTGTTTATACCAAATTGAATATGGTGCAAGTGATGATGTAGAACCAGTGGAACTAGGTCATAAAAGGTATTTACTTGGCTTTCTTTCAAATCCCTTGTTCTGGGGGGAGCCAACAGCCATGTTGCGAGAACACTGAAGCAGCCCAAGTAGTGAGAAACTGAAGCCTTTTGTCAAAAGGCAGCACAAAGCTGAGGCCTTTGGACAATATCCACGTAAGTAAAATAGAGCCTCTGGCTCTAGTCAAATTTTCAGATAACTGCAGTCCCTGCTGACGTATTTTTTGGAACTTCATGAGAGACCTTGAACCATAATACTCAGTTAAGCTGCTACTGAATTCCTGGCCCGCAGTAACTATAAAATAATAAGTGTTTGTTGCCTTAAGCTGCTAATTTTGGAAGTAATTTGTTGCATAGCAATTGATATTTAATGTAAGACTTAATTTTCTTTCTCTTTTTTTTGGAAGCTGGCAAAGTAGAATTTTGTTTTGGCTATTAAAAAAGCAATTTTCTCAAGCACTAGAGATAAGGAGCTTATAATATCTTGTGTGACCTATTTGTTGCTTGGTTCTCAGCTGACTTTGAATATGGTGTCCTCCTGGTTATAACTTGCTCACTGGACATTGCTCAAGGCTTGTTAGGATGGACTTCTGAGTCTACATCTAGAACATACAGGCTGAGAAGTTGAACATCATGTTCTTTCAGACAAAATCCCTCTAGTGGTTACCTGTTATGTCACAGAATATAGCTTGGACACTAAAGCTGGGTTTGATTCTCTTGTCTGAAGTTGAGTCCTGTGTTCTTTTGGGCTGCTTCTCTACCCTACTCCCACAGCTAATAGACTGAGACATGTGTCCATTTATTAAATGTGACATATTTACACTTGTAAAAATGTATTTTTGGGCCACTTATGAAAGTAGATTCAATTTTCCCATTTATTTATTAGGCTGTGAAAGATCTATTTAATGCAGTAGAAAAATAAAGACAAGTTTCTGACGTGGTGATGAATGAGCATGAGCTGCTGTCTTCCTCCTGTCTAACCCTGTAGAATCAAATAAAAAAGAAACAGTGTATGAATAACTAAAGTAATAACTGTGAGAAATACTCAAGAAGGTTGTTTGACCTGGTGTGTATTTGTGTGATTGTGTATTAGGTAACGAGTTGGGAGAGAACTTTTGAATTGTGGACTTTTCTCTAGATACATTGCCCTGGATAATTACTGTTTGCTCCCATTTAACTGTGGAACAGAAAAAAAAAATGGTAGTGCCTGTGCAATATCTCAAGGGCTTGTGGGACAACATGAGGGCAATGTCTTCAAGATTTAAGGGATCCCTGGGTGGCTCAGCAGTTTAGCGCCTGCCTTTGGCCCAGGGCGTGATCCTGGAGACCCGGAATCGAGTCCCGTGTCGGGCTCCCTCCATGGAGCCTGCTTCTCCCTCTGCCTGTGTCTCTGCCTCTCTCTATGTCTATCATAAATAAATAAATCTTTTAAAAAAAAAAGACTTAAATGAGGAACAAATCACAAAGAACAACTTGCTACCCCAAAAACATTCCCTTCTGCTCATTTCTCCATCCCTATTCCAAATTAGGTTAATATATCAAGAAAGAAGAGCACTCATCAAAGAGCAGTTTCAAAGTTAGAGGAACAGAAATATTCTCTGACAGGTAGAGTCACAGGAAGGAGGACCAATACATAGCACTGGTCAAGACACTGAGCTCTCAGGCCTGGGGTGCAATCAACCCTTCTTCATAAACCTATTAAGAGAACACAAGCTGAGTTCTAATCTTTGCCCTTCTCACATTTCAGCTAAGACAGATAATTCCTCTAGGGTAAAATAAGCCTCATTGGCAGGTAGTCCAAAGCACAAAATAGACAGCTGAAAAAAGCACCTAAGAGAAAATCCCCTGGACTATCTATAATAGGCAAATCAGAATTAATGAAATGGATTAAGAATTTAAAATAAATAAATGTCCTCAAAGAGAGGAAAGAATCTTGGTCGCATGAAGCATGAAATTATAACGATGGAAATAAAGAATTTCAACGAGGGATAAATAGCATGAGGATTATAGACAGAGTAAATTGTAAACTGGAAGATCAGGCTAAGAGTATCTCCCAGAAGACAAGCAGGAAAAAGAAACAAAAATGAAAAATATATGAGAAAAAGTTATGATAAGGGAGACGATTGAGAATATACCTATGGTAGAGTCTCAGAAGGACAGGAAAGCAGCGAGTTGGGGTGAATTTCACAGAGGCGAGGAAACAATTGAGAAATAATGACAAAGTTTACTAGAATTAAGAAAAAAAGTGAATGCTAGTTATATGAAAGAGTTTATGGAGTACTAAATAAGTTAAAGAAGGAAAACCTCATACCTAGAGGTGTGAAATTTAAGAATATCAAATTCAAAGAGGAAAATTAAAATTTGAAAAGTTTCTTAATATAAAGATGATTCACAAAGTTAAAAATATCACACTGAAAATCGACTTCTTGATAGCAACACTGGAGACAAGAAGACAAGTTCTGTCAATATAGTAAAGGAAAATGGCTTCAGACTATAGTGTTTTTATTTTTTAAAATTTATTTTTATTAAAAAAAATTTTTGACTATAGTGTTTTTAAAGATTTATTTATTTGAGAGAGGAAGAGCATGGGTAAGCAGAGGGAGGGGCAGAGGGAGAGGGAGAGAGAGAATCTCAAGCAGACTCGGCACTGAGCGGGGAGCCTGTCTAGGTGCTCTATTCCCTGACCCTGAGATTATGACCTGAGCTGAAACCAAGGATCAGACTTTTAACTGACTGAGTCACCCAGCCACATCTAAACTATAGTGTTTTTTTAAAGAGCAATTACGATTTATTAAGTCCTTGGTTAATATAACATTTCAATAACTTTCATGTATCATCAATTGCCCTCATAATGCTGCATGTTAGATGTTAACATTCTTTCATTCCAAATGAAGAAAGTGAGGCTCACAGATGTTCGGCAATTTGCTCGAGGTATCACAGATAGTGGGGGGAATGGGGATTGGAGCTCAGATCTAGTTCTGAAGTTTTTTCAAATTATAATTTTATATTCAGCTAAATTACCTTTTAAATGCAAGATCATCACAAAGATGGTTTTATTGTTTTCTAATTTTAATTATTTTTATTTTTGATAATGATAGTTTTGGTCATGACTTGGCCTTAGAAATTTTGACACATAAAGGCCATATTTTAAAACTGTCTTGGAAGAAATGCTCCAGGAAGGAGAGAAATAAATCCAGGAGGATGCTTTGATTGATTAAAGTATGGGTCATAAATAACTTAGGAAATTTTATTATGAATCAAGCAAGGAAGGCTCCCCATAGAGAAACAGAAGTATATCATTGGAATTCAGAATCACCTTCTGGATTATATCAACATGGTCAGGGATGGGAGGTAGGGTACAGCAACCAGAGGGAGAATATGATAAAATACTTTTCATTTTGTAGGAAAATATCCTCTCCTACCCAGCTTTTTTGAGATATAATTGACATGTAATACTATGTAAGTTTATGGTGACCATGTGATGAGTTTATATGTTGTGAAATGGTTATCACAGTACAGTTAGTTAATAGATCTATCACCTCACTTAGTTGCCATCTTTGTGTGTCTGTGCGTGTGTGGTGAGAACTTTTAAGATATGTTTTCTTAGCAGCTTTCAAGTATACAATACAATATTATTAACTATGGTCACTAGGCTGTACAATAGGTCCTCAGGATTTATTCATCCTATAACTGGACGTTTGTACTCTTTGATCACTCTTTATAATTTCTCCCACCCTGTTGCTCCTGGCAACTGCCAGTCTACTCTGTTTCTATAGTTTTCTTTTATCAAGAGTCCACATATTAATGAGACCATATAGTATCTTTCTCTCTAACTTATTTTACTCAGCATAATGCCTTCAAGTTTCATCCATGTTGTTGCAAATAGCAGGATTCCCCTGTTTTTATGGCTGAATAATGTTCTATTGCATATATGTACCACTAATTCTTTACCTACTTATCCATCTACTGACACTTAGGTTGCCTCTATGTCTTGGCTATTGTAAATAAGGTTGCAATGAACATGGAGGTGCAGATACATATTTCTTTGAGATAATGATTTCATTCCCTTTGGATATAAACCCAGAAGCAAGATTACTGAATCATATGGTAGTTCCATTTTTAACTTTTTGAGGACCTTCCATATTGTTTTCTGTAGTGGTTGCACCAGTTGACATTCCCACTAATGGTGTACAATTGTTCCCTTTTCTCTGCATCCTCACCAAACTTGTTCTTTCTTGTCTTTTTTTTTTTTTTAAGATTTTTTATTTATTCATGAAAGACACACAGAGAGAGGCAGAGGGAGAAGCAGGCTCCATGCAGGGAGCCCAATGCGGGACTGGATCCCAGGACTCCAGGATCACACCCTGGGCCAAAGGCAGACACTAAACCACCGAGCCACCCAGGGATCCCCCTTTCTTGTCTTTTTGATAACAGCCAATCTGACAGGTGTGAGGTGGTACCTCATTGTGGTTCTGATTTGCATTTCCCTGATGATTAGTAATGGCGAGCACCTTTTTACATACTTGTTGCATTTGATTGTCTTCTTTGGAAAAATGTCTATTCCAGTCCTTTGCCCATCTTTTAATCAGATTATTTGTGTTTTTCTTTTGAGTTGTATAAGTTCCTTAGGTATTTTGGATGTTAACCTCTTATCAGATATATGATTTGCTATTTTCTCCCACTTTGTGGATTCCCTTTTCATTTTGTTGTTTCTCTTGCTGTTCAGAGCATTCTCATTTGACATAGTCCCACTAGTTTATTTTTGCTTTTGTTACTTGTGCTTTTGGTGTCATATCCAGAAAATTATTGCCAAGACCAATGTCAAGGAGCTTTTTTGTAGGAGAATATTCTTAAGTATTGAAAATTTAGTAAATTGATGTGGATAAATGAATGTAAATATGGATCTTAATAAGATAAGAGTATCCACCAGAAATACAAATAAATGCATAACATTTTCTTAGCAGAATAAAATTTGACTTATGAAACAAAAGTCAGTAAAGCAGGGAAAAAAGTATAAAAATACAGTGAACAGAAAATATGAAATAAGGGGGCATAAACATCTCAGATTGTATTAAAAGCTGAAATGTATGGTCATCTAATATTCGATAAAGGAGGAAAGACTATCCATTGGAAGAAAGACAGTCTCTTCAATAAATGGTGTTGGGAAAATTGGACATCCACATGCAGAAGAATGAAACTGGACCACTCTCTTTCACCATACACAAAGATAAACTCAAAATGGATGAGAGATCTAAATGTGAGACAAGAGTCCATCAAAATCATAGAAGAGAACACAGGCAACACCCTTTTTGAACTCGGCCACAGTAACTTCTTGCAAGATACATCCACAAAGGCAAAAGAAACAAAAGCAAAAATGAACTATTGGGACTTCATCAAGATAAGAAGCTTTTGCACAGCAAAGGATACAGTCAACAAAACTCAAAGACAACCTACAGAATGGGAGAAGATATTTGCAAACGACATATCAGATAAAGGGCTAGTTTCCAAAATCTATAAAGAACTTATTAAACTCAACACCAAAGAAACAAACAATCCAATCATGAAATGGGCAAAAGACATGAAGAGAAATCTCACAGAGGAAGACATGGACATGGCCAACATGCACATGAGAAAATGCTCTGCATCACTTGCCATCAGGGAAATACAAATCAAAACCACAATGAGATACCACCTCACACCAGTGAGAATGGGGAAAATTAACAAGGCAGGAAACCACAAATGGTGGAGAGCATGCGGAGAAAAGGGAGCCCTCTTACACTGTTGGTGGGAATGTGAACTGGTGCAGCCACTCTGGAAAACTGTGTGGAGGTTCCTCAAAGAGTTAAAAATAGACCTGCCCTACGACCCAGCAATTGCACTGTTGGGGATTTACCCCAAAGATTCAGATGCAATGAAACGTCGGGACACCTGCACCCCGATGTTTCTATCAGCAATGGCCACAATAGCCAAACTGTGGAAGGAGCCTCGGTGTCCATCGAAAGATGAATGGATAAAGAAGATGTGGTTTATGTATACAATGGAATATTACTCAGCAATTAGAAACGACAAATACTCACCATTTGCTTCAACGTGGATGGAACTGGAGGGTATTATGCTGAGTGAAAGAAGTCAATCGGAGAAGGACAAACAGTGTATGTTCTCATTCATTTGGGGAATATAAATAATAGTGAAAGGGAATATAAAGGAAGGGAGAAGAAATGTTGGGAAATATCAGGAAGGGAGACAGAACATAAAGACTCCTAACTCGGGGAAACGAACTAGGGGTGGTGGAAGGAGGGAGGAGGGCGGGTGTTGGAGGGGAATGGGTGACGGGCACTGAGGTGGACACTTGAGGGGATGAGCACTGGGTGTTTTTCTGTATGTTGGTAAATTGAACACCAATAAAAATTAATAAAAAAAATATAGCAGTATATTGTCAATAAGACACAGGAGTTGTAAGGAAGTGAAACTATTTGTTAAATAAATATGATCTAAAATGAATAGGAGGAAACAACTTTAATATAAGACAAACAGAATTCAAGACCAAAATAATGAAGGACGAGGAGACATTGTACATGGCAAAAAAGGTAAAGAGACAAAAATGATATGATAATAAATATATATTCATACTTAACAATGTAGTTTCAAAATATGCATGGCAACAAATGACAGATTTATGATGGGAGACAGATGAATCAATAGTCATAGTTGGAGGTTTTAATTCACTTTTCTGAGAATCTGATAAAGAGAATTGAAGTTAATTATGGAAAATTGGAATAAGATAATTAATTTGCTTAAACTTATAAATGAATATATTTTTATAAGGCTTTGTAGCTGTCATACATATTATTTGTATATTAAAAATCTACATATCTACATACATTTCTTCAGTAAGCAGGAAGTACACATTCTCGTAAAAATACAAAGGACATACACAAAAGCTGTGACTTATTAAGGACATTTTAGTAAGTCAAGATCTTAGTGACCATATCCTCAGTCCACCAACCAATAATAAAAGGGTGCTAAAATAAAAAACTCAAGAGACAACAAGTGTTGCCAAGGATGTAGAGAAAAAGGAACCCTCGTGCACTGTTGGTGGGAATGCAAACTGTGCAGCCACTGTGGAAAACAGTATGGAGATTCCTCAAAATAAAAATAGAACTATCCTGCAATTTACTAATTGCACTCCTGTATATTTACCCAAAGAATATAAAAACACTAAGTTTAAAGGATATATGCCCCTCTATGTTTATTGCAACATTATCTATAATAGCTAAATTATAGAAGCAGCTTAAGTGCCCATTGATAGATGAATGGAAAATGTGGTGTATATAAATATATATAAATATATATAAAATATATATGTATAAATATTATTCAGCCAGTAAAAGAGTGAAATTTTGCCATTTGCAACAACGTGGATGGAACTAGAGAGTATTATGCTAAACAAAATAAGTCAGAGAAAGACAAATACTATATGATTTCACTCACAGGTGGAATTTAGAAACAAAACAAATGAACAAAGGAACAATAAAGAGACAAACCAAGACACAGACTCTTAGTTCTAGAGAACAAACTGGTAATTACTAGAGGGGAAGTGGGTTGGGGAATTGTTGATATAGGTGAAGGGGATTAAGAGTACGCTTATCATGATGAACTCTGAGTAATGTACAGAGCAGAGTTGTTGAATCATATTGTACACTTGAAACCAATATAACACTATATGTTAACTATACTGGAGTTAAAATAAAATAATAAAAGAGTGACTTTCAAATGCCCATAAGTCTGGAAACCAATATTACTGCAGACACCCTAATAGTAAGTATAAAATATTAATAAAATAGGAAAATTATTAGAATCGATGAATAATGAAAATTTGCATAATGAAATATGTATAATGTGTAAAATAGTACTATGGAGGAAATTATTTAAAAAATGAGCTGAGGTGCCTGGTGGCTCAGTCGATTAAGCATCTGACTTGATTTTGGCTCAGATCTTCATCTCAAGGCGATGAGTTTGAGCCCCACATAAAGCAAAACAAAACAAACAACGAATACTCAGATCAAAAAGTTTGAAAAAAAAAACTGATAGAGGAGACCTTTTTAAGAGGAAAGAAAATAAAAAGTGTAAAGGCAGAAATAAATAGATGGCAAAAATAGAGATTAACAAAACCCAAAACAGTTTCTATGAAAAAATTAATAAAAGAGAGGTGCAAATAAAGAAAACAAAAATTAAAAATGAAGACATGACTATAGACATGAGGTTTAAAAAATATGAACCATATGATAAGTTTGATAATTTAAAGTACAAAAAACAGGGATCCCTGGGTGGAGCAGCGGTTTGGCGCCTGCCTTTGGCCCACGTCAGGCTCCCGGTGCATGGAGCCTGCTTCTCCCTCTGCCTGTATCTCTGCCTCTCTCTCTCTCTCTCTGTGACTATCATAAATAAATAAAAATTAAAAAAAAAATAAAGTACAAAAAACATAAATGACAGAAATAGAGCAAGAAAAAAGAAGAAAATTAAACCGTTAATAATTACAGGAAATGGAAATAGAAACCATACATCTTCTTTCCCAAAATCTTCTTACTCAATTTTTCAGATAACTTTTACCAAAATGTTAAGGATCTGATAGTCCCTATCTTACTGGTCCATGATAGAAAACAATTTAGAGCTACCTAACTTATTTTATGCAAATATAATGTTCTTAATTTCAAAACTATATATGGTAATACTTATTTAAACACACACACACACACACACCATTTATTGTATGAATACAAGTGTAAAAATCCTAAGTTACATGTTAGCTAGTTGAATCCAACAATGCATTACAACTATATTATTATTATTATTTTATCCCAGGAATGCCAGAATAATTTAATATTAAGGGAACAATCAGTATACTGATTCCATATATATGGAGCAAAGCATTGGACTAACTTCAATATTTACATATAATTTTAAAAAACATTTTAAAACCAGGAATGGAAAGGGTTTATTTTGATAAAGTATATATATTTTGAAACCTTTATATTCTGGAAAAAATTCAGCTACATGTCTAATGAAGTTAAGAATAAGACCAGATAACTACTATCACTATGCCTGAGTAACATAGTTTTGAAAGTTGTGGTTTAACAGTATAAGAAAAATGTATAAAATATACGATTTGAAAGGAAATTGTTATTATTTGCAAATGATATGATGATCTTGATAGAAAATCCAACAGTACCAACAAAAAAGCTATTATAAATAATGCTAGAAAGAGTTTAGCAAATTTGCTAGATAAAAGATCTAACAAAATGTAGTAGTATTTGTCAAATAAGTAACAACCAACTAAAAATATAACAAAATTTATGCATCACGATAAAGACTGTTATATCTATAAATCAAACCACCAAGGAATGTATAAGAATTTAGAATAGAAAATTTTGGGATGCCTGGGTGGCTCAGCAGTTGGGCACCTGCCTTCGGCTCAGGTCGTGATCCCAGGATCTGGAATCGAGTCTCGCATCAGGATCCCTGTGGGTAGCCTGCTTCTCACTCTGCCTATGTCTCTGCTTCTCTCTCCTCTCAGTCTGTGTCTCTCATGAATAAATAAATCTTTTTAAAAAAATTTTATAACCCTATTAACAGATTCATAAAGGATTAAAATCAACAGAACAATATTCCGTGTTGATAGACCAGAGGACTTGTCTAAATAGTTCTCTATAAACTTAATGCTGAATTCCAACTGGATTTTTTAGGAACTTGCCAAGCACATTCTAAAATGGATAATACAGTTAACAAAGAGTGCCATCAAATCTGAAAAAGAACAAAGTGAAGATTCTTGTCCTACAAGATATTAAGTCATACTACATAGATATCAGAAATAAAATAGTTTGTCTGACTCATGAATAAGTAAATTGGCCAATGGAGTATAAAGAGCTCAGAAATAGATTTATTTAAGTATGGGAACTCAACATACAGTAAATGTAGCATCACAAATTAATGGAGGAAAATATGAACTATTTGGTACAAAATGCTGTAAAAAAGCTCACTAAAATGGAGAAAAATATTGCTAGGTTCTTATCCTACACCAGTTATAAAAGTGGATTCCAGATAAATTCAAGTAAAAATTTAATGAAATTGACTACATCAAAATTATGGATTTCTGTTCAGTAAAGGCCATTGCAGACAATATTAACAGATAATGGAATAGAAAAAAAAAAAACTTTCCAGGATTTTAAACTGGCAAAGGTTTAATATACAAATATAGAACGAAATCTTGAAAAGCATAACAATAAACAGAAAACTGAGAAAAAAATCCAAACAACACATAAAAATGGGCAATTTACAGACTATAGAGTCTAAATGGTAGAAGTTTTATGAACTCATCTATAACCTAAGGTATGCAAATAAAAAACCAATGAAATGCCACTTTACACATATCAGAAAATAAAAAGTGAAAAACGAGGGTAAAAATTGAGTGTTGGCAAGAATGTGAAGAAGCAGGAACTCCCTTTTATTGTTTATGGTAGGGTTAATGGGTACCGTCATTGTGGACAGCAATCCTGCTGTGTTGGGAGAAACGTATGTATTCCCTATGACCTAGTGTTTTCCTCTTGGGTGCGTATCTCTTGGGAACTCTACAAAGATTTATAAAGAAACACATTCAAGAGGGGTTTTTGTTCCATTATTTTTGGTAGCCGAGGGCAGGAGGTAACTCATCTGTGGTAGATTGAATTATTGGTCCCTAGACTTCATTCTTCTATAGCAATGTAATATATCCACCCTGTTGCCAGGCTCAAGGATAGACTTCTTACTCGGCTTTGACTTAGAACATGTAACTTCCATTCACACAAAAACCTCTATGTGGATGTCCATACCAGCTCTACAGCTCTATTTGTAGTAACCAGAAACTGAAATAACCAAAATGTCCTCCATTGTCTGTATGGTTAAACTGTGGTACATCCAAAGGATTACATACTCCATGATTCCATTTATATAAAAAATGCTTGAAATGACAAAAGTATGGAAGTGGAGAACAAAATAGTGGTCGTCAGGGCTTAAGGAGGAGGTGTGGGGAGGAGGGAAATGGGTGTGATTATAAGTGGTCAACAGGAGGGATTCATGTGATAGTGGAAATGTTCTGTATTTTGACTCTATCAATAACAATATCCTGATAATGATATTGTACTATAGTTTTGCAAGATGTTGATAAATAAAGAGATCTCTCTATATTATTTCTCACTACTGCACATGAACCTACAATTATCTCAAAATACAAAGTTTAATTAAAAATACATTAAGCTTCTTCCTATTTTGAGAAGGGGAATGGAAAGGGGACAGAGAAATGAAGGGGAAAATACAGCAAAACATCAGCAGGCCTTTAAATGGATTGACAATGAATATGAGCTATAGGGTGACAGGAATGATTTGCTTATTTCTGTACTTGGATTTTTTTTAAGGGAAAAAAAAAAGAAAATATATAAAGCTCAAAATTGGGATGTCACCTTTTTTTTCCTTTTGGAAATCCAGAGATGTCATTATTTAATTACATATTCAACTAATGTAATTTTAAGAACCAAGAATATACCACTGTGTTTGCATACTTCAGAGATATTAGTGAACAGAATAAGAAATAGTCTGTCCTGATGGAGATTATGGTCAATTTCTATTTCTGGCTTGATAGCTTGAACCAAAATAATGTTCTAAAGGAATTTTCTTGAATTCAATTATCCCCTAAATTAGAATGTAGTGATTGATCATAAATGTGCATATGTAAACTTATAATAAGTGGTATAATGTCCTTGATATCTTGAGACTAATTGAGTGGGGTAATTGTGAAATTTTCTTGTGAAGAGAATTTCTTGATAGTTTTGGCCCTGAATAATTCTCTTATCACACCCGCCCCCCACACCCCACTAAAGTTAAACATATGAAGAGAAAATATTTCCTTTGGCTTTGAGAATCAAATCACCCGAAAGAAGCATGTATAGGTTGTCTGAATAGGGCAGGAGGTTGGGACCGGACGGAGGAGAGATGTGTCCAGGAACCCACCCAGAGGGTCCTCTAGCAGAGTATAACTTGGGCCAGGTGGAAGAGGTTGTGCAAATAGATCAGGGAGCATGGAGAGTTGATCTTCGATGGGGGGGACTAGGCAAGGGAGTGAAAGAATAAACAAACAAGGTATATCCATGTTAAAAGGAGAAATTAGGATGCAATTTTTACAGCTTCACTTTTACCATAGCCTGATTTGCTTTGTCAGGTTGGGAATGGAAGGTACTAAATAGTGCCTTGGTGTGGTGGAATTTTGAAGAGCTGAGGGTGGCTTCTCTTCCATTTTTGCCTCCAGAATCTGTACATCACCCTTCTCTGTGCCCCAGAAGGTTGACTTTGTGGACTACATTCAGAGATTTTCTTGCCTTTTGGTTGTGGGATGGATTTGGACAATAGGAGTCACCAGTAGGACATGGGAGGGAAGAAGAAAAGTGAGGTTGGGGTGTTCACTTCCCTGGATTCCTCACTTTTGGGACACTGTGGGATGCTTATTCTCTTGGCAAAGGCCACATTGCTGTCAGGCAATCTTCTCCATACTGTCTCTCCACTGGAGCTGATGGTTGTTCTCCTTGCCACTTCAGACCTGAAGGCAGTGACAGCTTGTGGCTGTCACTAACTCTAGGGGCCTATGACATTCCTATTCCTTTCCTAGATGATTGTAAGAGTTTTTGTTAAACGCCTCCCCATCTACAAACCTCTGCAGTAAGAGGAAGTCTCTAGCTACGCTGGTTATCAGACTATTCTATTTGTCCTCATAGGTTCCTGGTCTCCCTTTCCAGCCAAAATTAGTTTTGTGTTTCTCCTCTCTTCTTTTGGATAAGCCCTTGAAAACCTGAAGCACTTAAGTACCTCTGGCGCTACTACTTGGAGTTCCTTTAAGACACTTCCTTTCTTCTTCATTGGGAATTACTCAACATTGTGTTGCTTAACTTGTTTTAGAACTTTTAAATCAACTTTCTTTTAGCTCTTAGACCTATTTAATCACATCTCTCTTTCCTCTGAAATTTCTCAAATCTGCTGTTTTTCAAGAATGCAGTATTCAGAAAGGGAAAAGCAGCTCCTGACGGGTAGGAACTGACCTGGCACTCTCAGCTAGGATGTGGTGTTTCTGTGAATTGGCCTGGCACTCACAGCTGGGCCATGATGTTCTCTTGTTAAACATAACAATTTTATAGAACATTAACATCAGGTAAGGTCACTCTGTGACTGTGATGGATCAAGACAAAACAAGGCTACTTCATAATCATGTCTAAAACACGAACATTGTTCAAACCACAAAAATGACCAAACATCCCTTATTAAGTGGGGTCACTGCCTTTTTGCCAGTCAGGTTGGACTCTGTTCCTTTCACCTTTAGATTAGAATTATTAAGATACCCAATCACCAGAATTAGCTCTTCTTCCTGGCAGCTTCTAATCCAGAGCAAAGCCCCACTTCTTGAATCTTCCACAAGCACCCAAGACAAACCCAAATCCTATGACATCCCCTAACAGCTTCTTACTGAGATGATCCATGGTTCTTCATGGTGTATGTTTTCCCCCATTGCAATATGTAATAAATCTGACTTTGTTTAACTGCAATTGTGGTCCTGGTGGTCTTTTGATTTGGAGGCCATGGACAGTACATATCTGACTGTTCCTAGCATCTATTACCTTGTTTTTTCTGGATTCCTACAAGACATGATCATTTTCCTATAAGATTCCCATTATTACTTCTTCACTCATGAGAATTAAGCTTAGAGAGGTGTTTCCTTTGTGGCCTTCTCAACCTGTGAACAATGAAAAGCCTTCTGAGGGATAAGTTATCAAGATCAAACTCAACCCACCAATGTTGCAGAACTCAGGCTACTGATTACTTCAGCTCTGAATAAGAAAGTCCTTTTAAACATTTTTTTCTCTTTACTCAGCCTTCCGCAAGCACTCTTATCCCGTTTTTGTCCCTCTTGACACCTCCGAATAAATGTGTTTAAGAGATAAGTGCCTCCAGAACTCTGTGTTAACCATTACAGAGTAAAAAAATAAGGAGGGATTGAGATGTGAGATACAGATCAGGGTAGAGAGGTGCTAATGAGGTAAACATCCCATAGTGAACTTCAGTACTCAGGGCTACTCATAGGCTGTCCTCTACCATGGGATTTGTTTCATTTGAGTCTTCTCATCGACATTTCAATCATCTTGCTAATATTTTGAGTTTGTTTCATTAACTAAGGGGAGAGTGCTATACTTGTTTTAGATAACATTTGTTTTCACTGGATCTGTTTGGTTTCAGTGCACAGATTATGTTGCTCACTTATATCTCTAAGGTGAAATTTTGGACAGTGGGAGGAATTTGTAGACATTTCAAAAGGTATGAAAATGACTTATTACCCCATATTTAGGACAGACCCTGATTATTGGCTACTTAAAGACAAGAAACAGGAATAGTGATAAGAGGCATTTATGATAATGGTCAGCTTCTACTTTTACCTTGCCCCCCACCCCCACCCCATCTTTGCTTTCTTCAGTTTCATTTCAAGGATTTCTACACGTTGACTCTGGAGGACTTCAAATGTTGCTCACTCAATCTACTCAGGAACATCTAATAAGGGATCTGGCCAAGGACGTGTGTAGTCCAGGATGCTAAATAATGGAGCTATTGTGCATCCTTCAAATATATTATATTATTTTGTTTTTACTTCATGTAATCTCTTGGGCTGTCTCCTTCTTGTACTCATTGAGTTCTTTTTTTTTTTTTTTAAGATTTTATTTATTTATTCATGAGAGAGAGAGAGGCACAGAGACACAGGTAGAGGGAGAAGCAGGTTCCATGCAGGGAGCTCCACGTGGGATTCGATCCTGGGACACCAGGATCAGGTCCTGGGCTGAAGGTGGCGCTAAACTGCTGAGCCATCCGGGCTGCCCTACTCATTGAGTTCTTGTCAGAGTCTTCCCTATAGGTTATATAGGCCCAAGATTGCCTCTACTTAGGTTGGCTATCCTCTCCCTTGCTGGCACACTGGTCACTAGATAGCTAAGGGTAAATTCTGATGTGGGGCCTTGGTAATGTGTCATGGTTGAGAACAGGGGTCAGCAAACTATGGCCGGTGAGCCAAATCCAGTTTAATGCCTGTTTTTGTAACTAAAGTTTTATTAGAAAGCAGCCATGCTCCATTCATGTACATATTGTCCATGACTGCTTTTGTACTCTAATGGTAGATTTGATTAGTTGTAACAAAGATTGTATAACCCCAAAGCCTAAAATACTTATTATTTGGCCCTTTATGGAAAAAAAATGATGAGGCCTAGCTTAGAACATTGTTTTCTGAAGTATGATGTATGGAGCACTAATTCCAAGAAATATTAATAGTTAATTCATAAAAATGAGTTCCATGTTTAAATAAATTTGTGAGTTACCATGGTTATAAAATTCAAGCACATTTCTTAAGTGTGCATCTTTTTAGAATCTTAAATGCATGTATATTTAATTAATATGTCCTTATTTATATATTTAAATAAAAGTATATAAATAATATAACTATATAAATATAAAAATAGTAATTATTTGAGTTAGATAAAATATACTTAATTAAATATATGTAGTGGATTTATGTTTCTCTAAGAGATAGTAATAGTACTTAAAGTTTTCTTTTTCATTTTTTTTAAAGATTTTATTTATTTATTTATGAGAGACAGAGAGAGAGAGAGAGAGAAGCAGAGACATAGGCAGAGGGAGAAGTAGACTCCATGCAGGGAGCTGGATGTGGGACTTGATCCCGGGTCTCCAGGATTACACCCCAGGCTGAAGGCAGATATGCAATTGCTGACCCCCCCAAGACATTCTGGTATTTAAAGTTTCCTAAAGGCATGTAGCTATATAATTCTTTTGACATAGATTATTCATTCTCTGAGACTAGTGACCCATAGAACACACTTTGGTAAATTGCTTATCTGCTTATCATCCAAGAAGAAAGTATTACTCTCTGTTCACATGGATCAAGATTTCCACATAATTGTTTAGGATCAAGTCCCTAGCTAGTAATATATAATTCATATTTCCCTAACTTCCTGTATCATACTCTAATTCATGGGTCTAGTAGTTGTGGTTGAACATGGGTCTCCTGAATTTCTCTCAGATTCTCTGCAAGTCTCTCAGACTTGGATCTAGCTTAAGCTTAAATAGAAGTTCTTGCAGTGAGGTCTTTCCTAACACCCTCCCCTCCCCATCTTGGACTAGGATAGGGACTCCTGCTAGTCTATGACAGCGTTTTCGTACTTTATTATTGCTAGTGACTTTCAGTGATCTTTCTACTTGTAAACTCTAGGATGGTTGGAACTTGCATTATTGTGGTATACAGTGTATACAAATGCTGAATGAATGATTATGGCTCTGCAGGCCAGTTGACCTCTCGTTGCTCCTGCAAGTCATAGCTGGTCTTCTCTTGTGTACTTCATTCCCCAGATTGGGGATTTGGTTTCTTTGATCTTGTCTTATAGTCTCTTCCTATGGTTCTGGGGCTTTGCTCTTGAACCTCAGCAGGGAGATAAGGCCCTTGCTGTTCTTGCTATTCTTGATTCTCTCTCCTCTTTCCCATTGCCTATAATTTAGATGGATAGGTGGCCTTAGACTAGAAACAGTTGATCTTAAAACTTCCAAATATCAATGGTCCTCTGGATCCCATTCACTGTGCTGGGATCTTGTACCATCTGTTGCAACCTTAGTGCTGACAGTTGGCTAAATCAAGATAGAATTTGCCACTCTTTCTGGACATTTGCCTTGCTTGACTGCTGGAACCCCTGCTGTTGGCCGGGTTTGTGTCTTGGCCCTGGTAGTTGATGTTGTACAATCTCTGGCTTCTTCACCCTCTTGTTTTATTCAAGAAACCACTGTTTGTCCATCCTTACTTAGTCCACCCCTAAAAAAATAATTTGAGAAAAGAGATTTAGACTTTGTAAACCTACCACTGCTGCCTTAACAGAGTTTTTTTTTCCTGATTACTCCTGGGGGTCATGACTCAGGTTCAGCTGTTATATGATCTAGTGAATATTTATTAAACTTCTTATAAATTCAGTAAAAATCTGCTTAAAGAAAATCCTGCCCTAATATCAGGAAATTGAATCATGGAACTTACAGTCTTGGGTTAGAAATATGGGAACTCTAATGGGGTAGGGGTGGGGGGCGGAGGGAAGAACAGGAAGCCATAGAGGGATTAGATTAACTTTTATTTTCCTTGCAGTATCTTCAAAACAGATTGGTGAAGTGTAGAATTGGGAATAGCAATAATTCAATTCAGTTCAATAATTTAATAGTTCAATTAAATATAGTGAATGATTCAATTAAATATGATAGTTAAAACTAATAAAAGAAGGAGGTAATATTGTGAATTACTTTATTGACGGGTAATCTGCTCCATGTTTAATATTTAACTTCATTTTTGCTGTATAAACCCAACCGATAGATTAGTGATAGAGTCTGGCTTAAAGTCACTATCTTCTCATAGAAAATTCCTTCTGCGCCGTTTAAAAAATTTTTTTGTGTGAAGTATAATTCGGTCCAATAAGAATTTCTTATACGTGTTGTAGCCTTAGGAATATATGTTGGAAGTCCCTGGCACTGTACCTGAACTCAAAGAGCTTATTCTTTATTCTCACTAGGGAGTCAAAAATACATAATAAAACAAAAAAAATTTTTTTTTTATGAAACCGTGAAAGGCTAGATCAAGGTCAAGAGCTCTATGTTAAAGTCTATCGCTGCCCTGAGCCTCAGCCACTATCATGGTGCCAGAACTATTTAGAAGACCAAGAAAGAACTACATGTTTTAATTAAATAACACATGGCAGAAAGCACAAGATACCAGCTTGGGTTTATCAAGCAGAACAGGAGCTATCCTTGTGCTAAACAGACAGGCACTAAGGAAAAGAGAGAACCCGAGAGACAAGTCTAAAAAAGCTTGGGAGCTATTTAATATAACATCCTAGGACGAAATCTAACGCTACCCGTAGACGTGAGGGGAGCCACATTTAAGGAAGGCAGCCTGGTGTAGAATAATGATGGGGTAAAGCAAATGACACGGAACTATGACAAATTCAAAACCCAACTGGAAAATTAGGGAAGAGAATGAAGTGTCGTGGATAATGACACCCTGACAATTACCCTCGAGCAGCGGGGCATGTCCTGACACATTTACCTATCCTGGTGCTGCAGGCAGTGGTGTGGAGGCTTTCTGTCTGCACAATGAGGCTTTGTGTGCCACTGTGGCCCATTTTCCATCCCTGTGTCTCTGTCAGGCGTGGGGCGTACAATGGCAGGCTTCTGCTGCTTGTTAAAAAGGAGTTCAGGAGAACAGACACCATGGGACCCGCAGGTCAGCCGTATTCATACCTTTCTACATGAGGACAGGATGTTTTAAAAATGGAAATCACTAATACTAAAAGCCCTATATGAAATTCTACAACAAGGAAAAAGCCCCCCCCCCCCCAAAAAAAGAGAAACTGACTCCTAGACCTAGACAAGGTGTCAAAATTTAAGATTATTTTCTCCTCCTGTATACAAAATTGCAGAGAAAAACAAAGCAGCAGGAGGTCCAAACATGTCAATCAAAGAGGAGACAGCACATTCTAGACTGGGAATATAATTAAGTAGAAGATATAAAAATAGGATTTCCCAACCTGGCAAGTGGAAATACAAACCAACTGGCAGAGGAATAGTGGAGAGGATAATCCTACCCTTTTGGAATAACTATAGAGAAACATTAAGAATCACAAACTGGAAATTCGTGAAGAAGGAAAGAAAGGGGAGGCAGGGGAAGGAAACCTATCAGGTGCAGGGGAGTGATGAGATCACCAAGAGCTGAGACAAGCCTCTAGCAAAGGAATTTGGAGGCAGAGATCTTGACGTCTGGGGGTAAAAGATGAATAAAATGACCGATCGTCTTTTGGGTTGATCTGATATAAATTCAGCCACTAATTAAGGAGTTCGTCCGTTGCTTGAAGGAATATGAAATATGATCACATCTTGAGAAAACAAGTTTTGCTTCATCGTCACCATGAGTACGGAATGTTGGTCCCTCGAATACAAACCGCAGGAATCAGCAGTCCGGGCTCTGCTTTTGCAGACCTGCGTGGCACAGCGCAGTTTGTTCTATTAATGGTATTGAATTAGCTACCCTCCTCCCTCCTTATATTAATTGCATTAAAAAAATAAGTACAGATATCCGCATTGTGTTCCTTAAAAGAGGCTGGGATGAAATGAAAAAGCTGTTTAATAAAATATAATAAAAGTATTTCACGTTCATTTCTCAACCGTAATAAGTGGAATTACAGTAGGAGGAGGCAACCTCTCACAGCTGGACAAGCCCTAAGACTCCTTCCGTTATTCTCTACTTAAAAGCTATCAATTTAGAGCTGTCCTATGTATTGCCCTGTGAATTGAACAAGCCTTTTCAGTCTTTAATTAAGGGTGAAAAACTCTTTGAACATCACAGCATTCATCTGTTCATGTGTGGAAAGCCTGGTGTAACAAAAGAATTTAATCAAACTACAAGCCTAATAAAGACTACATTGCCTGAACTAAATGATGTTATTGCAGTAGCGGCTCATAGTTTTACATTTAAAAAAGCGGGTCAGAGTGTTCATTCATCTTGATTAGCAATGCCAACCTAATTACTTCTGGAGGAAACAGTAATTAGCTGGAGTCTCACCTCATTAATCATGACATTCTTGTAGCAGACTATTTTTATCTGATAAATGGCTTGGATTGGAACAAGGTGTATATTTGAATTCTAGTTAATTGTACACAGCTTGCTGCATAACATTTCACGTTTTTATCATTTAACTACTTCCTTTCTGCGAACCTTTCGAGGAGCTTTTGTTGGTTACTTGCGTGCTTGTCGTGAAAAAAAAAATCTGACTTAATGAGAGGGTCAATTCTTGTTAGTTAACATATCAGAAACGGTGTCTCAAGGAAGTAGAGGAGGGGATGGAAGATACCCATGCGTACATTAGACCATTCAGATTTCGGTGGCACAGACACTTACTGTAAAGTTTCTATAGTGAATTCGAAGTGATGGCATTTTATAACTTGGCACAGTAGCTTCTATATGATCAATAACCATCATGGACAACATACAAAACTAATATATAGTAGGTAGAGATTATAATAAATTCGGCCCGATTCTCAATGTTCCCAAACCAGCATCAAAGAATTCTCCATGTTTAAAAGGAGTGATAATTCGAATCCGTAGTGTCCTTAGCTATGACTAGGCTTACTCTTTTTTGCAGTCATATAACTGTGACCACTTCTCTCTTTCCCTCAGTCTTGCATTTCCAAGGATTAAAAGACATAGTTTATCAGAGTATCCTATTTCTTGCTTTTCCCTGCTTCCTTTCCAATTTGTGACTCTTTAAATGGAGCCTGAAATGAACACCATTTAATGCAGGAGAATTCTTGATGTGTTCTTTGTAAAAATGTATAATGCTAACAGCCATGTCAGGGCATTACTACCTAGGAGGGTCAGTATGGATTATGCCCAAAGTCAGGTTCCTTAGTCTTGCATTGTCTCCCTAAGAAGAGTGGATCCAACCCTTAAGGGTTGACTCACATTAGCCAAATTTAGGAAGACTGATGTATAAAATACGATGCCAGTTTAAAAAATTGTAGTGAGAAGTGGCTTCCCGTATATGAAAATAGAAGTAATATGGATTTTCTCTGTCATCAAGACATCCAGAAAGCAAAATAGTAATCAGAAATTTTGATAGCGTACAATGTGAAATTGTGGTCACAAAGACTAGAATGTTTATCATGGGCTTTGTCAACATAGCATATGTTTCTGTAGGAATATCTCCATAGGAAACCAGCTCATAACTTGAAGGTCGCTTGTTGATCAAGTAAATAGAAGGGGGAGATTTAGATGAACTTCATGTTTAATGGAATCAGTCTGATATAATCAGATGTATTCATCTTTCCATTAGAGTTAGCCTGGCCACAAAAGTTAGGATACTGATATTTAAAATCCATTAGCCTCATCTCTTTCCTGCACAATGTTAGGATGGATCCTGCCAGCCTTTACCTCAATGACTCCTATTTCTAGACTGAACACTGCTTTTTGCCCAATTTGTTCTTTGTTTTGATATGTTAAAATAATTAGTGTCTTTATAATTGAGTCTTGCTGGCCTGGGAACAATTCTGCTTCCTCCAGGTGACTTTGCATATGTATGCATGGTGGTTTTATTTTTCTTCTTTCCTAGTTTACTGGGCACCTCACTGAGGCAAAGTACAGGAGTCCCTCTGCTTATAAAACAGTTGTTTCTAAATCCATTTGCACGTAAATTAGAATGACACAATACTACTTTAAACTTGAAAAGTATAATACAGGGTGCAGGATTAGCTTTAAAATTAATAACTAAGTCATAGCAATATCCCTAAGAAGGGCTTACATCTGCATTTTCCAAGTGCATTCCCACAAAATAATTTTGGAAAGTTGAAAGAAGCATGTTATTCTCTCAATGAGCAGGCAATCTATCAGACAGCTTACCCTAAAATAATTGGTTTGGTCTACTTTGCAATGCTACTGAGGCCATTAAGAGCCCGCAGCCTGATTCCTCTAACACTGTTGTGGGGGAACTCTTTAGTGTTTTAGGTAAAATTCTGACCACTTCTTGACTCCATAAGGAAACTGGGCAGATCCAAACAAGGCCTTGGCCATTGGACTCATCTGTGGTTTATAACAAAGTTTTCATCAGAACCGTATCGATCATACTTAGCATTTAAGTTCCCAAGCAAATAGCCAGTTACAATGAATTACCATTAGGTTGCCAGATGTCTAGTTTTGATACATATCATCTGGCCACATCCTCAAAGTTGTTTATTGTCCTTATTCACTTTTCCTCATCTGTTGCTGATTACTGTGGATCAAATAGGTCTGGCATTTTTCAAATGTCGTATGATTTTTTTTTTTCCTAGACTTTTCTGATGGTCCAGTGATTCATGACACCTGTACGTGTAACATTTCATCATCTTCCCACTGATCTCCTTTAGAAAAATGTTTTCTCTTTATTTCCATCATAATCATATGCTTGTTATTACTGTACTTTAAACTTACTGCTTTCTAACTGGACATGATGTGGCTAATAATAGCTGTATGATTATAAAATACCTCAAAACCAGACACAGACACAACAAACAGGTGCTCTCAGAATGAAATGATGGCGTATGACCACCTACGCCATCTCTTGGTTACAGGCAAAATTGACTTTTTTTTCTTGTCTGAAGTGGAGTGTTACTTAGTTCTTATCTGTGAGAATTCATAAATATATAGGCTAAAAGTTGAGGACTTTCTATTCTGAACACACCTCTTGATTGGTGATATTATTTTTATTGTTGTTGAGAGTTTGTTTAATGTTCTAAACAACAATAGTAGTTACTAATTCCTTTGATATTTAACAAGGTCCAGGCACTGTGCTTTACCTGCATTAATTCATTGAATTCTCATATCAACCCTGTGAAGTATCATTTTTATTCCCATTTTACAGATGAGGAAATTAAGCAACTTACCCAGCGTTACTCAGTGAGTGATGAGCTGGGATTTGGACTCTGGTATGTTGGCTCCAGAACGCAGTCTTAGCTACAACTCTAACTACTTCTCATGTAACAGGTTCCTTGTCACAATTCCAAAAATATAGAAAACTCCAAAGGAAGGCAGTAACATTACCTGACAATCCCACCATACAAAGTATCATTTTTATTTTGATATACACATTTCCAGACTTTTTTCCAGAAAAATTTGCTGCTTGCTTCCTTCAGAAAATATTAAAACTATCTTCATATGTATATATACAGATATATATTGATATATATATTGCAGAGTTTTTAGAGACTGCATTACATCTTAGTATTTTTAGTTATCCTCTTTACTGAAACAGTTTGTTTCCCATTATAAACAATGACACAATGTACAATGTGGTGGAGAAACCTTTGTTCACATACTTATTTTTCTTTAGGAAAAATTCCAGAAGTAGAATTACTGGGTCGATGAGAATGAATAGTTTTAAGGCTTCTTATACCTACTGCCAAATTTCCTTCCAGAAATGCTGTTTTATTGGTTTGTACTCCCACCATCAGCATATGAGATGTCAGCTTTCCTGTACCCTGAGCAGCCTGGGGTCTAGCATTCTCTTCTGTTCTTTTTTAGTACTTACCCACTTTGAATCTGGGCCTTTTTTGTGTAAGTAGATTACCCTTCAGTTATATTTATCTTGCCTACTTTACCTCTCTATGCTTCAGGTTTCTCTCTGTGAAAATGACATAATAACAGGAACTACCTCAGGGTTGTGGTGGGAATAAAAGTTTTTCACATATATACTGCATAGAAAAGTGGAAAAGCTAAGACTGCTTAGTCTATAGAAGGAGAGCTAAGGGGGCACCAGAGTAGTGTCCAAATATCTGGAGCACTGTTCTGTAGATGGAACAATAAGCTTCTGTAGGACAGAAGTGTGTTCAGCGAGGGCTCCAGGAAATACTGTTTTGCCTGAACCTATTCTTGTAGGTTTGAAAATAAGCCAACTCTGACGTTTGTGAATTCCCTATCATTGGTGTGTTCAAACGGAGGCTTGACAAATGGTTAATGGAAGTACAGCAGAGGGCATTCATATGGGAGAAAAATGGACTATATGGTTGAAAGGATTTGTTTGGTCTCAAGATTTATACTTTGGGCTTGGGACACAGGTATGCTGGTCCTCACTTGCTAGCCTGGAGTTATTGGAGAGAATAAGAAAGTCAAAACTGAGACTAGAACCTGGGCACTAGGACAAAACTAAAGGACGAAAACAGGTCCTAAAATCTTAATGTCTTGGTTTTAGTCTCAGGCTCGAGGCAACCCACATCACTCTAGAAGCAATATGGGCCTCAGCCTTTGTGACTAGGTCTCCAGATCCCAAATTTTATCAGAGTTTGAGTTTAAAGACTTTTCAAAACTTTATTAAGTTTCTCAAAATTTTAATTCCAGTATTAACATACAGTGTTCTATTAGTTTCAGGTGTATAACACAGTGAGTCAGCAATTCTATACATCACTTAGTGCTCATCATGGTAAATGTGCTCTTAATCTCCTTCACCTATTTCACCCATCTTCCCACCCCCGCTCCCCTCTGGTGATCATCGGTTTGTTCTCTAGAGTTAAGAGTCTCTTTCTTGATTTACCTCTCTCTCTCCCTTTCCCCTCTGTTCATTTGTTTTGTTTCTTAAATTCCCCATAGGAGTTAAATTGTACAGTGTTTGTCTTTCTCTGACTGACTTATTTCACTTAGCATTATATTCTCTAGCTCCATCCATGATGTTGCAAATGTCAAGATTTCATTCCTTTTTATGGCTGAATAATATTCCTATATATATGCAAATATATATCACATCTTTTTTATCCAATCATTTATCCATGGACACTTGAGTAATGGTTTGTGACAGATTTTGTGCCCTTTTGCCCCACTGGTAACTCCTTTGGACCCCATCCAGTTTGGTAATGGATTTTTGATGTATGCCTTGAAGCATAATAGGATTCCCAGAGATGATGGGACCAAGAGCAGAGAAGATGTAGCCAACTGCTTCCATTGTTCTAGGTTTCATAGTTCTGCTAATGTCTAAGAGCATGTTAGGATTTTTTTTCAGCTACATTGCACTGTTGATTTAAAATGAGCTTTTAGGGCAGCCTGGGTGGCTCAGCGGTTTAGCACCACCTTCAGCCCAGGGCATGATCCTGGAGACCCAGGGTCAAGTCCCACGTCGGGCTCCCTGCGTGGAGCCTGCTTCTCCCTCTGCCTGTGTGTCTACCTCTCTCTCTCTGTTTCTCATGAATAAATAAATAAAATCTTAAAAAAATAAACAATATTTGTAAAAAAAAAAGAGCTTTTAACCAAAATCTGAAGGTTTTTTGTTTTCCCATATACACAGCTATTAACTTTCTCCTCCCTCAATTTAGATCCATTTTACACTTGTACCTTTTCCCTGTACCATTTGTTAGGAATCTGTATTTATTAGTCAACTTCATCATGTTAGAATCAACTTATGGTTGCATCAATTGAAATTGTTTGGATTTTGATTCCGTAAGGTGACATGTTAGTTATCTCTTCCTATTCAGTAGCATCCATAGTTTTGAACAGTGCCACCCATATTTCAAACAAACCAATAATGATGATGTTTAGGACAGCACTGAGGACACAGCCTTGTATCATTCCACTGGAGACATCTCTTCTAATCAGTGCTTTGTTCATGGGTATGACTGATCTGATAATAATCAGGATACTTTCTAAATGTGAATTTTATTTAATATATATTTCTTGTCTCTATAAAGCAGTTCCCAAATTTTGCTTCAAGAAGATGTTAACAGAGGTACCTAAACAAGATTGAATGCCATATTTTAAAAAGTTTGGGAGACGCTGCACACTACATTCTCTTCTTGGAGAGCCACAGTGCACATTATCATATACATTACTCTTCAAAATTTATATTTTGCTTAACTCATGTTTTCCAAATGTACTTGTATATGAACCCTGCTCCCTGCATACCTATGAATATCCTGTGTAAGTCTGTTCTTTGCAGACACCAATTTGAAAAGCATTCCCTACAAAGGTAAAATGAGAGAGCCTGTCAGATGCCCTGCTGAAGTCCAGACACATATGTCCACAGTATTTTCCTTGTCTCTCGGTCTAGTAATTTTATCAAAAGAGAAAATGGGCTAGGTCTGGCTTGCATTGTTCATCATAAATCTGTGTTGGCTCCATACTGAGCCTGTTTGATTTTCTCAATTTCTGCCTTGCCTAGAATCAACACAGAATTTAAGAGTTCAATTAATGAAACTCACTTCCCCCCACTCCTCCTCTTTAAGTATATTAAGTCAATATTAGCTCATCTCTATCTGCTGGTGCCTTTTCCTTTCTCCAAGTTTCCTCAGGGCAAATTCCAATGAGGTTCAGCCACTTTATTTGGTGTGATTTCTTTTCAGAATCCTGAGATGGAGTTCACCTGCTCAGAAGCACTTAGCTCATCTCATAAAACCGCCTGGCATTTTGAACATGGTTTTGCTCAGTCTTGGTCTTTTAATTCCACTGTCTGAGGTTCCTTCTTGGCTTTCTGGGCTTACTAGCATGGCCTTGGACAGAAGACACACATAGGACAGGGCCTGATTTCCTGGACTTTCTGTCATTTCCTCACTTTCAGTGGCCTTACACCCCATCTCTCTTTTAGTTTCTTCATCTGCTTTGAAGGGAAAAAAAACCCCTCTTTTTGTTGATTGTTAGCATTTTTGAAAGGCTTTTCCCATTCTTAGCTTTTAGCCTGCCTCACACTGTTCTTTGAGGTCTGTGACACTTGTCTGTGGCTCACCTACTTTTGATTGCCATGTCTTCTCTGTTCTCCTTCCCAGAGGGATTATGTGATGCTCTGTTGTCAGAATTTTATGTTTGTGAATCTTCCTTCCCTCTGGAGCCATTTCTCTTCTCAGTTTCTGTCTAAGAAACCCTACCCAATACTCGTCCTGCATGTGTTTCCTTAGAGCTCTGGTCTTCCCGTCACTGGCTGTAACATAGCCTTCGATGAAATGATTGCATTCTTCCAGGGTTCCTCCATTTTCCATCCGGTGTCACTAAGACACAGTTAAGTCTGTGTGTCTCCTTCACTATGTCTTCCTTCTGAGAGCAGAAATGATTGGCTCAGCAAGTCAAGAAGCCATTTTACAACCAGAAAAAGGCTGCCAGTGTTAATTTTGGTAGAGGATATTCCTTAGTAATTGTCCAGCAAGAATTTGTTTTTGGCAGATAGACATATTTTGTCTTACCCTAAAGTGTTAACAAGGTATGAGTCCTGTAAGGGAAATGCAATTAAGAGAGCCACATAAATAAATAAAATTAATTAAAACAGGTTTGTTGTGATAATTAGTTTGTTTTACAATAGGGTCTTTGGTTGTTAACAGGCTTTAGAATGCTTCAGGGCAATATCTTTTATTTCTAAGTATAGCTCTTGAGGTATTCTGTGAATGGATTACAGTGAATGAGTTTTACTAATTGATTTTTTGTTATAATTTATGCAGTTCTGGAAAACACACGAATGCATTCAATTTATACAACACATTCATTCTTTTGGTTCTTCTTCTTCTTTTTTCTTTTTAAAGATTTTATTTATTTATTCATGAGAGACACAAAGAAAGGCAGAGACACAGGCAGAGGGAGAAGCAGGCTCCCTGCGGGGAGCCTGATGCGGGACTCGATCCCAGGACCCTGGGATCATGATCTGAGCAGAAGGCAGACGCTTAACCGCTGAGCCACCCAGGTGTCCCTAATTATTTCTGATCATCCATTGAGCAGTGGTGGTTGACTTAGCCACCAAGAGGCACAGAAGGTGTCTGATGCCACCAAAAACAGAAAAAGGGACTCAGCCATGATATCACAGGCTACAGAACCTCCCCTCAGCAATGAGTGATGTAGGCACTTGGGAGGACTGCTGAGAAAGTGTTATGGTTTAATAAAATTTTCACTACTGGGTAAGTAATGTTTTCCAGAATTTGTACCATCCTCCCGCAATAATAGGCTTTAGTTTTTCACTCACAGATTTATTTTGAAACATTGTCTTTGACGTTGTTGTTGAAATTACTTGTTTTCCCATTACTTTTAGTGATATGTACATATAGTGAGAACCACTCAAAAGTTCTGACCAGCATGAGGTAACTGACAATGGCTCACTCAGTTGATACATTTCTCCCCAGAAATAATTAAATTTGATGTTTTATTAAGCTTTCCAGCCTTTTCTTGAGTAAACTCATCATAAAACTATCAAGATTTATAGATTATTAGAACTAAGCCATGGACTCTCAAGGACCCTAATCTAGAAGGAATATAATTTTTGTTGGTCATTGGGCACTTACATTCTTGTCATGAAGCAGAGTATGTCCATTACCAGAGATTTTTAATGGTTTTAGCCAAGACTAGACAATGTAAGAAGAATTTGGAAAACTGAAAGTAGATAATAAAGGAATCTTAATTTAGCAAATAGTTTCAACCTCTTTCCAAGGAGTTTTGACTACTTTGTATTTTCCTCATGTATGTTTTGCAGATACTCATCTCCATGATGGAAGTACTAAGAAGGGAACACACAAAGCATATATGGCAAGAGGAAGAGCAAAAGGAAGGCAGAGGAAGCAAGGGGCTAAGGAAACCAGTGTCACCAGAGGCATGCTGAGTGAGGGACTGTTCATCTGTTTTTGAAGACAGGCTCAAGATGACTGTGAGTCTTTCAGCAGTGATCAAGCCAGGTTAATAATTGTATATTTTAAAGTATATATGGCAGGAAAACCTATTTTTCTGAAAAAACAAAACTATTTTATTCCATGCTTTCATTATTAAGCCAGATTTTTAGTATATTTTATTGGTGTGTAATTACCCAAGTTGTTAATAATTTAATTTCCGGAAGTAATTGAGCTAAGAATAATGCAGCAATATCTACCATTTATAAAGTATCCATTATGTGCAAGGCATGCCACAAACATTTTTCTGGTCACAGTGCAAGGCAGTTTTGTGTGCACCTAAACATCAGAAAACTAATTTCAGAAGTTTCAGCAATTTGCCTAAATGTCAGATAGCTTGAAATTGAGAGTTTAAAATCAACTTCAGTTCTATTTGCTTCAAAGCCCATCTTCTCTGCCCTTTAGTATTTTCTTTCTGACATGGACAGCTTGTGTAGCTCTGGCTCTTGTTAAGGCTTTCAATTACACATGGGTGTGGCTTTTTTTTTGGATATAGTCCTTTCACATCCCCAGGAAGGGTTTGCATTCTTAGGGTTTTGAAGAGCCCGGGTCTAGGTATCTCTAGCACTCTATGAAAAATGCTATTGCTCTTATGAATTTTGATCATAGAATTAAAATGCTTTTGGGTATGCAGCAGAGAGGAACCTCACAGGACTTAACTTTGACTTGAAAAAGACAAACTAGTAGTAAAAATAGCTTTGAAAAAGATTCTTACAGGAGAGCATCACAGTATCAGGGGATTCCTGATACAACTCTGGAGGTTGTTTGGAAGGGGTAAGCTAGTCTTTTTCTCAATCATGCCTGATATTTTTACTGGACAGATTGTGAAGGATGGAGACATGTCTTCATCTCTGAATACTCAGGGCCTGGCATAGTGACTCAAACAAGTTTGAATGAATGCATTGAACATGTAATAGAGGCTTCTCATGTGATCAGTTCAAAGGTCAGTTGTCTTTTTGTTTTTGTTTTTGTTTTTAGGTCAGTTGTCTTTAAAATTAGGGGCCACAAAACTTTAAGATTACTCTTTGCATGAAGTGAAACAGGCTTTGGTTGCTAGAACCTGTGGCCATGCAAGTTATGGGCTAGTCCCTCGGTTTATTTAAAGTGATAGAAAATTTCAGATTTGAGATGTGTAATTTATGGGTATAATACCTAACCCAATTCTTCGATCATGAACACCCCGATAACACGTCCCTCCCTCCTCCACATACACAGATACACCTGAGCTGCTGTTGAAACTTCATGAGTTGGTCGGTTCCTTTTTTCTCTACCACACTCCTCTGCTCAGCAAAGTGGCATAAAACTCTAAGGAAGATCTCTTGGCCACATATTTGATCATGATCAGAGAGGCGGAATATAACACATTTCCTAAACAGGAGTGTTGTGCATTTCAGATAACTTTTCTAACATTTTGTCTTGTTTGATTTTTATTTTAATTAATTAATTAGTTAGTTGATTAATTAAGTCAGCCAGAAGTTAGGCAGAACTAAGACCATGTAAATGAATTGGCCAAAGGCCAAGGTGAGGGGAAGAGCTGTGGCTGCTTAATGAATACACTTGAGAAGCTGGCTATTCGCTTAAGCCCAGTTCTTCTTTTTTTTTTTTTACATGTATTATGCACCATATTCTTACAATAATACAATAATACCTACATTTTTACAAATTTTTTCAGTATTTCTAGGCTACACAGTTTGTCAGTTTTTTTCAAAGTGCCACAAATCTCCAAAAATTTTCTCATATATATGTGTGTGTATATATATATATATATGTATATATATATATATATATTTAAAAATTAACTTAACCAACTTATAGTACTATAAGCCCAGTTCTTCAACAGCTCAGAGCTGAGATATGCCTGCACACTGGATGAGACCAGCGCTCACAATAGCATGTCTGTGGGAAGTCTGCAGTGGCCAAGTACCAAATTGAAGAGTGAAGAGCAAATTAATTGGAGAATAAGACAAAAGAACTCTTAATAGTTTTTTCTTTTTTTCTTTTTAAAAAGATTTTATTTACTTATTTAAGAGAGAGAAAGAGTGCTTGCATGTTGGACAAAAGAACTCTTAATAGTTTTTTCTTTTTAAAAAGATTTTATTTATTTATTTAAGAGAGAGAGAGAGGAAGAGTGCTTGCATGTCAGGGTCGGGCGGGGGTCGCGGGGTGGGTGGCAGTTGGCAGCTAGGGTCAGAAGGGGAGAGAAAGGGACAGGTGGACATGGTGCTGAGTGCAGAGCCCCCTGAAAGGTTGGATCCCATGATCCTCAGATCTTGACCTGAGCCTAAATCAAGGTTTGGATACTAAACTGATTCACTCATCCCAGTTCTTTCTTTTCTCTTTCTTTCTTTCTTTCTTTCTTTCTTTCTTTCTTTCTTTCTTTCTTTCTTTCTTTCTTTCTTTCTTTCTTTCTCTGTCTCTCTCTCTCTCTCTCTCTTTCTTTCTTTCTTTTCCTTGCTTCCTTCCTTCCTGCCTTCCTTCCCTCCCTCCCTCTCCTTCCGCCCCGCCCCCGATGTGGGACTCGATCCCGGGTCTCCAGGATCAGGCCCTGAGCTGAAGGCAGGCACTCAACTGCTGAGCCACCCGGGGATCCCCCATCATGACTCTTTTTGCATCTCCTGTCGCTTTCTGGTGGGGTACCCTTCACAGTCTAGCTTTTTTCTGTCTGTCTCCCTCACCTGTCTTCTGTGCCTCAAAGAATCCTGCACCTTTTCCCTTAAAGAAGGGTGAGGTGGGGCAGCCCCCCTGGCTCAGCGGTTTAGCACCGCCTTCAGCCCCGGGTGTGGTCCTGGAGACCAGGGATTGAGTCCCGAGTTGGGTTCCCTGCCTGGAACCTGCTTCTCCCTCTGCCTGTGTCTCTGCCTCTCTCTTTCTCTTGTGTCTCTCATGAATAAATAAATAAAATCTTAAAAAAAAAAAAGGATGAGGTGGGGAGTAGCATTCAAATATGGTATTAATGCAATGTCTAAAATACAATTCTCCTGATTTCAGATATAAATTAATTTATGTATAAGTCATTCAGAAAATATTCAGTGGATTCATTATTAGTTAATATAATTTGTCATAACTAGGTAAATTTCAAAAAGCTAGATGGGCAAATATCCAAAAGAGAAGAGGCAGAGGTGTGTTTTTCCATAGTAACTGCTCATAGCTACTTTCTGTAAGCCTCTTGAAACCCAAACAATACAACCTTATCCAATCAATGAGTATTTATTAATTGCCATATAATACATGATAGATAATTGAGAATTTGAAGTTAAAAGAAAATAGTAGGTAGGCATAAGGCTTATTCTCAGGTAGCCAGGAGAACCTATTAAAGTAATGCCAAGAAGAATACCATCTAGGTCTATGGTTTAGGAACCATAAATATTGTCATTAAATGTTTTAAATATTCTTTGATATGTAATAGATAATTATCAATCATGATATAAGGTTTTAGATTTATTCTTCTTTGAACTGTTCTGTCCTCTTGGGGCTTCTTTAACTGACATGTATTCAGAATACAGTCCAGAATCTGAATATGTGCATTTGCTACCTTCCCTGGAAAAACCTCAGTGGATGCCAAATGGAAGAGGAAAGAATGAAGGAATCATGAGCTAAATCAGGAGATACAAAGGGCTGGGTCTCTCCTTTGTGAAAAATTGTAAATGTCTATTGTGTCTTAATCTCTGTGCTTATAGTTTTAGAGGGCCATAGCAGAGAGGAAAAAGAAATTCACCTTTCTTGGGGAAATTTGATTCAAAAAGATTTTGTATGTCCCATATTCAAGTGACATTTCAAATCCAGTTACTAAAGACAAGTAGGCTAATTGTTGTAGTAAATAGTTGTTTATATATTTTTGCCTGCTTCACATCTTTTTTTCAACATCTGGGAATTTCCCCTTTATGAAGCAGATACTTCTTCTCACTATAAAGTTGGGCATGTCATATAGTCACCTTCCTGATGTTTCTTGCAGGTTGGGTATGGGCACATGACCTCAAAGTTTCACCAATATATATCTCTTCCCAGATTTGTGTGGGAGGCTGGTGAAGAGAATAATTTCAGAATCCATCTGGTGAAAAGATGACAGGGATGACAATTGCATCCGGTTCCTGAAGGTAATCGGGGGCATTAATTAATGTGGTATCCTGGTCTAGAGCCTTATGTTGTTGTTACCTGACGGAGGTGCTATCTACAGGGTCCAAGCCATTGGGGGTGGCAGGGATGACTTCATGATTTTGGGAACTGTTTCTGACTACTAGGCCCTCAGGCTTGAATCTCCAGTTTTCTTACTCTGTGAATGCCCAACATTCTTCTGAAAATCTATTTTCTGCTTAAGTGAGTCAGGGTTAGTTTTTGATGCATAGAAATAGGAGGCTTGACCAATACTAGGCAACTCTCCTTGGAATAATGATCAGAACTCACATCTCTGGTTTTACTAGGTAATCCTCAGAAAATAATTTCTCAAATTTAAAATCTTGGAGAAAATTTTTAGTAGTAAATTTACACTTTGTTGACCAACATAATCTTTCCAAAATACAAATGTTTCCATTTATACTATAAGATTGGCATAAAAACGATTTCCTATTCTAATTAACACACAGGAAATAGAGCAAGAGCTAGACTAGGCAACCTGCACAGTTGAACAGATCTTCCTTTGCCTGCTGGCTCCTTTAGAGACTCAGAGAGAAGATGTTTTAGACTGAGAGTTAGGCTTTCAGGTTGGAAATTTCAGTCCTAGGGTTTTAATGGGCTCATCATTCTTAATTTACTTAGTTGCAGAGAGCCTGAGAGAACACTGCCTTCTGGAGTCCACACAGAAGTGACACTATAGGATTTGGTGGTCCTGAACATGCTCCTGGTGAGCACTGTATGTAACACAGGAGAGATGTGTCATAAAAGCACCTGTATGAGGGGTCAAAACATCAGATGGGTAGCTCTTTGAGTGCCTGGCTTCATAAGGATAAAATCTGGAATGTTTTGAGAAGTAAGGAGATGGATCATCCTTTGGGGATGCCTATGAAAATATCATCATTAAAAAATAAGTTATGATAAAGAGTTTGAGGTAACTTTCTGAGAAATACCTTGGAATCAGTTGTTCTTTTCTGATGATCATTAAGTAACTAGAGGGAGGCAGTTTTGACATATTCTGGGTAAAGAAAGAAACCTGACCAAGTCCCATGCCTGATAAGATGGCCATATCATCTCAGGAAGAAGAGGTCATGGAGGATATGGAGTCAGGGCCAATGAAGGGGCAGTGCCATCCAGACCACAGCTTTATTCCCTGGAGGGTGAGTTGTTAGGGCATTAGCTTCCTTGGTTGTCTTCATTGAGAAAGGTGGTTGGCTCTTATTACCAGTGCTAATGATAAAGGAGACAAAGAGAGTGGTAAATCCAAAATAACAGATGTCCCCAAACAGTTTAGGCTTAGTTTTGAATATCTTTCTAAGAAATAAAACAATAGAAATCTCAAAGGCCTTACCTCCTTTCTTTATATTTGGACAGAAAGCATCTTATTTAGGAACTGAATATAGTAATAATTTCTCCCACTTGTTGAGTTTCTACGGTACTCCAGGAAGTGGGCTGGGTGCTTTTTGTACGTTATCTCATTTAGTTCTCATGAAAAATCCATGAGGAAAGTATCATTATTATTCTCACATATAATTTTGTAGATTTAGCGTGAAGACCTTGACCAAGAACCTATCATGCAGTGTTCCTAGTCATACCAATGAATCAAATAGGAAAAACAAAGATGTCACAAAAATTAAAATAAAATTTACTTCCAATTACTTACTAATGAATAAGCAAACAAGTTTATCTGTCACCATTAACACTGTTAATAATCAGCTCGTAGATAGTTTTAGATTCTTCTTACTGAATATTTTCATAGGAAATTTCATGATAACCAAAGAGGAGAAAAAAAATCAAAGCAAACATTTCAAGGAGTATTACCTTTGTTGCATTCAGCTGTGCAGAAACAAAATCATAACCCGATGTACTTGCGCATTCATTTTTTGTTTCTTAACCACATCAGGCCTCAGCTGGGAGTGTTTGCTGCCTTATCTTTTATGTTCTGTAGTGTGTCTGGGTATCACCTTGATGTGTTAATCCCAACTTTTAAGGCAGTGGTGATCAAACTTTTACATGCATAAAAATCAGTCAGAGTGCTTGTTAGAAAGGTACATTTGTTGGCTTCACCCCAGAGTTTGTGATTCATCAGCTCTGGGGTGGGGTGCAGCAATTTCCATTTTTAACAGGCAACACGGCTGTTTCTGATGCAAGTAGTTCTGGACACTTTTTGAGAAACTCTACCCATGTGAGAAATGACAGTGGTGATGACCAGGGCAGCATCCATGGGCCAGGTAATGGTGGGATATTCATAAGGCACCTTGTTTATTTGAAACCTTTTCCCTGCCTACTTGTTCCTCCCTCATTTCTTGTTCTCCTTGTCTTCAATCCAAGTCCCAGTGGATTCCTCTCCTGCCACCATCAGATCTGTTTAGAATAAATACCAAGAAGCAATGTCTTGCTGATTGATTGTCTAGGCTTAGCCTATCAGTGAGGTGGGAACCTGTGTTCTGGTATTTCACTTACAACTTGGTCCCAAAAACTGGAAATCTCACTCTAAATGAAGAAATTCATTTAGAGGTAATAAACTACCGTCAAGTCTTTCAACAAGTGTGGGTTCCATTCTGTGGGCAAAGCCTTGCTGTGAAGAGCACGAAACCCTGAATTGGGGCTTGGTCACTTATAAATTGCACAGTTCTGAGCCTATAGTCATTTATACTCTTAGAAAAATAGCTGTGTCATATGCAAAAAAGAAAATGATAATCCCAATATTGCCTAGTTGCTCAGATGACTCAATGTTGTCATTCATTAATTTAACAAATATTTGTTGTGCATTATGAGCCAGGTGCTAGTGGAGTCAAGTAATAGTCATTAATTTTGAACTCACCCAATCCTTGTTTCCTGTTCACATTTTTCTCTTGTTTACGTTCAGCATCCTTATCTTTTAATTATCTAATTTCCTGCCAAACATAGTCCATATGAAATTAACATTTATAAAACTTTTGAGTAATATGTATATTCCTTATCTACAGCTAAAAGAAACAATGTATTATTTTATTTAATTATCTAATATTTATCAATTACCTAGTAATCATTAATTACCTAATATTTATCAATTACCTAGTAATCATTAATTACCTAATATTTACCAATTACCTTTATTAGTTACCTAATATTTTAAAATTATCTATTATTTATATATACCTATGATGTGTCAGGCAATCTACAGGAATTGCAGATACAGAGTACAAGACTGATATGGTCTGAATCTTCACTGAACTTACATTCCAACAAAGGTGACAGCCAACCAGGGAAGATGAATATTCAACAACTAATTTCACAATTATTGGAACACAGTAAATTCTGCAAAAATTTAAAAGTGATCTATAAACTAGAACAGGAATATTTGGCCTAGTTGGTGGGATGGTGTGGGCAAAAAATACTTCCTTGAGGAAACAAAATGTAAGCAAAGTTTTAAAAGGAGAATGTGAATTAACCAGGCTCAAGTAAAGGAGAGTGGGCTGGCCAAGGGGAAGGTTTCAGGGAGAAGGTTCGTGTATTTCTTCCCAAGCAAGAAGGAGCATGACACTTCTAAGGAACTTGAGAAACTTGTCCTTAGAAAGGTTAGTCTCCTTGCTGGTGGGGAATGGACTGGAAGAGGCAAGTCAAGGAAAACTGGGAGCTTGGACCAGAGAGGTCATAGAAAATGTGGACTAATGTGGCTGGGTAGAGAGATTATGTAGGAACTGAAACAGAAAAGTCTTATCACTTGATGGGAGATGGCATGCAGAGGGCAGAGAGGTGTGGAGCAGCTCATGTTCTTGGCTCCCCAAGTACAGTTGGAGAAAGAGACCATTCATCACAATGAAGCTGATATTTCTAATGTTGTCCTGTTGCTATGAGGCAGTAGGAGTAATAACTCCTGTCACTATGTTGTGCTTAGCATAGTGTCACTAGAAGAGCAGTGGTTGGAAGTCAAAGAAATCCATGTTGTGATGCCAATTCCGTCACTAGTTTGGGGAAATCTCTTAACCACTTGTTGTAAATTGGGTTTTATGATTTGTAAAATTTTGGATTCTAAAATGTCTAAAATTTCAGTTCTGACTTTTTATAGTGCTTTATGTTCAGATAATGATGTTAAGTAAATTAAAATGTAATTCAACAGTGTTTTTCTTTTTTTATTTTTTAGCATTTTACGAAGTCATTGTAACCTCATTCAACTAGAAGTCTAAGCATTATCCTTGAATCCTTTCCCACAAATGCCACACCTGACCTAGCATCAAGTCTTGTCAGTTCTACCCATAAAACAGATCTTGAACCTGCCTATGTCTTCATTACTGCTATTACTTCCCTAGTCCAAGTCACTATTCATTCCTTCCTGGATACTGTGATGGTAACCTAACTAGTTTCCTTCTTTCTACTCCTGCCTTCCCACAACCCACTCTCCATACCGTATCCATTTCATTTGAAAAATGTAAGTCAGATCATGTGACTAATGACCAAAAATTTTTGCTGATTTCCTATCATACTTAGAATAAAATATGAGCTCCTTCCTTTTTCTCATGAAGTCCTTCTTCATTTGTACCCTCACTGCCTCCTCTTCCTCTTTGTTTGGCACTCCTCTCTCAGTCTCAGGCTCTTAGCTGCAGTATTTTTTTTTTTTAACATGCCAACCTCCTTTGTGCCTTAGCAAACCATTCCTTTTGACTAGAAGATACTTTCTTGGCTCTTTGCATGCCTGGTTTCTCTTCCTCATTCAGTTCCCATCCTAGATGTTTCCTCTTTAGACAGATCTCTCTTTAACTACCCAATCTGGTAGCCTCCTGGTCACTCTCAAGCACTTTGCGTTATTTCAGTTCTCTGAAGAGAGTTTATCATCATCTGAGACGTGAATTGCTTGTTGATTAGTTGTCTTCTCTCAGAATATAAGCTCTATGAGAGAAGGAATTTTATCTTTCTCATTGTTATCATGTTTCCAGTGCAAAATAGTCTTTCATGTATTAGTTACATGGGAAATATTTGATAAATAAATGAGTGAATGGGGACATATCAAGGAGCAAGACAGTTCTTAAGGATTTTATAATCTTACAAAATGCATAGTTTGTTATACTTGCAGGGTTTATGGGCAGTCAAGTAGTTAACATTTCTTAAATTCAATCTCAAAGTTCTTTACCATGGTCTTTGCAGCCTCTGTTTAGTTGCTGCCACATCAAGCACACGTTCCATTTTTTTTCTGAGAAGGTTAGATCATCCTATAAAAAAGAAATAGCTCTTAAACTAAAACATTGATGAAAATATGACTAGACTCTATTTTATCCAGACGAATAATTTGTGTTCCCAAACTGTTAGTATTGCTGTTACTATATTTTTTTAGTGCATGACAATTTTGGTAGGATGTCAAATATTTTTTCCAGTGTTAATGAAATATTAAAGCAAAAGGAGCTAAAAGATCCTGTAAGGGATTCTGACCTGTTTTGCCTCTAAGCTATTCTATGACCTCTGAATAACTTTGTCCCTTATTTTCCTGACCTGTAAAGACTAAATAATGTAATAGAAATCTTTCATTTTCAGGTTACATAGAAGGAAAAAGTCAGATTCTTCCAGTCTCACAGCCACTCCCTAGAGATCATTGAGGATCCTTGAAAAAAAAAAAATCTATTGGCTCAGCTAGTGAGAGTCATTTACTGCCTCCCCCTGCCCCCCCCCCCCCCACCCCGTTCTGAGGGTTGACTGCCAGTCTGGGATCATGCAAGGGCATTGTAAGGTCTTACTTTTCTTAATGTTATTTTTTCACCAGTCTTCCAGAGTGTCTGAAATGTCTACCACAAGAATAGCTCCTTTGGGTTAAGAGGTTATCTCCAGGGAGACATGTTTAAAATGAGCTCCTTGTGTAGATAACACAAGCACCATTTAGCACATCTGTACTGATTGGATTATTAGAATAGAAGTTGCCTTCCAGAAGAAAACTTGAGCTAAGGGAATGGAATATGTCATTTTCTGTTCCTTCTTTCTTTGCATCCATCCCTCTTTAGAAGTAATACTTCTAAGGTCAAAACTACTGTGAGGCCATAGGTAGAATTAAAAAAAAAAAAAAAAAAAAAAGAACAGCCTCTCTCAAGGAACTCTCAGTGTAGTGGAGCTGATAATATAAAATTTAACTAGAGTATACAGGCAAAATGAAATAAACAGATTAAATTATAAGGACAGGAGTAGTTCATGTTAGCATGGAATATTGGGACCAGCTTTGTGGAGGAGATGGAATTTCATCTGAGCTTGAATTGGGCTTTGAAGAGCAAGGAGGATTTCAATAAACAGAGGTGGAATGATAAGGGGTAAAGATAGGAAAGGAGAGCACTTTCTCTCTGAGAGAACAGCATAAACAAAGGCAAAGTAAATTTTGAGGAAAATTAGAATTTGCAAATAGCTGGGAAGTGAGATGTTTCCTGTGAATTGTTTTCATTTGCTTTATTGAGGCATAATTCACCTATAATAAACTATACACATTAAAGTGTGTAATTTGATAAGTATGTATACACCTATGAAATAATCACCATAGCCCATATGGTGAACATTATCCACCCCACACAAAGTTTCCTTATGCCCCTTGACAATTCCTCCCTCTGGCCCCTTTAGACAGCCAAACGACCTGCTTTTTGTCATTATATAAATGGAATTGTACAGTTAACTCTTTTTTTTTTTCTTGTTAGGGTTTCTTTCACTTTGCTTAAATATTTTGAGGTTCATTTATGCTATTGTCTATCAATAGTTCATTCCTTTGTATTGCTGAATTGTATTTTATTGTATAAGTATACCACAATTTGTTTATCTATTCACTTGTTAATGGAATTTGGGATCATTTCCAGTTTGTGGTTATTACAAATAAAGCTGTGTGAACATTCTGGCCAAGGTCTTTACATGAACGTATGCTATCATTCCTCTTGGGAAAATATCTAGAGGTGGAATAGCTGGATTGTATGGTAGGTGTATGCTGAACCCTTTAAGAAACTGCCAAACTCTTCCAAAGTGGATTACCATTTTGCATTCACCGTAGCAATGTGAGTTTCAGTTTTTCCATACCTTTGTCAACACTTGGTACAGTCAGACTTTGAATTTTAGCCTTCACAATCAAAGTGTACCTAATTGTGGATTTAGTTTTCATTTTTTCTAAAGACTAATGATATTGAGCATTTTTTTCATGTACTTATTTGCCATCAGGATACTTGCTTTGGTGAAGTGTGTTTAAATCTTTTGTTTATTGATTAATTTTTTAAAATTGAGTTTTGAGAGTGCTTTGGATATAAGTCCTTTGCTGGCTATGAAACTTAAAAATATTTTCTTTCAGTTCATAGCTTGTCTTTTCATCCTCTTAACAGTGCCTTTGAGGAGCAGACATTCTTGATTTTGGTAAATTCCAACTCATTAACTTTTCTTTTTATGGATAGTCATGTTCACATTTTTTTCATAATTTCTAAGAAATCTTTGCCTATCTCAAGGTCACAAAGAGTTACAATTTGTTTTAGAATTTTATAATTTTTGATTTTAAATTCAGATCTATGATCTATTTTGAGTTTATTTTTATATATGGTATGAGATATGGCCTGAAGTTAATTTCTTTTAATGATTCATTTGTTGAAAATGTTATACCATTTATTGAAAAGATTATCCTTTCTACATTGAATTACCTTTGCATGTTTCTAAAAAATTTGTTCTCCATATATGGCTAGGAATATTTATATTATCTTGTTCTGTTCCACTGTTCTATTTGAGCATCTTTAGTCAATAAAGATAATTCTGAATTTTTATACGAAATCTTGAAATCAGATAGAGTTAATTTGTCAATTTTTTCTTCCTTTTCAAGTTATTTTGGTCATTCTAGGCTGTTTGCATTTCCAGAGTCAGTTTTCTAATTTTTACAGAAAATCCTGCTGAGATTTTGACTGGGATTGAATTGAATCTGCAGATTAGTTTGGGTGGAGTTGGAGTTAGCCTAACAATGTTGAGATTTCTGATCAATTAAAAGGTATATGTTCCTATTTATTTAGGTCTTTTAAATTTTTCCTCAGCAGTTTTTTTGTTTGTTTTCATTGTACAGATTTTCCACATATGTTTTTTGAGATTTATCCATATTTCATGTTTTTTGATGCTATTTTAAATGGAATTTTTAAAAGATTTAAAAATTTATATATTTGAGGGGCGACCACAAGCAGAGGGAGAGGCAGACAGAGAGGGAGAAGTAGACTCCCCACTAAGCACAGGGGTTCAACCCCAGGATCCCAAGATTATGACCTGAGTCAAAGGTCATAATCTTAACCCAATGCTTAACCCAATGAGCCACCCAGGTGCCCTGTAAATGGTATTTTTTAAGTTTCATTTTTTGATTGTTTATTGGAAGTACATAGAAATTCATCTGGATTTTATATCTTGACCCTATAACCTAAAATTTAGCTATTTTATTGGTTCTAATAGCTATTTTATAGATATTGTATTTTCTATATCAATGACTATGTTATCTGTGAGCAAAGACAGTTTTATTTCTTCCCTTTTTACCTGGATACCTTTTATTTCTTTTCCTTGGCTTACTGAAATGACTAGGATCTCCAGTACAATATCGAATAGAGTTGGGAGAGTAGACATCCTTGGATTGATCTTGATCTTAGGGGAGCATTGTTTTTTACTATTGTTATCTGGCTGAATTGTATTCTCCCAAAATTCATGTATTAAAGTCCTAACCTGTGTTACTTCAGACTGTAGCTGTATTTGGAGACAGGGCCTTTAAAGAGGCAATTAAGTTAAAATGAGTTTATGTGGATGGACCTTAATCCAATGTGATTATTGTCTCTGGAAAAAGAGGACATTGATACCCACAAGTAGTAGTGAGGAAAGATCATGTGAAGACAGAAAGATTCCTATCTAGGAGTCAATGGGGGAAGGCCTCTGAATGAAACCAATCTTGCCAATACCTTGACCTTCTAGCATCTAGCCTAACTTCCAGACCTGTGAGAAAATAAATTTCTGTTGTTGAAGCTACCCAGTCGGCAGTGTTTTGTTTTGGCAGGATTACCAGACCAATACAACCATTAGGTATGGTGTTAGCTGTAGGTTTTTTGTAGATACCTTCTACCAGGTTTTGGAAATTCTATTGTAAGTTTGTAGAGAGTTTTTATCAGGAATGTAAGATTTGTCAAAGCTTTTCTGAATCTATTGAGAAGATCTTATATTTTTATTTTTTAGCTTGTTAATAGGGTGACTCAAATGAATTGCAGTAGTGATTTAATATGCCATAGAAATTCCTATGGGTGGGAAATAATGATATTTTTCAGGTCTTTCTGTGCTATTAATGAAACAAAAATGTACTTAGCCACAAATCAGCCTATACTGGTTGCTAAAATTCTCTTTGGGATTTCATAACTAGAAAAGAAGCAGTGATAGTGGATAATAAATAGTAATACCTAAAATTGATTGTAATCTGAATCTTGAACTAACTGAAAAACTTCTATGGTTGACTTTATAATAGAGAGAGATGTTAGGAAAATGGAGAATGTAGCAACTGACAAAACCCAAATATTTAAAATACAGTCTGGGATTTGGTCTCCTTTTGGTTAGATTTTGTCCATACATCTTTGTTCACAATGGAGGTATGAAGAATGGGTAGTTTGTGTAAGTGATATTTAAAGACTTTGAGGAAGGTGTCCTCCTCCTCTGCAAAAGCAGCTGCTCTGTTTTATTAGCAGTTCATTTCTTTGGGTGAGCATGAACTCTTGTAAAATTAGATTTCATTTGGAGAACCAGTACTTTGGGCTGTTTACTGTCGATAACCAGTTTCAGGTGGTTTGCTTTCCTACAGGCCATTTTGCTAAGATCAGAGCACTAAGAAGCTAAGAATCTTATTAAATGAGTTTAGGATTAAAAAAAATGAGTTAGGGATAATTGTGAAGTATGAAATCATCACATTACAGAACACTGCCTGGTTAGAAGTTTGGTGGTGGGCAACATGAAGGCATAAGAGCTCAAGGCAGGTCTGGGGCTGGCAGGGAAAAGAAAGTGACACATTCCAGGAGGCAAAGTGGAGTGCACAAAGGGGAAGTAGGAGATTATTGCGTGTTATCTAATAAAACAAATACATATGAGGACTTTCATGTGCTGGGGTCCAGTCTGGACGTAAGGATGAACAAGTTAGTACTTTTATTTTATTATTTTTAAAAAGATTTTATTTATTTATTTATGAGAGACACAGAGAGAGGCAGAGACATAGGCAGAGGGGGAAGCAAGCTCCCCGCCAGAAGCCTGATGCAGGACTTGATCCCAGGACTCCAGGATCATGTCCTGAGCCAAAGGCAGATGCTCAATCACTGAGCCACCCAGGCATCCCAAGTTAGTACCTTTAAATGAGAGTAGGGATGGGAGTGAGGTGAGAAATGGCTTGAGGGAGAAGCGGGGAGATGGATGGGAAACAAGGCGGTAATTTGATATGCCAACAGCTGTCACAAAAGTGCTCACAATTGGGCTGGAGCAAGGCAGAGGCAGTCTTGAGAGAGTGGCTAGAGAAGGGAGTCGGTTAGTAAGGCCCTAGACAGGAGAAGACCAATAAAGAGTTCTATTATGGTTTTGATGATACCTGCATATTCCCATAGGATATTTAGTTTTAAAGGAAGATTGCATTGTTTTCCATATTCTATGTTTGCTAGGGCAAGATGCTAAGAAAAAGAAAAATAGCTTTTAAGAAGAATAGAAGAGTCACGTAACACTTGGGGAACCAAAAAGTCTGTTGGCTCTCATCTCTGAGCATTTGGTTAATTAAAAATTTCTTGATATGGGATAAACTTTAACCCATTAATGATGTTTACTGCTAAACATGTGTACAACGAGATAGCATAATAAAGTAGGTAAGAGCAAGGGCACTGAGCTGTGTCACCCAGGTTCCAATTCTGGTCCCACTCTTTATTGCTTATATTATTTTTGAGCAAATTAACCTTTCTTTACTTCAGTTTCCCCATCTGGAAAGTGGAATTAATAGAAGATTTTTTAATGAGGCCAGTCGAGCTAAATGTGCAAGTTGCTTAACAATGCCTAGCACATATGAGATAGAGAATGAATATTATTTTAATTATAGAATATGAGTTTGGAAGAAGGGGAGATCTGAATTTCAATCCTGGCTCTGCTATGTACCTACTGGCCTCAGTTTTTTAAATCATACAATGGATGTAGTAAGTTTTGTATGGTCACTATATGAATTAAATGACATAAAATACATAATGCCTAATCAATTATCTGATTATTCATTGACACCTCATAGCTATTGTCTATTATTATTACATAATTTTTAATGGTCATCTCTGACCATAGTTTTTTCAGAGTGACCTTTAACAAGCTATTGCCTAGGAGGATTAAAAAAAGTATTCCTATGAATTTAGTGATTTCCTTTATACATCATAGACTGGGTGAAAATCAAGTCTTTTTTAGAATTAAGCTGTTCATTTCTAGCTCTGTTTCAAGGAAGAGAGAACTGAAAATATGATATGTGGCAATATGGTTAGAGTACTTAGCTAAAAGCTAGCAATGTATTGACTAAATCTTACAAATATATTTATGTATTTTTAAAAAAATTTATGTGGCATCTCTAATCAGTGGGGAGAAGATGAGATAAATTTCATTAAATGATATTGGCATTGTGATAATTAAATAGTCTATTGGGAAAAATAAAGTTAATCCATAGCTTAACTATATTCCATAAAGCCCAAAGATATTACATATAAAATATGAAATCATAAAAATCATAAAAGAAAAAACTGCAGATGCGTTATTTTTTTACCTTTGGAACGGAGAAGGGTTTCTGTCGCTAAGAATTCAGAAGTCATAAAAGAGACAGATACGTTTGACCACAATAGACAAATATATATTTACACAGCAAAACTATCATAAGCAAATCAAAAGATGAATTGGGGAAAATGATCTGTAATTCTTATGCATAAATGAGTAATGTTCTTAATATATACAGAACTTCTAGAGGTTGGTAAGAAAAAGACTAGATGTATCTTTTAAAGTGGACGAATAATATAAATAGACACTTCACAGGAAAGGAAATACAGCCGGACCTTTAAAAATGTGAAATATGTTCAAAGTCATTCATAATAAGATAGATAAATGCTAATTAAACCTATACCAAAAAAGTATTTTTTCACCTATCATTTTGAAATGGTACCTTCCCTATAAAGTGCAATTTGGCATTATCTATCAAAATTATAAATGCATTTTCCTCGGACCTAGAAATTTTACTTCTGGAATTCATCCTTCAGATAAAATTGCACACAAAAGAATGGCTTATATACAAGCTTATTTGCTCTAACCTGGTTTTTAATAGCAAACATTGCAAGTAACCTATGTGTCCACCAATAGGGGACTAATTTAAAAAAATTTTGGTCCATTCCCTAGAACGCAATACAAAGGAGCTCTAAAAAAGAAAAATAAGTTTTCTATGTTCTGAAATAGAAAATTCCTCCAGATGTATTGATTTGCAAAAACAAAAAGATCTAGAACAATGTATATAATATTCTATATTTTGTATAAAACAGTGGGAAGAAAATGAATATAAATTTGCATGCGATTATAATTGCATAAAGCAACTCTGGAGAGATACATAAGAAACTACTAAAATTGATTACCTTTGGGGTGGCAGGGGGCAAACAGGGCAGAGAGAAACAGGAATGGGAGTGAGATCTTTAACTACATTGTTTTTTAATATCGTTTTAATTTATAACTAGGTACATTTATTACCTGCTCAAAAATGAAATAAGATAAAATAAAATTCTTCTGTCTCTTGAATCAACAGTTACAATCTTCCCAGGATCTTGGGAATCTACAGATAATGTTATTTTTCTTGAAATAATTTTGTCTTTTCATTTTCCATTTTATCTTATTAGTCTCCCATAAAGCCTCACAGAACATAATGAACCTAGAGCCCAATAGGAGATGATGTAGTGCTGTGGTCAGTCAGCCACCAGCAAAGTTGGACCAATTAAGATATTTTCCTCCTGATATCTTAATAATTTCCATTTCTTTTGTTAATCTATTTCCCTAAAAAACAAATAACTCAGATGGTGCTAACTTAGCATCAGTTGTAGATATGCACACTGGACGGGCAGTTGTGTTAGAACAAGTTCTATTATAAGCCATCTTATGACAAGCTAGATAATTTCTTACATGATTATTCATTTATGATTGGAAATAGTGCTCCATGTCATATATGAAGTTCAAGAACTGGCAAAGGCAAAAAAGATTTTCACTATAAGATATTTTACTGGAAAAGGCCAAGTGTTTGATATTTTTGGCCTATGAAGCTGATTAGCTCTGAAGAGCCAAACAACAGATTTAATTTTATCAAATTAACCAATGTTAAATGTACAGAGTTAAAAATGATTTTTTCCTGTTTATTAATGCCTTCAATGTTACCCCTTGTGCTTTAAAATAAAATGCAAGGTTCAACCTTATGATTGAAAGATTAGACGAGGCTTGAACCAGTAAAAATAGATTTTTTTAAAGGAAAAGTTATTTTGAGTGGAGTGCTAGCTGTACTAGACAAATTCAGTCGGGCCTCCTCTTCAGTCTTGTCAAAGCTTAGCACAGTCCAGAAGGCACTAGTGTGTATGCCAAAAAATCAGAGCAGCAGCAGTTAAAAAAAATAAGTGCACTAAGAAATATTAAATGGAAAGCCAATGCCTATAAATAAAAAGGCAAGTGAGCACTAATCAATCATAAGTAACTCTGAACAGAAAATAGGAGTTGGAAGGGTGAGAGAGATTTCACATACAACATATGAGACTAGATACAAATGATTTAATTAAACTGCATTCCTTCTACATAAGACTCAAAATCTCTAAATGTTAAGAAAAACTGGAGTATAGAAATGCAACGTCTTGCTTTGCAATCTATAGCGGATGAGTAGCAAGGCATATGCCAACAGCAGAAATAGAAGCAGTTGATGAATCCTGGGTGAGTGGAAGTGTTTCATTATCTGTATCTGTTTCTTGCTATTCATCTCAGCTTTACGGCTCTTACTAAAGGACCAAATTCTTTCCACTCTGAACAATAGCAGCCTCTACAAGCTTGGAATTTGGGTAAAAATCATTAAACAGAATACAAAACTAATTCCAATGAATATTGAATACATTTAATTAAAAGTTAAAATAGTGATCCAATAAATTAAGTAAATGTTAGAGGGACCAGAGAGAAGGTAAGGAAAGAGAGAGGCAGAAGGTTGGTAATTTATAAGAGTGAGAAAGGGGAAATGTATACATGACTGCCTGCTGACCAGCCACAAAAAAAAAAAAAAAAAAAAAAAAAAAAAAGAAAAAAAAAAAGAGGAAGTTAACAGTTAACTCTGGACATTGTCTAGTTGACCTTGAAGACCAATATTGTCTTAGGGAATTATTTATACTGCTCAGTGGAATTGGGCCATATGTCTTTCTTTTTAGAAAAGAACTTGAATCTTTTTAAATAAGTGGTCTACTTAAACATTTGAATTTTAAGAAATAGGTTTAGAGTGATAAAAACACTCTATAGGCTTCTGGATATCTATGATGTTATGTTTTGAATGAATTGTAGATAAGTCAGAAAAAATATTTCTTCTTATATACATTTAAGTTTTAAAATGAAGAGTATTTGGAATTTGGGAATTATAATTTGAGAGATTTTCCAAACTCTGCCTGCCTATCTATCTATCATCTATCTTTCTGTTTATACAAAAAAATATATCTCAATACTATTGTTTGTTCTCAATTCTATGAAACTTGAAAATGTAATGATAGACCAGAGACCATAATGAGTTTGTCTCTTATCATAAACATTAGAAGGCATAAATCTAAATCCATATATCAAAAGCAAAAATAATTTTTCCAACCTAATAAATGACAGCCAGGATTCTGAAGGAAAAAATGTTATTTTTAAAATCAAAGATAATTTCGATGGTAGCTCTGGTAGTGGGTAGCAAAAATGGCTCATGGGAAAGGCACACATACTGCTAATAGATTGCCTGAAAAGAAAAACATTATTATTGGTGTTTTTTTTTTCCCCCTACCAGATCCAGTGATATCACTACTGCAATCTGTTATTTATGTAGAAAGGCAGTAAACAGTGGAAAGGAGAGTATCTGTTCGGGAACATCTTCTCTGAGAAGTTGCTTGAAAATTAAGCATGTGATGAACATGTGAGAAGCATTTACACAGTTGGCAGCATATAAATTCTCAGAACAGTAGGGAATAAAAATGGGTTAGATAAAGAAAACCAAGGATTAGATCCACATAAACAGTTGGATGTTTGTAACATATTTATTTGACAAAAAAATGGGAATATAAGTATTCACCTTAAGTGAAATTTAATCTGAAATGAAAATTAAAAGAAAAGATTTAGACAAAGTTTTAAGACTCTAAAATTTCACATTAGCTCATGCTACAATCTACAACTCACAGGGGGATATGACTCTATTTTGTCTCTATGCTTTAAGATAATTGAACGCACCCTGTCTGTGAAGATCAGTTTATATCAGGTTTTTTCCGACCTCGGCACTACTGACATTTCGTAGCCAATAATGCTTTGCTGTGAAAGGCTGACCCGTTCATTGCTGGATGTTTGGCAGCATCTTGGCCTCTACCCACTAGATGCCAGTAGTATCAGACAACTGACACCGTCTCCAGCTATTGCCAAATGTCCCCTAAGTAGCAAAGTCGCCTTAGTGGAGAATCATTCATCTACACCTCTTACTAGAAAATCACGCAAATACTTGACGGGATGAGCACTGGGTGTTATTCTGTATGTTGGCAAATTGAACACCAATAAAAAATAAATTTATTATAAAAAAAAAAGAAAATCACACAAATCTAAAAGTTCTAAAATGGCCTCTCAGATGGCATATGCACTTAATTAAAAAAAAAAAGTCACTAATTTAGGTCTATGATGAATTTGTAAGAACTGTGCCATGATAAAACAAATTCAAATATGGTTGAGAAAAATTTTCTTTAGCAAAAAAACAAAAAAACAACCACAACACAACAAAACCCAAACCGAGAAAACTCAGATGGAATCTTCCATGCTAAATGCAGTCACTCAGAACCTATCTTCATTTTCAGTTGTTCCCTTTCCCTATTGATTTATACAGGCTAAATTCTCTCTTCCTGATCTCCAGGCAGAGCAAAGTGACTTCCAAGTGAGAAAGTCTTTGAGTGCTTATTATTTTTCCCCACGGGGAAGCTAGATTTTCACCTTCCCCTCTCACTTCCCTCTCAGGCTGATTGATGTATGTTGACAGTCCTGGGGGCAGGGGGATGTCATCAGAAAACCTACCCTATTCCTTTTCCTTATTGCCTGGCCAACCTCCTCTTTCGGAAGAGTCTGAGACTTTCTTTCTGGTCACTCTTGGTAATAATGGTTGCTCTGATTACTGTATTTTCAGTTTAGTAATTAATTTGCTCAGCCCAGTGAAATAATCAGAATGTACCATTTCATTGAAAGTTTCTGCTCTACCCCCAGCTTGTGTCTGAGCACTGAGCCTGTAGTTAGAAGAGCATGGCCAGCTTCTTTTCCATTTCCTGCCTAGACTTTTTATTTGTCCACTACTTATCCCCCATGAGGCTAATTTCTTGGACCCTTTTGGAATTGCAGCAGGAAAAGGAGGAACCAAAGGGAGAAGAAAAGTTTTACCTGGCTGGTACTGTGGTTGTGTCGTGTGAGGCCTCTCTGGGCTTCTTTCTCTTAGGGTGCTTTTTACGAGCCTTTGGAGATCCACTCCCCATCCCCCAAACCCTTGACTCTGGCTGGTTCATCGTTAACTCTTTTCTTGGCTCCTAGATATATGGTGGGGGGCCTGGGGCTCTCTTCAACTGGATCAAGGCAATTCCAGCCTAGCTCCTTCTTGCATAGCCCACATCTGAAAAGCAGGAAATACTTCAGCCTTCTTTGCCCTGACAAACCCTGGATGGGTAGGGTATCCCAGTGCTGCCAGTCTCTTCACTCCAACGTGAGTCAAACGTCAGCTTACTGTATCCCCTGTGCTGCAGAAGACACACATCAAGCACTCTCATGGTCCCTAATGAAGCCCATTCCCTAGGCTTGAGGGGAGGAGCAGGCTTATGTTCCTTTATCCAGGGAAGTGTGTGGTGTACTCATAAGCTAACTTTCTTCAAAGGCATGTTCTCCAGGTTCCCATTCTACTCTTTCATATCCGTCAAAGTGAACTTTTCAAAAAATTAAGCATAATGCTCATACAAATATGCCATGAGCACATGCCAAAGATTTATATGACTCATGAATGAGTGCTGAAGATGAAGGATGGGTCAGTTGAAGACAGGAGATTCTGAAGTATGTGAGTATAATACAGTGGTGAAAGAAAGAAGGCTGAAATAAGATACAAAAGTTAGATGCAAAACTGGCTAAAATTGGTCCTGTAGACCAGTGAAACATTACCCTTTGGGTTTATTATTATTATTATTATTATTATTATTATTATTATTATTTACCAGGACACTATTTCATCTCTTTGGGCAAAAATAATTTGTAGCTTATCACTCTTCTACAAATTAATGTCTCATTTCACAGTTCTGGGTCCCAAGCTATGGTAATGAGGAAAAGTTACCTTTCCCTAGAGCAGAGGCAGGCCAACTATAGCCTGCAGGTCCATGAAGCCAGACCTGTTTTTGTACATAAAGTTTTATTGGGCACTTGACAGGATGAGCGCTGGGTGTTATTCTGTATGTTGACAAATTGAAGACCAATAAAAAATAAATTTATTTAAAAAATAAAGTTTTATTGGAATATAGCCACTTCCATTCTCTTAAGTATTGCCTATGGTTGTGTTCACCCTGCAATAGCAGAACTGAGTAGATGAGATGGAGACCACATATGGCTCACAAAACCCCAGATATATGCTGCATGGCCTTTTACAGAAAAAAAAAAATGCCGACTTCTACTGTAGGGTGTCAGATAACCTCTGGACAGGCTTGGTAGACCATGCCTTTCTATGACTTTGAAAAGGCACACAGTCATCTTTTTACTCTAATTCTAAATTTTGGATAATATTTCTTAATATAAACTTGATATGAGTGTAGAACTAAGTGTTTTTGGCCATCTTTATTTTGTGCTGTTCTTGTCCCTTATTTTGGAATTTAGGAATAGTTGAGGTTCTCAGTTGAAACTGATACTGAAATAGTTCCATAAAGACATTGTGTTAAAATATTGTTCTAAATGACTTACCTGGTTTTGGAGATCATACTTTTGTGTTTTGTTCAGGGAAAAATTCTCATAACTTAAAAAAAAAATCTTCCTTTTTTCTTGGCTTGGCCATCGGTGGAGATTAGAGGTGGCAGTAAGAGTGTCTGATTCAAAATAATTATTGAAAAGAATTTAGCTTTAAAAAATAATTTGGCTTTGGGACTTCTGGGTGGCTCAACGGTTGAAGGTCTTTGACTCTGGGCATGATCCCGGGGTCTGGGATCGAGTCCCATATCCAGTTCTTTGTGGGGAGCCTGCTTCTTCCTCTGCCTATGTCTCTGCCTCTCTCTCTGTGTCTCTCATGAATAAATAAATAAAATCTTTTAAAAAATTTAGCTTTAATTTTTGTGTCATTTTAGTCTTAGCTTTCACTGGGAAAACTTATGATTTGGCATTAATTACATTTAATTTGACTGAATCTTTTAGACAGTTTTGTCAGGTGCCTGTGATGTTCATCGGCGAGTAGCTGAACACCATTTTGAAGTGAGTATTTTTCTGGAGATATGATATATTTCTTCTTAAGTCATGATGTAATCTCTAATGATTCATTTAAATTGTGTTCCTCTTGTTGGGAAGTAGTGTGATGGTAAGGGAATTTGGTGATGGAAGGTCTTAGCGACAATTGTGTTTCCCTGGTCAGCTCTTTTAACCGATCTACTCTCTTTTCATAAGTATTCAATAAGGATAAGAGTAAGAGATGTGGTTTCACTGAACTTACAAGGCATTTGAGAGAATGATGGATGAGGCAGTGCTTTGTGAACTATAAGGTTCTGAGCCAGTGTTATTTATGTCATTATTGGTGACAGCAAAAATCCGAGAACTGTTGCAACTACATTTCACAAAATTTAGACTTATCCATGTTTCTCAGGCTCTGTAGAGCTCAGTTATTTTCTCTGATGCATTTTCTCACAACTCTGAGGATGAGGGATCTGTGCTGACCTTTACCTTACCTTGGGTCCCTTTTTGGGTTCTCTAATAGATTGTCAACTCCTTAAGGATAAAGTTTTACCTTTTATCAATATATGGAATTTATGTATACTATTGATCCATGGGATAATAATTTGTATTAGAAAGAAATATAGAGAGGCAGGCCACGCGGATTAGGGAAAAAGATGTCCAAATGCAAAGCAAAGACACTTGGACTAAAAAGAACTACTCCGCCACACAACCCAAAACGGACCAGAAACTGTTCTGTTTGTATCTAAACTGTTATTGTTGGACAAACACATAAAAATCACCACGGCAGAAAAATGCTGTTAAAGTACTTACCAGAATTAAATGGAATTGAGGGTGGAGGTGATGGGGTGGGGTGTGGGCAGAGAGGAAGTAGACATAGCATGAAATAACATACAAGGCTCTTGTTTACTGCCTTAATAGTCATGCCAAGACTTCTGTTTCTCTTGGTATCCTTTCATCTAATACTATTATGAACAAGTTTATGCTACAAGGAGAGTATGAGTAGAGGCTTTTATCATGGGGCCTAGCACATACCATAGTTCTAGTTGTCGCTTAGGAAGCTGGGAGATTACAGTTTAAATCAAGAACTGTGTTCCTTCTGGAGTCTCTAGGGGAGAATTTGTTCCTTGTCATTTCCAGCTTCTTGAGGCTGCTTGCTTTCCTTGGCTCATGGCTTCCTCACTTGGATGTTTGCTTCCATCATCGTATCTCCTTTTCTGACTCTCCCCCTTGTGCCTCCCTCTTCAAAGGATCCTGGTGATTACACTGGGCCTTCTCAGAACAAGATAATTTCATCTCAAGATACTCAACTTAATCACATCTGCAAAATCTATTTTGCCATGTAAAGTAAGATATTCTAAAGTTTCCAGGAGTGTGTGTTTCTTTTGAGTGTGTGAGGTGGGGGAGGGCATTATTCCATCTATCAGAAATATTTAGAGTGTACACATTTCTGTAATTTTACTGCTCCCAGAAAAACACTTTTAGAATATTGGGCATACCTTTTCAGGATTTTAAAAATATCTCTTTATATATTACATATGCCTTTTAAAAATGAGATTATATTTTAGTACAGTTTTAAGTTTTACTTAATACCATGTTATAATTTTTTTCTCATGTTACATACCTCATATAGCATCATTTTAAGGGCAAATTTAGAGTATTCCCCTGTATACATTGAAGATAATTTAATTAATTTGCTATTGATAGATATTTACTATGTTCCTAGATATTCGTTATCCAAAACCCCTCTAATTATACTGAATACTATGTTTTAGTGACTTTAAGAGGCCTTAGCAACCTGGAGAAGGTGTCCAAATACAGCTAGAGTCTGGAGCCAATATATAGTTGCTGAATGAATCGATGGATGAGGATATGTCAGGTGTTGCTAGCAACTCAAGTGGACCAAAGAACTAATTTTCATAGTTATGTGGGCTCGTTCTTGTCACTAGGCTCCATTTCCCATCTCCTCTGAAAACCAGTATAGACAGGTGGCTTTCAGAATCAGCAACCATGCTGCTCTTCTTTTCCCTTCTTTCCCATTACACTGCTCTGCACACACTATTACCTTTTCCACCTCTACTATTGGCCTTGGGAACCAAAACCCCTTAGGTATGCTGATAGGTGACACAGCTTCACAACTCCTTGCTGTTTATGGTGAGTCACTTCCAATTGCCTGCAAATTCCCTGCAGGGAAGTTTCAGTCCTTGAAATATGTTAAAATGAATAGAATCAAAACCTGCACGAAATCTTTCTAAATTCTACAATTCCTGGCTTAGAAATATAGCTGACTGGGTTCATGGAGGCAAAACTCTTTGTTAGTTTTCTATAGAATAATGTTATAGAATAATATTATGATCTTACTTTTGCAGCTAAAACAAGACAGAACGTATCCTTTAGATTTTATTACAGACTTTCAAAATTTTGAGATATACATAATAATGGAAATCCCTGATGTTCCTCTTCATTGTGGTTAGTAAGAACAAAAATGAAATGTTCTTCCATTTCCTGATGTGGTCAAGTACTGAGGGGCAGAGAGACCACAGATAGAGAACATCTGGGAATTTCCAAAACCAACTTTTGATCAATGTTTTACTTTGTGGTGGTGGTTGTCATTTTCTCTACCAAACTTTTCCTATGAACTACCAATTACTACCCAAATTGTTTGGTTGGAAGTTTATGTCTATTTCCACGTCTCTTTTGCCCTTTAATATAAAACTCAGAGTGATTGTCATGACTAATAAGGAGGAGAAGCCAAGGGTCTAGGTAAATGGACTAAACTACCTTTGAATGATCAAGAGTTAGTTTATTTTTTATATATCAGTTTTTTTTCAATTTAATTTTTTTTTTTGTTTCAGCATAGTTGACATACAACGTTATGTTAGTTTCAGGTGTACAAGATAGTGATTCAAACCAAGAGTTAGTTTAAGACATTATGTTGATGGATGGATGGAGAATGATCTGTGAAATTTAAAGAATCATGGTACTTTTCTTTAATAACCACAAAATCTGCATTGCAATGTATAAATACTGAGTTTCATATGGTCTACCTTTAAATGGTATTCGAAACAGCATGGCCTTGTTACTTAAACTGAATCAACACAGCTGTCTTCTTGTTGCTTCCTTTGCATTTTTAGGAAAAGATACTTTTCTGAGTCAGAAGTTTCAGTCCTTGAAGGTTGTCTGACCAGACTTTAGGTATTTACTGTGAAAATTTCATCATTCTATCTAATTGAACTTCTCAGACATTTGCAGAAGTTGGTAACTAGTTTCTTAGTGTTACATAATGAATCAGGATCGGCCTAATTAGTTAGTCCAGGTTTGTTGCAGGACCTTTCATTTTGCACTCAAGTCATCATCTATTTATACAAAGTACACTAAGCATGTAGCACTCGGCTACCTATATTGCAAGGATAAAAAGAAGGATAATACGCTTGGCAAATGAATGCTGGATCCTCGTCACTGGAGGCGTTTCCAATTCCAAAATGTACTCTTCAACCTTGTAGGAGGGACTGGGAGGCAATGTATTAAGGGAACAAAATGGACTTATTTGTCAGAAGGATCTAGGTTCATATCCTGGCTTTGTCATTTATAAAGTTTAGGTAATACCTACGTTATGGTGGGGCTATTAGAATGATATAAAATATTGAAAGCAAATTTTGCAAAGCAAAACTGTTATGGAGGTAGTAAAAAAAAATCAGGGATTTCTGGGGCTTGGGAGGCAGGGGAATAGCTGGAACAGAGAGGATATTTAGGACAATGAAAATACCCCATATGATACCATAAGGATGCATATATGTCATTATATATTTGTCCAAACCGATGGAGTGTATGCCAAGAATGAACTGCAGTGTAAACTGGATTTTGGGTGATTATAATGTGTTGGTTCCTCAGTTGTAACAAATGTACTACTCTGCTGCAGGATGTTGATAATGGAGGAGGTGAGCTTCTGTTTGGGAAATCTCTGAACCTTCCCCTCAATCTGGCTGTGAACCTAAAACTGCTCTAAAAACATGAAGTCTTAATATAAAGAAACACCTCTCCTGGTTTAGTGTCTGGCAATGAATCAAATCTTAAAGGTGAAAGTTAAAATTATCAGGCTAGGAAGACCTCAGTTGTTTCCAGAATATCCCTGGGAAGCATGGACCATACTTAGAAAAAAGTTTGGGTAACACAGCTTTTTTTCTGAATTATTTTACTTACCTAGTTCTGACTCTGGGCACCACCTTCTTGTCATTATTTATTTTATAACAATCTTTGTGCCGGAATTAGGGGAAGCTGGATAATTGGGAGAATTTTGAAGATAATAAAAATGATTTCTTGAGAATGACTAAAAATGAACTCTGTAAAGCTTATTAGAAATGGTATTTAGCAAATTGCCTGTTATAGTGGGTTTTTATTATCAATCTCTTATTCCCTTTTACTGAATACATTTTGAAAACCCTCAGTCTCATATTCCTAAGATGCAGGTCTCCATTCAGGATGGAGCTAAGTCCCTCTCATCTTATACTGTCCAAGTTCTACTAATTTTTTTCCCCAAGCACTCTGTTTTACTCTCATTCTGAGCTGGTCTACCCTGAAATGTCAATGACTTCTTTTTTTAGTCTCTAGTGAGCTGAATGGAGTCCTTCCCAAAAAGGGGGAAGGGAAATTTCCTCTATCAGGAACCTCACAGTATGACCTTGTTTGGAATAAGGGCTTTTGCAATGTAATTGAAGCAAAGATCTTGAGAAGAGATCATCCTGTTTAGGGTGGGCTTTTATACGAGACAGACAAGAAGACACAGAAGGACACAGGGAAGAAGGGTATGTGAAGATGGAGCCAGAGACTGGGGGATGTGGCTGCGGGGTAAGGAACATAGAAATCACCAGAGATTTAGGAGAGGGGCTTAGAATGGAATCTCCCTTAGGGTCTCCAAAAGGATCCAGACCCGTCAACAACATCTTGAGTTTGGACTTCTGGCCTCCCAAACTTTTTTGAGAACAACTTATCTGTTGTCAAGCCCCACAGTTTGTGCTAATTTGTTATGGTAGCCCAAGGGAAGTAATCTGGGGTCCTGAAGTTCATTTAGAATTTTAGAAAACATTGACTTTTGAGTGGGTTTTTCTCCCTCCCAGGTAGTCTCCTAATACTATTTGCATATTGTCCTGATTGACCAGTCTGCTCCTTATTTTTATTATTATTTAAAAGACTTATTGACTTATTTGACAGAGAATGAGAGAGAGAGAGAGAGAGAGGAGAGCACAAGCAGGCGGAGGAGCAGGCAGAGGGAGAGGGAAAAGCAGACTCCCCACTGAGCAGGGTGTGCTTGTGGGCCTCCATCCCAGGTCTCTGGAATCATGACCTGAGCTGAAGGCAGATGCTTAACTGACTGAGTCACCCAGGCGTCCCTTCTGCTCCCTGTTAAATCACAAGCTTGCCCCCACTCCCTTCAGTGCCTGCTGACCTGCTTGTGTGTTCCTTTATGCTTTAATTGCAGCAGCTGGCCAAATTCCATTTTTGGGGGATGGAGGTGGGGGAGAGAATCTAGGTTCCTATTGGGAGATTGAGCAGAAAAGAATCAGCACAGAGAGGAGATATATAGATTCCCAGAGAATGCTCACTTAACACGGTTAAATAGCCATCTTGGACCTCACAGCTAAGGATCTCAATATCAAATGTTTTTTTTTTTTTTTTTTTTTTTTTGCCCACCTTCTTTGAGCTATGCTTGCTCTATGTTCATTCAATTCTGGTTAAATGTGGCTATTGTGCAGAGGGAACCATTTGGCTAGTCAAGGGCCATGTAATCCCAAGGGGTTAGCTAAGGTGACTTACCCAGAGCCAGAGCATCAGTGATGACTTAGGTGGGGGAGCCAGTGAATGGAAGGAGAACAGAGGAAGGTGAATAAATTTAGGTGGTGATAGGAGAATAAACGGAGGGTAGTGACAGACAAAGATCTGAGACATATGTACCTATAATTAACACATAAATATTTTCAGGAACAGTCATGCAAAGGGTGCCTGGTTCAGCTGGTTAGGCACCTGCCTTCAGCTCAGGTTATGCATGGTTGCAGGGTCCTGGAATCAAGCCCCATGCTGGTTCCCTGCTCAGTGGGGAATCTGTTTCTTCTTCTCCCTCTGCCATTCCCCTCCTGCTCGTGCTCTCTCTCTCATAAATAAATAAATAAATAAATAAATATCTTAAAAAAAAGAACAATAAAGCAAAAGACCTTCCCACTCAGATTCAAAGGCTGTCTTTTTTACTTAATTTTTCCTTTGAGGCAGGAATATTTATTTAACAAAACATAGTACTTACTAGCACAATTCTGAGTGTGCTATAGAAGTTCACTCATTTAATTGTCAAACAAACCTGTAAGTTAGATCCTATTATCCTCTTCATTGTACTAATGAGACACAGAGGCATTAAATAACTCACCCAAATTCACATAGCTAACATGTGACTGAGATGGAAAAGGTAGGATTGCCAGATTAAATACAGGACACCCAATTAAATTTGAGTTCAGATTTGGCTGGATGTCCTATATTATTATTGCTAAATCTGGCAACCCTATGCCCAGGGGTGGTTTGCTGTTAACCACTACCCTAGGTTGTATCCTAATCAGAAAAAAAAAATCTTTGGGGAAGGAGGAAGAAATATTATCCAGCATGATTCGCCTTAGTTCTGAGGTTCCAGTGAATGTTCCTGGTTACAAAATTCGGGATAGTTTGTACAGTATACAATATGCATGTTTACCCCTGGCTCAAACAAGGCTATTATTGTATATTATCATGCAAGTGGGCTTGTGCTGATTTCAAATAATCTTCTTCCCCTCAATTTATTCATAAGAGATCAAATATACAATTACATATGCAACCGCACTTCTTTAGAGCTTGCCACAGAAGCACTCTGGGTTTCTATATCTAGCCTTTAATGTCAGTTTGACTTTAGGTAATACTAAATAATCACTCCTTATTCTTTCTTAAAGCCCAAATTAATTAAAATGTATGTTTCTACAATGAGTATTGTTTCTAGATTGTTTTTTCAAATTCCCAATATAAATAGCTTTTTATGTAGATAATTAAAACCATCTGCTTCCTGGTAGCTCAGTTATGTTTACAGCAGCCCCTTTTTATTTGGGGAATTAAACTGCCATAAGTTTTTACTTTAGTGGATGAAATATCATAAAAAATGCTCATGGCAATATTACTCAAAAGAAATGGAGACTATTAAATATTATTGGAAAAAATTGCTTTGAGTTAACTCGGAAGGCCTTAGAGTTCCTCATTTTTTAAGGCAAGTATATTTGAGTTTGTTCCATCAGAAAATCTAAATGCATAAATAAAGGTTTTAATAAAATTTAGCATTCAGATAATGAAAGCTCTCAAATCACTTTATAACTATTACTCTAGTAAAATTTCTCGGAGTCAGTTAAGGTAAAGTATCTCTAGTAACACAGAAATTTGGTGATTTCACAAGATATTATACCATTACCAAATGAATTGAATAAATTGGTCAAAATTACACACAAAAAAGCCAAAAGTGAGGTAATGATGAAAGTTAAATGTTCTCAATCTATGATTCTGATCAATCCCTTATCTCCCTCTTTTGTGGCTTAGAAAGTATATCTTCACTCAATAATATTTTTAGGATATTTAAGTTCTTTGAGAGTTCCATATTTTCAAATTGAAAAACTGCCTGAAAAACCCCAGTCACATAATTTGCCATCACAACGGTGTCTCTAAATGCTGATAACATTTGTTAGCAAAAAGAGACCACCTATCAAAATGGGTGCTGAAGTTTGGTAATTCAGTTTTTCCACTCAACTGTTTTTTTTGTTCTTTTGTTCATTTCAGTAAATTCTGTATCACAATGGTTAAGCTACTTGATCCTCTTATTAGTTGGACACTTTAAAGAAAATTTTTTTGAATAGAGAAATGATACTTGTTTCATAGCAAAGTCTGTAATATGCCTTCTTGAAAATTGATCAAGAAAGCAGGGTGAAAGTATGTCCCAGGGATTGCTAGCAAAATTTGTCATATGCATCATTACCAAATTTTGACTGACTTTCAGGCCTTTATAGTCAGGGTGTGGGATGGGAAATGCTTTTTTTTGAATTAAGCTTTTTTTTTTTTTTAAGATTTTATTTATTTACTCATGAGAGACACACAGAGAGAGGCAGAGACACAGGCAGAGGGAGAAGCAGGCTTCCTGTGGGGAGCCCGATGCGGGACCCCATCCCAAGATGCCAGAATCATGACCTGAGCCAAAGGCAGATGCTCAACCACTGAGTCTCCCAGGTGTTCTATTTGAATTAAATCTTGAGGAATATATTGTATCTATGAAATTAAATTCTCGTTCTCTTGCTCTAGTCTGTGTAGGGATTGGATAAGCTTAGTGGGCCTTACCTGTTAGCTATTTTAGGGCCTGATCTATTTAAGTATCTTTTTTCTTTTCTTCTTGACTCATTCTGCCAAGAGCTGCTAGAACTTGCTGTTAGATCTGTACAACTCTTATGTCCCTCCTGTTAACCAGTCTCCAGGTCCTCAAACAGGCCTGCTTACACCCTATGCTGTCTGCCTTTTCACATTTCAGTCTTTACCTTTCCCTCTGCTTCTACTTCATGGCCACTTAACCACTTGCCAAGCAACCCTTGTATTTGAATAGGGGCCTTCAGTCTCTTATGTTAAAATGGGCAAGGGTACTAACATGGATTGAGCGTCTCTGCGGTGAGGGGCATTGTGTTGTAAATGTTCAGCTCTGTTTGTTTATTTATTTATTTAATTTTCAAAATTAATCTCTACACACAGTGTGGGGGCTCAGACTTAGGACCCCAAGATCAAGAGTCCCTACCAACTGAGCTTTACCACCTAAACCAGGTGTGGTTTAAATCTCACCATGACTTGGTAAAGTAGAAGTTACTAATCTTACTGTACAAATGAGGAACTAGAGGCCACAAAGTTTACATAAATTATCAATGGATCAGCAAATAATTCTAAATATTATTTCATAAATAAGTCCATAATTTCTTGGGTACACCATGAATCTAAGGCATTGGTAAAAGACCAAGAGGTGAATTTATTTCGGCACACCTCACACTATGTAGATGGTTTTCTACATTGTGAAGGAGTCTCGTCTGCTTCATCTTATTATGATATTGTCAAATATAGATAGCTGTTCAGGAAATTTTCAAGAAGATGTTAGTTTTTAGCAGACATTTTAAAAAAGTAGTCTCTACACTCAATGTGGATAGAATCCAATGTGGGGCTTGAACTCAGGACCCAGAGATCGAGACCTGAGCTGATATCAAGCTTAACTGATGCTTAACTGACTGAACCACTCAGGTGCTCCTTTACCAAACATTTTATTGATTAGATACACAAATCAATGACTGGGGCAGCCCATCCTTGACCTGCAGGTTCTTGATATGCCAGAAGTGACTGGATTGTTCAGACAGAGCATTCTTCTTCAGAAAAAAGATAGTCCTCAGTGTGTCCAGTAAAAAATAGATCTTGATATTAATTTGAATTTCACTTTTAAGGGCAATTTTTAATGAAATGGGGAAAAATTTTAAAGTTAGGCCTATCTACCACACAGATGTATGTTAACTTGGCAACTAAAAGACATTGGTTGGAAATTTTAGAATTGGAATTGTATTTTTCTTTTTTTTCATGGAGAAGAATTTGTTATCATAGAAAGAGTCATAATCTAGGTACAGGTGATTTATTAACCTGCTCCTTTTTTCAAGACTGATCACTATCAATTAACAATATTGTCAGTGATATTAATGATGTTTCCTTTGGGACACCTGTGTGGCTCAGTCCTCTTAGTGTCAAACTCTTGATTTTGGCTCAGGTCAGGATCTCAGGGTTGTGAGATTGAGCTCCATGGGGGCTCTGTACTGGGCATGGAGCCTGCTTGGAATTCTCTCTTCCTCTCTCTCTACTCCTCTCCTCTCCAACCTCTCTCCCTCCCTCTATAAAAAATATAAAAAAGAAAAATAATGTTGCTGTTATTGAAATTAGAGCACTTAATGGGGATGCCTGCATGGCTCAGTCAGTTGAGCGTCTGCCTTTGGCTTAGATCATGATTCCGGGGTCCTGAGATGGAGCCCCATGTCAGGTTCCCTGCTCAGTGGGGAGTCTTCTTGTCCCTGTCCCTCTGCCCCCCACAACTCGTGTGCTCTCTCTTTCTCAAATAAATAAAAAACGAAATCTTAAAGAAAAAACACTGAATGACTATGGGATTTTGGATAAGATTTGATTATTTATTATGTGCATCAGAACCCCATTTCTTTATTTGAGGGGATTTCCCACATTAAGAATCTTGGTGAAAGGAGTATCCCACCTCCTACTATGGAGTAAATATTGCCACTTGCTGCTTTCTCAGTTTCCTTTGCTGCTAAGGTATAAGAGAATTGACATTTGGATGCACTTACTTTGAACATTGAATTGGTAGAAGCTGATGAAGTGAAGCAGGGCCCACAGAGAATTCATTTTGATGGTGGTGGCTGAAGATGCAGTGATGCCAAGGTCCAGGGGCACGGTGGCAAAGCCTCAGTGGCAGCATCAGTGTCAAGTCTGGGGGTGGTGGCAGGACAAGCTGTGGTGACTTGTGTAGAGTTGTGCGTCTATGTCCTCACCAGACTGGTTTTGTTCCTGGGAATCTCATTTCTTTCCCTCTTCCAGAATTTCCCCTTCATGGCAATTGTGTGAGCTACTCAGGATCTTTTGAAAAAATCCCTCATCGAGAGTGTGCTTGTAACTGAGATCACAATACACTTTGTTTACAAAGTTACACTTTGTTTACATGAGAATTTCAGTAATAACAGTAAGAGTATCATAATTATCAATGTCATTAAAAAAGTACTTATATAGTTTGATGATTGTACTAAGAAGGTAGAAAAGACTGATCATTAAATCAGACACATGTTCAAACTGTCATGTGTTATTTGGCCCCTCAGAAAAAATATACACAATGAAATAACCATTAATTGTATCTTGAAAACACAGTCCTGTACTATGTCTTTGGCAACATCCTGGGTAACCCTGTCACAATTACACGAATATTGTTTGGAGAACAGCAAAGCAACAATTGCTATTAGTCTAGGTTTGAGTTTTCAAAGCTTTATAATACAAAGAGAGAGTAAAGATATTTCGTAGGTGCTTGGAAATGAATTAGTTTTGAAGCAGTGGGTAAAATATTATGCCTTTTGGTTATGTTTTTTCATATCTATGGCACAAATGAGTTGGACTGAAAAATATGAAGATTCAGTTCAACCCTAAAAATAATCTACAGGGGCACATGGGTGGCTCAGTGGTTGAGCGTCTGCCTTTGGCTCAGGTCATGATCCTGGGGTCCTGGGATTGAGTCCTGCATCGGGCTCCTTGGGAGGAGCCTGCTTCTCCCTCTGCCTGTGTCTCTGCCTCTCTCTGTATCTCTCATGAATAAATAGATAAAATCTTAAAAAAATTAAAAACTCAATGATTCTGACATATATGCATGTGTGTGTATACAATCATTTATTCAAAATGGATTTTGAAGATGAAAGAGAATAGATACTCTGAAAAGGACTCAGGAAAAGAGATTTCTCACTTTTGAAAGGAAAATAGAGAAGCAGTATGAGGAAATAAGCCAGATTTTTAAGAGCTTTTTAGTGGAGAGCCAACCTATCCGGGTCCCTATGTAGTTTAGTTTAGTTGGTTTAGTTGGCTCAGGTGGTTAAATGGGTGAAGTTGTGAATGATCACAATGTATTGCAAATAGTTTTACTTATTTTCTAAGGATACTTATAACTTTTACTAGTTAAATCTACAAAAAGTAATATTAATTTTTAATCTAGTTTTACAAGAAGCTTTGTTTTCCTCAAGGAGAATGAAACTCAGACAATTAGATTTCCCTTTTCTGGCCACCCATATCTCAGAGACAAATCTGAGCCTCCATTATAGACACTGTAGAATTCAATATCTATAAATTATCCTAACCAATCCACACCAGCTCAACACATCTTGACCCTTTGTTGTATTTATTTTTGTTGATCCTGTATTTTTATTTATTATTATTTTATATTATATATTAAAAATAAACTATCATATACTTTATGACATTAGGGAAGACCTTGAGGAGTGCAGGCTTAATTTTCTTTAGCAATGAAATTGGCAAATTATTAGCTTAGTTTAAGTCCTTTATTAGCTTTTCAAAATGGGGATAATACAGATAATTCAGTCGGTGATGAAGGCAATGACCTATTCTTAGACTACATCTATCTGAGTGAAGTCATGCACCATAGAAGAAAAAGCACTGGAATGGGATCAGGATACAATTTTCTCTTGATTCTTCCACTGGCTTACTCTGGAAACTGATGGCCCTTTGTTTTTCTACATTTATAAAGCAAAGGGGTTAGGCTTAATATCTTTCACAATTCATGCTGGCTTGAAATCGCCCACTGTGCAGTGGAACTGAGTTGCTTTCTTGGCCTCTGCACCTCACCTGAGTGAGACGGGGTTGGGGTGGGGAATCTTGGCAAGTCCTTCCTGATGGTTGAGGGAATCTGTAGTTTCAGTTGATTTGGAAGTCATTTTTTTTAAAGTGCTGAGAGGGTATTTTGTGAACCCCAAATTTATTTCCTTTTTCCTTTCTCTTTAACAAAAGTAATTTAAGTTCACAAGAATGAAGATGGTGACAGCAGCCTGGGCTTTAACTTTTGAACACTTTCCAGTTTTATGTCTTATTAAGCAATATTGTAAGTAATATGCACATATTTCAATAAAATACATGAAAAACTTTGCACATTGTTAAGACATTTTTCACAGTGTGTTTTGTCAATTCTGAAAGTCTGTGAGAATCTGGCAAACTTCCAGGAAGTGGGGGTAATATAGGAGGACACTAAAAATGAAGAATATCTGATTAGGTGATGGTAGTGATAGGAAGGTTTAGGGAGCATGTTAAAATAAAATTTCAAGAACACCAGCCTCCATTTCATTTAAAACATATGTCTTGGGATCCTTGAGACTGCTTTTTTTATTTTAAAGAAATAGGAATGTATATGAAACATATTGATATTCATTGCAAATGACATCTTATTGCAGAATACTGAGATTAAAAATGTTCTTTAAACACAACATTGAGGTATAGTTTAAAGATGTGTCAAAAATTCCTATTATAAGATATAAAATTACTTACAACTTGTTCTATGACATATTATAAAAATCTCACTGTCATATACACAGTGAAATATATCTTTTATGATGAAAATTGTCATATAACTTTCACTGAAGCAAACTGTCTTCTTCAATGTTAAGGTGATTGGAGAGTCTTACAAAAAATATGTATGGGTCAGTCTTATGGGAGAAATGTTCCTGGCGTTTATGGGAGAGAGACACGGTTCACAGTTATGCGCATCCTTCCAGGTCATGCAAATTCGATGTTATATTTAATTGAGGGATATTTAAGAAAAGTGTGTCTTAGGCATCCTATCTAAGCTTTGCTTTCCAAAACTGTAAAATGGAGTGACCACCAGCCCCTGACTCATAATAGCATAGAAACAATAGGTAAGTTAAAAATAAAATGCACTTATTATAGGACTTTGGCTCAAAGAAAACTCTGATGGATGCTAGCCACTTGTATTCTCATTAAAGTAGAAAATAGATGAATACAAATTTTGGTTTAGTCAGAATACAGTTGTTTTAAGGTTTAACTGTATCATTTTCATACTTGTAAATCAATGCTGTCATTCTTCAAAGGAAAGGATTTCTGCTGACATTCAAAGGATGGATCAAAGTGTTAGTATTTATTCAGAAATAATAATGACGCTGAAGCCACACCATGATGATTGACTGTCCATGTTGCCAGCTGTGTGTTTGCAAGCTAATGATCATCTTTTCTACAAAGCCTGTACATTAAGCAACAGCTTTGATGGCTAGATGATCAGAGAAGCCAAAGATGGATAATGCCTGTTTATTTGTCTATATTTAATTATTTCTGAAGAAATTCCATGAATATACTTTGACCTCAAAGAATGCAAATGTGCAGATTTATGTAAAGACTGATCATCCATAGTTAGGTTTTGGAACAATAGCATATTTTTGGCATTACCTGATTCTTCCCTGGATATAAACTTCCATACAGATTTATAAATTTAGTACTTCCTCTTCACATAATTGTTAAACTATTAAAAAAAACCAATAAAACAATATCATCATATTAATAGAAAAAGCTGGAAGAAAATACATTTCTTATCTCTTGATGGAGAAGTTTCCAAATTAAAAGAAATGGCAGTAATTAAAAAAGAACACCTGATGGTTTTGTTTCTTGAAAAATTTTAAACTTCTAAGAGTTCTAGGTGTAAGGTAGCTTATATATATATATGTATATATGTATATATATAATTGATGAAACTAAAGGAATATTAGATATCATAAATCATTCAACTGAATAACATGTATTCAGTAATCATATATATGTATATAGTAATTATAATACATACACAATTATATGTATGTAGTAATCATATCTATATATATAATATAATTTATACATAAAGAGAAATCTTCCTAGATTTCGACTGTAATGTCCAAAAGAAAAGACAAATATCAAAACATGTTTTTTTTTTTAAATTAATTAATTAATTAATTTATTTATGATAGTCACAGAGAGAGAGAGAGGCAGAGACATAGGCAGAGGGAGAAGCAGGCTCCATGCACCGGGAGCCCGATGTGGGATTCGATCCTGGGTCTCCAGGATCGCGCCCTGGGCCAAAGGCAGGCGCCAAACCGCTGCGCCACCCAGGGATCCCCAAAACATGGTTTTAATGCTGGAAATACTGGAAAGGTGAAAACCACATTCCATGAATTTGAGCAATGTTTGTAAGAGAAGGATGGAACTGGGGCAAAGAAAGAAGAGGGAGGATGAGTTGTGACCCACTGCATGTAAAGGAATGAGTGGCAAAAATGTTGCTGAATCCCATCAGAATTCCTAACCCTATGGGGTGGGTGAGATAAGGAAGGATAAGGGCACTTGTTCAGGTGGGTGGGTGGGTAAACTGAGCACTGGCTTGTCTCTATGTTTTTCTGTATAACTAGTTTATAAGCCATGATATATATCATCATATAAAATTTCTCTGGCCATCCCTTCCATTTCTCTATGGAAACAGCTTTCATTAAGTCATTAAGGGCTTTCCTTCAATGTACCCAAAGATACATTTTCAGTACTCATCATCCTTGTCTTTTGATCATCTTCTTGAAATATTCTTTTTTCTTGTATTATGAGACCACACTTTCAAATTTTCTGCCTCTGTGACCAGACTCTTTCTTGGGGTCCTTTGTGTCTCTGTATCATCCTTGATATTACATATTAGACATTTAATTAAAATTCCATAAAAGGGATACCAAGGCCACTGGAAAAGTGAACAGAGACTTAGGAACATCTCATACATGTAGGACAATGAAGTTATCAGATCCCTTAGGGATGATGATTGCCTCACCTCATCAGGCAAAACACCCAGCCCGCTGAGTTGCTGGCTAAGAGCTATGGAAACATGGAATGAGTAATAGATGAAAGTTTGGGTAACATGTGTTCTTTACCACTTCCTCCCTCATACTCTTTGTTCCTAGATTTTGAATTCAAGTATGTGACTTGCTTTTGCCAATAAAATAAGGTAAAGGTGGTGATGTGTCACTTCTAAGACTGAATCTTGAGATATTTTATAAGTTACCACTTGTGCTCTTGCACCTTGGTCATAGACATGAAAAGAACATGTTTGGGTCTCTTGCTAGCCACAGGAGGCCTTGCACACGGAGCATTGCCACCCCCACATTTTGGCATTTTGCCACAAATGTGTGAATGATTTTCAACTGAGAGCAGAACTACCCAGTTGAGATCAGCCTAGACCAGTGGACCTTCGTGACCAGCAGACTCATGAAACAAATACATGCTGCTGAAATTTTGTGATTGCTTTTATTCACAACTACTGTAAACATAGTCAACTGATACAGATTTTATAAATACCAACATAGACTTGTAAAGAGAAATTAGAAGTAGTGTCTGCCCATATTTTCTTTGCTGTCTCACATACATATTTTGACTAATTTTTTCATTGCTGATTTATATAGTATATTTTATGTATTTATATAGTATATTTTGGTGGCAGGAAATTAATGTAGCAATTCAGCCCATAATTTATGAACCATCAAGTTGGAGTTGAGATGAAACTAAAGGAATATTAGATATCATTCAAAGTACCTGAATTTGGAGGTAGGTGCAGAAACTGATAATTTGTTCAGTTGGCCCTATTTTGGGACAAAAAGTGAGAAAATTTTCTTACATGAGGATAGTTGTTTGACATTAGTTGATAGCATTTTACTGTTGTAGTAAGTGCTGTTAAATTTAAGCATGGAAGAAGGATATACTTGTTGAGAATACAAAGAATAGGTGGTGGTAGAAATTTATCAGGACCTTCTGACTGGCAAGCCACTTTCAGAAAACGCTTCTGATATTTGGGGAATTTTTTTTCTTACAACTTTTGTTTTTCCAAGTTTTAAGCTTTCTTTCTAAGTCTCCTTTGTAATTGGGGCATTGTCATATGACCACATAATATAGGCCATATTAGTTAATGCACCCTGAGCTAGCCATCATGAAACTGGATATTTATGACCCACCAACCCATAAGGTGCACAGTAGATCTCCATTATCAAATGGAAGTGGTATGTACAGTTGTACTTGAAGGAGGCATTGAAGGCACTAGTAAGTGCTCAAATTCTATTTTCTTCTTTTTTGTTACATTTTTGAGGTTCCATATCTGTGGCTTCATGAAGAAGTTTTATAACCAAGTGACTGAGGAAGAAAAAACTCAGGCTTGTTTTATAATGGTTCTGTATAACATGCAGGCATCAACTGAAAGTGGACAGATGCAGCACTACCACCCCACTCTAGGGCAGTCCTGCAGGTCAGGGGTAAAGGAAAATCCTTCCAGTGGGCAGAATTTTGAGCAATGTACTTTGTTGCTCATTTTACTTGGAAGGAGAAATGGCCAATATGTGTGATTGTATACCAATTCATGAACTGTAGCCTATCGCTTGGATGGTCAGGGACTTTGAAGGAATATGATTAGAAAACTGATGACAAGGAGGTCTGGGATGAGGTATATAGATAGATCTCTCTGGATGGGCACAGAATGTGAAGGTATTTATGTCCCTTATAAATGCTTATTAATGTGTAACCTTACCAGAGAAACATTTTAATAATAACATACATATAGGATGGTTAGTTCTGTGGATCCCTGTTAGCCTTTTTCCCTAGCCATTTTTGTCCATTTCCCCAATAGATTCATGAATAAAGTGGCCATGGTGGCAAGAAGGGGGCTATGTGTCTTTTCAATGATATAAATTATCATTCACTAAGGTTGACCTGGAATAGCCACTGCTAAGTACCCAATCTGCCAGTGCAGAAATGGACACTTTGCCCATATCAAGGGCAATGGCACCATTCTGTGAGATGATTAACCAGTTACTTGGTGGCATATTGATTAAATTGGACCATTTCTATCATGAAAAGGGCAGTGCTTTGCTCTTAGCAGAATAAAGATTTATTCTGGATGTTGATTTTTCTTCTCTGACCATAATGCTTCTACTACCCTACCATTCATGGATTCCCAGAATGTCTTATCTACTATCATGGTATTGTTTCTGACATCACTTCTGATCAAAACCTCATTTTCATAGTAAACAGTGTGATAGTGGATCTATGTTCATAAAACTCACTAGTCTTAGTATATTCTCCATCATTCTGAAGCAGCTGACTTGATAGAATAGTGGAATGGACTTTTCCAGACTCAGTTGTAGAGCTAGCTGGGTGATAATACTTTGCAGTGCTGGAGCTATGTTCTCCAGAATGTGGCATTTGCACTAAATCATTGTCCAATATACGATGCTGTTTCTTTCCATAGTCAGGATTCACATGTCCAGGGATTAAGGAGTGGAAATGGGAGCAGCTCTTCTTTTTGCTCTTACCCATGGTGATCTACTGTAACATTTTGCTTTTTGTTCCCATGACCATATTCCACTTAGAAGTCTTAGTTTCAAAGGGAAGAATGCTTCCAACTGGGGCGCAATTATGATTTCTCTGAGCTGGAATTTAAAACTACCACTGGGCCACTTTGATCTCCTCATGCCTCTAAAGCAACAGGCAAAGAAGGGGATCACTGTGTTGGTTGAGGTGACTGGTCCTGACTGCCAGGTAGACATTAGGTTGCTATTACACATTAGGGTAAGGAGGGCTGTGTATGAAACTTAGGGGATTCCCCTAGATTTCTTTTTGTACTCCAGTGTCTTTGATTAAGTTAATGGAATACTACACAACCCAATTCAGGCAGGACTGTTAGTGGCCCAGACTTACCAGGTAGGCTGAGATGCTTGCTGAAGACAGAAGGAATATGGAATGGGTGGAGGAAGACTGTAGTCATAAATACCAGCTATAAATAACTATGTAACATTGCAGAAAGGGAGACTGCCGTATTTATGATAATTTCTTCCTTATTTTATTAGTATGTTTATACAAATATTTTTCTTTCTTATTTCCTTATCATATAACATAAAATGGGTTAATAATAATTTTAAAACTATCTATGGGATGGCTGGGTCGCTCAATGATTGAGCATCTGCCTTTGCTTGGATTGTGAACCCAGATTCCTAGGATTAAGTACTGCATCAGGCTCCCTGCAGGAAGCCTGCTTCTCTCTCTGCCTATGTGTCTGCCTCTCTCTGGTCTCTCATGAATAAATAAATAAATAAATAAATAAATAAATAAATAAATAAATAATTTACGAAACAAAGCAAAACAGCATCTATTATGCTACTGTGGGATGTAACATTCTATAAATGTCAGTCATGTCAGTCTAATCAACAGAAGGTTGTTCAAATGATCTACATGGTTTGCTAACTTTCTGTCACTTATTGATTGAGATTTATTGAAATTTTAACTGCAACTAGATTTGCCTCTTTCTCCTTAAAGGTTCTATCAGCTTTTGATTTATGTATTTTATAGCCCTATGTCATATACATAAATATTTTAGGATTGTTTTGTCTTCTTAATGAACTAACCTTTTTTTTCTGAACTAACCTTTTAATCATTATAAAATGACCTTGTTTATCCTTTATAATATTATTTTTCCAAAATATACTTTCTCTGATATTAATACCCAGTTGTTTTGCAGTTAATTTATCTTTCCCTATTCTTTTATTTTTAATCTGTTTGGGTCTTTTATATTTTAAGTACAATTCTTATAGGTAGGATATAGTTACATCTTGCTTTTTCATTTTTTAAAGATTCATTCATTTATTTTAAGAGAGAGAACAGTGGGGAGGGCAGAGGGAGAGAGAGAATCTCAAGCAGACCCTACATGTTGAGTGTGGAGCCCAGTGGGATGCTCAATCCCATGACCCTAAGATCACAACCAGAGCTGAAATCAAGAGTCTTTCCCACCCTGGTGCTCCCATCCTGGTTTTTTAAATCCAGTCCAACAAACTCTGCCTTTAATTGGGGTGTGTAGACCATTTACATTTAATGGGATTAATGCTAATGTTGGGTTTAAATCTACTGACGTGCTATTTTTTTCTACTTATCCTATCTGTTCTTTGCTCATTTCCCCCCCTTAATTTTTCTGCCTTTTTTTATTTTTAAAATTTCCTTTGTTGACTTACTAGTTATAATACTTTGTTGTGTTATTTTAGTGATTGTTTAGGTTTTGTAGTACATCTGTAACTTATCATTGACTTATTGTTATCTACTTTTAAGTAATAATATACCACTTCAATGTAAAGTGTAAGAAAAGCATACAGAGCTCTTCCATTTTTTCACCTCCTGCCTTTTGTCCTATTGTTATCACACAATTTACTTCTACATATGTCATAAATACCATACTATGCTGTTTTATTTTGCTTTACATAGTCAATGATTTTTAGAAGAACGTTGAGTAGAAAATTATTTTCTGCTTATCCAGATATTTGCTATTTCTGATGCCCTTAGTTCCTTTGTTTAGATTCAGATTTCCATGTGGTATCATTTTCTGTCTGAAGAAATTTTTTTTTTTCTGCCTCAGGTTTATTTACAAATTACACAGGAGAACATCAGTCTCATGCAGACGATAGCCCAGGGGTCACACCTTTCTTTGCTCCTCCTATTGGCAGACAGAGGCCTCTTCTTTGGAAGCTACATGGGGACCTAAGCATCTTTGGGAACCTGAGCTGGAGCTGGAACCCTAGCCTTGTCTTTGGTTTGAAACCTGATTTTGGCCTTTGGCTGGCAGAACCTGAGATCCTTGGTGATGTGGGCATGAGCATGCTATTGAAGCTTGGAGTGAGTAATGTAGAAAAGTCAGTTGCACTTGCAGTTCTTTGGGATCTTGAGCTTGACCTCTGTGGACTTTCTCAGGGCCTTGATAGCCTCTGCATATGTGCTAATGGCCTTGGCATTGTTGGGCTACATCTTCTTTAGGCCCTTGTGATTCTTGGCAAAGCATATGCTCCTCAGGAACTTGGGATCCACTCCCTTAAGAGATTTATATCTTTGTGCTCAGAATTTCTTGATGCCATTTCTATGCCATTTTCTGGACTATGTGAAGTGTGGTTCTTGGAACTGGCCACATCTGCACTGGAGCCTGCAGCTCCCGAAGCAGCTAGGACCAGAAGAAGAAAGGCAAGAAATTCTTTTAACATTTATTTTAGTGCAAGTCTGCTGCTGATGAATTCTTTTATCTTTTGTTTGTCTAAAAAAATCTTTGTTTTGCCTTCTTTTTGAAAGATACTTTTACTGGGTCAAGCTTTCCAGTATGACAGTTTTTTTCTTTCTTTCTTCTGTGCTTTAAAGATGTTGCTCCCCTCTCTTCTGGCTTGCATTATTTTCAGCAAGTAAACTGCTGTCATTATTATTCTGTACATAATGTGACTTTTTTGCATTGGCTTCTTTTTATATTTTCTTTTTACCACTTTGTAAGTAACCTGATTATACTGTGTCTTCAAGCATATTCCTTCATTTTCCTTGTCCTTGGAGTTCATTTAACACTTTGGATCTGTGTTTTAGATTTTTCATAAAATTTGGAAAACAGTCAGCCATTATTCCTTCAAATGGTTTTTTATTATTCCCTTTGAAGACTCCAATTACATATATATTAGGCTGCTTGAAGTTGTTCCACAGCTGATGAATGATTTGTTCATTTAAAAAAGTATTTCTCTCTGAGTTTCATTTTAGATAGTTTTTATTCCTATGCCTTCAAGTTCACTACCTTTTTTTCTGCAATGCCTAAATAGCATCTCACCCCAGACAGTGTCTTTTTCATTTCATATTTTATAGCTTTCATTCTCTTTTAAAAAATTTTTAATTTAAATTCATGGTTTTAAATAAAAAAAAGCTCGTTTGTGTGTGTGTGTGTGTGTGTGTGTGTGTGTGTGTGTGGCTTGGTGGTTGAGCATCTGCCTTTGGCTCAGGTCATGATCCCAGGGTCCTGGGATTGAATCTGAATTCGGCTTCCTGCAGGGAGCCTGCTTCTCCCTCTGCCTATGTCTCTGCCTCTCTCTGTGTGTTTCTCATGAATAAATAAATAAAATCTTGGAAAACTTTGTTTTAATTTAAATTCTATTAATTAACATATTGTCGTTTTCATTTAATAAGCTTGATTTGGTCTTTCTTTCATTCTTTTCTTTCTGTCTTTTTTTGTATGTCTTCTACGTGTTTGCTTAACATTTTCAGTCTTTCTCCTAGCTTCCTAAACATGTGGATACTGGTATCTTAAATATTTTAATAGCTTTACTTATAATTTTATTATTGTGTCACTCTAGGTTTGTTTTAATTCATTGATTTTAACCTTATTGAGAGATATATAGATGCATGTGTGTGCATGTGCACACACACACACTGTACATATCTATATTTGCTTCTTTACATGTCTGGTAATTTCTATTTGGCTGTTAGACATTGAAAATTTCATTTTCATAATTTTGGTATTATTTTTGTATTTCTACAACATTCTTGTGTTTTGTTCTGGGATGCCGTTAAGTTATTGAAAACAGTTTGATCTTTTTTGGTGTTGCTGTTGAGTTTTTCTAGGTGGGAATGAAGATGCATTTAATCTAGAGCTAATTTCAACCCATTATTGCAGCAAAATATTTCTGAGACCTCTATCTAATGCCTTTGAATTATAAGATTCTTCACTTTGGCCAGTAGGGACTAATTTCAGTTCTCAGTTCCTAAGATTGTCCCCTTCAGTTCTTTCTGGGAATTCTTTTCCCAGACTCAGGTTGTTACCCCTGTGCACATTCTGATTGTCATTCAGCTGGTCATAAGGAGAATTCTCTGCAAACATGCTAAATCCTCTTCTTTCCAGCACTCTGACCAGAGAATGCTAGCTGTCTTGGCCTCTCAACTCTCAGCAATGTCTCCTCAACTTGGTCAAATACCAAGCTTTCCTTGAATTCTTTTTCTCTGTGTCATGTCCTGGAAACTCTCTTAAGAAAATATACTGACAGGTGCCTGGGTGGCTCCACTGATTAAGTATCTGACTCAATTTCAACTCAGGTCATGATCTCAGGGTTGTGAGAATAAGCCCTGCATTAGTTCTGTGCTCACTGGGGAGTCTACTTGAGATTCTCTTTCTCCTTCTCCCACTGTCCCTTCCCACCCTCATATGCTCTCTCTCTCTTTCCAAATAGATAAATAAAATTTAAAACAATAAATAAAAAGAAAACTATACTGAAAGAACTCTAAGTTTTACTTCATTTGTTTCTCATTTTTTAGGGTTCTCTGTCCTTTGTCAATAACATCCAATTTTATTAAAACCATTTCTTCATGTATTTTGACCATTTTTAAAGTTGTATCTATCAAGAAGGTAAAACTAATTTCTGATCCTCCATCTTGGACTGAAATAGAAAGTTCTTCCACTTGTTTTTGAAAAGAAAAAAAAAAACTATTCCTGGGGTACCTGGGTGGCTCAGTTGTTTAAGAATCTGCCTTCAGCCCAGGTCATGATCTCAGGGTCCTGGGAGAGAGCCCTGCATCAGGTACCCTGCTCAGCGGGGAGTCTGCTTCCCTCTCTCCCACTGCTGCACACTTGCATGTGCTCTCTCTCTCTCATGCTTTCTCTGTTAAATAAATAAATAAAAATCGTAAAAAAAAAAAAAACCTATTCCTTTTAAACATTTTCCCCCTCTCTCTTCAATTACATTAAATACATTCTGGGCTACTAGGGGAGTGGTATGATCATTTTGTGGTGGGCATAAATGTGCTGCTTTCAGCAATATATTTAAAAAATTTTTAAATTCCTTTTCCCTATGTAGTACTAAGATTAAAGATGAAGTAGGGATTAATGGTTTGGTTTGAGGGACTAGATTTTATCCAGGTACCTAAGTACCTAACTTTAGAGGGTTTTAGGATAAGAATTGGACAGTCTTCTTTCCCTTTGAGGTACAATCTTCTATTATATTTGTATGGATGGGGTTTTCTCTTTCTGAGATTTCGAGGATTAACATTTCTTTATTTTAAATCAATATTTTAAACCAGATTAGTCCCTTTGGTAGTTGCTTTGTGGTTTGGAGACGTCATAGGAGACTTTTCTACTTAATTTTATGGAATTTTAAAAACTAATTTTGAATATACACTTCAAAATGTTTTTTTTCTTTTTTTTTAAAATCAAAGTATGTTCTCCCTTGTTGGAGGGCATACCACTATAGTTTGAATTCTTTTTTTTTTTTTTAAATATTTTATTGATTTATTCATGACAGACACAGAGAGAGACAGGCAGAGACACAGGCAGAGGAAGAAACAGGCTCCATGCAGGGAGCCTGATGTGGGACGCGATCCTGGGACTCTGGGATCACACTCTGAGCCGAAGGCAGACACTTAACCCCTGAGACACTCAGGCGTCCCTATAGTTTGAATTCTTAATCAGTAATTAAGGTCAGAAATAATGGAAATAATTATTGTTGTTATGGTTATTATACTGATACTCTAATATTTATTAGCACTCTACATTAAAATTTTTTTTTACATTTAAAATTTTTTTAAAAAATACATCATTTAAAAAAAATTTCTACACCAATCCTGGTGGTGTGTATTGCTATTCATGTCAATGAACCAGGAAGCCAAAAATGAGAGATTAGGTGACTGGCCTAAGGTTAAACAACTATTATATTGGGGAATCAAGAATAAGGGCAGAGCCCAGTTATTTTGATTTAAAATTTATCACTCTTTTTTCTTGCTAGTGTCTAGTAATTTTAACTTGAAAATGGAAGTCATGTTGAAAATCAAGATAGATATATCAAACAAGTCATATTTGGAGGCCAGTCCTTTTCAAGGGGCTCATTTAAACAGATCCAGTGTTTCATTAATTCAATTTTAAATGAATATCAGTTAAAAGACTGAAAAATTGCTTACTATGGATAGGTTAAAGTAAATACTTATCTCTGTTCTCCCAGTACACATTGATTCGCAGAATAGTTAAAGTGATCACCTCTGGAAACCCATTAAAGTTCTGCGTACCAAATATTACTTCACTGAAATCCTTCTGCTTTATTAGTCTTTGGGCTTGTTGGTTATTAATGAATATTGTACTACTAACTGGTATGGGAGGAGATATCAGAATCACAATATATTCACCTTGGAATTAATAAATTCAGCCAATCAGTAAATGATCAGGGGTATTTCCACAGATCAGAGTCTGTGCATAAATAACTGGCTTGAATTCCCCCTTCACATTTAGTGCTAAACACATGTGTTTGTTTATTTGTGGGGCACCTATTGTGTAAGGTGCTAGGAATATGGTAGTAAATAAAACATGGTTTTTGTCCTTGTTAAACTTATATGCTAGTTAAGGAGACAGATGATGAAAACAAGAAATTAGATACTGAGTGTTGTGGCTGATAATGATAAGTGCTATGAAAGGAAATAAAGTAGGGTAAGGGATGTAGAATAAGGGGGGGGGGGCATTTAAGAAAAAACAAAGTGATGGAATCAGGATGTGAAATTTAGAGAAGGATCCCAGGTAGGGGATATTTGCAAGGCTAAAGGCTCTGGTGTAGGCATTTGAGGAGGATGTTTGGTATGTGGGACTAATAACCAAGACTGGCATGGCCGAACAAAGTGAGGTGAAATATTAGGAGATGACTATTAGGTTTATAAACACTATACACTTAAATATATTTGAATAAATTATGACTTCATTGTTGAAACATGTAAAAATCTTAAAACATGTAAAATATCAGTCCTGCTAGAAAATGAACCTTTTTTAAATTATTTTTTTATTTGAGTGTAGTTAACACACAATGTCACATTAGTTTCAGGTATGCAACATAGTGATTTGACAAATACATGCATTATGCCATACTTAACCACAAATTTAGCTACCATCTGTCATCATATAATACTAATAGTTAAAATATTATTAAGTATTTTTCCTTTTGCTGTGCCTTTTATTCCTATGACTTATTCATTTTTTAAAAAAAGATTTTATTTATTTATTCATGAGAAACACAAAGAGGAGAGAGAGAGAGAGAGAGAGAGAGAGAGAGAGAGAGAGAGAGAGGCAGAGACACATGCAGAGGGAGAAGCAGGCTCCATGCAGGGAGCCCACATGGGACTCAATCCCAGGTCTCCAGGCTCACACCCTGGGCTGAAGGCAGCACTAAACCACTGAGCCACCCGGGCTGCCCTGACTTTTCATTTTTTAACTGGAAAGCCTTTATTTGCCAACTCCTCATCCTTTCACTCTTTTCCCCTCTGACAGCCATCAGTTCATTCTCTGTATTTACAGGTCTGATTTTGCTTTTTGTTTCTTGGTTTGTTCTTTCTCTCTCTCTCTCCCTCTCCTTTTTTCTTTTTCTTTTTAGATTCTTCATGAGTGAAAACATATGGGACTTGTCTTTTTCAGTCTAAATTATTTTACTTTGCATAATACCCTCTGGGTCCATCCATATTGTTACAAATGGCATGATCTCATCCTTTTTTTATGGCTTCATGATATTCCTCTGTATGTGTGTGTGTGTGTGTGCATACGTACATCACATCTTCTTTATCCATTCATCTATTAATGGATACTTAGCTGGCTTCTGTATTTTGGCTATTGTAAATAATGCTGCAATAAACATACAGATGCATGTATCTTTTCAAATTAGTGTTTTCATTTTATTTGGGAAGATACCCAGTAGTGAATTCTTGGATCATATAATATTTCTATTTTTAATTTTTTGAGAAGCTTCCATACTGTTTTCCATAGTGGCTGTACCAAGTTACATTCCCATCAACAGTGTGGAAGGGTTCCTTTCCACATCCTCCCCAACACTAGTTATCTCTTGTCCCTTTGATTTTAGCCATTCTGTCTGGTGTCAGGTGATATCTCATTGTGGTATTGATTTGCATTTTCCTGATGACTAGTGATGTTGAGCATCTTTTTATGTGTCTGTTGGCCTTCTGTAGGTCTTCTTTGGAAAAATATGTATTCAAGTTCTCTGCCCATTTTTAAATCAGATTGTTTGCTTTTTTGGTGTTGAGTTATTTAAGTTCTTTATATATCTTGGATATTAATCCCTTATTGGATGTATCATTTGCAAACATCTTCTCCCATTTGGTAGGTTGTCAATGCCTTTTTGTTTAGTTGATGGTTTTCTTTGCTGTGCAAAACCTTTTTATTTTGATATAGTCATAATAGCTTATTTTTGCTTCTCTTTCCCTTGCCTTAGGAGACATATCTAGAAAAATATTGTTATGGGAAATGAGAAATTACTGCCTGTCTTCTTTTCTAGGATTTTTATGGTTTCAGATCTCACATTTAAGTCTTTAATCTGAAAATAGGCTCTTTGAAAGTTGATAACTGTTTTACCACCGATTAATTATTTAAGAAATGAAAATAAAAATGTAATTTTTTGCCTATATAAATATTAAAGTTTAAAGTAAAGAATATATGAGAAAAGGGCTCATTCACTGATAATAAACACAATGTTTTTTGGAGTAGTTGGACAATAGTTGGCAAAATTTTAATTTTTTTTTTTTACTTATTCTCTGACTCTGTAAATCTGCTTCTAGAGATGTATTTTAAGGAAATAATTTTTTGGCTGAAAAAGTTTGGCTATAAGGATGGCAATAGCAGTCTTGTTTTAGTAGTAAAAAAAACTGGAATCTGCCAAAATGTTCCCCAACTAGGAAATTAGCTGAAAAACATTTCTACGATGGCATACTATGCAACCATTAAAAATGATTTTATAAAGATTGTATAACAACATTGAAGGATGTAAATGGTATATTGCCAAAAGAAGAGACTAGGTTATAAAATGTGCTTACCATTTCTATATTTAATAATCAACAGCATTCTTATGAATCTATATGTTCACAGAAAGCATAGGAAGGACAAACACCAAAAATGTTAACAATGACTACCTCAAAGAGTTGATATTATGGGTAATTGTATTTTATTCTTTTTACTTATCAATATTTATAAATTTTCTTCAATGAATATATAGAATTTGCAATAAGAAAAAAGCATTATGTGTTATTAAAATTTAAAACTGAACATATGTTAAATACTTCCTTACAACATATTATTATTAAGCAACATATTATTTTTTTCTTCTATGGAACGTAAGTACCTCTTAAGGACCTGACAGTTTGATTTAAACACACTAAAATGATAATAATTCAGTACTTTTGGGGACAGGTGTTTTATAAATATAAAATGTTATAATTAAAACCTCTTGTCAGTTATCCAAAATGGATTTGTCCAAATTATAGACTTAATCTGTCCTCTCTTCTCAAATATTCTGGAGTCTTTCTCCTTAAATCTAGAAATGAGAAAGAGAAAAATAGAAATAAATATATATTAACTGATGTGATGCTTCCCCTCCTCCATCACACCCTCCCAGTAGCAACACTGACCCCACCATTCCTTGATGAGGGGGGCCTTTTTGTATATTATTTTCCTGATAACCTCTACTGGCTCTTTCCTTGAACAGCCAATGTATTTCAAATCCTTGATGACTTTAGACTTTTCTCGTTTCTCTGTGGATGCATGCATTATGTGAATGACCATTAACCTGCCATAACTTATTGTGAGAGTTCATGTATTCATCTCTCCTACTAAACTGTGGGTTCTTCATTTCGGCCACCAACATGTGCCACAGTGTTCAATTTGGTAGGGCTCAGTAAATGTTACATAATTTAGGATCTGAAGTAGATGACTTCATTTACAGTTTCTACAACCAGTGGATTGTTCATTTTCATTTAGTCCTGTGATAGCCAGTTTTATGTGTTAACTTGACTAGGCTATAGTACCTAGTCTATTCAATCAAATATTAATCTAAGTATTTTGTAGGTGTGATTAAACTGTGAAGGAGATTATGCTAGATAATCTGGGTGGGCTTGGTTCAATCACATAAATGGCCTTAAGAACAGAACTGAGGTTTCCCTAAGGAAGAAGAAATTCTGCTGTGGACCATCTGAGAATTTGAGCCTGCTCTTCCTGCCTTACAGATGTCAGACTTGCCTCTCATAATCATATGAGCCAACTCCTTGCAATCAATCTCTTTGTATATATGTACACAAACCTCTCTCTCTCTCTCTCTCTCCTCTCTCTTTCTCTCTCATCTACCTCTCATCTCTGTCTTTAGCTCTAGCTCTATCATCTCTATCTTTCAGTCAGGGTACACCAAAGAAACAGAACCAGTAGGAGATGTATATGTAATGTTACTATTGTAGGGAAAAGAAGATAGATATTCCTGTACTCTGGAAATTTTTAATCTAGTAGGGGAGATATAATATAGACAGTTTTTCATATAGGGCAGATTGTGGTAAATGCATAATTTATTAGAGATAAATATAAATAGGATCCAGCAAGGAAATAGGGCAAACACAGTATCTTAATTCTGATATGTCCTAAGGCTTAGACCTTGGTCTTTCATTCTTTATCACTTCCTTGGTGGTCGCCTCCAGTCCCATACCTCTAAATATCACCATAGGCTAAATACTGACATATTTATATTTATATTCCCTCCCCTGAAATCTATCTACTATAACCAATGGCTCACTTAACATTTCAACTTGGATGCTTAATAGATGTCTCAAACTTGATATGTCCAAAATTGAACTCCTCATCCTCTCTCACATCCCTAACACTACAGACCTGTACCACCTATCTCTGGAAGTGGCCACCTCAGTAATTTGAGCTACTCAATCCAAAAATCATGGAGTCATTCTTGAGTACTCTTATTTTTATCACATTTTACATCAAATCACTCAGTTCTATTGGGTCTCACTTTAAGTCAAATTGGACCTCTTTTCACCACTGCTACTTTCCTTTGTCCAAGCCATATTAACACCATCATCTCTTGCCTGGATCATTTCAATAGCCTCCTAGCTTGTCTACCTATTTCTTCTCTTACTCCTTGACACTGTATAGCATAGCAACCAGAATAGTCCTTTGAAAACTATACATTGAATCATGTCATTCTTTTGCTCAAAATCTTGTAATAGCCCCCAATTTTAGTCAGAATGAAAGTCAATGTCCTTAAAGTGCCTATATGATCTTCTCATCTCCTCCTACTCTTCTAGTGGTTTGTGCTGCTCAAGTCACCAGTCTTTTTTCAGGTCCTTGAAGAAGGAAAATATACTCTGACTTTAGTCTCTCCACTGGCTATTCTTTCTACTTGGACTTCTCATTCTCCAAATATCTTCATTGATCCCTTCCTCATCTCCATGATGTCTTTGTTCCAACACCATTTTCTCAAAGAACCTTTCCCTGAACTCCCTATCTAAAGTATAACTGTTCTGCTTTCCTCACTATTAATCTCCCTTGTTCCCTTCTAATCTTTCCATCATATGTATCATCCTCAATGTATAATATAATTTACTTGATTATTGTGCTTGCTGTTTTTCATCTATCTCCTTCACCTTTCATGTTACCCCCAACTGGAATGTAAACTGTCTGAAGTCATAGGTTCTTATGAATATATTTATTTTTCTCTTAATATCCCAGGTGCCAAAATCAGTGCCAGCCATTAAGGAAAGAAGGCATGAAGAGAAAATCTCCCTGACTGTAATGATCTGGAAAGGCCACATGGAGAAATACACATTTCACTACCATTATCCTTGAAGATCATGGTGGTAAAAGCTCATAGGGGTCAAATTTGGGATATGTGGTATATTATCAGCTAGGGCTGCCATAACAAATTACCACAGACTAAGTGACTTGAAGAACAGGATTTTTTAAAAAATAGATTTTGTTATTTTTTTTAAATTTTTATTTATTTATGATAGTCACAGAGAGAGAGAGAGAGAGGCAGAGACATAGGCAGAAGCAGGCTCCATGCACCAGGAGCCCAACGTGGGATTCGATCCTGGGTCTCCAGGATCGTGCCCTGAGCCAAAGGCAGGCGCTAAACCGCTGTGCCACCCAGGGATCCTGAAAAACAGGATTTTTTTACTCACAATTTTGAAGGTTAGCAGTCTGAGATCAAGGTGTTAGTAGAGTTGGTTCTAAGGCATCTCTCCTTGACTTATAGATGGCCTTCTTCTCTCTGTGTATTGCATAGACTTCCCTCTATGTATCTGTGTCTTAGTCTCCTCTTCTTATAAGGACATCAGTCATATTGGGTTAAGGCCCATCTCTTGGCCCCTTTCAACTTAATTATCTCTTTGAAGTATATATCTCCAAGTATAGTCACATTATGAAGTATCATACCTATTAATGTATGAATTTTAGGGGTGAGGACACAATTCAGCCCATAACACATAATACTGTTGCTGTGGCTGTAGCTCTTCTGAATCAGCTACTCTTCTTACTTAGGGATTTTTTTCTTAATGTGAACACTTCGATATAACGAGTTGACTTTCCCTAAGAAACACAACAAAACAAAAACTATAAAACTTTGAATTTTTAAAATGTTATCAAGCAACAACCCAAACGTCCATCAACAGATGAATGGATGAACAAAATGTAGTATATAAACACAAAGCAGGGGATCCCTGGGTGGCTCAGCGGTTTGGCGCCTGCTTTCAGTTTAGGGCGTGATCCTGAGTCCTCCGATCGAGTCCCACATCAGGCTTCCTGCATGGAGCCTGCTTCTCCTCTGTGTCTCTGCCTCTCTCTCTCTGTCTCTCTCTCTCGGTCTCTCTCATGAATAAGTAAATAACATCTTTAAAAATTAATTAACCACAAACAATAAAAAAATAAAAAATAAATAAACACAAAGCAATATTATTCAGTCATAAGAAGGGATGAAATTCTGATAATGCTATACCATGGAAGAACCTTGAAAACATTATGCTAAGCACAATAAGTAAGATACAAAAGGACAAATATTATATAGTTTCATTTGTATGAGGAATAGGTAAATTCAGAGACATAGACTTGTAAATTTATAGAGACAGAAAGTAGAATGGTGGTTGCCAGGAGCTGGGGGAGGGGATTTAGGGAATTATTATTTAACAGGTATAGAGTGTCTTTAAAATAAAAATTTAAACGTCTTTATAGCTTTTTTTGGAGATATAATTGATGAATAGAAATTGTATATATTTAATTGTACATCACATGTACAACATGGTGATTTATGTACATATACATTGTGAGGCGGCCTGGTTTTCGTAGGGTAGTGGTTATCACGTTCGCCTCACATATACATTGTGAAATGATTATCACAATTGAGTTAATTAACATACAGTCATCACCTCATATAATTACCATATTTTTTTTGTGTGTGTGATGATCACATGTGCGATCTACTGTCTTCACAAATATAAAGTCCACAATATAGTACTATTACTATAGTAAACATACTGTACATCAGACCCCCAGAACTTACTCTTCTTATAACTGAAAGTTTGCACTTTTTGACTGAATCTCCCTGTTTCTTTCACCCCCAATTCCTAACCATTGCTCTGTTCTGTTTCTGTGAGTTCAACTTTTTTAGATTTCAAATATAATATGGTATTTGCCTTTTCTGCATGGTTTATTATACTTAGCATAATGTCTTCCAGGTTTACCCACATTGTTGCAAATGGCAGGATTTCCTTCTTTTTTATGGCTGAGTAGTATTCCATTGTATACTTATACAACATCTTCTTTATCCATTCATTCATTGATGGACAGTTGAATTCTTTCAAGATCTTGGCTATTGTGAATAATGCTGCAAGTGTAGAGATTTTCTGTTTGAAATGATGAAAAATTCTGGAAATAGATGATGGCGGTAGTCACATAATATTCTGAATGTACTTAATGTCACTGAATTATACCCTTATAAAAATGGTTAAAAGTGTTAAAAAGTTGTCAAATAACATGTAAAGAGATACCCTCATTTCAAGTCTTTCTATGAAGTGTAAAGTGGGGGTAGAGTGAAAATGAGTCTCAGGAGCAAGGAATGTGGTAAGGAGCAGGCCATGGCTTCAGCATCATAAGGCATTCAAAGTGCACATAACGTATGAACATTTCAGGAAGGGTCAGAAGTCCCTATAAAGCCAGTGGTTGACAGTTTCAGAGGATTCACTTGTGTCTTAAGTGGTCTGTCCTTCAAATTCTCAGACAAATCCTCTGAGGATATGTGTTGTATTGCGTTGCTGTGTCTACAGCAGTATTGTGTGTCTACAACAGTACTGCAACAGTCTGCTGTATCTAGAGCAGTGTTGCAACAGTATTGTGTTGCTGTATCTACAGCAGATGCCGAAGATAGAATCTTTGAGCCATAGTGTGATCACTTTTCCTCAGTTTCTGACTATACAGGAAAGTCTTTTTTTAAGTTTCCAACACTTTTTTTAAAGCACTCCTGGTAATATATATATGTTATTTTAATATAATAAAAGTCTTTTATAAGGATGATTATGAATATGGGGGTTGCTATTCTGAGAGGCTAATCTAGTATAAAAAACTTCAAAAACGTTTACTTAAATAAAATCATTATGAATAGAATATGTTAGTCCTCTTATCTGATGTAACTGAGACTGGTAGTGGTTGATCAATTGAAAAAGGTGATGTAATCCACATTAATTTACCAACACTTTGGTACAGAGGCATGGCTCTTCGTTGAGTGTGGATTTGCTGATTAGATTCTGCTTGATATTTCTTGTTTTTAAAATGATTTTATTTATTTATTCATGAGAGACAGTTGAGAGCGGCAGAGACCTAGGCAGAGGGTGAGGCAGGCTCCTTGTGGGGAGCCTGATGAGGGACTGGTCCCTAAATCCCAGGATTACTACCTGAGCTGAAAGCAGATAATCACTGAGCCATCCAGGCATCTCCTGCTTGATATTTCTTCTCCAAAGCACACCCAGAATTCCAAAATGCAATTTTGATTTATTTAAAATAGAGGGAAATTAAAGGTTTTCATGAGGCAATATGGAAACCTTCTAAATTGCTATGAACCACACATCACTATCCCTCCAGCTTTTGCAGTTGTCTCTTCTCACCTAATTTTACTTTCTTTTTGCAATTTGCTTCTACAAAGTCTTTCTACAAAGTCTTTGAATGTTTATTCAGCTTAGTTTTCATAGAGATAACTCTTTTCACACTCATATTGAAGATAGTTTATTTTTATTAATTTACATAATTAGAATAAATACCAACTGACACAATTGGGGAACATGTGCAGCCTAGTGAGCACACATCAAGCCCACAGGCCTGAGCATTCAGTGTGCTGTGGGCATCAGAGAGGAAGGTTGAGAGTGGGAATGGAGAAGGTCCACTCTTTTGGCCAGTTTGCTGAGTAGAATTTGGTTACAAGAGTTTGTCACATAAGTCCTCGAAAAATCCGCACAATTCCTGAAATGAACAAAGTTCATTGGACAGAGTTAAAGACAGAGTAAAGGATTCATATCATTTAGTAATAAGAACTACACTTGAGGACTTTTTCCTTTAAAGATTTATTTATTTGAGAAAGAGAGAGAGAGAGAGAATGAGTGGGGGAAGGAGCAAAGGGAGAGAGTGAGAGAGAATTTTAAGGAGACTTCCTGCTGATAGGGAGCTCCATCCCATTACCCCAAGATCATGACTTGAAATGAAATCAAGTCAATGCTTAACTGACTGAGCCACCCAGGCACCCCTACACTTGAGGACTTTTTGATGGTTTGCTTCAAAATGGCTTGTGGAAGATACCTATCCACAAACATCCCCTGAGTCAAAATGCTACATTAAATTTTCCTGATTTACAAGAGAGTCCCCAAGCAAAGTCTGGTGTGGGCGCCCTGTGAACAGATAAAATGAAACACTTAGGCAAAACTGAGGTTCTTAAGAGGAGAAGTGTGGATAAAGAGCAGATTTAGATGTTTTCTTTCTTTTTTTCCCTTTGGGATGCAAAAGAACTTATTGAGCATGGAAAGCACGTGCCTTTGACAACATAAATGCTCTAATTCTGTGTGTTCCCCTAGAGACTTTCAAGGCTCCTTGGTAGAATTTGGGTTATGCAATTAAGCTTGTGCCTCAGAGATACAACCCTGGACCTCCAACCTCTTGATTGTTTTTCCTCCTTGGCTACCTGCCATTTAGCCTTGGCAAGAATTTTTACTCAAGCATTTGATTGTCTGCATTAACTTAGTCAAGATGATGAAGGAGTAATTTTTAGCACCAGCTAGAGAAACGACCTTCTTCCCCCGACTCTGCCCGGTTTCAGAAGCTTGCAGAGAGCCATATGGGATCAAAGTTCTGAGCCTCCAGTGGATACAGATGCCTCTGTGCTGTGCCTCCTAGGGGCTTGGCAGCTCTGTGGGGTTTCCCTAAGTGCTTTGTGAGGGTATTTATAGAACTGAGGACCTGACAGAGTCATCCCTTTCAAAATTTGGTCTAAGGGTAGGATGGGATTTAAATATCATGATTACTGGTGGTTCCAGGATAAGAATCCACACAGTGAAACAATTTCTGCCCTCTTCTGGGTGAGCCCCCACTTAAAGACCTTAGCAGAGTGGGACTTTCTAAATTCTCAGTAAAAGACTAAGAAAATGATTCCTCATAAACCTTCCTTGCCCTCTTGTCCATGTAGCTTCATCTTCTTCCCATGTTATGAGTCTTCAAATGCATATAGATTTCTTATAAAGTAAATGTGGTTTTACATTGTTCTCTGTAAGATCATAGAAGCTTTATACCAACATGTAAGAAACATGTTTCACTCTCATCCAATATTTTGTACAATAGAAATAGTTCTAAAGAAACACATGAATAAGTATGCTCACAGTTTTACAAATCAGGAAGAAGATACATCACCTATCACCGACTGTTATATATGGACATCTGGTTATCAGGCAAGCAATGTTATCAGAGCTAAAGCATTTGCTTAGTCAAGGACTTGGTATACCACACCTTCTCCAGTTTAAAATGAATTCTGACTTGACCTACACTAATATTGCATGTTATTTGCATCTTAATTGATACTAAGTAGATAAACACCTCAAAACTCCAACTAGAAAGATTATCTCAGCATGGATGGATTTACCAGACATTTAAGACAACTGGGGACTTTCCCCAGCTAGTTCCAAGCCCAAACTTTAGGATTGGCCAAATCCAGACAATTGCTTTTCTGTACTTGCCAGGAGGTCACAGGGAAGATGGCACACAAAGATGCAGATTACAAGTCATCTTGGGAAAGCCATTTGGGCCTAAGACTTGCCAACCATATAAGGGCTGACAGAAGAAGCAACATAACTGCTTAAGGCTAACGTCCAATATTTTCTGGTTCTTTAATTTAGCACTTCTCCTAAATATTTGAAATGTAGATATTCAAGAAGGTTGGCTATGCCTCAGGTAATCAAAAATTTGGGAATGTTGAATATTTTAAAGAAAGTAGCATTTTTAAGTCTGATTGTGGTTAGAATAAAAACATAGTGGGTATTTTTAAAATTTTTATTTAAATTCCAGTTAACACATAGTGTAACACTAGTTTCAGGGGTACAATATAGTGATTCAACACTTCCATACCATACCTGGTGCTCATCACAAGTGTACTTCTTCATCCCCCTCACCTATTGGCCCCATCCCTCGCATCCACCTCCCCTCTGGTAACCATTGGCTTGTTGTCTTTAGTTAAGAGTCTGTTTCTTGGTTTGTCTCTTTCTCTTTGCCCCCCTTTGCTCATTTGTTTTGTTTCTTAAATTCCACATATGGTGGAATCATATGGTATTTGTCTTTCTCTGACTGACTTATTTCACTTAGCATTGCCAGTGCTCTATCCACATTGTTGCAAATGGCAAGATTTCATTATTTTTTATGGCTGAGTAATATTCCATTGTGTGTATGTGTGTGTGTATATTATATATATATATATATATATATATATATATATATAATATAGTAGGTATTGTAGAAGATAATATTTATAGAGAAGCTTTCTGAAACCAAATGAAATTTTAAACTTTCAACTAAATCTTAAGTTGGAGTAAAAAATTCAAACACATTCGAGGCCAGGTGGGTATTATAAAAGAGTGAGATCAAGTCAAAGTCAAGTATTAGGTAGTGGTGGGCACCATGGAAAACTAGGCATGGCTGCTCTGTGGGGAGATGAGGGACTGCAACCCAGTGACAGCTGATTGCTGCCAGGAGAGAATGCAGGCCCAGTGCTGTTCAGTCTTATGATTTTTAAAATGAAATGGACGTTCTAGAGAGAAATCTGGATTTTCATGTGAAATTGCCTGGTTTATAAATATTGGCAACCAAATAAAAATATTGGCAACCAAAAAAAAAGAACATTGTAAGACAAACAAAACACATCTGTGGGCTAAGTTTAGTCTGATCCCCTACAGCTTGTGGCCTCTGATCTGGGTTTTACCAAGTTGTGGGGTAACATTCATGATCATTAATCCAGTGATATATGATTTTAATCTTTTTCATCATCAGTATTAAAAATTAATACAAAGATTTTGGGGAGCTGGCTGGCTCAGTTAGTAGAACGTGTGACTCTTGATCTTGGGGTTGTGAGCTTAAGCCCCATGTCAGGTATGTAGCTTACTTAAAAAAAGTTAATACAAAGCTTTTATTTGCATACTCATCCCACATCCAGTCTTTATAAAGAGTGTTCATGCTGTTGCTAGAATTATAACAAAGATCTTAACTGTGGTCCCCTCTAAAACCAACAAAAACTTCTCAGAGCCTGCAAGATATTTTTCAAACATACAATTTTTTCAGTCTGGTCCTATCTTACCTTTCTGAATTTATCTCTAGTCATTTCCATCCTCCATCCTCCATTCTAGTTCTACCAGATTCCTCGTCATTCCCCCAAACCAGTATGCCCTCCTTATATACATGACTATGCTAAAGCTGTTGTCTTTTTCTGGAACACTTCTCTTCTCTATTCCTGTTCAATGTCCAACTCAGGTGTCTTCTGCTGTTTTTATACTTCTTTGATTCATCCATTCCTGGGCAGTTCAGTATTCTGTGTTACTATAGTGAAATATATACGTTTATTATGGAATTTATGACTTGGTAGCATACTAATTCATTTTTGTGTCTGTATTTTCAGAGTGTAACAAGTACATTGAAGACAGCAGTAAATTCTCAGTCTTACAATTGTAGGTGCAATCTGTTTATTAATTCAAGTTTAACACACTGCTATATAAAGAGGAATAAAGGTATTACACATTTAGTCTAATTGATGTGTTTAAAAATGCTAAGCTTATAATTAAACTACATTTTTTATCCTGGAAAAAAGCATAATTTTGCATAAAAAAAGCCTTTGAAATGCCCAGAGCTGGGGCATAGGCATAATGATACCAGTACCTATCTACACATTGTGGTTTGAGGGAATAATACACTTTTTCAGTAGTTTGGCTCTGTCTAACATAGTGCCTGATGGTGTTTATTACTCCTTAAGGCTGTATTTTCCAACAGAATAGCCATTAGCTACATATGACTATTTAAGTTCAAATCATACAAATTAAATAAAATTTAAAATTCTGTTCCTCAGTTGCCTAGCCATATTTCAAGTGCCCATTAGCCCCATGTGGCTAGTGATGATCATATTGGGGAGCAGAGATATAGAACATTTCCATTATGGCAGTAGGTTCTATTTGAGAGTGCTGTCTTAAAAATTTCTTTAAGAGATGAGAATTATAATGGGAAGAAAAGGCAATTTATCCTCTAAGAAAGATGGTAAGTTAGCTCCTACACTCCCAGGTAATAGTCTATAACAGGGTTGGCAAACTGCAGTCTGTGAGCCAAATCTGGCCCTTAACCTGTTTTTGTAAATAAAGTTTTGTTGAAACACATCCCCAGGTTATTCATTTTCTTATAGTTTACAGGTTTTTTTTTTTTTTTTTTTTTGCTATGATGGCAGAATCAAGTAGTTGAGATGGAGATTGTATGGTCTGCAAACCTAAAATATCTACCCCTTTGCAGAACAAGTTTGCTGCCCTTGGTCTATGTGATAAATTTCACACTCATTTTGCCACTGGGAAAAAAGAAGAAATGGAATAGGGACTCTGATGAGTTTAGGAGAAAGAATATAGAAAGGATCTTTAAGGAGTGCTATTGGGGAATGAAAGACAATGTTTCTAACATTTTGCTTTGATTTGATTGGCACGGAAATGCCAATAATCACTTCTCAACATTGGAAGAGTTGAAACAATATGGGTGATAATTCAGGAAACTTTGAACTCTCTTTATTAAAAATTTTTCCAGTTTCATTGAGGAATAGCTGACAAATAGAATTGTATATATTTAAAGTATACAACATGATGCTTCATTATCTATAGATAGATTTCTCTGATGTATATATAATGAAATAATTTTCAAGATCAGTTTAATTAATTCATCCATTACATCATATAGTTAACACTTTGTGTGTGTGGTGAGAACATTTAAGATCTAGTCTAGTAAATTTCAAGTATACATCATATAACTAACTATAGTCACCATGCTATATATTAGATCCTCTGAATTTATTTTATAACTGAAAGTCTGTACCCTTTGATATATTTCCCCCTTCCATCAGCCCTAGCAACCACCATTCTACTCTTTATGAGATCAGTTTTTATTTTACTTTTTTAGATTCTACATATAAATAGTACCATACAGTATTTTAAACTCTCTTTAACTCTCTGTGCAACACTGAACACATACTTCATTTCTCTGAGCTAGTCATTTAAAGTCTTTGGGAAATTCTGGAATTAATTAATTGATTAATGTGTCAGATGAATGAATAAATGATTCTATAAAATGAAGAATTTAGACAAAATGATCTCAGTGATATCTTCTGGTGCAAAGATTTATCTTTGTTGGCATTTTCACATGTTGGATTTTTTAAAAAGCCAGACATGTCTGTATAGAAATTCAGTTTCTGCTCCCCGAGACGACCCTGGACAAAGCTGATGTAGACAGCTATCTATAGGTCATATATATAGTAAATCACAAAAACTCATCCATATACTGAGTAGTATTTATATAACACACTGCTGAGGCATGGGTACACTTCAGAGGTGGGAAGTAAGGGTAGCTTGGATTCCCACATTTAGATTTCATAGAATAGGGATGAAACTTCCAATTCTTTCTTCAGCAACCTGAGAGAATTGATTACAACCTGCCCTGCTACTTGTCAGAGAGCCTGCAGTAATTTCTGGGTGCAGACTGAAGCAAATGACATCTCTGTCCTCGAAGCTGAAGGGGTCTTAGAAGATTCTTTGGCTTGATGCAACATGTAACAGCCATACATGGGTCTCAAACCCCTGTCTTCCTGGTCATTTTCCTTTATTTCACAATCAGTGAGAATATGAGTGAGCTAGCTATGCCACTGCTATGGTATGCCGCAGGAGAGGTCCCAAAAACCTGCCAAGTGGTAGGTCTTTTGTTGTGCTTCAGAAATTCTCTTGATTGGCATTGTAGTCTCTGAAGGAGATCAAGTCAGGATTGAAAATAAATACAGGTATTTAAGTGCTGCATCAGTAAATTCTGATCCTGAAACCAATATTGCATTGTATGGTAACTAACTAGTTAAAAAAAATTAGAGGGGCACCTGCGTGACTCATTTGGTTGAGTTGACTCTTTTTTTTTTTTTTAAAGACTTTATTTATTTATTCATGAGAGACACACAGAGAGAGCAAGAGAGGCAGAGACACAGGTGGAGGGAGAAGCAGGCTCCATGCAGGGAGCCTGATGTGGGACTTGATCCAGGGTCCCCAGGATCACACCCTGGGCCAAAGGCAGGCGTTAAACTGCTGAGCCACCCAGGGATCCCCAAATTTTGAGCTGGCTCTTAATTTGGGCTCAGGTCATGATCTCTGGGTCAAGAGATTGAACCCCAAGTCCATCTCCATGCTAGGTGTGGAGCCTATTTATAATTCTCTCTCTCCCTCTTCCTCTACCCCTCCTACCCCACCTCTTTGCCCACTTGTGTGTGTTCTCTTAAATAAATAAGTAAATAAGTAAATAAATAAATGAATAAAAATCGAAAAAAAAAAAAAAAGGAAAAGAAACACAGTAGTTCAGGGAAATTTGACCCACTCTTTCTCTGACAGTCTGATTTTGAGGCAAAATAAAGCTCTTTATTCTCAAGGATCACTATTTTGACAAAAATCATTATCATAACAAAATAATGAAATTTAAGACAGGAATGGGGGTCTTGGAATCATAATGCCAAGGGCATTATTATGTATTGAGCCTTGTATTCCTGTGAGCCAGCCAGCCTGCCTGCTGGCTGGCCTTCCTTCCTTCCTTCCTTCCTTCCTTCCTTCCTTCCTTCCTTCCTTCCTTCCCTTCCTTCCTTTTTTCTCCATCTGTCTCTCTTACTCTTTTCCTGGAAATATTCCAATAAATTGCATAAGCCACCTTCTTAAAAAACAGGAAGATATTAAATTGGACCATGAGAGGTAGAAGGCACAAAGCAATTCTCCAATATATCCAAAGGAAGGAAGAAATAAACAGAGTCAAATTCTTGTTTACACGTTGGCCAGCAACTCACTCTCTCCCCTCTGTGATGTTCTTTTTTACCATCCTGGAGGTCCTCTTACTGTTGATATTTAGTTATTTCATCAGTCACAGTCATTGATATCTCTGCTTGGGACTATCACATAACATCAACATGTGGTTCTCGTGTAGCTATTAAAACCTTACTGATAAAATATCAAAAGGAATACATAGAAAGCTGTTGGAGTTTTCAATTGGCTCCCCATGTTCACCCATTTCTCCAAATAATTGTTTAGCTTTTTTATTCTAAAATTCAAAGATAAAAGTCTTAGTAATAGAGTGAAGGATGGACTTAAGTAAAGCAAATTAACTATAAATCATTGATTAAATATATTAATTCATAAACCACCCAGTTCCTTACTTCTAGTATTCATTGACCTGAATTCAGTTAAAAATTCCTAAAGATGTAACTTTATCATTTATGTTAATCAATTTAATTACATTTTACTCAGTTTTTAAGATAAATAGTAGAAAGATGGTTTCTGGTGCATTTAGGTAAGATTCAAAATCTTTAGATTCAAAATTCTCAGCTGGAAAACAGACTGATGTGAATTCACTGCATGTCTTTTTCATGAGCCCCTGGTTGGACACAGAATACAAAGCAGATTCAAAAGAAGCATAAACATTTATTAAGTAAATATGTACCCTGGCTCTTTAGGAAATGACATTTTTAAAGTAGACATTTTTATAAACAAAGTTGAAAAATAAATAGAAGATGTGAGTTTACCCAGGAAAATAATTTTAAAATGCATTGGGGAATCCGTGGTAGAAAGACTATTGACAAACAGTAAAATGATTGAAAGTTGAAGAGAGAGGAAATAAGGGGATGAAATAAACATGCAACGTCTCCTGATTACCAAGTTGTGGTCTCTGTATGCGAGTACAAATACCTTGTGTGCATGTGTAAGTCACATATCTCGTTGATTCATGGCTTCAGGTATCCATAGAACGTCCAGCTAACAGGCTCCATAGGGGTCTGCCCTCTTGACACTCCGGTTACCTAATGCTCACATTTTTGTATCCAGATGTTCCAAGAACTAGCTCTCATCTGCCAAGTCAGGTAGGCCGGAACCGAATCCTGTCTTCAGAGAACCATATAGAATCTCTGAGCCAAGTTAGAGTTACTGAGTGGAGTTCTTAGAGTTCTTAGTTTCTGAGTGGAGTCGAGGGGCTGAAGTCTCAGTGTTGATTATGAGCCTGACTCTCTTTCTCTTTTTGTGGATCTTGGAGGTTCTTATTCATCTACATGGCTCTGCTTTCCTTTCTTCTACTGCTCATCTTGTTTTCTCACTTGCCTACTTGAGTTTTGATACAAAGTCTGGGTCTCGTCTTGGGCACCTGTATGTGTTCTTGCCCTGGCTGCTCCCTTTACTTGGGGATTTCAACTTTGCTTGGCCAGGCATTTCTGAGACAAGTACTTACTCCCAGCCTTCCCTTGTCCCCCTGGCCCTGAATCTTTCCTGACCCTGATGTCTTCCTGCAGTCTCAGGCATGAGGACCTCCTATCCCATTTCACGAGGCACTGTTACTGTATCGTTGACTTCTGATACCCCTAACCTCTCTGAGGCTCTTTTCTTTGTCTGAGGCCGAGCAGTTGGACTAATTGTTTTTTGAGGCCCCTTCCAGACCTAATGTGTAATGATTCTGTCCACTTCAGTCACAACCTAAAATAATCAGGGTAGGAGGAAGGCCTTAATAAAAATTATTGTAACTGTACCAACTGGACCCTAGGTCAATCAGGAGGAAGTTGTCCTTCTGGGTCTTTGGCTTTCCTGGTGCACTTCTGGGCTCTGACTTGCCTGACACTGGGAAGTATGTGAAGGGAAGTGACTTCTAGGATTAAAGCTTTGAGTCTCTTCCACATGATTTTTCTTTCCAGAACTATGGGTCTCATTTGCTGGTTGTCTTTTCCACATTAAGAGGATTTTCTTATTTTACTCAACTTATTTTCTTCTTACAGTTAAAACACCCACAGTAGACCTGCATTTGCGACACTGTCAAGCTTTTGAATGTCCAATCTATTGGCTCCCAGGCCTTGCCTCCTGTGATCTGCTTTTCCCACTGTTTCCAGATCTGAATGTGACAATTGTACATCGACAGTTGTGGATTTCTCACCAATGGGGATCTTGGAAATGTATCTATATAGAGGGAGTTAGTATAGGCCCATGGCTTAGATGAGAATATGGGATTTGGAATGATTAGAGTGTTAAAAATTATTTTAAAAATAAGTGAATGTTGATTAAAGATTCATGTGAGTGTGATAAGGGTTCTTTCATGAAAAGACTTGAAGTTAGTTATGCATAACAGCAGAAGGTGGTCTATTTTTCTTTTAGTAACACAAAAATGCTGCCCATTGAGAGGGCATGTTAGTTGATAAAATGCTACTCAGTTGTCTTTATTCATACAATGTCTTTAATTTAATGACTTGCTCAAAGCTTGTTGAGAAAGATGTTCAAACAATTTGAAAGTTGAGATTGGATCGTAGAGTTTCCTAAACAAGAAAACCATGAAAATCCCAAAATAGCTCCTTTTACATTACTCTATAAAAAATTGTAGACTTATGCTTTAAGGAGGTTTACCCCCCACTTTCACATAAAGAACTCCTGAAGTTGATTTCTCTTTATTGTGGAGGATATTGTGTTCTGTTCTATTTATTCGCCTTCATAATAATCACATGGGCCTTCCCAAATAATTGTAATGCACTGCTTTCAAAGTAACCTAAAATAGATTTTATAAACTTCACACGATTTATAAGGTGGTTTCACATACCATTCTCACCATTTTTATGGTTCAGTAAAGTGGAATGGGGAAATATTATGATTTTGGTTGAGCTTCACCAGTTGTCTCCCAGTAACAATCAAGTTAGAAAGAGGTATTTTTCCTTCTCTCCTAGAAATCTCAGCTTGATGCTGGTCTTAGAGCACATGCCATTCTTTAAGGGGTATTAAACTGGACCGATAATTTTTATTCCTGACCTCATACTCTATTAATTTCTTATGTGAAGTGCCTAACATAGTGCCAGATGCAAAAGCAAGTACATAGTGAGCACTAGTTTCATTTCTCTTTTCTTTGCTTTTAGGTACTCCATATTCCAAAGGCTCTGAAGAGAATGAGCTCTTAACCTCCTTAATCCTCTGGAAAGTCACATCCAGCATGGGTCCAGATCAGGTAACCTGGAACATACGAGAAGCCTCCGGTTGGTCTCTCACCTGGGACATTAAAATCCTAACCCTGCTCCAGGGCATGCCTTTTCTGAAACTGTGTACCTGAGAGGGTGCCAGTGTAGGAGGATATTTTTCAGGTTTTAAATATGTTAATGACTATGGAATGTTATTGTGTAGACCAACCTGAAGATACTGTTTAAAAAAGAAGCAAAATCCACAAACAGTGCATATTAGTAGTCTTTCTCTCAATCTCTATTTTTCCTCTTTTTTTTTCAACCTATTGGCCATTCATAAATCACATTAAACTGGAGAGAAAAATTTATAATAATTATGTTAAACCTTAACTTTTAATCATAGAAAAGCTACGTAAATGTTTAGTTTAGAACTATATTTAGAACTATAGTTCTGTTTCTTTATGAGAGCATTTGAGTTGGAAGTTGATGCTTTAATATAGCACAGTTAATTTGATAGTAGAGAATAAGGAGTAATTAAGGCCCAAGTATAAAAGAATACCAAAAATTTTAAGATGCATTATAGAAACAGATTTTTAAAAAAAGGATTGAGTATGTTTTAAATTAAGTACATACTGCCACTATTTATCGATAAAGTTCAAACTTGTGACAGTTAGTCAGCTCAAACACAAATGCACAAAACTGGAACTCGTGTACAATTTCTTGCATGCTTAAAATCTTCTGACCCCTGCGGCGGCAACAAACATCTTTTGTGAAAAAGGGAAAATACCACTCGGGAGAAAATAGGGGAATATTTTTCATTGTCCACTAGATGTCAGTACTGAACCAGCAAAACATCTGTTCCGCAGCGCTCTTAGACAACATGCTATTAATTTATAATAAAAGGTATCTGACAGCTTTATTCTGATGAATTATGGGAATCCAAAGCATAATTCCCAGCCTTTGGTTTATAAATTGTCATTGATTTTAATGTTCTTTGTAAAGTTGTGGCATGCAACAAATTTTCCTGCCAAGAGCTGTTAAATAAATAGTCATCCTTTGCTCTGAGTAGTACATTGAACTTGTTAGACTGATGAGCAGAACCAATTGATGGTTATCCATAAACCACTTATGACAGAATGCACAGCAGCAATTCAAACAATTATTGAATGCATTCATTACATATTTAAAAAAAAATCTCAAGTGAACCAAACGGAATATTACAGGTAATAGACAGTAGCAATGCCACACAATTCTTTTTGAGATACTTCCTGAGTGACAGATGACTAGAATTGTTGTAGGATTTGCTGAGGGCTCATCAAACCTCCCTGGAATTATTTGGTTTCCTCTATTGTGTGATTTGGCATCCCAAAAGTATATCGCTTGCCTTTTCTAAAGAAAGATGGTTATTGTAAAGACAGAAGCTTTTGTTCATGTGAAGATCTCTTACAAACTGGCATCAGAACAAAAGAAAGCTTATGCCTTGAGATATAATTTCAGTGCATTTGGAGATGAGGCTTATGTATATGGGACCATGAAATTTGGAGGTCTGGGAGGACCACTAAGGACTTAATCACTTTTAAGAGGAGGTTTCATCTCCTAGGAAAATTCTCCACAGGCCTTAATGCTGTTGTGTTTGATTTCACTCTCTGAAAACACTTAACATCCTTGGCGGTTTTCAGAAGGACCATCGCTTGCTTTTGTTCTTTGTTTGAAATTGTCCTGCATGTTCTGTTGCTATGTCAGAGACCACCTCTACTCCCCAGAAGTGGCTGTCTTTCTGGGATGTAGCCTCAAGTCTGTTGTTTGTTCAATGTTTTAAGACTTCTTTGGGATCAAAGGAAAGTGACCTAGGCATGTAAAATTCTGTTAATGGTGCTATTTGTGAAAGTACATGGCAAACTACCTCTAGGCACTGCTAAGTAGTGAATCAGTACATTAAAGAATGAAGAACTGACTCTAATGTTCTATCCTTGGGTTTCTTTTTCTTAAATCTTTCTGTTGCCCTAAATGTTGTGATATGACAGTAGCGCACTGGCTGGAAATGTTCCCCTAGTTTCTTTTGAAAGAGAAAAATCTGCGGGCCGAGGAGGTCAGATTTTAGTTTGATTCTTCAAAAAATCTGAAACATAGTTCTTGTTCGGTGCTGTTTGCTTCAGATTTAAAAATTTAAAAAAAGATTTTTAAAGAAAAAAAACATTAGGAAGACGGAGAGCTTGATACACATATGGCTGCCTTTTACAAGTCATTATGATCTGTCACATAAATACTGTATTTACTGACATTTCAAAATGTGGACTCTAATCTCCACACGCATTTATTTTTTTTTAATAGTTACTTTTCATTGCAAGTTCAGTCCAACAAATAACATTAGAAAACATGCAACATGGTCCACAGGTTCAACTATCAATGTCATTACTCTTTAAAAAGCTCAAAGACAGCCGAGTTCAGAGTATGAACATTTAAGCCTAAACTGAGTTAAATTAAATTGAGTTGGGTGGAAAGTTAGTGAGAAGAGTCATTTTAAGCACTAATACAGTTTTTCTGTGTAAGGGATGAATGGTGGCTGTGTACTGCAGTATATTTTTCCAAAGCTATTTTCATACTGGTTCCTTTACCTAACTCTCAGACTTTTGCCATCTCTCGTATTTATCAAGTGTGAGAACCCTTGAGCTGCATTAATTAGCCGTGGTAGCATTTCAAACAGGCAGTATTACTCTGTGCAGTTACCACGGTGTTTAAAAATTTACATTCTCTGTCTCACATTGTGACCACCTGTGACCAATCAGTTTGATATATAGACTCAGCAGCTCTCTCTGTGCCCAGGGTCACTCAAAGAGACCGTTTCTCAGGCTAATGTTCCTGGGGACCATGGGCTCAGGGGAAAACGGGTATGGGGGGGACAGCAACGGATAGCGGCAGAGTGCAGGGATAGCTTGCTGAATTTTATTGGGAGTGTGAAATGAAAACTGGTGTGACTTGTCCTTTGGATAATTTTTACTTCAGTAGATTATCTATATAATTCCCTTGGAGTAAGTACTGCAAACATGTTGCATCTTAGGGTGAATAAGGCTGAGAAGAATAACTAGTCAATTCTAGAGAAGGAAAAAAAAATCAGTTTTTTTTTTTCTTTTGGAAAGCCTAAGATGTTCACTTTTCAATCAGTGTATTCATGTGGTTGCTGAATACAACAGGCCAGATGCTATTTCTGTTAGTACAAATGTCATGGCGGTTAGAAAAACAATTTCTTCCCTCATGGAGCTTGCATTCTGGTAGAGGGAGGCAAGCAATGAACAAATATGTAAAAAATCATCGGGATGATAAGTGCCAAGACAAAGAAGACAAGACAGGGTAAGGAAATTGGAGAGTAAGGCAGATGAGAACTGTGTGCTCTTTCAGGGAGGGAGCCAGGGGGAAGCCCTTTTGGGAGACCTCTGAGCAGACAGCTGAGCAAGGGGAAGGAGGAAGTCCTGTAAGTACCAGGGCAAAGTATTCCAGGCAGAGGAAATAGCACATGCAAAGGCACAGGGGCAGGAATAGGCTTGGTTTGTGAAAGGAAGAAGAAGGAGCCTGGCCAGAGCATAGGAGTGAGCAGAAAACTGTAGGTAGAGGAGGTAAAAGTATGGGCGGGGGCTGTGGTTAGGTTATGTGGAACCTTAGGGAATGCTGTCAGACTTCCGGCTTTTTATTCTGAGTGCTAGGGAAGGTTTAGAGCGCAAAGAGAACTGACTTGTATTTTATTTTATTTTTAAAAAGATTTTATTTATTTGAGAGAAAGAGAATGAGAAAAAGAGAGCGAGAGAGAGTGAGAGACAGAGAGACAGAGAGACAGAGAGAGAGAGAGAGAGAGAGAGAGAGAGCAAGCACAAGTGAGGGGGAGGGGCAAAGGGAGAGGGAGAAACAGATTCCCTGCGGAGCAGGGAGTGGGGGAGCTCTATCCTGGGACACTGGGATCATGACCCAAGCTGAAGGCAGACACTTAACTGACTGAGCCACCTAGGCAACCCCTGACTTGTATTTTAAAGGATCCTTCTCTTTGCTGCTTGTGAAGGTAATTGGGGTAGGGTCAAGGGGACAAGCTGGAAGATCATCTGGGAAATAACAGCAGTAATCCAGGCTAGAAATGATGGTGGCTTGGTCAGGGCAGGTAGTGAGAAACGGCCCAATTCTGGATATATTGAAAGAAGAGCCAAGAGTATGTGTTGACAGATTATGGTGGGAGGTGAGAAGGATCGAGTTGAGGATGATAAGAGATTCGGCTTAACAGTTTTGCAAGGGTTGGTGCCTTTTGCTGAGTTGGAGAGACCTGGAGAGAACCAGGTTTTAGGTGGAAAGCAAATCAGGAGATGCTGAATAGCAAGTAGATACCCGGTCATGAATTTAGGGGGCAAAATCAGGTTTTATCAGCGTATAGGTATGATATGCAGCCTCAAGACTGAATGAGATACCTCTGCAGGGACGGTGGAAGAGGTGTTAGGATGCCTGGGTGGCTCAGTGGTTGAGCGTTTGCCTTTGGCTCAGGGCGTGATCCGGGGTTCTGGGATCGAGTCCTGCACTGGGCTCCCCACAGGGAGCCTGCTTCTCCCTCTGCCTCTGTCTCTGTCTCTCTCTGTGTCTCTCATGAATAAATAAATAACATCTTAAAAAAAAAAAAAGAAGAGGTGTTAGACAAGCCACAGAACAGGCCAAGTTAGAAATCATGGAGAAGAGGGAAATCCAGCAAAAGAGACTGAGAAAGATTCTTAAGAAAGAGGTATCCGCCACAACAGTGCTGTTCCGAGTGTGCTTGGTGGACCTGCAACATCCGTGTCACTTGGGAGCTTTTTGGAAATGTAAATTCTGAGACTCCACCCCAGACCTATTGAATAAGAATCTCTGGAGAGAAGCTTCAGGAATCTTTCCAGAAGCTCTCCACGTGATTCTTTTACACTGCGAAGCCAAACAAAGGAGGTGTTTCAGGTGTATCAAAAGAACCTTATGTGACAGACTCTCTTTTCATATTAAAATTATTGAACTTTTCAAAATAGAGTGTTTTTGTTAGAAAACAGTGTACTATGTTTAGTAGTAGAGTTTTGGACTGTGTATCCCAGAATGAGTTCCGTGATCTGAAGGGAGCAGCTCAAAAAATACCGTGTTGCTGAAAGCATCAATAGTATTAATCAAGATGCATGTAATCATTGATTAAAGAACTATTCAGAGTCTGGATCAGGTCTGATAGAGTCTTAATTTGAGTCACAATAAAGAATAATCAAAAAAGTGACTAACCTCAAGCAAAAGCCCTCTGGTTTTAGCCCCTTCTATACTGTGAATGCACTGACTTTACTTTTCTATCATATATCATGGAGTAATTGTTAACCTGCGGCAGGGATTGAATTGAATTTTTTGTACACGAGTACAGGTTGTGGCCTGACTAGACTTCTAGTATATAGGTTGCCCTTCATCACTCAGCAGTGAAGAATGAAAATCAACAGAGCTTTCCCCAGCCTGCTGCTTAAGCAGCTGCTAACAGGCTGAGACTGCCCAGCCTCATTAACCCATTAGATACTGCCTTTGCCCTGGAGTAATCCTTAATGAGGCTGCTGCGTCGTAGGGAAGCCAGACATGCACGAAAATGTTGGGGTATTAAAGGACCTTGACTGTGGGGCCTACGATGGAGTTGTTATTATATCAGAAGCAGATACATCAGAGAGCACTCTTAAGGCGGGTAAAGCAAATGATGCTATTACCATCTGTGAATCTATGGTGCTTTAAAAATATTGGAAATTTTGAATTCAGGAGGAACTTGGAAGCTTTCCATTTTCCCAAACATCTTGTCCCCCTAATTAGCAACTCTGTTCTCTAGAGCAGGCAACAGTGTACAGTATGAACCCGTAGATTTAATGCAACAGTTGAAAACAGTCTTGATCCCTCTAAACTTCATGGTTCATAATCTTCTCTGGGCAGAAAGATAATGATTGCACGCAAACACCCCTATCTATTTATGGCCCAGAGGCAGTAAAGATTCTGTTTGTGTCAACAAAGAATTTTTAGAGCTATGACAGTGAGACCTTCAAAGCAAACTTTGTCGTGTCACTGCATCACAGGCACTCTAGCTACGGAGTGGATTTGTAAGGCTGAGATTACTGTATGCTTGTGGGTGAGCTTTTAATAAAGCTGCTAAGGTCCATTTTTATAATTTCTTCTCCCCCCCCCCGCCACCCAAATTTTAGCAATTACTCTTTAGTCCAACACTCCTTTTACTGGAGAAAATGATGCTACTCTAACTCTCCTCTCTCTGCTTTCATTTACCTTCTCCTGTGTTTCTGTTTCGATTAGGTCTCTACAAATATCTGAATTTTAAAAAAATTCAAAAAGCTCTGCCATTCTTTATTGTCACATTATATTAAAGGAAGAAAGTCATGCTTTTACATTTTCCCTGTTCAAGAAGATGCTGAATAAGATTTGCCATCCATTCCCAGAAGCAGAAACGCTATTAAAATTTTAGATTGTAATCTAATAAAATTTCATCTTATCCTATTGCTTTTCTTAACCACCCCCCCAGCAATCAAGCACATAGTCTTAGTATCTAAGGCTAAGGAAAAAGGAGTTCATATATTGCATAAGTGTTTTCCAATAAATTTTTTAAAACTTGGAGAAGATTGGGGTGGGGGTGCTTCATGTAATTTTATAGGACCTCTGAGGCCCAGAGTTTTTAAGTAATCTTTTTTGATGTTTTTAGACAGACCATTAAGCTGAGGATAAAAGTCCCTGTGTTCAATATCTGGATACATTAAGCAGTAGGTTTAAAATTTACAGCTTTCATTTTGACAAGGAAAATGACACGTTTGGTCTCAAGTGCTACCTTGAACTGTTTTTCAACACTGAGACAGGTTGTCAGGCTGAGGGTGGAGGTCTGAGCATTTAGCCCCTGCAGAGCCTCCATGATGTAAACTGTTCCAGCTCGTCAGGAGAAGCCAGCCGGACCCAGGGCTATGGGCTGATGTCTGGTCAGGGGAACAGTAGGATGCCATCTGGTTGCTTATACCCCCATGTGTTGAGGTCTAATTGAATGCCTTCCAATGAGAATGTAATTCATGCAAGGGAGGAAAAGTTATCCCAATGAGAATGCCTGCATAAGTGAGTGGACCTCAAACACTTCCATTTTGATTCTGCCCATAAGAGATTTCTCAGTGGAGCCTTCTGACATGTCACATGGCATGTGAGGACTGAGTCTTTAAGTGAAGTGAAGGGTAGGGTTAGGAGTGGCGGGAAAGAGAGGAGAGTCATAGGAGCAATGAATGGCGTAGGGTCACAGAAATGTAAGGAGGGTATGGTGTCATCCAGTTGGTACAGCTAGGGTCAGGACTACTACATAGTCCCTGCTGCCTCCCACCCCAATGCAAGGAATGAGGCTGGAGATGTAGGAATGGAAAAGACTGGAAAGAGTTTTATAAGCTAGAATAAGGAGTGTGGATTTTTTTCTTGAAGGCAATGGATGGAGATGATGAGTTCAGTGTTGATGTTTGGAATCACTTCTAGGTGAAGAAAGGACTAGGGGTGGCAGGGGTATCCTAGAGCTGACAGCCTGGTTGGGAGCTGACTGCAGTAATCCAGGGCTGAGGTGGTGAGCTGCTGACAGTACTGCCTGCCCTGTGCTAGAGGGAACCGGAGCTGTGACCATAAAGGTGGTGTGGAGGGGCAGCAGGAGTAGCACTCCCCAGTGGACTTCATGGGATTTGGTGCTGGATGTGAAGGGTAAGGGAAAGGAGGGCCATCTGGTTTCCTTCCTTTTGTCATTTTCCAGAAGACTGAGGGAAAGTCAGGAAGGACTCTCACCCTCACATTCAGGAGACTCCCTATTTTTTTTCTCTTTTCCTTTTCACATCCTCTCCCCCACACTAGCCTCTCCCCTCCCTCTTTCTCATCCCTCTGGCTAAGTCTCTGAGGTCATAGAACCCTTGCATCTATTGGACTTCTGTCTAACTTTGCCTGTACTCCCATCTATTGGACTTCTAACTCTGCCTGTTTCTGCTTTTTGTTTTGTTTCTTTTTATTTCAGCTGCCACGGCACTACTTACATTCATAATGATTTTATCCTATATAACGGACTGCATTATATACACTCAACAGTTCCTTGTCCTTCCACTTTCTCTTCTCTCTCTTTGTCTCCCCCTGTTCACTCCTCTTAATTTAGATACACTTAATGAATGGGAGACTCCCATCCTGTGAATTCTATGTGAAGAGCATGTGTCAGTGGCAAATAGTGTGGTTATGCAAAACGTACACATTTAATTCAACATTTATTCCTGGCATTGTGGTTTTAAACAAATGTGGCATAAAGAAAATAATCAACTGACAGCACAATAAGTCTTCATTGATTTTGACCCCATGTGGTCTCCGATCTGTAGTGTCCAGAATGGGGAGACTATACAACTGATCTAACTATAATAAAGTCGAGGATTTAAAGGAAACTTATTACGTTAGCTTGTGTCTATGTGTGTGAAGAGGGGCTTACCAAGAAATATATTCATTTAAAATTTAAATTGCAAGCCTTTGTTTCAGCATTAGATTTTTGTGTTTATAAAGGATGCTTCATTGGAGGGGCTTACCTTCACTTTTGCATATTTGCAGAAATATTGGAAAAATTCAGTTCTTTCCAAATCAGAGTACATCCTGCCATACCTTACACCCTTCTGCAAGAGGACAATGAACACAGTGGCAAAGTGCTGGAAACAAAAATGACTATGAATTAAGAAATTCACTGTGGCATTTTTCCCACACTTATTAATATTAATACAAAAATAACATAAATAGCCCGAGGCCAAGTAATTTTTCTAGTAAATGAGATAGAGAAACATTGTCCAAATCAGAACATTATAAAAATGTTAGAAACACCTACACCCTCCATTCTGTCTAGCATTAACAAGGCCATGACACAAGATCAATTTGCTAAAAAAAGAAAAAAAAGAAAAAAAAAAAGTCCACCACAGGACTGGACAAGTATTCTGAAGCCCTTATTTCTGCTTTTATTTCCTTTCAATATCTCATGAAAAGGATATGTTGAGTTAAAACACCAGGGTAGTACCCTCGTATTTTTAAAAATCTGTAGAACATTCAATATCTGTTCTGCATAAGCACACTGGGCTGTTGTCTCTGAGCCTTTACACAGAAATACAGGAGCTTGCCTAGCATTACAAATGCTGTTCAAATATTTTCCAGAGACATAAAAGAGAAAATATCATCACAAGTAATGAAAATGAATAAGAAAAAAAAACACAGGAGGATGGCATTTGGACAGACCGAGTGAGAACAGGGATGGGGAGGGAGTGGGAGAGAGGCAAGGAGGGGAAAGAGATCTTAAGCACAGTCCTGGGCAAATGATCACGTAGCCTCTTCCGAACTTAGTTTTCATACTATGACTTGAGTCTGTTTTGTCATTTGGCTCTAGCTACATCAGGGCCTCTGTTTCCATTTTTGTCTTATAGATGCTTAGAAATAATTTATCGGTGCTCCTGGGGGGATCAGGCAGTTAAGCATCTGACTCTTGGGTTCAGCTCAGGTCATGATCTCAGGGTTGTGAGATGGACCCCCCCCCCCCTACTTTGGGCTCTGTGCTTGGCACCAGTCTGCTGGAGATTCTTTCCCTCCCCCCCACCCCCAGACTTTTCCCCTGTTTGTACTCTCTCTCTAAATAAAGAAATAAAATCTTTACTTTTATTTATTTATTTTTAAATATTATTTATTTATTTATTCATGAGAGACACACAGAGAGAGGCAGAGACATAGGCAGAGGAAGAAGCAGGCTCCCTGTGGAGAGCCCAATGTGGGACTCCATCCCAGGACCCCAGGATCATGACCTGAGCCAAAGGCAGACACTCAACCACTAGTCTCCCAGGTGCCCCATAAATAAAATCTTTTAGAAGAAAAGAAATGACTTATAGAAGAATGAAAAGTATTATTAAAATTTGGAAAATTTGATTTCATAAAATACCTTGGGAACCTGAGAAGTAGAAAGGTCTACTCAATTAAAATCCATTTTGGGAGGGCTTAACTCAAAAAAGGTGTGTGATACACCTGATGTTGGGAATAACCTCTAACCCAATTTACAGAAATCATACATGGTACAGGTATAGTTGGCAAAACACACACACCGGGTACAAAACATATACATGCGTGCACACACAGACACACACACGCACCTGGGTTATAAATATCCAGAATAATAGATCTATCTTATTTAAGTCAATGAAAGGAAATATTGTGATTTACTAAATGCTATGTAAGTATGTATGTTGCAGGGAGCCCTGGGTGGCTCAGCAGTTTAGCGCCTGCCTTTGGCCCAGGGTGTGATCCTGGAGTCCCGGGATCGAGTCCCACATCAGGCTCCCTGCATGGAGCCTGCTTCTCCCTCTGCCTCTCTCTCTCTCTCATCTCTCATGAATAAATAAATAAAATCATTTAAAAAAAGATTGTTGCAAGTTCAGGGTAATTGCTACTTTCCATCTCACAAAGAGGTAGTTTTGCAAATCAGAAAACAATCAGAAAAGAAGACTTAGCCAAGATGCTACCTCAACTCACTATTTGAAAGAAAACTCCCCAGTACTTATCCACCTATATGATGCTAAGTCCTGAATTTGGAACGGTGTCGGTGGTAGACACTTTTTGAGGTGGCAGTCCAACCCATGACCCTCCTTTGAGAAATGACCTCCTTCCTGACTGCACTCATACAGATGGCCCCTGGCAACCATGCTTGTATTTTGATACTACATCTCAAGCTGTAGATGACCAGAGTAATTATTTAGCCTAAGCCATCCTAGAAATTCACGTACACAAGCACACCCAGACTGTGATAACTCTTTAGTAGGTATCATTATGGTTTCTCCTTGGGATCCTTATGTCCTTAGAATTAAAAAGAAATTAAGCTATTTACAGTGGCTTTGTAACCAAAAAGCCTGATCTAGAAAGGCAAGAGAGAGAGGAAGAGAGAGCTACTGGTGAGCTCTCATGTGGTGACCACACGCCACATCCATTTGTGTCAAAGAGATGGGGAAATTTTATATTTATGACCCTCCAGGACTTCTATGGTGAGGAGTCCCAGAAGCGTATCCCTCCCTATTCATTCCTCTTTCCTCAACACTCAAGACTTGCCTTAACTATCTGCTTTGAATGCAGACAAAATTTCATTATATCCTCTATCCATGACTATGTCAGCTACCACAGAATGCACAGACTTCCAAGTTCACCCTTCTACTCTTTAAGCCCCTGTGAATCTGCATTTATTTCAACGAGTCTCAAATTTTATTGCATATCAGAGTCACCTGGAAGGTTTGCTAATCACGCACTGCTGGGCCTGAATTAGTTTCTGATTCAGTAGGCATGGGGTTAGGTCTGAGAATGGGAATTTCTAACAAGTTCCCAGGGGATGTGGATGCTTGTGGTCCAATGGAAAACCACTGCTTTATTCATTTCTCTTCCCAAGTCCTGAAACTCACTCATTGTGTTCTCTGAATTCAGGGTCTGTTGATAGCAAATTCCTTATATTTTCAGCCTTTCTTCTCTGTCTTGCTTTAAGGCAAACTTGACTCTTCTCTAAGGACCCATTTTTTTTCTTGTAGTCTGTCAAGTGGTGGCTGTTCTTTCTCCCAAAGCCCTAGGACCACTGATCTGGCACTGGGGGTAGGTGTCCTCCTGGTTTCTCATTGCTTCTTTCAGATGTTTCTCCCTATGTCTTCCCTAAAAACAACCAATCATGAATCTTATGCCATCAGATGATATCAATCCTTATAGGATTCCTGTGTTTATTCCCCTGATTACTTGGCGATATAAGCACCTGTTTTACTCTCTTTAGTGAAATTATCTCAATTGTAGTAGGTTTCTTTCTCTCTCTTTTTTTAAAGATTTTATTTATTTATTCATGAGGGACACACAGAGAGAGAGGCAGAGGGAGAAGCAGGCTTCCTGTGGGGAGCCCAATGTGGGACTCGATCTCAGGATCCCGGGATCACTCCCTGAGCCAAAGGTGGATGCTCAACCACTGAGCCACCCAGGTGTCCCCGTAGTAGATTTCATTAAGTATATAGATAATTTTAACACCTTGGTCTATCACTTCTTTAATCACTTCTCTTCAATGGCTTTGTCCTGTACCTTATGTTAGCTACTCTCATATGGCCATACCTGGACTTCTCCATGACCTCAATTTCAAACATTCTACTCTCTGATGGCCATATCCTATCTTTCCAGCCCAAATTGTATACTGTTAGAGCCCAGCCGTTCTTTGATCCTAATGAGACCTATGATCTTTTGATCCTACCTTCTTTAATTGACATCTTTCCAGATTAAATTTTATAATCCTTTTTAATCATGATAAATCCTCTATAAACAACTTCCACTCCCCTGCTCCTCTCTCATGGTCTTACTCAGTAAGAGCAGATCCATAACCTGGTTAAATCCAACTCTCTGCTTACTCCATGACTACAGTTCTAATACTGCCTGGAGAAAAAACCAAGTCACACTGAAATTAAATAGAAGTAGAGTCTTAATTTTGCAAGGCAATCATATTAGATGTTTAAAAAAAACTCATTCTCCCACTCTTGATGAGGATTGAAAATATTTTTCTTACTTTCCAAAACTGAATACCTTCTTCCCCACTGAGAAAATTGGAGCATTCACAAGAGAACTTACAGAGCTTATCACCCCCACTTCAAATCCATCTGCCACCATCTGCCCTTGCGCTGTTATCTGACATCATGCCTGTTACCATAGGTGAAATATCCGGGCTCCTATTTCAAGTCACTCCTTTCCCTGCATCCTAGAACTCATCTCCTTTCACTGCATTGCTTGAGAAATTCCCTCTGGATTATATCATCCATCTTCCACACTGTGTCGTCATACAAAAGTGGTGTTACCTCTCCTCAGCTAAAAACTTTCTCTTGATCCCTATTTCCCACCTGTGTATTGCCCCATTTTGTTGCTCCTATTTCCAGCAAAACCAATTGAAAAAGTGACCCAGAGTCATCTCTTCAATTTATGTCTTCCCATTCTCTCTCACCCACTTCAAGCAGGCTTTCATCTTCACCATTTCACCAAAACTGCTCCCCTGCAGCTCACCCAGGTGCCATGTTCCACAGTCATATCTCTGCTTTAATGTTAGCCTATGAATAGCATTTGAATCACACATCATTCTTGATATATATTCTTCACTTACATTCCAGGGCACAACACTTTCTTGGATTTCCTCCTAGCTTACTGAAAGCTTTCTCAGTTTCCTTTTCGGTTTCTCTTCTTCTTCATCTTTTAATACTAGAAAGCCCCAGGTTTCAGTCCTTGGGCCTCGTTTCTTTTTTTGTCCACGGTTACTCTCTTGGTGATCTTATTCATCCCATGGTTTTAAATATCGGTGTTTACCCTGCTGCAGAAAAATTTTTGTCCTCTTGTTTTTGAGACTGATAGCCAAACGAATATAATTTTCCTTTGTGGCATCACCCAAAGAAACATGTGATGGTATTAAGTTCATCAAACATCATTTATATAATTATTTATTTGCTGTTTCTTCTTTTTCATTTTATTGAAGTGCATAATTGACAAATAAAATTGCAATATATATAAGATATACAGTGTGATCTATGTGCTCAGTATGAAAGGATTACTATCATGAACTTAATTAACACATGCATCCCTTGCATATTTACATTTTTTTTTGGTGAGAATATACTTAGGTTCTACTCTCAGCAAATGTCAATTATACAATACAGTACTATATGAACTACAGTCATCATATTATACATTAGATCCTCAAATCTTATTCATCTTGTAATTGAAAGTTTGTACCCTTTTATCAACTCTTCGTATTTTCCCTAAGCCCTTGCCCCTGGCAACCTCCATTCTCCTTTATGTTTCAATGAGTGTGGTTATTTATTTATTTATTTATTTATTTATTTATTATTCTATGTATTAGTGATACCATGCAGTATTTGTCTTTCTCTGTCTGGCTTATCTCACTTAGCATAATGCCTTTCAGCTTCATCCATGTTGTTGCAAATGACAGAATTTCCCTCTTATTAAGGGCTGAATAATACACATAGGTACACAGATACCACATCTTTTTTACCCATTCATCTTTTGATGGATATTTAGGTTGTTTCATACCCCAGCTATTATGAATAGTACCGCAATGAACAAGGTAGTACAGATACCTCTTTGAGATAATGGTTTTGTTTCCTTTAGATATATGTACTGGATTGGGATTACTGGATCATACAGTATTTTTATTTTTAACTTCTTGGGGAACCTCCATACTGGTTTCCATAGTGACTGAATCAGTTCACTTTCCCACCAACCCCATTAAAGGGTTTCCTTTTCTCCACCTCCTCACTAGCACTTTTATCTTTTGTCCCTTTGCTGTGCAAAATCATTTTAGTTTGATATATTCCCACTTGTTTATTTTTGCTTTTGTTGTTTTTGCTTTTGGTGTCAAATAAAAAAAAATCATTTCCAAGACAAATGTCAAGGATCTTACCATCTATGTTTTCTCTTAGGAATTTTATGGTTTCAGATCTTATATTCATCTTTAACCCATTTTGAATTGATTTTGGTGAATGATGTTAAGATAGTGGTCCGTTGTTTTCTGTTGCGTGTTAGCTGTCCAATTTTCTCAACATCATTTATTGAGACACTGTCTTTTTTCCCATTGTATAGTCTTGGTTCCTTTGTTATAAATTAATTGACTGTATGTGGATAGATTTATTTTTTGACTTTGTACTCTATTGCCTTGATCTACGTTTCTGTTTTGGTGCCAATACCATACTATTTTGATTACTATAGCTTTATATTATAGTTTGAAATCAGGAAGTGTGATGTTTCTAGCTTTGTTCTCCTTCGCAAGACTGCTTTGGCTATTCAGGGTCTTTTGTGATTTCATAACAATTTTAGGACTTTTTTTTTATTTCTATAAAAGATGGAATTTTGATTTCATTGAATTTTGATAGGAGTTGTGTTGAATCTCTAGATAGCTTTGTGTAGCACAGCTATTTTAACAATATTAATTATTACATTCTATGAATATGGAATAGTTTCCCACTTATTTGTGTCTTTTTTGATTTCTTTCATTAATGTTTTATCATTTTTAGTGTACAGATCTTTTACCTCCATGGTTAAATTTATTCCTAAGTATTTTGTTTTTTTAGACACTCTTGTAAATGGGATTATTTTTCTTAATTTCTCCTTCTGATAGTCCATTGTTAATGTATAGAGACACAACTGATTTTCGTATATTGGTTTTGTATCCTGCAACTTTAGTGATTTTGATGATTATTTCTAATAGTGTCTTGGTGGAGTCTTCCCAGGATTTCCTATATTATATTATGTCATCTACAAACAGAGACAATTTTCCTTCTTCCTTTCTGAAATGAATGCTTCTTATTTCTTTTTCTTGCCTAATTGTTATGGCTGGAACTTTCAGTACCATTCTGAGTAAAAGTAGTGTCTTATTCCTCATCTTGGGTGAATAAACTTTCAGCTTTTCACTGTTTAGTATATTGTCACTCTATTATGCTGAGCTACATTCCTTCTATACACAATTTGTTGAGAGTTTTTTTTTTTTGAATCATGAACAGAGGTTGAAATCATCAAATGATTCGGTGCCACCATTAAGATGATCATATAATTATCCTTCATTTTGTTAATGTGGTATATCATATTGGTTTATTTATATATGTTGAACCATCCTTGTATCCTAGGAATAAATCTCATTTGATCATTATGTATATTCCTCTTAATGTATATTTGATTTGGTTTGCTAATATTTTATTGAGGATTTTTTCATCTATGTTCATCAGGGATATTGACCTGTGATTTTCTTATAGTGTCCTTGCCTGGCTTTGGCATCAGGGTAATGCTAATCTCATAAAGTGAGTTTGGAACTATTCCCTCTTCTTCTATTTTTTTTTTTTTTTTTGGAAAACTTTGAGATAGATTGATATTAATTTTTCTTTAAATATTCAGTAGAATTCATTAGTGAAGCCATCTGGTCCTGGCTTTTTTGGGGGGAGGGGAAGTCTTTTTTATTATTGTTTCAATCTCCTTACTAGTACTTAGTCTGTTTAGATTTTGTATTTCTTATTGATTCAGTCTTGGTAGGTTTTATGTTCCTATGAATGTATCCATTGTTTCTAGGTTATATTTGTTGGCATATAATTGTTCACGATAGTTTCTTACAGTTGTAGCATTTTTGTGTTATCAGTTATAATGTCTCCTCTTTCATTTCTTCTTTTTAAATATTTTATTTATTTATTTATTTATTTATTTATTTATTTATTTATGAGGGCGGGTAGGGGCAGAGGGAGGGAGAAAGAGAATTTCAAGCTGACACCATGCCTAGCACATAGCCTGACATGGGGTTTGATCCCATGACCCTGAGATCATGACCTGAACCAAAACTAAGAGTTGGGTGCTCACCTGACTGAACCACCCAGGTGCCCTTTTCATTTCTGATATTATTTACTTGAATCTTTTTTCTTTCTTGGTGAGTCTAGCTAAAAGCTTATAAATTTTCTTTTCTTTCTTTTTTTTTTTTTTTCAACCAGCTCTGGGACTTTGATTGATTTTTTTTTTCTGTTGTCTTTCTAGTCTCTATTTCATTTATTTCCATTTTTATCTTTGTTATTTTCTTTCTTCTACTAACTTTGGGCTGAATTAACTGTTTTTAAAATGTTTCTGAAGGTAAAAAGTTAGGTTGTTTGAGATTGTTCTTTTTTCTTCATGTAGGCATGTAGCACTATAAACTTCTCTCTTAGAATTACTTTTGCTGCATTCCATACATTTTGGTATTTTGTGTTTCCATTTTTATTTATCTCAATATATTTTTTGATTTCCCTTGATTTCTTCTTTGGGCCATTGGTTGTTTAGGATTTTGTAGTTTATCTCCACATATTTGTGAATTTTCTAGTTTTTCTCTTGTGATTGATTTCTAGTTTCATACTATTGTGGTAGGAAAGGAGGCTTGATACAATTTCAATCTTCTTAAATTCATTAAGACTTGTTTTGTGGTCTTGCATGTGATCTATCCTTGAGAGTGTCCCATGTGTGCTTGAGAAGAATGTGTATTTCTCTTCCTGTTTGTTGTAACATTTTGTATATGTCTAGGTTCATCTGGTCTAACATGAAGTTATAAATCCAGTATTTCCTTATTGATTTTCAGTCGAGATGGTCCATTTATTATTGAAAGTGGGGTTTTAAGTCTGGTACTATTCTTGTATTGCTGTCTATCTCTCCTTTCAGATAAAAAATTTAAATATATTTTTTAGGTACTCCTATGGTGGGTGCATAAATATTTATACATGTTATAACCTTTGTTGGATTGACTCCTTTATCATTATATAATGACCTTCTTTGTTTCTTTTTGCAGCTTTTGGTTTAAAAGTCTATTTTTTTCTGATATAAGTATAGCTATCCCTCCCTTTCCTTGGTTCAATTTGCATGGAATATCTTTTTCCATCGCTTCATTCTCAGTTTATGTGTATCCTTAAAGATGAAGTGAGTCTCTAGTAGGCAGCATTCAGTTGGGTCTTGTTTTTTAATCCACTCAGCCACTCCATATCTTTTTTTATTTTATTTTATTTATTTATGATAGACACACACACACACACACACACACACACACACAGAGGCAGAGACATAGGCAGAGGGAGAAGCAGGCTCCATGCACCAGGATCCCGATGTGGGGTTCAATCCTGGGTCTCCAGGGTCGTGCTCTGGGCCAAAGGCAGGCGCTAAACCGCTGCGCCACCCAGGGATCCCCAGCCACTCCATATCTTAAAACAATTTTTTTAGTATAGTTGGCACACAATATTACATGAGTTTCAGGTGTACAACATAGTGATTCAACTTCTCTATGTGTTAGACGAGGCCTATCCCAATGTAGCTACCACCTGTCACTATGCAACACTGATATTATTGTCTATATTCCCTATGCTGTGCCTTTCATTCCTGTAACTTATTCATTCCATAAATAGAAGCCTGTATCTCCCACTCTCCTTCACCCATTTCTCCTAAAGCCCCCCACTCCTCTTCGCTTTGGTAACCATCAGTTTTTCTCTGTATTTACAAGTCTGATTCTTCTTTTCATTTATTTGTTTATTAATGTGTTTTGTTTTTTATATTCTACATATCAGTGATACCATATGGTATTTGTCTGATATTATTTATTTCGATTAGCATAATACCCTCTAGGTCCAATTATGATCTCAAATGGCATGATCTCATCCTTTTTAATGGCTGTATAATATACCATGATTATATATAGAGTTATTTTTATAAGTAGACAGATATACACATACACAGAGCACATCTTTCTTATCCATTCATCCATCAATAGACATGTTACTTCCATATCTTGGATATTGTAAATAATGTTGCAATAAATATAGGGGTAAATATGTCTTTTTGAATTAGTGTCTTCATTTTCTTTGGGTAAATATCCACTAATGGAATTAATTATTGGATTATATGGTATTTCTACTTTTAATTTTTTGAGGAAACTCCATGTCCTACCAACATTGTTATTTCTTGTCTTTTGATGGGTGTCAGGTGAAATCTCATGGTTTTGATTTGCATTTCCCTGATGATCAGTGATATTAAGTATCTTTTCATGTGTCTGTTGACCATCTGTATGTGTCCTTCAGAAAAATGTCTATTCACATCCTCTGCCCATTTTTAAATCAGAATTTTATTTTGTTTTTTTTTTTTGGTGTTGAGTTGTGTAAGTTTTTAATATATTTTGGATAATTAACTCCTTATGAGATATATTTTCCCATTTAAGTAGGTTGCCCTCTCATTTTGTTGGTGGCTTTATTTCCATACAAAATGTTATTTGGATGTAGTCTCAATCATTTATTTTTGCTTTTGTTTCCTTTGCCTTAGGAAACACATCTAGAAAAATGTTGCTACAGCCAGTGTTGGAGAAATTACTGCCTGTGTTCTCTTCTAGGATAATCATGATTTCAGGTCTCACATTTAGGTACTTGATCCATTTTGAGTATATATATTTTTTGGTATGGTTTTAGAAAGTAGCACAGTTTCATTTTTTCCATGTAGCCATCCAGTTTTCCCAGCACCATTTTTTTGAGAGATTGTCTTTTCCCTATTGTATATTCTTGACTTCTTTCTCATAGATTAATTCACTGTATAAGCATGGATTTATTTCTGGGCTATCTATCCTGTTTGATTGATTTATGTATCCATTTTTTGTACCAATAATATATTGTTTTGATTTTTACAGTTTTGTAATATATCTTGAAATCTAAAATTATGATTCTTCCAGCTTTTTCTTTCTCGAGGTTGTTTTGGCTATTTGGGGTCTTTTGTGGTTCCATGCAAATTTTAGTGTTATTTTGTCTAGTTCTGTGAAAAGTTCTGTTGGTATTTTGAAAGCAATTCCACTGAATCTGTAGTTTTCTTTGAGTAGTGTGGACATTTTAACAATATTAGTTTTTGTAATCCAGGAGCACGTAACATCTTTCCATTGTTTGTCTATAGTTTCTTTCATCAATGTTTTACAGTTTTCAGAGTACAGGTCTTTTACTTCCTTGGTTAAGTTTATTCCTAGGTATTTTATTCTTTTTGGTACAATTGTAAATGGAATTGTTTTCTTAATTTCTCTTTCTGCTATTTGTTATTGGTATATAGAAATGCAACAGATTTGTATATATTAATTTTATGTCCTGCAACTTTACTGAATTCATTTATCAGCTCTAGTATTTTTTTTGGAGCAATTTTTAGGGTTTTCTATACATAGTATCATGTCCTCTGCAAATAATGACAGTTTAACTTCTTTACCAATATAGATACCCTTTATTTATTTTTCTTGTCTGATTGCTGTGCCTAGTATTTACAATACTATGCTGAAAAAAAGTGGTAAGAGTGGGTATCCTGTGTTATGCCTGATCTCAGAGGAAAATCAGGTTTCGTGATTGAATATGGTGTTTGCTGTGGATTTTTCATTTATGGCCTTTATTATGTTGAGTTCTGTTATCTCTAAACTCATCTTGTTGAAAGTTTTTATCATGAACAGATGTTGAAATTTCACACTCTATCTTTTGATTGGAGAACTTAGTCTATTACATTTAAAGTAAATTATTGCTGGGTGTGGACATACTCCTGCTATTTTGTTGTTTTCTAGGTGTTTTGTAGTTCCTTTGTCCCTGTTTTGCTCTTCTCTTTCATGATTTGAAGATTTTCTGTAATAGTATACTCTAATTTCTCTGACTCTTTTGTATATCTACAAATGTTTTGCTTTGTGGTTACCATGAAGCTTACACAAAGCATATTATAGTTATGGCAGTCTAAACTGATAATCTCAAATGAATATAAATCCTATACATTTTTACACTCTCCTATATTTTGTGTTTCTGATATTACACTTTACATCTTTTGATATTGTGTATCCATTACCAAATTACTATAGTTACAATTATTTTTTAATACTTTGTCTCTTAACCTTTAATTAGTTCATTTTTTGTAGTTGTTTCTCTGGTAGAGTTTGGATAGTTTAATGGCTAAAAACATGGGTTTTAGAATAATAAAGGTACAGTTGAGGCCTATTTATACTACTAATTGAATGGACCACTTTACTGATCTCTCCTAGATTTTCCTTATCTGTAAATGGGAAAAATAATACCCACCCCACTAGGTTGTTGTGATGATTAAATAAACTATGTGTTTTGGCTTGGGTTTCTCTCAAAGCATTGTGAGACCAGATGGTTTATTTGGGAGGTGCTTGTAGGAAGCAAGAGTAACAGAATGGTTAGAGTGAGCCAGAGGAGGAATAACAAATATAAAAGGTACATTGTCATGGTTACTTCTATAGGCATTTGTGGCTTAATCCTGCTGGGACTTCAGAGAAGCAAACAATGGCTCCTAGAATTGTTGAAAAGATGGAGGCTGAGGCTCCCATTCCCCATTACTGATGCTTTTCCATGGAGCTGTTATCTTCTTTGAACTTCTAGAAGCCCCCCAAAATGAGCTCAGCAGACTCTTATGGTTTTGGGGAAGGCTCTGAAGGAATCTGTGTCTTTATACTAGGAAATGGCTGTGGAGTCCCGGTCACCTCATGTTCTACTTGGAGATAAGCTCTGAAGGGGTGCTGAGATGGAAGGACCTAAGAAACAGTCTGGTCTTGATGCAGGAAATTTTGGACAATGGATCTCCTTATTATTTTTTCTCAGTAGCTCATCCATTAAGTTGGATATTTTATTTTACCAGGTACTAAGAAACTCCTGTTTCAGGGCATTATCTCTCCCCCACTCCCACCCATTCTTTCTGTACACCTTTCCCCTTGTGGAGTTATAGCCCAAACTTAAGTGAGGTTGGATAGGAATAGTAATGAAAATGCCTTTCAAGAGTTTATGCACATTCTGCTCTGTGATTTAGATAGTGAAAAAGCTGTCCAGAAGGCTACTTTGTAGAACTACCCAAAGTCAGGTTTACCTCCTAGTGCCAGGATTCATCTGTAGCTTCTTTGACAACAAAAAGCCAAGGGTTATTTTCAAGTCTGCCTTGCTTATTGACAACAGCTGACCAAAGTAGCAGATTATTAAGAAGTAGATTACTCTTAAATCCTTCATATTAGAAAAGGACAAAGTTGTTAGGTAATCCTATTCAACTCCTTGGTTCAATGCGCTGCTTATATCATCCCTTGGTTTGGCTGCAGTTAACTATTTCAGTTTGAGTTGCTGATATTTATTTATTGGAGTCTTTCACTTGCCTTTTTTTTTTTTTTTACTACAATAATTCTTACTGCTAAAACATAAAGCCACAATAGGCATCAAGTCACTTTCCTCTCACTAAAAACTTCCTACTATTACAAAGGCTTTATTTATGCCAAGATAGAAAGTTTATTTTTTAATTATTAAGTTTTTCAAGCTGTCACACTATCATCTCTTAGACCATACACTCAGTTCATATTTGCTGATTTTTGCCTCTATACAGTGGTTCTCACCATAAAAACTTGCTGTTGGTGAAAATAGGATAAACTGTAATTTAAAAGGAAATCCTCTTGTGTAGCAGAATCATACATTTCTGATAAAGATTTGAGAGAATTCATGTTGCTTAATCATGGTATCTTAGTCAAACATAGAAATAGCTAATATTTTCTTATTAGCATATCAATTTCAGTCCCTATAAGTAGTTCCTTATAAGTGCATTTTTTTCAAGTGTTTAAACCATTTGCTGCTTTTTGGATTTATTTTAACCTTTGTCTATCTTTGTGTGTGTCAAGGGTCTATGAATGAGCAGACCACCACAATTCATCACAATGAAACAAAGAGTTTCTTTGTTCCATACTTCTAAATGGCCCTTTGTGTACCTATACATTGCTGAGTCATATTTCTCAAACTCATTTTTCCTGGGCCAGAGGGTAAGACCCTGAGCTGTGATATAATGAGAACTTAAAACATTATGATTACAACAATAGAGCATTTTTGAAGACAAGAGTAGTTACTTATGGTCCCTTAGACTGCAAAGTTTTTCAAACTGCAATGGTACAAACCAATAAAGTATGAAATATATTTTTTAGAGATTTTATTTATTCATGAGAGACACAGAAAGAGAGGCAGAGACATAGGCAGAAGGAGAAACAGGCTCCCTGTGGGGAGCCTGATGTGAGGCTCATCCCGGGACCCCAGAGTCGCGACCTAAGTTGAAGGCAGATGCTCAACGACTGAGCCACCCAGGTGCCCCTCTATCAAATTAAAAATAATTATTTATCGAATATTTTTGAGTAAGATCTACCAGAATAAATATATTTTACTTCATGTGAGAAACATACAACTACATACATGCAGAACTGAAATAAAATGTTCATGAAATAATACTTAATCTATATTCCCAATGACATACTGTCAATTTCTTTTTTCTATCTTCTGAAATGTTGATTAAACTCCCCAAATCAAATCTATGACCTTGCAGAGTTATCAATCAGACTTAAAAATACTTCATTAATTGACAGAGAAAAGGACTTTTAAAAGTGTATATATATATATATATATATATATACACACACACACATATATATACAACCTCCACACATATATATACACACACAAATATAATACTTAAAATATAAGTGTTTCTGCAAATGTATTTGTATGTATATTCAGAATATGTTTCTCATCATAAGCTGCTATGAAAAAAATTTGCAAGGTAACTGCTTTAAAGAATAAGAGAATTGAAACTTGCATTCAGAAGGAACTGGGAGAATGCAGTGGGGGAGCCTTGAGAGAGGGGTCAGAGTGTAATGTAAGCATAATTTATTTTTATTCATTTAGTTTTTCTTTTAGTTTTTATTTCTTAATTATTAGGTAAACCTATAAGATTGCCTTGTTTCCTTCCTCACTATTTTTTTTTCTCAAGAGTCATATATCAAATTACACAAAGATACAAAACTATGTTGCAAATTGATCTGTTGGTGGAGTCAGTTTCTTGATCTTAAACGTAATGAATGACATTCTTACATAATTTGTGTACTTAATCTTTAAAGAATTTTGGAATTTTAAAATAATTCTTTGGGTGCTCCTTTTTTTTTAAGCTCTTATGAGCAGGCTTAGTACATATTCATGATATAAAATGGATCCTCTATAATTGTTCTTGTATTATTACAGATCCCCAAGGCTATATTCATGACAGTTAAAGAGATAAATTTAAAAAGCTTTCATGAGGATTGGCATATTGTTCATATAATGTTAAATATAATTCTAATGACTGGATAGTTCAGTGATTCAGAAATCTGTGCCCATTGCGGTCAGAAGTAAAGATTACATGCTGGATCCTATCCCTACCTCATAGCACATGATACGGTGCTGGACTTGCATAGTGGCAGGCAGACACTCAGCCTGCTGGGGGTTTGTACTCTGATATATCAAGTCTAAAATAATATTTTCAACCTAGGTGAAAGGAAAAAGTGGGAGATTTTGTCTTAGTGTCATTTTCATTTGATAGTCATCTTTCCTTATATAAAAATTCTCCCATCTCCTTTTCCCTCTCATCTCTCTGACCTTTAATTCATCTGCTTTAGCTCCCTTCTCCTCCTACATCCTCCCCACAAGCTCTGTCACACTGCTTTCATTGTGGACTGTGGTTGACATAAACCTCTTCTATCCTACCACTCTTATCTCACCTTTACCTAACTGTACCAGAATGACATCATTATCAAGACCATGGGCTCTAAGTTAGACTGCCAGGGTTCCAAGCCCAGCACTTTTACTGGCCAGCTGTACAAACTTGGATACCTTATTGCAAGAAATGTAAAGACTGTCATGATGTCTGACATCTACTTTAAGCAGTTCAACCAAAAAAGGGTATATGTATATATGATATATGGTATACATATATATGTAGTATAATATATATGCACACATATCTATACTATAAAATTTATATACTTTATAAAGTTTATACTTCATATTATATAGTATATATTCTATACCACATATATTCTGTAGAGAATAGACAAGGAATATAGTACATATTCTATACTGTAGTATATTAGTGTGTATGTGTAGCTATATTTATATTTGTATTACATATACATTTATATTTAAAACTCTGGATTTAACTATGGCATTTACTCACTTTGAACACATTTTACTTTTTAGAAATTTTAAAAAACCAGAAACAGAATTTAATACAATTAATTTCAACAAGAATTCCTGAAAACATTCTGTATGCCCCTCATTGTGATAGACACTGGGAATAATTAATTTTGTACAAAATCAATAACAAATTTTGTGTCTATCTATATAAATGTATATATTGTAACTATCATCACCCATCTATCTATGAGAAAAATATAGCAGAATGTTAACAACAGGCCAGTGAAAGCAGTTTATACATTTACATTGTGCTATATTTTCAAATGTTCTGGAAGCACGAAGAATTTCTTTTTTTTTTTTAAAGATTTATTTATTTATTTGAAGGACAGAGCACATGAGGGTGTTCTTGGGGGTATGCAGCTGGTCACTTAATTATTCATAGATACAGCCAGTTCTAATTTTAAGAGTTGAAAGTTCACTCACACTGTACTAATTCTTTATTTCCTATAAGCAAGATAATATCCTTCCTGGCGCTCTATCGCCAGCATAGTAAAAAGAACACACATACATCCCCATAACTGATCAATCAACTAAACCTTAGCTTGCTAAATAATAGACAATTAATTTCTTTCAGTTTAAACAGTTTCTTTCAATGAAGTCTTTTAAAAATTGAACATTCAAAAAAAATAAAATAAAAATTGAACATTAAATAAAAAATTGAACATTCAATTCCCTAGAGAATTATCCTTATTCCCAGAGTGGTGTCTGGTTGTAAGGGAAAGCTCAGGAATTCTCCTGACAATGAGAGTAAAGTAGGTGGCTCATGTGCCATCTTTCTCTTTGAGGTAGGATGGCTTGTCTGATCTCTCTCTGGACTCACATCCCCTGATATGATTTACTTAGGCACCTCTGAAGTACCTAAAAGTTTTTATTATTGCTCTGAGAGAAATTCTTATTTCCTGGAGCCACAGGACTGCTATTTCTGAAAACCCAACCCAATGTTTGAAGAAAAGACTCTAAGATATCCCCCAATTATTTCTACTTCCTAGTATTCATGATGTTTAGTCATCCCCTCATCTTGAATATGATTGTGACTTGCTGCTAACCAATAAAATATGACAAAGGTAATAGGATACCATTTCTGCAGATATATGAGATTATAACGTCCATATTACCAGCAGATTTTCCATATTGACTTTCTACCTTGTTGGCTTTGATAAAGCCACTGCATGGAGAGGACCACATGGCAAGAAACTGAGGTCAGTGTCTGGCCAACAGCTTGCAAGGAGCTAAGGAACTGGATTGTACAAACAGGTATATTTGTTTGGAAGGGGATTCTTCTCCCTAGCCAACCTGAGAGGAGATGCCAGCTCTGGCTGACCCCTCACTGCAGTCTTGAGAGAAACCCTGAAGTGGGATATTCAGCTATGCTGTGACTGAATTCCTGACCCACAGAAACTGTGGGATAATGGGTATGTGTTTATTTGTGCTGCTAAATTTGTAGTGATTTGTTATGTAGCAATATATGCCTAATACATAACTTTTCTCACAAATTGGCAACCAAGGAAGCTGATAGATTATGAGTTCCCAAACTGCTGCACTTGATCAATGACATTTATTCTGAACACATTCCTTTTTGAGAACTTTTAAAAGGCCAGAAATGGAATTTATCAATTCAGTTCAAGCAAAGTCTACTAAATATAATTTAATAAGTGCTCCTAAAAATGTTCTTTCACTGTCATAGGCACTGGGAATAAAAAAGTAAATATAATGTAGTCCTCAATTCAAGGGGTATAGCTCTGTGGAAGAAGACAGATTTATAGGATTCTACCAAAGGACACGGAATTTAGACTGAATTTTTATATATATTTAAAGCACCATGTGATGGATAATTTTAGTGTGTTGGTTGTGCCACATGCCAAATATTTGGGTCAAACATTCTGGATGTTTCTGTTAATTTTTTTCTTGATAAGGTTAATATTTAAATCAGTGAACTTTAAAAAAAATATTTTATTTATTTATTTTAGAGAAAGAGCACATGCGTAAGGGTGAGTAGGGGAAAGAGCAGAGGGGGCAGAAGAGGGAAGGGGAAAGAACCTGAAGCAGATTCTATGCTGAGTGCAGAGTTCATGTGGAGCTTGATCTCCACCCTGAGATCATGACCTGAGCCCAAAACGAGAGTCAGTTGCTTAATGGACTGAGCCACCTAGGAGCCACTAATTCAGTGAACTTTGAAAAAAGCGGATTGCCCTCTGTAATGTGGGTGGGCCTCATCCAACCAGTTAAAAGCTTAAAACAAAGACTAAACTCCCCCAAGCAAAAAAGGAATTCTGCTGGTAGATGGCCTTTGGACTTGAATTGCAACATTGGCTTTTCCTTGGGATCTTGTTGCACATGAACTAATTCCTTAAAATAATTCTCTCTCTCTATGTGTACACAGATATGTCTATATCTAATATACATGTGGCTCTGTTTCTCTGGAGAGCCCTAATTAATACATACCCTATACCATCACACTGTTTTAAATTTTAAACTTTAAGATGATTAATTTCATATTCAACCATGAATCATCACTTACAACATACTTCACATCTGTTATTTGGTTTCTTCTTTGATGGCCTCACTGTATTGTAAGTTGTTTGAGGACACATGGGTGTTTTTTCATTTGTGTACTCTTAAACTGTCTAGCATTGAGTTGAACCACTTATTAGCCATGTAACTTTGAGCAAATCACTTCATGTCATTAACCTTCAATTTTCTCATTTGTAAAATGTGAATAGTAAACTACCACTTTGTAAAATTTCTGTTAGGGTTGATTGAGATAAGACTACAGAAAATTTAGTATAATGCTAGATACTATAATAAGCACTCAATAAATCTTTTTTTTTGTATTATTGTTATCTTTACTAACAGAATAGTTGGTACTCAAGGAATATTCATTAAACACAGATTTACTTATCTATTTATATATTTTTTTTAAACACAAATTTAAAATGACAGCACAGATAGAAGTTATGCCCAAGATGAAAATTAATAACAATGTATAGAAGTTTTAACTCAACACATTTGAGAGACATGGGTACTTACAGAAACCACCTTCACTATTACAAAACATGATTTTCAGGCACATTTCATATGCAAGATGAACTGTAGAATAAACAATTTCCCAGGTGTTACCAGTTATGTACCCCACATTTAATTTTGCATAAGTTCTAAAGAGTTTTGATGCTGGTTTGGTTTGTTCTTATCAATTACAAAGAATTTTCCTAAACTCTGCATTTAGGAATAGATTCAGGTATTCTGAACTAGAAATTATGCAGAAGAAAACAGGAGTGTGGTAGGATTAGGAGGTTATAGTTAAATCCAAACAGGCTAGGACTAGTTTTTCATAATTTTTCCTTTTGTATTTTTATTAATGAGGGACAAATGTTTTTGAGTTAAATTATGTAGTTCATCACTGGAAGAAACAATGCAAAATTAGTCTTTAGATAATTGTCTTTTGTATTTAAAGGAAAAAAAGTAAGAAAGCAGTTGGTTACATTTTTATTCAACTTTCTTATTAGTGTGAAAATTTCAGCTTGTCAGACAATGTTATATAAAGCAGCAAAGCCTGTATAATTTTCTATTTTTTAAAAATTTGCAAACTCAAAAATGATCATGGGGAAAACAGTGGCCTAACCTCTCAATGCGGATTTAATAATAGTGTACTCTACTCAGGTCTCTTATTGGTAAGATTCCATTGCTTAAAAACAACAGTGTGGTTCAGGACACCTACTGGAATACTAAAGATTTGATTAGTTACAATTAAATAATACTGGTTCAAGCATTTTCTTTCTTTTAGTTTTTGGATTTTTTCATTATGTTTAACATCAACATCAGTGAATCTGCCATGGTACAAGCAATCTATTAAAAAACAGGAAACAAGCTATCTGTATGGGATTACAAGGGAATTCACATGGTATATCAAACTCTCTATCAAGTTCATAATTCTATTTTGCCAAAAATTTATGTTAAATATGTGTCAAACTTTAGGGAAAATTATCAATCCTTTATTTTGGTTACATGTAAACCATCCCAAACTTAATTTTTAACTGATTATCTCATTTCAAACATTGTCTTCTAACTATAAATGATTGTATGTCTCTAGTCATCTAAAAAGATTATTGAGTCCTTGTCAGGTGCAAGATAGTCCTGAGCCTTTACGTGGCTCACATTTCTAGTGAAGGAGGTCAGGTGAAGTAAAATAGCAGCAATCCAACATAGTTAACCTTTTGTGAGTTCATAGTACGAATAGCTCACCTTTAGATAGTTGGGCAAAGAGCTGTTTTATAAAGGAGGTGAGAGGTACAGAACAATAAATTGTTAGAAATAGAAGGGCATATATTTATCAATTTTTATTTCACAGATGAGGAGATTGAGGCCAGGAAGAATAAAGTCTTGTCTGAAGTCATATTATAAAAGTATGACAGCACTGAGATTAGAATTCAGTGTCCATAACTCCTTGTCTAATAGGCTTTTTAGAAATAGCAGCTTTATGGAGGCATTCACATACATAGATTTACACTCTTAAAGTGTACAGTTTTTAAAAAAAATTATAACAAACAGAATTACGCAACTGTTATCTAATTTAAAACACTTTTCTTGCTCCAGAAAGACTATAAGCCCTCACTTTCCATTTTTCCCACCTTGCAGACTCTGGCAGTGACTAATTTTTTTTCTTTCTCTGTGCATTTGCCTATTCTGTACATTTCATATAAATAGAGCCATAAATATATGGCCTTTTGCTTCTGACTTGTTTTACTTATCATAATGTTTTATTTTTTAAAAGGTTTTATTTATTTATTCATTTTATATATATATATATATATATATATATATATATATATATATATATATATGTATATAGAGAGAGGCAGAGACACAGGCAGAGGGAAAAGCAGGCTTCATGCCAGGAGTCTGACGCGGGACTCGATGGATTGCGCCCTGGGTCAAAGGCAGGCGCCAAACTGCTGAGCCACCCAGGGATCCCCTTATCATTATGTTTTAGAGTCTCATCCATGTTGTGTCATGAATTGGTAATTTAATTTTTTATTGTTGAATAATATTCCAGTATACAGAAGCACCACATTTTGTTTATCCATTCATTAGTTGATGGACGTTTAAGCTGTTTCTGTGTTTTGTATACTGTGAATAATGCTGCTATAGATATTTATGTACAAGTTTGTATAGACATATATTTTCAATTCTCTTGGGTATATACTTGAAGTGGAATTGCTAGGTTATATGATAACTCTAAGTTGTCTGTTCAAGGACTGACAGACTGTTTTCCAAATCAGCCGCACCACTCTGTGTTCCTACCAGCAGTGTGTAAGGGTGTCAGTTTCTCCTCATATTCATCAACATGTTTTAATTTTAGCCATCCTAGTGGGTGTGAAGTGCTATCTTATTGTGGCTTTGTTTTTCATTTCCTTAATGAATAATGAGGTTGAGCATCTTTTTATGTGCTTTATACCCACTTCTATATCTTATTTGGAAAAATGATTATTCAATTCTCCCTCCATTTTTAAATTGTTTTTATTTTTTATTATAGTTTTTAGTTAAGAATTGAGTTTAGGGGTCTTTATATATTGTGGATACAAGTCCTTTTCACAGAAATATGATTTGCAAACATTTTATCCCATTCTGTGTATTGTCTTTTCACTTTCTTGTTGGTGTTCTATGAAGAAGATAGATTTTTAATTTTGACCAGGTCCAACTAATTTATTTTTTCTTTACTTTGGTGTTAATATCTAAGAAACTGTTGCCTAATTCATGTCAGAAATTTTTTTTACAATCTTTTAAATTAAAAGGTCGGAAAGATTTATTATGCTTTCTTCAATAATTTTATAGTTTTAAGTGTTACTTTTAGGTCTGTAATCTATTTGTAGTTAATTTTTGCGTGTGGTGTGAGATAGGGACCAACTTCATTGTTTTGGATGTAGATTCCACTTGTCTCAGTACCATTTGTTGAAAAGAATGTTGTTTCCCCATTGAATTGTCTTGGCACCCTTGTCAAAAATCAATTGATTATAAATATGAAGGTTGATTTCTAGATTCTCAATTCTCTACTATTGAGCTATATATCTATCCTTGTTGTCAGTATCACACCATCTTGATTACTGTGGCTTTATATTGAGTTTTGCAAAGTGCAGAGTCTTCCATTTTCATTGTTCTCTGTCAAGATGTTTTTGACTATTTGAGGAGTATTGCTATCTTAATCAATACTAAGTCTTCAAACCCACAAACATGGTATATTTATTAGGTCAAATAGTTGTGTGAGTTTTCTTTAGGATTATTTATATACAAGATCATGTCATCTGCAAATAGAGGTAATTTTACTTCTTTTCCAATCTGGATACACTGTATTTCTTTTTATTGTCTAATTTCCCTTTCTAGAACTACAATACAATGCTAAGTAGAAATATCAAGAGGTCACAGCACTACCTATTTCTGATATTAAGGGGAAAACCATCATTCACCATTAAATCTGATGTTGATTATAGGTTTTTCATAGATGGTCTTTGTCAGGCAGAGCTTTCTCCTATTCCTATTTTGTTGAGTATTTTTATCATGAAAGGTTGTTGGATTTTGTCATGCTTTTTCTGTATATTTTGGCATGATCTTATGTTTCCCCCCCTTTATTCTCTTAAGAAGATAAATTATATACTTTATTATTTTATGTTAATTGAACCTTGAATTCTTTGGATAAGTCTCAGTTGGTCATGGTGTATAATCCTTTTTAAATGTTTCTGGGTTTTGTTTGATAGCATTTTGCAGAGGATTTTTGTATGTGTATTCATTCATAAGAGATATTGGTCTATAGTTTTTTTTGTGACATGCATTTGTGGTTTTAGTATCAGGGTAACACTGCCTTCATAGAATAAATTGGAGAGTATTCCCACATTTATATATTTCAGAAGAGTTTCTGAAGAATTGGTATTAATTTTTCTTTAAACATTTGATAATATTTGCCAGTGAAGCCATCTGTGTGCTCTACTTTGAAGGAAGTTTTTGGTTATGTGTTTATTATCTTAACTTCTTATAGGTCTATCCAGATTTTCTGTTTCTATTTGAGTCAGTTTCAGCAGTTTGTCTCTTCATAGAAATTTGGCCATTTCATCTAGGGTATCTAATTTATTTACACTCAATTGTTCATAGTATTCTCTTATAATCATTTTAATTTCTGTCAGGATTAGTGATGCATCTCCCCTCCCCCCCACACCAATTTTAGTAATTTTAATCTTCTCTCTTTTTATCTTGGCCGTTTTTTTTTTCAAAATAGTTTTTATTATTATAAAAATGTAAAAATCCAGCAAAACCAGAAATACCGGATATATATTCCTGGGCTTTCACATTTGTTGATTTTTATTCGCAATCTCTTTTTCAGCACAATTTACAACCTCAACCCCATTTGCAGTCTGATTATACAAGTGCTAAGTGGCAGAAAGGTCTAGAATAAATAGATCAAAAAAAGAGGCCACGCTGTGAAACTAAGTTGCATGCAACAGGTCTATGAGGGTGGGGGAAAGTGTCTGAGAAATAAAACAGAGTAAGACAAAGCAACTGGAAGGTTTTAGCTAAAGTTCTTTCAATCATTTTTGTCTTTTGCTCCATGCCATGTATAAGGATGAGCGTGAACTCAATGTAATTGAAATTCCCCTTCTTGTCGATAGGTGCTTCCCTGTACAGCTCATCCACCTCCTCATCCATAAACCGGTCTCCCATGGTTGTCAGCAGCTCTCTCAGGTACTCTTCCTGGATGGTGCCAGTTGCTTCTTCATCAAAGCAAGCAAACGCATTTCTGATGACATCTTCCAGATCTGTGCCATTTAACTTCTCACCAAACATCGTGAGGAACATGGTGAAATTAAAGGGCTCTGGAGCCTCATTCATCATGGCCTCAAGGTATGCATCGGTTGGATTCTTCCCTAGAGAAGCAAGCATATCGTGCAAATCTTCCTTGTCAATGAAATCATCTCTGTTCTTGATCAATCATCTTGCAGGCCTCTTTGAACTCCTGAATCTGTGACTGGTCAGACATAGCAAATATATTGGATGTTGCACGCTGGGGGCGCTTCTTGGTGGTCTTGGTCTTTGCCTTTTTGCTCGACATGATGGCTGTTTAACTCGATGCACGACACCAGAGCCCCGCTGCCCGCGCGGGACACGAGGGGCCTATCTTGGACAGTTTAATTAAAGGTTTGTGAATGCATTTATTTCCTCAAAGAACCAACACTTGGTTTTGTTGTTTTTTTTTCCTATTATTTTTGTATTTTCTATTTCCACTAGATTTTATTATTTCCTTTCTTCTACTTGCTTTGGATTTAGTTTGTCGTTTTGTTTTGTTTTAGATTTTTAAGGTGGATGGTTAAAGCATTTATTTGTATTCTCTTTTATTTTTTAAAGATTTTATTTATTTATTTGAGAAAGAGAGTGAGAAAGCATGGCAGGGAGGGGCAGAGGTGCAAGCAGACTCCCCACAGAGCGTGGAACCTGATGCAGAGCTCAATCTCAGGACCCTGAGATCATGACCTGAGCCAAAGTCAGATGCTTTAACAATTGAGCCACCCAGGTACCCCAGTATCCTTTTATTTTTTATTATTTATTTATTTATTTATTTATTTATTTATTTATTTATTTTATTTATGATAGTCACAGAGAGAGAGAGAGAGAGAGAGAGGCAGAGACACAGGCAGATGGAGAAGCAGGCTCCATGCACCAGGAGCCCGACGTGGGATTCGATCCCGGGTCTCCAGGATCGCGCCCTGGGCCAAAGGCAGGCGCCAAACCACTGCGCCACCCAGGGATCCCCCTTTTATTTTTTAATATAGGGGCTTATAGCTATAAATTTCCCTTTCGGTACTGTTTTAGCTGCATCCCCTAAGTGTTTATATGTTGTCTTTTTGGCACATGTACCTACCTTATTGTATTTTCTAATTTTCCTTGTGATTTCTTTTTTCATCCATAGTTTTATTTATAAATGTATTAATTTTACATGTTTATGAATTCCTAAAATTTCCTTCTTACTGATTTCTAATTTAATTCCATGTGGCTAGTATATATTTTGTATACTTCCAATCTTTTAAATTTGCTGATATTTCTTTTATGGCCTATGGTGGTCAATTTTGGAAACTGTTCCAAAGGCACTTGAGAAATGTGTGTAACTTACTAACAACAAATGAAGTGTTTATGGATGCTTCTTTAGGTCCAGTTGGTTGATAGTGTTTTCAAGTTATCTATTTCCTTGTTGATCATCTGACTGATATTGCATGATGGGTATTGAATTCTCTTTTATTGTCAAATTGTCCATTTTTTACTTTGGTTTTGTCAGTTTTGCTTCATGTGGTTTTGGGGTGCTGTTATGCCTATGAGTACTTTATCTTCTTGAATGACAGACCACTTTATTATTAAAAAACGTCCTTCTTTGTTTCTAGTACAACTTTTGCCTTAAAATTGATTTTTTTATATTAGTATACCACTCCAGCTATCTTTGGTTATTACTTTTATGATACAACTTTTTGCACCTTTTGCTTTGCATGTCTCTTGCAGATAGTTGTAGTTGGACTTTTTAAAATTCATTCTGCCCCACTCTGGAAAAGCAGTATAGAGGTTACTCAAATGGTTAAAAATAAAACTACCCTATAATTCAGCAATTGCACTACTAGATAGTTACCCAAAGGATAAAAAATACTGATTCAAAGGAAAACATGCACCTTGATGTTTATAGCAACATTACCAACAATAGCCAAATTATGGAAAGAAGCCAAATGTCCGTCAACTGATTAATGGATTTAAAAAGAAGTGATATACACATACAATGGAATATTAGCCAAAAAAAAGAATGAAATCTTGCCATTTAAAATGACATGGATGGAACTAGAGTGTATTATGCTAACCAAAATAAGTGAATCAGAAAAAGACAAATCCCACATGATTTCACCCATATGTGGAATTTAAGAAATAAAACAGATGAACGTAGGGGGAAGAAAAGAGAGAGACAAACCATGAAACAGACTTTTACCTATAGGGAACAAACTGAAAATTACTGGAGGGAAGGTGGGCAGGGAGATGGGTATTAAGTGGGTGATGTAAAACTTATCAGGAGTGCACTTGTGATGAGCAGTGGGTGTTATATATAAGTGATGAATCACGAGGTCCTATACCTGAAACTAATATTACACTGTGTCTTAACTGACTGGAATTTAAGTAAAAACTTGGAAAAAAAATAAATACAGTGACATAGCCACAAATGAATACAAGTAAAACTAGGGAAATCTGAAGACCAATGGATCACACCAATATCAAATTCCTGATTGCAATGTGCTCTATAATTTTGTAAGATATTACCATTAAGGGAAACTGGATAAAGTGCATTCAGGATCTTGCTGTGTAATTTCTTAAAGATGCATGTGAATTTACAGTTATATCAACAATTAAAATTAAAATAATAATATAAATAGGCTCCTGGGTGGCTCAGTTGATTAAGCATCTGGCTTCAGCTCATCATGATCTCTGTGTCCTGGGATTGAGTCCCACATTGGATCTCTGTGCTTAGCAAGGAGTCTGCTTCTCCCTCTGCCTCTCCCCCCTGCTCATGCGTGTTCTGTCTCTCTCACTCTTTGAAATAAATACAGTCTTTAAAAAATAATAAAAATAAATTTAAACTTATGATGTTCCCATAAGTATACCTAAGACCATTATCTTTTATTACAAATTCAAAGAATAAATAAATTCATAAAGATCAAGATTTGCAACAACTGTCAACCACAAGATACTGCTTTTGCTTTTCAAGTTAATGTTTTCTAATATTGAGTAGCACCTTTGTCCCATGGAGATAGTGTATGTGTGAGCCTTGCCTATAGAAAAAAAAAAAAAGAAATGAAAAATGCTTAGGAAAGTCATCCAAATAAAGTTATCTGCCTTCTGAGAATTTCAGAGATAAACGAGAACCTTAATTCACTAAATGAGAAAGTACAGTCTGTATATATGAATAAACAAGCCATCATTGTCAATAACATTAATAAAGTATACACTGACTCTGCACCAATTTTAATGCAAAAGTTGATAACCAGGGCAGCCCAGGTGGCTTAGCGGTTTAGTGCTGCCTTCAGCCCAGGTCCTGATCCTGGAAACCCAGGATCGAGTCCCATGTCGGGCTTCCCGCATGGAGCCTGCTTCTTCCTCTGCCTGTGTCTCTGCCTCTCTCTCTCTCTCTGTCTCTCATGAATAAATAAATAGAATCTTTTCTTTAAAAAAAAGCTGATAACCAAACAGAGTATTTCAAACCTCGATATTTGCCAACTCATAATAATCTTTGGAGCCTGTGAAAAATACAGAATTCTAGTCAAGACTCAAAATTTCTGAATTGGAATTTCTCAGGATGAGGCTAGGTAAACTACATTTATATAAAATTTCTATGTACTATTGCCATATAACAGAAACTTCAGAACCACTCATGTAACTATTTGGAATTGTCTCTGTTAACTATCACAATTTATAAAATTAATCCAACTCATATATATTTCACATTTTAAAATTGTAAAATCCATTCCCCTTTATTATTTTTTAAAGTTTTATTTATTTATTCATGAAAGACACAGAGAGAGGTAGAGATATAGGGGGAGAATGAGCTGGATGCAACCCTGGGATCATGCCTTGAGCCTGAGGCAGACACTCAACTGCTGAGCCATCCAGCCATCCCTCCATTCCCCTTTAATCTGTTAGGTTGTTTTGTGTCTAACTGGGCATAGATAAGTACCTGTGTAGCCATGGGACGCCATTAAAGCTATTGTGATGTTTAGACCCTAGGTGAGCTTAAAAAAATTCAAGGGACAATAGAGCTTAAAAAAAAAAAAAGAAGTTCCTTGATTGCTTTTCATCTTTCTGAAAAAACAACTTTTGTTTCATTTATATTAGTACAAAATAACTTATGCATGTAAAAAAATTGTTATGTATGAGAGGACTGATCATTTCATTCTTAGCAATGTCTGGCTCATGATAAATGTCTGTCATCTATCTATATCAATCTATTATCTATCTATCTATCTATCTATCTATCTATCTATCTATCTATCATCTATCTATCATCTATCTATATCTATCCATCTATCTATATCTATCTATCTATCTATCTATCTATCTATCTATCTATCTATCATCTATTTATCTAACAAATAAAACTCTCTGCCAAACTTGAACACTTTTTGTTGGAGTGTTTAGCCCATTTACAGTTAAAGTAATTATTAATAAGGTAAGATCCCTTGTATACTCTAGAAAGTACTAATGTACTAACCTTTTCCCAGGTTTTGACTTTGCAAATATTTGCAGTCTGTCATTTGTCTGCTAACTTTGTTTCATTGAACAGAAGTCCTTAAGGTTGCTGTAGTCAAATCCATTTAGTTTTAACCTTATGATTTGTACTTTTTAAAGTTTTTTTCCTTGCCTAATTTTAAAAATATTCTCCTAGGTCATTATGACAGGTAAAATAATGGTCCTCCAAAGATGTCCATGTCCTAATCCCTGGATCATGTTAATGTTACCTTGTGTGATGGAAAGGACTTTGCATATATATTTAAGATTTAGGTCCTTGAAATGCAGGACATTATTCTGATTTATCCAGAAGAGCCTGATCTAATCATATGAATCTTATTTTATTTTATTTTATTTTATTTTATTTTATTTTAATTAAATTTTATTTTATTTTGTATATGTTTTTATTGGAGTTCGATTTGCCAACATATAGTATACCACCCAGTGCTCATTCCATCAAATGCCCCCCTCAGTGCCCGTCACCCAGTCACCCAACCCCCTGCCCACCTCCCTTTTCACTACCCCTTGTTCGTTTCCCAGAGTTAGGAGTCTCTCATGTTCCATCACCCTCACTGATATTTCCCACTTATTTTCTCTCCCTTCCCCTTTATTCCCTTTTACTGTTTTTTTATATTTCCCAAATAAATGAGACTATATAATGTTTGTCCTCCAATTGACTTACTTCAACTCAGCATAATACCCTCCAGTTCTATCCATGTTGAAGCAAATGGTGGGTATTTGTCATTTCTAATGGCTGAGTAATATTCCATTATATACATATACCACATCTTCTTTATCTATTCATATTTCAGTGGACACCGAGGCTCCTTCCACAGTTTGACTATTGTGGACATTGCTGCTATAAACATTGGGGTGCATGTGTCCTGCCATTTCATGTGAATTCTTTATAGTAGAGAGCTTTTCTTGGCTGTAGTTTGTTAGGGAGAAAGAGATGTGAAAACAGAGGCAGGGTAAGGGAAATGCTACATTGCTGGCTTTGAAAAGATAGTTGAAGATGGGTTGCCTCTAGAAGCTGGGAAAGACAACATAAATGATTTTTCCCTAGAGCTGCTAGAAATGGATGCAACCTTGCCAAAACCTTAACATAAGACCTATGATGGACTTCCGATCCATAGTGCCATAAGAAAATAAATACGTATTGTTTAAATTATTAAGTTTGTAGTTATTTGTTACAGCAGCAATAGGAAAAAGTAATACATCATAGAGAGATTTTCCTATACTTTATTCTGTTGGCTTCTTACTTTTACCTGCTCACTTAGATATTTAATTCACTTGGAATTCTGTTTTCATGTGATGCAATGTAGTTTAATTTTATTTTTCTCTAAATGGCAAACCTGTTTTTCCAATATCATTTACAACCTAGCTTTTCTTATCACTGGTATTATCACCTCAATCACATTTCAAATTCCCATATATTCCTGTGTCTATTTCTATGTTTTGTGTTCATTTTTACTGTTGTATTTTTGCTGTAAATTACCATATTATTTTTGTTATGGATTTGTGGTCATATCTGTTTTAATATCTTGCGGGGAAATTTTTAACATCTTATTTGATTTTTTAAAAAGTTGAATCAGCTAATCATAAAATTTTAATCCATATTAAAATATAGAATTTGTTGAATTCTTAAGCAAGAGAATTTCTATAAAAAACATTCTATAGGTATGATTTTAGGTAGATTTATTTCAGGGGAATTGAAAATTTTACTCTGTTAAGTCATTTAATTCATGAACATGGTATATCTCTTCATTTATTTAAATCATTTGTGAAATTTAATAACTCTGTGGAGAAGTGTTTGTCAAATTTTTCTCTTTATGCCAGTTTTCTTGTGTGCTGTGGTGTCTTAGATCTCTCATCCTAATTTGTCTTATTATATTTTAATTTGAACATAGCAGGAGATACCACAGGGACCATCTCACTCCCTTCCCTTTTGAGAAAAAACTCAGTTATTTGTTGTCACATATAAAAAAATCAATTCCCAGTTACAAAAGTATTGACTAATAGTTTCAGATTCACATATTTCATAGATGAGCTGAGACAAAGATCTACATTCAGGAATTTATTAACATTGCTTGGTAGACACTTCTGTTCAGCTTAATTTTCTTTTCTGCCCTTGACTGATTGATCTCAGGAGAAACCTTCAATATAATCTCTCTATATATACAAATTCTTGCTTCTTACAGCAATGCTGTTGTCTTAGCTTCTCCTACAATAAGTTTCCTATACATGTCACTGAACTTTATCTTCACATTGAGAATGATTATTTTATGAAGAATGACTTAGATTTGAGCAAACCATAAACCCTCTTAAGGATCCAATTTCATTAGAAGGGTGAGAGTCCTATAAATAATAAATGTTCAGAGTTTTTATCTTTCCCATTTGTGATTTATGCTGTCAACTGTTGAATGAGCTGTTTTTTCTTCAAAATCTCCTTTACATTTCCTTCTGTCTAAGCCTAACCATACTTACTTTTTTGTGCTATATAATTTAATAAGAAATTATGTATATATACTATAGTGTAAAATAATAAATCATGTTTGAGGCCTGACTCTGCCAGTTGCTAGTTATGAGCCATAAGACTGTGTTCATATCCTTGCATCCTCTCAGTTTTCTATTTATAAAGTAGGGTTGGTAAAAGAATATGCTTTATAGAGTTCTTTCAATAATTAAATAATGCTTATAAAGCTCTCAATATATTTGTGGCATTTGATAAATACTCAATAATTTTTATTGATTACATTACTATTACTTATCATCTTTAGGTATATTATTCTGACCTCTTCTTCTGTTCTAGGTAGCAGAGTTTCATCTAACAACTAGAGTCTCTTATAACTCTAGGTAAAAAGCCTGTGAAAAATGTACACAGAATTCCCCTTTTCTAATATTGGAGCCTCTAGGAATGGTAGGAGAGTAGGGACTTTATTAAAATTTTAGGGAAACCTATCTATTCACCCCTCCTCAATCTGGTGAGAAATTCAAAACTTCAAGACTCCTTTGGGGGTAGCAACAAAATTGCTGCAGTGGAGTTTCCCAACCAATAATCATATCCAATAACTTGAGGAAATCCTGAGAAGCTATGCCCAATAGATGGTCCAATGATTAGTGAGAGAGGAAGAGACACATGTAAGTCTAAAGCCAGAAGAGATATTCTATTAGTAACAAATAAGTTGTCACTTGTCCAAATTTGCACATAGCATCTAGTCCCCTGACTTCTTTTTTTTTTTTTTTTTTTAGAATTTTATTTTATTTTATTTATGATAGTCACAGAGAGAGAGAGGCAGAGACACAGGCACAGGGAGGAGAAGCAGGCTCCATGCACCGGGAGCCCGACGTGGGATTCGATCCCGGGTCTCCAGGATCGCGCCCTGGGCCAACGGAAGGCGCCAAACCGCTGCGCCACCCAGGGATCCCTAGTCCCCTGACTTCTAATCTGGCTCTATTCCACTCAATCATGCTTTTTCTCCCCATCCTCCACCCCACCCCCCATCTGTGATAATGGATCTCACAGGAAAAATCCTCATTTATCTCTCTCACTACTTAAATATTTCTGGAAGATGAGATTTGGGACCAAAGAATGAAATTATGAGGTTGTCTCCAATTAGTTAGCGGTGACAATGGGGGTTCAGTATTGGGGGCCAGCATCTTCACCTGGATAAATAGGACAGTGTTGAATCTCAGTAAACTCACATATGCAAAAAAATATCACCTCTTAACACAATTTAATTGAGGAATTTGATACTCTATCCTATAGGGCAGATAGGACATTTTGTCTTAGCTATTACTTGAGTCTTCTACTTTTCCTTAGCTATCCTCTCTTTTATTATATCTATCTATCTATCTATCTATCTATCTATCTATCTATCTGTCTATCTTCTATCTATCATTTATTTATGATAGAGAGAGAGAGAGAGAGAGAACAAGCATAAATGAGGGGAAGGGGCAGAAACAGGTTCCCTATGGGACTTGATCCCAGGACTGTGGGATCATGACCTGAGCTGAAGGCAACCACTTAACTGACTGAGCCACCCACCCAGGTGCTCCCTTTCCTCTCCTCATATATCTTTTCCCCTTCTTTCTTCTAGAGTTGCATCAGAATTCAGAAGGTTTATGTAATAGCTAGAACCCAGAAGGATCTTTGATTTCCAGTGTGAGTAGCTGCAGAATTCTCATTGTTCAAATGGGTAGTGTCTTTTACAGTTGGGAAGCTGTCTGCTTCTGCACCTTTGTTCAGGTGAGTGAAATTTTTCCAAAGCTGGAAACCTTAGTTTAGGTAGCTTAGGTAAACTATGCTATTACCTACTCTGAGGTGGCTGCTTGCAAGGGGCACTGTGATACTTAATTCCCTTCTAGCAGAGGCATTTCTTTTCCCTACCTCTTTCACCTGAAACTGCCATTTCTTCTAATCTTTCACAATCAATTGTTAATTTTCATTAAACATATGTCCAAATCATTAGCAACCAAAAAACCACCTCTTTTCAAGGGCAGGGAAGTGAGAAGAAATATTTTATCTATCCTTCTAGTGTAGCTAAGAAAGTGAAAACAAGAAAAACCATTAAATTTATACATTAAAATAGTCTGAACATGCATTCCTTGCTTTAAAAATGAAGTGGGTTAGTGCAACTTTGAAATATAAACTACATACCAGAAAGTTCTTTTATGTTGGTCAGTGAGAAGTGCTAATTAGCACTGATTTTTTAGATCATTACAACGATTAAATTTATTTGCAGTAGTAATAAACTCATCTGTTACAGGAAGACCTTTTTATGTGAAAGATTTAGAGCAATTAGTTTTCATGTCTGCTAAGGGTGACAGAAAAGCTCATGGTCTTAATGGGGACCAGCAAGGGTTTTGCTTTTATTTAATTAAGTGGTCCCAAAGACAGGTCTGGGGATGTCATCATGACGAAAAGGAGGAGGAACACAATGTAGTGGTCATCCGGAGGAATCTCTAAATTTTCTTAGGGTGTGACTCAAGCTTGGCACAGTTCCATAGCCTACTGATGTCAGCCTGGTGTTAAGAAAAATTATTCAAAACCAGGAAATAAGGCAAAAAGATGATTGTGTGTCCTTTCAATGTCATACTGAAGCATTGCCTCATAAGCTCAGGCAAGGGGATGTACTTTTGTTTTACTTACTAATTACTATTGATTAGGACACAGACACTGTGAAGTTACTGGTTAACTTGCAAATTTTGGTTCTATTAGAAGCAAATGATTTATGATTTCTGCCAGGGAAAGGATACACCAAAGGTTTTTTTTTTTTTTTTTTTTTTTTTCTTAGCAAGATACTTGCCTTTTAACTCAGCAAATTCATTTTAACATCCCTTTCCTAATGATTGTTTAGAACTTTATTTTTAAAATTCTATTTTAATTTTTAAATTTTTATATTTTAAAAAATTTATCTACTTAGAAAGAGAATGAGTGGGGGAAGAGGTAGAGGGAGAGGGAAACAGAGAATCTCAAGCAGACTCCCTGCTGAGTGGGGAGCCTGATGTGGGGCTCCATCTCACAACCCTGAAATCATGACCTGAGCTGAAACCAAGATTCAGATGCTCAACCAAGTGAGCCACCATGTTGCCCCTTTAATTCTATTTTTAAAGCAGCTTTATCATCTTGCTGATTCTCTCATTAATGAATTAGACAAATCTTTGATATGTTCTAACTTCGTATGAAGTCCTGTTTTTAATTTTTCGAAAATAATATACTTAACACTGGGGTATCAAGATCAGTGATTTTCTGGTAAATTGAGTGTGTGTGTGTTTTTCTGCGATGGAAGGAGAGAGAAAAGGATACTTGCCATTTTGTGTATGTATGTTTATATTGTATGATTATAAGAAGTAGAAATCCACAAAACAGATTTGTGTGTGTGTGTTTGTATGTATGTGTTGAAATTGATGCCCTCAGGGAAGAGAGGGAGAGCAGGTAGGAGGCAAACAGCAACAAAAACAATTAAAAAAGGAAACAGAAGAGCAAAAAAAAGGCAAAATTTGAAAACTTTCCAACACATATGATTTTTACCCTTTAATATAAAATTATATATTTATATATATGAATAAATTTTAAAAATGTATGGTTATGTAAACACATACTTGTAGGGCTGCCTATGTAGGCTGTCAAATGAAACGAATAGTGGAGAAAGAGTACAAAGTGTATGAATTATGAATCAATATTGGGCAAAAACAGAGAAGATACAAACAAATCTTTTGTATATGTATATTTCTGTGTATGTGTAATATGTATATACTTGAGGAGGCCATACAAGTTTAGTGACATTGGATACCTGAAGGAGGTGGGATGGAGAGTAGAATAAGGTGGAGAAGAGAGATAGTCTTTACTTTAAACACCTTTGTGTTGTTAATCCTGTTAGAAATCCATCAAAAAAAGTTTAAACTTATATATATATATATATATATATATATACAAAATTTTCTAAAAAAAAAAACAAAATCAAACAACTCAACTGCAATTATCGCATGGATTCATTATGCTTTGTAACAAGCTAGTAGAGTGGGGCCCTCTCTGATTCTTCAATAATGAAATGAATGAGAGGGACTCTTTAAAAATGAAAGAACTAAGGAGTGCCAAGTTGGCTCAGATGGTAGAGCATGTGAATCTTGATCTTGAGTTGTGAGTTCAAGCCCCACATTGGGCATGGAGATTACTGAAAAATAAGTAAATAAATAAATAAATGTGAAAAAAATTAACTAAAATTAAATTAACTAAGTTAACTAAAATTCTATACTTGGTTGAAAACTGTTCCTTGAAATAAAAAAAACCTGTAAAATTAACTTTAAAAATGTCAAAACATAGAGGAAAAAATGTAGTGAAATTAAGAAAGAAGAAAAGAGGAGGGAGGGAGGGATGAAGAAAGAAAGGAAGAATTACTCTGATAATCTTGATCTGATGTTTCTGTTGTTTTGCCAGTTTGTACCCAGTAGCTGGAGCATCTTCTAATTTGTCTTTGTCCAGTTGTCTGTATGGTGCAAGACCTATTTGCCACGAAGTTTCTTTTTTTCTTGCAGAAGATTTACTAGGATTCATTAAGATACAGATCAACTGGTTGTTTGGGCATCCACGGACAAGATTTCTTTTTTCTGTTAAGGGAAATCAACATTTTCCACTAATGGTAAGTGAAATTTCATAACTGAGACATGCCTTGAGTATTCTCTCACAATTGTTTTATAAACTTCTCCCCATTTTTGCTTTAGGTGGTTTGTCTGGTTTAATTATGCTAAATATTTTCAGGACTTAAAAAATTTAGGTAGTCTAATTTCTGCACAGGCTGTTGGGCATTTGCTGACTCAAATCTCCAAGTTACTTAGCTTTTCCTAGTTGTTAATTACTTGAGTAAAAACAGAAATAGAAAACTTAGGTTTTATATTTGATACTTCCATAAATCATCATAATAAATTTTATAGAAATGAAAGCATTTATTAATCATATTTTAATTAGTGATTAGGAATAGAATTGAGAACTAAAATTAGACAATTACTATAGCATTATTTTACACTTGCATGTTAAATGGAGCATGCCATATTTTCATCTACTATTCTACCCAGATATCTGTAATATGATATAGTTTTCCTCTGATTTAAGGGGTAAGACTAAGGATGAACAGATGCTACTGGAAATTTCAACACCCAAAGTTCCAGATGTCTCCTCTCATCTGTAAGACAAAATTAAATACAGATTTTCAAATCACACAAGTTATTCTTTTAACTTACTAGCGTTTCTAGTTCTCACTGATCACTTCTCCCATATTTAATCTACTTTAACTAATCATCCACTTATATAGTGGCACTTTCTCTTGACCCAGTGATTGAACCCTCAATAGTTAATCCAAGATTTAAACACCTAGAGCTAGAGGGGGTTTTGTTGTTGTCGTTGTTTTTTTTTGTTTTGTTTTTTTTTTTTTTATGTTTTACCAATTCTTAGAAAAGTCTTCCAATTCATTTCCCATTTTCCTGATGGGAAAAGAGAATCCAATTCTCTGCCAAAAGCATTCCACATTGGATACTAAATGAAGTCAGGTAGCAGCTGTCCAATCTAAACTTTGGTGGATAATTAACAGATCCAATATCCAAAAGAAACAGGTAATTGTTGTGATTCATGAATCTGTTGCCAGGGCAGATATTTTACAGCTTGCTTATCTTTCCCTAAAGAGTGAAACTACCTAGAGTTTTAAATAGTAAAATGCTGTTTTCTCCCTATTTCAAGAGAATGACTATTTACTTTGGGGATGTTTTTGGCATTCAACTATCTATTTTCTTCCTCTTTTTTTCTTCATTTTTTTCTTGATGATGTTCAGAACAACTATGAAGTATGAAAATTTCACTCAGGCAGGAACATAGAGAAATTTCTGCCAGAGCAGAAATGCAGCAATGCCTGTTTTGTGCTAAATCCTAGCAGGTGATGTATATGTATGATAATCTAGTATCTGTAACATTTTAAAGCTTGCAAACCACTTTTATACCATTCTCCTATTTGTACATCACAATAAATCTTGATGTATATAATCTGCAATCTCGAGAGTAATCTGAGGTTCAGTGAATGCTCTGGTAGCTCCCAGTGGGAACATGGCAAATGTGAGACAGGAATGCAGTTCTACTGTGTTCTTTCCACTGAACTGTGAATGATTTCCAGGGAAGAAAGATGTCTCCATGACTCCAACTTCCAGCCCACCAATTTGACAGGAATTCCAATTGTTTGTCCTTGCCTTGAATTACCAGAGTCTGGGAAAACAGTTTGGATGTACAATTGTGTGATGTGCAAAGAGTACTCACAAACACGCTGGGACATCATAGTGTGAAAAAACATTTTGCCTCTGCGCCGTCTCTTGTAAAGGATTGTTTTCATCATGGTTTTGGACATTTACCCCATTGCACCCCCTTCTCTCCCTAACCCTTGGTTTCTCATACAGGCCAATTCTCTTGACACGTTCTTCCTTCTCTTCTTATGCTCTCTCCACCCTTTCCTACCCCTCTCAAACTACAATGTTAGTTTCCTTTAAGTCCCTCTTCTGCCTTTTCTACTCTGATAAATTAATATGTGTGCACATACCATTAGAAAGAAATACCCCTTTGGCAATTCTAGTCTAGTGCATCCTGCATCCTGGTGGACCCAAATCGATTATGAGAAGATTCTTTTTTTTTTTAGAAGATTTTTATACAATGTGTAGACTGCCTGGAAAAGAAAGTTGAGGTCCAAGATTGAAGTTATTTCTTTTGCCCCAAAATGGAATCCCGTCTTTCTTTAGTCATTGCTTTTGGACCTCTAGATAGTTTCCTCTGGAGTCCCATTTCCTTCTCTCTTTAGAGAGTCCTAATTTTTAAAAAGACTTTATTTATTTGAGAGAGAGAGAGAGAGAGAACACAAAAGTGGTGGGGGTGGGGTGGGCCAAGCAGAGGAAGAGGGAGAAGCAGACTCTGTGCTGAACAGGGAGCCTGACGGAGGGCTCCATCCCAGGACCCTGGGATCATGACCTGAGCTGAAGGCAGATTTTTAACAGACTGAGCCACCCAGGCACCTCTAGAGAATCCTAATGTTGTTTGAAGTTTAAATCAAGTGAGGAAAAGTTTCTGCTCTGTTTTCCCTTTGCCTTCTCATACTGACATAATTTTTAATGTCTTGGTAAATGAAAGTAAAATAAAGTGTGTGAAGGAGAATGGGGAATGGAGAAGGAGCAGGTTGGGTGAGATGAATGATTTGAAACTAGTAAAAGAAAGAAAGACATTTTAAACAATTTGGTCTTTGTCTCCAATGAACAGGTATTTTAAAAAATCTAGTCTTACATTATGGTATTAGACTTCAAAGGGTAAATCAATTTCAAAATTATCTGCCAAAATGCAAAACTTAAAGTACCAAGTAGCAGTTAATCAAATGATATTCTAAGTCGAATTGAAAACTTCATTGTGTGATTACCAGAACTGTACTGTATTTGCTTTCTTCATGTTTAAAGAAACTCCTGGTGGAAAATTTGATGCTTTTAAATAAGAGCAACAACAGTGCAGCATCTGACATTTATTAAGTGCTTACTATGTGCAAAACATTAATATTTTCCTAATACTTTATTTAGAAAAAAATTAGATCTACTAGGAAGTTGAAAGAAAAGATGTTAGACAACTTCCAGGTATGCTAAAGTAAAAAAAGTACTAGCAACTAGCACCAGCATTTCTCTTAAAGAGCATTATTTTTTTTAGCCTGTGTTTGTTGGGAGGAAGGTACAGAAGGTAATTTCCTGAAGGTGTGGTCAGTAGGAGAAAAAGCCAAACAGAAGGGTAGGAAGGAGAGAGGAAAAGGAGAAGGAGAGAGAATAGATTATATGAAACAGTCAAGAGGGACATGACAGTAAAGCAATAGCCAAGACAGTAAAGCAAGAGTAAAGCAAGAGATGAGGGGGCACAGAGAGAAAATAGAAGAGATGACGAAATCACAGTTGTATTTGTGTTGGTATTAGAGCAGAGACAGGCCAGAGAGCAGCACATTTCCTCAATCCAGTAAAGATTGAAATTGAGGTCTCATTCTGCGCTCTGATCCTTGCTCACTTTCATATCCATCCTTCCTCATCTTCCATTTCTTCATGTATACAAATGGAATCACCTCTAACAGTAATTTTTAGGAAGTGATATAAAGTGATATCTGCCATATAGTATGTGTCCAGAGAAGGTTACTTCTCTTTTTATCCTATTGTGTGGGTTCTCTATGGCTCAAGTGCACAGGGGCTCAGTAAAGAGTTTATACTTCAGGTACAGAGTCAAGTAAAGTCTTAGAGAAGTTCATGAATTAAGTTCTTCAAGAGATTTGGTCTTTTAATATTATTATTATTATTATTTATTATTATTATTTTTTTAATTGAAATGTAGTTGACACACAGTGTTACATTAGTTTCAGGTGTACCACATAGTGATTCAGTTTACTCATTCCCTAACTGGAAACCTCTACCTCCCACTCCCCTTCACCCATTTTGCCCATTCACTCCCACACTCCCCTCTGGCAACCATCAGTTTGTTCTCTGTATTTATGGGTCTGTTTCTGCTTTTTGCTTGTTTGTTCATTTGTTTTTTTAGATTCCACGTATAAGTGAAGTCATATAGTATTTTTTTCTCTCTCTCTGATTTATTTCACTTAGTTTAATACCTTCTAAGTCCATCTATGTTGTTGCAAATGGCAAGATCTCATTCTTTTTTATGGCTGAGTAATATTCCATTGTGTACCATATCTTCTTTATCCATTCATCTATGGATGGACACTTGGGTTGCTTCCATACCTTGGCTATTGCAAATAATGTTGCAATATGTATATATGCATATACGCAACATATACGTATGCATATAACTTTTCAGGGCTTTGGAGTTTTAAAAGTGTAAAAAACAAAAGTCATCAAAATTTGGTGCCAGAATCAGTTTTGTAAGTTATCAATTAATCACTAATCAGTAATATTATTAATATAAATAACATTATATATTATCATATTATTATATGTCTTTTTATTTTGAAAAACCTTTAATCTACACTCTGTAATCTACACTCTGTAGGTTGAAAGAAAAGTATCTTTTTTTAAAAAAGATTTTATTTATTTATTTTTAAGTGAGAGAGAGAACATGAGCAGGGGGTGGGGGGGCTCTCCACTTAACAGGGAGCCTGACATGGGGCTTGATCTCAGGACTCTGGGACTCTGGGAGCATGATCTGAGCCAAAGGCAGATGCTTAACCTGATGAGCCACCCAGGCACCCTGAAAGAAAAGTATCTTTATTTGCATACCCTTAAATGTATTTCTCTAGATTAGTGGTTCTCAAATGGGAGAGATTTTGCCCTCAGGTGATATTTGACAATGTCTTGAAACATTTTTGGTTTCACAGTTGAGGGTGTTACTGGCAGGTGGTACAAAGAAGCCAGATATGCTGCTAAACATCCTACAATTCATAGGTTAGCCTTCTATAATAAAGAATTAAAACAATGCCAAAGTCCCAATGTTAAGAAACCTTGAATTAGATTCAGTCATATGCTCTCCAAACCTTTTGCACATTTGCCATACTTGTGTGTGTGTGTGTGTGTGTGATTTATTTTTTTGGAACTAAAAAGTAAGTTATACACATCACGACACTTCACTCTTAAATACTTTAGCATTTATCTCCTAAGAAAAAAGATATTTTCCCACATGAGTACAACATAATGATCTCATCCAGAAATTTAAGATTGGTTACAATAAAATTATCTAGTAGAAGTCTATATTAAAAATGTTACCAACTGTCCCCCAAAGTAATTTTATAGTTTTCTCCTCTATCCAGGCCCCAATCAGTTTGTCTCATTACTGGTAGGGCAGTTGTTAGTGAAAATCTTTCTTGGAATTCCAAAGTCATGTAGTCTTTATGTTTACAAAAATTGTAAAATTGGAAGAGTCAAGCAGATGGAAATAGGTGAAAGAGAGCTTATAGGGCTGTTCAAGTGGATCTACAAGAGATAGATGAATTTTAATGCAGACAGGGGTAAGATAATGCTCTTAGAGATTATTTTGCATTTTGCTTTAAAAAACTCCAAGGTTCTTAATTTTTTTTTCTTTTTAACTGAGAGTTTTGTACCAAGATTTCTTAGTGAACAAGGACAAAAGGAGTCTTTAAAAGATCTTACAAAAAAAAAAAATCTTACCACTTCTGTTTGTTCAGAGAATTAATGTCAGAAAAGGAAGTTGTGAAAGGGTGGGAACTCACGACTGTTTTAGCTGATTTGTGGCTTGAAGGATTCAGATTTTGATAACTAATATTAGATATTACAAATCTGTACAGTTTTCCTGGGTTCAGTGGTAAGTGAATGGATTAGTAGTGAATGGATCAGAAGCACCAATGGAGCATTATTAGTGAGTCAGATCCATTTGGGTTGACATACTTAAGGTTTGTATCCCCTCAACTGAGTGTAGTTTGACTTAGGAAAGGATAGATCTTGGTCTATCAGCTCTGGTTCTCAAACTCTCACCAAAGATGGGAGTCTTGTCTTCCCTCATTTTTTTATGGGTCTTCCATTTTTTTCTGTAATCTGGTCTTATTTTGACAAAATAATTTTCTTTTAGTATGCCAGGCAATTTCTCAGTAGCTTTTCTATTCACCCAATCACAGGAAAAAAAACCCCAAAATATTTCTAGCCAATATTTTGCTATCATTGTCTTCATTTACATAGTATGTATCTGGGTATGTATTTCCTTTCCTAAAACATTCAGTATATACACACACATATGTATTCCTTAAAATTTTTCTATTTTTATAGTTGGCCTATGTGCTATGTGCATAAGCTATGTGCATAAACATTTCTTATTGACTTTTAACTTTATCATTACATAATATTATAGAAAAGGCCAATACAATTCAATGGGGGAAAGAAAAGTCTTCCTAACAAATGGTGCTGGGGAAAGGCTATCTATATGGAGAATAATGAATTTGGAACCCTACCTCACAGAATACTGAAATATTAACTCAAAATGGGTCATAGACCTAAATGTAAGAGCTGAAATGATAAAACTCTTAGATAAAACACAGCAGTAAATCTTCATAATCTTAAATGAGATAGCAATTTATTACATAATGACACCAAAAGCACAAGTGATATAAGAGAAGATTGCTAATTTGGGCTTAATAAAATTTGAAAACCTTTGCTCTTCAAAGAATGTCAACAAGAAAATGAGAAGTCATTAAAAAAATCCACATAATGGAAGACAATATTTGCAAATCAAATATCTGATAGGAGTTTTATTCAGAATATATAAAGAACTCTTATAACTTAATAATAAAGCAAGTTAAAACTAAGCAAATGTTTTGAATAGACATTTCTCCAAAGATGTACAAGTGGCTAATAAGCTCAGAAAATGATGCTTGATATTATTAATCATTAGGGAAATGCAGGTTTCAAAATCACTTCACATCCACTAGAATGTTCATTAAAAGTCAGACAATAACAAGTGTTGGCAAGTATGTAGAGAAATTGAACCCTTGTATATTGCTGTTGGCTATGTAAAATGATACATTCTGATAAACAACTGGAAATTCTTCAAAATGTTAAATATAGAATTACCATGTGACCCAACAATTCTGCTAGATATCTATCCAAAGGAAATGAAAACATACATCTACACAAAAACTTGTGTATAAATGTTCATAGCATTATTATTATTATTATTTTTAAGATTTTATTTATTTATTCATGAGAGAGAGAGAGAGAGAGAGAGAAACACACACACACACACAGTCAGAGGGAGAAGCAGGCTCCATGCAGGGAGCCCGACATGGGACTCGATTCCGGGTCTCCAGGATCATGCCCTGGGCTGAAGGTGGCACTAAACCGCTGAGCCACCGAGGCTGCCCAGCAGCGTTATTTATAATATCTAAAAAGCAGAAAATTCAAATGTTTATCAATTGATGAAAGTATAAACAATATATTTCATACAATGAAATATTGTTTAGTCATAAAAAGGAATGAAATACTAACACATGCTAGGACATAGATGAACATTGAAACATTACGCTAAGTGAAAGAATCCAGTCACAAAAGGCCACATGTTATATGATCCCACTTATATGAAATGTTCAGATAGGCAAATCCATAGAGACAGAACTTAGATTTCTGGTTGCCTAGGATGGGAGAGAGAGAGAGAGAGTGGGGAGTGAATTTTAATGGGTAGAAGACTTCTTTCAGAAATGATAAAACTGGGGACACCTGGATAGCTCAGTGGTTGAGCGTCTGCCTTTGGCTTAGGTCCTGATCCTGGAATCTGGGATGGAGTCCCGCATGGGCTCCTTACAGGGAACCTGCTTCTCCCTCTGCCTGTGTCTCAGCCTCTCTCTCTTTCTGTGTCTCTCATGAATGAATAAATAAATAAAATCTTAAAAAAAAGAAATGATAAAATTGTTCTGGAATTAGTGGTGTTGGCTGCACAATTCTACAGATACTTCAAACTGGTTAGGGTATATAAATGTTATATAGGTAGAAAAAGCGGTTCTCTGATGAGGTAGGTATTTCCCTTGAAGCTTTTTATCATAGAAAAAATCATAGTAAAATGCATATAAAATTGAGGGATAGACGTCCCTCAACAGTAGGGCGGAATAAATCTATCATCATATATATACATACACACACACACATACAATCAGAGTGATGTTCAAACTCTTAGGACTTTGGCACTAACCAATCAGATTAGAAGCTGACTCAATCAGAATGACATGGACTGAAGATGCCTACAATGGGAAGATATGTTCTTGAATATTAGCCTGCGTAGAGTAGAATATCACATAACAATGTCAATGAATGAGCTACAGCCGTAGGGAGCAACATATATACAAATTTAATAAGAAAAGCAAGACATAAAATCATATCATATAGTTCCATGCATGCACATTTCAAAAATAGGCAAAAATTGTGTTGTTTAGGGATGCATTCAATGTTGACAAAACAAGAAAGAAATAAAATTCTTAATACAGGAATGAAGGCAATGCTTATTCTGGAGAGAAAAGATGTGAGTGATCATTGGAGGGGCACGTGATGGCACTATTCTAGTTTTTGATCTTTGATCTGGCTAGCAGTGTCATGACATTTTTCTAGAGTTATTTATCAAGTTGTTCATGTTTCAGTTTTCTTTATGTGATAAAGAAAAGAGAAGTGAAGAAACCAGAAGACCTAATTTAACATTATGACTATACATCTTCCTAGCCATGTAGTTTTGGTCAATTTACTTTGCCTCTTAGAACTTCAGTTTCCTTGACTGTGAAATGAGGATGGTAAAATATGCCTGACTGTAATGTTTCTGGATTAACATAAATACTGTGTATGAAGGTGCCTAGGACAGGGCAGCAGGGTGTGTGTGTGAAGTATTCAGGAGGGACAGTAGATTGCTTATAGGAAATGAGGACTAGTGCAGTGTGAGGGAGTTATCAACTGTAAAATAAGAACTGTCTCAAAAAATACAGCTAATAAGATGGAGGTCATGATGTTAAACCGTATATTTAATTTCTGAGTACCATAACTAGAAAAGTTTTATAAAAGGGCAATTCAATGAAAAGATAGATGCTATGTGTAGAGAAATTGAAAACACTTTTTTTTTAAATCCTAGAGAGTTGAAGGCTTGAAAGGGACATGGTTTAAATTGATAAATTCTGGAAAGGAATCTATAAGGTAAAAAAATGACTTGTTTTTCTCAAAACATTAAAAAAAAGTAAACATAAGAATCAGAATTACTACTTGGATCAGAAAACAATCTTTTAAATGTGTGAATCACCAAGAGATGGTAGTGGACTCCAATAGGCGGTGTGTACTTTTCCCGGTGGTTCTTTGGAGAAGCTGGGACCAGTCTGCCCTTTGGGGGTGACCTCAAATAGCACATCCAAGGTCTTTTAGGCATGTCCTTGAGGGTCATTTTCAAACTCCCAGTCCTGGACTGCATGAACTTTGCAGTCCTTTGGGGCTGTTCTTCTGAACCAAAGATATGAAAGCAGGGCCCTATTATAGAAGCAGGTTTTTTTTTTTTCTTTTTCTTGCAGATACTGATTTGCCTTCTAAAATAATCTTGAATCTCTTAAAAATAAAATAGATATATTTGTCAGGAACTGCCTCATGCATAGCAGTTGGAAGTGTTTTTAGTCTAATCAAAGGTGAATTGCTGAAACAGATTCTTTAAAGTCACTTTTTGTGACATTCCTCTCACCTTCTTGTCTGTAGCCTGATTTCTCTTTTCCCGACAGAAATCTGCTCAAACTTGCTCTCCGTGGGCTTTCTTAGTTTTGCTAACACCACTTAAAACAATGTAGATGAAGGAACAACGCAGACTTCGTCTGTCACTGAAGCCTTTGAATTCTGGGCGTCCTTCGATGTCTTAGCTCTTCGCCTAGGGCCAGAGCATCCTCCTGTGGGGCTGCGGGAGCCTCACCTGCTAACCGGGTGGAGAACCCCACTGGTCAATGTTTGGAAGGAGTGTGGGGTCCTCAGTAGGGACCACAGTGAACATTTCAAAATTACTTTTCACCGCTGGCTATAATGAAGGGCTTCGGGATTTGAGCTCCTCTTGAAGAAAGATCAGTGTTTGCACAGAAGAGATAACCTGGTGGACCGGTGAAGGTAAGGGAGAGGCCAGGTCTTTTTAAACGGAGCTTCAAAGCCTGTCCAGGCTCATTCGCTTTGTGTTTTCCAAAATGAATTCCACTCGCAGCTGGAATGTTTGGTATCAGCAGGCCCAATAGATTTTATCCACTACCTCTAGCCCTGGTGTCCACATTCCCATTAAACACATCTAATTCAAAAGCCGAGGGAGGCACGTACATCTCAAGCCTAACTCTCTGCTTAATTCCCTCTGTCTTTTTAAAAGCTGCTCTTCCAGAATGAATTATAAATCAAGCACAGCTAATTTTCACATTGAACTGTTTATGTGTTTTTAAAGAGGAGCTTCTGGGAAGAAGCAGAAAGAAGATTTAATAAACGGAGAAGCTGCGAAGCTTCCAAAACACATAAGTAAAATTAAGAGACAGCATGTGACTCCAGATATCAGGAAAACAGATGCAGGGCAATGGTGGGGAACTTGTTGTGATGAGCAGAGCCTTCATTTCAGCCTCCTGACAGGTATTGATGGTGGTGTCCTCATTTCTGCAGGGCCTTGGGCAGTGCGACTCTGCTCTGAGTCCGGGGGGCTCCGACCGTGGCTTTCTGGTGGGAACTAGATACAGCTGCCACCCAGCACTCTCAGTGGCCATTTGTTTGCCTCCTGCCCCTGTCCTTGCCATTGTGGGCACTCTTCTCTTTGCTCACCTATGATTTATGCTTCGTGCCTGCTCTTCTTAGCTCCTCACGGAAACTTGACTATTTTTGGGTCACTTGACTAGATTTTGTGTTTCATTCTGCTTAACAAATTCCTGCCTGCCTTCAACTTCTGTGCCACCACCTTCCCCAACTTTAAAGCTGTATTTCTGTTGCCAGCACCCAGCCTTTTATTAGGAACCTGGACCCACAATTTCTGCCTTTGAACAGCCTATCCTTGGAAGCTGACATCTGCCAAGTGGAAGGATGCCTCGCATGTGTAACCCTTTGTGACCAGTCTCTGTGGAGTGAGCCAGTGACATTCAAAGTGGTCCATAGACCAGTGCCCACCTTTGAACTCTTGTGTTCCTGGTCTGAGATGAGATCAGCAGAGAAATCAAGAGTAAGCAATTCACACTCTGGAATTGTCACAGCATCCAAGCGCATAATTTTTTTTCTAATAATTCATTGTAAATTTATTTTACTAGAGTATTAGTCTGTGATGGGTTGCAAATTAAAAAAAAAAAAGCAGTTTTCCCTGCTGTACCAACACCCCTAGCTTAGCTCTTCCAGTTCAGCTTGTGGGGACACACTGGATTGCAGTACTCCAGGCTTATTTCTACACTTTGGTCATGCACAGTGGAGTTATTATTTTTGTACTCTTCCCCCATAAATACATTTTATCTCCAAATTTTAGGTCTCAGTGGAACATGGACAATCTTCGGGATTTTAGCTGACCTCACAATGGGGCCCCCAGTTCCTTAGTGGGATTCTTCTCTCTTCCCTTTTCTTCATTGTCCTAATATTCATAGTTAACCCTATGCCTTTCAAAGCTGTAATAGTCTTGCCCTCTCCATCAGGCCTCCACACCCTGTTGGTTTTCATCTGTGGTTATGGGGAACCCCTGAGCTTGCCTCTATACTGCCGCTCTTTCTATTCCCAGGGGATCATAGTGTCTCTAAACAGGTGTGAAAGGGTTGGATGACACCCTTTCAGTTGCAAGACTAATTCCAGGGATGTCACATTTTCCCCAGGCTGTAGTTCTCTATGACTTTCAGTAAAAAGTTAAAATCCACTCATTTGAAAGTAACTCTATTTTGCAAATGCAGAGTGACTTGATGGAAAAAATAAAAGCACCATTCAGAGCCTCTCTACCCCAACTATTTAGTGAAAACTGTCACAAGAGGGATGAGTGACATATTTGAACAAGTTCTTGGGGCTTTCTCTGCACGGGGCAAACCCAGGATTCAGCAGGAGGCAAACCAGCTGCAGCTTGTCATATATTAGTCAATTATCCTAATGATTTTTTCCCCACTAAAAAGCATGAATCCAGGTTGCTCTTATATTTTATGAAGATTTTACTTTGTCTACTCACAAATATTAATTGGATTCTCTCCATGTTGATTCCAGCCTCTGGGGTTTGGGGGTCACTGCAGGTGCATGAGGGCCGGTGGAGGGGGAGTGGAGACTGGCAGGAAGTGCCTTCCTTCCCCGCATCTCTGTCTCTTGCTCTTGCGAGGACAGCATTTGATTAGTCCTTTACAACCTGTTTCTCCTCAGATACAAGGAAAATACCGGAAACCACTGTGCCAATTCTGGCTGTCGCTCCTTTGAACACTGTGGGATCTGCTAGAGGAATGTGAAATAAATCCAAAAAAGGCTGCTTTATGGATCTTTGAATGCGGAGTCACAGAAGGAAACTGTCTTAGAAATCATAGCTAAAATTGGATAGTTTGTTAATTCTGTGGAATTCTTTTTTGTATTAGAATTAATCTTTAACCTAGTAGTCTTTTCTAGCCAATGCCCTCCACTCAGTATAAAATGACAGTGTTACTGAGATATAATTGAAATCTAAGACCTACATCCTGACCTCTCTCAGTGGCCTGTCTTCTTTCTATGGCCCATGCAGCCATCAGTGGTCAGGTAGTAATTGCCTCAGTGTTCTGAACAAATGTTGTTGTGAATGACTCTGTTGTTTTTTTTCTTTTAATTTTCCCCAAACTTAAATACATATTAATTAATTTTTATTCCCTTTCTAACTCATCTTTGCTCAGAAATTTGCTTAATGCCACACTGGTGATTGGTCACATCTATTAAACCATTATGTTAAATGGGTAATACTGTCAGTTTACACCTTAAACTGTGCCCCTAAACTATTCCATGCCATTGCCTCTGATAAGGTGGAAAAGAATGATAAGTCAAGGCAAATTCGACACCACTAATAAAAATGCAACTTAACGCATTTGTCCCTATAAAATGTTTCTTGAACATTATTTTCACATGTTAAGGATGACTCATCTATAGGCTTTAGTGTTTTATTATTGAATCAAGAGGATTTCAGAAATAGCATAAACTTTTGTCACCATTTGCTTTTAAAAAAATCACAGTTTCATTTTCTTTGTCCTTATGCGTCACTACTTAAATACAGAGTAATAATGGCAGTACAGTAGATCTAAGTGGGGAGCAGAGTGTATAGTCATGGCATGATTCAGTGAGCAGAAAGTAATGGAATAGGTAGGATTCTGCATGGCTCACTTCTGGTTTGACCTCTCCTGTTGAGAAATAAGACCACGCATGAGCCACTTCACTACTCTGTCCCATGTTCTCAGTTTTCAAAAGGGTAATGATCATTGCTTTATATTGTTTACAGGGCTTTAGGTCAAAATCAAATAAAGAAGTACACGTGAAAGCTATAGTTTGGGCTCCCTGAGAAAGGAGAAACTAAATTGGCCAGTTTAAGAATGGTCTCCTTACAAGGATGAAATTTTAGTGATCTACACCACACATGTGAAGTAAGATATATCTTTGGGCTGAATTTGTCTGTGAATAGCTAGTTCGTGGCTTCTGCTGGATCTTCCTTCCATAGCAGCATGGTGTCTAGGTTGTTTTTGAGTGGTAGGCCCCTATTCCTCATATGCCTGAGCAGGAACAAGTGGCTTGAGGATGGGGGCCAAGTTGGATTATATCAAACGTGCTGCTCATGGCTCAGTATTTGTTGGTTGGTTTGTTCTGCCATTAAACAGTTGTTTTACTGCCTTGAATGTCCTTTCCCAGGTTAATAGCCAGAGAAACAACTGTTATACCTATATAAATAAAGACACTCACTCTGAGTATTATTTTTTGATGGATCTGGTGCTGTAATCTCTAAGGAGACCAACTAGACCAGTTCATTAGAGAACAAGATTTCAAGAATAAAATAGTGTTCACTCTTTTCCTCCCAATATTTTTCAGACATGCTGTAATAAGTATTTCTTCCAGCCCATGTTTTCCTTCACTAATTGAAAAAGTGATAAAATAATGTATTATTTAAAAATTATACTATTTCAACCATATTATGGTTGGACATTTTAGCCACATGATTTAGATGAGGCTGACTTCCTCCCTATTCCAGAAGTGACCCTTGATTAAGCTAAGTCTGTTAACAGTGAACTCTCTCTCCTGCCTCTATGGTTCTGGGAAAGGTACTAGATTTGTCCAGATGCACTGAGATATAGGTAACCAAAACCTTAATTCAAATAAGCTTATTTTATTTTTTTTAAAAGACTTAATTTATTCATGAGAGGCACATAGAAGCAGAGACATAGGCAGAGGGAGAAGCAGGCTCCCCGTGGGGGACCTGATGCAGGACTTGATCCCAGGACCCCAGGATCACAACTCGAGCCAAAGGCAGATGCTCAACCACTGGGCCACCCAGGTGCTCTTCCAATAAGTTTAAAATAAGGAAAAATTTAAGTTTCTGTAGTTGAAAGTCCAGACAGGAAGAATGGGCTGAAGGTATGGTCTGATCAGGCCTCCAGGTCTATTTCTGTATCATTCTCTGTGTGTCTGTTGCTTATCTCTGGTTGGTTACTTTGAGTCACAAAGTGACTATAAGTAGAAGTAGAAGCACATGTTTCCTTATTCACATCTAGGAATAGAGAGAGAGAGATAGAGAGATAGAGATGTTCCTTTGATGACAAGTTCACCCCAGGCCAAGTTCCCCCCTCAAATGCTATGAGCTCATAAACTTATTGGCTTAGGTTTGGGCTCTTAAATAAACTACTGGCATAGTAGGGGCTTATCAGCAGCCCCACTTTTTCCTCCACATCATGGCACACAGTTGAAATGAAAATATTTGATGATATCCAAGGGCAAGAATGGGGCTAGAAGGCTTGGAGCTAGAAGTGGCTGATCCTGAGGACTATGATGGACTCAGGCAACCTAGCCACTGTGACTGCTGAGGAGGTCAGTGACTCAGCACTCCAAGTGTCCACTTCTGCAGCACATTAATGAAAATCTTCAGCTGGGACAGATTTTGGTCTATCCCAGGCCTGGAGATGGGGAAAAGTTGCCTTTTCCCTGAGGCAACTTGTGGGCTCCCTTAAAGAGGGACAGGTGGTTGAGATAAGTTTGGTTTTGTTCAGGAAAGGTGAAAGAGCTGTAGGGCACAGTGTCTACTCTAGGTTCACAGCTCAGGCCTGTGCCCTTTGGTGCATGGCATCCATTTGACCCAGGGAAGGTTTCTGACTAGAATGGCCCGGTCTGAATGATGCTCAGGATTTTAGCTGATGAATGTGAGAAATGGGCCTCTCTTCTTCTGGATGACAGTAGACTAGCAAATCTTATTGGTTCTAGGAAACTATTAATTTTTATTTCCACCCTCAAATTGTAAGCCCAAAAGAGCATGTTTCACCATATACATACTGTCATCTTTGTCTGAGCCATTAGCATCTTTTGCCTGAAGCTGTGATAGCTCCTGTATTAGTTTCCAAGGGCTGCTCTAACAAATTACCACACATTGTGAGCTTGAAACAGTAAAAAATTTTTTTAAAAGATTTTATTTATTTATTCATGAGAGACACACAGAGAGAGGCAGAGACATAGGCAGAGGGAGAAGCAGGCTTCTTTCAGGGAGCCCGATGTGGAACCCGATATTGGACTCCAGGATCATACCCTGAGCCAAAGGCGGACACTCAACTACTGAGCAACCCAGGTGTCCCCAGCAAATTTTTTTTCTCTCAGTCCTGGAGGCCAAGAGTCTGGAATCAAGGTGTTGGTAGGGCCACATTTCCTCCAAACTCTCTAGATGGGGGCTCCTTCCTTACCTTTTCCAACTTTAGGTGGTCCCAAGTAATCCTTGGCTGTGGCAGCATAACTCATTTTCTGCCTCAGACTCCATATAGCTTTCTTCTCTCTGTTTCTGTGTGTCTAATCTCCCTCTGTCTTTCTTTTAGAAGGTACTTGCCACTGGATTCAGGGCCCACTCTAAGTCCAAGGTGATCTCATGTTGTGATCCTTAACTAATTATATCTACAAAGACCCTTTTTCCAAATAAAGTCCTATTCACAGGTTCCAGGGGAAAGGATTTTATCTTTGGGGGCCACTATCCAACCCACTACACCCCCTACTTATACTTCCTGCTTTTGTTCTTTCACCCTTACCGACTATTCTGCTCATGGTGCAGTGCTCTTTTTAAAACATGTCAGATACTTCCCTGCTTAAACTCTGTAGTGGTTTCCTGTCACCTTTGGATTAATATCTTCCCTCTGACTACCAAGTCTCTCCCATCATTTCTTGGCTTCTTATCTCTCCCCGTTTCACGCCGCTCTTCTTCTTGCCCAGAATACCCCAACTACACTGGTCCCCTTGTTATTCCTTCAGCATGCCACACAAACCCCCCTTCTTGGGGCTTTGTGGTGGATGTTCCTGCTGCCTGACACCCTTTGTCCATGTCTTACCATGGCCACTGTCTCTCCTTAATTAGGACCCAGATGAAAGGTTTCTTCCTCAGAAATGACTTCCTTGCTCACTGTAGTTCAAGTAGCATCCCAACATGCTCTTTTGCTCTATTTTATTTTTTTTTTCAGAGCACTTACAAAACAAGCACCATATTTTATGTCTCATCTTTGTGTGTTATTACACACCTCTCCTAGCAGAGCGTATGCTTTATCTTACTTGTTTACTTTTGTGTCCCCGAAACATAAACAATCCCTGGCACATTAGAAATACTTAATAAGGGGCACCTGGGTGGCTCAGTGGTTGAGCGTCTGCCTTCAGCCAGGGTCATGATCCTGGGGTTCGGGATTGAGTCTCACATTGGGCTCCCCACGGGGAGCCTGCTTCTCCCTCTGCTTGTGTCTCTGCCTCTCTCTCTGAGTCTCTCATGAATAAATAAATAAAATCTTTAAAAAAAAGGAAATACTTAATAAGTATTTGTTGAATGAAAGAACACAGCCCCGGCAGCATGTGGGAGATAAGTGTGGCCCAAGGAGGTGGGCAGAAGTAAGAAACGCTCAGAGAAACCCAGCCTCAACTATGTTGATGTCATGGTTGCAGCAGAAAGCCTGCATTGTCTCTGCCATTTCAGTCACATGAAAAATAAATTTTCATAGGTTTCAAGCTGGTTTGAGATGGAATTCTCTCAGTTAGACCTTCACGAGTCCCAACCAAGGCACTCTGTCTTGAGTTTGTGCATCTTGGTGAACTTAGACCAAGTTCTAAGTCTTCTTATTTTTGTTCCATTGATAATAAAGCAGGTGGAAGTTTCAGTGTAATTCCTTCACCTCTTGAGTTTGAAAAGCAGCAATCTCATTTTGGGTATTGACAGCAGAATCGAACGCTAGCAAGTACACATTTTAGAACGTGAACAGTCTGCAAGTGATATGGCTTGGAATGCAAAGAATTTTGTGCCTAATCCTTATCAGCGTTTAGTCGTTGACTTAAATTCAATGTTCTGTGGCATGCCTGCCACTCTTCTTGGCCATCATTGTCTGTTAAAGGCTTATTTGAGCATGGTGGTATTTTAGACATGGGACATAGTTCTCTAGGAAGAGGTGGTAATAATGTTGTGGAATAACATTTTTGAGAGGGGGGTTTGCATTTATTTTCCTGGAAGCCACCTTTTGCCCTCTCCCCCTTTCCCTGGCTGACACTCTCCCTGCTTCCTTCAGGTAAGATGCTCTGGGTTTATTTCCTCAGGGGAAGTTTGTGACAGGTTGGAAAGAAGAGCAAAAATGCTCTTCCTGGCTTCCCCTTCTCAGGATGGTGGAGATGACTTTGGGTTTTGGGCATGGATGGAATGTTGACAAAAAGCACCTTGAGGGAGAGCAGGCTTCCTTGACCCTCAAATAGAAGACATTCTCTGTGACTGATGGGGAGAGGTAAATAGAGGAGGGAAGAAGTGTGCAGAGCAGAGTTACGCAGTGTCCCACAGATGGTGGGCCTGTTTTCTGAATTAAGGTTCTGGAGAAGAAAGCAAGTCTTTGGATTAGATGGTGTCTGAGTCAGTGGCACTGGGCTTCAGCAGAATGATTCTGTGCCTTCCAGAATGGCATGGAAGGAGCAGTGTGTACCGCTGGATCTGAAGGAGCTATGTGGACCAGTATAACAGATTCCTCAGCACAACCAGCATGTGCTGATAAACCAGTGCATCCCATCAATCTGCTGGGACTTTGGAGTCTCAGAAGATGCATGTGAGAACAAGTAACATTGAGGGTCACATACCATCTCTTAATGCCTAACTCTTATCTCAGACCCCCAGAACTCAGACACAACCCCAAGCTGACTTTGGAGAACTGGAGCCCAAACTAGAAATTAAATTATTATGGAATAATAAAGAAAGTTGGATCTTGCACACCTGTACTTATGGTCTGCATTTCATACCTTGCATAAAATATTTGTTTTCTTTTCTTTATGACTGAATTCCCTTGGAGTTACAAGAGGACATTACTTTTAGGTGGATAAAGACTCTTTGTAGTTATAATGGTAGCCCACAAAATGTTCATTGTTGGATAAGCAAACTTCAGCCTTTCCTGGTCATTAAGTAAATGCTACAAAGCTGGGCCAAGGCCAGGGTTTCTGAACTGAGATGTGGAGAGGCTAGTTTGCTTTTATGAAAGAAGCTTGACTGGAAAAACAAACTACTCTATCAGTGTTAGACCTGCAAATATTCATTATTTCTCTATCCACTAGAAAAGTATGCAGATAGTACAATGTGTTAGTGAACTTTCTGATCAGAAGAAAATCCCATCCTATGCCATGCGAATGAATTTGATTTGTGTGTTTTACTTAATAAATAACTTTCATGCCTCTTGTTGCTGCCACAGAGGGGAGGGAATTAGAATTTTAAGATTATATGTGTTATACTTTTGTTTTACGTATTTGTTTTTTATTTTAAAGATTTTGTTTATGTGTGTGTGAGAGAGAGAGAGAGAGAGAGAGAGAGAGGCAGAGACACAGGCAGAGAGAGAAGCAGGCTCCATGCAGGGAGCCCGATGTGGGACTCGATTTGGGGACTCCAGGATCACACTCTGGGCCGAAGGCAGACGCTCAATCTCTGAGCCACCCAGGCAGCCCTCTGTATTACATATTTGGAACTAGTGGAGATCTTCACACAATTGCTTTATGGACCAGGGTTTCATTAATACATTTGCTTGATATAAAATAATATCAGACTACTTTTATTTGGTGATTATCACCAGAAGTTGGCAAATCCTTCACTCCCTCCACCACTGATACTGATCTGGCTGGTTCTGTGATTCCCTCTGACACCACTTCTCCAACTCTCTGACACCAACTGGATGTCCAACAATTCAATTCAGTTTTGATGCTATTTACTTGGAGTTAGGGTCAGAGCCCTCAGTCTGGCAAGACTGCTCCCACTTTAGATGCCAGCAGCAAGTCCTGGGCCACCAATACTTCTGACCAATCAGGTATAAACTGGAGCTTTATTTGATAATTTGCTAGAACAGCTTATAGGAACTCATGAAAATAATTTCCTGATGTTCACTGGTTTAGTATAAAGGTTGCAACTTGGGAACAACCAAATGGAAGAGATGCATAGAGCAGAGTAAGGTAGGGTGGCCTTTCCATGCTTGCTTCAGGTGAGCCACCTTCCCAGAACATTGGTGTGTTCAACAACTGGGGAGCTCTCCAAACCTCATCCTTTAGGGGTTTTTATGGACATTTCATTATGTAGATACAATTGACCTTTGGTGATTGAACTCAATCTCCAACTCCTTCCTTCTCTGCAGCGGTTGGTGGAGGGACAGGTGGGCTTAACGTTCCAAGACTCTGATGGTTATGGTTTGGTGTTTTTGGTGACCATCCGCCACCCTGAAGCTAACTAAAGGCTCAGTCAGGAGTTATTTTATTGGCATACAAAGACACTTTTATCACTCAAGAGACACCAAGGCTTTTAGAAGCTCTTTTCCGGGAGCTAGGGACAAAGACCAAAGATTTATTTATTATTATTATGTCATGCTGGTTTTATTATCTAGCTTACAATGGCCAGTATTTATTCCTCAGCCTTAAGGGAGGTCCCAATTGATTCATGCATTGCTGCTCATCGTGCTATGATTTGTAAACTGCTCTTAGTATCTGGTCAGAGTCTTCTTATGTTACCTAATTGGAAACCCTTGGATCATCTCCAGAATGAGATTGTCTTGATCAGGAAAACTGATTGCCTTTTATCACATTGCCATTTCTCTCTACATTCTTGCATGTCTCCCACTTTATTGCTCCTCACCTCCATCTTCGCTTTCCACTGAAGGCTCCCAGTGTACTGTGTTTGATATATAAGTGCATAAATGCCATATGCATTTAGCTATGTATGTAACCTGAAAACTAAATAGTATTTATTTTTGTGAATATGTGTTGTAAAATGTACTTAAATGCTCTTGTACCATAGAGACGGTTTTATTTCTTACATATTTCTTTCAACAGTATATTTTTGTTAGCCGTTCATGTTACTGTGTGCATTTGTCACTTTATGGTGTTCATCCACCATGTGTTACTTATACATATTGCTAGAAATGGACACAACGGTGATACCCAACAATCCACTTCCACAAGGAGGCTGCCTTGAGGGTTCTTGTACACGTACTTCTTGTATGTGTAGAACTATGCCTGGGTTTCTTTGAGGGTATATGTATTCAGCAGTGGGATTGCTGGCTGTTAGTTTATATATGTTTAATTTCAGAAGGCATTACCAAATTCCTTTCCAGAATAGTGATGGAGAGAAAAAAAAATGTTCTTTGTACTTCAAGGTTCTTTTGGTTGGTCTACGAATTAAATTGACATGAGACAGATTAACAGGAGAAAATCTATTTTAGCTACACATGTATAGGGGCTCCAAAAGAATTTGAGAATCATAGGCAATCAGGTAATTGAGGCTCATATGCTTTCCAGAGCTAAGGAGATAGGAGCATGGCCTGGCGCTTCAAAGGGAAGGAAGACAATTCACGAAAGATGAAAAGGAGTAAATGTTTGATAAACAAATGTTTGCCAGACCATACAAAAACAATGGGACAGAGGAATTTTTACAGACTCTGCTAAATGTCTCCGTCTTTATCACTGCTGATTCATATTGTACTGCTGTTATCTATGATGATAGATAGCTCTCTCCCTAGAGCAGGACCTCTATCTTACTTCGTTTAGGCAGTTCAGGGGGTGGTTGAAATTTCTTCCTTAGCCTTCTTTCTGTTTCTTAAAAATACTCAGCTTAAAATAATTCACATGCCAAAGAGATACATTCTGGGGTTGCAAATTTTGTTCCCTGCAATAACTTCACCAATCTACCACCCTCCCAACTTCCAACCCCGAAGCAGCACACAAGGGTTCCCATTTCCCCACATGTGTGTCTACATTTGGCAATTATGATTTTCTCTTTTGTTTTTCTTTTTAACAGTCTGAAGAGTGTAAAGCATTAGGAGGGTGAAAAATTGTTTTCATTTGTGTTTTTCTTATTCCCCATAAGGTCAAGCATTATGAGCCATTTGATTTTTCTTCTGTGAGTTACCAACAATTCATTTCCTCTGCCCATTTTTCTACTGGATTTCTTGTCTTTTTCTTGCTGTTTTGTTCTAGTTCCTGGTGTGTTCTAAATAGCATTTCCACATTGATTTTGACATTGCAAATGTCTTAATCTGTCACAGTCTTTGCTTAGTGTTGTGTAAAGTAAGATTCTTTGAACTTAAAATCAAGGTTTCTATAGTTCTAGTGCCATTTTGGCATTTTATAATTTCTCAGCAATTACCTCTTTCATTTGGGTTTCTCAATTCATTATCGTATTAATTCTAAGGTTGAATTTTTCAAAATAATTTATTGTGCCTGAGTTATTCCCCCCATTCATTCTGCATTTTGCTTATTTTCTTCTTTTTGTTCTAGTTTTATCAGAACTTTATTGATCTTATTAATCTTTTAAAAAAATCAGCCTTTGATTTTATTAAACTTCACTATTTTTTCACTATTTGTTCTTTAAATGGTCTGTTTTATTGATTCTGTCCCTAACTTTGTTATTTCCTTTCTACATGACTCTTTGTGTTTACTTACTGCTCTTTTTCTGATTTTATTTTGAGTTGAATGCTTTGCTCATTTGCTTTCATGCTTTTTGGTTTCCAACAAATTATTTAAGGCTACAACTTTCCATTTAAGCATTCCTTTAGTTGCATACCAAATTTTTGATGTTTTATTGTTTAGTTCAAATATTTTATAATTCTCCTTATAATTTCCTCCTAAATAAAATTATTGTTTTGTAAGTGTGCTATTTTGTTTTTAGACTTAGGAGATTTAAAGATCTATCCTTTGGGATTGATTTTATTGTTTTATTTTATTTTATTTTATTTTATTATTTTATTTTATTTTATTTTTTTAAAGATTTTATTTATATATTCATGACAGACCCAGAGCGAGAGAGAGAGAGAGAGAGAGAGAGAGAGGCAGAGACACAGGCAGAGGGAGAAGCAGGCTCTGTGCAGGGAGCCCGACATGGCACTCGATCCTGGGTCTCCAGGATCACACCCTGGGCTGAAGGCAGTGCCAAACCGCTGGGCCACCGGGGCTGCCCTGGGATTGATTTTAAATTTTATTATATCATGATGAGAGAACAGTCTGCATGATGTTGACCTTGTGGAATTTATTGAAACTTCCTTTGTGACTAAGTACATAGTTAATTTTGTAAATATCCACATGTGTTTTAGAAGGATGTGTATTATTTTGGTGATACAAATTTTTATGTGTCAATAAATTCAGGACTAACAATGTGTTATTTAGTTCTTCCATGCAGTTGGTTATTTTGGAGTCTGATCTATGAGTTTCTGAGAGAAGCATATTAAATCATAAAGTACGAAGATTGAGATTTGCTTCTCCTCAGACTTCTGATTGGTTTATTGTACTTTGTGGACATGTTGCTAGATTGATATATGTTCATGATGATTATTTCTTTTTGATCTATTTTTTTCTCAACAGTATGTTACTTTGTGTCTGCTCTGCTATTAAACCGACTTTATCTTGATTGTTATATTTTGTGTATCTAGTATGTCCAGTTGGTTCTTTTTGTCTTCTTGTTTCAGCTTCTGTTTTGCAATATCCTTTCTTATCTTCCTAAAACTCTTTATTGAGGTCATTTAAAATTATTCTTTCATCTTGTCTATTCACTGTGCTTTCTCTGGCATGTGTTGTCTACTTTGTTGTTTTTATCTCATAGCTGTTACTCTTCTAAGATAGATCCATAATTTTATTTGGAGCTTCTCTTCCTTACAAGTATTGGCCTCTTATCGTGATGAGAGTATTGGGGCAAGGGCTGAAGACTAACTTTAGTCTGTGTACATATGCCTGTGGATTGGGGCAGAATCACCTCCAAATCAAGAGCCTGTGCCCTGGTAGTTCTCCTTCTTAAGAAATAACTTGATCAGCTATAATCACCTGGTCTTCTGGTTGAGAGGAGTTGGGTGTGCAGGAGAAAGCCTCTAGGCCTGGTAAATTTATTGGTCATTGCTCTTACCTGGTTGCTTGAATGGTCAATGCTACTTCAGAGTCCCTGCCTGCTGCTTGCAGGTCTGGCTGCTATTTTAATCCTTTCAGTAGTGACTGGGCAGACAGTGACCCACATATGTTCTTGAAAGGAAAACAATGGGCAACTCCTAAAAGCTTCCCCCCACCGCCCTCCAATCTGCTGATTAGCGGTACTAAACTCTCTTCCTTCTTGTTGAGGAAGAGAATTTGTTATCTCCTCCCTAATCTCAGCCTGGCCACTTTGTTATTACATTAATTTACCAAAGACATTGCCCTTTCTCTTACTTCTGTGCCATCTCCAGGGTGGGATAGGGCAAGGGGTAGATAGGAAGACAGCTAGCTAGTTACTTGGGCTGCTTGTGTTTTCACTGAAGGGAAGCAGAATATGCCACCTAAAGTATAAGCTGCAGCAGTTTAGGACATGCCACTTTAAAATATACCCCTTTGATATATTGATAATTTGGGACAGTAGGCAATTGAAAAGCAGCAAATGGAGGGAGAGACTTTCTCTGAGCTCCTCTTATCTGCCACAAAAGACAGGTCCTCCAAAAGCAACCCAAATGTAGATCCTTTCCTGGAGTTTTGTAAACCAGGGAGGATGGACTTCTATCCCAACGAAGAAGACTAGAAGTTGATACTACAGCCAAACCAACTGTCACAACCTACCATATGTTCCATTATTCTTCTCTGGGCCCCATTCGTCTTTCTAATAATCATTTACTCTCTTCTAAGAGGACTACCATACCCTTCCATTTTCTCTATAAAGTTGGTATTTAATTAACCCAGAATGCTACCACCTCAAGGAGTTACTCATTTTTCTGGGGGTATCTCCAATATATACATGAAGTATACATGTTAATCAACTGCTCTTTGTTTTTCTCTTATTCACTTATCTTTAATTACTGTAGTCTCAGCTAAGAACCCAGAAGAGTAGAGAGGAAATAATTTTCCTCTCTTATATCACCATGAAGAAAAACATTTTCAAGCTCTAATAACTTTGTACCATTTCTTTTATGATACTTCTTTTAACGAAACAACCTCCTGTAGTATTTCCCTTTACATAGTTTTGCTACAAATATGTATTTAGCCTTACACAGTTCCTGGCACAAGAGTATGTATGAAATACAATTAATCTTTTATGGCGTTGATGTTTCTATTTATTTAAAGCTACTCTACGGTAGTAACTTACAGATACTTATAGATAGTAACTGCAACATTTGCAATTGATTATATGATTGAGGAGATAAAAAAAGAATAAATACATATATATAAAATTTTGCTGAATGTTTAAGTATGTTTTTTATATAAAAATAATTCAGCAGGACATGGAGTTTTAATATTTTTGTAATAATATTGACATATTGATTCCACATATATTGAAATACAACCTGTATTATATCAGTGATGACTATGTAAGATCATGAACTTCAATCTAGTAGCAGAATCAGTCGAAGACTCTTGGCTTAGATATGGAATGAGGTCCTAACTTGGTTCTCAATATCGTTGTAGGGTGATTTAAGACTTTTTAAATGTTGTAGTTTTTGTATGGTTTTAGTATTTAAATCTTTTTCTTCTTCAAATGGGAAGAAGAATAGAGCATTAATATTTCATGAACACTTACCTGGTGCCTAGTACTCTTCCTGGCTTTTTCCATATATGCTCTTACTTAATTGTCACAACAAATATATATGCCGGTTATTATCTTTTCCATTTTTTGAATGAGGAAATTGGAATTTCAGAAGGTTACATAATTTGCTCATTCACAAAACTAAGTGCCAGAGCTATGATTTCAATGTAGATCTGTGTGTCTTTTGTGTTCATGCTCTATACCAGTTCTTCTCAAATTTTATGTGTATGTGAATCACCTCCTAGAGATCTTGTTAAAATGCAAATTCTAATTTTATAGTTTGAAGGGGGCCTGAGAGTCTACATTTCTAACATGCTCCCAGGTAATGCTGATACTACTGGTCTGTGGGGGCACACTTAAATTTATTTTTTTATACTGATTCCATACTAGCCATTTGGATTGTTGAATGGGGCTGCAATACCAGTGTTGAGGGTAACCAAAGAGTCCAATTGCACTCACTAGCTACAGATAAAGTTGTACCACAAACTTTGGGAAGTGGTTTTATCTTTTTATTACTCTTTCTAGTTCTAAATAGTTAATGCTCAAGAGGCATTTTCTAATAGGCTTTCTGTACTGGCCTCTTGTCTACTCAGTAGCCCCTAGTGTTTTGTTTGAAGAATAATTAGTCCATGTATCGGGCCAAAACATGATTATGTGCAGGTTTGGTTCTATTTTATGTATTCATACATTAATAGAAGCTGAACTTTCTTTGATTGTCTTATATACTATACTGTTCCATGGAACCTAGCTAGTGGTGTGAGTTAGTGGCCACTAACTAACAGTTTTATTTTACCAGGTTCATGTCTAGTGGGAAACTTCTTATGTTTCATGTATATTATAATCACATATCAAAAAAGGGTTATTTGCTTGTTGATTGAGTAGCCATTTAGTTCCTATCTATTCACATTTTCTGGGATTGTAGGAAATGTCACTTCATAAAGAACAGAGTGAGTGTCTTGGAGATATGCTGCTTATGACTTGGTACAGCTGCTCTGCTCTTCAATTAACATTTGAAAACATTTAAAGAATCAGAAAGCTTTCTAGGGCCACGTTCACAAATGAAAGCGAAAATGTAGAATTTTCGATGACGTATTTTCTAAGGAGGAGACTGATCAGAGCATGGCCAGGGATGACCAAATTTCAGAACACTATGCTATGCAAAGAAAAGCTGCAATCAGGAGCATTGAAACCTCTAGACACGTCTCAAGTTTGGATTCAAACGTCACTATCTCTCTAAGGAGCTGTTGAGCTGGATTGTATATTGCTCTAGGAAAAAAAAAACAATGACAAAAACAAAACACCCTTGATTAAATGGAGAATAAGGGAAACTGATTGTTAAGGAAAAAGGAGATGCAGCCATAATGGCTTTTTGGAACACTCGGATGCAAAATAGTTGTTTTCCATTAATAGTAAAAAAAATATTTGGCTAAGAATGATGACAGAAAATGTATCTTTTTAAACTTTATTGGAGTTGTTAAAATTAATTAGTATACACATTTATAACAATTCAGAGATAATATAAAGAAAATATGTATGTCCAACTCTTGGTCTATTCTGATGCTCATCTATTGTAGAAAATAATAATTTACTTTTATTTTGTTTTTAGAAAAAAGTTTCAATAGAAGATATAGTCATATGGTAAAAAAATTCAGAAGTACAAGAAGGGATTAAATGAGTCTCCTTTTCCTCTCTGTTCTTCAATTACCCACTTCCCTTCCCGAAGGGCAGTGAATGTTAGTACTTGTGTATCTTTAAGTACATATATGATTTTTTTATTTTTCTTTCTAAGGTTTTAGACACATAATAATATGTCCTGCACCTTGCACATTTCACTTTACAATAGATCTCAGAATCTGTTCATTCTCTATATATAGAGCTTGTCATTCCTTCTGTGGTGTGTGGTGCTCTTCTGCATGGCTGAACCATGATTTAGGAACAGTCTTCTACTGATGGTCCCCTATTGATTCATGTCTTCTGCTATTAAAAGCAATACTGCAATAAATAATTTTATAAACAGGTCATTTTGTACTTGTGTAAGTAAATCTGTAGGATAAATTCTTAGGAGTGGATTGCACGGTCAAATGGTAAATGGATTGTAAATTTGGTATCGAAAAATTACCGTCCCTAAGAGACATACAAATTTATGCTCCCACGAGAATGATTTTCCCCTAAAACTTTGCCAAAACTCTATGGTGAAAATTGACTTTGTTGTGTGTTTTAAATTTATCTTTCTCTATGAGTGAGGAGGAACATGTGTTCAGATATTTAAAAGCCACGTTTATCTCCTTTTTGGTAAATTGTTCATGCATAAAAGATGTAAAAACTAATAGATTAGCAGTCTTTGGGATTATGGAACTGTGTTTTTATTAGGATGACTTCTATAATTTTCCAGGGAGAGAAAGCTATTCTGGGCTTTTACTATATGTATCATTTATATTTGGTTAAACCTTTTTTTTTTTGTTGTTGTTGTTATCAAAAGTGGTTTTGAGTTAAATCAAGAGCCTGTGGTAAAGCAATGAATACCTTTATTCTAAGAGTGCTCCTGAATTCACAACTGTCTGCTGTTGTCACTTAGGATGGTAAGAGTTGTTGAGAAAGATAGTTATGACATTCACAGGGAAAATGGTTAAGTGGAATTCATGCTTCTTGTCTCAGTACCTTTGGGCCTTGATTCCAGGCAGCTTATCACAGTCAGTAGAAGTTAGTTATGAATAGTAAGTCAAATGGATAGCACCCACTAAAATTATTTTTAGCCAGGTGTGTTAACTTTTCTGCAGTTATGTCCATACTCATGATGAGCTTCATAATAAAACTGATTGGGGTTGAATCCTGGCTCTGTCACTAACTTGTTATGTGACCTTGAACAATTTGTGTCTTCAAGCTAATGTTTTTTTCTTTTCTTCAAGCTAATTTTACCTTGCCTACAAAACGAAGAGACTACTCTGCACTTGGCAGGGTTTTTGTGGGAAGGAAGGGAGATGATGTACTAAGCACTTAGTGTAGCCCGGACCAGACACATAATGGCTGCTCTGATAATTATGTGCTAAGGTACACGGACTCAAAGTTAGGCAGACCTGGGTTCATACCCAAATCCCATCCTTTATGAGCTGCATGTCCATGGGGAACTTCCTCAACCTCACCATGCCTCAGTTTGCTCCTCATAAAATGGGGATAATAACTATCCTTCATCAGGTTGATATGTAAAGTGTGTAGCACAGTGCCAGACACATAAGTACTCAATAAGTGGTAGCTATTTGTTTTTATTATTGTCATTATCATTCTCTTTGGCAATTTTCTTAAGCTTCCTTATCCTGAACCCTTCTGTTGAAAATTGGCCGGCATGCTCCCACTATTATTCTTTCTCTATAGTCATGCTGTGACATTTGAGTCACTGTATGATTGAATCTGCCAGGCACTACTCTCAGATCTGCACATGGAGATGCGGGGAATCCTGCTGACACAAGCCCCCAGGGACACTTCTTGGGCCTGGGCCAGTGCCCCTTTCTCTTCTTAAGATTTGCAAGGGTTGGTCCTCCCACTCTCTTCTGACTGCCACCACCTGTTCTCCCCTTTACATTTCTCTTCTGTTAGGTTCTGGACTGGGACAAAGTAAATATCTAGTGGGTGTGGGGAGGAAGGAGAAAGAATGCCAATCGTGAAATTAGGAGATCTGGGTTTTAGACCCGGCTCTTGTCATGTACTTATCTGTGCTTCAGCATTTACTTGTGCAAAATGAAAGATTTCTATTTAGTTTTGAAACTTCTGCTAGCTCTAGGATTATCTGACGCTCTCCTATGTAGAGTTTGGGAGACAGCACAGGACTGCATATGCTATAGTACTTGCTCCACACTTCTAAAAAGCAGCATAGCCGAGTGGAAACAGCACTGGCTGGGGATAAGTGTACTGATGGTGTGGCCCCAGGCAAGTTATTTAATCTTCTGAGCTCTAGTTTCATAATCTGTGAAATGGGCATTAGACTTAACAGAGGTTTCAGAGTCAGATGGTCATAAGTTAAAATCTTGGCTCTACCACTCTTAGGCTGCATGACTTTGGCAAGTTACATAACCTCATGGAGCTTCAGTTTTTCCATCAAAGGCAACTAGGGCATAATAGGACTTCAGTGGGTAGCTACTAGCAGCTGTGAGGAGGAGGAGAATGAAAGTGATGATGTTGCTGCTGCTGATTGTTAACTTTGCAACTTCCCTCTTTCTCTTCTAGTCCCCTTTCCTTTTAGTCAGCAGCAGTTAATCCTTCAGAAAGTCTGAAAACAGCCATGAAGTTACAGAACAGAATCTGAAACCTAGGACTGCTTGGTTTCAAAGCCCATGTTCTTTTTTAAAAAAGTATTTTATTTATTTATCTTGGAAAGAGGGAGAGATGGAGAACATGAGCAAGTGACCCAGGGGGAGGGGTAGAGGGAGTACAGAGAAAGGGGAGAGGCAGAGAATCTCAGGCAGACTGCGTGCTGAGCATGGAGCCTAAGGCAGGGCTCATTCTCACAACCCTGAGATCACCACCTGAGCTGAAACCGAGTTGGACACTTAAGCAACTGAGCCACCCAGGTGCCCCTCAAAGCCCATGTTCTTAACCACTCTGATATACACACTGTTAGACAAGTCTTAGATTTCATGCGGTTAATATTTTATAAAAATATGTGTGAATTCTACATGTAAGATTTCCTCCTAATCAACTCTTCATGCCTGGGGTGAGAGTGGGTTCAGAATGAGTGGGAGCAAATACTTCTATATAAGTTACAGGAACAAAAGGAAAAAGAGTTGAAATTCAGTTTGAATTAAGAAATTAAAAATAGGATTTTGCATTAGTATAATGCACCTGAAATGGGTTCTGTTGTGGTGGTGGTGGGGGAGGATTTCCTTTGATTTTAAGTAAATGTATACAAATCTATGTCAAGTGGGCCAAATTTCAGCATTTTTACCGGAATTTAAGGAAGATAACCCTTTCCCCTTTAATGTTGAAGATGCAAACTCTGCTGTTGTCTGACAGAAATAGGATATGATATAGGAATTTGAAAAGAAAAGGCAATTGCTTCTGATTTTAGAGGATCATGGAACAGAAAGACAGAAGTGGAAAGTAAAGGTAAATTTGAGTATTTCCTCCTAGACTTTGATTGAGAGGGAAAAATTAGGTGAATGGGAGGACGTTTCAAGGACAGAAGCCATTTAACTCATTCAATATTTGGGACTTTTTAGAAGATAACTATTCAATATGGGGTAGAGAGCATAGTTTAGATGTTGGAATAGAATGATGACACAGTAGCATTATGAAGCATGATGAAAGTCTAACTGAGCTTCCTTGGGTTCTCTGATGATGTGGACATTAAGTTGAGGTTCACTGGACCTGCTGTGGGGTTGAATGGAGAACTTGGCAGAGACTCAGCAGGTAATACAGCCAGTGGGAGCTGAGAGGGGCCACTCAATTCTGATGAAGCCAATTAAGAATGACTTGCAATTCATTGGCCACAGTTGCCAGCAGAACCCCTACTTATAGGACTTGGTCAATAGGACCTAGAATCTGGGCTATATCATACCAGCCTTCTGCAAGCGGGGCCAGGAAGGGATGCCTCTTAAATCTGAAGACTCTTTACCTTAGCTCTCAGCAGATCATGTGAACTCTTTCCTTTCCACATACCCAAATGCCACCAAGGAAAAAAAAGAATGGATGGAAATAGAGAAACTTTGCAATTATCCAAAAATATTGATCCTACCTAAAGGAATAGTTTATATTATTGGATCAAACTAGTTAAAAATAACCAGAGCTAAAAGTGCTTTTTTTCTCACTCTCTGTCAGTTAGGGAGCCATAAGAAAGACCATGTCAGTTAAATATAAAATGAGGAAGCTATGTTTCTTGTGTTTGTCTGAATCACAGTGTCAGTAAATTTCTGACCCTTCTCAAGTGAAATCTAAACTTGATCTTTCTTAGTTATCATTCTTGGTCCCTTCTCTTAGTTCTAGAATTCTAATCCAGTTACATACTCTTATTTTCTTAAGAGTTGTTGTCCCTACCCTTTAAAAAATTTCTCCCATTTATTTCCTTGATACTTTGTGGAGAAGCACCTTTCAAACTTCCTATCAGGAGACCCTGGTAGCAGAGGAGTGTAAACCAATGTCCTTGTCCATGTGAGCTCATAGCCCAAAGCAGCACTCAGAAGACCCCAGATGTCCTAAGAGTCCTTTATATTTACATAGATTCTTAAGGTATCACCAAAAGCACTATTTCCTTTTCCTCTTTTACTTCCTCTATCCTCCCTGGGGTCAAAGGGAATTTGATTTAGTAACACAGCACACCCAGTGTCTATGTATATACATTCATCTTCAATGACATTATGTATCTACAAATTTTACATATAAATGAGTGCACTTTGTCTTAATATTAAAACATAACATATAAATATAGAAAAAATTTACTGAAGATCAATGATTTTTTTTGTGTACACTGGTAACTACCACCCAAATTAAGATACATATTTCCATCTCTGTATAATATCATCTCGAACTTTTTTCCAGTCTGTACCTTATTTCCCTAGAGGTAAATCATCAAAACGGATTTGTTTTTTCTAAGAATTCATATACAGTATTTCTTTTGTATCTAGGATATTTTACAGAATCTCTTTATGAGTTTCATCCAATCGATACATATAGCATTAGTTTATTTTTGTTTATTGCTGTATCATATTCCATTGTATGAATATGTTATAATTTATTTATCCAGTCTACTGTTAATGGATATTTGAGTTGTTTCTAGCTTTGGGATATTTAGAAGAGTTGATTAAAAATTTTTGTGCATGTCTTTTTGTAGATATAAGCACTCATTTCTTCTAGGAATAAACATAGTAGTAGAATTGCTGGGTAATACAGTAGATTTATATTTGCCTTAGTGAAAACTGCCAGATAGTTTTTCATAGCGATTGTACCATTTTACTTTCCCACCAGCAATGAATGGGAATATCATTTGTTCTATTTCCTCTCTAATATTTAAGATTTCAGTCTTTATTGTTTTAGCCATTCTGATGTACATAGGCACTTTGGAGAAAAGTTTTCTTTCATTTTCTGCAAAATGGCATGTTTAGTCACAAGTAGAACTAGCCAAAGTATCATAGAAATAAAATGATTTTTTGTCAACATCAATATACTCCTTTGAAATCTGTTAGGGAACACAAACAGGTAATACCTAGAAGACAAGTTGAAACAGACTTTGCTGCTCGAGGAGAAAGGAGATATTAAGAAGATTATTAGGGGCCGTATTTTGGAGTTGTGTGAACCATTTAAATCTTTAGAACTGTATGTGTAGTACAAAGTTATATGAAAGGATACTCTTTAATATGGAAAATCCTCACAGAGGCATAAATAGTTTTGTTTGAACTATGTTGTTGACTTAGAGATATCAAATAAACCTTATGTATGTAATATGGGATTATAGCTTTAAGACTTATAGAATCAACTTCTACAACTGTATTTACACATGATGGACCCAATTCACTATTGACTTTTTAGAGAACCACATCAAAATCATAATGTAAAATTATATTTAACCCACATTAATTTGAGATTTGGATAAAATAAAACTTAGCTTAATGGCATTTTTTTTTTCTTTTCATACTGAGCACTGGGCTTGCCTCCTCAGTTGATTTTGCAAATAGGTGGTATATATTTTATAAAGATCAATAGCTATGCAATTTGCTAAAAACTGCTAAACACTTCTATGCATGTGTAACATGCAGCATAATTAGCCTTAATGGCTTGTTTTGTGTAGCTCTGTGTTGAGGGTGTATACTGAACGAAAGCTACTCTCTTCTGTAAACTGGAGTGATGCTTGTTTGTTTGTTGCCTGTTTGTTAAAACATTGCTTCCCCTAAGGAATAAAAGTTAGTTTTACTTTGAGTCAATGTTTGGAGACTCAGTGTGGATAACCCTTCTTCCAAAGTAAAACATTAGAAAAGTGTATATTGTTTTTATAGTGCTTTTAATATTGTATACACGTTGTCAACTAATGGAAACAATGACCTCAGGGATGTATTTATCTTGGTTTTAGCCCACTTAAAATACATTTAGCCTTTAGCTTTTCCTTAAGCCCAAACCACATCAAATGGGCCACACACAGACTCCTGAGGTCATTATCACTTTATGGTGATTCTGAAGAAGAAAAGGAAAGCAAACTGTCTCTTTACATTGCTTTTTAGGCCTGGAATTCCCCCAGGAAGAGTGAATATATTTGTTCATTTCTTTCTCTTTCCATGGTAGGTTACCTGCCAGTCCCATTTTTCCTAAAGGTTGATTTTTAAGCCTAAATAATGAATCTTTAAAGCCAATTTTACGTGTACTTCACTATGAGTAAGAAAAGCTTATCCCATAAGTTTTTATGGGATAAGAATCCCATATTATCTCACCAGAAAACCACACACTCACAAAATGCAGACAATTCTATTGGCTGTCATTCTTTTAACGTTAAGGTCTCAAGTTAGCTCGTAAACTAGGAAATGAATTATATAGTGCTTGAACTGAGCAGTGATGAATGAGACAGTAGGATAATTTCCATTTGGACAGCTTAGGTGATCAAGGGTTGTTTTCTTTTACCAAGAGAGTGCATGTGTGTTTGCAAACACCATATGCTGAAACACTCAGTTCTTATTTAGGAAAAGGTGCACTCCCATTCTTCAAAGGCACCCAACAGCAACTCCTGGACCAATCTGCTTATTCTCTTGGATATTTCCCATTCAAAATGAATCTTTTGCCTACCTCTTTTCCAGTTTAGTGAATTCACAGCCTGAGATGATGAGCTGCAGGCCAAAATCATTTAAATACTGCCAATCCTACATCAGACATCACAATGGAATCTTAAAAATACTTAAAACAGTTTCAATGTATGCATGCCATGGAGGCTGCCTCACTGACGAATATGGTTTAGAACTTGAAAATTAATGAAATAATATAAATTACATTAGAAAGGGCTTTAAAATCATTAATAATTCTGCTAACTATATGTTTTCAGGTTTTAGAATAAAATGATTTTAGAATTAAATTTAAAATTTCTTTTTTTTTCTTTTGATTTTCCCATTGGCCTTTATCTTAGAGTCAAATGATTTTTTTTCCTGGGAATATATTGGTTTTATTCTGATGACATTTTAGCCTTCCTCCACCCTACCTCCTTATGCTGTTGTCTAGCCTAAGGAAAATAGTGACATATCTAAACCAAAATTTATCTGAAGAGAAAAAAGAGGCTACTCATGGAATTCTGCTAATAATTTTCTCCTACCTGTATTTCAAAGAGAAGCTTAAATGTTCATTGCATAAAGGTACAGAACATCAAAGGAAGATAATGAGGAAGAGAATGAATTTCTTACTATCAAAACCTCATCACTGATAAAAGTCTTTTCTATAGCTTAGAATAGGGAAAATCATAGTTTGATACACCCTCAACAAAAACATAAACGGTGTTAGAAAGGGATATAATTAGAGCAATTATTAGCTCAAGGGTTTGGATAGAGGGAGGTAGGAGAGCATTGCAGTTGGTATTATCAGCAGACGTGTGTATACCATGTTTAGAGAGGGCATTTTGAGAAGCAGTAAGAATGAAATCACATAGGTAGTATAAAGCAGTGTTTTGAGTCCCAGCTGTCCCTACCATCCTGTACTTACTAGCTTTATACATTTGTGCAAATTACTTAACTCTTGTACCTCAGTTATCAGATTTATAAAGTGGAATTAATAATTCAACATTTGAAAAAAAATAATTCAACATTTGTTGTGTTGTTAGAAAGATCAAATGAGTTTAAATAACCAACAGAAAAAAAAATAACCAACAGAGACTGGCCCATAGTATATGTGCAATACATATTACTTATTATTATAGTTATATGGGGGGAGGATGAAGCAGAGGAAAAATTAAAAGAAAAGGGTAATACACACCTTAGAGGGCAGGAAAAGGGACTTACTGCAGTAGTTAGTAAGAAAAAATGGAAGATTTTTGGTGGAGATGAGAGAAGGTGGCTTCCATGACTTACCCAAGTAATTAGCACTAGGCCTGGTACTTAGTAGGCATTCAACTAATATTTGGTAAGTGAATGAATACAATAATTTCAAAAGAAAGAAAAAGAATAATTTATAGTTGTTTATCAAACAAAATTGTACTTTAAGCACTGTTCTGGTTTTATGATGTTTTGAAATGCCAATAGGATTTGGTCTCTTGCCCTCAAATAACTCAAACCTACTAGGTACAATAGATGTTTTTTGAATAACTCTATTACTGTGCAAAATGTATAAAGTGCTGAGATAGAAATAAAAACAAAGTACCATGGCAATAGGTGTGGTAAGGTAGAGAACAGATGAATTGATTTCAACTTAGATCATAGAAAAGATTTGAAAGATTAATGTTGGCAAGGATGTGGAGAAAGGGGAACCCTCTTGCACTATTGGTGGGAATGTAAGCTGGTACAGCCACTCTGAAAAACAGTATGGAGGTTCCTCAAGAAGTTAAAAACAGAGTTACCCTATGACCCAGCAATTGCACTACTTGGTATTTACCCCAAAGGAACAGATATAGTGAAACAACAGGACACCTGCACCCCAATGTTTATAGCAGCAATGTCCAAAATAGCCAAACTGTGGAAGAAGCCATGATGACCTTTGACAGATGAATGGATAAAGAAGATGTGGTTATATGTGTGTGTATATATATATATATATATAAACTATATTCAATTCTATTGTGTATGTGTGTATAGTGTATTGTAATACATACACAATAGAATATTGTGTGTGTGTATATATATATACATATATATACACACACACAATAGAATATTACTCAGCCATCAGAAAAGATGAATACCTACCATTTGCTTCAAAGTGGATGGAACTCGAGGGTATTATGCGAGTGAAATAAGTCAATCAGAGAAAGGCAATCATCATATGGTTTCACTCATGTGTGGAATATAAGAAATAGTGAAAGGGACTATAAGGGCAAGAAGGCAAACTGAACAGGGAAAAAATTGCCTTGCCTTTCATGTGGGAATACTCAGAGGCATGTATTTTGTACCATGGAGGTTCTCAGTGGAATTAAGCTATAATTGCCCAAGGTTATAGTTGTTGATAGTATACACTTTACTGGCTTCCTTTTTTTCTTGACTTACATCTGACTCTACTGGTATTTCCTACACTTCACAAATAAATTACTTGCACTGAATCCTTCTATCAGTGTCTGTTTCTGGGGGAACATCAATCAAGATAGTTTATACTGGGAGTGGGTTTCTAGAATTGGATAACTGTTGACCAGATGGGAACAATGACTCATATTTCTGTGATGCTGTAGCATCACAGTTACTAAGACTCTCACCTGTGGTTAATTGTCTTGGGAATAGTTGGAAGATGATAAACTACTTATAGGATTGTTCTAATCATTAAGAGATATGAAGGCAATAATAATTATAACAATTATGAATCTGGTTGCTTGTTGTTAAGCACCAAAGAAAAAAAATAACTGGTTCATGTCAGTCACTATCAAGTGAATGTACAGTGTGAAAGCCAGAAGGCCAGCAGGGTAGCATTCAAAGAGAAACTCACATTCTGAAATAGGAGGGCAGATAGTGCTTAAAAACTAGGCTGAGAACCCAATTGTGAGGTTAATGGAGCTAGAAATAAGGTTATATTTATAGCTCCAACAAAATCTCCTCGTGACCCTTAGGGAAGGGGTGAAGCTAGAGAAGTAAGCTGGAAATATTTGGGTAGATATTCTTGGAAAGCTTCTACCCACCAGATACCCTGTTTGCCAACATAATTGATCTGCTCATCTACTCCCTACTTCTAGAAGATGGACACTTCTCTTTGCCTGAATACCATGCAGAGTCCTCATCTGAAGCAATAGTCTCATGACATAATACTTGTCCTCTTTGGATCTGACCTTACATCTCATTATTTTAAACTAATTACTAAGGTAAATCTTAGCATGGCCCAACTGGAAACTACTGTCTTTGTTATGGTGAGAAAGAGCTTAGTCAAACCCAAACGCACAGGATCTGGTTAATATGTACCGAAAGAAAGCAAGGTAAAGTGTCTTAGAATGAACTTCAAATTGCTGTAGCTGAGGGACAGAATATAAAGCTGGATAAGTGAGAATATATTGATATGGTACATCCTTCCATGACTTCAGATTTAATGTTCTTATGAGTAGACCTGGAACTAATCCTCATGCACTGCTGGGTGCACTTCTTGAAGCTTGGGGAAAAAACATACTACACTATATGAAATTGAGAAGCTGGAACTATCTTGGCTGAGAACTGAGAAAGAGATAAAAAGGGTAATAGAATTGTGTATACCGGTATGGGTTAACTATATAAAACTAGAAAACCTATCAGTTCACTGTTTCCCAGGAGGGCCTCAAGGATACCCTCTTTACTAAAGTGAAAAGGAACTAGTGATAGTGTGATACTGGCTTTCATCTGTCTTGTAGTACTGTTGCTGTGTGCCACTTTGGGAGTAAAGAAATATATATATATATATATATATATATATATATATGAAATATATATATATATTTTAAGACAAAATATATCATGAACTTGTATTGACTTTCAACTCAAATATAAGACTATTTCACTTACTCTTATATAACTTCCACCTGTATCTACTGTCTATCTTGTTAAGAATCCCTGTTCTCAACAACACCAACGTTATTCTATTTTAACCCATGACACACACGAATCAGTCTCAGAGTAACAATACCAACACTGCCAGCAAGAATATGATCACTGGCAACAGCTTAATATGTTTTTGCAGTTCTAATACCTTTGAAGAATTTCCCACTAGCTTTTAATTCTCGAGTTCTAAAATCACATTAAATAGTTACTCTCTGTGTGGTTATGCCATAAAATCAATATGCATTTAAGTCCATTTGCTATATTTAGCTTACTATTTTTGGAGATCACTTTCAAAAATTGTTTTATAATTATGTAAAACATGTATAAAGTCAAAGCCAGAAAACCAAAGTATGTATAGAAGAGTCTAACTTTTATCTCAGACCCCTCTACTTTATTATTTTCCTGTGCCTATAGGTAAATATTAGAAATAATTTGACAATTTCTCCTTCCTCTTTTAAATATAAGATGTACAAATATTCATATGTATGCTTCCTTTTACTAATATGCTTTATATACTTTTTCTTCTAATAACACATATTGAAGATCATTTCATAGGAGGATGTAGAGCTATTCCTCACAACTGTTTATAGCTACATATGACTCCTTTGGGTAGATGTACTATTTATCAATCCCCAGGGCACTGCAGCAATCTCTTAGGGGCACTGTGGGTTATTCTAAATTCTTGAGAGAAGCACAGTATTATTTGATATTTGTCAGACTACACAAACAACTAGATTGAAGTAGATCATTGTTTCAACATTAGATTGTGCTATATTCTCTTTGCTTATACCATATGTTTGTAAAGCTGGGTTTCTGGTGGCTGCTGTTATAGTAAGCAAATGACCCATTAAAATCAATATGGAATCAAAATTGAGGAAGGTGTTTAATATTATTTCAAGGTTTGAGAAGTTGTGCAGTGTACAGTTGGTGCACACATCCCCTTGCCATGCAACTGTGGATATTTGAGAAAAAATTACCTTTTATTTCAATTGGTGTCTTTTATTCTTTTTTAAATGGCTGCTAATAAATTAGGTCATAAATATTTAAGTTGTCTGGACCTAACTACTTAATACACAGAACTGTTAGGTATTTCTTTTGGTTTAGGCATTCCATTAAGATAAGATTTCTGACTCATTAAGTTGCAATCAAGAAGTTTGGGTTTCTGGTTCCACATGTAAGGAGCTTGGAAGTTGATGGTCCATCTAACAAGGAAAAAGCTGAACAGACAGAAAGATCAACAACTCTTGGATCTGTTAGAGAGATGAGGACACAGAGTAGGCCACTGCCCCCAACACTGGAGAGACAGGTAAATATAGAGGCATGGCTTACTAAAGCAGAGACTACCTCAGGAACTAGTACCGGTTTAAGAAAACTTGAATTGTAATTGATGAATTTCTAGAATCTCAGTGTGGACAAATATGAGAAATAAAAACTCCAGGGGAACACATTCATCAGTAGCAGCCCCTCACTTCCACCCCTCCCCACACTTGTGTATTTTTTCTTCAGGATCTCAACCAGGGTTTCATGGTAAATATTAAGGGAAAGATCCCCTTATGCTTCTGGTAAGGGGAGGGGAAAATGATCATTTTGAAATATGCCTGGGCACTCTATTTTTCTTACCTATCCCTATCCTCAGAAGGAACTAGTTAGCCAGAATCCAGCCTGCTGGAGAATTATCAGAGCCTAACTGACCTGAGGAAAGGGAAATATTCATTCTAGCCAGCTATAGCCATTCTAGCTCATCTAAGGAGATGAGACTGGAAAACACTTGTAAAGTTCATAGTCCAGAGACATAGGCTTACTATATGACTGAGACCTAATTATAGGACTATAGGAAGCTTCCCCTCTCCTCACATCATCCCCTCCACACATTTTATCATTGCATTACTAAAGGCCTATTTATGGTAATTTCTTTTACCTGGTACCTCATATTTGACTACCAAGAAAAAATTACAAGGCTACTAAAAGGCAAAAAACACAATTGAAAAGATTGAGCAAGCATCAGAACCAGACATGGTAGGAATGTTGGAATGATCAGACTTGGAATTTAAAACATCTATGATTAATATGTGGATTAGGAGGTACAGGAGTTCATTAATAGACTGGATATGGCTGAAAAAAAGAATCATTGAGCTTGAGGACATATCAATAGAAAATTCCAAAAGTGAAAAGAAAATAAAAAAGAACAAAGATTAAAAAACTGAATAGGGTATACCCAGGGACTGTGGGACAACTAAAAAAGATGTAACATACACATAATGGGAAGGACAGAATGAAAAAAAAAAAAGAGAAAAAAGAAGAAATATTTGAAACAACAATGAACTGGAAATTTTCCCAAATTATTTTCAGACACTAAACCATCAAATCTAGAACTCAGAGAATATCAAACAGGATAAGTGCTAAAAAAGCCACATATAGGTATATCAATTTCAAACTAAAGAAAAATCATTGACAAGGAAAAACCCTGAAAGAAGCCACAGGAAAAAAAACCCCTTAATCTATAGAAGAAAAAAAGATGAGAATTACATCCAACTTCTTCTCTTTTCAGAAACTGCAAACAAGAAGTGAGTAGAATCAAATAAAATGTTGAAAGAAAAAAAATCACCAATCTAGATTTCTCTACTCTGTGAAATTAGTCTTCAAGAGTGAAGGGGAGATGAAGACTTTTTCAGATAAACAAAAATTGAGGGAATCTGTTGCTAGCATACCTGCCTTGGAAGATATATTAAAACAAATTTTTTAGAGGGAAGAATATATGTTAGAAACTCAGATCTACATAAAGGATGAGCCCTGAAGAAAGAATAAGTGAAAGTAAAGAAAATTTTTTTCTTATTTTTAATTGATCTAACAGACAGTGGTTAGTTCAAAATAATAACAGCAACAGTATATTATGTATTATTATGTATATACCATATACTTGCTTATGTATGCTTATGTATATAGCAGGCAGAAAATCACTAAGGACATAATTGAACTCAAGACAACACCAAACAACTGGATCCCAATTGGTATCTATAGACGGCTTTACCAAAATAGAAGAATATATACTCTTCTCAAACTCACATGGAACACTCACCAAGATGGAACACATTCTGGGCCATGAAATACACCCTGACAAATTTAAAAGAGTAGGAATTATATGTCTGCTTTCAGGCTACACAATGGAATTAGACTAAAAAGTCAAGAACAGAAAGATAACTGAAATAGTCCAAATATGTGGAGATTAAACAATACATATAGGTTAAAGAAGAAATCTCAAGAGAATTTGAAAATATTTTGAAAACCAAATGAAATGAAAACACAATTTATCGAAATGCGTGAGATGCAATGGATGGAATGCTTAGAGGGAAATTTATAGTGTTGAATGAGTATTTTAGAAAAGAAGAAAGATCTGAACTTAATCATTTAAGTTTGTACCTTAGGAAATTAGAAAAAGAAAAGCAAATTAAATGAAAATTAAATAGAAGAAAACGAGAATTAGAGTAGAAATTAATGAAATTGAAAACAGAAATCAACAGAAAAGTAATGAAACCAAAAGTTGATTCTTGTAGAGATCAATAAAATTGATAATCCTTTGGTCAGGCTAACTACGAAAAAAAGAAAGAGGACACAAAAGAAATGAAAGAATGGATATCATTATAGATCTCATGGACATTAAAAGGATAATAAAAAATACTATGAAGCATCCTATGTCCACAATTTTGATAAATGAAATGGACTAAGTTCTTGGAAGACATAATTTGCCAAAACTCAGACATGAAGTAACAATTTAAATGGTTGATATCTAGTAAACAAATTGATAATTAATAATCTTCCAAAGCAGAAAGCATTGCCCCAGATGGGTTCATTGGTGAATTCTACTAAATATATAAGGGAGAAATTATACCAATTCTCTACAGTCTCCTTCAGAAGATAGAAACAGAGAGGATTCTTCCTAATTCATTCTGTGAGGCCATTATTGCCCTAATATCAAAACCAGACAAAGTCATTACAAGAAAGTAAAATTATAGGCTAGTGTATTTCATGAACACAGATACCAAAATCATAAATAAATTATTAGCAAGTCAAGTTCAACAATGTATAAAAAGAATTATATACCGTGACCAAGAGGGTTATCCCAAGCATGCAAGACTAGCTCCACATTCTTATATCAATTAATGTACCATCACATCAACAGGCTAAAAAAGAAAAATCACATGATTATATCAATAGATACCAAAAAATTGATGAAATACAATACTCATTCATGATAAAAACACTCAGTAAGTTAGGAAAAGAGGGGAACTTCTACAACTTGATAAAGAATATATACAAATAACCATCAGCTAACATCATACTTATAAGAAGCTTGAAGCTTTCCCACTAAGATCAATAACAAGGCAAGGATGTCTCCACTCACCACTTCTTTTCAACATTATACTGGAAGTTCTGGCTAATTTAATAAGATGAGAAAAGGAAATAAAAGGTATATACATTGGGAAGAAAGAAATAAAATTTTGTTGGAAGATGATAAAATAGTCTATCTGAAAATGGAATGAATTGACAAAAAAAAAAAAAAAACCTACTGAAACAAATGAGCATTTATAGCAAGGTTGCAGGATACAAGGTTAATATATAAAAGTCAATTGTGTTCCTATATACCAGTAATGAATAAACGGAATTTAAATTAAAAACACAATATTATTTATATTAGCATCTCACCAAGATGAAATACTTAGGTATAAATATAAATATGTATGAGAGCTACCTGAGGAAACCTACAGACCTCTGATGAATGGTTTTAAAAAAAACTAAATAAATGGAGAAATAATCCATGTTCATGGGTAGGAAGACTCAATATTATCAGAGCATCTGTTAATCCCAACTCAGTCTAGATTCAATGCAATTCTGATAAAATTCCCAGCAAGTTATTTTATGAATATTGACCTGATTCTAAAGTTTATATAAAGAGGCAAAAAGACCCAGAATAGTGAACTCACTGTTGAAGGAGAATTACCAAATTGGAGGACTGGTAGTACCTGACTTCAAGACTTATTACAAATCTTACTATGAATCTATAGTATTGATTAAAGAATAGACAAATAGGTTAATGGAAAAAAATAGAGGGCCCAGAAATAGATCCACATAAATCTAGTCAACCTAACTTTGACAGAGGAGCAAAGGCAATATAAGAGAGCATAAATAGTCTTTTCAAAAATGGTGCTAGAACTGATTATCCACATGCAAAAAATGAACCTAGACACAGATCTTATACCCTTCACAAAATTGACTCAAAATGGATCACAGACCTAAATATAAAATGGAAAACTACAAAACCTCTATAGAAGATAACATAGGATAAAACCTACATGACCTTGGGTATGGTGATGACTTTTTTGATATAGCATTAAAGTCATAATCCATAAACAAATCATTGATAAACTGAACTTCATTGAAATTAAAAGCTTCTTCCCTGCAAAAGACAGTGTCAAGAGAATGAGAAGACAAACCACAAACTGGAAAAAAAAATTTTCAAAAGACACATCTGATAAATGACTATTATCCAAAATATGCAAAGAACTCTTAAAACTCAACAGTAAGAAAATAAACAACCTGATTAAGGAATGGTTTAAAGACCTTAAAAGACACCTCATAAAAGAAGATAGACAGATGGCAAGTAAGCAATTGAAAAGATGCTTCACATCATATTATCATTAAAGAAATGAAAATTAAAACAAAAATGAGGTATCACTACACACAGATTTGAATGGCCAAAATCTGGAACATTAATACTAAATGCTGTTGAGGGTGTGGAGCAACAGTAAACTTTCATATATTGTAGGTAGAAATGCAAATGGTACTGCCACTTTGGAAGACAGTTTGTTGGTTTCTTACAAAACCAAACATGCTTTTACCATAAAATCCAGCAGTCATGTTCCTTGATATTTACCCAAAGAACTTGAAAATTTATGTTCACACAGAAGTCTACACATGGATGTGTTTGTAGCAGCTTTATTCATAATGGCCAAAGCTTGGAAGCAACCAAGATGTCTTTCAATAGGTGAATGGATAAATAGACCATGGTACATACAGACAATAGAATATTATTTTGGTGCTAAAAAAATGAGCTATCAAGTCATTGAAAGACTAGAAGAAACTTAAGTGCATATTATCAAGTGAAAGAAGCCAATCTGAAAAGGCTACATACTATATGATTCCAGATAAATGACATTCTGGGAAAGGCAAAACTATGGAGCAGAAAAAAGATCAGGGTTGGGGGCATTGAATAAGTGGAGCACAGAGGATTTTTAGGCAGTGAAAATACTCTGTATAATACTATAATGATAGATAAATGTCTCTACATTTGTCCAAACCCATTGTACATTTGTATAATACCAAGAGTGAACCCTAATGTAAACTATGGACTTTGGGTGATTATGTTGTGTCAATGTTGGCTCATCAGTTGCAACGAATGTACACTCTGGTATAAGATATTGACAATGGGGGAGGCAATATATGTGTGGGTTAGAAGGTTGTATGAGGAATCTCTGTGCCTTCCTTTCAATGTTGCTGTGAACATTTAACTTCTCTAAAACACTAAAGTCTTCAAAAAAGTCTGGGCACCTCTGAGTCTATTTCATTTCCCTATTGTTTTTATCTTCTTTCTAGTCTTAGGCTCTTATAAATAGTGCTGACATGAACCATCTTGAACATATGTCGTTTTTGTGATTTTGCAGTCTATCTATAAGATAGATACCTAAAAGTAAAATTGCTGGGTTAAAAGGTAGAGGCATATGTAATTTTGCAGGATATTTTAAAATTCTCTTCCTAGGGGTTGTATCATGTTTACATCCCTACCAGTATTGTGTGGACTACCAATTTCCTTGCAAACTCAATAGCACTAATATAGTGTTAAAATGTTAGATCTTTGTCAATCTAATAGGATAGAAGTATCATAGTATAATTAAAGTTTTTTGTGATAAAAAATCTATATGACATAAAACATTTAACAATTTTAAGTGTATATTCAATGGGATTAATTATATTTATAGCGTTGAGTGCCCATCCTCACTGTTTCCAAATCTTTTCCATCATTCCAAACAGAAACTCTGTTAATCAGTAACTCTCCCTCTCTCCACACCTCTCCCTCTAATCTGCCTTCTGTCAATATATTTGCCTATTCTAGATATTTCATATAAGTAGAATCATACGATATTTGTTCTTTTGTGCCAGGCTTATTTTTAGTGTAATGTTTTCAAGGTTCATCCATGTAGTAACACATATCAAGCCTTTAGTCCCTTTATGGATGAATAATATCTAATTGTATATAGATCACATTTGCTATCCATTCACCTGTCGATGGACGCTTGGGTTGTTTCCACTTTTGGCTATGCAGTGTTACTTGAGATGTCTAGCCCTGGAGATTAAGTGGCGATGTCAGCAGAGATAAGATAACATGAAAACTCTAATATGATGTGTATTCTGTAATTGGAGATGAGTCTTAACCTGAAAATATTCCTAAGAGGATTGTTAAATGAATATGTTTACACCAAGATATAAATTATTTCTAACAGCACTCTGCTTGAGAGCAGGTTTGGATTTGAGAAGGAGGAGACTGGTGCATAGATGACCAGAGGAGGGCAGTTGACTTGGACCTGGGAGAAGGCCCAGAGTGAAAAGCATGAAGGGACACAGGTCAAGTTCACAGTTTTACTTTAAGTAATTTTCTGTGAAGATAGCATAGAATGAAAGGCCATGCTTAATCTTCTTTGCCATCTGTAACATTAGCCAGAACCATTTTGTTTGCAAGTGACAGGAACCCAGAGCATGTAAAATTGGAACTCAAAGTCCACATCTAGCTCAAGGACAGCTAGATCGCTGGGGCACTGTTCTTTCCAGGCCTGACTTTGCTTTTTTCCAAGTTGGTTTCCTTCTCAGGTAGGCTCTCTACATGCATTGGTAAAGAGAGTACCCCTCAGCTTTAGGATTGTTTGGTCTTTAGTATCTTTTGTCTCAGAAAAAAAAAAGAGAATGCCCTGTGCTTAGTTCCAGCAAAAATCCCTCTGATGAGCCTTATTCAGTCATGTGTCCAACTTTGAACCAATCAGGCAACAGAGCAGTGCACTGTAGTCACTCCTAACATAGGTGGAGCCCCCCTTCCAGGGAAGCCCTTGGATGAGGAAAGACAGTGCTTGAAGGTTTCCACTTGATATGACAGTTTATACAAGGAGAATTTAGTAACTTAAAGTGGAATGCAGAGTATTCATTAGTTGCAAAAGTCTAACTTGTATGTGTAAATAGTAATATAGATATTCATGTCCCTTTCCTAACCTTAGAAAAAGACTCTGGAGACTGGCATACTCATGTATCTTAAATTTAAAACCTTTCAGATTTTTTTTTTTTTTTTAAAACCTTTCAGATTTTTAAAAGGACATTTGAGTTCACTGGTAGCGTAAGTTAGCTGAACTCTAATTATACGAAAGAAATGAAATCTGTTTGTTTATTTCAGGCAAGACATGTTGCCAACAGCTGTGGAGAGATGTGATGTGATCTTCTCAATGAACAATCTAAGAGCCACTGAGTAAGCTAAAATAATAGAATCTGCTTGTCTGTAGTTAGTGTGTTGACAAGGAAACAAAAGGGAACTGTAGGGTAAACACAGGGCAAGATTACACAAAGAGAGTAGTTAAAAATGATAAAAACACAGTGCAAGAACTCCTACAATATAGCGGACAATGTTAAGTGCTTTTCTAATTAAACTTCGTTTTTCCATATGGACTCACTAAACCTGATTTTCATTGTTTAAAATAAATTCTAAAGGACTGTCCTTAAATCACCTTGAAAGTGTTCCCTGAAGTTGTTAATTCAAAAAATTTTTTTAATGTAGTTCCAAAGTTCTGACGCACCCACTGGCTTCCAATGAACGTTCTTAAAACATTCCTTGATACAATGGTGTCGTGGGTATTATTGCCTTTCCAGAGTATTTTATCCCTTACAGTGGGATAACTTTATACTTGATATAAAGTTATATATTTATAAGTGGTCCAACCTTATATTTGATATATCTTATAGAAAAGCTGCTTTGCTAAGACTGGCAATGTGGAAAGCTTTTGTTATGTGAGTTTTCCAACAACATTACATGATGGTGTAAGAAAAACACATGTACTTCTCTTTGTTGTTGTTGGTTGGTTGGTTGTTTTATCTAGAACCAGTGCTTGTTAACTTTCTATTGTTATTTAGCTTAAATAGAATTTTATTTTGTTATCACCATCAATTTTATCGGATCTGGAAGGTGTATATAAGAACAGTGGGTGGTCTATGTTCTTAGAGGTAATGATTTGTCTCTAAGAACAGTTAGGCTTTTGTCTTCTCATCTTTAATGCTTCTGTAATTGTAACGTGGTAGTAAGATATCCTGAGGGAATATTTCTCATGATGCCAAGGAGAATGAAGGCATGATTTTTTTAAATGGCAAGAATTTCCAAATAACCTTTTATGTTTCATGTTTTATTGTTGAAAACCAGACTTCTATGAATTTGATGTTAGTACAAAGACATCAGTTTTGAGTCTGAATGCTAGTCCAACATAAATGAGGTAGGGAGTAAAGATAAGTACTTACTGTTTTACATGATTTTATAATAAGCTATTCTACTTTGTATGCACACACACACACACACATATATATAAATATTAATTCGTTGTCCATAGGACGTTAGCATTTACTTTGTCTCTCAAATGCCTTTCTCCACTCCTTTGATTTCCAAAGAGGATCCTTTTTCCTTTCTGTTACCCCAGCTATTTCCTTTATTCTTAGTTTCCCAAATGTGTAGTAGAATTCAGTTCTTGTCTCACATTTTGGTTTTTGGTGATAGAAACACAATTAAGAATAGGAGGAAGGATTTGGAGAAAGGAGAATGAGTTAGTAGTTATAGGTGTGATGCTAATTGACTTGGTGTCTTTGGTCAAGTCATTTAATGTATTTCAACCGTAGTTTTCTAAACTATAAAATATGGCCAATGCATTTCTCTCTTAAGTTACTGGTCTGGGGATGTTGCATAGAAACAGAGAAGGAGTCAGCATTTAGAATACTATGAAGTATTTTAAAAATGTAGGGTGGCTGTATTATTATGATGATGATTATAAACTATCCCATAGCTAGTAAAAACAAAAACTAAAAAACTATTGAGATGACTGACTTCAATTTGGAAAGCCATACAGGAGAAAGAAGAGTAAGGTCTTAAGTCATTCTATGGCAGTATTTTTCAAACTTTAAATAGGTAACTTCTAGGGCTATAAAATCTAATTAGTTGCTACCAACATTTAAAAAGTAGGATCGAATAAAAATAATAGAATATGACAGGAAATATCAGAGTTTATGTCTCATAAGTAAAGGTAAATACTCATAAGTAAGGAAGGGTATGTATTGCTTCATGAAACTTTTGTGTCAGTGTGTGTGTAAATGGTGGGGGTGTAGGGAGGGTATATGTGTGTGTATGAATGTTAGGTTGTGGTATAATATTTACGCTATAGACTTTCTTCTCCCACCCTCACCCAATGCATATATTGACGCCCTAATCACTAGTGTGATGGCATTTGGAAGTGAGGCTTTTGGGAGGTAATATTAGGTCATAAGGGTGAAGCCCTCATGAATGGAATTAGTGCCCTCATATAAAAAGAGAAACAAGAAAAACGATCTCTCCTGGACATGTGCGGATACAATGAGGAGGCAGCTGTGTACAAGCCAGGAAGTGGGGTTTTTACAGACACCAAATATGCTGGTACCTTGATCTTGGACTTCTCTGCCTCCAGAATTGTGAGAGATAAATGTTTGTTGTTCAAGCCACCCATTCTGTGGTATTTCTTATAATGGTCTGAGCTGATTAAGACAATGCACATCTTATCAGTGGATCACGGTCAAAAATTTTTGAGACCATTGCTCTAGGATATGGCCTATTGAATCATTTGTTGAGTCATCCTCCCCTTGCCCCCTTCTCCAACTTCCCAATCTATCCAAGTCTTTCACATGCTTCCTTTTCTTTATCCCAACTGAGGAAGAACACAGGGATGGCATAGAAAGTCAGGCTGGTTCTTTTAGGATGACTCACTACCTCCACATCAGCCTCATGTTATCCTAGGGTAGCATGGGACAGTGGAAAAGGAATTGGTCTAGAAGTAAAAAAAAAAAAAAAAAAAAAAAAAACTAAGTTCTAAACTGGCTTTGTTTATTTCTGCTTCTTGGACCTTAGAAAAGTTCTGTAACCATTGTGACTTTCATCTTCTAGTCCTTAAATGAAGCATTAATCAATATATTGAACACAATTATTAAGCATGTTCTGTGGGTGAGGTACTTTGCTAAGAGCCAGGAATGTGGCAGTGATCATGATAAACATGGCCACTACCCCCAGAGAATTTAAGCCTGTAACTTATTAAGCTTGTTTTGAAAATTAAATTAGATAAGATATACATAGTGGCTTAAAACTTCATTGTTAGATGCCAGATATGACATCCTTGCTTCTTAAAATATAGTGACAATAAACTAGAATTTCTATTTTCATGACCTCAGGAAGTTTAAAAAGCTTCCCAGCATTTCTGAAATGGATCAGTGGGCTTACATTTTCAGATCATATTTGATCCAACTGCCTTTATTTACACCGTTGATCACCTTTTCTGAGCTTTACACTCCTCTTACTGAGTTTAGATTCCATTGTCCATTCTTGGGATACCTTCTGTCTTTTTCTCGGTGATTTGTTCTTCCTTTTTCCTCCGTTGGCAAAATCCCAACCTTTGGGTATATCTAGATCACTGCACATTTAGCAATGCTCCAGAACGATTTATCATGGCTAAAGAAAGAAATACACTGCCTGGCTGTTGGACTCCCTTTAAATTTATGAGTAAAAATTTCAAAAGGGCCTTAGAATTGCCTGATGACAACCTCACTGTATTTCCCTAATCCTTATCCTACTCACCAAGACAAGGTCACACTTGTTTTTTCCCCTCAAACTCCAGCATCCTCTTCCCATTCCTCACTATAAATTGATTACCTTGCTGATTATCTTACTGAGAAAATATAAGCAATCTGATGTGTTTATTTCCATAATTCCTTATCTACCTGCATATGTTCCTACAGCCTCTGCCTTTCCTCCTGTTGCCATGTATGGACAGTAAGGGAAACCTCTCCACTGTGTAGTGGAACCATCTCACTCTCCTAAGGACTCTGCCTTTTCAATTATATGCCCCCTGCCCCAAACAACAGCATAATTTCCCCCATATCCTAAGGATCCTCCCCATTATTATACAAACACACCACTGTATCCTTCATCTTAAAACAAAACCTGAAACTCCGTGAACTCCACATTCTTATCCAACAACCGTACATTTCTCTGCTCTGATTGATGGCAAAACTTGCACGTCTGATTCTCTTATTTCCATTATTATTTCTTCTTTGGCCAATAAGTAGCTTAGAAGGGCATTTTTTAATTAGTTCTTAGCTGCTAGGATTTTGATATTAACTTTTTTAATTTCATTGTATTGAGGTAAATGGAATTGGTTGAGGCTTGCTATAATTATGGTCTGACACATGGCCAGTCTTTGTAAGTATACCTTTGTGCCTGAAAAGAATGTGCAATTCCAATTTTGGGGTTGAATAATAGTACATATATAATGTCCATTAGGTCAAGCTTATTAATTTTACTGCTCAAATCTTACATAACCTTACTGATTATTTTTTTTTTTGACCTATCAATTTCTAAGAAAGATTTGTTGAAATGTCATACTATGAAGGTAGATTTGAACATTTTTATGTGTAGTTCTGTCAATTTTTGCTTAATTTTGGGGCTATGTTTTTGAATCATCCTGGTGTATTAAACATTTTATTGTTATATAACATAAGTTTTTCCTTAAGAGTTATTTAAACTAATATTAATGCAGCTACCTACACTACTTTCTTTAATTACTATTTTCCTGTTATATCTTTTTATATCACTTGACTGTAAACCTTTCTTTGTCCTTACATTTAAAAAAAATTCTAACACTATTTTATTGAAGTGGAATTACATGCAGTAAAATGAGATATGAACTGCATAAGTTTGATGAATTTTAATTTACATACATACCCATATAATTCTACCGAGATCAAGATATAGAACATCTGCCCTTCTACCTCTCTGCTTAAGTTAACTACTCTTTTCTGACTTTTATCACCACAGTTTTAAGGTAGTCAATTGTCATTTAAGAAAATTTCAAGAAGAAAATGAATAACAAAAATCTCTTAATTATACACTTAATTACCATTTTAGGTGCTCTTTATTTCTTTTTTTTAAAGATTTATTTATTTATTTATTCATGATAGACACACACACAGAGAGAGAGAGAGAGAGAGAGAGAGAGAGGGAGGCAGAGACACAGAAGGAGGGAGAAGCAGGCATGATGTGGGACTCAATCCGGGACTCCAGGATCACACCCTGGGCAGAAGGCCAGGTGCCAAATTGCTGAGCCACCCAGGGATCCCCATAAGCTCTGCTTTTAACTGTGTTGTAACAACTCTCTATTTCCCTATTTGATATTGGACTGGATACAAGATCGCACAGGTGATTATTATAATGGTCTCACATTTGGCAATCAAGACCAAGTCCTGTTTATTTTTTTAAAAGACTTTTTTTTTTGAGAGAGAGAGAAGTTTTAAGTTTTATGTGAAAATTGGTGAAAGGTACAGAGATTCTCCATATACACTTTCCCCCACATATACATAGTCCCATAAACAACATTAGTCACCAGAGTGGTATATGTTTTTTTCCTTTTAAATCAAGGATGAACCTACATTGACACATCATCATCAACCAAATTTCATATTTACCTAGGGGTTCAATCTTGGTCTTGTACATTCAGTGGGTTTGAACAAATGTTTAAGACAGATGTCTATCATTATGGTATCATATGGAACCTTTTAACTGCTCTAAAAATCCTCTGTGCTCTGCCTAATTCATCTCTCTAAACCCATTAACAACCACTGATATTTTTATTTTATTGTTTTCAAGTTTTGCCTTTTCCAGAATGTCATATAATTGGAATTGTATAGTATTTAAATTTCTCAGATTAGTCACCCTTATTTTGAAGGATATTTTTGTGATCAAGAATTGTGAAATGATAATTATTTAGCACTTTAGAGATGTTTTATTGTCTTCTGACTTCTTTTTCAGATGAGAAGTCAGTAGAAATGCTTATCATTGTTCTATGATATGTAATGTCATTTTCATTTTTCTCTAGTTGCTTTTAAAATATTCTGTTTTTCTTTCTTAATATTACCCCGCATTATTCCGTATTTTGATTTATTGTTATCTTCCTTACCTACTAGAACCTAAACTCCATAAGGAAAGGGAATTTGTGTTTTTGCCTACTGTTCCATCCTCCTTGCCTAGAATAAGTACATAGTGGGTATTCAATTAATATTTCCTGATTAAAAGAAGGAATGAGAGATAGCCTCTGGGTCTCTATTTCCTTTATTCTACACTTGAAAAACTAAGATGAGAAACAGCTCTTATTGATTTTGACCAAAGACTCTTCTATACAGAACATTCATAGAGATAACAGATTTTAACTACCACCTAATCGGCACAAACACATTTATTGGGTTGGGGAGAGAAGGAAGAACTTTAAGTCACAGAAGTAAGTAATTTAAAAGATAACATCAGAGAATTCTGTTCTTAAGGTCTTAAGAAATTCTTTAAACTCCATAAATGGTTACCACTTTCCCTAGGAAGTTCCTGTCTACTGATTTCCCTCTTTCCCTCTCCTATCTCTCCATCCATATTCATGTTTTCTTCCCTCCAGTTGCTTATCAACAGGAATTTCAGCACTGAAGGAAGTAACACAGTCTTCACCTCCTAACAAATGAAAGTTATTAACGTTTCCTTGTGAGACACACTGGATCCCCTCAACTGCAGGTTAGTACTCATTATAATGCATTTGCTTATTTAAGTCATAAAAAATTATCTCATTAATTTTGTTTTTCATGAAAATGTCATTTTGTCCCACTCTGCCAAGAATTTTTTTGGGTACAAATAATTTTTCCATTTACTATGGGAATGTGAGTGAGAATGAGAATGAGAAATATCTGTTGTTAATTAATGGAAATGGACTAGGTAATCCTAATCTGGGGGAATAAATTCCTTTGGTTACACTCAGAATTGACTGTTTTCTTATTAGGATAAAAAGAATATTAATCTCTGAATGGATTTCCTCCACACCAAGAGCAGTCATTTTCCTTTGCCAGTTTTAAAACACAGCCATCCGTGGGATCCCTGGGTGGCACAGGGGTTTGGCACCTGCCTTTGGCCCAGGGCGCGATCCTGGAGGCCCCGGGATTGAATCCCACGTCAGGCTTCTGGTGCATGGAGCCTGCCTCTCCCTCTGCCTGTGTCTCTGCCTCTCTCTCTGTGTGTGACTATCATAAATAAATAGAAATTAAAAAAAAAAAAGACAAAAAATAAACCACAACCATCCGTTCTATTTTTTAAAGATTTTATTTATTTATTTATTTATTTATTTATTTATTTATGAAACAGAGCATTCATGAGTGGGGGGAGGGGCTGAAGGAGAGGGAGAGAATCTCAAGCAGACTCCCCACTGAGCTCAGAGCCCTTCTCAGCGCTTGATCTTGTGATCCTGAGATCATGACCTGAGCCAAAATCAAGAGTTGGACACTTAACCAACTGAGCCACCCAGGTGCCTCACAACACAGCCATCCATCCTATAGAATGCAAGTCCCTTGACTCCTTAGTTTATAATGTTAATTTTTATTGTTTTTATTCAGTAATTCAAAATTAAAACTCCTTTTTCCCCACACTTCCTAAAATATAAATGTGGATGATTTGTGTATTTGTATTTGGGTATTGGGGTACAAAGCTTCTGAGTGGGGACAGTGGGATCTAAGTGGGCTCCAGATTCTGAAGAAATGACACCTGAGGGTATATTGCTGTGTTTTTCTTTTATTCCTCCTCCTTTTTGTTCTCGTCCTTTGTCTCTTTCTCCCTTTGTATATTTGGAAACTAAGGGTGAGCACAAAATGTATATTTTAGCTGTGGTTTGTGTCAGGGTAGGTCTTTCTATACAACTGAAAGTCCAAACATTGCCAGATTACTAGGATTTTATTTCTTTTTTTTCCTTAGAATTCTCAGAAACCATCCATATATATATATATTTTTTTTTTCACCATGTTTTTCTTGTTCATTCAAATTCTCATTTTCTTCCCAGAGTAGATCTCAACATACGGGTGACCATAACAGGCTTTGCTTTTCCTTCCTTCCTCTTTACATTTTTTTTTTATATATCCAATAGGCCCCCAAAAGAAGGTACACTAAATTTCTGTGTTAATTGCCTTCTGAATAGTGGGATCCTTTGGCACTGACATGGAAATGAGATGATCTGGTTTGAATTCTCCATTCTGCCTCTAATAAGCAGAGTGACCTTGAACAAGTGGCTTAAACTCGTTAAGAATGCTCATACTTATCCCTGTTATCTAATAAGGGTCAATAATATAATGGATGTGAATAAATTTTATAAAATGATTTGGATTGGAAAATCATAACTGATCATGGCAAAGTCACATCAAACCTGCATATACATGTTTTAGGATGTGATCTGACTCTACTTTGTTTAATGTTTACAAAAAAAATCTGTTAACATATATTAAGGTTATAGAGGCTAAATATTAACAGAGAATAGAGTGGACCATGCAAGCAAATGGGAGATTTACAATACTGTATCTTTTCCTACAGGATATTTTGAATGCCCAGAGAGCTGTGTAGATTTCACAGACTTTGCTTTTATTCCTTCCATTAATCCAGCATTGAAGTTCCCATGATTTAGCATGAATAAAAATTACTGTATAATGTCATATATACAAAAATATGTATACTCTACTTTATGGATAATTTAAGGGATTTTCAAGGGTAATTTTGACTATGTAATTTTCGCCTTACATACTGAATTTAGAATTTAACTCTACATAAGATTGGACTCCCCATCATCCCTGTGCTCTGAAGGTGGCAAAAAAGAGAACTTTTATATTACACAGGAAAATTCCTTGAAGAGAGCAAATACATTTTTTAAAACCTAGGCTAGCAGTGGTTTTGTAAGGCTGATACATTCAAGGAATGTAACACATTATTATCACTTACGTTTTTGTTTTCTGAGAATAGAGGTGTAGTTTTAGGACCCCAGAGAGAATCACTTTTGCATAAGTAGTGAATTTCATTATCTAAGACCTGTATTTTAACCACACCTACTAACTATGCTTTCCAGGTTGGCTCTCAGAGTGTAGGTCACAAAAGCTGAAACCATGCCTTCAAAGGCCAAACCAAGTGTTCTCCTATTAGAAACAAAAAGCTCCGTTTTTAATTCTTTCATTTTTTAACAGCCCAGCGGGCTTTCTTTGTTTTGTAAGAGTGGGTAGTTCGCTTTTCTCATGCTTGGAAATTATGCCACCCATTTATGTGTTCTCAAAGCAGGTTTTGAAATGGGTAAGAAAAGACAAGCCATGGCTATTTTGGTAGAAAATTGAGTGTAGTCCGGAGAAGGGGAAGAAAGGATCAAAGCTGTTAAGTAGTTGGATGTGTCCCTTCCTTTGTTGAGCCTTGCTTCTTGGTGACCCCATTCACTTGAACAAGGAGAAGTCTCACACTAGCCTAATTCATAGGTGACAAGACAAAGCCTCTGCTATCTACTGTTGGGATTCTCACTTTTTACATGTGTGACCTAAAGTGGTGAATTTAGAAGAGTATTTGTTAGTTAATCTTCAGAGAGAGAGGGAGAGAGAAACAGAGACAGAGACAGAGAAGTAAAGCATATATCTCATAAATGGTACTTTTTTTTATGCCATTGTACCTCTTTACAAGAAAGGTATATGAATCTGTTTCTTGCTTCACTCAATATCATTGAAAATAGTTATTTTTGTTCACAGAGAAAGCAATCTATCAACCATCAGAAAGTTCATTTGAGGGAAAACTGCCCTACATAGAAAAATCATACGCTCCCTGAAGCAGCCCAGAGGGTGGGGTCCGTTTGTTGCCAGTGAGAGTTCCATATTTGGGGGACTTTGAATCCTGCACTCTGGGCTCCTATGGACAGAGATGATCAACCCTGAGGAAGAAAGGTAGCAGCTGTGCTGCCTTGTGACCAATTTTGAGAGCCACAGTTGAACAGTTTGCAAAATTTGGGAAGAAAATGCCCAGAATGAGATCTGAGTATTATAAATGGAAAGGGTTAAGAACAGATAATTTCTAGGTTCCTGCTGTGATCTTTGTCATAGCAAGTCTGAACACATTGGAGTTTTAATTCTCTGCTAGTGAGATAAAAATAAACTGTTTAACCTTTTAAATGCTGGTAATTTGGAGGGGTTTGCCATTTTTAGTTCTTTCAACACATAAGCTTCTGAAAAGCTAGGAGGATAGAAATGGCTAACTAACTAAATTTGGAACCTTAAAAAGGTCAGAGTAAATCTGGTGCTATCCTATCTTTTTTTTCCTTCTACAGAATGCATGTTGCATTCCTTAAAATTGTGAAAAAGATTGTAAAAAGGACAAGTAAAGACAAAACTTGAACTGTGAAATATTGTTGTAGGAGGAGATAAAAAAAGAATAAAATGTCTCAGGCTGATGATTTTTAGTGGATCTTGAAATTGGACTTTCATAATCCATTGTTTCTAGTTTGAGATGGTTGCTGGAATAGACAGTAGGAGTTTCTTAGAATGTTAATATTTTCCCCATTTTTAATAATCAGGGAATCATTTATGTTATAATCTTCCAGGCCTCCTTCTATTTAGAAAAAATATTGGGTTTCTCCCCCTGCCCCCACCTTGCTAGCTAGTGATAATTCCAGAAGATGTCGACTTCTCTACTGGAGTCTTCACTTGTGAAGAAAATTGCCTATAACAGCATGGGCATTGAAGTGTACCCAGTGCAACATAGAATCACCAGGAAGTGGAAACTGCTTTTTGTGTATACTTGCTTTTATTTGAAGTGTGCAAAAAACATAGATGACATGGTTTCTTTCCGTAAGGATTTATAATCTGATTAAGCAGATTAAAAAAAAAAGCAATGAACTGACTGCAAAATCTTCTCTTGGCAGCATGGATAAGAAGACATTTGTTACAAGAATGCAGGGTAAAGGAAGACTTGCAGTCGGTGATCTGTGCGGGTAGACAGAGGGCATGGATCAGCCCCCCAGCCTTGTGTCTGAGTGCATCCCATCATCCACTCGGTGCACAGATCACTTTCATTTCTTTGAATAGACTCCCTAGTCTCTCCTGCTTTGCTTGTGCTCCTGTTGTCACAGTTGCTTCGAATGCTTTCCCTCACATTCTGCCTGTTGAAACTACTCCTCAGTCATCTCACTCTGCATGTCTACGCTAGAACTGATCTTAATCCAACTTGTGTTGCTGTCACTTGCATATGTGTCTTTCCTTCACACCACACTCTGAGTCTCTTGAAGGTAGGATTGTTCTTTTACTTAGCTTTCTATCTCATGTGCTTATTAGGGGCCCATACATATTTACTGAAATAAATGGAATTGGGTGATCTATGAAGAAAGGGAGTAACATTCCCAAAATGGTTTGAGGGTCGAAGTGAAAAAATCCAGGGGTCTCTTTGTGTCACAATGGGAAAAATGAAGAGGAGATTCTGGATTCAGTGTAAATTCCAGTGCTGAGGGGTACTTAGTGACACCATCCCAAGGGACTGTGCCCGTGGGCCTCAATAGTCATATTGAGGCTGAGACACACTAGGCTTACTAATGATCAGGGCATGTAATTGAACTTTTCTGTGGAAGCTCCCAAGGTTTTAACTTTAAGAAAAATACTTTTCTTGGATTTGTGACTCTGTGATTTGAGAGATAAATGGGATATCATTATCCTGTTTTCCTTACGTCAGCATATTTTTCCTAGTCTATTTTAATGGGATTTTAAATAAAATTACTGAGAGAGACAACAGTCACCTTCTCTCTCGTGAAACTTGGACTCTGTCCTCTGGAAGCAGTAAACATGGAGGAACAAGGAAAGGACCTAGTTCACAGTGAGTGTTAGATTTAAGTATTAGGTCTTCTTGTTTCCCCAGTGAATTCCTTCCCTGTTTTCTCTGCTTTATTCCTTTTCATGTGCAACATGGCTTTTTCATTTGGCATTCATACCCAATGAGGGAATTGAAGGAGTTGCTAAAATATGGTCATTTCTTTTGTAGCTTCTTCCTTGATATCTCTTCATTTTTATTACAAGATGAATGAAATTAAATAACTGAAAACTTGCTTTCTCTGGAAATGGTGATTTCTAATAGTGTAATTCCCTGAGTTTCTTTTCCTTCTATTAAGAAAACCTCTAGCCGTGGGATGTGTGGGTGCCTCAGTCGCTTAAGCATCCAACTCTTGGTTTTGGCTCAGGTCATGATCTCAGGGTCCTGGGATCAAGGCCTCCACTGAGTGTGGAGGCTGCTTGTCCCTCTCCCTCTGTTTCTCCTCCTGTGCTTTCTCTCTCTTTCCCTCTCTCAAATAAATAAATAAATAAATAAATAAATAAATAAATAAATAGATTTTTAAAGAAAGAAAACCTCTAGGCCCTGCTATCACTTGCATCTTCTTCTCTGAGTCTAGGAATTACTCTTTAAAAAACTCTTAGTTGAATAAAAATAAGAGTAGACAAACACGCTTTTCCTCTGGTAGAGATATTCTCCATGGGATGAGGGACATGTACCTGGCCAGTCTTTCTGTATTGGTTGGTCCACTCTCTTAGCCTGAGCTTCAAGGAAGCTGAGATAATTTTGACTGCCTTTATGTATTTTGCCTAATGAGCTGGCAAACTGGTTTCATCTTAGTGGGTTTTCCTTGGACTAACTAAAAAAGGATGATTTAATTACCTTTATTCTTTTTCAAATGAGAGATCCACATGCTGATTCTTCCACATGAGTGCTTTTTAATTTTCAACACAGGTCATTCACATTGCTCAGTTTCTTATGCCTTTGGTAAAAATCCACTCGGATTTATCTTTTTTTTAAAATATACAATCTTTGGCAGTACTGAGTTTTTCCACATTTGAAATCAAAGTAAGAAAATGCCTTTGGGATTCCTGGCTTCAGAGAAGAACTAGGGCACATTCATACGAGAGCCAACATTTCAGTAATGCTAATGAATTTCTCTTACTCGAAATTATTTTCATGGCAGTAAATATAACTCTCTTACCTTGTTCCAAGGCTGATACCTATTATCAGCTTTGAAGGATTATTATCAAAGAAAAAGATTTATTTTGCAACAAAAATGAGTAGAGATGCAGTTGGGGTGATCAAATGAGTCCTGGATTATACTAAGCCATTATCTAACTGTCTCCTATAATTCTCCACAGCATACAACATTGGAAACATTGTTTAACAGAACATTAACTACAATCTTGCTACTGCCAAGTGTTCTAGATGCATCCAGGTAGTCTATAATTAATGCACCTGCAGAGCTACACAAAGGACTTCGTACGCTGTCCATTTCAGTGTAAAGCAGCTGGAATAGCACCTGCACAATTGGTGCAGCTCAGGACAAACACCAAAAGGCCAAGTTCTAACTAGAAAGCTTAATCCTTTTCAGCATGGACTGACTAGCTTGAGATTTCTTTCAAAAGAGTAGTATTTATTCTATGAAAGTAAAAAGTAGGATGTGGTGAGGGTTAAAAGAGATTAGGGAATCTGGTGCCTGAGTATTGGTTGTATTAGTTAGAGAATTAGTAAAGATGTGAAAAGGGAACTGAGTCAAGGAGATTAGGAAACAGGTAAAGGATACTAGGCCCAAGATGCTGGAGGAGTTTCCAGAAATGATAGTGACTTATTCCAAGCTACATTCAGATGGCTGCACAGAGGAGTTTTCAGTGACTACCAGGGAAATGTAAAACTAAACCAAACCAAACCCAAAACCTTAAAGATCATATTCATTTTACTTTTTATCCCTAGTTCTCAAATTACTAGGTTACATACTTTTTGTGGAGCATTTAATTGGGAAACTCAAGGTAATTTTGTAACTCTGTAGTGTTCTCCATTTATATGATATTGACTATGTGGAGGACCCATATACATTTATCTTGTTTCATCCTCATACCAACCCTGAAAAGTAGGCTCAGAAAGTGTAAATTACTTGCACATTTAAATGCATGGGAGGAGAGTTGCCAACTAAGATGATCCTATCTGACTTCAAAGCCAGTGCTCTCCAACTTCCAACTGTACCATTTTGCCCTTGTTTATTGGGTCCTGATCATATAACCTCTCCTTTCCTCAGTGTGTTGCCACACTCAACCTGCCTCAGGCCTTTGTATCTGCCATTCTTCCTGCATTGAGTGCTTTCCACAGCCCTTCATATGCCTGAGTTTTTGTTCATTCAGATTTCAGCTTAAATGTCTCCTTTCTATACACTGCCTTTCCTAAAACCTGCATTATTGCCTCCCAAAGCTTCCTGTTTTATGGCCTTCATAGCACTTACCACAATCTGAGATTTTCCTCTTTATATGTATGCTAACTTTGCAAGAATGTAAGTTCTCAGAAGACAGAGATTTTCCTTTTCTTGGTCACTACTGCCTAACCCAGGTAGGGCAGAGCTTGCTATGGAGTAGGCACTAAATAATTATACATGAGATTAATAAAGAATAAGCCTAATTCTTGGGAAGTACCTTGACATTCAGAGGAGTGATAACCTATTAATAAAAGAGCTAATTTGCCATCAGAGGTAGGATAACAATTCAAGTTCTAACTTTGGTAATAAATATACAATGGGATGACAGAGAGGGAAGGATGGATGAAAGAGAACAAGATTTACAGTGAGCAAAAATAAATAATAAAAGTAAGTAATATATTTAACAAATGTTTATTGAGTATACGCAAGGATAGGATGACTATATGTCTTTTTTAAGGATATTGGTCTCTACATAATTATTTAAAATGTCCCCTTTCACTCTTGAAAGTGTTCTTGCTTAGGTGATAAAGCATATGGTCTTAACTGTGGCTCAGTACTGTACTAGGCAGTGAGGATGCTGCAGTGTACTAGACAGTCCTTGATGTCATGGAGCTTATAAGCCAGTAGAGGAGATATACATCAAACCAATAATCCACCAAAAGTAAGATCCGAGAGTGAGAAGTGCTTTGCTTTTTAGTTTTCAAAGCACCTTCATGTGCATAATCTCATTTGATCCTCCCATCAATTCCATGACGTAGAATACTTATAATCACTTTTTAAAGGAAGAGGAAACTGTTGCTCAGATGTTAAGTGACTTGGTCAAGGCTAATTAGCAGCAGAGCTAGGACATGAACTCAATCAGGAAAATGCCTGTATTCGAGGGAGACTTTAGACTTTGTTCCAAAGAGTAAAGGAATAAGAAAAATGCTAATTTTTTATCTTACTTAATGAGACTTAGAGTCTTTCCAGACATTTTTGGAATTCCTCTCACTGATATCATCTTGAGGCAACTCAGTGCCACCTCTGCAGATTTCTCTAGTAGAAAAAGACAATTATTTTGGAAAGGATTTCCTGTGTACTTATTTTCAGTAGTATTGTTTTTCCTTGTTCAATCTGGTCTGGAATCTCCATCTCTGCAGTTTACTGTATAAACAGCAAATAATTGTAGCTAGGAGCTAAAGTGCTGGTCTCCAAAGATAGGCTTCCAGTGAATCATGCTTCTCACCATTTACTCTCTCCTGTTATCCCCTTCCCTCAAATCTGGGTGGGTTCTGTGACTGGCTTTTGACCAATAGAATGTAGTAGAGGTGATCCTGCAAGCCTAGGTAGAAAGAAACTTTCCAGCTTCTCCTTGGGCCTCTTGGATTGTTCACACAGGAAGAAACCAGCTGCTGCTATGTAAAAAAAAAAAAATCTGATGATCTTAAGACTATGATGCTGTGAGGAAGCCCAAGCTATCCACATTGAGAGACTGTGGATACAGAGAAAGAAAGAAGCACATACAGCCCTTAGCAATTCTAGCCATCCCTGCTGAGGTGCTAAATTTGTGAGTGAAAAGCCATTTTAGATGTCCAGCCTAGTTCTGTGTTCATTTGACTCCAGCCCCAGCTGCCATCTGATTATAACTGCTTGAGAGAACCCAAGTGAGAGCACTCATTGAGTCCAGGACCTGAGAAGAATTAACATAAATTTTTTATTTTAGCCACTAAATTTTGAGGGCAGCAATAGATACCAGAACAACAGTACAGACTCAAGAGCCAATTGGTTTGGTCCCAATCCTGCCTCAGAGACATGCTGGCTTTGTGATCTCGGGCAGGGCACCTAACACTTTGTGCCTTAGTTTCCTCATTGATGAAGGTGTGTCGTGATAGCACCTACCCTATGGTTTGTTGCAGGGATCAGTTTAATTCATGATACAAAAAAGCAGAGCTTGACAATAGGAAGCATTCAATAAATGTTACTTATTATTACTATTAACTGAATGTCTGGATAAGTCTTACTAATCTATTAAGATCTGTTTTTCTTAAATGCTTCATTGATGTCGAGGGCAACAACCACATTCGCATGCTTCTGAGTCACTTGGGAACAAAAGCAAGGACTGGATTCTAATATCAAAAACCAATATTAGGAAGAAAATTCCTCTCTGAGGAACTCCTCCTAGGAGATCCCTCATCTTGAAAATATGGAAAATAATCATCCTTACCACACAAGGTTGCTGTGCGTTTAGATGAATTAGTGAATGTAAGAACCTGAAAACAGTACCGGCCTCTGAGTAAGTACTCTGTATATTTTGTCCATTAGTACTATCATTACCTTCTCTCTCATACCTCTCTCCCCAGAAACTGCCTTAGGATTTTCCCACCATTCATTAGAGACCAAATGGCCTTCATAAATGCTCTGGCTACTGATTCTGAGTTTTATATGGACTGCAAAGCGGCTCCTCATGCTGTTTTTAAGTTCCTTGACCTCCGTAAGCTCTTTTTAGTGATGCTCAGAAGCTGGAACAGTTGAGTTTCAGATATAGATTGGAGAGCTTCCTTACGAACTCCAATAAAATAGCTCAGAGTTTGGCTCTCACTTTTAAATACTATGCAGATGGCGCTGAACCCCAGCCAAACTGGCGGCAACTTGATTTCCTCTGGTGAGTGCTGGTGGGGTGTCTACAGGATGGCATTCATTCTCATCTCTTGTCCCCTTTCTCTCTTTCTCTGTCTTTCCCCTCCCCCCACATCTCTACTCCTTACACACACACACACACACACACACACACACACACACCCTGTATTTTTCCTTTAAGCCTGAGTATTTTTTTATAATGACATGGCCAGCAATAATTAATAAAGTCATTGGTTTCCTGCCTGAACTTGTACTTATGTTAGCTATTTCAACGTGTGGAAATTTTCACTTCAGCGCCAGATCAATAGCGTCCCCTTTGTGATTCCCCACTGCCAGGAGAGAAAATGTTCGCAAAAGGAGATCTAAGGAGCTTCCTACCAATTTAGAAGAGACAGAAGAAAGGACACTCTGTGCCAGCTGTGAAAGAAGCTCTTATATGCTGATAGGAATGTTATGAAATATCTGTAAATTTGGAGCTTGTTTTCTTGAGCTGTAAAACCTAACTGCATGGAGTGGATTTTTGAACACTCTTAAAATAAACATAAACTAAGCTTTGATAAAGGGACCCTTTTTGGGGGTTTGATTTACTGTTATAACAGTATAATATTTGTATATGTAAAAATGTCAAAAAGTCCAAGAAAACAGTAATTGAATAAACTAGATATAAATGTGATCTTTTAGTCTTATTCTGTTTGTGAAATTACAGAATATCAAATCTGAAATATAGTTTGAGGGATGATCTAATATGTTTTCTCTCATTTTGTTTAAAAATATTATACATTTTAAAAAATATGGCTTTGGAGTAGCTTCGGTTCTACCACTCCACCTCTTTGTTGCTTAAAATCCCTGAAGCTCAGTTTCCACATCTGTGAAATGAGCATTATAATTTTTACCTTGTTGTGACCTTTAGAAACAAGGAACATAGAGTGCTTAGCATCGCATTTTGCACAAAGCAAGTGCTCAGGAAATAGCTCTGTTCATTTTTTCTGGCAAATGGACCAGCCCAGAATTATATTGTGTTGACAGTTTTCTGTGTCTAAGCAAAAATTTTATGATTTAAATTATTTCTTTAATTTTGAAAAAAATAATTTTTATCAAAGTAACATGAACATTGTAACAAATAGTATAGAGGGGCATACCATTCAAAGCAACAATCACAGCATTTCCAGGCTCATTCTGAAGAGGCAAAGTCAACCATTTTCATTTTTAGATTTCTATTATCATCTTTTCTTATCTTTTCTATTTATCATCATCTCTGGATAATATTTCTTTATATTTCTTTATTTCTTATCGACTATATGTCACATCCCCTGAACACCTTCTGCTAAAGTCACATATTTATATCATTGCATATTGATTTGTCTTCTCCTGTTTCTATTCTCAATATTTTAATAATGTATTACTATATATAGTCTATTAGCTATATTTATAACTTCAAAAATATAGTAAAACTCCTATGTCTTGTTTCACTAACTTTTTTCTTTAAAGATTTATTTATTTATTTTTGAGAGAGAGAGAGAGAGAGAGAGAGAGAGAGCAGAATGGGAGAAACAGCAGGACAGGGAGAGAAAGAATCCCAAGCAGACTCCCTGCCGAGCACAGAGCCTGGCACGGCCTTGATCTCCCAGCCCTGAGATCATGACCTGAGCTGAAATCAAAAGTCAGATGTTTAACCAACTGAGCCACCCAGGTGCCCCTTGTTTCAGTAATTTTTGACAATATTTCCTCATTCTCCAAATGGAAAGATGGGGGTTATTTTGCCTCCAGCTGAGACATCATGCATTCTGTCAACTATACTTTTACTTCTCCATTGTCAGGGTTGTTAACATTTATATTTTATCCTGTAATCATAGCCAAGAATTCTGGGCTTTATGTTGATCTAAAATTTGAAAACCAAAAATTTTATGTATATATGTATACACACATCAAATAATCATTATATGTATAATTATAATCATATATACTTGGTTATTATATAATTATAATGAATTATATATTTATATATAAATAAACATATAAAATATATTATATATATATTATTGTGACTCTGTACATATTGTTTCCTCCTCAGCCAGTTTGCTAAGGTGACATTTGCAGGTCCAATGTCCCAAACCAGGAGAATGTTGCAAGCATCAAGATGAAGTGGATTTTCTTTTCTTATAGCCCATCAATAACCATATTTTGGTTTAATATTTAAGAGAGATTCTCGTAAAACTTTTTAACATTCAACGAAGTTTTGATTTTATCTTTTCTGGAGATTTTACTTTTATTGATTCTTAAGATAATCCATGCTCTTATTTATTCTTTTTTTTTTTCAGATTTTATCTTTTTATTCATGAGAAACAAAGAGAGAGGCAGAAACATAGGCAGAGGGAGAAGTAGGCTCCCTTCAAGGAGGCCAATGTGGGGATCCAGACCGGGGATCACTCTCTGAGCTGAAGGTAGATGCTCAACCGCTGAGCCACCCAAGCATCAGCTCTTATTCTTATACTAGAGCTACTCTTCATATTTTATTTTATTATTATTTTTAAAAGATATTTATTTATTCATGAGATACACACAGAGAGAGGCAGAGACATAGGCAGAGGGACAAGCAGAGTCCCTGAAGGGAGCCCAGTGTGAGGCTTTAGCCCAGGACCCAGGGATCACAACCTGAGCCAAAGGCAGATGCTCAACCACAAAGCCACTCAAGTGCCCTACTCTTCATATTTTATAAAGACTACCCTCCTTCTTCTTCTCTGCCAGGTTCTTCTTCAGTCTAGCTACATTACCATTTTTCAGGATTGCTGTACTCTTCTAGCTAGATCTACAATCTACTTTTTTAATTTGCTGAACTGTATCTTCAGCTATCTTTCTAAAAAAAATTGAAAGGTGCTATATTTTCTGAGCCTGTGCATATATGCAAATGTATTTACCCTCCACTCCCTTTCCTCAATTGATAATTTAGCTGGGTATGGAATCCTATATTGGGAATAATTTTCCTTTGAAATTTTAAAGGGATTTTCTTTCTTTCACTGGTGTGTTCAGTTTTTCAGGCATGTGTTTAGGTGTGGACTTTTGATCATTTAATGTGCTGGACACTTAGTATATAAGTTAAAACTGCAGTCTTGTGACTGTATTTAGTCAGGCTTATGACTATATTTAGACAATTTTACCAATCATCCCTTTTGTTTTTCTGTGCTACATTCTCTAGTAATTCCTTTACTTCATTACTTAGTTTCCTTATTGAATTTTTAAATTTCTCCAATTAATTTTCATTTAGAGAGCTCTTTCTTGGTCTCTGAGCTTTTTTTCACTGCTAACACCATTCTTTTTTTCATGGATGCAATGTCTGTCCAAATCTCTGAATATTTATTTGATTTTATAGAATTTCTTCTGTTTTCTGAATTATCTCTATGGAGGCTGTTCACCTTAGTCTTTTCCTTTCATGCTACTGTTACTTATTCTCCTCATATGCTTTGTTTTGCCCACCCATATTTTAAGAACTATCTGTAAAATGGTGTGGGTTTCCTTTACTCTCTTATATGTAAGACAGTTTTCCCATTAAGTATCTGCCATGACTGGCAATTCTATGTGAAGTGGGATAGAGGTGGGTTAGATATGTCCTTTAGAAAACTTCATTTTAGAATAAGTGGACAAAGAGCCTTATTGGCAAGTTGAAGGCTTTCCAAATTCCAGAAGAAGTGCCATTTCTTTGGGGGTCTAATATCCTCATTTGAATCCTTAGCTTTCTTCAGATATCTTCTGCTGCTTATTTACAGAGCTCTCTCTTCGGCCTAAAAGTAAATGTCTGGTGCATAAAGAAACCATTATTTAATTATCTGTTTTTAGCCTCATTCATGCCTTTTTTCCTCCAGAGAATCTTTCAGTCCTGAATTGAAAATCTGCCTAGTGTTTCAATGCATAGATCAACATCCACCTTCTCTAAAGCCCTGAAGATTCTCTTGGCTCTAGTTTTTCTCCATTGTTTCAGTTAAAAAAAAATCTGTTATATCACATGTTTTCTCAGGGAATATGTTTGGCCATCGTATGTGCCCACTTTATCTCCTTAAATTGGTACTAGGCATAGGAGATTAATGTTTTAACACTTAATCCAGTATTTTGAAAGGATGTATTGACAGTTACCTAAATAATATTTTCACAAGGTTAAATAATTAATTCCTTTGACTTTTATTCAGAAGGCATATGATCTAAACTTAATTTTTTCTCTTTATTTTCTCCAGCTTTTTGAGTTATTATATTTAAAGTACAATGTATCAATATGGAGCAATAAAACAAGTTGAAATTTTTATAGAGAAAATGATTAATTTCTAAACTTTATAGATCAATAATTGAAGATATATGTGCATTTATCTGAATCTATATGTAAAAAGTTTATTTTCATAAGAATGCTGACATAAGAATTGTAATGTCTGACAAAATTGCCACCAGCTAGTAAAGACATAATGGTGGGTTGTACTGAATTTGAAATTTCATAAATACTAAGAGAAAAAAGAAAGAACTCCATTGGCCAAATCCATGTATAAAGCAGATGAAATACCTATTAAATAGAAGTATGAATTGACTAATACAAAACCCAATATAAATTTGTCATCTCCCTTTTATTGTTTCTATTACTGATAAAAGCAGATTTTAAAATTGATATATGACATGGTTAGGAGATTTAAGTATTCTTTGAAAACTCAGTACTTCGTGAGGGAAACTTTTTATGACAGCTGAGTTAACATTTTCTAGCGATAGGAGTTCTGAGAAATATCTAGTTAAACTTCTTCATGATGATGGGATATAAAAAGGAAAATAACATAAGTGTTATCAGTAGTTTTAAATTAACATGATACTATTTTCTCTTATTCTCTGGATTTTAATCCCTTAGGTAATCAGTTAAAATTCTCCAAGCCTGAGCTGTTTGGTGACTCTATTTTTCATAGCAAAGCTTCCAAGGATTGAGTTTTCAGAAAACGGCACCTAAGATTACCTGGATCTAGTTCATGCTTCTCATTTTACAGATAGCCAAGGGAGAGATTCAGTGGAAGTTATTGCCCCTCTGTTACACAATAATTCAGCAAGACTGGAAATCTGTTATTTAGGAAATAATTTTAGCTTGCCGCTGAGGTTACAGAGCAATAAATGGCTCCTTTCTGGATCCTTAAAGTTTACCCAGCACATTTATGTGGCCATTTTTTTTGCCCTGTGTACTTATGTATAAGTTAAATCATCATGACTGTATCACATTTACATTAAACCTCTTTCTTATTTCCCTATTTTTTAAAAGTACTTATTCTTTCTCTCCTTTATGATCTCTGTTTCTGTTTTCATTTCTCTTGTCTCTCCTCTCTCCCCTTAGCTGCCGCCTGTGCTGAAGACATTTGAAATATTTCTGTGAAGTTTTTTCAGGGCAAGAGGAAAAAAAAAATCTAGGGTTAAATATTTGCCTTTATTTTAAATGAAAAGAACAGACTTCTTTTCAAATTGCTACTTTGTTAGTGATAATGTACCATGAAAAATTCACATATTTTTATTTGTTACATAAGGTTTAAATGACAGAGTCAAGTTTGAGTTTCACATATTTCACATATTTTAGCTATTGGAATTGCTAGTCTATTCAAGTTCCAAAAAAAATTTATAGAATACTAAAATGAAAAGACCTTATCCTATCATGGTTTATATTTCAGATTTGACAAAGTCACGAATGTCTTTCTCTTATAAAGTTACCCACGCTTGAGCATTCTAAATATAACTTATAGAAAGGTGGAGAAACAGATTGTAGTTAATACAAATAGATAGTACAAACAAACCAACAAGCAAACCATCAAACAAATGAAAACAGATCCGAGCAAAGGAAAATATATCCTACACCACCCATAGGTAAACATTGCCTGAGTCTGTTACCGAAGACAGTTCTGTCACTGTGTTGGGGGCAAGCACCAGAGAGCAGGGTGAAAAGGTTGGTGTAGAGGAAAGAGCAGGGATCTAGCCTGGACTTTGGCCCCTGGCCACTGCTTCCTCCATGTGGTCATGGTTAAATCACTGAAATGGACCAAACTTCAGTTTCTATCTTTGAAAAATGCCTAGGACATATTATAGTTCTGTGTGTATCCAATGAGAAACTACTTCAGAAATTGGATACCTACAAAGGACAAACTGTATACAAAATATTATTAGAAAAACTTATGCTTTAGTAATGGAGCTAGAGAAGAAGATGAAGGGAAGGACTGGAAATAAGACATGAAATTAGAGAAGGTAAAATATTTTTAAATTAAGTTTCCAAGTAATGTTTTAAAAGATTTTATTAAAAAAAATAAATAAAATATTTTACTTATTTATTCATGAGAGACACAAAGAGAGAGAAGCAGAGACATAGGCAGAGGGACAAGCAGGCTCTCTGCAGGGAGCCTGATGAGGGACTGGATCCCAGGACCCTGGGATCATGACCTGAGCCAAAGGCAGATGCTCAACCACTGAGCCACCCAGGTGCCCATCAAGTAATTTTGGTTTGTAGGTAAATATAGGTGTTATCGGTTTTGCTGTCTTGGAATCAGCATAGTAGTGTAGCTCATTACAAGTTTTGATTTATAGTTTGATTCATGAAATTTTCTAGAGTAAAATCACTTCTTGTGTTTTCTTGCACAAAAAAAGGAGAGGGGCTATCTGGGAATATTTTCATACTTTCCTATATAAAAGGTTTAAGCCTTTCTACAAAAGGTTTAATATGGTAAATGAGATACTATATTTTGAATTGTAACTTTGTGTTTCATTTCAACTGAAGAATTTCTAAACTAAATGTCCCTCATTTGCTGAGCTGAGTCAATCTAACCATGCCCTGTACTGGATATTGGCCACTGTGGCTAAACTTGCCTGGACACGTGGGGGAAGTACAACAAAATTTGGTGGCATGAAAAGACATTATTGTCCCATCTGCAAAATAACAGTGGGCCACTTTATTCCAAGTTACTTTGCTGTGGGCCAAGACCCAGTGTACGTTCTGTTCAATCTAAAAGGAACATCTTTCTCCATGATTAGTAAGTAGACATGGCTAATTTAGCAAAGAAGAAGGCATAATATACAAGAGAAAGGAAACAGAGCTGAGAAAACAGAATTGCCACACTACAGGGTTGTGGAATCTGCCTAGAATTTTGTAAGATAGAGGTGCTGAGTCAATAGTGGGAATCAGTTTGGGGCAATGTCTACATTTCTCCTCTCCTTGCTGCATGGCCTATTTCTACTGCATAGTTCTGTGCCATGTGGACCACATTTGGCTGGCCAGACGCCTGCTGTTGAAGCATGTCCAGCCATGTGGCTCATCCTCACTCATCACTTTATTTTTGTTGCACTTTCAACCAGATTTTATGGTTAAAAACGATATAAACACTATGGTAGGGGCAATGCCAGTGGACTACTGTGCTTTTCCCTGTGAGGATTTCAAGAAAAATGAATGTATCTTACCTAGTTTTCGATCTAAGTGGAAGCTTCATGATATTTAGAAAAGGCCTAGAATAGGAAAGAGGTATAAGAGAAGTACAAGAATATAATAGTAATAAAATAGTAAGTAAAGAATAAAATACAGAACTACAAAAGAGATCAGGAAGGAGATGACTGGAGGTATAAAGCAAAGGCATGAAATTTGTTGATTGATTCCAATAGACATTTTGTAAATGCTTGACATTCCTTCTGCCTATCCTTTCCTCTGCCCTACCACCCTTAGTTATGCATTTATGAACTCACTATGCATTCTGTTCTCCAACATTTACTTTCACATGGGTATACCATGAAGCTCCCTTTATGGACTGTAACTCCCTCTTAAAAATCAGTTAATTTTTTTGTATAACTTAACTCTGTTGTACTTATATGCTTTAACATATGTTCACATAAAGAGCCTAGACCAGAATCAAAGTCCATTCTGTGAGCTGGCAACTGATAGCATCTTTAGTAAGTTAATAGAGAGCCAAACAAGGAATAAGTGCTCAATAAATATTTGTTGAATTGAATTGAATTGATAACATCTCAGAGACTAAGGACAGGTACAGTAAAGGATGCAAAGTATAGTCTGGGAAGCTGAAGACCCTGGCAGCATTGGAAATCTGAACAAAGATAGACCTTCAGAGAAGACAAGAGGCCATGACAATTTGCTGCATATCAGTTATCTCTTCCTATGTCACACATCACACCAAAATGTAGTAGCTTAGACAATAACCATTTTCTGTGCTCCCAATTCTATGGGCAAATAACATTGAATTCAGGTAGGTAGTTCTTCTGCAGTGTTCGCTGGGGTCACTCATGTGACTACAATCATCTGGCAGCTCAACTGGAATCTGATGATCTAAGATGGCATCACTGCTCTCTGCCTAGCAGTTGTTGCTGCCTGATAGCTAAACCATGCATCTTTAGTAGGCTAATTTAGGCATTCTCATGTGGCAGCTGCATTCCAAGAAAATAAGGTATAAAGCATAAGCACTTCTCAAGTCTTTGGTTGTGTCATTTGGCCGATGTTTTATTGACCAAAGCAAGTCATACGGCCCAGCTCAGAATCAATGTGGGAAGGAATGATAAAAGTATCTCAGTGAAGGAGGCATGACCCATCAGGGTGGATTACTATACCAATATTCCACAGCTTCTATATTGCATGGTCACAGGAGTGTTGCTCCTACCTCCCATAAAGAGAGCTGTTAGAATTAATATAGCTAAAATTCTAGTCCAACAAAATACCCTTTACTTAGTAACTCGTCTTAGTCCTCTCAGTAGTGCTTCTGAGAATTCAAATTTAATAGCCATAAATTTGCTTGTGAACCTGGAACAATAGTGGCAGCTCCCTTCTATGATATATATTAAATCGAGTTCGCTACATTATAGTGCATTCTAGATAGGGAAAATACAGTGGTGGCACTGTTTGAAAGATTTAAATTGGCTGCCCACACTTGTTGGTGTACATTGTTCCAAGCATATACTAGGATGATAACTATAAACAAAAATTTGGGTCCTGGCCTTTTAAATTTTCAATTTGGTCTTTTAATTGTTAATTACATAATTATGGTACTTTATCACCTAATCTGTCCAAATACCTACTACACTTTTTGGCATTGTTTATATTTTTGCTTAGCAACCAATCAAGCACGGGTTGAAATCCAAGAGAGAACTATTGAACAATGGGTCCATAAGCCCAACTGAAGGGAGTAAACACTCTTATAGAAACAAGTTCAATTGCTTTTCATTACATGTCTCTGGGTGGCCAAATGCTTGGGCAGAAAATTAAGCTTGCTTAGGCTAGCCACATTTAGGCTTCTCAGATTGAAGCCCAGTCTTTCAATTTGTGTTAAGCTACTATTGTAAAATAATTTTATTATTTGCCAAGTCTTTAAGTGACATGAAAGGACAGATCTGCAAAGATAATTTATAGTTTAGTTCTCTGACTACCCTCAATAGGTTATCTGGGAGCCTGTTGATTCTACTATGGATTGGGAATATAAAATATTATAAATATATTATATATAAATTATCCATCATCCAAATCATACATTTTTAAAACAAGACTATGGTTCTTCTGGCCTTGGTTTGTGTTCGTTTCTCTCCCCCTGTTTTTTTTCCTTGGCAAATATTATTCACTGACAGCTCAATCTCAGGGGCTATGAATAGTCGCTCCATATGCATGCATGGTTCTTCCTAAACCAACTTATTTGTTGTGCCAGATGTTATTATGCTTCTTGAAATGTAAGCTTAAAAAGTGATTTTGGTGCAAGTTAATAGATAATTCAGTGAGCAGGTGTTTCATTGATGTGAGGGAGTGAGTGTATTTAACACATGGGAAGAATATGAATAATATTGTGGCCAGAGGGCAGACTGTGATAGATTTCGAAAATGGCTCCAGTTCTTCACCTTACCCTGTGTCTATACTTTTTGTGATGTAACTTTTCAGTTCCTTCTCTCAAAAGTTAGAGCCTCTTTCTCCACCCTTTAAATCTAGGCTGACCTTGTGGCTTGCTTTTGCAACAGAATGCAGTGCATATGCCTGTGTGTGAATATAAGCCTAAGTCTCAAGGGAACTTGCACACATCCTCTTTCTGGTGGATGCCCCTTCTACATGAGAACAAGTGTGGGATAACCTGCTGAGTGATGATGGACCACACAAGACAGAATCGAGCCTTCCTCACTAAGGCTAGCCTAGACTAGTCAGTCCTTAGCTAACCTATCAACTCAGACTCAAAAGTAAACCCCGAAAAGATCATTCTGGCCTAGTTTGGATGCTGATCTGAAGTTAACCCACAAATTTATGAGAAATAATGAATGGTATAAAGTTGTTTTAAATGAGTTGTGTTTGAGATATTAAACAGTGCTAGATAACTGACACTCCCCCCCCCCCCCCCCAATTACTCTAGCTAGTCTGAAAAGCACTTTTTTTAGGGCCTCTTATAAAAGCTCAACAGAGGAATGCAGGATGCTTTCTGGCAGCCCTTGATAGTTTCATTAAATCTCACCATTTTTGTTACCTATTTATTATATTTATAAATATGGAACAATAATAATTTAGAACAAATATAGTATTTTTACCCATTTCTATGTTGAGACTCGGCTTTCTAGGAAAATTAAGAATACATTATAGTGGCTCTGGTGTTCTGGGTGGGGGGTCTGTAAAGATGGTTGCCAATTATGAGTTCCCCTCTACTGACACACAACAATCCTTCAGAATTTAACTCTCTAACTTCATCTCTTGCTAACATCTTCCATTGTTGCCATAAAGGAAATATTTACTAGATACCTATGTGCCAGAGATATAGGATAGAACAGTGAACAATAAAGCACTTGTCCTCAAAGAGCTTATATGAAAATGCAAGGGGCAATCAATAAACAAAACATTAATCTCTACTATGTTGGATGATGGTAAGTGCTCTTTGTGAAAATGAAGCAGTAATAGAAAATCACTGATTTTCTATTTTATGTAAGAAGCCTTCTCTAATGAGGAGAAATTTGAGCAGAGAGCTGGATGTAGTGAGGAAACAAGCCATGCAGATATAATGGAGGTGAAATGCTCCAAGCAGAGAGAAGAGACCATACACATGAACTGAGAAGGAAGTATATTTGAAGAATATTTAGGAGGCCAATGTGCCTGGTGTAGAGTCAGCAAGGGGAGAGTGGTAGAAGATGAAGTTAAAGAAAGATGAAACAGGGGCCAGATCATGAAGATCTTTATTTTTTTTTTTATTTAAAAATTTTTTTTTTATTATTTATTTATGAGAGTCATACAGAGAGAGAGAGAGAGAGAGAGAGGGAGAGAGAGGCAGAGACATAGGCAGAGGGAGAAGCAGGCTCCATGCACCGGGAGCCTGACGTGGGATTCGATCCCGGGTCTCCAGGATCGCACCCTGGGCCAAAGGCAGGCGCCAAAGCGCTGCGCCACCCAGGGATCCCTCATGAAGATCTTTAAAGTAAAAATAACGAGCTTCATATATAGTGCAATAGAGGGTCATTTGGAAGTTCTAGCGATACTTAAATGCTTGTAGTTTTCCTAACTATGTTGGTTCATGCTTAGAGTATATGTGTGTATGTGTGTGTACGTTTTCTCTGGTATGATTGGCTACTACCTTCTCCACCTACTGTGTCCACACCTACTTAGAAATTGAAACCTAACTTAAATATCACCTGCCTTAGGAATCTTCAGGCAAATTTCACCAGGAATTTACTTTTCTTTATTCTTTCTAGAAGGACATATATTTTTTCATGTAAGTTGTTATGCATTTGAGAGAGGAGGCTCTCTTGATAATTACATCAAGGCAACAGATTTAAACTGGGATATCTTGGGCAAATAGGGAGGCATGGTTACCTTAGTTTGATGTTGGTCACATGACACTTCAATTGTGGTTGATATGCCTGCTTTTCCTAATAGAATGTAACTTCCACAGAACCAGTATTCTTTTGACTCTGAGAGTCCCAGACCTACGTAGAGTCTAACATATGACATGATTTTAGCAAATGGTTTTCAACCAAAAAATTGTGTTGACTTTTAAACATGCCTTTTGCTGCAGTTGTTATGGTCTCTTGCATCTCTTGTATTCTTTTCTTTTCTTTTCTTTTCTTTTCTTTTCTTTTCTTTTCTTTCTTTTCTTTTTTCTTCTTTTCTTTTCTTTTCTTTTCTTTTCTCTTTTTTCTTTTCTTTCTTTTTTCCTTCCTTCCTTCCTTCCTTCCTTCCTTCCTTCCTTCCTTTCTTCTTTCTTTCTTTCTTTCTTTCTTTCTTTCTTTCTTTCTTCTTTCTTCTTTTTTTCTTCTTTCTTTCTCTTTCTTTTTTTCTGTCTCTTCCTGGCAAAGTCTTATGTTTTCCCAACCCACCCCATTGACATCAGCATTAGGACTGGCTATGTGACTCACAGTGTCCCTCTTGGTGGGATGGATATATGACTTCACCCTCTAGTACTCAAAATGGGTAGAGGAGTTGCTTTGGCCAATGAAATATGAGTGGAAATGAGTCCAGTGTCCAGTTGTTCTGATTTATTGGGAGTGAGGGAATTCCCAGGATATGCAGGTCGCCATCCTCGTGTACCTGAGACTGAAGGATTCCTGGGATGTGGGAATTTCAGTGCTAAAATACAGCAAGTATTGGACAAAGCACAAACTGGTCACCCTAGTAGTAACATGTGACACAAATAGAAGCTTTAAGACCTATTGTTTGATTCCTCCATTTTCTTTCCTTTGTCACAAGATCAGCAACATTCCAAAGTGATGATGCTCCATCAGGTTGCGTCTTAGGCTGAAGAAACGTGCAGCAGGATCATGGTTGATATTATTGGACAGTTAATAAGGGCAAAGAAATAAATCTGTTTTTGTAAGTCACTAAAATTTTGGAGTCATTTGTTAATGTAGCATAGCTAAGACTAAACTGCTTATAGTTATCTTTCCTTGGGTATACATTTAAATGTTGGCTTGCCCCACATAAATTTTGTCCTAAATGGACAAGACACTTAATATTTTTCTTGCATTCCCATATAAAAATTAGCAGAATACCTCTAATATACTGGGTTTTGATAAATATTTGTTGATTAATTATTAATTATATCACAACCGTCTCAACATCTGTACATTTAGGAACATTATTATTTAACTCAGAGTAATAGAGTATCTGTATGTCTTGTGGGCAAATTCTGCTGATTTCAGACAGGTCTGGCAAGACGGACTGTAGTCTCTCTGTGCCAGTTTCCCAGAGAAAATGTAAAATGGGTTTGTTAAAACATTTTTCTCCTCTTCCTCCAGACTTGTCCCAGTTAGGACCTTCTGGATTATTTGGCCAAACCAAAGTCAGGCAGTTTCCTTCTGGTCAAACAGAAGTGCCATCAGTAATTTGATGGGAAAATGAAGAGTCAACCTCTGGGTGGGTACTGGTTCTCGTAGCATTTATGTGTCATAGTCAATCACAGTGAAGTCATTGCCTCCTACACACTGCCAGCCTCCTCTGGTAACTGATGAGGCACTTTTGGTAATAGCATTCTCATTTCCAGACATTGCCTATTTTATCATTTGCAATTGTAGGATATTTTTGACATCCTTGTTTCTTTATGTAAGTTCACAGTGACTTTATGTCAGTAAATTTGTCAGTGCACATTGGTCAGCTGTGACAGGAGAAGCACTAAATGGATGTGATTCAATTTTAAATATAATTAATAAATTACTGAGAAATATTTCTATTATGAATACACTTATGTTTTGTCAAGTACTCTATTTAATCCATGTGCTCAAAAAAGAGCTAGTGTCAAATGATTTTTTTTGTAAGAAGGGAGGATAGTTATTAGGACTATTATGAAGCTGATTTAATGACAAGCATTTATTTTAAATAATGTTGCCCTCTATCTAAATTATGAATATCAAATATACAAACACACACATTAGGTCTGTTTAATTACCTGCTGTACTTCATTATTATAGCAAAGCAGAAAGTTATAGGGAATTTGCTGTTTGCTTAGATACAGTAGCCTTAAAGATAAGTTTTTAAACAGTATCTAGTTTTTAGGGAAGAACTTAAATCACAGAAATTAAGTAATTTTCTCAAAATAATCTATAATATACAGGATTTGAATTGTATATGTATAACATCAAGGCTTAACCTTCTGCCTAATTCCAGAAGCCTGGGATGTTGCTTTCTGCACCTGCTTGCAATTCCTTAGCCACACCTGCCCACTTTGAATTTTTCAGATGCTTACTACTGGAAATTTCCAAGTTTAATCTCCTTTTTCCTGTATATTTTTTGCCCTTCAAGGCTTCCTTGGTTTGTCCAGTTCTGCTCTCAACTAGATTTCAGAGAATGTGGGATGTAAGGATGGATTTTTCTGGGTTACTACTGGCTTTAAAAGAACCACCTCAAATATACCCTAGTCCTTTTGTGCTAAAGTGAAGGTACCAAATCAAGGGATTCAGAAATAGGATTTTTTCCTGCTGAGGAAATACACGTATATATATATATATATATATATATATATATATATATACGTGTATGTGTGTATGTGTCTATAATCTCAATTTCTCATTCATAGAGTGCCATATTATGGAAGTCATTCTTTTCTAGCCCCTGATTGGATTAGGATGAACCCTCAGAGTAGCAAAATCAGAAGTGTTTTTGTGATTTTATTTGAACTCCTCCCAGTGCTGCTATGAACAGTTGTGCAAATTGTGCATTTCACACCTCTAGAGGATACCATTCACATTTGTAGTATCATATATTTGTGTATTGATTAATAGCAATTTTAAGACAGATGACAATAAAACATCTTGCAGAAGCTGTAGTTGTCCTCATATCTCCCAAGGGCACCATTTGGACCAGCATTTCCTGCTTATTTCTAAAATGAAGAATCATGGAAGTAAAGGAAAGCCTTTAGACTGGCTTTTCATGCCTCCTTCTAATAATCAGATGCTTTTGATGAGTTTTTTTATGAGTATTTTTATAGTATTTTTTTAAAAAGTATTGTCCACTAAGACTTTGAAAAGTAAAATATTTTGGGTGAATTAATGCACCCATATATTATGGAGGCCTGGTAAGCAGAGCCATGGTGATATAAATGATCTGAGTCTATGTAGAAGATAGATAAAGAGACTTATGTTTGGACAACTCTTGTGGTTGATTTTTCTATAGAAGAAGAAATGTATGTGCTAACTAAAAGAAACATATAAGAGCAAAGTTTTCTGGAAAATACCTGTTATTGTAGTAATGGTTATAGCTCCTAGCTCCTTTGTGTATGTGTGTGTGTGTGTGTGTGTGTGTGTGTGTGTATGTCTCCAATTACTACTGATGTAAAAGATTTAACTTTAGATAAGACCATTGAAGATGAGAGGATCCTGTTCTAACTTTTTCCACTTTATTCACAGAACCAAGATAAAATTAGTGTTGTGATCCAAAGCTTTATTTTAGGGATAGCTTCTTTGCATTCCATGTTAAATAGATTAAACAAAATGATCAGAAAACTTTAAACAGTTTTTTTTCTTTCTTTGAGGTCAATACTAGGTTTGCCCAGTGGTCAGCTTTGCAAGCTATTTCACTCCTATTTTAATGGGCACATAAAGATCATTATATTAAAATTAATTCCCATCAGGGTTTCCAAGTATTCTACCCCCAGTTGAGATTTTAGGAAAGCTGTGCCATTCAGAGGTTGAGAAGAAACCCAAAGAAATCATTATATCAGGTTAGAGTTAAGAGATTTTCACACAGGAAAAGTAATTGAAAAGTATATATTTTGCATAATGAAACAGATGACAAACTGGGCAAGCTGGTCTATTAATGAGCCTCCTGTAAAGCCAAGAAGCCACTGAAGCAGGGAGTGAATGCGTGAAGAGGAATCTCTGATCTTAACTTTTAACAACCAATTTTAATCAAACCATTTGAGGCACTGAGTTCTTAGGGTCCTATGATGGTGAGGGCAATTTGAAAGGAGAATAAAGCAGACACTTTAGATGAATCGAATTGCAAAGTAGCATCATCAACTTGGAGTTATGATCAGGAAAACTTAATTTTGCATTCAACAGCATTGCACATTTGTTTAAGGCCATGAATGTACTCTCTAGGGAAGGTCTCATGACCTCCCCCCCCCCTTTTTTTAATGACCTTCCTTAACAATAGTTTTTAGAGGTAAGATAGTATGACCTTAGGCTTCCAAATGGTATTTCAGGTAAAAGCCTGAAGGGGGCAGTTCTTTCTGGAAAGGTTTTTATACAGCATTAACTGAAGTGAAAAGATATCAATTATTAAGGAACTGCAAGAGTCTACTACATATATAGATATTTGAGGAATATTATGTGGGTGGGGGGATGGGTGAAATAGATGATGGGGATTAAAGAGTACATTTATCATGATGAGAACTAAGTAATGCATAGAAGTGTCAAATCACTATATTGTGCAGGTGCACAATATACTAATAAAATTAATATTATAACTGTATATTAACTGTACTGGATAATAAATAAATAAATAAAATTATACTAGTCTTGGTCATCAATAATATTTCTTTGAGGATGTCTTCTGGCAAAACAAGTGGTTACATAAATGGCTTCTTCAGATGTTTAAGGACTAAAAATCTGTATTTTCTATTTTTTAAAGTGTTAGCAAATAAATTAATGTTGGTAAGTATGTGATGTACTTTTATTCTGATTTACCCTGATTGGCTATACAATTATCTCAGACTCCTGGAGAGGTGCCAGTTCTCCACTTCAGTTTGTAGTGCATAGGTTGCCTACTAGGATCAAACAGTTTACTAACATAAAATGAAGTATACCTTCAAAGAAATGAGTGTATCCAAACCTAAGAGGCTGAAGACTGATTATATAGAACTATGGGATTATTTAAGTAGTAGGTATGGGTATTGGTCTTGGTTTCTACCTCTTTGAAACTAAGAATTTATAGTATATGTGTTATAGTGTGTGTGTGTATACACACATATATACTATAGTATATATATATATATATATATATATATATACACTATATATATATCTATATACTCCATATATATATATGGAAACCCTGATGGGAATTAATTTATAAATATATTATAAATATATAGTATACTATATACTATAGTATACAGTAGTTCTCAATTATGGTCATGCACTTTAGAATCACTTGGGGAACTTTAAAAATAAAAACACCCATTCTCAGAGATGCAGAGGGTGGAGCCTCTTGCCTGTTTGTGCTTCAGAACTCAGGTGATCCTAATGATTAACCAGTTATGAACTGTTGTTTTAAACTATTTTAGTTTTATGGATGTGGTACAGAGATCACACAGGACAGGGAACAGAACCAGGGCTGACAAAGAATAGCACTCCTTAAACAAATTAAAGTTTCCTGAAGCCATTAGATCTCATATCCGTGACCTTGCACTGTAAATATTAATGATTGTGTCTAACTTCCTTTCATGTGAAAGTGAGAAAAACACTTGGTGTACAGCAGGCACTCAATAAATATTTGTTGAAGTAAAGAAATGAATTAATGCTATGTAGTTAACCCATTACATTATGGTTTTTGAATGAGTAATGTGAAAAAATTAACTGGTTTTCCTTCCTCTCCATACGTCATCACAATAATTAGGCCTTTTGAAACAACCACTACAAGTAAAGCTAATTCTGGTTTGGGAAACAAGCCAACATCTCTTTCTGTCTAACATCTCTTTTGCTATTTTTTGTCTCTTTCTGTCCACCCCTTTTCTTCTTCCTCTTTTCCCCCTTTACTTCTCTTCTATCTTCTTTTTCTTAATCTCCAAAACCAAAAATAGATATTGTCCCTTTTCTTAAATATGCTTCCGTCCAGCTTCCCTGGGTGGCAGCTGCATCCAGGCTGAAATTTCCACATCAGGCCGTCTTCAGCTTGCCGCTGCCCACACAGCTAACCAGTTGACAAGATTTCTAAATTCCGTCCATGCTATTGTATTCTCTGACTTCACTGCCAGTCTCTTTTTCTAGCTATTTACCCCTAGTATTCTCTGTTCTTCCAAACTCTTGCCTCTCCAATCCAATGCTACGCTTATGAGTTTTCTTTTGAAAATACTGATTTGTTTATGTGACTCCTCTCCAAAACTTTGTATTACTTCTACCCCTTAGAAAACTCCCAGTTCCTTATCATGGCAACCAGCACCTGCCCCCTCTTACTATTTGAAGGCTCTGTGTCATTTACTGTGGCATCTATTCACTTAAGTTATGTTCTTGCCATAGCAAATGACTTGCTGTTACTGATGTCCCAGGTTTTTGTGCTCATTATGGAAGTCCTTTCTCTGTCTTTTAAAGTTCTACTCATGACTGAAAGCCCAATTCCCATTTTGTCTCTCTGTGAAACCAACCCTTCTTGAATTTTTTTTTTCTAATTCATCATTTGCCTTGTTCTTCTCTCTTGAATAATGTTTATTCTGCTCTGTAGAATGAATAGCAGTTTATATGTTTATCTCTACCCCTAGATTGTACAGTTCTTGAAGATGAGAATGGACCATATAATTTATTACCTACTCTTCTAGCTTCTAGAACACATTGGGTACCTAAGAAATCTTTTATTGAATAAATTAATGATTATAGTGTTGGTGGCTTTTGTCATTGTGGGGAAATTATGGCGGAGATGTTTTTTTAATCAAGGGTTCAAGAATGACCCCACGTGGGCATTAATACCAAGTAATAAATGACTCACACAAGGTGATGAGTCATTATCAGGGAGGTATGTACCTGCTGTGATAGCCTGTGATTGATGTTGTAACTCTTTAAAGTTGTGCATGACCAAATTATTACACAAAGGGACACAAAATTACACAAAAAATACACAAAAAAATAGTAATTACACAAAAATTACTAGCACAAAGGGACAAAATGAAATAGGTTTAGAATCACATCGGTGCCTGTTTAAATAGAGACCTACCTAAATGAAGGAAAAAGGAAGATAGACATGAAGCTTTGTATTGAGAGCACCTACAGTAAGTGTTCCCTTTTTAAATAAAAAGTTTTAAATCTTTATTTATATGTATAATTCTTATTGAGAGCTTCTCAAGAACATTAAGTGCTGTTCATGGTCTCTATTTCAGCTGTAACTTGACCGAAGTTGTGTGCCACAATTTTAGGTGTCATAGATTCCAAGATCCATGCCAAGTATAATAAATCCTGCAGGTTTCTTTGTGTTTAACACAGGACTCATCATGATTAGAGTATATGTGCTGTAAGGGTGTTTTTCTCCTCTTAGTAGTGAGCTCATAAAAAGAATTAAAAACATATATCTATTTATGGTGAGATGTGGGAATAAATATTGTAGCGCTGATTCAGCCACACTCTTCTGACATTCTCATCTGCTGAACGGTTCACATTTTGAGTCAGCTGGGCTAGGCCATCTTCTGAGACATTGTAGCTAATGAAGCTGAGTGACCATGAAAATTTTAAACTTTCTCTCTTTCTTTCTCTCTCTCTCTCTTTTTAGTACCTTGTCTACATGAATACAAATAGCAGACCTTTATATTTATTCTATATGTGCTTTAATATGGCAAAAAGATAGAAAGAATTCTAATATGCCTAAATAAGAACATTCCACTTTTTTACTTTTTTTCTTCTTGATTTATGTCAAGCTTTCTGTATGATAAATTAGTTAAAGATAGACACTTTAGAATCTCTTCTGGATTTTATTCTGTCATTATATAAGTGAATTTACTACCTGCCTTCATAAATCTATATGTTGAAGCAGATCCTGTTTGATTTGGCATTTTCTGCATTTAATGCCATCAAATTACTATTAACTCTAGACAAAGGGCACCAATTTTCCATGGTGTAGAGCATAAATAAGTCTCATGAATAGAGTTTTTTTTAACCCCAAAAGACAGCAAACTTTTCCATGGCACTACACCACCTGAGGCAGTTTGGATGCCAACTGGGTGTCACTTTTAGGGACACATGTTAGTCTGCATTCATACATGCAAACATGGACTCATAGAACATATAGGAATGTGAGTAAAGAGGGAGATGTTGAAAGGAGAGGTGAGATATTTGCTTGTCACAATATTCAAATTTAGTTTCATTGAATTATCATTTTAATTAATATTTATTTCATGCCCAGAAGGTTCTTACATAAAATTTTCAGAGGCTGAGCTGACTACAGAGAGAGAATAGAGAAGTCAGAATTCAATCTCTTATGGGTTCACAAAAGGAATTAAAAACATATATCCATTGATAGTAAGATATGGACATACATATGCAGTAGGAATTATTTCTTCAACAGGGAGGAATGTATCTCCTTTGCTAGCAGGGAAAAATCCATTACTGCAGAAGACAACCAACTCTGGTTGAATCTGAAGACAGAAAGGCCAAGCCAGTTTTTGGACTGGGTTGCCTCTCCAGCTGGCCAGGGCACCAATAGTTAAGAGGCAGTAAAAATCAGTGTACTAAACCAGACAACACAGCACCCTTCAACTTGTGTTCCCACATCTGTTACCTAATTGGGGGAAAAAAAGTAAATTAGGACTGTTTCTGCCACATACTCATGTAGAAATTAATAAGAAGTCTTTCTACCTGTGACATAATTTTGTTGAATATCTTTTTTAAGACACGCGTGCACATTGCATAGACTTCACTACTAACTCTGAACCCACAGCACCCATTATCTGAAGTCAGGGGAAAACCAGGACCCTGGGTGGCTCAGTGGTTGAGTGTCTGTCTGCCTTCCGCCCAGGGAGTGTTCCCAGAGTCCTGGGATCGAGTCCCACATCGGGCTCCCTGCATGGAGCCTGCTTCTCCTTCTGCCTGTGTCTCTGCCTCTCTCTCTCTGTGTGTGTCTCTCATGAAGAAATAAAATAAAATAAAATAAAAATAATGAAGTCAGTGGAAAACCTGAACTAGACGAATAATATATGGCATGATGCTTTTCCATAGGAATGACTTACTTATATTCTACTTACTTATATTCTAAGTGCTTGCATCCGTCTCCCATGTGTATAAATATTGGACTGTTTAAGTTTGCAAATAAAGTACACTTTCCCCAGTTCTGTCAAATACACGAAGCACAGATATTTAAAGAACACCCTTTTGTGGAAGTGGGAGTATCCCACCTCAGGGGAAAGGAGGAGGGGAGAAGGCACCCATACATCAGCATCAGCATCCAGCCCTATTTGTGGAGGGCTAAACAGTTCTAGCCATCAGTTGAAAGCAGTTGAATAAATTGTTTCTGCAGAGTTAATGGATCCCCTCTATGCCACCAACTGAGGGAGCCTGTACTCCATAGATGGTCTCTCCTGGACCGTAGTGCTTGGCGAAACGTTAACGTGCTGCACGAAATCATATGGTCACCTCTGAGCTTGTTCAACGGGCACACTTAAAAAGGGTCACCAGATCTTTTCAGGGACCTGTAATTTGTTGAAGCCAGAAAGAGCTGAATTTGAAAAGTAGGGCTTCCCTGCTGTAGAGATCAAATCCATTGTCTGAGCTGTGTTTTGTTAACTTTGTACATAGGATCTTCTTTAGCAACTCGAGAGACACAGCTGCTCTTTACATCTAGAAGTGAAAGAAACGAGTCTGAATGGAATATGTGGGCTCTGCTGAAAATGAAACATTTGCTTCACTGAGGAACTTGGGGCCTCAGCCCTGCATGTGAAACTTCCGTCCGAGCTCAAAGTGGAGGGAAAAAAGGGAGAGAGCTGTGTAATTTGTTTGAAGTGGTCCAGCACACAAAAACTGGCCAATAGATGTGAGACACAAGAAAAAAAAATTTTTTTTTTTTAATTTCTCTCTCTGGATTATTAGTGAGTGGACTCAAACAAAAGAATATGAAAGAGGGGGTTGTCAGTGTTTTCTGAATCACTCATATTTCCCCTTTTGGATAATGTAGTTACTTCACTGCTACCCGTTGAGGAAAGATGAGAAAAATCCGGATGTTTGATCTGCATGGGCTTCTTTTTTTGTCCATGGGGAATCTACTGTTCTAATAGATTTAGAACCTATATTTGATATTTCCAAATCCTTTGGGGAAGCATAAACAAAAGGGCAGGAATCACAAAGCACTGCCTAAGGAAAGGATTCTCTTTGTGTTCCATGTAGTGCCTCTTAATTCCATCTACACACGAGTCGGTGAATTCTCTCTGAACGTACTGGTTTGGCTCTGAGAGCTGCTCAAGATAAGAGAGCCCTGAATACAAGGGGGCGGTTTTATAACAAAATAATCGGCCAAACAAATCCATTTGACTAATTGATTTTTTTGTTTCCTTCTTTGCCTCCTGTTTTCACTTTATTCCTACTTCGCAATGTTTCCCTTAGTACTGAGTACATGTTAAATGCTGGCTGTTATTACCACTAAAGTATAGTTTGGGACATATTTTTGGATCAACTCTCTGATATGTTAAGACAAAAGGTAAATTGTGGTAAAACTCCCTTAGAATAATCATAAGACTACTTAACTGAGGTGGTTTCACAGACGTTACTTTAAATCCTGTCTGTATGTAGGCTGATTTCAGGAGGGGCATCACGTGAGTAACTGGAAAACTTTGCAGAAAACCTGGCTTCAGGAGTGTCTCCTTTTTCATTTATTGGTTAGCTGAAACCAATGTTTGGAAATATTTAGAAGTAATTCCTATTTTACACAAAAAAGTATGTATCTCCTTTGAGCCATCACTTGCATTAACGTTCTCCCAGCCATCATACTTCTCCTCTCCCACTGTTGTTTTGTCTCGTTTTTACTTTCCTGCCTCCCTTGTCATCACTAAAAACAAAACAAAACAAAACAAAATTTGTTTTATTTCAGGAGAAAATGTTTCTTTTGCTTTGTTAGTTATTTACAATGAAATCAGGGTTATGTAATAATACGCAGGACACATAAATAGAGTATTTTAGGGGGAGGCTGTTTCTGGGTTTCCCTCCAATTAAATGCAAAGCCATCAGCACCACTCATTGCAAATCTGAAATCTAATCACTTAGCACATTATAAAAGCAAAAATAAGTTTCTCCATATTTCACGAATTGACTCACACTCTTCATATTTTATCTTTAATAGTGTATGCATTTTCCAGCTGGCTAAGCTGCAGTCTTTCTGCATTTTGGACATTTGTCACTCTATTCAGCCAGGCAGGAGAAGCCCCTGTGTAGCAAGCTCCTTGCACTGCAGGCATAGCATCTGTGAAGGAGTCACTGACATCTGATGATTCAAATTGCAGAAATGATCCAGGACAAATTATGAACGTCTGGGTAGTGCCCAGAGATTTTGAGCTGAAATGACTTTGCCCTTGGAGCCTTGCAGATTTTGGTGAACTCTTGGGGCCACACGCTTTCTGTGCTCCGCCTCCATAGGACATTGCCCCCCAGGTTCAGCTCTCGGTGTCAGTTATCATTCTGGCCAGCCGAGTGCCAATTTAGCTTTCCTGGGCCCGAAATGAAAAGGAAGTGGTTCAAGTTTTAGCTTACAAACCCTCAAGGCAATTGGAGCTTTCTTTGAAATGTAAAACAGTCTTCTATCAAGCACTGCTTAAGGCATCATCCAACTATCAAAGTCAGAGATGATTTGATAGAACCTTACAAATCCCCATAATCTATGGTAAGTAGTAGTAGCTAGGCTTTGGCTTGGTGTTTGCACGTAGGGCAGAAGCAGGAGGATAATTTATCCAACTTTAGGGTAATGAAGTGTTAACAAAAACCACATGAAGCTATTATTACAACCACAGGCCACAGACTGCTAAGAGGGTAAACTCTCTGGAGACGTACCTATTTTCAAGGAATCGTTCGCATCTCATCTTACCTGAAGGCATTTGCTAAACACAAGGTGATGCAGCTGAAAGACCATGATTCATTAGCCCTAATGAACAATGCTGAGCATATTGTCTCTAAAATATAACCTGCTGACATTGATATATATGTACTTTAACTCATTCGTCCCAACTTTATTAGGTACATATGTCTGCAGCAGACACAAATGAAACATTCTACAACTAGGCTTCAAGCCAAAAACTAATTTATTCTTTAATGTGCTAGTGATTACTTGGTGGTTCCTTGAGCAGAGATGACAGGTCTGAGCTAATGGAGTTGTACTGTAAGTTAATATAAATCATGACAGAGCAATTAATTACAGAAACCACTGCAAATCCCTTTGTTAGTTTTCCCCATCACCAGAAGGATTTAATAATATTCATTTTGCTAAGTTCCAGTGACATTTACAAGTCTTAAACCATTTTTAATCAAATCAATATCACTGGCTGCTAAATTTAGTTGTGCTTTGCTTGCAAGTCCTGGAATACATCGATACTAATGTTTCCTACCTTCTGTTCAAATGAATCACATTGAATACCCATATTTCCTCTTCATTTGTTTACATTGAGTAATTGGGATCTGAAAAAAAGTTAAGACCTAGAGAACCCTGACTATCAGCAGGAATGAATTAGCAGGTAGAGGAGGAAATCCATAAATCAGTGATTATGCGTGCATCGTTGTATCTAATGTCCTTCATCAGTTTCCCCTAATTGGCCTTAAAAAGTACTTTCACGATCATGGAACTAGAGTCACATTTCTGTAGACTTTTTCCAGTGTGGCAGGTTAAAAAAAAAAGAGATGAGATTGAGGCAGGGGAGCCATCCTTTCATAACAAAAGAGCGTAACACCCGTTCAAACACCACCTCAGCTGTCGCTGTGCGTTCTTTGTTCTTTAGACATCTATAGTTGACATCTCTTTTTTCAACTAAATAAGTGGAAATCAGTCTGCTCATATGGATGTAGAAATGTTAAATCATCTCTATAAAGAATAATAAACAATTCTTAATCAGGAATTGATTGCATTATAGATTTTTGGAGCAAAATAACCTGCTGTTCCTGGATGGCAGTATTACTAGATCAATATCAAGCTTTTTTGTTGTTGTTGTTTCTTTTTTTCTTCCCCTGTAAAAGCTCTAGCTCTGGAAAGAGTACTGCTCCCATAGCAATGTGCCTTGCACATATTCAGTAGATTTTCTGTGTGTGTCCTACCTTTTTTGCATAATTGCAGATTTTTATTGACTTTTTTTATTGACCTGCTTTCAACTTGATCTGTGGTGTCCCTCAATCTGCGCTTTAAAATGTTAGGAAAGCACTCTCCCCAGAAAAGTCACCGTGGACGTGCTTTTATATTTGTCATGCTCCGGAGATATTCGGCACTCTGTGCTTTCTGCTGTGATCATTTCTGTTCCTCTTTACTTCCTTATCAGATTATAAACTCCTGTAGGACAGGGACCTTACTTTATCCATTTTTTCTCTACATTGTTGATACCTAGCAAGGATATTTTTACATGATATTGCTCAATAAATGTGCAGTAGCCGGATGAACATATGCTCCCCAGATGGAAGAGTGAGGAGCGTGTAAAACTCAAATTAGTTCATAAAATAACTTGTAAGAGCTATAGAAGAATAGGTTGGATGCAGGAAAATGTTGTTAACCTGGGAGGGATGTTTTAGGCCTGAATTTTAGAGGGAAAATCAACTTGATGAAGGCTAGCAAGGAGATGAGCTCCGGGAGGGGGGGGGGCTCCACAGCTAGGATTTGGAAGCTGATGATATCTTTGTACTTTGGTAGAGGTCCAGCCCTGTGTTATGCTTCCAGCTCTGGAAATGGGTGTCGTGGAAAAAGGCCTCACTTGGGAGTTTGAACCTCATACCACTTTTGAGCTTTGTGTCCTTAAATGAACCCAGGTATAGCTTCTGACTTTGGAGAAGGCATGTAAGCCTGTCTGAAACCCAATTCCCTCAATTTCAGAGGGAGGAGATGCATTGCCTATGTTCTAGAATTGTGAGGGTTAAAAGAGATAGTGTATATAAAGTTGGCCAGCACCGAAGAGTCTCTGAGCCCTACACCCAGGGGGCCTGTGGATAGTAATCCAGGCAAGAAGGAGATAACTGAAACCTTTTGAAACTGTGGGACACACATGGGAAGAGATGGGCGAGTAACAGCTTTCCCTTCATGTTGTAGGATTTGGTCGCTATGAACTTCTTATCCCCTATGGGTCCTGATAGCGGGGCCAATTCCCTCTCTCTTTTCTGGGGAAAAAATAGTATAAAGTGTGTTGCTTTTCACATGTGTCAAGATCAAGAATTCTGAACATCATACCATTCAAGAAGACAGGTTGGAAAAGTTATTCTTGTAACTAAGCCACGGGGCCCCTCAGATCTCTTTTCAACAGGGAATTTTAAAAAGACCCTTTTCCTTGTTTACTTGAAACTGTATTCTGTCACAGTGGTTAAGGAGTTTACCTGTGCCTGAAATTTTGGACTGAAATGAACTGGTTTTAAAAATTATAATGTATCTCTAGGGAACTTAAGTAGTATGTAATACTCCCATGGGTAAAGGGACAGTAGCAAATTTGTAATTTTTTTTTAAGGAAAATACAAGACATGTGGCAAAATGATTTCTACTATTTCTACTATTGTTACTATTTCTACCATGATTGCTAGGACTACTAGTACAGCTACTGCTGCTACCTGCATCCGAGTGCTTACTAGGACTATTATAAAAATTTCTCATATATTAACTCCTTTATCCTCACAACCACCCTCTGAGGTAGGAACTATTGCTAGGGAAACTGGGGCACGTATAGTAAGTAACAGGGCTGTGTTTTGATACACTCAAAAGCAGTTTGACTCCAGACTCTGTACTCTTAACGGAAAAAGGTCCAAAGCCCTGAGTTTGGAGATCCAGGTTCGAATCTAAGACCTTTGTCTAAATAGCTGCATAACTCTGCAAATCCTTCCATTTCTGTGGGCTTCAAGGATTTCAATTGAAAAGTGAGAATAGAAACCATCAACTTGGAAACCTTTGGTCCTCACATAGCACAGTGAAATAACAAAAGGAATTAGAAGGTCACTCCTATTGTTAGTTGCATCTCTTGAATAATGTTAAGGGGGAATCGAAGTCCTAAACCTGAGTGGGTTCCAGAGCATATCTCTCCCAGCTTCTGACTTTCCATCTGTCTCCCAGGTCCTCCTATATCTCTGGGTGAGGCACTCGTCTTTGCTCCAATCCCTTCCGCCCTTTCCTTGACCACTCTCTGCCTCCAGTGACTTTCTACACATTCTCCCAATTCTTTTCACAAAAAAGCTAGACCTCTTCTTTTGAGTGGGATGGGGCAGGAAGCTAAGTACACAAAGAGGAAACTTCTTGAACAGATGAGAGGGGACATTGGCTGGAGGGCTGATGTTTCAGGAGGAGGATTAAGAAAGTGATTGATGAAGAAAGAGCAGTAAATCTTAAAAATAAGGGTCAGGATTTATCATGAGCCCTTGATAAAGCATGATTTCTTTCTTGCTTTGTGACACACTATATAGAGTGACAAGAGTGTAGTAGGCAGTTATACCCAGACTGGATTCTCATCCTGTTGAGGGTAGAGATTTCTTCTTTCTCACTGCTGTATCTACAGGGCCAAGCACAGTGTTGGCAGATAGCAGGCACTCTATAATATCTGAAAGAATAAATGAAGGAAGACAAACTCAGAGTGGGCCTGCCGAATTTGAATTTTCATCCTAACAACTGACCTTTCCATTCCACGAAACGAGCTATTTAGCAACATTCTCTAGCATATGGATTATCTCTGTCTATGGCATCCATTCTTCCCCCATCTGTTGAGGAATTTCATCCTCTTTCAAAGTCACATGAGGAGGCCTTGGTATATACTCTACACATGGTATAAATGGTATTTTATTAAAAAAAAAAGATGTAACAATATCACCTCGATTTGGCAAACTCCATAAAAAATTTTTGGAGATTGATTCTTATTTTTTACCCCCATTTTATAAAATAGGTGTTATAGATGATATTAATTTGGTTCCCTGACACGCACAAAACCTAGCAGTATTCAGTATCAGGCTTGTTTGCTTTTATTCTTAAAGAATCTGAAGGGAGTTGACATTTTGTTTCATTCATTCACAGTCTCTTTTTTCATATCTAATGAACACACTCCACAACAATGGTCTTCAGATCTCCGCCATCTGCAGGGGACAGCACACAGGTCATAGGCTAAGAACAACACCACATCAGTATTGAATAAAAAAGTGGAACTTCAAAGGCAGAGCTGGCTATGAGGTCTATGCTTTCAAGACCTCGTAGCTAGTTCCTCCTGTTTATTATTTTTTGTTTGATTGGATGATAATGTAGTATGTCATTCCATGGTCCATGACCTATGGTCAATTCCCTATAGAGGAGGCAGATTGAGGAATATTTTTGTGAGCATATTTGTCCTAGTAGGGAAATAATAAAAACAAGAAGGGTGGACACAAGTGATGTCTGCAGAGAGGGAACAAAGTCCTTTATTATCGAGGAAGATGATCTTGGGGGCTTGGCCAAGAATCTTTTTATCTAAATGGTGGTAATGATAACGATTCTGTCTGTAAATAATGTGGGCAAGAAGGAGATTTTTTTTTGTTGTTGTTAGTTTATTTCACTCTCCCTAGCACATTGCCCTGTTTTGTCTTATCATTGTGGTAGGCAGGTCAGACTCCTCCCCACGCTGCCATGATTAGAGTACATTTCTACCTCTGAATTACCAGGGCATCAACTTTTTAAAGTGTTGAGCTAGTGAATTAAGTCTTAATGGAAAAATTTTCTCCTAATATAGGACCTCTCTGGGCTATGAATAATTAATGTCAATTTATAGCTCAAGGGATGTCTCAGAGGAATCAATATGGTAAATTAACATCTCCCCTCGGTTCCCCCACCCCCAACAACAAAATCTTTTTTTAGGTATAATTAAGCCTCAGGAAGACCTATACCCTGTTTTTAAAAAATCTTACATATAATTAACGTTGGTTTTACTTTTATCGTATTTTACATTTTATTAAATATTCTTAAAAGCTAGAGGCTGCACAGAAGTGGTCCATGTTCTAATGGACCTATAAATTGAATGATTAGGAAGATACAGCTCTTACTATCATGGATGAGTCTCTGGTAAGGCAGAGAGAATAAAATAAAAAAATGACAGCGTAAATATATTCTGAAATAATTTTCCTCTTGCCCTTTCCTCAGCTTGTTCTTAAGGAGTTGGAGAAGGTTGTTCTCTGAGGGCACATCTACATGTCAAAAGAATGCCCAGGCTCTGATGATGGTGATGACAATATTGTGACACCAACTTTTACATTCAGGAGGGTCTGATCTTGATGTTTCAAATTTTAAGTCATGCCCCAACAGAGCTCTGGCCTGCTTTGCAGTCTATTAGACAGGACTAGGGATTCCACTGACAGTTTCTCTTCTGACATCCCTAAATTTCCAATTTGCCCCTGCCTCTGTGCATCAGCCTGAGCATTGCCCACTCTGGCCAGCCTCTCCTTTTCTAGCAATCTCATCCATCATGGGAACTGTCAATTGGGTGCCTTTGAAGCCTCCGGCTTGCTGAAGATGTTCTGAGGACAATGTCTATATGTCACATGTCATTACCAGTTTTCTTGAACCCCGTGGTGAGGGAGGAGCAATTCTGGCCTCCGGGAAGATACAGAGAATCAGAAAAGAGCCTAGGATATCTAGAAAGTCTGATTTCTTTGGTTGAAGTTTGTACCACGCCCTGTTGTCATCTTTTCATTCTAAAGAAAATATTGTTTCCTGTGCTGAGCTAGGGTTCCTGCCCTTCAAAAACTTCCTGGCTAGTGTGGACAGACAGACTTGAGAACAAATGAATGCACTCTTTTGTGAGAGGAAATCCAGAGAAGCACGGGTGGGGGTATAGTGGGCACAAGTGAGAGCGCTGGGGAAGGCCTTCTAAAGGAGGTGCTCCGTGGTGTCTTCCAGAATGAGTTGATACCTGCTGGGTGACCAGGGGGTTGGGGGTATTTCCATCAGAAAGCAGGGGCAGTGAGAGCAACCCTTGGGGAGTGGAGCCAGAGCTCAGTCCTGGGTCTCAGTAGAGGTTAACTGCTTGCTTCCTCTTGAACCTGAAGTCAGACTTGAAGCTGGAAGAACTTCCAGGTCAGAGGCAGATTTCTTTGTAGGCGTCAAAGGAATCTGTAGCCATCCAGACCTTCAAATCTTTCCAGGAGGTGGTGACTCCTCTAGTTAAAGAGACCCCTTTCAGGACAGGAGCTTTGGATGAGTCTTCTCCTGGCTTCAGTTCAGACATGCTCGGGTAGCTGCTGTCAACTGCCAGCTGTGCTTAAACATTTTCCCCAGTGACAGTGTCAGCCAGCACTCCTTCTTGCTGCTCAACAACCCAAAATTATTACACTTGCATGTCCGTTTTCTGGAACATTGATGACTAAGAGAATTGAACCTTCCTCTACAAACATCTTTAAAAATTGCGACATGGTTTCCTACAATGTAATCCCCATTAGATGGTACTCTGGTTAAGACCTTCTGCTGAAATTGATGCCTGGAAAAGTTTTTCTGGTGACTGGTTGTCTGTGCTTGACAGCCCCCATCTATATAATATTGGAGGCCCCCTTCTTTCTCCAAAGTCCCCCCTGCTTATCCTGGGAGTTTCCAAAGTTTCCATGTACTTACAACGGCCTACTAGCTTTAGTGCCACATGCCTCTACTCCCTTCCTCATCCCATCCCCTTTCCCTAAGAGCATGGATTTTAGAAGCAGAGTACATACCAGCCCTGTGGCCTAGGCAAGTTACTTAAATTTCTCATGCTTCTACCTCCTAGTCTATGAAACCAGGACAATGTGTTTATTTTGAAGGTACAGAGAAATATTTGCGAGATACCTAATGTGACACCTAATACACAGTAGAGCTTAAAAAATGTTAACGTAGGGGTGCCTGGGTGGCTCAGTCAGTTGAGTGTCTGACTCTTGATATCAGCTCAGGTGTTGATCTCAGGGTTGTGAGCTTGAGCCCTGTGTTGGGCTCCATGCTGGGCATGGAGCCTACTTAAAGAAATGTTGGCTTAAACAAACAAACATATACATGTTAGCTGCTTTTTCAAAACACTGTTAGCACCATTGCTGTCACAGCCCACATCTATCACCTGCAAAGTTGCCTGGTCAAGTCCCTTGCCATGTAGACTAATGTCCATACTCAGGGAACAGCCTCCGAAAGTTTCCTAAGTGGCTCACCCTTGGGGTGCCACAATATTTATTTTCATGCCTCTGTGCCATGTAATTGTGCCCTGGATCTGAAGAAGTCTGACTTAGACTCAGACTTCCACAAAGTCCCTCTTGAAGAACTTCTGGCCTTTACTCTTCTAACCAAAGGTGCTTAGCTTTTACCTTTCACTTTTCTTGTTAATTTTTCTGGCCCTTCTCCATACCATCATCTCCTTTTTCATCCTTCAGTTAGAAAACCAGAGTTCCCATGCACTGTGTGTGTGTGTGTGTGTGTGTGTGTGTGTGTGTGACAGAGAGAGAGAGAACTGGGGTTTGAGTGTGGGAGGGGGATGTGGAAGGAGAAGAGTGTGATTTATGCTAGCAGCTGCCAGCCAAAATGCAGTAATATTGATGGTTCTATTATGAGAACATCCAGTTGGCACCATACGGGTTTTTTCTCTCTTTAAACTAGATTCTTAGAACAGAGATTTCTAATCTTTTGGAATTGAGATGGCAATTATTTTGAACAATACTCTGTGCTTGCAGTCTGAATTTGTTTTGAGACTTATTTGAGAATTCCTCCCTTTCCCAGTTACGTGAGTAGCATTTTGGGCAGTTGCATTTGCCCCCTCAGAAGTAAAGGATGGGTGTGACATTGAGAATCAGAACATAGAATGATGTCCCAAGGCTTCATGGACATGCTCGATGCACTTGGCACTATATCATGACTATTTAGTCTGAGAGGGTGACAGTGACCTATGGGGTTGGGCTGGAACACTATGATGGGATGAGAGTTGATATGTAGTTCATTTAGCACATGCTGGACTATTTGATCTAGAATCTTCTATCAAATCTTGAAACAGACAAAAGTTAAACAAATAAATGCCTTACCCAATAGTTGTTATAAAACTTGCTTTTATCATTTGATTTGTTTAATTTTGTAGATTCTCATTTTATAAAGTCCATTTACTCAGAGGAATAAGACAATTAGGTTAAATTTCCAAGAGAGGTCAGCACTTAGGGCCCATCGACCTAGTCAGCAATCTTAGATCCAGATAGAGACAAGAACCAAGGCTGTTTCATACTCTTATAAAATAATTGAAAACACAAGTCTTTGACCATTAAATGTGTAAATGGCACAACCATTTTGGAAAAAAAAAAGTTTAATAGTTTCTTAAAAAAATGAAGCCTATGCCTTTCCTATGACCTAACCATTTTGTTTATTCAACAGAAATGAATCTAGTTCCCTACAAAAGCTTGTATATGAATGTTCACGGCTGCTTTCTTTGTAATAGCTTCAAACTGTGGAAGTGACTCAAATGTCTGTAAGCAGAGGAATGGGTAAACAAATTATGCTATATAGTGGAATACTACTCAGTAATTAAAAAGAACAAACTATTGACACAAACAACAGCATAGATTAATTTCAAGATAATTATACTGAGTCAAAGATGCCCGAACCCCACCCACAAAGACTGTGTGATTCCATTCATATAGATTCCATAAAAATGTAAATTACCCTAAATAGTGACAGAAAACAGATCCATGACTGTTGGAGGATAATGGAGGCAGGGGCAGGAGGAGTAGGGGGGATGATTATCAAGGGGCAGGAGGAAACTTTTGGGGGTGATGAATATGTTCATTATCTTGAATGTGGTGATGGCTCTATGGGTCTATGCATATGTCAGAGCTTAGCACATTGAATACTTTAAATATGCAGTTTACTGTGTGCCATTTGTGCCTCAATAAAGCTGTAAAAACAATTCTAGATAAAAACCAACTTTTAATATTTTTCCATTTCAGAGCTACCTGTCAGCAAATGTTATTCTGCTGGCTCTTTTAATTTTTATTCAGAGGATCCTAAAAGCTTAGCTTCTATTAGTATGACCCATGCTAGTCACACTAAAAGCGATCTGCTTCACTATAATAATAATGACAGCTGTGTTTGTTGAAACAGAGATCTGCCAATGCTTCACTTATATGATCACATTCGATGCCCAGAAAACCTTCTCAGCGTAAGTGCTATTAGTTCCATTTTACAGTAGAGGAAATCAAGGCAGGAAGGTTAGGTACATGGTTCCATACGAGAATACAAGTGTGGAGCATCCCAATTCAAAACCACAAACAGTCCTACTTGTGGGCTCTTTCTCCTTCACCAGTAGGTCATAGCTACACATTTATGTGACAGAGGCAAAGGATTAATGCAGCAACAGGGCTTGTTTCTGTAACCCTGGAGCTGTTTCCCATGCTCTTTGTTTGGCTTCCTGGCCCTCTGTGACACTAATTCTTTGTTTGAGCTTTTAATTCCCCACAGCACAGTCTCCCTGCCTGCTTTCTAGATTTCCCCTTGCCCCGTTCATCATCCTAGATTCTGAGCTTGTTGGCTTTATGATCTTCAGTACCTGCCCTATGCAGGGGGTTTTGTCTGATGACTTACTCTGCTTTGAATAATTACACCTGCTGGATTCTTCAGGTAGAAGAAATCTGTGGACCAGGAAGGGATGGATCCTGTTCAAGATCAAGACATGTGTCAAATCTCTGCAAGGGATACAGAGTAAAAGGACAAGGTAGACAGGCAAAATAAAAGGGGTCAGAACAGGAGATTGGCAGGAGTTCAGGTAAAATGCATGAAGCAGCAGAGTGGTGATACTAACTTTTGCTGGAAAATCCACAGAGCAGGGGGGCATCAGTGGGCCCTGCTGAGCACTGGGCAGGTAGAACTGGCAGGAAGACGGAGCAGGGTTGACAGAGCAGCCTCTGAGGAACCCCTGAAACAAGTCCTTCAAGAGGCAAGCTGTCCACCAGTGCATCTAGGAACGGATGGCCCCAGGCCCCGGGCCAGCTTTGCCTGGGTTGACAAGGATCTCCAGAAGGCCCTAAAAATATGGCTTCACAGTCTTTTCACAGTTCTGCCAGTCTCTCAGATTATTTTGGACTCTCTCTCTTTTTATTTTTAATCAGTAGGAGAAAAAAGAAAGATGACAATAAAAACCATATGGAGGCCTCTTCTCTGACTGAAACCCTTTGATCTTTTCTCTAAATAGAAGAAAGTAACCTTCCCACTCTGAAGGCATTCCAAATGTTTCCCAGCCTCTGGATAAACAAATATCTCAGGTAAATTTAATACCGTGCTTCACTCCTTCACTGGTTTGTTCAAACACTAACCGAGCACTCACCAAGTGCCAGTATCTATGCCAGGAACTGAAGGTACCAAGAAAAATTCCCAGTTGTTGCCTACACTGAGTCCACAGTCCATTAAGGGACTTAAAATGAAGAGACCGTGATAGCGAACACGAGGATCCGGGAATCCTCAAGAAGGGCCATTCGAAGGCAGGAGTGGGAGTAGGGACGGTAGGTAGAGGTTCAAAGGAGCTTCCTGAAGGATGTGACACAGGAGTGGAGAAGAAAGGCATTCCTAGTTTTCATAGCAACTCAGAAGATTTTGTTTATTGAGCTGAGAAACTCTAATGCCTCAAATTCTGCCAGGATTGTTTCTGGAATCTCTTATCTGTGTATCTATTTTTTTTTTTTAACGGCAGAACAATAGAACTGAAGCAAAAAGAAAACTCAACAGGTTTTTAAACATACACTTGAAGTGATTTCCTAAGAATAGTCAACATAGAGAACTTGTGACCCAGGGACCTGGAATATCTTCAAGAATCAACATACTAGAGGGTAAGTGAGTAAATTAACAGCTTTGGGAAAACAGGGGTGTTCACTCATTCATTCATTTTCCCATTCACTTAATAAATAAATAAATAAATATACTCCTCGCTAGGTGTGATACTAGACACCAGGGATTCAGAAATGAATGATTTGTTTACTGGTGGACAGTCAACATTTATTGACCTATAATTTACCTTTATGGAAGATATTTATCCCCTGCCACAATGGTCACTTGTTACTATTGTCAGATCCAGGCTACTGTTCTAGGTTGTTCTAACCCAGTATGATTTTCCTCCTTGGTTATTACTAACACAAGGCATACTGACAGAAGGACCTTGGCATGTGGATACCTATTTTCTAAGTGTTGGTGAAGAAGCAGTAGAAATAAATGAGACCTAATGGACAAAGGGCAAATCTATACTTTTTGTGTATATAAGATAATAATCACTTTTGCTTAAGGTAATAATCACTTTTAAAAATTAGTTTAACTAACTCCTCTCAATCGATACTGTTTCTGAAAATCTCTTTTACCTTCCAGTTTTAAAGGGTATATCCATTCCATTGTTTAACTTAGGAGGCTGTGCTGCCAGTTTTGTGATTGTGAGTCTAGTCTTAATGCTCTATGCTAATCTACTATATACATCAGGCTGGAAGCTTATCTTGACAGGAAAACTTGGAGCAGGCCTTGTGGAATGATTTTGGCATCACACACTGAAGTGGAAAATATTCACAGGCTGCAACAAAGTCTGGCTTGCGCTGCTGTAGGAAAGGCAGCAACTGGCTGGGAGACAATTAGTGTAGGAAAGTCCTGGGCGCCTCTGTGAGAGGCCGGCAGGATGGTACTATACGCTGAGAGGGGGCAGGATCATGGAATCATGTGTGTTTTCACGAGAATTGAAAGGAATAGCAGCTATGCCAAGTTAGAAAAAGAACACAACCACTGAGCACTTCCATCATGGTCTTTCTCATCCAAAACTCTTCATGTGCAAAAATAAGATGCCAAGTGAAGAAAGAATACTTCAAGGGCTTTAAAAGATGAAGCCCAGAAAAACCCTTAGGTACAGGTATAACTGCTTATGTGAGTGTATTAAACCAAAACAGGGCAGAAAATGCCCCTCCATTTGTCTTGGAAAGGTTTTGAATCTATTCTGTAACAATTCTAGTCCAAGAGTAAGTGCTTATTTTTCTGTGTATGGGCCTGCTTCGTGAGAAATGTGCTTTTTTTGTGTGTGGTAGGGTGCTTGGTTTTGCTTTTAATATACTTGTAAGCTCTGAGGTTTGTCACTGAAAAATTTTTAGCAACGCTGATTTCTAGGATGCAAGACAATGGTGGTATGTATATTTTGACTCAGTGTTGAACAAAATGCAAGGGACCTGGTGACGATCTCTTGAGTTGCTGTGACTGGTGGTTGTGTGGCTCTCTTGGGAAAATGGAGAACTCCTGACTATTTGCTTCACTGGACCCAGCAGTCTAGGGTAAAATGAAATCTCATTAAGACAATATGGAAAATACGTTTTCACACTTCCTGCTTCCCCCGAAGAAATAGAGAGATGTTTATAATAGAAGAGTGTTCACAGAAGTTGATCCAATGGGTTGAGTCACAGATTATGCACAGTTGAGGGAGGCTGAAGCAGCTCCCCAGCCACACAACCATAAGGAAGAGTGAATTGTCCATACACAGGAGAGAAGCTGTTGTCACCTTGCCTCTCAGTTATGGGAGGGAAGATGCCTAATCCAGAAAGCGCTGAAATACCATTGAACTGTCAATTCCTTACTAGCAAAGAATATACTTTTGTCTTTGATTTCCTCATGCCTAGCATGGTGTCTGGCACATAGTATGTGGTCATTGTGAAACTAAACTGGGTTAACGTTGTAGACTCAAATATTGAATGAGCTCCACACTTTGAAACTCAGAAGAGGCGGAAACTACATAAAGGAGTAGTATTGACCATTTCAAGGAGAAAAAGGAAAGAGTCTGTCAGAATAACATTTGCTAGAGGACACTTCTGAGTTATTGGTGGTGCTTTGTGGCCCAGGAATAGTGGTTTTCAGGGAGGGCACTTCCAGTGCAGCATAGATGGGAGGAGCCGTAGTTCAGGTGTTGCAGTTCAGGTAGTTCAAAAATCCCCAACAGCCAGTGCTGAAAATACACATTAATGCATTCATATTAGCAGTTTAGCACTGGTCAAAGTCTACCAATCACAGGCAGCCCTAGCCAGCTCTAAGTCCTGTCCTAAAACCCTCAGGGTTTGCCTCCATCTGATACAACTGAATACCGAGGAAATTTTCTATAGATACTGTGACAAAATACCACAAGTACAGTGGCTTAAAATAGCACAAATTTATCTTTTTAGATTTATGGAGATCAGGAGTCACAAAATCAAGGTGTCAACAGGACTGCCTCCCTTCTGGGTGGAGGCTGTAGGAGAGAATCCATTTCCTTGAATTTTCTAGCTTCTAGAGGCCGCCTGCATTTGTTGAGTTATGGCACCTTCCTTCCTCTTCAAAGCCAGTAGTGTAGCATATTTAAATCTCTCTCTGATTCTCTCTTTGTCTCTCTCTGACCTCTGCCTCCATCATTACATCTTCTCTGATTCTGACTTTCCTTACAAGGAAGGACCCTTGTGATTACATTGGTCATACCCAGATAATCTTCCTATCTCAAGATCCTTAACTTAATCACATCTGCAAAGTCTCTTTTGCCTTGGAAGGTGACATTTTCACAGGTTTTTGAATTAGGATATGGACCTATTTGGGGGTAGACCATTACAGGACTCTGCTTGATAGTTATTCTCAGTGGACTTCTATTACAGCATTAATTCATGGTATACTGTGGATTCTGGAGTTCTGAAGAATTTTATTTAAGATGTGATCAGATTTTAGCCAGTTGGATTCATTTAACATTGTAGTGAGCCCATATACAAAACAATGTTAGATGTCAAATAATTGTAATAGTAAAACCCTCCATGTAGAATGGTATCTTGATTTTTCCTTCCACAGACACTGACAATCTTTTCCTTAACTGCCAAAATTAATGCATTAATCCTAAGAGTCTGAAAAATGTTAGTCTGCTAGTTAATTGTTAAGACATTAATATGGTGAGGTCTGAGACTGAAAAACATAAGATGATTTATATATATTAAAATGTTGCAATATGTTAAATACAAATGTCAAGAACTGTGAAGAGTTTAAGAAATTACTGTACTTTCTAGTTAACATGTTACCCTGCCAAAGTTTTATGGATGCTGGTAGAAGACATGTGACTCCTGGATCAGAGACAATGGGTAGTTTATCACTTCCAGCAATGGCAGTAGCCAGAATGTCAGCATTTGTGCACTTCCCTGAACTCTAATTCCCACATGCCCATTCAAAACCAGCCAGAGGACACCTGCACACTTAGTGGGTTGTGTTAACATGGGATGAATATTGAACTTAGGGAACTTGAATTTTTTATAACAGGCAGTAAACATGCCTGTCATTTGCCCTAGAGGGAGACATTCTCTATCTTTCAAAGCTGTTTCTTATACAAACATTCTTAAAACCATAGTCTGGAACAAAGGTGGTAAGTGCCTTGTTCATAATATATACAGAAACATGGGAGAACCATGGAGAATTGTTTCACAATGATAGGTACATCCACCTTTATTTTTAAAAACAAATTAGTCAACTATACCTGAATGTTCTGTATAAACCTTAAATTTATCTTAAGTTAAAATCTTATTTTAACTCCTTTTTTCTTTATTCCTCTTTCTTAATTATTGGAACCACTACCTATTCAGATATTCACATCTGAAACCTGATATTTATTCTAAACTCTCCTCTCCTCCACATACATATATAACTGTCAAGACCTATTTTTATTATGTCATCTACATCTCTTTTCTTTTCCTCTTTGTCATTACTGTAACAAAGCTCAGGTTTTCCGTCATCTTTCACCTAGACCATTGATTTCTCAGTGTGGGTCCATAGACCAATGCAGATCCATGACAAACTTTTACCAACTTACAGTAAAACGAAAAAAAGATTGAAAGATGAATTTTGCATGAACCCAAAGTCATTCAACTGAAAGATATAGACTTTAAAAAACTGTAGTTATTACTTTTCTATTTTTTTGTATGTATGATACAACAACCTTTATCATACAAAACAAAGAGAATTAATCTTTAGAAGTCAGTGAGGAATTGGAGTAGTTACTGAAAGAGAGCACAAGGGGTTTCCTGGACTGTGGGTAATGTTCTTAATCTGAATGCTAGATACACAAACGGGTTTAGTTTGTAAAAATTCATTGACTGTCACCTATGAGTTTTGGCTATGTATATTTTACATAAATAAGTTTTCAAAATATCCTTTATGAGATCATTGAGGTGCTAGAGGGTAGTGTTTTTGTAAAATGCCCTTATGTATCGTAACAAAGTTCTTTTAAAAAGTTTTTAAATAAAATCGAATCCTTTGTCAAACCATAGATTTAAAAAAATTCACTGGCTCAAATCCCAAATTCTGAGACTCTCAGAAATCATTCCTAACTGGGTTCCCTACCTTCAGGTGCCTTCACTTTTTCAAGACATTTTCTGTAATTTTGCCCATGACTAGTTCTTTTTTTCTTTTTTCTTTTTTTTAAGATCTTATTTCTATCTTTATTTGACACACAGAGAGAGAGAGAGAGAGAGCGCACAAGCAGGGGGAGTGGCAGGAAGAAGGAGAGGGAGAAGTAGATAGAAGAAGAAGGAGAAGCAGACTCCCTACAGAGTGAGGACCCAGACGTGGACTCGAACCCGGGAGACTGGGATCATGGCTTGAGCTAAAGGCAGACACTTAACCAATTGAACCCCCCAGGCACCCCTGTTGATGACTGTTTCTATGATACTCCTTAATAGGCTCTCAGGGACCTTCATCAGTTCACTTCTGCATGCTGAAGGATGCATTTATCTCCTTTCCTGAAGTACATAGGTGAATTTCCCATCTTTCTAACTTGCACTTAGACTTTTGAACTTTTATACACACACCTCTTTGTTCCCAAACCACGTAGTTATTACTTTCCCCCAACTCTGTATCTGATAGTGCCTGCAGATAATATATCTTCATACTTTCACGTGGAAATGCATTGAACTGTTTTTTTCCCCACCAGGTTATAAACTTCTTGATGGCAGGAACTGTTTTATTTGTGAGTGGGCCTCGCATGTAGTAGATGCTCAGCAATTGTATATTAGATGTGTCTCTGCTATTCCCTGCACACAGACAAATAATGAATAATATATTATTGTCTTTTACAATAAGGGGTCTTGTTTTATTTGCTTTTGTATCTACAGAACCTCTTGGTGCAAAGGTTAGAGCACAGTGTTTAATAAAAGTTTGTTGATTGAGTAAAAGAAGGAAAGAAGGAAAGGAGTTATTTTCAGTACATGAAGCTTTCAGTTTTTTACTCTAGATTGGCTTCTAACAGGAAACCTCAGGGACTGGAGCTACTCCTGGGCTGTAGGACATTAAGACTTCTTTTATTTGCTCTAATTTCAGCAATCCCTACTCAAAGCACAAACCCTACCTCTAAGTCTTTTATTTCCTCCATTTCAAAAATGGGAGAAAACCACTGTGAGATGAACTAAAAGGCAAACTTTTAGCCCTTTTAATACCTTGGATAAATTACAACCTCCCTACTGCCAAGATTTTGCATAGACCATAACATGCTCTTATGCTCACATTTTCCCATTCACAGAGAAGGCTGGAGGAAAATGAGCTCTTTTTTTTTTTTTCAGTCCAATAGCATAACCTGGCTATTGTTATAACCAGAGAAGTCAGATAGTGGGGATCCCTCAGGTCCAGGTATTATTCAGGATTCTCCAGAAAAGCAGAATCAGTAGGAAGGATATATATAAAATTCATTCTCTTTCTCTCTTTCTCAGTTTCAACAAGGGTGGTCTAGGAAGGCCTGATGAGAAGGTAACCTCTGCTCAAAGACTTGAAGGAGAAGACTGTTCTTAGAGAGAGATGAGTTAATCCAGTAGGGTTTAATGTGGCTTCCTTTCAAGAAATAATGGCTTCTCAATAAAATAAAATCCAGAGCCTCTAAGGTTTTGCACTGGAAGGAATATTTTATGATCATTGATGGCTCTTTGAAAGCCAGGGGGAGCATCTGGATTGTGGATGATCAGAAGATACTCCTTCCAGTGTGAAATCTTAGAAGCTACCCATCATCAATACGTATCGGCTCTCTGAGACTAACTTCTAAAAACTACTGGATTTTCCCAAAACACAACTTCATTTTTATAATTCTTATACTCAAAAATATTTAATAGATCTCCATTTTTTTATACAGAAAAAAAGGGCCATAATATAGCAGTAGTTAAGAGCTCACAGCTCAGGTGAAACCCTCTGCTGAGTGTTCCAGCCATTAGGAGAGGGTGCCACTGAGGTTCTGGTGCTTTGTCTGAGGCCACCTGGTCATGGCCTCCAAACTGGCAGGGTGAGGAAAGAGCCCCTATGACACTACAGATCCTGGCTGGCTCTCCTCCTGCACCATATTCATAGCCTCCTCGCCACCATCAGTCTTGAGGCCATTGGAACTAAACTAATTCCATCCTTCAACCTAATTATTTCAGTCCCCCAGAAAGCCCAACATGGTATGGTAATCTCACATCCCTATACTTTATTGCCCATTTAGCCCTGCAGGTCTCCTTTCATGACCCCATGGCTCATCTCTCTCCAATGCCATAATAGTACCACTCTGTCTCCTGGAACTCAGAGTCAGCCATCAGCAAAAATTCCTTATGCCCTCAATTTCTTCTGTGAACATTTCTTTTACTTCTGCGCCCCCTTCACTACACCTCATTAGCTGAGGAACTGGTTCTCCCCTAAAGATGGATACTGCTTCCTCTTTCAACTGTTACCTATTTTTTCTCCTCATTGTTGCCTGGTGTTAGGTTAGATGCTTTTCTTGCTCCTCATTGGTACTTTCAGGTCTTTTTCATTCTTCCTGATTATATATAACCCCAGCTTTGCATCTGAAGTCATCAAACCATCAAACTACCTAGTACCTTTTCCTTGCTGTTGTTGTCTAAGGCACCCTGGGCCACTTTCCCTTAGTCCTTGAGCTTTTCATTTCTTAGCTGTTGTCACTGGATCCAGCATTGTCTGTCATAATTTTAGTGAATTCATTATCCTTGACAGTCCTTCTATTCTCTTACTCCTCTTGGCCTCCTTTGCTTTAATGACCTCATTCTCTACCTTACCTCAGCCTTTAGCTCCCTGGCCACAGCCAAACCTTTGTCATCATCACAGTTCAAGTTCTACCTCTCTACAATCTCAGTTCAAGTTCTCACTCTCTGATCACCCTCTTCTATGTTTCCAGCTCATTCTCCAAAATTCCTCCCACCCCTTAGGTTCTGCCATTTATTAATCTTATCACCTTTTCACTGTGACGTCCCCCTCATGTCTTCATATCCCTTCTTTCATAGTTTATACTCAATGGTCTGATGTTGGAGCAGTGTAAGGAAATAGGACCAGGAGGTATTTGCAGATATTTGTTTAACATTAACTTAGAGAAGAGGTCTATCACTATCCAGGAGTAGGGCACAGGAGAAACACTCAAGTCTATTCCCAACCCATCGTCTATTGTCCAAGAATCCCATTTTAGCTTTAAACTTGTACATCCCACAGAAAAAAAAAATCAAAGCTTGCCAAGATGCTGTATCCTTAGGAGGAGATTCCATTTTCCCTGATACTCATATATGCCACTTGGAGGAGGAATATAATTTACCTCTTCCATCAAATGGCTCAGGTTTCTAACTACAGGTAGTTCTCCTTCTGAGGGAATTCTGCTAACGGCCTTCCTCCAGGGATTTCGTAAAATCTCAGGGCGATTGCAGTGTCTCTTATGGATTTAAGTTGCTGGCTGTTGCTCAGTTGCCTACCCTTGAATTTGGCTTTGGGAGTTAGGGAAGGCTTCATGCAAAGGAGGTGACATTTGAACTTGGCTTTGAAGGATTAATAGGATTTTGCCAGAAGTGATGGGAGAATTCTAACTGGCAGGAAAGATAATCACTGGCAACACTTTTTCTGCTTCATAATATTTAGGAAAATTTAGATCTCTGCTCCTATATATTCATACATCATATGTTTATGGCTAAAGTAAATATGATTAACTAGATAAAACCCAACTTTATAAATCTTCTTTTTAATGTGGAAAGTAAATATTTTTAAGAACGAGGCTTGATTTATTTACATTTTTAATTAAATGAAAATTACAGATAAAAGATGCTATACCACTCATCTTCCTAGGAAAAGAAAATATTGCAATGTAATTAAAAGGACGCCTCAAATTATAATTAGATTTGAAATTTAATTATGACTAGAATACTTCATCCTTATGCACACTGACACCTTGTTGATACATAACCTTTAAAGTATTTTTATTATATTTACTCTAAGATCTTAATCTATGGACTAAATAAAATCCTTAGATTTCTGAGAAGTATTAGAATTCAGCACAGAATAACAGAATACAATGTGCTGTTTGTTTGTTTTTCTGGAAAAAGTACTGTTTTAGAATTCCTATTTTGACTGTAGCTGAGCCTTAGTACAACTTACAACTGAAAAACATTCTGGAAATCTTGAGCAGTTATAGATTAATATAACAACAACTTTCTTAGCAAGAGAACATCCTTGGATTCATACCTGATACAGTTACTATCTTTCAAGTTGAAAGGAGTCCAGGAATTCCAATACATATTCAGGAACCACATTTTCCATAAGGGAATGCACACACATGCATATGCGTATATAATACACATATAAACATATAAATATGTGTGTGCATATATATATATACATATATATACACATATAATTGTTTTACAGCTAGTTGATGGAATCTCTTTTGCAGTAAGCTCTGGTTAAATAAATTTGCTATAATTAACTTCCTGTGGCACCATTTGACACTTCTTACAGCTTAGAAAACAATAACTTTCACAGTAAAAATGATTTAGTTACAGCATAATATGCCCTGATAGAAATGTTTTGATATAAAGATCCCCAATATGCAATTATTACTAGCTTGATTTGGAAAATGGTATATGATAAAAACTATTTGAAGAATTTCCACTGTAACTTATCTGATGTTGAAGAATGCCCTTAATATAAATTTAAGGTCTTTCTTCATGAGCCAAAGTCTAGCTTTTGTGGAAATGTTTATTTTAAAATATTTATTTATTAATTAAATAATTAAATAAATAGATATTGAAAACTTATCATGTGCTAAGAATTTCCAGAGTTTTATGTAGCACATGGTGGCTCTAATTTAACTGGTTATTAAGTTGATTGGCCTTCATGGCAGTAAAAATAAAAAGCTTGTTTTTATAAACTCATGAAAAAAGTACAAAACAACAAAGTCTAATCATCTAAAATAGACTCATTTTCATTTTACTGAGTTTGAACTTACATGTCTCACTTAGCCCCTCCTTTCTGAACCAATTTTCACCAGACAACTTCTCCTAGATGAACTGAATTTCTACAAATGGCCTGCCTCTGTGGTCCTCTGTATAGGCAAACCTCTCATTGAAGTCCTTATCTCTTTTGAAGGGACTTCAAAAGTCCATTGAAATCCAAAACTTTCCTTGAAGTTAAGTCAAGTTTTGCCTGTTTTAGGGCTGCAGGATTTCATCCAGAAAAGCCTAGGTGGTTAACAAGGAAAGAGCATGTTAACCTGGTTGGATTTCATCACAAGTGGAATTTGGTCTGACAATTTTGGCTCTGTTAGGGGGTTTAAAGCATATTCAGCTGTGGAAATGATAAAAGGATTCCCCTACCTGGTTTTATAGCACAATAGCTGAAAGACCAGCAGGTATTTCCAAGCATCTTTTAGTGCACATCCCAAACTGCTACACCAGCTGGATCTTCAGTGAATGAAATCACCCTGCTGTTAAAGCATTTGAATCCTAGTCAAAGTCGTTGACAGTAAAAATCCAGGTGGCTATGCAAATTGGTCATTTCCTTAAATAGTAATTTGGGTTTCACTAGGTGAGCCCTGTTAATAATGACAACCAACATCTGTGTAGCATGTTTCAATTCACAGAATAACTTTTATATGTATTATCTCAATTAGTCTTCTCTACAACCCTGTGAGATAAAGAAATGGAAATTCAGAAAGATGAAATGATTTGCCCAAGGTTACACAGGTAGTAAGTGGTGAGCCAGGATTTGAACCCCAAAATTTGGAGCCCAAACACAATGAGCTTTTCCTTAGAGTAAGAGCGACTGTTACTGTGGATGATTATTGATTTATAGATCTTAATTTAAAGAAACAAGAGCATGGGGCAACTGAGTGGCTCAGTGGTTGAACGTCTTGCCTTTGGCTCGGGTCATAATCCCGAGGTCCTGGGATTAAGTCCTGCATCAGTTTCCCTGAAGGGAGCCTGCTTCTCCCCCTACCTAATGTCTCTGCCATCAGTTTCCCTGAAGGGAGCCTGCTTCTCCCCCTACCTAATGTCTCTGCCTCTCTCTGTGTCTCTCATGAATAAATACATAAAATCTTAAAAAAAAATAAAGAAACAAGAGTGACTTTGTCTTCATGGGGAGTCCTATTGCTATAGGTCCCTTTGTGAAAATAGGATAAATTATATTTTGAGCTCTGGGCTCCTTTTACTACATCTTGTTATTTTTTTTTTTTTCAAGAAAAGCTGGATATTAAGATTTTCATGGACTCCGTCCTAATTTTTAAATGTTGACAGCTATGTTACTTTGGTCATTATTCCCAACTTTTCGTCCCTTCCTGAGAGTTAAATTACACACCTGCAGCTTTTACCATGTAACTCTTCAGGGGTTCTCAACAGAACAGATAGAGTATATATATATATATATATATATATATATATATATATATATATCACTTACTGCATTGGGTTGGGATTTGGTTATGTGATTTGGATAGCCCAGTGAAATCTTGGGAAAAAGTGAGCTGTGGTTTTTCTCTTTTTTTTTTTTTTAAATTTTTATTTATTTATGATAGTCACAGAGAGAGAGAGAGAGGCAGAGACACAGGCAGAGGGAGAAGCAGGCTCCATGCACCAGGAGCCCGACGTGGGATTCGATCCCGGGTCTCCAGGACCACGCCCTGGGCCAAAGGCAGGCGCCAAACCGCTGCGCCACCCAGGGATCCCTGAGCTGTGGTTTTAAGAAGCACCTTGTCTTTCCTACCCATTTGCACTCTTGCATTTACCTTGAGGAAGGTTTCTTCCTCAGTTCTAGACTGAGAAGACACATGGAGCAGACTGGAACTTTACCCATAGTCTGCAACCAAGCTCTGTCAATTCCCTGAAGATGCTTGTGGATTCCTACTGAGCCGAGTGGATCTCCAGCAAGCAGGCAAGCCTATGGATGAGAAGAAAATGTCTGCCATTTTTGTAAGCCATTTGGAGTTGTTCCTTGTGCAACAAATCTTGACCAATTCAAACAAACAAAAAACCCATTGGAGCCTAAATTTAAAAAGTCTATAGAGTGGATGTAGCCTGTGGGCCACTGCCTGGAATTCGTGTGTTTGACCTATGGCAGTATCTTTGCCAAACTTAGCATTTGGATCTGAGAAAAAAAATCAAATGTTGGGTGCTTCTAATAGGTAGAGAAAAGAGGCTGTTAATTTAAGCTTGGCACCTAAACAATCTCTGTGCTCTTTGCCAGAAGAGATATAAAACTAAGACATACAACTAATTGAAGACGTGGGAGTGAAATGAGATATTTTCCTTGTCATTTACTTGGATTAACAGGATTGGCCTACATTTTCCTCTGTCAGCATTATTCTATACATGAAAGGCCTATTCCTTGGAGAAGAAATTGTTTTCTGTCATCCATGTTTGTTTACCGTCGGAAATTTTTGGATTCCCTGAGAAAAGTTAGAAGATTTGGACCTATATTTAACATTTCATTTTTCTTCACTCTGAAAGAGGAATCTTAATCATGAAGAGAAATATCCCTTGCTTACTAGGTCCTGGGGAAAAGCAGTAATCTATTTTACAGAGCAAACATCACCTGGGGAATTAGATAAAACTTGCTCTCTACAGAATTCAGGAGGCAAACAGCATAGGCAGATACACAGTAGAGAGAATGGCAATAAGCTCCAATTGTAGAGATATGAGCTTGCAGATACTTCCTTGCCATTGATAAGACTAAGAGAAGGTCACATCAGATCTTGAACTAGTTGCCTCCCCAATGAGCAAAGCCTTCTATACCTAAGATGAGACTCGTTGTGCACATTGTCTAGTCTGGATATTTCATCTGAGCTATCTCATTTTTATACATGTTTGATATGGGGAAGACTAAGAGCACACTTTTGCATAAACACACTCACTGATCACGCTCAGCTTCCCCAGGCTAACACAGCCTGTACTTTGATAATCTTGGAGCAATAGAAATAGTATGAGAGTCAATTATGCTAACTTCTGTGTGGGTCATGCTAAAGAGTCCTTAGACCAGTTAGCAGGTGTATCCTGCTATAAGTTCTTTCATTTTTCTCGTGATAAGTGTCATGAAGGAGAAATATAGGGTGCTGGGAGTGTGTATTATTACACGTCCCTAACTAGACTGAGATATCAAGGAAAGATCATTGAATAAATGACATTTAAATGCACTTGACAGAAGGGTGAGTGGTGTTTAGTCTGAAAAAGGGATGTGGCTGTATGGTTGGTTCTGTGGAATGTAAGAGAGAGAAGAGGAGAAGGAGGAAATAAGAGGGAGAGAGAGAGTGGGAGGGAGGAGAGGTAAAAAGAAAATAGGAAGAGAGAGGGAGAGAGAAGATGGGAGAGCATGTGCACACACATAAGGAGAGCTGCAGAGAATGAAAATATCTGAAGTTCTGTAGTATTTTTTAAGGGGGTTACAGGTTTTGAACAAGTACCCCATGAGATGATTCTGATCTCTTTCCTATGCCCAATTTAGAGACAATGTTCTATGCATGAACAGAAAAGAATATTTGAAGAGGTTAAATATTGTTGGATGACGTGTGAAGTAAAATCATTAAGTATTATGGTTAAAAGCCTGGAAATGGATATCAAAGAGAACTGGTTTAAATCACAGTTCCCTACTTACTAGTTTGGTAAACTAGAGCAAGTTACGTGTTTAACCTCTCCAACACTCATTTTATTTTTTTTTCATTTGCAAAATATGGAAAATAATGTCTATGTTTGAGTCCAGTATAAGGACTAAGTGGAGCAACAGATGTAAACTGTTTAGCATTGTGACTATCAGACTGCACGCATTCAGACAATGGTAGTAGACAGATGAGACAGTTCTGTGGATGGTTGGACTTCAGAGCACAGTGAATGGGAGCTTGAGGGAGTGATAATATTATATTTGTAAAGATCTAATCTATGTACATAATCAACTCATTTATTAAGAATTTGAACCTACCATTCATGTTATTTTACTTTCTCTCTGGCAGGTGTATCTGGTTTCTAGGGTTGCTGTAACAAAGTACCACCGACTGTGGGGCTTAGAACAACAGAAATGTATTTTTTCACAGCTCTAAAGAAAGAAGTCCAAAAATCAATGGTTAGCAGGGCAGTCCTGTCTCTGAGACTGAGTAGAATCTTTCCTTGCCTCTTTCTGGCTTCTGGTGGTGGCATCAAAGCTTGGTATTCCTTGGCTTGTGTATCAATCACTCCAATCTCTGCCTGTGTCCTACTGGACCTTCTCCCCAGTGTGTCTCTGTTTCTGCTCTCCTTATAAGGACATCTACTCCATTGTCATAATGACCTCATTGTAACTTGGTTGCATTTGCAAAGACCCTATTTCTGAATAATAATTACATTCAGAAGTCCTGGGAATTAGGACTTCAGCATGTCTCTTATAGGGGCATAATTCAACCCACAACAGTAGGTGAGTGAGTGGTTAGAGGACAGGCTTGTTCACCACTGACGGAGGGGACCCTTTTTCTGTGGCAAGGTGAGGTTTCTAATCATAAATGCCTGAGGCGCCCCATTCTTTTACTTCTTAGAGTTTCTAGACAGGCCTGGATTATTGAAGTAGGTTTCTGAGTCCTTACAGTCTATTTTTCTCAGCTCTAAAGTCTTCTTGAGGATAATCTCAGGCCTTGTCGACATTTTCTTATCTCTTCTGATAAAGAAAGGGGGTTGAGGAGGTCTATACACTAAGAGAAGTTAATCATTTTTAAAACGAATTATGCCGGAGGGAGGCTAGTATAACAATCTATTATCTGGACTGTAGATTCTTACTGTAGCTCATTTTAATGGGTATTATTGGAAGGCTCATGATCTTTTGGTTGTTTCCAAGATTAAACTTAAGTTCTAACATTGAGCATTCCTGCTTCAGTGGGTACTCCTGCCCTCTTGCCTTCTTTATCCCATCAGTGTGGAGGAGTTCACATGTCGAATTTATAGATGAAGTAGATATACGGTCATAAAGGAATGAAAATCCTTTAAAATGTTTAAATTTAAAAATTTTTTAAATTTTTTTAAATTTTAAAAGTTTTTAAAATTAAGGAATTTTCTCCAGGCTAGATAATATTTAGAATACTTTAATCATATGTAGAATAAAATATTTCAGACCTACAGTGAAAAAGACATACTCTTTTACTCTTGTTTGTATATCACTAATATATAGTAGGGTATATTACTTTTGATATTAGATACCCCACTGATGTGCTTAAGCCCTATTTTCTAATGATGGGAACCTCCCTATCTGGCTGGCCTGGCTCAGCCATAAGTAAGGATGGATGAAGATGGAGTAGTACTTTCAGTTTATTAACACACCCCAGCAGGGAAATTTGGGGCCACCATTCAGGAAGCAAAGAGGGTAACTTGATTTTAGTCCATTCCACTTGGTGCATTAAAAATAAAATGTCTCCTTCACATCCTTCTCTCAGACAAAGTTTCATTTGACCTCAAACAAAAAGGCCAAGTCCTTTCTCAGTAGATTAGAGAGACTTATATTTAAGCTGGGGATTTTCACATGTTATTTATTCTCCCTCAGTGCAGATATTTTACTGGGATGGACACAGTGACTTCAGTTGAAAAAATGGTTACAATCTGTGTTTCCTTAGAAAGGAAAAATCATTGCATGTCAGGAGCTTGGAGATTTAGTCCCTGGGCAGAGATTTTCCCAAGGATTCCCCTATAAACATAATATGAGAAGACAATACCATTCCAGCTGGTCAGCTGCATTGCCACTGGGGGAATATTTGTTATCCTGGAGACTTAACCTGTGGGTCTCCTAGTTTACTTAGCTTGAAAATTTTAAAGTCAGAGGTTGAACTCTGGAAGGAATGGTAATGATATAAAAATATATGATACAAAATGATATAAAAATAACCACTGTTGGTTTAGTAAAAAAAAAGAAGAAATTCAGCCTCTTTACTTAGGACTTGAATTCTCTTTATAGTTGTCCCTTTACCCAAGTCACATACCTCACCTTTTTTTTTTTTAAGAGCCAGGTGAATGAAAACAATATAAAAATAAAAAGATAATTGCACTTGGGGGAGGGGTTTGGAGATTAAAAGTAAAGTAGGTAAGGCAATATAAAGAAAGAAAAGTAAAACTAAAACTGGAAGGATTTCAGTTTAAATAAACATGGAATCTATGAGAAATTAAAGGACCAATATTAATAATGAAATGAATAAGCAGTAGAGTGAAGGCGTTAAATTATGAATAAAAATACTATTTTTTGGGGGGGGTAAAACTATATTAAACTATGAAGTTAGGGGGGAAAATTAGGTAAAAGGAACAGAGGATATGTAAGAGAAAAATTTAAATGTTGATAGGCCTAGGAGCAACTGTGAATTCTTAAAATGCTAAAATACAATTTAGGTATGTAGACTGTTGTTTTTAATTTTGAAAAAAGTACAAATAAGAAAGCCTAGGGGACATGTGGCTACTCAAATTCCAAACACCAACAGTCATCATATAGGGGCAAAATATAGGGGCAAAAAGACACCATTATGGAGTGTTTAAGGTAAGGTAAATGGCAAATGTCCCACTTAGTTGCTCCCTTGAGGGTGGGAATTCCCAAGGGGTTTCCTGATGGGCTTTGGGTCAGTATTTTTAGGAGAGAACACCTTGGGCATTGAACATTGCTCTTTATATTTACTAGAGAATATTTATCTTCAGTTCTAGGATTTCTTACCTTACTATGTATAGGCAAGTCTGTTATTATTTTATCATTGGTATTATTGATGATATATGTTATGGTTATTGTTTAGTTTTTTTTTTTTATTGGTATTCCTGTTTTATAGATGAGAAAGTGAAGTTGAGAGGGGTTAAGTGACTGATGGCAGATAATACAGCAAATCAGTGGCAAGGCAGTGCCCGTGTACCAGGACCTCCAGACCCCCAGACTAGAAATCAGGTCTCTGATTTTTAACCTAGTGCTCTCTTCACAACAGCATCTTCCCCATATCTGATACGACTTCTGTAAATGTTGAGATTAAAGATCTCAGAGAGAAGTAATGGAAATTTTATAAGACTTAGGAAATAAGAGTTCGTTTAGGGGGATGGTTGAGGAATTGATAATCTAGGATGGAAGTTAAGCTCATTCTCAAATACGTGAAGAACCTCCATTACCCAATCCTGATGACATTGCTTCTGAAGACAGATGGGAGTCCCTTTCCTGTATCATTAAAATGGGGGGCAGGCTATGACAAAGCAAACAACTAGGTATCATTTTGCATCATGTCATCCAAGCTCCTTTCTATTCTGTCCTTGAGTCATCAGCTGATTCTACCTTTCACCAGAATGTCGAGAGGATACGAAGGACACCTGATAAAAACTTCCTGCTGGATGTAATCATTCAAGACTATAGACAATTATGGTTGAACATATTATTTCCTGCTTTCATCTCTCCTCTATTCTCTGACATCCTTGGACTGCTATTGGATTGTGGCCTTTATCTTTTTAGTGTGTCCCTCAGTCAACATTCCATTTGGCACCTGCAGCTCCAGGAGAGAGAGAGTCTTTTTCTTTGGACCCGAGGAACAACATATACTGGCCAGACAGGAGTTCTCTGCTCACCATATCTCTTGGCCAAAGGAGTAGAATGAGAGCAAGTTGCACCCTTTCCCCTAAACTCATACTCTCTCTTCCCTCTCCTCCTCTCTTTCTCTCAGCATGATTTACCAGCTCTGGGGAGAAGACTAGCACTCACAGGATTCTGAAGTAATAGAAGAGGTATTTGGAAGCACATGATTTGCTTGGGAAAGTTTTGAGTTTGCTTTTTTTGGATGTAATCTCAGTTCCTGAAAGAAGTAATCATGAACTCCCATATCTCCACAGCTGAACCTATCCAAGAATTCCCCTCAACTGAAGTATAATTAAAAATATAGTCCAGTGTTTTGTAGCCAATGTCAAGGACCAACTAAGATAGTAGCTCTTCCTGGGATGAGCAATGGTGAACAATACTTATCACAGAGAGCTCAAATCTTGATTAGTAGCCAGAGAATAAATTATATGTACCTGAAAGATATTAGGGGATGAGGTGAATTTTGTTATTATATATAAGTTTTGAGCTATGGTTTGGCTGGTCCAAAATCCTCAGACTCTAAAGCAAGGTTGCTAGATTTAACAAAAACACAAGATGCTCAGTTAAATTTGAATTTCAGATAAACAACAGATTTTTTCTTTTCTTATTTTGTAACTAGAAGTTTGTACCTTTTGACCACATTTGCCCATTTTGCCCACCTCCTTGCAAACAACTGTCAAGCTGTTCTCTGTATCTATGAGTATGATTTTTGCCATATATAAATGAGATTATATAATATTTATCTTTCTTTTTTATTTTATTTAGCATAATGCTCTAACGGTCAATCTATGTCATTGCAAATGGCAAGATGTCTTTCTCCTTCTTCTTCTTTTTTTAAGATTTTATTTATTTATTTGACAGAGGGAGAGAGAGACAGATTGAGAGAGAGCACATGCACACAAGCAGGGATTATAGGAGAGGGAGAAGCATGTTCCCTGCCAACTGGGGAGCCCGACATGAGGCTCAATCCCAGGACTGTGAGATCATGACCTGAGCTGAAGGCAGATGCTTAACCGACTGAGCCACCCAGATGCCCCAATATTTCCTTCTTTTTAAATAGATGAACAATAATTCAATTGTATATCTATCACATTTTCTTTATCCATTCATCTGTTAATGGACTCTTAGGTAGTTTCCGTATCTTGGCTATTATAAATAATGCTGCAATAAACATGGGGGTGTGGGTATCTTTTCGGGTTAGTGTCTTTGTTTCCTTAGGATAAATACCCAGAAGTAGAATTGCCGGATCATTATAGTTCTATTTTTAATTTCTTAGAAATATTTGAGGAAACTCCATACTGTTTTCCATAGTGGCTGCACCAATTTATATTCCCACCAACAATGCATAGGGGTTCCCTTTTCTTCATATCCTTATATTTAAAAATATAACTCTGTTACATATGTTTCATAGTATAAACTTACACTAAATAAATATTTGCTGTTTATCGGAAATTCAAATTTAACTGATGTCCTGTAATTTATCTGGCAATCCTAGTTGGAGAGAACTCTAGATTTATCTGGAATAACTCCCAGATCAGAAAGCAAGTGACTTCACTGAAGTCAGTAGGAAACTTGCTAGCAGAGGGCACACTACTGGAGAATGTCCTGTTCGGAAAATCACCTTCATCCATCCAAAGGAGATCAAGAAATCTTTCTTTGATATAATGTAGGACTCTAAAATGTTCTTTTCTCTTCCTTCTTTTTAATGATTGAGTACTATCTCATAGTTATTATTAATATTATTTTTAGTTTTAGGGTGTAGTCTTAGTCACAGGGACTTTGTACTTGAACTTCCAGCTTTTATATTGGTTTGCTGGATGGCAACAGATCTCCTGACACTATAGCCTTTGCTCTTTCAATCATATAACAGCCTGAAAAACCCAAGGACTTTGGATTTTCTGTTTTCTCAAAAAGTGGTACCTTTGGAAGGAAGCCAGTTTAGACGTGTTTCTTATTTTTCAACATACCACTTTTCTCCTGGGTGCTAACAGCTTTTTTCTTTTTCTTTTTTTAAGGAAATTATTTTATTCACGGTTTTGTAATAAGGGGAATGTGAATGTTTGTTCATTAGTAGAGAACATCTAGAAGAAAAGTAAAGGGATCTGGAACTTAGTGGAGACAGACAGACAAGGGAGCCATCTGAGAGCCGTGTGGGAATCATGAGAAGGATAGAGATGGATGTTATCTAAGTCATCAAAGAAAGATGGAGGTGGATACTATCTTGGAATGTGAAATAGCAGGTGGTCCATTGCGGTTAGCCATTTTGTGGAACACAAAAGAGAATTTCTTTCTGGAAGCACAAAGCTCAGATAAAGTACAATGTGGGCAAATGGAACCTAAAAATATGTTCTCCTATTTCTGGTTGTATGCACAGCACTGATCTTTCAGTTAACTAATGTTTTCTGTACTGGCTGATAAAATGTATCAAAATTAGCAGAACCTCAAAAAAAAAAGAGAAGGAAAGAGAAAGGAAGAAAAGGGAAAGTAGGAAATGAGGGAGTGAGGGAGAAAGACAAGGGAAGAGAGAAAAAAAAAGATAAAAACTTACCTTGCCAAGGGTTTTATTCCCTATCATTCATTATCAGGTAGCACTCTTTATGTTCATGGGGACTTACTGTCTTGGCCTTAGCTCCTAGAAAACATCCTAGAGAGCATCCTAGAGAATGTTCTTCATTCAGCTAGTTAGAAAAAATATCAGGCTATACAAAATTAAAAATATATTGATCTCAAATAAATATTTTATTTGCATAGTACTTTTTAACTACACAATCAAAATGGTTCAGAAAGTACATGTAATCAACTCTCCCCTCCTTCGTATTATTTAATTTGATCTTTTCCAAAATAATTAATTCATCCATAGAATCTCCAGGTACATATTTCAGAATCCTTATAGGAAACACCTTCTTTAGATTGACATGACCCCTAAAAATGAATCTTTCAGCTCTGCTCACATGCGGAGAACTCTAACCTCAAAAATTAACTGAAATATCACCATTCTTTGAAAAACTTTACTAAGGATATAAATGCAACGCTATCCATAAATAATAAAAACAGCCAAAAAGAGGGAAAGAATAGAATCAAGCCCCCAAATTTTAATGTGTAAAAAAATTATCTGAATCTGATTCCAGATAAGTGGTACATTTGCCTTGATTGCTAGCTCCCTTTCTCTAATACAATCCTGAAGTGGCCTCAGGATGCTAAGGAGTTTGATGGATTTTGGCAGTTCACTTAGCAAACTCATACAGAACCACAAGAAACATATAAGAAGAAGGAGGATGGTTTAGTTCTAGTATAGAGAGAAGGGAATCCCAGAAGGATGAGAGTGGAGGTGAGTTTAATTATGTCATCATACTAACAGCTTTTTGGAAAGTGTTAGGTTCAGATCTAGCCTTGCCTAATGTCTAATTTTGAATTGAAGGCTGCCTTTACTCTACACTCCTCTTGTGGTCATCCTATTGGCCAGTGATTTTAAGTTGCAGAGTATATACTCTCAAAGTGGCATTTTCAAAGTACATGTACCTCACCCTCCCTCTCTGGAATTCTGAAACCTTTCTCCAGGAGTGTTTAGTTAAGAATTACTGTATGCAAAGAGAGTTTGTAGTGATAGAAATATGTGGGGCATGAGAATAATTTGAAGACACAAGAAAAAATGGTTGTGATTTCCTGATTAACAATGAGAAATGCAGTTTGTATAGATGAACCAGGGAGTATTTGTATTTTAAAGAGTGAAAGCTAAACATGGAATACTAGGTTTGTATTTCATATCTGGTATAAGAGAGTAACTTCTCTAATGTAGGCCTGGGCCTGCATGGGGCATGGGACCAGAACCACAACATAAAAGCCAGAGAATTAAGGTAATCAGGACAGTAAAATAAGAAAAGGATCACGCCCAGTAGCAGAGTGGATGTCACCATCTACTTTTGTCTTCATCAGTGTCATAGTGCAATGGGGCCAACTCTTAAGGAATGTGAAAATCAGTTGAAACCATCTTATTTAAAAGGACATATTGAGTTCCTACTATCTTCCTGTAAGTCACTGAGTTAGGCACTGGGGCTGCAGAGAATAAAGTGACTTTAGCCTGGTTGTGTAGGTTGGACAGACAAGCAGATTTATAGTATAAGAATTATTCATGAGTTGTTATAAGGGTGTATAAGAAGAGGGAGAGAGATGCAGAAGGCACTCTGGAGCATGTGTCATTTGAGCTGTGTCTTTTAAGGATGACTAGAAATCATTCAGGTAGCAAAAGGGGGAAAAGGGCATTGGGAAAAAAAAAACATGCAATGGCTTAGTGGTTCAGCAGAGGAGAGGTAATAATGTGTGTCATCCACATGGCTTCTGTATATGGTACATGGAGTGGCATGGCTATGACACAGCTTTTAGGGCTCTGCAGAGAGTTAGTTAACTCTATTTCATGAGCCACAGGAGCCCCTGGAGGACTGCAGCAGAAGAACCATGCTGTGATTTGCTTAAGGAAAGAACATTCTGGAGCAGTGTAGATGGGGGAACAAAGAACAGCTCTAGGCCCCTCCAGCTTCTCTGTGAGTCAGGGGAATATTAATGTCTTGGTACCCACTTTCTGGCTTTCCTTGTACTCCTCTTTCCTTCTGACTTTTGCTGCTTTCTCTCTAGTTCCTTCTTTATTGTTTGTTTCCTTTCCAATCATCATTTTTTTCTTCTATCTCTTTTGGCCTTTCTTTTTCCCTCTCCTTTCACATTTCCACTTTATTTTCCAGTTTTCCACAACCACTTTATCTATTATTAGACTGATGTACTCTTAAAATTTCTTATAAAATACTTTGCTTCGTTGCCCATTTACTGCTTCTGGAGAAAAAGGATATCACTTAGAACTACGAGGACATTAATGGACCTTGATTAGTTTCCTGAATTAATTTTCTTTGGACTGTTTTATCTTGAAAGATATTTTGCCAACAGGAGAAAGGATTTCCTAAACTCTGAAAGAACTCTTTAAATAATTGAGAAACAAAGCATGAGGACTGATCCAGAATAAATCACAGAGTAGGTGAGAGCTCAGATTCTACTCAACGGGAACACTCTTCCATTCAAACACCCTTTCTACTAGGGGAAAGGTAAAGACAGGGAAACAGAAGAGTTGGACAGGAGATGAGACCTGGCAGGTAGCTAAAATACCTTTAATTGTCACATTTAAGGACCCTGTCATTTTCACTTCATCCCACCATTCGTGGGAGTAGGGATTCTAGAGCAAGAAGTGGTAAATTAAATGTTATGATCCTCCCATTCCATTTCTACACTTATTTTCAATCACATCACTTTTAAGAGATAGTAAATGTGATTCTGAAGTATGTATTGTGCTACAGATTATTTTATTAAATTGCCTGGTATTTAATTTTCAGTTAAAACCAGGACTATACAAGAGTTCTTATTTCTTTTTTCAAAAATAGTAATCAACATTATTTAGATCTTATTTTGATTTGTTTTTCATTTATGCGACTCCTAATTTGTTTTAGATTTGCATAGCAGTGGCTCTTAAGAGATCTGCTAATATATAGGCTCATTTCCTGATATACTGCAATATTTTGTTTATGAAATTAGGTGAAGCACTGCCACTTTTATTCACTCTTTTGAGGAGCAGGTATTGAGAAGAGAGAATAGGTGTTTTTGCTTTTTGTTTATTTTGGCTTCCTCATGGCCCTAGGCAATTCATGTACACCTGACTGCTGACTCATTTTTGTTCCAGATACTTGTTTTAGTATCAGGTCAGGATGAAGGACTTAGAGAGAGAGAGAGAGAGAGAGAGAGAGAGAGAGAAATAGAAAGAAAGACAAAGAAAGAGAATGAGAAAGGAAAATACAATAAAATTTTAGATCTGGATGAAGTTTAGATATAATTTATTGTTAGGATTAACTCTTCTTCCTTACTTGAGGTCTTAGCCCGTCATATAGCATAATTTCCACCCATTGTAACTTAGCATACTTGCTCCCTTGCCCCCTTGTACTTTGTTCATGTGAGAAGCTTGCCCTCATCATAATGAGTTTATCTTTCTGTAAGATTTTTATTTAAATGGATGACCCATATTTTAAACATAGAATACATGATCTTTATACTGATCCTTAATTTTCCACATATTTTAAAAAAGATTTTATTTATTTATTCGTGAAAGAGAGAGAGAGAGGCAGAGACATAGACAGAGGGAGAAGCAGGTTCCATGAAGAGAGACAGATATGGGACTAGATGCCAGGACTCCAGGATCATGCCCTGAGCTGAAGGCAGACCCTCAACTGCTGAACCATCCAGGTGTCTCCCACATATTTGTTTTAAACATATTTAATGAACAATGAAAGTATATTGTGTACCATTGGAACAGACTATGGAGACCAGAAAGCTGCCTCAGACCAAGTTTTTGTGTTCAAGGTGAGACAAAAACATGTGCACAAGTCCATTATCAAGTGAGTAAGCTCAGATGAGGTCGGGATGGTAAAGACTGAGGGTTCAGAGATTCTAGGTTGACAGCAAGTGGTTGATGGGATATACCCATACTTCCTAGAATCATGGACTCTCATACACTACTCTAAAGGATAGATTTTCTGTCCTTACAACTTCTGTGTATAATCCTGAAAAATGATCCAATGGGAAGACCCAGAAGAAGCTGAAAAAATGAAAAAAGTTTAGGGATTGATTTTCTGGGAATTCCATATGAACTACCCTGTATTTACTTAAGCATATTTTTATCTTGTTGAGGGGAAATCACACAGGGTAGATAAAGAAACTTGGAGGGTAAATCTGTTTCTAAACAATAACCTCTTCTGTGCTGGAACTATCTGTAGAAGGGGCACTCTATACACATATCACTTATTCTGTAGCTGGGAGTACAGCTCCTGGCATCATGGACCAAGAAGGCTGGGGTGCAAACCTGAGCATCTGTGCATAAGCTTAGGAGGATCTTTATATATGATAGGCTGCGGGTAGGGTATTTGCAACCCTCAATCTTTTTTTCGATCTGTTTGGGATGACTAGAACTTAGACCAGTATTATAGCCAGGTCAACATTGTAGAAAGTGACATGAGCACCAGAAACCCAGAAATTTGAAATATATTAAGTGGAGTCGCCTTTGCCTGCTGAAATTTCAATATAGACAAAATACTGGAGAATTAGATAAAATGGAGATTGGTGACATTTATTAGATAAAGAAGCTTATAGAATAGAATTTATTTTTTGATAAAGTTGTGATGAAAGTCTTCTAGAATGAGCAATTTTACACAAGTCCTAGTAGGAAAACTTGGCAGAATGTTAAGTAATGAAAACAATGTAATGGGTAGAGAAGATGGTACGGAAGAATGTGTTAGAAGGCAGGAACAGTGGGAGAAATGGAGAGGGCAGATCTAAACAAATTAGTTTGGCCTCAAGGCTTTTAATTTTAACTAAAACGTAGAGGAAGGAGGACAGCTGGGTGGCTCATTGGTTAAGTGTCTAACTATTGATTTCAGCTCAGGTCATGATCTCAGGGTCCTGAGATCCAGTCCCAAACTGGGCTTTGTGCTCAGCAGGGAGTCTACTTGAGATTTTCTCTTCCTCCTTCTCCCTCTGCTTCTTCCTCTGCTTGTGCACATGCTCTCTGTCTCTCTCTCAAAAAAAAAAAAAAAAAAAAAAAAGATAGAGGAAGGAGAGAATATGTTACAATACAATACAAAACTCACTCATATTTGATTCTTGAAGTAGGTCACTTTAATATAGTGAATGGGGATTTAGGGGATTTACTGTTAGAGCAGCAGTGGATTAAGAGTAAGGCCTTCAGGAAGAATAAGAAGTTTTACTTACAGATAGACATTAAAGTGGAATTATTAAATTGCCATTTATTTTCTGTTTTCTTTTTTTCACTGTGTTCTTATGTCTTCTGCCCATCTTCCACTACCACAAAACCTAACATTTTTCTGGTTTTGGTTATTGGCTCTATTTTTCAAGTAAGAAAAATGGTCAGGGAAAAAATGCAGAGGAGGGTGGCTGGAATATATTTATAACAGTTAAATCAGGTTTCATGTGTTTGCTTGAGGCATGGATGCAGTTTATGAAGAACCATTTTAATCTCAATGAAACAATGAAAATAGTCCAGTCTTGAAAAGTTAAATTTTATAATTATCAATAAAAATTAGAATTTTAGTGAGATTCACTACAAAACTGAAACTGTTGATAGTTTAGATACATATTAATTACTCACATCTCCAACTGATCTGACTATAAAATTGGAAAATCATAAGGTAACTGACTAGATGATTTTAATCGGCTGATTGAATATCAGCTACTGAAGTGGTACCTGACTGTGTTAATGATTGAGCAATAATCTGCAGGGTTTTTTTTCCCCTCCTTTTTCAAATTCAAAACAGAAAAAATATCTATGCAAATTATAAGTGGGCCTTCAGGTACATTTTGATTATTATTTTGATATCTGAAATTTCTTTAATTTAAATTTAATTAGCCAACATATAGTACCTAATTAGTCTTAAATGTAGTATTCAACAGTTTATCAGTTGTATATAACACCCAGTGCTCATCACATCAAGTACCCTCCTTAATGCCCACCACCCAGGTACTCTATCCCCCCTCCCCACGCCCCTCCAGGAGCTCTCAGTTTGTTTCCTAGAGTTAAGAGTCTCTCATGATTTTTCTTCCTCTCTGATGAGTGATAATGGCAGAACTCTGTTGTGTAAAAAGTTTTTTTTTTTTTTTTTGAGACAGAGGGAAAGAGCACAAGTGGGGAGGAAGGTTGGAGGGAGAAGGAGAGGCAGACTCCCCACTGAGCAGGGAGCCAGATGCAGGGCTCCATCCCAGACCCTGAGATCATGATCTGAGCGGAAGGTAGATGCTTAATTGACTAAGCTACTCGGGTGCCCCACGTAAAAAGTTTTTAAAATAACTCTCTGTGGCATTCATAATAAAATCTAAATTCCTAAGCTTAGCACCTAACAACTTGTCATAATCCGGCTCTTCCTTCCTTTCTGGCCTCATCTCTGTCAAATTTCCACTTATAATCTTTGCTCCAAACATACTACTCCTCATCCAAATATGTGATGTTATCATGATGGTGTACATGAATTGCCTCCAGAGAAGGCCACACTTCCTTCCTGATTTGTCTAGGTAACCACTTTTCTTTCTCTTTCTCTCTGGGAGAAACATTCCCTGAAGGACTTCCATGGCCCACCTCGTGGTTTCTATGGCATACATACTTCTACATACTTCCATCATAATCTTACCACAATCTGTTTTAAATGCCTCACAAAATCACAGCAACTTGAGTGAAAGCATTATGACCCCTTTGTATTTGTATAGCCATAGAAATAATAATAGTGATAACAATAACATTATCATTTATTAAGAGCTTACAGTGAATAGACACTGTTCTAATTGTTTTATTGGTATTAACTCATTCCTAAACACAGTACCTGGCACAGAAACTCCAAGTAAGTAATTATCAGTCGATTGTTTGGGATAATCCACGCATACATGGGTGAGTGCTGGAATGCTGGCCTCAAATATTCCCAATCCAGAGATTTGAGTAGATTCTACTGCTGGTTATCTAATATTCAGACAGATAGAAGTGGATATGAAAGGTTCTTTGCCCTTTTGCAGATGTTTGAATCTGTAAATTAGAACAGAATACACTCAAAACCTTACTGATATGGCTGTAACTATTATAACCTGGCTTAGAAAAGCCAGGTATGCAGAAAGAAAGTCTATCTTGTAGTGACATCATGGTTCATTATAGGAGTTTTCTAGATAAGTTGAAACCATTCATGCTGGAACAGACTAATATAGATGGGTAGCAATTTTACACTCCAAAACTTAATGCCAATGTCTTTGTCTCTGCAGGACCTTGTATATTCAGTGAAATTACCAAAATTCTACTTCCTTTCTGTCCTTGATTCTTCATATTTGAGAGAGATTATGTATTTACATTGCTAGGGAAGGTATATAAAGAACGGTTGGTAGAATGAAGCTGATGTATCATTATACATAGATCCTTGGCTAAAACATGTTATCTTTTTTTCTTTCTTTCTATATATTGGCAAATAAAGTAGAATGAAGAAAATTGTATGGGGGGGAAAACCAGCACACGTTTACAATGTCATTTAAATGCTATGGCAACTAATTTTCAATTGAAAAAAAAAGTTTTCAAATTTTACTGACATAGCTTGGAGCAGGCAACAGTGCAGGGGCTTCAGCCAGGTAGTCCATGATCCCTGCAATTGTGTGCAAAAATTTATATTTGCATGCTTATGTTTAGGAGAGCAATCTAAGGCTTTTATCAGGTAGTCAAAGGGATCTGTGTCTCTCAATTGATTATGAACTACTGCGGTCAAGTAATTTCATTCATCCAGCTTGCAAAGCTCTGTAATATGGGTTGGGAAGTCCATATTTTTAAAGTATTAGTTTCAAAGATAAAATTGAGCAAATTAAATAAATTTTATGCTTAGGTGGTCCCACTCAGGTCAAGGGTGAATTAGTCATGTGCTAGAGCATTGTCTTATTTTCCATACTGTAGCAAAATTACCTATTTCTCTTTCTGCCCTTGGATCTTATTTGAATTTTGGAGATTAAAATTAAATAGTCCTAGTGAAAGGGTTTGCTTTCTAAATTGGGCTCTACTGAAACCAGTCAATAATTCAGAAGCTATCAGGAGATCTTAGGGATTGTCTGTGGCAATGCAAAGAGGGAAGTTTATAATGGTGATGGTGAATGAAACCATTCCATAAACTTGAATTGCAGCAATTAACTGTGGTCATCATTTGGATGGTCATTTAGATTTATAATTTATAGAACTTTGCGTGTGACTTCTTCAATAAATTAAATACATCTAGTTTTGCTGTGAAGCTCTGTAAAAACTTTTTTTGTGTGTGTTGAAAGCTGGCTTAGAGTAAGAAAGCCCTAAAACGATACCATTGTGGACATTGTGCTAGGCTTCAAAGATAAAAAAATGAGAAATTCACATCTGAATGTGTATTAAACAAAATGATGATTTTTAACGGCTAAATATTGCTCTAAGAACTCAAAATCCAAGCAATAAACCATTTTGTTAGGTAAGAAATTGTTTATATTCTGTTATTAAAATGTAAAGTAAATTATTAAGATTTCCTATTCAAGACAAAAAGGATCATCTCTCAATTTGAGGAGATAGTACTTAACTTGCCTGGGCCCCTTCCATAACATTCAGATTCCTGATCTGCTTTAAGTTCAATCTTAATTTTGTAATTGAGATTTATTTGCTTTATGATGTGGTTGTTTTGCAGGCAGTGATTTTGTGGTTTAAAAAAATGATTAAATATTGGGTGAAATTTGCCAATATTGTTACTGATTAAGTGTTTAAAGAATATTTAGAAGAACTCACTCAAGGAACAGTCAAATACAAAAAGCATTTCATTATGTAGTGTATTGAGAAAAGGATACTGTAAAAGAAGGAAGTGGCTGATAGTGTAAACACTCTTTTTTAAAAAAATATGAAATCCATTTATTATTTTATTGTTTAAAAAGATTTTATTTATGGGATCCCTGGGTGGCACAGCAGTTTGGCGCCTGCCTTTGGCCCAGGGCGCGATCCTGGAGACCCGGGATCGAATCCCACATCGGGCTCCCGGTGCATGGAGCCTGCTTCTCCCTCTGCCTGTGTCTCTGCCTCTCTCTTTCTCTTTCTCTCTCTCTCTCTGTGACTATCATAAATAAATAAAAATTTAAGAAAAAAAAAGATTTTATTTATTTATATTCGAGAGAGAGCACAAGTCTGGGTGAGGAGCACAGGGGGAGGAAGAAGGGGGAGGGAGGGGGTAAGAATCTTAAGCAGGCTCCCTGCTGAGCATAGAGCCTGATCTGTGGCTCGATCTCAGGACCCTGAGATCCTGAGCTGAGTTTGAAACCAAGAGTCAGGCCACTCAACCAACTGAGCCACCCAGATGCCCCCATTGTAAACACTCTTAAAGGCAGTTTTTAGCTGTATGATTTTAGACTTTTATCATTGGAGAAATATGATAACTGTGCTTCCCATCAGCTATCTGGAGAACTGATTCAAGTTTACATCAATGTTAACACTTTTTATCTGCATAAGCAAAGTTCCTTGTTGATAATTTGATGCTGCTTTCCTTATATTATGAAATCATCTGAAAAGCCACTTGAGTGAGGTAAGCATTATAATCTCCTCTAGGGATTGGACTTTGTTCAAAAATAAATAGTCAAATAGAGTTAAATAACGAAAGAATTAAATGATTTCATATCCTTTCATATATGACCCTTTGTCATTTAACTAATATACTGCTTCTTTATTTCAAGGCTTTTAAAATAAATATGTAGAGACACAGTGACTTGGTGTACTTGGTTTCTGTTCTTCAGAAATTGCTCTAATAACTGTCACATGAGGGTCTTAACCTTTTGCTAGAGGGTCTATCACATTGGAGGTTACTTACAATATTAAGAGACCAGACTCTTACAGTACACCTTGATAAATTATTCTTTTCCCCAGTGGTTACTTATTTGCCTTTTTCCAGTTTCCCCTAAATCTGCTAAAAAGTGACTGCACTTTCTATTCAAAGCTGATATATTGACCTTATTTTTAGTGATGATTTTAAACCACTTTTTTGCTCTTCTCAAGGTAACCTTGATGATATTGTTTCATTTGTTCATGATCATTTTTTATGCAACAACTATCTCTATTGATTTGCCTGTGGCCTTTGATTCGATGAATCACAACATATTGCTATTTGAGTGTCCCTCAATTTGGCAAAGTTTAACTATAGTGGAATGGTTCTCAGGCTACATTAGTGAATAAACCCCAGTCATTTTGTTTAATGGTGTTGAATATGAGGTGAAAATGTGACATTCAAAGTTACCTCAGGAGCTAATTATGGGGCTTTTTACTTTTTCAGTTTTTATTAATGACCTGCCGACATCATATAGTTCATGAAATGCTCTGAATGTGTACATGCTGATGATATGACCTCAGACCTAGCAAGAACTCGGGCAGCATGAAAGCATTGTGTGTTTAATTTAGAGATTTATTGAGTGATGCTCACAACATAGATACGAATTTTACACAGAATTTATAGGCCCACAGTTTTTTGAACTATGCAGAGCAGTCCTGGGGAATTTTATATTCACCTATTTTTTAAATGGAAGAAAGAGCACAAGTAGCTGAAGTAGATGATGAAAAGTATATCTGGGCCTTTTTATAAAATCTTATTTCCATACCAAATATTGTCATTTTAGTTGGTAAAAACTTCACATTTCAGAAGTATGCTATTTCCCACTAAAGAATTGAAAAAGATATATAAATCTATATAGCTTCTTTATACCCACCTCTCTGAATGTAAGTGTGGACGTATACTTTCTCCAGAATGTTTTCTTCAGTTCAGTCAATTATCAAGTGGCAAAATTTCTCCACAGTTACAAAGGATTTTCTGAGACTAGGTTGCCAGGTACAGTTTTATATTCATCTGCTTGCTAAAACATAGAAAAGGTGGAGTACATTGGGTATACTTCATATGTTTTGTAGTAACTACTCAACTCACAGAAATCTCCCTTTGTTGCCTCCCTGTAGGTGGAGGGGTAGGGTACTGGACTTACCATAGTAAGTCCCCATACTTTCCTCGGACCAAAGCAGAGGACTTACTCTGCAGAGAAGGACAAGAACAGTCTACATGGGTTGCTTTTATGCCTGGATTTTCAGTACATCTTGAGTACAAAAGCACAGACCTTGGATTCCGGGAGTCTCTTCAGAAGCCCATAATAGACCTTCCTTGTGTGTAGAAGATGAGCATACACTAGTCACACAGAGATGAAAGGGATATGATTTATGTTATACTCCAGTGGGCTATACACTGGTTAAGATAATGACTTCTGAGCAAGGTTATCTGGTTTCAAATTCTGGTTCTGCTGTTAGCCAGCTGAGCAACATCAGGCACATTGCTTATCCTCTCTGGTTTCACTTTCTCCATCACAAATACAGGGAAATATCAGGAAGGGAGACAGAACATAAAGACTCCTAACTCTGGGAAACGAACTAGGGGTGGTGGAAGGGGAGGAGGGCGGGGCGTGGGGGGGAATGGGTGACGGGCACTGAGGGGGACACTTGACGGGGTGAGCACTGGGTGTTATTCTGTATGTTGGTAAATTGAACACCAATAAAAATTAATTTATTAAAAAAAAACAAATACAGGGATCATAATCCCAGCTACCTCCCAGAGTTGCTGAGAGTTAAGATAGGTAATACATATTAGAGGCTTATGAAATGACAAACATATATGACGCTGAATGGTTATCTGTGATTATTATTAAAGAAATAAGCATCCTACAGTAAGAAAAGTGCTGTAGAGTAATCAACAAAACATTCCAAGAGCACAGGAGGAGAATCCATCAATTATGACTTAAGGAAATGGTGGTTGAAGAAAAGGACATGTAAGAGATGGTGTTTAAAAGTCATGGTCATGATGGCAGTTATTATGTTGCAGGCACTGAACTGAGCCCTTTAGAGACTGATTTCATTTATTCCTTACAACCCCCTGTAAAATGGCTCTTCTATTACAGAGGACACTGAACCTTGGGAAAGCTGAGCAATCTGCCCCGGTTCCCAGAGCCAGGAGTTGCAGAGCTAGGATGCAGCAGGAAGCTGTGCCAGATCTACATCCAAGTTTAAGCACCCTGACGCCCATGCTTCTAGTCACTACATTGCATCTCCTTTCCCCTTAGGTCCATCATGAAGGGATGTATGTGAGTTTGCTGGTTGAAGAGAGAGCTGGGCAGAGGGGAAAAATATGTGAGTACAGAGGTGTGAAAGTACGTGAAAATGCAAAGGGCCAGGCTAGCCTGCCTCCTTGGCCAGGCTAGAGTTTCAACTTGGGCTTGTGAAGAAGGGGGGGGGCACTGAAGAATTTTAAAACAATCAAGAAAAGTCACATAATTAGCTTTGCATCTGAAAAAAGATATATCGTGGACAGTAGTTCTGGATGGATGGAAGAGCAATGTCATTAGAGGTGGGAAACCTTTGGGAAGATCTGGGCAAGAAATGGTGAGAGGTTGGGGAGCAGTGGATGGAACAGGGCTCAATAAGGGATTGCCTGAGTGCAGTAGAGTAGGAGAACGAAGCTGAGGCTGCCACAGGTCTCTGTCTCAGGCCCGGTGCTTGAAATTGATAGAGATGGGGAATACCAGGAGCTTCCTTCATTTCCATGTAAGGATTTGTGAGGTAAAGCCAGGGTTAAGAAATAACAAAACTTCTAAAGGAGATCTTTAGGGGACAAAGGAGCATTTTCAGAGATTTAAATTTGACAATGCAAACTTCTATTGTCTGAAAGAAGAGTAAAGGAGAAATTAAAGGTACCCAGCACCTTGGAAAATTTCCAATTGCCATTACAAGCTCTTAGAGGGTCAGTGGAAATGGCAAGTATGCACAACTTTCAATTACAGTAAAAGCTCACTGATTTGGATTAATTGGGGTAAAGGGCAGCCTGACTAAATAAAAGTCTGATTTATAGAAAAAATTTTAAATAAACTCAGTTTGATTACTTATTTAAGTATTTTAAGCTAGTTAACTCTATTTTCTATCATAAGTGATACATTACTAAGAATGATTTGTAAATAACATGAAAAGGGCCCAATCTGAAGGGCAATTATATTTATTAATTTGTTCAGTCATTTAATAAATATTTAGTGCCCACCATATGCCAGGCAATATTGAACATAAATGATGCTTCTAAGCATAACAATCACTTTTTGCTTTTAAAATAACCATTTCTCTGCTTTTATTGTAAGTCCACATCTTGACAAAGCTTACATATTTGAAAATCTGGCCTCAAGATGAATCACCTGGTAAGCCTTTCCTAGTTTTGTAGAAAGGAGAAAGATCTCCATTTCAAAGATCACAATTAGTGAGGTGGAAACTTAGAGATTTTCATGTAGCAGAGTTTCCTATTGGTCTCCATGCTTTCTGTTCTTACAGCTCTTCCATCCATCTTCCTCTCTGCCCTGGGCACAGTTTCTGAAATGTAAATCTGACCCTGTTGGTTGCAATTTTCATCTCCTTCCATCTTGGATATCATCTACAGGATAGCATTCAAGCAAGTTCTCTGGCATGGAATTCAAGACTCTGGTCATATATCAATCCTTATCTATCTCTATGTAACTCACTCAGAATTTGCCCTGAGCTTCCTTCTCATAACCTGCTGCTCCCTGGCTCTGTATTTTTGCATATGTTGTCCCATCTGCTTAGAAGTCCCTTAACATTTTATCCTTGAACTTTTATTCATCCTTCAAAACTTTGGTCAGAAGGTACTTTTTCTTTTCTCTCTCTCCTGGACAGCATGACACATCCCTTCTCTGTTTTACTTCTGTGATTCTGATATTGCATGTATCACATGAGCATTTGTTTGTTTGTATTAAATGTTTCTCTCCCCTACTCCACAATAAATTTCTTGAGGTTGGGGAGCCTTGTTGTTTTCATCTTTGTCTCTATGGTGCCAAGTATAGCATCAGATACAATGTGGATAACTAATGAGTATTTTCTGAATTGAATTGAGTGGATTCTATCAAGACTCCTTGCCTTGCCTTTTCTCCTGGGCCCTGCTTCTTCAATTTATTCTTAGTTGTTATAACAAATACTGGTCACCAGACAAGGAGGAAGGGGTACCGGATCAAATAAAAAAATGTACTTATTTCTCGTTATAAATTTGGGTTGAAAGGGTGCTTTATAATTATGTGTATGTGTTTTCTTACCTTTAGATATAATTTTTCTATACAGTCTACCCCCATTCTCTCAGCCCATTCCCACTATATCTTTCTATCACTGTCTTCCTATCACTATCTGTAGTTTCAAAGGAAACTCTGTAATTAGACTAGAACTTTCTCCTGAAATCTCAGTTTAGTGATGTGTCATCAGAAGCTCAGAACCTCTGCATTTGGGGGTTAGGTATATTTAAATGCTGTAGTTCATCTCCATAAATTCCTGCTACATTTGATCTTCAGACTATCAGCTTTTTCTACTGTCTAACTCTTCCAGCAATTCTCCCCTAACAGTAAATGATCACTATGACAAGAAGAGAGGCAATTAATTAGATTGATGTTCAAAGAGTCTCCTTTAAGTTGTCAATACTCATATTTATATCATCATGTTGCAATTTTGGCAGAATTATTTGCTTTTTATGAAAATATGATGAAGCAATTTTCAGATTTTCTAACATGAATCAAAAATTTGAAAAAGACACAGATACATATCCATAGTCCCATTAACTTTTCTCATTTTTTAAGTAAGTTTACGTTTTGGGATTTGGCCTAGAAAAAAAGATTAACAGGTATTTTAAGAAAGCATTTTCAAATAGACTTTCCAGTCTAGTTTTGAAAAGCCAAGAAATTCTGATATGACTTTACCATAAAAACAGTTTAGCAATTGAGTCTACTTAAACATCTTTGATGTTGGTTGACTGATAGCAAAGGACAAAGAATATGGTGAGATTTTTCTTAATAGCTATAAGAAAGTAATTTAGTAATTTGAGATCTTTCTAAGGTGCTACAGGTTGTAGTATTTTGTGTGAGGCTTTAACACACGTGCACATGCACCCAACACACACATGATTATATAAGAGAATAAACAAAAAAATTGTTCCTAAAACTAGCAAACGAGAAAAGGAATAATGCAATTCATGGTAGATAATTATTCTGATACTATTCAATGTACATAAAGTCCATGCCATGTTTCTATATTCCCAAATATTCTAGAGACCGATTTTTAGGTGGTGCATATAGTTAGGGACTTAGGTGTCAGTGGAAACTGGTAATGTTTTGCCTGAGTGGACTCATTTTTTTATTTACAGTGAGTAAGCAGAAAATAACAAACATAATTGTGGATGTTTTATCAGCAGCGTTGTGCTTGTTCAGAAATGCTGATCATTTTACTTGCAGCCTACATTTTAAAAACTTTGACTCTATTTTATTTTATAGAGAAAGATATATTTAAAGCTAGTGAAAGGCTTCTTTTCATCCTTTACTGCTGTGTGGAAGAAGTTAATCAATTAAGGAAGCCCATCACGAAGGATCATAACTTCCACAACTGATGATGCCAATACTATAATTGGCCTTAGTGTTTGTATTATTACTCACCAAAGCTGCATTATTACTAAACCACATGACAGCAGAGGGAGAGTGCCCCTCACTGGCCTTTGTTTAAAGCAACCTCCAGCAGGGGTGTCCCTTAATGATAGTCTATGAAATCCCATTCAATGCATGATTCAATTCTACATTTTAATTATGTTGATACATAGTATTTTAGCCTTTTGAAAGTGCAAAATCCATGAAATAACGTATGTCTAGGCTCCAAGCAAAGTCACTCTGGGCCACTTGGCAAACGTGCATTTAAGAACAGGCAATGAGTTCAGTTCTGCTAGCCTCCACTCCTGGAGGTAGAGCCTCTTGCCAATCTTAAGGGATACTTTTGAGTATCGGGATTTGATGAAAGTAAACCTGAAGGAAGCCTGTGAGTAGCTCCTCTAGGCTCTCTGTTCTGATTTTATGCCTAGATCCCAGTGCAGTTGCACGTGAATGCACTAAGTATCAGGAAACTATACTTGCTTGAGGAAGGTGATAGCAGTGGAGATAGTTTGGGAGAATTCTCAGTATGTCACGATATCTCAGATAAATAAAGAGAACATTACTTGCTCCATTATGTCCCCTACATTATTAAGTGCTTCTTATGGGAAAGATCCAGGGATCCAAAGTCAGGTTTGTGAAATAAATGATCATAAAAACACTAATCATGAAAATTCATGATCTAAAAGCTCTTATTAATTGTCCTTGTGGATCAGCCTCTTCCCCAGTGTCTCTTAATGCCAGAGCTTGGCTAACCTGGCTTTAAGTCAGATGTTTACTGCAGGGACTCATTCACTCACTCATTCATTCAGTCAGTCAGTCAGTCAACACATTTGCTGAGCATCTAGTACGTGTAGGCACTATACTAGTTGCTAAGACTGAATACAAGGGCTAGTGCAAAAACCAACATATCCTTTGTTATTATGAAGAATGAGGTCTAGTGTAATAAAGTAATATACTCAGTTAGCCAATGTAATTCTAATCCTTAATCAGCCAGCATTCAGATATCCATATGTGAAAAGACAGATATTCAACTGGCTGCCTTATTATATTTACTTTCTGCTGGGGTTTTTTTTTTCTATGGTAACTGCTTTTCCTAGACTGATCCTTTTTTTCTGACATATACCACAGGCTTTAGTGTTGACTCTTTTTCTATTGATTCCAGCTGTTAAAGAATTCTTGACTGGGTTAGTTAATTAGTTCACTCTGCCTCGCCTTCTGTCTGTGGCTCCTGTCTTCAACTCTTGGCCTTAGACTATGATATTTGGCTCTAACTCCTGTCTTAATGGTCTCTGCCTCAGGACCTCATTGTGAGTTCTTGGGCTCATCTCTGATGTCGATAAGGCTACTGTTACTGGGGTTCTGCTATTGCACTCAGACAATATAGGGAGTTTATGCCAGTGAGTGTGCTGTTACAGATAGCTCCACGTTGGCATATCCTCAAAGTAAATGAGCTTGTCTGTTGTCTTCTGCCACAATATGCAGTGCAAAAACCAACCATACACCCAACTCAGCAGCATAAAATAATAATCATGTACTTACTTCAGGAGTCTGTGAATGGATAGGGCAGTTCTGTTCTTGGCTGGCAAGTCATTGACAAAGCAGACTGACTGATTATTGCTGGGCCTTCGCACAAGTCTGGGTCCCAGGTCTGGATGACTGGGCTGGCTCAGCCCTGCTCCATGCAGCCTTTCATTGTCCAGCAGACCGGCCCAGGTTTATTTTCATGGCAGTGGCAGGGTTCCAAGAAAGAGAGAAAGCACACAAGGCCCTTTGAGGCCTGGGCTCAGAATTGGGTCAGTGTCATTTTCATTGATGTTTTCTGGCCAAAATAGGTCATAAGGGCAACCCAGATTTAAGGGGTGGGAAAACAAACCCTGCCCCTTCTTGAAGGGAGTAGATGCAAAGTTAAAATCAAAGGAATCTGGAAAAATCGGGGCTTTCTTTTTGCAGTGAGTTTTCCACCATGAATTGGTTTCCAACTACTCAATGGCATATTTTTCTACAGTTTTGGGCTAGCACTTGGGTCAGAGTGGGAATGTGAACATAAAGTGTGGTGGAGAGAAGAGGTGATTAATGTGATTTTTTTTCCATCCCTCAAATAGAGCAGCCTTGAGAGCTGTGTGACGTGTCGTAGGAGGGAATGAGGAAAAATGGAATAAACATGGTAGAAGATGAAGCATTTGTGGAGTACAGAGCCTTCTTATGGATGTTTGGTTGAATCATCCTGATTGCCCCCACTTTCATCTTGATTTCCAAGAGCAAAGGGGAAATTATAAGGAATATTCTGGGTGGCTTCTCTCCAAGAATTCTGTGGAACCCTCACCATCCGGATGGTAGATACAACCAGGAAAAGAATATTGGTTCCTGAAACTAGTTTCCTGAAACTAGGATTATACAGATATACAGGATGGGAGGGTGGGGGTGTTTCAGATAAAGACTAATCATACATTTAAATGTACTGTTGCTTCAGTTTATCATGCATGTCTATTTGATTTGTCTTCAGAAATAGAAAGTCCTTTCCATTTCTGTTTTTCATCCTTTCAGGTTTTCATATCACTGACTTGAAAACATAGTGAGCCAAATATTTCCTATTTTTCTGATATTTTTTAAAGAGACATGATTCATCTCCAGGGAAGCATTAATACAGAAAGCTTTTGCTGAGAAGGCAAGTATATTTACTCAGAATCTTGAAATATTGTTGAGTGATATGACTTGTACCACATGACTTTTAGGATAAATGGTTTTGGACTGTCTTGGCTTAGCCGTATTCTCTAGGGTCAGTTTACATTGAGTGTATTATATTTATTTAATTTACTTAAGTGTGGTTCATTGTGTTGCTTATAGTTTATTTACATCTGAACACCTTAGTATTTGGTTAGTGTTTTATTTACTCATAAGAATGCATTAACTACGAAGAACAATTTCTCCCTTGTCATCAGATGAATACATTTGATTATCTCTCTATGAGTAAGATGTATAGAATTATGGCATCTCAGAGTCAGCAGAGACCACAGTGATTATTTCACAGCTATACTGATGCAAAGACATGGCAGTTTATTTTCTTACATTATGTCTCTTCCTTCTCTATTTTGCATAATCCTCAGAAACACCTGTGACTTTTATTCAACTTCCTCAATCAGCAGTTGTCATGGTGTCTCAGACTTTTTAGGCATTGTTTGACAAAGCAATTCTTGGCAATGAATTGGCAAGAGGCCTTTTTTCACTCTCTTGGCTCATCTTTCCACCTCCAACACAGCACTGCCACCAGATGGGGGACGGAAGGTGAAGCTTAGAGAAAGATACCACCTTATGCGACCCCACAGAACTTGTCATATTTCTGGCTAAGGAAGCTGAAGATGAAAGATGAAAAAGCATGAACATGCATGCAATAGTCCAGGGGAAAAGCAAGCAGTTCTTTCTGGCTGAAATACAGAATGATGGAGATAAACCAGCATAGGTCGACTGGGTCTGTGTGAATCCTCTAAGAAGTAGGGAGCCTTTGAAGATTTTCCTAGCAGAACATTTCAATATCTAGTGGTGCTGAGGAAGAAAAGGTTAAGGGAAGAGCTTTAAAAGACAGAGAGAATAGTTATTTTAAAAACTCTGGTGCAATCAACTAGACAAAACAGTACTGAAGCAGTTGCAAAGGTGGGACTGGTTTGTTGGTTTGGTTTTGCCTGCAGGACATTTTTGTGTTGGTGAAATTGGATGTGAAGGGTAAGGGGGTGAATTAGATCACAATTTTAGAATTTTTCACTTGATGTGATAATATTAATAAGAGAACTGACAGAAATAGGAAAAGAAACATGTTTGAATGGAAGATGAGTTGAGTTTCAGATGTATTAAATATGAAGTAGAAATCAAAGTTGAAATGGCTTGTCAACAGGAGTTGTGTCTGGAGTTGAGGAGAGAAGTTGGGGGTGAGAGCTACAGATTTGAGACTCATTGGCATAGATGAGGGTAACTGAAGCCATTAAATGAGACGTATTGCCTAGGAAGGAGATGTATATTGAAACAATAAACATGATAAGGACAGAAATGAACACCAAAAGATGTGTGGGTAGTGGAAAAGAAGTCAATGGAAAGAGGTGTGGAGAAGGCAAAACAAGATTTTGTCTTTAGACAGTTTCTCACTGAACCCTCTTTTACAAATTATTTCATTGATTCAACCTAAGCCTCTTATAGTTATACTTATTTGGATTTAAATTCTTCCATGTACATGTTGGCAAATTGAATTTAAATAAAAAAAAATATCTTCCATGTACAGAAGGACAGAAGCTAGGGATTGAAAAATCCAGCATTTACTATTCTATTTTTTATTTTACGTATTTATGTATTTAAAAAGATTTACTTATTCATGAGAGACACACAGAGAGAGAGGCAGAGACACAGGCAGAGGGAGAAGTAGGCTCCATGCAGGGAGCCCAATGCGGGACTCAATCCCAGATCCTGGGATCACACCCCAAGCCGAAGGCAGATGCTCAACCACTGAGCCATGCAGGCGTCCCTATTCTAAGTTTTAGAGAGTCATATTCTTTTTCATGTGTGGACAAAATCATTTTATCTGTCTAAGATCCTAATTAAAGCTAATTTCAGACTCAAAGTTATAACTTGTTGTGCTGCTTATCTCAATTTTCTGCTCTTAAGGCACATAGTCCCTATATATTCTTGTCAATGTCATTAATAGTTTTAAAAATGTACAAAACAACTCCTGCATCCATCAACAGATGAGCAGATCAAGAAAATGTGGTATACAGCAACCACTCTGGAAAACAGTGGGGAGGTTCCTCAAAAAGCTAAAAATAGAAGTACCCTATGATCCAGCAATTGTATTACTAGATATTTACCCAAAGAATACAAAAATACTGATTTGAAGGGATACTTGTACCCTGATGTTTATAGCAGTGTTATCAACAGTAGCAAATTATGAAAAGAGCCCAAGTATCCATTGATTGAAGAATGGATAAAGAAGATGTGAGATATATATATAATTCCTTATATAAAATCCTTTCACTATATATATATATATATATATATATATATATATATATATATATATAATGGAATATTACTCAGCCATAGAAAAAGAATGAAATCTTGCTATTTACAACAATATGGATAGCTGGAGAGTGTATTATACTAAGCCAAATCAGTCAGTCAGAGAAAGACAAATCCATATGATTGCACTCATGAATGGAACCTCAGAAACAAAATAAATGAACATGGGGGAAAATAAGAGAGGCAAACCATAAAACAGACTCCTAACAATAGAGAACAAACAGGGTTGCTGGAAGGGAAGTGGGTAGAGGATGGGCTAAATGAGCGATGGGTATTAAGGAGGGAACTTGTGATGAGCGCTGCATGTTGTATGTAAGTGATGAATCACTGAATTCTATACCTGAAACTAATATTACACTGTATGTTAACTAACTGGAATTTAAACAAAAACTTGAAACCTAGGGAAAAAAAGAAAAGAAAATGTGATATACATATATATAATGGAGTATTATTCATCTTTTAAAAAGAAGGAAATCCTGTTGTTTGTAACTACATGGATGAAGCTAGAGGACATCATGCTAAGTGAAATAAGCCAGATAAATATTGCATGGTATCATTTATATGTAGAATTTTAACAACAACAAAAAAAATCAAACTCCTAGGAACAGGGAGTAGCATGGTAGTTGCTAGAGACTGGGGGTTGAGGGATTAGGAAGGGGTTGGTATAAGGGTACAAACGTTAAGTTTTAAGGTAAATAGGCCTGAGGATCTAATATATAACATGGTGCCTGTGGCTGATTACATTGTATTGTATAATTGAAATTTGCTAAGAGGGAACTTAAATGTTCTTATCAATCAATCAATTAATCAATAAAGTAAATATATGAGGTGATGGATGTGTTATTTAACTTGGTAGGAGGAAATCCTTTCACAATGTATATGTATATCAAATTATCATGTTGCACATTAAATATCTTACTAATTTTATTTTTCATTTATACTGGAATAAAGCTAAAATGTATAAATATAATCTGCATATTAAAATTTTTAAGTAGGGCAGAGGCTTTTTTTTTAAAGTAAATGTTTTACTTCCTTCAACACAATTGCCTGTTTTCACTCTCCAGGGTCCCACTGTTTACATTTTTTGTGTACGTTTCTAGAAAATTTATATGTCTTTGTAATTTTAAGATACATACATATATCTACATGTACATACACAAAGTTCTCAAAGATCTGCATAATACTTCAATAATCTTAATTTTGGATTTGTTTCAAGTGTGTTATGCACACCATATTGTGCTTCTCTGATCCTAAACATGAAAGAGCTGGAAAGTTGCTTCTCATGATCTATGGATGCCAGAATGACCTCTCTGTAGATCTTCTTTGGCAGAAATCCAGTGTTGCTGTGCTTCCATCTACTTATTCTAAATTACTCTAAGCCCATATTTTAAATTTCATTTAACACCCTTCTTATATATCCAAAGCTATATGGATGTGTTTTGCTTGTAAGTGGATGGTCCACCCTGCTCATCCTGCACTTACTGGGACAGAAGAGCCACAGACCCTTGACAGTTTTCTCTTCTTCCTTTCCTTATCTACCACTTTCTAGGAAGGTAAACATAGGGCATACAAAATTCTTTTAACAATGATGTGAAGTATGATACCCTCATCAGAAAACAGAAGAATGGGTCAATGGTTTAGTTTTAGGAATATATATATATATATTTTTCCCTCTTGAGGGATCTTCAAGAGAACTCCCAGAGGTACCTAAAACTCTTGATACAACCATGTAGTGATTTTTCCTTGTAAAAGCAGACGCATCCAATAAGAGATGTGATGTGCTAGTGTCACTGCCCTTTCCATATCTATTCTGTGGAAGGATAAATAACATCTGCAAATCCCCTGAAGGAAATTGTGCTTGTTTGCTTGCTCTTTCTGATATGTGTAGATTATAGAATGGCTTGTCCCTTTATGTCCCAAGTAAGACAAAAGGATTTTGTATTTGGATCCCATTCATCCAACATTTCTGCTCATAATTATTATTATGAGGGCTAAAATGCTAATTTGGTTTGCTAAGACAGGCACATGATGTTCTGTGGTTATAAACTAGTCCTCTCTTGATGGGTGGGCAGTACCAGCTCAGGGTTAGTACTACTCATATATGAACTGAAGATTCTCACCTTCAGGAAAAAGGGCTTGAGGCAGAATAGGTAATACATGGGTAATTTTTGAATATAGCATTTGGTTACTAGTAATAGTAATAGTAATAGAGATTACTATTACGAACAACAGAAAGCTTAAGTAAGGAAAGGCATGTTTTCTGCTCCACATCTTGTCAGAATCCCCCAATCTTGTTAACATACAGATGTCCAGAATGATTTCTTCATGAGCTTCTTAAAGCAGACAAGATTTAATTCACCTTTGCATTCTACTCCATACCCAACTACAATGGCTTATGCTGAATGGGCTCATTAGGTGTTTGCAACAGGGAATTAAAAGTTAAATTATGCATTATGATTGCTTTCTCAGCCAATTTAGGACCCATATCAGAAGAGATAAGCTGCATTGCCATTTTGTCCTCAGTTTTCTCATCTGTGGTATAGGATGAATACTATCTCCCCTTACATGACAGGTGTAGTACAATAGTCATGACTAACATTGGATTAGTTTGTGTGAAATGTTGCTAAACCTAAGCAACCAGTAATTCCTAAGTTTCGTTTTGGTGTTTCTCAGAGAGAAAGTAATTGCCTACTGTTTGCTTTGAAAGTGATTTGAAAATAACAGTGACTATCCTAAACCAATTTATCCTTTGATTTCTTCGTAACAGAAATGTTTACTCGCTATGCTTCCACTTTCCACTGTAGTAAATGTGTTAGCTTCCAGAAACTGCCTTAGAAACTTAAGTGACATGATGAATTATTTTTGGAATGGTAATTTCAATCACTAACATCATTATTTCTCATTTTCTTCATGCTTTTGGACGTCATTGGTGTTGGGGGAGGAGTACATTACTGTAATGGGGGGACATACGATATAGAATAAGTGTATTCATAACTCTTCTACCTACTTGGCAGAAAAATCAATGGGCTGCATTTTATCATTGCACATGGGGACAGTTATGTAGTGTTCCATAGATTATAAACATTTGATAGGGCCCTAGAAAAAGCTAGGTAAAGAGGAATTTTTAAAAGGAATTTCTAGATAAAAATTAAGTTAGAAAATTAATGATAAGCATATTTAGTATATCCTGGAAAAGTAAGAAATAAAAATTTATTATATATTATGGGACTTATATCTTCATTTTTCATGTCATACATTTTTTTCACTCATTTTCATTAGTGCTGAACATAGCCTTGATGGCATTGCTCAAATCACATTTTTCCACAATGGAAATGCTACTATTTATAGTCTCTTCTGTATTAAGGACAAATAGGGCAGCCTTAAAAATTATATGCACATAGTATTTAATTCATTTCTTAATGTTACTGTTGATGTATTATCCATGATACTTTGTGTATCTCTATCATTACACTTATAAAATTGTTTTATAGCACTTAGGCTCATGTGTCTGTCTTCTCTAGCAGAAAGGACTGTGAATTATTCATCTTTGAATCCAAGTACCCTGCACCATGCCTCACTCATTACAGATGCTCAACATTTGCTGAATAAATGCCTGAATGAAAGAACATACCAAACTACAATGCGGTGTCTTGAAATAATTCATCCACAAAGAATACCTGACTTTTTCCCCAGAGATTATTAGCTCATTGATTCCATCTCACTTTATGTTTATTCTGTAGATAGGCAAATTGAGATTCACTAGTAACTTGCCAAAGTATTTGTAATTATACCAGAAATCAATATTTCTAGCTATAACAATCCATAAGTTTTAAGAGGAAATGCTGTAGATACACACCAATGGGCTGCAATGAAAAGAGAGTGGAACACCATCAGCCCTTCTCATCTTTTTTTTTTTTTTTTTTAAGATTTTATTTATTTATTCAAGAGAGAGTGAATGAGAGAAGGAGTAGGAAGAGGGGCAGACTAACTGCTCCACAGGGAGCCTGATGTGGGGATCCATCCCGGGGTGATGACCTGGGTCACAGATGCTTAACCGACTGAGCCACCCAGGCATCCCACCCCTTTCTTGTCTTTACAGAGAGGTTAGATGTGACTCTTGGAGCTAACTCCATTTTCCCAGTTGTTAATCATTGATTGAAAGGAGCCACTTCTGAGTTGTGATAGTATTAGGTTGATTTAGTCCATGAGCTGATTAATGCTCTCAGAAGAAATGGGCCTTGTCTTTCTTTACCTTTGTAGGTCTCACATTCATAGGGCATAAAGCTTTACCTAAGTGATGGCACACCAGAGCACGTTTTACCCAGCTGATTTACAGCGTGGTCTGGTCTCTAAGAGATTGCTGCAACAAATGAAGACATTAAGTAAAAATGGGAGAGTTCTGTACTGGGCACGGTCCATCAACATTAATGAGAGTTATAAATGTTCTATGTGTGTGAAGTACAAAATGGACCTACAAAGTTGTTTTTATTGATATTTATTCATGGGACAGTCATGTCTGTGGCACCTATAAACACATAATGGATAAGATTCCTGCGCTGAGAAGCTTACAGTCTAACTCAAAGAGATGACAGCTATCAGAATGTGTTTTAGTGAACCAGGCTTCTCTTCTAAGCATCATGACACCCATAGAAGAGTGGAATATTGTCTTGGTCATGGATGAGCTGGCTTCACTGTTTTAAGTCAAGCAGTAGTTCAGAACAATCCCAGCCCAAACCCTAGGGCTGCTCTCTCCAATGGGGGTGATTATGTGGGTAGTGGTCACTCATGTTAAAGGAGAAGATAAAGAACTCAGACAGAATTTTGGAAAATGGAAACAGGCAAATAAAAAAGCACCCAGGGAACTTCCAATTGCCATACTGACTGCAGAAAAGTGTTCAACCTGGAATTAATCATTTCAGTCATTTATAAGTAGGTTTGTGTCTCCCTTTCCATAGGCGTCTTGCCCTGCCATAAATGACATTCTGTTTTATGAAAGCGTAATGTGAAAATCTACTGATAAGCCAAATAATAAAAACTTTATAGCATGTCAGGGCTTTTTTATTATTATTATTTAACCTCAATCAAGTTATAATACTGAACACATGTATCCTTGGCCTAAATCACCTTGTCAAGTTTAACTGTATATTCAACTTCATTTACATGACATATGATCTAATACTGGAGAACAACAATACCATTGTAGTGTTAATTGAAAACTCCAAACTGAGAGCCAGAAGAAACCACTGGTCTGATTGCTGAGGGTCCCAGGGAAGGGGATCTATTCCCACACCTGCAGTTGGTCCATAACACTAACATTGTTACCAACATCTGGGTCTAATCAGTCCAGAGGCCTTGATATGCTGCTCCTGGGGCACATAAATTTAGCATTACATTCATTTTAAAAGCCCCCTCTTTCAGTTTTTTGAGGACAAGATAGATTCATGGCTCCACAGAGTCTAACAAAGTAGAAACCGCAAACAGAGTAAGTTACTGCCACAGGCCTCGTGGACTTGACTTACCAACTCTTTGCCACTTAAATAATGGAATTTTATGTTCAGCTCTGGCTATCAAAAATGGGTTTCCACTGAAAGTGAAGTTTGACTAAAAAGCTGTATTCAAAATAAAAGCAAATCTTTAGAAAGTGAGCCAATTTGTATAAATCAGACTTTAGGTAAGGATATGAGATAATATCTAACAGAGAAATATAAACCTAAGGGTCATAATTTGCCTCGTTCGCTGAGTCACTGGAAGCCCTTTTAGAATTGACCCTGCATGGTGTGCTTTAAGGAGGTTTGCATCCGAAGGGACTTTTTTAGAGGAAAATTTAAAGATCTTTAGATCTTTCAGTGGGACTTTGGAAAGATGGCTACTGAGGATAAAGGGTCTGCTTGACCTGATAATTATTTTCTGCAATTGCTCTGCAGAGTGTAGCTTTTATGAAAAGTTCTGCTGCCACTCAACATGAATGAAAACTAAAAATCCTCTTGTGTTTTGTGTTGTACTGAGTAATAGTAACCAAAGATTTCTGAAGTAGAAAAAAAGGCCCATGCCATTTTTGCAGGGACATTTATTAAAGATATAAATACAAAACCGAAACCAAAACAAAGCCATGAGTAGTTTTGCAAACTACTCACTTGTGTGCTTCAGGACAATTTATTGTAGAGCAGAGTTTCATTTGCTTTGCTTTTGGTTGTTTCTCTATTTTTCTGTCTTTCCTTCTTTTATGTAACTAAAAAAGAATTGCCTGCTTAGTTCAAGGGGCTGAGTTGATAAGACAATTCTACAGACTGATAAAGTTTGCTGGCTGCATTGTTTTTCTGATTTAACGGCTTAAATATGGTGCCTTGCCTTCCAGGATTCATCTGAACTGGATATATTTCTTTTGTAATGAATGTTCCTAAATGGTCTACCGTTGGAAATTAGTAAATGAATGAGATTTGTAATGACCAAATAAACATGAGAAGAAAGATGCTGTTCCTTGGAACTTTATAATAGGCTAGACATTTTTTTCTCCTAATGTTGTAGACAGCATTTGGTGATGTGGTGCCTCTGCTCAGCCAAATATTTCATCATGGGCTCATTTTTTTTCTTTTTAGCCATATTTGTTTATCAGTTGGCATAACTATAATTTTATGAGTGAAAAATATGAAAAGCAAACTGGCATATTTATATATAAAAGTAGACTCCATCGCTTGTAAATTAGCATCTTACATTAAGAAGATATTTCCAGAGTTCTGGGTAGAGCTCGGATGAGAAAAATCAATGGTCCCCAAGAAGTGCTGTGCGATTTAGGATGTAACATTCATAAAAATGATCTCAATTCAGGGGCACCTGTGTGGCTCAGTTGGTTAAGCCTCCTTCTCTTGATTTCGGCTCAGATTGTGATCTCAGGGTTGTGGGATCCAGCCCTGCCTTAAGACCTGTGTTGGGCTCTGTGTTGGGCTCTGCATTGAGTGAGGAGCCTGCTTAAGATTCTCTCTCCCTCTGCATGCCTCCCTCCCTCCACAGGTGCAATCACTCGAGTGAGTGTGTGTGTTCTCTCTCTGAAAAAAAAAGAAAAGACCCTGATTCATGAAGAAAGTCTCAAATGATGTTCAACTAGTATATTTAAGAAAAACAGAATGTGCTACTACATTTTAAAAAAGCTTCTTTCAAAAAAAAATCCATTTAGAGAATGTTCTAGTTACCTGAAAAGTCCAGGGATTAAAAAGAAGAATACTTCAACAAAACTATCTATATATGTAAAACCAGTATAAACACTTGGATCTCTGATCCGAGTTTCAGAAATAATGGAATGCCATAAAAAGATAATCTATTATAGGCCAGGCTCTGTATCAGGTATTTTGTGGTATTACGCATGGCTAAGGCCATCTTCCTCTTCTAAACGAGCTAGTTAGCTAGTTTGGTTCTCACATAAAATTGTTCTTTGGAAATATTTGTGCTTCCAGTTTCTGATTTGGTGTCTAGAAACTGGAGGTGTTCTCGATTTCAATGTGTTGTGATTAATATATTGTATACTCAGATTCTACCATTTGTGATTTATATTTTGGAGATAAAGCTAGGTCAGGGCAGTTGTATCTGTTTAAAGTATAATGCACATTTATAAAGGTATAGTGATTATTTCATTTGTCTAATGAAAAGTGATAGGCATGGTATGATATTGGAGGAGTTCCCACAGGACAGATTAAAAAGTGTTGACAGTTTCCCATTTCCCATATAATGCATATGGTAAAACCCCATACTATATCTGTTTAAAAGCTCATTAATATTCAGTTTAAATATGTTTTTAAATGCCTTGTTCCTGTAAACTTAATTGTGTGACTCCAAACACTTTCAGGAAGTAAACTAGAAACACAATCTAGGGTCATGATCAAACTTTAATCTGTCACCTTGAGAAATTATGAAATACCTAGAGTTGTTCACAGATCTGGGTTTGTACCCATTTTGCAGTGCTCCTTGGTAGGGGAACAATAGTGGTATACAAAGAGAAATTTGAGACAGTTACTGAATCCCTTAATGACTATGCAATCTGTATTTCCCCAAGCAAAAACAATGAACAAAGGACCATTTTTTTCTTGATCAGCCACAACCTGAATAACTGCAGACTTTTCATATTCTTTATAAATATCACTAGTAGGTAACACAGATTGAATGTATTACAGACTAAGTGCCTCTCAGGCGGCTTACATAACATTATCATCTTTTATTTTAACCTTCTCCCCTCCCAGACCTCTCCCCAGGCAAATCTCCACTGAAAACAGACTAGAGGACAATGTTAAAAGGAGCTGCTTGGCTATACTTCGATATTACCCTTCCATGATATCCTATGGGCCAAACTTAGTTCTTCAATTCTCTCTGCCATTAACAGCAAATGGCATTCTCAAGTGCCTCAGTTTTTCATGCAGATTACACCTCTAATGTGGACCTGCAGGTCAGCCCAGGTTTTGTGAGCATCTGGGATACTCTGGGTTAGGCTGTCAAATCGGGGAGAGGGGTCCTGCTATGCCGGAGTTTGCATTGTTCCAGGAGGGATGCTTTGCATTGTGGGACAAGAGAGAATTTGTGGACCTGGGCCTTGCCTCCCCAAACACCTTGCTTCCAAATGCCTCCAAGGAAGGGGTGACCTGTTGTCAAGGAATTTACAGAAGTAAGAAGTTGGAATAATTGGTATTAAAATAAAAACTGATGTATCTTACGTTGTGGCTCAGCCAAAAACACTTTCTTAATGCCATTTTTGGATGAACCCAATAGAAACTGAAGCCACTGTGGTTTTCTTTTCTCTCTTTTTTAAGACTTTCTTTATTCATGAGAGACACACAGAGAGAGGCAGAGACATAGAGGGAGAAGCAGGCTCCCTGTGGGGAGCCTGATACAGAACTCCATCCTAGGACCCCGGGATGACAACCGGAGCCAAAGGCAGACGCTCAACCACTGAGCCACCCAGGCACCCCGTGTCACTCTGGTTTTCGTTTAGGATTTTTTTTTCAAGTTCTTTGTAGCTTCAATACTTTGCACAGACTGTTCACTTAGCTAGGACTGCCCACTCTCCTCACCATTCTCAGCCCCCCCATTTTCATATTGCTACATTCTATTTCATCCATTGGGGCTCAACTTAAATATCACATCATCATAGAGGTGACAAGGAAACTTTATGCAGAAGAGTTCATTCTGTCCCTATCATTCTCTCTCAGCATCTTGTTAATTTTCTTCATAGCTGTTGCCAGCAATTTGTATCTTTACATTGTTTTGCTGACTTGTTCAATGTCTGTCCCTCCTCTAAGTTACATGAGGGCAGGGCTGTCTCTGCTTTAATCAAAGGCTTTTCTGGTACCTTTTCTTTGGTAAGAATTAGAAAAGTTGACCCCCACTACCACCTGTATTCCTCTGACTGGGCATATTTTGCAGGGCACAATCTAGTTCTCCAAGTCTTAGACCAGACTTTGACATCTAAGGTCTCAAAAACTTCTTTACTGAATGAACTTATAAAATATAATTTTTTTCTCCTTTGAAATATTTACCTCTCCATCATTCTAGATTTTGCAGTTCCTTTGTCTCAGGGCATTGGTGTGGCCTTTTTTTTTTCTTATGGAACTTTTAGAAATGACAACTGGAAATTTCTCGAATATTACCAACCTATGTTGTTCTTTTGTTATACGTTCTTTAACAGATTTTAGTCTTTTCCCACAAATTATGTGATTATTTGTGCACCTCAAAAAAATTAAACTGAACTTGAAGCAAACTTGGTGGGAATGAGAACTTACAATCCTATTAGTACTAAAAGAGTTGAAGGGCTGCCTGGGTGGCTCAGCAGTTGAGTGCTGCCTTCAGCCCAGGGCCTATCCTGGAGACGTTGGATTGAATCCTACATCGGTCTCCCTGCATGGAGCCTGCTTCTCCCTCTGCCTGTGTCTCTGCCTCTCTCTCTGTGTGTCTCTCATGAAAAAATAAATTAAAATCTTTAAAAAAAATAAGAGTTGAAAAAAATACTAAAAGAATAACAAAGACCAGAGAAACACTTGAATCTTCATGAGATTTCTGTCCAACTATTAGCTTAAAAGATAATAGATACAGTGTAAGGAAAAGCAGGATAAGGCCAGGTTCATAATGACCAAGCCCCAATAAATTTTAATGGCACAATCATTTGATAAAACACATCTATAAACATCTATCTCTTTGTAAGAAGAATAAACGTAAGTAAAACAGATACTGTAGAAGGCAGTAAGTATCATTGACCTAGTGAAGTTTTTAGATGAATAAAAATCTGTTTTAGGACAATTATACAATATAGGGTAGCAAAGAATTAAAGTGCATGAAAATGTATCCAACAGATAATCAAATGAAAGCACAATGGACACAGTGCCAGAGAATTGTTTGGATTAGATTCTTTTCTTCAGTGGAATTCTTTCTTTTAAGTATTAACCTATTTAACCTTTGGAAGTGAAATATTTGTCTTGTAATGGGAAAGCTGCATTTCATTGTAAAACTAGAACTCGTCCTTGGCTGCTTTATTCTTCACTAACACATTCTCTTTCTAAGGTTCCTATGTTCAAAATTTAACATATAAAAAGAAACAGTATCAAAAAAGTCTGGAATAGAGGCATATTTATGTAGAGTTTCTAATCACAGTTTTTGGCTCTGAAACAAAATTATTTCAATGGTCTCAAAGCCAGTGCCTGAATTTTGTTTGGACTCGTTTGGTCTAAGCTTGTCAGTTAGACCTCTTTCTATCTCAGTCTGAGTCATACCAGTTCATACATCTGATCCCACAAATGATGAAAGAAACTTTCAATGTTAATTCTAAAATAATATCCACCATTGCTGATCTAATAATCATATCGATCATTTTTGTCAAAGTTTGTAGTTTGTCAACTTACATAAAGTATAATATACTTTATTAACTTCTATAATTATCCAAGAGTCAGGTCACCCAGTAGAGTTCATTATTTCTCTCAATTATAATCATATGCTAGTGAAAATTATAAGTAATGCAGTAATTAAATAAAAATTATCTTTATTCTGCTAATGGTGCTATCTTCTGTATGTGCCTGAGTTTCCTTGTCTGTACAATGGAAAGTATATATTTGATTTGTTACCTTATTACCATAATTATTAAGGTAATGCTAGTGGCTATAACTAAACCCTAAATTCTCAATGGTTTAACAACATACAATTTATTACTTGTGTGCCATGAGTGTTCTTGGTTGGGTAGATCTGTAAGAGTGGCTCGAGGACCCAGGTTGTTTCCATATTGTGGCTTCACCATATTTATGTGTGGTTTATGAGTTTTCAGAAGATGGGGAAAGAGATTGGAAAAGAAAGAACTGATGTATAACAGCTTCAGTCTTAAAGGACACACATCACTCCCACTCCCACTTCACTGGTGAGGACTAGTCACACACCCTCCTCCTAGATATAAGGGGGGCAGGGAAATGTAGTCCTTGCTGGACAGCTGATTTCCAGCAGTAACTCTCCACCAAGGAGGGGAAGCAAGACTCTCTGAGGGTCAGCTAGCCTCATTGCCAAAGCCTAGTCTGTAGGGCTATAGTGGGGATTAAATCAGAAAGTCCACATAAAGAGTTTACAATCATAGCTATTACATAGAAACTAAAGATAGTGCAGCCTTTTTCCTCCATCCCTCCTTCCTGTCCTCTTCCTCTTCCCTTCCCCTCTTCTTCTCCTTCTTCCTTTTCCTTTTCCTCCTTTTCATTCCCCTGTGTTCCAATAATTATCTCTATATTACTGTCGAAACTCAGCAACTTTTCTTTGTAATCATTTATCTTTTTCTTAGGATATGTTTTTGACTTGAAAAAATATTGGCATTTTGTGTTTCTTTTATTTCCTTTTGCATTATCTTTTTTCATATATTTGAACCCCTAATGTATACTTTGGTCAGATATCATGTGTATTGCTTTTACTATACTTCTGGGAAAATGTTTCATTATATAATACTTTGTCCTTCCTCTTTTCATGGAGAAAACAATTTGAAATTTCAGCTGGAGAGAACATGAAAAGTTGTCTCTCTCACAAGTCTTATCCTATGAACTATTAAACTACACAAAAGGAGGTATATTTTACTTTTTTGGAGAATTGTTTATTCCTCTGATTAGGCTCACATATGTCAAGACAGTGTTCTTCTATCTGTACATAAATATAGTGAGCTATGTCCTAGAATTCAGTCTTAGTTTTAGTACATAAGAGATCAGAGTTGCTGCCTGGGACAACTGTTCCAATCCCTCCTTCTTGTCATGAATCTCTAGATTCAGGAAATATGAATATATATTGATATATATTTATTAATTTATTAAATATATAATACATATTTTGTGTTTATAAAATATATATGTATTTTTCTCTCATTTTTGAGTTTTGCATTTGTGGTGGATTGAAACGCACTTTTATTAAGTTAACAAGATGTCTCTGCATACCATCTCTAATTTCAGTTTGCTATACATTGCTAAAGCATCAATTAAGAAATATGCAGTAAATAGAATTGTAAAAACAAAAACATTAATCACATATATTTTAAAGGATTATGCTTTGATATCTTCTACTTCTAGTCTTGATAGTAGCCAGTACTGAACTTGCCCCCACTCCCACCAAAAACTTATTAAACTAGGGCAAAATAGATATGGGTGGCAAATATTTTTAGAACTTGAATAATAGGTAGTTCTTCAGTTCTTCACACCATGTTAGCTTATGAATGCTTTTACTTTTTCCTACAGGCACTTTTCTGTAACTGTGGAACTTATATAGAATGGAACTTAAGTAGAATAGCTGTCCCACTTTGCTGAAGAGCAGATTGGAGTTCTAGGTTGGTACACTTCCTGGAATTTGATGGGGAGGGTACCTAAGAAGAAAAAGCTTCATGGAGGTAGTGCCTAAAAGTCTGTGTGGGGGTTTATTGCATGTCCTTGAAAACTCATTGAGATGAATAGACTGAAGATGAGATACCAAGAGACCTAATAGAAATTTCCTGGTGCAGTGAGAGGAGATAGAGTTTCAGTCTCATCAGAGTAGAGAGACCTCACAAAAAGACCTCAGGATTTAATTGAGACTCCATACCATGGAGTAAGGAGCATGTACCCGGACCAAGTTTAAAATTGAAATAGAACCACCTTAACAAAAATAAAACCAAGCCTAACAAGCTCAAATATATCTACCAGCAACTTAAGTGCTTGCCATCAGAAACTCAACATTTTTTTTTTTTAATTTTTATTTATTTATGATAGTCACAGAGAAGAGAGAGGCAGAGACACAGGCAGAGGGAGAAGCAGGCTCCATGCACCGGGAGCCTCATGTGGGACTCGATCCCGGGTCTCCAGGATCGCGCCCCGGGCCAAAGGCAAGCGCCAAACCACTGCGCCACCCAGGGATCCCAGAAACTCAACATTCTTAAAGGAAGTTCATGCAATCTAGGCTCTCTGCTGCACATCATCCACAATGATGAAACAATTACTAGACAGGCAAAGAAACATGAAATAGTGGTTTGTAGTCAAAAGAAAACTCAGTCACTATGAATAAACCGCAAGATGACCTACATGTTTGAATTAGCAGACATGGACTTTAAACCAGCTATTAAAAATATGCTTAAAGACTAAAGGAAACATCTGCTTACAATGAATGACCAGCAAATAAATCTCAGCAGAAAATTGGAAGCTATGAAAAGTAGCTAAAAGAAAATTCTACAATTGAAAATAGAATATTTGAAATTAAAAAAATGTCCCTGGATGATCGTAATAGCACATGCAAAATGGCAGAAAGTGAGCTAATTTCAAAGTAGAGTACTATAAATGATGTAATATGGAAAAGAGAGAAAAAAGACTGAAAAAAATATGAATGAGTAAAGGATCAATTTTAATACATCATTCAACATAAATGTATATGTTCCTAATAATAATGTGAGACCCAAACTTATAGAACTAAAGAGAGAAATAGACAAATTCACAAATATAAGTTGTAAATTTAAATATCCTATTGATAATACAAGTAGAGAAAATATGATAAGGATGAAGAAAACTTGAACAGCCCTATCAATCTCTAACCTAATTGACTTTTATGTAATACCAAACCCGACAGCAATAGAATCATGTTCCTTTCTAGTGCAAAACAACAACGGTGACGACGACGACGACAACAACAACAACAACAGCAAACAAGCAAACAAACAAAAAACATCCCACAACCCTCCAAAAACAGGAGAAAGCCCCACAAAAAACATTCAACAGGATAGATGATATACTGGCTCACAAACAATGGAGTTAAATTAGACTTCAATGATATTGAAGTATTAAGAGAAGTCCCAAATACTTGGAAATTAAATAACATGCTACTAAATGGTGCTTAGGTCAAAGAAGAAATCACATGGGATTCTCAGATCTTTCTGGCCATAGGATCCATCAGTGAGGCAGGCACTGTCCATGGTAGTCCATGAGCATACGAGCACCCTCGGAACTCAGGTGGGACCGAGATGAGGGACATGAACAGAGACACACACTTTTACAGCAGCATGGCAGGATCAAGCCCAAGTCTTGTCCTTCACCAGCTGAAGCCATTTCTGTCTTCCTCAGCACATGTGAGAAGGCAACCAAATGAGAGGGAAGAAAATACCAGTTCACACTGTGGGACCCCAGCCTTGAATCTCCTGGCAGGCTCCCAGAACCATCAGCTTGCATAGACAGCAGCAATCAATAAGACGTTTTAAGAACTGAAACAGATTCATGGTAACCCCTTTATTGACCTCATGCAGTACTTTCAGATATGCTGCTTCCAATAGGAGCAGGTGGGACCTGCCAACCATCCTGAGGGCACCACCCCCAGAGGGTGTACACACATAAGGGCAGAGGGACACCCAAGAACCACTGACCGAATCACCTGATCCACCAGTTCCTACCTCACCATGTATACAGATGCCTTTTAAGATGGGCATAAAATGAAATAATTCATATTAAGGGAGAAACACAGTTTCCTCAACGTAAGGTTGCAAAACTTTCTGCATATATAACAGTAGCCTAACACTTAGACTTTAGATTAAAATACTGCCCCCCCTTAACCATTTTTAATGTTGCAGAGCCGCATTGCCATCTGGAGACAGTGGGAAGGGCATGCCAAGGCTCCCTCTAAACCCCCTCTCAGCCAGGTGAGCATGTCAGCTGGCCACAGTGGAGTCCCCATGGCTCCACAGAGCACAGTGGGTACTGGTGCACTCTGGACCTGAGAACAGTTACTCAGCTCCGTGGCTGCCACCGCACATTCCAGGAGCACAAACAAGACGGTGGTGACAGATGTGTTCAGGATTGGAGTTCCAGCTTTGCTTGGGGGCCCTTGGACCAGGCAGTCCCTGCAGGTCTTAGTTTCCTCAAATCTCTTCCTTGATATTTCTCTTTGTTCATCTGTCATCCTCAGAATGAGAGTCCAGAACTAATTATAAAGTCTTGCTGAACATTTAGTAATGAACAAAGGTGTCCTTCTCCATGGCACAACTGTCCAGGAGACCTTTCTAAGAGAAAGGAAACCCTTGAGAACACCCAATCTCAGATCCAATTTTCAGTCCATGTAAGGTGCCATATTGTCTTCCTCCAGTTCTACCCAAACTGTTGCCTCCTCATAATCACCCAAAGACCACAGTTTGCATTATGGTTCATGCTTGATGTTATAAATTTTATGGGTTTGACAAACATATAATAATGTATCTATCATTATGGTATCATATGGATAATTTTCACTGCCCTAAAAATCCTCTGTGCTCCACTTATTTATCTCTCTCTCAAAGGAATATTTTTTGAGACACAGTAACAAACAAAGATTTCTTAGACAAAACACGTAGAGCAGTCATTATAAAGAAAACACTGAAAATTAGACTTAAAGTCTGGTCACCAAGAGTCTCCATTGAAAAGCAAGATTAGGGAAGCCACAATATATTCATAAAACATGCATCTGCCTAAGACCTATATACAGAACATATAAAGAACTCCTATAATTCACTAATAAAAGATAAACTACCCTATATAAAATTAGGGAAAAACCTGTTCAGATACTTTACAAAAAATACATACAGATAACGAATACATACAAATACACATGAGAAAGTATTCATCATCTTTAATCATCAAGGAAATGCAAACTACAAATTCAATGAAATAGCACTGTTAACCCCCAGAATGGTTAAAATTTACACTACTGTCATCATCAAATGTTGGCTAGAATATGTAGCAACTTGGGCAGCCCGGATGGCTCAGCAGTTTAGCGCCGCCTTCGGCCCAGGGCGTGATCCTAGAGTCTCAGGATGGAGTCCCACATCCAGCTCCCTCCATGGAGCCTGCTTCTCCCTCTGCCTGTATCTCTGCCTCTCTCTCTCTCTCTCTCTCCCTCTCTCTCTCTCTCTCTCCCTGTGTCTCTTGTGAATAAATGAATAAAATCTTTAAAAAAAGAATATGTAGCAACTAGAATTTTCATATATTGTTGGTAGGCATGAAAAATAGTACAACCACTTTGGAGGAAATTTTGTCAATTTCTTATGAAGTTAAACAAACACCTACCGTATAACCTAGAATTCCACTTCTGGGCATTAAGTCAAAAGAAATGGAAAGCATATCTCCACAGAAATACTTGTTCAAAATAATTCATAATGGCTTTATTACTAATATCTCCAAACCAGAAATAAATCAAAAGGAGAATGGATAAAAATGTTGTGATATATTCATGAAGTAGAATAATACCTATAAAAAAGGAATAAATGACTTATACATGTAGCAATATGATATATCTCACAGATATTAGGCTGAGAGAAAAAAGCTAGACACAGAAAAAGTATATTCCATGACTCCATTCATACGAGGTTCTTGAACAAGCAAAACTAATCTATGATTAAACAAAACAAAAGGAAAAATGGTTGTTTCTGGGTTGCGTAAGATTAGGTAGGGAAAGGAAGGAACTTTCTAGGTGATGAAAATGTCCTTATCTTGACAGTGATGTGGGTTATACAGCTGCATTTATTTGCCAGTCTCATCTTATTGAATACTTAAGATTTATGCATTTTTCTGAAGGCAAATTTTACTAAAAATGAACTGTAGAAAACAATTCCTCATGATGCACATTTAATATTATTAGCTTCCTTTATCAGCATAAAAAGAGTATGCCTTAGACCACACACTTTACAAACAGAGAAACTATCTTTTTAGATAGATTATAGATGCATGGATGCATGGATGGATGGGTGCAAGGAAAGATGGATGTCAGATAGATAGACAGATAGACCAGTCACTGACCCAATCATAATAAGCTTTGCATAACTCTTCTATTATTGATAGCACCTGTAACGCTATTCATTTGCACAGTGAAAAGATGTCTTTGAAATCAGATAGACTAGGTTTCTAATCCTTATTCTGAAATTTATTAGGTGACCTTCTACAGCTAACTTGAACTCTCTGAGAATCTGTTTCTTTAGACATAAACTTGGGTGATTTATGGTTTAATGGGTTTATTCACTCATCTATTCAAAAAGTAACCCTGACTTAGGATTATTTGCCAGGAAAAGGCTGTATGTTTGAAAAGGACACATATCTAAAATATACAAAGAGCTCCTAAAACTCAATAATAAAAAGGAAACTATTTTAAAAGAAAAGGCAAAGACTTGGACAGACACCAGGGTGGTGAGTGGACAAGAAGAGCCCCAGAGTAAATGCAAGAAAACTAGTTAGTAAACTCTTTCAATAATTTGGTTGTAGCTTATTTCAGTTTGAAATGGGAGAATGGCGGTGAAGCCAGAGAAATGTGGATTGATCCCAGATGTACTTAGAAAGTAAAATTCATAGAATTTGGTGATAATTGGAAGTAAGCATGGTAAGAGATAGGAGGCACCAAGTATGTTTCTTCTTTGCCAACTGGACGGAGGGTGTTGCCTATCATTTAAAGAAGAAGTATAGGTAGAGGATCAGATTTGGTAGTTTTTGAGATGCATGCAGAGAGAGGATGTCATGATGATTGGCTCAGAGTAGGCACTCAATAAATGGAAGCTACTGTGGAATGGAACAAAACTAATTAATTCATATGGGATCAGACCTGTAAACTCGATTTCAATCACAATTCTAAAATAGTTTTTTTTTAAAGCAAGTATTGATGAAGCCCACAAATATATACCCAAAAGTATGTACACTGATTTTGTTCAGGTAGTGTGCTTTAGATCTAGGAGTTAATTACTCTAATTATATGATATATCTGTTTTGAGAATACTAGGAGACCTGAATTTCTCTCTCTTCTCATCTTTGCATACATGAAGGTTTCAGAATCTCAAAGTAATGTGTAGTAATTTGGCTGAAAAAGGAAAGCATCTTTACTAAAAAAGTGAGTTTCTCAAAAAAGAAAGAAGCCAATATTACACTGAAGAGAAGAGATATAAAACAACACATATAGTATTTGGTATTTCTGTGGAAGAAGTTGCTCTTAAAACATTACAGCAGGATGCATGGTAATACTACTTAGCTCAGAAATGAATTTTGATGCTGTTGTGTAATCAGGTTACATATGAAAGAAACTTGTAGACCTTAATAACAAAACCAGGCTTTGGAAAAAATGACCAATGCACACTTATTTTATTTTATGCTTTGAAACCTGCATTGAGATATTTCATTACTCTTAAACCATGATGAAATCATGGAGGCATCATAGCAAGAGCTAAAACCCTGGGGAGGCTATTAACAATTTTGCCTTTACACTTCCTATATGATTATGGAAATGTGGGTTCTATTTCCCCATGAAACTCTTATTGCCAGATTTGGTACAACTGCTTTTATATCAATGGAAAGGATTATGCATTACATGGGGCCCTTTGCAGATTTGCCTTAGAAAGTTAAGTTCTATGTTAGATATGCTAAAGGCATACCTTAAGTTAGGGGGATATTAGCTTCCTGTAGGTGAAGGAGGCACTATACAACAAGTAAATAAATAATGGACCTGTAAAATGGATAATTTTCATTTGTTGTTTCATTCATTATTATACATCATTCATTCATTCATTTCATTTTCTTATGCAACAATAGAGACAGCGAAAAATAGAGATTTTATACAAGGAGTGATCAGATTTGGTCAGGGAAAAACATATAATTAGAGTAAGTGAAACTTTAGTAGGCAGAGATGGTGAGAAAAGACATTTTATTACAAGGAATAGCATGAACATGAGCACAAAGCTTGCCTGCTAAGAGCTTCATGCAAGTGGGGGCCAAGAGAATGAGAAGAGAAAAACCAACTGCTGGGATATGAAGAAGGTAGAAACCTATGGGACTTGGCAATTTGTACATGGGTGCAGGGAAATGAAGGTGAATATCAGTGATGCCACACCATAACCATTGAAGCCATAAAAACAAGTGAGCATAGCAATGATGAATTAGTGCAGCTAAAGTTCAGAAAATTACTTATGTTGGAGCTGGATAGCTCAGTTTATTATTATGACACGAGAATTAGTTTTGGATTAGGTTTAGGAGATTGTTTGTTGCCTAACAGTAGATTTAGGGTTGACTCTTAATAAGTTTTGAATTACATAGAAGGTGCTTGGTGTAGAGACAAAAATACTAGGATGCTGCTTTTCAAGTCAGCTACAAAGAAATTTTAGATTCTTTTCTGAGACATGAAAACATAAACAGAACATCAGAACAATTTACTAGCTTAATGAAATGTAGCCAAGTTGGGAATAGTCCAGATTCCAGGACAAATTGTAATCTGTTTCTGGAGTCAGAGACTCAGCTTCTTCTTGCATATGCTCTGGCTTAAGTCAGTCCTGCCCATAGGGTAAAGCAAAGGCAGAAAATTTTATTTTTATAAGCTATTAAACTGTGTGTAGGAGATTTAACTTAATATAGGGAAGAATCCTTACCAGAAGTCATTAAAATCAGGGTGGGAAATATAATTCTACTGTTTTTTTTCCAACAGCACGGCAACTGAGAATAGAAGGGAAGGTTTTAGCTTGAACGTTCTCTTAAATGCCTCTGGATTATTATGAACTGACTAGTAGGGATGTTGCCTATAACTGTGGCAGCTGGTGACTAATTTGTAGCCTGTAGCCACCTCATTCTAAGTGTGTTTACAGCAAGTCTTTGGCTCAACTATTTGAGTAAGAGTCATTCTCACTGGACTTATTATCACCAGTCCACTCCATATTCATGGCATACGACCAAGAGATGCAGATGTTTGGAGACATTTTAGGCTGAATACATGCTAAATTAAGAATTAAGATTCTAAGAGTACAATAAAGAAGGGCTGTCTGGATATAAGGGAGGGTTTAAGAGATCTTGGTGGTTAATAAATATTTCCCATCCTAGGTGTGCCTTTACTGGAATTGGAGACTTTGAGGTAGAGACCACCTTACTAGGATTGTATGTAGAAGAGAAAATTTTCACAGTTGTGTTAGGAAGCCCTGAAGGCCATACATGGGCATTTTAAGGAGTCAAAAAACCATAACCTAGTTATACGCACAATGAGTAAGTTGTTTTTCTAGCTCCAGGGCTGTCCTACCTAAGAATAATTTGGGGAGAGCCAATCTCTTTCTGTAGATTTCATTTTCTTAATTCATAAAATAAAGAAAATGGAACAGCTCCCATTTAAAATCTTATCTGTTAGATTCACATGTTCATAGTCTCTTGATTTGCAAAAATAGCACAATACTCCACATTTACCTGTCTGTACTTATGCTATTTGCACTGTGACTTTGCAACTCCTCCATCAAGGGGTTGAGTCTACTCTCCCATCCTTTGAATGTGGATCGACCCTGTGACTTACGTTGGCCAATAAAATAGAGCAGAAGTAAAATGTACCAATGCTGAGTCTAGGCCTCAAAAGGCCTGTGTGTTTTTGTTTGTTTTCTTGGAACTCTGCCACCACTATATGAACAAGCCCAGGCTAGCCTAATGGATGATAAGAGACATGTGTCCCAATCACCCTTGTCACTCCAGCTGGCAGCCAGCAGAACACCAGCTGTACATGAGGCCATCATAGACCAGCCAGACCCCTACTAACCTGCCAGCTGATGACAGGTGCATGAATGAGCCAAGCTGAGATCAGCCAAACCTGGCTTAGATCAGCAGAACCACCCACCTGACCTCTAGAACAGTGAGCAATAATACATGCATGCTTTTTTAAAGAGAGAGGTTGACAAACTATGGCCATGGGCCACCTGCCAGTTTTTGTAAAGTTTTGTTGGAACATAGCCATGCCCATTTGTTTATGTATTATCTTTGGCTTCTTTCACACTACAATGGCAAGGTTAAGTAGTTGGGACAGAGACTGTACAGTCCACAAAAACTGAAATATTTACTATCTGGCTTTTTAAGTTTTCTTAAATTTCTTAATTTGAGGACTCCCTGTTTTAAGTCACTCTTTTTGGGTGATTTGCTACATGATACTATCTAACTGGTGTGCTATCACATTAAGAAATTGGTAAATCACTTTGGATATTTATTCTTGCAAAATACACTATTTTTTAAAAATAGTTAATGCTTCCTATTTTAAAAATAGTTTCATGCTTCCTTTTAAAAATGTGTTAGACAACAACTGACTTATTATCTCTTATAGTTCTATGGGTTGATGGGGCTCTGCTAGGCTGTTCTTCTGCTCCACGTGATGTTGGATATTGCCGTTATCTAGGAGTAAGATTAAACTGGAATTTCTGAGCACATTCAGGTAGCTGGCAGCTGATGCTGGCTGCCATATGGGAGATCAGTGGGAGTTATTGACTGGGACACTATGCATATGGCTTGATGGCTGGGTTCTGAGAGAAGGATCTGAAAAGTGAGAGTTTTGAGAAGCCTCAGCCAAAGCTACTTCTCATAACTTAGCATTAGAAGCTTACTTCCGCCATGTTCTTTTAGTAAAAAATGAGTCACAGGGCCAATCCAGATTTAAGAGGAGGGGCTAAGGAATAAAGACTGGGAGTTTAGGTTCTCTGGTGCAGCGGAAAATATCATTGAATGCTACAATATACAGCCTTTTCCCTCTCTTTTTCCCTCTCCTTCAGTGTTTTCTTTTTGTCTTCATTTATGATATAGAAACTGTTAAACTCACCAGCATGCTATATAGGTGCATACAAAGGGTACATATATGTATGTGTATACATTGGATTATAGTCTTAGTTTGGTTTGGTCAGATAGCAGAATGATGTTTATACATGGGTCTTTTGCCTTTGGAAAAGGTCACTTCACATCTGCTTCAATTAAAATGTGTGATGACTCTTTAACCTTAGAATTTTAAAGCTTTTAATCATATTGTGTAATTTTATCCATCTTTGGCAAGCTGATAATTTAGATTGGAAGGTGACCAAAAATGAAACATGAAATAACGTAGCAACTTTCCATGGAACTTCACTCTGTCTTTGGCAGCCAGTGCATTCCATACACCTGTGGGTGTAGCACCACCCACTCAACACAAAGTTTATGAGAAGTCAGAGTTTAGGTCATCTAGGTGTTACTTTGAGCGTAATTCTCTCAGTGATCATCTGAAAATTCCAAAACTATCTACTTTGAGCTCTTGGCTTATTCTGTCACAACTGATAGATCAACTGCCTTAAACCACAAAACTCCTGTCATGTGTTTGTACTCCTGATTTTCAGAGCACTGGCTTGCTCTCTGGTAGTTTTGAGATCTTTAACTTTCAAAGTGGCTATCTCCAGACCATATCACTTTCTTTCTCTCTCTGTCAGATTCCATGGCAAGCATGCCTATTCAGACACCACCCTCTCCAACCACATGTACACCTTACTCCCCCAGACCAGTAAACACAAAGAAGGAAGAAACAAAAGTTATTTCTAGAAGTTAAATTTTATGCTAGAAGTTAAATTGAGTGGATTTAAAGTGAGGTATAAACTTTCTTTTGCTCACTTCTTTCCTGTGAACTTAGAGGAAAAGTTATACTAACTCCTTTCCATAGATTTTCTTTCCCCTATTTATGACAGTCACATATTTTTTTAAAAAGATTTTATTTATTTATTCATGAGAGACACAGAGAGAGGTAGAGACATAGGCAGAGGGAGAAGCAGGCATGTCTTCTAGGCGTATGGCATGCCATGTGAAAGAAGAAGTCCCTCACCTGTGTTTTTCTGCATAAACACAAAAAACAAATACCAGAATCATGATCAGGAGAGACAGACTCGATGACATGGAACAAAGCTAAGAGAGGAAATTTTAAAGCTCGTGTTTGATCCAACTGGATGAGATAGAATAAGAGAAGGGAATTATAAAATAAGAAAGCATGACAACAGAAGAGTGAGAGACAAAGTGAAGAAAAAGTATCCAATAGCAATTTCATTAATGGAGTATGGACCACAGTGCCAGATTTTTCCTATGGTCATATTGGATTCCTTTAAATTGCTGGAGCAAAACTTAGTTACCATTGCCTATATATTCCTCCTGTGTTTTCATTATTTTTGTATATACTGTTTTGTCATTTCTTCCTCTACTTTTTTTCTTTTTTTTTTTTTAATTTATGTCTTGTGAACATTAGTCATGGTTCTAGATTCTCTACTCTATACTTATTACTTTAAGTCCCTTAACTATTTGTTAGGAAACCTTATTTTTATGGAATTATAATTTAAGTATAGTGAAATACACAAATATGTAATATATAGCTTATTTCTTTTGCCTTTTTTTTTGCATATATACCTATATGAAGCTATAGAAAACCATCACATGAAACTATCACATGCTCCCCGATTACCCTTCTGAGGAACTACAACCCCAAATATTAATTTTGCCAATTTAAAAAATCTATAGCTTTTAAATGTATTATTGGTAGACAACAAATGAAATATTTCAAGGTGTACAATCTGATGAGTTTTTACAGATATATATATATATATATCAAACAAGATAATATACATATCCATCAGTTCTAAAAGAAAATAACAAACATCAACAAGATAATATACATCAAACAAGATAATATACATATCCATCAGTTCTAAAAGTTTCCTCATGCCTCTTTGCAATCCCTCCCTTTCATGCTTCCTTACTCTTCAATCCCATAGCAACTACTGATTACACTTTCTTATATTTTTTAAGGATTTATTTATTTATTTGAGAGAGGGTGAGTGAGTGGGGGAAGAGGAGAGGGAGAGAATTGCAAGCAGATTCCCTGCTGAATGTAGACCTAGATGCAGGGCTCCATTCCATAACTGAGACAATGGACCTCAGCTGAAACCAAGTTAGACACTCAACCAACTGAGTAACCCAGGAACTTTCCCATATTTTACATAAATGGAATCATACAGCATTTAATTTTTTGCTTTTTTCATTGAACATAATTATTTTGTGATATATTTGGTAGAGCATGTTGTCAATATTTTTGTTCTATTGCTGAGTAGGCTTCCAAGGTATGGATATACCATGCATTTTTAAAATTTTTATTTATTTATATTTTAAAGATTTTATTTATTCATTCATGAGAGATACGGAAAGAGAGGCAGAAACAGGCAGAGGGAAAAGCAGGCTTCCTGTGGGAAGCCCCAAGCAGGACTCAATCACGGGACTTAATCACGGGACTCCGGTATCTCACCCTGAGCCAAAGGCAGACTCTCAATCACTAAGCCACCCAGGCATCCTCCACACATTTTTTTAAAATTCATTTTTATTTCCAGTTTTTGGCTAATACAAATAAAGTTGTAGTGAACATAATATAGGCTTTTTATTTATCTTGGGTAAATATCAAGAAGAATGGCTTGATCATATAAAATGTTTATATTTAACTTTAAAAAAAAAAACCTGCCCCACTTTTCCAAAGTGGTTGTACCATTCCATTACCACTAGCAGGAATTGAAGATTCCAGTTTCTCCATAATCTTACCAACACTTATCATGGCCGGTCTTTTTTAATTTTAGTCATTCTAATAGATGTAATATAGTATCTCATTCTGGTTTTATGTACTTTGCTTTTCCTTATAAACAATAATTGAGCATCTTTTCATGTGCTTATTTGTCATCTATATATTTTATTTAATCAAGTCTCTTCAATTACTTTGCTCATGTGTTTTTGTGCATTTTTTTAAAAAAAATTGAGTTGTTTGTTTTCTTATTGTGTTTGAGATTTCTTTATTTATTCTGGATGTAAGTACTTCATTAGATACATGATATATAAATATTTTCTTCTAGTGTATGGCCTTTTATTTTCGACACTGTTGAAAAGCAAAACATTTTATGGATGCTTTTGGTGTCATAACTAAGAAATAGTTGCCTAATCCAAGATAACAAAGTTCCTTCTTTATTTTCTTCTAGGAGTTTTATAGTTTTCAGCTTTGTATGTAGGTCTATAGTTTATTTCGAGTTAATTATAAGATGGTACAAGGTATGGATCCAAGTAATTGTTTTTTCAATTATTCTAGCACTATTTGTTAAAAGACTAGTTTTACATGTCTTGAACTTTATATAAAAATGTAACCATGGAATGGTTTTATTTTATCTAATTTCTTTTGCCCGAAATTATGTCTTTTGAAATTCATTGATTTTGTTGTGTGTACCAGTAGTTTATTTTATTCCTTTATAGTATTCCACTGTATGAGCATATCACCATCTATTCATCCATTCTATAGGTGATGGGCATTTCCAGCTTATTATTGATAGGCATTTTGATTGTTTTCAATTCCTTCCTCTTATGAATAATGCTGTTATGAACATTGTCTTCTGATGAAAGCAATCATTTCAGTTGGGCATATTTACTTAGGAGTGATACATAGGGTATGAAAATGTTTAGCTTTAGTAGACCCCACCAAAAAGTTTTTTAAGTGAATATATCAATTTAGTCTCCTACCAACAATGTACGAGAGTTCCATTTATTCACCAATGCTTGATATTGTCAGTCTTCCTTAATTTTAGTAACTCTAGAGAGCACGTAGTTGCATCTGATTTTCATTTAGTTTGAATTTTCCTCAGTAGTGAGAATGATGAGTGATTGCATAGCATGCAGACCAATTGGGTATCCTTGTTTTTGAAATTTCTATTCAAGTCTTTTTCCATTAAATTTTTTTTTATTTGTTAAAGTTCTTTATATGTTTTGGATGTGAGTCCTATGTATATAGAAGCTCTTAATTTGAGAACTTAATTTTAGAATGTCAAACTTTTCAATATTTTCATATAAGACTTGTACTGTAATGCTTCATTTAAGAAATCTTAAAAATAATGTGATAATCTCCTTTTTTTTTTTTAGAACTTTTTGGTTTTTTTCTCTTTCCAATTTAGATCTATAGTACATTTTGAATTATTTTTGTGTCTGGTGTGAAAGACAGATCAAGACTCATTTGTTTGTTTGTTTATTTATTTATTTATTTATTTTAAAAGATTTTATTTATTTATTCATGAGAGACACACAGAGAGAGTGAGAGAGGCAGAAACACAGGCAGAGGAAGAAGCAGGCTCCCTGCAGGGAACCGATATGGGACTTGATCCCAGGACCTTGGGATCACGATCTGAGCCAAAGGCAGATGCTCAACTGCTGAGCCACCCAGGCATCCCAAGATTCATTCATTTAAATTAGATTTTCAATTAATACAATGTCACTTATTGTAAAGACGACGTTTTCCCAAAACTAAATTTCAGTAGTGCTTTTGCCATATAACAGTTGATTGTATGTATATGAGTCTGTTCCTATACCTCTATTCTGTCCTATTGTTCTAGTTTTGTACATTATCCTAATTACTTTAGACTTATATTTTTCATTTTTTATTTTTTATTTTTTTTTATTTTTTTAATTTATGATAGTCACACACTCAGAGAGAGAGAGAGAGAGGCAGAGACACAGGCAGAGGGAGAAGCAGGCTCCATGCACTGGGAACCTGACATGGGATTCGATCCCGGGTCTCCAGGATCGTGCCCTGGGCCAAAGGCAGGAGCTAAACCGCTGTGCCACCCAGGGATCCCACTTTAGACTTATAAAAGCCTTGAGATCTGGTAGGGGGAAATCAGTTTTCTTCTTCAAGATTACTATGATTTTCTAGGTGTTTTGTACTTCCATGTAATTATAGAACCAGTTTAGCAATTTCTGCAAAAACTCACTGGCATTTGATTATGATCACATTAAATGCACAGATAGTTTGATAAGAACTGTCACATTAAAAACATAGATTCCTCCAATCTATGAACATGGTATATTTTCCCTTTTTTTAGGTCTTTAATTTATCTCAGCATTGTCTTATAATTTTTGGTACAAATGCCTAGGATGTCTTTTCTTACATTTATTTTCAGGTATTTGGTGCATTTTGTTGCAATATTAAGTAATACTGTTTTAAAATTTTTATTTTTATTTTCTAAATTTTGCTAGATGCATAAAGGCATACATTAATCCTGAGCATTGACCTTTAATATAGTAACCTTGTATAAGTATAGCCAACCTTAATTGGCTTACTAATTTAAAAATTTTATGTGTAGAATCTTTTCGTTAAGTCTAAATGTGGAATCATCTGTATTAATGACAGTTTCCTTCCCTACGTCCCAATCTTTACATCTTTTTTCTTTTACTTGCATAGAACAGGAATCTCATACAATTTTGAATAGAAGTGATGGTTGCAAACTCCCTTGTTTTCTTTCTACTCTTTTTTATTTTATCCCATTATCAGTACCAGTCATGCTTCAACTGTAATCTCTAGATTGTTCTCCCTCCTGACTTGTCCTTTACATAGGAATCCCCTATTCCAGGCAGTATCCCAGATTTCTTCCCTAAACTCAGATAGTCATCTGGGATGTAGGCATTTCCTTTGGCCTATGTTGATTAAAGTTAAGTAAATATTCTATCATTCTGATTACAAGATGCTATAAGTATTATAAGAGGCTAAGTAATTTTTTGCCTCTTCACTAGGCACAATTTCTGGTGTGCAGGGATTATTTCTGTTACTTCTATTTCTGGTATCTAGAACTATGCCTAGCACATCAGAGATATTTGATATTTGCTGAATGTTTGCTGAATGAGTGATGCTCCAACTTTGAACTTTCACTAGCCCCCGCATTTATTTGTTAACTTAATACTTTCATTTAGCTGTACCTCCAGGGGAACATGTATGCTCTGAACTCAATGAAATAAACATTTTCTCTTCTGTGTTCCTCTCCCAATGACTCAACTATCCAATTAACTCTCTGGGGCACTCATCTGGTTGTTAATTTTTTACTACTTCCTTTTTTAAAGTCTCATTTGGCTACACATATCAAGTTAGTTCTCATATCCTATTAATTCTTTCTTGCTGGGCTTTTGGATTTGAGCCTTCTTTTCCATTTCCATAGTCATTATCCTAGTCTAGCATTTTATAACTTCATTCCTTGACTGTGCTTTCTCTTGGTTGTATTATTTGTTTCTAATCCCTCTATTCTCCAGTCCACTCACCACATGGCAAAAAAAAAAAAAAAGAAAAAAAAAGAAAAGAAAAGAAAAAGAAAAAAGAATCTTCTTTAGACATTACTTTAGTCATGCATTTCCTCCAAGAAGCAAAGTAGATTCTCTTTATCTATTCTAATGGCATCCCAGCCTGGTTTATTTCATACTATGTGCATATATAACCCATTTATCTTCAATATAGTTATTCATTTTACTTCACAAAATTTAGTCTCCTCGTTATGCCCACATCTTTGTCATTGCTCCTGTAGTTCCATGCAATGGCTATTTCTCTTTCAAGATGCTATGCGTATGACTTTGTTTAAGACCTGGCTCCAGATTTGCCTCCTTCAAAAAGATCTCAATCAATTGTATCATCCCAAATGAAATGTTCCCTTCATTTTAGATATTACTAATATTTTTCATCTATAAGTATTACTCTAAGAACCAATTCTCAAGGAAGCACAATTTAGTAGTTCAGAAATGATAGTTTAATACTAAAGCCTTTATGCTAACATGTGCTTTTTTACCATGATTACAAATGTTTTCCTGATAAGGAGCTATGGATTTGGGCTATTTTGTGAGGAAGGCAAGAATTATGACATTCAGATGTGTGAAAGATGTGTTGTGCATAAGCAAAGTAAAATATTCTTGTTTTTTTGAATTTTAAAGAGAGACTCATGTACTGTTTTCACGCATAAGCTGGAATATAGTCATAAATCATAGCACAGGAACTCAGGCAAGAAATTGTGTGATGTGATTTATGAGGATTATGGGATTTGTGAGGACTAAAGGGGATCCAGGTATTACCTAACCCACTGTCTTTAGTTCAAATGGAGGTAAATAGAGTACCAGGGAAATTGTGACTTATCCAAGATCTAATTAATCTAATTAATAGTGTAATTGTGATCATAGACTAGGTCTCCTAATGTGAAGGCCAGTGTCTTCTTTTCTTTTGTTTTATATTACATAAAGTCACATGTGTTACTTTCAAACTACCACCTAGGGGCCCAGGTGCATTGTCAGCTCCTAGAAGTCAGGACTATGCCTTTATTTTCTTCTACTTTTCTCCAGACCTGTTCTCCCTGGAGGACGACTGTTTCAACATTTACAACACATTGTTTCCTCTGTGTTGTGCTCTTTACCTGGAACACCGTCAGTAATGTTTTTGGAATCAGAATAGAGAGGACACTTTCTCCCCTAAATCACTTTTTGGGCATTACTCTTAAGTCTACAGGGTTCAAGATTGTGCATGATCAAGGACTTCTAAAATTTGTCTCAGTTAGGAGTTAAGAAGATGGAGTTCCTGAGCGGGATGACCTACTACTTTTCTGTGTTACCTAAATCATTCTTTATTTCTTAATCCCTTTTAGGATCTGATCAGAACTTACAAAAAATATCAATAGGAGGGCTTCAAGCACATCAAAGGCTGCCTGTTACCTTCGAAAACTCAAGTTTCAGCATCCTTACTTACCCTTAGGCGACTGGTCTAGGACAAGTCACAGCTCCATGTGTTCTCACAGCGATGTCTCTTCCATAGCTGTTCTTCTCATTGGGAATTGAGCCAGATGTTGAGCCTAAGATGGTTCCTTTATTGACAGAATAGCCACAATATTAAACTCTTGACCTCCAATATGAGCCAACAAATCTCAGATACGGATTTCAATCAAGAAACAACCATTTTCCTCAAAATGTAAGCAGGCTGTTGCTCAGCTCATCAGCTTAGAATCTTGCTGTTAAGTTACTACCCAAGAGGGCGCATTTTTCCTTTAAAAAATTTTTTTTTATCTCTAGAGTTCTCCAAACCAGAGGAATGTGAAGTAAAGCCAGCTGTTTACAAGAGAGGAAACTTTTGCTTATTTGTATATAGGGGTCCAAGTAAACAGCCTGATTAAGAATGGACAGGCAGTTAAAAGTGTGATCCATTAAGTGGTGTACAGCAAGCATCTAACATAAATGTGAAATCTTATGATATCCATTTGAATTGGGAAGGAAAGCATATTTTCATGCAGTGGTATTCATGAAATGTTATGCATAAACTCAGAGAATTCATTCATCATGGGAGTTTGAACACTGTTAATATGTTTTAAGCAACTTGTATTATATCACTGAAGTCCTATTACATAACAGCAGCACTGAGTCATCTGTTTGCTTAGTTACTTCATTCAATTATGGGCACTATAACTTTCAAACTTTATAGTCATTCCTCATTTTTCTCTTACTTAAAGAAAATCAACAAAACAGGAATTGTTTCTACAGTTGTTCTTTGTAAGGAAAGTCCCATCTGAGCAACATTATTCCAGCCGTTGTAGTTCAGTTTTTCTCCTTAACAAGAGCATAGAAGTGGTCTTTTTTCCCCTTCAATGTGCATATTCCTGAGGGAGCTTAAAAACTTCCATAAATCAATAAAGTAATTGCTACATAATGACCTATTGTTAGTGTTCGTGCCCAGAATGATGTCACAAGGGGGTAATGGAGCTACTGAATCAAAAAATGGCAGCTGTTTCCAATTTATTTGAGAGTCAGTTGGACAGAAAATTAAATAAACACATAGACAAGAAGGACAAGGGCAAGTCCTTGTATTATTCTTATGATAGTTTTAATTCAATTGCAGAAGTCAGCAGGCAGCTGATATTGTGGCCCAGAGTTTCATTAATTGCCTGTCTCGCATGTCAGTGAGACAGCACATGCTCACTTCATCATTTTCAGCTTTCGTTATTTGCATTTTAAAATACACACACCAGTGAAGCATGGATCAAACTTTTCTTGTGTGGCTTTTTTTTCTTTCTTGTTAGAACATCCCTCCGACTCAGAAATGTATGATTGGGAGAAGTGGCTTTATCCTCTACCTGCAATGATGGTGTCTTTTTCCTCCCTCAGGGCAGGCAGCCTAGAATTTTTTTTTTTTTTAAATTACTCTTTCCTCCTTGGGGGAAGGCCCGAAGACTTGTATTTGTTGTGAATCCTGAAGAAAAAAGCGGTCACCGGGTTTGCAGGCTCTTCTCCACTGTGACTGGGAGCTTTGATGTGCCCTTTTGATGTTCCTGCCTTGAGGCAGCTGGAGAGGATTATCAAAAGTAGCCTTAACAGGCCAGGTTGGAGTTGGGGGTGCAGCTCCATTGCAAGCTGGACTTCACATCCCTAATGTAAACACTTTCAGTGAGGTGGGGTTGCCATAGTGCAGATGGGATTTCAAGGTACCGCCAACCCAGCCTGCATCTATGGAACTTTAATTTTCAGACTGTCCTTTTGGTGGGATGCTATTGTCCGGCAATTGAGTGATTTGCTACGTGTTCTGGTAACCACTACTTTATTTATTTATTTATTTTTTATGATGGGATCTGATTGTAACTAGACTTTAGTTCACCATTTAAAGGGATTGCAGTTTTCTCCTAAGAATCATACTGCTCAATTTTAAATGATCCCCTTGTGGCAAAAGGACCTTTAGAAGGTAAACAGTCCCTTTTTATCTTAGGGGTGAGAGAACGGAAGTCTAGTGTGCCAGTTAAAGATTCTTGTATAAGCTGGTTTTGCTTAGAGTGTCACTAAATGAAGAAGAAAGGAATTTTCTAGGAGGATATCCTGGGACTCCCAGAGGCTTGGAGGCCAGCTTTGTAACCAGGCTTTGTAAGTGACAGAAATAAGGATGCTTTAGAGGACCAAAAAGCCAAAAGCAAGGAAGGTGCAGTGTAGATGGGAATGGTGGGTTCAAAGAGACAATAAGGTGATAAACATGTAAATTCAGTTTTAGAGAGTGATAAGTACCATGAAAAACAAGCAAGGGAGGGAAGTAAGAAGCATCAGTATTGGAAGTCTTTTTTGCTATGGGTCAAAAAGACCTCCCTGCTAAACAAGTCAAGAGCAGACACCTGCTAGGGAGTATGCCAAGCAGGTAGATACCAGGGAGAAGAAAGAGTACTCCAGGAAAAGGAAATAGGAAAGGAAAAGGTCTGATTTCAGGATGTATTTTCTGTGTTTAGTGAGGAGGCCAGCATGGTTGTAGAAGAATACGAGAGAAGGGTAGTTTGAAATGAGGCCAGAAAATTGGGTGGGGTGGAAGGGGGAAGATCATATAGGGACTCGTAGGCCATTTAAGAGCTTTGGATTTTACTTTAATTGCACTAATGGTTCCCAGGGATAAATAGAGAATATGACAAGCATGATGAAATGCTGATGTTGGGAGGTTGGCAAGACTCAGTTATGAGTTAGGCAGACCAGCTAACAGGGGTTGAAATGTATGCTTCAACAAAAAGCACAAATGATTACATATTATGAGACCTTTGGGAATACTCATGGATACTCAGAATCATGAATGGTAAATCTCTACATCCAAGGATCTTCTGCATTTACAATTTTTACTTTTGGGGGATGTCAATATAAAGTTATGTTCCAAAAGGGCAATAACATATGCTGTTACTGTGTGACTTCAATGTCAGATTCCTAAAGGCAAATTCACATCTTGGAAATTCACCGTTATGGTTGTTCTTTTGAGAGGAATTAATAACTTTCACCAGCGCTGAATATTCAGGCTACTGAAAGTGTGTAGATTTTGTGCCTTTTAAGAGTCTTTTTGAATGGTCTTTAGGAGAAACCTTTCAGTTCCACAGATATAAAAGCCATTCAAAACATGTTGAATTTCAGTTCAAAATTTTAATCGCATTTCTTTAAAAATGCCTTCAAGTAGAACCTAAGGCACCTCTAAACAAAATAATGGGGACGTCATACGTTTTAGTAACTGAAGAGGGAAGCAGACCTCCTTGTTCCATTCTGAAAGGGTAAGGGATTAAGCTCTCCAAATTGAGTAGATATAATAAAGGGGATGGTAACTGTGGTGAAGAAACGTTCAAATAGAGTTGTGCTTGGGAAGCAAAAGACTCTGACTTCCTTTTCTTTTCCTTCTGTCTTCCTTAAGGAATGCTGAGTGCCTTTAGCTGGGAGATGGGTGGAGAGGGATAACCATTATTACTACAGAGAGAAAGCCAGACAGGTAAACAAACACTTTGCCCTTGATCAGTTCAGGAAGCTTTCAGGCACCGGATTATTGCTAAATAGGCATCTGCTTTTGAGAGCTGAGGACAAGCTACTGGGAGGCTCCTGACATGAAGTTAAGACTCAGATTGCATTAAATCCGTAAGATAAGCAGTTAGCCTGTTCGGCAAGTGAAAGACAGGGTTCTTTTTAAAAATTTAGTCTTTTCTTCATATATTTGTCTTAGTATATAGTTCAATTGTCATAAGCATATGTTATGCTTGCCTTAATAGAAAATTGAATTACCCTAATTTGAAACAGTGGTCAAAAATGTGTATTTTAGAATAAGATGTATGCGGGTTGAAATTTCAGCTCACCCCTTATAAAAGATATGACCTTAGTGATTTAACCTGTTAGTTTTTGGCTCATCAACTGGAAGACGGAGAAAGTAGCGGTGCCTAATTTTAAATGCCCAATAAATCTTGGCCATTATTTTTATTCTTACGAAAAATTTGGATAGATGTGGGTTTCAGCAACCGATGGTAGAGCAGTGGTGAATCTGCATGATTGGTGGTGGCTTATATAACCTGGCGAGGTAGTTATTAGGAGGTGAACTGCTTCTTCAACGGTGAAATGGAACTTTTTTTCTTGGTCACAAATGATCAGCGTAAGAATCTATAATGTGCAATATAGGGGAGGGCTTTCCCGTGAGAAAATTGCATGTCAGTTCTGAGGGAGTCTCCCAGCCCTGCAAAGACTCACCAGAAGTGATTCCCCTGGGTCAGTCCTGGCCAGAGACTTGGGTGTGGATTGGTGATAGTCCAGAACAAGTGGGTGCATGGAAAGGATTGATAAATTCTTACTGACCATTTATTTGTTAGACTGGCCTGTAATCTTGAGTCTTGTAAGTTACAACCATCTGGTTCCCTTACTAACTAAAACAGATCCCCAAATGCCGCTCATTTTGTGATTTCTCACTCTATAAAAAATGAAATTTTGAAACATTATTTATAAGAAAATATGTAATGCATTTCTATTTTATTTGTTCACATTTTACTTACTTAACAGAAATGAAACACATATGTAAAAGGACCTAACCCCTTTTCTTTCATACCAGATCCCTTACAGGGTGATGTTTTTATTATACTACTACAGTTGTAATCCGTATATACAAAAAATACAGTGTATTTTGCAGCCCATCTTTTGGAAATAGTTTCAGCATCTGCCACTATTAGTGATTTCAATTACACATCCATGAAATCATGTGAGTGCCTTTATTACAGTGTATTTTTTAAAGAGAAAGAAAAGATTAATGAAATAGTAATAAAGAAAAAATAATGGAGAATGTAAAATTGCATATAATCACCAAGTTTTCACTTCATATCGCTACTAAAACTTCCTCTCTAACTCCTTCCCCGCCCCGCCCCATACATAGAATACTTATACAAGGAAGGTTTGCTTTTCTTCGTTTTTCCCTTATACCACCAATATAGCATCAAAACATAACACCAATTGCTTTGGTGATGTTAAAAAAAAAAAAAGTAACGTTTGTATCTAAGTAACCCTGTTGTCTTTCCATCTGAGCTCCTCTTTTAAAGCTGCTTAGTTTTATATGAGATTTGCTCGTAAGTCAGGTTTTATGAATCAAGAAAACTCTGTATGGTCTTGCTAAAGCAGCATGTGCTGCTAATTTCTTTTTACACTGCCACTCTCTGAGACACATGCACACACTTGTGGGTATAAGCACATACCCTATTAGCTTTTTATTCTTAATAGGGCCCTTGGCATTTTTGAGTCTTAGACTAATTTGTTTTATTCTGCCTCCCTTCTGTTGTAGTCAGGAAAGTGAGTTGCCTTAAAGTTAAGTGCCCTGTGATCATCCTGCATGAAGGGCACTGCACAAGTCCTATCATCTGATTGATTAGATACTCTCCTCCCTGATCTGTTCTCTTGGCCACTGGAATTTAAAGAGGAATGGGACTTGGTTTGTCATTCACAGGATACTTTGTGTCTTTACCCTCCCCAGCTCATTAAGCTCATAGCTTTTATATTCTTCAACAAATATTTAAAACCAAGGGTGGGGGTGGTAATTCATTCATCAAGGGAGTTTTCTCAAGATGGTCTGTTGTATCTTTTACATAGCATTAGCATTATCATGTAACCAAGTATTAAGATTCTATCTAAATTAATTCCTGCCTTAAGATTCTTACATCAATGCTAGAGAGAGATGGTGCTACTACATCCGTTTCCTTGGAATTTAAGAATGATTAGATAGTGTTTTTCTCAGCAAACTGAATTGAGGTCACATTTCCATGACAAGAGTCAGTAGTATTTAGCAATCTCCCCACCTGTCAGGTGTTATTTAGAAATTCTACCTCAGTTCTCCTTGTCATCTTTAGTGGCTTGAAAAAGCTAATTTAGTTTCCAACATAAGGAAAAGTTATAATTTAATCACCAAAATAAATTACTAATAGAGTTAAAATAGTACAGGATGTGCTTACATTTCTGTCAATGTTGACGCATTGAATTGTGTTTTATAATAAATTCAATATACAAATGAATTATAATGTGTGAATACCATTGTCTGTATATTAGGGTTATATTTTTAAAGCACTTATGATTCATCATATTTATAACATTTTAACAAATAATTCATATCATGTGAAAATGTTTTTAATAGTGTATAACATATTTATTATTATTGGGACTCATTATTATATTACTAAAAGATGGTTTTTTTTCTGCCTGTACATAATTTTGTTATTATTTTTATGAAAAACATGCTTTAGTAGCTTAATAATACTGTAATTTCAAATCCATAACTAAACACTGAAAATTTCATTTGCACACCAAGGTAATTTTTATAATTCAAAAGTAGTGTTATATATATGGTTTGGCTATGAGAATCCCAGATCAAAGTGTATTAATTCATTTTTGAAAGCACTTCAGTTTCTGTCTTTACAATATTCTCTTAAAAACCACCACTGGCTGTCAGTGCTATTTGTCTGAGCCTCATATTGTGCATTTTTGACTGTGACATTTTCCATTCTATTTTCCTCTTTCCCTCTTTTTAATCTAGGCAGCAGTAATTTTGTCTGGATCAGTTCTTCAAGTAAAAAGTGAGATTATACATCAATTATAACTTATTTCTTCCTATCTTCCTAAAGCACAAATTAGGCATTCTATGTAAATATGGTACTGTAGTAGATATTATAAAATATGTATTTAAATAAAGGAATTATTGATTTCAAGAGCTTTAATATGTGACTATTACCCCCCTTCCCAGTAATTTTTTAGAACCTATAGCTCTGAAATAATCTGTACTTGACATTGTAACAAAGTAGGTCCCTTCCTGAAGAGTAAAGCAACACGAGAATGAAGACATACCTATCTCGAATCTTCACCATTCCATAAAGGACCACCAATATGATGTATTATGCTTCTCTGTTTTAAAAGAGTTAAACTTTGTTGATTGAGGTTTAGAGGGTCTTTTGTCTACTCTGATTGATCTAATTGTCTAGAGTAGATTTGTCATGATTTCTGGGCTACAGAGAAGGAACCAGAGATAAAGCCAGTGAAATTTTGTGAACATGACTTATGAGCATCTGGTTAACTACTGAGATCAGGCCTCACAGAATGCCAGTTCCTAAGTGCAGACACCATTCACCTCGAATCCAAACTCAAATCTGCAGGTCCAGAAATGGATAATTATTTGAATACCTGGGGATTATGAGACTCTGAGGGACTGAGCCACATAAATTAACTTCCACAACATTGATATTAAACAAAAATAAAAATGTCTAGATTTGTTTAACCTTCTAGAAGAGTGTACCATAGTAATCTTTTCTTAAAATATGAATTTAAATCTCAACATGCATTCACAAACAAACTTTGAAACTCTTAACTACTCTGATTTTGGTAATCTCCTCTTGAAATATATATAGATTTAACATCTCTCCCATAGGGTTGTGGAAAGATATTTAAAATATATATATATATATATATATATATATATATATTACATGTATACATATGCACACACACATACACACATGTATATATATATTATTATACTTTTATGTTATATATTTAATATTCTATGGGATATATTCTTGATATGGAGAGATCATATTTATGTATAATATCTCTAATGTAATATGTATTATGTATATAATTTCAGATAATTAAGTAATTAATTAAAAAATATTTAGGGGCTCCTGGGTGGCTCAGTTGGTTAAGTGTCTGCCTTTGGCACAGATTATGATCCTGGAGTCCTGGGATTTAGCCCTCCTATTGGGTTCCCTGCTCAGTGGGGAGTCTGCTTTTCCCTCTGCTCCTTCCCCCAAAGAGTTGGATATATAAATCTTTGACTCAGGACTAAAAATGTAATAATGAGTGTCATCTGAATATAAGCACTATTTAAAACCATAGGTCTGAATGAGATCACCTCAAAAGAACATGCAGATAGACAAAAAAAAAAAAAAAAAAAAGAGGACAAAGTATCAAGCCTCTGAGATTCATGATATTTAGAGATTGAGCAGTAAAGAAGTCAGCAAAGGTAAGGAAATGAAACAGCCAGGATGATTGAAAGAAACCTGGAAAAGAATGTGTCATGGAAGAGAAAGTGCCTCAAAAGAGGGAGGAAGTTGAATACTGCTGAGAGTCCAGGTCAGATTAGGACATAAAATTCATTTGGCAAGACTGAGTTCACTGGTGGCTAGAACAAGAGGACTGTCATTGGAGTAGTAGGGATGGAAGTCTACTTGGAATTATTTTTCTCATTTCTAAAATATTTCTGCATAAGGAACCAGAATTGATCAAGTAAATGTCAAGAGCCCTCTTTCCTCTAAAAACAGAGAAAGAATTCTTAATACCAAAGTATCCACTCTGTCATCCAAAGTGGTGTTCATTTACACCAAGGGTGTTCTAAATCAATATACAGATTATGGTTTTCTTTACTTGAGTATTTTAGTTATGTCTTTCTGACATGGTCATCTTGATGAGTTATGGACAATGCTCTGGAACCTTAACGATTGGAAATGGGGAATCCCCTGTTCTCATCGGCAATATATTCAAGATGAGTTACTTCTGCAGATGGCAAAGCTTATCCTTTTTTATGTTGATTCTTATTTGCCTCAATTTCAGATGGTGACATTTGCTGAATTTATTCCCGAATTCTGATGAGCTTTCTATTTGTAGCATGTAGCCTGATTACAATGAAAATAAAGAATTCTTGACTTTTAGGGGCCCTATTTTGGACAGAAAAGACACTGAGTATTTTTTGAAACTTGCTTGGTCTCACCTCTACTCCTGTCACCTTTCTCTCACGCTGTCTTTATATATGAAACAACAACCATAAGTTACCTCCCTCTCTGCAGCCCACATGTTCCTCAAAGCTGTTCCAGTGAGCTGTGTGTTCTTTCTCTGCCAAGTTTTCTGTCCCTTCCCGTGCTCCTGACATAATTCCTTTCTTCAGGATATTTTTTAAAAGGCATTAGAGAAAACAATAAATACTAGGTGTTATGAGTAAGTCTTTAGCTGTTGATGAAGATAACTTCAGGTTAAATTTTCCAGAAATAGTGACTGTCTTTTCTTTAACAAGAGAACTCTAAAGAACATTCACTTTTTTAATTGACCAAGTTGTGTGCCTCTAACTACTGCATGCATTAAGTTTAAAATATAAGCAGTTATCAGAAATACAGATTTGAATATTCCTTATATACTGTTTTCAACTTCTGCTAATTTCTCATAAAAGGAAGTGAACAAGGAAGTCAATAGGTTTTGATGTTAAAGAAAAAAATCTTTAGAAACATAATAATTGAATTCTTTTAGTCTTCATTTAATAATATTTTTATATAATGCATATACATTTTTACTCAGTTGTGCATATTTTAAAAATTTACTCTGCCCTGCTGTATGGGGGACAATAAAAATATTTAAAGCAAGCAACCCACATTTATGCTTAACACATAAATTTAGGACAGCATTCTATACACTGTACTAGGTAATGATAGATTCAATTAAAGCTGTTTTGCAGAAATCCAGTGGCAAAATATAATTGAGCTATGACTGTGCAAACTTATTCATCTGAATAAGTGTTTTCAATATTTCTTTTAAACTAGAGAGGTAGGAGTTTTATGACCTAAGTTGCGCCACTTTGAAAGCCCATTGAGGCAGGGTCAGTTTCTGTCTACATCATTTTATACATTCCCTGACATAACAGCATATGTTATAAGCTTTTAATAAATTCATAAGTATAATGATGCTGTGTGAGTAGTAGATGGAGTCAACATGAGATAGATCCAAAGGCTTCCTATGAGCAATTTCCTTCTGTCCTGTGTTTACGTTCTCTCAACATTAGAGTTGCATTGCCTTACTCACTGTGGAGGCCTCATAAATATATCCTGAGTTAATTGATAGAGAGTATGTTTAAAGAAGACTTTCACAGTATTCAATGAGTCATAGAGTATCTTTCATGTTTAGTTAAATTGGACAGCCATTCAATTTTGCTTGTGTTTTTATATGATTAAGTCTCACAGAGCTGTGGAGATTTCTCTCCCAATATTTGAAAAGGCCAGATACTAGAAACACAACAGCTCAGAAACTGAGGTTATGAACTTTGCTGGGTCTTCTAATACTTTTGTTCCTATTTCCTCATTGACTAAATGAGGGTAATAATTCTTTCCACACAGATGCTACAAAACTGGGGTGAATAGGGCCTAAAGAGTTGTTTCTAGTCATACAAATGACTTTAAGCTCTCCTTCATGCTAGAAGATTTTTCTCAACTTTAGACTAAATTCTTCTTAGGGTTGATGACACCTGGCCCACAGTGTCAAGAAACTTTTTGTTTTGCTAGGTTTCAGAGCAGATCCCTGACTCATGATGTAAAAATATAACCTAATTTCTGTTTTAACCAAGTTCAGTTCTCTTTAAAATTTATTGTCACTGAGAAATAATAGAACCTAGTAGTTAAAATGTCAGTGTCAGACTCGGATGCACATCTCTGTCATTTTTCTGGATGCTTGGCCTTTGACAAGTCTCCAGACCTCTTTGAGCCTCTTCCTTGAAATAGAGGGAAAAATTATATATCCACTACAAAGATTTGCTCTCAGGATTAATTGAGATAATGCATGTAAAGCACTTGTTGTGATTTCTGGCACGTGGAGCAAGACTCAATAAATACTAGTGATTGGCATTATTGTAGATTTATTCAATAACATAAAATAAAAGCTTAGCAATTTTAGCCACCATATTTAAGTACAAAAATAATCAGTGAGGTTTTTTTCTTTAATACTACCTGGTTCTAAGAGATTTTTAACAAGATTTACCATGGAGAATATCTGAGCTGTGGTGTTGAGGGCAGGAAGGTGACAAGCTTTTTTTTTTTTTTTATAAAAAAGAAGATAAGTGGGGGGATGCCCACAGCAGTGACCACCAAGCCCCAGTTTCTCCTGACCCTACAGTCAATGATGAAAGCATGGCAATACAGTTTGGGAAGATGCTGTGGGAAGTGAGATATAAGAGCTTGTAAGAAGTAGATGTTCTAATTTAAAGGTAAAATGGAGATGAAATGCAGAGCCACAGAGAAGATTCAAAATGAAAGAGGATGAATGGTGTGTGAAAACCCAGAACCAGGGGCAGAACAACATCAAAATGAGGCAGTGTGATCAAAACATGTTATTAAGTAAGCTTGGCTCTATAGAGTGCAATCAGGGAAAAAACATTTATAAAAAAAAAATTCAGTTTCACTTATGGATCCCATGCTTTGGATTTGTTTTTATTTTTGTTTTTCCATCTTTTGGCAAAATCTTGGGCAGCCCCAGTAGCTTTTCTGCACTCCTTTAGTTATAAAAACCCATTTTAGTAATTCAAAATTTCCATCCAGTAAATACTTCCATCTTTTACCCAACTTAAAATATTCTTCCTCTCACTGTTCTTGACTATTTCAGGCAAGATGATCTGCAGTCAGGGGACATGGTGGGTTTCTTTCCTTCTTATTTTCTCAGTCTCTCCTTTACCCTGTGCTTGTTGTTGTTTGATTCCATCCAAAGTTGGAATGGAAAAGAGGTGAAGAAAGGGCTCACTAGATGGATAGAGTTGTAATCTGGCTGTGTAATCTGAGTGCCCCAAAACTGGTTCATTCCCTTCATCTCTCCAGACTTGCTTTGGTGTCAGATGTCTCTCTCAGAGCTCTTCTCTCTCAACGTGGTTTGTGATTTTTCTCTCTGCTTGCTAGGTTCCCAGAGACTACTCCAGGCTGGACTCACCCATCTTCTCCAGAGAGACTTCTAGGAAGAGTTCCTTTTAAGACAGTACAATATATTTCCTTCCCTAGAGTCTATATGGTCCATGGGAGATTAGTGCCTTTGCTCTGTATTAAATGGCAGAGTAGCCAGTTCTTCATGTAGCCCTCCCTCTCTTTGATCTGTCATCAGAAAGGGACAGCTTCAGTCATAGCCTCTCGTCTTCACAATATGCTGGAATACTTCCCAAGCCTTTCCAGCTCTATGCTTCACATGTCAAGGCCACCTCACTTAAACCTTGAAGTGGGGGGACACTCTCTCTCCTTTTCTTTGTTGTAGCAGTAGGAGGTGGAATGTAATAGTACATTGATTAATTCTTCAAAGAAACTCTCACTCTCAATTATTTTATCTCTCCCAATGAATTTTTTTACATTCTCCTATCTAGTTTGAAAATGGGTAATAGACTAGTTTTGGCAGAACTAATTTCATAATCCTTTAGTACATCCTGTATATGTTGGTCTAGCACCTTGGTTTAAAATGGAGGGCTACTTGACTCCTCTTGCATTGTGCTCAGTAGCATCACACACCTCTTACTTCACATCTTCTCAACTTCTCCTGTTTCTACACCAGTGCGCTGCTTCAACTGTGCCTGCATGAGTTCCGATGAGGTTCATGCAGAAGTAGATTACCATTGTCTCAGCACAGACTGAAGCCAGGCGCTGACCCTGCCTTGTCCACGTGAAGGAGTAAAAAACCAGGGGACCCCCACAACCACTCCTGCTTGTATAATCGAGAGGTGCAGGGGATTTGTTGCCCTACAAGGCAGAAGTCAGTGGGAGACAGTGGACCAATTGTTTCCCCATTCTTCATCTTTTTCTCCACTTAAGATGGACTTTTTTGAGATGCAGTTTATCCAACTTAGAGAACATTTTTTAAAAAGATTTTATTTATTTGAGAGAGAGAGAGAGAGAGCATGAACAGGGGAAGGGAGAGGGTCAGAGGGAGAAGGAGAAACAGATTCCCTACTAAGCAGGGAGCCCAACACAGGACTTCATCTCAGGACTGCGAGATCAGGACCTGAGCCTAAGGCAGACACCTAACCAACTGAGCCACCCAGGCACCCCCACTTAGAGGAAAATTTGAAAGGTGAAGCAATCAGTTGCATTTAACAATGGCCAGCTCCATCATGCATCCATGCACTGACTTTCTCCTTCCCTGCTTCAGTGCCCTTTTCTTCACATAAATACTAAGAAGAAAAATACCACATAAATCCTCAGCATGTAGTTCTACTTTCTGGGGAACCCAGAGTAGGACCATGGCCTGTGAAACCTCTGCTGAAATCCTGAGAAACAGGAGAATTGCATTTAATATCCTGGTGTGAATGCTTTTTGGGTTAGGTGAAGTCATAACTCTTTCTTAAAGGAGATTGTGGGGGAAGACAAGTAAAAATATTGGGGCTTGGGATGAACAAGTCTTCTCTGGTCTTGACTGAAGTGATGGGAAGTCCAGAGACAAGAGGCATAAGAAATTAAAGGAAGGTAAGCAACCTACTGAAATGATAGTTTGATGTTAAGTGTGGGTCTAGTCTTTGACCAGATCTCATTTTCTCTATGTAACTGTGACAGAAAAGGTGACTGAAATTTTGAGGGAGAAGAGACTTTGGTACACACATAGTTTAGAGCCTCAGGGTGGGAAAAAGGATGTTTGAGATCACGCTATTTGTTAGTGACATCACTGGTATATCTTTACGTAGTCTAGTGTCTCTTTCACAGTCCGATCATTACCATACACTTAAATATTTCAGTAAATATATAATTAAATTATTATTATTTCAATTATCCCCAATATGCAGCCATGCCTAGAAAGATTTCAAGATGAACTTTTACAAAAGATTTAATTATTTTATGTTTGAAAACTTTCATATTGTTCTTCATATATTCTTTGAGAGCGAGAGAGAGAGAGAATTGCACCTGTGAAGGGGAGAGGGGCAGGGGGAGAAGGAGAGAGAGGATCTTCAACAGGCCCCATGCTCAGTGTGGAGCCAGTGGCGGGAGTTGGTCTAACCACCCTGAGATCATGACCTCAGCCAAATTCAAGAGTCTATCCCTTAACTGATTGAGTAACCCAGACACTCCTTAATATATTCTTTTTTTTAAAAAAGCTCCTGACATCTAAGTGACATGGTATAAGGTAAACATATAAGCAAAACAATATGTTTAACGAAGTAAATGAAAAATTAAAGCTTAACTGTAGTAATTTAGAGCTGACTGGTTATACGAGGGAACTATTTTTTTTCAACATTAACGTTTAATGACTCCTATGTCTCAATAGTAAATCTTAGGTAACCTGTTAATTATTCAGACTGTCAAGTTATTAGTCTTTTGCGCTTAAACAATCTGTTTTTTTTTTTTTCCTGGTGGATTTAAATATATACCTACACACACACACACACACGCATACACAATTTACCATTTATTTCTTGGACGTAAGATTTTGGTACATACACTTTGTAAAGGCTTATGCTATTATTCAGGATTGAGTTGGTGCTTCTCTTAAAATTAATTTTAGTTCTTTAATCAGACATTTTTGCCCAAACCTACTACTTAAAGTCCTACTCTCTTTAGATTAGGAAGAATGGAAACACATTTTACCTCTGTATGGCCTTTAACGATGTAACTTTGAATTTCAAGACTTACACAGCATTCCCTGAAAGGTGTTCAATTAGAAAAAACTGATGTGAAAATAGGTGTTCTTGGGAAAGGCAACAATTACGGGGAAGTACTATTGTAGATCAGGAGCCACAGTGAATACTTTGTCAATTCAGGCTTCAAGGAAAACGATTATCACATTTTGCGAATGAACATACTTCAATTTACATGGGCCTAATTTTTTTTAAGATTTCATTTATTTATTCATGAGAGACACAGAGAGAGAGGCAGAGACACAGGCAGAGGGAGAAGCAGGCTCCATGCAGGGAGCCTGACGTGGGACTCAGGATCACGCCCTGGGCTGAAGGTGGTGCTAAACCGCTGAGCCACCTGGGCTGCCCAACATAGGCCTAATTTTTTATTTTCTAGCAAACATTCAGAAATTCAGCTGTTTTCAAAGAACTTATTTTCTCACTAAACATTTTTCTAATTCGTGAAAAAGAATTACTGAGAATTGCCTGATTATATAAATAGTAATCATAGACCACCTAAGCATAGTTTTTACAAGGCCAAATTTACAAAAGAATGCTGTTGCCTAAGGTTATCAGAGGGAAAATAAGTGGCTATTTATTAAGTTTTAATGATGAAAAATAAAAGTGGCTAGTAGTTCTGGATTTCACTGGATTAACTACACTTATCTATGACTCACGATCCTTTTTACCAAAATATTTAACAAAAATTTGTTTTATAAATTAAGATGTAGATGGGTGAAAACAAACCAGCTCTGCCTTGACTACAACCCTATATTCTATAGGTAGAGTTATTCATTTCCACTGAAACGCACAGTAGCTCAACCATAAATCTAACACACATTGCATGTCTTTAAAGGTGCAAATTGATAATCGGACATCAAAACAATGAAAATATCCCATCACAGAGGTGCAAATTAGCAGTCAGATTACAGACACCAGCAAGGGAGAAGACAAAGGGAAAGGAGCACATGATGGAAACTTCTATTGTTGCTGTCTGCCAGAAAGCCTATATTTCAAAAAAGAGACACCATAGAAAAAAGACAGAATACATTCGAAGGATTACATTTCCTATGACTGTTCTCTATGGAAAGCATGTGTTTTGTCTACAGGGTATGAATTGAAACTATATCTCAATTTTCCCCTTTAAATGGCCCCAAATAACTACAAAAAATAAGAAAATGGAAAGGATAATGTTGTAATAATATTATGTAAGCACTTATGCAAAACCTTTCACAATGAATGAGATTGAAGTATTAACTTTGATAATTGCTGCAAGAGTGGACGCTTATTTTGGAAATAAGTTTTAAAAGTTGAGATGTCCTCATATAGTATTTATAATTTCAAGGATGCATTCAACAGGAATGCTTTGGTAGCTTTATACTAATTTGTTAAAAATTCCACCAGAGACTTAGAAGACTTGTAGTCCAGTCTCATTATGACAGAATTGGTCTTTTTATTAAATTATATATACAAGTAAAACATGAAAACATGGAAAAAAGGAAAAATATATTGGACCCATCTAGGAAAAAAAAAAAAAAAGGATGACTAATCCTATACCAACAGGAAGAGGCTGAGCATTACCAGAAAAACAACTATAAAGACACCGTAAATCAAACAGCATAGAGTTTAGAACATCAAAAACTCAGAAATTTTCATCTATTATTAATTATGATAAAAAATTCTATCTCAGAATATTTTACACAGCAACTGTTGCAAAGAAAATCTACATCTTCCTGAGCTGAAGAAAGTTGGAAATAAGAACTAAGGCTTAAACTTCCAATGAAATTGGATGGCCATTAATAAAATATTTCAATGTCTTTGTACATTTTTCTTTCAATTAAAAAGCCACATTTTAAAAGAAGACAATTTATAATTTCAATGGTATTTAAATATTTAATGGGACTACAATTAGAATTGCCACATATAATGTGGGAAATTAGTGTGGGTTTCTAAAAAAATTATTTTTGCAGTTAAACTGTATTTTTTCACCTATGTTACATGTCAGTGTACCTATGTTAGAAAGTCTTTAAAAACTTTGAAAAAAAATTGATAGTATAGGCTTTTTTCTGACTTGAAGATGAAAGACCTTTATTAACCTCTCTATTAACCTTTTTTACTAAGCTTTTAAGTAAGCTTATTAGCCAATACAGGCGATAGGAGAGTAGGCTTCCTCATGCTACCTTCAATGGTCTTGGAGGAGCTAATTAGTAGATAGATTACAGCACAGCTAGACTTTTCTTTATCTGTACCCCTTTCACACCAACAGACTTTTTATCCACTGAACAGCTGTATTCTAATTAACATCATAACCTCATATTTCCTATACCCACATCTGTAACTGAGATTTTTTTTGGTGATGGAATGATAAAGGCGCATAGATCAGGGCCAATCTCAAAAATCCAGGAAAATCCTTCAATCTTTGCTTTGGCTACAAAGCCCTATGCAGAGTTGAGTTTTTTTTAATGTGATGTAGATTTGAGATTAGAAGGGGAATATACATAAACCCATACATATAGTGTGTGCAATCTCTTTTTTTCTGTAGGAATATAGATCTGTTACAATATAAGTAGCTTTACCAAGAATTCAATGAATGTGATTCTCCTGGATACAAAATCAGTAGCACCAGGGATTCTAGATGTAGTAATAAATCGTTGTTAATGGGGCATAGGGTGGCACAGTTGGTAGGGCATCTGACTCGGTTTTGACTCAGATTGTAATCTCAGTGTCATGAGATTGAGCCCTGTGTCGGCTCTGTGCTCAGTGCAGAGTCTGCTTGAGATTTTCTCTCCCTCTCCTTGTGCCCCTCCCACTTCTTCGCACTCTCTCTAAAATAAATCTTTTTTTTTAAAAAAACGTTGTTAGTTGGAGGGTAAAATCTTAGTACCTCGACTCAGAGCATAGGTGAGGAGGAACCCTTTGAAACTAGAGCTTTACCCAGCTGAACACACCATGTTGGGAAAATCACTAAACTTCCTGAATTCATGATTTCCTCATCTATAAAAAGTGAAACTAATAATATTAATAACTGCTAAGCTCAACTTTTTAGTTTCAATGACTTAGATGTAAAGCTGGATAAGATTTACTTCATAGGGTTTCTGAAAGAATTAATGAACAGTGTCTAATATAGGGTAGAAAAGTATTAGACATTCAATAAATTGTAATTTTATTAAAGTTCCTACAAATAGTTAAAAAGTAGTTAAATTGTTAACACCACATTTATAATATATATTTCCTATACTTGGCAAGATTGCTATACTTTTTTAAGTTGCTGTCTACAGATTTTATCATGGAAGAATAATGATACCCAAGAGAATATTGTCTTCCTAATAAATTAGTGGAATTAAATTTAAAACAGAACTTTAGTAAGCAAAAAATGATTGTAGAATACAGGTGGAATTGTCTAACTATTTAATAATAACAGAGGACATAATCATTTAGTAAGGTATAATTATTATTTCCTAATAAACATCCATATCAGTATGTAAAAATTATATTATGATTTACCCGTAATGTGGAAATTATAATAAAAAGCTAGAGAAGCCATTTTAACTTTACCAGATCAACTGTGTAAACTGTTCAGTAGTAAATTTTATATTACCAGTAAAATGTGAAGCAAATATGATACAGAATAATTTGTTGAAATTGAAAAGAGGGAAATAAGGACAATAGTAAAAACTTACAAAAAAAGCAAAGGTTCTAGAAATATTTTGTCAGTTTTGTCACCATTTGATATTAAGTTCCATAAAAATATGGGACATGTACACAAGTGTACTGGATTTAGGTCTTGGATTCATATGATCTCAATGGGCACAATAAAGAGGACTACAGATAAACAGGCTTTTGTGAAAGTCCTAATAAATAGTGTCTCATCCTACTGAGATTGATGAGTAATACTCTATGTGTGTATATATGTAAATGAGTGTGCATTCTACAATTAAAATAATCATGTACAGGGACGCCTGAGTGTCTCAATCAGATGAGCAGCTGACTCTTGAATGTGGCACCAGTCGTGATCCTGGGGTCATGGGATCGAGCCCCATGTTAGGCTATGTGCTAAGTGTGGAGCCTGCTTGAGATTCTCCCTCTCCCCCTGCTTGTGCTCTATATGTAAGTAAATAAATTAATAAAATCTAAAAAAAAAAAAAAGAATAGTTATATACAATGTGGATATTTACATATATATAGAATCTGTGGTTAAAATTTTTAAAAATATACCCCAATACAATTTGCAGATAAAAATCTATCTAGCCTGTTCCGGGGAAATTTATTCTTCTCAGGTGTCATCTCAGTTAAGGGCTGAGCAGTTAAGTGAATAGAATCTCCTCAAAGTTGGAATAATGTGACCTTTAAGGCCACAGATTGGTTTTGGGTGTTAACCAATTCAGACGTAATGGGCAGCCACCTCTGCAATCCATTGGCCCAAATCTTGAGGAATAGTAATTATTTATTTATTTATTTATTTATTTATTTATTATTTTTATTTATTTTATTTTATTTTTTTAAAGATTTTATTTCTTTATTCATGAGAGAGGAAGAGAGAAAGAGATAGAGGCAGAGACACAGGCAGAAGGAGAAGCAGGCTCCATGCAGGGAGCCCGACGTGGGACTCAGTCCCGGGACTCCAGGATCATGCCCCGGGCCAAAGGCAGGCGCCAAACCGCTGAGCCACCCAGGGATCCCCGGAATAGTAATTTTTTAGATAACTTTCTGAATGATGATATGCATTCATATTAATGATAATGCCTTGTCACATATAATACTTCCAGTATTTAATACATGCTTATGTTCATTGTCTTATTTAACTCTTGTAACAATCTGGTGGATAGGAAACATAAGTATCATCAGTTTCACTTTACAAATGAGGAAATCAGCATGTCCACAGACCGAGAGATTCACTAAGAATAGGAGACCTAGAACTTCAGTTAGAGTTGAGTCTACCTTCCAGGCAACTCCTAATTTTACAGACAGACACTGATCAAACTTGCTTTAATCTCAGCATTTGTAGCTTGGTTTCATGTAGGTTTTTATTTCTGTAAATTGATGTGATTCAGTTTGTTAAATGACTAAAATACAAGATTTGCAATTTATTCGTTCAGCTTCCATTTGTCTGTCTTAGGACATGAAAATACTCTGAGGGGCTGTTAAAATAAAATTTAAACACTGCCACTTTGCCTCAATTTGTTTTCCATTGGTCTATTCATTAATCATTCTTTCACCGAGTTCTTTCATTTCTTCTGTAGTTAGAACATTTATTTCACCCTATTGTTAACATATTTATCTCTCTGCTGAGATGGCATCCTCCTTCAGGGCAGGGGTTCTATTTAGGTCTCTTTGTACATGTTATGTGAATGTATGGAGCTCCTGCTTACTGTGGGCCACTGTTACTGTATTTAGAACTTCTAAATATGTTATTTCACTTGATCATCAAAACAACCCTTTGAGGTAGCTGCAATGGCTAAGCTAAGGTAACTGACACATAAAAAGACTCTCTTCCTTGCCCAAGATCAGTTATAGACAGAGCTATAACACAAATTCAGGCAGTCTGGGGTGGCGCAGCAGTTTAGCGCCTGCCTTTGGCCCAGGGCCCGATCCTGGAGACCTGGGATCGAATCCCACGTCGGGCTCCCGGTGCATGGAGCCTGCTTCTCCCTCTGCCTATGTCTCTGCCTCTCTCTCTCTCTCTCTGTGTCACTATTATAAATTAAAAAAAAAAAATTCAGGCAGTCTGACTTTGGGTCCTTTCATGGTTGATTCAAGGGGAATAATCAGAATAGCTGATACTTTTGTAATGCTACTATGCCAGGTGTTCTAAGCACTTTACATACATCAACTCATTTTCTTCTAAGTATGTCCATATTAAAGTGGTCAGCATCTTCAAGAGTTATTGAGGCATCATTTTTTCCAATGAGATTAATATGCTTGTGACTTCTGCAACATCTTTACCCACAATATTGAGTGAGCTGCACTGTCAGTGGGCTTTCAGGAATATTCCTGGGCCGTTTCCACCTCAAGATGGCTAGCAGTGACTTAGATATACATGATCTCGAATTCAACTTCCCTTTAGTAAGATCCTTACATTTCTGAAACCACCCCAAAGCCACTCAAAGGATCAGAAAGATGCATGAAGGATGTAACTGGAATAGAAAAAGATAGTAGTCTTTACCAAATGCTGCTAAAAAGAAAATTGTAACTTTGCAAATTTTACATGTGATAAAGTGAACACGTTTCTAGGGACCTCTCAAGGCCCTGGAGGGTCCAATGCAAGTGAGAGGTCTTAAAGCTCAAGATTCATTAGCTTCATGGTAATTTTGCATCCATACTTTTAGTTAGACTTTTCTCTCATGTTTCTTCCTTATGTTCTCTTATGTACCTACTATGACAAGTAATAATTTTTAAATGTATTTTATTTATTTATACCTTTAATATCCTGCATTCTGTTTTTATCTTAGAATGTTTAACAGATTAATTAAAGATATAATTAATTAATTGATTAATTGGGTAATTATTTAATTGAAGTAGAGGAAGATAATCAAAACTGGGGTTTCATATTCTCCCTGCTATGTCGACTTATAAATCTTTGATGGTGCATAAAGCTATATTGATTTTTGTTGTTTCTATGCTTATCTTCTTAACCTGAAAGGCCCAAAACCAATGGAAGGTGTCCTAGAACTGGAAAAATTTACTAACTATTCAATTATAGCACTTAATCCACTTCTCTCTGTATCTCAAACTGAGCTGTGAATTCTCTGATAGGAATTGTGTCTTGTGGTCTTTGAATTGTGCCCTGCCCCACTATCACCTCTTCACTCTACATTATCCCAGTGTTTAAAACTTTGACTTGTCCAGTTTATCCACCATGGAATTTGTGTCTAATGGGTGAACCAATGAACAAATAAATGACTGAATAATTATCTCTGTTCTTCTTGAGATAGTTTTTACTTATGGTTAATCTCATCCATTCTGTGCTCATTATTTTAGTTAGGAGATTATATTGAAAAATTACAGTCTCACAATTAATACTCAAAAATTTAAGGTATTAGTTTCTATATATCAGAATTTTAGAATGCCCTTTGTGTCCTCTCACTTATAATTCCTATAAATTAGGTAGGAAAGAAAAGAGGAAATCTCAGTGAAGCAAATGAGTCAAATACGAGATCCTTCTTGTCAAGTAAGGAGATGGTTGTACTGACTGTTGGCTGAGGACATGTGGTTCTTCAGGGGTTTTGTGAATTGAGGCTAGCCTATTTACTTCCTTAACTTCCTCTTTTACTTCCTTAACTTTCTTCTTTTCAGTACCTATGGATACACGAGGTGAATGACTTGGCAGGAGGTACCCCCCATGGCAGTGGAACAGAGCCAAGTTGTTAAGGGGACTAGGATAGACATTAGCACCAAGTATCCAAACCAGTGGAGTTTATCAGGCAAAAATTAATAGCAAAAATGCTGAGGGCCTAAAATAAATTTGGTTTCTATTTGCAGAGTATCTCTAACTCATTGAGGTTCCATGGAGGCAGGACATTTTTGCTATGTTGTGGAGCTGCAGGTGAAGGCAAACATTTATCACCTGTGATATAAGCACAAAGCAAGCTTTATCAAGCAAACTTAAATTCAGGTACTTGGCTGACTGTTAATGTGAAAACCCTATGCTCTCCACATTATACCAGAAAGGGTACAGGGACTAGATCCCAACTGCATACACTGCAGAAAGGATTCTAGGAGACCCCCCAAACCTTGCCATTCTACTTTTAGAGAGTATCTGACAGTGGGGACTTTTGTGAATATGAGAGCAGCCTTACAAGGGGTGGGGGAAGCAGGCTGAGCTTTGGGTGCCCACTATGTACTGAAGGTGTATATACCTATTCTCCTTGCTATGAGGTAGGAGCACCAGGATGCAGGATGGCAGTAGGACATGGCCTGCCACTGGACAAACAGTAATATTAATGAAAAGCTACATAATTGAGAATTACTATTGTTAAAGTTGACTACTAAGTTCGCATGAGTGTGAAACTGCCGAGATACTGAAAGACCAAACATAAAACACAAAATAGGTGGTAACCAGGAAGAAAAATGTTGGAGCAGTGAACAGAAGAACCAGGAAGCTGCAATGAGATATAAAACACAAAGCACAGGGGGCAAATGGGGAGAAAACATATGAGAGTGAAAAAAGAAAGTGAGAGGCCTGAAGCAGGAGAGAAGCTTATAAAGTTAGCTTCAAAGTACCTTTTGGATGAAAAAGAAATTACAGCAGACAACATACATATTAATGAAGCCGAAACAATATTGAACAACAACCCATTATCATTACCTAGATTAGAAGAAAAGACAAGATTAACACCTCAGACATCACTAGGACGGAATAAGAATCAGGCTTATCAACAAGCTCTCACCTTCCTCCCACTTTCTTCATCTTTCCCAGAAAGGCTGAGAAAAAGACGTTCAAGAAAATTAACTCGGAAAAACTGTAGCTGTAGTTATAAATTTTGGTAATTGCAGTGAAATGAGTAAGAGCAATAGCTTAGGGTAAGGGATAAAATGTGTGTAAAATCTCAAGGAAGTACTTAAACAGCTTCTAGAAAACCAGAAAGCAGGACCCGTAAATGGGTAAAGGGTGAAGGAATTGGGGCAAGGGGGGACGGGCTGTAATCTTTATTTATTCCTTTTCTAAGGAAAGAGGAAAGGGCCTAATATTTAACATTCTTTTACTGAAATCAGAATGCTTAGTTTTCATTCCTTTCTGTGCCTTTTCTCAGATCTCTTAAGTATTTTGTGATAAGTCTGAAGAACAGATTATACTTTCTTCAAATAACTGTATTCAACTGTCTCAAATTGCTATTGGCTTATAGTGCAGTCAAATTTAAATCTCCCCTTATTACAGATGTCACTGGACAAAAATAAATTCCAGACAGTACTTCAAAAGGAGGAGACTCGGTAGAACAGAGCCCAGCCAGATGAACTGTCCCAACTAAGCCCAGCCTAGCCCAGGTCGACTGATTCCTAACTCATCCACAGACAAGGGACTAAACTGGACCCCATCACGACAACCCCGCAGAGAGGCCAGTCTAGATCAGCTGAGCTCAGCCACTCTATAGATGAATGAGCTACACTGGTGGTTTCTGGTATGGCCCATTGATTTTCTTGTTGTTATGACCTAACTTACATGGTACAATACTAAACTATTTCTAAAGTGTTTATATCAGTTGAAAGTCTCACCAGCAGTGCATGAATGAATGCTCTATTGCTCTAAATTCTTGGTAACATTATTACTGTCGGTCTGTTTAATTTGAGGCGCTTTGGTTTGTAATATGTTTTATTTAGGTTTTATTTTCTACCTCCCTGACAACAAAAGAGCACCTTTGCATGCCTCTATGGCCATTTTGACATCCTTTTTTTGTGAAGCATTGTTCAAGCCTCGTGCCCATTTTCCTGTTGGATTTTTTGTCTTCTTATTGGTTTTTTAAAATTTATTTATCTATTTACTTATTTACTTATAATTTTATTTATTTATTTTAAAAAGATTTTATTTGTTCATTTGACAGAGAGAGTGAAAGCACACACATAGGGGGAGTGGTGAGCAGAGGGAGAGGGAGAAGAAGGCTCCCCACTGAGCCCCAATGGGGCTCCATCCCAGGACCCTGAGATCATGACTTGAGCCAGAGGCAGACACTCGACTGACTGAGCCACTCAGGCACCCCAAAATTCCTTAAAAAAGATTTTATTCATTTATTTGAGAGAGAGAAAAAAAAAAGAGAGTGAGCAAGTATATTAGCTAGGGGAAGGGCAGACAGAGGGGGAGAAGCAGACTTCCCTCTGGGGAGGGAGCCCAATGAGGGGATTGATCCCAGGACTCTGGGATCATGATCTGAACCAAAGGCAGGTGTTTAAGTGACTGAGCCATCCAAGTACCCTGGTTTGTTGAAATTCTTCATATATTCTAGACCTAAGGCTGTTTTAAGTTGTATGTGTTATAAATGTCTTCCATTCTGTGGTTTTCTTTTTTCACGCTTTACTTGCATTTATGCGACCAAAAGTTCTATTCTTATTATAACCTAATTTAATGACCTTTTTGTTTATGGTTAGTACTTTTTAGGATTATTTTACCACAGTGAGCCAATTATGGTACTTCTCCATATTACCTTCAAGAAACTTTGATTTCCTTTTATATTTAGGTCTACAATGCACCTGGATTTGATTTTTACATATAACTTGAGCGGGAGATGATGTTCAGTATTTTTTGTCCATTTGCTATAGTATTGTCTTAGCATTTTTTTATTAGCACATTTTTTTATTTCTCCCACTGCTCTGCCTTTTTGTACTCTTTTAATAAATTAGTCTATCATACATGCATAGGTCTGTAATCTGTTCCATTGATCCGTCTATTCTTTTCCATTGATTTGTCTATTGCACTAATATCCTATTGTCTTAATTACTTTAGCTTTAAATTGACAACTAACAGAAGAAGTTGTTCTACTACTTTTTCTTTTTCCATAGTGTCTAATTAATCTTGGTTCTTTCAATTCACAATACATGTGAGAATCAACTTGTCAAATCACATACGCACACATCTTGAGATTTTTATTGGAATTATATTAAATCTACAGATCCAATCTTCTAGTCCATGAATATTTATTTAAGTTTTCTTAAAATTTTCTTAATAGTATTTTCTAAAGTTCTGTGTAAGAATTTTGTACATCTTTTGTTAGATTTAGTCCTAGATATTTTACTTTTTGGAGGTTATTGAAAATGTATTGTTAACATTATTTTCTAACTATCTTTAGTTCAGCAATCTTATTAAGCTAACATATTATTTTTAACCTTTAAGGGGCTTTTTTTATTTTTTAGATTTTATTTATTTATTCATGAGACACACACAGAGAGAGAGAGAGAGGCAGAGACACAGGCAGAGGGAGAAGCAGGCTCCACGCAGGGAACCTGAGGCGGGACACAATCCCTGGTCTCCAGGATCATATCCTGGGCTGAAGGCGGCGCTAAACCCCTGAGCCACTGGGGCTGCCCGCTAACATATTATTTTAAAAAATTTATCAGGTTTTACTGAATTTTCTTTGTGTTTGATCATTCCATCAGAAAAATAATAAAGCAGTTTTTTCCCATTATAGTCTTTCTATATATTTTTCATATCTTACTGCATGCAAACTTATGGATGACCAAAAATACTGAATAAAAAGTATGGTAAGTAGATACCTTTATTCTGTTCTAATTGCAGAAGGAAATTGTAGCTTTCAAAATGTCAATCATACTGAGTTGCCCAATCTCAGAAGAAAGTTCTCAGCAAATATCAAATATTAACAATTCTCTAAGCCTTTTGTAGATAATGTTTATCTGGTTAAGAATGATTTATTTACTCTTATTTTGTAAGAGTCTTTCCATGAATGGGATTGTATCTCTTAAATTTTGTTAATATAGTGAAATATGTTCATTCATTTTCAAATGTTACACCAAATTCTCTTTTCTGGAATAAATTATTTTTATTTATGTTTTCTTTTTTTTTTCATTACATATTCTTACCTCTTTCATCAAAGATTCATTGACCATACAATTCTGGGTTTATTTCTGGGCCTATATCATTGACCTATATGTCTGTTTTTGTGCCAGTTCCATACTGGTTTGATTACTACAGCTTTGTAATATAGCTTGAACTCTGGAATTGTGATGTGTCCACTTTTGCTTATCTTTTTCAAGACTGCTTTGGCTATTTAGTGTCTTTTGTGATTTCATACAAATTTTAGGATTATTTGTTTTAATTCTGTGAAAAATGCTGTTGGTATTTTGATAGGGAATGCATTAAATCTGTAGATTGCTTTATAGACCTTTTTAGTTTGCTTGCTTTTGAGAGAGAGAGAAAGAGAGAGAGAGAGAACTCATGTGCATGGGTGCACAAGTGGGAGCCTGATAATCTCATGACCTGAGGCAAAAATCGAGTCAAACACTTAACTGACTGAGTAACCCTGTATTTAATAGAAGAAACCTTTTAACAATATTTGTTCTTCCAGTCCATGAGGATGGAATGTCTTTCCATTTCTTTGTGTCATCTTCAATTCCTTTCATCAATGTTTTCTAAGTTTTTAGAAAGTTTTCTAGTTTTTTCTTTTACCTCTTTCATTAAGTTTATTCCTAGGTATTTTATCATTTTTGGTACAGTTGTAAATAGTATTGTTTTCTTAATTTCTCTTTCTGCTGCTTCATTATTAATGTATAGAAATACAGTGGATTTCTGTACATTGATTTTGTATCCTGCAACTTTACTGAATTTATTTATCAGTTCTTAGTTTTTTGGTGGAATCTTTAGGCCTTTCTATATAGCGTATCATCATATACAAATACTGAAAATTTTACTTCTTCCTTACCAATTTGGATATGTTTTATTTCTTTCTGTTGTCTGATTGCTGTGGCTGGGACTTCCAGGACTGTATTGAATACAAATATGAGAGTGGACATCCTTGTCTTGCTCCTGAACTTAGGGGAAAAGCTTGATGATGTTAACTGTGGGTTTTTCATATAAAGGCCTTTATTTTGTTGAGGTACGTTCCCTCTAAAACTACTTTGTTGAGTGTTTTTTATGATGAATTGATATTGTACTTTGTCAAATGTTTTTTCTGTCTATTGAAATGATTATATGGTTCTTATCCTTTCTCTTATTGGTGTGCTGTATCATGTTGATTGACTTGCAAATATTGAATCACCCTTGCATCCCTGGAATAAATCCCACTTGATTGTAGTGAATATTTTTCATGTGTTGTTGGATTCAATTTGCTAATATTTTGTTGAAGATTTTTGTATCTATTGTCATCAGAGATACTGGCCTGTAGTTCTTTTTTTTTGGTGTTTTGCCTTTATCTGGTTTTGGTATCAGGGTAATGTTGGCCTCAAGGAATGAATTTGGAAGTTTTCCTTCCTCTCTTATTTTTTTGAAAAGTATGAGGGGATTAAGTGTTAACTCTTCTTTAAATATCTGGTAGAATTCACCTGTGAAGCTGTCTGGTCCTGAACTTTTATTCATTGGGAGTTTTTTGATTACTGATTCAATTTTATTGCTGGTAATTGGTTTGTTTTCTATTTCTTCCTTCTTCAGTTTTGGTAAGTTACATGTTTCTAGGAGTTAAGCCATTTCTTCTAGGTTGTCCAATTTGTTGGCATATACTTTTTCCATAATAGTCTCTTGCAATCATTTATATTTTTGTACTATTCATTATTTCTCCTCTTTGACGTTATTTTATTTTTATACATTGTTATATTTCTTTGTAGTATTTTGTTTAGTGTTGCTTCATTTATGTTCATGAATGAGATTGAACTAAAATTTTCCTTTCTTATATTGTCCTCATTAGATTTTGGTATGAAGTCTATATTGGCCCAACAAATTGAAAAGAGTCCCAATTTTTCTATCCACTGTAAGATTTTGTGTATATTTGACATTATTTCCAGCTTAAACATTTGGTAGAATTCACAGGTGATCGTATTATGTCTGGAATTTTTTTTGTGATCAATTTTACATTACAGATTCAGTTTCACTAATAGTTATAAAAATGTTCATGTTTTCTGCTTCCTCCCATATATTTTGGATAGGTTTCTTTCAAACTGCATTTTTAAAAATTCAGTTTGAAAACTTTGCCTTTGAATTGAAACATTTAGTTCATTTACATTGAATTTGAATGATGATTTTTTGCTTCATTGGTGTCAACTTCTATTTTTTTTCTCAGTCTCCTTGCTTTCCTGTTTTATTTAATTCCTCCTCCCCTCTTTTAGGTTGGAAGTTATGTGCTCTTTTACTTTTTTTATTTCATAGTTACCCTGTTGCAAAAGGCACCTTTTTCTTTTCAAAATTTATTGTTTTAACCTCTTCCTAGACAATAAGTAATTTAAAATACCTTACATCAATTTACTTCTTTTTGACTTATATGGCATTTTTGTCAGTTGTTTTAATTCTTATGTATGTTAAACTCATAGGAAGGTCTTATTTTTACTTTATAGTTACTATTCATTTTATTTGCCCTTTACTCTTTTTGCTTCCCTGTAGTTCTGACTTTATCTTCAGACTTCCTTCTGAGATCATTGTCTTTTTGTCTGAAGACAACCTTTAGGGCAGTTCTGCTTGTGAGAAATTCTCTTGATTTATTTTTGAAAATGTTTATTTTACCTCTATTCTTAAAGAATTTTTTTGTTCACTGCATAATTTTAGGATGGGAGGAATATTTTTTCTGGCTTTTAAAGATATAATACATTCTTTTCTGGCTTTCTGTCTGTCAGGAAGTCAATAGTTTAAATATTCTCTTGGAAAAAAATCTTTTTTATCCCTTTTAACTACTTTTTAAGATTTTCTCCTAACTGCAATGGACGTGAAAGTGATTCTTTTGGAATATGTCTTGCTTGAGGTACATTGTGTTTCTTGAATTTGGGTCTTGATGTCATTCCTCATTCCTCAGTTTTCTATCAGCCATTAAGTGTTCAAATTATCCTTGTGTTCTATTCTAATCCTAAACCCTGCTCTTCCACCACCAATTCCCATGGTTTGCCCAAGCGGAACTATTCTTCATTTCTTTTCTTTTCTCTTCTCACATCATATCCAATTTGTGAGAAGCCTCTTAGTGCTATTTAAAAACTATACCTAGGACCAGATCACCTCTCTCATTTACACCTCTCCCACCTTATTCTAAGATGTAGTCCTTTTCATCTGGACAACTGCAGTGGCCCCACTCATCTCTGCTTTCTCTCCTCATGCCTTCCAATATTTCAACCCTCACACATCAGCCTCAATAGACACAATAGGAAGAAAGTATTGGAGTAAGGGATTGGTTGCAAAAAAAAAAAAAAAAAAAGTTCAATAATTTGGATAGAGTGGGGAAGGCTGTAATTGTAGAAATAGTATTGAAAACTTTATTTTTAAATTCTTTACTTAAATTTTTAAAACCTATATGGACATGGAGGGCCTGAATAAATTGGGGATTTAAACATATTAAAGGGGCAACTTTTAATTTTATCATGACATAAAGTATTATTAAAATAATCTGAAATTAAAATTTAATAAGGAATTTCTAATTGCAGAATTTTAGTGACTATGTATGCCATTCTTTCCAAATAATCAACTTATCAACACTTTGTCTTAGTGTGTATATGTACATCACTCATCATGTAAAATAGTTATGCCTGAAATGAAGATATGTGACAGTTGTTTAACAGTCCCAAGCAAGTCAATGCAATTGATTGAAGATACTGTTGGAAAAAAAAACAAGAAAGCCCAGAGAGATGTAAGATATTATTTTTAAGAGGGCCTTTTCAAAGCTCTTATTTTTTGAAATTTGGTCTAATATTTCATCAAGATTTTAATGAAATAAATATGGGTCAGAATTTGCTTAAAGTCATTAATCTATCTGAGCCAATCCCAGTTTACACCTTGTTACCACAAGAAGTGAAAAAGATAGATAAAAGCATCTTATTAAAGATTCTGAATAGATATTGGTTATAGTTTTATTTGAAATTATTTATTGATTATTATAAATTTATTTGTAAAAATTATTAGTATCTAATGATTGTTACAAAACAGATAACTCCACATCAGTGTACTAAGACACGGCATTCGGGATTTCTGAGTGGTAGTATTTTTACCATTAAGTGAGAGTTTTTATTTCACAAGAATTTCCATTGGTGTAATTTTTCAGAATATAAACATGGCAAATATGAAAGTGTGTTTGTGAATTACTATTAAGTCTGTAAATGGCTTCCCTCAATATTGCATAAAGCTGTCGTGTGAGATACTGTTGCCCTCTGTTATTCATTCACTTTTTTATTAATCTAACAAACATTGAGTGCCCATTTTGTGAGAGGCACTATATTAGGAAGTAAGGGTACCAAAATCATTAGAGTCCTGTCTTCAGTGAGTTTGTGTCTAGCAGAAGGAGAAAAAAACCAAAAAGTCCATTTTATCAGTAATATTGGGTCATTGATCTGATAACACATGCTGATTGGCACTTTTTGTCTAGTTTGGGAGTTCATTCTACTACTTTATCACACAAAGACTGAATTCCTCAAAACTACAATCTTCTCAGGGATAAACATTTATTAAGTGTCTTCTATTTATAAGGAGTAAAATAAAATATTATGTAATCTTAAGAGTGTTTAAAACACATGTAGACATATGCAAAGAAACATAGATCTTCACTGGACAGCAGAATAAAACATACAAGGAGAATGAAAAAAAAAAGAACAATGTCATACAAACTGGCATTAGAGAGATATAATGAGAAAAGAACATTTAGATCTTAACAAAGAAGAATATAAGCCTGTTGTGTCTCTGACTGGCTCAGACAATATGCAACCAGTTAGTATCATTACAGGCACATGCTCCAAGACTGTTCAGTGACATTTATGTTCTTACTGGTGTTTATAAACTGGAGTAGCCTGCTGTGTTGACTGTTCTTCCTATTATAATTCCAAGGACATCAGACCATTTTGAAGACTGGAGAGAGCCATGTCAATAACTATATGCTATGTGCTATGTAAGTTGCTGGGGATACAAAGGACATGTGGTCTTTTCATGAAGACTAAAATCAGCTGAGAGAGACAGATATATAAGTAGGAATTAAAGTTTTCTAAATGCAAAAATAAAAGTTTTTTTCACTGGATGTTAAGACAGTGTACCAAACCACACCTAACCCATGGCAGGGGATTTGGCAATACCTCTCTGATCTCTTTCCCTGAGAGCTAACTAATGAGCTGAGTCCTGAAATGTGACCAGAAGTTCCTCACAGAAAGTAAAGAATGAAGAAATATCCATGGACAGAAAGAATATGTTCAGTGATAGGGGAACAGAGAGCACAGAGAAGGTGTGGCTATGGGAGGATTTGCGATGTGTTCATAAAAATGCTTCAGTTGACCAAAATGGTGAGCCAGGAGACAACATTGTCAGTGAATTAAGTGGAATGACCAGGAGGGGCTATATATGACAAAAATAAAGACAAGAAGAGAGCATGTAGACAACATTAGAATAAGAGAGAGAGAGAGAGAGAGAAGCACTCTGAATCAGACCACGGAGGTGAAATAGTTTGGAGGTAGGTGGCATGGAGAGAGGACAACATTCCCACTTCTCAATCTTGACTTTTATAAAGTATGAGAGAATAAATTAAACTGAAAGACTAACCAGAGATGTGTTCTTCTCAGTAATTACTTAGGATTCAGACAATTTAGGCAGTTAGAGGAATCCTCAGGTTTGGAATAGATGAAAGGCAGATTGAAAACACAAAGACATCAGTGACTGTGTCAGTTAATAGATAATATGAGTAGAGATAGGGGTTGATCAATGATGGAAAGAAAGAAAAAGAAATGTCATGAAGACCAGCAGCTATCAGGAAGCAGCTTCCTGAGTGGTTATTACATCACAAACTTTAAGAATTACAATTCATAGCAAAGCTTCGGTCATTGTGCTCAATTAATACCTGTAGAATAAGAGAAGTTGAATCTTCAGGTGATTCTTTTATGCATTTGAGTTATTTAACAAGTCCTTTGCACTGACTTCATGATTATGGAACAAACATTTGATTACAATTTTATTTGTCATGTGGGTTTTTCTATAGGGAGAGCATACCCTGGTCACACTGATGGGATATTAGAGCTACAATTTATTAAAATGACCTGGCTTACAGATTTTACACATCAGTTTGATGATAATGGTTTATTGTGAGGCAGCTCCCGATAAAATAATCCTTCTGAACCTGTAAGGCCAAAGGGCAGAATTTGGACTCAGGGAAATTCATTAGATGTTACTTCTCTGCTATCCTTCCTCAGGTCTCACCACTTTTCTCTTATTTCTCCCTTGTTTGTTTGTTTTTAGTTTTAGTGTTTACAATGTTAACTTTATGGGATTCAAGAAAAATAGAAAGTTGAGGATGGTGATGGGTTGAGTTTCAATGATGAAAGATTTGATATTCAGGATAAGAGATGTAACATGCAATTGAAATATATGTAGAAGTTTCTCTGGGCTGGAGACATGGATTTGGAAGTCACCAGCACATTGAAGAAAATAATATTAGATAAGATCCCTCAGAAAGAGTGAGTACAGTGGAAAGACAAGAGTCAAGCCTCAAGGATAGCCAACATTTAAGAGAAAGACCAAGGAAGAGAGAAAGGAAGGAAGAGTGAGCTGAGAGGCAGGAGTGGATTTCAGCAGCATAAAATAGGAATGAGAACATTCTAAAGGTGTGGTCCAGAGTATGGAAGAGAAGTTAAATAATATGGAGTTAAAAGAGTTCACTGGATTTAACCAAGCAAGTTGTTGATATTGGAAAGAGTAATTTCAGTAAAGTCATTGTGCAGAGGCCAAAGGATTTGAGATGTGAATAAAACTTGAATAAATGGGAGGATTTATTCGAGAAAGTGGATGAACAAAGTATTAATGCCCTGTGAATATTGAAAGTTCCAGGCCAATTAATGGAATTAATTAACTAATTAATTAACTTCAAGACTAGAAATGACTAAGAGGTGCTGTCAAGGTGTAAAGGGTAATGAGTGATTTTTATACTTCAATTTCCATTCACAGATAAAGCAAACTTTCTCAACTTAGATTTGGTAAGAATTCAGCCTTAATGTACTAAGGATTCCATTGTATATGATCAACTAACTTCTCTTCTATGAGTTTAGAATGGTCCTAGTTGTGTAGTATCGTTGGAATAATGTAGACAATAGTCACTCACACAACTCTGAGTTCTGGGTTCTGATGCATTAAATGTATCACCTGGATTGCAAAAAAAAAAAAAAAAGCAAAATCTTGGGGCTATCCAGACCTACTGGATCAGAATCTGTATTTCAACTATATATTCTTATGACTTCTCCCCACATTACAGTTTGAAAGGCACTGCTTTAGAGCAATGGTTCTGAACCTTGGCTGCAGTTGAGGATCACCTAAGGAGTTGAGAAAGAATACTGATGCTCAGGACCCACCATCAGAAGTTCTGATTCAATGGGTGTCAGAAGTGGCTAATGGGTGTGGGTATGGCTATTTTTCAGTAGTTTACCAGGTGATTCTTGAGTGAGGCCAGGATAGAGAACAACTGAACCTAGGAAATAAGAGCCCAAATAACAGGAGCCTTGAGCAGCATTTGAGACAGAAGTAGTTTGACCACTGCTCAGTAAAATGAGGGCAATGATGCTTCCTGATTCCTTGGTTCAGCATGTGGGAGAAAGATAAATTATACAAAACCCATTAACTGCTTTGAGTTTTGTAGAGGAAAGTTAACTTATAAATGTTATATAATATAATTATATGGTAATGAAGACAAATATGCAAATGCCTAATTGAAACATAGAGAATAAAATACAAAATGAAACAGACCTTGAGAAAGCTTCTTAGGAATTGAAGAGTAATAAAAAATAATAAAGTGCTTGTCTGGGAAAATACATTTAAACTCTAGCTTCCAGATGAATTTTAACGATAAATTTAGTACCTGTTCTCCCAATTTTTAGGCAAGAGCATAGATACTAAAACTTCTAATGTAAATTTTTTAATCCTATAATAGTTATGGTAATTATTGAAGTCCAATGGGTTAAATGAGCTGTTTTAAAGGTTTTATCTATATTCCAATGGAAATAGAGATTTGCACAATTATCTATCCAGTTAAGGACAATCTATGCATCCATAGGACCAAGACTTGCTTAGTCCACAGTAAGATATTCTGGTTGGTGTGAATTATTGGTACAACTGAGTCATCTTCCAAATTCATGAGGAAGAATGCAAAACCTGAGATCTGAGATCATTACTTCCTTCATTCTGAGAATGAGTCATAGCTCAGATCTTACCCCCAGAGGGAAATGGAACAGTCCACTTGACTGTTTTTCTTTCCTTTTTCCTAGGTCATAGGCCACCAGAGTTTTGGTGGTGTATTGTTCTAGACTATTTGTTTTCCTGTAATAGGATTCTAGTTTTAACCTTCAGAATAATATCCATGCAATATTTGTATGATGCTTTAACAACCATTTTCTCATTTGAGACTCACTAAAACTATATAAGGTATATGACCAGAAGTTACATTTTCCTCTTATGGATGACAAAACTGATTGATATTCAAAAACAGAGTGAGTTCCCTAATGTCTCAGTGCTGCTTGACTTCACTATTTATTGCTAGTAATGTCCTTTTTCTGTTGAAAACATCCATGTCTAGAACCTGGGTTTTGTTCAGAAATCCAAGTGCTCCTTTTCATTTTCTTTCACTTACATTTTATCTTACAGGTTCCCTGTTTTCCCCTCCATTTTCCATTCTTTTTCTTCTCTTTTTAACTTTATGTAATTTGTCATTTGTTGTCTTATTTCCCCCTTGTTTTATATTACAAAGTTTTAGTTTCAGTCACAGCCTTGTCTACCCTAAATTGTACTTTTATACATTCCTCTCTATATCACGGTAATAATAGTTGAGTTAAAAATTTAAGAGTAGCTAAACTATTGGTGTTTTGTTATTGGATTTAAATAACTGAGTAGAAACTTTTGGGAGGCCATTGGCAGTTTTCAAGTAGTTGCATACATTACACCTGTTAAAAGGGAGATAGCAGACTCAAAATAGAGTCATCTGTGCTAAGCTCTACATCAGCAACCAAGACTTAATGCAACCTAACTGCAGTCCTACCCTTCCCCCTCTCCCCTGCCCCAGGAATGTGACCTTTAACCTGTCAACCTGGAATTTCCTGATCAGCACTAGGAGATAATCCACTGATAGACCCCTCCTGTTTCCCTTAGGAGGGTGACCTTGTCTAAAACAATACACTTTTTGCTAATAATTTCCTTTTTTCCTGACTCCTCTTTCTTTGAAACTTTCTATCTTGTACATCTCCTTGGAGTTTCTTTCTGTTTATTAGACGGGATGTTGCTGATTCATGAATCATTTAATAAATTTGATTAGATCTTCAAATGTACTTAGCTGAATTTTTGTTTAACAGATTTGGTGGAACCAATGGGAGATTTCCAATGGAAGGAGACTTCCAATGACTTTGGGGACAAGAAGCACAGGTGTGGTACCTCACAATTCCTTTGAGTTCATTGTCTTGCCATTTCTGAGAACCATGAAAGTTCTCATGGCTCTTCTCAGTTCTGAGCTCTCAGTTCTGTCTGCGTTGAGCTCCTCGTCTAATTAGCTTTTCTCTACAGGGCAGATTCAGCTTGAGCTGGCTTGAGATTCTGCCTAGAGCTAAACTGCTAGCCTTTCTGACTGCAATTCCTAGGTTTTGGAGTGGAAAACCCAGCCCTTGATTCTGCCTTCAGATTTCACATTGGGGACTGTTGGTGTTTTAGTATGAAGTTCTCCATTTGTTTGAAATCCTTCCCTAGATTCCACAATGGAAACTGTTGGTGACAGCGATTATCCTTCATTTTGTTTGGAATTAGTCCACAATCCCTCTTCCTTGAGGTTTGCTGGTTCAGTCCTTTACTGAGTCCAATGTTCCATCAGAATTGGTGGTACACACAGGGCCTTCTTTTGGTCAAGACACAGTAACATCTGTTGGTTACTGTTGGTCAAGACACAGTAACATCTGTTGGTTACTGCTGATATATTAAGGTGCACAGGTTTGTTCATCTAGTTTTATGTAGATAATGGATGGTTATTGCTAATAGAGACCTTGGAGATGAAAAAGCTACAAAAATAGGTGGGCATGGGTTGAGCACTTAAGTGTTAGAGTGCTACTTAACCCAAAGAATCTTGTATTATGATAAATTCATTGTGGGATGGGTCAGATTGATATGAGGTCACTTGCCAACCTTAGGGAAATTTTGTGCAGCAAGGTACACTGTAAAAATACACAGTCCCCAACCCCATGACACATTCCTTTTAGGTATTAGTTTGGTTCTGACACATCCAAAAGCTTAGCTAAATGAGTAAGTAGATAAGTTGATATATAGATAGGATCCTTAAAATACAGAGACTTAAGCCTGCCACTTTCTCACACACCAGTTTATTTTGTCTAAAAACTATGGTCCCGGTAGCTATAAATATCTATGAAAATGGCAAAATCTTACTGAAGACAACCTAGAATTACAATGGCCATTATGGGGAATATTCTAGTTAGACAAGGTCATTGATTAAAGAAGTGCACTTGAAAATAAGGGTTTCTGAATTAAACAATATGATACCTATTTTAATTGGTATGCAAAAGCTTCCAAAAGCCTTCAAGATTCCAAAATAGTTTCATTAAAAGATTCCTTACAAAAGGCTAATGAAAAATTAAAGAGGCAAGAGGTACCTAAGCAAAAGTCGGTATGACTGACATAACTCTTACTCCTCTCCTCTGTAGTTTACCTGAGCACCCACATTTTACTAATTCTCTGTCTGAATAGTCCTTCTACTCTGAAGAGACTATATACAGTTATCTTTTAAAATAAAACTGCCTGAGATTGTAGCAATCTTCCTCAGATAGTTTTCACTCCTTGATCAAAGATGGAACTAAAGCTATAGTTCAAGATTTTTCTAAACTCAGTGAGGATCCTCAACATTTTTTTTTAAATTTTTTATTTATTTATGATAGTCACAGAGAGAGAGAGAGAGAGAGGCAGAGACACAGGCAGAGGGAGAAGCAGGCTCCATGCACCGGGAGCCTGACGTGGGACTCGATCCTGGGTCTCTAGGATCGCGCCCTGGGCCAAAGGCAGGCGCTAAACCGCTGCGCCACCCAGGGATCCCCTCAACATTTTAAAAAAATATTTTATTTATTTATTTATTTATTTGAGAGAAAGAAAGGGTGAGAGAGTAAACATGAGCAGGGGAAAGGGCAGAGGGAGAGAGACAAGCAGATTTCCCACTGAGTAGGGAGCCCAGCATGGGGCTTGATCCTAGGACCCCGATATAGTGACCTGTACTGAAGTCAGATGCTTAACTGCCTTAGCCATCAGGTTCCCCTCCTCAAAAATTTTTGAAGAGTTTAGAAACCTTACTGGGGCCTATGACTCCAGCCTACCAGATACTTATCAGTTTGTGCATATGTTTGTAGGACCTGGGGAAGCAAAAAATGGATTCAGAAAGCAGAATGGCATAATCTCAAAGATGATATGTGAGATCCTTAATCTCCAACATAGTCCTTTAATGGACTAGAAACTCGCAAAATAGCAACTGACTTTTTTTTTCTTTTTTTTTTTTTAAGCAACTGACTTTTAAAAGAGTCTTTCTAGAGTCTTCCCTGCCTGCACTGATTGGTCTGTTATTCAAACATGCAAGCAAAAGAAAGATGAATCTGTGGCTGGCTTCCAAGCCTCTTTGGAAGCTCTCTTTCTGTGGTATTCTGGATGCTATACAATAAACAAGGCCACTCAACCTGCTCTAGCCCCCTTATTTGTAAATGGATTATCTCCTGTGATTAGTGGGTTAATAAAAGGACAAACACTAGAATGGGTAGTCACCAGGCTTGCTGAACTCATGACCACAGCTGAGCATTTTGGAAGAACTTTAGAAAAAGATCATAAACAAAGGTTCATTAAATATTGACTTTATAGCTACAATGCTCTGAGGCTAAAGACCTAAAAGAGAATAATACCTGGATGTCCCACATAAATCTTCCTAGGGTCCACCATCAAAATGATGGCCCAAAGATCAATGTTTCATTTGTAATGGACTGGGACACTGAGAAAGAAATGGTCCTCAAAAATTCTATGCAAATTCTTCAAGGGAGGACCCCCATACTTGCTCTTCCTTCAAACTAATGGGACTTCCAGGGACCCTCCTCTAGCCTGTTACCAGAAATAACCTTAAGTCACCAAGGAGAAACTAAAATTGAAATTAGTAGAAAGCCTTACTGGATTCTGGTAGATACTGGGGCTACACTTTCTCCTTTAAACCCCACCTTCATAGGACAACAAATCCTTCAAGGAGATCTAATAAAGTTTAGAGAGAATTTGTGCCTCAATCACTACAAATGACTCTGGGAACTTTTACTGAAAAACATTCCTTTTTTGCTATATGATATAGCCCCAATCTATTAGGTATATAATTCCTTTCTAAATAAAAAAAAAAAAGCTAATATGTTTTTCTTCAGTGGAAGCTTCCACCTTAAAGTTTCCTGACCATCTCAAACCTGATCTTCTATGTTCTTTACAATCTGTCCTGGACACAGAAGCAGAAGAATTCCAACAAAAATTTCCCAGTTTGATTGAGGTGCCCCCAAATCTTAAGCTATTTCTAATACTGACATTGGTAGAATAAAAAGTACAGAGCCCATAAAAATTCAAATAGACATAACTAAATCTGTTCCTAAATTGCCTTGACATTGATTAAAACCTGAGGCCATACAAGGTCTCACACCAATAGTAAAAGACCCAATGGCCCAGGGTTTAATCATTCCCTGTACCATACCTGTAATACACTGATCTTGCAGGTCCAAAATCTAATTGGTGGGGATGAGGGTATATCTAGGACTTAAGAGCTATGAACAAGGTAGTTATTTCCCATTTCCCAGTCTTTCCAAATCAAAACATCCTTCTGTTCCACATTCCATCAGATTCAAAATAGTTTACTCTTGTAAGCCTTGGTTCAGTCTTTGTCATCATCCCTATAGACTCTAAAACCCAATATCTATGTGTTTTTACATGGAACAATCAATAATATCCCTGGGCAGTTTTGCCTCAAGGCTTCACTGAGGCCCCTTCTTATTTTTCCCAAGTACTCAACCAAGATTTAACACCTCCAGTTCCCCAGGAAATTGATCCCTTTACAGTAAATACCCTATTGCTATGTTCACTTTCCAAAGAAGTACCCATAAAAGATTCTATTTATTTTCCAACAATTAGCTGAAAAGGGACATACAGTGTCTAAGGAAAAATTACAATTATATCTGGATACTCTTCATTACCTGGGTCATAATTTAAGGAATCCAGTTGTCTCCAAAAAGAATTAAGCTAATCCCAAGAATTTTCCAGACCCACAAAAGAGACAGCTTCATATATCTTAGTCCTGGCTAGTTCTTGCAGTCTCTGGGTTTCTAACTTTCTCTATTGGCTTCCCCACTCCATGAACTTCCTAAAATTTCTTGAAACCTAAGATTAAGCATACCTGTGTTTGTTACTATGTTCTTGCATGAGCAGATATGCCTATTACAGCATACAACTATAGCATATAGTGGCTCACTCCTATCTCAGCTGTCTTCAGGCTACAGAGGCATCTGCAAAGTTAGTAGAAGCCTCAGATGATTTAATCTTAGAAAATGACATTTATTTATAAACTCCATATGCTATTCAAAGTCTTCTTATCTTAGATTGACTCAACATTTCTCGGCAAGCATACTAACCTCCCATGAGACATTTTTGCCTTCATCACCTAATCTGCATTTTACTTAATCCTGCACATTACCACTGCCTGAGGAAGGCAAGCCTCATTACTGTGAAGTAATAACATCCTACGTTGTGATATCACATCCTGATTTATGAGACACTCTTTTGATTAATCTTGATCTAATTTTCTTTGTTGTTGGGTCATACTGTAAAAATGAGAAAGGGAATTTTCAAGCTGGTTATGCTGTTACTAACTAATATGAACTTGAGAGGAGAAATCTGTAACCTAAATATGCCCAAAAAACTTCTGTAGTTGTGCCTGATTTTAGGATATTATGGAAAGTAGGGGGTTTTCTTACATCCACTGGGATCCCAGTCAAAAATGGGCAACAAGTAAATGAACTTATTACTGCTATTCTCTTATCTTCTGAAACTGCTGTTACCAAAACCGAGTCTCACACTAGATAGACTGAACCCATCTCAAGTAGATGCTCTAGCTGACTTTCATGCAGAAGCAACAAAACAGAATCTATAAAGATTGTGGAACATGTAGGTAAAGTTCATCCTACTTCTACAAAAAATGACCTCTTGTAGTCAGACTTTTGCCATCTGATATCCTCGTGACACAGCAATGGTCTGCTCCTAAATCAGAAAAACTAAGATGGGCAAACACTGATTGTAAATTCAATAATAGTCAGGGCAAGTCAGGGAAATGGGAAGACCCAGATGGCCATTTGGCTCTTCCTGGCACCTTGGCAAACCCCACTTTTCAGTTTTTGCAGTCTTTCACCCACCATAGTGCATGCAAGATGACTCAAATTAGGGGCACCTGGCTGACTCGGAAGAACATATGATTCTTAATCTCAGGGTCATGATTTTGAGCCCCACATCAGGTGTCAATTACTAAATAAATAAATAAACAAATAAAGATGACTCGGGGGGTGCCTGTGTGGCTCAGTGGTTGAGCGTCTGCCTTTGGCTCAGATTGTGATCCTGGGGTCCTGGGATTGAGTCCTGCATCAGGGTCCTGTGAGAAGCCTGCTTCTCCCTCTGCCTGTCTCTCTCTCTCTCTCTCTCTCTCACTGTGTCTCTCATGAATAAATAGTAAAATCATAAATAAATAAATAAACAAATAAATAAATAAATAAACAAACAAACTAAGGTTTTTTTTTTTTAATATGATTCAAATTCTAAATAAATATTGGTGAGGAGACTTCTATAAAACTGAAAAAAAAGAACATCTTCAATGTCAGATCCATAGTCCTCAAAAAACTTTTTTTTTTCCTCAGAGACCTTAAGCTTTCTTTCTCTGAACCCTTGAATACCTGTGGCTGAACTTCATTCAATTACTACCTAGTATGGGTTATCCATATGTTCTTGTTATTGTATGTATGTTTTCTGGAAGGGTTGAAGCCTTCCCCTACTGCGAGGCTCATGCAGTGCAACAGCAAAGGCAGTGTTAGAGGAAATATTTTCACTTAGGATATGCTTTCCATAAATAAGATCTGGAGATGGGGGCACCCACTTTCCTGGGCAAATCATATAAGCCTTGGAGAAACGTTTACAAATTTCTTAGAATTGTTACTTTCCCTATCACCCTCAACCATCAGGCAAAGTTGAAAAAAATTAATGGGATCCTCAAACTTAACATCTCTAAACTTGTTGAAACTACTAGACTCTTTGCCTAAGGTCCCTGGCCTTACTGATTCACAGTACCTCCTGTGGGAAACATTAACCCATTTCTCATAAGATAGTCAACAGTAGGCCAGTGTCCACTGGTCTATAACTCTTTGCTAATCCCTTGCTATCACATGCTAATAGGACCAGTTACTATACATCTTTAATGTCTTATGCTAAAGTCTAGTATCAACAGCATAAAGAAGCTTTCCAGGATCCCAATTTAAAGGATCCTGTTAGTCATAGTGACTAACCTGGTCTATCCTGGAGCATGCTGATTGGGTATTCTGGAAACTTTATCAAAGGAAAACAGCCTTTGAACATTGTTGGATAGGACCTTACCAAGTGCTCCTAACCACTGACATTGCTGCAAAATTAAAGGGCTTTGAGCCTTGGATACACTTCTCATAGCTGAAGAAAACTCCACCTGATAGCTGGTCCTATGCAGAAGCTGGAAACCTCCAAATCAAATTGATGAAGAAAAAAATAGCTTATGTGGAGGTAGGCTTCCACCCAAGAAGTCAGTTCAAAACTTCATACTTTATTAGACACTTTATTCTTCTCTTTCTTTCCTTTATTCTGGCAATGTCCTGAAATGATCACATCCTCATCTGTATCTTCCAGACAATTACTGAGAGGAGTAAAGGATGCTGGATTTCTCACAAAAGATTCTGATCTTCCATAATGCCAAAGAGCCCCTGATTCTGCCTGTGATCAATATCTCATTTTTCCTAATGTCACTATAAACCACAATTCACCCCTCCTTTAAGTTTCTTACTGATGTCAACTCTTAAGGCTTTAACATCCTATACCTTGTTCTTACCTTTCCCGTACCTAGGTAGACACAAACACCTATGTAAATCTAAGTACCTTTGTACTTCCATGTTTCTATGATTATTTAGATCATATCTGCCTCCACTCACTATGAGATCTCACCAGCAGTACCCATCTCCTCAAGGCAGAACAACTTTTTATTTCAAGCTAGGAGATTTTTTCCCTATATGTGTTGAAGACCTAACTGACCTGTGGCTTGAACAAGCAAAGGCAGCAATCGCTGTGGATTAATCTGTTAACAGCACCACCTTAACAAAAATGGTTTGTGCTCAACAAGGTTTGTCTATGTTGTGGTGGTTATCATTTTCCTCAGGCCCATGAATGCCTTGATAGCTGGTACACCACCAGATAACTTCTTGCTGTGCCCCTAATTTTCTACAAACAACCTAAGATACTTCACTGGTCAACTCTCTTAGATTTACATTGTTGAATTATAAAGGAATTATTGGAAGGCATAAATGACTCAGGATGCACCTCCTTTGGCAAGGCCATACTGTCCTGGTTGGGAGTAAATGTAAATGAGACTATCAGAAATATTTTCTTAACCCTTGAGGCTATTGTAGGATGTATTGTTAAGATAATAGTTACCCAACAAAGATCCTTAGACTCTGACCAAAGTTGTTCTTGAGGGTAGAAGAGCCCTTGATTATATTTTAGCTGAGCAAGTAAATATCTATGTTATGGCCAGCACCACTGGCTGCACCTGAATTAACTCTTCTGGGGAAGTGAAAACTCAATTACACAAGATGACTGAGCAAGCCACTTGGCTTAAAAAGTTGAATCCCTCAGTAGGGTCTTTCTTTGGCTTATTTGATTTTGATAGGTTTGGGTCTTAGGGATCATGGCTCCAAAGTACATTCCAAACACTGGAAAATATCCTGCTTGTAACTACAAAATCACAGTAATTTCCTTGGTACATTGTATTCTCTCAAAAGCTTTAAATGCATGTGCATAGCTGCTAACCCCAAGCAAATCATTTCCCTAATATTGCAATGTTGGGAGAGGAATGGAGAGGAGGATTGACTAAAAAATTGTGAACCTGAAGTTGTGGCCTGTGACTATCACAGAATTTAAAAAGAAAAAAATGTTGTGACCTGGGACTACCACACAAAGGATCAGTAAAATTTTGCAAAGACTGTGGAAACTACAGGATAATAGCTGAGAGTGGTATTTATATCCTAAATTTTGATCACATCTCAGTTAAGCAGAGAGTCTAACCAGAAGATGGAGAGTTGTTAAAAAGGAGACAGCTGGCCCAGAATGGAGTCCCTTGTGCTAAGCCCCATGAAAGCAAACAAAGACTTACTACTAACCTAATGTAGTCTTAGTGCGCCCCCTCCCCACCCAGGAATATGACCTTTAACCAGCCAACCTGGAATTTCCTGGTTCGCACTAGGAAGTATTCTGCTGATAGACCCCTTCTGTTCTCCTTAGGAGTGGGACTTTGTCTGAAACAATATGTTCTTTGCTAATAATTTCCTTTTCTGTATCTTCTATGCCTTTAAAACCTTCCACTTTGTGTATCGCCTTGGAACTCCTTTCTATTTGCTAGATGGGATGCTGGCTGATTCATGAATTGTTAATAAAGCCAATTAGAGCTTCCAATTTACTCAAATAAGTTTTTATTTAAAATATCTTACTAAACATAACTAGTCTGTGCTCTTTGAGTTCTGGTTTCTTTCCTCAACAGAAGTGAAAATCAGATATTTTATCAAAGTGACAGTGTGGTATTCATGTTTCATATTTCTACTTCTTGGAAGGGTGCCTTCAAAAGCCACAAAGTTCTTTAATTGTCCAGAGCACCTGCTTCAAAATACCTCAGTGTTAAACTATTTGTTTTTTCCCTTTAGAAGACCATAGTACAAGTTCTGTTAACACTTTGACACCATGCCAAAATATACAACATTCATTTAAGATTGAGTATTAAAGGCCCTATTCACCATTTTTTTAAGAGAAGGGAAAAAAGGAATAAGGGTCTTTCACACATTCCCTCTGTAATTATAAATGTAAAACTATTCTGGATTCATCTACCTAGCAGATGGAAATATTATGAGAGTTTACTGTATAGTTCACTCGTATTTTCCAGCAAAAAAAAATATATTGATTTTATTCATTTATTTTGGATTTATTTTGCCCTTTTTTTCCCCTGGTACTCAAGGTGCAAAAATAAGAACTTTTTATATTAGTTAAATCAGTCATGCATATAGGAAGGTGCCTCCATGCCCAGAATAAATGCCGCTGGGCATCTAACCACAGCTCTGGCCAACTACACATAGCTACTCTTGTTCTATCAGGCCCTACCCCTTTCCTCCTTCCTCAATGCTCCCACAGTGCCTGGATCCTGGACATATTTGAAAGAAAGGTGTGCTTGCTTTGTGTGCTTGCTGACTGGTAATTCCTATGTCCTGTAGGCACAAAGTGTCCTGCTACTCTTTTCCCTGACTTTTCCAGTGGAAAGATATTGGTGAGCAGCTTTGGCAAGTAGTTAGAAGTTACTTTTCAATGAATTTTACTTGAAATTCAAATTCAAATTAATTACTGAATTAAGATAGATATACATAAACGTATATAGAAAAATGGCATGTGTATGGGCGATAGTCACACCCATACAGTGTTAGAAGGTGGATGAAGGACAGTAAAGTATCCTCCAGCTGGAGGAGGAACTTTGAGACCAAAAATGAAGTAAGCCACTTCATACTGTTTATACAGAGTTTTATTGAGGGTAACCCACTGACAGGAGGTTGGGCAAATGATCCCACACTAAGCAGCTATTCTCCACCTCCATCCTGGCCTTAACCCATGGCTTTTATAGAGCAAGAGGCATTATGGTGAGGCCAAAGGGTAGTTATCTAAAGTGGCACCATCTGTAATCCAGTGGATTGCTAATAGTTAGCTGTGTGCTGCTTTAGGGAAGATCAGAACAAGTCTTCCTGTATTTTGTCAGGGCACCCATTAACCTCCGTGGGGGCTGGAACACATATCCCTGAAGGAGGTCATTATGTGGGCATGAACAAGAGGGAGGGCTAAAGATGGAGTCAGTGTCATCAGCAGTCCTACACACACACAATATTTGTAATCACTCCATGCACAGCTTCTTTCTGAGGACCCTGCATAGTTCTTCATATTTTCTATAATATAAACTGGACAAACTAGGCAAAGGTTAACTCAGAGACCACCTCTGTAAAGCTAGCTAACAACCTAAGCAATGAATGGCTCTAAGAATCCCAAGAAGGAACCTCAAACCGGATGATAACTGACTGAACCAAACAGATTCTCTTTAAAAAAATATGAAACCCAGAAAATGTGACAACAGTGGCGGATGAACTAGAAGCAGAGATGTAAGAAAGGGAGATGTAATCTCCAAAGTAAGAGTGTTCAAATCCTGTGTTTGACCAATATGATTGAAATGGCTTCTGTGATCCAGTAGCCCTGTAAATCCCTGAACTTCCCATCTCTGTGAGTTTTTTTTTTCTACCATACTTTAGTTATCCTTTCATTTGATCCAAATCACTAATTCATGTCATTGTCTATAGCGGTTTTATCTTTCAAATCACTAAATAATCAGTTCAATTTTTGCCACCATCTTCATTCTGTGATCTCAGTGAGATCCTCCAGTCTCATGAATCCCCTACCTTTTCCCAACTCATAAGTTATATCTTTATCCATGTGTCTCTTATCCAGGTTAGATTCCATTATACATGATTAAGTAAGAATATTCCCTAAAATCTTTTTGTCATGTGCATCCAGAAAATCCTAAAAGAGGATAGCCTCCCTTTCTTTGGACCTGCACCTTGCTATAGAAATTCACACAGAAGGACAGATTGGTTTCACTAGAAATTCATGATTACTAAGAAGGAAACCAATTGCTTGGCAGCTTTGCAACATTTCTTTAGTCAACTCACATTTACTCCCTGAAATTATTTTCTAAAACATTTGCTGTTGTCTTCCAACTTATTTCCCTTATTTCTTGCTACTTGTTGCAAGAATCCTTCATCATTCTAAAATCAAATATCCTAATCAAAATATGTCCTATTAGTTCCTATCCCTTCTTCTAAGGTTAAGAATTCTACTTTTTTTTTTTTCCTGCATCCCATTCTTTTCTTGCTTTTGAGAAAATCTCCATTTAGTTCTCCCTTTTGTTGATTCAATGTCTCACTCTTTCAACTGGGTCCTTTCGATTGACTTTTTTGTTTCTTTGTTTACTTAAAAAATGTATTCAAGAGAATAACATTGCAAATGCTTATTTACCCACTTCTCAGAATTAATAAATGGTTAATGTTTTGCAACGAGTGCTTTAAACTTATACTTTATGGGACAAAATATAGAGAAATTATAAAATAAATACACTTTCATTTCTTTCTTTCCAAGTTCCTCTCTTTCTTTTTTAACCAAAAGCATGAATTTGATGCATAGTCTTTCTCTCCAATCTTTAGATGCTTATAACAAATCTGGGTATACATAAACAATATATAGGACTATTTTATGAGTTTAAAATATTTTCTTAGAAAATATTCTGATATATTCAATATTATGTAGTGAAATCTATTCATGTTGATATGTATAGTTTTAGTCTATTCTCATTTTCTTTTATATATGATTTCATCATATGAATATACTTATGTAACCCTGAATTTTTTCTTTTTTTTTTTGCTCTTACAAATGATGCTGTAGTAAGCATCATTCCATTTGTTCTCCCCATTGGTTTCTTAATAAACTGAGTCTGGCCTTATTCCTCATCAGATACCACTTTCTTTCTCTAATGTCAGAACCGCTCGTCAGAGTTATCTATACACAATGCCATTTTTTTCCTATTCCTCACTTATTCATCAAATTGCTTCATTTTCTTGTTGATCTAGAATTCCACCAAAGCAGTGGAATTGTCTTGCTTAATAAACAGGCAATGAGGAAGTTGAACATAATGAATGTGATTCACAGCTCATAAACTCTATCACTACTGTCTCTTATGCTAAACCACTAGATCTACCTACCATTCATTTGCACTGACCCACAAAGTCAAGAGCAAGGTGACAATGGATCTACTAGCAACAATGAGGCATTGCTAGGGTTCTATATTTAAAGTTTTAAAGCATTATGACACATCACAGAAAAGAGAGGATAAGTATTATTCAGAAGAAGCCTAAACCAAAGAAGTGATTTAGTGAATTGTCCAAAGTTCTAAGTAATATTCAATGTGTGGGAAATATCACTTAGTTCTCATTCATATATTTACTTATTCCTTGAATAAAAAAATAATATTAAACTATGTGCTCAGTAAAGTTGTACCAAGTTCAATGAGTTACATGAAGAAGAAAGCATCACTCTTGCTTTCCTGGAACCCACAGATGAGAACATCAGATGTGATAAGCTTTGTATTAGGAGTGGAAGGGAAGCCTGACTGCCTGAAGGAATTAGACAAGCCTTTACAGAAGGGGACCTTTTAGGAGATACTTAATGGCTGAGGATGAATTCAGCTGAGAAAGAAGAACATGGGAAAGATTATTTCAGGCATAAGGGGACAATAGAGCCTGAGAGCACATGCAGTTTGACACATAGTAGGCACTCAATAAATATTTGGTAACCGTGTAGTAAAGTAAATGAATGAATAGGGGAAATGGACACTTCCTTGCTGCTGAGAGGATGATAGGAAAGCCAAGGAATTTTTCTCTCATTTAGTTGCACTGTTCTGATCCATTCTGAAAGAAGAAGAAGAAAAAAAAAGAGGAATAATGAGTAATTTCTGTGTCTTCCATGTCATTTTACACAACATGATCTAAAAGTTGTTACAATAATTCATTTACTGTTAGGACTTCTAATAAATGCTTTTAGACAGGTGAGTTTGATAGTGTTGCAGTGCCTGTCTGATTTCTTTGGCAACCCCATGAATGGTTGTCAAACTGTAATGATGATGTGATTGATACAAAAGGCACTGATAGAGATGCCTGGGTGGCTCAGCAGTTGAGCATCTGCCTTCAGCTCAGGGCATGATACCAGGACTGGGATAGAGTCCTGCATCTGGCTCCCCACAGAGAGCCTGCTTCTCACTCTGCCTCTGTCTCTGCCTCTCTCTAATCTTTCATGAAAAAATAAAATCTTAAAACAACAAAAAACAAAAGGCACTGACAAAGCAAAGGATGAAGTTGTTTAAAAATAAGTAAGTTAAATAAATAAATAAATAAATAAATAAATAAATAAATAAATAAATAACATTTTTAAAAAGTAGGTAAGGTGACACAACTTACATAGATGGCTACACAGTGCAAGGGACTCAGAAGCATTCCAGGTCAGATAGGCAGGCTTCTCTAGTCTTCAGATTTCCCCAGAAGTATTCACCTGTCAATGATGCCACCTGATTCGACGAAGATACTGCTAGGCTCTTTGAAAAGCTCCTATTTTCTGATCTCTTAAAAAATTCAAATTTTCTGGCCCTCTCCAATGTTCTGAAGACTCTGGTAATGTGCTGATCACCAAGCAGAAGAAGCTAAAAAGAGTTCGTGCTTAAAAGTTACTGTTTCTTGGGACTTTCTATAAATCTCAGTAAATCAGAAGTGTACCACCACACAGCATGTGCAGATTCAAACCTTCATTCTGTTACAGTTTTATCCTTGCATGCCCTAAAATAAATTTGCTCTTCGAGACATAATGGTTTTATGACATCAACAAGTAGAACAAGTATCCTAAAAGGTTCTTTAATGCAACCTGCTGTTTTTCTGTCCATTAGTTTAAACAAGACAAACTAAAAGGGGTGAGAACCTTTGTGACATAGTCATACAAAAACATCCAAAAAAATGAATGCCATTGTAATAATTTCAATTTACAAATGTTAGGACCGTAAGGAAAAATAATATTTTGGGCTATATTCTGACTTCCTGAATGTATATCCAGTGTGATATCCTTTGTGTTATATTTTATCATACAATGCTTTTTACCTACAAATATAATTACAGTATTTATTTTATTACTATTAATTATAATCCATTTCTACATTATTTGAAGAAGACTAAGAGAAGATAGAGAAGGAAAGGGGAAAGTATACTGAATGGAAAAGTTCATGTAGCTTGAAGCCTAGAGATTATCCTTGTTATTTATTATCTCTAATATTACAAAGGCCCTAGAACTCATTTCTGTCCAAGCTTTTGGTTTCTGCTGGGAGAAAGAGAATAAATGGGAAAATAGTTGCCTTCTATCTCAGCTATAGTATTAGCTAGAGTCAATCATACAAATTTTATGACTTAAGACCATATTAAACTGGAGAGAATCTTTGAAACCATTATCTAGCTCCTTTGAATAAAGGGTGTAAACTGAGGGTTGGGGCCATAAAAACACTATACCCTATAGTGGCCAGGGACTAGTGGTTATTTTTTGGATAGACTCATAGGGAACTAATTTATTGAGTACATTTACAAGTTCTCCTCCCCTCTTTTCTTAATAATTCACATTTTATTCATCAATGAAAAAAAAAACCTTTCATGTTAGTTAACTTGCTTCTGTAAAACAACTTGCTTTTCTACATTAGGTGTTGAGCTGAGTATTAAATTAAAAAATTAAATTTATGTAGTCACATACTACAAGTGACCCCCACCCCCCAAATGGTAGCTATCAGCCACAGTAGCAGCATCAATTATTCACATTAAACCTAATCTTATAAGGGGGCATCTGGGTTAAGCGTCTGCCTTCAGCTCAGGTCATAGGGGTTCTTGGGATTGAGCCCTACATTGGGCTCCCTGCTCAGTGAGGAGCCTGCTTCTCCTTCTCCCTCTGCCTGCTAATCCCCATTTGTGTTCTCTCTGTCAAATAAATAAATAAATAAATAAATAAATAAATAAATAAAATCTTTTTAAAAATAAAAATAAACAAAAATTTAAGACCTAGTGATATTAGGTATTTGTAGTTTTCAGTAAAAGACTCAACTACAGGGGATCTCTGAATGGCCCAGTGGTGTAGCGCCTGCCTTCGGCCCAGGGCATGATCCTGGAGTCCCAGGATTGAGTCCTATGTCGGGCTCCCTGCATGGAGCCTGCTTCTCCCTCTGCCTATGTCTCTGCCACTCCCTCTCTTTCTGTGTCTTTCATGAATAAATAAATAAAATCTTAAAAAAAACCCTCAACTACATTAAAGCTAATGAAATAGAAATAAATTTTTTAAGTATGTATTAAATTTAATTCTGTGATTTTTGGCAGCCCAGGAAAAAAATTATGCACAATTATTTATATAATAATTATTAACTGATAAAAGGAAAAATTTCAGTTATTCAGAAACAGATTTTCTTTTGGTATTAAAGCATGACTGTCGTTTCTTATAAGATACAGTTTATTAATGATACTAAATCATGTAGTTGAAAATGTAACTCATCAATGATTTTATAGCAAATCCCAAAGCTTTCTTTGTTAAGTTAATAAAAATAAAGGGCATATAATTTTGTACTCACTTAGCAAAAATATTTACAAGTAAATTGCTTAACTTCTAGTTTTAGAATCAAAAACAAGTGTGTAAGGTATGTCTGTTAGAAAAAGGAAAGGATCTCAAGTCAGTTGCTCCTAAAGATGATTACATATCAGAATTATTCAAGAAACTTTTTTAAAAAATAATTCTGGGATACTATCACAGATCTACTGAAACTGATTTTCCTTGGGTGGGATTCAGGCATATATTTAAAAAAAAAAAAAACAAAGAACTCTTCAGATAATTCCATTGAGCAGCCAGATCTAAGAATCACTACCTTAAGCTGTCTTCTAGTCTACCACTTGTTTTAACTGATTAAAATAAGTAGAAATTTTAAATCATGAATAATTTAAGCATTTTTAAAGATTTTATTTATTTATTTGAGAGAAAGAGATAGCATAAGCAAAGAGAGGGGCAGAAGGAGAAGCAGAGGGAGAAAGTGACTCCCCATGCAATGGGGAGCCCATCACGGGATTTGATCCCAGGATCCTGGGATCATGACCTGAGCTGAAGGCAGGCACTTAAACTGAGCCACCTATGCACCCAAATCATGAATCATTTTAAACAAAATATAACAGACACCTATTGCCATGAAATTTAATAATGATGGACATTTTTGACATATTTGCTTAGACTATTTTTAAGACTTTCTCTTAAGTTATGATGTTTTATAAACAGCTTACCCCTCAGTCTGATTCTATCCTTTCCTTTTCAAAAATAACCAAGATTCTGAAAGTTGCATGTATCATTCCCTGCACATTTTTGTAATATTACTACATATGCAGATACTATAAATAATATATCATTATTTAGTATTGGTTTAGTATTAGGGTTTAGATAAATAAACATATAGATATAGATCTAGATAGATCTAGATAAATTTACTGCATATAAATTTTACAAGTTATTTTTTTATTAATATTACATTTTAATAAGTAAATCAGCTCATTCATGTTAATGGCTGAGTGTTTTATCAATAAACCATTTATTTATCCATTCCCCAGTATCCCCCAAGAGATGAATAATTAACCTATTTCCATTTTTTTTCAATATTGCATTTTGTAACAATACAGACATTCTTCTCTATAGTTAAGGTTGACTTATATAGTTGAGTTTCTTTATGTCCTAAGAAACAGAAACTTTGGGAGCCTTACCCATTATCCCCTCAGCACCTTCCTGCAGCTTTGCACACACCAAAGACTTCCTTTTCCAAGCTTCTGCATCTCTTTGCCTGAGGGCTTTTTCTGGTCCCTGGAGAAGCTCTGCAATGCCATGAACTGGCTAATAGAGCTAAGAAATTTACACCCTCAGGAGTAACTTTCAACCAACAGGAAATGAGAATTGGTAGAAAATACTTTAGCTTCTTTGCTACTTGGTAGGACATATCTGACATGTGTTCTATCAATTCTCTCAGAGGATTCCCACCCAGCAGGCTGTTCCCCAGGAGGACCTTGAGAATCCTTCCTCTGCTAGTAAAGGTGACACAAGCCTGGTCAGTAAACTCAGGGGTGACTGTTCTTGGTAGGCCAGAGTTAATAGTAGCAGATGCTATTAGCCCTTCCATTCCTGATTTGAGAGGGATGACAGCAGTCTGTAACCAAAGAGGCCAAGTGGTGACACTTAAGTGTTAGAGGCAAGTGAGAATAATTACTGCAACAGGTAGTGAAGCTCAAGAGACAACCAAGATGCTTAGACCCTCTGAGATCTGTTGACAATGGCTAAAATACCACGTTGTTCCCAGGGGCAAGATAGATGGCCACATGCAATAAAATAATAGCTTAATTTATATAAGCCAAAGCCAAAAACAAAGATAAAAAGCTGATGGGCAGTGACTATAATGGAAAATTATAATCTTTCACGGAGTATCTAACCTGATACTGATACCACAAGGCCCAAAATATCATCCTAGTGTTGCTGATAGAAAAGCGTTAATACAGAAGCTAGGTGATAAATGAAATATTGGTCCAAGTCCACCTCATGCTGGCCCAGTGGGTCCATGGACACATCCTATGATCAGAACCCTCACATCATTCCCTGGCTTGTAGATTAACAGTTATCATGGTAGGAGAAAGGCCAAGTGGAAGCTCACAAATCTCTCCCCATTTCCCTTTGTCAAGATGATAAATTAGAAGATAAATTAGAAGCAATATCACATCCTTGTTGGAATAGTAGAGTTTAATGCCATCCTAAAAGACTTAAAGAATATAGGGGTTGGTGCCCCACAATTTCCTCATTTACATCATCAGTATGGCTCCTACAAAAATCAAATGAATTATTGTGGATTAAAGTATACTGCCATGAACTTATGAAGTATAGCCACAATCATAGCTGCTGTGCCAGAGGTGCTTATCTTTCCTAGAGTGGATCTGTCCAGCTCTGAAACTTTGTATAATTCTACAGATCTGGTAAATCGGTAATTTTCAATGCCTATCAAGAAGGAGGATCAAAAGTAGTTTCATTCTGCTGGGAGAGAAAACAGTACATATTCATAGTCTTGACTAAACACTACATTAACTATATTGCTCATTCACAATGAAGTCCTAAGGAACCTTGATCATCTTGACATTACATAGAATATCATGCTGGTCTGCTATATTGATGACACGATGCTAATCAAAACTGGGGTTTTAGTTTGGAATCCCCCAGAGAAGAACACGTGATTGACTTTCAAGTATGACTAGTTCATTTGGGGAGTACTCCTGGAAAGCTAGTAGAAGAAATGGGAAATGAGACAGAAGAGGGCAAGCAAACAATAAGCACTGTGGATAGAGTTAATCTCCTTGGGAGCTATTGCAATATAGCATTTTAGAATTATCTCACCCAAGGAATGAAAGTCCTGGTGGCTTAAAAACAAACTCCTATCAGTTACCAGTCTGGGTCCAAATCCTAAATTTATTTTACCACAGATTGTTGCTATCTCTGCCTGCTATTAAGCCTTTGTGGACCTGACAATGCCAGATGGGCAGCTAAAGTTGCATACACTTGATATCAGTGTCTACTGGGGTCCAGGAATTTACCAGGAAAATCTTTTCAACACAGGCTAGCTCTGTACACTAAGGCTTTCCTCTTGAATCTTTCTGGAAACTGAACACAGCCTCCTTATCTACCACTGATATATCTAACATCCTGCAATATCCTGAGTCATTATGGCCTGAGTGCCAAGGCAATTTGTACATAATCTGCACCTGCTGCAAAGTCTTGTTCTGGGCTCTACTCAAAACTAGGAGCCTTTTGGGGATCCCTGGGTGGCTCAGCAGTTTGGTGCCTGCCTTTGGCCCAGGGCACGATCCTGAAGTCCCAGGATTGAGTCCCGCTTTGGGCTTCCGGCATGGAGCCTGCTTCTCCCTCTTCCTGTGTCTCTGCCTCTCTCTCTCTCTCTCTCTCTCTCTCTCTCTATGTCTATCATAAATAAATAATAAATAAATAAATAAATAAATCTTAAAAAAAAAAACAAAAAACTAGGAGCCTTTTGAGTCAACTAAAAAGTTGGTCAGAGCAGTATTCTCTAAAATCTAAACAGACTTACTAAGTATTGTGCTTCTTTTTTAGTGGTCAGAGATAAAAATACAATGCTTTGTCCTTAATCATAAGAGGTATGCCCGAACATGAACAGGATCGCTGGGTCCCGAAAAGGATCACTGTTACAAAAGGGCCCTTAGTCTTTGTAGAGCTTATCTCCCACCCTCTGAAACATGTGTCTTTGTAGGACATCCAAGGAACTTGCCACTTCTTGAATACCAGGTGTAGCAGACACAGTTAGTACACACCTATCTTTTTGGGTTACTATTGACTCTTGCTCCATATGCCCTTTGACTTTCAACTCTCAGCATCTGCATTTTTTTGGCTGTCTTATTTATCTGGAGAGTCTGCTTTACCCATCTGCATAGCAACCAAAAGTGTCAGTAAATTATTACCCCCACCTCAGGGCTACTCAGTCAATGAGCAGCATTCAGATGCAGCAAGGAGGCATCCAGATAGCAAAATTTAAGGTGCTCACTATCAGGTACCTTCCATGTCTCCATGATCCTGAGAGCTACTACCTTAAGTATAAAATGTACACCAGATTTCAAAGACTTAGCAAAAAGAAGAACATAGAATATCTTATTAATTACTTATATATAGATTACATTTTGAAATAATGGTAACTTGGGTGTATTCAGTTAAAATATATAATTAAAATTAATTTCACCTATTTTTTATTTTTAATATAGGTGTCATAATATTTAAGATTATATATATTATTCCTATGTGTGGCTTACATAGTGTTTCTATTGAATAGTATTCAGACCAGATATGATCAAACTATGGCCCATGGACTGACTTGTTTTTATTAAAACAAAATTATTTGGAAAACAACCATGCCAATTCATTTCCATACAATCTATGGCTGTTTTCAAGCTACAGCAACAGAGTTGAGTAGTTGATGGAGACTGTATGGCCAGCAAAACCTATTTAATCTTGGATCTTATAAGAAAATGTTTGCTGACCCCTGGTTTACACCATTTAAAATTAATATAATTATGAACATAGTCATTTTAAATCTACACTATTGTTATTTGCTTTCTTTTTGTCTATCTAGCCTGTGTGCCTTTCCTTTGCTCAATTGAATATGATTTCAGTATTCCATTCCAACTCCACTATTGCCATATTGATGATGCCTCTGTTCCCTCCTGCTGCCCAGTAGTTGTTCTCTGGTTGTTGTTTTTTTTTTTCTTTTAAGTTTATTTATTTATTCATGAGAGACACAGAGAAAGAGGCAGAGACATAGGCAAAGGGAGGAGAAGCCGGCTTGCTGCAGAGAGCCTGGTGCAGAACTCAATCTCTGGGCCTTGGGATCATGACCTGAGTCAAAGGCAGATGCTCAACCACTGAGCCACCCAGGTGCCTTTCTTTGGTTGTTCTTTAACTTATCACAATCTATGCTCAACTACTATCATACCACTATAATTTAAGAACCTTGCAACATTGAATGTCTGTTTCCTCTCTTCCATCTTTTGAAAGATTTTATGCCTCCATAGTTTACTTTTATATATTTTACTTCTCCAGAGTTATAAATCCCATGATAAATTGTTATTGCTTTTGCTTTAATGATCATCTGTCAAGGAATGTAGAAAAGATGTATTGCATATATACTTTATATTAACCATTTTCAGTGAATTTTTTTTCTACGTGTAATTCTGAGTTTCCATTGGGTAGTATTCTTCAGTCTTAGTGCAAGTCTGAAGCAATGAATTCTATCAGTTTCTGTTGGCCTAAAAAAAAAAGTGTCTTACTTTCATTTTAATGAAGTTTGCTGGAGATAAAATTCTGATTTGAAAGATTTTTACTTCCTTTAACCTCTTTAAAGGCATCATTTGATTGTCTCCTGGCTTGCATTGTTTCTGACTAGAAGTCATTGGTATTTCTTATCTTTGATATCCTGCGTTTGATATTTATTTTTTCTGTATCTGCTTTTAAGATTTTCTTTTAAGTTGTACCTTGGGGTGCTTTCAGAAGGAAGTTTTATCCTGCTTGATGTTTTCTGAGATTCTTAGATATATAGATTATAATTTTTGTCAAATTGGAAAATTCGAGGTCATTCTTTCAGCATTATTTCTTCAAATATGCCTTTACCCCTTTCCTGAACTCCAACTGCACATACTTTAAATCACATAAGATTGTCTTACTGGTCTCTGAGACTCAGTCCATTTTTTTCCCCCTTCATTCTTCTTATCCATCTACCCCTAAGCTTTATTCTTGTGGTTTCTTTTGTTATGTTTTCAAGTTCACTGATATTTTCTTCTGTAGTATGTGACCCGCTCTTTTACCCTGGATGTTTTATTTTTCAGTCCTAAATGAGATGTTTAGTTCTTTTATTTTCATTTCTAACTTTATCATATTTACATTTTCTTTAAAACCCTTGAATATGCTTATGAGAGTTATTTTAAAGTCTTTGTCTGCCAATTCCATTATCTCTGCCTTTTCTGGGTCTCTTTCTATTCATCTAATTTTTACCTGGTGATAAGTCACATATTCTTTCCTTGGGATACATTCTGGTTTTTATTTAGCAATGATAGACATTGTTATTTTGGTGATTATTATATTGCTGAATGCCTGGATATTATAGTTTTTCTTTAAAGTATGTAATTTGGGGATCCCTGGATGGCTCAGTAGTTTGGCGCCTGCCTTCAGCCCAGGGCATGGTCCTGGAGTCCCAGGATCGAGTCCCACATCGAGTCCCACATTGGGCTCCCTGCGTGGAGCCTGCTTCTCCCTCTGCCTGTGTCTCTGTCTCTCTCTCTCTCTCTGTGTCTCTCATAAATAAATAAAATCTTTTAAAAAAATAAAGTGTGTAACTTTATGTATGTATTTCTTTATGAGTTTATTTATTTATTTATTTGAGAAAGAGAGAGCAAAAGAGCAAGCAAGGTGAGGGACAGAGGAAGAGAAGACAGAGAATCCCAAGCAGATTCCCTGCTGAGCATGGGACCAATGCCAATGCTTGGCTGGATCTCATGACCCCAAGATCAAGAATGGAATGCTCAACTAAATGAGCCACCCAGGCACTCCTGAATTTATTTTTTGTAAGGCCCAGGCAATTAAGTTTCTTACAGATTAGCTTGATCCTTTTCCAGGTCTGTTTCATAAAGCTTTGTAAAGTTGGGTGTAGACTCTCCTTTACTTCAGGACTACTTTAGTCCTACTGTTAAGACATGGCTTTTCTATGTTCTCTACATAATATCCCAAGTGTTTAATAAAGTCTCTTTGGCTAGATAAACCTTAAATACCTCCCAGTTATGTGTTATCTCTAGGATTTTTCGTTCACTTTTAAGTACTTATAATTTATTTGATACACTTATGGCTTAGTATTCAGTAAAGTTTCAAGGCCAATCCTATGTAGGCTTCCAAATATTTTTTTTCTAATTTTTAAAATTAAATTTTATTTTTTGTTAAAAACTCCAGCCAACTCAACCTCCTTAATCTTCAGTTGCTGTCTGCCTAATTCAGCATGACTGTTCCTCTCTGTTTCATATACATGATTTCTTTTCTTTTACTCTTTGGGTTTGAAATGTTATTGATTTATTAATTTCTTTATTTAAGTATTTAACTCTTTAATCTTCACCTTTCAAAATATTTGCATTGAAAGCTATACATTTTCTTATAAATGCAGTTAAGCTATATTCCTCAAGTGAAATCCTGGTCTCTTAGTTCTAAGTATATTCTAGTATATTCTAATTTCCATGATTATCTTTCTATTATACATACATAATTTAAAAGTGTGTCTTAAATTTATAATTTATATAGTTTTTTCAATTACTTTTCTGACTTTTTTTTTTTTTTTTTTTTTTTTGAGAGAGAGAGAGTGGTGGTTTTGGCTTGGGAAGAGGGTCAGAGGGGTGGCTAGGTGGTTTAGTGGTTGAGTAGCTGCCTGAGGCTCAGGGTGTGGTCCCCAGGATCAAGTGCCTCATCAGGCTCTCTGTAGGGAGCCTGCTTCTCCCTCTGCCTATGTCTTTGCCTCTCTCTGTGTCTCTCATGATTAAATAAAAAAAAATCTTAAAAAAAAGAAAAGGAGGGACAGAGAGAGAATCCTAAGCAAGCTCTATGCCCAATACAGAGCATGACGTGGGGCTCAAGCTTATGACTCTGAGATCAAGACCTTGGTGGAAATCAAGAGTCAGATGTCTAATTGACTGAGCCACACAGGCACTCCTAACTTTTCTGATTTTTAAATTAAGGTGTGGTGTATACACCATATAATTCACTCTTTTAAATATTAAATTTGGTGATTTTTAGTAAATTCACAAAGCTATGCAACTCACCAATATCTAATTTCAGAACATTTTCATCACCCGCTAAATAAACCCTGTACCCATTTAGCAGTTACTCTCCATTTTCACCTCCTCCCAATCTCAGGCCACCACAAATCTACTATCTACGTGGGTTTGACTGTTCTGGATATATCATATAAATGGGATCATACACTGTGTGACCTTTATGTATGTGGCTTCTTTCAGTTTGCATGATGTTTTCAAGATTCATCCACACTGTAGCATATATCAGTAGTTCATTCCTTTTATGGCTGAATAATGTTACACTCTTTGGATATATAGCATTTATTTATCTATTCATCAGTTGATGGACATTATGTTGTTTTCACTTCCTGGCTATTATATATGATGCTGCTATAAATGTTTATGCACATATTTTTGTATGAATATATGTTTTCAATCTCTTATGTTTATAAGAGTGACATTGTTGTCATATGGTAATTCTGTGTTTGCATTTTTGAGAAACTACCAAAATGATGTCCAAAATGGTTTTACCATTATACATTCCACAAGCAATGCATGAAGTTTTTGATTTTTCACATGCTTTTCAACACTTGCTATTGTCCCCTTTCAAATTTTATTAAAGCCATCCTAGTGGGTGTGAAGTGTTATCTAATTGTGGTTTTAATTTGCACCTCCCTAATGACTAATGATGTTTCACATAGTTACTGGTCATTTGTGTATCTTTTTTTAAGAAATATTTATTCATAGCTTTTGCCTAGTTTTTAATTCAACTTTTGTTGTTTTCGTTGTTGAGTTGTTAAGAGTACTTTGTCTAATCTAGATATAAATCTCTTAACATGTTACAATTCACAAATATTTTCTCCATTCCATGTCTCTTATTTTTTGGTAGTGTCCTTTGAAACACAATGTTTACTCTTAATGAAATTCAATTCATCTCTGTGTTCATTTGTTTTTTCCTTGTGATGCTTGTGCTTCAGGAGTCATATCTAAGAAACAGTTGCCTAACCTAAGAGCAAGAACATTTACAACTAGGTTTTCTTCTAAGAGTTTTTAGTTTTAGCTCTTACACTGAAGTATTTGATTCATTTTGAATTAACTTATGCATGAGGCAAGACAGGAGTCCACTTTCCTTCTTTTGCATATGGATATTCATTTGTTCTAGCACCATTTATTTGAAAACGACCCTCTCCCCATCGAACAGTCTAGGCACCTTTGTCAAAGTTAGTTGATCATAAGTTTAAGGGTTTATTTCTGGACTCTTCTTTTTCATTGGTTTAGATGTTTATCCAAATACTGGTATCATACTGTCATGATTTTTATAACTGTTTAGTAAGTTTTGAAATCAGCACATGTGAGTCCTCTAACATTGTTCTTCTTTAAGATTATTTTGGTTATTTTGGCTTCCTTGTATGTTCATATAAATTTTAGGATCATCTTGTCAAATTCTGCAAAAAAAGGCAGCTGAGATTCCAATAGGGAAACTTGGATCAAAGTATTGTCATTTAACAATATTAAGTGTTTAAATCATTAAAATGAAATATCTTTCCATTTACTTATGTCTTAGTTCATTTCTTTCAATGTTTTTCAAGTTTTCATTGTACAAGATTTGTACTTCTTTTGCTAAATTTATTCCTCAGTATTTTATTATTTTTGATGCTAACATAATAAAAATTTTTGAAGTTTTATTTTTAGTTTGCTCATTGTCAGTATACAGAAATAAAATGGATTGTTGTGTATTGCTCTTCTATTTTGCAACCTTGCTAAACTTGCTTATTACTTTTAATATTTTGGGATTCCTCATATTCCTTAATACTGTATATTTTCTATATACAAGATCATATTATTTGCAAATAGAGGAAGTTTTACTTCTTTTTCAATCAAGACCTCTTATATTTATTTTTTTCTTGCCCAACTGTACTGGCTTGATCCTTCAGCAAAATGTTAAATACAAGTGGCTAGTATGGATATCTTTATTTTGTTCCTGATTTTAGGGGTAAAGTTATACTTTTTGGCCAATAATTATGGTAAATTTTAACTTTTTCATAAATTCTCTAATTTATATTTAAAAGTTCTCATCCTAGTTTCTTAATTTTTTTTTTTATCATGATAGGGAGTTGGATTTTGTCAAATGCTTTTTCTGAATCTATTGAGATAATAAGCAGGATTTTTTTTGTCCTTATTCTGTTATTGAGATGTATTAGATATATTGATTTTTGTATGTTGACTCAACATTGCATTTCTGGGATAAATCCCACTTGGTCATGCTATAATTCTTTTTATATGTTGCTGGGTTCAGTTTGCTAGTATGTTGTTTAGGACGTTTTCTTCTATATTCATAAGGGTTATTTATTTGTGGTTTTCTGGGCCCCTCTTTCATTATTTGGGATACCTTGTGAAGTATCGGTGTTATTTCTTCTTTAAAATCTAAGTAGAGGGATCCCTGGGTGGCGCAGCGGTTTGGCGCCCGCCTTTGGCCCGGGGCGCGATCCTGGAGACCCGGGATCGAGTCCCATGTCGGGCTCCCGGTGCATGGAGCCTGCTTCTCCCTCTGCCTGTGTCTCTGCCTCTCTCTCTCTCTCTGTGTGACTATCATAAATAAATAAAAATTTTAAAAAAAATCTAAGTAGAATTCACCAATGAAGTCAGCTATTCTTGGGTTAATTTTTGTTGTTGTTCTTGTTGTTGAAAGTTTGTTAGTAATGTACTTTCAAATTTATTATTTATAATAAATGCTCACTTATTTTAATTGTTTTAAAAGAATAAGATCTACCATACCATACTGATTTTTGACTTTATGAAATATTTTCTGTATCTTTGTGTTCAATTTTTGTAGAACTCCACATATATTTGAAAAGAACAGAATATTTTCTAGTATTAATCATATTTTAAATTATACTCTGTGGTTAGGATTCTCTATTTGTCTTTTAGGCCAAAGTTGTTAACTCAGTTTTCTATATATTTAGTATTCTTATTAATTTTTTTTGTTTTCTTGTTTTATTAATGAGACAGATAAGTTAAAATAAGCACTGCATAAGCATATAAAGTGTTAATTTTCCCCATGATTTTTGAAGTCATTTTATTACATATTTTGATGTCTCTTTGTAAGGAGTATATAGGTTCAGGATTATATAGTCCTAGACAATTTCTCTGTGATAAGTATAAAAGTTTCCTTTTGTCACTAATAATTTTTTCTCAAAATATGTGTCGATTTTATTGGCATGACTATCCTAGGCTTTTCAGATATCATTTGTCTGGGAGTATTTGTACTTCTTTTCTTTCAGCCTAGCTATATTATTATTATTTACATGTTACTCTCAGTAAAAAGAACACAGACTTTTAAAATACCACTTTTCTGAAACTACCTTCTTTTTACTTGGCAAAATCAATATATTAATTATTGCATTTATAATGATTTCTGATACATCTAAATTCCTTTCTACAATCTTATTCAGTTTTCCTATTTCTGTGGTTTTCTTTCCTTCCTTATTAAATTATCTTTTTGCTTTTCATTGATTGATCAATTTTTATTTTATTCTCTTTTCTTCTTTATTGACATACATGTTAAATATCTATTCTTTTTCTATTCTCACAGCAGTTTCTGGATTTTAATTTCTACATTTGACCCAGAAAGTCTAAGGTTAATCAATAGCTTTATCCTCTTCCCAATCAATACAAGAATCTTAGAATGCTTTAACTCCATAACAACCATCACAAATAATACCCATCCTAATCCCAATTCTGGCATTTTAGACTATACTCTTCACCAGAAATTTAACTCTGAGTGACATCAGCAAGATAGCTAAATAAGATGTCCCTCATTCAAATATCCCCCTCAACAACAATTTGGTGTCAACCATAGACAATGGTGTTTTGTGTGGGGTGTGAGATCCAGTACAATATGACAAGGGACAGGGGAGAAGACTTGCCCACCCATTCATCAGATAATAGGAATATAGATTTCATTCCCAGTTGTGGACCTTACAGTGCCCATGGACTGGCTTTAGCTCTTTTTGGCTGTGGTCTGGGAGTCCCTGGAGAATACTGTCTTAGACAATCACCCATGGATGAGAGAGTGTTTGTGGAAGTCCAGTAGTATAGCAGAGAAGTTCTAGCATATCACTGGAACAAAAAAATATGAATTTGTATGCATCCGAGAGGGTAAAAGGAAAGTACCCTCCCTTTTAGGTCATTGAATTCATAAGGGAGATTTCAAAAAAAAAAAAAAAGAAAGAAAGAAAACCAAAGACTGCTTTTATTATGCACAAACAGACTGACCCATGACTTGGAAGAGATGGTAACATTAATACAGTAATCACCATCAAAGCAAATTAAAACACAAAAATATATAAAATAGCTTTACAATAACATAAATGGATTGCTCATTAACTTTCTCACTTTATATTTTTATAGTATCTTCTCCTTTCTTGATTTTATTTTTTAAAAGATTTTATTTATCTATTTGAGAGAGAGAAAGAGAACATGAACAAGGGCTAGGGACTGAAGGAGAGGGAGAAGCAGGGTCTCCGCTGAACAGAGAGCCTGATGGAAGCTGATCCCAGGATCCCAAGATCATGACCTAAGCCAAAAGTAGATGCTTAACCAACTGAGCCACCTAGGCACCTCTTGATTGAGGCTTCAGATCAGGAATGACCTTAGCTATCATTTTCTCTTTGAAAGGGAAAATTCTGTCAATACTTAGATCCCTCATGATTATTCTTCCCCAGTAGTAAATGATGTAGAAAAATAGGGACAGTCCATTTCTTGGGACTTAACAAAGGAACATTTGACATCTCCTTCCTTCCCATTCATAGCATCCACAAGGGAGATTTTACTAATGTTATTATCCAAATTGCAAAGGAAGAAGTAAAATCATCTCTGTTTGAAGATGATATGATTTTATATGTGGAAAATCCTAAAGATACTACCAAAAAACATTGGTCACTTTGCAATTTCTACCTTTTTATATATCTATTCATATTTTGCACATGATTGTCAGATCTATTTATTTTATTAATTTTTAATGTATCTAATATGCTTTCAAATGTTTCCTTGAGTATTTAATTTCTATAACTTATATATTATTTCTTGATGTTAGTGGTTCTTTTTCAATTTTTGATAGGTCATTCTTGCCTTATGGTTTCTATTCCTTTTGTTATTTTAAGCATATTTATTTTTATACTTCTTTAAAGATTTTTAAAATTTTAAACTTGGGGAGATCATGTGTATTTAATCTTACTAGTGAGGGATTGTTTCCCGTGTTTAAAAAATATATATTGTAAAATCATCAGTACCAGGCATTGTGTGTGAGTTTTGTGTGTGTGTGTGTGTGTGTGTGTGTGTGTGTGTGTGTGACAGAGAGAGAGAGAGAGAGAGAGAGAGAGAGAGAGAGAGAGAGAGAATGCTAAATGAGCTTTAGATGTGGAATTATTTCTCCAAAGGAGTTTGAATTTGCATTTGCTTATACAAGGTGCCTGGCATCGTTTTTTTTCCCTGCATATTTCTTGGTGTGATAATTCTTGCATCCCTTGCCAAAATGTGCAGACCAAGCCCCATTTGCTCATGGCTCATGGTATCAATTTTCCATGGTAATTTTTAAAAACTATTTACTTGTAGATATATATCTATCTATGTTTTTTTTTTCTATCTATCTATCTATTATCTATCTATCTATCTATTATCTATCTATCTATCTATCTATCTATCTATCTATCTATCTATATCTATCTATGTTTTTTTCTTGAGAGAGAGAGAGACAGAGAGAGAGAATGTAAGGGGGAAGAGCAAAGGGATAGGGAAAGAGAATCCTAATTAAACTCCATGCCCAGTGTGGAGCCTGATGTGGGGCTCAGTCTCAGGACCCTGAGGTCATGACCTGGGCAAAAATCAGGAGTCTGATGCTTACCCAGCTGAGTCACCTAAGCACCACAATATGATTTTTTTTTTTTTAATTTTTGATCAACATCTTCAGGCAGAGGAGAGGTTTCCTGTCATTTTCCTGGTCGTGTGTGTGTGTGTGTGTGTGTGTGTGTGTGTGTGTGTGTGTGTAGGGTCTCTTTTCACTGAGGAAGAAGCCATTGATGGCTCTAATTTATTAGGGTCTCATTTCTACCTTCCTATTCAAATGTGCTCAAAGCTTGATTTCCTTTTGTGTCATTTATTATTTTTTAAATGTAAGCTTCTAGCTATTAGAGCCTATTTCCAGATCACTACAGTATCCTCTAACACATGTGGCTACTGGATTCCAGGTTCATTTTTACTTCGGCTTCTGGATATTTCTCTTTCTTTATTGTGAATACATCTCTCTATTTTCTTCCATTATTCCTACAAGAATATTCCTTTTATTTTCTTAGGTTAATCATATGGAACATAGTGAAGTTCCCAAATCTTGTGAGAAGATTAAGAAATACTCTGAGGGCACCTGGGTGGCTCAGTCAGTTAAGCATCTGACTCCTGATTTCAGCTCAGGTTATGATCTCAAAGTCGTGAGATCAAGTCTCACTCTGGTCCTGCACTGGGTGTGGAGCCTGCTTAAGATTCTCTCTCTCTCCATTTGCCCCTCCCCCAGCCCCACTCCCTCTCTCCTTCTACGAAAAGAAGAAAAATAAATACTCTGGAATAACTTAGTGCATCATGCAGCTAGATTGAACTTTTGAAAGGAAATGGCAGATGACAATCCAAAGTATTTTGTCTGAAAGAGTGAGAGTGCCGTTTTATTATGTTACTAATGAAAAATGTCCCTAGGCTTAGGTAAGGAAATTACCTTTGACCTAATCTTCTTGGATTGAGTCTCAGTCTATTTTTTCATGATATTATGGAAATATGTGCATATGTAGCACACAGTACTCTTTACTTCCAAGAACTATATATAAACATTTATTTGATTTGATTTTCCAAAAAGTTGACTATAGCCACTTAGAAATCTCAGGGGGTCTCACTCCCTGTACAAAAATTGATAGTGGTACCTACAAGTAGTTGGTTTATGGAATCTGGATTGACATAGGTATGTGCTTTTAAAGAAATATACAATAATGTCAATTGTTTTCATCATGAAATGTGATCTTGATTAGGTTAGTAGGGAAATACTGTCAGAAACTGAGTGTTCAAATTTAAATACTGAAGAGGAATACCGACTTTTGTTGATTGCTTACATCAATGTTCCAGGCTAATATTTATGAATTCATTTCATCCTTATCTCAACTATACGTGTAAGTATTATTGCTCATTTGTAAGACAAGGAAACTGAGGCTTAAGCAAGTTCATACATCTATCCAAGGTGACATATCCAATAATGGTGTGTATGACTCTAAATTCATAGTTCTTTGCACTATGATACTGACTATAAAGCAAAAAAAATTTTGAAAAAGTTGTAAAGGTAAACTATCAACCAGTTTGAGTTTGCAGTTAAAAAAATTACTCTTTTAAATCAGAAAGGGTTTTGATATAGGAAATAAGGAAATACTAGAGGAGTAGGTTCTGGATCAGAACTCCAAGATCAATTCCCAGGGGAATAACATAGAACTGACCCAGCAGGAGAAGCACAATTAGAAAGATAGGAAGAACTAGGAAGCTACCATTTATACTGAAAGCTTCTGGGTGCACGTTTTAGGTGTGATGCAGGTTAGGGCACTGCATCAATAATTGTTGGCTCTGTAGTTAGGCTGTGCCTATTAGATCTCTCCACAACAACAATTAGTGTCCTTCACATTGCTACTTGACACATAGACATCTGCTAATACTACTACAACAAATCTCAGTACTTCCAGGGCTCTTTTTTGCCAACAGTCAAAATGATAAAATAGTGGCCTTTGCTCCCACTTTCCAAATCATCCACAGGTGTATCTGATGGGGCAGACCTAAACCCTGAGTGGAACCCTAGCTGCAAGGGAGTCTAGGAAATGTACTTTTTAAGCTTTGTGGCCTCTTTTGCACAGAAAGACAAATGTAAAGAAGGATGGGGTAAGTATTGAGTACTAATTCACTGTATTCACTTTTCTGGGAATAATAATGGACAGATTCATGAGGATAGTCCTTCAGAGATCTGGATGTGTAAAAATTGCAAAAAAATGAATCCACATAAGACAGCAAAGAAAGCCTCCCAGGAAGGATATTAAAAAAAACATTTTCCTAAGAAATATATCCTAGAGAATTTTTTTTTTTTTTTTATCCTAGAGAATTTTTAATGGGGGTACCTGTGTGGTTTATCTTCCCAGAACAATACCAGAAATACACATTTCAAACTACATTTTCCTCCAGAATTATGACTCCTAAAATGTTTATTATTTTTATCAATTGAAGTCAAATTTACTTAATAATAGTTTTTCTAATGAAAAATAAAGTAAATTAGCCTCTGTAAATAAGTTGCAATATTTTTGTTCATAATATGAGTTAGTCTATGTTATAATACCCAATAGAGAAAATACAAAAATTTTATAGATCCATAGTCAGAAAAATGATTTTATTTCTGCTGTTTAATTGACAGCAGCATTACTCATACATGTTTTATGGTACCAACTTTTTATTCTTTTCAGGATTTCTGCATCATTTCACCACATCCCATATTATTATCCTAAAGAAATAAATGGATATTCCTATAGGAGCAACTGAATTCCTTGCAAATATTTTCATGAAATCAAACCAAAATGGGAGGTAGGTTGTGAAGTTGTATTAAGCCTGCTGCCTGATTCTCATTAGACTCATTCTACATTCTTTTGAGTCCTAGGCACATGGTCTTTACTTATTTTCATGACTGCTGTAATGGAATTACCATTTCAAGTTTGTAGGATTTGCAGGAGAAACATGATAGGAATAGCAGGAAGGAATGGCTCACTCATAAACAATCTACCAAAATTTTGAATTGATTAGGTTTGAATGGCTAAAAGAGAGAGTGGGGAAATGTACCCTAGTTTTCTTTCCTCCAGTTTCCTGTTGCATTATGTGGCTTCTTGAATGTTGCATAATATAAATCATCTTACAACTAGAAGACGAGTTTGAGCTTGCTAACTCAGCAGATTTACTTAATTTCATTTTTCCAGTTGGATATCTGCACCAGTTCAGGCCAAGAGAGTATCTCATGTCACCTAATGCAACAAATAGATCCTGGAGCTTTTGCGGCAATATCCACAATGTTGGCAGACACATGTTTCCTTTCCTCTGCCAAGCACCATCAAAATTATTTTTGGGTGGATCTGAATCTGAATAGTCCAGAGTTTCCATTACATCGTCCTAATTGTTAAAAAGGGGACCTGCTATAATTCTTGAAAACTAGTCTGTTTAGTCATAGTCGTTACCATAACATCAGATTGAAATATTGCTTCTCTCTGTTGGTTTGGCCACGGCATAGCAGCCAGCCTAGTAGCGTCAAGGCATTAGGAAGGCAAAGCAACCCACAGTCAACAGTATGAATGGAACAATTCACACTGTTGTACATAGATATAGAGGTTAAACCCAAACACATGAAAAAGTGATGCTGGAAGCACTTGGGAACAGCTGGGCCAGATGAATAACTCAATTGGATGCCATGAGGAACAAATTAAACAACTGACTGGAGACCAGGCTGCTCCTGTGACAGACACTTTAATCAGGAAGTCAAAAGCTGATTGACAAGATGAAAAGCTGGGTGACATGAAAAATGGAAACAGAAGGAACAACACAAGAAAAGGGCACCCCGGGTCAGCATGCTGACAAAAATAATCAAGTACGACAGGCCATAATCCAATCTTCGAATGTTTGGCATGGTGCTAGTTATGAGAATCTGCAGCCAAGAGGAAAGAAAACTATTATTAAGCAAAGAAATTATCTGGCTTTCTAGAACTCACTATTACATGTTCACTAGAGGATTTTCTTTGCTCCCCTTTTTTTAAAAACAAGCGTAATAGCTTTTGTTGAGTGTCAAAAGATCAATTAAAAAGTGCTAATATATCTGGATATAAAGCCTTAAAAAAGACAATGTATAATAGTATTTTAAATTCATAGTTAAATAGGTAATATGCACATCGATTGCCTCAAATCACAAAGTGTAGGACTTTCTCATGCTCTTCTATTCAAGGCATAGAGGAAGAAGAGGTAGCAATTATCAAGAGGAGGTTTTTGTGGCCCACTTAATAACTCTTATACTGGATTCTTACTGCCGAATTACTGTTACTTGGAATTACTTGGAATCCAAGGCCCAGCTTTGTGCCAGATAAGACATTTATCTGTGCTACTTGAATTATATCTGCTATGTCTCAGATACCACCTGCATCCCCAAAGATACATTGGGAGATACACCATCTAAAGAATGGAATAAGGATCAGGTTTTTAAAAAATGTAAGTTTTTGTCATTCCTGAGATAAATATGTGCATGCATGCTATGTGGCTTCAGCTCTTGTAGTACTTTTATTTTAATAGCTTATAGTTTACCAAAAGAAGGTCCAGAAGTATAATCACTTTGCAGAGTGCAGTATAACTCCATACCTTTTCAACAAGCTCATCTGCCCTTTGGAAAAATGGAAAACTTGCAGTAAATAGTTAAAGACCAGTTGACACTGTCACCTTTATATTTCTGCACTGGAGTTAAACCTGCATCTCAAGAGAAAAAAAGGAGATATTTTAATTCATTGTCTTAGTCCACTGGTTTTCAAACTGTTTCAAATCTCTAGGGGTTTTTGAAAGAAAAGTATGGTCACGAAGGACATGTTTCATTTGTATCTACTCCATTACCCTCAGGTCCCACAGGTTTAGGAGTTCTGGGCATAAAAAACACAATGGAAAGTTTTCCTGGACTCAAAACTGTCTAAAAGAGGAAAAACATCACTTTGATGATATTACTCTTAGGTTAAGTCACTGTTACTTGACTATATTCAGCTCAAACAGTGGGACCAAGTTGGCATATATCACATGGAAAATGTACTTTATAGAAAGTCAAACTGAATATCTTCTCTATTGAATTCTAGATGTGCTAGGGTCATAACTGATGACTTTTCATCTTATAGAATTTTCTTGAGTGTGTCATTGCAAATCTTAAAACTTGAATCTTACTTCTGTCTTGTAGGTAAATTGACTTGGGTCACAGATCTCCATGATTCTAAGTAATTTCTTCTCACTGACTTCATGAACATGTGTCTAAGCTGTCAAATAAATACCTGAGAAGGCCTTTAATTTTGCTATGAGCTCAGGGCTGACCTTTGAGTGTTACTAACGTAAAGGCATCTTAAAGGATGACACAGAAAGTTTAGTAAGTCTTCAAAGCATAAAGTCCCACAACATCAAGCATTGTAGGAGAAAGTGTATCCAGTGAATTTCTATTCTGGCTCACTTTGATCTTTTTGAAGGTCTGACTTATGCTCCGCCTATCTGCTATAAAAGGGAACTGCATATATTAATCTAAAATATCCCGAGCTGACTTTGCTTCTTACACCTGCTTTTGCTTCTCTCATGCTCCCACCTGTTTCTAAACTCCTAACTCTGTGATCCCAGTGTTCCCCTACGTGCAGACCTCAGGAATCAGGTGTGCTCTCCCCAGACTTTGTATTTTCCCTGATCTTTGGCTTCATTGTTCCCTGACTCTACTACTGCCATCTCCACCCTACAAGTCCTTTCTAATCCTGATCTCAGCTACTCAGTCTTTTCTGGCCTCATGGAGGGTTAGGGACAGAGTGTGACAGAGGTTGGCAATGAGGCGGAGAAATTTGGCAAATTGAGATAATTGCATGATTCATGGCAATACTTATTATTAGGAGTAGGAATTTTCTTCAAAGGCCCTATGATAAAATAGGATATAATGTTTAAAATAAACTTAGTACAACAAAGAGTTGCAGAAGGGGAGGTGGGTGAAAGGGTAGGGTAACTGGGTGATGGACATTAGGGAGGGCACATGATGAGCACTGGGTGTTATACAATATGTTGCCAAATTGAACTTAAATTAAAAAAATAAAATAATGCTAAAAATACAAATCATTCAAAGAAGAGAAATCTTGGTATGTAATATGTTGTAAGATAGAGTATGTAAAAATCAGTTAATGTATTTACTTTATTTGACCTAGCATAGATGATTTGGGTGATGTAAGTATTTGTTAAATGATGATTGTAGTGAGATCTTTGATTTTTTCCCTTGCCATCAATCTTTGTAATTTACCAGAAACCAAGATTTATCAGTTATTCTTCTTAGAAAATGTGTTTCATATTTAGTTTCCATTTTATTTCCAGTAACACTATTCTAAGCTTCAGATTTTATATGGTATATGAAGGAAAGGCTCGATCAGAGACATAAAATACTGAAAAGACTATAGTACCTTCTACACTATGAATTTAGAAATACAAACACAAAAAATTTAAAAATATATCTGTAAGAAAGTCTGACCAAGTTTGGGTTTTTACTCGGTAACTATTTCATAGCCCTTTCTAAAATCATCAAATATTGAATATCACAATTTTCTAATTTTTGTTCAATGCTCTAATTTTTGTGTCTTAAACATATCTTTGAGGATTAATTAGATAATCCATTGCTGGATGGGTATTATAGTAATATGCTTCATCACAAACTCTTAAGTTTTATATATATAATGCAAAGTATTGTACAATACAGTATAATACAGAAGTCATACATAGCTGAGATTTTAAATCATTAACCCCTTACATTTTTGTAACTTCCTAGTTTACAAAATATCAACAGCTAACTGTTGCCTATAAATCCAGAGCCCTAATCTTTTATAAGATGTCCTTTACTATCTTAATACAGACAAATGAGGAAAACTGATATTCAATAGTTTATCACTATGTGCTAGGAACTCTAATTCATGTGCCACTTAATCCTACAAATCTGATGAGTAGATATTTTAAATAATTTAAATAACCTGTTCAAGGTCACATAATGAGTGAATGGTAAAGCCAAAATTCAAAGCCAGATGTGTCTGTTTCTCCAAATCCGTCCAGAATATGACATAAAGGATGGCAGATACAGGATATATAAGGCCCTTCTCTTGACAAAGATTAAGGAAGTGGGGAAATAAAGAATAAACACTAATTTGGGAAATCTCATATTGAGTCTGATATCAGAGCCCAGCAGTAATAAAAATATGGAGTTGGGGGACACCTGGGTGGCTCAGGGGTTGAGTGACTGCCTTCGGCTCAGGGCGTGATCCCAGTCCGGGGATGGAGTCTCTCATCATGGCTCCCTGCATGGAGCCTGCTTCTCCCTCGGCCTATGTCTCTGCCTCTCTCTAGGTGTCTCTCATGAATAAATAAATAAAATCTTAAAAAAAAAAAGAAGACCATGGAGTTGAAGCCAGAGTCAAGAAGTAGAGATCAGGGGCAAAGGTCATATTCATATTTTCAATGAAAGTTAAGCCTTCATTCATTCATTCATTCATTCATTCATTCATTCAGTAGGTTTTAGTCTGGTGGATTGCTTAATGGCCACAGATTCCTCCCATTCCAGTGTGCATATCCCTTTGCATTATGACTGCCATTCTTCTGATTGAGAGACAGATGTTTCTTTACCTCCTTAAATCTGGACCAACCCTGTGAGTCTCTAATTCACAGAATATGACAGAAATGATATTGTACAAATTCCAGATCCTGGCCTTCAGGACATCTTGAAGTTTTTGCCCTTGCCCTCCTGGAATGAGACCCTGAGATTTCATTTAACAGAACCAGTCTGGCCTCTTTGAAGATTAGAGACCACACAAAAGAGAATGAAGACTCCCCAGCCACAGTCAATACCAATCATCAGGTATACGAGTGAGGCCATTTTGAACCTCTCAGCTCAGATAAACCTACAGCATGAACAGGTACATGAAACCAGCAGAGGAACATCCCAGTAACCTGCAGAATTATATAGGAAGTAGGAATCATTGTTGTTTAAACCACTAGGTTTTAAGGGGGCTACACAGGTGTATAGTTAATGCAAAAATTGGTATGTAGAGGTGGGGTGGTATCATAACAAAAATCTAAAACATGTGGCATTGGCTTTAGTAATGGGGAAGATTGGTGTCTAGAAATGCAGTGAGGAGATAATTAGTCAATGCTAGATTAATAAAGAAATTGCTATTGGAGAAAGGACCATCCTTGCTATACATACAGTGACTGAACTATTGGCAAAATGTTGCCTGCTACACTTAGAAGATAGCAATTTTTTTTTTTAATGAACTCATGGATCTGGCTAGGAGATTTCCAGGCAGAATTTTATAAGTATGAGCTGGCTTTTTTTTTTTAATGGCTGTGTGTAATAAAATGCAGGAAGAGAGAGATTAACTAAAGAAAGTACTGCTCAGTTTGTAAGTAGAACTTAAAGAAAATGAAGACCTAGAGTGTGCTGGGTTGGAAAAGATTATCAAAGAATTAAAATGTGACTGAAAAATTAATTCCAGGCTACATTAATAAAAAGAGGCCTTAGAGACAAGGTCAAATGAAGGATGTGGCTGTAAGACCCTTTTATAATACCTCAGAATAATGTAAGGTGGTGCCCGGTAGACCTCTCACCTAAACAAAAGATTTTCCATGAATCTAGGCACATCACCCAAATTTGACACATTTCTAAAATTAGAGAGAAGCCTGTTTTGTCAAGAATAGTGAGCCTGGCTATTGTCCAATGCAGTAGACTTTAAGCTGATCCACAGAAATCCCATAAGGAATTTTAAAGGAGCTATATCAAGTTGGAATAGAATGGAAGCAAACAGTTTAAGAAGCCTCCGGTCATCAACTTCCTATCGGCACAGAGCAGACTTGAAAGAGCTACTTAGATGCAAGCATGGGTTATTTTTTATAGAAAGATAAGGACCTCTTAGGGCTAAGCAAACAGTCCAGGGTTTAGAAACAAAATGGCTTAGAGAACCACTCCAAAGGAGAAGAAATAGACCCTAATCAGGGAACATTCCCTGTCCTTGGATGTTTGTCTGTTTGGATCTCACAGTTGCTGCGGACCAGTGACTGCTGTGTTCTTTCTCTTTTTAAAAAGGAGTATTCAGTGTGGTTATCTCTTCTTTGTTTCACCTTTGTATCATAGATATTTGCGGGGAGAGGGCAGATACATTATAGTTTTGGTTCACAGATCTCTGGAAAGCTGAAGGCTCCACAGAAAATCCCCATTTGTATGTGGACCAGAAGTGAATCACAAGCTGGAGAATTTCAAGGCTGATGCAGTATTTTGGAGGAGACGTTTGCAGGTACTGAGAGAGAAGTTAAGTGTATCTTACATGTGAGAGCTTAGTGAGAAATTTGTGGTTAGAGGGAAGAAGGTGGTAAATTGTTTTACGGACAAAAATTCCATTCATCCCAGTATGCATGCCCCTTTTCTGGACCTTTCATCAGAGGTGGGTTCTATTTCTCTATCCCTTTCAATCTGGACTTGCTTTGACCAATAAATGGAATGTGTCAGAAGTGACAACGTGTGAGCTCTGAAACCTGTGCCTTAAAATAGCTGTGAAGCTTCTATTGTCTCTCTGCTGAAACCCTGATACCTCCACACAAGGAAGTCAATCTAGTCAGCCTTCAGCACCAACTACCAGATGTGTCAGTGTGGCCGTCTTGGACCTGCTAGCCCAGATGACCGTGTGCTGAATAAGTGAGGTCAAGTGAAAACAGCAAAGGAGCTGCCTAGCAACCCACAAGGTTGTGAAAATAAATTTTGTTTGTCTTATGCAATTACATTTGGGGATGGCATATTATTAAGTAGCAATAATTAACTGAAACCCATTATTATGCAGCAGAAACCATGATGATTAAAATAGACATGGTCTTCACCTCATGGGAGGTGGGATGTATAGCAGAGAAAATAGCATTAGGCTAAGAAACAAAAATGCAATGACAAATGCAATCAGTGCTGTGAGGGGAAAGAACAAGGTGCTATGAGGGGCTCAGAAATCCTATTGAGCTAAGTTGGACCTCCTATAGGTGCTGTTGGAGTATGTGGCAATACTAGGGCAGCGTCTGAGGAAGATTCACTGACAATGATCATCAGAAACCAAGGGGAATGCAAGCATGTGTCATCGGTATTTGTAGTAAGGTTCCAGAGTCTAGTCCCGGCTATACATTACTAAGAGAAAACAAATCTAACTAAAGCTTTTAGCACAGGGTCCAGCATATAATAAGCCCTTGGTGTTAGCTATTATTATTACTGTAGGTTTTTTATTTTTTTTTGTAAGGCATGGAAATGTGCAATTAAAAAGCAAGTTTAAGAATAGAAACACAACTCTATTTTTGGAAAGGGTCAATAAAAATAATTACTATGAAATGCTTCTAAACCAAAATAAGACTTTCAGTGGAAGCAAAAGTAGAATATAGTTATATAATCCCTTATCTGAAGGCCCTGAGGCCAGGTAGGCTTTAGAATTCACATAGTTGAGGATTTTATTTTATTTTATTTTAAGATTTTATTTATTCATGAGAGACACACACAGAGAGAGAGAGAGGTAGAGACACAGGCAGAGGGAGAAGCAGGCTCCATGCAGGGAGCCCGACGCAGGACTCATCCCAGGTCTCCAGGATCACACCCTGGGCTGAAAGCGGCGCTAAACCACTGAGCCACCCTGGGGTGCCCACGTTGAAGATTTTAGAAAGGTAATTTGGTATCTGTACCATACTTTATGCAATACTTCCAGCAGTGTCTGGGGTAGTACCTAATCATTAAGTTTCAGCAGCAGAATGTGTGAATATTCATAGTAAGTGAGGAAAAAAATAGAAGCTAGCTTTATGCCTGTTCAATTATCAAATTGACAAACAATAAAAGGTTTGGACCTCCAGAAGATTCTGGACTTCAGAATTGTGGATAGAATTGTGGACCTAGAGAAACATGGTGCACATGATTGGTCATTGACATCTTAATGAGCTCAATGGATCTCTGCTTGTCCAATGCAGCTGCAGAAATCTGTCTCAGCTTTACAAGTTGACAGAAATAAATCACACACTATATTTTCCATACTATGGTTCGTTTCACTGGCTCTATGTTGGTACAGCTGGAGTAGAGCAGATTCGAATCCTTGTGAATGCATGTGTAACCCTCGTTTCCCTGAACCATGCCAGCAGTTTTAGTGAATACCCACGAGTATGAAGGATAATTTTCTCAGAGTCTTCACCCATCATTGCATTGTTTTTCCTGGATTCCTAACCTTCTCCTTCCTCATCTCTATGTGTTCTCCCACCTTGGGGATGCCAGTGGCTCACAACCTACCTAGAAAATTTGTTATGTGACTTGGCTGCTGCCAAAGGCCCTGGCTGCTACTCTGCCTCCTGGATTTCATCATTTCTGTCTGTCACTAAGGCACTCCTTAGCTGCTGTTTTTATTCCCAGCCATTTATTCAGATGCAGCCACTGCTATCATTGCTGAGTAGGCTTTCAGGTGGAATGGAGTTCCACTATTCATCTCATTCCTTAGGTGTTTCAGTCTAAAGAAATTAAATCTCTCGCTCTCTGTCTTTCTCAGTATGTTTTTCTTTATTTTTTTACTTCTTTAAATTTTTTTTTAAAAAATTGAAGCTTTATTGAAGTATAATTGACAAGTGAAATTGTAGGTATTTAAACAGCACATTATGGTGATTTGATATATGTATATGTATACATTGTTTTTTTTTGTTTCTTTGTTTAATAAATTTATTTTTTATTGGTGTTCAATTTGCCAACGTATAGAATAACACCCAGTGCTCATCCCATCAAGTGCCCCACTCAGTGCCCGTCACCCAGTCATGCCCACCCCCCGCCCACCTCCCATTCCACCACCCCTAGTTCATTTCCCTGAGTTAGGAGTCTCTCATGTTCTGTCTCCCTTTGTGATATTTCCCACTCATTTTTTCTCCTTTCCCCTTTATTCCCTTTCACTATTTTTTATATTCCCCAAATGAATGAGACCATATAATGTTTGTCCTTCTCCGACTGACTTACTTCACTCAGCATAATACCCTCCAGTTCCATCCACGTCGAAGCAAATGGTGGGTATTTGTCGTTTCTAATGGCTGAGTAATATTCCATTGTATACATAGACCACATCTTCTTTATCCATTCATCTTTCGGTGGACACGGAGTCTCCTTCCACAGTTTAGCTATTGTGGACATTGCTGCTAGAAACATCGGGGTGCAAGTGTCCCGGCGTTCCATTGCATCTGTATCTTCGGGGTAAATCCCCAACAGTGCAATTGCTGGGTCATAGGGCAGGTCTATTTTTAACTCTTTGAGGAACCTCCACACAGTTTTCCAGAGTGGCTGCACCAGTTCACATTCCCACCAACAGTGCAAGAGGGTTCCCCTTTCTCCGCATCCTCTCCAACATTTGTGGTTTCCTGCCTTGTTAATTTTCCCCATTCTCACTGGTGTGAGGTGGTATCTCATTGTGGTTTTGATTTGTATTTCTCTGATGGCAAGGGATGCAGAGCATTTTCTCATGTGCTTGTTGGCCTCAATTATATATATAATTGCCATACTTCTCTCTTTCCTTCTCTCTCTTCACACACACACACATATACACACACATAGCCACACTTCTTTTAGTTTGCTATGTTTTGAGTTTATAATCCTTTCTTGTAGTAAACAATGTATTCCCTAGGAATTGAGCCAGAGGATATTTACATGTCAACACCCAGTATTATAGTGTCATCCCTTCATTCAGTAAATATTTTTTTAATGCCTAAAAGTGTTAGGCACTAGTTTAGTCAATAAGGACCAATGGACCAGACAAACCAACTTTCTGATGTCACAGAGTTTACATTGTAGTCTCTGTCAAAACTGTTTCTTCTGTTGGACAGGCAGTTGGCTCACAGGCTGAGCCATATGCCCAGAGGGCTCTTATTCAGATGAAGCTGACTTTTTGAAATGTGCCCTAACCCCAAAAGGTTGGATAGAGCTTTGGCCTCACCCTCTTTGCTCAAAGTAGTACTTTTGTGAGCCAAAGCCTGGTTGTTAGACCTAAATATTCTCTTTTATCCCACTAGGAGGCCTCTTTACAAAAATCAGTTCTGTGGTCCTGCTCTGATATCCCAGGTTCTCTGTGTCTCTAAGATAAATTCTTGCCACACAGAATACGAGTTCTGTTCAACAGAATGACAGGAAGAGAGCTCAAGTGTGACCCAGTTGAGAAATAGCATATCTGGGGATCCAGGGTGGCTCAGCGGTTTAGCACCTGCCTTCGGCCCAGGGCATGATCCTGAATTCCTGGGATTGAGTCCCACATCGGGCTCCCTGCATGGAGCCTGCTTCTCCCTCTGCCTGTGTCTCTGCGTCTCTCTCTCTCTCTCTCTCTCTTTCTCTGTCTTATGAATAAATAAACAAAATCTTTAAAGAAAAAAAATAGCAGATCTTTACCCTCTCATCTCTTGGCCATTGTAATAGCCTCTGTCAGTTTCCTATCTCCAATGAGTCCTACTTCCAACACTTTCCTGCCTAATATTTTTCAGGGGCTCTCTATTGCCTAGAATGCCTAATCTTTAGCTTGGTGATTCACAACCTTTACTACCCATGACAGATATAGAAGATGATAATATTTCAGAGTGCATTTTGACAAATGGAAGAAGCCATTCTTAGCTATAGGTAATGGCCCCAGGATCTCTGACCACCCAAATTCTGCTGGCTGACCTAAAGGAGGGCTTAAGAGACCAATATCTCTGCACATCTGTAACCCATCGACTTCCCACACAAGCAGTAAAAAACTAATATGCAATAGTCTTTACAACGAAGCACAAACCGCATTTTTCTGTCATCTTTTAAATTGCTCTATACCGACTGGTTCTAAAAAAATTTGAGTAGCTCTTTTCTAATTCCAGAACGTTTCCCTTTCACCTTAAATAGCTTTTGCTAATTAGTTCTCCACATTCAATTCTCCTTCAGTCTTCCATGATTCTGCTGTTCTCGCTACCTGGAATGTCCTTTTTGCAATCTTATTTTGGTAAATTCCTGTTTATACTACAGGTCCCATTTCAAATGTCACTATCTGAGGACATTCCCAACTCCACTAGGCAAATTTAGGTTGTTCTCTCCTCTGGCTGTCAGAGCACTGATATGCATATGACAGTACTTACTACATTATTTGCCTGCCTTAGTTGGGATCAGAGGCTGTGTTTTCTATAAAGTTGTACCCTTCACTGGGCTTACCATAGTCCCTGCTAGCTCATAGCTCAATACACTTTTTGTTTAATGGATGAATGATTAAATCAATAAATGCAGAGCTGGAGAAATTGCTCACGCATTGAATTTGCATGAGTCTTTGGATAAGATTTGGAATGTTATTGCTTCTTATTCCCCGTATGCTGAGATGACAACATTTGTCTTTTCTTCTCTGAAATATAATGCCTTAAAATTCAAAATATTAAGCTATTGGAGCTTTGTTATTATGTCCATGGTCACCCCACCATTAAACTTTGGCTGTCCTGGAAATGTATATTGAATCTATAAATTTAGATCTAGAAATCCTATCAACAACAGAGTTTTGGCACATATTATGTTGTCAGTGTCTCTCTAATAGCTGCTTGTTTATTATAATAATCTAACCATGCTAAAACTAAGAACAAAATCATGGAAACTGCTCATTTGGCAAAACTGTGAATGAATTTTCTGAATTTGTGTTGGATAAGGAATCTTGTTAAGAAACCAATGTCACTTATGTTCTAACTTGGGAATGCACTTTGGTCAAAAAGTATGAGGAAATATGAGCTTAGCAACATGTGATGGCAGCTCCACCCACAATTTTATATTGTGTGGTCCTTAAAATAGGCAAAAGTACAGGAAACTATTAGAAGACTTTTGCATTGCATTGATGCTAGCCATCCCCACCCCCCTGCCCCATGTGACTAATAGAATTCTCATTTCATTATAATTTCTGACTTTTTCTCTTTCAAATGTTTCAAGAATTTGCCATTGTAGAATTTATTGTAGCCTACAGCCTATACTCTATGGGTGTGTGACAAGGTATGAATGCCCGGGAATGCCACGTGTGAATTAGACCACCATGTTCACATTTCTAAACAGCATGACTTTTAAAAAAATCATTTAATCATACATGAAAAACTATCAGTAATGAGGGTCAAGGTATTTGATCTTGTATTCTCTGGTATTCCTGGAGTGACACAAAGGTTGAATTTTTCTCTGTTATATCATGGCATTCAAATAATTTCAGAGGTCAAACTAATAAAAGAACATGAAAAATCTGCATCATTTTTAATCTACAAGAAGAGATTTTAATTATGATTATGGGTGGTATTTTTGGCCTGATAAATGTGTTTCTTATAAGGCTATGTACATTTATGCATATTGCATATTGTATAGGGGATATGTCTATCTATCTGTCTATGCATCCATCTTTCCTTCCATCTACCTAAACATGTGTGCACATACAAGATATATATATGTATATTATTCAAAATATTACTAAAAGTAACTTTATAGTCATTTAGACTATTTATGCCTAGATGTTCTCTATAGGTTTTTTTTTTTTTTTTTTTTTGAAGGAGGGAGATACAAATGTCCCTGTATCAAAGGGATATTTAAATTTTTTTTTAATTTTTATTTATTTATGATAGTCACACAGAGAGAGAGAGAGGCAAAGACACAGGCAGAGGGAGAAGCAGGCTCCATGCACCGGGAGCCCGAAGTGGGATTTGATCCCGGATCTCCAGGATCGCGCCCTGGGCCAAAGGCAGGTGCTAAACCGCTGCGCCACCCAGGGATCCCTCAAAGGGATATTTAAGAGATGAATAGTATACATACAAAACCTTTACTTCATTAGAAAGTGCCATCTTTAAAACTATCATCACTTAAATATGTAGAAATGTGAATTTCTTATATAAAGATAGTACAATACTTCCTAGCAGTATATTATTCCTTTTGCCTAGGCCAACCTATTCCATTTAACACCCTATACATCTATAGCTTATTGCAAGAATTAATTTATTTTGAAATTAAATAAAAATTCCTATTTTGGACATATAGGTTATGTGGATGCCAAATGAAAATTATAGCAGTTAGTGATCTAACATGTGCTTTTAAATACTCTTTGGGAGCCCTAGTTCAAATTCCATCAGCCCTTTTGAGAAACATAAATTGAATACCATGTTTATTCTGCAAAGGTCTTTCAGATGAAGCCTTAAAAACTGTGAAGTCTTCCTGAAATTTTCTCTGAGGGCATGTATGCATTAGCATTTCAATAATTCAACCTTCTGGTGGTTCCTTTGAAATTTCTTTAATCTCTGGCATTGAAACACCTAAGATGTATATCATGGGATTATGAATCTTTGTTCAGTAGTATTGCTATTACACTGAACAGATCTGAGGCAAGGCTGGGGATCTTTCCTAGCAATGATGATTTCTAATTTGCTGTAAAAATGACCAATTAAAGGCCACTTGCAAGTGAGCAAAAATCTCATTTTCTTCTACAAAGAAACATGAAATAGTTAATTACATCTTTACTAAAAATACACTTAAAAATCAGGCAAATAATTTGTGTGTATTTTTAAAAAGTAAAAAATGTGTAGCTAAGAGAGGAGAACCTTACCTAATAATGTCATAACCTAGCAATAGTGACTATTAAAATTTTGTGTATACATTTTCAGACTTTTCCCTATGGTATACGTAAGAAATATAAATAAATTTACATTAACTTAAGAAGGCAGGACATATGAATATTATATTCTTGTGTAACTTAAATGTTCCTTGGACATCACCAGTTTGTGCATCCTAGGAGGATCACTGGAAGGGTTTGTACTGCTAAGTACACCTGATCAATTGTCCCATCTTCTAAATAGAAGAAATAAACTCTTAAATCTCTTCAGGAGTCTCTGCTGAGGCCAGAAGATGGAGGTAGGAGAGTAGGAGGGGGCAAAGGGAAAGCTCTCATCTAGAATTTGTACCAATTCCTTTGACTGAATCTCTCTTCTCTAGCTATTGCTTTTGGTATCCACAGCTGTGTCTTATTCCATACTGGTGTCATCCATAACTCCCTGGGATACCCTGTTCCTGGTAATGGGCTATCTTCATTTCCCCCAGGAGCCTCTCTGTCATTTCTTATAACTTCATTGTCACCAGTCTTCTAGTGTCCTCAGGATAGGTTTTCAGTGTCTATGCTAGCTGCCAGAGAGAAGTTTAGTAGCAGGGGTGCTCAAGTGGCTAGTGACATATTATTATTTTATTTTAACTGATTTGGTAATGTAGTCTTCAAATATGGCTGCCAGCTATTACCGCCATTCCTCTTCATGCATGCTGCTCCTAACATTAGGAGGTGACTTTATGTCTCTTTTTGTGTATCTGGGTTTGCTTATGACTTGTTTTGACCATAGAATGTTGGTATAATTGATATTCTAGGACTTTTGAGAACAGGCTTAAGAGATCTAGCAGCATTTTCTTACTTCTTGAGATGCAACTAGTATTCAGGAAGTCCAAACATAACTACTGAATAGCTAAAGGCTACATAGAGAGAGGTCCTGGAGATTGAGAGGTATCTTGGGTGTTCTCAACCTCACCAAGCCCTCAGATGAATGCGGGGAACAGCCCAGCTGTGTCCTGCCCAAATTCGGCCCACAGAATCATGAGAAATAATAAACTATGGATGTCCACGATAGATAGCTGAATCAAACATGCAACTCTGAATCAAGGTTAAGTTTAGTTTCATATTTTAGAAATCGTCCTTCATGCATTAAACAGAAGAGAGCACACCAAAACAAAACACTACTTCCACAACATAAAGTGTGTCTCTTTGCTCATACAATATAAGTGTCAAAGTAAGCAGTTCAAGGGTTAGTATGGAAATTTTATTATCAGGCCCCAAAGCTACTTCTTTCTGCTTCACTTTCTTAACATATGGGTTTTATCCTGAGATCACCTCATGACCTAATAAAGTGGCTAGAGCTCCAGCTATCAGCCACATTCCAGCTAACAGGAGGAAAGATGAAGAAAGGGAAAAAGAGGCACACTGCCTGGTTGAGTAAGTTCCCTTTAAGGAGTTTTTCTGAAAGACCTATACAACACTAGCATGTGGCCAGAGTTTAAACACATGATCACACCTCGGTACAAAGGAGGCTGAGATATTTAGCTATTTAGTTGGGTATAATGCCACTCCAAGAAGAAATGAGGTTTCATACTAAGGCAGAAGGAAACAATGGATATTGATGAGTAAAAGACAAACCCTCTCTGAAGCCAATCTTTTTCTCCCAGGGCAGAGAGGCATCAGAGAGGTATCTAAATCAGATACCTGATTTAGAGCAAATTTTATACAATCTCATACTTTATATAAGCCACAATTTTCTCTGGCATTCAGGTTCTACATTGAGGTGCTGGATTCATCTTTCTTCTGTTAGTTTTCTCTCAGAAGCTCCATTTTTTCCTCCCTGCAATGTGCTTCTATCAAGGTGCTCTGTTCATCAGACATATCAGTAGATCCTATGTTCATTAACGGGTGAGAGTATCTCTTTTCCCATGAGGTTTTGGAACTTAAAATCAGGGGATTACCATTTCCCACACTGATACCTAAAGGTTTACATCATACAGATGACCTTCAAGAAATGTTGCCTAACTTCTAAATAGCACATACAGGTTAGAATTCTGTCCCTAATTCCCTGAAACTTTCTGTTTTGTGCAGTACTTAATTAATAGAGAAACAGTAACAATGAAAAGAATATGATAGAAAGTGCATCAATGAGGGAAAAATAGAAATAATGAAAGATAAGGGAAGAGAGACAGAGGGAGAAAGGAAGTGGCAGGAGTGAGGGTAGACAGGAAGGCAGAGGGACAGAGGCTCTCTTTCTTAGTGTCTTGCTCTTACCAGCATGTCTTCCCCCCACAATCCCCCAGGGTCTTTGCACCAACTGTTTCCCATGCTGGTATTACCCTTTCCCACAAACCTCTTTACTTACCTAGTCCCTATTAATCCTTTTGGTTTTAATTGTAACATCACTTTTTCAGAGAGATTTTTCCCTGACCAATTTATCTCAAGTAGGTGTACCCTGCAGACCTCTCTCTTATTCATCTCATTTCTTTTCCTTCATAGCACTTATCATAATTTCTAATTCTGTATTCATTTGTTCATTTGTTTAACATCTGTCTTTTCTTCTGGACTATAACCCTAATGAGACCAGTACCTCACTGTCTTTGCATCTCAAACACATGGTGCAATGTAGGCATACCATAGATGCCCAATGGCTATTTGCTGAAAGAATGAACAAGAGGGGGAAGTTCAGAGAAAAAATTGTGAAGTGAGAAAATGAGAGAGACTCATCTTATTTTGAGATAAGCTAATGCTCAGAAGTCTCTCCATTGCCCAGCCTGTTTATTTTCCAGACAATTGATTCAAGTCTCTAGACAGAACACGCAGAGTGGGGGCAGAGTAAAAAGTCTTAAGGCCAGGTTGCATGGAGGACAAGAGTTTTCTCACCCTGATTTAACACAGATCTGGCTCTAAGTAACAAAACCAGGGATTTTTCTTTAAAGACTTATTTATTTTATTTGAGAGGGGGTTAGGCAGAGGGGGAGAGAAAGAAAATCTCCAGCAGACTTCCCACTGAGTGAGGAGCCTGATGCAGGGCTCATTCCCACCATCCTGAGATCATGACCTGAGCCAAAACCAAGAGTCTAACACTTGGCCCACCCAGGTGCCCAAACCAAAGATTTTTAATGTGAGACCAGCTTCTAATACTGGTGGATTTCCTGAAACAATAGAACAACAATAAAATTGCTATGCAAACTAGCTAGAAAAATATTTTAGATAAGAGTGATTTGTCAGCTATTTTGTATTGGCATACCACAAGATGGCTGCTCTTATGTCTTGAGATGCATGTAATGGCTTATCTGAGAAATGCCTGCCCACCCACTCAGCACTAGATAGAACAGGTACATTCTCAGACCATATCAGGTTATAAAGCAATCAAAACTGCTGGCATGGCTGGATATCTGCTGCAGAAAGCATAAGAAAAGGGTCAATCTGAAAAGGAATGGAGCAGCTCAGGGAAACAACAGAAAGCCAGAGATAATCCCAGGACCCACCTAAAAGTCATCAATGAAGTTTCACTTACTATGACTCACTGGTCCTCTTCTGGTCAATTCCTGCCACACCCAAGTGTTCCTCCCATTATGTCACAGCTTCCTTCTCAGGTGCCCTTCCTCTTCTCTTTCATACCAGAACTGCAAATACAGTCTTCAGGATGCTTTAGTCAGCAACGATCCAGAGTTTTGAAGCCATAACTTGAAAGCGATCAGAGTGTTGAGGATAATGGCCCTGAAGGTTGGTCTGGATTGAGAGCTGTTGGGCTTAGTTTGTTCTTCAGATGCTGACTTGAGTTAATTCACTGTTTTCTGCCTGAACAACCATTTTCTTGTCACCGCATGATGGAGAACATTCTATACACTGGTGCCAGATTAACCTTCCCCAAACACTTCTTTGATCATGTCACTCACTTTGTTCCAAAAACCTTAAACGGCCCTCTGTTATCTGATAGGGTTCAAATGCTTTAGTTTGGTCTTCAAGGCCTGTCGCTATCTGACCTTATTGAAAATTGCTCCTGCCACTGAATCCTGCCTTGTAAGTAGGAGAGACCAAGGAGATAGACTCCTCAAAAGTGACCAATTTTCTAATTGGGCCTTCAATGGTTTTGTGTAAAAATCATAATTCATGTCAATAACTGATCCCACTAAACTTGCTATACATATTAAATGTTTCATGCATTTAGAGCATCAGTAATGTGCAGCTATAGGCATTATGCAGAAATACCTTCTATCTTGGCAAGTACATGCAGTAGTAAATCCCCTGGGCAGTTGAGACTACTTGGAAAATTTAGACATAGTACTGTATCCAGAATAATATAGTGATCTCTCACCACGCTGAGTATGATCATCAGCAGCGATGATTTAGAAAATGAGAATGATTTATATTTTTATTTTTGAGCAGTAAATCTTTTTTTTAAATTTATGGAGGGATTTAGATTTATATAGTAGACTCTAGTTTCCATCATGTGGTAGTAATCTTAATGGCCACTTTCGAATTCCATTCATCTTTACACTGGCCACAAAGCATTTGGAGACTAAAATAAAGATTTAGATGGTGATTTGGTTAAAATGCTCAAATTTTGAGTTTTAGCCTGAAAAATCAAATCCAGATGGTAGACATTTTTGAGGTAGTGAAATTCACCTTTCATGATGCATGGACAATAATATTTCATTTAGCAGATCAGTCACATTAAGGCATTAATGCCTTATCATCCTTCCTATTCTTTTAAATATAAAACTACAGATAGATTTTATAAATCTGAAATATAATGACTACTTTAAAATATATTGATTAGATCCATCCAAATTAATTACAGGCATACTTCATTGTATTGTGCTTTGCCTTATTGTGCTTTGCAGATACTATGTATTTTACAAATTGAAGGTTTGTATCAACTCAGCATCAAATAAGTCTAAGGGTGCCATTTTTTTCCCCAACATTTGCTTATTTACTGTCTTTGCATCACATCTTGGTAATTCTGGTGATATTTCAAACTTTTTTGCTATTTTATTTATTATGGTGATCTGTGATCAGTGATGTTTCATATTACTATTGTAATTGTTTTGGGCTGCCCCAAACTGTGGCCAGATGACAACAAACTCAATCAATAAATATTGTGTGTATTCTGATTGTTTCACCAATTGGCCATTTCCTCATCTCTCTTCCTCTCCTCAGGCCTCCCTATTCCCTATGACATAACGATATTGAAATTAGCCTGGTTAATAACCCTACAGTGGTCTCTAATGTTCAACTGAAAGGAAGAATCATTCAATGCAGCAGACTTCATTGTTGTCTTCACTGCCACAGACACTCCATACTTTAGCTACCACTACCCTGACCAGTCAGCAGCCATCAACGTCCTAGCAAGACCCTCCACCAGCAAAAATACTGTGACTCCCTGAAAGCTCACATGATAACTAACACTTTTTTTTTTTTTACCAATAAAGCATTTTTAATTAAGGTATGTACATTGTGAGTTTTTTAGACATATGCTATTGCACACTTAATAGGCTGCAGTATAGTATAAACATAATTTAATATGCACTGTGACACCAAAAATTCCATGTCAATCATTTTATTATGATATTCACTTTACTGCAGTGTTCTGGAATAGAACCTACAATATCTTCGGTATTACTTGAGTTACAGCCCTTTGTCCATCTTGAGTTCCTTCAGCAGAGTGGTTGAGATTATGAGCACTCTTTTCAAGGTGCTGGGGTTCAAATTCTAGCTGGTGGTCTTCACTAGTTGTTAGAATGTGGGCATATTACTTAACCTTTCAGTGTCTCAGTTTTCTCTTGTATAAAATGGGGATAACAATAAGGGTGCTGTGAGTATTAAGTGCATTAATGCATGTAAATTGCCTTGCACATGGATCAACAATGTCAGTTGTTATTATGGAGTAAAGTCGTTAGGAACTATAGAAAGTTGTAGTAGGGGTGGGGTGTGCAGAAATTCAGATGCCTTCAGAAGCCAGACAGGTAAATGAACCATGTGAGTGACTTGGTGGTAGAGATTAATGAAGTCTACAGAGGACTGTAAAGCAGGTGCTCCACTTAAAGTCTTAAAAACAAAGCAAAAGAAAGCACAACTGTGTGTGTGGTAGCCAATCTAGACATGTCTGTGAGCTAGGCTTGACCAAGCCTGTGGACTGCTCACCAATTTTGACCCTTGAGTAGCAAGAAGAATGCCAAACCACAAGTCAGGAGGTACAGGCCGTGGCCCTGCTCTGCCAAACTCCAACTTCGTAAGCCTGAGCAGGCTTCTCACTCATCTTGGCCTCTGTTTCCCTATTTGTAAGATGAGAAAATAGAGTTTCTTCCTATGTCAAATATTCTAATTAGATGGAGAAAAGGGGGAATAATGATTTTTTAAAACCACTGACATTTTAAAAAGGTATGTAAATAATAAAGGGTCATTTACCATACTTGAGAAATCTGTACAATATATAGTGGTTCCTGAGGGGAGTATCCTAGTAGAAGCTGAAAGTGTTTTCTGGAGGAAAATTTGGTCTCAAATTCCAAAGGCAGAAAGGAGCGCAGATTGAATGAGGGAGGGGAGAGCAAGCCAGACCAGGAGAGGCAGGCAGAGGCTGAGAGTCTAATTGTGCACGGGAGATAGTGAAGCAGTGTGTTTCACTGAAGTGGGGAACTGGGTAATAACAAATGATACTGTCCAGGGTGCGACTGTGGGAGAGTTTCAGAACCTGGTGATGTTAGGTGGCCTGAGCATGCTGGAGTTAACTTTTGAGCTATGGTCAGATGGAGAAAAACCAGACCAACACATGTAAGCGGGTATTTCAGTCTCCCCAGACATTCCTTTCTATGTCCTATTCTTATCAGGAAAACTGAATTCTTATTTGCTTTTATATTGTTCAGATTTCCTGGACTCATGACCTTGTTTCCTATTTTTATTTATGGCAAACTGCATTTTCCAAAGGTGGATGCCACCAATCTAGAGCTCCCATCCTACCTGCTGTACTTAACAATGTTACTGATGTCCTGCCCACTGAGAGGTGGAGTCTGTGTTCCCTTCCCTAAAATCTGTGTGGGGGCTTTTGATTGCTTCAACCCATAAAGTGAGGCAGCAATGAGGCTATGGGTTATTTGACGTGGTGATAGAAAGGATATGACTTTCACCTGTCTTTTTCCCTTGAGTCACTTGACCTTGGAGTCCTGAATGCTATTCCAGGGAGACCAGGTGGAAAGATCTTATAGAAATAGAGATCCATACCCAAGAAGTCCCAGCTATTCTATTTGAGAAAAATATCCCCAGGTTACAGACCAATGAGTGAAGAAGGTTTTGTGAGGACCCTTTCCCCCTCATTGTCTGATGGCAATCTCATGAAAGATCCAAGCTGGAATGACCGGTCAAGCCACTTTCATATTCCTGACCTACAGAAACTGTGAGAGATAAAAACTGATTGTTGTTGATTCAAGTCATTAAGTGTTGGAGTAATTTGTTACCTAGCAATAGACTAATATATTAATGCATTGCTGCATCTCCTTCCACTTAGATTCTGATCTTCATGTTTCTAGCCCCAATTAGTAAGCTAAACTGAATTTACCATGGCCTTTTCTCAAGAGTTCAATTTTTCACATTTCAGTCCTTGAATTTCATTCCTGATTCCAGTTAATTCATCCATTTCTGTTTAAAGATATTTCAAACAAATATGCCTACAAAGACCATATAACACATGCAAACAGGGTAAGCAGGCCCAGGTATAGGGACAAGGGAACAAAAAGAATTGTAATAAATTGGAGAGCTTACGTCACATTCAGTATCCAACTCTGAGAGATGGATACAATAGGACTGTGGCTTAATGATGCCAGATTATCAGTGGGTTTTTTTTTCTAAAGAATCCAGAAATCTAGATTTTTATGAGATCTTTTGATTGAAAAAATTAAAATCCTCCTCAAATTTGAATCATGTTAATTAAACAAAATATATCTGCTGGCTGACCCTAACCATGAGTTATCAAATTACAAAGTCTAATTTAATAGTTTTTAGCCACTATAATATTGGGGAAGGCCTCAAACTCAGGATGAAGAGATTCCAAATTTCTTAACCACAATAACACTTCTGAAAAAAAGTGACAGAAGCAGCACAACACTTGAGGGAAGACAATTGCTACTATCCGCTGAATACAATTCAATCTTCAGTCCATTGAAGTAATTGGGTAAGGCCATTTGGTCGTAGAGTGAGCTATTGTGGCCAATATAAGGTAAATAGATCCTTCCCTCTGGGCCAAGCATGGGCACCATTATCCTTTAGGGAGACTAAAAGGACATTGCCCTTAAAGGGAAGTCCCGTCAGCAGCCACCTGCTGCCTCATTAGATGTTTGTTATCTATCCTGGTGCTCCTTGGGAGCCTGATACACTCATGAAGACCCCAGAACGCATCTTCTTTCTGTGTCTCCTGAAAAATATCTACCGGTTTTGATAAATTCTGATTCTCTACTTTCTGAGCCCCTCCTTTCCTTTGGTCAGTTCAGCTCTTTTTGAAAACAAAGCCTCTTATGTCTACCCTGGGGCACACAGTGCTACAAGCTGAGCTACCCTCTTGGAGAGGAGTGGAGGTCTGGGAGAGTGGTGGCAACACTTAATATTATTGAGTTAAAATCTCAATAAATTATCTCAGTAAATTACGCAATCAGAAAGATGAGCTCCTTGTCAATAAATACACACAACACTCTGCCTACAGACAAATGTATCTAGAGTTCACTCATACAACCCAATACCCATAAACTACCTCCATAAAGCCATGGAAAAGAGGAGCTGAGATTAATGAAGTTCTTTCAGCTTAGCCCACACAGGCTGACATTAATCTGCATGGATATAACCCACAGCATTCATTGTACTAGAGTACACATTTTAGAAAAATGATTTTGCTTTTTTTCTTATACCTGATAACCTGGAAAATACAGTCATCTGTACTCTGTCCTGCAGGTGTTAGTGCAAATCAGTAAAGAGGTTCCATTGACGGCTCTTTTTCGGACTCTAACCACAATTGAACTCTCTGCTTTCCATCACTCGCTCACCCCGTTGTGTACAAAGAAGCAGATATGCAATATAGCAGGAGCCCCAAGAAAAGGTCTGGCTGTTCTGTCAAAACTATTTAGTTCAATATTGTTCTCAATGTGGCACCATAGCCCTGGACATGACACCCAGCACGTCCAAACAGACATGATTATATATGAGACAGAAAGGCACTTACATCACTGCGGGTTGTTATGCTTTAAAGGGCTTTTTCCCCCCTCTTCAAATTAAAAGTTTTCAAAAATGAAATAAAAATAAACCTTTGAAGAAACCAGATTGAGACTGAATTTGGAAGGCCCTCCTGCCTAGTGTATACTAAAGAAACATTTTCTGGGTTTGTCCCTGATGATTTTCCTTGTAGTTGAGAAACACAATCCACTGGGAGCTTTTGTGGCAGAACAAGAATTTTATGAACACGAACTTTACAAAGACTTCCCTAGGAGATTTAAGGTCTGGAAATCAATAGATCAATCAGTAGCTTTTATCAATCTATAATGGTTCTCTCTCTTTGGATGTTTGGATGAAAATGGGATCAACGTAAATTGAACACGGAATCACTTATTCTTACAAGTTAAATTTGTCAAACTGTAAGGCACATAAATGACATGAAATATAATCATTTTTGAATTTGGGACCCTTCAGGGTGCATGTTGATTGAAGAAAAAAGAACCAGATGTTTCTTCAGCAGGACTAATAGAAGCAATCTAAATATTCTTCAATCCCTGACACTTCTGACCATTTCCCAAAGAAACCAATTCATTAGTTAATTATTAGGTATACTTATTGTGCAATATATAATTGGCCCTGGGCAAATAGCCTTCAAAGATGGCTGGCTGAGTCTGTAGAATCTGTTTTTGCCAAATTCTTCCCAAGAAATTAGGGAAGGATTAATGAGCCCTACCTCATCTTGCTTCCACTTTATTTTTAATGATAAAGTCCTGAGTGCCTGGAACCTCGCCTTCTTTATAAAGATAGCTTGGCAGGTAGTTTATGGGCAGAAGAATTAGGACAAAACATGAAAATTATGTTGGGAAATAAGAGTTATTTACCCAGTTCCTCCTGAAAAAATACAAATATGAAGTTGGATTTATATTTCCATTTTTGAGATATACAAAGGTAGGTTGAGTAGAACAGTTTTTATTCCCATTCTAAATTTTTTCAATCAAAAAAATAAAAAGAATCGTGCTGAAAATTCCCTCATATTTTGTCAGCTTACCATCATCCCAGTAACAGTAACAAAAATCAATACATATTGAGTATTTCCTATGTGCTTACCACATATTATCTCATTTAATCTTTACAGCAAATATCAATCACGGTCAATATTATTGTCTTTCATTATCCCTGTTTAGTAGGTGAGAGAGTGGAGGCATTGAGAAGTTAAGTACCATATCGGGTTGCCAGATAAATTACAAGTTGCCCAGCTAAATTTGAGTTTCAGATAAACAATGGATACATTTTTTAAGTGTAAATATGTCCCAGGAAATATACCAAATATACTACTATACTAAAAAATATATATCCATTGTTTATCTGAAATTCAAATTTAGCTGAGCATCCAGAATTTTTATTTACTAAATTTGGCTAGCCGTTGGCAGAGCCAAGCAGATCTTTCTGATTCCCAAGCTAAAACTCTTAACCACTATACCAAACTGCCTCTTTCCACAAAAATAAAGTTTGAAAACTGCAAATTTAGAAAAGGCTATTACTTGTTTAGACAGACAAACTAGCAGTGAAAGTGGCACAAATTAAGCTAATTTATAGAAGCAGTGTGACAGGCGTTTCTTTTGTCTGGGCAGTCCTGGAACAAGGAGTGGGGAAGCAGGAATCAGTTGAATAGTCGAGGAGCAGGGTGGGGAAATGTTTGCTTCCCAGTTAAGAGGGACTGAGTACTTGTCATGAAGTCAACACAGTAACAGGACTATTAAGGCTGTCAGCACTTCCAGAGGAGTATCAGATGCAGGTTTGTTTTGAATAGAATGTGGCTGGGACCTCTTTCCCTACCTCAACCTGTCTCTACCTAGAACAGTCCCTTCTGGTTAATACTCGAATTTAGCTCCCAAAACACTACATAGAGGACTATGGTGATGTAGTTAAAAGAGTCAAGCTTCCACGCGTGACTGCTTCATTTGATTTCTTAGCTCTACCATTTCTCTGTATTCTCAATCTCCTTCTGCAAAAAGGTGAAATAATAGTACCTATCTCTATAAATTTCATGAGTTTATGTGAGTTAATACATGTGATAACAATAATAATAAACATTCAGCAAACATTTTCTACATGCCAGTCACTCATCTAAGTGAATTACTTAGTCCTTAAGTAAATCCTTATGTAAATTATTTAATCCTTAAAATGACATTAGAATATTGGTTTTATTATTAGTATCTCCCACTTTATGAATGAAGAAACTGAGGTAAAGATTAAGTAATTAGCTCAAGATCATATAGTCAGCCAAAAAGGAAAATTTTTAATTCAGACAATCTGGATTCTGAGTCAGTGCTCTCAGCCCTTATTCTATACATGTGGAACACACTAAGACCAGTTCCTAGAACAGGGCCAGCCTACACTGCCTGTTAGCTACTACTATGAACTGTCAAGAGAGGTTTGGGCATTGGTCTAATTATCCACTTTGGCCATAATACAGATTAATACCTACCAACAAGATGCCTCATGCTCTTCTGCATCCAAGGCAACTCCCAGGCTTCTGGGAGGTACCCTAGATTTCTCTGACTCAACCCCACATCCAGCCAGTTATCAGTTCCTACAGAAATCATAGCACTTATCTTCCCTATCCCCATTACCTCAACCTATGTTTAGCCTGAATCACTTCTCTCCAGCACCTGTACAATATATTCTTAAAAAATCTCCATTTCTGGTTGACCTATCCCAACCCCTACATTTTGTGACCAGGGACAGCTTTCTACATTAGGAATGTGACTATATGTTTTCCTGCCTATAGTCCATCTCTGATTCTCCAGTGGCTTTAAGAAAACACTCAAGCTCAAGCTCCTTAGCCCCATAATGCAAATTCCATGACCTACCTATTCATCTCTAGCTATTTTCTGTATGGACCCCATCTTTCATTTCTACACTATTTCATTTCCCTTAATATGCCATGTTCCTTCATTCTTTCATGGCTTTATGATGCTATCCCCCCCTGCCCAATGTCTTTCCTTTTTGTTCTGCCTGTTAAACCCCTATTTATCCATTGAGACCTGGCTGATGATCATGTAGTCTGAGATGCCTTCTCTGACATCCTCCATTTTACTTGGAGGATCTGAGTTTCCTTACTTCTTTCCCCACTAGTCATGAGTACCTTAAAGACAAGGCCTTGGGGATCCCTGGGTGGCTCAGCGGTTTAGCACCGCCTTTGGCCCAGGAGGTGGTCCTGGAGTCCCGGGATCGAGTCCCACATCAGGCTCCCTGCATGGAGCCTGCTTATCCCTCTGCCTGTTTCTCTGCCTCTCTCTCTCTCTCTCTCTCTCTCTCTCTCTCTCAGTCTTTCATGAATAAATAAATAAAATCTTAAAAAAAAAAAAAGACAAGGCCTTTATTTATCGTAGTATCACCAGTTCTGAGCAGGCAAGTTTGTTAAATAAAGAGTGAATGTTTTACCTTAATAGCTATCTGTCCACAAAACAAAGCTAAATATAACAACCCTCAATAGTAAGAAATGTAAGTGAACTTTAAGATGATAAGATTTAGCTAATGTCTTTCCAGGAATAATGCCCATGAAGGAAAAGAGTGTGCATATTTTTCCTATAGTTTAAGAATGATCAAACTAAGGGTGACTGGGTGGCTCAGTCAGTTCGGCTCAGGTCATGATCCCAGGGTCTTGGGATTGAGCCTTGCATCAGGCTGCTCCCCCATCCTTGCTGACCCCCTGCTTGTATTCTCTCACTCTCTGTCAAAATAAAAAAATAAATATATTTTTTTAAAAGAATTATCAAACTACCTAAAATGTATACTTTTTATATCAATAAAGTCCTAGTCAGGGCCTAAAACTGATGTAACAAAGCACATACATATTTATAAGAGTTCTGCAAAAAATCAGAAACAGCTGGTTAATTTTAAGCCTTAAAAAGCACAACTATAAATGTTTTTCACATAGGAACTATATATAAGGGAAAGAATTCAGCCAACACTTGTGGAAGACTGAGGTCACTAACTAGCTTGGCTACTCTCTTTTGAGAGGCATTTTAGTGTTTTTGGGGTGTGGTCAACAAAAAGAATTTGACTAAGGTCAGAAAACTGAACAAGCAGAGTTTCTTAAAGATGCTTCTCTTTTCTTTTTGGTGCCAACCACTTAGAGATGCATTATAATTAAGTCATAATTGCTTATTTCCCCTGTCTAAATAAGACAGGTGGTTTCTTAATATTGCATATTAATTCTAATTCAAATTATTGCCTTACAAGTAAAATTTGGTCCTAATATTAAAATGGCAGGTAAAAATTTAAAGTTGATCACTAATTTTTAAAAAATTATTGGCTTAATATTATTAAAAACTAAATTTCAGAGTTACATGACGTTTTCATTCTTGAAATCCTGACCTCAATAGCTGAAGCAAGTATATTAAAAAAAAATGTATTAGAAAGTGAGCTAGGAGTTCACAATCTAATTTCATTCTCTCATCTGTCTACAAATGTGGTTCCATTTTACCTTCTCTTTGTCCTACCTGTGGACTCTTTACACTTGAGGCTTTGAGGATAGTCTCATTCCATGTAAAGACTCGACTATCCATTCTTTTATCACTTTACTGCTTGGATTCAACCTGTTTCTACCCTGGTTTATCTACACAAGTTCAGTGAGAAGGGAACCAAACTATAGATGAATTGGGAAATTTTGCTTAAGATAAACAAAGGGTACGACGACTTTATGATTCTTTAAACTTCCCAGAACTTGTTCATTTTTGTGATGGCATTTGAGGAAAAAGTCACAAATAACTTTAAAAATTGTGAGGAGGGATCCCTGGGTGGCTCAGTGGTTTAGTGCCTGCCTTTGGCCCAGGGCACGATCCTGGAGCCCTGGGATCGAGTCCCACATGGGGCTCCCGGCATGGAGCCTGCTTCTCCCTCTGCCTGTGTCTCTGCCTCTCTCTCTCTCTCTCTGTGTGTGTCTATCATGAATAAATAAACAAAATCTTAAGAAAAAAATGTGAGGAGATTTAGAAATGATGGGAAAAGATAACACCAGACAAATATGGGCTTGGGAGGTCATATTTTCAGGACAGTGGAAAAGGCACTTACTGTTGGCTAGAACCTAGCTTGACCTTTCCACAGGGGTGGTGGTGGGGTAGGTAGATAAGAAAGAGTGAGACATAGCAAGGCTGAATCAAGGGGCTCAAAAATTGTTCTTGGAGAAGTCAAATGGACTCAGATCAGAAGATGGATGATACACTTTTGCCGTTTCCTTGATGGATGAGCCAAAGACTAATCTGGCCAGATAACTCACTATCCTGTAACATAGGTGGGTTATATGGTTCCTTGGAATGCTCTTTGGTTCTTTTAATGGATCCCAACTACACATTAATTCTATGTAAAGAAATAGGGTTCTCCTGAATTTTTTTCTCCCACCCCACATCCTGTTCCTTTACTTTTTCAGCACTTTTCCAAATTTGTAATTTTATGTTGGTGTCAACCCACTTATTGTTTGTATTCTGCTTTGAAACTATAAGTTCCATAAACACAGAGATCCCTGAATATCGAAAGCATATAGTAGAAAGCCAATAAATGTTTGGTGATGAGATACCTGAATTAATAATTTCATCAGAAGGGCCTTGGAAACCATGGTTCTAATCTAACAGAGCCTAGTTGCTGGTACTTCAGAATAGGTGCTCCATAAATGTAACTAGAACCTACTGGAGATGTCATATGAGACACATAACAAGTATAAACTCTGCCTTTGTCATGTTAATGATCTAAAATGACCCAGTACAAACTCATCAGTACAAACTAATTTCACATGAATGTGTGCTTAGTGCAAAGTAAATCCACTGTGCCCCTGGACTGTTTGAAGAAAGTGTGGAAGCTCAGTCTCATTGATCTCCATGATCTCTAAATCTCCTATGATTGGGACTGCAGCCACAAATTATTCTTTTCTCTAGAGTTCCTCATGTTTTTCACTATAAGTGTAGGAAAGGGTCTGAGCATCAAACAAAGCCCAACTTCACAATGTCTTGTAAATTAAAAAAAAATTAGGCCTATTCTATTACAACCGAGAATGGGAAGTAGCTATTAAATCATTCCCTTAAAGTATTTTTATTTTGTTGACTCATGAGAGTTGGCTCTGGTTCCTCCAAAGCATTCTGAAGCCATATTTGGAGAACTTTGAGTTGGTGAATTTACTTATGTGCAGAAAATATTGAGATATTTTTTACATTCTTTGCTAAATCATTTTGGTTTTCTTAAACAATTGGTATTCCTCCTACTTTTTCTTGCATTTATTCATATAACTAAATAAAGACTTAGCTGCATTTGTCAGTGAACTGAAACCAACATGATGCTTGTCTTTAAAAAATTATAACTTTCCATCCCAACTCTGATCTCCTAATGAGACATTTTGAGAGCAAATAGTTGCCACAGTCCTGTTATTTAAGGATGTTGGAATTCCCACAAAAAACTTACATAAATAAAAAGTGATGTCATTTATATTATCAATTAATAGCATTATAACAGTAAAGATGAATATTCATTTCTGGAACACAAAAAACCTAACAGGTTTCAAAACTTGGATATTCCTAAGTCACGTTGAGTAATACCTATGCAAACTTGTTAACATATTAAATTAGCCTGGAAATCTTGTAAGCAGAAAAGAAAATCTGCCCTTCTGAGCTTTCTGCTATTTCCTGCCTCTCGTCAGACTGGAAATGTTTGAGGACTGCCTTTCTCCTGGTATTTCAACGTGCTGGCTTCTGGTCCCAGATGGAACCAAGAAAAGCAGAGGAGTGTGAAAAATAAAAATATTTTCAATGTTGTTAACCCAACCTTTTAAAGCCTTAAGAGATTTCCTTTGGATTGGTGAAAGAAATGATTAGAATTTAGGGGTGCTGCTTTCCTCCCCAGGCCAGATAACACATGTTCTCATGTTTCTAATGTCATAAAATATACTTTAAACTAACTAAAAGCCAGATTGTCTACAGGTTCAGCTGAGCAATTTGGCTTCTTAAAAAAATTATTACTTTTTGAGCGAGGATACTCCAATGTATGTGGAAGTTTCTAAAAATGTTTAGTCCTGCTATGTTTTTAATGACTTCTCCCAAGGATGAGCTCTCCTCGTAGCCTGTGAAGACCCATGCTCATCCAACATCTTGCAGCAGGCTCATTTCACAACAGGAAAAAGCTATGAAGACAATAGTTCTAGCTAAACTGTAAGAAAATTACAAGGAGACTTGAGCCAGTTCTTCACCACAAAATAGAGGAAGGGTAAAACATTCAGATTTCTTTAAAAATAAAAAACAAATAAACCCCACCCCCAATTATCTCCAGAATTTTTATACCAGCTCAGACACAGCAGCTCTGTTTATTTGCTTGTTTTCTTTCTAGTTTTTACTCTCTTGAATTGACTGGGTATTTACCTTATTTATCTTGATATTATTTTATCTGGGGAAATACGATGACATCTTTAAATACCAGAGGTTATGAAAGGTTTTTTGGTAGATGAGGGATCTAAGCTTTATCAAGTTCTTACTGAACTCCAGGCATTACCATAATCACATATATGTGTTATTTCATTTATTTTGGAATAAGTTCTTATTTTACAAAAATTACTGCTAACAATGTGATAGGTTGAATAATCTTCCCAAAGATGCCCACATTCTAATCCTCAGAACCTAAACTTGTGAATGTGCTACCTTACATGGCAAAAGGGACTCTGCATGTATGACTATGTTGAGGAACTTGAGATAGAGAAATTACCTTGGATAATCTGGGTGAGTCTAAGATAATAACAAAGATCCTTATAAAAGGGAGGTGGGAGAGTCAGAGAGATGTCAGGACAGAAGCAGAGATCAGATAAAAGAGATATATGCTGATGGCTTTAAAGATAGAGGAAGGGACTACAAGCCAAGGAATTTAGGGGGACCCTAGAACCTGGAAACCTCCAGAAGGAGTACTAACATTTTCACTTTAACCCAGTGAGACTGATCCTGGATTTCTGATCTCAGAATGTAAGATGATAAATTTTTATTGTTTTAAGCCACTAAAATTGTGATTTGTTACCATAAAAATAGGGAAGTAATATAAACACTTATTAACCACTTACTATGCAACATACATGGAGTCAATCACTCTACATAATAAGCCATTTCATTTTAACAGCCTTTATTTCTTTTTTGACAGAGGAGGAAGCAGACAGTGGGGGAAATGAAGAACCCCAAGGCTAATAATAGGTAGTATAGCACTGGGACTCAGTGAGGATTTGCCTAATATTTGCATCCCCGTATTCCGTAAAATACCAAGATCAGAACTTGAAAAACATTATCTTCTTTTAGAAAACAACAACTACTACTACTATGTGAGGTCAGCATTTTTCCCATTTATAGATTGCAGCTTAAAGGTGATGTAACTCACTAAAGTTCATGGAAGTAGAAAGTCAGAGCTGAGATTTGAATCAGATGGTCTATGCTAAATTCATGCATGTAACCACTACAGGGGATCGAGAGTGAGGCAAACCTCAAAATACCATCACCTAATGTGTGCTCTGGGGTAAGGTCTTTTTCACTTCAGAAAGCCCCTGGCTTGTCATCTATGGAATAAAGATAATGATTCTTATTCATAAGAATTTTGAGTGAATTACATGTAAAACTTTTAGCCTTAGGTCTGACACATAGTAAGTGCTCAGTAAATGGCAGTGAATTTATTGTAACTTAAAGAACACAGGAGATCTTTGCTCTCCACTACATCATCCACAAAAATTCATGTTCCACTTCCCACAGTTTTTTTTTTTTTTTTTTTACAGGCAGGAGATAACCATCCAGCCAGTAACTACATTTCTTAGCCCCATTTGTTTCCAGGTATGGCCATGTGCTAATTATTGCCAAAGCAATGTGAATGGAAGTGATTCATATCAGGCCAAAGTCTTTAAATGCAATCAAGCCTTATCCATTTTCTTTTCCTCACGGTTGACTGTATAGGACTGAGAGATACTGAAGGTTAGAGTCACCACAAGATGGAAAGGAGTAGATACCTGAATCGTCAAATGGAGGAAAGCTTCATAGATTGTTATTTTTCCAAAAAATAAACTCTGTGTATGCCTGTGGAAATTTTAGAATTGTTTGCTATCACAGTTGGTGTTAGACTGAGTAAAAAGCACATGCACTTTGTTCTCTCCTTAGCACTTGGCCTCTCCCGAGAAGTGCTCTACTCAAACTTTCCCCCTTGGGTATCATCTGGGTATCATTTAATGTTGATGCAATTATATTACAGAATCTGCAGTTCACAATGAAATTTCATCAGTAGTTTCTTTTTTTTTTTCTTTCATCAGTAGTTTCAATGTTATTTTTTATGGTGATTTTCTTCTGCTCCACAGTGCAATCAAGGAGCATGTATTGCACTTATTTATCATGACTTCTAGTCTCCTTAAATTAGGAATGACTCCTTAGCCTTTCTTAGCTTTCTTGACCTGGTATTTTTGAAGAGCACAGTCCAGTTATTTCTTAGAATACGTCTCTTTGTTGAGACTTGTTTGTTGCTCTCTCATAGTTAGATTCATGTAATGTGTTTTGGTCAGGAATACCATATTAATGATGTTCTGGTCTTCTCTGTATTAGGAAGCACTTGATGTTGGATTGTTTTAATACTGACGATGTTAAGTTTGTCTTATTCAGCTAGAATCTGCAAGGGTTCTCAAAAGTAAAAATAACATTTTTCTAGGTGATAACAGCTTAAGAATAAATATTTCAAATATATAATTTTAAAACTACAAACAAAAGCATAGATACTTTAACATTCCAAATATAATAGGTACTAAATACTTTACACATATCAGCTGGAGAATTAAGTCAAACTTTGAAATTCATAAATATAAGATAAACATGTTATTGGAAATTCTAACATCACAGCTAATATTTCTCAGTAATTTTCATAGATTCTCAAATTGAAAAAATGAAATAAATCTATTGCTTTTATAGTGTTTGCCTTTGCCTAGGATCCCTAGAATGCAGAACTTGAGGCAAGAATTAAGTGCCAATACTTTATTTAAACCTATAAACCCCCCCCAAAAAATAAAAAAATAAAAAATAAAAAAAAATAAACCTATAAACCCAGGGCAACGAGAATGAGAAAGAGGAAGAGGCTGACAAGGACAGGAAGCGATGCAACATGGTATGTTATTGCTCAGTTTGGGCTTCATGATGAACTGCAATGACCTAGAAGATCACTTAGGGGATATATCTGTTCAACAGGACACGTCATACTTCTCTGAACAAATGCATGACAAAATCTCAGAGCAGTTCATGTATTGGATAAAGAAGAGATAAGACCTACCCAGCTTCCTACCTCTTGACCTATCAGTTAGAGTTCACACAGGAGCCATTAACATCTAGATCATAATATCATCTGGTGACACAGCCTCCACAGAATCCAGACTGAAGGGCTAGCCAGAAACTCTGGACATGAGACTGATTGACTTGACTGAAGGACAAAGAAGAGTGGGAGACAGACACATACTCTCAGCGCAAGTGACTGGCTGGTCCCAGGCAGTAAAACCACATGGACAGAACATACTGACTAGGTAGGCCTGATCAAAATCAGAAGGGATACATATCTACTTAAAAAATTTTTTTTGAGTATAGTTGACACACAATGTTACATTAGTCTCAGGTGTACAACATAGTGATTCAACTTCTCTATATGTTTTGCTATGCTCATCATGAGTGTGGTTACTATCTGTCACCAGACAACACTGTTAAGTATCATTGACTATGTTCCCTATGCTGTGCCTTTTATTTCCATGACTTATTCATTCCATAACAAGAAGACTGTATCTTCCACTCCAGAAGGGACACATATCCTATCTTGTCTGATACAGTATATTTCTTCTCTGAATTTCCTTATTTTTTTGGCAATGTATGGCTGAGTATTTTAAAGTGATAAAGGCATCATCTTTATTCCCAACTTCTAAAGTAGACAACTGACCCAAGTGGACCTATCAAATGTTGTAGCAGTTAATGAAGATTTGGCCCTTTATATCATGATTCAGCAAAGATAAAGAACAATGCATAAGCTGAGCATGTGATTTTTTGCCTTTGAAGATTTTAAAGGACAGTGGGATGGGGGGGAGTGTCAAAAGATAGCTCTTCTCTTCCAGTGACGAAAGAGAATCATTGTGGAGAATTGTAATGTTCTAATTAAAGTTCATAATAATTTGCACAAATACATGAGCTCAAAGAAGAAAAAATAATGGAGTAGGTCAGGAAATTGGTAATAGGTTAAAGAAATTTTCACTTTTAATAAAATGAAATGGCTGATTTGGATACAGTAGTTCAAGGTGAAAGTCTTAGCTAGTTAGCTTGTTCTATGAAAAATAAGCATGGGTATTTTAAAATACATTTCTCCAAGAATGTTTCCATTCCAGAGAACTGAGTCAGATGAGATGGCCTCCACCATCAAATGGAGCCTTGAGACATTTAGAGAATGGAAGAAACAATGCAGAGACACACTGCTTTGATGTAAATATCCAGAATGTAACTCATGTGTTTTGTGACATTTCTAGGTCAATGCCGGCTGTTTATGACGTTATATAATAGGACAGAGAGAAGGATGTGTGAGCAATGGAAAGACACATATATATAGATATTAAATTCATTCGTTTTTCACAGAACTAGTCCCAAAACATTGATTTCATGTCTTCCATTAAGAGAATCAATTAATAGGCAGTATAGAATGAATGAAATGATCTTTCCTAGAGGAGAATGGTTTGATTAAGCAGCTAAGTAAAAAAGAAGCAAGCATATGGAATACTTTGGCTTCATTTTAGTAAGTTCTGGAACAGAAACAAAGGTCCACTTGTTTAAGATTTCCAACAAAATAATTCTAAATATGACATTTAAAAATAAACACAATAAAAATTCAATCCTCAACCAAACATCCATAGAAGACAAACAGTTAGAGTGATTCTTTTACTGCTGTTATTATAATGATTAATTACATTTCTTTCATGGTGAGTCTTGTTTAGCTACAGTGGGTTTTGTAAGAGGAAAAACAGTGGCTTCTTTTGGGTGGTAATGGAGAGGAAAGAATATATAAAATTTTTAAAGTGTGGAATTAATTATTTTGAAAAATACTTTAGGATTGTGAATTATCTGAAAGAAACATATCTGTTACAAAACCCCAAACATTATGTAACTGTATATCTATAAATATTATTTCAATAATAATTTTGCTTATGTTGCCAGTTATTTGTGTTGAACCATAGCTCAGAAATAGAAAAGTCACTCAGTAAGAGTGACATCATGGGGCTTCCATATTCTCTCTCAATGACTTCCAGATCAAATTTTCTCAGTGTATAAGTAAAAAGATGATGTTTCTAACCATCAGCCCTGCAGACTCGACCTGGGATCTGAAAATCCAGCTGTGTTCACTTTGCTTCTTACACCATCCCTGTAATGAACATGTACATGGCTGACAACTGTGTTGATGGTGCGTGAGGTTGAATATAATCTAGCTTGTCTCTTCTGTGAAGGATTTTCTGGCTCTGCCAGCCTAAGAAGAATAAAGAAAAATGAGTATTCAGGGTTATTGTTTTTATGTTTATTTGTATATTCTGGGAGAGATTAGGAAAGTAAGGGGATAGGACTTGAAAACACAAAGTACAAAATTATTGAATATGAATTTACAGCGACACTTTGAATTCTTCTTCACATAATATATTCTCTATGAAGGGATGGTAATTGAGGCTCTATGTACCTCACCAAAGAACAACCCACACACTTGTCACTGCTGTGATAAAGAGATGATTTCTGTGGGCAGCAAAATATTTAAGAGTTTAATTCTCATCTGATGTCACAAAATGCAAGTAATTCAAAATCATCCCTGTGCTACGAGAACAAGTTTTATATCATTTGAAATTCCTACTTTTTAGAACATTTTACTTGTCAATATTGTAATCATATAGCTCTCACCTGCCCTGAGTTTTCTATAATCAAGCCCATTGTCTATACAGAATCTTTTTTCCAGATATTCTTACCCTTTTCCCACTTCCTTTCTCTCCACAAAAATCTGTTACTTTTCTCTTACTTGCTTCACCACACCAAGGCAGTAAGGGAGGTATAAATATGAGGAACTATGAAAATAGAGTTTTAAGGAGCTTACATGTAAACATGATGCACAAACGTTAGAGTCAGAGATGCATAAATCTATGCAAGGATGTGCACTGATAGACCATAAATGCTCAGAGATCTGAAGATAGTTGGGAAGATGAGAAAATGGGAAGGAGATTAGAAGCATGATTGCAGTGACAGTCTGAAAGGAGCTCAAACAGACTTTCCCACTAATTATAATTTCTCCCACTTCCTTTTCACTTTATTCTTTCATGTCTCAGCTCAAATGCCCAGAAATACAGGTGCTTCTCAGCACTGTTATTCTCCATCCTTTCTTTGGCCATTTACTTCTTTCCCTGTCACTTAGCACAATCTGTAATTGTCTTATTTATTAATTTAATTTGTATATATTATTCTATAAGACTGCAAGATCCTTGCGGTTAGGGACTACAAAAAAGGATCTTAATAAATATTTTAAAGGAAGGAATAAAATGGAATATTGCATAGACAAAAGCTTGAATGGTAGCCAGAATAAACAGAGAGGGCATTTTAATGAAGGGAAAGAACATGTCCTATAATCAGAAGCTGAGATTTGTGTTATAAAATTACATATAGCCATGATCTGAGCACCAGTAAACTAGTGTGTAGCTTCCGCTACTGACTGGGGAGCAATGTCTAAGCAGATTTCCTTGAGAGGTTTGCAATGTTAAGAAGAACTGGTAGTCAGTTATTTGGTGGTTATTGAGACAGTAAAAACATTTTTAACTGGATAAATCATCCATCCTTAGAGGGTGAGAAGGTTTTCTTTGGGTGTGGAAGCTGCTACTGCTTATTTGATTTATTGGCAGATTAAATGTTCTGGTAGATGAAGCACTCCGCATAGGAGAGCCTCAAGGAGAGAAGACAATTGGTGATTCTATACCATTTGTGCTCTGACAGTCACAGGCTCTTCTTCAAACACTCAATTCGCTCAACCTCTGAGGAAACTGAGGCACTAACCATTTGAATAATGAAAATCTATTTTTAAAAATATAGACTTATAAAACCTCTTTGTGATATTTTGCCTTTACCCTATTTGAAATGTAGTGCAGTGGATACAATATGGAGTTTGGTAACTAAAACCCAAGTCTGGATGCTGACTCTGTCAATTCCTGGCTGCAAGACCTTATGCAATTATTTCATTTCTCATGAGACAGAGTTTCTCCATCTGTAACACAAGGTTAACAGTAATTGCGTTGTAAAAATAAAACAAACGTGAATGTATTTTTCCAACTTTAAGATTATAAACACATTTTAATAATTGTTATGTATATTCACAGAGAGATTAATCCTTCTTCATAATTATTAGCTCAGTTGACCATCTTTTATTATAGTGTAGTCTTTAAGGATGTAGGTTCTGATGTTGGGCTACCAAGGTTAGAAACCCTAACTTTACAGTGCCTCGAAGTTTTCATCTATGGAATGGGTGTAAAGACAGGGCCTACTGCATAGTGTTGTCTTGAAGAGCAAGTGAGATAATCCAGATAGAGCACTTATCACAGTGCCTGGGACATAGTAGGAGCTCAATACATGTCAGGTATTATTTTTACTCTGTGTTCACCTTGGGATGGCCCTTGAGATTTTTTTTAACCAAGTCCAGGTGCATTTATACAACACTACCACTAGATGGCAGATGCACCATTTTTATTGCTTAGAGTGGTTCCCAGCAGCACTTCACCCTTTGCCTCCTCCTGGCATTGAAGGATCTTGGGGAACCTCAGAAATAGCACGTTGAGTGAAGTAATACCATATTTTTTTAGAAATAAGTCATTTATAAGTAATGTCTATTAACACGTTTTTGTGTTGTAATCATCTGGGATAACAATCAAAAGAAAAAAATATATATATAGCACAATAGTTTATTCTCCTCTAACAATATCCAAAAGAAAGGCAGGTAAAAGAGCATTTCTTAAGAGTTTACAATGTACATTAGATGTGAGAGCTGGTCTGTGGATTTGAGGAAGAGGGAGACACTGAGCTAGACAATATGGTGTTCCTGTCCTCATGCTGCTCACAGTTGAGGAAAAAAAGAAACATAGTATATGATATGATATGATATGATATGATATACACATAACGATAGGATATAACATATAATGATATTATATGATATAATGATATCAATAATAATAATACCTCATGGTTGATCCTGGTCCCCAACAAGTAACCCATTGCTTGGGAGAGCTCAAGTAGGGTAGTATTCACAAGAAGTAAACACTAGAGTCAGGTCTTGAGAGTGATGAAGGGGATAGAAAATGAAAAGAGGAAAATGGCCTCCCAGCTCTCCTCTCCCCCAGATGCACTTATAAAAGCATGAAGTTGTAAAAGGACATGGTACATTCGGGAGACACACAACCTATAGGGCCCTGAATATTATATAAGGACTTGTAGAGAGTCTTAGGAGGAAGGTCGCAAGATCCAAATGAGTTTTGGAAAGTAACTTTTACCAAAAGGCTAAATTGTATGGAAGGAGGAGATTTGGATAAACACTAGACCATTTTGTTGTAACCAAGTCTTTTTTATCTCATCCCCTTTCCCCATCTGCAGTTTTGGAAATGAGTGTTGTTAATACTAAATAGCTTTTTGCCAAATACTCTGTTTTGAACCCAGAGATAAATCTCCACTAGCTGATATAGGCCACAGACAAGTTGGCTTTAGGAGCCCTTTGGAACCTTGGGGTAAGTTCAGTGGGATAACTCTCTATGCTTCTCATCCCAGTCTTCCATTCACCTTAAGGCCCTGGGAGCCATAGTCAGTATTTTGGAATTTATTCTAAGAGCAATGAGAACCTATTACAGATTTCTAATGGAGGGGAGAGGGTGGGTTGGTGGTGGTGCAAAGGATTCGGGCTGAAATGGAGCCTGTACATAAGAGGGTACCTAGACTGAGTGCCACAACCTGGATGAGAGACATCGGTGGCTTCAGCTTAATGCCAGGAGTAGAATTGGAGAGAATGGACAAATGTGTGATATGTTTAGTAGGTGAAATACCAAATTTGGCAACCTTAGCGCTGTGAGTTTTCCAAAAGGCCCTCTACTGAACATTTAATTTCAGCTTTCTCTATTGCTAAATTCTTTACATCAGAGCTGTAACAGGAAAAGGACAAACCTCAAATCTGCAAACACAGACATATTTTTATAGGCTCCTGATGTGGGTCTTCATTTCATAATTTAATTGCCTTAGAATATTGCTAAAGTTGTAGCTCTCCTACTGCATTAGTTAGGAAGGGCTAGGCTACATGGGGTAGCTAGTGAAATCTCAGTGCCGAGCCTCACATACATGTATGTGTACTTATGGGCCATACTCGATGTGAGCGAGTGGGAGGCTCTGCTCCACATGGTCACTCAGAAAACCAGTCTGACAGGGGCTCAGCCATCTTGGGGCTGCTCCCCTAGAATATGAGCCTTCCTGAGTTGCCAGTACAGGAAGAGAATTGAGAATCCCATGCGCAACTGTACATGCTGCCGCTCAGATTGGCATGTCATTTCCACACACGTTTCATTGGCTTAGTAGCAGTGGCCCCACCTAACTGCAAGAAGGCAAATGGAATATTGAGGGGATATTGCCATTTCTGCCACACACACAGTGACCAATTCTCACATACAGGCATTAAAAAAAAATGATTCCTCTGAGAGTGTGCACCTGGATGAGGAGGAGAGCGTAACTAACCCATAGTGAGAGGGGTAGCACTGGCTTATCAGCTGGGCTCATTCATGGACTAAGGAACTTTTCCCTTCAGATAAACAAGGTTTAAATTGGGCTTTGGCATTTACAAAGCAGTCAGGGACCTTCAGGTTTGTAGAAAATGAGCACGTTGAAAAATGGGAAGTCGATGGTGGGCTGTGCTTCCTTATGGTTCCAAGCACATTGGGCTTGCCTTCTCAGGGTAAATGAGGTCGGTGGCTTCCTCGTTCTTCTACCCCTGGACCTTCACTGAAACAGAAGCTTTGCTAATTGAGGTGTCAACCCTCAGTCAGATTGACAACTAGAGCCCCTTCTCAAGACTGGGCTGTTGAGTGGAAAAGGATTTAAGCTGACATTAACACCAGCCTGAGCTGGGCTCACCTCTGCGAGGTAAATTTCTCCATCCTGACAGCCCCCGGTCTCCTTCAGATTCCCTGATAGAGTCCCGTCTTTGACTCCTTGAGTCATTCATTACCTGCAACACTCAGGCTAACTGGACAGAGCTTTTTCTCATCCTCCTTGGTTTAGTTCTAAATGAAAAGCAACATAAATGGAGTCAAAAGGTCTTTCTTCCTGTATGGCTGGTTTCTACCCCAGAAGAAAGACTTTTAAGGCCATTCGCAGTAATCTCAGTTTAGGAGGCTACTATTCTGTTCTCTTTGCCTCTCTCTTCCCCTAGGCAGAAAATTTGCCCATATCATTACTTCCAGAAGCTCTTAAATTACAAAATATAGAAAAGATGATTGTTTTTGAGATCAAATCTACATAACAAGGAATTAATAAGAAAATTTTTGAAAGACTTGTGTGTATATACTTATAGATGTATATCACATTTCCTTTCACTTCAAAATGCTATTGCTTGTCATATGTAAAATGCCAAAAACATATTCTATAAAAACATTTCAGTCTGGGTGGTCATAGTTTAAGTGACTATGGCAAGTTACTTCGATGATTTAATTTTTTCCCTTTGGAAAATGGAGTTTCTCCAAATGCAAATGACCAATACCAAGCACTGCCTAGATCATTGAGTTGTTTCATAATAAATTAATGTATGTAGAAGTCCTCTAAAAATCTTCTAACCACCATAGAAGCATAAAGTATTTTTAACATTAATGATTCCCTTTTTTTTCTTTTGCAAGGATGACTGATATAAAGGACTTCCAAAAATAATTTTCCCTCTTAGGAAGTGATGCTACCCACGGTCCACTGAATATACTAATGGAAAGACAATAAACAATCACTATTGAACCAAATTTTCAAGTTGAAGTAAGAGCTGTTGGCTCGCAAACATGGGAACGTGCAGAACTACCATCACCCCTGCTTCCTTCAAAACTCTTTTTGAACTAGTTCTGCATACTCCTCACTTTTCAGGTCCCTTCAAAATAAATTAAAGCAAACTTTTCAGTTTGGAATGATGTGGGGTCACTCTGTTTTGTATATGGTTATAGTAGTGCTGATGGAGCAGAACCAGAGCCTACTTCAACACAAGGAATGAACAGAGAGCTTTATGGGGCCACTTGTTCACTGGATCAGGAGACACTTTCTCTGGAAATACAGTGCTCATCATCCTTGAAATATAAACGATCTATTTATATCTCAAATAATGATGGGTTGAAGTGTTATTATGAAAGGAAAGACACAGATTTCCTATAAATGTGTTTTTCTTGTGATAATATGTGAAATTACATTCCATGCTAAATCGCTTGAGGCAAGCAAGGTTTAATATGTATCTAAATAATTAAGCTAATTGTGTAAAAATATATTTGCAGAATTCGCCAAATGTGTTAATACATTTCACATCATGTTTACCCATTTTACATGACTAAAGTTTGCTTTGTGAAATGTTCTCCAAAATACCGAAAGGCCTCAGAGTCTTCACAATTGTTATCAACATTCAGTGCTCTCTGGGGAGGAAAAAGAGGTGTGAAGAGTCACATCTTGAGAAATGGTATGCTGTCTTTTCCTTTCCTCCACTCTACATGTTTCTCTCCCTTCTTTTCCACTGGATTTCCAATTCACACCCTTAAGTGCATACTTTGGGATATTCGTGTCAGATTTCTAAAAGGCATTGTAAAAACAAAAAGACACATTCTCACAGGTCGATGTTCCTGTCTCAATTAATTTTGCAGGACCAAGAGCCTACAGTTTGCCAACAGATTCCCATTCCAATGTGTGGGCTGAGCTGATGTCACATGACCTTTCCAGTCTTTCCCACATGTAAATTGCACAGAATGCTGGGTGTGGAGCAAGAGTGCTGCCATGGAAAGAAGAAGAAGAAAAATTTTTACTGCTTCTCATCACTTCTTAGAATGAACATATATTATATTTTGGTGTACAAAAGAGTGATGTGGGTCAGGCCATGTTTTGGCATGTGAACATCTTGTTAATGCCAAATGACTCAGTTTTTTTGACTGGATATGTGTTCCTGTTGCTCAGTTAAAAAGTGCTGGTGTGCTGTCAGCACAATTTATAAGATGAATAAGTAGGCCTGCATCTCCGGGATGCCGCTCCCACGTTCCCTCTGGGAGTACTCCTCAACTTCATTGAATTTCTGCTCTGTGTTAACTCCTGCCTCTCCTTTCCCCCCAACTTCCTCCCTGACTTCCTCTTCTCTTCTGCTTGTGGGTCTTCCATACACTTCTGAAGCATGGTCTTGAAAACACGTGGCACAGATTTCATCTTCCCCAGTGAAGGAGCCTACTTGTGGTCTATTCATTCTGGGTAGCCCTTATTTTTCTAGACCAGAATATCCAGGAGATGAGCACAGATCCCAGGTCTCTGGGGGCAGACCTCCAGGGCCATAAGATGCCTCAAGGACTGTGCAGGAAAATTGTCCTCTGATGACCTGCACACAGGTTGTCACTGAATCTTTATATTCAAGACTGAGGGTGGAGGATTCTCTCCAAATGTACTTTTCTCCTTATTTGTATAATTTACTTTCAACACTTTTTAATCTTCAGTTTCTCTCCCAGCTTAACTTTTATGGCAGCAAGTTAGCTGCCTAGGGAATGGCATTAATTTTATGGTGGCTCAGAGGCCATTTAGTGTAGTGGAGCTGATGCAATGAATCTAGCGCTCCCCCGGACACAACACTAAGAGTGCATGAAAATGCAGAGCCATTGACCTAGTAGACTGAGTTTGGACAGTCCATCATTCACCTACTGCTATCTGCTGCTCCTTGCTCTCATCCACTAGTTTCTTTCAATCTTTCAGTGTCCTATGGCTGTTGGCTCTCAGTCTTCCCATCAAATAATAAATATTTACTTTTTAGGAATCTTTTGGGGACTGAGTAAATGCACATAAAACATTTAAAACAGCCCAACAATGGTAAGTTGGCCACTATCACCATCATCACTACCATTGCCAAGATCATCATCACCATCATCATCATCATCATCATCATCATCATCATCGTTATCATTAACTCAGCCCCTGATAGTTGTCTCTTGTGCTAGAGAATAAAATTCACTTGGATCTAATTCTCTAGCTCACCCTCAGCACTCTCCCTAGAACTGTGCTATGTGGTAGACTAGCTGCTAGTCACACGTGGCTACCCAGAACCTGAAATGTAGCTACTTCAAACTGAGGTGTGCCATAAGAATAAAATACATGCTGAGAAAAGTATGAGGAAGAGCTCATTAATAATCTTTATACTGATTACATGGTAGAAAAGCAATATCTTTAATCTAGTGGACTGTGTAAAATATATAAAATTAATTTCTCCTGTTTCTCCTTTTTTTTTTTTTTTTTAAATGGAGCTACTAGGAAATTCAAAATCACGTATGTGGTTTGCATCTGTGGCTCGTAATCCAGTTCTGTGGGACAGAGCTGCCTCGGTTATAATTCCTCTGGCTTTCCCTTCAGGAATCTCACATCTAGACCATGAGGGAGAAACAGACACTCCTGCTTTCGATTATGGATTTGTGGGCCTGGGTTGCCCAGGGCAGTTAGGCCCAGCCTGCCCTGCCAAGAGGGAGTAACGGAGAAAAACTGATGGGTGTGCAAGTTACAAGTCGGTTACTAAGGGCCTAAGTGGAGCCCTCAGGAAAGAGTTATTGCCTCTTAAATAGCACCTTACTCTCTGGGAGTGAATGAAAGGAGGAGCTCTTTCTGTTAAAGTCATTTAAGATCCTTTGCTGAAAGGAACCATATGCTACACAATGAAATATATTCCAGGCAAGATGCACATGTTTTGCACAATAAACACGTATGCAAATCTCGCAAAGATTTTTAAGGAGAAAATGTGCTGATATTATTCATATCAATATCACTTAGCACATCCTTGTTCTTCTAATCTGAAGTCAAATCCAAATCATTGCCTTCCTTCTCTACCTCAACCCCTGACAAGGAGTATTTTATACAAAAGCAATTGAAGACTTTTGTTTTTGGTCATGAAGAATTTGTTTCTGGTGGCTGAAATTTAAGGCTTACTAAATCATAAGCTCCTAACAGACTGGCAAATATCCCGTGGGCCTGGCAGTATCTGCAAATGCCTCCTTCCTCCCTGGGACAGTCTGGGTGGGAACAGCGCTGAGCCAAAATCCCAAGACCTGAAAGCTGCGGCCTGCCCTTTTCAAGTCTAAGATTCACAAAGCATTTTCTCTTTAGGACTGTTCTCAGACTCAAAATATTTTGAACACAGAGCTGCAATCCATAATTGGAGCTGGTATTGAAAGGAAATTAGAATGCTCCTTGAATCACATCCATGCAAGGTTTCTCTCTGTCTAAATGAGTCTCCATTGCAGGTGATAGAGTTCGAGAGGCCTTGTGGGGTCCCAATAAAGTTATGCTGGCTGGTAAATAAACATGAAAATGCAGAAATCAGTGCAGTCCTGGGAAACTCCAGTCAGGGAGTAAAAGGTCTCGCCGAGCGTGGTGCTATCCCTTTAATTGTCCCCTGCTCCGTCTGTTGCTTCCCATCACACATTCTTCTGAAAAGCCATATTGCTACAAATACACATTTAGAATTTGATTACAGAGTCTCATCCATTTACATGTACAAGATAGAGCCTACTGTGACAGATTAATGCTCCTAAAGTTTGTACAGGAAGGTTAAATAAAGTGTTACTTTTACGACACCGAATATCTTTATGATGCTTTTGCTAAATCAGAGACCACTTGGTGATGCTGCAGATGTGCCAGATACTTATCGCGAGCTGGCAAAGTGCCACCAATGCTTTACCCATCTATCACACTCCTTACCTTTCTGCACAGGCCGTCCTCACTGCTGTGTGTAATGTAATATTCTCCAGGCAGCTTTCCCTTCTACACATTTAGTCAAAGTGAAACAATTCAAGGCCTGTCATCTCAAGACATTGCAGTGTTGCTAGAAAGAGTGAGACTTGAAATTTCACACACAATTCTGCTCTTTCCAATGTAGATATCACACACACATATGCGCGCACGCGTGTGCATACACACACACACACACACATACACATACATGGGCTTGGGGATTGTAAGGCCATAGTCAAAGTTCCTACCACATTTTATCTTCTTTTTCTTCTGGATATCCATCCATTTTAGTTGCTTTGCCTTTCTTCCCACTAGGAAGTCTAGAACATCCTATGATGATCTTTGGCGACGCTGAATTTTCTGCTTCCCTTTCAACTTCCCAATAAATATCTATTCAGAATCTCATCTTAATAGGATAGACTCTGTGGGTTTTTTTTTTTTTTCTCAATGGAATTAAGTATCCTAAAGAACTAGTGTAAAAGCACGTCTTGGCTAGGTCAGAGTTTTGTATCACTAGTGCTTGCTATTGAAATGGGAGAAAGAGGCGCTAAAGAGAGCCCCTTCAGGTATCCTATGTATGTTTGAAAAGTATGATAAAAATCTTTTAGGGCCTTGGCCTACTCCAGTGGTGAAATGGTGTAAATTGCAAGCCATGTTGGGTGGTTTAAAATTAAAAATGGTGTTTAAGAGAAGGTCAGATAGTATAGAATTGACAGCCCTTTACTTTGCATCTGAACAATTGAAGGACCTTATGTATCTCGAGGAAAGGTTACAGCAATGCAAGGAACACTCTTTCCTGCCAGAGATGTGTCTTCCTGGTATAGAATAAAAATTGCTGCTTTTCAAGCACAAAAAAAGAAGCAGGGACTTTGGGCATTCCACTGGAGCACTGAGTAGGAGAGATGTTAACATAACATTGCCCTCCCCCATATGGCTGATGTATAAAGTACGCTTATTTCAGCCAACACTGAACCAGCTTTTCAATTCCTTCTCAGTCCTCAAGGAATTTTCTATGAAACAGGGAAGTGTGGTGACTCAGATGAAGTCTGAAGAGGGAAGTTTAGTCCTCTGGTCAAACATTACCTATTGTAATTCACCCCTCACCACTGGTGCTCAGGAGCTCACTGGGATCACAGTACAAGTAGAAACACACCGAATCCTTATTTCCCATTGGTCTCTCACTGATGGAGTCACTCATCAATATATTTGAAATCCAAGAAATTCAGATCATAGTGATTAGCTTCTTTTGTGTTTTAGTTTGCGTTCATAGAGACTAGTACAGTGGCACCTGATTGTGAATGATTGTATATGAAGAATGTTGATTCTTTCTTTTTAATTAAAGTAAGCAGAGATCTGTTTAACCAAAGCTTTTGGCCATAAGGTAACAAATATGAAGATGCTTTGCAAATTGCAAATTATGACACAAAAGTGAGAGATCACATATAAAGCATCACATAGAGTGGAATACTACACTGCCCTTAGAACATATGCTGAGAAAAATAGAAATCATATGTAATTAAATGAGAAATCCAATTGTCAATATCATGTGTATAATATAATTCCATTGGGATAAAAAGAACTACGTGTGTGTGTGTGTGTGTGTGTGTGTGTGTGTGGTATATTTACATAAAAAGATTGGAAAGCTGGAGACCAGTTGTGCATAGTAGTAGGTAGGGTGTGGGCCTTAGGGGGAGAAGTCCTTATGTTACAAATTCTTCTATTGTTTGAATATTTTCTCAACAGAATATATTACATTTGTTATTTAAAATACTTTTATTTACTTATTTTATTTTATTTTATTTTTTTTAATACTTTTTATTTATTTATGATAGGCACACAGTGAGAGAGAGGCAGAGACACAGGCAGAGGGAGAAGCAGGCTCCATGCACCGGGACCCCGACGTGGGACTTGATCCCAGGTCTCCAGGATTGCGCCCTGGGCCAAAGGCAGGCGCTAAACTGCTGTGCCACCCAGGGATCCCCTACTTATTTTATTTTTAAGGATTTATTTGTTTAGAGAAAGAGAGTAAGTGTGTGCAGGGTGTGAGGAGCAGAAGGGAGAGAGAGTCTTAGACTCCACACACTGAGCAAGAGCCCAATCTTATGACCCTGAGATCAAGGCCTGAGCAGAAATCTCAAGGCAGACATTTACCCGATTGTGCCACCCAGGTGCCCCTAAAATACTTTTAAACATAAAGAATTAAAGTTAGATGATTTCTGAAATCAACTGACGCACAATTAATCTGCAAAAGTTTATGTCATTCATTCATGGGTTTCATCAAAGTAGACTAGATCACCTCTAAAGAGCGGCATGCTATTAGGTCCAAGGCTAACACAAAACCATTCAATTCACTTTGGGCTCCTGTTTTGTTCACTGGAAGGAACCAAACATCATGGGTGAAAAGATGGACTTTTGAGACAGATTACTTGCTATCAAATCCTAGTCCTTTCTTGCTGTATGACTTTGGGTGGGTTACTTAACAGCTCCATACCTCAAATTTGTCATCTTGAGTGTGGAGACAATAATAGTATCTACCTTCCAGGACTGTTACTAGAATTAAATGAATTAATATTTGCAAAGCACTTAGAACACATGGCAAGCATTGTATTGATGTTCATTAGACAAAACTAATATACGAAATGTATTTAGTCTCAGGAAACTTATGTTCTCATGAGAAAAAGGATGGAACCTATAAGAAAATATAGATCAAAGGTATGTTAATTGCCAAAAAGTGTGATAGATGCTTTAGATAGATATTCTTTTTTTTTTTTTTAGATAGATATTCTTAATCTCCATGTTACTTTCCTTATATTTGTCAAGAAAGAAAGGCTAACTTGCTTTACCAGACTCCTATGCAGCTAGAATTGTGGATTCAAATTAGGTTGTGCCAAATTGGATGCATTCATGAGATTTGGGTGCTAAAAATGGGAAAGAGACTATATTTCTGCTGCTGCCAAACAAACTTCAAGAGTTGTGACTTTGGTGGTGGCTGGACTTTGCATTTGAATGTATAGTCATCAGCTTGGTGAATAAAAGGGGTTATAATGGTAGCAGCTTTCTCATTGCTAGATTGTAACTAAGAATAGAAGAGCGCAACCTCCTGATCTTCGAGCTCTTCCAACTGTTTTCCTGTATTGAAATACCTGTGATAAATCTATTTCTGCTGGAAATACTGGGGTAGTTTCTGTTTCATGGACTGAACTCTGACTGATACAAAGAGAGAAAACAATGTCCTTAGTCCATGGAGAGATCAAGGCATTCTGGCAGAATTTAGAGAGGAAGTACATTCCTGCAGGGGGCGTGGAATAAGCAAAGTCCAGAAGTTAAGGATGTATGTGGTATGATTGGAGAACATCTGGCTAAAGCAGAAGAAGTGGTGAAAATTGAAGTTGAAAAGGAAGGTTTGAATTAGATTTTGGAGAGCATTGACTAAAACGCTTTCATACTATAAAGGAATAAAAATGTCTTTGACGAGTTTAGTAATTAATGTGAGGGGAAGAGTGGGGAGATGCTTCATTTACAAAAATGTTACCCTGTGCAAATTTTTCCACGGGGATTTAAGTTCAATTTAATAGGCATTTACTGAAAGAATACTGTGTGCATGGTACTAAAAGGGGCCACAGAAATAAGAATTAAAACAGGCAGATGTGAGCAAATCTCATGCGAATAGTAGGGCCTATGGCAGCCCAAAAGCTTGATTCTAGGAACACCTCCAGATCTCATGAGACACCGTGCATTCTGGACAGTGAACCCAAAGTTTTTACTGCTTACAAGAAAAGTTCAATGTCATGAAATAATAGTGCATGGGAGGCCTGGATCTATAACCTACTTTCTGTCTCCTTGGGTGGGTAAGTTAACCACTCAAAGCCTCACCTTCATTTTACTACAGATGGAAGTAATATTAGCAACATTATAGTGTTGGGAAGACTAATTGAAATTACATGTATAAAGCACTTTAAGCTGAAAATTGTACAAAAATGTAAAGTACACAAATGTGTTTCCAAGTGGACAGACTTGCTATGTGCAAAGATTTTTCAAGAATCTCCTTTTCACAGGGTGTCAGAAGTATTTCAGCTAGCAGAAATAAATATGCTAATTGGAAGTAGATGAATCATAATCTGTATCTTTTTTGTGAGAGGTTAGGTGTGATCTGAACTATGTGTAGCTAACAAAAGAGAAGCATAATTAGAACAATTAGTTTGGTGGTCCATTCAATATGTCTCAAAAAGATGCCCTGTTTGTAAATTCTCTGCTTCTGCATTTGAACACTTAGGTGTCCACAGAGTCAATTCTGGAATATTTTCTGTGCTTTTTCCTTTTTAACCAATATTTCTTTACTTTTTTATTTATCCAGTCTCATTATTCTAGGATTCATGAGTAATATTTTTCAGAGTTAAAAGTAGGACTATCTCTGTCTCCTTTAATTGCCCCTTGTATCATCATATAAAGCTGCCTCTTCTCTGCTTCTCATATTCTTTCTTAGGACAATATAAAGCAAGAAGCTAGTACAACAGCAGGGAGCAGGCCCAGAGTAAGTACCCCTACAGCAGGGGCCCAGAGAAAAGGGAAGAAAAAGAAGCCAGGGACTTACTCCCTTGGCTTCCCATCTGCAAGGTTGTCTTAGACTGTGTGAGCCTCTGTTGCAAAAGCTACTGCTTCTTTTAGAATAACCTTCTTTACAAGATTCTTTTTTTTCTGGATTCAGATAATCTCTCACACCCCCGAGCCTAGAGAAGTGAGAAACTCCACAGCTACTAAGCCTGGATGATGGCTTTCTTCTCCATTGCTCCCCTTTCCCTGCCCCCAATTTGTTAATCGTTCCTTTGTAAGTAAATATTCCTTAAGTGATTCTTCTTTGAGTGTGTCTGGGGGAGATGCTGGCTGGCACCCCCCACCTCCTCAGAGTACACTTCTCAATACTTAACTTCAGTTGTAACCATGGAGTTTGATAGACAAGGAACAACTTTATGGAAGGTAGACCCAGAGGCCCCAAAAATATTGATGTAGGATTTCTTTCTGGAGAGCAGAATCAGGGTCTAGTCAAAGAAATGCCCTCACTTTTAGGTTGGGGATCCTCCAAGGTGTGCCCAGGAAAATTTAAAAATGCCTTCCATTTCTTTCATCCTCTGAATGGAAGTGTTTATTGTTGCTTTCCCACCTCCCTTCCACCCTTATAAAGTGAGTTTGTGTGGAGGAGGAAAAGCTAGATTCTTGTCTTTTTTAGCTCACAAATCTTCAGCCACACTGAGGCTTAACTGTGGTTACTTGGCATCACCAGGAGGTCCTAGACAAGATACAGTGACTGCTTCCTTTTGCAGGGGGATGAGGGTGGTCAGCTAATGAGGAGAATGGAGCAAAAAGATAGTGACTGGAGGGTATATAGTGGCAAAAACTGTTAGTACCCATGGATATCTGTCTTTTCTTCCACTTCCTTATACACACTGAACTGTATTTTCCAGACTTTTCTGTTATGTTTGGTGGCAACAAATTCTGACCAATGGAATATGCAAGTGACACGAAGGCCTGGCTCTTAAAGACCTCCCACATTCAAATCTTGTTCTTTTTCTCTATCTACCACCTGAACATAGAAGACTACAAGGACCTATATCTCCATAAGATATAAGAGACCAAAGCCCCTGCAGGACCACATGGAGCAGAGTTCTTCCACCAATTGGCATCAGACTGAGAGATGTGACTAAAAAATAAATGTCGACTATAAAACCAATGGATTTAGGATGGTGTGTCTCTTAAAACAGCTGGCATTATTTACCTTAATTTATATGTGCTAGAACGTGTTCAGTTGTAAGTAACAGACAACCTAACCTAACTTGCATGAAGCCGAATGAGATTTGTGAACTGATACAATGGAAATTTCAGGGTAGGGGAACCATTTAGGTGTTATCTGATGCAGAGCCTCAAAATCACTTAGGCAGGATTCTATCTATCTCAGCTTGGTTGATTCTCTTCTCTTAGTACTGTTTTCCTTGTTAGCCAGGCTCTCCTTCTTCATTTTATGATGGTGCCAGAAGCCTCAGAATTCACAATCTTTCAACTTCATCGTCACGCCATCCCTACTTTTAAGGGTTTAAACTGGATTAACATTGACTCAATCACTTTTGAAGGTCCTAGGGAGGGAATAGTCTGAAGTACTAGATGCGGTCAGGCCACCCAAAACACAAATGTGAAGCCCTCTGCAACCAAGTGACTCGGGATTAGAATGAAACAAAAGATGATTCCCAAAGGAAAGCCAGGATATTTCCTTTCTGGGGCAAGGCAAATGGATATTGAGGAAAATGACCAATGCCTACTATCTTCTTTTTATGACCACCATTCTCTTCTGTCTACAATTGTTGAGCAACCAAAAAGTTTTCTCTTTTGTCTCTCTCCTGATTTTTGCTACACAGTCCTGTTCTTTACCCTCAGTTATGGTTCATATGGGTTTGAAAAAATCGTAAATTTTGCAGAGATTAGGTTTAATGAAGAGAAGATGCTATCAATTTATAGAGATCTTGAAATACCAGAAAATTCCCATCAGAAGCTCCAAAAAGGTATCATCTCTCTCACAGTTAAATCTTCTTTCCCTCAAGCACAAACATTTAAGGTACATTTCTAAAAAAGTACTTCTTATTCATTTTTCTCATATTTTTAATCTGTTTAGCTTAATTGCTAGTCTTGCAACAGTATTGTTTGTCACTATTTTCATTGCAAAATGAAGCTACACTGTGGGTTAAATAGACTTTTGTGAAATGGTCTAGGAACCTTACAACTATTTATAACACTGTAAGTAGGGGGAAATGTGTTCTGAGTTTTAAAAAGTCAGCTTGTAAGTATTCTTTTAAAATACAATTCATTTGTAAATGTTGTGTGTGTGGGGGGAGTTCTCTTTCATTTATTTTTTGCTGTGTCACAAGCCACCCAAATACTTTGTGGCACCAAACACTTTATTGTACCTCTCATGGTTCTGTAAACTGTCTGCTCAGTTCCATGGTTCTTGCTGGGGCATCTCTCATGTGGTGCACCTGGGACTATAGTCATCTGAGGGCTGGACCAATCCAGATGTCTAAGATGGATCACTCAAGGGGCTGGTGGTTGACATTAGCCATCATCTGGTAGCTGAGCCAGGGATATTGATAGGGCATCTTCATATGGCCACTTTTTGTGGCTTGGGCTTTTCAGAGTGTAGCAGGAAGTATCTGAGAGAGAGAGAATCGAGAGTGAAAACTCCAAGAGGCCCAGGTGAAAGTTGTATGGCTTCTCATGCCCTCAAGAGTCCCAGAATATCATTTCTATTACATTCTACTGGTCAAGAAAGTCACTCATCGGGTTCTATCTCTCAATTTGAAAAGCAGCAAAGAGTTTGTAGCCATTTTTTAAAATGTTTATGAGAGAGAGAGAGAGAGAGAGAGAGAGAGAGATTTCCTGAGGGGAGGAGCAGAGGGAGAGGGAGACAAGCAGACTCCGTGCTGAGCAAGGAACCCAACTCAAAGCTTGATCTTAGGCCCACAGATCATGACCTGAGCCAAAATCAAGAGGTGGATGTCCAATTAACTGAGCCACCCAGGCACCTTGAGTTTGCAGCCATTTTTAATTTACCATAGAGTATATCAGCATCTCTCCAGAAGTAGTATAAAAGAAGTGGTTAACAGTTGGACTGCTTTTGTTCATATCTAGACTTTCATTCCCTGTTGGTCTTAGGTAAATTTCTTAACTCTTCTGTGCCTTGGCATTGTATATCTATAAAATGGTGATAATATAAATACTTAGCTATAAGGTAGTTTGAGAATAATAAGGAATGCATTAAAAAGTACTTGGTTTGGTTCCTGGCAAATATTATCTACTTTTATTATTATAATCAGGGTCTGAGGATGATGTTGCAAGACAGGTATATTTGACAGTGTCATCCTTTCCATGAGGTTTACACAAGCATGTGAAGAATTGATTATTTGATTGATTGACTGATTGATTACTTAAGACTATCAACAGAGCATGACACAGATTTTGACTTTTCATTTTAGGCACTGAGCATCAACTCCCTCACATCCCTCCCGTGATGGTGCTACTTTGATTGCTATTGGTTACATCTTAAGTTGATTACACAAATGCTGTCTACATAGGCCAGGATGTTAGTACTTTGCTTTTGATTAATTACTGGCATATATCTTTCATTCCTGTCTTCTTTCAGGGAGTCAAATTGTTTTACCAGATAGGCCAGTAGATCTCTTCTACTACTGAATTTGGTGATTGATACTGGAGAAGCTATTTTTCAAAGGCAAAATAATTAACATGCTCTATTATACATCATGTGTTCTAGAATAACTGCTCTGTATGCTGAAAATAAAGATTTGTTTTCAAGTGAGAAAGAAGAAAATAACGTTTACGGCATGGTGAACGCTTTTAATATTTTTCTTTTAAATAGAGGATGATCCATGGATTATTTTTCAATAATAAATGAATAATCAGGGTTAACGTCTTTATAACAAGACTTCTGGGTGACTTTTTCATCTGTTCTTAAGTGGGACATCCCATGAAAATTATCAGGCTATTAGAAATAAGCTAGATTTTCATTTTTGCCAAAAGAACTCTGAATAGCATTTATACAAACCAAAAAAAAATTGGCAGAACAGATTGTAGAAATTATAACTAAGCTAGAGGACATTTTCTATTTCTAGAAGAAAATGTAACTTGTATCCAAGGAGCATTGTTGTTTCGGATTTGGGCTCCCTTTCCAAAGAAGTCTGGAAGTTTTTTCATCTCGCCCTACAGAACAGAGTAGTTAGGTGCTGGGACAGCTTAAAAGACCGCCTTTTTGGATCAAGTATAAAGGCATTGTGGGCCTTCTGGGACCTGAGCAGAGTACATTGCTCAGGTCATCTTGACCTCCAGGGATGACTAGTACTGTTTCTCCCATAAAAGCTGTTTTCCCCAGACTCTCCAGAGACAGAATGTCAGAGCACATGGGGTCTAGAGACCTCGTAGATAATCTCTTTTATTTTACAATTGGGGAAACTGAAACCAAAAATGGGAAATTATTTATCATGGTCCATTTGTGGTAGTGTGCAGGTATTCAGATTTCAATAGTATTCTCTTTTTAGTAAACCAGAAAGCCCCTTAAGCAGTCTCCAACCCTGCCATTATGCAGAGGATATATTTTTGGCTGGACATGTACATGACCCAGGGCATTAATAAAAGATAACTGGAAAGACAGACAGAACTCAACTGGAATTTGGACATCAGTTCTAGGGACTAGTCATTTGGGCCAGCTCTTAGGCTGGTATTGCTCAAGGCTTAGAGTCACATTCAGAGTCCCTGTTCCTGCTAATAATATTGAGTGAGCTTTCTCTCAGCCTTGAAGAAAACTAATAGTTCATGAGAAGGTCATAATCTGTATACCTTTAAATCAGGACCATCCCTTCATTCATTTACTCAGGGATCCATGCATTCATTTACAGATAATACATTCATCACTGCTTTATGCCAAGTAACATGTAGAGCATCGGAAAAGCAACGTATACTACCCAGTCTTCACTGTGCATAGAAAGTAAAAAAATGGGGGATCCCTGGGTGGCGCAGCGGTTTGGCGCCTGCCTTTGGCCCAGGGCGCGATCCTGGAGACCCGGGATCGAGTCCCACGTCGGGCTCCCGGTGCCTGGAGCCTGCTTCTCCCTCTGCCTATGTCTCTGCCTTGTCTCTGCCACTGTCTCTCTGTATGACTATCATAAATAAATAATAAAAAAAAAAATTAAAAAAAAAAAGAAAGTAAAAAAATGTTTAACCCCAGTGAAATTTCAAAATATAAATTTCTCCTCCTACCCTCTAGCTTACCTTTTCACTCTGTACACATTGTTGTTGGATGAAAAGCTCATGATTTTAATAAAAATACATTATCAATCCCTTGTTTTATGCTTAGAGTTTAAAAATCTTGCTCATTTAAAAAACTGGGCAAAGGACATTTACAGGTACTTGCAAAAGAAGATGTCAAATAGGCAATAAGCACAGGAAAATGTGTTCAACATTTCTAGCCACCAGAGGAATGCAAATTGTGATTACAATATGATAAAACTCTACTTCAATCGGAGGGCTAAAATTAAAATATTAAAACTGACAGTGTCAAGTACTGATGAGAATGTGAAATAACTAGAACTCTAGTATGGGTGCTAGATATCAGAATGATGGGGTTGTTGATTAGAAAGAGGCATGTGGACATCTGCTAAGATGCTAGGTGTGTTTTGTATCTTGAGTTGGTAGTGGATATACATACATATGTAAAAAGTTATTGATTTATACAATTAAGATTCATATACTTTACTGTATATAAGCTATATCTTAATAAAAAAGAAAAATAAGGGAAATGAAACCTCTATTTGCAGTTGCTACAGGATCCTTTAATGGAGGCTTACTGAGTTATTATACATATCAGTAGCTTTTACCAAATCATCTATGGACAGATTTCCATTGTCTTCCCTTTCTGGTGCTGACTCCTGATTCTTTCCTACTTTTCTATGAAGCCACTTTTATTCTCTTCATAGACATACATGAAGATCTTTTAAGTTTCTTACTCCTACTTCACATTCATGATGTTAGAAGTTTTACAATTTTACAATGAAAACCCAGGTCAAAGAAGCACCCTAGGGTAAAACAGTTACCCAGAATGTGTAATGGGTCTGAGTAAACTACAGAAGGTGACAACCAAACCAGTATCTGGGCAGCTGAAAGGAGACTTTCTCAGGCTTGAGCCCTGTTTACTGAACTTTAATCCCACTTCCTACTACATTTAATCGAACTGGTGCTCATGCTTAGTTCAAGAATTCTTAGATTTTTGGAATTGTGACAGCAAATCATAATTTAGTTTACATATGATTCTTACCAATTTTGTAAAAGTGCTATATTGTATGTTTCATTTTAAATTAGTTATAACTGAATCAATCACATTTGAGGATTTTTGTGTCTCTTGAAATAATATCTCCTACAAGGTGTTGCAAAACAAAGGCTTTTACTCACAGCCTTTTCTCACCTTTAGGCGTGCTACAGATTCAAAGTACATATCTCGGCAGTAAAATTTAGATTTTGGCTCACTATCTAAAAAAAAAAAAATGTGTCCCATCCCACCAACTGACAGTGTTTCAAGCTATTAATAGCCTGATCCCTGTATACTTGGTTCTCTGATATTTTTAGAGTCTGCATTGGAGTGCATTAAATTGTTTTTCTCTCTTCCTAAAAAAGTAATTATTGAGACTAGATTCTGCCAACATCTTACAAAATAAAATAATAGCTTGGAATTGTTTTGAACTACAATATTACTACTTTCGCATTGTTACTGTAAGAAGTATTTTTAGTGGTTCATTTCATGAAAACAGAGCGTTCTATGTAGCCCATCATTACATTAGTTTATGTTTACTGTACTTTCCTTAAAATTGCCCTTGTAGGGGGTACTGAATGCATATTTTCTTTCAACAAGGGAATATAACGCACTGGAAAGTCAAATCAAGAGAAGCCCGTTTCGGGAAATGATTACAGTCAAAGGTATGAAATTACACCCACTTCACTAATTACTGCTAATCTAATTTTATTTTTAGCTCCTAAGACAACACCCTGAAAACTCACTTCTCCTAGATGACCTATATAAAGTTGCTTTACAATCCCAATGAAAGTAACCTAGTAATAGTGTCAAAGATAAGAAGAATCCACCTTTGGTATAAAGGTGGATTAATCTGATTTCCTAGTTACAGCACATCATGTGGTCCAGGGTAAGAATGTTCCCTGTAAATCTATGCTGGGGTGGATGGTGTTCATAGATGTGTATGCCAGTCCCAGACCTGGCTCCAGAGAGCAGTTGGGGCATGGAGAAAGGAGGCATGTGTTAAGAAGGGTAAGTTCCTGCTCCCCATGAATCAGAACTCCTATCTGAAGTCTGACCCATGAGGTTACTGTAAGTTAGGCCTTTTAGGATTCAGACACTTCGATGTAGCATTCCTGAGCCATAGTATAAACGAGCTAGGTCTTCAAAAGATTCTTGTCATAGAAAAATTTTTCTCAGGGCATTTGATAATAAAATCAGCTTTCTTGACAATTTTCTTCTTTGTGTACCCATCTCTTTAAGTAATATCTGGAGCTCACGCCTCTTCTAAGTTCCAGAAAAGTTATTTTGATAACCTCTTGAACATTTCCATCTAAAAGCTAAAAACCAAAAATCAAAAAAATTAACAGATTATTCTGATTAATAGCACAGTACAAAAAGTTAGAATACTCTAATACAATCAATATTTTATTTCCTTCCTATGAACTTTTATTTTTTACTTCCCCATAAATACCTTCCGATCTGGCTTTAAAAAACAACTTCCAGTTCTCCAAATCCTATGCTACTGCCTTTCCCTGTGCCAAGAACATACTTTTTCCATCACTGTTCTGTTGTTTTTATTGTTTTCCTCCAAAATTCAGCTAACATGCAAACAACTTGCAGATGTTCCTCCTTTCTCATCTTAATCTCAAAAGGATCAAGTGCTTCCTCCTTGTTTCTGATGGTAATTTAGGAAGCCCTGCATTTAGCACCAGTAAATTTAATTCTAATTTTATGTGTGTGTATGTGTGTTTATCTACATTAGTATACTTCTAGAACTGTAGTGTCCAATGTGGTTACCATATTAGATTACTCAAATTTAAATTTTAATTGATTAAAATTAGGTGAAATTAAAAACATAGTTTCTCAGTTATGTCATGCACTTGTGGATAGTAGCTACTTTTATCACTATTGCAGAACATTCTATTGGCTAACACTGCCCTACAGAGTGGGCAAGGTGGGAAGAGAATATTTCCATATATACCACAGAGATTGGTATCTAAGAAGTATTCAGCGAGTGATTGTTGATTGAATAAATGAATAAACATAGTTTTATATCTCTAGTACATAGCAAGCAAACAATATTTATTAACAGAATTCAGTGAATAGTTATCTAAAAAATTGCTGATTCTGAACTCCTTGATTTTTAATCTTGTTCTCTGTTTTGATGTCTTAGATCATCACTTCTTTACTTAAATAATGGTATTTCTTAATTAATGTTTCTGCATCCAGTCTAACCCTTATTCATTCTATAGTCTAGATTTCTCCTATAATGATCTTCTTACTATACTTACTCAAAATTTCTTCTTGCTTAAAATCTTGCAGGACTTCTACTTTAGGCCACATTGAAGTAACTAAAACCAGAATGCCTCTCATCAATTGCAACTTGAACACTGAATAATATTTTAAACATAGCAGTTTGCAAAAAATTCAACAGGTAAAAAAACATTGTGATCCTTGAGAGTAGGCTAAAAAGGTGACCAACTTTTGCTTGAAAGTACATTACAGATCATAGTGAAAAGTAGGGGAATCTATACAGAGAATAGCAGCTTGAGTTTTGAAAAGTCAGAGGGGTGACTTTGGTGAAAATACAAGGTTCTTCATAGAGACAATAGGATGTCACTCCTTAGTCATATGGCTAAACATCCCCATAGTAAAGACTGTTAAGCTAACACACAAGTCTCAGTAATTAAGCTTATCCACAAATAAGTATTCACTAAATACCTTTTAAAGAAAACAAACAAAAAATTCAGACACTTAAAAAAAAATCTAAAATTTATAGGCATGCAAGAAAGCAAGAATATGTGACCCTTGCCTAGAAACGGAAAAATCATCCAACCAATACAGAAATGCCAGAGATGGGACCAAAATAGTGGGATTAAGTAACAAGAAGTTTAAAACAGCTAATGTAAGTAAGCTTAAAATTTTAAAATACAAATAAAATAAAGGAATAAATTAGAGAAATAAAAACTACCAAAAGGAAATTCTAGAGTTGAAATACATGACACTGAAAATTAAAGATTAACTGTATTGACTTAGCAAACTGGATACTGCAGAGACTGCAGAGGAAAGGAACAATGAATTTGAACACATATCACTAGAAAATATCCAACTGAGGCAAAGTGAGGAGGAGGAGGCTTGCATGTACATTCTCACACACAGAAAATGAACAGAAATCAGTGACCTGTGGGACAGTATTGAATGGACTGACATACTTTTAATTGTATTCTCAAAGGGATATTTAAAAATTGTAAAATACTTGAAGAAATAATAGCTAATAAGTTTTTAATTTTGTTGAAAACTATCAACCAATAAATGAGAGATCATTCAACAAATACAAGCAAGAAAAACACAAGGAAAACCATCCAAAGAAATGTCAGAATCAAATTGATGTAAACTAATGACAATAAGAAAATTTTGACAGAAATCAAAAGGAAAAGATACATTACTTACAGAGCAAAAAAGAAAAGAATTATCATTGATTTAACCTCAAAAACAATGTAAGCCAGAAGACAATAGAATGACAATTTTAGTATGTAGAAAAAGGTAATTGTCAAAAAATTACATATTCAGTTAAAGTATCTTTCAAAAATGAGTTAAATGCACAGATTTTCACTCAAAAAGAGTTGAGAGAATCAACTGCCAGCAGATCCATAGTAAAGGAAATGTTAAAGGAGACTGTCAGGTTCAAAGAAAATAAAACCAGATGGAAATTTTAAAAGTATGAAGAGGACTAGAATTCAAAAATATATGGGTAGTAATGAAAGATATTGTTCTTAATTTAAATGTTTTTAAAAATATTTGACTACATAAAGCATTATATTAATATTGTGTGCTAGGGTTTGTAATACTCAGAGATGTCAACGGTGTGATCACAATAGCACAAAAATGAGAGAAAGAAAATGAATGTGTAAAGTTATCACATTAACTATGAGTGGTATAATAGTCGACTTTTCAGGGTAGACTGTGATAAATTAATGATATGTATTGTAAACTCAAGAGAAACTACAAAAATTAAATCAAAATTATATAGCAACTAATCCAACAGAAAGGATAAAATGGAACACTTAAAAATAATTAATTTTAAAAATAGGAGGCAGGAGGGACGCCAGGGTGGCTCAGCAGTTGAGCGTCTGCCTTCGGCTCAGGGTGTGATCCTGGAGTTCCAGGATCAAGTCCCACATTGGGCTCCCTGTGAGGAGTCTGCTTCTCCTTCTGCCTGTCTCTGCCTTCTCTCTGTGTCTCTCATGAATAAATAAATAAAATCTTAAAAACATATATAAATAAATAAAAATAAAAATAGGGGTCAGGAAAGGTGAAAAAAAGCAACAACAACAACAACAAAAACCAGACTGGAAAATAGAAAATAAATAGCAAGAAAGCAAATTTAAGCCAACCGATTTGATATTATGTTAAATATAAATGATCTTAATTATACCATTAAAAAGGAGAACTTGTCTAATGGACAATAAAGCAAGACCAAACTGCATGCTACCTACAAGAAACACACTTTGCAGGTAGCCCTGGTGGCTCAACAGGTTAGCGCCGTCTTCAGCCCAGGGTGTGATCCTGGAGATCTGGGATGGAGTCCCAGGTCGGGCTCCCTGCGTGGAGCCTGCTTCTCCCTCTGCCTGTGTCTCTGCCTCTCTCTCTCTCTCTCTCTGCCTCTCATGGATAAATAAATAAAATATTTTAAAAAAAGAAACACACTTTGCATATAAATACATAGATATATTAAAAGGAAATACCATATGCTGAGTGAAATAAGTCAATCGGAGAAGGACAAACATTATATGGTCTCATTCATTTGGGGTATATAAAAAATAGTGACAGGGAATAAAGGAGAAAAAATGAGTGGGAAATATCAGAAAGGGAGACAGAACATGAAAGACTCCTAACTCTGGGAAATGAACTAGGAGTGGTGGAAGGGGAGGTGGGCGGGGGGGTGGGGGTGACTGGGTGACCGGCACTGAGGAGGCACTTGATGGGATGAGCACTGGGTGTTATTCTATATGTTGGCAAATTGAACACCAATAAAAAATAAATTAAAAAATATGCAAAGCACAACAAATCCTTACTCCTAATTATATTTTCAATAGTCCTCCTATGCAAGACATTTAAAATTTTTAGGCAAAGCCAGAGTACAGAAGAGAATCTTTAAATAAACAAATGGTTCTGTGGTTCAAAAAATAAAATAAAATAAAAAGAAATACCATATACCAAGAAAATGCTACTCTAACAAATGCTGGATACTATTACAGATTTCACTTCTGGTGGAGAACTATCCCTGAGGTCCAGACACATCGCTGCTATCCCTTTGGCTTGGCAATTTAAACTTCCTTAGATTTTTCCAGTCTTCAAATCCTCTTTTTGCCTAAGCTATCTAGAGTTGGATTTTTATCACATACAGCCAAAATCCAAGTAATATAGATCTTTAGGAATCTCTACCCATACAGGGTATGGCCCTAACAAGAGAAGTAGCTTCTGGTCTAAGATTACAATTTCTACTGTGAAATAATATAGAGCACAACCTCCCTAGGTGACTATATTCTTCATTTTAATAGTCTGGATAAACAGTACATATTAATGTGTGAGTGGTTCAAATTCATTTGTAGACCTTTCTTTCTTTTGGTCTTAGAAAGGGTAAAGAGCATGAAGACTAATGGTTAGAATATGAGCTATAATGAGCTTTGACAAATGGAGGTTGGATCAGTAAGTGTCTTATGAAAATGTCATTTTCTTAGAAAACTTTTAAAACTGAATATAAGTGTGGCATTAAGACCAGAGCAATTCATTATTAACTTAAATAACAAAATTAGGACAACTTAGGGCAAATTTGAAAAATACCAGGATAATATCATTAAATACAGGTGGTTCTGAATGTTGAAGGCAAGTGAGGCTGAATATATATTCCCAAATAATGAAGTAAGTTTCAGAGGCAATAGCAGAAATGCACTCAAATCCTTAAATTTTGTCTCACTTTTGTAAAAGAATTTATCATTAGAGATTAAGGAACATCCTTGGTGATGATATGATCATTTTATCATTTGTTCATTAACAAAGAATGTCATTCACATATATAATAGCCGCACTCCAAAGCTGCCAGGGGTATACCATTGCTGTAGCTACTAAAGCCAGTACTCCAGAAAATGGGTGCTCATGTCCTATATGCTTATGACAGTAATACAGAATTTGGTAGAAAATTGGAAAGAACATGCAAGTATAAAGAAGAAAAAGAAATGGTCCACAGCCTTAAATCGATGTGTACTATGAGTATATTAATAGTACTTATTCTCAAAGGGTTGTTGTGAAAATTAAGATAATTCATGTTAAAATCTGAAACATAAGAGGAACTCAATTAAGTTAAGCTATGCTTATTGTAGCAGGCCATCTCTGTTCAAATGTTAGTCTTTGGCTCCCATGATAGCAAATGAGGTCATACAGAGGTAGCTCCATCCACAGGAGAGAGATGTCCCAATTGGAGCACAAGCAATGAAGTATTTACAGGAAGCTTTCTTCAGTCGTTGGTTAAGGGCTGCCCCTGGGGACCTGTACATTCCAGGCATTTCTGGCAAAGCAGGATCTACAGCCAGCCAGCAAGCAGCCTTTCAACAGAGACTCAGGTGCTGGCTTTGGGAGGGAAAGCACACAGGAGATGCTGTGCACAAAAATGGTAAAAGGACCTGAAGGACAGGAATGGAGTATTCACTACAGTTCCCTTCCACTTTCCTTTTTTGCTTGCTTATTGTATTTGTTTGCTTGATTGTTTGTTAACATAGTTGGGAGAACATTATAAGATATACCAGCATGTTATCTCCATGAGGGAAGATACTGTTTTCCTCCCAAGTAGTACCTCTAGACTTAAAAAAATGTTTGTTACATGGGCAGCATTTAATAATATTTGTTGTATGAAGCTTTGTGATCTGCTTTTATAGCTTAACTATATAAGCTATATTGTAAGAATCGTTTCCTTTTAACATTGTATTGTGAGAACATTATACTGTGAGAAAATTTAAAATATTTTTCTGGGGCACCTGAGTGGCTCAGTCACTTAAGTGCGTGACTTGGGTTCAGGCCATGATCTCAGGTCCTGGGATTGAGCCCTGTGTGGAGCCCTGCATGGAGCCCCATGCTTAGCAGGGACTCTGCTTGTCCCTCTCCCTCTGTCCCTCCCCACCCCCACTTGTGTGCTCTGTCTCAGATAAATCAAAATCTTAAATTTTTTTTTCTTATACTCCAGGTTACAAATGTGCCTAATTGTTAGTGTTATAAATAATGTTTTCATAAATTTTTAATATAAATTTCTGCTACATTATGATTATTTCCTCACAACAGACTCAGAGAAATAGAAATATTGGGTTAAATCATATCCATGATTTTATTAAAAAGTCCTTCTTTTTTCAGATATTTAGACAAGCAAAACCAACAATACTGATCCTGAACTATAAGTCATTGGCAGCTAATACTAGTAGGCAGATACATATTCTTAACCTAGTCAATTCTCTGTAACCCAAAAAAGTTGTCAGAATTTCTGATCTAAAGAGGGTCTTGAACCTTCAAAATATATTTGGAACAAATGTGACATATGTTTTAATGACCATCAAATGTTGAGACAAAATGCTGGGGATCTGTCCACAGACATCAAAGTCACAGACATCAGCAGCTCGGTGTCCTTGTACCTGGTTATATGAAGAGGTCTGTTAACACCAAACCTGTTAATTAACACCTGTTAATGCCCAAGTGTTTCCTGCCTGATGAGCAAAGAGGGGTGGTACTGCATATTTGAAAGTGCTAAAGACTTGCATCTCTGAAGACAGTGGCAGCGGTATGTAACTGGTGGTTTCAGGTCACCCTGGTTATGCATGGAGTCTGTCCTTTTAATAGTGGCTGCCAGAGACCACTTGCAGGGCTTATGCCCTGCCATCTTCTCCACCAGGTCAGCATGACATTTTTGTTCAAACAGAGTCCCCTCTGGTTGCCATGCATCACTGGGCTCTGGTGGCTTCAACCCTTTTCCCATCTACTGGAATCTCTGAGCTGTCCCATTTCTTCTCCGGTATGTGGTTCCATTCATTCAACGATATAGACACATTTCTGTGAGTTGTGTGTCAGATACTCAACCGCCAGCAAAATCAGGCATGCTGCATTAAAGAGCAAAAACAAAAACTCTCCTAAGAATGCCTTACAATTAAAATGTAAGACTAGATCTTCTGGGCACTGCTAGACAAATAAAAAAAATAAAAAATTTCATTTTTTTTCACCAGACACTTTTCAGAATGTAACCACTTATATTTTGATGTCTTTGAGAATAGGAACTGTCATATGCCATTTTTTATGTATATATGCAAACATATAAGCACATATAGTGTTTGTATATGAGAAATTTCTTATAAATACCTTTTGATCTAAGTGAAACCAGGCTAATTATAGTTTTTTATGCATTAAAAGAAATTGGATTCCTTTGTAAAATGTGGGCAAAACAGCCAGCTGGATGGCTGGTATTTTTCACTTCTCAGAGAATTCTGGCTTTGTGTGGAGAAGACTTTGGTCTCTTAGGTCTGATTCCATCTGCAACCCTCTGAGCACTATATCAATTGCCTCTTTCAACCAGCCTAGAAAACTTCCATGAAGTTGAGGCCTGGCTAAGCTTTTAGATTGCTTTATGGCTTTCTTTCCTTTCTTTGCACAGGTTGTCAGTATGTACTTTCTCTAAGCTTAAATAAACTACTTCTTCGCTTATAAGAAGTCATGTACAGTATATTGTGTTTCTCAAGGGTAATATTCATCCTTCTGGATATATTCCCCAAATGAGAGAACTGTCAACATCTGTTTCTGGCAAGCTAAGAAAGAGAAAGGATGTCAGAGCCAACAACTTGCTTCCTGTGGGAATAATTTTGGGTTTGTACACCTCCTTGACTGTTAATTTATAAACATGCTAACCATATTATTCTTCCCATCAAAAATTCATGCCAGTTTTGAGCAGTCTTAGGGAAAAAAATATCACAAATGTAGAATTAAATCCTCAAGCTTCCATTAAATGGAGTGGAGGTCAAGGAAAACAGTGAAAGTCTCATTGTCTGTTATGCATTTAAAACTATGAACTATGTACAAGTAGAAGAAATAAAGTTTTGTACCATAGAAGCAGTATAGCTTAACTTGCTCCCCATTTCTCCTGATGCAGTAAGGGCACCCAATTACATGTGAGTAGCAGCTAGTAAGACTGCTTAGGCAAGGGCTGGAAAGCTGAGTATGCAAGGTACAGTCTGAGTATTGAGGGCCAGATGACTGCTGAAGTGTGAGAGAGCCAGGAACTTGAAATCCAGGGCATCAGGCCATCAGCATGGAATCTGCAGGTCTTAGAAGCCAAGGGAAAGCCAAAGGAGAAGAAGCCCAGGAATCAGTCAGGGATGATTGGATCAGGCAATTTTACTAGAAATGAAGCAATAGAGAAGATGAAGGACTTCGATGCCATGGAAGTTTTTAATTGAAGTAGCAAAATCGGACTGATCTTAGCAAGGTGATTTTTTTTTTTCTACTTACATCCATAGACCTCACCGGGCATAGATCATAGGAGTGAAAAGGAGGCAGTGGCAGCCAGAGAGAAATTAAAATGTTCTTTGGTACATATCAGGACTAGAAACTACATATAGTGGGAGAGGGCCAGACCTGGAGAATAAACAATCTTTTGGAGAAGAGCCCAGCAGCTGGGAAGTCCAAAAAGATGGCAGAACTTGCTATCCAGGGACTTTGGCAACAGATAGAAGCTAGAGGTTCAGGTAGGCAGGTGGTTGGCATATAGGAGGGCCAGAGGTGAGCAATAGGTGGCTCCCTGGCAGGTGGGCAGAGCACAGGACAAGGACATGTTGGCAGTAGCAAATAGGGACCTGGCCATGAAGAATGGGGCTCAGATGGAGATTTTTATTTTTAAAACAAGTGGGGCTGGCAGGCAGGAAAACAGGAAGGAAATGAGAGAGAAGAGAAGAACCTAATTTCTATAGCCAGGGCACAAAGCTTGGCCCAGACCTCCGGAAATAAGAGAAAGAAGTATTTAAGATCAGAGAGAGAACAGAAAAGAAGACAAATCTGATGTAAAGCCTCAACCCTGGAGATGCTTATATTTCTTGTATCCAAGGACTGGGGGGATCACAGAGACTGCAGAAAGATGTACCTTTTGGTCATGAGAGTCTATGGTGATGAGGATGGAAAAAAATAGTCAAGGGGCCCCAGACACCAAGTTGGAAGGTATAGAATATAGGGAGGCTGGCAATACTCACCGATCTAAACTGCAGCTGAAATAGGAACTCGAGCCATGAGGAAGTCCTTTAGGACCTTCTCCAATGTAATGTTGTCCTCAATGCTTTTCAGACCCCAGGTTTTTTGGAGTCGATGCAGTGGAATGCCTAGGAAGTTGCAGGAGCATGTACTTACTGTTTATATTCCCACTACTATTTTTCAGTTGGTACTGGTATAATTTATGCTGTTGGATGATTTTTTAAAAAGATTTTATTTATTTATGCATGAGAGACACACAAAGAGAGGCAGAGACATAGGCAGAGGGAGAAGCAGTACCCCCCAGGGAGCTTGATGCTGGATTCAATCCCAGGTTGAGATGCAGGATCACGACCTGAGCTGAAGGCAAACGCTCAACCACTGAGACACCCAGGTGACCCTGGATGATTGTTTTTAAAAGTGTCTTCAAACTCTTTCACATTCCTTCTATCAAGACATGGAGCATTATTCTTCTTCCCTGGAACATGGGTGGCCTCAGAGACTTACTTCTGAAGAGTAGGGTGAGAAGGAGGTGAGTGACACTGCATGATTTCTGAGGCTTCCTTCTGGCTCTGTCTTGGAACTTTTGTCATTGGAACCTATTCTCTGTGCTGTGAAGGCCAGGTCACACAGACAGGCCGTCTGTAGGCCGTGTGTTTGATTAACAGACCCCCTGTGGATGTGGACCAGCTGGCAACTAGCATCAACAACCAGACATATTAGTGAGGAAGTCTGAAGTGACTTCACACCCAGCCACCATCTGATTTCAATCATATGTGAGACCCTAGTAAGACAAACCGACTTGAGTTCAATTAAACCCAAAGCCATGAAGTGATGATGATGATGATGATAAATGATTTTTGCTACACCACTGAGTTTGGGGTAGTTTGTTACACAGCAGTAGATAACTAAAAAGATTTTCGTACCTGACACGAGGGTGCTATTGCAACAAAAACTGAAACATGTGACATTGGCTTTGGGACTGGACTGTGTGCAGATGCTTGGAAGGGCTTTGGGAAGGGTGTTGATGAGGGGTCAAAGAAAAGTGAAGAAAACGTTTATGGAATCTGAAGGAAATAAGACATTGTCACGTAATGGCAGAGGTCTTAACAATATTGTTGTTTGCAATAATCTGATAAACTGGATGATTTAGGCTTTGTAGTGAGTAATGTCTCATTTCTGTGACTGGTAATTTATGTTTTTACCTTTCTTTTTCTGATTATATGGCTAAAGATTCATCAGTCTTGTTTTTTTTTTAAATGGCTTATTTGAATTTCTCTATTGTTTTTCTGTTGTATATCTCCCTGTCTTCTCTTATAATTTATATTTTCTTAATTCTGCTTAATTTGTATTTAATATATTTCTATGTTCCTTATTTTTAGCTTATCTAATTAATTTTTAAATGTAAGTATTTAATACCATTTTATTTCCATTTAGCACAGTATTTTTTTTAATATTTTATTTATTTATTTATTTATTTATTTATTTATTTATTTATGATAGTCACAGAGAGAGAGAGAGGCAGAGACACAGGCGGAGGGAGAAGCAGGCTCCATGCACCGGGAGCCCGATGTGGGATTCGATCCGGGGTCTCCAGGATCGCGCCCTGGGCCAAAGGCAGGCGCCAAACCGCTGCGCCACCCAGGGATCCCTAGCACAGTATTTTTAATTTCACTGTAATTTCTTTGAATTGTTTAGAAATGTTTTATTTTAAAATATTTAGGGATTTTACAAATATCTCTCTATTTTTGATTTCTACTTTAATTCTGTTATGGTCAGTGGACAAACACAGTTTTAAGTTTATTGGGAATATTTTTATTGTCCACAATGTTATCGACTTTAATGAATTGTCCATGCGCTCTTGAAAATAATACATATTCTGCTGTTTTTAGGTGAATTGTTCTATAAATATAAATGGGTTTAAGTTGATTTAAAATATTATTGAAATAGTATATATTCTTACTGATATTTTGTGTAACTCTTTTATCACATAGTGAGAGAAACATGTTGAAATCCCCAAGTGCAATTTGGTATCTCTCTCTCACTTTTTTAAAAAAATTCTATTAGTTTTTTTTTTTTTTTAAGATTTTATTTAATTATTCATGAGAGACAGAGAGAGAGAGAGAGAGAGAGAGAGGCAGAGACTCAGGCAGAGGGAGAAGCGGGCTCCATGTAGGGAGCTTGACATGGGACTTGATCCCGGATCTCCAGGATCAGGTCCTGGGCTGAAAGTGGCGCTAAACCTCTGAAGCCACCCGGGCTGTTCAATTCGATTAGTTTTACCTACCTATACTTTAAGGCTCTGTAATTAGATACATATGTATTTAGGATTGTTTTGCTCTCTCAATGAAAGTCTGTTATTATTGAATGTTCCACTTTATTTCCAGAAATAATCTTAGTCCTACAGTCTATTTTGTTTGTTAATATAGCTATTCTAACTTTCTTTGATTAGTGTTAGAATGGTCTATCTTTCTCCATTATTTTACTTCTTACTTATCTATGATTTGATATTTACAACTGCCTTCCTATAGAAAGCATGGAGTTGGATCTTGTGGGGTTTTTTTTCCTAAATCCAGACTGAACATCTATGCCATTTCAGTAATTTATATCATTAATATTTGATTTAATTTTCAATATTTCTGGGTTTAAATCTATCATCTTGCTCTTTATTTTCTCTTTATGCCTTCTGTTCTGTGTTCCCCCTTTTCCTTTTTTACTGATTTCTTTTCTCTTATTTTTTTAAAAAAAAGTTTTATTTATTTATTTGACAGAAAGAGAAAGAGAGAGAGCAAAAGTGGGAGGGAGGGGCTACTCAGTGGGGAGTCCGATGTCAAACTCAATCCCAGGACCCTGGGATTATGACTTGAGCTGAAAGCAGACACTTAACTGACTGAGCCACCCAGGCACCTCTGACTTCTTTTCAATTGAGTATTTTCCTGTTCTTTCTGCTTGTCCAGTAATTTTTCATTGAATGTTAGACATTGCATATTATTTATCAGGTGTTTGATTTTAATGTTGTCCTTCACATAGATTTGAACTTTTTATAGCCTTCATTTAACTTTGAATGAGTTTGATATCTTTGAAGCTTGTTTCAGGCTTTGTTAAAGTGATTCCAGAATAATTTTAATCTTGGGCTAAATTACATTTTTTAACTAAGATGCTATCCTTCAGAAACTCCACACTGTGCTCTGTATTTTGAGTTGCTTGGGGTTTTTTTCCCCACTCTGCATGAGTTCTGGCAATTGTTTGGCTTATCACTTTCTGGTGGCTTTTCCCTTGGCCTAGACAGTTTCCCATCACCATGTAGATATTAGCATACAACCAGAGACCTCAGGGAATCTCTCTTTTCTAATCTATGGTGATTTCTCTTAGTATAGTCCCTTTTGTATTCTTTGCGTGCACACACACACACACTCCACCTTTTTTTATCTTCCAAACTCTAATTTCCATTTATTTTTACATTTATTTTACTTGGTAAAACTGATAGGATCTATTTTAGTTGCTCATTCTTGCACTGGAAACTGCTTCTAGGCAATAACTTGGGAAATAACTAGGAAATAACATAGGACTAACTTTTTCTCTCACTTTTTCAGGAAGCATAGGCCGGTAATGCCTATTATCCAATGTCTGAAAACTATTGTTCCATATATGTTGCTTGGTTACCTAGTTGTTTAAAGTGAAAAAATACATTTTATTCCTATCATTTCATCTGAAGTAGAAGTATTGGCTATGTTGATTGAAATCCATACTCTTGGGCAGCCTGGGTGGCTCAGCAGTTTAGTGCTGCCTTCAGCCCAGGGCCTGATCCTGGAGACCCTGGATCGAGTCCCACGTCAGGCTCCCTGCATGGAACCTGCTTCTCCCTCTGCCTGTGTCTCTGCCTCTCTCTCTTTCTCTCTTTCTTTCTCTTTCTCTCTCTCTGTGTCTCATGAATAAATAAATAAAAACTTTAAAAAAAAAAAAAAGAAATCCATACTCTTATCATGGCCAAAAAGGACCTATTGATCTGATACTTTCGTAGGTCTCCATAATCTCATACCACTCTCTCTTTAACCCACTATGTTGCTGATAGAGTGATGTCTTTCCAGTTTTTTAAATGCCTCAAGCACTTTAGGGCATCTGCCTAGAATGTTCTTTGTCTAACACAGTCCATTTTTATGTCTTTCCATTCTTTAGGATTCAGCTCAAGTTTTATATTCCCAAGTATCTATTATATCAAAATAAATATTACCCACCATACCAGTTATTTTAGTCCTTAATGTCCAGTAGTTACTTCTTTTTATTGGTTTGTTTATTAAAACCAGGGATCTGTTCTATTTTTTTTTTCTTTTTTGGTGTTTGTCCAAGAACACTTAGAAATACTCAGATCTCAGATTAATACTCAGATTAATTTTCATGAATGTATACCAATTTGCGGAACATTTCTGTCACCTAAGATGGCTCTCTTGTGTCCCTTTGCATCAATTCTTGCCTCTGCCCCCAAAAGTCAACTTCTGTGTGATTTCTAGCATCACAAATTGTTTTGTCTCTTTTACAATTTCATATAAATGCAATAATGCAGGATATGTTTTTATGTTTGCTTTCTATCACTGAGCATAATATTTCTGAATTTTCTCCAGGTTGTTACATGTTCCAGCAGATCATTCCTTTTTATTACTAGTAGTATCCCAGTATATGGACAAAACAATTCATTTATCCATTTTTCCATTGATGTAAATCAAGATTGTTTCTCTAAGGTTTTGGACTATGATTAGAGATAATATTAACTTTTTTGTACAAAACTTCTTGTGGACAAATGTTTTTGTCTGCTTGAATCAATACCTAGGTGTGAAATAGCTGGATCATAGAGTAGATGAATGTTTAACTTTTTAAAAAACTGACAGTTTTCCAAAGCGTTGGTTCATCTCACATTTATACTATCAGTGTATGAGAGGTCTAGATGTTCTACAACCTCTCCAAAATTTGGAGTTTCTACTCTTTTTGACTCAATAATTTGCCATTCTGGTAGATGGATAGGGAATATTTCATGGTGTATTTAATTTGCATTTTCCTGATGAGTAATGATATTGAGTGCTTTTTCATGTCCTTATTAGTCATTTCACATATTTTTTGGTCAAGTGTCTATAAACCTAATGTTTTAGTTCATTTACATTTGCTGTAATTATTACTATATTTTTATTTAAGTCTTTTATTTTGACATTTATTGTTACTTATTCTTTCTGTTCTTTGTTCCTCTTTTCCTCTTTATATGTGCTTTTATATTAGGAATAAATAAATATAATCTTTAGCATTCATGTTGTCTCTTCTGAAGGATTTTTAGTTATGCCTCTGGGTTTTTTTTTAATCTTATGATATGTATCTTTAATTTATCACATTCTACATTCAAAAATTACTTTATTGTGTCACAAAAAATGAGAACTTCACAATAATGTATATATATATATAACTACTATACTTCCATACTCCATTTTTCACATTCTTATTGTCACATATTTTGATTGTGTTTACTATGAAATTCATTCACATATTATTTTTACCTTAAACAACCAATAGTTTTATTTATTTATTTTTTCAACCAATAGTTTTAAAAGGACATTTCATTATGTGTGTATATAAAGGCAGGGATAATTTTTTTAAAAGATATTTTATATTTTCTGGCTTATCAATTCTTTCTAGGTTTCTGCATTCCTTTCTTTAAAACCATGCTTCTATCTGATATTATATTCTTTCCAGATAGAAAGCTTTTTTTATTCATTTATTATAGCATAGGTTTGCTGGAGATAAATTCTGTCAGCATTTATGTGTCAAAAATGTAATTATTTCTTCATTATTAAAGGGTATTTTAAAAAGATAGAATTCTAGGTGAAATGTTATTTTTTGGCTTTGTTTGTACTGTTTGTGCCAACCATTTGAAACACTTTTTCCATTGTTTTCTGACTTTGTTTTCTTTGAAGACAATTCTTTTTGCAATTTTATGCTTGTTTCCCTGTAAGTAACATTTTTGTGCCTTTTTGTTGCCTTCAAGATTTTCTTTATCTTTAAATTTTAGCAATTTGATGTGGATGTTTAGATGTCTGTTTTCCTTCTTTTGATTCTCTGAGATTCTTGAATGTGTGATTTATTGTCTTTTATTAATTTTGGAAATTTGAACAATTATCTCTTGATATATTTTTTCTACTGCATTCATGCTCTCTTCTGTATCTGGTACTTCAGTTAGATGCATGATATTTTCCACAGATCATGGATACTCTGGTCTGTTTTTTTGTTTTTTTTTTTTACTTTTCTTCCTCATTGTATTTGAGGTTAGTAATTTTTATTAAACTTACTTTGGGTTCACTGATTCTTTTCTGTTTGTGTCTAGTCTGTGATTTACCAATAGAGGGAATTTTTGATTTCTAACATTGTGTTTTCATTCCTAGCATTTCTACTTGCCTCTTTTCTAACAGTTTCTATCTCTCTACTGAAATCTCTCACCTATCATGTGTGTTTTTGATCTTTTCTGCTATATACTTCAACAAATTAAGTACAGAAAAACAAAACAAAACAAAACAAAACAAAGAGTTAAGCTTAAGCGACCTGTAAATTAAAGTAGAGAATGGTCAATTCTGAGACTCAAATAGGTGCAAGATATATCTCAAATATAGAGAAAATATAGAAAGAGTTAAAAATCATTAGACTAAAACAAACAAACAAACAAACAAAGGCAAGTAGTAGATAGATTCAGGAAACATGAAAATGATTAAATCTCTGGAAAAGAAAAAAGCAGAATTAGGAGTTAATAAAAATAGTAAAGTAAAATTATCTAAAGAAGGTGAAATACATATTTGCAGAAAAGGCTCTTTGTATTGCAGGAGGGATTGATGAGAAAACATATGCAGCTGTAAAATTCTTAGAATCCAAATACTAAAAGAAAATTGTTACAAGCTTCTGGACAAAATAATTACTTATCTAGGAAAAGAAAGTCGGGCCAGGATTGTTCTTCTCATTGGAAATATTGGATATGAGAAGGTGGTAAAAGAACATCCATGAAATTACTGGGAGCAAGAGGAAGGAATGCAACTTAAGAATAATACATCAGCACCGACTGTATTCATTATCAGAGTGAAAAAGTTATTCTCGTGCATGTAAACTTTTAGACTTAGACTATATGTTTTGATACTATGTTCCATTATGCAGAGATAGAAATGTATTTCTCTCATGTAACAGTGCAGAGGAAAGAGAGAGCTTAAGGTTGTGCTATGGACTAGTTCAAGGATTTAAGTTCCTCCCAGTTTGCTTCTCTGCTATTCTGGAAGGCAGGGCTTCATAACCTTTGTCTGTGTCATTGAATGCTCTGGCACACTGGTGAAGCCTGTCTCAAAATAAATGTTGCAAATGCATAAATTACAAAGCTTTATAAGCAATAAATAAATTATGGTTATGAACATATATATAAAATGAATTTGTGATAAAGTAATATACATACTTTTTTATGATGATTTTATTTTTTTATTTTTATTTTTTTAAAGATTTTATTTATTTATTCATGAGAGACACAGAGAGAGAGAGAGAGAGAGAGAGAGAGACAGAGACACAGGCAGAGGGAGAAGCAGGCTCCATGCAGGGAGCCCGATGTGGGACTCAATCCCGGGTCTCCAGGATTAGGCCCTGGGCTGAAGGTGGTGCTAAACCACTGAGCCACCTGGGCTGCTCTTTATGATGATTTTAAACAACAAATTCTGGTGGTGTGCCTAGTAATTACCTTAATTTTGAAGTAGGGATAAGGGTGAACATCAAGTGAATGAGATAAGTTTTTCATTGTTCTCATTTTATAGGTGAGAGAACACAGTTATTAAGGACCAAATAACTCATCCAAGGTCACGTGTCTAGTATTCAGTGGAGCCAAGGTTATGGCCTGGACAATCTGGCTACAAAGTCTTTGTTTTTAGCTGTTAAATAACTAAGAGAACTAGGAAAATAAAATTAATCAATATTAGAATTAATGAAATAGGAAAAACAGGATAAATAAAAACCAAAGCAGGTTATTTGGAAAGACCAATAAGAGAGATAAACAAGTAGTTAATTAAAGGTAAAAATAAAAGAAAAAAAAAAACAACTAAAAATGAGAAAGGAGATAAAGCCATAGATACAAATGATAATAAAAGTGTGATTTCTTGTGGTAAGTGACACACATTCCTTAGCTGCCCCTCGACCTCAGCAAAGTTACCAAGCAAAGCCATCCTGTCAGGTCTCTCGTCCCTACACAGCCAGCTAGCCACTAATGCCAGTTGTATCAATATGTTTGGCCTGTTCTTTCAAACTTGAATACTAGAATAAAAATATCTTTAGAGGAATCTGATGGAGTCAAGCAGGAGTTTAAGGCAGAACCAGAGAGGCTTCTGGTTAAGCATCCTAGACCTGTCAGAGACCAAGGTCTGGAAACCTGGCTGCGTGCTGAGGGCTTTGCAGCTAGAGGTGAGTCAGAGCAAGTTGAGGGTCTTGTAGCCAAGGAGTCACTCAAGGCAGGAATGAGCAAGTGGGTTCTCAAGGTCAAGTGAACCAAAGCCAGGAATCTAGACAGTCAGGCTGAGTCAGAGTCACCATGGAGCAGGAATACCAAAGTGAGTTTAATGGGTTGGTAAGAATTGTTTGCCCACTCATGATTACAGCCAGGAAAAGAATGACAGCCTGGCCAGCCAGGCCAGCTCCAGGAAGAACTGCAGAGAAGTGAATGAGATCTCAGAGAGGTTCTTACACTGAGGCACACAGATATTTCCTTTCCATGAATATATTTTCAAAAGTACAATTATTCTTAATGACCTGATAGTTTTATCTAGACTGACAGGTTTTATCTTTCCATTGAAAATCTAATACAACAATGACTTTATACAATGGAAAAACTATGCACTATAGACAGGGCTTTCCTCAACAACCCGCTCTACCAAAAAAGGAAGAGAAAGGATAAACTATAACCAGCAGTTGTGAAATGTGGCCATTTTTACCTATTTGCCCATGGTCTTGTGCTCACTCTTCTACATTTTGCTTGGTAATTGAAGCTAAAAACTATATCTCGAGGATCCTTTGTTAGTTATTTTATTTTCTGCCAGGTTTTGCTGATAGAAGCTATGGGTAGGAAATAAAAAAACTATGAGGTAGAAAGGAATCATTGTTCTATCTTCTGCCTCTCTTGTTTCTCCCTTCTTCTGGTGGTCTCTAGAAATGTCTAGATCCCTTCTGCCATTCTAGCACTCCAGGCTTCCCCTTCCATTGGCCCAGATCTACTTCCAGTAGGCCCCTCTGCAGGGTCCCAGTGCCTGAAGCACAGGCCTTTCTTCCATGCTCCAGGTTCTAGTAGCATCATCTCTTCCCTGGTGTTCTCTAGCCCAGAAGCAAGTACTAATTTATAGGTTACTTCATTTTTTATTATTTATTTATTTATTTATTTATTTATTTATTTATCTATCTATCTCTTCCTACTTTACAACATTCGAGTAACCAATTTCCTTTATTAAATTCCCTCAGTTTAAGCAGCATGATTTCTGCTTTTCTTCCTGGACCCACACTGATTTTGTGTGTTCTTCTCATTTAGCTTTGTCCACAATTATATAATTCTAGTTCTTTCTTAGGACAACTTCTCTGGCTAATGAGTAGAGAAAAAACACTTACTGTGTTTTGTGGATGGCGAGCCAGAATGTCCTACTATGCTAAAAACAGTGCTATTTTGTAAGATGGGTATTCCTAGTTTGAAAGGTTACCTTGACACTCTCTTCAGGATGAATATATCTTCAATAACATGAACTAGGAGAAATTGAAGTTAGTCCATGGGTTTGCCCAAAGAGTAAAATTTGATATTTGTGTTCTTCAGATTATAACATGACATTCAGGGACAAAATGAAATACTTATATTTTTCTGGAAATTAATGGCATCCTAGAACTTTCATCTCAAGACAGACACATCATGAAATTTGAGTTAGGATACAGAAAAAACAAAACAACTTATTCTTCCACAAATGTGGATTTTCCATTTAGAGAACACAGATTAGGGATGAAAAGCAACCTAGATGTTATTAGTTCTAATAATCTTATTTTATAAAGGTGAAGAGGACAATCTGAGGCCTATGGAAAGTGAAAGATATAATTAAGAGTCATTGTACAACTACTGTATTGATAAATTTCAATAGCAATAACTTCAGACTGACAAAAAAAATCAGATATACACACACCATGGGGTGAACCCAACATGATTTCCATCTTTAAAGGACACAAGAAGAACTTAGCATCATTATGATACACAGAGTACACTAGTCTCTAATGGCAGATGGAGGTGTAACATTGGATTTCCCTTAAGACTCACTATGGACCACACTGCACATGATAAGTCTGCATAAATAAAAATTATATCAGACCTCTGGAACCTGAAATTGCCCTTCCAAGTCCAAACTTATATTCATAGAACTCTGGTACACCTGCACTTGGGTCATCTGGAAATGTGCTAGAGACCCCTTTAACCTAGCCTCATTAATCTTGAAATTATACAGCACACTACATGCCTGTAGAGAACAGTACAGTGTAGAACACTCAGACGTAGACACAGCTCTCATTTATTACCCTGTCTGCCTAGGCCCATAGAACCAAGGAAGCTCTTAGATTATCCTGCCATCCAACAGCCACAGAATTACTTAGAGAATCTGGTCAAGATTCCAGTATTTTTAATGCCAAGTCAAAAACACAGGGCACAAAACAGGGACAATATTGTATAAGTATATGACAATTGTGCTGCATTAAAATAAAGTTAGTTAAGTGAATTTAAAATGAGTAAATTGGGAATTATACATCTATTGAATATATTGACACTACAATATCACTGTTGTTCTTGGTTTCCCAGATGTGAATAAACAGCGTCTTCCCCGATTAATACAAAGGAATTTAAAACATTTTGTAAAGTTCTAAAGTGAGCTCTCTTTTGAACTAACATACAGTAGTACATATTCAATGGTTGCTTGTGAAATTGAGCTGAAATAAATTATGATGCATTTTTAGAATATAAACTGACACTGGTTCCAATGTGTTCAAACTGTTGTTTTGTTTTGTTTTTTAAATTCTGAATTTCAGCAAAATCCAAATCTATTTTTAAGTGAAGTCTTTAGTCGTTTTTCAGATAATTCTTCAGAAAATCCTACTTGGATCACAAAAAAGATTTCAACTAAACACACATTTGAGAATTGCTGTTTCTCAACAGTATTTTCATTATTACTTCTGTTAATGTCTATTTCAAAGAAGAATACATTAGCTATCCACCTTTAAGAGAATTTGTTTTCAAAAAGCAATCCATTTTTTAGAAATAGTACTTCCATTCAAAAGCATTAATATATTCAATTGTAATAGGCTGCTATATTTTAAATTATATGCCCTTATGTCCCATACAAGGTAACATTCATTCATAAAAATATGAAGGGCTATTGATTCTAATTAAGACTTAATAGGATTCTAATAAACAATTGTAATGTAAAATTTTAAAAGAATTCATGCTCATTCAAACTATTTTAGCTGAGTTTCTATTAATTTGGTTTTTAAAAACCCAAAGAAGTATACTTAAATATAGAAATCTTGAAACTAAAAGCTTGTCTGAGTTAAATTGGTGGAGTAAACATATTTCTCAGTCAAAATGCAATAATGTTTTGTTAATACCTTAGCAAAAAATTAGATCTCCCAATTTGTCCATTCATAGCTAACAGGAAAATTATTCTATCCAATATGTTTCAGTGATAAAATATTCAATGGAACATTACCTAACCTAATAGACATATAAAAGCAAATAGGAATTAGATGATAAACCTTAAATATAGGTCAGAATTAAGTTAAATGTTTGAAACTTTCCAAATTTCTCCTTATGCTTGTTTATTTTATTAATTTAGTCCACTTTCTCCCTAGGAATACACATGTAACATGCACATCATGCTTCTTAACAAACCACCATAGTCACAAAGAATAATATCCTAGACAAAGAAAAAGAGAGTTAAAAAAAATTTTTTTTGGCTGAGGCTTACGTCATTTTCTCAAAGTTACTTTTTTTGTTTTTTAATTTTTTGAGAGAGAAAGAGAACACAGGGGTGGGAGGGGTGGAGGGGGAGAGAATCTTCAGCAGATTCCCGGCTAAGCTCAGAGCCCGATGAGGGGCTCATCTGATGACCCTGAGATCTCATCCTGAGCCGAAACAAAGAGTTAGCTGATTAACCACTGTATCACCCAGGTGCCCCTGTTTTCTCAAAGTTATTTTAAAATTAACTACCCATGTTGACCTCTGTCACTAGATGCTAACACAATTTATCATTCTCTTTGGATTTACTAGACCCACTTCCAGACCTTTTGCATGTAGTAGGCTCCAAAAATGACTTGCCAGTATGTTGGCTGAAGGATAGCTAGTCTTGCAAGTGTGATGCTGCTCCTTGGGAGGCAATGGCAGACACCACTGGAGTCTTTCTGCAAAAGGAACTCCATTCAACCAGCTTATTTGAAAACACTAAAGATAGTTGTTAAGGTTTCTTTCTTTATGCTTTTGCAGGAAAACTAAACCTGATATCATTTACGAATAATTTTGACCTGGGATTCCTGGGTAGCTCAGCAGTTTGGCGCCTGCCTTTGGCCCAGGGTGCGATCCTGGAGTCCCGGGATTGAGTCCCACATCGGGCTCCTGGCATGGAGCCTGCTTCTCCCTCTGCCTATGTCTCTGCCTCTGTGTGTGTGTGTGTGTGTGTGTGTGTGTGTGTGTGTGTCTATCATGAATAAATAAATAAATCTTAAAAAAAAAAAAGAATAATTTTGACCTTAAAAATCAGTTCATCCTCACTGTCTAACCCTGGAATCTGAGGGCTGCTCTCAATACCACAGTTCAGTGAACCTTAGGTAACGTATAAGGCTGAATCTGATAAACACCTTATCTTAAATAATCAATAAAATCACTTAAAGTTTGCATTAGAGAATTATGGAAAATTAAGAACACTATAATATAGTAATTAATCTTGAACATAGACTAAAGAATATTAATAAATGCTAGTTTTCAACATAGTTTGGTATTTCTCACTATCATTAAGCTAGGAGAGCATAAAACTTGTAATCCAAATGCTACTTCTTACAAATTCTTATAATATTAAAAAGAAATAAACATAGAAAGAGTCTATAAAGTAAACATAAATGTTAAAGTAATATCAAGGATGTCCTAACAGAAAAAAATACATTGAAGTTATATACTCCCAGCAACATGATGAAAATGACATTTTAGCATATGAACCTGGAACTCATACCAGATAAAACTGGGAAATAAACATATTATAAAACTTCTGCTCAGTCTTCTCTCCCTCCCTCCCCATCCTAAACATCCAGAACTCCAAAATAAGAATTTTTACTGGACCACCCAAATGGGTACTTGATAGATGAAAGGTAGCACAGGTTCTAAATCATAGATTTTTTTCTAGCTATATGGCTACAGTCTGTTAGTAGAAGCTTCATAAATGACTAATTATAACTAATGTGACTACTACTCTCCATTTCTTCCCTTTGGTACTATTCCTAGTCTAACCCCTTTCAGTTTGTTTAATTTCATGTTATCAAATACAACTAATTTATGACTAACTGGAATATCTGTTGTCCTTTTTTGATTTTAAAAATTTAGGATTTGGGAGGATTGAAAATAGGAGTTACAATTTTGTTATTACTGGGTCTAAATTTATAAGAAACTCTTTAGCCAGTGCAGATTGTGTGTGTGTGTTGTGTGTGTGTGCATGCAAAGAATAATTTAGTAGAGAAAAATGTAAAATTCATTCTGGAAATTTTAATTAGAAGAGAAATAATAAGAGAAATAAGGGATCTTGCACATTGTTGTGATCCTCTAAAGTGTGAATGTATTTCACATGAACATATACTTATGATTGTTTCCCTTTTTTCAGAAAAATTCAGAGCTAAATATCAGAATATACACAATTTCCCTTCTATTACTATACCAACATCTCTGCATAGAAAATGCATTTATCTATAAAATGGAACTAGCATTTTGGTTCCTCCCAGGAGGTCATTTGAAGGATAGCAAATTTAACTTTTTAAAAGGATCTGTGAAATGGTAATATACAGGGATTCCTTGTAAGTTATTATTATTAGTTCCAACTCAAAAGTATCATCATTGATACATGGCCTCACCACAACCTCCTTCTCTTGGCTGAGGCTCAACAATTCCTACAGACAAGGATCACTGCAGACATCTGATTTCTAAATCGTTGAACTAAAGAGAGGTATATACTAGGGCCATGTTTCTCTGGGCACTTGTTTATCTTGGGTTCAGTTGGTGTGTTACAGAAATACATTAGACCCTCTCTCCCAGGAGGAAACTGAAACTGTGAGAAAGACAAAATCTGGCTGACCTTCTGCAAAAACAGCCAGCCAAGCCTGCTGAGAGGCAGCAGCAGCAAAAACAGAGGCCAGGCCATTGAGTTTTTGTCTTGGGGGATGACAATTCGTTAAAAATTATTTAACTATGGAAGGAGTAACTCGGCTACACCCTCCCAGTTCATCTGCATTAGGCAGATAACAAATCGCACCCTGTAATCTATGTGGGTAATAGTGTCAATGAAAGATCAAGATTATACATGATACTTGCTAAATTTGTTATGCCTCATTAGTGTTGTGGCTTATTACAGAGAGCTCCACGGTTCCCAGGCATTCCCTCATGGGCTGTCCTGATGGATAATGCAAATAAAGAAGGGAAAGGCACCAATGACACAGTGCTCACACTGCATTTGTCAGGGGCATAGTTAGCTGGATTAGGTATGCTCTGCATTTTCTATCACCGTCACATATTGATCTGAATTTAGAGTCACGCTTACTTAGCAGTGCTGTATTTTTCACAATGGTGTTCTCTCAAAGTAAAAATGATGCTCAAACCAAACTTTCCAAAAGAATATCTAGATTTTCCAATATGAAAATGTCATTTGGCTAATTATCCAGTGATCCTTTAGGTCTTTAATTGAAAGGAAAACTTTTATGTAAATTAGGTTTTTAAAATTATCTTTTAAAAAAGCACGGTTATTCTAAAGGCAGTTCATGGCAAAGCACTGAAAAATTATATACCTAAACTCATTCTTAGGTTAATGAAAATTAGGAAATAGACTAACTTTCTAATCCTTAAGGGACAATCTTAGCTGAGAATCTGGGCATCACTCTTTTCTTCCTCACCAGATTCCCAATCACCAATGCTCTTAACGAAAGTCGTTTCTCACAGCCACTTTGAATGTGTCACTTTGATTTAGATTATGTCCAAGATTGATGCATTGTACTTTCTCCAAACGTCACCAAAGATTTTGCTTTGCATTTAATAATATGGTGCAGGTTTAAATTAAGATATGGCACAGAAAGAGATAGGGTGTTAATGATCACCATCATCAAGAGCTGCCTGAACATTTTAAGGGACAACCACCTAGAAAATTGAAAAGAGCACGTAGCACTGACATAAAGAAGATTATTATGTATAATGAGGCTTTTGGCAACCCATTTTTACCTTTGATTGGTTTTGCCTCATCCCTGGTTATTTTAACTAGTAAACATATTATTTCTTTTTATCCCAGGAAAATTTTTGATAACTTTTTTCTTTAGATATTTATCACAGTTTTTTTTTATGTTATTACTTCAAGGCTAAAATATTCTAAATCTGTTTTCTCTTTAGACATGTCTCTTAAACCTATGGCTTAAACTCTGTACCTTTAGCTAAAGCCATTAGAAAAATAATATATATGTAGGAAGCAGTTGACAAGTAGTCCTGTGAGTGTCTAGGGAGACCAATGTATGTTAATATGATGCTTTCAACCATGGCTAAAATTAGAATCACCTATAGAGCCTAAAATATATTCATCTCCAGATTTTACCTCTAGTCTTAAATGATTGGTTTTGAATGAGGCCTGCCACCAATATTTTAGAAAATTCCCCAGTCATTTCTAGGTGTGACCACAATTGATAGCCATTGGTATAACCCAAATGCCTAATAGGAAAACAGATGCTTAAAAAGAATTTTATTCAAAAAAAGAAAAAAAAGAGAGAGAGAAAAGATTATCAGATGAAGAAAAAAAACCACATTATTGAAAATAAGAAACACATAAAGATATTCACTGCTAATAGTTTTTGTACATTGATAGGAAAAAGGACATTTAAGAATATTTTGGGAAAACAAAATGACAGTATGTTATCAGGAACTCTCCAGGGGGAAAGGTTTTTCACTAAAAACAAAAACAAAAGCAGGATCTTTGAAAGTTGGAGAAGGCAGGAATCTCAGAGGACTTCTTACCTAATTCACAGAACATCAGAACTTGAGTGGGAACCTGAGAGGACATTTCATTTGAAGCAACTAAAGTATGGGGAGATGAACCAGATATAATCCAGTTAATAATCTAGTTAGAGAAAGAGCAGGCCCACATATTCTAAATATGATACAGGGCTTTTTCCATTCCATTGCACTGCTCCATAAACCTAGAAATCCAGGACCATCTATATACTACAGAAATGTTTAAGGAAGAAATTTAGATAGATTAAAGTTAACTTTCTAAGTAGGGCTAGAACTAAGGTTATGATTCCTAAGGTGATAGAGCAACAAAACGTTAGCAAAAACAGCACTGAATTGTACTTTGTGTGTGTATATGGGAAGGGTGCAAAATCATTAATGCTACCCTTAACTGTTAATAAATTACCTGTTTTCATTTTTATAAAAGAACCTTTAGATGGAAAAGTGTGTTACTTTTCTCAGTTAACCATTCCTGTGGTGGCCTGGTTGCTTGGCCCAGAAATTCATAACAAGGCATTACTTTCCTAAATATTGGAGAGGTATACTGGAGAAAATAAAGCACATCAGGAGATGAGCTTGCAAACTTTAATTGTAAACAGAATAATTACAACAAGAACATTGCATTGATTACAATGTAACAATAATTCTTTTTAAAAATACTAGCATTTATAAAATTAAATATCTTTTTATAAAGATAATCAACTTGGGAGGCTTTATGCTTACCTAGTCATTCAACAAACATCTAGTTGCCTATAACCTGCCAGCAATGGTGCTGGGACTGCTAAGACAAAATTGACAAGCGCTTAAAATGTAATACGGTGGCTTTCAAACATTTTTGACAGTGACTTCCAGAAAGAAGTACATGTCACAGTAAACTAGTGTTTGCTTATATTTAATCAAAAGTTTCAAAAAGCTGTCCTTCCCCTAACTACAGGTGAGGCATTTTGATATTTTTTTGTCTGTTCTACATTCTTCCTCTTCATTCTATTTCATCCTATCTTATCCCATTTCATTTTCTAATTTACCAAATTGATCTTATGTCCCCAAAATACATCACATCCAGCATTCTGAAAAATGTGTGGGGTCATGACTTATAGTCATGATAATCATAACAGTAAGTCAATGATTATACTATATAGTGAAAGGTATTATACACCATAGATAGAGGAGAAGTAGGTAATTTAGACTAGGGGGTGTTTTTGGATAAGCTGTAAGATAATCCTAGAAATGAGTAGTGAAGGTGAAATAAGTGTTAGGTGATTGGGGGAAGAATCAGGACGTGTAAATGCAAGGAAGCATAATATCAATGACATAATTAGAGAACTACAAAAAACTTTGGTGGACATGTGGGTGGCTCAGTGATTGAGCATTTGCCTTTGGCTCAGGTCATGATCCCGTGGTTCCAGGTGGAGTCCTGCATTGGGCTCCCCATAGGGAACCTACTTCTCCCTCTGCCTGTATCTCTACCTCTGTGTATATGTGTGTTTTTTTCCCACGAATAAACAAAATCTTAAAAAAAATCACTTTGGTATGTCTGAAGCTAATAATATTATGTGGGCAACAGAAGCAATAAGGGGCAGTACCTAGATCATGAAGGTCTCAATTGTTAAGCCAAAAAGTCTATCCAGAAAATTCTTGGTGGATATTTAACAAAATCAATGTCTACTTTTGGAAGATCACTCTTTGCAATGATATTGTCATAACTCAATTCAGTTTTCAAACTTCCCTGTTGAAATTGCCTTTAGGGTTTAATTATGAGCACCAAAATAAATTAATCCCATCACTGTCTAGCCTTACTTTGACTTTGATTTTGGCTAGTTCTAAAGATCAAATCCATTCTCAAACTTGCAAGATATATTATCTCTGAATCAAAAGACTATATCAAACCTTTTGGTTTAATAAAATATCTGGCTGGCAGCACCTGATACAGTTTCTCAAATGACATACTAAAAGAAGCAAAAAATAAATAAAAGTCCAAATCAGCGCCAAATGAATGACTGATGCAGGAAACATGTCTGGGACTATTTGGAAAATAAAACTACATTGAGAACATAGCATCACCTCTACTTCACTTCATGGAGATAAATTTATGAAACATAGTTTTATGAAACTTAGAGAAACCTGAAGAATAGCACTACCGGTTTATATGTCCTCAATTATTCACGCTCAAAATCACAGCCCAAGGACAGGCCCTAACCAGGGTCCCTGGGACTGGTCTGGGAACTATTTGCTACCAGTCCATGATAAATAGAGAAATTTAGAGTGCATAGAAACTTTCAGAGAAATGTGTCTTTGCATTGGCATTAGTGGGCTGGTTTCATTGTGCAGGACATTGATCAGATTGTATATTGTTGAATTCAGGTGGCAAGTCACTTCTGGAATAAGATGCTTAGTGGTCATGCGCAGTAGCACCATATCACAACACTAATGCATTAAGCTCAATTTTACAATGATGACTTTTAAGTGTAAGATTCTTTTTTTTTAAGGATTTGTTTATTCTTGAACTTTGCTTTTTTTTTAGCAATCATTTCTATTTTTAGCCAAGCCTGTTTTTTTTTTAAATTTATGACCTAATATTATTTACTAAATGAGGGAAGTATAATTTATATTATTTGTTTTTCATCCTAATTCACAGATGGCAAAGAAACGTCCCTGGAAATTTGTTAAATAAAAAAAATTCTTTGTTGCACTAGTAGTGATAACCCAACTGATTATGAAAGTGATTTCAAACACAAGAAGACCAAAAAAAGTTCATTACAGTTTTACTTAGAAGTATCAATCTTTATATGTTCAGTTCAATTTTGTAGCCATATATGATGCTGAAGTGTGAAACTCCGGTGTGTTATATTCAGAGATACACTGGCTATTACAACAATGGAACTACTGTAAGGTAAATAGTATATTCATTTTTTAAATGACATAAAGTAATAACTCCCAAACCTAAAGAATTCCTCAAAGGAAAGACTATTGATTTAAAAAGCCAAAAAATAGATGTTACTTCTTGCAAAGAAGGACTTAAGTTACTACAAATAAAAAAATCATTGATAATTTTCAAGACATTAGCGAAAGTCTGCATTAAATCTGTTTGCTTAAAATTGTTGGTCAGATCTGTATAGAAGATAGCTCAACTATCACTCCCCCACAGCACAATGTCTCAGCATATTCAGAAATTGGCTTATGATGTGGAAAACCAATCCAAAAAATAGATAATACTAGAAAAGTATTTTTATTGCAAGTTGGTGAATGCATTTACAATTCTAACATGACAATTTTTTAGTATATGTACAATTTGAACGTAATAATATGAAGAAATAATTTTTATCAGCTTTATAGAGGATAAATAGCAATCTTTGAACTGTCCTACTACTAGGAAGGATTGTGTTATCAACAAATGTGATTTACAGTTCAAGTTCTATGTAAGAATATATCCTATGACACGGATGAAACAAATGCAAGCATTCTGGAATTATTAACCAGATGATGGAGCTTGTATTAGAAAGTGAATTAACATGCTGTTTCCATCACTGAGAAAGTCTTGCTACAGAAAAAAAGTCACCTGAATTAAAAAGTCTAGCGACATAGTAAAAGTTGTCAATTATATCAAAGCTAGCATGTTTATATTTGATATTATCCTTATATCTAATACAATATTGAAGCAGATCAGAAGTAACTGTTATTTAATTTTGAGGTAAGATGCTCATCTAGGAAAATGATATTTTAGAATAACTTGAATTATGGAGTGAATTCCTATTTTTGCAAGATCACTTTATTTATCTGGAATAAGATGCTTAGTGGTCATGCGCAGTAGCACCATATTACAACACTAATGCATTAAGGTCAGTTTTACAATGATAACTTTTAAGTGTAAGATTCTTTTTTTTTTTAAGGATTTGTTTATTCTTTAACTTTGCTTTCTTAGCAATAATTTTTATTTTTAGCTAAACCTGTTTTTTAATTTATGGCCTAGTATTATTTACTAAATGAGGGAAGTATAATTTACATTATTTATTTTTAATACTAATTCACAGATGGCAAAGAAACTTTTTAAACCAATTTTTAAAGGTGTAAAGCATTCAGTTAGACTTCCTTAATTTTTTCATATTTTTATACATCTAATGATCTTGATACATCCATGCAATGAAATAATACAACAGAAAGTAGAGAACTTCATTGGCAAAATCATGTAATGAGATTAATTCAATGAAAGTATGCATGATGGACTAGCAAGGCAGAATTTGAGAACTTTAAAATAATTTTGAAGTTATTAGAAAGGCTTTTTTTGGAGGGCAAGAGTAAACTTAAAATCTAGTATGATATCAATAGAATTGAAATGCGTATAGGAAAGTTAACCCTTTGGATTTCAGTTTTCCTAATTAATAATAACTATGTCTTATAGGAATATTATTCAGTTAATGTATGGGTTCAAAGACATTGTGTCTCTAAATCACAGGACACAAGGACACCTTGGTGGCTCAGTCAGTTAAGCAATCAACTCTTGGTCATAAGATCAAGCCCCGTGTCAGTTCCACACTCAGTGATGAGTCTGCTTAAGATTGTCTCTCCCTCTTCCTCTGCCCCATCTCTGGCTCTCTCTCTTTCTCTTTCTGTCTCTAAAATAGATAAGTAAAAAATGAATAAATCACAAGACACAATTAAAAGTAGGATGTTATAGTAATAGGAGATATTGTCATTCTCTTATGCATTAGACACATGACTGACAGATCTCCAAAGTTAAAAGGCCAAACAAAACAAAAAACTTACTCTTTTTTCCAAAAATCTGGGAATAGATACTTTGTGGTTTTTTTTTTTTACTAGACAAAGCCTGTTATATAGCCATAGCCAGTAACTACTTGACTTTCTTCTTGTCATTAGAGACCAAATTCATGTTTTACTTTGTCTTCTGTGAAGTACATCCAAGTGTGGAGGTCCTTTTGAAGTGAATTTTTCAAATGACTTCACTTAGATAATCTCCAGGGCTGAGAAATGCAATAAATACAACAATAAAATACATCAACCCTTTGTACTTGGTCAGTTTCTTAACAAGAACATTACCCTCAGGCAAATACTAGGCCAAAAATAGGGTAAGTACTTTGTTCATAAGGTTAATAGGAAAATTCAGTTTTCAATTCACTTAAGATCATAAAACATTACAGAATATGTTCTATACGCTAGATAATGTGTTAGGAATTGCAGAGTTAAATAGATGAGTAAATGTCAACCACTACTTAAATGGAGTTTATAATTTTGGGAAAGGATACTCTGTACAAATATTTTCACTATTAAAATATTTTAAGTGCATTAATACAGAGGAAAGTATAACTAGTTTGCAAAGTATTACTGATGACTAATGTAGTTCAAATAAAGAGTACTAACTTTTGTAGTTAATTCCAGACTCTGCTACTAACTATGTAACAATGGACAAAAAAACAAACACATCTAAGCCTTGGTCCCATCTAAAAATGGGATAAAAATACATTATTCAAAGAGAAGCTGTAAGGATAAAATTAAGTAAGATGTATGGAGAGTGCTTAATATTTTTTCTAACATAAAGTGAATACCCAACAGTTTTGATCTCCTCCCCTCCCTCTTTGTATCTACAAAACTCTTTTGCAGCAATATTGTAAATTATAGCTGTACCATTATTCATCAAGGTCTATCATTCAGTTATTCAACTAATGGTTCTTGTGTACATGTTATATACTAGATAGTCTGCTAAAACAAAGTCCTTATTCTCAGGGAAAATACATCTTAGTGGGGCAGGGAGGGAAGGAGATGAAGAGAAGAAAATGAAGATCCTTATTGAAGTAAATACTGTGAAGGAAATAAATGGACAACTGTGATAGAAAATAATGATGGGAGCTCCTGGGTGGCTTGGTTGGTTGAGTGACCAACTCTTGATTTCAGCTGAGGTCATGAAATCAAGGGTCATGAAATCAAGTCCTTCACTGGGCTACATTCTGGGCATGGAGCCTGCCTGAGATTCTCTCTCTCTGTCAGAAGAAGAAGAAGAAGAAAAAGAAAAGAAAGAAGAAGAAGAAGAAAAGAAAGAAGAAAAGAAAAGAAAGAAAGAATGAAAGAAAGAAAGAGAAAGAAAGAAGAAAGAAAGAAAGAAAGAAAGAAAGAAAGAAAGAAAGAAAGAAAGAAGAGAAAAAAAGGAAAGAAAAGAATGATGGGGTGGGGACTGATGTAGGTGTATTGTGGGGGATGAGAGGCCATCCTGAGAGGCTGACATGTTTACAACCCTGAGAAAGAAGAAGCTATGTGAAGCTCTGGGGAGACAAGATAATGTGCAGAGAAATCATTGAATATATCAAGTTTTTGAAGTAGGGATGGACTTTTCCAAATACAAAAGAAGACCAGGATCTAGAGACTAGTGATTTCTTGAAACCATGATAAAAATATGGGGCAGACTTTACCTTTGTAGGCCATGGTAAAATAATTTTACATAAAAAATAAATGATACAAATTTCATGTAATATTAATCACTATGATTTCTGTGTCAAGAATAGATTTTGGAGGACAATGGTAGAATAAAAGACATCAGTTCAGAACCTACATACTGCAGTAAGAAAGACATAATAATATTAGAACCTAGGGTAATAGTACTAGTGATAGAATGAAATTGTATGGATTTTAGACAGTTTTTAAATGTAAAAATCAATAGCACTTCTTGAAAAATTGGATATGGAGAATGAGGAAAAGAAAGTAGTTAAGGAAGACCCTGGATTTTTATTTGAGTAAAGAAATAGACAATAACTTGAGAAATACAGTTGGTGGAATTGGGGGGACAGAAGTCAAACTTCAATGAACTAAATAGAGACTCAGTGGAAAAAGTCGAATCAACTTGTGCAGACCATAATTTAAAGACATTTCACTGTGTAGAAAAAAACATGGAAAAATAGCTGCTGGGAGATGTGCGGCTGAGGGGATTTTCTTAAAGGTTGGGAAGTAGTGGTAGATAGATTTATATTTATGTATAAGAACTAGTATGATGCAAAGATCAATGATATTTTAAAAAGTGGGAGCTATCTTAAGTTCTTGAGAAAGCAAGAGGGAATGAGATCTATTCAAGGTCAAGATCTGTATAAGGTCAGCCTTGAAAAGATGAGGAATTCATTATCTTTCACAACGGAGGTTGAAAATGAGCAAAAACACAAGTTGAATTTTAGATCTGATGAGGAAAAACTAAGGTTTCTAATTTTTTAAGGTTCAGAACAACTGACAAGAGGATATCAGATATTATTTTGAGAGTGGAGGCTTAAAGAGCATAGTTTTTAAGATAGGAATATATTAAATGACTACATTGTTGAATAAGGAGGACAAAACTGGGAAAAATAATAAAATTTTTTGGAAGAGCCAAGTGGCTATTTGAGGTTTGTAATTATAAACTGACAGCAGAATAAGTTTTCGACGTTGTATAACATTCTTTATCAAAATTCAGATAATTGGGTGAAGACATAAAAGAGATGTGGACTGAGTTGAGATGACATTGAAGTTCGGGCCATGCTAGAAAATTGGAGGAGAGCGATTTTTACAAGAAGTCATTATAACAATGGAGCATGATCCATGAAATCTAAGTTCAATAGAAAAGGAAATGAACAGAGAGAAAGATTTTGAGTTCTGGTCGTATAACATAAAGGGTATGAGATTCAAACTCCTTCCTTAAGTAGAAATTGAGAAAATATCTGATACAACTCTTCATACATTGAGGAGCAGGCAGTCAAGGACTGTGGTCACTAAGAAAAAGGAAACAAATGAGATGAATCCAACAGTTGTTTTAACATACTTCTTAAATGCAGTTTCCAGACTACAGTGGAGGGAGCAAAAACCCGGTGAAAGCCTGGTAGCCTCAGTAACTTGGAAAGACAGAGATCAAAGTTTAAAAAGGCTGAAGTGGTTTGAATAAGTGGAGAGGAAGATCAGAGAGAAGAAAGATATATAAGGAGAGCTATAGGAAGCCAGATAGATGTCTCTTTAATCTTTGGTTTAATAATGGCCAGTGCATATGAAAGAGGAACTTTGCCAAACTGGAGAAAGAGCTGCCATAAATCAACAAATACTCAGAATTGAGGCAGGGTTGGAATAGCTGACATTCCTACAACTCATTGTGGATACATGATGTCCACTACTCAAAGAATTCAATAATATCTAGAACTCAATATGTTAAATTTATGATAAAAAAGTATTAGATATGCAAAAAAGCAGAAATACATGACTGATAACCAGGAACAATATCTTCATGTTTAGAAAGAGACCCAGATAAAGACAATAGCACAACTATTAAAAATATGCTCCACATACTAAAGAATGTAGAGGAAAGCATAACTATATACGGGGAAAAATGGAGGACAAAAACAAGAAACAAATGGAACTAAAGCAGATGAAAAAATACAATATCTGTAATTTAAAAAGACTGTATTATGGGGTGAAATTAATAGCAGAGCAGACAAAGCAGAAAACATCAGTGAACGTGAAGATATATCAATAGAAACTCTTCAAAATGAAGCACAGAAAGAAAAGAAGCCTAAAAATATAATTAATGATGTATGGGACAATATCATGCAAATGATACAAATGAACATATATGTAACTGGGATTCCAGAAAGAAAGAATGTGATTGCAAAGAGAACAAAATAACTGAAGAAATAATGCTGAAACATTCTAAATTTAATGGCAATTATAACAACAGATATAAGAAGCTTAACAAATACAAGAAGAATAAACATAAAAACACATACAAACACACACACACCAAGCCATAACTTCATCAAATTGCTTAAAAACAAAATTAAAGAAAAAGAATCTTAGGGGATCCTTGGGTGGCTTAGCGGTTTGGCGCCTGCCTTTGGCCCAGGGCGTGATCCTAAAGTCCCAGGATCGAGCCAGCGTCGGCCTCCGGGCATGGAGCCTGCTTCTCCCTCTGCCTGTGTCTCTGCTTCTCTCTCTCTCTGTGTGTGTGTCTATCATAAATAAATAAATAAATAAATAAATAAATAAATAAATAAATAAATTTTAAAAAAGAAAAAAGAAAAAGAATCTTAGACAAAGCTTGCGAGGAAAAAAGATACATTAGAGAGGTACGAACTTTTTTGTTTAAAAATAACCTGATCCTACAAAATCTACAAAAAGACCACTGGAACAAATAAGTAAGTTCAGCAAGTTTGGGGACTAACTACCAATTATAAAAATCAGTTATTATATATCAATATGTAGAAATCAATTGTCTAATCAGAATTTAAAAATTAAAAAAATTACCAATAGCATCAAAATCTGAATTACTCAGGGTTAAGTTTGATAAAAAATGTACATGGCCTATGTACTAAAAGAATGCTGCTGAGAGAAATTAAGGAATATTCAAATAAATGCAGAGACATACTATCTGTATGGATTGACTCGATTGTTAAAATATTAAATCTCACAAGGTTGATCAAGAAATTCAACATAATTCTAATCAAAATCCCAGTAGATATCTTATTTGTAAAAATTGAAAAGCTGTTTTTGAAATTTATATAGAAATGGAAAGTACCTAGAATAGCCAAAACAACTTTGAAAAGAAGCTAAAGCTGGAAGATTGACACTACCCGATTTCAGGATTTGAATAATATTTCTCCAAAGAACAAATACAAATGTTCAATAAGCACATGTAAGATGTCCAACATCATTAGTCATTAGGGAAATGCAAATTAAAACCACAATAATATACCACTTTATGCCTCCTAGGATGACTATAATAAAGAATAGAGATAATGACCAATGTTATGAGAATGAATTATGAGTCTTATATACTGCTGATGGAAATATAAAATGGTGTGGCACTTTGGAAAACAATCATTATTCTTTGAAAAAGTTCAGAATTGGCAAATCTATAAAGAGAGAGTGGATTAGAGGTTGCCAGGGGCCTGGAGGAGTGAGGAATGAGGATTGAATGCTAACAGCTATTGGGTTTCTTTTTGGGGTGTGAAAATGTTCTGGTATTTTATACTCATATAAAAAATGGAACAGAAAATACTAGTAATGGTTGCATAATTTTGTGATTATCCTAAAATCCACTGAAATGTTCAGTTTTTAAAAGTATATTTTATTTAGTATATGAATTATATATTAATTTTAAAATAGAGTAGATATAATGAAAAGCATTAAAAATATAAGAATTCCAGAGAAAACAATAGAATATCTTAGTGAATGTGGATTTGGCAAAGATTTCTGAAACTTAATTTTTTAAAATGCCAACTATAAAAGAAAGGAAATCAATACTTGATATTTTTCTGCCTTTTTTTTTTTTTGGTTCCTCCCAACTGTGTAAGGATGCTTCAGTATGACAAAATGCATCAACATAATAAAGTATATAATTCATATATTTATCTTGATAAATATATTAAAGGCACTGGATAAGTTTCATTATCTATTTATGATTTGAGTATTCTAAACTAGGAATAGAAAATAACGTCTTTAACTTAATAAAGTTTATATAGCTAAAAATCTCAAGTAAATGGTCTTTACAATTTTAAAACTATCTCCTATAAGACAGGAAATAGAGAGGATGTTAGTGTTACTCTTTATGTTTAATATAGTCCTAGAGAGTTGTAAGTTGTATGAAAGCGTAGTAAGAGGCATAAGAACTTCAATAAAGGGCTTAAACATCCCATTTGTATTATGTGATCATCAACATAAGAAAAACAAAATTAGGACACCTACTATCATATAAATATTTTTCTTGATAGCAGCAAAGATCATCCAAAAATGTGACATTCTAAAAATAGTACTTACAATAAAAAATATCTAGGAATTTCACTTAAGAAAGAATAAACCAGACCTCTACAATTAAAATTTTCAAATTCTATTAAGGAAGACTGAACAAAATGAGAGAGATACTCCATTTTTTTCTTCGTATAGAAAGTTTTAATATTATGAAAGCCCCAGTGTTCTCTAACTTAATTTACAAGTTGAATATGATACTAAGAAAAATCCTACCAAGAGTTTTACAAGAATGTGACCAATATATTTCAAATATATATGGAAATATTAAGGGACCAAAAAGTTTATCAACTAACGAGATCAGAGAAGAGACATTTGTCCCTCTAGATGTTAGGGCATATCTTAAGCTATAATAATGAACAGTAAGATATTCATATACAAAAATGGAATGGAAAATAACCTAGAGAAAGAACTATTTACAGACACTTAATATAGATAAAAATGGCACCAAAAATCACTGGAAAAAGAATTGCCTATGGTGTTGAGAAACTGACTCACTATATGGATATCTCTAACTCATACCACATTAAAGAAAAAATGAATTCCAGATAAAATAAAAACCAAAATGAGAAATGTAAAAGTATGAAGGAAAAGAGAAAATAAGTTGATGAATTGAGGTTTTTCTTATTACATACATTTGAACATTGCTGTGCACTGAAAAACAGCATAGTTTATAGTCAAATCAAATATTAGCAGACATATTTCTGGTTTTTAAAGAGGAAAAGTTACTGATATGTAGGACATATAAAAGTTCTTGCAAACCAAAAGACAAAAGATAGAAAATCTAATATCAAAGTGGACAAGTTGATGAACATTTGACTTATATAAATTACCTAATTCAAATAAGGAGCTACTAAATACCATTAGTATTTGCAGAAATGTAAAGTAAATCAAAGTAACAATTCACAACCATCAACATATAAGACATTAGTAAAGTTGTATGATGCCAATATCGGCAAAGACAAGAGGAAATAGCATCCCCATGATACCTTAAGAAGAGTGTAGATGGTACAGTTATTCCGAAAGGTAATCGGCAGTCTTTGGTCAACATGACTCGGCAATTCTTCCTCATAGGACTAGAGATAGAAACCTGCTCATATCTGTTCACCAAAGACTTCTTTTGTTAACAGAGAAGTAGAGGTACATGAGGAGTCCACCATTAATAAAAATACACAATCAAGGTGAAATGGATGCAAAAAAATCTAATATTATGCATCAGTTGGAAACAAGAGCAAACCAAAACAGACACACCCACACAAATACAGAATCCTGAGTGAGAGCGATAATAAACCAAATGGTATATAAAGTACAATTCTAGTTACATAAACTAAATTATATGCATTCAAGATAAATGACAAACTGACTTTGGAGGTTGCCTATGTGGAGGGGGGAAAATGGAAGTGGACTGAGAGAAATGAAAATAAATGTAAAGAAAAGAAGAATGCTATGTAGAACAATGATGACATTGCATAATAAACCAAACAAGGTGATTAATATGATTAACACTCTGGTGCTGTGGTCCAAAAGGAAAACATAGGAAGGGGAAAAAGTGGCAAGGTAAATGAATTAGGGTACAGTAAAAGTATTCAAAGGGCAAGATAAGAATAAGACTCAGGTCCGATGAAGAAAGGTGTCACCTCCAGAATTTCTTACTCAGTAAATCTGGGGTGAAGCTGAGAATTTTCATCTGAAAAATTCCTAGATGATGTTAGTGTTGCTGTTTCAGGTACCCCTTTGAGCAACATTGCTTTCATACTTCAAAGCCAGGAAGCTTTAGTCTCTGATGCTTTTACAAGGCACATGAGATTGTGGGCATCTAGGGCAGTCTTGGAAGCCCATGGTGTTTTGTCACTTACATTGACCATGGGCTTCAGTTCTTAGAAAAGTGCTTACCGTCTAGAAATACTCAATAAAACCTTTTCAAATAGACAAAAGAACCAGTGAAGAACTCATGTTATGGTCAGGAAATGGAAGTTTGTGGAAAGTTAGGGAATTTGTCTAAATTATGCTAGTAATTTCCAGTTTCACAAATCTAGTGACCTTCCCAATGTATTATCCTTGTAGAATCATAGGTGGGAAAGAATCCTTCTCAAGTTAGGTAAAGACTAATAAATAATGTGTCAGAGCCGAATCTTAAAGAATAAGAGAATAATGTGACCTGAAGTCTAGAAGTGATACTAGGAATTTAAGTGACAACGAGTAGGCCAACAAATTTTATTTTGATACAGTCATTCTCAGAAAGTGCATATTTATGAGAAACCCTAGGATACATAGATCAAAAGAGGGTAAAACTGGAAAATGGCTCGATCAGGTTGTATAGCTTCTTAAATACTACACTCAAGAATTTAGACCTTTCTGTAGGCAGTAGAGAGCCATTAAGTCTTTTTCCAGTAAAATTACATGATTGGAGTTGTTCTCTAGGGTAACAATTCGATAATAACTTTACTCAAATTCTTGCCTAGAGGTGGAAGAAATTAGGTGCTGGGCTTGCTTTCTGTTTGTCCAAGACAGAGTCAGCAGTGCTTTGGCTCACTGACTGGCACAGGGCAAAATGCCAACTCAGGAACATAAATTATGTTTAAAAAAAAAAAAAAACCTAAGAAAAACTTGTTAATAGGCACTGCCACAGTGTGGTGATCAAATGTCATTCTATAATCAAATGATCATATTCCTCTGTTTCTTGAAGTTTCTTATGGAAGAAAATACAGAGATGAGTGGTCCAGAGAGAGGGAACCACTTGTGTCTAAATTCTGGATAGTTGTTTCTATGACTTGTAGCAACATTTGAATAGGTTTCAGCTGCTCTCAATAATATCTTCATGTCTTGTTCCTCAAAAAGATCACCTCATTGGAGAAAAGGGCTATTACAGATTATAGTATAGTGGTTCTCTGAAATGGCATCGTAAAATACAGGGAGTCCAAATACAGCAAAAGGTACAAAAAGGATTACCTAGTTCATGTATTTAGTTCATGGTATTATAGAACCATCTCTCTGATGGTGAGGGAGCCAGAGATAACCTGTAAGTTCATGACAATTGAGTAGCACAAAAATAGAAATAACCATATAGAAAAACAACTCAAATTTAGCAGTCCTCCCTATGTCTTGCAAGGGCCTTAGGGATGGCTAAGCTTGAGATAGACTTTATATGGGAAAAGGCTTTCCTAATATGTTTCCAGAAGCTCAAATCTACCATCTGGTTGAAGCAGCTGTGAGGAAAACCTTTGTTGTGTTGTTTTGCAATTTGTTTCCACTAGTGTCAGACAGAAACTCAATGCAGGAGGAAAGGGATGCAGTACAAACAAAATTAAATTATTTAAAATAAATAATTGGAATTAGAGCATCAGAAGTGCCTAGGAAATAACTGACATGCCAGAAAATTTCACTGAGGGTACATAAGGAGGATATTTCTAGAAATAGTGATATAGAGAAATGCCTCTTTTTGAATTTCAAGTAATCACAATTAAGAGAATGCTTCTGATTTTAATTTTGGATCAGGCATCCACGGTATGCCCAACATTGTAAAAAACAATTTAATAGTCTATTAACATTAAGAAGTTCTATTGAAGTACATCTTTAATAAGACATCTGACTTAGAAGTCATTTTTAAATATATTTTGTATAAAAATAGTACATGGCTAGGGGTGAAAATTAAAATAAAAATATTTTTGAAATATCACAATACTACCATGCAGATGACTTAATATTTGCTTGCCTGTATTGTATACAGCTTTTGTATTATGTTACATCTCCTCTTAAGTGTTACATTGAATTGAACATAACCTCCATTGGTGCAGGCACTTATTTTTGTTTTGTTTTGTTTATTGCTGTATATTCAGTATCTAGATCATTGCCTACTTTATAATAGGTACTCAATAAATATTTTTTGAATTAATGAATATGCTCATAATAATTATATAATTAAAATAAAAAACATATGATATACGTAGCTTAGCATTACACATGGATCATCTTGTATCTTCATTTTTTCCACTTTATATTAAGTCATCTATGAGTAAATATTTTTAATGGCTTCATTAGATTCATATTATGAATGTATGATAGAGTTCACTTAAGAAAATTTTTTATCATTTCCTTAGGAATTCGTTTTAGAAGTGGAATGTTAGAAAATGGATGTGAATATTTTCATATAACTTGACATATATTTCAAAACAGCCCTACAAATGGTTATATCAATTAATATTAGTAGTGTTATAATTTATATTCTCTCTCCAAGCCTGAGGGCTTTTACTTTTTAAAAATATGAATTGAACGGGAAAAAAAGGATGTCTCCCTGGTGCTTAAGATTTGATTTGATTACCAGTGATTTTGAACATTTTCTTATTTGTATTAGATATTTATAAATAATTTCTTTATATACCTTACTCATATGTAGGAGGCTATTTTTCTTTACCATATTAATTTTTGAGACATTATATTAGCTACATTAGAGCATTGGCTCTCATATATGATGGACATTGCTTTTCATTAGTGTTTTAAGGACTTTATTTATTTGTTTGAGAAAGAGAATAAGAGCATGAGCAATGGGGGGAGGGGCAAAGGGAGAGGGAGAAGCAGACTTCCACTTAGCAGGGAGCCCAGTGCAAGACTCCCACCGAGAACCCTGATATCCTGAGCTGAGCCAAAGGCAGCACTTAACTGACTGAGCCACCCAGGTGCCCCTTGCTTTTCATTGTTTTAATAAAGATTTATTTATTTATTTATTTATTTATTTATTTATTTATTTATTTATTTAAGAGAGAAAGGGAGTGTGTGGAAAAGGGGCAGAGTCTTAAGCAGACTCTACCCTGAGTGTGGAAATCCAGGCTGGGTTCCATCTCATGACTCTGATATCATGACCTGAGCAGAAACCAAGAATCAGATGCTTAGCCAACTGCACCACCCAGGCACCTTGCTTTTCATTTTTTAAATTGTCTTTTTGTTTTATTTATTATTTTAGTGTAAATGCATTTGCATATTTAACGTCTAGCAATCTTTTCATTCCCTAGCATCTCTTTAAAATTTTGTTTATTTCTTTGCTTTTATGCTTAATAAAATAATTGCTATACTTAGATCCATTTCATTTACTTTTTTTTTTTAAGATGTTATTATAGTTAACATATGGTGTTAGCTCCAGGTGTACAATACAATGATTCAACAGTCTATACATTACTCAGTGCTCATCATGATAAGTGTACTCCTAATCCCCTTCAGCTATTTTGCCGATCCCTTCACCCATCTTCCCTCTAGAAACCATCACCTTGCTTTTCATAGTCAAGAGTTTGTTATTTGGGTTGTCTCTTTTTTTCTGTGTCCATTCATTTTGTTTCTCCAATTCTGCATATGATTAAAATCATGTAAGTACTTGTCTTTCTCTGACTGACTTATTTCACTTAGCATTATAATCTCTAGACCCATCATGTTGTTGTAAATGGCAAACTTTCATTCTTTTTTAAAACTGAGTAGTATTCCATTGTATATATATCCATTTATCTCTCAATGGACACTTGAGTTGTTTCCATATCTTGACTATCATATATAAAGCTGCAATAAACATAGGGGTGCATATATATCTTTTTTGATTAGTGTTTCCATAGTCTTTGGGTAAATACCCAATTGTGGAATTATGAGATCATATGATAATTCTATTTTTAACTTTTTGAGGAACTTCTATACTGTTTCTCACAATGGTCACAACAGCTTGCATTCCCACCAATAGTGCACTAGAATTCTTTTTTTTCCCCACATTCTCACCAACACCTGTTGTTTCTTGTTGCTTTTTGTTTTAGTCATTCTGACAAATGTAAGGTGGCATCTTATTATGGTTTTGATTTACATTTCCTAGATGAAGAGTGATTTTGAGCATCTTTCCGTGTCTTTGTTTACCATCTTGTATGTCTTCCCTGGATAAATGTCTATTCATGTCTTCTGCCCATTTTTTAATTGGATTATTATGGGGTTTTGTTTTGTGTTAAGTTGTCGATGTTCTTTATATATTTTGGACACTCACCCTTTATCCAATATGTCATTTGCAAATATCTTCTCCTATTCAGTTAGATCATCTTTTAATTTGTTGATTGTTTCTTTTGTTGTGCAGAAGCTTTTTATTTTTATATAGTACCAATAGTTTATTTTTGCTTTTCTTTTCCTTGCCCAAGGAGACATATCTAGAAAACACACTACAACCAATATCAGAAATTCTGCTTGTGTTCTTTTCTAGGATTTTTATGGTTTCAAGTCTCACATTTAGGTCTTTTATCCATTTTGAATTTATTTCTGTATATAGTGTAAGAGAGTATCCCAGATTCATTCTTTTGAATGTAGCTGTCCAGTTTTCCCAACACCATTTGTTGAAGAGATTGCCCAATGTGCCTATTTTTGTGCCAGTACCACATTGTTTTGATTATTGGAGATTTGTAGTATATATCAAAATCTGGGATTTTGATATCTTCAGGTTTTCTCTTTTTCAAAATTGCTTTGGCTATTTAGGGTCTTTTGTGATTTCTTCCATACAAATTTCAGAATTATTTGTTTTACCTAGCTCTGTGAAAAATGCTATTGTTATTTTGATAGAGATTTCATTAATCTGTAGATTGCTTTGGATACAGTACACATTTTTTTTTTACAGTACACGTTTTTAAAATATTTTACAATATTTGTTCTCCTAATCCATGAGCATGGAATATCTTTCCATTTGTCTGTGTTGTCTTCAATTTCTTTCATTAATGTTTAATGGTGTTCATAGTACAGGTCTTTTATTCCTTTGTTAAATTTATTTTTAGGTATTTTATGATTTTTGGTGCAATTGTAAATGGGATTGTTTTCTTAATTTCTCTTTCTGCTTCTTCATTATTAATGTTTAGAAGTGCAACAGGTTTTTATATATTGATTTTGTATCCTGTGGCCTTACTGAACTGATTTATCAGTTCTAGTAGTTTTTTGGAGTCTTTAGAATTTTTTACATACAGTATTATGTCATCTGCAAATAGTGAAATTTTACTTCTTCCTTACCAAGTTGGATGCCTTTTATTTCTTTTTCTTTTCTGATTGCTGTGCCAAGGACTTCCAGTACTATGTCGGATAAAAATGAAGAGAATGTATATCTTGTCTTGTTCCTGATTTTAAGGGAAAAGCTCTCAGTTTTTCACCAATGAGTGTGATGTTTACTATGGTTCCTCATATATGGCTTTTATTATGTTGAGTTGTTTCCTTTAAGTTTACTTTGTTGAGGGAGTTGTTTCCTTTAAGCTTACTTTGTTGAGGAATTTTATCATGAATGGATGTTATATTTTGTCAAATGTTCTTTCTTCACTTATTGAAATGATCATATGGCTTTTATTCTATCTCTTGTGATGTGACCCATCATATTGATTAATTTGTAAATATTAAGACACCCTTGCATTCCAATGAAAAATTCCACTTGATTGTGGTGATAATTTTTTACATATCTTGTTGGATTTGATTTGCTAACATTTTAATAAGGGTTTTTGCATTTAAGTTCATCAGAGAGCTTGGCTATGTTTTACTTTTTCATAGTGCCTTTATCTGGTTTGGGTATCAGGATAATGCGGACTTCATAGAATGAATTTGGAAGATTTCTTTTCTATTTTTTGGAATAGTTTGAGAAGAATAGGTTTGTCAGAATGACTCAAATTAACAGCACCAGAAACAACAGGTTTTGGCAAGAATGCAGAAAAAGAGAAACCTCCTTGCACTGTTGGTAGGAATACAAACTGGTGTAGCCACTCCAAGAACAGTATGGAGGTTGCTCAAAAAGTTGGAAATAGAACTACCCTATGATCCATCAATTGCACTAGTAGACTATTTACCCAAAGGATATAAAAAAACAGATTCAAAGGGGTACATGCACCCTGATGTTTATAGCAGCATACCAATAGTAGCCAAACTATGGAAGAGCCCAAATGTTCATTGACTAAAGAATGGATAAAACAAATGTAGTATATATACACAATGGAATATTATTCAGCCATAAAAAATGAAATTTTGCCATTTGCAGTGATATGGATGGAGCTAGTCTATTATGCTAAGTGAAATAAGTCAGAGAGAGAAAGATATATACCTTATGATCTCATTCATATATGAAATTTAAGAAAGATGAACATATGTAAAGGGGGTAAAGAAAAAAGGAGAGAAAGAGATAAGCCATAAGAGACTCTTAACAATCAAGAACAAACTGAGAGTTGATTGAGATAGGTGGGTGGGGGATCTCAATCCCCCATGGATATTAAAGAGGGCACCTGTGGGTGGCAAGCACTGGGTTTTGTATGTAAGTGATGAATCACTGAATTCTACTTCAGAAACCAATATTGCACTGTATATTTACTAACTACAATTTAAATTTAAAAAATAAAATAATTTGGTAGAATTCACCTGTGAAGCTGTCTGGATGGGAGTGTTTTTTTGTTTTGTTTTTGTTTTATTACTGATTCAATTTCATTGCTGAAAATCAGTTTGCTTAAATTTTATATTTCTTCCTGATTCAGTTTTTGGCGGTTATATGTTTCTAGGAATTTATGTATTTCTTCTAGGTTGTCAATTTGTTGGCATATAATTTCTCATAATATTCCCTCATAACGACAGAACATGAGAGACTCCTAACTCTGGGAAATGAAGAGGAGGTGGGCAGGGGTAGGGGTGACTGGGTGATGGGCACTGAGGGGGGGCACTTGATGGGATGAGCATTGGGTGTTATTCTATACGTTGGCAAATTGAACACCAATAAAAAATAAATTTATAAATAAAAAAAATATATTCCCTCATAACCCTTTGTATTTCTGTAGTGTTGGTTGTTACCTCTCTCTCTTCCCTGATTTTGTTTATTTGTGTCCTCTCTCACTCTCTCTCTTTTATGAGTCTACCTAAAGATTTATCAAGTTTGTTGATTTTCTTAAAGAACCACTTCCTGGTTTCATTAATCTGTCCTTTTGTTTTTTTAGTTTCTATTTTGTTTATTTCTGCTTTAATCTTTATTTTTTCCTTTCTCCTTCTGGTTTTGGGTTTTGTTTTTTCATCCTTTTCTAGCTTCAGTAGGTGTAAGGTTAAGTTGTTTATTTGAGATTTTGCTTGCTTTGAAGGTAGGCCTGTATTGCCATTAACCTCCCTGTTCAAACAGCTTTTGCTGCATTCAAAGTTTTTTGACTGTTGTGTTTTCATTTTCATTTGTCTCTGTGTATTTTTTTTTGAATTGCTCTTTGATTTCTTGGTTGACCCATTCATTGTTTCGTAGCATGTTGTTTAACTTCTATATATTTATGTTCTTTCTAGATTTTTTCCTTGTGGTTGATTTCTAGTTTCATGGTGTTGTGGTCAGAAAAGACCCAGTGTATGATTTCAATATGTTTTCATTTGTTGAGATTTATTTTGTGGACTAAGATGTGCTCTACTTTGGAGAATGTTTCATGTATATTTGAAAAGAATGTGTATTTTCCTGTTCAGGATGGAATATTCTGAATATATCTGTTAGATCCATCTGGTCCAATGGCATTCAAAGCCACTGTTTCCTTGCTGATTTTTTGTGTAGATGATCTATTGATTGATGTAAGTGGGGTGTTAAAGTCCTCTACTGTTACTATGTTACTATTGATCAATTCCTTTATGTTTGTTATTAGCTGCTTTATTTATTTGGGAGCTCCCATGTTTGGTGCCAAAATATTTACAATTGCTATATCTTTTTGTTGGATTCTTCCCTTTATGATTATATAGTGTCTTTTGTCTCTAGTCAGAGTCCTTGTTTTAAAGTATATTTTGTCAAATATAAATATTAATACCGCAACTTTCTTTTCACTTCCATTTCTGTGATAAATTCTTTTCCATTCCTTCACTTTCACTTTCAATCCACGTGTGTGTCTCTTGTTGGCAGTGTGTATATATAGCTTGTGCTTTTTCAAGCATTCCATCACCCTGTTACTTTTATTGAAGCATTTAGTCTATTTACATTCAAGGTAATTTTTAATGAGTATATATTTATTCCAGTAGTTTTATTTATTTATTATTTATTTATTATTTATTTATTTATTTATTTATTTATTTATTTATTATTTATTCCACTTATTTTATGGTTGTTTTTGTAGCTCTTCTCTGTTCCTTTCTTCTCTTGTTCTTTTCTCTTATGCCTTTCTTTAGTGTTATACTTGGATTCCTTTCTCTATTTTTTTCACATCTATTACTGGTTTTGATTTTTGGTTATTATTAGGTTTATATATAACATCTTCTGAAGATAGCAGTCCATATTAAGTTGATGGCCACTTGAATTTGAACCCATTCTTTACTCCTCTGTCTCCTATGTTTTAGGTAATAGTGTCATACTTTATATACTTTTATTTTGTGAATATCTGACTGATTTTTATAGATGGACTTAATTTTACAGCTTTTGTGCTTCTTAATTTTCTTCTGCTTATGACCTTTTCTTTCCACTCAAAGAACACCCTTTAGCATTTTTTTTAAAAGTCTGGTTTACCAGGGATGAATTCCTTTAACTTTTTGTTTGTCTCTAAACCTCATTATCTTTCCTTTTATTCTGGATGACAAGCTTGCTGGATAAAGTATCCTTGGCTGTAGGTTTTTTGCTTTTGTTTTTGCTTTTTGTTTTTTCCAGCTCTTTGAATATATTATACTATTCTCTCCTGGCCTACAAAGTTTCTGCTGAAAAATCTGCTAATAACCTTATGGGACTGCCCCTGTATGTAACTCTTTTTCTTTTCTCTTGCTGCTTTTAAAATTTTCTCCTTATCACTACATTTTGCAATTTTAATTATTATGTATCTTGGCATGGACCTCCTTGGGTTGATTTTTGGGGGCACTTTGTATGCCTCCTAGATAATGATTTCTGTTCTCTTCCCCAGATTCAGGAAGTTTTAAGCTATTATTTCTTCAAATAAATTTTCCAACCCTTTTTCTCTTACATCTTTTTCTGAGATCCCTGTAATGAAATGTTATAATGCTTGGTGGTGCCACTGAGTTCCCTATGCTTATTTTCACTTTTTAATATTTTTTCTCTCTCTCTTGTTCAACTTGATTACTTATGATTATTCTGTTTTCCAGGTCACTGATCCATTCTTCTGCTTCCTCTAGTCTACTACTTCATCTAGGGTATTTTAAAATTCAGTTGTTGAGTTCTTTATCTCTGATTTTTTTTGAAGATTTTATTTATTTATTCATGAGAGACACAGAGAGAGAGAGATGGAGACACAGGCAGAGGGAGAAGCGGGCTCCATGCTGGGAGCCCAACATGGGACTCAATCCCGGGTCTCCAGGATCACGCCCCAAGCTGCAGGCAGTGCTAGACTGCTGCACCACTGGGGCTGCCCTCATCTCTGTTTTTTTGTTTACAATTTCTATCTTTTGTTGTTAGTCTCATTGAGGTCCTCCACTCTTTTCTCAAATCCAGTGAGTACCTTTATGATTATTATTTTAAATTCTCTATCAGGTATATTGCTTGTCTCTATTTTGCTTAGGTCTCATGCTGTAATTTTGTCCTGTTCTTTAATTTGGGACATACTCCTGTCCCATTTTGTCTGGCTCTCTGTCCCTGTTTCTGTGTGTTAGGAAAGTCAGTTATGTCTCCTGCTCCTGAAAGCAATGGCCTTTTGAAGAAGAGGTCCTGTAGTGCCCTGAGTGTGGTGTTCCCTATTCACCAGAAACTGGTGCTTCGAGGGTTTCTCCTATGTGTGTTGTGTGCCACTGCTATTGTGGCTGAGCCACCCTTATCTTCAGTCCAATCATCTTCAATGGCTCTCTTTGCCTGTTGTGGGCAGTGTTCGGTCCCTTTGTTGTTAGTAGGGGCTGTTTTGGGCTTGAGTTGAACTGCACCAGGTGTTTGCCAGAGATGCAGTAGCATTGAACTGCAGGGTGCTTTCCTGTGACCTGAGAAGCTTTCATTGGCAGGTGAGGTCTGCAGTCAGACCAGCAATCTGCCTCCATCCTACTGCTGGGGTTACAGTTGGACTAGTAGGTGTTTGTCTTTCCTTCTCCCCAGGGTAGGAGTGACTTTGGAGTGGTGCTGGCCCTTGACAGGGTTTTTGTGCACTGCTTGGGGCACCACTTTGGATGGCCTTCTGCCAAGGGCATATTGGAGGGGCAGGTCCATAGGAGAAGGTGGGGTTGGGGCCTGTGGTATCAGCAAGGTTTTCATAGGTCTGTTGTAGGAGAGGACTTGGAGCCACTTTAGAATACTTCTGTCATAGGGCTGGAGGATCTGTGTTCACAGGAGAATGGGGGTCCAACATGCTGTTAGCAAGTTAGTTGGAGAGTATTGGCACTGTGCTGGTTCCTGCAGGTGTCTGTGTGTCTAGGCTGGAGGCTGGAGGAGGTAAATAGCATCTTCCCAGCTCCTTTGTTCCTGGAGAAGTCTCCTAATGATCCTTCTCACTTCAGCATATGCTGTGAGATTAGTAAATAAGTTTCTTTCCCATATACCCCAGGTGATTTTCAAACTGCTGCTTCTACACTGTATCTCTGCAGGCTGTTTGTTGTGCTGTCCCTTTAAGGATGGGCACTCAGTTTCCTTTTGCCCTCCTGGCTCTCCCAGAGCTGAGCCAGCTGATTTTTAAAGTTTCAGGTGTTAAGCCCTGCTGATTGCAAGAACTTACAAAATTAGGGCACTCTGGTTTTCAAAGCTGAGTGTTATGGGGATTTGTTTTCTCTGTGTGGATTCCCTGTGCCTGGGGTGCTTGGCATGAGGGTCTATTTCTCTCTCCTCTCCACCTCCAAGACCCTCCTCCCTCCCAAGGACAGGCCCCAGGGTCCCTTAAGCTCAGCACCACGTCTCCACCCTGTATGCTCCCTTTGATATGGCCTTTTCTTTACACTTATCTGTGGAAAGTCTGTTCTACCAGTCTTCAAGTCATTTTCTGAGTTATTTACATTGATGTGAGTGTTATCTAGATGTACTTGTGGACAAGGTGAGCTTAGGATCTTCCTGCTCTCCCATCATCCCTAGAAGTCCATTGCACCTACTTTGTTATTTAACTATAATTAATCTGGATTTACTTAAAATACTTCACCAATTGTCTTTGATTCATTTGCCAAAAAAGCCACTTATTAACTACTGACTTATTTTATATATATTTAGTAGATAGTAAGACTTTTGGTGGGATTTTTTACAATCTGTCCTGTTTTATTTCAATATAATTGTTCTTAGTATATTTTAATATTTAGTTAAATAAGTCTTACTTCGTTAGTTAGTTTTCCTAAAAAATATCTATATACTCTCCTGCTTATTGATGAATGATGGAGCAATTTTAAGTTTTGAAAATTGGGAATTTAATTGATACTTTTATTAAATACAAAAATTAGTTTTGGGAGTTTGATATATCATACATTACTGAGCCTTTTTACTAGGAATGGCAGAAATATCTAATAAAGTTTTCTTTCATTAAATACAAAAATTAGTTTTGGGAGTTTGATATATCATACATTACTGAGCCTTTTTACTAGGAATGGCAGAAATATCTAATAAAGTTTTCTTTCATTACTGGTAATTTTATATTCTTCATATACCTATATATTTCTTGTTGAGCTTGGTCATATATTTAGCAGTCTGTCTTCACTGTGCACTTTAATGAAATGGCTTTGTTTCAGTACTTTCTTTGAATTATTTTTTATGACCTTCTTTTATTTTATATTTATATTTGTATGATGTCTTGCTGATTTTTTTAATTTTTAGTCTTTTTATTTCACTAGGAATAGGTGAATCTCTTAAAAATATTGCATTAAGATGCATTGCCATCTTATTATCAAACCAATCTAAGAATCATTTTTTCTTTCATAAAAAATGGTTAACTGTATTCATCTTTATTATTGACATTTATCTTACTTTGTCATCTTAGACACTATATTTTAAAGTTTTATTTTTAAAGTTTTAAAAATAAATTAATGAAATTAATCTATTTTTATCTTACTAAATGGATTGTTTTTTTTCTGCATTTATTTAAAACTCTGTTGTTTTAGGTTTAAATTATATGTCTATTAGTGGTTATCTTATGTTTCTTAACAAAAATATTAACTGTAATTCTCCATTTAGCCTAGTATAAGCTGAAATAACTTTTAGTTTCTCTTTAAGACACTCTTAATATCTCTTTAAGATATATAATTTTGCCTTTATCTGAACTGGAGTCATGCACTTCTCTTTGAGTATATATACCAATATTAGAATAAGGTTGTCATTTATGTATAAATGTATATATATATACATATATAATGTAAAATGTATATATAAAAATGTATATATTATACTTATTGCTTTCTGAATAATTATGACATTGTGACAATTAATTTTAAAGTCATGTGTAAAATAATTACTAAAAATGAATCTATGTTTAACTTGTTTCATTACTTATCACTTGGCTTAAATTTTTTATTTTACCTTACATCTGTTTTTTTAGGTTTTCAGTTGCAAATTATACAGAAGGCAGTGTATTATCCATGTTCTTGCATATCTGAGACTATATCTTTTTCCCATATGAAAAAGAAATTTTTTGTCAACTTATTCTACAAAAGTTTCTCTGCATATATAGCTATATTACTCTTTATTAATGTGGTGATGGAAATCCACATTCCATTGTGATATATCCATAATGCTTGAGGAGATTTTTCATAATCCTTGTATTTCAAATATTTTGGAACTCTTCAGGAAATGACATGCCTTTCTCCCAGTTATTTAATATAAAATATGGGAAACCTATATATTTGCTAACATGAATGCTCTTTAGTTCAGAATATTTTCTCTAGATATGTCTTTGATTGTAACCAAAAGTTCTTGCTTCTTCTTCAAGTGCATTACTTACACTTATATATATTTTTTACCTTTGTTGTCCAAGTCACTCACTTTCGCAGTACTTCCTTTGAACATCTTCCTCTTTTTGCTCTAAGATGTAAGGTAATTTGCAAGTCTGGAGGTCAAATGACTCGTTACATTTTCTTATTTATCATTTGTGTATTTTACCACCTCCAGTTACATATTTGTTTCCTGGAAGTGTTTCCTGTTTATATCTATGTATAATCTATCCTTTTGACTTTTTATTTTAGATTTCACCTCTTAACAGTTTCATAGCATTTTAGTGGACATATCTTCTTAAATTTTCTTGAGTGTGCCAAGTGTGTTTTCTGAAACTTTTTTTCTAATTTTCAATGTAACTCTATTTTTTGAGATTTATTTTCACAGTTTGTTAGTCCATTATTTATAAACACCCTTTTCAAAAGATTTGAGTAAAATCAAAGTTAATATATATATATTTTTAACTCTGATTTTACTCAAATGAGGCAAGGTATTTCCAGACTTAATATTTACTAATGACATGAGTGTGGGTTACCTGAAGGTGAGAGATGATCTATTTTCTTCTATTATTTTTCTTAGCTGTGGGATTCTGGTTGCACAGCACCTACCTGATTCTCTACTTTTGGCAGGCATTAATTTATTATTTCATAACCATTGGAGCATATGAAATGCTACACTACTAAGCTGGCACTGACTGCTCTGGGGCCCTGTTTGACCTAATGTACTTTAGCCATAGAGACTATACCTCTCAAACTATAATGCATGCTTATTGTCAATTTACTGCTCTCTTGGCTTTTGTAATTTTCTAAATCTGAGTGCATGCAAATAGCTGGGATTTAAGAAACAGGAAAAGGACAGTCTAGCTTTCTCCCACAAGCAGCACTTTGTGAGCAGGCTTGAGTTGGCATAGGCTGTGGGTCTCTGAGCTAACGAGGCAGTGTCCACTCAAAGTCAAAGCCTGCAGAAGCATTTTCCAAATCAGACTTCATTTGCCTTACAGTTGGTGGGATTCCTTTCTTCTGGCATATGTTTATCTTCCTTTCTTTAGTATTAATGTTCGTGAGTGTTACTTTTTTTATTGTCTCTATTAGTTGTTTTTTTAAAATTTTATTTATTTATTCATGAGACACAGAGAGAGAGAGAGAGAGAGAGAGAGAGAGAGAGATAGGCAGAGACAGAAGCAGGCTCCCTGTGGGACTCCATCCCAGGACCCCAGGATCATGACCTGAGCCAAAGGCAGATGCTCAATCACTGAGCCACCCAGGCGCCCCTCTATAGGTTTTTTTTTTTTAAATTGGAGTTTGTGAGGATCTACATGCAATATTAAATCTTAGATCATTTAAATATGTCCATGTTTTGATTTTTTAGAAAAACATAATGCTGGTGAGTTCTGTATTTGAGTTGTGCAAAATTACATGAATATTAAAATCACATGACTATACTGCTGACAATTTCTAAATCTGTGAACAAGTGTCAACTAATGATTTGCTAGTATACAATGACAAAAATTATAAGAATTAATATCTTAAAATATCTCCGACTTCTTAATGTAAATTAACATCTCATAACAATATCAGTATAATAAAATCACTATAATTATATCCAAAACGGCATCGGTGATTGTGATCCCAAACTTAGAGATTCTACAATGCCTACAAAAATCAAATACTGTTGAAATGTTTCCCTGCTGATCAATGCTTGACCTTCTAGGTTTAGTACTAGTTGGATTAAATTCTGCTAGGGATTTGTTCATCCTAATGCTCTGAATTCAACTGCATTTAAGTACTTAAAACCCTTACCATGTATTTCTATCTTGCTCTGAAGGGAATGCAGCTATGAGAAAAAGGAGAAAGGGAAGGATTGAGGAGTGAGCCTCTAACACCAGGGAGAAAAGATGATGCCAGTATTGGGGAAAAAAAAAATCAGAGCATGAGAAGACAAAGCTGAGTACAAAGCAAGCTTCGCCCACATTAGTTTTGCTTAACTCTTACCTTACTGTTAGTCCACAAATTACCTTTTATCCACCCTAAGTCATGATGAGTCTATTGATACATGGGGATGGAGTGTTTGATCAAACAATGTCCAAGAAGTGAAATTCATTGACCATGTCCAGTTGTTGAGGATGATTTTGAGGTTTTGAGATGTTCTGTTCATCACAGGATTCAACATGGCTTTTATTTCTCTGAAACTGAATATGCAAATGAAAAAATAACTTATTAAAAACAAAGTTCTACAAAAACAAGGAATTTATATTTTTCCCTTCTGTATTCCTGGCCTTCAGGAGAGTGTTCAGCACATAATAGTTGTTCAGTAAATATTTGTTGATTGAATAAGTGTATAAATGAATGATACTTGAAGTCAGCAATCAACAAAGGGCAATATCAAGGCTGTGGAACTTCAGAAAATGTTGCCTGGTATAATGAACAGAGACCTGGAAGAGACATCAGAAGTGGATTATCCTTCCTTGCATGGGACTAAATTGCTATGTAACATTTAGATCAACAACTCTGGCCCCAATTGTTGTTCCTCCTAAACTAAATTTTCTCTTTTGTAATCTGAGGGTTGAGAAGGTTTCTAATGAATGCAGTCAATGTAAATTTTTCCACAAACTCTTCTACAAATATAGCTGTAGTAAACTTAGTTTTCTAATTATTTACTTGAATATCTGATGTGTCACATTAGCCAGAAAATATGTTTCTCTCTTCCAGGAGATTTGCTAACCTCAGGGCAAATGCAGTATAAAGCAGGGAGAACACTAGTGTCACTGGTCTGCTGCTGCTCTTGCTTTGTGTTGCCACGTGGTGTCACCTTTGACAGCTGATATCTACCAGTCCACCCAGTGATGAAGCTTCTCTAATTCATATAACTGACCCCTCTGCAGTGGTTCCATAGGGAGGGAAGATAATTACAATCACTTGAGTCAGATTGGGCACCTCTTAGGTTGCAACAATTAGTGCTAAACATCTAAATCCTAAGCCCAACTGTCTCCCAGGGTGCCCGGCTAGCATGGGGCCATGATTTGTTATAGTGTTTACCATTTTTTTTGAACCAGAACCACTACTCTCTTTCCTTTGTAGGGCTCACACTTACAGAAGATGGACTTGTTTTCTTTCAGACCTTCAGAACACAAACCATCTGATCATCATTTCTATTGACTATAAGACAGTCACCTGCATTTGACATATTGCAGTTTAAATTTTAATACATTGAAGTATTGCCTCCTCCTTTCCTCTACATTTATATACTCTTTCATTGGCCTAGGGGTATGTCAGATAGTCCAGAAGGCTACCTAGTAGTCCCTTGGTATCAAGGCCTTATGGTTACTTTCATCTGGGAAGCGGGGGATAGTAACTGAGATCAACTCTGTTTAGTTATTTGGGAGCAGCTCAAAGCATATTGGTTTAGAGGGGGTAATTATATCTTATACTCTGGCAAATATGATAGCAAACCCTTTCCCCAGGCAATTGGGCATTTTGCCAACCTTCTAAGAAAAATACCTCTTGATGTTTCTAGAGATTCCAAAACCCACCTTTTGGAAGTGAGCCAGCTTCTTTCCAAAGGTGATTTACCATTTTAGGATTTAGAATAGTAATACATAGTTAAATCCATCTCTGGGCAGTGTGGGTGGAGAAAAACAAAGTATTGTCCACAGCATTGGCAAGCCAGAACATGTCTGAATGTAATTTTGAATTTCAGTGTCAGAGCCAATTTGAGGCAAAATTGTGAAACAGAAAGAGACTTACCATTAACACCTTGCCCTGAACTTCCTTGGCTCTTTTTTTCCATTGTCATCCTGTTCTCTAAATTCCAGTGCTCTAGCCCCCAGAGCCTCACCTGTGTGTGACTCCCTCTTTTTCTCAGTGGGTTATCAAGTAATTCCTGCAAAAGCTTCAGCTAGTAACTGAGGTTTTGTTCTTTGGCATATATATATATATATATATATATATATATATATATATATATATTTTAAGATTTTACTTATTTATTCATGAGAGACAGAGAGACAGAGAGAGGCAGAGACACAGGCCCAGAGGGAGAAACAGGAAGCCTGATGTGGGCCGATCCCAGGACCCCAGGATCACGACCTGAGTCAAAGGCAGATGCTCAACCACTGAGCCCCCCAGGTGCCCCCTCCTTGGCATATATTATGGAAAAAATCTATGCAAGGAGAATTTGCATTGCTTAGTCTTTGGATAGATCATGGTTGTAACATGTTTGTGGAAAGTGCTGCCTAAAACTTCTAGTTGACCTGTCCACAGAAGCCCTACTAAAGAGGCTTTTGGAAAATGTCAGAACTCCAGCTCAGCACAGCAGCATTGTGATTAAGGACTCTCTGAACATCTGGTCATACCTTGCCAGGCTTCACTGATAACCCTTCTGATCCTCATTCTTCCCACAGGCTATGAAATATACTGGAAATTCACTCATAAAGCCTTTTGTGTGTGTGTGGTGGGGGGAGGTGGAGATAGGAAGTTTGACACTTTAGTGGCCACCTTTCCTTCCCACTCTTATAGAGACCTGCTCTGTCTCATCACATTTATTTTCACACCATCACTGAGGCAGTAAATAAAATGAAGAATTGGGAGTCTCTTCAGAAAGGCTATTTCACTAAAGCAAAATATTAAATACATATTTCTGTTTCTCCTTACCAAAGCATGTCTTTCACTGCCTCATCTAATAGCTATTATAAAATTAAAAATGCAAGCACAAGGAGTTGAAACTCACTCACATGGTCAATGCTAGGTCAGAGACAGCTTCCAGGGGTAGTAGGCTTCTCATGACAGCTGGACTATGGTACTATTGTACTATTTAGTGCTAGAAATGCTATTAAATGCAAGCACCTTGATCAGCTTTTCAAATGCAGTGTGTGTGTGTGTGTGTGTGTGTGTGTGGCAGTGGCAGTGGGGGCTGCTTTTAAATATGGTATTGCATTTTGAGAGACATTTCCCCCCATTAACTGATTTAACAAAATTTGCAGAGGATGAAAGTCATGGATCTTATTTTAAGTATGATCGCCCACATAACTTCAAGTTCTGCATGTTTTAGTTGTCAGTTTTGAAATCACTTAAGTTAGTTTGTAGTAGGTTAGAAGTGAGAGGGGAAAAGATGAGTAAATGACACTACCCCAAGTTGCAACCTAGTTGTACCATGTTCCATTCTTATTTTCATTTAAACTTGTGGGATATTTGGGTAGGCTATATTTAAAATCTGTATCTCTAGCACACACTCTAAGCCCTGACTAGTTTTTATTAGTAATGTAGAGCTGTTTTCTTTTTTTGGTGGGGTGAAATAATTGCATAGACTTTCTTCAATTATGTTGTACCATATGTTGTAAGATAAGTTACATGAGCATATGTATTTCATTATGAATATGAACATATCAAGAAGAGAACACAGGATATTTGGACACTTTCACTGTGTGCCATCTCTTCTCCAACCCCATCAAACCTCTGAAGTCTCAGGAAATTTGGATGCTAATCACCTGTGAATCTTCTCACATAAAATTTCCAGTAGTTCCTGAAGTTAATACAACCAAAAATGCCAATAGAACAGACTTTGCTATATTACAGAACATCTGGTTCTGATCCTGGCAAGAGAAAATGAAAAGTAATGGAAACCAATATTTTGCCAGGATATGTTTTTTTCAAGGTTCTTTTTTAGAAATGGGCAGAGATTCAATGAGCATCAATTCCAGGAATCGCTCGTTCCCTCCCCATTTTCATTTCTATAGCTCTTTCAATTATGCACACACCCAGATTTATATGCAGCCATATCTTCTTTTATTTGTAAAGCAAATCTTCACTTCACTAGAAATTTCTGATCTATAAGGTGGTACACTTGCAATAGAGTCAACATGATAAATCTTTCAAGTAACAGGATTATAGCTACTAATTAGAATGTGTTTTGCATTTACTATTTAAAAAACAAGCGGTGGGTGTTCACGATATGTCAGTGACACTGGCCTCTTTTATTATATTCATATTTCTCAAAGCTTATATATCCACAAGAGATCTCATGTTTCACAGAAACAATACAGTTCTAAAGACAAAATATGCTATTATGTTTGCTGTTAAAAAGGGAACTTTCTAAAGTGTTGCATTTAAAAACAGGAAAATAATAAATATATGTATATATATATATACACACACACACACACATATATATTACAAATACATGTATCCACGTGTAACAACCATAATTTTATTTCATATAGAAGCAAACATCACTGTCTTTGGGATCCTTTAATGAAAAGGAATAAATTTGTCCATGGATTTAATATTATAGAAATATTTATCAATAAGCCACATTCCTGGAAAAGTATGAAGGGGTGTAACAAGGCATAACGTGTTTGTCTAGGGATGCTTTGCATTTCATTTTATTTGAAATTAAAGCCAAAGGCTGGTCAGATGTTTGTGACTCTGCTAGAAAAAGGAGAGAACATTTTCATTTTCCCATCTCTGTATACCCCCTCCTGCCCTGTAATCAAAGAATATTTCTCATGAAAAGTGGAATTTTAGATACTTTGGACAGAGAAAGATAGTTCAGTGCAAACAAAGGGATGACATGAAAAAACTTGTGGAGGACATATGGGGGAAATAGGGATGGGGAGAAGCCAGAAATTCAGAAAATTAGACCTAAATACTTTTAAAGCAATCAAGACATTACAAATATTCTGTTGTTAAACTGATAGCCTATTCCTATCACATTTGTGTAATTTTATTGTGTCATGATTCATACAACTGAAGATTTCTGGTATAGAAATTCAATCTGATAAATTAAAAAAGCATTTCTCTGCAGTGTTTTTATGCAGCTTCTAGTTTTAAAAGAACAGATCTGCTAGAGTAGAGAATTAGAGTAAAATATTGGGAAAATGAAAGACCTGGGGTCTTTTCAAGTTTTCTTAGAGTATTGGGGTAATTCTCTGAAATATGCCCTCCCCTGATGTTCTCAGCATCCTCTTAGTGAAATGGATCTCTATTCTAGTTCCACAGTGCTGCCTCCTTCCCAAAGCTCCTGCTTGTTCAAGGACAAACACAATTCTATGTTTTTCATATCGGCAAATTCCCTAGGAATGAAGAAAAATTTGCACTAAATCCTTCAAAACATTAAGTCCCGTGTAACCAAAATTAAACCTGCACAAAATATTTTTCAAAGTTTTCAGCACTCGCTGTTATCCTTCCATATGTTCAGTGTTTGTTTTTCATGCTGAACAAATAAAAAGGGGAAACTCGTGTTAAGAGAAGTATGTTAGAGTTACTTTAGTGAAGTATTGCCTATCTATCAAAGCCGTCCCCAGTTCTGGTGCAAGACTGGATGTAAAATTTAATTAATATGTGTATTTAATATCATGGCATGAAAAACATACACACCCTGAAGGCTTAGGCAGGCCATGCTCTGTCAGGTAAATACATGTTTTGATCCGTGTCCAAACCCCAAATAAAATTCTGAAACCATTTGGGAAGGTCTCGAGTAAATGTTCTTGATATTTAAAATATGCTCTGCCTACCATATGTTTGAAGAATTATGAATATTGGCCAGTTTCTCTTTGTGAACAGTTGCAGTGCTAGCACTGACTTTTAGAAATTCCTCACTACAGGAGAGTGTCTCAAGGATCATGTGAATTTTGTGTGTATGAACTATCTGAATTTTTAAGTTTTAAAGGATTAGCGGTAGGGGCAGTGGCGTTGGTTTCAATTCCAGGACTTGGAGGCCAAATTAGTTGCAGAGAGAGAAGGTGTGCTCTTAGGAAAGGGGAACATACTAGGCGTTCCGGGGCGACACACTGTCTCTTTCCTTTGTGAGCATCTTGGCCAGTTCTTGGATGCCTGCACCACTGGCCATTGAGGACAAAGTGAGGGGAGACACATGTGGGGAGGAGGTGGAGCACCGTGATCAGAAGCCACAGTGCAGCTGAAGGCCACCAGCACGGTGTCTTAGAGAGGCACGAGCACAGTGTGCAATGGAGAATAGAATGAAGCTTTAGAACCAAATGGGCTGGTTTTATATTGTCTTTCTTTCTACTTGGTGGCTCTGAATAAGCTGCCTAACCCCTTGGAGCTTCAGGTTCATCATCTGTAAAATGGGAGTAGTTCAATCTATCTATGCGGGGTAATGTTAAGGATGAATGTGCTAACAAGTAAATGTGTCTAGGGCATATTAGTCTTTCAATAAAATTTCTTCTCCCTCAGCCTACTCTTCCTGTGTGATCTCATTCATGCTTGAGGTTTAAACAGCTATATGCTGATAACTCCCAAATCTATAATACCACCCAGACTTCTCTTCAGTGCTTTAGACTTATAATGCCAGCTCCCCTACTCACCCTATTATCTCTCAGCTGACCTAACACAACTGTTCTTTAGACTGTACCACTGCCTTATCCCCTCAAGTGCATTTTCCACATTTCTGGCAAAATGATCTATCAAAAATACAAACTGCTTTTTCTTTTGCAAAACATTCAATCCTGCCCCATCATCTACAATTTATGGCCCACGGACCACAAAAAAGAGTTTACAGGAAGTCCTATATGTGGTCTGTAAAGCCTAAATTATTTATTATTTGGACCTTTACAGAAAAAGTTTGCCAAACAGGACACACCCTAAGTCCTCATTTGCAGATGGCTCTCCTGAATCTTCTCTTGCCTCTCTCTACCTTCAGCCACGCTGACCCACTTATATGTTGTTTAGTCATAGAAAATCTGTACTCGCGTGCCTCTCTAGTATGGCACATCAGTGGTGTCTGTCACAAATGCTTTTTGTTTTCACCTGAATGACACCTACTCACTCTAATTTTCACATTCACTCATGCCTTCTCTGGGAAGCCCTTATGAATACCTACCTCGCTCATATTAACCAAGCAAAGTTCATTGTCCTTTCCTCTGCGTTCCCATAATTTCTTATAAATATCCCCAATATCATAATCTACATATATTATTTTTCTCATATCGGTCATACTTTCTGGCTTCTTTCAAGCCTGATAATACTCGACTAGATGCCAGACATTGTGACTTTAACCTTGTTAGGTTGGAGTATTTTCATATTGCTATAAATATTCTTGAACTTTGTTCTGAGACACACTTAAGTTACTTGGAAAGAGTTTGACCCCTTTGGGACTTAGTCTAAGCTTTGTTAAGCTAGACCAGAGCAGCCTTTAGTCTAAGGCTAATTTTGGTCCACCACTGAGTAGTTAGCCTGATGCTCTGTGAATTATGAGGTTTTCTACTCTGGCTGGCAGGAAAACAAATTATTCTCAGCCCTATGTGAGCTCCAGGTATTATTCCTTCTAATATTTTCAGATGGTTCTTTCCTTGGTCTTGGATATTTCCCTCATCTACACTGATGATCAGTCCCCAGCTGAAGAGTAGAGGGGAACTGTTTTGAGTCTCTAGGGCTCTCTCTGTACTGGGTATTTCTTTCCTATAGTTTACCATGAGAACTCTCAGCCCCAACTCCTCACCTCAAAGGATCCACTTAGTTCCAGCTGGGTTCATCCTCCCTGCACTGTGGCTTGCAAACTCTTTCTGAGCAGTAAGCTGGGGAATCTTATCTTATGGCTTACCTGGTTATTTCTCATCTCTCAGCAATCACTGTCCTTTGTTGCCTGATGTCTAATGTCTTCAGAATCACTGATTTATAGACTTTGTGCTTTTTAGAGTTGTTTCAGCAGGAGGCTAAATTCCTTTTATTTCATCTTGAACAGAAGTAGAAGTACCACATTATGTTATATAATTATTGATTTATGACTGTTTCTCCTTACTATACTGTGGGGTCTTTAATAGTAAAGCTTTCTAGAAGCTAGTACAGTGTTTTATTTTACAGGTAGTAGTTTCTCAACAAATTGTTCAAACAAAGGACTATAGCAAAAGGAAAATGAGGAAGAGAGAGACAGAATCACATGGATCCTACACTGTTACAGGGATCCTCAGGACACTGATTGCCAGAGTTCTTTTCAAACCCAAGGCCATACTCTGTCCAGGACTAATCTCAAAGGGAGGCTGCCTACAAAGCAGCTTTAAAAGTGGTAATCAATGCATAATGCATGTACTTTTTATCACTGTTAATCAGAGCACATGAAAAATATGGTATTATAATATGAAAATCAAACAATGTAGTTTGACTTAGTCTGATAATAACTACTACAGCTCCCTGAATTACAGAGGTTCTTTCATTGACAATGATTTGACCTTCTCTGGTTATACTGCCATGTTGTGGGAAGACAATTATATGATGTTTAACTAAAGAAATGTTTCAGTAATTGCTTTCATTAAACATTTTGTGTGGATTATTATAGTAGACATTATTACCTGACAATCTGACAAACCTGCACTCTTTAGTAGAAGAAAATGATCTCGGGATTGACAATTATTAACACTAAATTCCTGGTTTTACAAAAAGCTGTCCCTAGAGGAGATGGCTTAGAATACAATTATGGATTGAAAAGTGCCCCCTCAAAATTCATACCTTGGAATTCTAACCCCTAGTACCTCTGAATGCAACCTTATTTGGAAATAAGATTATTGTAGATACAATTATCAATATGAAGTCATACTGAAGCAAGGAAGGCACCCACTCCAAAGTGACTGATGCTGTTAACAAAAAAGGGAACATCAGATACAGACATGTACATAGGGAGACTACCAGTTGAAGATAAAGGCAGAAGTCGAGATGATGCTTTACAAGCCAAGGAATGTCACAGATTGCTAGCAACTCACTAGAAGATGGGCAAGAGGCATGAGCCAGATTCTCCACACAGCCCTCAGAAGGAATTGGCTCTGCCGATAACATTGAACTTGGACATTTAGCCTCTAAAATTGTGAGACAATACATTTCTGATGTTTAAGCCACTCAGTTTGTGGAACTCTGTTACATCAGACCTACTAAACCAATACAAAAAGTATGTTATTTAAGATGTACATTGATTACCTAGGTCTCCCTAAAAGAAAGAGTAAGAAGATGGAAACTAACATCTCTTGAGCATCTTCTCTGGTAATATTATCTCGTTTGAACATCACGTTTCTGTAATGTAGTTCTTGTCATCCCTATTATACACATAAGTAAATTGAGACCTAGTCTAAATAACCTGTCCAACCTGTAGAATCAGAATTCTACTTTGTCTAATCCAAAGCCTCTATTTTTTCTTTTATACCACAATGACACTGAAGGAGCAGGAAATGTGGGTACAGAGGTCAGCTGATGAGCAACCTTGATTCCATCTACAACCCTAACTCCCATTCACCATGTGAGATTAATATTCACAGGTTCTAAGGGTTAGGGTATAAGCATCTTATTCTGCCTACCTCAGCATGTGAGGCAGATTAGATGGGTTTTGCAACATGCCCATTTAGAAGAATCACAGAAGAATTCTTTAGGGTTTGGGAACAAAACCATTTCATCTTTGTCAAGTGTTTGTTCTCCTTTTGGGAAATTGCTAATGGATTGATTTAGTACTGGCCTGTGGTGGAGACTGATGGAACATCAGGTAAAAATATGTTGGAAGACAGTTCTCCATGGGAGTATCATATTTCTGCACATCTAGTTTTCAGGTCTATGTTCTGAATTCTCTTCATTTGCATAGAAGACAGCCTAGAGAGATAGAGATTATGTGCAAAAGATTTCAGTGCAAAAGATCAGTCAGTATGCTAACAGCCCCTGTAAAAGATTGAGGTTTCCTAAATGAAGGACTTCTCAGCTGTGACACAAACCCATTGGGTGTGCAGCATCTACCTGGGCTCTGTGGGGCTCTCCGGGAAAAGGACCCAATGTAGACATGAAGCTTTGTATGTCTACTCTGTCATGAGTAATGAAGTCCTTTGTCTCTACCTCAGGAATCATGTGCCTTCTGCCAGCATCTGTGGAACTGTAGCTGGCTAACTTGTTAGCTTGTTGGAAGAAGAAAAGCTCAGACACTTTAAGGTCTGTGACCGTTTTGGGGACAAGGGTATGATGCTGACACAGACATGGCTTTCTGGAGAGGAAAGGGCTATTTGTGGACTGAGTTAAGGGATCTGAAAAGCCTCCCCAGGGTCTAGAAGCAAATGCTGTCACTCAAGTGGTGAGGGAAATGGGAGAATAAAGGTCTCCTACTGTGTTACCTTTCCAGGAGTCTGAGGGCCAAGAGGTAGAAAAGAAACAAACTGCCTCAAAGATGCATTTGTTGTTTTCAGTCTCCTCCAGGGAGGAGGAAGAAGAAAAGTCTTTGAGCTTAACAAAAGCATTAGAAATTTATATGGTTGAGCCATGATACAGTCACTCAAAACAGAAATGCCTTGACTACTGGCACTAAAAATAAATATGCCTTGCTTACTGGCAGGGGGCCTCTCTCTCTCTTTCTCTCTCTCTCTCTCTCTCCCTCCCTCTCTCCAACCCTATTCCCTCACTCTCTCACTAGATCCTCACTCTCACTAGACCCCAACCTCAGCCACTTCCTAAGTATGCTGGGGAACATCAGAGAGGGGAAGGACTCCATCCTCTATGGCTCTGTGACAAACGAAAGCCCAGTCTATAATTCTATACAGATGCAGGAGATAAGGAGTGCCAAGATCCCATTTATCTGTTTTGGGCAGGGGTGACAATGGAGGAGATGAGCTAACAAGATCTATTGCATGGGTCCTTTGGCCAATTTAAAGCATTGTTTTTTTTTTTTTTGCTTCTGTAAATTGATGTGTTACATGCTGGTACTGCCTTCTCATACAAATGCCAAAGAAGGTTATCCCAATCTGAGAAGAGCTCAAGAGAAAAGATAATAAGACCAATCTCACTGCCACTTACCACTAGAGGGGTTTTAGGATTGAGTATGAGTATTACTCTTCCCTCTGATATCCAAAGCTTCTACTATAGAAATGTCCTTTTGTTTAGCAAGACAGCATTGTCAAGCTTAATAGCCTTGTTGCACTGCTGCCAACAGGGGTGCTGATAAACACTGAGAAAACTCAGGTTTGCCAAGTAAATCTTCTTAGGACCATAAGGAAGGATTCACAATGTTCAGTCCATCCAGCAGCCACAGAACAACTGCTGTTTCTTTGGCCTTCATCACCAAAATAAAGGGCTGCACCTTATTGGACCTATTGGGTATTGGAGATGGCACAGGTCCCTGGAACTTATGCTTTTACCAGTTGGAACCTCTAGCAAAGGAAGGAAGCCTCCATGGTGAGGCAACCCTGGAAGTTTTAAACTTCCAGGGCTTCCTGGAAGTTTAAACATGTGGCTTCCCTGACATGTCTATCAAATGCACGTCTTTGGAAAAACAGCTATTAGCTTTCTACTGAGTTCTTGTCAAAACTTAGTATTTGGCCCATGGAAGTCTTGTGATTCTCTGACTTGACATCCTGTTTTTGTGTGGGTTAATTCAGATTTAGTGACTAATTGGGAAGGGCTCAGAGAGTATTGTTTGTCCAATGGGAACATTATATGCAAGAATGTTATCTTTCCTGGACCCAGTGAAATCACAGTTTTACATGAAAAATGGCCATTATCCTTTCGTGGGAAACTTTATCCCCACCTCCTCCACAAGGAACTAAACCACTGGCTTAATGGGGACTGTCATTCTCAAAGATTCTCCTAAATGCCTGGGCTTGGTTCACCAACACTGGCACTTTCTGAGGCTACCAATAAGCTAACTCAAGACGTATCATAGGAGCCCTGTTTGGCTTTTTAGCCCACTTGCCATTTGACAGTGATGTACCTTTTGTCACAAAAACTGACTCCCTTAGCTTCTCTTCACCTACTCCATACACTGTTCCAATGCAATTTGGTCATTGAATACAGCCTCTGGGATGCCCAGAAAGGAAAAATTCTCTTTTACCTGCTTCTAGGTGATTTTTAGAATGGTTGGGGGAAAGTGGTTAGGGTCAAACAGATTTATTTTAAAATTTTAGAATTCCATTTTGAACATTATTCGGTATGATGTGCCTTTCTTTTCCCTAACAGTAATTCCAGGCTAGCTTGGTTGACACACTCTTTAGGTGGAAGCTCAGCCAGAAGGGGGCATACAGAATCCAACCTTAATTCTAGTTGAGTTTTAAGATCTTGTGCTTGACCTTTCCAGGTGAAAAGACTGGATACAAATAAAGCATGGCTGGGAACAAATGAAGTTACTGCTCTGAAATGGGACACATTGATTAGTAGTAAGGTGGGAAAACAACAACCTGGACCTGGGGAGGGGCCCCTTTCTACCCTGGGAAGTATGGGAGAGAGAGGGACATTGACAACCTTGGTGTCTTCCTTCAGAAGAACAACACCCTGGTGCGGCACCCCCCCCCCCCCAACTCTTCCAAATGCCTTAGAATGAACTGACTGCTGGGTCTGCCATCTATTGCTGGGTAGCCTTGACCATGAATTGATAAACACTCCCTTTAATCTTACTTTGAAGTCTACCAGAAGCAACAAAGAATGACCTGAGCTCTGGGCCTCCCACACAAAACACTGATCAATACCTCCTTACATTGTCCTTTCCCCAATTGTCAGTCATTTAAAAGGGTAGAGTAATACCACCAAACTGGTGTCATGGACAAATAGCATAGATTGGGCTGGCTTTCCTCAGGCAGTCCCTCCAACAAGTACTACATACAGTTATTCAAAATGGACCAAGAGTCATAAGACCTTGCTAGCTAGACAAGAAGTCACATAGGAGACACTGCCAACCTGTGTCACCAACGAATATAAGTCTCCTGCAATACCCCATCATTTATAAATACTTTCCTTCTAGGAGTACCATGTGTACCCTCAGGATTGTGCTTCTTTAGTGGAAATTCATTTGTTTACCTTCTTAAAACACACAAATCTACTACATGTGTAGCACCCTTTTGGGACTACCTCCATGTCATTCCCTAGGGATTGATGGAAACATCAAAATGATACAAACAGGCTACTTACTAGGGCATAAGTAGTAAAGTATTGACCCAAAATTCTTGTGTCTTCTGCCAACGTTGAAATGAAACTGGCAGACTAACTTCTCAGCCACAAGCAGGGTAAAACCTTAGATCCTTCAAAGTTATTAACAAGCTACCATCATGAGCTGACTATGAAGTTGAATATGTACAACAGCAGTCAAGTGAAAACAATATCTATGGAAAAGTAATAAGCTGACTCAGAAATTAAGTTAGTTACATGAGCCAATTACTCATATCCTCAGCTACCTTGCTTCTTTTTTTAATTAGTATGGCTTTCTGGAGAGTTTCCTCTGATCAGTTGGCTGGGTATAAAGAAAACTCAACCCTAGTTTATTAGCTTTTTTTAATATATTAACACAAGCTGAAGTGGACTGCTGTCGTATACAACCCAATCCAGCATGACCCTGAAATCTTCCCAGTGGGGAAGACTACTTTGCTTTGAAAGGAAGGAAGGGTAAACTGAGGTCATGTTCACCAGTGATTCCTGGTTAATGACTGATATTCTGGCTGACTCTTTAGTCCATATGTAGGAGATGTTCTAAAAATAGAACCAGAGCATGAGAATAGTCATATCTCATATAATTGCTCAACAAAAGACACCTATTGTGGAAGAGATCCTTAACAATCAAGCAGACAGATGGTCTATTATGTGAATGACTTTCTTACTTTTGGGGAAGTACTTTTCTAGTTATCTCAGAGTTTGACCAATGGGTTAGTGAACAAGGGGGCTGTGTTGAGAGGGATAGAGGATATTACTGAGCAAGCAACTGATTTAGCTTTGTCAGGCTACAAAACATAATATCATAGACTGGGTAGCTTATACAATATTCATTTCTCACAGTTTTGGAAGCTGGAAGCCTGAGATCAGGATGCCAGCATGGTGAGAGCTGGCTTCCTGGTTTGTAGATAGACTCCTTCTCACTTGTATCTTCATATCTCTGAGAGAGGATTCTGTTCTTTTATTGCCTCAAATGAGCACAATCCCATCCTGGAGGCTCCACCTCATGACCTCAAACAAATCAAATCATCTCCCAAAGTCCACCTCCTAACACCACCACATTGTGGATTAAGGCTTCAATATATGAATTTGTGGGTCATAAACACTCAGTGCATAGCATTAACCAAGACTAACCTGGCCACTGCCAATACTGATTGCCTATTTTCCCAATAGCAGGGATAAATCTGACTTGATTATAAAACTCTATTGCAAGGGCCAACTTGCCCGATGACAGGTTAATGATGAATTTTTTTCCATCGTAAAAGAGAAGTGACTTGTATTCATTTAATCAGATACTTATTTGAGATTTTAGGTTTACTCTCCTTTCTTGTTATATATATTGATACCTTTAGTGGACTCATTGCTCTCCACTATCATGGTAAACAACATAATGTGGCTTCAACTCAAAGAAGACCTGATAATCATCAGGTTTAGTGATTTACCATAGATGCCATCTCCAAGATATTCCTGGCCTTACACAATATCCAAGATGACATGTTTCTCAAAAAATTATGTTACCTCCATGTAATTTCCTGTAATTTTTTCCCTATACATCTTAACTTTATTGCATTCAAGAATCTGCCCTTTGTAGGTCAGTCATTATTTTACAGCAAATTTGTGATGAAAATGGCTATTCAAGAGCTAACAGTGGTCTACATATTTTATAGAAGCTGCTAATAGCCCTAAATTCTCAATAACTTTCACAATCTGATCTCATTTTGTCTGCCTTATTTTAATTTTATCTAAGTGCCTTTCCAAACTTGCTCTTTTGTCATTACATAATACATTAAAAACTAACTTCTCCAAATAATTTTATCTCAGCATAGTCATTTGATTCAACAAGTATTTTTTGAGCTATCACAATTTATACTGTAGTGCCTTAGGACAAAAAACAAAAAACAAAAAAAGGAAAGATATAGGAGACAAAGTCTTGTCCTTAGAGGATTAACAAGAGAAAGTTCCATCATTCATTCAATAAAGGCTTTTCTAATATCTCTAACATGTTGAGCCAGAGAAAATGCTGGAAAATCCATAGCTGGAATAATATTCAATAGGGTAGAAAAATGACAATAACAGCCTAAAAGATACTCTGGTGTCTCCCCCACTGAACCACCTACATACAGTTAAATATAGATAGGAAGCTATCAAATCACATTTAGTTTAATTTGGGGTTCTTTATGTTTCTTACTGACAGCCTTATAAACTGTTCAGTTTCCTCTCTGAAAAGTTTGGATACTGATGTCTCTAAAAGCTCAAAATTTTTAACTTTGTATTTCTATTTTGTTTAATAAGCACTTTGCATAAACCATCATTTCAACTCTATGCTCAAGAAAAGTAAATCCTGTTATAACATTTCACCTAATTTTGGAAGACATTTTTAAAAACTAGTCTCCAACAGGCAAGGAAATTATCATCTACTGCAATATTAAGTAGAATGAAGTTAAAAATAGTAAAACTTATTTCATAAACTGGCATTTTCTTTATAATTTTTCCCAATGTTTTTCTTTCTTTTTTTAACAATTTATGTTATAATTTTTAAAAATCTTCACAAAAGTGATATAACTGTTGCACAGCTAGGTTATAATAACTGCACAGCAAGGATTTCCAAGGATCTTGCCCTTTGTTCAATATCTTTTTTTACTCCCTGAGAGAAGGTTATTGTACAATAATTACACACCTTGTTATACCTTATTACTTTAGAATTGTACACTCTTCTCTGTTACTTTATTAGAAAAGAGGATGGGATGTAACGTAGGACTAGCAGCAAGTATTGACAGGAATGAGCCATTAATAATGCCTGGATCCAAACAGAAGCACTTATTATGATTGATATAATTATGTTAAGCTAATGAGAAAGAAAATATAGGTAATATATTCAAGTCCCTTTAGATTTCTTTCTTCTTCTTTGCTAAGATTTAGAGAGTTTTAATAAGGAAGAGTTAAAAAGCATTGTGTTAAGGAGAAAGACAGACAGACACAGAGAGAAAAGGAGAGAGAGGTGAATCAGAGTACAGACTTCATTTTTTACTCCATATTTAACTCTCTTATTATAAAAATTCTGATTTTACCCCAAGCAGATCATAAAAATAATGTATACTATCCATTATTGTCCTGTGCATCCCCAAACTTTCTGTTCTTTCTTCCGCATTTCAGTGAATTAAAGGAATTATTAAAAGATGTCATCTCAACCTCCACTATAGTAGCTCAGGAATTATTTAGTATTATATGAATTTCAGATGAGACCTTGCACACAACTTCAGGTGGTCAATAAGCAGGACAAAACCTGATCATACACTTATTCAAATATTTATTGAATGCCCATTATGGGCCAGGCACTGATCCAGGACAACACATTTATTAGTGAGAAGAATAGATACAAATCCATGCAACCATGAAGCTTATAATCTGGGAGGAGATAGATGCTAAACAAGAAATTAGGACGTTAAATGTCATAAAGAAGGGACATTTAATAGGGACCTAAAGTACTCTGGAGTGGGACAAACTGATTAGAGAAAGTGAAGAAAACCATCCAGGTAGAAGAAAACTTTAAGCTAATCACTGGAGCCTTACAGAAGTTAGTGAAAATGTTTAGGGGTGGGAAAGAGTAGTTGATAGATTAGGAACATCAATCCTAGCAGAGAAAACATGTGCAAAGACCTGAAGGTGGGAAAGAGCATACTACAATACATGAACTAAAAGAGGATTAATATTACTGGAGCATTGAGAATAAGTAGGGTGTCCCTTAAAGGAGTTCCTTAAATCTCTGTCTTAAGCCCTCTTTTCTTCTTACTTTTTATTGTTTATATAGCTTCAATGGGCCATGGATTTTATTATGACCAACAAGAATAGGTTTAAAATTTTATTTCTGTAGATCAGACATCTTTGAATTCTACATCCTTATATACTACACAGTCTACTCAAAGTCCTCAAGTGATTGCCTCAAAGACACCTCAAATGCCATATATATAAAATCAGACTCATCATCTTCCCCTGAAAATCATCCTCCTGTGTTCTCTGTCTTTCCATTATCTTGTCTCATAAACCAGAAAATTAGGAGTCCTTTGTACAATTGTTTCCACCTTCCTCCTCTATTATATCCAATCTATAATCAACATGTTAATTTAACTTCTTACTTATCTCTTGATTTATCTCCATTTATCTCCACCTTCCCCTTTACCACCTTAGTCTAAGAAATCATCTGTCTCACCTCTGAACTACTATGGACCACTCTCTGGTTTTCTTGCATCCATTTTCTAGCAATGCTTTATTTATTCTCAACACTGTAACATTTAAAGTATACATTGCATTATAGATTTCCTGCTTCTGCTTACCATAGAAGTTGGAAAGAAAAATATTCCTACCCTTAGGAGAAAAAAAACAAAACAAAACACTGGACAATATGCAAATTCACAGGTTTTCTGAGATACTTATAGAGCAACGATCACTGGACAAGCAACTAACCTAATATTCAAGGAAGACAGGTGCCTGCAAAGACAGATGTGGTGTTAACACTGTTACTTGAGGCAAATGTCACAGAGCAGTGGTTAGAATGATTCAGCTAAAATTTTTAAGAAATTGGTAAAAGCTGAGTGTGGAGTCACAAGAGGCTAGAACTCCTAGGGGGGTGAAAAGAGTCTGGAGAGAGTATCACTTGCAATACTGTAGGGAGAGGGAAAAAATCACACTGTAAGAAAGACATGAACATGGCCATCCCAATCTTTTTTCCCACCTTGAGATAAAAGTCTTAAACTGCTTTGACAAGGGCAACAAACAATAACTCCCACTGTTAGAAATTCATTCCAACAATGAGTTGGCTCGACTGTATTTTTATTCTTGGTGGGAATGTGAGAGACCAGATACATGATTATAATGGACTTCTAGTTAAAATGAACTATTTCTGATTTGTGAGTGAACAGTCTAAAAATACATGCTGACTATTCACAATCTTAAAAGAACAGTTCATTGTATCTGGAGGAGGGCAACAAAAAAGCCCCCTACTTCTCAAGGTTGTGGCAGAAATATATGCCATGCAAAGAAGTAAAGCTGGGAAAAGAGCTAGAGCACTAAGAGCCACATAACATAAGTCCTGGAGCAGAGTGCTTCCTCAACTGAAAGCTTAATCAGAATAATAAAGAATTACTCCATATACCCCTGTACTACCAGGCTAACATGTGTAGAATAACAAGGAACAGCAGTACACTGGTGTAAGAGAGACAAGAACATGAAGAGAGATCCTCTCTGAGTGATAGAACAGAGGAGAGACTTACAACTATGTTTGGAACAGATAGTGAGAAAAACTCTCTTGCAAGCCAGCTTTCATCCAAAACACAAAGTATTGATAGAGGAATTTGAAGTCACTGGTACACTTATAATAACCATAACAGTAACGAATCCCAAGTGTTGCTCAATTCTGGAACAACAGACTCTAAATCTCACACTAATGGCCTAGAACAAGGAAGGTGTGCCTGATTCCATCCATAAAATCTCAGCCTCTGATGTTTCAAATATGATTTTCAAGTTTCAACAAAAAACTGTGAGGTGTACAAAAAATCAGGGGAAACAATACAATGGCAAGAGACAAAGCAAACTTTCATTTGAGCCAGATTCCGACACAATAAAGATGTTGAAACTACCAAGACAGGGAATTTAAAATAATTGTAGTTAATATTTTAAGTGCTTCTCATGGAAAAGGTATAAAACAAGTTAAATGAGAAGTTATTTAAGCTTAGAGATAGAAATTATTTTAAAAATCAAATAAAAATGCTATAAATGAAAATACAATAATAGAGGTGAAAACTTCCTTCAGTTAGCCCATAAGTAGGCTCAATACAGACAAAGAATAAAAGAAAAAGATAGCAGAATTACATTCCTTGATGCTTTGTATGTGAGGATTTTTTCTAAAATTGCTAATAAAGAAGATATCACAGCATTTAAGAAAGGAGTTGATAATCACTTGCACTAAGTAAGAATGATGGTAGAGATTTGGGTCTCCCTTTAAATCCACTGAGGGCATGGATAATGGAGCTACTTAATGAGATAAGAAATAATGAAGGCGGGGAAGGGAGGGGGGAAGCAGAACTTCCAGAAAGCAGTAAAAAAACACTTCAGAGCTTCTCACCAGAAAGACAACAATTTAAATGGTGAAAATTTTTAAAAAAATTATTAAGAGCCCCTGGAGATTGTCATAAAGGCATATAATGAATAGACAAACAATGGCTTAAGACAATCTACTACCTCTCAATGAGAAAATCAAGAGTCTATGGCTTTTGAAATATGTGGCTTTTGACCCTCCCTTTAGCATTCTCCCCAGTTCTATACTAAGAAAGTGCTGTCCCAGGCATTCTACTTCAGGCAAGTGCAGTCAAAAAGATGAGGCTCTCTGTCCTCCCATCTCCAAGTATGCAGGTCCAGTTTTACCCTAGGAGGGTCAGGCCAACAGCATTTCTCATAGCCTACTTACACTCCCAGCCTTGTTGCAGAAAATCTATTCCAGGCAAGCATAGTAGAGGATTGGCTCTTCCTTTTTTCACTCAGCCAGCACTCAGGATCTAAGTACTTCTCCAGGTATGGCAGGCTGAAAATACTAGGATCACATTTGCTCCTACCTCAGCTTCTTCTAGTTCAATGCCAAGCGGGACAAGCCAAGAAAACTAAAGGCAAGCCATGAGTGCAGGTCCCATTCAGAGAGTGGGATTCTCACTCCAGCAAAAGCATGCTTTCTTCTAGCTCTGATGCAGTGCTACAAGGATTATGCCCAGTGGGAAAGTAGGCTATGAGACTAAGAATTCTAAAGCTCCACCTGAGGGAACCCACTTTATTTTCAACAGGCCAAGGAGACTCTAAGCTTAAAGATATTGTCTCACAACGGACATAGTGGTAGAGAACAATTAAGGTTGGTAGCTCTCTGATAGTGCAAGAACAATGAAGCAGCCAAAAGTTTAATAGAACCATGGGAAAGAAACAACCAAGAAGAGCCCTCTTGGGATCATCATCAGCTGTGGGGGTTGAGATGGTTATGCACATGGACTCGGATGCATCCACTCAGAATCAATCAGAACAGGACATGGAACAGACTTGCAAGTTTTCCTTAAGCCACATGCAGACCCATCAACACAGAGCAAAAGCCTCACTGGCACAAAATGGCTTAAACAATCTTTAACCACTCACTCACTGAACAATGAACTACTCTAGCAAAGGATGACTCCTAGAAACCCAGAATTGAAATTAAATTACAGTCATCTCTGGCAGTCTGAAAGACTATGTGAATGCCCAAGATGGTACCTTCTCAAAAAGGACAGACCAAAAAATTTCTAAGCTACCAGTCCTTAACTGAACTTGGGGTAGGAGGAAGTGTATTCTCTGATATGTATTAGCAGTCTCATGTCATACATACATTCACAGTAAGGAACTAAAATCTAACTGGGAAAGGGAACTTAAGCACGACTTTCAACATCTTAGTGATGTATTGCCATAGGGCCACTCTCTATTCAAACCTAAAAAAATGTTACTAGAGATAAGGAGAGCCAATTCATAGTGATAACAGTATTAACCACTAGGAGGATATAGCAGTTACATCAACCCACATATACTTAACACAGCTACAAAATACATGAAGCAAAACTAACAGAATTGAAGGGAGAAATAGAGAATTCAGTAATAACAGTTGGGTACTTCAATATCTCACTTTCAAAAGTGGACAGAACAACTAAGCAAACTATGAACAGGGGAATGGAAGACTTGAACAACTATAAATGAACTAGATCTATCAGACATCTATTAAACACTCCACTTAAGAACAGACCATATATTCTTAATTGCACATGGAATATTCTCCAAGATAGACCATATGGTAAGATATAAAATAAGACTCAATAAGTTTAAAGGCATTTAAATCATACATAGGATGCTCTCTAACCAGAATAGAATAAAATTAGAAACCAATAACAAGAAAATTTAGGAAATTCACAAATATGTGGAAATTAACACAATCCTAAGTAATAAAAGGGTCAAAGAAGACTCAAAGAGAAACTAGAGAATACTTTGATATGAATAAAAAGAACATTATATACAAAATCTACAGAATGCAGCTAAAACAGTGCTTAGAAAGAAATTGAAAGTTGAAAATGCCTATAATAAAAAAAGAAGAAAGATCTTAGATCTATGCCACAATATTTCAGCCCAAGAAACTAGAAAAGGCAATACAAATTAAATCCAAATCAAGGAAAGAAATAACAAAGGCTAGAGTAAAAAATAATGGAATAGAGAATAGAAAAACAGTGAATATCAAAACTAAAAGTCGGTTCTTTGAGAAGATTAGCGAACTTGAAAAATCTTTAGTTATATTGACCAAGGAAAAAAGATTCAAATTAGTGAACTGAAGGATAACAAAGAGGACCTCACTACAATCCCTACAGAAATGAAAAGATTATGAAAATGCTGTGAATAACTGTATGCTAACAAACTAGATGTTTAGATGGAATGGCTATCTTTCTGGAAAGACACAGATTACTGAAGCAAATGAAGCAAATGAATGGAAATTCTGAATATACCTATAACAAGTATATAGATTGAATTAGTAACTTCTTAAAAGGTTCCCCAAAGAAAACTCTAAGACCAGATGGTTTTACTGGTGAATTCTACCAAACATTTTAAGAAGAATTAACACCATAAACTTTTCCAAAGTAAGAAGGGGGGGGGGAGGCGGCGGAACTTATCAACTTAATGGGACCAGTATTAACCTGATATCAAAACCAAAGATATCACAAGAAAAGTACAGACCAATATTCCCTATGAATATAGATGCAAAAGCCTTAAAAAAAAAGCCTAGCAAATGAAACTCCACAATATGTAAAAACAATTACATACCATGACTAACTGAGATTTACTCCAGAATGCAAGATTGGTTCAACATACAAAAGGCAGTGTAACATACTATAACAATAAAATAATATACAACACCACCTAGTTATCTCAATAAATGCAGCAAAAACATTTGACAATACTCAGTAGTCTTTCAAAATTACAACACTCAACAAAATATGAATAAAATGAGTCTTCTTCAGTCTAATTAAAGGTATATATACAACCCCACATCTAATACCACATTTAATGGTGAAAAACTGAAAATTTTCTTCTTAAAATTAGGAACAACACAAGAATGTTTGCTCTTGACACTTCTATGCAATATTGTGCTGCACATTTTAGCCAGGAAATTAGGGAGGAAAAATAAATAAATGGCACCAGATTGAAAAGTAAGAAGTAAAATAATTTCTCTTTACAGATGTTATGATCTTATATAGAAAATCTTCAGCAAATCACTAAAAAACTATTAAAAATAGTAAAACAAATTTTCAACAAGTCTGTAGGATCAACATGCAAAAATAAATCACATTTCGTTAACAAATAACATTTCAAACATAAAACTGAAGAAAGTAATTCCATTTACAATGACATCAAAAAGAATAAAATACTTAAGTATAAATTTATTTTCATCGTTTTAAGATGGTAATTTTTAAATTAAGTTTTTATTTTAATTCCAACACAGTTAACATATAGTGTTATATTAGTTTCAGGTGTACAATATAATGATTTAACAATTCCATATATCACCCAGTGCTCATCACAAGTGCCCTCCTTAATTTCCATCACCTATTTCATACATGCCCCCCTTCTCCCCTATAGTAACCATCAGTTTGTTCTCTATGGCTAAGAGTCTGTTTCTTAAGTATAAATTTAAATAAATAAATAAATGTCGGACCTGTGCACTTTAAACTACAAAACATCACAGAAAGAAAGTAAAGAAAATCTAAACAAAATAAAGAAAATCTAAACAAATGGAAAGACATCCTCAAATCTATCTACAAATTCAATGTCTATCAGAATCCAAGCTAACTTTTTTGCAGAAATTGATGGTTTGACTCTAAAATTCATGTGGAAATTCTAGAATCGTCAAAGTAATCTTTAAAAAGAAGCTCAAAGTTAAAAGACTCACACTTCTTGACTTCAAAACTTACAAATCTGTAGTAATCAAAACAGTATGGTACTGGCATGAGAACAGACATATAGACCGATGGGATAGAATAGAGATCCCTCAAATAAACCCTTATATCTTTAGCCAATTGCTTTTTAACAAGGGTATTAAGATCATTTAATGAGGAAAGGACAGTCTTTTCAACAAATGGTGCAGGAAAAACTCAATATCCACATGCCAAAGAATGAATTTCAACTTCTACCTCATACTGTACACCCTAATGAAGCCAAAATAGATCATAACTTAAATGTAAGAGCTAAAACATATATGTAAGAAAATAGAGGAATAATCTTTGTGATCTGGGTTTAGGCAATGATCCCTGAGATAGGACACCAAAATCACAAGTGACAAAAAAAAAAAAAAAAAAAAAAAAGAAAAGAAAAAGAAAAGAAAAACAGGATAATATTGAACTATATCAAAATTAAAACCTTTTGTTGAAAATCATACCATCAAAAAAATTTTAAAAACACAAAATAGGAGAAAATATTTGAAATTATATGTCTGATAATACTTTTATATAGAATATATAAAGAACATACAATTTTACATTAAAAAGGCAAATAACCCAATTAAAAATGTATTAAATATGTTTCTAACTTCCCTAAACTTGATGTTCTAATATTTGCCCTGAATGTATATGCTGGACATGCCTTATTCAGACAACTTGATTATGTATGCTTGAGTCACTTGCTTCTCTCATCACCACCATCCCCCAGAGACTTTCCCTCTCAGGAATGCATTCTTCAAATGCATACTAATCAGTTCAGAATCCATACCCTCAACTACTTCTTTTATCACATTCTCACACTCTGAACCACTATCCACCTACCCTAATCACTCTAGTACTCCATGACCAGAGACAGTCCCTATGCCCCAGGGGTTGCTGAAATTATTCAAGCTAGTCAATCCTAAACTTGCTTGCCCTACCTCATATGTTCCTTCCTTTGGAAACTGCAATAAAGGCTTCTTTCTGTTTCATGACTAACCTTGGTGTTTCCCCATGTACTCCCTCCCAGCATGGCATGCCCCCTCTTTTGGGGGACTCTGAGTAAGAAAATATTTTTTTTAATGACAATTATCCCGCGATCTGGGAGCCTTACTATTCCTCAAAATTTTGTTAAAAATATATTTTAAAACAAAGAATTTGAATTGATGTATCTCCAAGAAGATACACAAATGGCCGATAAACATGTGAAAGGATGTTCAACATCATTAGTCACTTAGGGAAATACAAGTCAAAACCACAATGAGATACCATCTCACATCCACTAGGACAGTTGTAATAAAAAATACATCATAATAACAAATGTTACTAGGATGTGAAGAAATTGGAACCTTCATACATGGCTGAGAGGAATGCAAAATGGCATGGCCACTATGGAAAACAATTTGACAATTCCACAAATATCATATATATGCGTGTATGTGTATACATATATACATAAAATATATATTATACTTGTATAGATATATATAAGATTATATATATAAAATCTCCAAAATAGATAAAAACATATGTCCACATTAAAATTTGTATGTTAATGATAATAGCAGCATTATTCATAATAGTCAAAAGATAGAAGTAAGTCAAATGCTTTATTAAGCAGATAGATAAACAACTTGTGATATCTGTAACATGGAATACTATTCAGCCATCAAAAGGCATAAAATGCTAAAACGTGGATGTACCTTAAAAACATTATCCTAAAGTGAAAGAAGCCAGTCATAAAAGACCACATATTATATGATTCCATTTACATAATTAGTCCAGAATAAGCATATTTATATAGAGACATAAAGTGGATTCATGGTTACCTAGAGCTGAGGGGTGGGGCAGGAAGTGACTGCTTATGGGTATGGAGTTTTTGCGGGGAGAAAAAGGAAATATAAAATTAGATTATGATAATGGTGCTACAACTCCATGAACTTACTAAAAACAATGACTTGTACTCTTTAGGTGGATTACTTGTATGATATATGAATTATATTTCAGGAAAGTTGTTAACAGTATTGAAGTAGAGATTCCTTGAACATCCAAATGAAGACACTAAGTTTGTAGCTGGAAGTATTAATTTGATAGCCATTTGTACACAAGAGAATAGATATGAGCTATCAGTGGCAAGAATATGAAAATAATGACCCAGTTTCTTCATTTTGTTAATTCATCATACCAATTTTTTTCAAACCTTGAATGCCTTAATACTTCTGAGTACATTTTTAATGTATTTTTCATAATTGCAATTGCTATTCCATGTTCATTGTTAATAGTTCACTTTTCTGTGGGCTTTGCTATTTCAGTTGGCTTTGAAAGTGTCTTAATGGTAGCATAAAACTGGGCAAGATAATTAATCCATTTGCAGACAATATTCCAATTGAGGGAGGAGAGGCGAGAAAAGCTGAAGAGAGGAGAAGAGATGGAGTAATAGGAATAGTAATAACTTAATAGCTCTATTAACATTCTTAGGGTCTTCTATGCTTTGGCAATAACCCGATGAGTGAGATACTTGGCAAATGATGCTGGGGCATGGGGAAAATGGAATCAACCAAATTATTAGTAACTTCAGTGACCAAATTTCAAGCATAATCATTCTTCTTTTTTCATGACTATTCACCAACGTGTCACTGTACACTTAATTACATCTAAGAATGTAATTAGATATTAAGTAATTTCTTTATTATGATAATGGGGAAGTTAGAATTTTGCATTTGTTGTGGTATATTGTTTCCTCAAGAACAGTTTTCTTTTCTTTTCTTTTCCTTTCTTTTCTTTTCTTTTCTTTTCTTTTCTTTCTTTATTTTTTTTTAAGATTGTATTTATTTATTCATGACAGACACACAGAGAGAGGTAGAGACATAGGCAGAGGGAGAAGCAGCTTCCCTGTGGGGAGCCCGATGCAGGACTCCATCCCTGGCCCAGGATCATGCCTTGAGTCAGAGGCGATGCTTGACCACTAAGCCACTCAGGTATCCCAGGACAGTTTTTAAGAGCAGTACATGCATCTGAAATGTCAGTTGGGCGACACAGCAGAAGGTCCTCATAGGGATGCTTCCCTCTAAGTAAAGTTCTGAAGACCTTTCTAATAGAATTTCACCCGTGCTTTAATTAACTTGCCTGAAGAGTGCAAGTATTATTCAAATGAGGTCTAGCAAAGTTGTGTGGTATGTGTGGGAAAGAGCAGCTAATAATTGAAAAGGGGCCAGCAATAAGACTGGGAGCTAAAATGTTAACCACTAACTAAGTTGTTGTGGAACATATCACAATTTCGAAGAAATCTTCATGCCTAGTTATTTGGGAATCTTTTCTCACATTTCAGCTTTATGTCTTTCTTTCATGTCCTCACCCAGTTACCCTGAATAGTGGGCAGAGATTATGTGAAAGCACTCAAGGATATATTTAAATTTGAGATTCAGAAAGAGGTTAGACTATAATGGCAAATCAGAATTTTTAGAAGACATAGACAGATGAGGTATAATTTTAAAATACATAGTATGTTATAATTTTATATTAAAAGATAAAAAATACTGTTCTTGTAGGAGAAGCTATATAGAATAAAGCTTAGCAATGCCTTACTGACTAGGAGACATGCTTAGGAATATTAGGAGCTTTCACCAAGGCTGTATCTTTAGATCAGAATACTGGGAGGTGTGTGTATGGAATTTTCAGTTTAATCCAAAGGAACAAATGTTTTCAAAAATTCAGAAACACTGATTTAAATAAATTGTTCCTTAATTTGTGAATATTATAAGTTTGAATTTTTGTTTTCCTTCAAGCATATGTATGCATAAGATATACAGGTATGCATAGACATATTTTCATCACAGTGATAATATAATTGAAAGAGAATTTTTTAAAATTAATTTAAAACAACTGATCTTTCTATGTTTCATAAAATATTTCCTATAGTATATGTTATCGTATTATGATTGTTTAGGAATATTTTAGAGAAATAATTTCTATCCTTTCCAGTGGGGGAGTATGTCTGGTTATTAGGAGATGTTTTCAGATTAGACCATGAATCAAAAAGAACCATGAGTACCTGTCCTATTCAACTGCTTACATCTGGTGAGAACAGCACTTTAAGTGATTGAGACAGGGAAGACTCTGATTAATGGAAAAATTCTAGAGAGTATGCCTATAATCTCAACCATTGCTAACAGCCTCCACTATCTAAAATTTCTCCTCATACTTAAGTGGAATCGCTGTTGATAAACTGCATTTGCAACCAGTTTCTATTTATTTTCTCCTCATAGAAGACAGAAATTTATTAATTGGTCACCATCTTTCAAGTAATATCTGTATTATAACTCATATTTTATTAAAAAAAACTAGAATTTAGGAAGTACAAAAAAAGCCTTATTAGACCTTCATTGGCTTTCAGAAAATATATATGGGTTCAAATCTAGGTTCTTCAGTTATTGGATATGTTACAACTACTCAATGTCTTAGTAATAAATGGGTCAGTTTAGTAATAAATGAGTCAGTTCTATCTCAGGGTTATTGCAAGGATTAGATGAGACAAAGCAAATAAGGTGTATGGTATATCATAAACACTCATAAATGATAGCTATTATCAACTGGATGGATCAAAATTGGTAAGGACTTCATTAGTTCTCTGCTCCCTTTCTTCTCATAGGTGAGAAATAAAACCCATAAAATTAGGAAATTTATTTAAAGATATCCAGAATCTAGGCCTCCTGACTCCCTCCTTCACCAGCCTCCACAGCCTTCCCATTTCATATAGGAAAAATTCCAAATTCCTTATCAAGTCATAAGTATCCTAAGTGAGCCCTGCCTGTCTACACCCATTTCCTATTGTGCAGCCCACTGGCCCCACACCTCTGGTTGCAGAATCCTCCTAATGTCTCCTGGTATTTCACAATCAAACCAGACCTCCTGCCTACCCTCTTTTCCATGCTACCCTGTGTTCTTTAGTCTTCTCCTATAGCACCGACACTGCACCACACTGGCTTGTTTTTATGTCTGCATCTCTCCACTAGAAAACAAGCTCCTGTGGAAAAGCAGCACAGTTGGTAGCACTTCTGTTTCTGCTTCTGTTTCCATCCTTGAGAGGATTTCAAGGGAGAAATGCAGGACAGTTTGGACGAGATCTCTTTGGGCGTGAATATTCAACAACAGCTGGGGAGTGGTCCAAAGAGGTCCTCTGAACAAATACATGTCTTGAAACACCATGGGAGGTAGGAGGTCTGTGTCAGGTATTCAAATAAACATGTAAGTGGACTCAGATGGTAAATATTTGCTCTCTTAGGAATAAATGATTCTATGTATATATTATGCTCAACTAGGGATTTCCTCTGCTATTTGTTTACTTTTCTTCATATTCATACTTATTCTAATTGTTATTACTTGACTTTCATCTTTAATAAATATACTGTATGTGTTTTTAAATCTTTCTTTTGTTTATAATCGAACAAATATACTTAATACTTTAGCAATCTACACAGTATCCTGCTCTAAATTTGCGACATATTATATATATCTCCGACCCGTGTGGTAGCTGATTTGTACAAGATTTGTTTATTCTCAGGAAAGTCTTCTTTTCTTTTTTCAAATCTCTCTCTCTCTCTCTCTCTCTCTCACTCTCATTCACACACACACACACACACACACACACACACACACACGAGTCTTGGTTAGTAGCTCTTCACTCTGTTGCAGAGCTTCTGAACTGCTACAAAGTGAGTGACAGGAAAAAAAAAAAAAACACCAGCAACTAACAAAGACCAAAAGAAAGTATGACATGGAGATAGAAAAAAAGGAAAAAGAATAACTTTAAGCAAAAATGAAATGAGTGAGTGGCAGGACTGAAGTACGAGATGTTGGCATATGTCCAAAAAACTGTCCAAAAACAAAGACCGAAATAATATAAATGTTTGGCTGTGAAATAAAGGAGGAAGGAAAACTCAAGGATATGTCAAATGTATATCAATAGCTCTGTCTCTACCCAAAAGACAGATGGACAAATGTCCGTAACCTTTGGTCTGAGTTTATATATTTAAGTTTGCCTGTGTGTGTATATGTGTGCACACAATTGTACTTAACTTTCTGACAATTTCTGGTAACTGGAAAATAGAGAATTTAGGTATTCAGAACATTCTTAAAGATGTATCATACTTCTTTTTCATAGGGCAACTGTTAGGCGCTCAGGACCTAAATCAAGCAAGCTAATTATTTGGTGTCCTTTCAAAATAATAGTTAAGCAATTTTCATTCAAGTTGAATTAGTGAAGATGGAGAGACATCAGTTTTGTGCTACTCACCTATAAAGTTGTTTATTAATTTGCTTCCAGTGACTAAAGTAAAAAAAGGCAACATGTTATCTGATTCTTGAGGTTTACATTCCATTCCATCTTCAAATTTCTTTCCTGAGCTAGGTATGTTTGGGAAGCATCGCAGTAAAGCGATTAAAATTTAAAGAATGAGGAAAATCACTTGTTCCCAATAAATAACAGTAGGCTATTATTATTTTGTTTCCGAACCTTAGCAGCTGGTGACTGCCAAGTTCAGGTGACTGTCTACTAGCTAGCTTCAGAGTTGGCTGGCAAGGAACGTGTTTTTTCTTTCTTTCTTTCTTTTTTTTAAATAAATTTCCATTCAGGGCATCGCCACTTTGGTGGGAGCAGGACCAATATTCATTTTGCCAATAATATAAGGAATTGCTTGTGGAAACCTGAGTTTTTTGGCACCATATATTTGATTTATTCCACTGAAGTTTTAACGCCCCTTACAGATTAGCACCCCTGGTGAGAACCAGCTGGCCCTTAATCCAGTTTGTCCCTCACTCAGAGTGTATTTGGTATTCAACATTGTGCTGGACTTCTTAGCACATGAGACAAGAAATAGGAGGTGTAAGGACTGGAAAGGGGAAAACAAAATTGTCAGTATTCTCAGATGCTGTGATTAGCTAAACCAAAAAAAAAAAAAAAAAAATCGAACGAATCAATAAGAGCAAATCCAAAATTTAGCAAGATTGTTTTTTTTTTGTTTTTTGTTTTTATTATTTTTTATTTTTTTTTTAATTTTTATTTATTTATGATAGTCACAGAGAGAGAGAGAGAGAGAGAGAGGCAGAGACACAGGCAGAGGGAGAAGCAGGCTCCATGCACCGGGAGCCCGACGTGGGATTCGATCCCGGGTCTCCAGGATCGCGCCCCGGGCCAAAGGCAGGCGCCAAACCGCTGTGCCACCCAGGGATCCCCAAATTTAGCAAGATTGTAAAATTAATGGCATTCCTATAAACCTGCAACAAAGATAATAACTAATAATATAAGATTCTTTTCCATTCAAAAGCAATAATGTACCTAGGAATAAGTTTAGCAAAATATGTATTAGGTGTTTATGGAGAAATTTGGGAAATTTATTGAAAGACATTGAAGAAGATCCACATAAATAAAATGAATGCCTGAGGATGTATATACTCAGTGTTGTAACAATGCACAGATCTCCAAATTCATCTGTAAGTGTAATATAACTCCAAGCAAAATCCTGACATTTTTGAAAGAAAATCTACAGATATAAAATTCTTATGCCATGGTAAAGGGTCAAGAAGAGCCAGTGATTTAACAGTAAAATAATAAGGACTTAGCACTAACCCTGAGTCATAAAAATATATTATGAAATTATGGTAATTAAAACTGTGTGGTATTGCAATTAAAATAGATAAAAAGATAATTGGATCAACTTAAAGAGCTGCAAAAGGGCCAGGAGTATTCAAAGGAAGAGGGTTCATGATAGGAAGGGCATTACATATCAGTAAGGGAAAGGATGAAATAATGGTGAAATTGTGCAGTTATTTGTCATTATAGAAGATTAAAATTACATTTCTCTCTTTTACAGTTCTCAAAAATACATTCCAGATGGATGAATACTTAAATGTGAAGAGTAAAACTTTTAAAACATTTAGAAGAAAATGTACAGACTTAGCATATGACCTCATGATGAAGAATAACTTTTGAAAAAGGCACAGAAACACAATTCATAAAGAGCATTGATAAATTTGATGGCATTACAATGAAAGTTTCTTTTTGACAGAAAAAAAAGCATACTGAAAGAAGACACCTGTGGTACATACAACCAATGATGGTTAGCATTCAGAATAAATTAATAAATCAATGTCTAAAAATCATAAGGAAAAGACAATTAGTCGAAAAGAAAACTTGGCAATGGATATGAACATTCAATTCACAAGAGAAAAAATTCACAGGCCCAACAAGCATTTGGAAGGACTTCAATAGTGTTCATCAGGTGTAGTGGGGAGTGTGGATTTATTCATCCCACTTCCATCCTTACCTTCCTATTTGGAGGTGAAGAAATTAAAATATGTTTCTAGACTCCAGCTGCAAGGATTCCAGATTAGGCCTCGTCTATCGAATATACTCAAAGGAGTTTCACAAGGTAGAGAGAAACCATTTTTCCGGTGCTGTTCAGCTGCTTTTGCAGGCACACAGGGTAGAAATGAATGTGATCTTACCTTCAACAGGCTTCCACTGCCCATTCTCTAGCTACCTGTCTTGTGAAAAGTATTTGCAGCAGGTTCACCACTAGAAGGAACTTTTGGTTATGATTTGCTGGTCACTGATTGGCAGCAATGGAGTGAATAATTTTAAGTCATGATTTCCCAAAGTAACCTCACAATTGGTAATTCCCCTAAAAGGGCAGGTCAGCTTTGCTCTGATTTTACTCTGGAGGACTGGCCTGAAAGCTGCTCTCTTCCTACTCTTTTAATAATTTTGTAAACTTCCAATTTCTCTATTAAAACTCTTCCTTTTCAATATGCCTAGAGAGTCTTTTCTTCTTTCTGCTCTGAATACTGATTGATACAACAGAAAAATGTTAATTAAAAGTATGCCTATTCCATAGACCTCCTGTAGACAAAAATTTTAAAGCCTGATAATACCCAAGCATTGCTAAGAGCCAGGAGTAGTGTTGAATGAGAAAGCTATCACTTGTAATTTTTAAGATCAAAGAGACAGAGAATAGGCAATATAATTTAGTGACTAAGGGAATAAGTTTCAGATCCAGATATGTAATGGTTCAAATCATTGGCTCTCCTACTCAAATTGGCAAGTCTCTTTATTTAAGTTCCAGTATCCTTAGCTCTAACATGTAGAAAGTAATACTTGTAGTGTGGGAATTAAAAGCAGCAATGAATATTATCTTTTGAGTCTGAAAAAGATGGATATTATCAGATTACACTTCTACTAAATGAAACTGAAAAATTTTTTTTTAAAAATGGGGAAAAAGGAGAGAGTCTAGAAAATAAAAAGCCTTAGGCTATATTAGAGTTTAGGAGGAAATGAGAAATTCATACTCCCTGGACTTTCTAGACTGTGGTTAAAGAATGGGATTACTCATTTTTTAATACATAAATTAATTGTTACAATTCCCCACTGATTTATTTGTTATAATCATTACTCCTAAATCGTACCCCTCAGTTTATACTACTCCAGGTTTTTTGTTTCAATGTCACATTGTGGCCACTGTCACTGATCTTCATGGAATGGGTGGTCTGCTGGACCCCACTCTCTTCTGCTGCTGATGGCCCCACTCTGGCCTTTAGAAGGAGCATTGGTCTTTCAATTTCCCATAATATAACTCAGACAAAAGGGAAGAAGTCAACAAGACTTGCTGAAGGCTTGAGGAAATGAGACATAAACTACACCAAATAACTTCTACCTGCTTTAAACTGTGTCTCTTCTTAGGACTCACATATTTAAAGCAGAATTTAGTGATTCATCATTTGCATATAACACCCAGTGCTCATTCCATCAAGTGCCCTCCTTAATGCCCATCACCCAGTTACCCCATCCCCCAACCCGCCCCCTCTCCAACAGTTTGTTTTCTAAGGTCTAGAGCCTCTTAGGATTTGTTTCTCTCTGTTTTCATCTTATTTTTCCTTCCCTCCTGCTATATACACGTTTTGTTTCTTAAATTCCACATATAAGTGAAATCATACGGCATTTGCCTTTCTCTGTTTGACTCCTTTCACTTAGCATAATACCCTCCAGGTCCACCCACGATATCACAAATGGCAAGATCTTATTCTTTTCTATGGTTTTGTAATATTCCATTATAAATATATACCCCTCTTCTTTATCCAATTCATCTATTAATGGACACTTGGGTTGCTTCCATATCTTGGCTATTGTAAATAATGCTCCGATGAACAGGGGTATATATGTCTTTTTGACTTAGTGTTTTTGTTTTCTTTAGGTAAATACCCAGTAGGGGGATTATTAGATCATATGATATTTATATTTCTAAATTTTTGAGGAAACTCCATACTGTTTTCCACAGTGGCTGCAAAAGCTTGCATTCTTACCAACAGTTCATGAGAATTCCTTTATCCCCACATCCTTCCAGACATTTTTATCTCTTGTCTATTTTATTCTAGCCATTTTGACAGGTGTCCGGTGACATCTCATTGTCCTTTTGATTTGCATTTTCCTGGTTAGAGATGTTGAGCATTTTTTCATGTGTCTGTTGGTCAAGTTTATATCTTCTTTGGAATATGTCTATTCTGATCTTCTGCCCATTTAAAATCAGGTTATTTGTTTTTTTAGTGTTGTGTTATATATTTTTTTGAGTTATATGTTTTTATATATTTTGGATATTAACCTCTTATTGGATGCATCATTTGCAAATATCTTCTCCTACTTAGTAGGTTGCCTTTTCATTTTATTGATGGTTTCCTTCATTGTGCAAAAGCTTTTTTATTTTAATGTAGTCTCAATAGTTTATTTTTGCTTTGGTTTCTCTCCCCTTAGAAGACACACCTAGAAAAACGTTGTTATGGCTGATGTCAAAGAAGTTACTGCTCAATGTTTTGTGATTTCAGGTCTCAGACTTTTAGTGCATTTTAAGTTTATTTTTTGTGTATGGTGTGAGAAAATAGTCCAGCTTCCTTCTCTTGCATGTAGTTGTCCAGTTTTCCCAGTGCCGGTTATTGAAAAAACTATCTTTTCCCCATTGCATATTCTTTATGCCCTTTGTTGCAGATTAATTGGCCATATAAGCTTGGGTTTATTTCTGGGTTCCTATTCTGTTCTATTGATCTGTGTGTCTATTTTGGTGCCAGTACCATACAAAACATTTTTTATTAATTTATATCTCCCTAATTATTTTTGTCTTACCAAACTAACAAATTTTTATTAAGTCAGTTAGTTTGGAAAAGTTTCTTATGGATTTGAAATCTTTATTCTCTCTGTAATTATTTTCTCTTTCCTATCCCTAATATTATTTTTATTTTTTGTTCTTGATTAATTTTTCAGGAGTTTGTGTACTCTGTTAGTCCTTTTAAAGAATGATCTTTTGGATTTGTTGGTTATCATTATTAGTCTTAGTATTTTAGTTCAATATTTCTGTTTTCTATTTTCTTCCTTCCATTTTATTTGGGTTTATTTTCCTTCTGACAGTTTCTTGATCTGAATGCAACAAATTTATTTTTCGTCTTTCTAATTTGTTAAGAAGTTTAAGATAAGGTGTTTTTGTGGTCATTCGATTGTAAATGTTTATCATTTCTAATTAAATTTTCTTTTTCATCCTGAGGTTATTTATGTATGTGCTTTTTAGTTTCTAAATTGGGGAGCTTAGTGGTTAATGAGTTTTCTTCAAAACAAACATGAAAGTTTGACATGTTGTTTTTTACTTAATCATTTTTTTTCATTATACATTTTGTAACCATAATTTGGCCATGTAATATTCCATAATACCAATGTACCATAATTTTTATAATCATCCTCCTGGCATTAGACTTCAACTTGCTTAATTTGTTTTTAAAGTTAATGGTTTAATAATTTCAGATACAATGCTTTTCTTTTTCCCCTTGGAGAAACTAGACTTAGATATTAATAAGAGAAAGCCTGGGAATGTAGGTCTTCGGTAGGAAAAAGATTTAGGACATTATCTTAAAGCAGGATTAAATTTAAGGAGGAATGCTGCCAGCATCACTAACGGGATAATTTTCTCTCTCAAACAAAAGGAAATTACGAGAATTAAGTATAGATGAGCACCCTTAAATTCAGGAAGTCATAATGATGAGTTAAGCCATGAAGAGGAATCAAGATGATCTTTTAAATACAACATGGCAAGTTATACAAATTCATAGTATTCATGATTGTGAAAATGGCTTCCTGTTCTTTCGGAGTTTGAACACAGGCTTGAGTGACCAGTAGCTGCTGTTTTCAAGGCATGAGCATTTGGGGGTATTTTCTCCAAGCATTTCACGTCTCATCAAAGAGGCAGGGCCAAGGGCAGCCCTGGTGGCCCAGCAGTTTAGTGCAGCCTTTGGCCTGGGGTGTGATTCTGCAGACCTGGGATCGAGTCCCACGTCGGGCTCCCTGCACGGAGTCTGCTTCTCCCTCTGCCTGTGTCTCTGCCTCTATCTCTCTTGGTCATAAATAAATAAAATCTTAACGAAAAAAAAAAAAAAAAAAAAAGAAAGGCAGGGCCAAAGCATAAATCTCATCACCTTTGGAGACCTCTTCAATTCTTGCCATTCCCCCAGGGCAAGGTGTGAATTCTCTCTTCCTCCTTCACCTCAGGGCATTTTCACTTTTTCCAACTCCCCATCTTGGAGGGCTTTTTTTTTTTTTTAAGTTTAATTAGTTTGGGTGGTTTTTTTTTGTTGTTGTTGGTTGTTTGTTTTTGTTTTTCACATTCAAACCTTTAAAACCAAACAACATAATTCTCTTTTTCTGGATGAGAAGGTGCTTTATTCTTCCTTAACAGTCCAAAACAGCCAAAAAGCCAAAATGCATGTAAGCTTTTGTTTACCCTTGACAACTTCCTGTGATATACATATAAAGAAGCCTCTACAATGTCACCTTTCTGAGCTTCTTTAGTGTAAACATAAAGACAGTCTAAGTCCTTGTTAAAGTCAAACTAGGAATATGTTAATGCTCTTTGCTTGAAAGGAATCTCTTACTTACCTCCCTCTGTTTTGTGTAACTTTGCCCAGCTCTGACCTGGAGCTTTGCCCAATGTCTACAGTCATATATGGCAGAGGCTGTGGATTTTAAATAATGTTTCCCTTCATAAGGGGACTGAGAAAACAACACCATTCCGGCAGCTCAAATGTGCTATTAGTGCAGGTAATATTAGCATTATCCTGGGAGGAAATTTGAAACTTGGTGGTCTCCTGAGTCACTCAAGTTAAAGTTTTAGCAGATTCAACATTAAAAGGGATTTGGGAACTATTAAGGGAGTACAGAAGTGCTGCTGTTCTCAGGTGTCCCTGTTTTTGGTGGCTTTCTCTTTGCCTCTAAGACGACATCTCCTTCCTGATTTTTATAAAGAAGAGTAAAAAGAATTTTAAAAGGGAAGAGAAATATCTAAATGAAAAAGGAATAAATTAGGTAAAGAAATTAAAGACAATTAAAACAAAACTGACACCAGAAAAGAAAATAAGAAAATAAATGTAACTTAACAGAATAAAGTAAAATCATTGAAAAGTAGTGAATATTTTTTGAAAGTTGAGGAATAAAACTAAAACAGCAAAATTGTAAGAACAGAATTTTATTCCAGAGCAAAACTAAAGTATAAAATATGGAGGAAAAAAGTTGAAAAGGATACATATTAACAATAATTTTAAATTGATAATAGCCAAACAAAAAACCTCCACCAAATTACAAACTAAAGGATTGCAAACAAAAAATAAATTGAGTAACAAAGCATTTTTGAAAAGCAGAGGTTTTTTTTCAACACTCAGAGCCCCTTCTCCTGGGTCATCAGGTCTAATCCTTGCTTGCCAATGTCTTGGTGGGGAAAAGACCATTGTATTCTCATGTTATCATTATATGTGCCTCCCCTTCTTTCCAGGGGCCTCTTTATGCCCAGATGCACAAGGGGGTTGGTCACATTGGCTCTCTGGCTTGCACACATATGCCTGAAAAAAACAAAAGTTTCTGTTCAAATTGATCCCAGCCTGCTGTCACTCCTTTTTCTTCTTTCCTGGCTCCCATCAACCTTCAGATCTTAGACGAAAGTAGAAGGTAGAGCAAAAAAAGCAGATTCTTACTAAAGTGTCCCTTTAGTAAGACATGCCACTTGTCATTGCCATGAAGAATGTGCCACGGCAAATGCCAGTGCTTACTTCTGTTTCCATCTGCGTTTCTAGGACTACAGTGAGTTTTGAGGCTTTTATGTATGCAAAAGAGCCCTGAAGAACGGCTCACTGTTGGGGGCTCATCTCAAACCCTAAATACAGTGCCCCGGAGTTCACCTGAACCCTGAATTAGTCCTGTGGCCCAGGTCCCAATCAGGCTAGGATGCAGGATACTGAGTTAGCTCTTGCCCATCAAGGTCTTCTCCTCTAAGAGGATACAAGGAAACACGAAACCTAAATAATTAATGCAAAGACCTCAGAGCAAATTCCACTACGCTCTCTCTCTTCCCCAATTGCTGGGTCCAGATATTTCCCACTCAGAAACTTCTGAGCCATCATGTGCTCCAGTAAAGCAGTGGCACCAGCCACAGATGGTGACAGTGGCATAACCACATCAGGGGACGTCAGCACAGTGCCCATGTCAAACGCTAGACGGATGGCAGCTTCCTTACTTTGAAGTGGCCTTGTTTCTCTTGATAATAGGAACTAGCAACAGTGGGAGTGACGATATGCACATTTACTTATTGGTACTCAATGGAGAAAATGAAGAGTAGCCATGTGAATTTGTTCATGTGTATGTTACATGACTTCCTAGGACCCCAAGAAATAAGTGGGTAAGGGTGCAGGACAAGGCCTTGAAAACCTGTGGTATTTGCAGGGGTATAAGAAAGAGCAAGGGAAATACTCCTACCTATCTCATTTTTACTCAAAGTCGACTGTAGTAGGAGAGAATGTACGAAGGCAGAAAGAAAATAACTTAAAATGACAGTAGCCTGAAGTCTATAATTGAGATGAAGTCTGACATAAATTGCACATCCTATATTAATTTCTCAGCCCTTGATTCCCTAACTCTCCTTAAGATTTTATTCCTCAGGGAATCACCCTCTGCCATGATATAATATCTTTTCCCTACCAGTTTGCAAAGGAAAAGGAATGTCATACTTACAGATTACTTGGAGAGGGTCCAAAAGATCATAACAAAAATGATCAGGGCTGTTAAAATGAGCAATTAGAAAATGTTAAAGGAATCAGAGTGATGTGTCCTTGAGAAAAGGAAAGTCAGGATGCCTTCATAAAAAGTTCAGCTCTTTCTTTTTTAGTCCCGAATGAAAGTTTTTTGATAAGATAAAAAGGGTACAGAAAGGGGAAGTGAAGGAATGTTAATGTGGTTGGGAGTGTGCCTTGAAGGATGGTTCTTTCTAGCAAACAGTGAAAAAAATAATCAGAACACCAACAGGAAAAAAAAAAAGGTATAGGTACTGCAATTCATCTTTTATTGTTTTAATTTAAAACCCTCTATTAAGTTGAAACTCAAAATTTAGAAAGCAGATTAGATAATATTTAAAATTTGAGAAAAGGGTTACACTATTAGTGGAGACACGTGAAGGGCATAAATTATTTCTGTCGCTTTGGACCTGTGAGTGGGACTATAGAAAAAGATCTAGAACAAGTGCAAAAGGCGATTTCTGGGACAAAGCAGAAAAGAAATATATTGCTAAACTTATTCCAGAGAAAATCATTTGATATATGTAGAAAAATATATGAATACAATATCTGGAAAATAAAAAGAATTCCTGAACTGACATAAAGTTCAGAAGCCTGGGGCTTAGCAAGCCTGTCTAACTTCTTTTTAATATAAAAAGAGAAGGAATCGGTCATGGAATGTTCTTCCTTAGGCAATTATATATTTCACATGACTGTTAGGCAGCTGTCACTGTCAGTAATGACACTATGAAAATGGAAATCTTAAAAAAAAAAAAAAGTCCTGTTTATATTGATAAAAAAAACCCTCCACTAACCAAGTGAAAGAAGCACAATAATGAGAAAATATATGAGTAGTGAACCAAATACACAGTTTTTTATTATCCTTGAATTTTCCCCAGAAAATTCTGATGAAAGGAAGGAGAATCTGAATTTGTGGTAGAAGATAAGAGATCAGAACAGACTTGAGTCAGAAGGAGGTGACTTATTCACCCACCTGGTTCTTTGTAATAAGAAATGTGCTTTTGCTAATAAAGATTTATAGCAACAACTCATCTTTTCATGTCATTTTACATATGTGTTAGGCAGGTACCATCAAATGGCAGGCTTGGAAGAGACTGTCCAAATCACCTCCCCAGACAGGTGAATTTCTGCATCAACCAAATTGCTCCATTCTGGTTTTAGAGAGCACCATTGTTACAAATCCCAGTGTCCTCAGAGGGGCACTCCTACTGTAAGACTCCTCCCTTTAGTTTAACTGACATGTTTACATATGCAAACCAATCACATTTCTCCATTAGACACGGGCTGGCCTTTGCAGTTTCTCTTTAATTTTCTCTTTCCAGGTGAAATAGTACCATTTCCTGTCACTTTTCTTCAGCATCCCTTTAACCTTTCTATGATCATTCTTGTCTAGACTGCGGCAGCGTTCATGGGATCTCACGATTTAAACAGACTTTTCCACTGGGAAAGGACTCAGGGCACTATGAATAAGGCAAATAGCTTCCCACGATCACATCTTTCGGTTTTGTTTATCCAGGAGTGCCACAGTTAGATGCCAGTCAAACTGAATTGTCTTAAAATAGACTGGATAGGACGCCTGGGTGGCTCGGTCAGTTAAGCATTTGCCTTCATCTCAGGTCATGATCCTGAGGTCCTCTGATCTAGTCTTGAGTGGGGCTCCCTGCTTGCAGGGAGCCTGCTTCTCCCTCTCCTCCTTGCTAGTGCTGTCTTTCTCTCTCTCTTAAATAAGTAAATAAATAAACTCTTTAAAAAAATAAAAATAAATAACTGCACTGGATAGTATTCATAATGGTTGGTTACCTGGGGAAAGGGATCCTCTTTTTTAATATCAAGATACATATTAGCTCAAATCAAGTAACACTGAAAAGAAATAGAAATGAGTTCATGGGACACTTCCTTGAAGTCACACACAGAAACAACATATTAATTAAACCACAACTCTAAGGATAAAAATGGAAAAAAAGAAATAAAACGAATCACTGTTCTTTCTTCGTGTGGTTTTTATATTCATTCCTTCTCCCTCCAGATATTTCTCTCCTCAGAGTCCGTGGCCTACCATTGAAGCACCGCTAAGTGGCCAGATTCAGTTCAGAGTATCCCCAGGCCCCACTTTTCTGGTTTACATATGCCAGCCGGAGGCACAATGGCAAACCGGCACCAGACAGTTGCCTAGCTTCAAGGTGGGAGATAACCATATGCTATAGACATTTTCATTCACATTACAGTATAATGAAACTCTGCAGCAAATAAAGAATGAGCTTTAATTTTGCATCAAGTGGTATCTAGCTATAGTCTCTCTTCTCCCCTGGGCTTCAGTCCATGCCCTCCATTTGGCCGATGTCATTTTGTCTACTGTCCCCTCATACAATGCTTGACATCGTGAGTTTATGATCCCCGCATCTGGTGCACTGTCCTACCCCCCGTTTGTCAGCATTATTCATCTGACTCCTTTACATAAAGACCTGTTCAGGCTCTACCTCCACAATAACACTTTTCTCTCTTGTTAACTAAAAATGAAGATTCTTCTCCATGAATGACATAGAATAACTGGATATCTTAATCTTTTGTGCATTAAAATGCTTAATTTTTTTCCCTTTCTGCTCACTTTATGATTTAATTTCAGCATATCATTTTACAGAGGCTTGGTATCAGTTTTCTCGGTCTATTGTCATCTGTTTTCAATCGTAAACTTTAAAGAGCAGCAGGGAGTGTATCTGAACTGCTCTGTGTGGTGTCCAGAGCAGCACTACACAGGGGTCAATGTCGACTGGATGTTCATTAATGACAGTGTCCAGGAGGTTCTACCTTCCAGTTCCCTCTCTTACTGAACTGTCCACTAGTGAAAGAGTGTTTAGGAAAATGTTTTTGTTACAGTGTAATCAGAATGCCACAGTACTGTCTGACTCTTTGTGCCATGCCCTACAGTGGCCCTGGCATTTGAGCGAGGGGCAAAGGAGAGAGAATCCCAATGTATTCACATAGGCAATGATATAGAAGGTTTAAGACTTAGTGTTTTATTGGTGTGGAGTTGTGATTCTATTTGAATCACACCAACTCTCCTCTGAAAAGGTTCTTTCTTTCTTTCTTTCTTTCTTTCTTTCTTTCTTTCTTTCTTTCTTTCTTTCTTTCTTTTTCTTTCTTTCTTCTTTCTTCTTTCTTTCTTCTCTCCTTTTCTAGATCCATTTAGCTTTAAGCAATTACAATGGAGAAGATTTTATATTACCAAATACATAATTACATGGTGAATGTAGGAAATAGCAGTTTGGTGCAGCTTTCTATAGGAAATGTGTTTTGCATTGTTATTTCAAATACCTTTCCTCACCCTACCTTGAAAGAAAAGCTCTTTCAAAGAAGCATTGGCTTTTTATCATCTATCTGTTTAGCCATCGCTCCTTGGTATATGCATACGTGAGTTAACAGAAACAACCCTTTTTGTTTCTCTTGAAGATATCTAAGTAAAGTTTCAAGTAGCCAATTAGCTTTTTGACCTAAGCTTTGTTGGCTGCAGAAAGCCTGAATCCCAGGAACATTTGGTTCTCAAGGCATTTGGATCTCATAAGAAAGACTCAGTGCCAGCACCAATCAGAATGGCTGCCAGTTGTTATTCTTCTTCACAACTGGCGGCCATTTCCAGCACTGTTCGGGAGCCGTGATCAATCTCTGCACCTGTCTATCAGTGGATGTTCATAGAGCGAACGGTGTGGGCTGCATCTGCAGATACCACATGTAACCAAAAGGGAGAAAAGAGGAGGGAGAGTGTAAACCCCCAAATACATCAAGTGAGAAAGGCTACAGGGAGAGAAAAGAAAGGCAGGAAAATGTGCAACAGCTAGGTGTATGTCATGCTAAAAAGTCAGAAGAAAAGAGGGAAAAAATCATCTTCAATATGATCTTTATTGTTGGAATACATAGTTTCCACCCCATTCACGAACTTAGTCCTTAAGTTAACCCTTGAACATGTTATCTCCGTGTTTCATGGATGTGTCTTTCTTTGCAACCATATTTCAAGCTTCTTATCAAGGCAAAGAATCTTATGATATTTATATATTATATATTCTATCTTGTTAGATTCCTTCTGTGCTTATAATTATGTGTTAGCATGGAAGAATGTGGCATGTTGATAGTTTTCTATGTGTCTGGCTTGGGGGCTGTTTATTTGTTTTTGTTTTTGGAAATCTGCTATCAACTTCTTTTGTACAAACAAGGAAACTGAGTAATCATTGTGCTAATTAATAGAAGAGACTCCAATATGTTTTTATCTAGGAGTCCATAAAGTGGTGATTATATGTACCTGTATTTTATGTTCATGAATGTTATAATTCCTTCTTGAGACCTGGAATTGGAAATTTTATATGATGTATCGGACTTAATTTAAAAGTATTGCTTTTTTTTTTTTTAATTTTTATGGATGCGTGTATTTCTATCTTTTAGACATTTAGTGTGAGCTGCAATGTATGATTCCTGAAGCCCTTTAATTCTACACTGAGAGCCGAGTTTGCATTGCATATTTCTGTTTAATTGCCCTGTGATGAACTTAGCCCCTCAGCGCCTCTCTCTGAGTGAACTCAGAATGTTTTACATAGTCAATCAATAAAGTTAACAATTTAATGTCCCTGCTCTTATTTCATAAAGCTGTTTTGTAAGTATTCTTTTCAACTTCTGTGTTCAAATTCCCTTGAATAAATGGATTCATGTTAGTTTAAAAATGGAAGAGGAAAAAAGTGCTTTCTAAAACCTTAAATATAGCAAGATGTTTGATAGAGTTGAAAGATCAAATAATCTGAAAGAAAGAGTGAAAGCGCAGAAATGTTTCAAATTTAACAAAACATTACAAATTATTTCACATCTGACCAGGGATCTCAGCCATCTCCCAATACCATTTAAACTAGATCAAGATATTTGGGGAAAAAATGTGTATGGTAGGGAGAATTATCTATGTCTATGTTTCTCTATGCATCTATATTTCTTGAGATCATGACCATTTGGATTTCTAAAGGGAAAAGAAGAGTACAGGAAGAAAAAAATGTTCTGGAACTTTTACAAATAGAAAATTCAGACTGTACATAAATTATCTGACTTAACTCATAATATCTGTAGGCTCTTTAAAAATCCAAGCTCAGATATAAATATTATTCTTGAGTCAGCCTACAGCTCAGTTCTTCATTTGATAAAACATGATCAAAAAGGATAAGTGTTGTATCTCCCAAAGTTAAGCTATGAATTTTTTTCTGCAATAACAATGTTTTCTTTTATCAAATCTACCAGAATCCAATGAGAGTGGGGGCAGAGTTTGCCTTAATAAAGTTTCACCACTTAAAGAATATACTGAAATTTTCTAACAGTGAAAGCAAAAGCAAAACAAAACAAAACAAAAACAAACAAACAAAAAAACAAAACAAAAAACCAACCCAATCAAGACTTAAAGTTGAAGATGGAACTGTTTTGTTTTGTTTTTTTCTAGAATATTCCTTAAGCCATATGGAAGAAAATTGGGGGGAAATCATAGATAATCTTAGTTGGATATCATTTTAAGAGATAGATTTTCAATATTCAGTCTTTTTATCTGGATGGCAACAAGGACATGACCCATCTCATAAAATTAAGAATCCCAGCATTCATGTACTATCCATTAAAAGCTCCAAGCCATGGTGTTAAAAAATATAGTTCTGCCATCATTTCTCTGAGTAAGCTAGAGAGCTGAGGAAACCTCTGGGCAATTTGGTAAAGTGGTGAAGTCTGTCTTCAGCACCTTCCATCACTCTTTGTGCACACTTTTCCCCCTTAGTGATCACTATTAGAGTATTCTTCATGGGCAGTTCAGTGATCCAGATATTGCTCTTATCTTCCTCAAGGAGAGCGTCCCACATCAAAACTTGTCAATTTCATGTCTAAAGCTTTTAGAGTTCTACTGGAAGACAAAACTAAACTGACAAATTGACTGGATTTTAAAATTTGAGTGGTTCTAAATGGCTTTATCTGATGTTCTTCCCAGATGGCCTGTCTATTACAATAACAAGAGAATAAGTACTATGGAGATTTTAGACATGATGGCAAGACAAGGGAGGAGGTATCTGGGAGCAAGAGTTTCAGTGCCTATGAAATCAAAATTATAAAGAAAACTATTCTCCCAAGAAGTCACACATTTTTGCATGGATGCAGGGCTTTGAGGAAGGGAAAGCCTTGCCAATCCACACCACTTCCTGCCTCTTGCCTTTACTGCTATTCCAAGTTCTTATATAATAGCAACAGCCCAGTTGACCGTAACCAACTATCTCACTATTCTTAGAGTTTAGGGGTGGAAGGTCCTCCAGGACTAACCCATGATGTAAAACATGAAGATCAAATCTTACTAACAAGTTCTTGGCCTCCTCCTGTCCTAGACTCCAATCCTAGAAGCATGACTTTCTGCCTTTCTGCTTTTTGCCCTCTGAAAACTTCTATTTCACTTTCCTCACCTGAACTGGATGGCTAGCAAATTGTCTCCAGAGGTTTGCTCAAAAGTGAAGGATGAAAGAGCACAAGACTTACTTTTAGACTTTTGTACTCTTTTAATGAGGAAAATAGTTTTGTACAACACCACAGGTCCATATTCTGACAGCAAGGAAGCATATATCCATATGGCATCAAATTCTGCTGCAAGTAGAATTCTAGAAAATAAGATAAGGAATAAAAGAGATAGTCATTTTTACTGTGATATTACCCATCATTATTTTCTTGCTGGAGCTTAGAAGTGACATATGGAGATAAAACCATAAAGTATGATTTCGTGAAGACAACACAACTGTTTTTTTTTTTTTTTTAAGATTTTATTTATTCATGAGAGACACACAGAGAAAAAGAGACATAGGCAGAGGGAGAAGCAGGCTCCATGCAGGGAGTCTGATGCAGGACTCGATCCCAGGACTCTAAGATCACACCCTGAACCAAAGGCAGATGCTCAATTGCTGAGCCTCCCAGGCATCGGGATAACATAACTGTTTTAAGCCAAGTCAACTTCTGCAATGATTGTAACGTTTATAATGATTGCATGACTGCAATTTTATATCAATGAAATATGAGATCATTAAGTTGTCTTTTATTATAAAATGAATTTGGTAAGTAAGAAGTTAGTTTTCAATCTGGAAAATGCCAAGGAGAAAGACCCCAATTAAATTAGTTATTCATTCAGTAGATTTCATTAGAATGTGTATTTTGTGCAATAAATATAGCATTTCACTGTTTATGATGAGTTTTGGATATACTAACACATTTAATTCCCAAAATAACTTTATGAAAAATCAACATGAGACCCAGAAAAGTTAGGTAACTTACCACAGAACTCATAACTGGGGTATACAGTTGTATAAGAAGTGTTTTTTCCTTCAAGAACTTTCATTTCAGAAAAATCTCACCTAAAAACTATAATCACCGAAGACCAGTTAGGCACATAGTATACTCTATCCTTCATAACAGGCACAGGACTTGGAACTTAATATATGTTCAGAAAATATTTGTGGTAAGAATAAAGTAATTAATATAACAATATCTTGAGATGAGTGTCAAGTACCTGAGAAAAATGTTTGAATTGGTGAAAGGCCTCTGTGTGGAGGTCAATGGAAATGATGAGGACTTTAAAGATTGACATTATCTCTTAGTTTCAAATTTTTTATTAAGGTCCTTTTTTAAAAAACCATCTATTTATATTAAATGGGACTAATTTCAAATGCTTTTGATGGCATTGCTTTTTTAAAGCATCATGAGGGTACTTTGATTTTCAAGTTCCGGTATATACTTGAGAGGTAAGTCAAGGAATGTTCTGCTATAGAATAATAAAATATCATAATCAAAATATCAAACGGTCGGAGAAGATTTAGGAATAGAAAGCAAGTAAAGAATGAACTAAAAATTATGAATCATGTTTTCAGATCCTGTTATTGCCTAGCTTAAAAAATATCTGATGACTTTTTATAAAACAAAATCAATATCTTAGCTTAGTATTTACATCTCTCTGTAATTTCATACCATCATTCAACACCAAACTCAGATACTACCTCTCCTATAAAGCATTCCTAGATTCTCCCAGAGAATTAATTTTCCCTGCCTTCTTTAGCATAGCTGTGTACATTGAAGTAATATTTATTTTGCAATACTTAATACACTACCTTGTATTAGAGTGTTGTTTTGTCTCCACTTGTTATTTCTATGTGCAGCAACTAACACAAAATGGCCAAGAAATGCTTGTGGAATAACAGCAACTTGAAAATGAGTAGATATCAAGCATTTTTAAAGATATGAGTACATAAAAATCTAACTATTAACTGTCACTTTTAATGGTGCATACAGTTTGGAATGTATCTTTCAACCATTCTTTTTGGGAAGGCTCCTTAGAATTTACAATCTGATTTTACTTCAATACCTTTTTGTTTTCACTTTATGTTAAAGACACTAATAAGAAAAGACATGGTCATATGGCATCCCAAACCTTCAGGAAATTATAATGATAGTGGACCAGAAAAACCTGCAAACTGAATCATAAGCCTCTGATTACCTAAAACTGTGGTCCGACTGTGGTATAGAGGTATATCTGAATGAGGTAAAAGAAGAAAATTGTTGAAAAGACCCTTGAATCGAATCACCACAGAAGGGAAATGACAGAAGGAAGCTCTAACGTGTCATTTTCCCCTTCATATCTTGGGAGTTCATGTTTTGAACAGGGGTGGTTTCTGTAATAATCGATGGAACAGGTACTAACTACTGAGCCCCTGCTGTGTGGCAAATCCTGTTAGATTTTGACACCAGTGAAAAGTTTCACTGCAAGGAAGATATTATTTAGGTTACATGAAAGATAACACAGGAGTAGGGCTCACTGAAACCAATTCTGTGATCAGAATCACTTCTTATATTAAGGACTACTAAACTAAATACAGCTGTGTTTGGCAAGCTCCAATATGTAATAAAGTAAAGTTTCATTGATACCTAAGAGGACAAAGAGAGAAAGTGTGAGAATGAACTCTTGGATAATTTCTTAATGACACCTAATACTAAAACAGTCTCTTAATTTTTACTATAAGTCTCTTTTCCAATCAAAACACTACAAAAGTTATTAAAATATTTAAATTGCTTGATTTTGGCATTGGCTTTCCCCCATTTCTTTGGCTGCCTTTTCACTCTATGCCTCCATTTTTACTTACATAAAATGAAGATAATATCTGCCAAACAGCATTATAGCATTGTAGTGAGACCAAGCAAATAGACATATGAGAGTAATAAATTTTAAAAACGCATAAACAATTTTTGTCAGTTGTATTGTCATCTATTATTCAAAGATACTAATGACCCCAAAAAGGAGCAATAGAGCAAAGCAAGAGATGTAAGTAATTTAGAAATTACATAATCATTTCTCACTTTCTCTAGAAATAACATTATAAAACAGTGAACTGTAACAATGTCCATAGCTCTTATGGGTTAGGAAAATGAGCTTCATCCTGGCTGTAAATTATAAATCAGGCTATTTAAATACTTGTTCAGTTATTTGGAGAGGGAAGAAAAAAACCTTCACCCTTGGGTTCCCATTGCATATAGAAGCTAATGCGGTAAAAAAAAAAAAAAAAAAAAAAAAAAAAAAAATTCCTATTATATATGGGAGTCAATAATAAGTTTAGATGACTTCCAGAAAAATCACACTCCATGCATCTTCTAAGGAAATACTAGACTTCCAAAATGTTGAAATTTTCGCTTTGTTGGAGGAAACTACCCTGGGGCTGAGGAAAACATTGTGTTTACACATCACCACAACAGGTTGCTGATTTTTTTCTTTAAATCAGGTAAAAATAGTTACTTATCATTGTTTAAGGAAAAACAAAAGAGGTCTCTTTTCATTGGACTGATTAACTGCTTTGTTTCATTTTGCTTTGTGTCTTGTCACATTAAGTTGAGTGAGACAGGCTTTGGGAAGGACTAACTAGCATGGTTGAAGGGTTTAGGGGAGGCCTCTCCTCAGCAAGTCTGTGAATTTACCCTGCAGGGAACATGAGCCAGCTGAGTCTCTGAGACACTGCAAAAGCAAGACTATTGCACCATAATGGGAGATGGAAAGAAGGATAAGGAATAATAGGCAGAGAATTACCTTCAATAAATTAATGTGAGAAAAATAAAAAGACATCATTTCAGAAAAGGAGGAAGTGCCATAAAATTTAAGGGGAGATCATGATCCTCCTCCTTGCCTAGTGGTTGATATATTAATTATTACATTCAGTGCAGTTAAAAGAGAACAAAAAGGATTGAGTAGTCTATCATGATCTAAGAAATTGTCGACATTATCTCTTTTTCCACTGGGAGGGTTTTGTTTATTGTTGATTTTTAACTTCTTTTCTACTTTACAAGTAAATAAATGTGTGAGGATTAGATAATATCTATAAATGTCTTGAGATCTTCCAATATAATGCAAATATAGTTACAAGATACATTGTATACGCCAAAGGAAATGTGTAAATTAAAGCAAAAGAAAATCTTTTTTGTATGTGGGGGGTACTCAGCTTCATAGGCTTGATTTTAGAATAATAGTTACCTTTTATCTAAATTTATCCTTCTTGGCTACAGGTTATTCAGAAAAATTGAAATGGATTTTGAAGGTGACACCCTCATTGATCATGATGATTTAAGGAGGCTGGCTCATCCCTCCTTTCATGCAGGATTATCTTTAATGTTTTCCAGGGAACCCAAGTGCATCCATGCAGTGGCTCCCTAAATCTTTTGCTTTACAAAATAACCAGCCAGATTTCTTGGGATGGGCTATGAAAGAGGCAGAGACATTAGGATTCTCAGATGCACTAATTGATTTAGCAGCAGTTTAAAACAATGTTGAGCATTGTCAGAGATGTTCCTTTGAGGTATTAAATCAAGTTTCCCAAGATGGATTGCATGCTAACCACATACTATCTAAAAATCTCAAGGGCTGTTTATTGTTCTGCAATTTATGATCGCCTTGTTAGAGGATTGCACATCAGCTTCCCTTGAGCCTAGGAAGAAACAGAGACAAATCGCATGCAAACTATATTGAACAATTCATTATATTATATTGTAGAAACCTAAGCACAGTGTGGAGATAACCCTTTTATGCACGCTGCCTTATTGAACAGTAATCACTCTGTAATGCTTTAGATATTTAAATCATATTTATAATAACACATATTAATGTAACATCCCTCATAAAGTTCTCAAGGCATTTTATGGGGTATATAAACCATGGAAAAATACAAAATTTTAAAATGCAGATATACCTACCCTGGGGTCTTTGAGGCAACCTAATGAGGAATATATACAAAATCCCAGGCTGACAGTTTAACTATTTAAGTAGCATATAGAATAACTCAAACACATTTTAAGATATTGCTGGTTACGAACTCATTCTTTATCTAAATATTTGGCCAGGTTGTATAAGTGCTTATTTTCACTTTTACTGTTATAGGCGGAAAGAAAAAGAGATTAAAAATGTTTAGAACATTTTCTATCAAAGCTGTCAAATTCACATGCTTGAAAATCAATCACTGATTTTAGGTTTATGTTTTCTGTAAAATTACATTATTGGAGCAGTGGGGTTAATTTTAAAACAGATGAAGGCATTTGTTTTGGCATGGCTTGCCTGGGTTTGGTATAGTTCTGTGCATCTATGTGTCCGGTAGATAACTCAGTGATTAGTTGTTGACTGATTAATTTGTTAATTCTTAAAGAAATAAAGTGGAAAGTCTGGGGGTTTCATAAGGATATTCTTTCCTTTTCACAATAAGGGGGGAAGCCGGGGAGTCTAAAGTGATCTAGTTGCTTCACTCGAATTTTTTCCTTTCGCCTTTTAGCGCATTTAGTGGTTAAATATATTTACTATAAAAAAGTTTGCAATCGACCTACGTATGTGGCAGTATGTAATGCTCTAGGGAGTTCTTTCAGTATTTTCTTATTCAGAATATTCAAAGCAGAAGTAATATGAGTTAAAGAATTTTTTCATTTATAATTATCCTGCTTTCATATGAATGAGACATAGATTGTCTCATTTTCTAAAACATAATGGGTCCAAAAATCAGATGGAAGAGAGAAAATAAGGAGAACTTTCTGACTGTAGACCATTCATACAATCAGCAGTTATGCCACCAACTACAGCCCTTCACTTCTCTTTATTGCACTTGGTTTCATTGTATTGTGCACATGCTTTATTCAGTGGCTAGGAACACATCAAGCGTTCCAGGAAAGGGATAGAATAAATGCAGGATAACCAACTCCCAAGTCGTTCAGTAGTTGTTCCAGGGTCAGAAACCTTTCTTGACAACATCATCTGCAACACATTAATACAACATACAATGTTTCACATGAAGGACACATTATAGTGTGAATAAATGGTTTCCTTTTTTGTTGGGAAAGAATAGAACCCAGCAGGAATCAGTTATTAGCACTGACATTCAATTGTTTAAATATAATGAAAATTTTCTCAGTGGTATCCTGCAGGCTGTCTGGTTCTGTGTTCTTAATTTTTAAGAAAGCTGTTAAATCCAGAAGTCTGCTCACTGGTATTGCCATACTCTGTTTAAGTTGCAGTGCATACAAACCTCTTTTTTTTTTTTTTTTTAATCAAAATAGGGCTTTTTGGAAACACAACTAATGCCAGGTCTAACTGTAAAAGAAAGACTCTTTCCTTAGAATAGGTGGGTTACTCCACTCTCTTAACCAGAACTGTCTAGACCACTTAACTCCAATTTTCTTAAATTCTGAGCTGAAGTTTTTGGAGTCAAAGCATAATGGAACAGAGATGATTAACAATATTTCCAGAATTCTTGTAGCTGAAATAATTATAATTCATTCTAAATCATCATTTTTACACAATTCCAGGGAATGGCTATCTATTACATTTACTGTGATCTACTCAACAACTATTCATTTGTTTTGGACCTGATTGGTGGGAGATTCTGTGTTAGGTGTTGAAAATTCAATAATGGAATAGAATCCCTCCTGATAGGGTTTCCAGTATATACACTCTTATGCATATTTTAATATAAACATATACAAATACATGTTTTTATATACATACAAAATATATATTTTAATATACATAGATATTTTTTAGTTAAAAGTGTGTATATGTATATAACCTCCAAAGTAATTTTATGCTTGTTTGTTTCAGTAAATCTGATAGAAGTGTAACATCAATGTTGTGATTTTAAACAATTGATCAACATTCCTCATGCATTTGTAATTGAGGACACTTCAAACAATGTGACTTGGATTAGAGGGAGTGACACTTCATTACGTTTTGCCTGTATATGTACACCAAGGGTGCTAGGTGTGTAAAATTCTGTGGAAGTCTCTGATACATCTCAGTTGTGGCTTCTTTCCACTGTCAGTTCCCCCCAACAACCACTCCAGATAGACAATTGATCACTGAAAATGAATCAGGGAGCCTTCTGATAGAGGTTATCTTCTGGTGCTCTGTTTGTAAACTATACTCTAAATGAGCTATGCATGATAGAATGTTCATAGAATCATGGTTGATTAACAAATTAACTCTAAATCTGCCTCCACACTGTAACCATAATTGAAGGGAACTTATTTGTGTGTTTGGATCAGCTCAGAGTCACCTTTTTACCTATAACACATGACGGCTTTTAAAATGTTCTAAAATTGGTAGGCCTGGGTGGCTCGGTGGTTGAGCATCTGCCTTCCGCCCAGGGCATGATCCTGGAGTCCTGGGATGGAGTCCCACATCAGGCTCCCTGCATGGAGCCTGTTTCTCCCTCTGCCTGTGTCTCTGCCTCTCTCTTTGTGTCTCTTATGCATAAATAAACAAAATCTTTAAATTAAAAAAAAAAAAGTTCTAAGTAAGCAGTAATGTTTCTACTAATCTTCACTCTATGAAGCCCAGTCCATTGCTTCTTAAGAAAACACATGTAATTTGATGAGGCTCAGAGATTTCCCCATAGTCTGGTTGCTCACTCTCCCTGATCCAATTCAGGTACCTTCACATTCCTCTACTTTGGTGGATGAAACTTCTGATGCAGAGGATTGTCCGTGTTGCTTTCTGTTTTGTCTATTTACCTGGAGTCTTTCCATATATTTCGTAAAATAATTTTTTTTTAATTTTTATTTATTTATGATAGTCACAGAGAGAGAGAGAGAGGCAGAGACACAGGCAGAGGGAGAAGTAGGCTTCATGCACCGGGAGCCTGACGTGGGATTCGATCCAGGGTCTCCCAGATCGCGCCCTGGGCCAAAGACAGGCGCTAACTGCTGCGCCACCAGGGATCCCGTAAAATAATTTGATCAATAATCACACAAAAGTGGTTCAAGTATTGGCTCTGGAATTAGACTTCTGTCTTCAAATCTGAGTTCTGCTGATTACTAACTCTATAGCCTTGAACTAATTGATTAACTTCTTAAGGCTCTTTCTGAGTATGTTAAAGGGGGATAAGAAGGAAAAACACCTAACTCATTTGGTTGTTGTGAGAAAATTGCAATACATGAGATAAGGTAATAAATATCCATATAGGAACTGAAGGATGGTAAGGACTGTAAGAATTGTTAGCTCTTTTTAATATCAGGAATACTTCCAGAAATAGTGAATAACATACCTAATTCAGTAACTGAGTTCCTTTCTTTCTTTTCTTTCTTTCTTTCTTTTTTTTTTTTTTTTGTTACTCTGATTATCTGAAAAATCAGAATATCTGTTCCCTTTAGACAAGATGTCTAAAATGATGCAGGTCTGATAAAGTCGTTTATGAAGTCAACTTGTGATTTATTTTGATACTTGGAAACTCTAAGTCTGTTGAACTTTGAACATGATACCTCATCCCAAAGGTTATAGCATAATTGTTTCAAAATGGCATTGTCTCAAATGTATATGGGTCTGATTCACATGTCTTAAATATATCTAGTTCTTTTTATAAGACTGAGAGAGTTTTAGAAAAACAATTTCATTTCTCTCAAAATATTCTTTGAGTTTAAAATGAGGAAGATGGCAGTTATTCATATTCAGTAGATGGAGAAACTAAGGACTTGAAGGTTTAAGCAAGTTGTGAAAGACCACTCTGCCACTTAAAAGTAGAATGAATATTATAAAAAATGTTTCCTGTTTCCTGTGGAGTTTGAGTAGCATTGCTCCTAAGACTATTTTGAATAAGAAATCATATATCTCCCATAAATCCTGAAAGATTAGCTTATGGAGGAAATGAGCAAAACATCAGGTAAAGAAATAAAGTAATTGGCATTGGTTAAAGCTTAAAGGAAATGGGACATGGGCTGCCAAAAATACAAAAAATAAACGACGTAAAAAGTAGTTAAACAAGGGATATTAAAATATCACCAGTAAGAGCGAACACAAAGTGAAAACTGAGTGTGAAATTTGTGTGACTTTGAAGTGGCCAAGATATTAAATTCATTTTTTAAAATGTCTTTAGTATAAAAGAAGAAATTGGGCTGCCAAGTCATGAAATCTTGCAAAAATATATTTCAACCAAAAGCCTGTTTGCAAAGCACATTTTCACTTGAACATAGATCAGCATGTCCAGATGACAGGGATCCATGGGTATTAATGTAAATGGCAAGTGAAATTTTTAAGCTTCTTACAACTATGTTAGAAGTCTCATCTAGTCACAGAATATTCTAGGAACTGTCTTCTTGGTTGATATTTCCTCCTCAGTCTCTCATAAGTATTTAGGTAGAAGTGTGTATTTGGGGTCACAGATTGATTGAATAAAAAAGCTAGATGGTTTCATTAACCCAAAGACCCCACTATTGTAGATATTTAGAAAGTCACAACTTAGTAGTTTTGCTTATTGATAAAATGACCTGTGTTAGCTGAGTTAGTCTTTGTTCATTTTAACACCACTATTCCTTTAACTAATCTAATTTTCCAATTGAATCAAAAGAACCAGTTATTTTGTACATGGACAAATAATGCATGTGCATTAAATCAAGTGTTGCTAAATTTTGATGTTCTTTGGATGACTTATTATTTGAGCTTGCATTGAAATTGTGAATCTAGAATAGAAGAAGCAGGAAAGTTGGTTTGCAACTTAGTTATGCCAATTCCAATGAGTCACTTCATTTCTCTTAGTCCTCATTTACTCATCTGTAAAATGCTGTATGGAAAAGCTCAGATAGGGCTATGCTACAGTAACAAATGATCACCAACATATAGTGATTCTTATTGCAATCACTCAAGGACTCATGTTTATGGAGGCCGTACTTCCATGCTTTCTTGATTGCTAGGAGAGAAGTTGCTTCCAGCAATTAAATGTTTCTGCCTGGAAGTGATATATGTCACTTCTGTCCAGATTTTGTCAGTTGAAGCAAGTCATGTGGCAATGTCTAAATTCAAAGGAATGGGGAGTATAGTTCTACTATATGCCTGAAAGGAGAAAGACTTGATTATTTATGAATAGTTTTATCGCTCTCTGAAATAAATGGAATTACCTATGTGAAAACAAAATGTTTCTTTGAAAATACATTATGCTTAATCAATGACTATATTTTGTTTACATGTACTTTAAAAATAAAAGAGACTGAATATTGTAAGTATAGTATCATATGAAGTAGAATACCTTCATATGCTTAATCACATGGTAGTTTCAGATTTTATTATAATTTTACAGTGTTGTTTTTCACAAAGACCAGGCAGATGCTTGAGGTTGTCTAAAAGCACACAACAGCTTCCAGTTCTAAAAATAAGGCACACTTTTCAAATCACAAAATTAAAAAATAGTTAATGAAAACCAGAACATCAATATTAACTGAAGTGGAAAAATGGAGAAACTTCTTTCTCAAGTTTGCTTGTATAAGTGGACTTATTATTATTTTGTTAATCTCCTCATGAGTTGTGTTTGTATCTGTAAAGTGAATTAGAGATTGGAGATAATTCTAACGAATGTTACTTTTGCTTTGTCTTCCTGCAGACAGAATTACCTGGATAAATCATAGCAAAAATTAGTCAGAGGTGCAGTGTTTAAAAAGAAAATGAGTTGCTTTCCTCAGTTTGGAAGACATCAGATTCCTCCTATTTCTGTCCTTTCAGTTTCCAGTGCAAAGAAAGTTCCAAGCATGTAGAGAGAAAAACAGCAGGGCATCTCACCCACAGTGAGCAACGTCGGCAGTAGGCGAAGGAAGCCAGAGAAGCCAGGGAGAAGTTAGTCTTCACCCAGGCAATCCTCTCTTGGCTCTATCCTGGGTTGAGAACTTCTTAATGAAAATGTGTCCTTGGCGGAGTCCAAAGAAAGCATGCGAAGCAAGTTCTGTGCATGTTCAGTCCTGTACACACTGCTAGCAAGGTGCTACTATTCAGGGTGAAGCGTACTTCTGTCACTTACCTGATGTGCAACTTAAGAAAATCCTTAAACCTCTACATATCCATTTCCTCACCTGTAAAACTTGCCTACACCCCTTGCAGGGCATGGGAGAGAATCAAAGGAGATGATGTTTGTATAAGTGATCTGCAATGGAAAACATCACTCAAGTGTCTGATTATATATTCTCTACCATTCTGCCCTCAGCCTTTGTTTATTTTCCTTTCTATACACATGAGATGATGTTTCTTTGTGTGGCACCGTATATGTACAAGATCCAACATCCAGGGTGATAGATGGCTGAATTTCATTCTTGTCTTCCCACTCAAGAGAGTGCAGCATAATTCAAGTGAATAGGAGTGATATTATTAAAGAATAAACTGGATTCCTATAAATTCATTTCAAAGGAAAATCATCTTCAAACGTGTGGCCTTGTGTGTAGTGACAACCTTTGTGGCATATCTCACAATAGTTTATGATCCATCAAAGGATCTAGACTCTGGTAGAAAGCCACGCTTGTGCTCCTTAGAGGAAGATGCCATGCTTGCAGTTTACAGGGTCATACACCTTCTATGTTGCGGCATATGAAGGTGGTATTTGTAAATCCATTATTGGCTTGAGGGGTGTACGGCAGTGGAGGCCACAGTGGCAATTGTGAAGGTGGCTGACACTGACTCCTCCAGTAGCCAGTGTTTGCCCAGGCATAAGAATCTGGCGGGTCTCATTACTGGCTGAATAAATGATAGTGTGTTAGAGAAAGCAGGGATGGTTAACATGCTTGTGGATGTCAGATTGTAGGTACCATTGGAGCTCTCACAAAGGACATCAGTCATAAGAAGGGGACAAATTACAGAGACATTCACCCATGACTTTCCACATCATTTCCCCAACACTTCTTCACCTGCCGTCAATTCCAAAGAAAACGACTATTTTAGATCCTAACCTAAATTGAGTGTTTCCCCCCCTCGCATCTTGTTGTTGTACTTTTTTCCTGTCTAGTCATAATGTGCACCAAAAACAACATGTGAGGACAATTTTGACTTAGGATATACCCAGTGGCTGGAGCACACGGTTCATTATAGAGCCGCTAGCAGTCAGAGGTTGGCAGTCTTACTTAATGGAATAACAGATAGAGAGCAAGAATAATAGCTCCCTTGTCTCTCAGTCTATTAATAGTGGAACCATTCATATTGCAAAATGACTGGCAATAAGAATATTTTAAGGGGGGAAAAGCCTTTGCAATAAATGAACTTTTATAGCTAAAATGGTTGTTAGAACATAAGTCTAATTCTTAAGAAAACAGAACAACAGTTTACTGGCTACACATATATTTATTATTTGTTATTATTGTTTGTTTACTATGTTATTCTTCCTTTCTAAAAAAGGTGTTTAGTCATTTCCGTCTTAGCATCAATGTCCAAAAAATACATGGCAACTCATGACCTAGGAATATATTTATATAACATCACAAACGTTTTCCATGGCAACAAGCCTTGTCAAGCTGTCAGATGCCACGAGACAGACTTCTGAGCAGTTCCCAAACAAATATAATTCTAATATAGAAATGAATAAGAATCCTGCTGTTCTACAGTGATATCTAATATTGAACCCACAAACATATAGGACTGCCACCAAAAATAAATAGATAAATAAAATGGAGAAGATGATTTGCCTCAAAGATACATGCCAGATAAATGTTGCCTCCTGGCATGTTGTCATTGTCTAAACTCTGCTTACTCTTAGAGTAGTTTATTTTCAGAAGATTGTGACTATTGTCTGGAAGTCCTGGTGATTTTTCTCAGGCAACTATTTTTTATACATAGTTAAAATTCAATAAAAAATTTTTGGCAGTTAGCAGTGAAAGTAAACACTGCTGCCATTGGTATACTCCTAATGAGAATTATAAAGACTTTAAAATTGTGATGATAAATAAGACAAAACTTTGGCTTTTTTATTCTACTGCCCCTGTACTTCCCGATGGCCCAGAAAGCCACAGAGTAAAATGAATATGTGATATGGGATTGCAGTGTATTTCTTTGGTAGCCAAATTATAGATGGTTAGATAATGGATGGATGGATGGATCCATCTCATGACTAAATAAGATAACTGTCATTAATCTCAGGATAAATACAGTATGTATTAATCAAAAAGTTAATTATTACACAAATTTTGCAGTTAGGCAAACTGGGAACAGAGAAGTATAGTTATTCACTCTGTATTCTTTATTGAGCATCTGAAAGTTAAGAGTAAAATCTAATAGTATGAGTTCCTTGCCCTGGAAGACCTGAGTTTTAGAGCTGAGACCTAGATTTTTGTCCTAGTTCTGCCATTATTTTGATTAGTTATTGTTATGTAACATAAGCACTCTAAAACTTAGTACTAAATAAAACTTTGTGGCTTAAAAAATTATCTCTCGGGAAGCCTTGGTGGCTCAGCGGTTGAGTGTCTGTCTTCCGCTCAGGGTGTGATCCTGGGATCCGGGATCAAGTCCAAATTGGGCTCCCTGCAAGGAGCCTGCCTTCTCCCTCTGCCTATGTCTCTGCCTCTCTCTCTCTCTCTCTCTCTCTCTCTCTCTTCTCTCTCTGTCTCTTGTGAATAAATAAATAAATCTTTTCAAAATTCTATATCTCTCCTAATTCTGTCATTTGCCTGGACTGTGCTTAGCCAAGTCTTCAAGGTGACACCCAGGTGCTATATTCATTGGGAGGACACCTGAGTTTGGGACACTGGGTCAGCTGGACTTTGTCTGTCTCTCTCCATGAGGTCCTCATTGTGTCTGTCTCTCGTGTAGCCTCTTCATGTAGTCTCTCCTACAGAAGAGCCAGACTTCTCGTGGAGGTTAGGGATTTCTCTCTCTTTTTTTTTTAAGATTTTATTATTTATTCATAAGAGACACATAAGAGAGAGAGAGGCAGAGACAGAGGCGGAGGGAGAAGCAGGCTCCATGCAGGGAGCCTGATGTGGGACTTGATCCAGGGTCCCCATGATCACACCCTGGGCCAAAGGCAGCGCTAAACCACTGAGCCACCCGGGGATCCCCGAGGTTAGGGATTTCAAGAGCACAAAGCAGAAGCTGCCAAGTCCTCTGAAAGCTTGGAATTGAATGTAGGACAGTGTCACTTTTGCTGAATTCTATTCATTACAGTGCATAATTGATCCAAAGGGAGGGACCACACAAATGTATGACTATTAGGGGATGTTGTTCAGTGGGGGTCACTACTATATAACAGGCTCTTTTATCACAGGTATCATGACCTAAAGAATCATTTCCTCAGCTTTCAAAGTAAGGGGTTGTACTAGATTAAAGTCTACCTGTAATAGTCCAAAGTTCCCCAAGCCGTTCAATACAGTATGATATTGCAAGTAAATGGACTCCAAAATCCGTTCAATCTTAGGCTTATTTCCAAATCCATATGGAACATTCCTCACGTCATATAGAACTGACAGGCAGCTCAAACATAGTATATTAATTATGACCTTCCTTCTATACCTTTTCTTATCCCTGTAGTCAATATTTCAACTGATGGCATTCTATATTTCCAGTTTTTCTTGGCAAAAACCTGGAAAATTATTCTTGACCCCTCTTGTCAATAATACCCACCAACCACTAAGTCATAACAACACTATAAGGAAAGTAATATTATTATCTCCAGATAAAAAATTTTCAGGCAAAACAAACAAAAAAAATAATAAGACAGTGTTGTAACTGGCCCGTTATCACACAACTAGTAAATGAAGGAACCCTTGTTCTTGATCACGATGCTATACTAAGAGCAATGATTCCTGGCTCCAAAAATAATTTTAAAAATCTCAACTTAGACTGAATGCTTACAAAGACTTGGAGGTTTTTTGAAAGCACAATTATAAACCCTTGAATTGTTTGTGTGGTAGATCATTTGTAAATTTTTGGATAGTAGGGTAGGCTCTAGGAAGACGGCTTTAGGGTGTCTCAAAAATAATTTGCAGCCCTGTCATCACACACACACACACACACACACACACAGAACAATACATTTTTATATTTAGTTAACTCTTCCAACAATAAATGATATGGAAAGCTGTAACATAAATTCTCTTTTACTGGTGAGCATGACAAAGACGTTCATGGTAACTGACAACCCAGGGGATGCTGGTACTAGATTCAAATGTAGAAACTACTAGCAAAGAGTAGCTAATAATGAATTAGCTGAAGGAGCTGGACATATGGCACAGGTTAAAGTTACCCAGAAGGCCATGATTTGGAGGTCAGACCCTCAATAACAGGATTAATCTGTTCCTTTGTATCTATTTTAGTGAAAACCTCTGCAGAGAAATGAGAAATGGTAGGGGAGGATCATGTGCTACAAACTTTGACTAACTACATAGTTTTGAAACTATTTTTAATACAATGTTTGTATTGGGGGTACAAGATAAGGTCCTTGAGACACTAGAAGTATATATAAAGGCTTTTCTGGAAACAAGGGAAACTATTCGTGGAAATGTTTTTTCTCCTGAGAGTGAAATAAATCAACAAATTGCTATTTAAAGCATGTGAATAATCCCCTTCCCCCAACTCTTTCTAATTTCTTGTTATGGCTTTGGATATTTTTCCACTAATTTTCACTGCAAAAAGAAAAATACCACATTGGCAAGGGTACGGAAATTTTCTTTGAAGCCACTGAATAGTTACAATTTGGCTGGTCACTCTCTCCCCTTTCTTGTCTTCTGGATGCTGTTTGACAGGATCCTAAAAGGGACCGTCCCTTGAGAGTGGGAAGGAATTTTTCTTCCATCTTTGTTGTTTCCTGACAACATACATTAGAGACAATTAAGAAGGGACGTCACAAAGACCTAATAAACACTAATCTAAACATTCTCCTCAGAGTCATGTGTGCTCATCGCACTCAAAGATTGGTTAATTTGATTAGTAAACATTCCTCAGATTTGCCTTTTTTTCTGTGGTTCCCAGTTCCATCCAGGCTTAATATAACTACCATTTGGTTTGTATTATCCCCTACTCCATCTTAGCCTTCTGGCAAATCACGAGTCTACTACATCTAAATTCATCTATTGATTGCTATTAAACTCCTATAAATTTATGTATCAAAATACATGTTAGTCACAATGAAAAGGGAGGGATATGGAAATATTAATTCCTCCCACCGACCCTAATTAAGTGCAAGAATTTTCCCCCCTTGCAAAATATTTATCTAAGGCCATGCCATGAGTAGAGAGCAGAAAAAGGTTATTAGGGTGTTTTGGTTTGAGGTCCAGCACAAATTGTCCACTCTGCTATCCTACCCCAAGTGACCCAGCTGGAGTATTTTTCTCATGACATCTCTGGCCTCATCCCAGGGAAACCATACCACTCTTACTTCTGTATAATGCATAGTTAGGTTGTGTTTTAACCTAAGAGACATGTTTCTTGAGTTTATTTTTGGAATAACACACTTTAGGAATATATTTCACCCAATTTCTAAGGCCCAAATAGGAGTTAATACCTTGGTCATAGAACTTAGGGCTGAAAATAATTTCAGAGAGCTGTAAATCCAAGTTATAATAATTCTTCCTTTTAGAGATCTCTCAAGATCCATCCTCCACTGTCTTTTCTCCACTGCCACTGCCTCTGTGTCTGTGGTGGCATCTTCTGTGTGAGCTACTGATTCCTGACCGCTTCCCTGACTCCAGGTATCACCCTGCCCACCCCACAACCCATATGCATCCAGACACAACTCTGTTGCCAGGGTAATCTTAGTGAGATGTAAGCCTGACCAAGTTATTCCCTGGCTTAGAAATCTCCAGTTATTTGCCATCCCTGTTAGATGAAGTATAAATAAAACATCATGGGCTTTCCAGTCTGTTCCAACAGCTCCCACTAGTCTCATCTCTATCCCTTCTCTTCTATTTCATGTTCAGACAGGACAGATGTTTCACTGTTGCCCAATAAGGGTCATGTTCTTTCATATCTCTTCACCTCTCCGCAGACTATAATCTCTTTCTCCTCCTAATGACCTCCTGTGTATTTTTTAAAATTTATTTTATTTTTTAAAGATTTTATTTATTTATTCATAAGAGACACAGAGAGGAGAGAGAGGCACAGACACAGGCAGAGGGAGAAGCAGGCTCCATGCGGGGATCCTGAAGTGGGGCTCTATCCCAGGTTTCCAGGATCACAACCAGGACTGAAGGCAGCACTAAACTGCTGAGCCACCCGGGCTGCCCCCTCCTGTGTATCTTTAAAGACCTAAATTAAAGGTTACCCTTCTGTGGAGCTTTTCCCAACATTCACAGGGAGAGTTGGTGTATAGCTATTTTATGCTTCAATCCTCCTGTGTACCGATACCTACTGAAGCACACACCACCCTGAGTTTATCCTTCTTCACTGTGCACCAGGCACGGAAGTTGTATCTCATATGTCTTTCTGTCTACAGTAGTGCCTGGCACAGAGACAGCACTTCATTCATTCATTCATTCATTCATTGAATAAACATGCTATTATTGCTGGTTTAGTATTGAAAAACATATTAAACATGGTTCCTGGTATTACAGATAAGGATTTCTCATGGAAAGAGACACTAGGCAAACACACAAATGAATATGCAATTACTATTTGCGACATATAGAAAAGAACAGAGCACAAGAAAAAATATAAAGAATGGCTGGTGGAGCTAGTTTAGATGGGGAGAGGGCTGGGGGAAAATCTCCGAGACTGTGGCATTTGAATAGGGATCTGCAGGGTGGATAGGAAGTAGTCAAGAAAAGTGAGAAAGAGCTTGTGTGAAGGTCTCATAGTGGGGACAAGCTCGTGAAAGGAATTGTAAATATGTTAGCACAGCTAAAAATGGAATGAGTGAGGGGGGAGGGGTAAAATGTGGAAAGGCCTGAGGGACAGGCAAGACCAAAGCACAGAGTTTGGGTTTTATTGGAAGCACATCGGGAAGTCATCAAAGGGTTAATGAATGTTGAAAGAATGTTCCAGGAACAAACGGCACATTACCTTTGGAGTTACAAGAAGCTTTCTTCTTCAGGGATCCTGGATGAGGGATTAATTGAGTTAATGCTAGGAGAGAGCCCAGAGGAGGGAAAAGTTTGTCACTCATCCTTACAGAGTAGAATTATTGACAGTTCCCTTCAGGGCGAGCAGACTCTATTTGTCGCCAAAAGCTACAGTTTCAACTGTTTGAAAAGTTATGAGATCACTCCCTTATGACTGAGAAAAACATGGAATGTACACTCAAAGGAGTGATGCACTGATTAAGGACCAGGCCACAAGCACCGTGTCACAAGTACAGCACACTAGACAACTTCACTTGGATTCTAGAAGTCATCTCAAATTCAATCTGCCTAACGTGGAACCTACCTGTCCCAGTTTCCCACCCTCCCATCACCACCTGTGTCCATCTGGCCCTCACAGTGTTCCTTATCTCAAAGCCTGGCACCTCCATCAGTTCCAGATATCACCACTGACACTTTCTTGTCCCTCACCACCCAGAACCAATCCATCACCAAATCCTGCTTATTTTATGTCCCAACCATCTCTTAAACCTGTCAAAATTCCTCCATCTCCACTATCACTACACAATTCAAGCTATTGTCATCTCTTGCCTGGACCTCTGTAATAGCCTAGTAATGGGGTACTCCTTGTCAATTATTTAGCCCTTAAGTTTATTCTTTATCCAGTAGCCAGGGAGAGCTTTAAAAATACAAACTGGTGTATCCACTGGCAGTGTTTAAGGCAAACCTGAAAGAACAAAACTCCTTACTATGACTTTTGATTCCCTAACTAGCTGGTCTTGATTGTGGCCAGGCTTGCTGCTATATATCTCTCTAGCTTCTTCCTTTGTTATGTTTGCCCTACTCTTTATGAGCCTGCTATATAAGGATGACTTTCAGTTTTGTGAAAACTGAGCATGGCATCATGCTCTATCTTTCCAGCAGACCTTTATGTGCAATGCTTCATCCTTTTGAAAAGACTTATGCACCCTCTGCCCTACTAACACGTATATGTTTTTCAGAGGTCAGCTCAACCGTCACTTTACTAAAGGAATCCCTCACCCCCTTAACTATATAGCAAATTCTCCTGTAACACAATGTCATGGAGTCACGTACTCATCTTCTGTAGCCCTGAAAATTTACTGATTAAGGTTTCTCTCTCCTGCTCTACTGACTTAATTCTTTATTCATTATATCCCGAATACCTAGTATGTAGTAGATACTCAAAAAATCCTTTTGAGTGAGGAACTTCATGCTCCAGGGTATAACATCATTGTCTGGATGAACCGAAGTGATCCTCTTCCCTGTTCTCTACTTCACCACCCTCTAAAACTTTCTACTCCAGAGTCTAAGACCTCCTAGTAAGTCTGTGAGAAATTAAAACTCACTTCTTCCTCAATTTTTCTTTTAATACAATAACAATTTATACAGATTTCCTCCACTAGGAAGATAATTCCTCTGCCACTACTGAGTTTAAACAACCAATTTAGTCTCTCTTGCTGCGATCTGCAACCTGCTCTCTCCATGGCCATTCTTGGCCCTATTCTTATTAGTTCTCTAGTTCACTCTAATGTATCTAGAGTTACCTCTCTAAAATGCAAAACTCACTGGCTCCCCAATTTGTACTCAGGTTGAAGTCCAAACTAATTATGAGGCCTTTCATGAGTTGGCCCTATTTGTTCCACCCCATCTCCCTATTCCGACCACCACAGATCCCTAACTGACTTTGCCCTCACTTATTGGGCCTTTGAACATGCTCTTCCTTCTCCCTCTCTTTCCTACCCATATTGCAGGTCTTGGAAGCCTCCTTTGCCTGACTTTGGTCCCCCAGACTTTGAGTTAGTTTATGTCAGAATATCTGCATATCTAACTTCCTCAGTAATACAGCTCCTTTCATATGATATTCAGTTGCTGTGAAATAGAGGTGGTCTTGGCTTGATTTGGCTGGATAAATTGGATAAAGTAGTATTATTGGTAGCTCTGTAAGACATCTTTTGTATGAGTGGAGCATGAGTGATTTTCTGCTGAAGAATGAGAAAAGGAGGGTGCATAAATTCTTGAATAAGAGTAGCAAATTAAGAGGAGAGGCTATTATAGCATCCCATTCCCTACAGGGTTTATGTATGAACTTTGAAAACTGAAGGCAAGGTCACATTATGACTTTTGTTGACTCTAGGCACTTTTGTCTTCATGGGCCCCTTCCTATACCACCTCTCCCAACAGAAATATATTGGAATGAATTGGCATAAAGACAAATATATTATTACATAATTATTTTCTTCGACTTAAAAATTCCTTTTTCTTCTAATTTTGAAAGAAAGCAAAGGATTTTTATGGTACTCTGAAAGTACTGTGGGCCCTAGCCTCTGTGTCTTCTGAATGAGCCAGCCCTGACTGAAGGTCACACAATCCTGATTTGGCAACTGTAGTGTTTTGTAGCTCTTAAATGTCCTAGATTGACTAGTGGATACAGAAATGCTGTGGTACTAAGGAGAGAAAGCAGATCCTCCAAATACTTGGTGGACATTAGAGATGCTAAAGGGAGCCTGGTAGGAGAACAGTAGCACAAGGGGTATGAACATATTCTTGAGCATGTGAGAGATTATCTCTTACGGACCCCAGAAATAGAAAAGGGTTACTTTATGGACTCATCAATGTCCCAGTGAGAAACAGATGACATCACTCAAATAGGAGAGTTCATGGAGGGCTTATTTACACAGGTAATATCATAAAAGTGTGGGCATAGAAGAAGCAGAGACAGAGGGCATGGAAACTGTTGACTTATTCCAAATGGTTCAGTCTCCAAGATGGAGAGCAGAATGGACAAAGATAAAGAGTGGGTCTGCAGAGGCAATGGAAAATCCAATCATTTAATGTTAATGTGATTGCATTCATACACACAAGCTAATACTAGCTAGGGTCATTTAGGGTAAGCACTTTCATTGTTTATATCCTTCTTTAGACTGAAAAGTCAATGATGGTGGAGACATTATTAGACAGTATATGGTTGTATCATTAGCACCTCACATATAGTCTGGTACATGATAAATAATCAATGCTTAATAAATATTTGTTAAATAGAATGAATGAGTGAGTCAATTAAAAGAAACAAATTTCTGAGATTTTCTCTACTAAAGTCAGGGGTGCCAAAGGATGACTTGGAAAAGAAGATATGTTTTCCAAAAGAAGAATTGTATCCAGCTGGTCAGTAGAAATCATAGAGACTATCTGAGGGAGTAAAATGTCTCCAAGACAAAGCAGCCATTGCAGAGATAACACAGGGATGGTGTGAAGATGGTGCTTCAGGCTCCCCGGATTCCAAAATGGAACAATTCTCTCAGGTAATTGAAGTTGATTATTTAATACTTAGTTGTATATTAAGAAACTATAGAATTATAGTCAATGCAATATCTGTTGTAGGTCTTTGTTAACTACACTTCTTGCCTACTCATTCTAGGAAACAAGTCAGTTTTAGAAACTCTGGAATGTCCAATAGGTTGTATTCATAGGTTGCATGGTGGAGGTAAAGGGTATGTGAGGCATGTGACAGCATCTTACCCACCCATCCCCTATGCTCAGCCAAATTCCTTATGTTACCTCTCTTATCAATCTAGTTTCCTTAGCATATTAGTAGAACCCAGTTTTGCTAAAGTCTCATATCCTGGAAAATCCCTCCATCCTAGGCATATCAGGAAAGTACGCTCTATCATCTTGCCATGTGAGTTACTATTGTATTATTTCTCATAGTATGATTGATAAATGCAATTATTGCTGCACACCATTTTGTTGAGTACAGCTTCTGTTTTTCTTGTTTTTGTTATTGTCTTAGAGATAGAATTTGACTTTTAATCATGAAAAAAGTTTCTAAATAATGCTATCTAAATAATAATGCTGGTATTACTGTATTTATTTCAATTCTGCAATATATTATCCTTGTCAGCCATGGTTAAGAATTTGAAAAGAGTGGTCATCATGGGAATTGCAATCTATATTATTTCCCCAATTTTGTTCTTGGCATAGAAGCAGTGTCCAGGATGTTTGGAAGTCAAAGACAATCCCGTGTCTTCTCAAGGAGCATGCTAGGCTTTGAATGGAATTGCGCACAATCAGATTTGCTTACAGATTGCCAGGTGGGCAAAACGGCTCTCTAAATTTACCCTGTAACTTTTACATGCGTCAGAGAAAGTAAGTAACAAATGATATATACGCTTACTGGTGGGTGGAATCCTCAAACTTAAAGAAAAGGAAAACCATATGGGCATAAGATGGACTTTGTGTTAAAAGTGGATTTCTTTTCTTGTAATGAATTGTTCCATACTTTATGTAAATAAAAATTTTTAAAGTTTCTCTAGGATACAACTATTACAGCTTGCCCACTGAGTGGGTATGTTGTGAAAGAAAGTAGTGAGAACTTGAGCAATTTTTAAGTTGTTTTAAGCCTATGTGAAATGAAATATGTCACATTGGTGCGTTCATATGTGTATTAACTTTCTTGAGTCACTTACTTTACCTAGGGACTGAATATCTGCCCTGCTTAATGTGGACTCCCTTCCAAGAAATGCTGAAGTAGCATAGCCCGATATGGGCTGAAGTGAGCTGAGGATGATATTCTCTTTGCATATCTGTTTGAGTCAACCTAGCTGAAATCTCTTGAGCATAGGCCAATGGGAATCTTTGATATTGAACATATCTCAGTGTTTTTCTGAACTTCTACTCTGTGAGCAGTGGTCTTTATTACCTGTTTCTATACTTTTGTGTATAATGCACATCAAATAACCACCTTCTTAACACTCCCTGAGCAGCTCTAGCATAGTGATAGAATAAGCAAGAGAAGTTATTCATTAAGATACAAAGAGCCTTATTCAAATAAGAAGAAATCATAATGATATTTTTGTTTCTGCTTAGTCTGAGGGTAAGAATTGATTAATCAATACTGGAATAGTAACAATTATAATATTAATGTTAATAATAAATAACGTTATTGGTTACTTATTTTAAAGGCATTAAATAGTTTTCTTGCATTACCTCATTTAATCCTATGAGGTGGATATGATGATCATCCCATTTCATAGATAAGTAAACTCAGTCATGGAAAGATTGAACTCTGCTAGCTCACACAGCTAATAAGGAGAGACAAGAGATTGATATAAGTGTCTGTCTGACAGACCTGACTCTCTCTCTCTAATACTACCTTTCTCAAATAAATAAGTAGTAGAACTCTAGCCAAATCATCAACTTTTGTTGAAAGTGTAGCTGCCGAACCAGGGTGACTTTCTACAGACAAAAGTAAGAAACAGAGTAAAAGAGAGTACTTTTAAATAGCTGGGACAATTTTCTACCTAATCTTCAGGCCATAAGCTGTGCCTTTCTCATATAAAGTAAGAAAGGTTTAACAACAGGACTTCTACTTTATTCTTGGAAGGAATGTGCAAGTATTCGATAGTCAAATCATTTACAAAGGCCAATTTGTGACCATGGAGAAAATGCCTTTCTCTGCAATTACCTTATCCACACTGCTTTGTTCAAGCTCAAATAAGACCTACTTCAATTTGTAATAATAAAAATTGGAATAATGTTGAAGAAGTTTATAAAGTACAAGGCAGAAGATCTTTGCACCTTAAAATATTTTATTATAGCCCTTCCTGTGTCCTTTCCTTTCTGATCAAGTCAACCCTAAAGCTGGTAGGTATGTCAGAATAAGGTACATGTCCTGGAACAATAGAGATAAGGGAGAGCCTTGGTAGCCTAAATGGAATGTTTGAGCCCAAATATGGTGAAGAGGGCTTCCTTGCAATGGGGAGTGGTCTGATGAATTTTGGACACCAAGCAGGATGGAGAGAACATTTATGCATGGGACTGGCCTGGCATGGTGTTTCAGAAATCAGTTAAGAAATCACACCTTAGCCTTGCATATGGTGAGGAAAGAATGCATGCATGCAGAGGAAGCATTAGCAGCAGAGGCAGGAGACTAGTTACACAGAAGGGGTTAACTAAAAAAGTAAATATGTGAATGGTAATAGGGTTTCTCATTGTTGGAAGAGGTTTACAAACATTGAAAGTAAGATAATAGAATAATCGCTGTGGTTTGAGATTAGAATTGAAAGGATCTGTGTGAATATATGGAATGAGTAGGTAGATGGATAGATGATGATGATAGATAGATAGATAGATAGATGATAGATATAAACAGATAGATAGGTGTATACCCACAAATACATATACATATGCATATTCTCTAGCTTTGTAGGCTGAGAAGATCTGGGAGCAGCATACCTCATTAGCAATGATTACACTTATATATCAGATCTTGGTTTCTAAATACCATTCTCCACTAAATAGACCAAAGTTTTTGAAGAAATAGTTTGTTCCAGGGTTGTAACGATGGAAATACAAGCTAAGTATGGAGCGTTTTGTGCCAGAAATCAAATGAGTATGCAAAGAATGATGGAGACATGTCAAAAGACACGGAGGGCAGCTTGAAGGGCTACTATGGATAACATCTGGGACAATTTGACATCAAAATAAGTAATGCTTGTAATTAATTATTAACTCATTGAATAAAACTGCAAACCAAGAATCCAAACAGGTATAAATGAACAAATAAATTAAAATGACATAAATGAATAAATTCAAAATTTAATGGGGAATGATCTATCTACATAGCTTCAAAGTATCTAGCCACAAAAATACTTATTAAGTGAAAAGGGAAAAAGTAACTTTAAAGTGGAGAAACCTGGCAGACACCACCTTAAACAAGTGACTTAAATGAGCAACATCAATAGTGGATCCATCAAAATTATATGCATAGGATGCAATAGAAACATCACATTACTTTTGTCACTTGTCAGAAATACATAATCTGTTTCTAATCATGAAGAACATCAGACAAACTCAATTTAAGAGACAGTCTGTCTGGCCTTTCATATTCAAAAGTATCAAGGGCATGAAAGTTAAGGCTGAGGAACTGTTTCAGAAAGAAGGAACAAAAGGGATGTGACAAATAAATTGCGGCAGGAGATTTTGGGTTAAATTCTTTTGTTATAAAGGACATTGCTGGGATGATTGTGAAATCTTGAATGGGGTCTGAGGATTAGATGGTATTAATGCATTAGTGTTAATTTCTTGATTTTGATGGTTATACTGTTGTTATGCAGCAGAATGGCCTTTGTACGAAACACACACTAAAGTATTCATAATCTTTGCACTATATTTGTAACTTTTTGCAAGTTTGTGAGCCTTTCAAAATTCAATGAAATATTTTAAAGTGAAGCTTTTATTCAATTATTTCTGTAATTAGTATGTCAATTATGGCACAGGTTTATTATCAGTTTAGGATATGCATATTGTAGAACACAGAAGGCGACCAGACCATGAAGATTAACAAGGCAAAGAAAGGAGAAGGGACTAAATAAGAATCCCAAGACGCAAGTCAGAGCACTCTGAACTAAGCATTTTTCTATTGATATTCTAGTGGATAGGGACTTATTACTGGTATTTGTCATATAAGAATATAGTTAAATAAACTGTTAGTAAAGGTTCATTTGTCTCTATTTATTCCTTTTGCTGAAATTTTTAAAGTTTATAATTAGAAGATGTCAAATTGTAGGGATTCGGTGGTCTTTGTTTTTCTGGTAAGCAACTGGTAACATGCCTTCACAGAATGATCTCCGAGTAGGGAAAACTATTGTCAGGGGCTCAACTAATTGAATTTGGTGGAATCTCAGTCTGCCTTATTCAAAAAGCTTATGTGGCAAACTCTAGCTGGGAGTTGAAGTGAAGTGAAATTTCATTCATTTTGGAGAGAGAAAAGGCAATTCATTTCTGTCTACTTTTAAGCAGTGGAGAAATCACAATACACAGTAATATATATACTTCTCTCTATATTTGCTTCTATATATAATCAGGAGAAAAAAAGTTGAGAGACTCTTGAATTACCCAAATCTGTCAAATTTGGAAAAAAGATCTAAATAGACAATTTTGCAAGTTTCTCAATTTCCAATTTCCAAATATTTCACAAATTTAAAGTAATAATAACTTTATCCAATTTTATTTCTAATGCAGAAAATCTAGGTATCTTAGAAATTTATTGTTAATGATAAATTGTTATTTAAAAGTGGATTTGCCTTTTTTTTTCATTTTCAAGTTCCTTTTCTATGTAAATGGAGTACTCTTGATGTTTCTCTTTAAAGGGATAAACATTGATATGAGTTTTCAGAAATAGGATAACTAGAAGCATAGATATATGAAATCACTGACATCCATACTCACAGTTTAATTTAGTATTTTTTATACTAAAAGAAAAAAATGAGGTCTGATGCAATTTAATCTCAATGTAGACTATAATGAAATATCTATTGCATATTTCTTTACTTTTATAATACTGATTAATAAGGATAGTGAACATTTCCCTTTAAAATAAATTGCATTTGAAAGGAGAATAATGATTTTTTTTCCACATGGGACTCAAATACAGAATACTAATTTCACCAAAGGTGCTAGCTAGTTGTAGTTTTCCCCCCATTTTTAACCTACAAGTGGCTTTCCTTGGCATTAATCACATAGTTCCATGTATCTATATTTATAATTTTAACAGATACTTCATAAATATGGAATCAGGCTATTATCTTGATAATGTGCCACTTTTCTATAAATACAGAGATAGGGTAATTACCACTAGAACTATTTGATAAAATTCAAAAATAGATAAATAATGAATAAGTCTTCCATTCAGTCATTAAAATTCAGAAAACAAAACAAAATATATTTAGCCATTATCCTTTTGATGAATTTGGCTCTCTGCCTTCAAACCACTACCAATTTCAGCTGGCATATAAGGAGCATTTTATGAATACTGCCCAGTGTGCGATGAACTGAACTGGAGACACTAGTCAACAACAGTCCATTAGCATTATCCAAATGAAGAAGCAAATTAAGCATGAAAAAAAATTTAAACAATGTAGAAGTTGATATACAAAACAAAAAAAAAATCTAAGAAATTTTAAGGGAAGTTCAGCATGTCCTATAATCAGAATTATGCTTTGAAACTGGCAGACAAGATTATTCATACTTCTATGACATAAAATACATGTTACTATAAATTTTGATGTAAGTATTGCAGGATGGTAACATGATTTTTTTTTCTGTTTATGACTTTATCACTATAGTGTGACATTGCTTCTAAGAAAAGGTAGTATATTCTCAGGTTACATTAGCAAGAAGGGCACCCAACCAGCTTTTGAGGGGTCATGGAAAGAATTTTGGTAAAGAGATCACTTCCTCTGAGAAGCTTTTCTAGATCACCAGATGTACATCAGTTCCTGGCACTCTTCATTTTTCCTGAGACCAGATCTCGCATTTGAAATTTTGACTCTCCAGGATGGCTAAGAAAGAACTCTAGGAAGATGACTTTTCAGTTGAGATCTGAGTGACAAGAGTAAATCAGTAGTATGGAGATCTGGGGGTCGACATTCTAGGCAGAAAGAGTAGTTTGTGCAATTGTTTTGCTGTGGGAACAAGCTGGGCCTGTTAAAGGAGTAGAAAGAGGATAATTTGATGGAAGTATAGTGATTCAGGAGAGTCACTGGTGGAGATGATTTTGAAGAGCTAAGGGAAGGCATATACTTGTCAGTCTTATGAGTGATGGTTGGAAATTTAGGTTTTATTTTTAACACAATGAGGAAGCAGAGGGTTATAAGGAGGGGAGTGATTTAACAGATTTGTATTTTAGAAATATCACTTCAATTGAAATGAAATGAATAGATTTCTTACTGAAGAAAGGATTAAAAGATGAATTAGTCATACTTCTTACTCCATGGGAAGAAAGGTAAAGAATTATGCAATACTGTTTGGCAGAGATGTAATAAGGGAAGAGAAAGTAGAAGGCTCATCAGAGATGGTCAAGCCATCATCCCCTCTCACATGAATTATTACAATAGTCTCAGGACTTCTTCACCACTTCCACTATTGCCTCTGTCAGTCTGTTCCCGAAATAGGACACAGAATGATTCTTTAAAGTATAATCATACTTTTTCATTCTGCTAGTTGGCATCCTCTGATATCTTTCCTCTCACTCAGAGTAACAGCCAAGGTCTTCCCAATGGCCAGTGAGAACATATATGAGCTGACTTTCCTGCCTTCTATCTCACTCATCACCTGAGACTCTCCTCTCTGCTTCAGTCATTCCAGCCTTTCTGTGGTTCCTCTAACAAGCCCAGTAAACAGATCTTCACTTCAGGGATTTTGCATTGAGCTTCTTCTGCCGAGATTGCTCTACCCAAAAAACACTTCCATGAATCAAACCCTCTCTTTATTCTCTCTCTTAAAACACCACCTTTATCAGTAATGCTAATACAACGTAGATAAAATATGCATACTGTGGTAGGCTGATAAAGGCCTCCAAAGATATGAACGCATTCCAATACCTGGAATTTGTGATCCTTCCCTTATTTGCAAAGAGGTCTTTGCAGGTGTGATTAAGTTAAGGATCTAGATTTGAGGAGATTAATCTGGATGATCTCAGTGGGCCTTAAACACTGTCACAGTTGTTCTTATGAGAGAGGCAGAATTAGATTAAACAAATAGGAGAAGATGTGAAGATGGAGGCAAAGATGGAAGCCAAGGATGCCAATAGCCACCAGAAGCTGAAAGAAGCAAGGAATAGATTTTCCCCTTGAGTTTCTGGTGTGAGTGCAGTCCTGCTGACTGACACCTTGACTTTGAACTTGCAGGCTCCAGAACTGTAGAAGAATACATTTCTGTTGTCTTGAGATCCCAAATTTATATAATGTGTTAAAGCAGCAATAGGAAATGAATACAGATATCAAATACCTATCTCCTTTACTTTGCTTTGTTTTTATTACATAGCATTTATTATCTGCCATAATATGTAATTATTTGTGATCATCAATCTTTTGCTACTAGAATGTAAGGATCATAATGACAAGACATTTTTGTGGTGTATTCCTGTTCCAGAACAATGGCTAGGACATAGTTCTCAGTGATTACTGGTGAAATGGAGGAAAGGAAGAAAGGAAGGAAAGGAGAGAGGGAAGAAAGGTGAGTGGATGGGAGGGAGGGGGTAAGATTCAAAAGGAACTAATAGTGGGGCACCTGGATGGTTCAGTCAGTTAAGTGTCCAACTCATGATTTCAGCTCAGGTTGTAATCTCAGCATCATGAGATCGGCAGAGTCAGGCTCTGCGCTGTGTGGAGCCTGCCTAGAATTCTCTCCCTCGCTCTCTGCCTCTCCCCCCAGTTCATGCACATATGTGTACCTGCTCCCTCTCTCTTGATAAAAGAAATTATTAGTGATAATGAATAGAAGAATTTTCCTGAAATTACTTTCTTTTTAGAACTAAAATATTATTCAAAAGAAAGCTTGATGTGATTTGAAAGACTTAAAAACACTAGTAATTATTTAAAAGGAATCAAGAAATTTCATTTTTGTTCATTCATTTGTTTTTTAATATTAGTAGAAAGGGAAAGGAGGGCAAAAAGAAAATAGTTTACCAAGACTTTTTCAAGAAGAGATAGAAAAGCCTAAATAGACTTATAAATGTTAAATACAATAAATTAAAAATAAAATATTTTCCCACAAAAGAAAAGGAAAAATACTAGGTCAGATATTTTGCAAGCACGAATTCTACTACACAGTCAAGGGATGAATTATTTTGATCCATGCTGTAAACTATACTAGAGCATAGAAAAGGTTCATAATCCCCATCTCAGTTGAGGAGCCTAATGTAATCTTAACAGTAAATACAGACAAAGACAATAAAATCAAAACAAAACAAAACAAAACAAAAAAACAGTATGGTCCTGACCGGCAAATAATTATAGATGAAAAGACAAAGTGCTAAAAAAAATTAGCAAATCAAATATAGTAAATTATAAAAAGACAGTATCTCATAACCAAATTGGTCATATCCTGGGAATGCAACATAGATTTAACATTAGAAATTCACCAGACTAAAAGAGGAAAGTCATTTGATCAACTCAATAAATGCAGAAAAAAAGAAAAACTCAGTAGATACAACTCAACATCTATTCATTATTTGTTTTTAATCTTAGCAAACTAGAAATAGAAAGGAATTATTTAACCTGAAAAAGAATATCTGCAAATAACACATAGCAATCTTCACATTTTATTGCAAAAGAGTGAAATCATTCTTTTGAACTCAGGGACAAGAGTTCTTGCTTTCTTCAATTCTATTAGAGGTCTAGGCACTGCAGTAAGGTAAAAACAGTAAATAAAAGAAACCAGATGGAAAAAAAGGACTAAAAATGTCATTATGTAGAGATGATAAGTTTTTACATAGAAATACAAAAGAATTGAAAGATACATTAGGAGAATTTAGGGAGCTTGCCAATGTTGCTGAATATAAAATTTGATACCTATTTCTATACATCAGCAAGCAACCATTAGAAAATATAATCTTTTTAAAAAGACACTTTTGTAATAGTATTAAAAAATAGAGCATTCTTCACAATTAATCCAACAAAAGTTGTAGTTTTAAAACATAACCTCAAACTTCTTTGACAACTTTCCTTTTTTTTTTTTAAGATTTATTTATTTATGATAGAGAGAGAGAGAGAGAGAGAGAGAGAGGCAGAGACATAGGCAGAGGGAAAAGCAGGCTCCATGCCGGAGCCTGATGCGGGACTCGATCCTAGGACTCCAGGATCATGCCCTGGGCCAAAGGCAGGCGCTAAACTGTTGAGCCACCCAGGGATCCCCCTTGACAACTTTCCTATCATGAATTGGGATTTATGCCCTATCCCTTGAATGTGGCTTTTGCAACTGCTAGTGGAGGTGACACTGTGCCAGTTTCCTGACACAAGTCTTAAAGAAACTGGTGCTTCCACTTCTAATCTCTGAGAATGCTGGCTGTTAGGACTTGGTCACCCTGCTGAAAGGTGTTTCATCAACTAGTCCTTTTGAAGAGACCATATGCAGAGGCACTGAGGCTATATGATGAGTATGTCTCCTGATGGCTCAGGTCCCCCTGTGCAAACACAGGAAAGATCATGAGCTAAATCTGCCCAGATGAGCTCTTTCCTTCTCAAAACCCTGACACAGAAACCATAAGAGGTAGTAAGATGATTTTTGTTGTCCTTAGGGAGTATATTTAGGATAATGTATTACATGAACAGTAGGTAACTAGAATAATCTCCATGGAGAAATTTCTAAATTTTTCCAAATAACATTTTTAAAAGATGAACGAAGATTTAGATTCAATGCAATTCCATCAAAATTCCAACAATCTTTTTGGGGACATTCATTAAGAACAAGGTGGAAGCTTTCCTCTTCATATAACAAGAATTATTTTGAAGTTATAATAGTTAAGTCTGTGTGGTATTGGAGCAGAGATTAACAGATTCACCCAAAGAAACAATAAAGAGCCAGGAAACAGAACCACACAAATGCGAAAAAATTTAATATGATTCTGATCATATTGCAGATTGGTTGAGAAAGATGTGCATTTTCAATATATGTTGCTCATCAATTAGCATTTCATAACGGAAAATAAAGAAAAGTGGACCCATCCCTCACACCACATACAATCGTCAATTTCAAATGGTAGACTTAATTATGAAAAATAAAGCTAAAAACATTTACAAGAACTTATACAGCTCAAGGCATGATCCTGGGGTCCTGGAATAGTGTCCCACATCAGGCTTCCTGAGGGAAGCCTGCTTCTCCCTCTGCCTGTATCTCTGCCTGTGTCTTATGAATAAATTAGTAAAATCTTAAAAAAAAAAAAAAAAAAAAGAGAGAGAGAGGAAGACTGATTAAGCCAGTAGGAAAAAAGGGCCAATTTATGATCATGTACATCAGAAAAGTTCCCCAAGTCATCCTTAAAATTGTAAGAAACCTAAAAAGAGTGCATTTTACTGCATGTAAATTATAAATCAATAAACAAACCAAAATTAAAATATGTAAACTAATGACTTAGGACTAATCTTTAAATACAATTTAAAATCACAACTAGAAAATAACTTCTCATCTACCAAATTAGCCAAAGAATAAAAATCCCAGTAAAATTAAGTTTTGGCAAAAATATATGAATCTACTGGAATATGTGTATGTTGGTAAGAATACAAATTAGCACAATTTTGGAAAACAATTCAATATTAATAAGTCAAATTAAGAATGCACTGTACTGAGTCTCCTGGGTGACTTGGCGTTTGAGTGTCTGCCTCTGGCTCAGGGTGTGATCCGGGAGTTCTGGGATTGAGTCCCACATCAGGCTTCCTGCATGGAGCCTGCTTCTCCCTCTGCCTATGTCTCTGCCTCTCTCTGTGTGTGTCTCTCATGAATAAATAAATAAAATCTTTTTTTTTTAATGCACTGTATTTCCACTGTTGTTTTATATTCTAAAGAAACTCCTACAAATTGGTCACCGGGAATCATGTACAAGAACATAGCACTGCTTAGAATAGCAAAAATCTGGAAACAACTCAAATCGACCAAGGGTAGAGTGGTTAAATATATTGTGGCAATCAAATATTGGAAAATACATACAGTAGAAAAGTCAAAGAACTGGAGGTATGATATGCTGTATGAACTCTGAGGCATTTATGTAATTTTTTAAATCAGGTAAAATAATTTTATACTTTATTTAAAAATAAATATCAAAAAATAAAATCTATGAGATTGATACACAAAATGCAGGATTGTGGTTTCTTGGGGTGTAGCATTGAATGACACTGGCAAAGGGCACAAAAGTGCTACATCTCTAGACCTGGTATCAAGCTTAATGTCTGCAAAGTTATTTAATATATTATTTATTATTTCTTTACTTTGTCTGAAATAGTCCATAAATATTTTTAAATGTTTAGGTCAGATGTTGGGAACCTGAAAAATTTACAATCCCCTGGGATATGGGGGGTCATTATACCAAGTAAGCGTGTAGGATATGCATTCTGAAGTATGAATGTTGGTTTTATGAATAAGTTGGGTCATAATTTCAAGGAATATGGTCTGGGTTTCAGAGAGAGTTCAGAGGTTGATATCGAATCTTAACTGAAAGTAGACCTGTTAGCCTGTGCTTCTACTTCAAAAGTGTCTTTACCAGATTGCAGGAATGAAAAATGTCTGCATGCTGAATAAGGGAGAATTAATTTGCAATGATCTCTTCTAGATAGGTAAGATTACAGCAGTGCAGGGAGGTGAAAAGATCAGGATCTTTGCTTTGATTCTCAACTCTGCAGCTGTAATAGTAATTGAAAAATATCACTGAAAACCACCTCAGGGTCAAAATGATGCATCTGTTTGCTTTTTTTTTTTTAGGATCCAAGATTCATATTTTCCAAGTCACTTCTGATTAGTTGTACCTGGTTTATCTGAGTATGATGAGATATAGGGATCCATGATCATGCAGGATTATCTTCACTAGCTTTCTTGTCTTTATTTTGTTGTAGTTGCTTTTGTTTTGTTCTGTTGTATGCCAGTGAAGGTATTTAGAATGTTAAGGAGGGACACATGTTGATTATTTCTGTTACTGGGTAGAATGAGATTAAATGAGAGTCAATTAAGTGTCATCAACTAGGAAGAAATGTATAGAGCAAATTAAAAATAAAGCAAAGTTAGAGTTAATTCCTTTTGCTTATACCCCTGGATACTTTGGGAAGATGATATGTGATTCTGTTAAGAACACTAAGATGGATTTGTTCATGTCATGGCCTACATAAAGAGCCAGCTTACATGCAAAATATTTTCACTGTTTTGCACCTTAACTGAGCTCAGGGTTAAAGGAAGAGACAAAGTGCAGGTCAGTTTTGAAATCCCTACTTTGTTAAATTCCCAGACTTGCCATCTCTTCAGTCAAAAAATGTCCTGTTTACAACTTTCTATGGATTACATTAACAATTTTTTGTCTTACTTATAAATTCCCATGGTAATATTGTCTTTTTGTGCCTGTATAGCATTTTCCTCTTCTGGTATCAAAACATCAGTTATGGTATTTCATTGACATGTCAGGCCTTTATTTGCCTGCTTTTTGATCACAGTATCTCTAGGTGACATTGTTTGGCATTTGCTCATGTAGTAGTCTTTCATACAATTTTTAATTATTTTATCCAGATCCCTAAATGTTTTGACAAGCTAAGCTGTTCTGATTCATTTGTAACAATTTCAGCTCTGAGAAGGGATAATGCTTTCAATTAAATAATAACAAGCGAACAGTTTAAGGAAAATATTACCAAAAAAAAATAAAAAACTAAGAAAGGAACACATAATGCCATTGTCTATGCCTCATTGTTGAACACTGTAGCTTTTCCCATAGAGATGTAACTTTGGGCTTCCACTTTTGCTGTTAAAAACTCGAGGCTTTATCAAGTACCGTGCTCTACCTTTTCAAGAAAGAAAGAAAAAAAGAAAGAAAGAAAGACATTTTCCATTTGTGAGCAAAGTTCCAGCAAAGAAAAAAAAATAACCTTGTATGTTGTTAAATCCCATAAATATATGATTTCAGAATTAAGAATGACCATGTTTTAATAAATTGCATGACTGGTGCTACCTGTCCCATTCCACAGGCTGTAGAAGCAAAAGCATTCCTTTCACACAGGTATGTTTCCATAAAATGAAACCCAATTTGAAGCAACGTGATCAACTGCAACAAAAGGAAAGCTTGTCATTTACACCACCAGTAAAATAGCACGCCAAGAGGAGCCAGTTATTAGCTATTGAAATATGGTTCTGTGGGAAGGCATGATCACTGAGCAGCAGTAAGATCAGCATATTTCAACTGAGATGTCTTTTAGGAGCATGTAAATCCTCAGTCAATTGTTACATATACCCTCTTTCTCAGGTTTTTTTTGCCCCCTTCTAACAAGACACAGGCACAAGATTTTTTTTTCAATTATGGTGAAATATGTAGGTAAATGAAAATTGTTTTAAAATCTCAAAATTTCTCCCTCAATTATTCATGCAGAGATAGAACATCAGGGGAAAAGAGTTCCAATTCACTTTAAATAGGAAATTGGAGTTCATAGAACACAAGAACACCACTTTGGATCAAACCCGTGCTCCAGCAACCCATTGTCTAATATTATCATACCAAAAGCTACCTAAGGATTGCCACCAAGGATGTCATCCTTAAAAATCAGAAGTTCATTTCACATAATTAAATAGATAATATGCATGTCAATAATTATTTATTTGCACACCTTTTTATTCTCTTTAAAAATATGCAGGTCTAGGGGCGCTTGGGTGGCTCAATGGTTGAGCATCTGCCTTCCACTCAGGGCGTGATTCTGGAGTCACAGGATCGGGTCCCAAGTCGGGCTCCTTGCATGGAGCCTGCTTCTCCCTCTGCCTGTGTCTCTGCCTCTCTTCCTCTCTGTCATGAATAAATAGATAATTCTTAAAAAAAATAAAAAATAAAAAATAAAAATATGCAGGTCTCCTACTTTGCGCCATTAACTTTTATTTTAGGAAAATCGGGCTGTGCTCATCTATCCTCATGCTTATTATAGAAATATGATTCAATTTGTCCTATTTGGATATAAAAAGGCTTGCGGACTGAATTGTTTAATAGTTGTATCCCTCTTTTGGATTGCCTTTACTCTGTTTAGCTTAAACAATGTGGACATGAAATGTGAAAAGTAAAATATATGGCTGCTCTAGTCAGAGAGATATGCAATCACATGCTATGAAAGGTCAGGAGTTAATGAAGACTGGTTTTCTTGCTGTGCTCACACTGAAAGTTACATTTTTCCATAACAGAGTCTGAAAAAAGCATAAAATCACAATGTGAAGAAGAGGAAGATATGCAAAGAGCAGGAAGAAAAGAAACTATCCTGGTTCACTAAGCCAGAGAAAGCAGAGCAAAAGATACAAAGTAATCCAAAGAGGAAAGAGAATCAAGAATGTTTAAAGATGAAGGATGGCTAATGAAGATGAAGGCCAAGGAAAGGTACTGCATTTCAATGGGGAAAGACATAATGGGGGTGGGAGGAGCAGGTTAGGCCTCCAATTTTTTTTTAGAAGGAAAACTATCTATTGGAAAAAATGAGAGAACTTTAAAAAACATAAAATACCGGCAATGTGGTCAGTTATGCTTTCTTCCTTGATAATTATAACTACTGAAAACTATATGAAATTTTCTTTTTCCACTGAGGGTCTCTGTGTTGGGAACACATCTCCAACTGTTTCCCATTCCTTGTCCATTTCTCCCACCTAGTTGGTGCGTCTCACTAGTATTTTCTCCACTTGGTTAGGAGTTCCTGAAAGAGGCTAGATGGGAATTCCAGGCCACAGCACAAAGGACGTCTGGCAAGATGAACCATGGACTGGGGAAAATACGGTAATCCTTCCTCACCTTGCTCCTATCAGAATCCGAACAGTATTTACCTATGTTAGGTTGTCATAAATAAATTTAAGAAGAATGGTTTTGGAAGGCCATGGGTAAAATTTAGATTTCAATGGACAGAAAAGAAGTTAGAAGATGAACAAATCGAGGCAATAACTAAGATTTTTTTCTGAGAAATGTATTGCCAAAAAGAGAGGTAAAGCAGCAATTCAAAGGAATTAACATTGCATAAAGACATGATAATGAGATGCTTCCCAGAGAATTTTGTATATGGCTGGTGTGTTATCAGTAGATGTTTCTTTTGTACTTTATTGATTAATTAATGTTTCTGATAAAAATAACTCTAGTAATGTTCAAGATGTAGCCTACCATTGTTTTAAAATGTTTTTCTATGATCTACAATCTATGAGTATCACTGAAGTACTCATGATCATTTAAGCAAACAAACCTTTAAAACATTCCATACCCTGTTTATAGACATTAAATATTCATTACTCACGAAGTAAAAATTGTAGTATTCCAGTTAGACTTACCAAATTCGATTCTATTACCATCACACAATCCTTTCCCTTGCCTAATAGAAGAAAAGCATATGACTAATGGACTTCAGAAATGGTCATTTGGTGTCACTCTATTCTTATCCTCAAAATTATTAGCACAGGAAAACATAGATGTGGCATTATTATTTTGAGTGAGACTTTTTTTTTTTCCTATGTAGCCTTCACCTTGGTGTGATAATGGCTTTGTTAAATAAAAGAGCTGGCATACTTGTAGGGGGTGGTAAAAATTCAAAAGAGAAATACTTAAAGTGGAAATATTAAATTCATCCTTTGACAGGTTTTCCTATAGCAAGGATGAGAGCGAGAGACTTTAGAAGCAGAGGCAGGACTCTCCAATGAGGCTTCGAATGGTCTTGTTTGGTCTGCATTGAGCTAATTACCTGGCTATCTGCCAAAAAGCCCCTTTACCTTGTGCTATGTAGACTCTAATGTTAGATAATATCTAATTTTTAATGCTAAGAAGTGGCATTTGATGTTGTTACTAGTATCTGGTGGAAAGCAAGGGACAGGAGGTCAGAAACAGTTTCCTGGGAAGTGCTCTTAAACTGTTTCCTATGCAGCAGGGAAGGTGAACAAAGAGAAACCCTGTAGCCACCATTTCCTTATCTTTCATAAGAATAAAGAAAAAAGGAAAGATTTAACATAACCTGCTCAGCAGGAAACTCAACTTTACAGTTTCAGAACAGCATAATTTGGGTATTTTATATTAGTCTATCATATCCAAGCATTTCAAAAATAAAACAAGAACAGCTTTTAATGCAATCTGTGTTTACTAATACGAGCTAATAAAATCTCATAATATTATTTTGTATTGCACTAATGGGTATTGCATTATAGGATATTAGTTAAATCACCCATTATTTCAGTATTTGATGTGTTACTCATAGTGGAAGCAGGCATAGCATAGTATGAGAGATCTGGTGGGAACAAATAGGGTGCAGAAGTAAAAATGGACTTTTAAAATAGGTTTTTAAAAATAGATTGGTGAAGGAAGAAGAGCAACAGAGAGCAATAGTGGACATAGGGCTTTTGGTTATGGAAGATCTAAACCTAATGAGGAGGCAAAGGGCAGCTTCTAGAATTGCTGCGGTGACTTGCAGGTTGCTCCAGTAAGCAGACGAGGTGGTTTGACTGATGAGAGCTCTTTATTCTGAACTTGACCCTCCTGAAGCCTACCCTCTTCCCTTTATGTCCTTAAATCTGAACACATGGACTTCAGTACTGAGACAGTACCAAGCCCGAGATCAGATGGGCAGCCAGTGTGGAAAGAGAATTTTCATCCAGGCTGTCTGACCCAGAACCACTACTTATCATAGTGTTTTTAAAAGACTACAGGATACATATAACTCCCTGCTAAGTCAGATACCATTACTTACTATAAGGCACTAAGGACAGATGGAAACAGAGATCAAACATTTATGGAAAATACCACATGTATGTTTCTGTATACCAAGAATAAGTATTAAGGCTTGATGAAATGATGGTCTGGAGTCTGGAGGCCTTCATGCACTGGTGTGATGAGAGATTATAGACTCATGTGAATGAGGCAAGTATATGGGATATTCACTAAATGCGTGGATCTTGAAATCAGAGATAGCCTCTTTGAATCCTGGTTTCACCTCTTCTAGATGTGTGACCACAGGATCTCAATTAAAATTTCTGTCACTTGATTTCTCTATACAAAGTATGTAAATAATAAACATGTCCCTAAATATATTTCAATAGGATTAAATAAAATCATAATATTCTTAATCAGTGCCAGAACTATAGTAATAATTACCTTGAAGAGCATAATAATAATAGCTAAGGTGGCCATATATGCTTGTTAATTTTACGTGTCAATTTGACTAGGTTAAGGGATGCCCAGATAGCTGGTAAAACATTTTCTCAGGGTGCATTTGTGAGGATATTTATGGAAGAGATTAGATTTTTGAATCTGTAAACTGAACAAAGATCACCCCCACCAGTGTGAGTGGACATCATCCAATCTCTTGAGGGCCAGAATAAAATGGAAGGCAGAGAAAGGGCAAATTTGCTCTCTGCTTGAGTTTAGACTCCATTTTTTCCTTCCCAAAGACATCAGTGCTCAGGCCTTGGGGTTCAAATGGGACTTACATCACTGGTCCCTAATTCTTGAGCCTCTGAACGAGGACTGGGACCTATACCATTGGCTCCCCTATTCTCAAGCCTTTGGACTCACTGAATTATACCACCAGTTTTCCTTGTTCTCCAACTTATAGACAGCACATCATGGAACCTCCTTGGCCTCATAACTGTATAAGCCAATCCCCATAATAAATCACTCCTGATATTCATATCTATCTAAATCTATATCATCTATATCTATATCTATATCTATCTATATCATCTATATCTATCTATCTAAATCTATATTATTTGTTTTGTTTTTTTCAAAGAACCCTAATATACCATGCATCCTGGTTGTCCTAGAAGAGTCATTATTCATACTCGTTTTCCCAGCATAATTATTCATGTTGCTCTCTTTCCCTCTCAAAAGTATCCTGGTTTAGGCAATAAGTTATTCTATGCTTTAATGATAGCCACAACTTGTTGAGCACTTACATTGTGACACTAGTATTTTCTTTCTTCTTTTTTTTTTTAAGATTTTATTTACTTATTCATGAGAGACACAGAGACAGAGAGAGAGACAGAGACAGAGAGAGAGAGAGAGAGACCGAGAGAGAGAGAGAGGCAGAGACACAGGCAGAGGGAGAAGCAGGCTCCATTGCAGGGAGCCTGACATGGGACTCGATCCTGGGCCTCCAGGATCATGCTCTGGGCTGAAAGTGGCACTAAACCACTGAGCCACCTGGGCTGCCCTGGTATTTTCTTTTTTATGCTTAATTCATTTAATCTTGCAGCCCTTGCAAGGTAGGTACTATGATTATCTCCATTTTATAAAGAAGAAAACTAAGACACCTAGAAGTGAAGCAACCTGGGAAATTGAATTCAAATTTTGCCATGAACTGCCTAGAATTTTACTATTAATCATTTATTTTATTTTTTATTAATCATTTATTTATTTAGATGGCATCCATCAAGATTTCCCCCTGAAAGTTATATTTATTTCTCTTTCATAATTAATAATAATATTAACTAATAAATATTAGTTGACAAACAATTGAGACTGCCTAAAAATATTTTGTTCCCAAAAAATCATCCATGCATTGTTCTAGTATGACCAGATAATTTCTCCCTGAATCAATTATTCTGGGTTTTAAATAGTGATTTCCTGTTATTCCTTCAAGTATTGGCTGGCTTTCTATCCTAAAAGCTTTCCCAGTCATCTTTCTCCCTTCTTCCTACCTCTATTAGATTTTTTAAAAAATTCAATATGTAATAATTCATTACTGACTACTCATTTTGTTTGCTTCTCTAACTGACCCAGATCTGGCCAGTGGGAGTCCCATCAAGCTGCTCCTATGTTTTTAACATGCTTTCCCTTAATATTTGAGTATTTTCTTGCATAGTGGTACAATAAAGTCTTTCAGGCTCAATTTGTCCTTTCTTTTACTTAGCCCTGCAGTTAGCTATGTCTACAAGATACCCTTGTTTCTTTTAGTGAGTAAGGGTAATTAGGACCCAAGATTTGGGTGCTAAATGAGCTCATTTCTCCTAGGATATCACTGTTACCAGAACCTTTCAATGGCCTGAACTAAAATATATACAGTGAGTTGTATACCTATATGCACATATGAGTTACATATAGACTATGAAATATAAAGATATGATATGTATCATGAATCTATACCATGGGTTTATATTATTAACCATAATTCCAGTCCAGCACCACAGGATTTTTCCATGCATTCCCCAATTCCTTACTGATATCTTCCTTCACCCACAATGAGCACCCTGGCTGTTAACAATATCAGTATATTTATTCATTTCCTCAATCCCACTAGTCACAAAAAAATAATTTCAGAATTGCTATACCATCACCACTAATAATAGCTAACCTACTAAGTAAAGTCAAAGGGTTTTATTTTTACTTTTTAATAGTTCTTTGTGTCTTTACACTGAAGGTAGACAGACAAAGTACTGTTTTCAAAAGTTACTTGGATTCTGATTATCTTTATTCGTTTTATATAGAGTTGGGTTCATTTGTTTCTGTTGGTATTCATTTTTAGGAGGTTTGATCTATCTTGGTTAATTTAAATGTTTTGTATCTATAGAACATAAATGTGGTTTCAAATGTGGAAAGTATAAAAAAAGGTATACCCAAAGAAATATTGTTTCTGCCTTTATCTTCTCTATCTCATCCCCATCTAACCCTGTAGATAATCAGTGTCATTAATTTTTGGCTTATCTTTACTGTATTCTCATGTTTCTTTTTGTAATTAGAAGCATTACAGGCACACAATCTCATTTCTCCTTTTTTAGCATAGTAAGTAACATACCATAATACTCTTTTGCATGTAGAATTTCTAATTTAAAAATATATTCTAGAGATCACTCCATATCAATTTCGAGATCTTTTTCATGCTATGTCATTAGGTAGATGTACCACAACATATTCAACCAATCTCCTATGTATGGGCATTTAGGTTTGTGAGATAATAGAAAACATATATGTATATATTTGTCTCTGTCCCTGGTTCCTGGCCACAGAGTTCCTAAAGCCTTGTAATTCCCTAAGTGATAAGAGTATTAGGAACATTTTTGTGCTAATATTTGATTTTTGACTCCAGTTCCCAACACAGAGGTCCTAAATCCCTTGGAATTTCCAGCATGATAGCACTGTCTTTTACTCTAATGAGGTGGCTTCTGATGGGTTCCTGCATGGGGGCTGGTCACCAGAAAGACTAAGCCATAATTAGAAGGGTGGAATTTTCAGCTCCACCTCCAATTCTCCAGAGAGGGGAGAGGGGCTGGAAACTGAGATAATGATGTATCATGCTTGCTGTGATGAAGCCTCCATAAAAATCCCAAAAGTATTGGGTTGAAGAGTTTCCAGGTTGGTGAACACCCAGAGGTGCCGAGACCATGGCATGCCTGCAGTGGGAATGGAAACTACATGCCCCTTCCCAGATACTTTACTCTATGCAGCTCTTCCATCTAAATATTCATCTGGATCCTTTACCGTATTCTTTTTTTAATAAAATGGTAAAAGTTAAGTAAACTTTTCCTAAATTATGTGAGCCATTCTAGCAAATTAATGGAATCTGCAAAGAGGGTTGTGATAATCTCTAGTATATAGCTAATCAGGCAGAAAGTAACAGTCTAGACTTGTGGCTGGCATCTGAAGAGGTTGAAGGCAGTCTTATGGGACTGAGCTTTTAAACCTTGGGAGCTAATGCTATCTGCAGGTAGGCAGTGTCAGAATTAAGTTTAATTGCGGAACATCCAACCTGGTATCCTAGAATTGCTAGGTGTGAGAAAAACACAAACAAACCAACAAACCTATGTGTGGTATTGGAAGTAGTGTGAGCATTGTAGCAATGTGAGAGTAGGCAAACAAAGGACAAGTTACTTTTTCCTACAAAGGATTGCTGCTGAAATTTTGCAATTATATATAAGGGAATGTTGATATAATGCCTTAATAAATAACTTCCAGGGATCCCTGGGTGGCGCAGCGGTTTGGCGCCTGCCTTTGGCCCAGGGCGCGATCCTGGAGATCCGGGATCGAGTCCCACGTCGGGCTCCCGGTGCATGGAGCCTGCTTCTCCCTCTGCCTGTGTCTCTGCCTCTCTCTCTCACTGTGTTCCTATCATAAATAAATAAAAATTAAAAAAAAAAAAAAAACTATTTTAAAAAAATAAAATAAAAAAAAAATAAATAACTTCCAGAATTCTTTCATATTATTAGCAATGTATCCTTGGAGAGAATACCTAGGGTTTGCTGGACAGAAGGAAGCGCAGTTGTAGTTTTATTAGATATTACCAAATTCCATTCAGTAGGTATTACATCACTTTCCATTTCTATCTGTAATATGTGGGTGTCTGTTTCTCCACAATCTTTTTTTTTTTTTTTTTTTTTTTTGAGAGAGAGAGAGTGATGGCTGTGGGGAAGGGCAGAGGGCAGAGGGAGAGAGACAGAATTCCAAGCAGGCTCCACATCCAAAGCGGAGCAGTCTTGAGGCTCAACCTCATGATCCTAAGAGCATGACCTAAGCCAAAATCAAGAGTCAGTCACTTAATAAATTGAGCTACCCAGGAACCCCTGTTTCTCCAAATCTTGATGATAGAGAATACGGTCAAACTCTGGAATTTTTCTACAAGTGATAGGTGAAAATGACATCTCACTAGTTTTAATTTGCAGTTCTCTTTTTGTGAGTAAAGTTGAAATCTTTCCATATGTTCAGAGGCTATTTTTACATCATTTTTGGTTAATTTTCTGTTTATCTTTCTTAATTTTTAAAGAGTTCTTTATATATTAGGAATATTAGCCTTTCATTTGTGACATACATTGCAAATGTTTTGTCCTAGTTTGTCATTTGTCTTTTTTTTTTTGCCTATGGTATTTTTGCTGATAAGAAAATTATTTTAGATATTTGAATTTATCAATATTTAATTATAGAATAATTAGATTTTGAATCATAGAAAGCTTTTCTCTCTAATCAGGTTCTATAAGAGCTTGTATGCTTTTCTACTTGTATGGTTTTATTTTTTATAATTAGATCTCCTATGCATTCAGAGTTTATTTTTGTGTATGGTGTGAGGCATGAGCCAAATTTTATCTTTAGGCAAATGGCTGTCCATTTGTCACAACACCATTTATTAAAACATCCAACTTTGTCCCAGATCATCTGATAATTTTTAATATAGTACTAGATATATAAAATAAAGTCATCTTTCATTATCAGTAGCTCTTTGATGCCAGCTGCTATTGTCATATTAATATTCCCAAACACAGTTGTTATTATATAACGTTTACCCTATCCTAAATAACAACACTAAAACCACCAATATGTGACAGGTTTAAAATTAAGTATAAAAGTTTAAGTTTCCTGCTGCTTCTTGCAATATGGCAGACAAGGTATTCTGAAATAACATTCTATTTAAAACATGTAGAAATTCTGGATAAGATTCAATAAAAAAAAAAAAAACACTGATAATGCATTGCTGGGCTTAAAAGAAAATAAGCTAAATCTACCCTGGCCAAAATGATGAGCCAACTGAAACCCAAACCCATGGGGAAACACAATGGAAAACAGAAATGAGGTCATTTGTCCACATTGGAAATCAAAATGCCAGGGACTTGGGCCCATACAAGGCAGGAAACCTAAATTTGACCACAGAAAGAACCAGATCTCTCAATGCTCTCCCCTCAAAAAAAGGGTAGAATTAAAAAAAAAAAAAAAAGTCTATCTTGTGGCAAAATGGACTGATAGGAAAATCTGGGGCCAGCCAATCCCACTCCTAACCATATAACCTAGAGAAATGCTTATATTGCATACATGTTCTAGGAGACATGTACAATGTATAGGATTTTTTAAATTGTGATGAGCTTAAGTCATAGAAAACATTAGAAATGAATTAACTACAGCAGCATTATCAACACAGATGAATCTCAGAAACACAAGGTTGAGCAAAAGAGCAAGTACAGATACTTTTTTTTTTCCAATTTAAAATACATGGAGGGGTGCCTGGGTGGCTCAGCAGTTGAACGTCTGCCTTCAGCTCAGGGTGTGATCCCATGGTCCCAGGATCCCATGGTCCCAGGATCGAGTCCCAGGATAGAGTCCCACATCGGGCTCCCTGAATTGGAGCCTGCTTCTCCCTCTGTCTCTGTCTCTGCCTCTCTCTCTCTGTGTCTCTCATGAATAAATAAATAAAATCTTTAAAGAAACAATAAAATAAAATACATAGAAACCCAAAAATGCATGTACTATGAAGATGTTCAGAGGAATGGTAAATACAAAATTCTACTTGTTTTTAACTATGGGAATGGAGAAGAAAGATAAGTCTGAGGAATTTATGGAGGGCTTCAAATTTTAGTAATGTTTTATTTCTCAATCTGAAGGTTGTTTTATTAACATCTGTTTATATTTTATGTTCAATTTATTTCTTTACTCTGAAAATATGTGTCAGTGACCTACTAAGATGCAGGCATCACTAAAGGCAATTGGTATATCAGTGAACAAACATGGAAAATTATTGCCTTTGTGGAGTTTGTATTCTAGAGGAGGAATACAAAAAATTAATTTTAAAATATTATAAGTAAAAAATACACATCATAAATTAGATGGAAAGGTGAAAATGATATAAGAAGTGTTGATAGTACAAGTGATAGAAAGAACATTTGCTCTGCATAATGTAGGCTGGAGCACACAGTCCAGCTAATGTGTGAAGAATAGATTATGTGGGTAGGATAGCCAGCTAAAAGACCACTGTAGTAATTGAAGCAAGAGATGATGTTAATCTAGACCCTTGTGGTAGTATGAGAGCTGATGAGAAAGAGTTAGATTTTATTCTGAATTTGGAGCTAATAGGAATTCTGGATGGGCAGGACATAGAATATGAGGAGAAAAGAAAAAAAAAAAACAAAAGTTCAGAAAAACTCCAAATTTCTTGGCATATGCTAAAAGAATGGAGCTGTTATGAACTCATTTAGGGAGGACTGTGGGTGTATTAGCCTCCCAGGGCTGCCATAACGGAACACCACATGATGAGTGGCTTAAACAACAGAAATTTCTTATTTTCTCACAGGTCTGGTGGCTAGAAGTCTGAGATTTCACTATCGGCAGGCTTGGTTTCTTCTGGAGCTTCTTTCCTTGACCCACAGAAGACCACATTCTTTCTGGGTGTCCCCATGGTCTTTCTTTTTTGTGTACACATGTCTAGTATCTCTTCGTGTATCATATTCTTATTTTCTTATAAGAACACCAGTCAGATTGGATTGAGGCCTACCCATAGAACCTCATTTTACCTCAAGTACCTCTTTAAAGGCCCTATCTCCAAATACAGTTACATTCTGAAGTACTGGAATTTAGGACTTCCACATATGAATTGAGGGGGTGGAGAAGGGACATAATTGAGCAGATAACATATGTTTGGGGACAGAAGATTAAGAGTTTAGTTAAGTACATGTTCATTTAGGATATTTTGGAGATCTACATAAAGATGTTGAATAGGCAATGTGAAATATGAGTTTAGAATTCAGGAAAGAGATAATAGTTAAATATATAAATTTTAGTATTGTCAACAGTGGAGTTTAAAGACATAATACTTGATGAGATTGTGCAGGGAGTAAGGTTAAGTAGAAAAGAAAAAAAGGACTATCAGGCCTCCCCCAATAATAAATTAATCAACAATAAACAAGAACTATCAAGGAAAACTGATGAAATAATGTAAAAAGAAAATTCAATAAGCCAAAAAGAAAAATAATTAGCATGAAGGAGAGAAAGATCATATGCAATAAATATTGCTAATAGGTCAAATAAAATGAGGTCAAAGAATTAGTCGCTGAATTTGTCAATGTAAGGGTCATTGGCAAAATTGGTAAGTGTTACATTGGTGAAATGGTGGAGGACAGAAGCCTGAGTAGAGTGGGCTTAAGGAGGAATAGAATCTGAGAAATTGAAGTCAAAGTAAAGATAACTGTTTCAAGAAATTCTGTCTTAAAGGGGAGCAGAGAAGGACAGTAGCTGATGGGGAATATGGGGGTCAAGATATTTTTAAGATGGAAGAATAATGGCATGTATGTGTGCTGATGGGAAAAAAGCACATTAAGAGAAAATTGGTGATATAGGAACGAGAACAGGAAATTGGTAGAGCAATTTCCCTCAAGTGAATGAGTGAAAATGCAATTTGCTAGAGAGAATATCTTTAGATAGGAAGGAGCAAAGATAATAACAGGCATATATATATATGCATATATATACATATATATACATTACATAATGTATATTATCTAATGTATTTCTATGTATCATATATTTACTTACATGTATATAAAATATTTCAGCCTTAAGTCTCACTTAATGAATAGTTAATGTTTAGCCTGCCCCTTTCCCATTCTATTCTTCTAGAATATAAATGCCTTTCCTATGAGGTGGATGCTGCTTCTAGAGAGGGATGGAGGTTGCCAATTGATCAGGGGGATGAAGATGACTCACAGTGGTTTGCCGTTCAATAGTTCAGGCATAGTCATTTGACTACTCAGTGTCCTTCCCTGAATTTCCAAATAGGATCTGAGGAGTGGTACTTCTATCTTCCTTGATCACAATATTATAAGGCTGTAAACTTGAAACTTCTTGCCATATGGATAAGCTGATCTAGGGAATGAAGCCCATAAAAATCAAAGAAAGAGAGGAGACAGGGAATAATCGACCTTGTTCATGTCCATGATTCTGGGTGTCCTTCAGGTCATTTCTACAGAGTCCTTCCAAGTAACCTGAACCATGAATTTCATTAGTCAAGGTATTCAAGGACCTACAGAACTGAAACAAATTATACTTGTTTTTCTCTATCACAATATTGGTTCCCTTTGTTTCATCCATACTAAATTACTGGTAACCTATCTTAATCCATCCTCATTTCTCATACCTTTCATTTTAATAATCATCTTTAGCCTCCACAAAGTATTTTCTGAGTCAGACCTTTGCCTGTGCCATTCTAGTCCAGGCCATCCTCATTTCTTACCTTGTTGAATGAACAAGTGATTCATGATTCCTAACAGTTTTTCTACATTTGCTCCTTCTATTTACTCCAATTGGAGTTCTCCATCTACACAGCCAATAAAGTCCCCTTTACTAGGCAGGGTTCTGGATTTCTTCAACCTGAAGTGACTTCTCTCTCATTAAAACCCTTTAGACCTCTTTTACTTTATTTGTTTCATTTTTGCTTTGCCGTCAATTCTTTGGGACCTCTTATAAGATGAAATCATATCGAGAGCAGTTTTAGTCAACATTTTTTTTTAATCTGCAACACCCTGTAAATACTGTGTTCTTAGCAATTACATTTTATTTTATACTAAGTTATTAAAAATTGACCTAGTTATTTTTTATTTAGATGAGAATACTTGACTAGGGGAATATTAAAAATATAGGTTATGATATACTCTACCACTACTTATAAAATTACTTTTGATAAATTTTGAGATTTATAATGATGGGTGGTGAAAAGAGATGAGAACTGATACCTCTTGGAGTTCACTGTTTACATGATTTCATCTTCCCCTTTCTACTTTAAACCTTGTTTAAGATGGAGAGAATGGAGGACTAATGAAAAGAATGTGGAAATGCGACATTTCAAAAAAAGAACATAGATTTGCCATTGTTCTTAGATTGCATTTTTTTTCCTATAGAAAAATATCTTTGTGACATCAGTTCAAGATAGCCTTCATGAACAGAAACACATCAAGTGATACCTCCAAATAATTGTTGACCCAATAACTGCTGTCCTTGTGTTATGAATATTGTCTTGTTTTTTAAACTTACTCGCTTAAATGAAAGCTGCTGCTATGAGGTTTATAGGTTAATTATGCCTATTCACCAAAAATGTTTGTTTTAAAATTGTTGCTAAAAATTCCTGGGTTTAGTAGCAAAATATGTCAACCTAAAAAAATGCTATTTACTATTTGTACTTAATTTGTACTGACAGAGAGAGCCACCGCTGACTCACCAATACTCTTACACCTTGAACCAGTTGTGTTTCTTCTTTTAATACTGTGTTTTGTCAAACACATCAACATGAAATGACAGAGATTAAATATCTTATGATTGTCTGAGTAAAACCATCATTTGAGCATTAACATTCATACCGAACATTAGAAGATTCTAAACTGAAAGAAACTCTAACCTATGATCATCCATTCTAAAAATTTGATTTTACAGATGGTGAACCTAAATAATAAAATATATTATCCTATTAAAGCTATACTAAGAAACCCCCATTGCACGTTAAAGCTAATAGCTTGTCACAGCTACGAAAATGAAAAAGCAGCACCATTAGACTAATAATGCCATATGATCTGCCATGTAATACAAATACCAAATGTTGTATTTTTTACGAGAAAAAAATGGGAATTTTGTTCTGTGGCTATGGAATGTTAGTTACATCCCCTTTGGATTATCATCTTTGGGTCCATTTTAATCCTGAGATAACAAAAGCTTTGCGTGAGAACCTGGGATAGGCTATGGTCTTTTGAAACTAACTTTTTCTCAGTGCCAAATAAATCTCTTTTAAATATGTTCTCTGTGTGGCAATCATGACATCCATTGGCCAACTGGATCTGGGGTTATGCCTGGATACTTTCCACATTGCACGTGGTTGTCAATTTGAATTGTGTATCAACTACCCATCATATTTGGCACATCTGTACTTAACATTGGCATTAATTTTACCCTATTGTTCTAATTGCAGTACTTTGATGTAATGACACCATTCAATTCACAGATGGTACTGGTGGGGGGTTTTCCCAAAAAAATATAATGTAATTTTAATTTGGAATGTGAGAATGCCAAAAATAAGAGCTTCATTGATTAAGTTATCTGAGCCTGCTAAACAGTTGAACATTTGAACTAAATAGGAAAAACTGGGAAAGAGAACAGCAGGTTTCAATACCAACCTACTGCAAATGTTTTGTTTTTTGATTATAGTCTATGAGGCTCATAAGACTTATCTGTTCACAAACACACTTTGACATACTTAGGATGAGCAACATAAAATCTATATTTTCCTATAAAATAAAGTCATTTTATTAAAGAAATCATTTGGTGGATTGAGTAGTCTGCAATTTGAAAGGTAATTAACTTAAATTATTAAATTTGAAAATTATTTATATTGTTTAAAGTGTCACCTATTTGAGATATACATCATATATATGCATATATAATATGTATATTTTTAAAGACTTTTCTGTAGTGCTTCTCTCACAATTTCCTAAGATATCATAAAATAATGCCTATTATATTTTACATTTCGTAGAATAAAATCAGAGGAAAACTGGGTTAACTTTCCAAAGGTCATAGAACTCCACGTTGATGGAAGAATGACTAGAGTACAGATCTCTACTTCTTATTTGAAATTATTTTGTGAGACACTTCCCATTTTGTCAAGTCAAGAGCTGCTACCATTTATTTCAACAGGAAAGAGGTTACATTTCCAGTAAGATGAGGGGGGCAAAATGTGTAAGTGTAGGACATTATACTTAGCTTTGGAATGAGGGTAGGGAAAAGGAAGACATTAAACCAGAAGAACAACTCTATTTGGTAGTTTACCTACAATTAACCATAGAGGCTGAAGGAAGTCATGGAGGGAATGAAAGGCATCTGACTGTAGCATGAATGAAAAATCCAGAATGGCTATGCCACCAATCATCGATTTACTCTAGTAACACACAGGAAATCAGGATCCCAGTGAACTCAGAAAATTCTAACATAGCTTGGGATATTTAATGACATGATTGGATGGTGGACTCGTTGATGTGTTTTTTGTTTGTTGGTTGGTTTTCAGTAGATTTTAATGAGACCAAAGGACCCCTAAGGTAGAACTTGGTATGTGAGCAATACCTGCAGAAGGCTATTGGGTGTCCAATTCCTGTTCTTTCCCTAGGGCTATCGTGGGGCCCCATAAGGAAAGAGGTTGCTGGCAGTAGCCAAAGAAGCTGTTTTTATAAAGGATATTTATTAAGTCTTGGATCACAAATAATTCTATGCGATTTAGAGAACAAAGTTCTTCACACTTCTGGGTGGAAGATACAATGATTTGGGCTCAATGATGATGTCAGAAATGCAACTTGGCCCCATAGGTATTGAAGGTATTCAAAGCTCTATACCTCATGCTAGCCAGAAGTAGAAAGTGTTTATGTACAACTCTCAAGTTAGCTTGTAAATAGCAGGTATCAAGAGGGCACCTCGAAACTTTAGAGCATTATTCCTGAGATACCCTAAAGTTCAGTCAGATATAACTGATAATTTCAACAGTTAGAAAAAGAGCTTGGTCATCAGTTTATCCTAAAAACAGAAATTTGGGGTCTACTTTATTATAAAACTCATGATCTGAAAATGCTGGGGGAGATTTGGTTTATATGCAATATTCTTAAGGCCCTGGTCTCCCCACAATCTGTGCCCTGTCAATGGCCACAAGGAAGCCCTAGCCCCTTAAAATTGTCAACTCAACATAAAGGTTGTGTGACCACTGTAGTAGGATGTGATAGGAGGCTGGGCTGGGACTGTAGCATTATTACACAGTACTAATTCATTTGAACACACTGCTGGAACTTTTACCTGGGACTCTTCTTAGCCTCTCTCCTCCAAGGCCTTTCCATTGTTTGCTAAAGGTGGAGTTATTTAAATGACTTCTACTATGCGAAAAATCATACTAAGTTTTGTTTCCATCTTTCAGTGTTTCCTGTGAAATTTCAGCATCAGTCATCCCCAGATTTGCAGTGATCAGTATTGAAATGTGAGCCTACCCTTGATTTTGCTAGGTCATGTCTTCCTGAGTGGTAAATAAGGTAAAGTGAAGTCAGTTCGAACCTTCACTCAGAAAAGCATCAGTTCTACTTCACCCTGGATTTTCTAAACTTAAGCCTTCTTATATGCAACAGGCTCCATGGAAAATAATAATGAAATGTATGTATGTACTAAGCCTCCTCTGAAAGGTCCAAGGCTCAAAGCTCCAATGTACTACAGAGAATTATGGGAAGAGAGCCATGAAGGAAGTGGGTCCCTGAGGGCATAAAGTCCTCACCCTCCTTTTAGCTACACAGAGACATCTTAATTTTAGACAGGCATCCTCTCTGAGTAAGTAACAAAATTAGAGGGCCATTTTGTATTTGTATTTTTCACTACTTAAAAAAAATCATTATCTAGAGGTTACTTCTCTTCCACAGATACCCTGCCCTATCCTTCATTCCATTTAGGTTTATCGGCTTCCGTATCTCTACTACCATAGTTTTTAAAAAATATTTTCTCTCCAGGTATATATTTTTATTTTACGTATATGCGTGCATGTGTGTGTATATACAAACTTCCTCATCTACTGCCAAAAGTTGTTGCATTCTAGCTAATTTTTGAGGCGTGTGCAGCTGTTAATTAAAGTGGCCATTACAAGATGATTTAGCATATGATTTTAGAATAGCATACCGCAAGTTTGAAAAGATCTACACCTGTGTTTACCTGTGTACTAGAACTGGTTCTAGGGAAATCCAGATGAGACCCAGGTGCCCAACCCACTTTGTTGCAATATTTACATTTTGCACTAAATATGTTTATGCCTCACATTTCTAGTTACACAGTCCTAATTATGATGAACAGCATTTCTATACCTCTCTTTGAGAAGTGGAATTCCTTTTCTTCTGAGAAGTAGAAGCACAAAATTAACTTATTGTCATGCCAAATTTTCAAGCTTATTGAAATGAAAATTCTAGAGCATTCTCTTTGATGAGTCTTATCTTAAGGCTAGCTTTAGAGAACTAAAATAGTAAAAATATCTTTCACATAAAATCTGTTTGTAAGGAGAAAATGAAATATTAAGAGATTGGAGTGCAGAGGCTCATTGTAGGAGTAAATGAACTCAGAAACATTGTTACAGAGTATACATGGTTTTTAAACTGACAGTACTAAATATCTGTATTAAGTAACAATTTTTTTTCAGCACCAAAGGTTATGAATATGCTCTCTGCTGCCTTTCTTTCTACTTCACTCATTCGGGATTCATTGTGATCAGAGCTGAGAAATTCTGAAATGTGATCTTCCAGCTGAAAAGTTCTGGTTGTTAGGTTATTGGGTTTTTCAAATTCAGGCATGTTTCAATCTATTTTCTGAAAAAAGAAAATTCACAACATTCAGAATATTAGATTTTTAAGTAGCCTAACAGTTTTCCAAAGAGCCCAAAATATTGCTAAAGTAATATAGGCTTGTTTCATTGTCTTAATCAACACACTGGCTCTTCAGTTACTAAAATAAACAATATTTTTTCAAATGTTCTTCACCTGACTGTTGCTCATTTTGACTATACTTGGGAATCCTTGGATGAAGATGTGCTATAAGTAGCAAGATGTGAACATATTTTTTAACAGGTCTGTGAGGTTGTTGATCGGCTGCAGTGTTTTTTGATAAATGTGAACTGAAACACTTCAAACATTTTTTTTTCTGAGTTTTAGGTGTTCATAGCATTGATTTCTTAACTTGTCAATACAGTAAGGATTTTTTTTCACACATAAGAGTAGCTTTAAAACCACTTGATTCAGTATGCAATATTTTGAATGATCTAAAATCATCCACTGGGTTGGTAATAAGACCATATCATTTCTCTGCCATCATTTTTAAGTGGTATTCATGTCCTCAAACTCAAGAAAATATTTCAACAGTTTTATAGTCTCTATCACATATGTGTGTGCTAATAATAACTGAACCTTGTCTATGACTACTAAACTTCTTTGTAGAAAACATATTTAACTGGCATGAATTATAATAGAAATGAATTAAAGCTACTCACTTTTCTTATAACTTCTTTTATATATCAGAACATGTAAGGACAACATGAATGCAAAATATGTGCTCTTTATTTTTTTTTTAATTAAACAAAACTTACAAACATTTTACAAAGATGTGAATCTTTTATAATGTGACTAATTCTTCATTCAAAAGATGTTATGGGAAAAAAAAAGATGTTATGGCATATAAATATACAAAAACCTTGATTAGATTGCTGTTCTGTCATAATGCCAACCCACTGACCTATACTTTGATGTTTGGATCTCCACCAATTAAATATTCTGAGAAATACGAAGGGTGATTCTTCCATATTTGGAACGCAATGTATGATATAAATCAGTTAGAACAAGATAAATATGGTTTAAATGAGAATCAACTGGCTCTAACTTGTGTACTGAATAAATGGGGAAGGAAACTATCGTGATTTTTTTTTTTGAATGATTGCTGTGTTCTACGGATTAAGCTAAATATCTTACCTCTTTTCACTTTTTACTCCTTATGAAAGATCATATAATTCTCTTTTTTAAAAAAAAAAAAAATCACATCATTCTTCTTTTATAATGAAAGAAAATAAGCATTAGAGGGGGCCCATCTGAGTGGCTCAGTCTGTTAAGCATCTGCCTTCAGCTCAGGTCATGATCTCAGGGTTCTAGGATTAAGCCCTGCATTGGGCTCCCTGCTCAGCAAGAAGTCTGCTTCTCCCTTCCCTCTCTCAAAATAAAAATAGAACCTTAAAAAAAAGAGAGAGAGAGAGAAAAGAAACATTAAAGCAAGCAGCCTTTCCATGCTTTTTCAAGTACTTCCTTATGGAATTCCTTGAATTTATATGTTCATCTTTCAATTAAGAGATCACACTCAATCTTTGGGCAAAAGTCTCTTGCAAAGCCTATAACAAATTTGCCATACAGCTGATTTTAAACTTCTCACACAACCATCAGTTACATCTATATGTCAAGTAACATCAAGCTAAATTAAAAATGTATCAGTGTTCTCAGCATAATCACTAACAGACTTCTTAATTAACCTGCCAATTCTCTCAAAAATAAGAGTTCACTTTTGCTTTATAAATGAGAGTAGATTAAGCAATTTTTCTTCCACTGATTTTTTGTTGACTGTAGTTATTACCATGTCATGTAATCTGTGAGTCCTGAAGCACATACACAAGTGAGGATTTGAAAAGTACTTCTTTATGTAGCTTCACTTCAATATGCAGTTGAGATAGTCTCGATAATGTAAGCTTTCTTTACCTATTGCATCAGTCACCCATTGTAGGCTACTCTTCTGTTTATTGAATTTGATCTATGTCACAGGAATCAATTGAAAATGAGAAGAAAAACATAGAGAGTCTCTCATGTCCCCTACCAATTTTAATTTACAGTGATTATTTAATGTCACCTCGAGGATAATTCCCTAGGCAGTATCCTAACTAGGACTATGTAACTAAAAATATGACTATTTAGTATAAAAGGAAAATAAAAGCTACCAATTATGAAACATTTACTACAAGACAGGCACTATGTTGTATGCCAGGGTTCAGCAAAGTTTTTCTGAAAAAGGCCAAATAGTAAATATTTTAGGCACTGCAAGCTCTGTGGTCTCTGTAGCAACTACTCAACACTGCCACTGTAACATGAAAGCAGCATTAGAAAAGAGGAAAATGAATAAGCATGGCTGTGTTCCAATAACATTTTCCTTATAAATGCATTTGGCTGGTGAGCCACAATTTGCTGACACCTGCTATATACATTGTCTATAGTCATTACAAAAAACATCAAAGAAAGGTACTGTTGAATTTATTCTATAGATGAATAAATTGGGATTCAAACAGACTTAGTATACCTAGGATCTAGAATACCTGGGAAAAATGACCTCTAGTAATTTAGTAGAAGAAATTTGACACAAAGAACTAGTTAGCAGAGTGTCCAACATGCTAAGAAACCAAACAGAGTACAGCAACACAACCCTAGAGTAGCAACAGAAGGAAGTCACTACCATCCAAAAGGAAGTGATGGCGTGAACAGAACCCAAGAGCTGTCCATCAGGAACCTTGTTGGAAAAGGATATCCAGAGAGATCTGGAAAGAGATGTCACCAAAGGGACGAACCTGCAGCAGAAAGGGGAAGGAAATATCCTGCCCTCCACTCTCCCACCACATCTATGGATCGTACCTGGATTATAGTTTGCAGATTTTCAGCCTCTAAAGCTATAAAACAGAGCAGGGAAATGGTCTCAGAGCACACAAAATGACAGGCGCAGGTAATAGTAATATTATCATAATTAGAATCTAGATTTCCCCAAATTCTGTGCACGTCCAGTGTAATACAGCATAAGTAGAGCTTGCTTCTTATCTTTCCTTCTTTTGTTTTACATATGTAATGTTTCTTAGGATCTCAAAATATAACTCTTGAATTAGCCTCACTCTGTAGTACTCAATATAAAAGATATCTTATTTCTCCGAAGAACCAAAACAGTCATGTCTATAGCCACAGTAAAGTGAAGATATTTCTGTTAATTTGCCAATGCCTTATTTCCCAACATTGAAAAGAGCTTACAAAGAAAAAAAAAATAGCTCATTTTCTTTAGGTTATGTGTTTAAATCTTCATTTTTAGGATACATACTAAGATTGTCCTATTTTTATTTGGTTAATATATTTGGTAGATTTTCATCCTCTTACATCTTACATCTGAGTCTCAAAAGATTATTTTCATGATAAATAGTACAATAGGCCTTAATAGACTGACCATCTTAGTAGTACCTATATATGTCATTTAAAAGATGCTTGTCTTATTGTTTGCTGGAGTCATTTTGAGCATATGCAGCCTTCAGGACAGCAAGCATATAGTTAAAGTTATAGGGGGCTGCAGAAAGATGCACAATAAATTAAGATACCCAGAAATTATTATTTGCCCCAAGCTTCTCCACCTGTTGGGGAGGCTTTTCAGTTATATTTCAACTTGGATATTTTTCGTCACCTAATCCAGAATTAGGATAAAAAACATCACAACTGCAGCAAGCAAATTAGTAAGTCCCTTAGAGAGATGGAAAAGAACTGTGGCATTGCACAAAGGGGGGACCTAATTCCCAAGGAAGGAGGCATTGGGATTTTGCAGAGGATATTAAAAGAAAGGTGTGTCACTGAATATTTAGGTATAATTAGATATATAGAATCTCAATTTACAGGGTTGAATTGTAGCAATTACAGACAGAGACTGAGAGCTCTTTGCCATTGGAATTCTGACTCCTGTAAAGAAAAAAAGGATCTTTGGGCACAAGCTGGCATGGAAACCCAAAGGATGTCCAGAGAAGAATGGCGACTTTAACCGGTATGCCATGTGCGAGTTAGGCTCACACTTGCCAGGAGGAAGAAATTAAACAGAACAATGCTGTTTGTTATTTATAATCAGCTGCATATTTACTTCCTTTTAAATGTCCCAGATAGTATCTAGAAGTTAGCTCTCATTTTGGACTCTGGCTACTTCTGTTCTTAGTAGAGACTGAAATTTTACCTTGTCCTGAATCAAAAGAAGAAATTTCAATGCTATGGAAGGACAACATTTGGGCAAATCCGACTGGCAATTGCTCTTGAGTTTCTTGTTCTCACTGGGAGCTGATTAATGGAATGGAATAATGTAGTTGGTAAGGGTATGGGCTCTGGATCTGTGTGTTTGAATCCTGCTCTGCCAGGGAATAACTGCAGGGATATAGTTAATTCAATTTATTTATCCTCTCTGCTGTGCCTCAGTTCTCTCATCTAAAAAATGGAGATAATACTTGTATCATCTCATATTGTTGATAAGAGGTTTAGCCAAGTAAAGTATTCTGACACAGTGTTTAAACATCACTTTATTTTATTTATTTATTTACTAAGGATTGTATTTATTTATTTGAGAGAGAGAGAGAGAGAACAAGCACAAGTAGGGAAAGCAGGGTTCTCGCTAAGCAAGGAGCCCAACATGCGACTGGATCCCAGAACCCTGGGATCATGACCGGAGCTGAAGGCAGACTCTTAAACCGACTGAGCCACCCAGGGGCTCCCCACCCCAAGTTTCTCATTTTAAAGTGCACGTGAACCACCTAGGAATCCTGTTAAAAAAATTGTTTCAGTAAGTGGAGGGGAGGGTAGGGATAGAAGTTCTGCATTTCTAACAAGATAATGCTGAATGTGTTGCTCTATGAACCACAGAGTAGCAATAATTCATTAAAGTGACTGGCATGTAGAAAGGTTTAAATCAGTGTCTTATATTATTGTTATCATGCAGCATACTTTGGAGAATGGGGGCTTAATTTAACACATGCCTATTTGGAGGTCACACATTACATACATTATACTGCAAGTAGTATCTTCAAGAGCAAATGCTTTGCCTGCCTTATTTGTCCCAGATAGAGTTTTTGTTTGGTTTTGGTTTTTGTTTGTTTTTTCCCTCATACCTTTGTCTTCCATATCACTTCTACACGAAGGGCTCTTTATTTCTCAATTATTATAACATCTATTTTCTGTAACATTTTTGCAACACTGTATATACCATGTAACACTATGGACCATCCCTTGACAACTTTTCTACAAAGAAATTATCTGTAATTTCTTTAATTATCTTCTCCTCTAAATAGAATGTATGTTATGATGTCTTAACAGCCTTATATATCAACTACTTTTCCAACCTTATGCCTTGTATATATGCCTCGTATAAGTAAGTGTGTTTGATTTATTTGAGGTGGAAAAGCAATTGCTCATCATACTTTCTCTGTTCTGAGATGAGCTGATGCAAGGTTGGGATTTGAGGTCCTCTCCCTATGTATAATTCTTGGAATATATATCTTACATTTACTTCTCAAAACTGACTTGGAATGGAGGTACATAACACATTTATTGCCACTGGGAGGGAGGGCAGTGCAGATAGATTCTTTCTAAATATCTATTACCACTGTCAAAATGTTTAGAGCTATCTACAAAAGATTTGAGGACAATTTTTTTTCAATATTCTGGGTATAGCTTGAGAAATACAAGTTCTTCTGATAAATCTTTTTGGCCTTTCCTGTGTCTGATAAAAATGCTAAGTTGTTATGTATGTGCATCTGTGCTGGTGGTTGGACGATTTTACTAGAGATTCCTCTAATTTGAAGTAAATTGCTTTCTCTCTCTCTCTCTCTCTCTCTCTCATTTTTTGTTATTTTCAATCATATAGGTAATTCTGAACAGTTTTGGAAGGAAACATAAAGATGCAGACTCTAGAGTCATGAAGATCTAGGATTAGAACCTGCTTCTACCATTTCCTTACTCTGTGACCTAGCAAAATGCCTAAACTTTCTGTTTCTTAGGTTCTGCTTTGATCAAAAAAAGTAAGTAATAATCTTTGTTGCATGTTCAGCAACTGGGACAACAACGGTAATCAATACATTTGAGGCATTCTTGTTGAAGATATTTTTTTCATATTTAGGAAAGCCAACGTGAAGGTCATGATTATAAAGATCTTCCATAAAAACCATCTAATATAGCATTTGCTCTCCACTTTATGATTTCTCTTCTCTCTATAAGGCAAAGCTTCATTCCAAAACACAATTTATTGATCACAAGGACTTTTTGAGCACCAAATAAATTGAGTGTTTGGCTCAACATAGACACCATGAATTGAGTCAGAGAAAGTGCAAGAAAATCTCATGTCCTAATTTTTATATTAGTCTCATGAGATAGAGTTATTAAATTGTGTAATTCTAAAGTATTGGGGGATTTTGTTTTGTTTTTCTTCTTAAAGTGTCAATGTATTAATACTCTTTGTCTTGGATTTTGGTTGATCATAAAAGTGAAGACAGGAGGATAGAAAGAGAAAGGGAGTGGGAGGAAGAGAAAGAAGGAAAGAAAGAAAGAGAGAAAGAAAAGGAAGAAAAGAAAAGAAAAAAGAGAAGAGAAAAAAAAAGGAAAGGAAGGATGGCAATGACAGAAAGCCAGGGAGGAGGTAAAAATAAAAAGGAGGAAGAAGAGAGGAATAAAGGAGAGAGAATTTCAAAAACCGATTATGTTGAGAATAAAATGATAAATAAGCCATCAGGTGAAATCTCTCTAGAGGGAAGACAAATGAGCACAACTTGACTCTCATGTAACCCTCGATCTATTTAGAGAAGGAAGAATCAGGAAATGAAGTACTTCTCAGCAGTAGTTTAAGTCAAGAACTAAAATTAATTTACTTGACTTTCAAGCTATGATACTTGTTTATACTCTGTAGAAACCACAATTTCACACTCCTAGACTCTAGTACAATGTTGGCAAAACAGCTTCCTTATAAAATCAGACTACTACCACCAACTACATTGAAACCAAGACATCTTTAATGTGTGAGATCATCCTTCTATTTATTGAACAAATCAGAGAACCAAGAAAGGAATATTTTTTAAATAATATACATGGATACTAGTGGGTCCTAAAGTAGAAGTTTTCACTACTTCATATTGAGTGAAACAGTAAAAAGTATAAGAATTCTACCGATACAATCCAATGGTTATATTGACCCAATAAATATATCTTAAAAGATCAATAATGTAAAAAATGAGCCAAATAAAGAAAGAAAAGAACTTTTAAAGCAAGGCTGTACTGTTCATTTGAAGCCTTGCAATACTAAATGAATATTGATATAATTGAAAGATTAAATTACTGTAAACAACCATAGCCAAGATTTTCACTCTGAAAAATTGATCTCAAGAAAACAATTAAATTAAAAAATATGTTGTGCCAGATAATGTTCTCCAAAATTTGTCTTATAAATTTATTTAAGATCATTTTATATATATTAAAAAATAATGTAGAAGAGTTGAAACATGAGTTGCTATAAAATCCCTGTGTATTTACCATTGTATCAGCTAGCTATTGACACAGTACAGCAGCATAACAAACACACACAAAACTCTCAACGTTGAGCAAAAATTAAAAAAAAAAACTAGTAAAATTTTAAAAAGCTCAATGCCACACTGTTGTAAACATTTACTTATATAATATGTTTGTAGGAGGGTGGGAAATGTTCTGATCTAGGCTGGGCTCAGCTAAGTGTCTCTGCTTCAAGAAGGATTAGCTACTTACAGATATTTGGTTTTACTTCATGTGTATTTATTCTTGGGCCCATACTGACAGGACAGCAGCTAATTGGGGGAAGCTCCTCTCGTAGCAATGACAGATAGCAAAAGAAGGTAAGTAAAAAAAGAATAGTCAAGTCCTCTAAGGCCTACTCTCAGAAATAGCACACTCTCACTCTGCTTCATTCTATTGGTCTTGGCAGGAAAATGAGATAAGTCACATGGCAAAATGCATGGAGATAGGAAGAGCCTTGAATTAGGGTCTTTTATGCAACCTATAATCACAACCATCTTCACCTAAAAAATATCATAATTAACAACAAGAAAGATTACAAAAGACAATCACAGATATACAAAAATTCCCAAGTAGATAACTGACTGCAGTTATCTGATTGAAAGACAATTCAGTTTAAGAAATCTATTGTAGTATAATGGTGGGAAGAAAAGAAAAGTCTCAACCTTTGTTTTTAAGATTTTATTTATTTATTCATGAGACAGAGAGAGAGAGAGAGAGAGAGAGAGAGAGAGAGAGACAGGCAGAGGGATAAGCAGGCTCCATGCAGGTAGCCTCACATAGGACTAGATTCCGGGACTCCAGGACCACGCTCTGGGCTGAAGGCAGACGCTTAACCGCTGAGCACCCTGGTGTCCCTAAAGTCTCAACTTTAAAGAAAAGGATAAAGTCTCAACTCAAATAACTGAAGAATGATGCAGTTAATAACCACTAGAAAACTCAGTAATTAAAAATCAAGAGTATGTATAAAATGGAATATTACTCAGCCATTAGAAATGACAAATACCCACCATTTGCTTTGATGTGGATGGAACTGGAGGGTATTATGCTGAGTGAAATAAGTCAATCGGAGAAGGACAAACATTATATGGTCTCATTCATTTGGGGAATATAAATAATAGTGTAAGGGAATAGAGGGGAAGGGAGACGAAATGGGTAGGAAATATCAGAAAGGGCAATAGAACATGGAAGACTCCTAATTCTGGGAAAGGAACTAGGGGTGGTGGAAGGGGAGGAGGGCGGGGGTGGGGGTGACTGGGTGGCTGGCACTGATGGGGGGCACTTGACGAGGTGAGCACTGGGTGTTATTCTGTATGTTGGCAAATTGAACACCAATAAAAAATAAATTTATTATTAAAAAATAAATAAATAAAAATCAAGAGTAATAAAAACTGAATTTAGAAAGGGAGTTATTCTACCAGTAAATTTTTTAAAAATCTAGATATGTTCCTAATGTCTCCCTCTTTATCATTCAAACGAGACGAGAAAATAATGTTATGTTGAAACTATGCTTCATGCTTTCATGTTTTACATTTTTAAAAAGTCAGTTATCAAGTTTCAATTACGGGAAAGCAATGAAGTGATTATCTACTATTGAAAGTTCATTGATATAATCACTACAGTTGGTAGATGCTGAGTGTCAGGGTGAGGGTTTTATGGTATTCTGTTGGGACAAAGCTGGAGAACAAGGTCTGTCCCATCAATTACCCTTCTTCCCTTTCAGATTTTGGGCTGAGGGAGCCAGACTCAACATTTAGCTACATGAAGAGTCTTTAAAATCACAGCCAAAAGTCATACCTCTCAAATCTGGCTGCACATTAGAATCACCTGATGGAGTTTCAAAAAAATTCTTCCACCATGGTCTCACTCCAAAGATTCTAATTTAATTGGTCTAGATTAGGGTCTCAGATATAATAACATCTTAAAAGTGTACCAGGTGACTTTCATGTGCTGTTGGCATTGGGCACCACTAGCCTGAACAGCTAGCCTTTCCCATCTCACCTCATTTGTAGACCCCTTTCTGGGGATGAGTCCTGGAATCCCATGGTTAGGTCTGCTCAGTGGAAGATGGCTGTGACGAGAGGAAGAGAAGCAAAGGGAGGAGAAACTCAGTCTCCAATGACATCTGTCTGCCTGCCTAGGATAGGAAGCAGGGACAGCGGCTCTACTCCTATGTTTTACAAGATTTGAAGACCCTCCCTTTTTAAAAAAATATTTTATTTATTTATTCATGAGACACACACACACACACACACACACACACAGAGAAGCAGAGACACAGGCAGAGGGAGGAGCAGGCTCTACGCAGGGAGCCGGATGTGGGACTCAATCCTGGGTCTCCAGGATCATACCCTGGATTGAAGGCAGCGCTAAACTGCTGAGCCATGGGAGCTGCCCTGAAGACTCTTTTGATGGTGGAACACAGCAGGCTGAGTTTTGCATTGATGAAAGACAGAACTCTGTTACTTAGAGCACCACATGAGAGAAGGCTGCCAGGCAGGGCCACACAAGGGGCTGCCCTCAAGCCCTGTGTCACAGCTAGCTGGAGTTGTAGGACCAGCTTGTATATATTAAGTGAGATGGGATTAGCTAAATTTCATGAGCTTCCTGTGGATTGCTTATAGAAATAATTTCACAGGTTCCAGGGCCTAGGACTGTCCCTAGTTGTCAGGTACCTGGCTCTAAGACAATTAGGGCAAGTGTATAGTGGCCTGAGTGTCAGGACAAGAACCAATATGGGATAAGGGAACTGGTTGTGGTGTGGACTTACTCAGCTGCTCAAAAGGAGAATATGATCAGCCTCTAGCCAGGGCCCAAACCTTGATCAGGATAACATTGGAAAAAATAAAAAAGCAAAAACCTATGTTACTCCCTATAAGCCACCAAAGTAATACCTAACTGAAAAGAAAAAAAAAAAAAGTCCCTCATTATGAAAATGTAGCTCCATTAATATTCAAAGCTCTGTCTGGTCCAATTCTTATCTCCTTCATCCTTAGGAAGAAAGATTTGGAAAGATTCAGTTGAAGGGTGCAAGCCTGGAAAAAAGACAGACATTAAAGCACAGGTCCCCAATAGAAAGCACAGGTCATACTCCCTTATCCAAAAGAGACCAGATGTATAATGGAAGTCAGACCATTTTGGTAACATTCCTGATGGAGTCTGGGGCAGCAACCCAAAATACATAAATATTTCTCGAGTGAAATATCTTAATATTTACTTTAAGTATGATAAACAAAGATTACAAGTAGCCTTGTGTCTCTTCAGATGAGGTTTGTAGCCGAATGAGTTTAGGCCAGGTCTGAAATTACTGCCAAGTGAATCATAAACAAAATGTCCTGTTTCCCCAGCCTTACAGATTTCAGGACTTCAGATAAGAGGTTGTAGATCTATATCTTAGGTTTTATCTGAATCTACATCGTCACTCAACAGATGATAAGGATGATTCCTTTAAAGGCTAAAACCCCAAAGATAATTTACTCATTTTGTAATTATTTACTAAACATCCACCATATGAGTACTGTCAGGAGTCCTTGGGCACAAAGATGGCCATACAGAGTATCTGCTGTCAGGGGGCATACCTTTTGGTAGAGAGTGTTACTATGTGCCATAAAGCATTTAGAATGCTCCACTGTGGGTATGGTGCTTGGTTAAGGTATAAGATCACAGAATCACACAGTACAGGAGTCAAGACCAAGAGCCAACTCTCCTGATTCCACAATATGAAAACATCTTTTAAAAATAATTTTAATAGTCATTTATACAACAGCAGTTCATGTTCAATGGGAAAATGTAATAAGGCATAAATAGTTACACCCCAGAGAATAGAAGTTATCTTGTTGATAACCAGTATCAACAAGTTGTCACCCCTCTTCTCTGCTTGGTGTAGTGGGTAAAAGAATATAGTCTGGACTCTTGCTACCTTGGTTTTCATATTTTCTCCCCACTTCACAGTGACCTTGACCATGCTACTTAACTTACCTTCACCTGATTTCTCTATCTATAGAAAGTCAAAAATAATACTACTTACAGTGTTATCATGAGGATTAAATGAATTAATTGATGTAAAGTGCTCTGTAAATGTTTGCTGACCACTAGCCTCCAGGGATGTGCTAACCACTAACTTCGAACTTTGTATCTCTTACATCCACTTCCAAGGACTTGTCTTCTTTGCAGAGAAGAAGCCATATTTTGGGTTAGAATTCTCTATGAGGTTTGGAAGGCAAAATTGTGGTTGAATGTTACTTCGAGGAAGTTTGAGTGGCCAGACATAAGGGCAGCTGCAAAGTACTTATCAGTTTCTCTGGCTTTTGGTAGTTTCAGCTCTGCAGCTGCAGACAGAACATTTCTAAAGATGTAAAATTGCTGTAGGTTCCCGGGGAACTTCCAAAAGCCACCTGCTAGTTCCTATAATATTCTTATATTTTATTTCTGTAATATTTAAAGTGCCTCTTGTTTTATTAAATTCATAGAGATAACAATTTTTGGTACCAGAAGTGATTTCAGGGAAGAGAAAGTAAATAGACAGGAATTTAGAATTAGATTAGATTTGATTGACTTGATTAGATTTTTCAGGCAAGAAGGGCCCCACTGATGGTGGGAGATGAAACACTGGTGCTCCAGGCCCACCGAAGTTACTTAAATCATCCATTGTCACTAGGTCAAGAAGTTAAAAAGATCAAGGGTTTAGGACTGGGTAGCTCCTGCAGTAAAACATTATGGTGATGTAAAACAGAGTACCAGGACTGGGGATGGACTGGCTGCTTTTAATTATGCTGGACAACTGGAGGGAAAATCAATGAAAATCAATAATGAGATTACTCAGGGTCCAGATAAGAAATTAGAAATCACCTATAAACTGATGAAAAGATGATCCTTTTTTTTTTTTTCTCTTAGAGCCATGAGGTCAAATTTCTTTAAAAAAAAATCTAAAATCTGATGTTGAAGTACCAGGATCATTAAGTAATTTGAATTTGTAATCTTATAGTTTCTTGTAATAAGGTAAGGGAATTGGTTAGAGTGGAAATCAAGCCCCTCCTATGGGATGGTGACATTTGGACAGTTTTCAATGAAACTGAAAAACCTGAACTCTCAAATTCCTCTAAGCCTCCCTTCCTGGTAGAAGGGGCTCTTATTCTTATTCTGAATGTGACTTCTTGCCTGAAGAGTTGATAATAATTTCTCTTGAAATTATGGTTATGGTCTCATAGGAAACTGCTGATCTTCCTCATGACCCACACCTACTTCTTCTCATTGTTTCTAATCTCGGATCTTGGCAGATCACAATGCAAAGTATGATCAAGAAGAGGTACTATGCACACCAAAAGAATTCAAAGATTTTGCCAATTATTCCTGGGGAATATGTGTGTGTGTGTGTGTGTGTGTGTGTGTGTGTACATGAATTCTAAAGAAGGTAGACATGATTCAAAAGATGTGATATTTGATTTGATTGAATTTATTGGTATTCATACATCCACCAGAGATTTGTAATTCAAGGGGGATGATGCTGATACTATCCATTTTCTTGAATGGTTGACAAAAACTTGAACTCTAACAGCCTGCAGTTTAAATGAAGTAGAAATTCCAGAACTTCATTAGTATATTGTAGAAAAGGTCAATAACCCTGACCCATGGACCAAATCCAGCCTGCAAATAGTTTTTATACATAAAGTTTTACTGGAGGGCAGCCCGGGTGGCTCAGTGGCTTAGCACCGCCTTCAGCCCAGGGCCTGATCCTGGAGACCCAGGATCAAGTCCCACATCGGGCTCCCTACGTGGAGCCTGATTCTCCCTCTGCCTGTATCTCTCTCTCTCTCTCTCTCTCTCTCTCTCTCTCTGTGTTTCTCATGAATAAATAAATAAAATATTTTTTTCATGCCAGAACAGTATTGAGTAATTGTGACAGAGATGATATTACCCACTAAACCTAAAATATAACCATCTGGCACTTTGATAACAATATTTGCTGATCTCTGCTCTAAGAAGAAAAATCCAAAGGGTTAGGGTGAGACTGGAGTGAAATTTGCTGTGCTATCTGCTTACTCACCTCCCTATCTATTTTCTCTGGGTGATGATGTAGAGAAGTCCCTCATCACACCAAGGCCTTCAGAAATTCATAGGTAAAGGTGTCATCAGGATGCCCCACAAGGGCCCCAGTGAAGGGCAGCCTGGGTCGCTCAGTGGTTTAGCACTGCCTTCAGCCCAAAGCCTGATCCTGGAGACCCAGGATCAAGTCCCATGTCGGGCTCCCTGCATGGAGCCTGATTCTCCCTCTGCCTGTGTCTCTGCCTCCCTCCCTCCCTCTCTCTCTCTCTCTCTCTCTGTGTGTGTGTCTCTAATGAATAAATACATAAAAATCTTTAAAAAAAATGCTTGATAAACCCTGAAGGTCAGGAACGACAGTGGATAATGCTACCATTGAAAATGGCCCACTGATTTCAACTAGAATGATGGGATCCTGTAATAGCGGAAGTGAAGTGGAATGTTTAATTGCCGGTGAAAAGGTTTGGGTAATTACTATAATGTGCAGAAGGCCCAGAGTAATAATCAGAATGGTTTAACCTGCAGAGATCTTTGTCAGTGATTAGTTGATCATGGTGGCCCTGGTGCTGGGCCCACCATGTGTAGTGTAAATGGACATTCTGCTAAAGTCTTATTTGATCTGTAAAAGTGAAATAACTGAGTCACAGCCCCTGACACTAGCCCTAGCTATAGTCAATCCACAGACTGGATGAAGGGGAGTCCACATTTCTTAGGGAAGGAGCCTGCTACAGTGCCAAAAACATATGTAAACATTTCTTCTACCAATTCAAAGGGCACTATGGTCATTTATTAGGACAATCATGCACTGGAACAAAATGAGGAAGAACCTAAACTTTTCAAGGATTTCTGCCACTAAATCTGAATTGATGTCAAACCCTCAGAAATCCAAATCCCACTGTGGTCTACTAGCCCTTCAGAGAGGGGAATTTTTGGAAGTCAAATGATAAATGGAGTTTTGGCTATTTCACAGTAAACCTAGTAGATTCTTGAACCTATCCTCTAGCAGAGTCATATTATGTGCAACAAAGAATTATTAACCATTCAAAATCATCTTCTGAACACTACTAGACACTAGAGGACACTATGGAACATGACCATAGGACATCAAACAATTTGCAACTAGAGATGCTCATCATGAGCTAGGCATGGTCAAACTCACAGTCATAATTTTAGATTTAGCACAAGGATAGGTTACATAATATTGGACACAGGTATATAACCTAGACCTCATGTCACCTTTCTCTGTTGCACTTATTCCTCTTCCTTAGCTCACATCTATTGCCTCATGGGTATTCCTTGTGATCAGCTGCCAGGGGAAGAAACCCAATCTTGATTCATTGATCATTGAAAAGCCAGCTAAATATTATTGTTGCAAGCCAAAACTATACTGCTAAGCTACAAGGGCCCCAGTGAAGGGTAGCCTTCAAAGACAGTGATGAGGATGGAATACCTAGGTGACTTAGTCAGTTAAGCATCCTACTCTTGATTTTGGCTCAGGTCACGATCTTGGGGTTGTTGGATCTGGCCCCACCTTGGGCTCCAAGCTGTACGTGGTTCTTGCTTAAGATTCTCTCTCTCTAAAAAAAAAAAAAAAAAAAAAAAAAAAAAAAAAAAGATTCTCTCTCTCTCCGTCTGCCCTTCCCTGCTCTCTCTCTCTCTCTAAAAATAAATATATTACTTAGTCAAAAAAAATAGTGATGAGGTAAAATTCTCCAAGTGGGTAGAAATTTAAGCAATACATTTAGTCACCAACTGAGGTGGAGGCAAAAGTGGTCTAAGGTCAGAATATAATATAACGCCAGGCAGTAAAATAGCTTGGCTGGTTATTCAGGATATAGAAAAAATGGAATTGAAGAAGTGGAGAAAAAAGAGAAATGAAACATGAAAAAATCATGGACTTATTGGGCTACATCTAATGTTTATAAGTTTTTATGTCTCATTCAAGACCTCCCAGAGAGCATACTTGTATAGAAGCCATTTAACAGGGCATTTGGGTGGCTCAGTGGTTGAGCGTCTGCCTCAGGTCATGATCCTCGGTCCTGGGATTGAGTCCCACATCAGGCTCCCTGCATGGAGCCTTCTTCTCCCTCTGCTTATGTCTCTGCCTCTCTGTGTGTTTCTTATGAATAAATAATAAAAATCTTTTTTAAAAAAAGCCATTTAATAATAATGTAGGTAAGATGAATCACCCAGAGGCTGTCCTTGGCTGCCCCAGTGCTTCTACCGTGATCCTGTAAATCAAATAGCTGTAGTGATAATGATGGAAGACATGCATGGGTCCTACAGTATGAGCTTTCACTCACTGAAGCTGATCTAACTATTCTTGCTTTTGAATGGCTGACCTGTCAGAATGACTTCCCCTGAGTTACCAAGCAGCTACTGTGGGCAACTTGATTATATTAGAGCTTCTACCCTGGAAGAGGCAGTGACATCTCCTCACTGAGATTGGTATGAGTTCTGTTTGTGCATTTGCTTTTCCTGTTCACCATTAACACCATTATCACCAGTACCACTATCCAAAGACTCGCAGAACACTTGATTTCTCATCATAAGATCCTTTATAACATGTCTTGACCAAGAGAACCATTTTACATTGAAGGAAGTATGACAATGGTCACACAACCATAGAAGCCACTGGTCCTGCCATAAACCACACCACCAGAAACTGCTAGCCTAAGAAAGGAGCAGCTAAGGTGTCAGCTTGGGTGTGACACCTCATGGGGCTAGGACACTTTTATTCAATATGAGGCCATGCAAATAATGAGGGCTGGGTAGTATAGAGGGTTGGGAGTCCTGGTAAGGAGACTAGCTTTTTCTCTGAGTGAAATGGGACATCATTAGGGAATTTGGATAAAAGAATGGTGTGGTTTGGTCTGATTTATGTTGTAACAGAACCACTCTGACTGCAGGTGGGTGAGGCCAGAGGAGCTTGATGCCTTATTGCAATGATCTAAGCAAGAGATGATGGGACTATGAGCCAGGTCAGATGTACTGTAGGCAGTGACCAGAGATTGGATTTTGGCTATATTTTGATAGTAAAGCCAGAATAGTAAAGCATTCCTTTCTCTTTTAATTTGCATTCATTTATTAGTGATTTAAACATTTTATGAAGATGAATTATATATGTATGTTTTCTTTGCAATTTTACAATACATTTATTCCAGCATAATAAAAAATGGAAGCCAAATGAAGGAAAATAATTTTTATATTTTCATCCAATCAATAGATTTAAATCTTCAGATTCAAAATGTCTGGAACAGAACATTCAAGACATTTCAGGTCATATATGCATTTTTTTCTGTAAAATTCTCTTTAATAACTTAAGCTTTTTTAAATTTGCCTTTAGAATATTTTCTCTGTGGCACACAATCAAGCACCTGATACATATTTTTTAATTCTTACATATAAGTTCTTTATGAAGGGTATGGACTGAATTGCAATCCCCTCAAGTTCATATGTCAAAGTTTTAACACCATATATAACTATTTGGAGATGGACTTGTAAAGAACTTATGGTTAAAAGAGGTCATCAGGATGGGGGTCCTAACAAGATTAGTGTCCTTAGAAAAAGAGGACACCAGAACTCTCTTTCTATCTTTCCCTCTCTCACCCCACCTCCACACACACAGTGAAAAGGCCACATGAGAGCACAAGAAAGCAGCTATCTGTAAGCCAGAAGAGAGTTCTCACCCCAAACCAACTAACCCTGCTGGCACCTTGATCTAAGAATTCCAGTCTCCAGAACTGTGAGTTAATGAGTTTCTGATGTCTAAGCCCCCCAGTCTGTGGCATTTGGTTATGGCAGCCCTAGCAGACTAATATAGTGATACACTACATGTATTCAGACTTGTTAAATAAAGTTTTATCAAGCTAATCAAAATTGAAAAACAAAGATTAAAGCATGTAGGATCTTATGAAAAAGCAGCAGCATATACAATGATGAATAAAACAGGCTATTCTAGCTATGTGCAAACAGAAAGTTTTCAACTCAAAATATTCTGTATGTACTAATTGTTTGTAGCCTTGAAGATATTTCCCTTGAGGAATAATATGACACTTGCTAGTTAAATGCAGCTGGGTCAGATCCAGTCCATTCTCTGCTCCCACCTCCTCTGACCATGACTATTTTATCATTGAAATTTTAGTATAAATGCTATTCCTCAAAGAGGTTTTTTTTTCTCTCATTTCAATATCTAAAGTCGCCCCAGGGCACTCTATTCCATTACCCTATTTTATTTCCTACGTAGCATTTATCTCAATCTAAAATTATCTTAAATGTTTGTTTTCTTTTTTCTTTTTGTACCTTCCAATAAAATATAAATTCCATTTGACCTTGTTTTCGTGCTCACTGCAGTATCCCTGGCACCTAAAACCATCTCATATAATAAATATTATATGAGAGAAACATTTTTGGAACTGACTGCAAGAAATCTTTGAACCAAATTTATGGCCAATAATATGGCCTATATTTTGTGAATTAACTTTAGTTCTTCCAATATTTATACCCTTATTTTCTTTTGCTATTATCTGAGTTCATCTCATTATGTTATATATGGGTATCAATGTGAGTTGTCCTAAACATTTTTTGGGGGGTCAGGCAGCACCTAAATAAGCAGAGAAATCCAGGTAGGTTTAGATAGCAGGTGATTTCCCCCAAAATGCAGTACAACACAAAGCAAGTGCTTAACCATGTGTAATATAATATAGTATAATATATTACTAAAATACTTATTTTGTGATATACCTCAGATTCATTATGGAGCTTTATTCATATATATTAGTTTGATTTTTCCAACTATAATATGATTTTGTTCTCTGCCACCTGCATCCTTTTCCAGTCCATTATCTGTATATTTCTGCCCTGTTCTCTTTCCCATAGGGTGGATGTTCAGAACAGCATCATTCTGATCCTCTTGTCATGTGGCTTCTACTTGGATTCAGCTCATGGTAGGCATCGACAAGAGCTGAAGGATAGGAGGAGGTGAAGCTTGGGGATTTCTCACCCTCGGCCCATACCTATGCTCTTTTCTTATCTTGCCGCTGGTCTGACCTTGACTACTTTCCACTATGACCTTGGATCTCATCAGACCACCTTTCTCCCACAACTCCACCTTCCTTCATGCTTCAGGAACACCATCCCCTCCTCCTACTCCCTCAAGCTTAAGGGTGGCAAAGGCTCCCTAATGTTGCTGATCCCAAAGGGTTTTACTTTTCTAGCTCCCTTAACCCTGCCTCACTACTATAATTAGCTCCTTCATTTACGTCTCTTTAGTTAAAACCTTAAATATGCCACCTCTTTCCTGCGGGAACCAGACTGACTCTAACAATAAAATGTCCACTGGCTGTGTTTTGGTAGGATAGGGAAGTGGTAACACTACCCGTAACCACATAGTCAGTCATAAATATTTACTGAAAACATAATATATGCTAAGCACCATGTTCTTTTCTATAATAGCTATAATGTTACATAAGACATAATCCTTCTCCTCAAGAGAACATTTTAAACAAAGGGGAAAATAATACAAATTACTCTGTAAATTGTGATGTTAAAAGGAGCAATTCTTATCATCTCCATCTTGGTTAAGTCATCTTTCAACATCTGAAAACAAAGGCTATTAGTACTCTTTCACAATAACTAAGATGTGTTAAATCATCCTTTCAGAACTTTCTAAGAGACAACCTAAAATATTTCAGGCAGCATTTAGTCATCCTTCCCCTTGAAAACACACAGGGGTAGGTAGGTGCGGGAGGAGATGTCTAGAGAACCTTATCAAGGCCTACTCTTATGTCTTCTCAAATTTGAGAGATTCAGAAATCAGTACCTTCCTCATGTCTGAAAAGCAGTCTAATTGTAAAAGGTTAGCTAAATTTTTGTTAGAATGTTAAAAAGAAAGTACAACATTCTCAGCAATGGTAGAGTAAAGTTTTGTTTCTTGAAGCAAATGTATACTTTTTTGAAGGAACATGGCCTTGAATTGCCTTGCAGCTCTCTGCAAATCTTAAACAAGTAAACTTCGGGAATCTATGGACTGGCGAGGAGATATAAGTGACTGGGGAAGCCAGAATCTGTAAGGAACACGTCAGTAAAAATCAACATTTAGACAGATTATCCTGTGCCACATTTGAATCCACATTTACCAGTCTAGCTATACCTTTGTACCCTTTACCCTTATTCTTTTTTCCCATTCCTTTCCTGAAGGAGTTCTAAAACTACATAGTGAGTAGAAGAGGGAACATGAAGGATCAAGATGGAGGGAATAAGATTTCTGAGCTGTGGGAGGAATGAAAGTTTGGATTGGATAAGAGACTTAACATTTAGTTATTAGATTAAACTACAGGTTTTACTATAACTAGAAAGTGAAATAATTGCTTCACACTTGAAAATGATGAGGAGGGATTTGGGATCAATCCAAGGTACTCAAGGAGTGAGGAAAAAGATATAACAGAGCATGGAAGAAATGCAGTGATATGAAAGAATAAAGTTTCTTTTTAACTGGCCTATACCTAATCCAGTTGATTCAATTATACATTGGCCAACACTTTAACTCAAGGAAGCATATGTGTGATCAGAGTAGGCCTCAAATTTACAAATTGGCTTGAGTAAGAAAGACTATGCTCAAGCTATTTATTAAAACCATTTTAATTAAAAGGACCAGTTTCTACTAACTTATTGGTCAAAACCATATCCAAGATGAACATTGTATTTCGTTTGAGAATTTGTCACCAAATTACCCAAGGAATTCTAAGATTCCTATACCTAATCCAGTTGATTCAATTATACATTGACCAACACTTTAACTCAAGGAAGCATATGTGTGATCAGAGTAGGCCTCAAATTTACAAATTGGCTTGAGTAAGAAAGACTATGCTCAAGCTATTTATTAAAACCATTTTAATTAAAAGGACCAGTTTCTACTAACTTATTGGTCAAAACCATATTCAAGATGAACATTGTATTTTGTTTGAGAATTTCTCACCAAATTACCCAAGGAATTCTAAGATTCCATTGAAACTTGTAGCAAAATTTATAGCACTTTATCATTATTATTAAACTCTCCACTTTTGCCTTTTCTTGTGTGCCAATACTCTGGGATGATTTTAATTCTTTTGCATCCAGGATACAGAACATCAAGTATTGGATATGCAGCTGGTATAGCAGCAGCAGCAGTAGTAATAGCAGTAGTAGCAGCAATAATAATAATAATTTTTAAAGTGTTGAGTTCTTCTGGTACAAAACAAAGCATGAGGGACTTTGCATGTGACAACTTTTAAAATTTCAACTATCCTAGGAGATATGAAATCATAGTTTATTTATTTTTTAAAATCATATTGGTTTAATTTCTAATGTATCCTTTAAAATACCACTAGATCTAAGTAAAGGGAAAAACACAGGTAGAAACTATAGAAGATCGTTTTACAGCCAGCAGATTTCAGCGAGACAGGGTTTTATGAATGTTTCCTTTTCCAGCACCTTGCACAGTACATGAAGTAACTGTACAGAGTCCACCACGCAATATGTATTTGTTAAACTCATTAATGTTGAATAAATGTTGAATGAAAGTCTATCAGACTGTTTTTTTATCTTTGTAATAGAGGTTATATAATGTAAAATAGAATTCAAATGCTTAACATTATGCATATCTCAAGTAAATATAAATCGATACCTAACTATTTCATTCAGTTTATTTTAGCACTATTTATTCACTGCTGAAAGTGACAAACATTCAGCTCAGCAATTAAGGATATTAAAATCTTGACAATGATGATGCCCTAATTGGGGTTAATTTGGGATCTATTAAAATCTGATTGAATTTTTAACCCTGTGAGAGGGATATTAACATTCAACAAATTTATTTTTTCTCTTATGTGTCTGAAAAACATAAGGCAACCTAACAATGAGGACCTGATCTGAATGGATGAAAACTGTGAAAATAAAACACAGTGGTTTTTCAGCAAGTGCCATTAAGCCATCATAATGGAGGTTGTCCTTTGCTCCATTCCAGAAGCATAGTTAAGGTAGTTGGCTGCCTGCCCGTTCCATAGATAAAGGGAACACACATAATCAAATTCAAACTTTGGCTCCAATTGCCACCTCCTCCATGGAGCCCTCACTGACCTTCACAGACCAACACCTCGGTTCTGTCCCCTATGCTCCCACAGAACTTGACTTATACCTTTATTTTATTTATTTATTTATTTATTTATTTATTTATTTATTTATTTTTAAAGATTTTATTTATTTATTCATGAGAGGCACAGAGAGAGAGAGAGAGGCAGAGACACAGGTAGAGGGAGAAGCAGGCTCCATGCAGGGAGCCCGATGTGGGACTCGATCCTGGAAATTCAGGATCACGCCCTGGTCCGAAGACAGGCGCTAAACCGCTGAGCCACTCTGGGATCTCGACTTATACCTTTAAATAAATAAGTAGGCATCTGCAGAATACTGTCATAGTTTATCCTCAGGTTTCATTTTAGAGCAGAATAGTGCATGCAGACAACGTAGTGATTTCCATGAGAAAGAAATGGGAAGAGGAAGAAAGAAATGGGCAGTTGTTGACTTAACATCTTTTCCAAGAAGCTTGCAGTTTGCATCTTTTCTCGATAGCAATAAAAATGAATTTGTATCATAAAGGCCAGTAGTGGTATTTGAGATACGTATGACTGCTAATGAGTCTTAGGGACAGTGTTTGTTTTAAAGAAGATGATAGATTTTTGAGCAAAAGGTCAGAGTTTGAGCTGCAATATCTATTGTTATATTTAGTAGAATATGAAAGATACACAGATCTGCAGACTCTGGTGCCACCTCTTTAATGCAGCCAATGCACTCTCTCCCCCACCTGCATATCTCTCTACATCCCACAGTGATTTCACTTTCTCTCAGTCTATGATAGTGCTGGAAATAAGAGGAACATTTTATGTGTACACACATCCATGTTTATTTAATTAACTAAAATACCTCAAAGTGGGCAAGAATGGCAGACAAATGTAGTATCAGGAGATGGAAGACAACCCAAATAAAGAATGATCCTGAAATTTCAAAACAAACCAAACATTAGACTGAGCGTAGGAAGAGCTGAAAATTAGGAAATAATCTTGTGCATTTTACCAGACTCTTTCTAGTGGGCATAATAAAACCAAATGTTCCATTGTGCTTTAGAAATGGCAGTGATTTTGTGGGAAACCTTTTAAAATAATCTTACACTCATGGTGCACAACTATTTTTATAATAAAGTGCCATGTCTGTTTTGCAAAGAGAGAAGCTGAGACAAAAACACAGTGTCATCAACTGATGGTGAACTCAACTAAGAGTTATTCCAAATTTGCCAATTTGTCTAATTATTCCAAATTACAATGACTCGCCACATAATTCAGTCCTATGTAAAAATCGGGGATTGGTAACAAAGACAACTGAGTTTGGACTCAAGTATTTGCACTGAAGCTTTGACACTTTAGACAGGTTTACTTTTCAGTCTCTTGCAGTCATAGCTTATTTCTCCTATATTGGGTGGAAAAATATTACAGAAATTGAGAGATAATTTGCAACAATACATGACAAGTGCTTGGCTACCGTGCCAGGTAGCTACTAGGCCTCCACACATAATGGCAGTAGTTATTGTGGCTATCTTGATTTGCACTGGAAAACAATCACATCTTTTAGTCACATCTGATTCAACAAAATGGTCTGAAGAAACAGTGCCTAAGGGACTCACTGTTAGATAAGTTCTGAATTCAACGGTTCTCTAGGCTCCATTTTTGATGGCAACATGCCGTTAGGTTGCCTCCGTGGAATAGTTATAGTGGTTACGCTGAATCTAATAAATAATAAAGTGTGGCTGATACAAAAGTAATTTATATTCATGGATTAGCTGGGTACATAGGTTTAATAATATTGACATTACAGTAACATGCTTAATAGCACATTGTCACAGTATCATCTGTTAAGTATTTCTTACCAATGCATTTCATACCCTGCCTAATAATAATTTGTTAAAGGCAATGTAGCTGCACATATTAATTCTTTCATAAATGTGAACATCACATTCTTGAATGGCACATGACTTAATTCATGATAACTTGGGTTGTGATTATATGAATAGAAACTCAGCCTCATCTGAATGGGAAGATAGCACATTTGTAGCCTTATTACAGTTGGGAAATTGAAATGTGAAAGGAGTGACAACTGCTAAGATCTGTAATAGAAAACATTTGACTAAATGCAGTATAACTGTTCTATGTCACCCTTGCCACTCATTCCTTACCATTTCATCCTCTGACTCTGAAATGTATAGCAGGAAAGCTGAGAATGAAATGAAACTATGATCCTCCTCGTTGGCTACCCAGATTCTGTTTAGCTGTTCATTTCACCTTGATTCATTCAAATAAACTTATTGGAGCTCAACCAGTTACACTTTTGTTTATCTTACTGTAGGAATGACTTAAGTTTCATTCACCTATTCAATAAGCATTTATTGATCACCTGCTATCACATGACACTGGGTTAGGCACTGTAGATCCAAGATGAAAGACAGATCTCCTGTCTGCAAAGCATCTTAATTAAGGATGGAGATTGCATAACAAATTAGAGACTGAAGTGAAAGATCATAGGCCAGCTGCAGCAAGAGCTGTCAAAACTTGTAGATAAAAAAAAAATGCATCTGCTTGATATTTTTAAAAATTTGTTGAACAAGTTACTTGCCTTCTAAAATTAAATCACTGAATACAAGGAAATACAAGGTTACATAAGGATGTTTTAAGTAGTTGACATTAAATGTGGTGGACAGGTCTGATTCCCATGTGTGTTTTATTACTCATCCTAGAATATTGTTAAAGTAACAAGAAATCTTTCTTTCTGCTACGTGTATTCCCATTTTATTTTATTTTTTTGTAAGCATAACTTTATTTTTATGTTTTACAGTATTATATTAATTTCAGGTTCACAAATGGTGATTCAGTAATTCCATACACAACCTAGCGGTGCTCATCATGACAAGTGCACTCCTTAATCTGCATCACCTCATGTATTCCCATTTTAAATTAATCTATTTCTTGCACTACTTATAGTTTTGCATATACAGATTATTTCATATGAGAAAATTGAAAATCTTGAGATTTAGACAACAATTAATTTATATCAATTGGGGTGTTCCGATCTTATTGAAAAGTGTCAGTAGAAAGTAACAAACAATTTGTGTTTCTTTTGTTTGTGTACATTAATGATGTCCTCATTGCTCTACAGGTAGTGGGAATAACATGAATTAAAAGAGCAGATCCTCTTATTTGTCTCAATTTTTTCTTCACTCCTCTCAACCGTTATTCATCTGGTTTTTCAGTCTCAATTCTTTGCAAAAAATAACAAGCTAATCTTAAAATTTATGTTGCTATTTAAGGGACCAAAGTAGTCAAAACAATCTTGAAATAAAAAGAGAAGGGTCAGAGGATTCAGGATTCCCGATTTTAATATTTACTTGAAAGCTACAGGAATCAAGAGAGTGTGGTACTGGCATAAGGATAAATGTACATCAATGGAATAGAATTGGGACTCCAAATATAAATCTTCACATTTACTGACAATAGACTTTTGACAAGGGTGCCAAGACAATTAAATGAAATAGTCTTATCAACAAAAGGTGCTAGGACAGTTGGATATCCACATGCAAGAGAATGAAGTTGGATCCCCTACCTACCACCATATACACAAATTAACTCAGAATGGATTAAATACCTAAATGTAAGAGCTATAACTATCGAACTCATAAAAAAAAATACTGGGATAAATCTTCATGACCTTAGGTTAGACAATGAGTTCTTTGATATGAGACCAAAAGTACAACAACAGAAAAAATCTTATGGATATGGGTAAACTGGACATCTTCAAAATTAAAAATTTTGAGCTTCAAAGGATACCATCACACAAGTAAAGAGATAATCCACAGAATAAGAGAACATATTATCAAATTATATATCTGATAAAATACTTGTATCCAGAATATATAACGAACAACATCATTAGCCTTCAGGGAAATGAAAGTCAAAACCACGATGATATGCCACTTCACACTCAGAAGGGTGACTATAATTAAAAAAAAAAAAAGAAAAAACATAATGAAAAGTGTTGGTGAGAATGTAGAGAGATCAAACTCTCATACACTGCTGGTGAAAATGTAAAATGTCACAGCCACTTTAGAAAACAAACCAGCAGTTCCTCAAAAGTTTAAACAGAGTCACCCATATGATCTAGTCATTATATTTCAAGAGAAATGTACATCCACTCAAAAACCTGTGTGAATATTCATGGTCACATGTTCATTATAGTAAAAGAATTAGAAACAATTCAGATGTCCATTAACTGATAATGGCTTCTTTCATTCAGCATATTGTTTTCAGTGTTCATCCATGTTTCTGTAAATATCAATACTCTCTTTCTTGTTACTGCTGAATACTATTTTATTGTATGGAGATCAAGAGGGAGCAGTCGGACAGCTAAGCAGAAAATAAAGAAAAAGCAGAGCACTGGAAGCCAGTAAAGAAAAGTGTTTTAGGATGAAGGAATGGCCAACTCTTTGAAATGGTGGTGAGAAGTTGAATAAGATTAAGACTGAAAATTGACTATCTAACCTTCCAATAAATTGACCTAAACAGAATTATTTGAGTGAAATAGTTGGACTGATTTGAAGAGAGAAGATGAGAATGGAGAGTAATTTGAGATTTTTTAAATAAGTATTGCTTGACCTCTAAGGATTTTTACCATAAAGGGTGGCAGAGAAATGCCACAGGACCTGGAGAGAATATATGGTCAAGGTTGTTTTTTTTTTGTTTTGTTTTGTTTTGTTTTCAAGATGGATGATACTCTGGTATGTAAAACACTAATGGAAAAAATCTAAAGACATTGGAGAGGAGGATGGTTCAAAAGAGAGGTAGATAAATTGATGGAGAGGGTATACAAGTTCTCTTCTGGTTGTATCTATTTTTGTTGCTATTGTTTTCCATCTTGTATGATTTTTTAAGACTATTTTCTTAGCAGTTTAGATTCACAGCAAAATCAAGAGGAAGGTACAGAGATATACCCCCTGCTCTCACATTTGCATGGTCTTCCACATTATGAACATCCTCCATCAGACTGGTACATTTGTTACAGTTGGTAAATGTACACTGGTTTCCTTCTGTTTTTATCAATGGAATATGAAAGAGGCTTCTGAGCTCTGAGCAAGGAGGAGGAAGTCATATTGAAAGTTTTAGGTGTGATATAGTCTCCTGGACAATAAAAGAGTGAACCGAACAGGAAAACGACCAAGAAAACTTGATAGAATTGACAATCACTATCAAAGACTCATTTTCAGGGTCATAAATTCAATTTGAGGCTGGAAGTTCTAGTTTGATGGTGATTGCCACATTCCACTCTTCGAAAGTAAGTCCATAGCAGGAGAGGAGTTAGAGTTTAACAAAGTTGGATTTTTACCAGTTGTAAAAACCCAACTGAAGGGGGATGGGAGAGAAGGAGGAGAGAAGGTGAGGGAAAGAAAAGGAAGAAGAGGTTTATGCAAAAAAAAAAAAAAAATGAAAATGATGGACCATGCAATCTGCACTTAGTTGCAAGGGATATGACAACAAAAGAGAAGTGACAGTGAAAAGCTAATAGGGTCAGTGGATTAGAAGTACTGGTTTAGTAAAGAATTAAGGAATTATAGAATGCAAAATGGAATTATAGTTGATAACAGAGAGTATAATGCTTAAAACCAAAAGGTTGGAAACTGCAGCTACCAGTGTTGATGAGGACAAGGTAAGACCATGGGAGTGGGTGGCTGGGATAATGAAGAGCAGGATTACCAAAGATGAGTAAGTCAATAATTAGAACTCTTTAAGTGGATCATCCATGGATGATATGGAAATCACAAAGGCACAAGGAATAATGATCTCAAAAATAGCCAGTGGAAGGAAAACTAGCCACTGCTTTAGAAAATGAAAGAGGAAGCATCATTGTTAGAACCAGAAGATCCATTTAGAGCAACAAGGTCATAGAAATATTCAGTGAAAAGGCTGAGGATACAAAGTTTTGTTGTTTATTTGTTTTTGTTTTTTAATTTAGGGCTGAGCATATATTTGTCATGGGGAAATGTTTGGGATGCCTGAGAGAAGTAGGAGATGAGGTCAGAATAGCATATGCAGAGCTTGTAAAGAAGTACAATTTGCATGGCTAGCTCCAGTTTACAAACTGTGTTTACAATCACAGATGTGGCTGGCCTTCTACCCTTCATCCAATAGTTCGAAACCTTAAAACGACATGAATACATAAACCACTATCTGCCAGCAAAAAAAGAACGATTTGAAAGTTTAACCATTTCATCTAATTTTATTTCTGTGCAAGGAGGTAAATCAGAACACCTGATTGTGTTGGGCTGTGAGATGCAGTATTTATTAGCATTATTTCCATTTCCTTTGAGTATAGCCAAGAGCTTTATTCCCACAAACAGAATACATAAGGACTGAGTATCTGTTTGCCAATGGACCACTGGATGGGATGAAGACAGCTCATTCTTTATTCCACTTCGATCTCTGGCCTGTGTGATGGTACTGTCAACAAGGGGGTGACACAATGCCAAGTATCGTTGTGATTTTTATGACCTGGACATCTGTCTAGTATGTACTAGACTAGGACCACAAGTTCTATCACAGAGGCCATGGAAAAACTGCCAGATGGTAATGAATTTTAGCCACTGCTGACTTCAGCTGGATACAAACAAATGACCTAAGGGGACCAGATTCCATATCTCACTTCCAATCCTTTCAAGCTAACCACTCCTTCCAAGATATGATTATAAATGTAACATTGATGCAGAAATAAACTTAAAGCCATGGAGGAACATTAATGTAAATAATTTGGATAACATAGCAAAAATTAAACACTTTTAGACAGATACTGAGCCAAATAATTTTTTTTTTGCAGCCTTTATACTTCTTTCCTTCATCTGAAAGGGCCAATAATAAAAAATTTGCCACATTTGTTTTCCTGTTTTGTTAACCCCCAAATAGAAAAGGTTATTACAATTATTGTCTTACTCACAACATTCACAGAATAATGTATAATAAAATGACACTTTTTAAAAATCAGGATGATAGCCAAAGGATGGTGTTTTTGCTATGACAGATTTAATTTTCTAATAAACAGGGAATTTTATATTTGTTTTGTTTTTGTTTTCATTTTCAAGTCTTACCGACTTTTTCCTGTGTATAAGCAATTACCTCAATGATATTGTAAATGGAAATGACTATTGAATTTTTTACAGGGTTTCATGATCATAATAACAATGAATCTTAATTTGGATGGTAGAAGAGATTAGACAGGATTTATACTTAACATGAGCTTGTTTTGTTCATTCTAGTATGTGATCAAATTTCTTTATCTTTGCTCTTTCTCCTAAAAATGAGAGGAGAAAAATACTAACTCACTTATGGTCATGATCAGATGAGTTGAATGTTACTGTAATGGTAACTTTTTGATCTCTGAATTCACATTCTGTAGATAAATCCATATGGCAAATTGCACAGGCTCTTAGTAGGAGCTGTGCAGAAAGGATATGGCAGACAAATTATAAAAAAGACCCACTTTCTAGGCACTCTTTTAACATATTGTCCAAATATCAGGGCTCCTTCCAGATATTAAGTGAGGCCATAATGGAAAATGTCATTCCTGAACAATTTATGGCAAGCACTTCTTTCTCAGCGTTCAGCCACCAGAAATTTTAATGAAGGCTCAATCTGAAACATTTGTTTGAAGCCTCCATATTTTTAGAGGTAAAATAAAGAAGGAAGATAAACAAAATGATAATCAAATCTAAAATAAATGGGAATCTGGGGAAAAATAGCTTAGAAAACATAGTTGCACAATTACCTGGATGCATTCTTTGAATCAAGAATAAAATATGTCTTATGATGAGATATTCCATCTTATCTTTCCTACTAAATTATAAATACCTAGGAGGAAAGAACTATGTCTCATCTATCTTTATATTTTCCAGGGGCTTTCTATGCAATGCATGCTTAGTAAATATTTGTTAATAAGTGAATCCCTATGAAAGTTATCTTCAAAACAGTTAAGTTATAACCAAAAGCTTATTTTTTAACTGATTAGAAAAGAGATTTAGGAAATCAACCAATCTATGAAAAATCAATAAGTACTAATTAGAAATTGCTTAACTACTAACAATCAGGATATTCTTGGGGAAACCAAAAAAAAAAAAAAAAAAAAGAAAGAAAAATGAAAGGAGAGTCCTTAGGGGTGTCCTACCCTGCCCTCTACTCAGTAGCAGTGCCTTGCTACTCGGGTTGTCACTCAATAAAAGTGCTTGGGATTTAAGTTACATCCAGGCTTTGTCCAACTTCAGCAACTTATAAGACTGACAGTAATAATGAAATAAATCATGTTAACCCTGGGGAAAAAGAAGGATAGTCCCTAAAACCTGAAGAGCTAATAATCTGGGAGGATAAGTAAGGATTATATAAAAGAAACTAAAATAAATACGAATGATTTATGTAAGAGAATGCAAAGTAGAGGGGAATGGGCTCAAGATCACCATAGACAGTAGTTATCAAAATTATTGGGAACTCTCAAATCTTTCTCTTTTTTTTGTATTTTAAAAATTTATTAGAAGAATAATTGACAAATAATGTTATATTAATTTCAGGTGTACAGCATATTGATTTAACAATTCTACACATTATTCAATGCTCATGAAGACAAGTGTAGTTACTACTTGTCACCATACAATATAGTATTGACTATATTCTCATGCTGTACTTTTCTTCTTATTTTTTCATGCTGTACTTTTCATCTCCATGGCTTATTTATCTTAGAACTGAAAGTTTGTACTTCTTAATCTCCTTCTTCAGTTTCTCCCATTCTTTCATTCTCCTGTGCTCTGGCATCCATCAGTTTATTCTCTGTATTTAGGCATTTGTTTGTTCATTTGTTTTGTTCTTTAGATTCCACCTACAAGTGGAACCATGTGGTATTTGTCTTTGTCTGTCTTATTTTACTTAGCATAACACTCTTTAGGTCCATCCATATTGTCAGAAACGGCAGTATTTGTTTTTTCATGGCTGTGTGATATTCCTCTGTGTGTGTGTGCGCACATGAGTGTACATATGTGTGTGTAGCACATCTTTATCCATTCATCTCTTGAAGAACACTTGGGTTGCTTCCATATCTTGACTATTACAATAATACTGTAATAAATACAGGGGTGCAGAGTGCATATATCTTCTTGAATTAATGTTTTCATTGTCTTTGGGTAAATGCTCAGCAGTGGAATTACTGGGTTATATAGTATTTATAATTTTCATTTTTTGAGGAACCCCCATATTGTTTTCCACAGTGGTTGCACCAATTTACCTTCCTGCCAACAGAGCATGAGTGTACCTTTTTCTCTACATCCTTACCAATGTTTGTTACTTCTTGTCTTTTGGAAACTAGCCATTTTGATCAGTGTGAGGCAATATCTCATTGTACTTTTGATTTGTACTTCCCTAATTAGTGATGTTGATCATCTTTTTATATGCCTGTTGGCTGACCATAATGTCTATGTTAGAAAAATGTCTATTCAGGTTTTCTGACCATTTTTTAATCATATTGTTTTTTTTTGAGGGGTGTTGAGATGTATAAATGCTTTACATATTTTGGATTTAACCTATTATCAGATATATCATTTGCAAATATCTTCTCCTATTCAGTAGGTTAACTTTTTGCTTATTGACAGTTCCCTTCACTGTGCAAAAGCTTTCTATTTTGGTGTAGTCAAATAGTTTATTTTTGTTTTTGTTTCCTCTGCCTGGAGAGGAACATATCCATAAATATGTTGCTAAGGCTAATGTCCAAGAAAACTGCCTATGTTTTCTATTAGGAATTATGGATTGAGGCCTAACATTTAGGTCTTTAACCCATTTTGAGTTTATTCTTTGTGTATGGTGTAAGAAAGTGGTCCAGTTTCATTGTTTTGTAGAGAAGAGGGAGAGGGAGAAGCAGACTCCTGGCCAAGCAGGAGGTGGATGTGGGGTTGGGTCCAGGACTCTAGGATCATGACCTGAGCCAAAGGCAGAGGCTTAACTGACTGAGCAACCCAGACACCCTATTAATTCATTTTAAAAATATCAATAAATTCATTGAGTCTCCAAGGTCACTGGTCCACTCTTTAGGAATCTTTGACCTAGGGACTCTGAGGCAGGAGAAAGAGTGATAGGAGAAACCTTAATGAGACATTTCTTAATTTATCTATATTGGAAAAAGTAAAAATTTAAAGACTTGAATTTGAGACTTCAAAAGTCATTTAAACCTTTCAATATTTCAAAATTCAATTCATTGTTTGCACTATCCAAGGTTGCTATGAGAATGTAATGGGCATATATATATATATATACACACACATGCACATATAGGCTTGTATACCTTGTATACAAGGTATACCATATATATATATACATATATATACACATATATATGTATATATATATATGCTTTGTAAAATATAAGACTATTTATACCTGCTATTATTTTTGTTTTGTTTGGTAGGACCCTGAATTGGGATTCAAAGGATGGAAAAAGAGTGATAAGCCTGGGAAGTAGGAAAAACTTTAATGAGACATTTCTTAAAATATCTATACTGGAAAAAGTAAAAATTTAAAGACTTGGATTTGAGACTTCATGAGTCATTTAAACCTTTTGGTATTTCAGTTTCATTGTCTGTACTGTCCAAGGTTGCTATGAGAATGTAATTGGTATATATATATATATATATATATATATATATATATGTATATATAGACACAAACACACACATATAGGCTTGTATACCATATATATGTGTGTGTGTGTATATATATATGCTTTGTAAAATATAAAACTATTTATACCTGCTATTATTTTTGTTTGGTAGGACCCTGAATTGGGTTTCAAAGGATAGATAATTAGCATGTAGATGTCTAGATCAGAAAGAATGGAAATATCCCATTTTACTGCTATAGCCAATTATTCACTTTAGTCTTCATTGCACTTGCCCTACTGAAATATTTGACACTGCCTATCAGTCGCTCTTCCTTTAAACACTATCTTTATCAATCAGGATATTGCTCTCTGCTATCTTGCCTGGCCACTCTTTTTTTGGTCATCTTTTGCTGGTTTCCTCTTCTCTGAACAATTATCCTTGGAGTTCCCTAGGGCACAGGCCTTGTCCCACTCACTACTCCATCTCCACAACTCCTTAAGCAACCTCATCCCATTCCATGCCCTTAAATAGCATCTCTATGCTAATAAGTCCCACATTTATACCCTCTAAACTGGGATAACCAATAACCAACTATTTTACACATTTACCTTAATAGCCAATAAATATTTCATACTTCATGTCTAAAAACAAACCACCTCTGACTTCTGATCAATCTCCTATTACTGTTGACCCTTGAACAGAGCCAGTTAGAACTCCTAGATTCATTTATATGTGGATTTTGGTCAATAAATGCATTTTCCCTTTTTTATAGTTTTCTTAATATTTTCTTTTTTGTAGCTTACTGCTTTGTAGGGATATAGCATATAATACATAGAACATACAAAATATGTATAAATCGACTATTATGTTATCAATAAGGCTTCCAGTCAACTGTAGCCTATTAGTAGGTAAGTTTTGATGGAGTCAAAAGTTGCACTTGGAATTTCAGCTGTGCAGGAGAGGAGGGTTAGCATCCCAACCCCCAAGGCTGTTAAAGAGACAATTGTCCTTGCTCCCTTCCTGTTCTGACTTATAGGATTCTTTGACTTTCCAACACACCACACAGGCCTCCTTTTTACAGCTCTTCTCTCTACCTACAATGCTCTCTCTCTAAATGCACCAGTGGCCCTTCCTGTTTAATCTTTGCTCTTATGTCACTTTCTTGGCCAGGCCTCTTTAAAAATTGCAAACTTATTAAAATTTCCAACTCTGTTCCCCACTCTTTCTCGTCACTGTCTATTCTTCTTGTTATCTATATTATTATACTATAGCATGCATTACATACTGAAAGATTATATAATTATTCATTTGTGTTGTTTCCTTCCATTGGGTGCCAATTTTGTTTTCTTTCTATATAAGCTCCATAGGCACAGAAATGTTTGCTTTATTAGCTAATGTATATATTCCTAGGTCCTAGAATGGCATCCAGTAGACACTCAAATGTTAGTCTAATGTGTAGATGTTTGTATCAAAATCTGATCATGGCATCCAGAAGCAGCAGAAAATGCCTATGGTGTGGGTAACAAGGCAAAGTGGGGTGTATGTGGGAGAGGTGAATGTGATCAATGTAAGCTAAGCTTAACTGGAAGTGCTCATGTTGCAGAGCAGTATATGGAAAGGTGTTCTTGACAATAATGAAAGACAACCTTAAAATAGGCTTTCATGGGCTGCTGTGGCATGTTCTTTCATGAAGACTGCTAAAAACAGAGAAAGCTATTTCTCAGCCATTGGTAAGTTTAATCTATTTGGAAGTAAAGGCTGAATGAATGACTTCTTGGTCCTTTCAAGTTCCATATCCTGTGATATATGAATATGAACCTCCGCTTGAAAAACAATCACTCATGAATCCAGTATGTACCCAGGCTGTTACCTAACATAGGTAATGTAGATCATATCAGCCAATTTTTGACAGGATGTAACTAACAGAGATGAGTGGGAATACAGATTGAAGAGAATTTGAATTATCTTCTATAATGGTTAATAAGGTATTTTTTGAAGTTGCACTTTGGTTTTGCCAATTTTCAAAAAAATAATACTAGCTACCAAGTTTCATTTTTTTTAAATATCTTGATGTTTTACTGCACCATCACAATGCATATCCCAGTCCTCAATAAAGATAAAATTTTCAATAAGGGAAAACCTGTAGAGCCAAGTTTGGAGGTTAAAAATTCAGTAATGAATGTTCTTGTTCTTCTGGGTTATCTCAGATCCTTAGCATTATTTTAATGTCATTTTTTAATGTGAATTTCCATGCTATTTTAATTCATTAGTCATGGGCTATCATTTTTCGAAGTAATTACTGTAATTTCATCAAATGACATAATTATAGTAAATACTTTGATGTAATTACCATAAATATGGAAAGAGACACCCAAAGGTGTAATAATGTCACAAACTAAGATATTTATGATGTGTAAAGACAAATTATGATGACATTTATGACATGTAATAACATCACAGAGTTCTATGTTTATGTTGTATAAAGAATAATGATATAAATAGAATGTAAAATTACATCATGTAGATTAATTTCTTTTATAAATAGGATAGAAACTTGAGAGCTCTACAAGTCTTCAGGTTCAGATTAATAGATCATGGCCACTTGTTGGCATTTTTCCCTTTGAACTCTAATATATGACTATGCTATTTTATTGGGGGTGAAAACATTCCCCCTTAAAAGCATAGACAGACACAAAGCAGAGACACAAAATGAATAACCACATTTAGTGTTTTATTCAAGCACTCATTTGAAGACTTGAAAAATAACTTTAGGTTTGGAAGAAAAATCAGTCTTTGGTCCATATTGTCAATTTGGGCTAACAGGTCATTTCAGTATTTTCTTAAAAAGAAGTCAGCTTGACCATTTGGCACTCACAAAAGCAGACATTTCTTCATTGAGACATTTCTTCTCTGGTCATATTATTGAGTTTTGAGTCCATGAAGAAATAACTTGGTATATCTACATTCTGACCATTGGAATAATGTAAAAATAGGTCTTAAAGAAAAGGGAAAGTAGAAGACCACAAGCATTGAAGTCTCATTTTGGGAACTTACTCAATTTTTATTTTTAGACTGATGCAGAAAAATACCTTAAAAATAATTCCTACTTCAAAGTTGTAGCTTAGGGTGAAAGGTACCAATGGACATCAGTTAGTTTATTCCTGATGTTATTAGTGATCAATGTCTTCTGGCATGTAAGAGAAATCTGACATCAGAAGAAGATAGCCATTTCCTAATGTATTAGTCAAAAGATTTCTTGTAAGTAGTCACTTGATCTGATTATATCTTGAGCTGGAATTTAGTGGTCTGGGATAGTCTGGCTCTATCCTATTATTCACAGTTGAAAAGATTCTTCTCACTCGGTAGCCATAGTGGTCCTCATAGTCTTGATAATATTTTAGGGCATGGTTACTTTCCCTCCCTGATACTTAATGACAGGGAACCACAGTGATCATTTTGGTAAGTGTTCTGGCACTTTTCACCATAGGTTGACAAATAATAAGGGGATTATTCTTGTTTTTTGTGTGGAAAAGCCGTACCTGACCACCAATCCATGGATTGTAGAAAAAAAAAAAATCTGTAGCTTGCAAGCCTTTCTGCTTCCCATTCTGCCATTTGTAAAAGTTCTTGATTGCAAGCAATAGAATCTGCTCCAGTTAGTTTAAGTGGTAAATATATTTATCAAGTCATACTCTGCAGCTCACATAACCTCTATAAGGGCCCCAAATTAGACCCAGAAGCTAAAGTATCAGGGAAAAAACCCCAAATATGCCTCTGGGTTGCTTGCAGGAATAATACTACTTCCACAGTGATTCCTGGGTGGCTCAGTGGTTGAGTGTCTGGTTCTGTTCAGGGCATGATCCCAGGGTCCTGGGATTGAGTCCCACATTGGGATCCCCAAAGGGAGCCTGCTTCTCCCTCTGCCGATGACTCTGCTTCTCTCTCTGTGTCTCTCATGAATAAATAAATAAAATCTTTAAAAAAATACCACTTCCACAGCCCTTCACTGGGAGGGTAAGCATAGAACCTTGGGAAGTTACTTCTGGGATTTCTGTTCCTGCTACATCTGATAGTTCAGTACCCCTGAGACATATGCCTCCACACAAGTCAGCACACTGGGCACTAGACATGTCCCACTCCTCCAGTGCTCTCAGTGACAGGGAAGTCATTGTCTGGGTACCATCTGATTATTGTTACATGGCTGTAGCTCATTTGCAAAAGAGACAGAAAGATGAGATCCTGGCCTAAAACTGGAAGAAAAGGAAATTATGGGGCAGAAAGCTATCTTAAAATACAAAAATAGTTTTCAAAAGTCTCTGGGCTGATATAAACTTTACTCAGGACTCCTACATCTGGGAAATACTCCACAGAACCTAGGTTTAGAAAACATGTGCAGATATTTTATACTCTTCCCAGTCAGCTCATTCAAGGTTTACCTTTGGATTAAATTACAAAGACCTTTTATGTTTTTTTTCATGCTTTCATGCTTTTGAGTTTATCCCACTGTGTGTTTGTGTCACTCTACCTTTGAGTACCAGGATATGGTGATGGAGATGAATATGCAAATAGCTCAGGTCTGAACGTATAGGAGCTGGTAAATGAAACACTGTTCTAAACAAAATACCATTGCACTTTTTTAAGTGTCATCTGTCAACAGGCTCCTAGTATCAATTTAAAGTGCTTTGAATTTTGACTAAATTATGAAAGGTTGCCCTGACATGTCTGCCACAGAATTGACTAACTTTCTATAACATGAGTTCATTCAAAGTTTTTCAGAATGATTTGGACAGACAGGAGAGTCAGCAAGAGTTGGTCACTGGGGTAGCCCAGACATTAGAATAACCCTCTTCTAAGTCAATGGCTTTCATTTTGAAAAAAGCAGTCGCAGTGATTCAGTATCATAGTGAAATTGTGTGGGTCCTCATTCAGCTGAGAACCCTCTTTCCAGGGAAAATTACCCTCTAATTTTGCTCAAATATAAGCAGTTTTCCCAAAAGAAAAGCTTACCTCACATAGTGAGGATGCTGACAGGTTAAAACACAAACAACATTGAAAGAAAAACAGCAACAACAACAAAAAACAGTGCACAAAAAATTAATAGGATTTTCCAGTTGTTTGGGGGTGAGGTAAGTCATTAAAGACTACCAGAATTTCGTCTAATGCAGTGAAAAACATAAGGCCTACTTTGATAAAATCTAGCTAAGAAATAGCAGAAAGAAAGAATAATCTGTTTCAAAGTACTGAGAAACTGATAACTGAATGTTTCAGAATGTATATATTTAGCAAAGAGATGATATAAACAAAGTTAGAATTTGGAAGTATATTTGGAGAGTACAAAAAAGCATATTTTTAGTGATTATTAGTTTTCTACAGTAGAATAGTCTCTTAAGTTTATAATCAGTTTTCCTAGGACAGATGTGAAAAATGATTCACTCTCAATTCTATTTTGTTCTATGTGTGTGGTTTTTGTTTGTTTACAGAGAATGAGAGCAGGGGCAAGGGCAGAGGGAGAGAGAATCCTCAAGCAAACTCCCTACTGAGTATGAACCCTGACTCGGGGCTCGACCTCACAACCCTGATATCATGACCTGAGACAAAATCGGATGCTTAACTGACTGAGCCACCTGGGTGCCCCTAGATTGCTCTATTTTTTTTTTTTAACTAGAATGCATCAGTAGTTTACCAATCATACATGGTATAATTGTAATCAGGTCTTTTATTTTCCACTTTATCCCATTTTAAATTAATTTTATGGCACCCAAATGTTTTAGAGTTTTGACTGAAAGCTCCAGTTTTTTTGAGACCATCTTTAATGAAAACATATCTGAGTAGGAAGACTTTCTGAATGGTTAATTAGGGCAATGGATGTTGCCAAACCTCAGCATGGAATAACAGGGGTGCTACAGAGAGGCATCAAGCATCCCCCACCAGAATGCTCAGTATTTAGACACAGTATTTAGAATCTGTGAATTCTGAAACTGCCTCTATTCCTGCCTTCCCTTGTGCTGCCCTCCATAGATAATCTAACCTCTCTTACTTCTGTTTTTATCATCTATTGAATTAAGGGTGGTGCAATGGTATACTTGTCAAATCACCATAGTATGACAGGGATATGTTTGAAACTAGTAGAAAGTATTTTGTCCATCTCCTCAGGAAAATGAAACAAGCCCCTATTGTGTTTTAAGAGTGAACTCAATTGCCTGATTTATGCTGTCACATGTTTGCAAAGAGTGTAAATTGATTTTCACTCAAAACAGACTGAAAAGCCAAAGTACTTGCCAAACTTGAAATCGCTAACCTGTCTGGAAAAGCTCACCCAAGCCCATGGAATCTGAAGGACTATAAATGTTTAAATCAGACACTTGAAGAAAGCTACTTCAGCCAGAATCACTCACACAGAGGCAAGCTAATTGTAAGCTACACCAATAAACAAACAAACAAAAAATTCGTCTCAGGAGTGCAATGGTCAGTTTTTCTCCAAACTGATTAACTTTCAGCATAGCTAGACTGCAGAAGCTTCACACATATTTATTCTGAGAAATCGAATTTCTCAAGGCAGATCCGCAGTACAGTTGACTTGGGAGAGACCCGGAAGTTCCTGAGAGTTGGGGAAAAACTCAGTCACAACATGACTTTGCTATTTCACTGCATTTAAACATTGTGGCCAAGAACTTAATGCCAACTTTTACAAAACTGGGTTTGAAATTTAATTCCATGTCTTAATGTTCTTTACTTACTTGCATCATGTGTCCAGCGGAGATGATCATGGTACTTACTTAGGGCTTCTGGGAGGGCTACTCTGGTGAAGTCTGCATTAAGATGTACATGGTAAATGCTGTCTTTACCAACAGCCACCAGATCACTTGATTCTTATAGTTCTTTTTTGTCTGTTTAATGAGAGAGAGATGAATATGTTCCATAATTTTCTTGAGTGGACCCACTATATGGGTTGTTCCAAGACCACAACTTTTCAAGGATGTGGGGTATTCAGTGCCAGAAGGAGAATCCTTAGTAAACCAAGTGGTTGGTCACCATAGCCTTTGCTAAGGAGCCACTGAGACAAAGTGAAGTTAGAATTGTGCCAAAGTTACTGGGACCATGAAATAGATTCAAAACCAGGTGTATGGGTTTTACTTGACAATGGATCTCTTCAGTGTCATAAAGGCAAATCAGCCACTGCTGTTGTCAAATTTGACATTCAGGGCGGTTGTCTCCTCCATACCATTCAACAAATGAAGTGAATGAAAAATGAACCAGATGTCTCCACAAACTCGTCTGGAGGATTTACTACTTTCTACTACGTATAGTTGGAAGTTGATAAATATGTGACTTCTCAAGTGAGATTAAGTGTGATAGATGCAACAATAAATATAAGGGCAAGGTACAGTATTTGGACAAATTGTGCTTTATTTCAGAACTCATACCATTAATATTTGCCAACATCTGCTTCCCTCAATATCTTGTAAACTCCTGGACAACAGGACTTGTGCATGTCTTCTTTACTTCTGGTATCTAAAACAGTGTCATGTAAAAGCCAGCCTAAACATTCATCAAATACATTCAATGACATTAAAAACATGCTATTAGAGCACTTTGTCATAGTTTCATCAATTAAATATTTCTTTCTTTCTTTTTTAAGATTATTTATTTATTCACAAGACACACACACACACAGAGAGAGAGAGAGAGAGATACACAGGCTCCGTGCTGGGGAGCCTGATGTGGGGCTCGATCCCTGTTCTCCAGGATCACACCCTGGGCTGAGGGCAGCGCTAAACTGCTGAGCCACCCGGGCTGCCCCAATTAAGAATTTCTAATCAAGAGATATGTTAAAATTTGAGAGATATCCAGATCAAGACCTTCATCTGGCTGTATATGTGTGTTTGTGTGTGTGTGTGTGTGTGTGTGTGTGTGTATTTACACACATGAATACATAATGTATACCTTGTGCGTGTGTACATCAGGGAAGAATATGACCTAAAAATAATGATTTAGGGCAGCCCGGGTAGCTCAGCGGTTTAACGCTGCCTTCAGCCTAGGGTGGGATCCTGGAGTCCCAGGATCGAGTCCCACATCAGGCTCCCTACATGGAGCCTGCTTCTCCCTCTGTCTGTCTCTGCCTCTCTCTGTCTCTCTCTGTCTCTCATGGATAAATAAATAAAAATCTTTAAAAAAATAATGATTTAAAGGTAGTCAATGTAGAGGAGGTTAGTTAACTTCTCTTCAGACGTTTTTAATGGATATGTATGGGTAGAATAATAGAGTAATTGAAATGCCCTTTTTAAAAATATCCTCTAATTTTTAGAACATTTTTCTATATACAGAAAAATAGTTCATTGCTTTATTCACATTTCCTTAGTTTTTTTCTCTAATTTCCTTTTTCTATTCCAGGATCCCATTCGGGATGCCACATTTTATTTATTTATTATAATTTTTATTTTTAAATTTAAATTCAATTTAATTCACATATAGTGCACTATCATTTTCAGAGATAGAATTTAATGAATCATCAGTTGCATATAACACCCAGTGCTTATTCCATCAAGTGCTTCCTTAATGCCCATCACCCAGTTACGCCATCATCCCACCCACCGCCCCTCCAGTAACCCTCAGTTTTTTTAGGTAATAGTCTCTTATGGTTTGTCTCCCTCTCTGTTTTTTGTCTTATTTTTCCTTCTCTCCTGTTATGTTCATCTGATTTGTTTCTTAAATTTTACAGATGAGTGAAATCATGTGATATTTGTCTTTCTCTGATTGACTTATTTCACTTAGCATAATACCCTCTAGGTCCCTCTAGGTCCATCCACATCATTGCAAATGACAAGATTTCCTTCTTTTGGATGGCTGAGTAATATTCCATTTTACACACATACCACATCTTTATCCATTTATCTGTCAATGGACATCTGGGCTCTTCCCATATTTTGGTTACTGTGGACATTGCTGCTACACGTTGGGGTGCATGTGCTGCTTGGAATCACTCCTGGATACCACATTGCATTTAGATTACATGTCTCCTTAGGCTTTTCTTCACTGTGACAGTTTTTCAGATTTTCCTTGTTTTAGATGACCTTGACAGTTTTGAGCAATATTGAACAGACATTTTGTAGCATGTCTCTTTATTGGAATTCTGATGTTTCTTTCATGATTAAAAAAGGGCTGTGTGTTTGGAGGAGGAAGACCATAGATGCGAAGTGTTTTATCACATCAGGATCCATACTATCAACATGATTTATCATGGTTAATATTGATCCTGATCACCTACTGAGACTTTTGGTTGGGTTCCTCCACTGTAAATAAGTCTTCAAAAATGAGACTACACTACACATAAAGGTTTTCCTTAAAATTATTTCATTTTTTTGAGAAGATTGAAATGAAACTGAAAGCTTTGCCAAATAGAGAATGTATTTTATATATGAGGTATTTGCTTGTAAAAGACGTTTCTTACTCTGGTAGTAAGCAGCTAGTCTTTAAACTCCTGCCTTGGCTAGTGTTCTAAATTGGAGAACAATCTAGCCCTACTGCATGCACTGTGGGTAGGAGTGTCAAGCAAGCTGTCCTGACAAAACTTGGCTAAGAGATAAGGGTTTATCAGAGGCAAATCAACCCATTTTTCCAAATTTTTGAATCTTGAATCTTAACTCTAAGACAGGAAATAGTCCAAACTGATTCGATGGGAATGTGGTGTTCCCAAGAAACTCTTCATTAATTCCAGCTATCTTGTTCTCCAAAGCTTTTCCAATTACTATCCTTCTGAGGATAGTTTTCTTTCATTGATTTTGTGATCATTTTTTTTTAGACTTTGATAGCATTGTGTCTGTTGCTTACAGTGTATTTGTATTCATTTTTTCTTAGGTTTTGATAGCATTTATATCTGTTGCTTACAGTGAAAAATTCAATCATTGTAGTTATTTTAAACTATAATGAACAACTAAAAAATTAGTGGCATTATTTTCAACATATTCATATTTCATCTTTAAACAGGCTTCATTTCCTTCTTTCTCAGCTCTTGAAAATTTCCTCCCACTTCCTGTCCTGCCCTCATTTTTGTTAGTTGAGCTATTGTTTTTATGGTTTATAAAAACCATAAACCATATAAAGCATGGTTTATGACCATAGTGATCAGAAGGGCTTAGTTAAGCTGGATAACAAGCAACCATAAATCTTAATGGTACTACAAAAAGTTTTCCCTTACTCATGCTGTATGGCCATTGTAGGTCAGCTGGAAGCTCTGTTATGTCTCTCTTTACTTAGGGATAGGATTTCCATATTCCCAACAGATACAAATCTTCAGGATTTGAGAAAGAGAACAGCATTCCTGTGGATTTTTGAGAATTTCCCAAAATGCAAGTTATTCTGTATGTTGCATCATACTCCACATATTTTAAAATTATAATATGTGACCATGTCTATAAAAAATAAATCCTTTTTTGTAATGTGGTTATGCTAAAACTTTCAGAGGTTTTCTTTAATAAGAAAAAAGGATTCTGACCGTGGGTATAGGATTCATTTTTGGGTAGGATGATCATGTTAAAAAATTAGATAGCAGTATTATTTATACAGCTCTGTGACTTATATTAAAAACCACTGAATTGTATACTTTAAAAGGGTGAATCTTATGATATATAAATTATATCTCAATAAAGAGAAAACAAATCATAATAAAAGAATATTATTATTGTGAGTCAAAATATTGTGACGAGATTCTATATTTTCTCTCATATATTTTCCATAATATTTTATATATTCTAATGTTATATCTAATGTATCATATTAGATATTATAAATGCTGATACATAATGTCAATATATTCATTCATAATAATAAACCATATTTTTATTGTATATAATAATGTATATTATAAACACATATTTAGGTTATATGTGATATATAATATATATGTATAAATATACATATGTATCAATGACATGAAATAATAGTTACCTGATATTGATATTTGGTGATATCGAACATTAAAAGAAGGTATCACTAACACAAAATAAATACAAATAAAAATTATTTAAATAATTGACAGATGAGACTCCAAATATTTAAATTCTTCTCCCAACTTTATTATTTTTAGTGTTTAATTGAGTCTTGAGACTTCTGGGTGAGTATAAGCTTACTCATGTATTAATGGGATACACAATTACTAGTGCTTTCACATATCTTCATTTTCACATATCTTCAAAATGATCTAATGAGGTAGAATTTATCAACATTGCCCTTATGTATGAGAACATTAAGACTTAAGAAAATAAACTAATTTGGAGTGCCTGGCTGGCTCAGTTGGAAGAACATGCAACTCTTGATCTCGGAGTTTGTGAGTTCAACCCCCACATTGGGTGTAGAGATTACTAAAAAATATATAAGTTTTAAAAAAAGCAAAATAAGCAACTTGTTCAAGATTGCACAGGTACTAAATGGTATTTGACTAATACTTACTGGCTCCATGTAATGTGTCAGGTGCATTACTAAGTAAATCACACAATTCAGCATCTCTAAAGGGTGGGTATTATGACCTATACTTTTTTGATAATAAGTAGGTCCCAAACATCCACTTGGTTTCATCATAGAAGAGTTAGTAATCACATCTTTACCCTCAAAAGGATTAGTAGTCAAATAAATTTCAACCCTATAGTTGAGAAAAATAAAAGGGCAAGAAGCAGGAGTTTTTCTACAGACTCCAGCTTCCTGCAACAAACTACATTTCTAGAGCCAGATGAAATATAATCCTTGCTATGGACTGGCATGTATGTGTCCACCATCCCAAATACATATGTTGAAACTCTAAGTTCCAGTGCAATGGTATTAGAAGGTGGGGCCTTTAGGAGGTAATTAGATTTAGATGAGGTCATGAGGGTGGGACCCCCATGATGGGATTAGTGTCCTCATAAAAAGACACTAGTGCTTTACTTTTTCATTTCTGTGAGGATACAATGAGAAGATTGACGTCTGCAAGTCAGGAAGAAGACCCTCGCCAGAAATTGAATCTGCAAGCACCCTAATCTTGGACTTCCCAGCTTCCAGAACTGTGCAAAGTGAATGTCTGTTGCTTAAGCCACTCAGGCTAAGGTATTTCTGTTACAGTAACTTGAATAGACTGAGACAGTCCTATAAGTTTTAGAAGAGTGGCCAATGGGGAAGATAGAAAATATTAGGACAGAGAGTGTGATTTTGCTTCTATCTTTCATCTATCTTCAAAATTTAATAGAAATCATTAGGTAGGCCATTGGTGATAAATTGGCCACCATCTTTAGCTTCTGTTGATACTTAGGTCTAGCCTTAGCATATAATTGCTTGTGGGCTTTTGGTCTTGCCAGTGAAGTAAGGGATCAGCAAGTTCATTTTTCTCCTTTTGTTAAAGAAAACTTGTTTAACTGTGCAACAGTGGCTGATAAAAATTTTAATGAAGGACTCAAGTGTCCCAAGTAATCTGTTCAACCGAAGTTGCATCTGAAGTCATTAAACCTTTGGTCTATATCTTCTGGGCATGAGCCCAAAACAAAAAAAAAAACTAAAACAAAAACCTCAGTCCAATTACTACTTCTTGCCCTAAGCTCTTTGTGAATTATACCTGTTCTTGGCAAATACTTACTTACACAGGTTTCTTTTGAGATGAAGAGTATTCTTCACAAAACTAAAGCTAAATATTCTTGCTTAATTTTTATAGATAAGAACATGGGAAGTGTGTAGAATTTTTAAAAACGTACCTCTGGGGATGCCTGAGGGGCTCAGTGGTTAAGCATCTACCTTCGGCTCAGGGCGTGATCCTGGGGTCCTGGGATTGAGTCCCACATCGGGCTCCCTGCATGGAGCCTGTTTCTCCCACTGCCTGTCTCTGCCTCTCTCTCTGTGTCTCTAATGAATAAACAAATAAAATCTTTAACAAAAAAATGTACTTCTTCTGTATTCCTATTTCTTCTTCTAGTGGCTCTTCTAGTTTTTTTATGCATAAGGACAATTTCTATGAATTAGCCATAAAATGTCGGTAGTTTGCTTTTCAGAAAGTCTGTAACTCCACATTTCTTTACTGGCTGAATAGAGACAGGCGTTTTAGGTCTTTTTAACTTTGAACACTATGATGATGATTGTTAATTGATCTTTTAAAAATTTAGTTTACATACATTTGTGTATCTGATAGCAATTGAGTTCAAACATCTTTTCAAATGCTGCTGGCTACCATATTTGCTTCTTTGTGAATTGCTACTTCATATTCTTAGCCCACTTTTTAATTGAGGTTCCTGTTGCCTTATTAATTTATAAGAGGATTGTTATAGTTATTAACTTCTGAATTGCAAATCTTTTCCAAATTTATCATTTTCTTTTTATCCTATTTGTGGTATCTTTCCCTATAAAAATGTTGCATTTTAAAATAATAAAATTTTTATCTTTTCTCTTCTGGCTTCTGGTACACCCGCTTTGTTAAAAAGTTCTGCACAAAAATTGTGCATATAGTCTCCATATTTTATCTATAATGTTACTGTACTGCTCAAGTTTAAACATTTCAGCTATCAGGACATTATTCATGTTAAGGGAAGTAATAAATTGTAGGCATGAGTAGAGAGGTGAATTCATAACTGTAAAGTTGGGTTAATTCAAAGAAACTTTTTGGCTGAACACTGACTAGTACAATATCAGATAGGGTTCAATTTTATTCTCTTACAAAAGTGTAAGGGTCCAATCTCTTAAGTTTTTGGCTTTCAATAATATTTCAACCAATCGTAAAAATATTCTTGTCAATTTTTCCCATTGTTCATCTTTTGGAGTGTGGGAAAACATGTCAATGAGATCACCATAGAAGTCTCTTGAGATTTTGTAAGGAAATGAACATCCACTACCACACTGTAAAGGAGAGAAGCCTGCTTATCCAGGCTTATCCAAGAACCGATCAAATTCTGTGAAATTCATCACTTGCTTTCATAGGAAAAAAATGCAAGCATAAAAAGTAACTGCAGACTTAAAATCATGATAAAAGTAATAATAAAAATCTATACCATTAAGAAAACTAGAAGGTGGATGTGAAGTCTCACATGTGAACACATTTTTCCCTTCATTCCTTTTGCCTTTATGTTCAGGAAGTAATTGTGACCCATTGATTCTTTCCTTTCATTGTCAAAGAAAAATGTCAAGGTTAGAAACCACTTCCAGTCACATTACTCTGGAGCCCCACTTTCCTTTCACTTATTCTTTTAAAAGCCCTTTGCTTGGGCTTAGTAGGGCAAGTTGAATGTCTGAGATCTAAAATGTCATAAAGAAATGCTCTTGTTAAAAAAATCACATTTCCATGAACAGAAATATTCAGAACACAAGGAGAGGATAGCACATTTTAAAATACCAGAGTAAACCATGGTATTCTTTCCCCAATCAGCTGTACACAGCTTCTGTTAGATTGTATGCTAACGGAGCCCTCACACACAGAATGTCACTGACATGAAGAAATTCTAAGAAAAATTTTTAAATGAAGTTTGATTTTCCTGGCAGACATTGCTAAAGCTATTCCAGTTTTGATGTTCTGAGCACAGCCCTGAATTTCAGCACTTCTCCGGTTTCAATCACTTCCACGGGCATATCTTTATTTAATCATTTCAGTTTGAAAGGCATATTTGTTGTCCATTTTAAGCACATTTCTTTCATTATCACTTTGTCACCCAAAAATAGTGTTTTCTTGAGGGCTCATTTTTATTTAGCAAAAATGACCATAATGCCCTTTAAAAGTTGTGAAATCTTCTTTTGAATATTTTCAAATACCTAGAGCCATAGACTCAAAGATTTTCAGAATGATTTAACTTGTATTCATGTATCAGGCTAAAATATGTTAGGAGAAGAAACAAAACAGTATGTATGGTAGGGCACGGATTTCTTAATTATAAAAAAATTACTACCACTACAACTATTTTGGCAAAAACATCTCCTGGGGGTGATTCTGGTCATGTTCTTAAAAGCATTTTCTAGTCTAATAATTAATTACTAACTAACTCAGAGAGGCTGCCATGATTTTTCCGGTTTCTCACTCTTTTCGTTGAGCTTTATGTTTGGAGAATGGCTTGATTCAGTAACTACTTTGATAGCTATAAAATATCATTACATCCAAATGTAATGAAAAATGTGATTATTCCCATTTATATAACTGTAGCAAACTTACATTTGGGTTCTGGAGAATTCTGAGAAACAGAGGAAAGTTAAGGTCTCTTTTCCAAGAACAATGAATATATGAACAAACACTGGTGGGTTGATAAGGTGTTTCTGCTACTCCATGAAGCCCATTAATGGACCACTCCTTAAGAGTCAATGTTCTCACTGTGGTAGTGATCTACTGCTATGTAACCATACTGCCACAAACGTAGCGCATAAAAGTACATACATTTTTTTTTTAAGAATTTATTTATTTATCCATGAGAGACACAGAGAGAGAAAGAGGCACAGACACAGGCAGAGGGAGAGGCAGGCTCCATGCAGGAAGCCTGATGTGGGACTCAATCCCAGGACTCCAGGATCACGCCCTGAGCTGAAGGCAGATGCTTAACTGCTGAGCCACTCAGGCATCCCACATTTTTTGTCTTATGGTTTCTACGAGTAAGTCTGGGCTGAGCTTACCAATATTCTCTGCTTTAGGGTCTCACAAAGTTGTAGTCGAAGTATTGTCAAGGCCTATGATCTGAGGCTTTAATAGGATCCACTTCCAAACTTGTTTTTGGTAGAATTCAATTTCTTACAGGGTCTTGATGGCTTAGTCTCTTGCCAGCTATTGACCAGAGGCTCCCTGAGTGCAGTTCATGACACGACATTATCTTCAGCTTCTTTGAAGCCAGTAAGCAGGAGAAAATCTAGCAAGACCAGCTTACATTTTTTTTTTCAGCTTTATTGAGGTATAGCTAACAAATAAAAATTGTGTATATTTAAGATGGATGACTCGATGTTTTGATATACATACACATTTTGAAAAGATCCCCCAGCCAAGCTAGTTAACATTTCCACCATCTCACATCTCCCTCCCTCCTTCCCTCTTTTTTCATTTTCATTTTTTTTTCATTTTGCTTTCTTTTTCTTTTTCTTTTTCTTTTTCTTTTCCTTTTTCTCTTCCTCTTCCTCTTCCTCCTCTTCCTCCTCCTCCTCCTTCTCCTCCTCCTCCTTCTTCTTCTTCTTCTTTCTTCTTCTTCTTCTTCTTCTTCTTCTTTCTTCTTCTTCTTCTTCTTCTTCTTCTTCTTCTTCTTCTTCTTCTTCTTCTTCTTCTTCTTCCTCCTCCTCCTCCTCCTCTTCCTCCTGCTTCTTCATCTTCTCTTGTGGTGACAGTACTTAAAGTCTGCCTTCTTAGCAAATTCAAGTATACAGCTTATTATTTTTTTTTTTCTAGCTGGAACCATGGAGGGTTCAGTGGAGAAGAAATAGAAGGTTCCTGTTGTGTCAAAGACCCTTAAGACAAAGCAAAGTAATTTTGCAGGGTTAAGATCAGGTGTCTGACAAAGAAGTTTGTCCAAAACATGCTACAAAAGACAAAGGGAAAGCTTATTTATGAAAAAGCTAAGCATCACCACAAGGAATACAGGCAATGTACAGAGGTGAGATTCAAATGGCTAGGATGGCAAGAAAAGCTGGCAACTTCTATGTACCTGCATAACCCAAATAAGCATTTGTTATCAGTATCAGCGATATCAATGGTAAGAGCCCAAAGGTTCGAAAGATGTTGCAGCTTCTTTGTCTTCACTAGATCTTCAATGGCACCTTTGTTAAGCTCAATAGAGCTTCAGCTAATATGCTAAGGATTGCGGAACCATAAATAGCATGGGGGTACCTAAACCTGAAGTCAGGAAATGATCTACAAGGATGGTTATGGCAAAATCAGCAAGAAGTGACAAGATAACACATTGATTGCTCAATCTCTTGGTAAGTATGACAATATCTGCATGGAGGATCTGATTGATGAAAAAGTTTTCTTTCTTTCTTTCTTTCTTTCTTTCTTTCTTTCTTCTTTCTTTCTTTCTTTCTTTCTTTCTTTCTTTCTTTCTTCTTTTTCCTTTTCTTTTTTCTTTTTTTCTTTTTTTTTTTTTTGATTGATGGAAAAGTTTTCAAAGAAGTTAACAACTTCTTATGGCCCTTCAAATTATCTTCTCCATGAGGGAGAATGAAGAAAAAGACCACACATTTCATACAACGTGGAGATGCTGGCCGCAGGGATGACCAGATCAATAGGCTTATTATTAGTAAGATGAACTAAGGTATCTACCATGATTATTGTTACAATTTGGCCAGTTAATTAATGACTGCTTTCAAACTGAAAAAAAAAATCAAGTATACAATACGGCTTTGTTAACTGCAATCACCATGCTGTACATTAGATCTCCAGAACTTATTCACCTTACATAACTGAAATTTTGTACTTTTTGACCAATATCTCCTCATTTCTCCCTGTTCTCAGCCCATGATAACCACCAAATGCAACTCCCTGCATCTATGAATTTTACTACTTTGTAATTCTTCATATAAGTGAAATTATGCAGTATCTGCTTATTTCACTTAGTATGATGTCCTCCAGTTCTATCCATGTTGTCACAAATGGCAGGGTTTCCTTTTTTTAAGGCTGAATTACATGTGTATATATCTTTTCTCTTTATCTGTCAACAGACTTTAGGTTGTTTTTCATATCTTGATTATTGTGAATAATGCTGCCATGGATAGGGGACTACAGATAGCGCTTTAAGATACTAATTTCAGTTCCTTTGGATATGTACCCAGAAGCAAGATTGCTGGATAATTTGAAAGTCTACTTTTAATTTCTTGAGGAAACTCCATAATTTTTTCCGTGGTGGCTGTACTAATACAGAACACACTTTTCTTCATATGCTGGCAACGCTAGTTATCTTTTGTCTTTTGATAATAGCCATTCTAACCTGTGTGATGTTTTAATTAATAGTAAATTAATTTACTAATAAATTATTAATAGTAAATACTCTGAGTTTCTCATTATAATATGAAGCAAAAAATTAGTAGTTCTAATAATTTTAAACTGTGGCCAAGATTACCTAAAGTTGTATTCTATACTCAAAACAGCTATGTAGTTTTTATATAATGGATGAGTTACTATGTATTTCCTCATCATATATTTTTTAAAGATTTTATTTATTTATTCATGAAAGAGAGAGAGAGAGAGAGACGGAGACAGAGGCAGAGGGAGAAGCAGGTTCCATGCACGGAGGCTGATGTGGGACTCCATCCCAGGACTCCAGTATCATGCCCTGGGCTGAAGGCAGGTGCTAAACCAGCCATCCAGAGATCCCAGCCATCCAGGGATCCCCCCTCATCATATTTTTTAAGGAAGGGATTTGGCTTATATTTGGTATTTTCAAAATGAAAAGATCTATTAATTCCAGGCCCTATGATCTAGTTATTTCACGGATAAGATATTTATTGCATAATTTAAAAATCCTATAATGCAGTAATTTAGGAATTGTTTCTCCAGCACTCATGTGATCAAGATAGTTGGGCAACAAATAAATTACCAGTGGGGGTGAGAAAAGGGAGAATTTAACTCTGACTGGAGTGATCATAAAGGACTTCAAAAGGGTGGTCCATAAAATTTTTCTGAAACTGGAAGAAGACTGTAAGATCATTTAGTCCAATGACATCATTTTCCATGTGTAAAGACTGGCATATATATTCCAAGTGACATATATAGCTGGACATTCAATTCCAGTACATGGATACTCTACTCTGTCCATTTTGGTATGCTCTTTCTATTTTTAGGGATTTTCCAGGCTGAAATGAGGGGTTTTACTTGACTCATGATTTAGAAATTGGGTGTGGGAAACAGTCTTTATCATAAATGGAGTTTATTTACTCCTTCCATGGAGACTCTGAACTATTTTCAAAACAAGAGAAATCTTTACTGAGGCCAAATGAATAGAGGTAGAGATCCAATTGCCTTAAAGAATGCATGATCTAAAATGGACTAGAAGCAATAGAGATAGATATAAATTGTACATTTTCTGGAAAGAAATTTGACCCAAAATATTTCAAACATTCTGACCTTAGTATCTATAAGGAAATAAAAATGTACCAACAAAGATTCATATACACAACATTATTTGCAAAGCAAAAACTAAAAATTATCTACATGCTTGATTAGAATAAGATATCCCTAGATAATCTGAATCTTTAAGTCCATTCTAAGTCCATTCTGACATAATAGAAATAGAATGGTAACTTATCAAGTGGAACCATGCTAGTCTAAATCAAAGCTAGCACAGTTGTGCTGGTTTTTTGGCAATTTGAAGAACTACCACAAATTATAAAATGAATTCCTAAGCTACCAAACGATTATTGGCTCAAACGAAGGCGGTGTCTATTTTACTAAACTCTTCAAGAAGATAGTCATTAACAGTTGAAACTTCCATAGTTTGTTATTCCTGAAGTTAAAGGGAAGTTAAACTGAAAACTCTATGAAAAAATTCCTCTATTAAAATAAAGCAAAATTTTTGGGTTCTCCTCCCTCTTTTTCTCAGTTGTTTTTATGGGACTAGGTGCTTGGAGACAAAGCTAACACAACAAGTAATTTTAAAAAAACATGGTTTCAAAGAGCAACTTCACTGTCTTATTGATAAACTGATATATTATTATCAAACAAATTTTAATTCAGTCTTCAAAATGTAATAGTTCTTTTAGAAACACCAGGAGACACTTTAAGAATAATGCATTTTGTCCATCATTTACTTTCATCTGTCATTTAAATACTGATTTTTTTTTTCTCCACAGGAAAAAAAAAAGAAAGTTTTAGCACTGTTTTCAACATGCTGTCAAGGATGTCTTTATTATCATCCCAGGAGATGTCTATGCAATTTCCTCTCCCTGGAGGGATGATATACCGACCTCCTTTATTCAGACAAAATAAAATAGGTTATGGTGGCACTACCCACCTCCTACATATAACTTCTCTTTCTACCAGCAAAGAGACAAAAGAAACTTTAAGAATTAAAATCTCTTCTACTTCATTTTCTCAGTAGTCCTTTCAGATGGAATTTGGAAACTAACTGAGGTTTAGCATTAATTAAGGTCTAAAGATTTGCAAACTTCCTCTCAAAGCCAACCATTCATAAGTGGTCCTCTTTCCTGCTGAAAGACTGAAAGGCAGAAACCTCAGAGACAAAATGTGCTCAACACAGATGCCCAGGGGAAGTGGCAGTTCCAAAACACAGTAGCAAGGAGAAACTTAGCATGTCTGATTCCATATTGCTTCTATCTCCCTTGCTGCTGTGACCTAGAGCTTAGAGACTTCTGCTTAGCATTGCACACAGACAAGTTAATCATCAAAGGAATTTGAAAAAGGTAATTTACAGCTGAGATTTTCAAAAACAACAACAAAAACCCTGCTTTTTTTTACCCCAAACCTATACCTCAAGGAGATAAGGGAATATGTACAGAAATGGCTATGCTATGTTTAAGGTTTGCAGGAATGACATGACCAGATCTCTGTGTCCAAAATCAGCTTACCAAGGACAAAAGAAATTATGCAACCTTCCTCACATGTGAGTCACCTTTTCACTCCAACCCCCTCTGACATTCCCCTCTCTGACATTTCTGACATAAAAGAAGCTCAAATCTTAGGCTGGGGGAGATGGTTCTTGGGGAAGATATCCTCCATGTCCTCCATTTGCTGATTTTCCAAGTAAAGTCACTTTCCCTGCCCTAAATCTTGCCTCTCAACTTATTGGCCTGTTGTGCAGCAAGTAGAATGAGTGTGAAATCAGTTACAACTTCTTTACAACACTCTTCTTTAAGTTAAAAAAAAAAATATATATATATATACACACACACACATATATATGTATATATATAAATATTATGAAATCCTATGAAGACATGGTTTCTGAAAGCAGGGTTTGTGTTTTTTTTTTCATGTTTTTGCTAAAATGGTTAAAATTGTGCCTTATTCAATTTTTTAGAAAGTTAAGAATTAGAGCATACTCCCAAAATTAGGGGGAAAGATTAAAAAACATATGATAAATTATTTCCTCAGATTAGGTTGAAGAATGACCTCTGAGACATTAATAGGATGAATGCCTGCAAGATGTGGAGTAGTTTGACCAGCCCTAGGGACAAGTTATCAAGTGTGGATCTTTAAAATTTGGTAGCAATCCCATTGATATCATTAAAACCTTTTATGTATTTCAAGTTAATTTTTCAAGCAATTATGGTTTAGAATAGAATATTCATTGGTATGAAATTATACACAAGACCTATTTACGAAGTCCTCATGTCCATCATCTGTTCATCTGTTATTTTACTATCTTATTTATTCTGCAAAATTTTTTGTCAAGTGCCATGTACTACCTTAGACATTAAGGATATAGATTTAAAAAAAAATACCTTCTTCTCCCTCAAGGAAGTTCATGGTTTAATTAGCAAAACAGATTTGCAAGATAATAAATACAATATTGTATTTTAATGGATATTTTTTAAAGATTTATTTATTTATTTGAAAGAGAGAATGTGAATGCACCTGCATGTAAGAGTCGAGGGAGGGGCGAGGGAGAGATACTTCAAGCAGAGGAATCTTCAAGCAGACTTTCACTGAGTGTGGAGCCTGACATGGGGCTCTATCTCAGGATCCTGAAATCATGACCTGAGCCAAAACCAAGAGTTGGCCACTTACCACCTGAGCCACCCAAAAGAGATTCTTAAATAATATTTTTAAAGTATATACTTTATTTTTTAAATTATAAATTAGAATGGTAAACTGTGATACAGAGAGGGAAAGTTAGAAGATTATATGGAAGACATTTAAGCAGGGAACCATGGCAAAATTACACTAAAATGATATAAATTACTCTGACCTTGAATCCTTACCCCCCAAAATTGGGTTATGATTTCCTTTTTTTAAATTTATTTATTTATTTATTTATTTTTATTTATTTATTTATTTATTTTAGGGGGTTATGATTTCCTATTAAAGAATTGGAGCTTTGAGAAATCAATTAACTTGCCTAAAGTTTTTTAGTGACTAGAAGTCGTTTCCGATTTTTTATCTAAGCCATTGTCTCTCTAAAACCCATGTTCTTTTCTCTATACAACATTGTTCATTCCCAGGCCTCCTTGTCTGACACCCTCCTGTAAAGGTTTCTCTCTTCCCTCTGCTTGTTTTCAAGATCATTGTCACTCAAGACATGTCTTTCTTTCTTTTTTTTTTTTTTTGGATCCTCATTGTATTTAGTTTCAAGGAATTATAGAATCATAGACATGGAAGGCATATTTGAAGCCATCCAATTCAGCAGTTCTTTCACAGCAGGGGGAAGAGAAAAGATCCCAATGAAGTTAAGTGACTTGAACAAGGTCAGAAAGCAAGTTAGTTGTAGAGTAGCTCCAGAACCATCCGGTCCAGGCACATTCCCTTATGCCTAAACTGTCCCTTTTCTGGATGGTCATAATACCCAGTAGATATAGTTCATTTTAGGGAAAAAAAACTGGCTTTTTTCTTTTCCTCAAAAAATGTGCTTAGTACCTGGAGATGGGAAGCCGAGAGCCATGAAATGAAAGGTAACAAATAAAGAAATAGCTCTGTTCAGCATAAGAATTGCAAAAGGAGTGAAAAAGAATAAGAGGAGAATCAAGAAGGCAGAGCATCCAAGCTGGAGCCCCAAATTATCAAGATCAGAGAGCATCATTTTTAGAAGTATAAGTGATATTTTTATTGTGTGGCTGGAAGTTGAATTCCTTAAAAGAGGATTTTAGCTACCTCTATTTTGACGTCAGTCTGTACTTTCAATTAAGTTCTTTCCAGTTTATGTCTTAATTCACACAAAAGACCCTGCAGGGCAAAGCATCCCTTGAAGGGAACACCCTCAAGCAACAAGGACTGCCATAATGCCAGCAAGACCCCGTGTGATTGACCCCAACTGATTGACCTGACCTTTACTGCCCAACTGCATGTACCCACTGATCTTTGTCCCACATTTTCCTTATATGAATCTGTATTTTCAACCTTTTGGAGACAAGTCTGAGATTTTAGTCCACTGTCTTCCTGATTGATGTTGGTCTCACTGAAATAAATTCCTTTCTCATTTTACCACCACTCATCTCACTGCCTTTGGATTTTGCTGGTTGTGACCAAACTTGGTCTATTTGGGGACCCCAAAGCCAAGTGTACTTCCATCCCTGTGCCCCGTTTATACTCCTTGTCTTCAACTTTCAGGAAAACCTACTATGGGCATCAACACCTTATAGTATGGAAATGAGGGAAAATGAATTCCATTCCATTTCTGGGATTACATTGTTAAATAAAAAATAAATCCTGAGGCACCTGGGTGGCTCAGTGATTGAGCAGCTGCCTTTGGCTCAGGTGGTGATCCTGGGTCCTGGGATGGAGTCCTGCATCTGGTTCCCTACAGGGAGCCTGCTTCTCCCTCTGCCTATGTCTCTGCCCCTCTCTGTGTTTCTCATGAATAAATAAATAAAATCTTTAAGCAAACAAACAAAGAACAAATCCTGATTTAGTAAGGAGAGACAGATTAGAAAGCATCTCAGTGAGAGGATGTGGGGGCAGGAAGGAGATTTCACAGGGATAAGGGGGCTATTTCAATAGGGAGAACTCTGACCCTAACATAGGCTGGAGTCTGAAGAGTTAGGCAGGCAGTTAGTCTGAAGGGTTGCAGGGATTTTTATTTTCATTTTTTATAGGGAGGACTGACCAGGCCTAGAAAGAACCAGGTGTGGGGATGGTGAGATCAAAAGGTGCCCGATGGGAAAGCAGGTCAGAATGTTTGACCCTGAGGCCAGGCTATTCCCAGAAGGGGCTTGTGCTGGCTCAAATTGAGGGTGGGTCAAGTTCAGGGGCCAGGGGGAAGGAGAGAAACGGAATGGAATCCGTTTGATTAACACGCATTCTGCTCCCATAGATCAGGGAGCATAAGCAATTCAGCTACTCTTTTATGGGACAAAGGATGGAAGTTTAGGTGGCCTGTGTCTGGCCTTCACGAGTGAAGGGGTGCAGGAGGGGAGCATCCATGAGGGAAGGGTGGTTCCTGGATGTAAGTCTTCTTCCAGAACACAGAGAATAGGGGTGGGGGTGGGGGAATTTTTTAAGGGTTGCTGATTTCCAGGAATACAGGAATCAGGTCAACTTCCACCTTGTGTACTTGGAGCAGAAAGAAAGAAGTATCTGTGAGAGGGGAGACGGAAGTCCAACAATGGTCCTGTGCATACAGGAATTCAAAGTCACCAAAATGGCATTTGAAGTGTTCAGAAATGCAAGGAACTCTTGCGCAAACTCCATGGATCAAGTCATCATGACTGGTCCTCCTCCAGAGGATACTTGTCTGCCTTGTGCCAACGCCAGACAATAGTTGCTCCTTAAAGACAGATCATTTGCCTCTCTTCTCTGTACACATCCCTGGCAGCTGACATCCAGTAAGTGCCAGAACTCACTTGTGATTCTCATGTTTATTTCCCTTGATTCACGTTATTTTTGTAGGGAAAGCACAAGGATTTTTCTTGATCCATGTAAAGATCACTTTGGTCTGTGGATGCATAATGAGGCTGGAAGGAGGAGTGTGGGAGGCAGTGCAGCAGAAGAAGGGACTGGGGCAGGGTTGCCTCAATCGCAGGAGCACCCCAAGGGCCTCAGCAGGAGTTGGCAGTGGTGGAGAGAAGAGGAGGACATTCCAAGCTCCCAGTGGAAATAGGGAATTTCCTTCCTTGTTGATTGTGGAAAATAGGGTATGAATATATGGATTAAAAAATCAGATGAGTTTAAAAGTGTAATTGTAGGACCAGAACACATTAATTGTGGCGAGGTGTGGCTCATGTTTTCTATGCCTTTTGATGAATGGGACAGCAGATGACTCCCAGGTAGTGTTGCTCGGATTAATGTCTCTTAAAGTCTTTTCTTCCAACGTACTGAGTAATAGAATGTCTTCTGAAATGGTACCAATCATTAATATACAACAATCTATCTGGCCAACGTTGGAGGAACTTCCACCTTCTGTTGAGTCAAGCAGATCACAGTTACACAAGGACGGCTAGTAATTGGATATAGCCTGGCCTCCTCATCTTAAACACACATTCACACCTGTAGGGACCCAGGGCAGGCCGCCCTCAAATGCACCACAATGGCCTATTGATCATTTTGAATTCAAATTACTTGAGAAACAACCAGTGCAAAGACGCTCAGAACCTCCTCTATTCTCCTGAAAGGGGGAAACAAATCTCCCCTATGAAAAATAGCCCCCCTATACTAAGAAGTAAAGAGACAACTTTATCATCAGAGATAGGGACTTTAAAATGAAAAAAGCTGTAGAAATAAATCTTGCTATTTTTTTTTTTTTTTACTAATCTACTACCTCAGCCCAAATTTTCTTTTCTTTTTTTTTTAAGATTTTATTTATTTACTCATGAGAGACACAGAGAGAGAGGCAGAGACATAGGCAGAGGGAGAAGCAGTCTCCTTACAGGGAGCCCGATGTGGGACTCGATCCCCAAATTGGGGATCATGCCCTGAGCCAAAGGCAGACACTAAACTGCTGAACCACCCAGGCGTCCCTACCTCAGCCCAAATTCTGCTTACAAAACCTTACTAATTAAAGCTTGAAAACACCTGTTTTCCTTATCCTGGAAATTCCCCACAAACCGTCGTCTTTTTGTCTAAAATGTATAAAAATATTCTTGTTCAGCTGAAAGACTCTGAGGGTAGAGGAAGAATTCTCTCTCCTCAACACACACTTGATGGATATTTGTTGGGAAGACATGAAGAAGAAAGCTTCACAGTATTATTACCGTGAAATGAATGTGTGTATGGCCTCATATGGTATGCTAGTATGGATTGGGGTATCCTTCGTAGGGTGTGATAGCTCTAGCTGATTATACTAGTGTGAACTCATACCTCCTTGCCATGATCCAAGTCAAGGAACAGGTGGAAGTCCCTAAAATCATGTTTTCTTTCTCATACTCCCTACAATTTGGAAAGGAGGTATAGAGGAAGGGGGAGGAAGCTCAATGGGATATTCCAATTGAAAGGCAACAGCACAAAGACTATGTACTAAAGCAGCAAGAGCTACATGAGCTATAAGAAAATATATAAAAGCAAGGGAGGAATTAATACTCCTCTTGATCTATGATATTATCTTATTTCGATGCAGTTGGAATTTTTCTAGTTAAATGTTAGTTGTTTATTAGTAGTTCAATTCTGTTGGATTAGGAAATAGCCTATGCATGACTGTTTTTTTTTTTTTTTTTTTAATGATGTACTACCTTGTTGATTGTGGAAAAGTTTCCACAGGCACTTGATTCTATCATCACCTGGGAAATGTTCTATACGTGTCCATTTGGTCCTGTTTGCTAATTGTAGCATTCAGACTTTCTAGAACTCTACTAATTTTCTTCTAGCTTGTTCTAATAGCTATTGAATGAACTGTATTAAAGGCCTCTGCTATGCTGGTGGATTTGTATATTTCTCTGTTTAGCTCTGTCATTTTTGGCTTGTCTGATATCATTAGAAGTTATGACTTTTAGTCCATAGATTGTAGAAATTCTCCTGTCTTCCAATTGGATTGACTCATTTGAAATATATTTAATGCTTGCTGTCCAAAAGCCTCCTTTGTCTGATATTACTAAAGCAATCATAGCTTTCTTTTCATAGTGTTTGCATGATCCATCTTCCTCCACTCTTTTACTTTCAACCATTTTTGCGTTCTATCTCTTGTGATAGCTCGCATTTTATTTTATTTAGTCTGTGGTCTAGTCTTCCGGTTAGATCAACTTTTTTTTATAATTCCTTTTGTTTTTCTGTCAGAAAGTTGGTTATAAATTCTTTCACCATTCTATTTTTGGCTACACTAGAGATGACCACATGCATCACTGACTTCTTGATGCTGTTAGACAATTAGATTTTTAAAATCTATTTATCCTCTTCCCTTGTTTCATCATTGCTATCATGAATTTACTTCTACATTTATTTAAAACTTGACAAGGCATTGTGTACAGATCCATCTCATTTATATTAACACACATATTTTACCATTTCCAGTGCTTGTCATTTATACCCGCAGTTCCATTTTTTTCATGCAGTCATTTTCCTTCAGAGGGAATCTCTCTAATATCATAGTCAGATCTGCTGATGGCGAAGACTCCAAGCTTTAGTTTGGAAATGTCTCTGTTGCAACTTTATTGTGCTAGGACAGTTCTTGTGATACATAGAATTCTAGTTTTGCAATTTTTCTGGCAGCAATTTAAAAATATGATTGCATTGTTTTGAGATTCCATTGTTTCTATTGAGAAGTCAGCTGTCAGTTTTATTGTCACTTCTTTGGTGATCATGTACTTTTTCTTCTGGCTGCTTTTAAGAATTTATCTTTGTCATTGGTGTTCAATGGTTTTACTATAACGTTTATATATGTGGATTTCTTTTTATTTATCCTACTTGGATTACATGAACTTCTTAAATCTGTGTGATATCTTTTATTACTTTTGAAAAGTTCTCAGCAATTATCTATTTAAATACTTTTTTTGATCAATCTCTACATTTTTTACTATTTTCCTTTTTAACCAATCTTATCAATCCTGTTCTCTTGTGTCTACCTGATAATTAATCATAGATTTCACCTCTTTATTTATTTTGTCTATTTTTCATATATCTTCTTAACTGTATTAGCTAGAGGTATATTAAAGTCTTTGCCAACTTTAATAGCAGTTTCATTTGTGGGCCTACATTTACTGTTTTTTCTTTGATTATCAGTCATTTTTTTGGTCTTTTCCTGTACTTAGAAATTTCTTTTGCTCATAATTTTTTTTTAAATAAAAAAACTACAAAGAACCTGTTTGATTTAAATTTCTGCCAGAGTGGAGTTTACATTCTTGTGTTAGAGTGGAGGGCTGATTATTTTATTATCAGGAATTTAGCTCTGTCAAGGCTGCTTGGTAGTTTTGTGGGTTTTTTTTTTAAGATTTTTTTATTTATTCACAAAAGACACAGAGAGAGAGGCAGAGACATAGGCAGAGGGAGAAGCAGGCTCCATGCAGGGAGCCTGATATAGGACTCAGTCCTGTGACCCTGGGCACCTGAGCCAAAGGCAGGCACTCAACTACTGAGCCACCCAGGTGCCCCTGCTTGGCAATTTTAATAATACTCAGGCTTCCTCTATTTTGTCTCAGAGTGTGGTTGTTCCCAAACTTTGCTTGTGAGCACAATGGGTATTTGTCTCCTCGGCCATGAAAGACTACAGGTGATTTAGTTTTGCCCTTCTAGACTCCAGTCCAACTTGTTAGATTCCTACCTTTTGAAAATCAAATCTGTCAAATATCTTAAAAGGGAGACTATCTGTACACTTTAGGCAAGCCCCACATCTCTGGCTGGACTTTGTTTCCTTTAAAAAAATATATTTATTTATTTATTCATGAGAGAGACACACACGGAGAGAGAGAGAGAGAGAGAGAGAGAGAGAGAGAGAGAGAGAGAAAGAGAGGCAGAGACATAGGCAGAGGGAGAAGCAGGCTTCTCGCAGGGAGCCCATTATGGGACTCAATCCCAGATCCTGGGATCACGCCCTGAGCCGAAGACACACGCTCAACCACTGAGCCACCTGTGCATCCTTGGACTTTGTTTCCTAAGCACTAAATGACAGCAAGAAACTTCAATCTTTTTTGAGAAGCTTTTGCCATAAATCTTCCGCATCTCACACAGCCACAGAGCTCAGAAAACATCCCATTAGTAAAACTCATCTTGGATTTGGGGTCCCTCAGAGCTCTAGTTTGTCATGTCAGATCCACACAACTGCTTTGCTGGTTTCTCTTTCACCTAGGAGCTGCCAACCTCCAGGATTTGCTACTGCCTTCATTAAACAGAAATTGCTAGCAACCATCAACTTCACCTAGGACAGATTCTTGCTTTTCTGGAATTGTGGCTCATTTAATCTCATTTCCTTCATGGTTTTCTGATGCTTTTTAAATATATATTTTTTTTGTAATTTTCTAGCTTTTTCTAGTTGTTCTAGTGGGAAGGTGGAACCTACTACATTTATCTAGAAGTTGAAGTCTCAGTAAATAGTAAAATGATCTTGTTTTCATTTGAGATCCTGTATCACTTATAGTCTTTGATTCATTAATCATATTCTTATATTGTTTTATTGCTTAATGTATGCTTGTCTTATTCCCTTGGAAATTACAAATGCTGAGGGAAGAAGTATTGTTTTATATCTTGTATAGACCTATCATAATATTGGACATGGCATAATTAAAAGCCAATTTGAAACATCTGATAGTTGAAAAAGCTAGTCTATGGGACATGATAAATATTCATCACAACTACAATTCTCCTAGCTTTATCCTTGTAAATCCTTGTCTAATCCATATATCCAGTTATCTATTCATATGTATACCCTCTCTCTTTCTGACCCCCTGCAAATTATCTTCATAAAACTCTTCTCAAGGACTGATAGAGTAAGCATATATGAAACAAATCTACAGCTTTTGCAAATCTGCTTACAAAAAAAGTGGCTCTTTGCATTGTTTCTTATCCTTTAAGTGTGAAATCCATCCAAGAATTTAGGGCAATGAAGGTTTATTTCTCTTGATAAACTCGCATGCTTCCTTCAATTAAGCAATAAGAATTCTCTAATCCATGTAGTTTCTTCTTTGCCCTGACTGCTATGAAAACAAGGGCTATTTTTTTTTTGTTCAGTGATTAGAGCTGCATGAGTGTGTGTAATCTGTTTTTATTCCTACTCCTTACCCCTTGTTTCTTTATGTGGTATGTGTTAATTGTATTGGCATTTTTGTAATTGCATATTTATTACAAGGCATACCAAATTTTGAAAATGGGCAAGAGTCTATATAATTATATAAAGCCAATATGATGGCCTAGAGAGCCAGAGGCTCATCAACTTTGACAAGAGTTATAGTTTTTTATTGCCAGGAGAACCAGGTTAGCATAATTCACTTAATATTTGCCAATTATTGAATCATTAGCACAACCTCATATGAATATCATCTATTTTTCCTGACTTGTATTTTTATTTATGAAAAAGTTTAAATATCTTTCCATGATACAAGCTCAGGTTTTGTGTGTTTAAAATTTACAGAAAAAGTGCCAAATTTCCAAAACTTTCTAAAGGTTTGCCAACATAAACTCTGAGAATTTTAAAGTATCTGAAAAATTGTTACCTTTTAAAATTTTACTAGAACAATAAGAGACAAAGATAAAGTTCCACCAGAGAATTTTATAAGCAAGAATCCAAGATTTGGGACATAATAGGCTATAATATCAAAGCTTTATAGATTTGTGGAATAAATGGGTTAGAGAGAAATTGATAACCTTTTAATGAGGAAATTCTAAAATTTTCTTTTCCATAACTGTAGTTAGCATTTGGGCACAAATGCTAGACCAATGGCAATTTCATTTCATTTTCCAGATGTCAAATAAGCTCTGCCCATAAGAAAGCAGATTGTTAATTCCATTCATGTATGTTAACCCAATAGAAGACAACATTGCCTAAAGGATCATTTCCAAATAAAAAGGACAATTTGTGTAATTATTTGGGGTATACTAGTAATGATTATAGTACTGAATCAAACTTAGGTTCATGCAACCACCAATTGTAGGTTTAGTATGTAAGGCAAAATGAATGTTCACTGAGGGCCAATGTTGGAGCAAGTTGAATAGAGCCAGTTCTCTATGTAAATAATTAATTACTTAAATATGTCCTGTGGTGGTTTCTCCAACTTTCTACCAAGACCACATTAATTTATTAAAAAAGTTATCACAACAGTGATTTTTATAAACAAAAGACTTTATTTCAAATATATTTTACAGTTTGTGTGTAATTAGGATTGCTTTCCAGACTCTGAAATTTAATACTAAATTGAACAGGCAATGTACAAAATGGTGGTGTTCACTTAGGCCTACTGAATTCCTACATTTGTTCTGGTAATTTCTTTTTTTTTTTTTTCTTTTTAAATTGAATCAGTAGAGATATCAATAATAAAACAACTTTCATCCTCTTGGTTATGTTTTGAATAGCAATAAATTATCATTCCATTCTGTTGTCGCCTGCATATTTAGAAAATGGCAGTAATAGGGGAGTAAAATCTCGTGAATCTGGACCTAACTGAAAAATGATGATCATTGTGATCAGAGCTGAACTGGTTCATTCTTGATGGTAAAAAATAGTTTGCTAAGCAAATTGGTAGAACAAACAACATTGTAGGACAGATGTTTAGCCTGTTTAAGAAAACATAACTATTTTTTAAGAACTTTCAGCAATACTATTTCATACACTTTACATACTAATTACAATGCTTACTTATAAAACAGGTCTTCTCAGCTAGCTATTAGGTTGCTTCAGCAACTCAAGAAAAATAAATCTTTTTTTTTTTCATAAATATTCTTTAACTCAGACTTCAGACTAATACATGCTTACCTTTACCTCCATTGCTCTAACTGAGGTTTCAGTGATGGTCTTAAGTTATAAATAGGGATGATTGCTGAACTTTAAAATTTGGTAAGAATGATAGTGTCCTGATTTCTTAAAAACACATATGTGAATGTCCTCAAACACCAACAACTAAAATTGGCAAAATTGATATAAATGAGAAAAAGAGAATGGGTTTCTTTTCACTATTGCCAGTATTTTTTTGGTTGTTCAAGGCATTGGCAGTAAAAAAAACAATCCATTATTGCATGCTAGTCCTAAGTATTCCATAAGAAACTAAAAAAAAACATAAAGGTCAAGAACAAAATGCTTCTAAATTGAAGTATCACAGAACAAAACTAAGTGAACTTTATTTGGTAGGAAAGAGAGGAGGTGGCTGGGACTTCACACCTGGGTGGGCAGGTGTGAAGGGCATAACCAGACAAGACTTTTCCTTGTCTACCTACAGTTAGCACATCCATTATGATAATGCTGTTTTTTTGAAGTAACAGGATGAGACTGTTACCAGTGTAGCCATAGGTGATCTATTATAAACACTGCATGGAATAGTTATCTCTTCACTTCTTCAGTGGAAATTTTCTTTTCAAAAGAACCTCAACTCTTTTTGCAAATACTAAGTGGGTGTAGCTTTGTGTGGTTCTGCTATATTTTCAGTGTGCCCCTCCCTTTGTACTCTCAAGCCTCCTGTATGGCCCATGAACAATGCCAGAGCAGAGAGACAAGGATAATGGACGAGTATGGTGCCGGTGGATCCAAACACAATCTATGAAATGACAGATGGAGACCTCTTTCTAGAAAAAATCAAATTCTTGCCTCTCACTGACCCTAACCTTCAAGGTTTTCAGAGAGGCTGAAGGTTAAAGTATGGTAGGCAGCAGGATCTGAAAAATTTGACATTTCCATAGTCAATGGCAGAGGAAAATAGCCCCACCTCCTGGTGGTTTTGAAAGATGAGCGCATGCAGCATAATTATCTGGATTCATTAAAAACCACAGCTTTAGCTCTATCCCTAGAGATTCTGATTCACTACATCTGGAGTCAGGCCCAGGAACCTACACTTTCAACAGTTAATTCTGAAGCAGGTGGTCTATGGACCAGAGTTTGTAAAATACTTCGGTTAAGGGATTACAACTAGTAGAGAATATCCTCTTTATAGACTTCCCTTCTTTTCATTTGAACCAGGTACCATCTGATCCAGCATCTTGATACTTGTTTAAAAACCAAGCAAGCAAGCAACCAACCAACCAAGGAAACAAACAAAAGCCCCTAGAGGAACCTGTTACACATAGAACTATAAGGATAGAAAAACATTATACGGTGGAAAAGGTGAGCAAAAATGGTCATCGGAAGGAAAGGAGGCTTCTCGTTTTTCACATTTGTTTAAAAAGTTGAAGGTAGAATCCAGAGCTAATGTAAGAGTGTTGAACAATTTAGAAATGTCCATTATTCTAAATTAGATGCCAGCAAGGTGAAAATTACAGTTCCTTGTAATTTCAAAATCTGAAATTTACATTTTTTTCTATACAAACAACAGGATAAAATATTAATTTCAAAATGTAGAAACCCTACCCCAACGATAGCATCAAGCTTAGGAAAAGAATATTAAAAGTGCTTCAGGCTGTAGGATTTTAAAGTGTATGAGACTCAATTACATAGGAGAGCAGTATCTTTTGACATTATAGTGAGGCTAGATCCCTGTATGAAGAGATGCATTATAAAAAAGTCTGGTGGTCCTTCTTGCAATGTCCACCGCTAAGAATTAACTCCTTAGCTCTCAAAGTCAACTTCAGGAAGTGGGGTTATTTATATTGAAATCTAAATTATTTTCCATACTTTTACTCTTTCCATAATAAAACTGAAGATTATACCTTCATAACAAGAATTGTGAAAAAGAAACACAGTATAATAGGTAAAGAACACATTTGCTGTTTTATTGGTGCCTTGCATGGCAGTAATACTGAAAAAAGAGAATGCAAAAACAAAAAACAAAAACAAACAAAAAACAGGTTGGTGGCAACCCACATCTTTTTTTTAAGAGTACATAAACTCCTGTTTTATTTTTATTGTGGCATGAATGGTAACATAAAACCAAAAACATGAAAATATACAACTTATATTACACTATGTGTTATGAACAAAATATAAATCTATAACTCTATGTTATATTTACATAATTATTTATTTTATTAAATTTCAAGTGAGATGGTAGGTTGCACATACTTTGTTTTAAGCTCCAGGCATTTGATTGTCTCTCTTCTACTTTTTTCCCATTTTTACTCATAAAATCCGAAATGTTAGAAGGACTAAGAGCTTTAGAGCCAGTGGAGCTGTATAAATACTGTTTTAGTGAACCAGTGACAGAAACACTGGGAAGGACAGGAATCAATCAGTAGAAAACTTAACACAACATCATCTTCAACTTGGGAAACTGATAGTTATAGGAAATTTTAAAATTAAATACTGTAAAAGCCTGTCTAAACAAAAACGTATGCCCTATAAGACAAAGAGATATCTGAACCACTTTAAGTGGGCTTCATAAATTTCCTTGCAGACCCCATAATTTTTATTTTACTATGAACTTGATAGACAAATATCATATAAACCTGTTTGTAAATATACAGTTGTTTATTACAATTCAATAATTTACCCATTAGGATGAATGAAGATGTAATTATTTTTTGATGTTTTAAATGTGTTATATGAGATTTCCTCTAGGAACAGTAACAACTTCTGGATTAAGAAAATATCTGAAATTGGGACCACAATATAGTTAAGGATAATTTTCTTTAAATGAATTAAGGGAAAAAGTCTACTCTGAAATCAAAGCTATGAAATAATTTCATCAAAGAAAACTCTTTTATATTTGTTCCTTATAAGAGGATTTGGTTTCAATAATAATTATGTTCTTTGGGAGGGATTTTATTCGTGGTGAACTCTTAAATGCAGATGCCAAATAAATGTTAACAATTGACTGAACTAATTTAGGTATAAATGTACTGAAGAATAGTTTTGTGTTGTATCCAATTGCAGTAACTGGCCAGATCATGGTAACTTGTAAATGAGCAACTTCAACTTATTTTCTCCAGTGATGTTCTCTTAGATTCCTATTAAAACATGACTATTTTTGTAGGAACTGGTTACAATAGCCATAAAATGAGAGTTCAGGCAGGATTATTCCTCAGTACTGGGAGGGGTGCACGCGTGTGCACGAGAACGAGAGAAACAGAGAGAGAGAGAAAGAGAGTGTGAACAGGGAGGTAGGAAAGGATACAGAAGGGAAATGTTATCTTCATTTCAGTTTGATCTTACTCTCATTTCCTCTCCCTTAGCTTTTTTGATCACCATGGGGCACGGAGAAAGAATACAAGGTTTTAGGATCCTTTACAAAAATGATAAACCAATCGAATGCCAAAAAGGCAATGTGTTAACACAGTAAGTTGCTATTCATAGCACCTTTTATCAAATGACTTCAGAGCACTTTAAACATCAATATGATTTTTTTTGTTGTTGTTTTCTTTTGGGGGAAAACTAAGGCAAAGAAATTGAATGAATTCCGGTGAATTCTGTATCAGAATGAGAGAACAGAACACCAAGCTCTGGACTTCCTGTTTTCGTCCATGCGTGGTGTAGTGTCTCTGACATAAACCTAACTAAATAAAATTAACTTCTGAATTTCAGCAGTTAAAGGTCACCATTAACAATTTCGTTTTCCCCTTCAAATAAAACAAAATAAAGAACAAACAAAGAAGACCAAACAGAAGTGTTTTGTCAATTCACTGGTAAGTGTGTTAGAATTGGTTTCAGCCTGTGATTGCCCTCAGTGGCATCTACCTGGAGCTAAAACAAAGTATTCTCGTAGCCCAAAGTCATGAAATGAAAACAAAGCATTTTTATAACGTGGTGTAAAATAAGTATCCAGCAAACGTGAGAGGTGAACCCACATAAGTCAGAAAGAATTTGTTAACAAAGACAAAGAACAAATTTTTAAAAATCTGTTTTCACATTGTACATAGTAACGATATAAAACGAGTGTCTATTTTCTTTTCCTTATCCAGAGTGCTTAAAAACAACAAATAAAAACAAAAAAATTGGCTCTAGATGACTGTGGCAATTAAATAACTAAATGAGTGATGAGAGCATAAGTTAATTAAGATTGAACATGACCCTCCTATTCACTCCTTTGTATGAAACACCAGAACTTGACATTGTTGGGGCCAAATTTTTAAAAAGGAGAAAACTTATTAAAGGAGAAGTAAAATTGTGTGGGTGAATGTGTGTGTGTGGTGTGTGTGTGTGTGTGTGTGTATAAATATATATATATATATGAGTTGGAAGATGGAAATTTGTTTTAAATATCTAACAGCTTATTGGCTGTACTTCCAAATCAGAGGAGAATAAAATAGAGAGGGAGAAATAAATTATACATAACTTACTAATCTGGGAACAGCTGACCATTATTATTATTATTACTATTATTATTATTATTATTTTATCATCATCATCATTACAACACTAGCAAAAAGAGGCAGTTCAAATGAAAATACAGTCATCAAAAACAAACAGAAAACGAAACAAAATCTCTGACATGCAGGATATGATCAGCTCCTCCAAGCAAAACCCCAGAGCAAGTCTTTTGAGAGAGAGAAAAATAAAAAGGATTTTTTCTTATTTATATGTAAATATCAAACTTTTGGGTCAGGTTGGAGCGGTGGGATAGGCAAATGATGACTGGAGTGAAAACCATAGCACATCCAAGCTACTGGTTGGAGTATTTACTGTCTGATGCTTCAGTACAAATAATGGCAATTGACTTTAAATGATTTTGCATTTATTTGTACAAGCCCTTATAACTGCCTTGGCATTTGGCTGGCAAAACCTAAATAACCAGTTCTGTCACCATCACTTGTTGCTCTCTGCACATACTCTGTTGGAACCAAAAATTGGACTTCAGTGGATTCATCTTATGGCGAGGGAAGATTAGTGGTGAGGATCACTGGGTTCAGCCAGGCTCCATTTTGTCGGGCTGCCATGACTTTTAATCAAATCCTGCTTTTTATGGTATGGGATGCACGTGGCCCACAGTTATGAAATGCAAATGGCCTCCGCCTCATTTCATGGAGAGATGAAAAATACCTTATAAAATCATCAGTTCCATTTCCTGATCAGGAAAGGATGGAATGTTGAAGAAATAAGCTAATCCTGTGTTTCTGGAAAATGGCCAAATATATTCAAGGAAAACAATGATTGCTTTGCTCAAAGTTATCAATAGGAAAAACAAACAGAAATCATTAAATAGCAAACATTAGAGGAACCAACTGACCAGGAAGAAGGGACATCTGGGAACAGTTTGCTAGTAGCTTCCATGTATACATGCACACCTCTATTACACAGGGCCGCTTGATCCATCCAATAATCATATTAGAAATTTAAAAATATAATTTCTGAGCCCTATCTTGGTTGTCATTTGAAGTGCAAAGTCAAGGTCAAGGTTGCTTCCAGACCAGTCACTTAGGAGGATGTGGGATTTCATCCCCAGATGTGGGTTTAACTCACAATGGTTCAATGTTATTCCTATTAGTACCATAATCACACACATACATACACACAAAAATCCAAGATCAGAAAATATTTTTTCTCTAAATTTCTTATGTCTCTCTCTCTCTCTCTTTTCACCTGAGAACAGCACCTACAGTTTCCATTTAAAAAAAAAAAAAAGTCAAATCTCACCAGCTGCTGGTATTTCAGGTTTTTCAAGGGATTGTCTAAGATATAACACTGTCCTAACTTAAGAAGGAACAGGAAAAAGGAAAGGAAAAAAAAAGAACTGGGTCAACACTTCAGTACAAATTTGGCACTTGCTCAAAGATGTAGTGTGGTGTGCAATAGGTAAAGAAAGTCCTCTACAGAAAATAATTGCTTATTTTGTGGTGGATAGCAAGGAAGTTAAAAACAGGCTCTTTTTCCCTCTTCCCCCCCATGCACAGACTTCCATCTTTAAAGTATAGAGATGGAGAAGGTGGAGAGAAGTAAAGAGAAATTCATCTTTCTTTTTTCTGTCAGGTGCATTAAAAAAAAATAAAGGAAAGGAAAGAAAAAGAAAAAGGAAAAAAACCCAGAAACCCCAAAAAACAAAACAAAACTTATTTCTTTTTTAAAAATTGTAGCACAAAACAACAAAACACATTCACAAGCCACTTGTTGGCACTGTGTACCTGAGTGAGAATTTCTAGAACATTGTAGAACAAACAGCCATAAAGTTTATTAAAAAAAAAAAAGTTGACGGGTAAGACTTCAGTGCTTGGATGTAGCAGCTGAATTACTGGCATTATTTTACCCATAGCTTATTTCAATCTCTTGTTGTTGATATTGTTGTTTGCTTGTATTTTTTTTTTTTTCCTTTCCAAGCCTTTTGAGGCTGAGGTCTATTAGTCAGCTGATGTCCCAACTATTTAAGACTAACAGTTAAAGTAACAGTCAGTGTATGAGAAAGTTAATGTGCTTGGCCACTGGTAAGGATGAACCAGCTAGGGCTTCTTTAAGTCCTAAGGTCATAACAATCTTTTGACCCTTATCAGTTGGCTTGTCCTGCAATATGGTTTTCACTGTCACTCCCATAATCTACATCTGGATCATCCTCTTCCTCATCGAACTCATCATAAATTTCTCCATTGATGTCCTCAGCCTGTATCTCCTCTTTGATATGTGGTTCCTCTCCTTTCACACCGTAAGTGCTCTGGATAACAGGCATCCCAGGCTCCGGGCTGCTGGACACGCTTGAGTGCTCCGAGGGCAGGTGAGGGGAGGGCATTCCGGCCATGGCGATGGCTCCAGGGTACACAACACCAGCAGTGGCGATGGGGATCTGTGCTTGTTGCCTGCAGAGAGGAATTCCCCCCAAAAAAAGAACCGTGGGTGAGGGGAAACTTAGATGCAGGTTTTACTAGATAACGAACTTGCTCAGTTTGTCCAATTCTGTGATGTCAATACCTTACTTCTGTATAGCGCTTTACAGATCACAAGGCATTTATATGTGTTACCTTTTGGATTCTTAAAATAATGGTTTTATTACTATCCTATTCTATGGGAAAAAGAAACCCTGAGATGCAGAAAGCTTAAGCAGAATTTGACACCAAGTTCATTTTTCCTCCACTGTAACACCCAGCATTTTAAGAAATAATTAAAGATAATGCAATTTTCATGGAAAACCCCTAAAATATTGATAGTCCTCAAAATAAAAGCGTATTGTTCAGAACTGACCAGTATCACATTGTCCACCTGGTCCCTGCAATAGTTGGGGGGATAGGAAGCAGGCCAGCCTCATGGGTGTACAGCTCTGCAGCTATACAAGGCCCTGGGCTTGGAACGACCCTATGCTTGGTTTAAAGTTCTGTTGCCGCAGTCTTAAAATCCTAAACTTTTTAACAGGAGCCCCACATTTTCACTGCACTGGGCTCTACAAATTATGTAGCTGATCCTTGTGGGAAGGGATTAATAGATGACATTCAGTTATGCCTTCTTTCATTCATTCATATGTTTACTATTTCCTCAGTGTTGGGTTTCATGCTCAGCTTTGCGAAGAGTCAGGCACTGGGATATAAATCAGAGGCCACTGGACAGAGCAGGCAGGCTCTTTCCAGGGAGGACAGGGCAGACTTTAAAGGTTTTTTTCTAAGGTATCCTCTGGCCATTTTCAGAACAGTATTTTATTATGCTAAGCATCTCTCCGGAATCTTACTGACTTCTGTTCTAGATATGAACATCTTTATTTCTGTGCTTTCTGAGAAAATCCTGCAGAAGCCATGAAGTTGCAGGCAGCATAATAGGACACCATAGGCAGCCTTGCCATAGGAAGCAGGGTAAAACCTCCTGAGAGCTACATTCTTAATTCAGAAGAAAGCTCTCCCATTCACAACACCGTTGTGCTCTAAATAGAGTTGCCACTACGAGATCTACAAAGGTCACGGTGTGCCTTGATAGCACCCAAGTCCCTCTATATTCAAAAGCAAACACTTCTGTTGAAATCATTTTTGTGTTGTATTATCTCAACAAAGATGTTGTGGAACTTGTCAATGTGAAGCCCTGGAAGTAATGAAAATCAACAAGGGAAAGAACCCACAATACTTCTCCGTTTTCAATAGTGAACTTCAGAACTATTTACTTTCAGATATTTTATTTTTAAGCCCGTTGTTAGGAGAGTTCATGCTAGAGCCATTGTTCTAGGCACTTGGAGTCACTTCGTATGGAGGTATTCTTTGTCAGGAGCACGTGGGGGACAGTCAGGATCTTTTTCAAAATGCTGCCTCGCAACCAAACAACTATGCTGCACATCCCATTACATATAGCAAGAAGCATTCTTTATGAAAAAAAAGACAGAAAGGCCCATACCCAACATTGAAGTATTGTCGCATTTCCTGCCGCCTGTTCCGCATGATTGCCTTGTATTCACCAATGCGCAGCTTTTTGCCATCCACGAGGCAGGTGCGCTTTGGCCTGGGCTTGTATTTGTAGTCGGGGTACTTCTCCAGGTGCTGCTTGCTGAGACGGGCTTGCTCTTCATAATATGGCTGTTTCTCTAGGTTTGTCATAGCTTTCCAGCGAGATCCTGGGAGAAAAAGAAGGTTGAGATACCAATTTGCACAGCTGCTCAGGTTCCTAAAAAGGTAGAACTGAGAACAAGAAAATCTAAAGTAAAAATGTTGGCCCAAACCCAGAAAGACATAAAAATATGATTGATTAGCAAACTATGACTCAAGAGATGAGATCCCATGAGAACAGAGGTGTTGGTGGCTGTGTCCGCAAGGAAACTGTGTATCCAAAGATACAAACACGGAGCAACCTATTTTTTTTTTAAATTTTTCTTGCTGGAATTAATAATTTAGCCAACTGAGTATATCATATATTTAAAAGCTCATGGATAACTTAAAGAATATACCTTTCATTTCCATGGTACATCATGATATAGTTCAACTGTGAACTAAAAAGCTATGCAAAAATTTATTACACATTTTCAATCTGTGGCTAATTATCTAGTTATGGAGTAGTTTTACATGGGGGCACATTACTTACTACAAGGGTTTCTAACATATGTTATATACAATTCTCCTCAAAATGTTTAAGTCTGCTTTTATGAATGATTGCATTTAAAAATTCATTTCATTAAAACTTTAATTACAAAAAATATATATTAATGAACATGCACTCAGTAACTACTGTGTGCTCGATACTGTGCTAAAAACTTTATGTAAGTGTCTCATTTTTACCTTCCACTGTAATCCTGTAAGGTAGTTATTAACATTTATCCTATTCCATAGATGAGAAAATTGAAGTTCAAATAGATGAAGTAACTTACCCAAGGTCACACAACTATTAAACTGTTAACCTGAGACTCAAATTTGGGTTCGATGTAATTGAAAGTATGCTACAATGTATGTTTTTACATACCTAGACCCACCTATCTCTGATCTAGCAGAGGTCAGAATTACAACAATAAGAATGTATGGGGTCAGATTTTTCTCTTAATAAAACACTTTCAATAATATATAAAGATGTCATTTCTTGTGACATAGTATGCATTAATAATATCAATCCCAATTGATTTTCCCCTTCTTTTCATTTTTGACTTAGGTTTGAATTCAACTAGGATTGAAAAAAAATGTTCAAAGCTTAATTAAAAATATTTATGCTCATTCTCAATATAAATGTGATTTAAAGCTTTGATTCTATTACTGTGGCTATGTATAGTAGTAAAAGTAGTAGTGGTAATAATGTTTCTTAAGCATGTGAGGAGAATCTATTTTCAGATGAAGTGTGTTTATCAGTAAGTAATCAGCTCAACTCTGCTCAAATGCACAAAGACCAAAATAACTGGAATTGGGAGTTCCCTACCAAATGTGTTCTGGTACGGAAGTCTTTACTTGCCTTCCAAAGTTATCTAAGCAAGATCTTAAGGCTTTCAAATGGGTTCATTATTCAACCATAATTCTGTTATCTCAAACGCAAATAGCTTACTGATAAACAGTTCTTCCCTAAAAGTGCTGACAATTCCTCAACATGTACTGTTATACGTATTAAAGAAATATGGTAAATAAGGGACGATACTCTTCCCTTAGAATTCTTTCCTATTGGAACAGATGTTGCCTGGGTGGATATATCCATGGAGGTATTAACAAAAATGTATAAACAGATTTTTTTCCAATATAGACAGCCATTATAGTTTATTCTATTTACTACAGAAATCCAGATTATGGTTCAAATAATAGAGTTTATGTTTCCATTCCTTTCTCAAACTTGTGTTTAAATAGCCACATCCAATAATCTGTAGGTACAATCTCAAACTCTATATTGCCCAACATTATTCTCTAGAGGTACTGAAAACCATTATGTTATTCTCAGGGCAAATATAAATACAGGTAAAGCTATAATACTATTGAACTAGAATGAATTCTTTTTGGGAAGTTTCTTACAAGTATGTACAATAGGATTTTAAACCTCAGATCAGGGAGTGCCAAAGTGAGCTTACCAGAAATAATTTACTTAAGAATCAAAGCAATACACTGAAAGATGGACCTATAATGGTTGACTTTAAAATGTCCTAGCTTTATTATTAGACAGAACAAAGAAACTAGCATTCTCATTTAGAATAGGATTTGCTAGGGGTTCTTCTCTAAGTTTAAATGTTCTATAAGCTCAAAAAGAATACATTTCTCTATGGAGAGGGAATGTTTATGCCTCATAGTACCTGCCTCAGAATGTTATAACTCTTTTTAGATTTCCTACTATGTGCATCACGCTGTATTAATTATTGGATATGCAGTGGTGAATCATCATGTTCCTTATCTTCTTGAGGCTCATATTCCAGTGGAGAGGAAATACATTAAGCAGCTAATTCAAAAATTTATTATTTTAATTACAGTTGCGGAAAGTACAGGAAGCTATAAGACCATGATAAGAAGTTGAGAACAATCTTTTGTGGGTCAGGAAGGCTTTGCTGTGACTCCTTTAGGAATCAGCCAGGAAGAGCCTTCTCTGGAGGAAGAACAGAATGGTCAAGTGGAAAGAGGGATTAGAGGAACTTAAAGAAAGTTGATCTGGCTGAAATGCATAGGAAAATATATATGTATATACACACATATATATGGTAAATAAAAGATATATATTTATATAAAGATAAAATAAAGATACATATATGATAAAAGATGTGTAAATTCTCAAATTGGCTCCTAAATCTAGAATGAACTGGTATCACAAAATATTTAGACATTTGATAATGTAATTTCCCTGGAAGTATCACTAAATCCTAAATTACATTTTAAAAGCTGGCCATCTCATGGTTATGTCTTTTTAAAATGGAGAATTAAGTAGCCTACGCACTGTCTGTAGTTGGCAAAATGGCTAACTCTTCTGTTTTATGACAGTGCAGAACAAATAGTGTTTTGATTTGGTGGCAAATGCAGTTTTCATTTTTTAAAGATTTTATTTATTTATTTGACAGAGGGGGAGAGAGAGAGAGAGAGAGAGAGAGAGAGAGAGAGAGAGAGAGAGAGAACGCAGCAGGGGGAGGGGCAGCAGGAGACAGAGAAGCCGGCTTCCCACTGAGCAAGGAGGAGCCGGAGGTGGAGCTCGATCCCAGGACCCTGGGATCATGACCTGAGCTGAAGGAAGATGCTTTACGGACTGAGCCACCCAAGCGCCCCCAGTTTTCATTTTTTAGTAATGACTCTTGAATAGGGTCAACCAAAGGACAGGTTTGGTTTTGGTTTTAATGGTTTTGTAGGTACCACATCCAGTGTATATAGCTACGATGTGAACCCAGGGACACTCTGGATGTGCCTTCTAGGTCTCTCCAAAAGAGATGAAAACGTCTACTTGATTTGGGCGTGGCTGGTTCCTTACCCTGGACCACATATAGGGAGTAAGCTCCCTGCGTATTTCAAAACACTGGCCTTTTACGATGGAAAAATGCAGAAGGACATTTGGGTATTTCTCCTGATGATAAAGAGGAATATTTAATAAAAAAAAAAAAATCTGATATTCAAAATAAGAACAACAACAACAACAAAAAAAAACAGTCTTGAGAGTACTCTTTTCCTTTCTAAATCTGGCAATACAATAAAAATGAAGTTTGAGCTGAGCAGCATTGTCATCTCCATGGGGTCTGTAATGAATTTGCACATTTTACTCCAACTACTGTATATCTAATCAGAAAAAGATGTCCCCCATCCCCTGATCTAGCGCCAAACAGTAAAAGGTGATTCCTTATGTTAACAATTTCAGCAGAATGGCTTATTAAAACCAGATTTTAGGGTATTATAAAATGCTTAGAAGCCCTTTAAAATGTCAACTAGGATCCCTAGAGACTACGTAAAATGTCAACCCAGCTCAAGCGCCGGTTTTAAGCAGAATGAATTAGCAGCATGCTGTCGGAGGCTGTTATCCAAAACAATCAGTAAAGAGGAAAACATCAAGCTTTCTTTGTACTTTAATATGAAATGGGCCAGTTAGAATGATCTTGTGGATATTTGAAGATCACTTATTTATTTGAAGCAATGACCAAATATTGAGGTCCCAAACCTCAGGTCCCACCTCAGTAGTTTTTTTCCTGCTGTATCCTCAATGAACACAATTCTATGGCAAAGTCTAAAATTAGGCAGCACTTTTTTTTCATGTAGTCCATTATGTTGTAATCATACGGTCATTCTAATATTCTTGTCTTCAACCCAGAAAGAAATTCTTGCAGTTAGTCACATGTCTCCTATAAAATCCTTTGCTGCATTTCCTAAAATATTTCATATCATCAAAACGGTTATTTCTCTTTTACTTAGGATAAAGTTTTAAGCAGTGATTATCACTTTTCCAGTATTTAGACAAAAGTACTGAATGATATAAAGACACTTTAAACAATCTTAGTATTTAGTTTTCTCATTTTGACATTTTGGGATTTCTAATTTTGTGATAATGGATACATTAAAATATGGAATATGCTTACATAAAATATTTTATTCTTTTCTAGACTTTTCCCAAATGGAACAGGTGTGAGATCTTTTTAAAAATGGGAAATTTCATATGGAAGGTAGGATATGGTCATAAAAAGGAAAAATAGATCAGAGATTTTAGAGATGTAAAAAATGTCCATTTCCTTTATCCGTAAATGTTCACATTTTCTAAGCTTCACATACTCTTCTTATTTTTTGTGATCATATTCATCTAAAGATCTCAAAATCATTTTAGATGAAAATTGAGACATAAATTTAAGTGGTTAATGGTCTTTATTTTCTTGGTTGTTTTGATCTCATTACAAATGTACACTGTGGACTGGGTGGCATCTATTTCCCCCAGAGTAGTATGAGAATGTGAGAATATGGGAGCATAAAAACACATGTGTATGTTTAGTAACTACTTTTAGATGATCAGTTACTTAATGTAAAGGGATAAAAGAAACACCATACTTGCATTAAATACATGTAATTCCAAGTGCATTATGGATTCTAATAAAGCTTTAGTTAACTTAGAGAAATGTTACTTATTTGTTGAAGCCCAAATTTGGAGTTAGGTGTTCATATTCTATTTTTGTTGTTTAGCTCTTAGAAGTCAGAGAGTAAGTTAGGTCGCTTAGGTTATCTAGTAGCTGGCCATCACACCATCTGAAGATGAAGAAGATGAAGATGATGATGATGTCAAGTGAACAGCACAAAGGAAATGGAATTTTCCCTTCCTCTATCTGGGACATAAACTGGTATACAGTAGGCCTCTTTATAATCATTACCCTTACCTCTCACCCATCTTTTCTGTATGCTTCAGTGTCTATGTATGTAAGGCAAATAGTGAAGTATAAATTAAAAATTGCACCACATGCTACATCCTCTTGTGTCCTGACAATGTAAACTGATTTTCAATTCTAGTCCTGGAATAATCATCACCTATACCTCCACCCCTACCACGTGAAGAATACTGTAATCCAAAGGAAAAAAATAAATATAGTCAATACCATTATCAAGTGGCTCACAGGAAAATAACTTTTTCTTAGTCTTAGCACAAAATATTTCTAGATTTTAAAGAAGAGAAAATATTACAAAAATTAGTATAGAGACACACAACTAAATTAGCTAAAAAAAAAAAAAAACTAGGCCTATTTCTCAACACACATAAAATATCTGTCATCAGAAGAAAAGCCTCAATTAATGGTGCTTATTTTTTAGATAAGCAGATCACATGAACTGCCTGGCCTCCAAAGCCAGTACCTTTCAACAGCTGCAGAAAGCAGAGCTGTACATTTATTCCATACATCACATAACCATTAGTATGTTTCTTACCCAATATCTTGCTGATGTTGGAGTTGTGCATGTCAGGAAAGGCTTGAAGGATTTTCCTTCGTTCATCTTTAGCCCACACCATGAAGGCATTCATTGGACGTTTTATGTGGGGTTCATTGCTACCACGCCCTCTGGATTCTCTATAAATTCTTGATTCTGAGACTCCAGCACTTCCTAAAAATAGGGAACATTGCTTTGTATGAGTGTTAAGACTTGGTAATTCTCTCCTTTGTATTGTTATTGAATATTTGTCTAGTGAAATATGTATTCAAGTGTGTTAAAATATAAATATAAAAAGTACATCTGATAAGAATACTTTTGTTTCTTGAGACAGAATGCTTGTTTATGAAGTTTTTGTGATAAGCCCTATAGTGGCAATTGTCATATCTGCATTTTTAATCCATTTCTAATATATTTTTCCTTTTATTCAATGGATTATGGACTGTGTCACCATCAATTTTTAAGAGGACACAAGAAACTTGAATATGTAATCTGTGACGCAAATTGGAAAGAGAATAGTTGGGGCATACCAATAGGCATTCTGGTACCATAGAAATATTAAATAGATGAAGGATTTCATAAAATTGTGAAATGCTAATCTGTTTGGCATGATGGATGACCACAGGTAAGGATATATCTCTGCTACCTAAAGACAGCTAGAACAGTAGCCATGACCATTTTCTCTCCTGAGGTAACATAAACAAAAATGCTGCTGAATAAAAATTTGAGGTTAAAATGCAATATAGAAATTCTTCTGTAATGTGTTTGGCTTTTCCTGGCAATTTTGTGCTAATAAATGCATGAACTATGCTGACACATTAATGATAGCCTACTCCTCAGAAGGTATCTAAAAATGGTAGGGGAAAAAAAAAAAGAACAGTTACACTACTATGGTTTCCTAAGAAGTTCACAGCCTCATATTTAGGGGAAACAAATAATATATTTATTTTCCTGAATTTTCTCCCTAATGTCTAAAGTTATGCAAAGGGATCCACTGTAAGTTCCATTCTGGTCTGCAAGACTCATGATGATAAAACATGAACAAGAGCCACAGTGGAACCCTTGGGAGCTGCCTTCGCTCCTCTAGGCTTCACGTGACTTTGCGAAGTTTCACCAGAGTAAACAGCTTCCAGAGATACCTGAGTTTAGGCAAAGAAGACCAAGAGGAGCAGCAAGAAACACAGAACTGCGATACTAAGTTTTCCAGGGGTGTCATAAGGAAATATGGAAGAGATGTATTATTTTGGTAGCATATAAAATTTTGAAACAATTTGGCATTTCTAGAGGTTGTATCATTAATAAAAGCGCTGCTTTTTATTTCTTCCCTCATATCTCTCTTCCTGTTTTTTCTCAATTAGAAGGAATGGGAATCAACCAAAATAACCCGGACCTAAAGACCTCTAGAGCAGCAAACAAGAACACAGCATACCTGTTGGTGGAGTTTCACATTATTTCTCATTCATAGTATGCTCTTTGGTCTGATGAAGATTAGAAAATATTTGCATACAAGCATGACTGAATTTAACAAATAACAGCAACAAAATCTTGATGTTTTAGTGCTGATTACTATGGGTATATTTTATCATGCTAATACAACTTAAAATTTATGAAATGTGTTATTACCGGCAATTGTCTTTTTATTGACAAAAATGAGTGCTAATATATGGCAACATCTTTCTAGAATGGGGTTGTAACTAGCAAATGATCATTTGCACATCTGCTTTTTCTTGTTCTTACACCTTACAGCAACATAAGCAATAAAATGAACATTAGGCAACTTCATCAAAGCTAAACAAGCTCTTTATGTGTACTTAGGCCAGGTTTATCTTAGCCAAGTGAGGAAGAAGATAGAAGGAAATGTTTGGATCCAACAGGCCAGGAAAACACTGACTTTTGTTGGATATCCAACTGAATAAAATTCAGTTTTGATAAAATTATCTGCCTAAATGCTCAAATTTGGCTAGTCTCTTGGCTAGGACAGAACTGGACTTAAAAGTGGAATTGGCCCAAGGCACAGAGTAGACAAGTATGTATTCTGGGGAATTCAAGTCAACCTCTGTCCTAAAGTATGCTTCCTAATGGTTTGCTCTGGTGCAGTCTTTTCTATATGCAGGGAACTCTCTACAACAGTAACAAATTTGAGGACAGTGCTCTCAAAATGCCTGTACAGCACTTGACACTAGAGGCAAGTTCCCAGGAATAGTGCTTCCTTCTTTTTCTCTCTTTGCTGTGTTATTAAAATTAGAGTGTCAATTTAATTAGTTGTCATTGGGGATGTTTAGGAGGTTCAGAAATGATGCAGACAACAGAACTCTCGAGGCATGTAAAGAAAGCATGAGGCTGTGAGCTGGCATTCTAGTTGGGTTATAAAGGGGAGGGAGGACACTTGATTGTATAGTAGACAGTGTAAGAGTGAAGGGTTCCAAAATGCAAATGTATATATATATATATATATATATATATATATATATATACACATACATATATATATATGTATATATATACATATCCTGAAAATGTCCATTTAGTATTGGATTTTGGTCAGAGTTTGACAAATTAAAGCTTGAAAAGAGAGTATCTGAGAGTATTTGCTTCAGAATCATGCCATCTTGAATCCAAGACCTGCCTCTAGTACTTATAGCCCTGTTATCTTGGAGAAAAATGATTCAAAACTCCCAGGGGTTAATCTCTTTGTTTGTAATAGTATTTATCTCACAGGTTGTGCTAGAAATTAATGAGATGATTTATGCAAAGCACTCAGCAGATTGCTTGGCACGTGGGAACTGCTCAGTACATGTGAGCACTTATTGTAATGATCAGGTAAAGGTGGCTATCATATATACTTTTTAGTAGTTTTAACTGGCACTAAATTGACACTTCTGCACACTATTGGAATATATATGAACAATTTTCACAAACCATCAGAATCTCCACTCATGTTGAAATCCATCATGGCATGGCTAAATTTTCCTTCTTCATTCTGTTTAACTGCCAGTTGCTGAGTCAGACTCTCCAGTGTTGTTTTTTCCTTAAAAAAAGAAATTTATAATGAGAGCTCAATCTGGAAATTATAATTATTCAAAGACATTTTTTTCTTGGGCCATATATAATACATTAGCTTCTGGGAGGACAGAATGTTGATTTATTCACCTTTGCACATTCAGCACATTATGCTGAGGTAATTGAAGCAAATGATCAGCAGGGTTTCTGAAGGAATTCTGATTCTTAGAATCCCCAGTACAGTCTTGGCATTTGGGTTTGGTACGCCTAAGGGGTATATATGCTGGGATCCTTGGAGACAATCTTCCTAAATCATAAAATGTGCAGAGAAATTTCATGAAAGCAACCTGTTTTACAACATTTGGAATGCCTTTAATTTTAGCCAGACAGTAGAAGTATAGGAGTGGCATGGGGCCCAGAGAAAGTCTTCCAATAGTCAGGTGACCAACTGATAGAAACATAATTCATAGTAGTGCCCTCTGGTTGCCATCTCCCTAAATGCCATCTGCATTCCTCATGCAAGGGTAATGAAGACGTTTAAATATTCATTGCTAATTGCTTGTCAAGTCTCTGTACATTCGATGTGAGTGCCTGCTACTTGGACCACAATTTGATTTGGATTGCTAAGCCAAAATATTGAGTTGGCGAATTATTTGAGATACAAATACACCAAAATTAGATCTGCAAAGACATCAAGTCATTTAAAAGCATGCAGTGCATCATTTGAATTCATGGAGAATATGGCATTACAAACTAAATTATTTTCAAGGAAAATATAACACCCAATTTAAACCACATGAGATATTAAACTATTTCCAATTAAGTAATTGGGTGATTTTATGACAAGAAAAAGCATACAATGAAAGGTTTACAGCTTTTTCTAACACCTTCCATCATGGCTCTGAGGATGACTTGGTTCCAAAATAGTTTTAAGAAAAGCATCTATTGGATTTCATAAAATTTTCTCACGTTGTTTTATAATTATTTACTTCATTTTCTGAGGAACACCATCATGAACTGTACAAATGAACCACATATACTGCAGGATAGCTATTGACACAATAAAATGTTCACAGAAAATAATCAACTATTTAAGATAATTGTATTACAGGTAAAGGGCCCAATTAATGTTCCCACCAAGAACCATTAGGGTATTGATATTCCTAATATAGTACATGCTTTATTTCTGCAAAATCTTTGACAGTATTACAATTGTATGTACTAGATAAAAAATTCTCTCAATTTAGTGGCTTTGGAGCTCCTATTCATCAAAGTCTGTACATGATTTAGTAAAAAAATATTTAATTGTCAATTAGTATAAAACACAGCAGGGAAATTTGAAACAAAATAGTTGATATCAACTCTTGTTCTACAGGATTACATAGTACTAAGTTGAAATAAATTACATATTTAAAAATGTAGGATATGATTTAATTAGTTTGTGTGAAATTGGTATTTTCAGCTGCTTTATATGCTCTGGATTTCTTTTCCTGAGAGAGTCTGCTGTATATATTCAGCTGAGAACAGGAGCATCAAGGACACCAGCTTAACAGACTCTTTATAGTAAATGTAGCTGTTAAAATAGAAGACAGTTACATTAAAAATAAATAAAAACCACACATTCCATCAACATGATATGATAGTCTCCAGTCAATGAAGACTTTACTATTTTTGGGGAATGTTCTAGGTATGGATTGCCTCTCAGGTTTTGATTTAATTGTGTATAAGGCAATAATGCTATATATTTTAGAGAGAGTTTTCCATTCTGAAGCAATCTTTTCAGAAGAAAAAGCAAAATGAAGGCAATTGGAGTAGAAAGAGGACAAGATGTTGAGTGACCTCTAAGGTTCTGAGTTCAGCTGTATGAATCTAGTGCCATCTTACCAAGAGGCTAAAATTAGCAAATGAGGTCAGGAAACTAACCATGAGTTTTTACAGTAAGTAACCTCCAATTATCTACCCCTAAAGTACACAGTATAATAAAATTATTTAATTAATTACCCAAAATGGAATTGACAATACTTCCCAAGAGTCTGTGGGTGGGAGACAGCGGAAGTCAACAGGGTAAGCTGCATTGTTTTTGTGATCCTTTGCAGAGCTAATTCTCAGATATGTGAACAGGGAAATGGGATGTGACTGAAGGAATTAGAGGGTTTGTGGTGTGTGCCTTTAATTAAAACATCTTACAACAGCATGTAAATAAAAATGGTAACATTGGCACATTTTAAAAACCCTTGATGACAATAAATTCAGAAGATCAGAAGGAATTGAGGTAAGGGGGCTATACTAAAACCTAAGTGGTTATATGGTAAATATACAGTATATAAAAATACAATGGTCCTGTGGCAAATAATTACCATATAATCTCATATGAATATTGATTTTATAGCAAATAAAAGTGTATATTTAGTTCTTATGTACAGGGGTATATATAAATCTTTATGTGGATAGGAGTTTAGATAATATACTGAAACGCCATAAGAATGAGTTTAATTTAAAAATAGTTCTCAAAACTTTAAATTCAATCTATTTAGGTATATAGGAGGAGAAAAAAATCAGCCAAATGTTATAAAGCATGAATGCTGGTACCTTGAGAAGATTCCCCTGATCCTATTCCTTCCAGTTCCACCATCCCTGGCTGTCCCCTTCCCCAAAAAGTCCACTTATGCACTATCATGTCTAAAATTCAACCACTGAAGATTCTGTTCCTTGGATTAAATCTTTACTGAAAGCCTCTTTCCAAATGTGCCAACATTACTAAAAAAAGGTAATAGTTTGATTCTCAAAGCTCCTATAATTAAATTAACCTTTTCTAAATAGAGGTACCTGAGGGCGCCTAGGTAGCTCAATGGATTAAGTGTCCAACTCTTGAGATCAGCTCACATCAAGATCTAAGGGTTGTGAGATGGAGCTCTGCCTGCATAGGGCTCTGCACTAGCCTTAGAGCCTGCTTGAGATTCTCTCTCTCTCTCTTCCTCTACCTCTCCTCTCTTATCCCTCCCCTCTTAATGAATGAATGAATTAATAGAGGCAGCAGAAGCAAAATGAGTGCAGTTTGATATCAGATAGAAAGGGGGTACATGGGAAGATGTTGAAAATGGGAAACACTTAAGAAACTGAATTTGGGGAAGCAGATAAAATGCTGATGGGCACAAGTGATAGTTTTTGTTTTTGTTTTTGTTTTTGCCAATTTAGAATCTTAGTCATATCTGGCTCCAATAAAAAATACATTTTAAGAATTTGTACAGAAAGAGAACACCTCATGCCCCCACTTTAAGATCACTGTTCTTCAGCACAAATCCCATATAGCATTTTTACTTTACTGCTCTTCAATACTATCCAAATGCTGATCTGAAACTGGCAGATTCACTGATTTTCTCTCCTCTACCATTTTTCTATCATAAATAAAACAAAAATAAAACAAATATAAGCACATTTAAAGAAATTATTGCTAAAACTCTGAAATGCTCTGAGTAACCTCAGAGTAGAGGGTACAAACATTTTAATTGCTACAAAGTAGTCAAAATGAAAGAGTCTTCAGAATTTATAAATAAGGATCAAAAAGATTACCTGTACGCTTTCTCTCTTGAATACAAATTAGCAATCGGATAACAATAAGATTTCCTTTGGAATGAGGACTCCTACCTGGCTAATCAAATCTTATACAATACTGTAGGTTTATTGAGTTCAAGGGGTAATGTTAGGTTAAGTCTATTTTTACTTGACAAATCTGGTCCTATGTCAACTGGAACTAGGATCCAAATGGGTTGTATCTCATCTACAGAAGAAAACAATGTCTTAGATCATACATATTTTGGGGGTCAAAAAATGATTCTAAAACCCAGCGTTTAAAGAAGTATTATTACTGTGCTAATATTCACATAGGCAATTTGGCAGCTGGTCTTAGGCTCTAGGGCTTATTCAGTTGATTTGAAAACAACACATGTATTGTTTGTGCATGACACCAAGCTATGGTGGAAATCAACAAGGAAAGCCAAGAAATATCTAGAGATGTAAGCAATGAGTTGATTAGAAGTAGTCAGTAAAGATCTGTACATTCTGAATGGCAAAAGACCATAAGAATTAATGAGAAGAGGACATATTTGAAAATATAGAAAATGACCCATAAGGAAATAATGGGTTTGGGGATCAGAAAAATCCTTAACCAAACTCTGTTATATGTATTAGCTATGTTACTTTAGAAAATTATCCTCCCTGAGTCCCAGAATCCTAATTTGTAAATGGGGTTTAAATATAGTGATAGATTCTCATCAACTTAAAAAAAATCAAGATATCTATGCTTTTAATATCAGGGGAAAAAGTCAATGAGGGAAATTGAAAAAGTAAAGATTCTTCCTAACATATATGAATTACAGGAATAGTTAGCTCAATCTCAGTGTTAAATAACTTGCCATGGTTATGACCTTTTTTTCCCTATGGCTAGAGTAGTGAACAAATATGCATTCAAAAGGAGAATTTTGCTAACAACTCCAAAAATTGTTGAGATATTTTTTTCATTTCTCTTATCTGTCATCTACAACAATGTATTTAATCTTTTCATTTTCCATTTGATGTCCAGCATGATGGTTTACAGGTCTAGTACATACTTAAATTGAAAACTTCTATTCCATTACTTCAACGTATACAGAAAATAACTAAAAATTCACTGTTTATAAAGGCTCAAGCGAACATCCTGTGTTGATACTTCATAGATCAGACAAAACAAAATAAAACAAAAAACACACAAAAACTCTGTTTTAGAGGAGGTAGATATTTCCTTAGTTACCTAATCCCAGATTAAACAATGCACAAGGAAATGGTTCCTCTGTTACTCCTTGAAATTGGGATCCATGTAAGTGATGAGCTTTGCTCCCCAGCAGACACATATACACAAAGAGAGATGGGCTGTGGATCAGCTATCATAATGGACATCCCTGAAATAAAGCTCACAAAGCTATAAAACTCATAAAAAGCACATGCATGAAATGACAGAATAGAGTGTGACTGTCAAATGTTGACTCAGTAACAGTTAAACCCCTTCTGGCTGTACTTTTTTATGGTCTACTTCTATACTAATGACACAGGAGGAAGATGAAACAAAAAAGGTTTTTAACCCTCCAATTATGTGAACCTCACAGACCACCAAAGAAGATGAAAGATTATTTATAATGTCATAATGATTTATCAGTTGGATATTTTTCTCATCAGCATAAGCAAAATACAAAGAAATAATGCATATGTCTACCCCCTCAACTTCTCAGTTCCACCCTTGCTTATTGAGAATGCCATTTTCTAAAAAATAACCATCCACTTACATAATCTAACAGCACAAATAGGAGAAAAGGCTTTCTTGTAAATTGTATATAAATTATATACAAATATATTTTCTCTCTCTCTCTTTCACACACACACACAGACACCTTCTCTCTCTCTCTCTCTCTCTCTCTCTCTCTCTCTCTCTTCCCTTCAAGACTAACAAAAACCCAAGTTGAAGAAATCATTGACTAATTTTACTTTGGTCAAATGCAAATGTATCTATTAGAATATTTCTAGACACATTGGTACTCTGAAATTTGGTATCCCTTGGGAATATTTTCCATCAGAGAATCAGTCATAGAGATATGGGAACAAAGGGGTTGGAAAGATCCATAAATGGCCTCTGGTCTAGTCATCTACAAAATCATCCTTATCTAATCTTGATGTCTTCTTTTTAAAAATCCAGAGATTCCCCTAGTGGAGAAAATCATGAATTAGAGCACATAATTTTGTTCCACAACCTAATTTCCTTTTATGAAATTTGGGAACCACCTTCAGGAAGTGTTTTCTGAAGCATAATTTCACCTAAATTTCTTAGAAACTTAGTTTCCTCAGGCAATCTGGTCAAATTGAAATGTACTGGCAGATCATGTTTTCTTAAAAAGTATTGTGAAGTTGAAGATAGATGAAATGGTTTTGAAGGAAACACATAGTTTCTATGAATATAAGTCTTCATGCAGATGAATAATTTTCCAAGATAGTAGCATGAATTGTACATAAAATTGATGAGTCCCTATCTATGATTTTTAAAGAATTTATTTTATTTTAAATTTTTAATTTACTCATGAGAGACACAGAGACAGAGGCAGAGACATAGGTAAAGAGAAAAGCAGGCTCCTCACAAGAAGCCTGATGTGGGACTTGATCCCAGGAACCCGGGATCATGACCTGAACCAAAGGCAGCCACTTGACCGCTGAGCCACCCAGGCATCCCTAAAGAACTGATTTTAAAGTAGGGGAATTATTAGAAAGTTAATGGCAATTAATTCTAATTTATGAAAGAGAGGAATTTGAGGAACAATGACCTGAGCATGTAATGTATGTTCCAGAAAAGACAGAGCTGATGGTTACAAAAATTAGCTAAGAGCACTTAGCAGAGGATGTAGGGTCAGCAAAAAGCCAGTATGGATTCATTAACAAAAACAATATTGTAATGACCTTAGTTTATTTTTCTATAGGAAATGTAAGGCAGTCCAGGGGTATTCAATGGCTATAATGTTTTGTACTTAACTCAAGCTTTGGATTATGTTCCTATCAATATCCTTATTGTCATGATAGAGAAATTGCATAGGACCTCGAAAAAGAAAGGAGATGGGAAAACTGGGTAAAAAGCACCAGTCTTTAAAGATCTTAAGAATGAACTTATTTAAAAAAAGAATTAAGTCCTGTTATTTGTGAAAAAAGGGATAGCATTTGGCCATATAAAGTCAAGATATACAATGCTGACCAATGGCTGAAGTTATCCGGTGAAATGTAACAAACCACAAAGAGTTGTGTAATAGTCAGAGGTGTCTGTCCATTAAATGAACTGCCTCAAAATGTAAAAAACTTCCCCTCTCTGAAAATTTTCAAGTATTGAACATATGACAACCTGTCTGGCATATTAAAAATATTGAAGAGGAAATTCAAGGCCCTTTTCATTGTCTTTCAAACCTGCAAATCTATGTCCTACTTTACTGGACATTTCCTAACACAAAACTAAAAGATTTTGACCAGTGTATAAAACTATATATATTTTCTATCATAAAAGAAAGTTTTCTCAAAAATTTTTAAGCTTCAAACCGTAAGGGCACTCCATTCATAACTGGCGATTCCATATCGTTTTCTTAAAGTCAAGGAAGATATTTCAAATTGTGAAAAAACATAGTTATTGAGATATTTTGTGAAGAGACTGTCAAATCCACACAGACAATCAGAGTCACAGATTCAGGTACTTTGTGAAAGACACAGTTATATGCCCAAATTCCACATTACTAATTTAGTCCTTAAAACAGAAAACCACCGCCAGGAACAGGAAGAAGTCACTGAGGCCTGGAGGATTAATGCACAAAAAAGCCACTCAAAGGAATCTGTAGAAAACAGATCAGTCACAAAGAAGGTACACATGAATAGTGTCATGGCAAAATACTGGTCTTGGCTTATTTGTCACAGTGGTGCTTATGGTGTGTACCCAAGGAAAGGGAAGACAGGCAAAGAAAAAACTAAGACCTGAGTTTTCAAATGTTTGTGTTATGTGGTCAGCATTCAACCAAAGTCTAAAAAAAGACCTTGTTATATTTCAAAGCAGGGCAGATACAGATACTGTGCACACTGAGTTAAATCAAAAGGGTTAACGTGAGAAAAACAGGCGGCCAACAAAGAAAAACAATAGAATTCACAACCAACGCAGGATGTCCGGTAGGTGGGAGGGCTGCATAGATGTAAACACAAAACTTGAATATTGTCTGATGTTAATTGTTCTATAAACAATGGGTAACTCAGTCATTGAGCTACGGAAATGTATAGAATTTTTCTCTTTAATTTTTCCTTCTCATGGAATAAAAGCTACAAAACTGTTAGCATTCTTATGAATGTAGCCTCAGTAGCCAGTAGTTACCTCAGTTAAATAAATATAATTGGACTATCTTAAAGAGTCATGGCTTGGTTCAGAAATGCTGGATCTGATGAATAGAAACAGGCACATCAGAGTTATAGTTCACTTTTCAATTATCCATGGTTGTTTTAAGGGAAGGGACAGAAATATATGGATTTGAATAGATATGTAGACTCTCCAATTAATCAACAGCTAAAACTTCACATGTTTTATCAGCACTGCTTACAAGAAGCAAAACAAATAAGATTGAGCACATTCGTTTTGTTTTCCTTGCTTCATCCTTTAGTGAAGTGGCTGGGTTAGTGGTTGTGTGGTGAAGAGAGATCTAGGAAGGGAGCAGACCAGGAAAAACAAAGAATGGGAAGAACGATGTACAAATCACGGAGTAGTTATTGCTTAAATGAGATTTTTGTAAGAAAGCCTCAAGACTGTACTGAATCCTACACGTGACCAATGCTGGGGCACAAGCTAATCATCAGGCACTGAGTACTTTCTTAAACTTCATCAGCACGGTCCATTAGAAAAGAGACTGAACTCCAAGCCACAAGACCTTGGCTTAAAAACAGATCTCCCACTGGAATTCCTGTAATCTTCTCAAATCTCATTTTTATTTTTTAAAAGAAAAGATAGGATCCTGTTCTGCTCTTATCAAAGTACAAGGTTGAAGGCTAATGTGAAATCACTTTGAAAAGGGTAAAGCACAAAATAAATAGCAATAGCCATTATTATTCCTGTGATCCATAAGCAAGTCTTTCTCATTTGTAAACAAGGAGGAGCAGTAAGCTTTCCTTGGAAAGGTTCAGTGAGACCCTTTGAAATACATGGCAAATTTGGAATATTTTCCTCATAATTTTTAATCCATATTGCTCAAGTAGTTTGTAATAAGTGACAAAAGAGGATTCATCACATCTAGCAAATATAAGAGGATAACTGAAAAGCAAATGTCTGTAATTATTTTAGTGCTTTAATGTTTAGTTGTCTTAAAAGCAGCTATTCGATCTTGGGGCTGAGGAAAGGAACAGGGGAGAAGAAAAGGAAAGACCATTCTTAATAGATCAGGTGTTTGAAGAGAACACTTCTGGTCCAACAACAAAAGTGATTCTTACTTTACTTATAGGAAATTTAGAAAAATCAGAAATGTGGGCACATGCATGTCAATTTATAATCCTATCACCTTGACATAACTATCCTATACTATTCTTCTAGTGTTTTATCTATGTAACATAGAAATAGACTTGAAAAATATCTAGATCACTCTCTACATGGTGTTTTCAAACTTGCTTTTTTCAGGAATACTATTGTGGCATATCCTCATGTCTTTAAATGAATAGACAATTTCAATCATCAGAGAGGCCTGTGGGTGTCTATCCGAAAGCCCAATTTGGCATGCCCCGTGTGTCTCATTTTATTGGACCATCCTGCACTAACCCCTCTACCAGAATGATGTAAAGAACACAAGACTCTCTGTTTGAAAACATGCACAGCTTTTCTAGGCTTGAAAATTAAACCATAAAAAGTTTACTGGAAAAAAAAACCTTTAAAAAGCTCCTTAAAAACTCACACCATAATTGCTCCCCACCAAGCGTGGGCACTTGCTAGCTGCAAGTAGTGGCACTGTGACAAATGTAGCAAAACTGAAAGCGGGCTATACTAAGAGAAAGAAAAAGTCTTCCACTGGCCATCTGTGAAAATAAGGCATGTGGCCATTAAATGCAGAGGCTGTAAATATACACAAACTCCATGAAGCAAATGGCAAAAAAGGACTAAACTTCAAGCTCAAACAAATCAAAATGTTTAATGCATAGTTACCACTGCTGGACGAAAACAGCTCTGATCTTTGCAGTCTGCAAACTCGGCATGTATTTCAATTAAATACCCCCAAAAAGAAAAGAAAGAAAAAGAAAGAAATGAAAAGACACAGAAGAAAACCATCTGGAACAAAAGGCTATAGACAGCCCATACTCAATTTCTAGAAACAAACACCCCCTTTAACTTGCACCAGCCTGTCGAGAATGTCGATTGGAATTATTGAAAGGCTGACATATAGAGTGATGGATGGGTGATGACATAATACCTATTTGCCTTTTTGTCATGGTCTTTGAAAACTGGCTGCTCTGTGCTGATAATATTCACTAAGGGGTTTTCCTCTCCCTTCCTGTCCCATAAGAAGTGTTCCCTAGCTAAGACACTCAGAATTAAGAAGGTTTTATGAATGAAAAACAAAAGAAAAGAAAACCTAAGGATCAAATGCCAACTTGCACATAGAAAGCTGGTCTAGATTTCCTAATAATCAGTTGCCTAGAAAGCAGTTCCCTTCCATTTTATATAAATTTTCAGAGTAGAGAGTCTCTAATAATAAAAAGGCAAGCATTCAACATCAGATTTTTTGTGTGTATCTTTTAAAGTCATGGAATAATTAATATGTAAATGTAGAGATTGAAAAATAACATATACTCACTTTTATAAAGAAGCGACATTAATAATTTGTGTTACTGTAGTTTTTCCTAGACAACTTCCAACCAGCAGACTGGGGGCTTTTTAAAAATCACACATGCATGTTCACACACAACATCCCCCCCCCCCAAAAAGCTCCTGCTTTGTCACTGAGCTGCAATGATCTATCTCACTTTCTCCCAAAGGATTTACCTAACATGCCTTTCTCCTTCATGAATTTTTTCCTCTAACCATTGAAATATCTAGTTCTAATTTGACTTCTCTAATTCATTTTGGCTAAAGGCAACATCTACAAAAGCCATCCATAAATCATTAATTAATTGTAGTGTCTTTCCCTGAATGCAGAGGCATGAGTTCCTTCATATTCACTTTTTCAAAGCGAAACCCGTAATTCACAATTCCTCACATGCCTTGTCCTTATCTAAGGGAAGGAGCATGTGTTAGATAATGCTGAACTAGATACACTGTGTCAGTTTCTGAAGAGTTAACACTGCTGGCCCCATCCATCAGATGGCCAGCGAAGCATCAGGAAAGAATGATGGATGTAAAATTATTACAGGGCTGCCATCCGATACACTTACTGCCATTTGTAACTAATGCTGGGACTGACACACTTTTTTTCATTATTAAACATCCACATTAAGTCAACATTGGTCACTGTCATTTCATGTTTGGCACTCTGTTAAAGGGAAAGAAAGAGGTTGACAATAGCAGAAAGAGAGGAGGTTGTAGTGGAAGAGTTTCTAAGTGCCAGAGTAATAAAAATTAACCTCTGTTTACAAATTAGTCTATGTAGTATTGGTAAGGCTTCCTATGAGTATGACTGACAAGTAAAAAGAGAAACTGCTATCATTATTGAATAAATTATGGTTTAAAATATACCTATGATTCTCTAAATTTTCACCTTATTCTGTGGAAATCAGACATGAATTTTCACTGAACCACAGAAGGAAAAGTAAGGCATTTTGCCAGGAATTCTTACTTGCTGTAATAGAGGAATTCATAGCATGTGTAGGCATTTGGATTTCAAGTACACTGTAGGCAATTAATGTTTATGTGGTGGATAAGTTCTCTACCTTAAAAAAATAAATGCACACATCTGCATGTTTATTTTTGTGAGTGACATCTGTTTTATATATGAAAGCAGTACAGAAGTTGGCCTTAACATGTAGAAACATATGTGCGAACACACATTCATTGGTTTAACCTGTCACCCAAGGGTGTATGTGTGTGTGTATGTGTGTGTGTACATGCTTATGTGTGATTTAATTCTTTAAGAACCACAGACAAGGTATAAGGCCACAGACTTGTAATAGTGCAAAAATAAAAGTAGCTAGATAGATGACGATGAGTATAACACAATCAAAACAAGCCAGTTTCATGAAGAAAATATTTGAGAGCTTCGATATCATTTTTATCATGCAGCTGTGGCCTACTATGACCTTTTTTTACTCGATAGCCATTCTGGTCTTTTTCTTCTCTGCAGATAATCTTTGATCTTAAGATATCTCTTGATCTCCAGGAGTATAGACTAAGGTCTTTCTAATTCAGTCCCAAAATATAATTCATGATCAACCTAAGGCAGGTTCCCTTCCTCTGGCCAGTAATTGTCTTAAAGGTATGCAGTCAACCCATTTCTATTCAAATGAGATATTTGTGGAAGTCTGCGTGAGGGGTGCAGTGAACATCCCTATGTGAATGAAGAAGACACTATGTGAAAGAGGATTGAAAATAGCAAAGAGAAAACTGCTTCTCCTTCCCCAGGTGGCCTGCCTTCATGGCATAGTTCTAAGTACAGCAACATTTGAAGACCCTAGAGGAAAAGCTAAGAGAATCATGAAGATTTCAATCATGATATCTCTGAGATGATAAATTAATGCCAATTGCCTTCTACAAAACTTCATTATGTGCTAAAAATTAATCATTATCTGTTGAAGCTATTGTATTTAGATATCCTGATGCATGTAATGAAATACATGTTTAACAAATACAGGCATCATTCCACTGGGGGTGAGGGAAATAAGCAAGGAAACTTCTGGTCTATACCACATTTTGGTCAAATGTACTGGTCTCTATTAAATTAGTACTGCCTGGTGGTATCAGGAAAAACTGATACAAAAACTGAGGACTTTATGATTTCCTACTAACCATGGCTACCTTCAAACATAAGGTCGGAACCTGAGTATGCAGTCGGTCACATGGCCAAGATTATGCCAGGTGGGTGTTAATGAAACAAATGGGTGGTTTTTACAAACTAAATGTATGAGGGTCTTTCTGACTCTTCCTACCTGAGATTTTTTATTCATCCATAACACTAATCTGTGAAGAGCTATGTGATAAAAGATAACATTATCGGAATATGCAATCAGACTATAATTAACCTGAAATGACAATTATAAATAACACTGTGTCCCAGAGTTTCCAAGAAACCTGACATACACAGTTTTTGGGTATGTTGAAACACTTCCAAGAAAAGTAAAAAAATGAGAAATCTTTTAGAAGTCTTCAATTAAAATGTGTTTTAGTAAAAATGACTTTCATTATGTGTTTTGGTGCATATTACTAGAAAACATTTGTCCCTATCTTCACACCTCTAATTGTTTTTACTACCAATTACAGCTTTTCAGAATTAAGACTTTCTACTTGGGACAACCATGTTGGTCATTTGAAATCTGGAGAAAAGTTACTATGTATAAGGTTTATGTACTCAAGAAAACAAATCTCTACTACAGGATTCCAACCCAGGGATCTCAGGTCATGCTATCACCTCTCAGACCTCAGACCAATGGGAAGCACCAGGCTGGGTTTTTTTCTCTTTTCCCCTTTCCTTTCTCCCAGTTCTTTTCTATATGTTTTTTTTTCTTTTATCTGCCACCCACACCCCTACTCCTCCACCCCTCTTCACCCCGTCTATCCTTACACCTCACATACTTTCTGGGTTTAGGAATCTGGGAGTATTGTCTTAGTGAGAGAAATGTTCTTTTTTTGGTATTTGAATGATGTGATAGAGTACAAAAAATTTATCATATCTTCTGTTTATGTCTTTCAAATGAAAGCAAAATTTCAAACCAACCACTGATCTACCTATGCTCTGGCTATGGATAAAGTTGGGCAATTATAAAAATCTATGAAAACGGTAGGTATTAGGAGAAAAACAACACAATAGGCATAGTGATGTTACTTTATATGGAAGAATAAGCAGCCACCTTTGTCAACTCAGGTATAGAAATGATCTGATATGCTAAGCAAAATGGGTGGGGTCTTTATTCACTTCTTACAAGTAGGCTTACACATAGAGGCCATGGTTAACAGTCAAAACAATTTGATTTAAGCTATATACTCTATAAAGGCAAAGGACACACTTTCTCATTCAATACAGTATCTCAAGCTCACTATACCACCCCTCCTACATAGCAGGTGTTAATTAAAGGATATAAATTTGACATTATCTCATTCCCATGAGTTGCACATAAATCAATCATCCGTATTACAGAAATGACACTCAAGCTAGTTCAACAGAAAAAGGCAACCACAGTTAATACCTACTTCTCAGCTTCAAAATCACACTTTCATTGTCAGGTATCAAGGTGTCATTCAGATCCTTCTGCTGAAAATATTTACTTTCACCTTACAGAAGTTTGTCATACTGTTATAATAATGGAACTGTTTCACTTCTGTATTTTAAGATTTTCACTTTAAAACCCATGAAAATATAAAACTGTAGTTGGTGATATAACTCAACTGCATTGAAAGTGCATGGCGAAGAGATTTGGGAATGACAGCCTTTTTGAGAATGAAGACATCTTAACTGGCCAACAGATTTTGGCAGGTATGAGTCAAAAAATAGGTTTCTAAAAGGTTATAATGCTACAAAAGAGAAAGGGGAACTGTAGGCAATAGTGTTCAATAAGAGGCAATTCTCACTCGTGCAACACAATAGAGAAGGTGCTAATCAGAGAAAGAAAGTATGATAGTGGAGGTGGAACAAGTGGAAATAAAGTCCTCTAACAATGGACAACTATGGAGTAAAGTGAATGCAGATGGTTCCACTCCTGGTACTTAATCAAAAGGCTGAGCAGAGTCACTGGAGCCGGCATAAAGTCATGTGTTAGAACAACAGCTGATCTGTATTAGAGAAGATTAACTCGCAGTGCCATGGTGGAGGGCCCAGGATTATTTTATGTACTTCCATTGCCTTACAAGCCGTCAGCACAATTATTGCCCTCCGATCTGAATGAGTGATCTGTAACCACAGCTAAACAGCATGCTGCTTAGGGGCCTAGGAGCTTCATGAAGATGAATTTCCATACCATCAAAGTGCTTTTAATGGGCTCCCTGATCCAACCACAAGGCCTGTTTTGCAAGTATATAGAACTCAGGATGAAGGCTTCCTGTCCAAAAGGATTTGGTCGGTTGTCACTTGACAATTCCCAGCCAGCACAGGGGAGGAGAGGGAGGGGATAGGTAGAGTTGTCTCTGCTTCGGAGGATTAAAAAAAAAAAAGGGTACAGATGCTTGCTGAATGCAACCAACTGCTATATCCACAGCTGAATTCAATGCGCTTAACAAATAACGGCAATTTAGCTATGCTTGCGAGGAATAGCTTGAGTCACTTTGCATTAGCATCTGGCTGAGTGTTAAACTCATTTCTACATGGGGAGCAGAGAAAAGGAATTTCTGTTCAAGCATCCTTTCAAGAATGTTTAAATATTTGAATATAAATTCCTTTATGCTTGCTATCATTCCTTCTTAGAGCTGTCACTTTGCTTTTCCCCTTCCCTTCTGGTGCTTAGCTAGAAAAATTTTGTGTCCTTCTCCCCGTACCAGTGTCGCTCTTCTTCTTATGTTGTGTGATTACCAGAGATGTACACCTAACCATGCTTTCCTTTCCCCTCTAGGTACAGAGCAGAATTGAAGTCATTTTTCCATCCTTTTGACCCATGTTGGACCAGGGTTGTGACAGGATTCCACGTAGATTTCACCTTCACTATGCAGGTTGTGAGCTTCTTAGAGATTGCACATCAAATTCCATACAAAGCCAGGGAAACCAGTGATCTATCAAATTAGCAATCTGCTCATTCTGGACAATCCTGTTTGACTCTCAAGCTTTCCATGATGGCTAACTTTCAAGTTATTGCTAAGTAGCTGATCATTTTTGTTCTCCTATTTACTTTATCTCCCTAGCTACAGGATTGGAAAAACAAGACTCAGTCACATCTTAAAATTTCAAATCAGAAATATCAAATATGACCAAGATAAGTACATCACTCTGAGCTTTTTATAATGACATAATATTTTTTTCTGAGTAAAATACAATGTAGCTTAGACAAAAGTGTTTGAAATGATTACATCTAAGATAAATTCAGAAGTTTCACTGGGCTTACATATAATAACAATGTCCAAGTTTTAAAGAGCACATTTTGTTTTATAATAAAGTCAAAATTTCCAATTGTGCAGTCATCTAAAACTTGACAGTGCTTTGCAGTGGAAACATATTATGACAGCTTCACGATCCTAGTTACTTAGGCTATGAGCATGGGTATCATCCAAGCTTATGCTGATTAAAGAAGATTCAGCATTTTCAAATCCAGCTCATCCCCAAATACAAGTTAAGCATCTCTGTAAAGCAAAACTTTCACTCAGACTCCGATATTTCAAATGCCATTCCACTTTAATGCAAACTGATGGCAGAAAGGGGGATATTAATTATCAATAAGGTCTGGAGATGGATAGAAGAGAATTATAACTCTTCTCATTTCCAGATGGTTTTGATTAGGATGGGCATGAAGATTTCTGTACTGACAGAGGGGGAAAAAGGGAGGGAGAACCATCATTCTAAGGTGGTGAGAAAATGAGAAAACAAAGAAAAAAAGCATTTAGGCAATTTAAGAAGTTTTGGAAAGTCAGTTATTTTATGAACTAACCTTTTCTGTCCGGCAGTTATTGAGACCTAGACTATTCACAACAGCCACCTTCCCATCAAGCACCTGTTGTTCCCGTCGGAGCTGCTCCTTCATTTGCCGAGCTTCTTGGATGGCCTTGGTGACAGCATCATGGTCATTTAAATAACCTGAGGGTGTGACAGAACAAAGGCTATGTTTTGTACAAATGTGTAAATAGGTTAACCTTCAACCAGAAAAAAAATCACGTCTTTTTTTGGATAATGACTGGCGTCTGGCATATAATAATTTCTTGATTTCATTTCTCTAAAGTGAATGAATGAATGAGTAATCGTTAATGCCTGCTTCACATGGTCATACATGAACGCAGTGCCAAGCATCTGTGATGCAAATGTAATACTGAAGTGAATGAAATATGGTTGTTTCCACATGCTGGGAGAGAAATTTAAAATGTAATTTATTTTATAAATTTATAATTCATTTTTAAACGAACTTTTGTCATTTTGTATTTTGTAGTGCAGAAATGAAACCTATCTGACTTTTTTTTTTCACGTAAGGCTCATTTGAATGCTAACATAGGATAGAGGTATTGATCATTATCACTCTGATTATTGACATTCTCATTGTATTAGAAAGGTCAGTTTAGAGTTTGCGTATTGCACTGTTATGGTTGTTATATACAGAAAGAACACATCATTATTAACTAAGTGAAAGAAGCTCGTTCCCCTCGAAATCCACTGATGGAGAAGTAAACCACAGGTGGCAGTGGTCTGCTATGATTACAAACTTGTAAGAGTTATGGGGCTAAATTTCAAGCGCAGAATGTAACCAAGCACCTGTGAGTTGTATGGTAGGAAACTGTGGCTCCTGAAAACTACAGTCACACTTAATTCACACTCTTAATAAAATGGTCAAATGGCCAACTTGCATCTACCGCTCCACAATCCAGAGTGAGTAAAAAAAAAAAAATTGTCAAAATTTTTCTTTTAAAGAATCACAGGTGTAAGGAGCAAAACTAATTTTTAACTTAATTTTAACACTGGTCATTTATTTATTTGTTACACATTATTATGATCACCCGCAGGACTTCAGGGTAGAGTACCGATGGGAAAAGACTGTTTCGTAAATATTGAAAAGAAAGCTAATATATCATCTTTCACTCTCCCTATCTTTTAACTAGGGCATAAAATGGCATAAACTGAATCTATAATATGCAATTGCCCAGAAAAGGGACTTGTTTGTGACATGAGGCTAAATCTAACCAGATCCATTGGTGAATTGTGACAGATGGAGGGACTGTGAGACAGAAGGCAGGCACTAATCACACATAAAATGACCGGCTTGCCTCAACATGTTCCATGGATTCCAGCAAACTTTACACCCTAATCCATTTTTAGAACAAAAAACATCTGGGCCATAAATCCTCTAATCTGCCAAAACACGCTATTAAATCCCATGATTTGTTGAAAAACACTAAGATTAAAGAAAGGAAATATAAAATGGCTAACTGCCGTGTTAGGAAAGTGTTATTAATACTCTTTCTTTGTCTCAATTATGAATGTTCTGGTACTAAAGAGCCTTGTCTAATCATTTCAGATTACACATCCTCGTCGTATTGCTAGACTCTTCTATCTGATCTGTTGATTGCCAAAAAACATAGAATACTTTCTTGCTGCTTAGACATTTCTATTGAAGAAGTTGATGTCAGATTAGTGCAGTGCTTCAGTGCTGGAGGGTTTCAAAATGATCCATGCTCTCCCCCCAACCCCCTTGCTATGCACAGACTAGACTTCATCCTCTGATCTCCTTGAGATAGAAAGACAAGTTCCAGTGTAGGCAACACAAAGAAGAGCCTTGAGAGCCACTATGTGTTTTGCTTTTCAGAGCGAAATTCATTGGAACGTATTCAAAGAACAAAACATCCTTGCTCATTATAAATACAATATCAATCGTAAACAACTATTTAGACCTAGGTCAAGCCTTTAGGGTTAATGTTTAAATTATGGTTTTTTTAACCTTATATTATCCTCAATATCCTGTCTTGGTTCTCATGAACAACCTTCTTAATATTTGATTCTTGATTATTCTGTTTGTGAACACTGCTACTCGAGAAAGAAATAGAGCTCTTAGAGGACAGTGATGGTCTCAGTATTTGTTCCTTTAGTAAAAGATCTTAAGAGGATCAGCCTGATTGTCCTATGCTCTAACCCCTGTATATGTACAACCTGGCATCATGCATTTTTGCCATCTATTTAGTTTCTTCAGAGAACAAACACATTTTGAAATGATTTGGCATATAGCATTGAGCTAAAGTATGAATTCTTTTTGTTTTTAGGTGCTGCCAAGATAACATTGTGCAGGAAAAACGATTAATATAGATGCAAAAGGGATGCAAATCATATGGGGGTGAACAACTGACAGACATATGTTCTGTAATGTCTATTTCCAGTTTGAGGTGTGTGTTCCTATGCAGGTGGAAATAAGCGTCCACTTTAAAATAAACCTTCTTGCTTTTAGAGACTCTTGAATTTCAGTTAAAATGCTATATGAAATCTTAAATATTAAAGGCATTTATATATTACAGAGTTGAATAATAATAGGACTGTTTGCCTATTCTTTACATTTTATTCTCATCACAGTCACCAAATTACCAATCGTGCTGATTCCCTCTCTTGGCAAATGGCTTCACCTCTGATTGTGAAAAGACCAATAAAGCTGAGCTTTCACCTTCCCGCCCTACTCCCACCCTGACTCCTACCTCCTGCGAGCTTCAAATCTGTCTTCATTTTTGCCTATTGCCCCCTCCTGCTTCAGTGAAAATGGTGCCTCTACTTTTATTCAAGGCAAATATCCTAAACTCATGCTCTAGATTTCTATACATCTCCATTGGTCATTCTCTTACATATTTATGTCATCCATATCTGAACTTCCTCACCATCTCTATTGTAAGTTTCTCCACCTGAGACAAGCAATTTGTAAGTAAGTTTCTCCACCCGAGACAAGAAAATAAGTTTCTCTTTCAACTTTGTGTTGCTCTCTTTCCAACTCTCTCTCTTTACCTTCTAAGATTCTAATCATACTCTCCCATTACTTCTTTGCTCTTTCATTTCTGCTACAATTTTGTTTCTGTGCCTTTGCTCTTTTAAGTTGTCAAATCCAAGGGACACTTGCCATGGCTTGCAGAATGACCTCACTAACAATCCCCTCATTATAGATACTCCTTTCTTCCTCGTTTCTCATCATAACCCGGGGTCCCCCTTCCTCTCTGCCTCCTCCATCTTCATATCCTTGCCTGGATCTGGTGTTCATCTCCTCCCTAGATTTGGTCCAAGGTTACGATCTTCAGAAAAAATTTGCATTTTGGAGCTGGACATGCCTGAATTAAAATCATAACTTTGCCACTTACAAGCTATATAAATTGTACATGTGATTTTTACCTTTTTAAATCTCAATTATCTTATTGGTTAAATAGAGATAGCATTCACCAGATAACATAAATGAATTAATACAGTCTTGCATAATAAGTGGTCCATGAAACTTATTCACTGTCAATTTATTTATAAAATGGCATAGTGAAATAAGTAGGATTTAGGCATTGGATTCAGGTGGGTCTGGGTTTCTATTTCTTGGGAAGTGTGATATGTGCCAAACTATAACACATAATTTCATTGAATTTCCATTCTCATCAACTATAAAATGAACATCAGGTTGATGGAAGAATTAAACAAAATATATCTTATGAAGGAGTAGATAACATTTGGTACCTGAGGAGGCAGTAGAAAATGTTAATTCCTTTCTTTTCTTTTCTCTTTCATTTTCTCTATTTGCTCACCCTCAGCAGTCTTACTGCATGGCTTTGACCATAATGATAAAATCTGTGAAGGGATATAATTTCTTGGTATAGAGGTTTGATGAAAGGGAATCACCCTATATGCCCCCCAAATGATCACCTGATACATTTTATTTAGCCTTCATTATATATTTAGGCACCAACTGCATCATAAGATAGAATCGGAAGGGGGATATGGGCTTAGGCAAGTTTTGGTGAGCCTCAATCTTAAGGGGGAAGTGGGAAGGCAATGGTCAATATGGCTTCCTGTTAGCACTTCAAATGGAATTTGGGAAATGTAGGTGTAAGAAATTTGCAAGATTCTGTAACCTTGTTAAATTCACCACAGTTTGATTTTTTATGCTTTGGTGTGTCTTCTTAATCACTACCAACAAAATTCTCAAAATTCCTATTCCCAGCAAAGGCCTGCCTCCTCCCACTCCCACCTCTGTCTCCCAAACTTTACTCTTACTGAAATACTCTTTCTTTCTGATATGTTTGGGACTTTATGCAAACGTCACACCTTCTGTAAGGACTTCCCTGATATATCCAGGCATGCTCCTTGGCAACATTAGAACTTCTCATCTCTATGCTCCTGCAGAACCTTATATATGCTTATACTGTCACATTGCCTTCCATTTGTCTAAGTTTGTCTTTCACACCAATATTTGAATTACTTGAGGGCATTTTAAAATTTTCAATCTTTTATTCCTTTGGCTCATGACAGGGTCTGTTGAAGGTATAAACACATATTTCTAAGTTGAAAGTATCTACCTTTGTAATTCCAAGTTATTATCTATGTCATCACATTGATGGAAACCTGTGCCATAATGACACAGATTTATTAAACTCACAGATTTAACAGATGCTATGCAGGCAATACAAATTCTTATTTACTACATATTTATTTTACATAGGACTTTTCAGCTAGAAGTAAAAGTAAGCACACATGTGTTTCAAGTTATTTTCCACAAATATTAATTTTTTTCTATTGCTGAGGTCACTTATCATCATCAAATTTTTGGCACCCTGATATATAGCCATTTCTTCATCTGTGAAAACTCACAAGAATTAATTAGATTATAAATGTGAAAGCAATTTGTAAATTGTAAAGTGCTATGCAAATGTTAATTGCCAGATGTTGAATAATACCCTCAACTCCCTGACAATCCACTGGCTTTCTATTAAACTCTTACAATATTTTTGTTTGATAACCTACCCTCATAGAAGCCTTTCTGATTAAAATTGTAAACTAATGAAACTTCAAGGTAATATCCTCCTTTATGTCATTGTATTTTAAATTAGAAAGTTATACAAATAAAGTACCAAATTAATGAACTGGAAAATTTTTTCCTTCATTCTATTGAAGGAAAGTCTACTATAAGTCTACTATATTTGCTCAGGAAAGTTTTACTTCTTATGTGTTAATGTTTCTCAAGAATAAAGGGTAAGAATAACACATTCTAGATTCTTCCAAAGACTAAACAGTACAAGGCTGGAGGCATCTAAAGTCTCTCTCCAAGACTTCCAACTGCTCACCATCCTGCAAAATGCACGGCATAGAGAAGATATTTAATACCCATTTATTCGATGAATGAGTGAAAAGCTAGATAAATGACTGAGAAGAACATCTAACGTGGAGAGCCTACCAACAGGCAACAGCTGAAAAGGGAGCATGCCAACCAGAGACCATGAATCCTATGGCCTCACCCTCTGCTGTCTATGAGTTTGGGCAAGTTACTAGGTCTTCGTGTAAAGTCGTTTTCTTGAAATTAAAACAGAGGAAATAAACATAGAGTCACAGAACTGTCTACCCTGTGATAGAAACTTACTTAGAATCCCTGGGTAAGCGTTTAGCCTCCTTAGGCCTTGCTTCCTTATCTGTAAAATAACAAGTTTTGACTGGATGATATGGATATCTGGACTATCTATTTCAGGGTCTATAATTCTAAAATTAGCTTCACTGAGAAATAGATTAAAAATGCTTTTAAAATGTTTAAAGTATTATACATATGTACAACATAGGTGAAAAAGGACAATAAAAGAAAGATAATATTTGGGCAAAAGATTCTAAACTTATCCATCATTCTTCTGAACTATTCATACCTTTTAAGGATCCCCTTTCTTTTGGAGCAACCTATGCTTTGCATACCATATCAAAGGCATTTTTACAGAATACACTGTAATATTGGTCACCAACCTCAAAAACTCACTTTCTATATTTGTAGCTAATAGATATATAGCAAAGAGCCCATGTTATTAGCGATAACTTAAGTTATCTTTTAGTTCACAGTTTTCCTTGGTTTATTAATGGCATAACACATTAATTCTTCTTTCAGGGGTGACCTTTACAACACCATTAATGTGCACAGCTTTTATCCAACTACATTATTACTCATTACAGTTTCAGCTTTCAACATCTGCATTTGCTGAAAAGAGAAAAGTAAATTGTAGTGGCCTCGAGTCCTTGGAATATATGAGAGATGTGTATGTGGTGAAGGGATTTTTCAGGAAAAAAAAAATAAGAGAAGTTTTAGTTGTGGAGAAAGTCAGATGATAAATGTCATTAAATACATTCTTGCCTTTCTAAAATATTTTGTCATACTTAATCCCTGGAATGCTGAAGTAAAAATCCTCATATGATAAAAATGCAAATCTATGGGTTATTTTGTTAAATATTCTAGTTCTAGTGACATTACAAAAGTAGCTCATAGACCAGCGCTGTGATATTTCTGAGCCTTCATGTCTATTCTGGAAGTGAATCATTCCTGCCAGATAAAATATTTTTTCTTTTACATACTTAGGACATGAAAGCAATTCTTATCTTGGAGTCCATTTAGGATATGGAGCCAAGTAACCGAGTTAGGCCATAACAGAGTGCTGCATGATGATAAAAAATGTACATGTACCCCAAACCTTTTTCAAACTTTTCAAAACTTAAATTTTCACAGTTTCTGCTCTCTCTGCTGCCCCACTGCCCCAGACTGGCTTCCTGTTGGCAAATAATCTGGAATTCTACTCTGTGGAGATTGAAGCATTTGAAAGACATTCCTTCAGCTTTTTCTTTCTTTTTTTTTTTTTATCCACCCCACAATTTCTCTGCAACTTTACTCCATTTTTTCCTTTGTTTTGTTCAGTTTCAGAAAAAAAAGAGTGGCTTTGCTCTTTTGCAAGGTTAATGCTTTCTCGTGATCTTTTGTCTTGTTCCATCATTGTGCTCTCTTTCATATCTTTATCTGTCTCTGACTCTTCTTCTTCTTGACATTATATATATAGTCACATATATATGAATGATTGTCCTATTTTAAACTTGTCTCTACGCAGTCCTCTTAAAATAATCACTTCTCAACACTAAGCTTACAAAAAGACTGATCTATAGATCAGCTGCATTTTCTCTCCTCATAGTCTTCAAATCATTGTGATTGAAATTCTGCTAAGACATGCTCCTAAAACTTCTCTGTCAGAGTTTACCTCTCTACGAGCTCCAGCTAAATCATAAAGCTTTTCTTTTTCATTTTTTTTTACTTTTCCGTTGTCAAATGCAACACTGTTAAATAACACCTCCTTTTTTGAAACTCATTTTTCCTAGGCTAGCATGACACGGCCCTATCTTCATTCCTATTCTAAGACAATCACTTGCTCTTTATCGGTTCTCCCTCTAAAAAAAGTTTGCTGGTTTTAAAATGTGTACAAAGATATTTTGATATTCCTTGCTTCAGAGCTGGAGCCTAATACCCCTTCCTTTGAGTTAGGCTGCACTTGTGATTCTCTTATAACGAGAATAAAGTAGACTGGACTCTGTGTGACTTTTGAGACTAGGTCATAAAAGGTACTGTTGCTTTCTCTCTGTTCTCCCTCTTTGATCACTCAGTCTGAGGAAAGTTTGTTTCCATGCAATGAACAGCCCTACAGAAAGACTCAACGGGCAAAGAATGGATCCTTTATTAACACCAATGTGAGTGAGACATCTTGAAAAAGGGACACCTATCCCTAGAAAAGTCCATAGATGACCAGAGCCATGCCTAACACATTGACTACAACCATGAGGCCTTCAGCCAGAACCACCCAGCTAAGCTGCTTCCAAATTCTGACTCTTAGAAATTGCAAGGTAATGAATATTGGTTATTTTAAGCTGCTGAGTATTAGTTAATTTTCTATGCAGTAATGATATCTAATGTAGTAGGTAGGTAATACCTATGATTCTTTATCTCAGTTCTCTTCTTATTATACACACTCTTTTTTGGTGAACTTATTTTTTTTAGAGGTACATGTATCTTTTCATTTCCTTTATTTCTTTTAATTCTAGGATAGCTAACATACAGTGTTATATTAATTTCAATATAGTGATTTAATAATTCTATACTTAGTTTCAATATAATGATTTAATAATTCTATACATTACTCTGTGCTCATTGAGATAAGTGTACTCTTAATCCCCTATATCATATATAGTTCTCCATCTAAAATGCTAGCACTTTACATATCAGACTTACATTTATAGTTTCCCCCCAAATATCTCTACCTAACAACTCCTTGTGTTTCAACACTTACTAAATTTTTATGTTCCTCCTCCAAATCTCCTTCTACTTCGGTCTTCTCTTTCACAGTTAAGGGAAGTATTAGCCTTCTTATTTCAATGATTCAAAATCCTAGACTCCTCTGTCTCCAACTTGAACCTTACCAGGTACTTTCTGTCGAGGATAGTTGTATCAATTCTTTACTAACATCTCCTCAATCTATTCCTTTCTTTGTTGTATCACTGCTTATTTCTAGTTCATGTAACGAACTGTTATCCTACACTAAAACAATGGTTTCCCCGATCCCTATCTCTTCCTGCTGCCAATACTCTTCTTCCTTAAAGTACTGATCAGATTGCTGTCTGGAGAAAAAGTCAAAATTTCTGAGGATAGCATCCAGTCAGATTCCATCTGCTCCTTTCAGTTTTAGCCCCAATCACTTTTCACTACACACTTATCCTATATGCTAACCAACTCAGTGCATCTCTCAAAAATATGCTATTTTACTCTGGATTTTGTTTTAAAGGCCAAAATGCCTGGAACAGTCTCTTTTCCTCAAGACTCCACCTGAATTAGGCTATCTCCAACTTAGCCTTCCTTGATCCTTCCGAAATAGAATCCAACATGCTTCTTTTTCATGATAAGGTTGTGTCTCTGCTCTGAAATAGCACTTACTATGGCTGACTAGTACTGTAAGAGGGATGAGTCATCCCCTAACTAAAGAGTCTTTCCCCTGACTAAACCCTGAGCTCCTTGAAGGCTTGTCTGTGCTAGTTTCCTTATAACAGTATGCAAATGATAAACATGTCAATAAATGTAGGTTGAAGTAAGTGTGTACAGTCTAATTTATGTGTTACTAAAGTAAGAATCATTGGAATTTTTAAAAAGTCAGCTTATAGAAGCATTTTCTAGTGTTGACTTTACCAAAATGACAATTATGGAGAAATGAAACTATGTACTTTTTATAATACTTTGGTGTGTTCAAGTAAATCTCAAGCAGTATGGAATTGAAAAACTTCATATCCTGATGGGTTACTGCTCATCTAGGTAGAATATCTTTTATCATTATGAATAGTTTGTACACATCACAAAAAAATGGAAATATATTTCAGTGACGGAAAAGGCAAGTTATCTAACAACAACATTCTGGACACATTGCTCTCTTCGATTAAGTCATTTAGGCCTCCTTTTTAAAATAAACTTAAGAACATCTGTTACATCAACAAACATAACCAGTTCAATTAGCTTTTCAGGGGGACATTGTAATGTGGACTTCAGTTATAAATTGCATTTGCATGTTTAGAACATACCTATGAGGTTCATCAAATTGAAACTTTCCTATGGAACTAAAACCATGCACAGGGTATGCGTGATTCGCCATTAAAAGATGATTTCATTCAATTGCCATAAACAGAAAATCAGCAAGAACAAAAGAAACAGAACTTACCTATTGTGCTAACTCTGGCTGAAGGACTAGCTAATGCTGCTGGGACAGAGGCTTTGAGGGGGCCTGCCCCACTGTTTATTCTCAGAGCTGGCATATGGGGAGAGGTGGGTGATGTGGGTGATTTGCCATCAGAGGTCTTGGGTTTAGCTGATAGGTTCAGTGGCTGTGCCACTTCATCCTGCAATGATCATTAGAACATGAGCTGTGATAAGGCACGGCTGATCAAAAATGCCTAGAAAAACACAGGTATACAGCCTGTCATTTCCCACCAAATTACTCTATCAATCAGTGGTCTTAACATTCAACCTGAACATTAGAGTGTCTGGTTAGCTGTCAACGATGTCACTTACAACTACATATTATGAAAAACCTTCTGTATAAAAGAAAGTACACGTGCAGTCAACTATCCAGAAAGTATATAACTGATGTACCTATAAGAAATATTCTTAAGCTACTCCTTGTACTATTCATTTTTGCTGAGAGGCAATTACATAATTCATGCAAAATTATGATATAGGTAGGGTTTTTTTCAACCTCAAAATAACAGGGGTTGAGTCCAAAGCACCTTTGTACCCTAGTGCTTAAGACAGAGTACCTGGAATATCCACGATGGAGGAGTTAATTGGTGTGTACCTCTGATCAGAACTGCTCTCCAAATTAATTACAAAAAAAAGAAGGAAACTTTCTGTCTTAGAAAATAATCTTTTCTCTTAGGTTTCACAGAAACAGTTTTGGATTTCATCTAAAAATGAAAATAAACATAATTGACATTATACCAATTTGTGCTATTTATATGCGACACTGTTCTAAACACTTATCGTTACATTTTTAAATCTAAATTTGTTTTCCAGATTTTCCTTACAACGTATGCCACAATCAATACATTGTGGTATGAAGATATTTATGTGGTTAATTCAGAACATAAGATGAGTTCCAATTGTTCAATATTTGAATAGGTCAAGTTTATGTAGTTTTCATTCTATTTTATACCTTTCTATGTTAGCCTTTGTGTAATATCATACAAAAAATTTATGTATACAATTATCATCAAAATTTCTACCACATTTATAAGGATCAGATAATATTAACATTACATCACTTTTTTCATCACAAATTGAGAAATTTATTCCTCTTTTGTGCTCTAAAATGGAAATATCACATGTTTATACTTTATTGCTTACAATACCTACAATTTTACATGTAGTAATATTGTAGAATAAAAATTTACTTTCCACGTTGTTACTGTTCTATCTTCATGAGTTAAGAACATAAACTGTCTACTGGTAGTAGCAAGATAATTTGCTGAAAGTGGAACAATTTGGAAAAATGGTGTGATTTGATGGAATGGACACATATTAATGTTTACAACATTATATATATATATGCATATATATATATATATATACCAAAAACCATTGAAATCAATCACTTTATAAAAATGGTAAAATGGCATAATATGACATCTATTTAAAGTTTATATTTTTAAAGTGGTTTATTATTAAATTCCATGGTTGGCTGCACCTAGCAAACTTATGAACAAACTAGAAGAAATTACTCTTTAACATTTTTTTAAAATTCTGTTTTCTGTTTCAGGAAAAAAAGAACAGCTAACTGAAAATCTATGAGAATTCAAAGAGCAATCTGAGATCACATTAGATGTGTAGTAAGTTGATGACCATCATACCAAATTTATATGGATTCATAGTCTTGGAAGAAAGGAAAGTAAGCTAATTCCATGACTGGTTCACTATATAATTAAGAAAAGTTTACTTTAGCATTGTAAAAACTGCAAGGGCAAAATTATTCATAGATCTTTCAATCTGGAACATTTGGTTAAGGTGGTGAGCTATAATCCTTATATATGAGGTTATGGTTGACAGAAACCCAAAAGTATTGTGCCCCTTCTGCCCATACTGCAGTACAGATGAGTACAAATGTGATCCTTGGATCAGTACCATCAGCACCATTTGGGAACTTATTAGAAAAGCAAATTCTCTATCCTAGAAACTTTGGAGGTGGGTTCTAGCAACCTGTTTTCACAAGCATTCCAGATGATTCTGATGCACACTAATATTTGAGAGCCATCACCATATACCATATAGAGATAGTTTTTTTAAAAAAATTTAACTTCAAATTCTTTTTTTTTTTTAAGCTTCCTCAATGTAAGGAGGTAACATTAAAAAACACATGTTGGGGCACCTGGGTGGCTCAGTAAGTTAAACATCCCACTCTTGATTTCGATTCAGGTCATGATCTAATGGGTCCTGAGATCAAGCCCCAAGTCTGGTTCTGCTCAGCATGTTTCTCTCCTTCTCCCTTTCCCTCCGTCCCCCCCAACAAAACTCTCTCTCTCTCTCAAAAAACATAAGTCTTTAAAAAAATACCTGGTTATCTCATTCTTTAAGATTTTATCAAAGCATAATGTACACTAATAACAATAAATGAAAACATGTATATGTATAATAAACTAAATGCTACTGACATTCAGTAGGCCAATAAAGATTAGGATCCAGATTTTCTTCCTGTTATTTCAGTTTAAATATCCTGTCAGATAGGAGCTTTACTGACTGTTTACCATGCAGCTGTAAATACTCTAGACACTTTATCTTTTACCAAATTTACCTGCTTACTGCTTTCTGTATGAAACAACTGCCTTTTGTCATGATAGCCTGAAAACTTCCTTGGGCAGTATTCACAACTCTTGCAAAAGTTTTGAGGGAAGACTTGGAAAAATTAAGGTGGTTGTTTCACTTGACTGTGCAGAAAAAAAGAGAGGATGGAATATATTCCCAGAATTGCAAGAGAAGAGATTTATGAGCACAAAGGAAATAGAGCGTGAGTGTGTATGTGTAGGGGGAATGATGGTGTTGACGAAGATGATGCAGATGTAGGTGCTGATGGGATCTGAAGCATATGAAATGTCATATGCTTAGCTTTAAGCACTAAGAACTATTACATGCACGTACTGAAAAATGACTACCCAAAGCATTTATTAGAGCAAGAGACCCACTGGAACTCTTAATATTCTCCTCCATTCAAGGCAGCACAGATGTCTGAAAGCCAAAAAGTGCAAAGCCCCAAGGACATAATAGAGGTTGACAGTTCCCAAGTTGATAGAAATGTCATTCAAAATTGCCCTTTCGTTCTCTTTCATTGTGTGACCTGGCTAATGGTATATTAATAAGAACCCACATGCTTGATCCTTATAGTGGTAACTATACAAATAATTTTGACCCATTATATGATATTATTTCACAATTTTGTTCTTCTAATAATTTACTACTGAGCTACTATACCAAATACCTATTATTCATGAAGAATACAAAAATTACAGTAGTTTTCCCATTTTCTATTAATTATTTTTCATTTGACTAGATGAAAAATTTAAAATCCTAACTATAAAATGAAGGTGGACTATTTATTTATGACCTGCATTCTCCTAATTATGAATATGCACAATAAATGCCAAAGGTTAAGTTTTTTTCCCAAAGGTTTTTCTACTTTTTTATTTGCAAGAACTTATTTAGGAGAAATTTGAAAGCTTAGCATGATTAAACCCTACTCTTACAAATAAAGCATGCATTCTAAAATTGTAAATAAATAATTTTTATATAAAAGAATATAAGTAATTTTCAAGGTCAAGAAAGCATTGGAAAAATAGCATTTCTATGAAGTACACTGTAAAGTGATAAAAAAAACAATTTCTCTTTAATTACTTGTCCAATCATTAAATGATGCTTCCATTTGAAAATTTTGAAAATAGCATATTCCATAATCAGTTAATTTATACACAAAGTGAGAATTAAGAAGAATCTTATGTATTTGTCGAATAGTTCCAAAGTGGATATGCTAGCCTAATATAAATATAAGGCAAACGTTTAAGAAAATGTGGAAGCTAAGGTAAGTAAGTTTTAACTGATAGGTTATTACCTACATTTATAGAATTCATTATAATATTTCAAATCATCTATTTAATCTTCAGTTCTATGAAGTAATTAATAATCTCAGAAAGGAAACTAAAACAAAGTTCTAAAGAAACCCAGGTTGTTAGACTCATCATACAATATTCTTTTTAGTTATATAACAAATTTAATCTTAAATTTAAAAAGACGTTGATGAAATGGAATTTCTGAAATTCAGACTTAAATATGTAATTCTTTATATGAAAAAAACACACATAAAGGTCAATACATGTGCAATAAAATGAAGTAACACATGCATTCGCTATTGATATACCAGCTTAAAATTTAAGGTACAAATGTTGATTTCTTTGGTGACTTTTTTTTGTGCTTCTCTGTTCTCTATACTACATCGCATCAAAAAGGTCATTTGGTAGTGCTAAAGAGCTAAAATACCAGGAGTCCACATCCTATATATCAGAAAATACAAGAATTCACACAAAAATGCATAAGAGAATAATATTTCATATATATAAACATAAGTTCTAGGAACCTATTTATGATTATAACTTCTCCTAATATTGTCTAATTTTACTCATCTGGGATAGAATGCAAAACAAGTATAATCTAAACAAACATAAAGTTAAGGCATGTTCCACTTATAGCTACTACGACTTGTCTGAAAGCAAAAATCTAACTAATGTCAACTTGTCTTCATTGTAGAAATATTGTGGAGGTGTAATGAATTTATGTCTTGTAGAAATATTGTGGAGGTATAATGAATTTATGTCTTAACCAATGAAAATAAATATCCCACAGAGATAAATAATAAATTTGGAAGAAGAAAATTACTTGACATAAACATACAGCCTTAGATGCACTGGAGAAATACAACTGTAATCAGGAATGCAGAATTATTCCACATAAACATAACAAAAACTATAAAAAACTTTAAAAAATAACTATGTAAATTTAAAATATATTTTACATAGACGATTTTCAAATAATAAGCTTATTCTAGGAAAAACATGTTAGTCTAACATAATTGTATGATAGTCTTAATTTTTAATGTGTGAAGACCAAATGACTCATAGAAATCGATAATTTATCAAAGAAAAAATCATTCTCTAGAATCCTGGAGGTTTATTTCTCTCCCCTCATTCCTAAGCCTTTCTTCTTTTTAATTTTTTAAATTTATTTTTTATTTTTGCTAAGGAAGCTTAATAGAGTACTAGAAAACAGGAATACCAGTATCCTAAAGAAATCTCCTCCCTTCTGTTTGTTTCCTTGTCCTTCACAACAGAAAATATATCTACATGCAGGTCCTTGAACTGCAAGTTGCGCCACTAAGGATGAGCAGATAATTATATTCCCCAGAATTTAAAATCCCACCTTTATTCACATCTTTACTCATTCTCATTATTATAATTTTTCTTTAAGTAGTTACCTAAGGTAGTTACTGAAAATCAAATATTTATTTGGTGGATAACAAATTTAAAGCATTATACCGGCAATGGGCAAGAACATATAAATTTATGCAATCATCCATCCATCCATCCATTCATTCATTCTTTATTGAATAAAATTTCAACTATTTATTACTTGCTCTTTTATGTTGAGCATTTAGAAAAATGCAAATCACCTGACATCTAGGCCTGTGGCTTTGACGCTTTGGTTTTATGGGGTCAGTAATAAAGGAGGAAAGAATGTATTTACTTTATATTTAAGCCTGCAGTGAAGATGCATGTGGAATTGGGTTTTATTTAAACTAAACTATTTGAGGACAGTCTGTGTATTTAATGTATTCTTTCATTTATAAATATGATTTGATTCCTTAATAGGCATACAACTATTGAATAAAATAAAATATGGAATTTCAGGCTACTTCCTCTGCACAATTTGAAATCTGTGGTTGTCCCCATATTTACCACAAATAGTCATGTGAAGTGAGTAGCAAAAATAACATATGGCAGAGAGTAAAGCATTCATGAAGCATGTTGCAAAATTAATCAGCTGGTTGCTATTATCCTCTCTGATAAAATAATCCTATTAAGTAGGGAAGTTACACTACAGGTTGAATTGGATAATGGGCACTGTGGCTGCACCTCACTTCCCTAGCTTGGCTTTGCATTCATTGTCTATTCCTATTGTTCACTGCAGGAACCCTTTTGCACCTTTTCCGCCCATATAAGGCAGTTCTTTCTACAGTTCAGTTAGAGGCTTACTAGAGAGAAAAAAAAACAAAACAGATAAAACAAAACAAAACAATCTTTATGAGAATCCAAAAGTCCCTGATCTTTCCTTCATAAACTTAGATCAGAAAAAGGTTTGCATTTATGTGCAAAAGGCAATCAAGGTAATATCAGATAAAACTACCTAAACATGTTAAATTATTTTCTTAGCCCCTTAAGAATAAGGGATCCTACTTGTATGGCTACTCCAACTCCATAATTTATTAGTAGGTTCTTGATGCCTAAAAATCAAGTCTATCAACTTAAAGACCACATGGTCCTGAGGCCCTTTTCATGAAGGAATGCTTGCCTTTGGTCTTACAAATTGCAAGATGCCTTGTTAACCAGGCAGATAGAACTCCAGGAATTCTTTGGTAGGTATGCTTTTGCTGTGTTAATGCTATTAGACTTAAATGCCATTTAAATGCAAGTCTTCAGTTATTTAGCTGAGGGTAATATATTGCAGCTTCTCATTTAGCTTTCTTATTTTGCCAGTTTACACTTTTGCTTCACATATACTGCTTCTTTTAAAAGAGAGTACTAGTAGTGTAGTTGGGGGATATTTGCTTCATAGTGATAATTTCATATTGTTTTTACATTTAATTAACTTACAGGTATTCACATAGTCTTCATCATCTAATTTGTTGTTTTACATGCTCCCTGTTCCTTTTCTGTTAACATTTGAGTCAAGTATTTCCCTTGTTTTTTTTTGCTTTTGATGATTTAATGCCTCTAAAATGTCAGTTATATCCACAAACACACACACATATATATTTGAACACAAATAGAGAAAAGAATAAAGTGCGTGGCTTGGCTTGTGGAATATCAGTAATATTTAGCATCCATTTCTTAATTTAAAAATTGCTTCTTAACACCTAAGCCAAAAAATTCCATCCCTTCTACACACAAAGTTCTTCTGGGGTAGCTGGGCCTCCAGTGGCCCCTTGATAATTCCTGCCTCCTGGCATTTATGCTGGGTCGTATTCCCCTCCCACAAAAACAGGACCAAGCTATATAACCAATAGGCTACTACTGCGGAAAGGACAATTTGACTCCCAGTGCTAGGTCATAAAGGATGTTGTAGCTTCTACCTTCCTCTTTCTTGGATCAATCGCTCTGGGGTATGGTTTCTCAATCTCAGCAACTATTGACATTTTGGCTGAATAATTCTTTGTTGTGAATGACTGTCCCGTGTAGGATGTCTAGCTGTATCCCTGGCTCTACACTAGATGCTTGTAGCCCTTCTGCTCATGCTGCAGCAACCAAAACTGTCTCCAGATGCTGCCAAATGTTTCCTGGGGGACAAAATCATCCCCAGGGGGGAGCCACCTGCCATGTCACGAGGATACTCAAACAGCCCATAGAGAGCTCCACCTGGCAAAGAGCCAAGGCTTTTTGCCAACCACCAAGATATGACTTGTTAGGCACGTGTGTGAGACACTTTGGAAGTGGATGTACCAGCACCTATCAAGCTTTCACGAGACTGCAACCACAGCTGACAACTTAATTGCAGCCACATGAGAGACTCTTACCCAGGTCCATTCAGGTAAGCTGCTCCCAGATTCCTGACCTGTGGAAATTGTGTGAGATAAGTGTTCATTGTTTAAAGTCACTAAATTGTGCAGTATCTTGTTAGGCAGTGATAGCTAATCCATCCTCCTAAGGAAGACGTATAGCCAACACATGTTAAGTGCTTCCATGATTCCAAAGCATTTTTTTTTTTTACCATTACTTCATTTTGACGCCTGGAAAAATACTTGTTTCTCATTCTTCAACCATGATATATGAATGCATTTCATGAATCTCCCTCAGTTTTACTCATTTACTTTGCAGAACTAGATATCGTTCCTTTTTGCTTTTTCTTTCTGTCTCTTTTAATATTTTTTCTCCCTTCTCTTTAACATTTCTAACTGAGTTTTGAAACTTTAATTTTAGATTAACTATCTAACCTTTACTTTTCATTTTCAAAATGTGCTAAAAATATACCGTATATAGTTTCTATATATGTACTTGAAGAATGTCCTGTCAGAAGAACTTTAGCTCACAATACTAAATGAAAATTCATTCACAGAAATTCTGCAGAGTAAATTTTTCAAATGCAGAGTACATTTGAAAAGATGGAGAAGGAATACAAATGTCAAGAATAATATTTGATGAGAACAGTTATAACATGAGCCAGTATAAAATGTATGGTGTTTCAGATTCAACTTTGTTTAACCTCTTGTCCCTAGACAACTTCAAATTCCTAATAATAATGGTTATTTTGTCCTCTGGTTGCTCATTACATCTGGATGATTGCTATTATCTTTTAAAATGATTAATAGTGCTTCTACCAAGAGGCTAAAAGAAAGCATAAAGCAGTAAGACTTGATGTTAATAATCATACCAGTTCTTCTTATTAGCCTCTAAATGTAAACCTTCAAAAGCTTTTAAAAAATACTTTAGAGGGGATCCCTGGGTGGCTTAGTAGTTTGGTGCCTGCCTTTGGCCCAGGGCGTGATCCTGGAGTCCCGGGATCGAGTCCCGCGTCGGGGTCCCAGCATGGAGCCTGCTTTTCCCTCCTCCTGTGTCTCTGCCTCTCTCTCTCTCTCTCTCTCTCTCTTTTCTCTCTCTCTCTCTCTATGTCTATCATAAATAAATAAATAAATAAATAAATAAATAAATAATCTTTAAAAAAAATAAAAAACAAAAAATACTTTAGAGAAATTAAAGAATTGGTCACTCCATGTATAGAAAGAACATAATGTTTCCGTGGCACCATTTGATCAGTTCTTAGATACATAACTGAAAAGCATTTGTCATTTTAATTTCCTGTTCATTTCACTTGAAGATATGTCAAAAAAATTAATCAAGGACTACAAAAATTATCAAATGATGGAATGGATTCACACACACACAAAATAAAGCAGGAACTCTCAGAGCAATACAGTGTTACAAAATAAACTATAAGAAAATAGAAACCACGCTGATCGGATTCTACTACCTCCTGCATTTTGTGGACAACACCTTTACTTGGACTTGGACGTACAAAATAAGCATACCAACATCTCTGCCTGAATCTACAAAAGGAATTAATATCAAAAGGACAGGAGAACAATATAAACAACTCCAATACAAATGAGTATAAACTCTCTGCGCGACCCCCCCCCATCCCACTTGGAGGCCTATTATTCACAGGGGAAAGAAAACTCATAAAAACATTAAAAGAATGAGTGAATCTTGAAAGAAAACAAACAAAATCAAATACTTCGGAAGATCCTTAGAGGGCTAAAGAAACTTCTTTTCAAAAATATCTATGGTTCTTTATGGATTTAAGTTTTTATAGATCCTAAGAAAAGTTCCATCTGGCTATAAGCAGATAAACCAGCTTTAGAAGGCCATCCTAGGAGAAAGAGGGCAAAAAAAGAGCAGGTATTATCATGCATATGTCATTTAATATTAATTCTCATTTAATTAAATAGAAACCTCATTTCCAATACCTACATATATGCATATATAGGTTCTAATGGGCACAAATCCCTCATAGTCTGGTGGACCCACTATTACTATTTAATGGTAAATGACAGTTGTGACAGTTAATTGGTGTGTTGTATCTACTTGGGAGATTGAGTAAGGGTCAAGTTTTCTAAGGCATAGAACCTTGGAGAAGGATGGACACACGTATGCATGAGTGCATGTGTGCATGCACACATCGTGTAATGGATTTGAAGGTGAATGAGACACAAAGCTACAAGTTAGGGAAGACTAAAGCAGAACCCTATTATCACTGACTAACAAACCATTGTATTTCATTTTATTGCATTAGTTGTCTTCTTCAATTGTTGATTGCAAAATCATCAGAGTTTAAATAGTTTATTTTTTATTTATTTTTTTAAAATATTTTTTTCTTTATTTATTTATGATAGTCACAGAGAGAGAGAGAAAGAGAGGCAGAGACACAGGCAGAGGGAGAAGCAGGCTCCATGCACCGGGAGCCCAACGTGGGATTCGATCCTGGGTCTCCAGGATTGCGCCCTGGGCCAAAGGCAGGCGCCAAACCACTGCGCCACCCAGGGATCCCGAGTTTAAATAGTTTAAGAAGGCTTTATTCTTTAAGATTTTTTTTAAAGATTTTTATTTATTTATTCATGAGAAACACACACACACACACACACACACACACACATACACACAGAGGCAGAGACACAGGCAGAGGGAGAAGCAGGCTCCATGCAGGGAGCCCGATGTGGGACTCAATCCTGGGACTTCAGGATCACACCCTGGGCTAAAGGTAGGCGATAAACCTCTGAGCCACCCAGGAGTCCCAAGAAGGCTTTATTCTTTAAAGGAATGTTTAGGGATGATCTGAGTACAGACTGAGTACAACTTTCTTGAGGGTAGGCATTAATAAATTAAATGTTTTAATCACCTACATATGGCCTTGAATCGAAAAAACACTAAATATTAACTACTAAATCTTAATTACATGGATAGTAGTGATTAATCAATGAAAAATTCTCAATCATTTTTTTTCTTTTTTTTCATAAAGTGTTTTACAATTTTCTCATAAAGTGTTTTAACTGTCACTTTGTCTAATGAATGATAGGAACACATGTACTACAATAACACATCCTTCTATGTTTAAATCTCTTCAAATGAATTCTTCTCACTACCTGAATTTCATAGTTCTTCCTAGTCTTCAGAGTTTTGCTCCCTTTTCTTCTTGCTTTCCCCTGAGTTGAAGGTTTGACACCTCTAAGATGCACTGCTTTCTAGTTATAGATGTCAGTTCACAGAGCCATTGTCAGGCACCCCTGAGCAATAGGCTGCCTATTAATTTAACTTGAAACTTTACTAGGTTGCTACATCTAAACTACAACTCTTTCTACTCCATTCATTGCAGACAGAGAAAGAGGGACAGTCACTGAAGACAAAGGGTAAAAAGTCCAAGGATAAGCAAAGATAAAATTTAAATGCAAAACTTACTTCTCTCACTCCCACTTGCTGTAGCCCAGACTGATTCTCACCTTTTAGAATAAGGGCAATCCTGATTGATTTTCCTTTCTGTATAGAATTAGAAGACTTGTCCCATTTGCCCCGTCTCACTTTTTTTCCCTCAGGTGGAAGGTTTATTCTTTAATTTGTCCCAAAAGTATCTTTTAGGCTTTATTCCCAACAGTACTAGTTATTGGAAAGAAAGCATTTATATTCCAGTTGGTGAAGCAATAGACAGATACTGAATGATAAAATGTTTAAGGCTTTGGAAGTTGCTATGAAATTTTAATACTTGAAGAAATATCACTGTAATTAATCTAAAAGAGTGTCATGAAGGAAGTTCTTTTGAAAAAAATGTATTTCATAGAGTCTGGATTCTTTTTTGAGTCTGTATTATTTAGACCAAGGGTCTCTGTGATTGATTTACTAGCCTAGAAGAGGGATTTGGATTTTAAATCTTAAATATTTACTTTAAACATTTTAAAAACTTTTGTAAGGTTATAATTCCCATATCCTTGGATCCTCACATCACCTTTTCTGAAAATACAAAATGGTATCAAGGGCATGAGCTCTTTGAACATTAGGTCCCATAAAATTTGCTATTTGGGATTAGAAGATTTTTACTAGAAATAAAGACCACTTTCCTTTCTATGGACCCTCACATCACCTTTTCTGAAAATACAAAATGGTATCAAGGGCATGAGCTCTTTGAACATTAGGTCCTATAAAATTTGCTATTTGGGATTAGAAGATTTTTACTAGAAATAAAGACCACATTCCCTTCCCCAAAATATTAATCAAAAACAATTATCTTCCAATTATGATCAACTTAAAGTATTTTTCCTTTCTCCTTCTCTCATAGTTAACTTATTAGAGAATAAATAGAATAAAAGACATAATATATGTTTCATTGGATACAGGAATTATGCAACTTTTACCTGAGAACTTCTATTTATTCCAAAAGAAATGCTGATTTTGTCATGAAGAGAACTAGTTTCTCAAGAAGAAATAAATGCTCACAGTCCTGTATACTATTTGTTATATTAATGTTTGGAAGGAGTCGGTTAAGTATTACAAAACATATAAAAGTGTACCGATAAGTTTAGTAGACTGTTAATACCTTTTTAAAATAATTTGAATACTTTTATATCTGTTCATCTTTTTTTTTCTTTTTTTTAATATCTGTTCATCTTAATGCTGATTTTCTAATATTATTCACTTTACTTCCTGACATCTAAATAACTTTACTAGTTACAAAGTGTCCTTATACATTTTGTCAGATTTTAGTGTCATTGATGGTGTGAGATACCATTAATTCTGCTTCACCCAATTAGGAAACTGACATTAGAGATATTTAAAAATTTGCCAATGGTCATAACTTTAGTAAGCTTAGGACTTGAATCCAAGTCACTGGAGTATAAGCCTAAGCAACTTACCTCTAACATTTAAATGCCAACAGGGAAGAATTTCTCTGAGAAATCAGACTAACAATTGAAATCTTGTCATTTCTTCTTCATTCCAAATAAATTGTTATACTCCATTATGATGGGGGCCATGCGGAGCTCAATTTGGGTAATATTAGTCTGAACTCTTACAAAATATTTATGATACAAAATCATGAAATATTTTATCAAAGCAGCTACAAATAAATTCCAAATGTATTCATATATCTAAAATATATCATAAAACAGTAACTATTTGAAGTAAATGCATAAGCATCCTCAACACTATTATTTGATACCTATTTTGTTTCAACATAAAGCACATGTCCATTTACGTATATCCAAATGCTGTCCAGTCATTTAGAGAGGAACTTATATTGCAAAAAATGAAGGAGAGGATAGGAAAGACCTTTAGCCCACCTACTGGCTTGACCAAAGGCTATGAATCTATCCCAGGTTTATTTCAAATGAGTTGTGTCAAAGGTTACCCACCGGCCGTTTTATAGTGATTTATAGCCTATGTCTGCAAATCTCCTTTTATTTTAATGATAACCTCAATAGAGTCATTAAGGCATTCTTTGTCTTCATGGCAGTGACCAGGAGGGAACTGCTGTCTTTAAAGAATTTTAAGGGGTGATAACTATGTATATAGAATGTCAGTTAAGGCCAGTTTTTATGATGCACGCTGGAGGCAAAATATTTTTTTTTCTGAATGTATTGAAGATGCTTAGCTTGATTATATATTCTGCCTTTTGCTGTTACAATATTAAAGTCAAGGTATAGTCAGGCCAAAGAAAATTCAATAAAGATGAAAAGGCTTAGGATTGAGCATCAGGTAAGAGTCTGATTTTAATTATAATGATCTCAAATTTGTATTAAAGCTCTCACAGCATAATGATTCTTAAGTGTCTGTATTGAGTTAAGCATGTCATGAAGCATGAAGAATTGCAAGATTGATTTATCAGATATTCATTTAAGAAATAGGCAATTAAAATAATTAATGTGTAGTGAAACTCAGCTGTAATGCCTCATGTTTAATTTTTCCCAACCCATAACATTAAAAGAATAACACATTTCACAGACTGGGTGGCATAAAGGATTTTATATAACAACTGTAATGATATCATTACGTAAGAGTTTTGATCATATCTTCTAGATAGAATTAAGGAGAAAGAATAAGAGCATTTATTTTAGATTTGACCTTATTTTAAATGTTACTTTTGGTCATGAGATTGCCAAATAAAATGAATGAACATTCTTGATTCTTGTGGTAAGGGATGAAATACACACACACGTGTGTGTGTGTGTGTGTGTGTGTGTGTTTGTGTCTGTCTGTCTGTGTCTGTGTATGTGTAGAATGTAAACTAATATATGTATAGGCGGAATATTTCTCTGCCTTTTTAAAGCTAGATTGTTGGGCGTAAAAGAGAAATGGAGAATGATAAACTTAAAAATATAAAAGAAAAAAACAAAATAATCTTTCTGCCTAAAACTTCATTTGAATTGTCAATTAAACAATATAACCAAAGTAGCCAATATTAGTATAGGCCTGTGCCTTCCATTTCAGTATCCACTTAATTTTTTAGCATCTATAAGGGAGGCCATTCACTTGCAGATGTATTCATACTAAACAAACCCATGATACTAATATATAAACCAGAACGCCAATTAATTAATTTATGCCTGGTCAGAATATTATTGTTTTTAAGGTAACTTTTTTCTAATCTCAAGATACTTGAAAAAGGAAATTTAGCAATGAGAATCTGGCAGAAGAAAGTATATAGTAAGAGCTTCATTCAGACCATAGTAAGGACTAGTAAATTATGCTTGCTTCAACTAGAGATCTGATCCCTTCAATGATCAGAATGCCCATGTTTTCTATATCCACTGTTTCCCAACTAGACTGACAGGATAAACAATGACAAATTTTACTTTTAGGTTCCATAATCTTCCTGTGCACACAGCTTCTTTACATAGTATAATGACACTGTTTCATTTTTCATAGGTATGATCCTATTCTGCTCATGCTGCGTTGAGATTATCCTCCAATGATTCAAGCTACTGACCTTTGATACTTCCACCTAAGGGGCCCCAAACTCAGTCACATTATCTGAACATAATATCTTGGTTTACTTCCACAGATGTTTTGCTATGTGTTTGTTTATTCTTTTAACAGAGCTAGAGCAACAGTTACAGGTCAGATATTGTGTTTGGTGCTAAGCATGAATAAGAAATAGTCTCTACATTGAAGAGACTCAGAATCATACAAGGGAAGACAATTCTAATCAAGTTATAAGGGTGCTGAGATACAAACCAAGGAGTATGTATCCATGTAGCAAGGTCACATATGATGGTATATTCAATTCTACATAGAGCTGATAGCTGAGATAGATCTTACGAGTAGGCTCAAGGCAAGAGGAAACAGTGGAATGAAGAGGGCAAAAGAACTCCAGAGAGCTAGAGTGGCACAAACACAGGCAAACAAAACAAAACAAAACAAAACAAAACGTGAAACAACATGATACAGGAGGAAGTGACTCCATATGGAGCATAAAACTGCTGGGATTGGGAGAAAGGCAGAAGTAACAAATCAGGTGAATGAGGTGAGTGGGGCTGGAACACAGAATCCCAAGGAGGTTAGACTTCATCCCTTAGAGAGTCTTCCTTACATTTTTATTCTTCTTAACTACACTCCCTATGTTCTAGACGTGCATTACAGACCTTATTTCTTTAAAATTGAGATGAAACCCAACACTCTGTTCTTTCACTCCTATATGCCTTGTATTGGCTGTTTCATTTCCTTCAAAAACCTTCTAAATGGCATATCCTTTGGAATATGTGTCCTCATTCTCCGATTACTCCAAGGTTATGCTGGGAACTTTTCCCCTTACCTCTACATTATTCTTTGACTAGTACTCAGTCCATAGAGTTTATTTGTTAGTTTGTTCATCTTCCCCACTACACTGTACTGGGTGTTAATTATTGTTCTTTTTGGTTCTACCATACTCTCTAGCATATTATAGGTGTTCAAAAAGTTTCCTGAATAAACCTTAGTAAAAAATGTTCTTAGTAAAAAAAGCGACTCTAGAAACCTCAGCTATGACTAACATAATCATTATGCAGTTTTTAAAAAAATTATATAAACCAGTGAAGAAACATATAGTTTTGTTTCAGGCAAAATGTAAGGTCTATTGCTTGGAAATGTCTTTTTCCAAATGTCCAAAGGAAGATATTCTCATTCTTCTTTTTCCAGTAGAAGATATATCATGTAAACTAAATTGTATTTTATTAACTGTGGATATTAGGTAGATCTTGTTTTTAAAAATAGGATTTCAGTGCACTTTGAAATAATATTTCAAAATCTTTCTTAAATATTTCTTTTTATCTTATTAAATTTCCAGCATTTTATATATGTCCAGAATTCTAGAAAATAATATGGTTACACCAAAGGCCCAATAGTTCACCTGACAAGAGCTAAAAAAAAGTTATTTCTGGATTAAAAAACACATAGACACATTCTCTTAGATCATGTGGTATTAATAACTTAACTGCAAAAATAGATATATAGTGAAAACTACATCACAAACAGTGATAGCTATGGTTTAAATTTGTATTATTGACATCGAGCTTTGTAACATAAACATGTAACTGAGTAAACATTTATTGAGCGCATATTATGGGCCAGCCACTTAAAATTCAATGGATGAAGGAAGTGTATCTAATATGATCAATCTTATGAAATTGATTTTTTCTCATAATATTATGAGAAAATTCTAATAATTTTATAGCAAGTCCATAAATTATAGTCCCAGATATAAAAAACCAGAATTGTAGCTCAGTGAAACTCTAGGAAAACTAATGGAAAAAAAACCAAGCAACTCCCCCTCAAATTACCCAGTGATTTTCTTAAAATTAGATCCGAATTGCCATTTTCTTAGATAAATGACAGCACTATTTGCATGAAAACTGGCACTAAAAATTCCATCAGTTGACCCAAAATTCTTGTCTTGCCCTATATTTATATAGGATTGACCTGAATATTGAGCTCCTGCTGACTTAAAATGAAACTTTGATCCTCAAAAGAGTTACATGGAAAAATATAGAAAACACAAATCTGTACCTATTTAAGGACATTCCTATTGCTGTCATGATGCTTTTATACATACTTCATAACAGAATATTTTTCTTATGTTATTTTAAGTGCTACTGGAAATAACACAAGAGAAAATTTTCTGCAGTATTTCATCCTTTCTATTTTTGGTTTCAATTTCTTGTTCTCCTATTTATGAAATATCTACACTGCCAAAAGTCATCAAAATCATACAATAAACCATAACAGCTCAAATTATATAATGAACTAAAAAATAAGATTCCTTGGTTATTGAAAGGCCCAATTTAAATGAAAGTCACATACAGAATCTCAGTACTGATCATTGGTCTTGCAAAGGACTACACCAGAGTTTTAATGAAAAAATATTTTGTGGTTTTACAAAAATGTAGGGTTCTTAGTATTTTCTGGTATTGGCAAACAATTTGGGGGAAAATGAATTTTTTATCAATTTGAGTATACATTTTTCCCTTCATATTATCTTGGTATTGTAAAACTTGTAAAATGAAAATTGTGGTCTTTATTTTTTTCTAAATTTAGAGATCTTATCTTTCTCCTTTTGAAAAACAGAAGTCATAAAGAGTATGTTTTTTAACTGTTGAGTTCTGAAAACGTTACTCAACGGAATCAGCTAGTCTTTAGTTAGAAGTCAAGTGCTGAAAACTGTGGGATATTACAACTGTAAGTCATACAGCTCATAAGGAGGGGTGTGTAATTCTAAGAAGCATCTAATTATATTATCTACAAGGAGGTCCAGGACTAGAAAGGGGCACATTCTTCCCATGAGAACTTTAGGACACCTTAGGGTTTAGGTTAAGAGAAGCTGCTAGCTTTTTGTGATATTTAGACACTTGCATTTGTAGGCATGCTCCTTTCTAAGCAGCACTGTGTTAGACAAGTTCCTAGCAATACTCAATACTCTGAGCCAGAAAGAATACATTTTTTAAATTTAATATTTCTAAGATTAAATTTTCAGTGAGAAAAAATCTTACTCAATATAGAAAAAAAAATTCAAACATATTTTCAAGTAAAAAAGAGCCATAAAATTATTTCCTAGGTCCAAAAAAGAGCTATTCTCTATTTTGAATGCTATTCTGTGTCTCCTACGTTCTCAAACTTTAAGATATGCAAGGTAATGAATACAAGCTTATGAATTCCTGATCATGTTAAACAGCCCCTAAACAATAATTTACGGTCAATGTGAGTTATACCATTCACTGTGTATCTGTTGAGGACATTTCTTTTCATATTTAATACTAATCAATTCATACAATCTCTGGTCTTTGTTTAAAAAGTTGTATTTAAGAATGACTATGTTTTTATGGCTGATTATTGCCAGTAGAGAGAAACTATATAAATGATGATGGAGAATTTCATTATCTTATAACTTTTTGGATAGATTCTGGATTAAAATAGTATCTATTTCTGAATAGATACAATTAAGGCTGCTTTCATATCATAAGTTCATGAAAAAAGGGGAAAATAGGTGTAAATAAAAAGGAATCACACTTCATAGAATATAATACAACAATATAGTATTAAGGGAACTTTGTATATAAACTATCAGTAAAATAAATAGAATTCTAAGTGAATTATTATGTACATGCTTAAATAGACCATAATTTTTACTAATTTTTCCTTTATTTATTTATTTATTTATTTATTTATTTGTTTGTTTGTTTTCCCCTGATTTTTTTAAAGCTAGCTAAAGGTCTGTTGCACTCGGCAGATCTGTTGAAATCACACGGATTTATAATTTTGGGGGTAAAATTTTTAAAAAGTAAAAAATATCAAAAGCAAAAATCAGATTAATTAGAAATTAGGGTCTGTTTTTCCTATGTGGTTTATTAATCTGATCAAAAGAAGGTAAGTAAAATAATAGTTCCAAAACTCTTATCATCACTAGCAAATAGTAATTTTTACTTTTAAGGTGACTAAATTTGAATTAGTGCTCATGTGTTAGTGTTAATATCAAAATATCACTCCCGAAATGCAACCTTGTAATTTGCTTCATACAGGTAGTGACAGGCACTATGAAGAGTGTGTATTTTCTTGTATTGCTAATGAAAAAACCCTGATAAAGTAAGTGAATCTGAAGAAAACCCAGGAAATATTTTAGGTTAAATCTACACTGCTGGCACTTACTTGCTGCCTTTAATAGGCTATATATAATTCTCTTCCCACCCATATCCCTCACTACATACCTCACTGTATACTCTGTGCAACATGAGCGCAGAGCTCTACACTATGTGCCAGCATCTTCAGGTCCTAGGACTGTGACTGACACATCACAGGCAATTAATAGACATTTGTCAAATTAAAGGATCTTGACTTTCCAGTGGCAAGGTCCAATATATGTCATGAAGGTCAGATTCCACTGTATTTCTAGAGAACTATTGTAGAGATGCTTAACTATTAACTATTAATATTTAAACTATTAATTGGCCCAAGGGTAAAAGAAAACAAAATTTCTTATGCCTCAAAAACATAATACCCTAAGGAAGAAATACAGTGAGTGGGATATTAAAATTTGCAGATTAATAAATGGTATGGCAAAAAATAAAAAAATAAAAAATAAATGATATGGCAAATGGAAAACCTATTATTTCTCTCTAAATTGAATGCAGTTAGAATATAGTATAAATTCTTTAACATGAAAAAGTCCTACATGATCTGGTCTTTCTCATTCTCAACCTCATTTCTTATTATTTTCCCTCATGGTAACTGCATTCTAGCTACTCCAACCTATTTTCTAATCCCTGAATTTATCAACCTCACTCACATATTAGAGTCTTTGCAATTGCTGTTCCTCCTATTCGGATTAGCTTTTCCCCAGACCTTTGCAGGTACTTCCCTTTTCGTGATTTAGGTCTCAGACAGGATTTCCTTTATATCTCTGTCTTCAGAAGATTTCCTTGCATATCTCCAGGAATTTTATCTTTTACTATGTTTTATTTTCTTCATAGCACTTACCGATATATGAAATTATCTATTTGTTTAATTGCCCACAGTCTGTCTCTTCCTTTTATTCTGCACGATCTTAAAAGGACAAACTGTTTTGTTCATAGCTATAGGAGCTGTAGTTCTACTGCCTTGAATTGAACTTGACACACGATAGGCATGAATTAATACTTGTTGAATCAGTGAATGATAGATGTAAGCGTAGGGTGCTATAAAGTGCTGAAAAGGAACAGTCTTTTGAAGAATGAGAAAAGAACAGAGCTAAGAGATAGGAAACACTTTCGTGCAATACAGTTTGGGCTCCTGATTAAACCAGGCCTGAAGTCAGAATAATTTTTCTTTTTAATATGAGTGAATACATTTCCTTTTTGCATGATCCCATTTGGGTTGGGTTTTCTATTACTTGCAACTGAAAGAGTACTAACAAATACAATTGTCATTCAATGAAACCACAAGATGAAATCCTGGAAGGCTGATTACAATTCTATTTAAATAAGAATATTGTGACAATAAGAGTTATTCTGAATAAAATAATGCCACCTCATGGAGTGGTGGCAAAGTGACCTCGTGAGGCAATTATTGTGTTCTGAATTGAGTACCTTCTGAGTTTCCTTTTTTCTTAAGTTTCTACACGTCTCTAAATAAAAAGTCTAATAAATTTTGTTAAATAAATGACACTTTTGAATACTTTGGGTTTTGAACTTGTCTTTAGTTTAGAATGGTACATCTCTTAAATTTTTTTGACTCTTCATCTACATCTAATTACTGTGTTTTCTTTCCCCTCTCCATTTTGTAATGTTTAAAAATATTGTAGAATGCTTTGTCCCCTCTAAAGAAAAATATATTGAACAAATATAATTAATGAATATGTATTTATACTATTTTCCATCAATCTAAATAGGACATTGATATTTGTTGTCATTTTAAAAACATATCTATACTTTGGTGCATCTCTGTGAGACAGACCATTAAAATTCCTCCTATTTATGAATAAGAAAGTTATGTAAACAGATATATTTGATTAAAGAAAGAATCAAATCTGAGGCCAGAGGAGTCCTGTATGGTTTCTCTTCTCAATTCTCCAAACAGTTCCAGTTTGGAGTTCCAGTTCCAAACGTATGGCCTAGAGGGATGGAAAGGGGTCAATAATCCGCTCAAATGAGGCACTAATCATTTACTTAGGATAGAAAAATAAAGGATCTGAGATGATTTGAAGTGCATTTTAGGAAGTTGAAATCATAAATGCTTTCCTCAAAAGAAAGGTAACTACAGAAGTGTGTCTTTGCTTTCTCAGTCTCTGACATAGTAATGACTTATCCTTTCTAGCCATGATGTTCACTGAAGTTGAACCAGATCCTCCTCTTACACAGAGGCATCCTTTCACATTGTTGTTTTTCCTTCCTATATATATTATCTAGGTTTTAAATGCCTGGTTTTAAAATTTAAATGCCTTAATCACAGTTTTTTGGATGGTGAGTCTTCTTTGGCTTGGATCTATTTCAGAGGGCAAATTTCATTTAGAAACTGTGATTCTGTGGATCTTCCTGTGTCTGCACAAGCTCAACATCCCCTCACTTTCCCAATGGTTTGCATTATTAAAAAGCTTTGACATGGTTCCTCAGAGCTGGCTGCTGTGTTCAAGACAGGTTCCTGTCAAAACAAACTCAGTATACTGGGGAACAGAGGCCAGGTCAGTTGAATTCAAAGAAAGTTGCCTAAATCCCTCTGTATATTTTGCCTTAAAAAAAAAAACATGATTATGATTAGTCTATCTCTTTTTAAAATAATTTTTACTGTCTTTATGTTACAAATGTGACCAACCCCTCTTTCTCTGAGTCATAAAAATATATCGCCAAATGACCTACTTGGACATTTAATATCACTGTGCTCAGAAAAGCCTCTGTTTAAGTACCTAGCTGTTTGAGATTTCTGTCAACTGAATACAGATGAATAGGGAAGAAGGAGGCTCATCACAGGGGTTCTGCTGATAACACTTCATTTAACATATTTCAGTTTAGCAACATGGAACTGCAAAAAGAAAACTATTTTATTTAAAATGACAGGACCACTATGTTATATTCACTGTACATAAGTCCCACCCAGGAAGTGATGATAATGATAATGGGTACATTTCCAGTTTAACTCTGGAGTGATTCTTCTCAAATGAATTCACTTCTTGAGTGTGACACATCCATATCACATCTCAAAGGCTCACAAAATTGTTATTTCACAGATATTGACATACCGGAGAGAGAGGGGTGTTAAACAGTTATTCAACAAAGCAGCTCTACAGAGCAAGGTATCAGGGAGCTTCTAGCATTTAATTGACATGCCAGACAGTGTTTAAAGCATAAGAATAAGGGATCCCTGGGTGGCTCAGAGGTTTAGCGCCGCCTTCAGCCTAGGGCCTGATTTTGGAGTCCCGGGATCGAGTTCCGCATCACGCTCCCTGCATGGAGCCTGCTCCTCCTCTGCCTGCGTCTCTGCCTCTTTCTCTCTCTCTCTCTCTTTCTCTCTGTCTCTCATGAATAAATAAATAAAATATTTTAAAAAAAGCATAAGAATAGAAAATGGGCCATTTGAATGTGGTTATAATAGCTAGGGCTAACATCCCCTTCTGTTCTGAAGTTTTAGGAAAAAAATGAAATCTGGAAAAAGTACCAAGTCCAACAGTTTCACAATGGATCAGTGATTTTATTTCATTTTACGTTTGTAGATGAAAGGTAGTTGCTCTTTTATTAATTATATTTAAGCACTCTGGATTACTTAGAGATACCACACTGAGGCCAATTCCAGCCTGGTGTAGTCAATAATGATTATTTGCGATCTTGATCTGAAAAGGTCTAAGAATAAGTAAAATACTAGTATTCTAGGAACTTGCGCATGTTGAAAATTACATCTCTAGCAACTACTACTACTCGAAATTTTTCATGGCCAGATAAAAATGCTAACTGAAGTTACAATTATATTGAACAGTGCTCTTCAAACTTTTCATCATGGAAGTATTCCTGTGAAGGCCTTAGCATTTTCTGAGCCATTTAAAACTTATGAAATAGCTTTGATTTCTTGTGCTTTATCTTTAAAGAATTTTTTGTCATATAGTTCGTGTTGGTGATGGTTCAATTGTGGTTACACTACATGTATACTTGTACTCAGCCTTTCCCCCTCAGTTGGCATTACAGAACACTATCTCAAAGTTAGCAAAAAGCTTTATTTCCCAAATCTCCTGTTAGAACTAATTTTCAATTAAGATGAATCATGATTACCCTCTGATTTCTCATACTCCCAACATAATGCTAAATAATCTTGTATGGGACACAGATTGTGACTCATAGTATTAAGCTACAAAATTCTACCCTGCAGATAAGTGTGTACTGATGTAATGCTTATTCGATAGCATGAAACTATGTGATTGGTAGTGTTACAGCAGAAAATAGGTGCCCTAATAAGAGTCATTGACAAGTCAGACACTATTAACACAAGCAGCTAGTCACCAAATCAGAAAAGATCTTCATTACTACACAAGTGAAACAAGATCAGATAACAATATAGTTCCTCTTCTTGCTTCTGAACTTGAAGCAATATTTAAGAGGATGTTGCATCTGAAAGAATCTGATTGTTGTGTCTGATCAGCTGGCTAGGGCTGTTTCTGGCTTGTTGGAAAATATTTCTTCCCCTTGTCATAACTCCCAGGTGCTACTGCTGAGCAAACGGGAACATCACTTGCTATAAGTATTTGAAAAGAACAAAAAAGAATTGATCTGGACAATCTATGTGCTCCTGTCACTGATAGAGATAAAATTGTGACTGAGGAGTAGGACGAGGGTCATAGTAAAGGTAAAAAAAAAGCACCTAAGAATTCTCTCGTCATCAGATTTTCAAACTAACTACTCTTGGCTTTGTAGGCAATATACAAGTTTTCATCAAATACCAAGAGACATTTAATAGTATTTACAAGATGCTCTTATAATTTTTCCAAGAGGAGGCTACTTTCACAATGGCAAATCACTTAAAATGTAAAGTTCAGATAGCACATCTGTGACATATATGAGAAAATCTTGGTAACATAACATGGGATTATAAATCTATTCATTACCATAAGTTGTGTGAGTGGTGTTTGAAATTAAGTAAAAATATTCTTCCTCCTAAAATTACTATTTTAGGGCTGACATTGATTATACTATTTTTAAACGAAATAATGTATTCTCACAAAACAAGTTTATCAAGTTTCACTGCTATCACAAAGGAAAGGCTATATAGGTTTTTAAAAGACTGCAACAAATAATTCAGAAAGTCATTTAAATAAGGAAATAGGATGGTGCAAAATTGAAAGTCACTAATACATTAATCCATCTTGTGGCAAAATGCTAAACTATAAACAAATAAATTTAAGCATTTGTTGAGTAATTTAGACAGAATCAGAGGAGCAATTCTGTATATGAGACTCAAACAATATGGCGCAACAGTACTTTACTGAATACTTTTCCTTAATATGAGAGGCAGAAGTATTTCTTATATTTCCTTTAAATAAGATCTCTTATACGCAAAAGTTCAAGATTTCATACTTGCAAAGTTATTTACTAATATTTAGCAAGAAACTAGCTGTGAGGACACACATGAGCTAAGAGAATATCTCTGAAGGGTGAAATATTTTTCTTTATGTTGGTTACTGAAAAGAATGGTCCTGGAGTAGAATCTGGAGGGGAAAAAAACCCAATTTTTAAAGACACATGTGTACATTTATTAAAAAGGGCTTTATGTCACACCTGAAAAATTTAAAAAATCTGCCAGTGACCTTAATTTATTAATTGTTGGCAAAATAGATTTTTGGCTTTTGCCTAACAAAATCAAGGCATTAAAAAAAGATTAACCAATGACAATATGTCAGGCATTAACAAAAACATTTCACAAGCAGTAAGTTCAAGGACATAAAACTCAACAAGGCATGCTACCCATATTCTCCAATGCAGATTTTGAAGAGACCAGATTTCTTTTTGTGTTTTCATATTTATAGAACACAATTTCTGTTCGCAGTTTTTAGAGATTCATTGTGAACCCTCTAAAGGTTTCTTTATCATTTAATATTATAAATAATTACGTTCCTAGGCGGCAGTTCAAAGCTCAGTACAGCACTCATACAACACCACCGGCAGGTCAGGTGACCTTTCTCCAATTCTCCTCTCTCTGGTGCTGAGGACAGACAAAGTGATATGTCTGTCATACGCCATTACCATTAGAACAGAATCTTGTTCTTTTATTACAACTGAACTCCGCCAGATTTCTCAGCAGGAATGCTAAGTGAAATCAATGTCTTGGATTTCCAGGCTGAGCTTGGAGGTCACAGCCACTCTATCATTTCTCAGCATTATCCTTTCTCGTGCGCGCACACACTCCCCAAGCCTCCAACTGGCACACAGCAGATTGAAAACAGCATGCATCAGAGGACTCATGCTGTACAATTTTACAGTCTTTTGGAGCCCCCTCCTTTTGATTCCCCCCTTCCATTTTTTGCAAATTGCAAATAAGTTTTGTTTGTGTCCTTCTCTAGAGTTGTGAGGCAAAGGCAAAGGCACACCTGGGAAGAAGGGCAGGCAATAAAACCCAGAGAATACGGTTGATTTTTGACAGCTGCCAATAAGATCATTTTCCTTACATCATCATTTAGATGTGGCTGACAATTCCATTGTTCCAAACAATAAATATTTCTTAAACGTAAACTGTCAGTTTGGTTTATGCCAGGTAGGTATGCCATCACACAAAGCCCATCAATAAAATAATTCTGTTTCATAGTAAAACAGACAAGAGAATTCACCAATAAAACACACAGAAAATAGCCTAGGACATTAAGAATTAATTGTTTAAAAATATAAATATGGTAATAAATGATAGCCATTTCATATAAGTAAAATAGCTTTGTGAAGTAAAAATGTTTATAATGCCATATATAAATGTCAGTTTCAGGTTATAAGAAACTAAATTCATGTTTTGAAATGGGTCCTCCTTATTTACTGTTGGTTGTATCTTTTTGGCCATGTTCTTCATTAAAATGACAGTAATATTTATTGGTCTATTTTTGATGTACTAAATTTACTGCTGAGCCAAAACAAAATCACATTTAAAACATCTTTTCTGACAATGAGTGGTTGTAGACAGTATGCTAGTGGACTCTGAGCAAAGAAGGGATGTATTTTTATCAAATCATGTTATTATCTAAAAAGAGACACTTTATTGTTGGTTAGACTTTTTATGCATTTTACTGAATTGCAAATGGGAAGAAACACAACATCTATAGTTTTCTTAAACTTTATATGACAGAAAATTCGTAAGGGCTAATTTCCAAAAAGTTACTGAATTTTAAAGATAGACTATAAAAACTTATAAACTTACATATAATGGACATAGAAACATAATTCACTTTTACACTAGTACCAAAAAGTGGAGGTATTTGAAACTATAGAAAATGGAAGATTATCATTGAGGTAACATGTCTGCTTTGCACCTATTCTATAAGATTCTAGGCATGTCTGGAGCCACAGAAGCTATAAAGCAGTGTGCCAGTCTTGGCCACGCCAACCTTCACTCACTTGTGCATTTGCCATATTTACCTAGGAAAAGTATCACTGTAGCAACTGCTCAGTAAACATCTGAATGGATGAATGAATGAATGAATGAATGAATAGACCCATAAATGCGTGAGGCTGATTGAAGCAAAAACTTCATGATTATTTGAGTTAGAAATTTGGAGGGAAGATGCTAATGATAAAAAGTTACTTGAGTGGTATGGAAAAAAAAACCTCTATTAGTCATTTACAAATGAAGTATATACTCTAAAATCATAAAATGAAATGTCCTAATGCAAAGATCATTATGAAACATGATGTGAAATCACATTAATAAATCAAGGGAAAAAAATCCAGAGAAGAATTCCTCACAGAATTATCTGTGTGTGACAGTGACTATGCTGCTATAGCTATTTACTTTATTCAAAATTAGCCCCTACATGCAATACGTTAAAACTGCTGGTCTGTGAAGACCCCAAAATATCACTGCTTTAAAATTAAATTTTATTAAACAAATGTTATAATTATTGCCAAGTTTTAAAAGCTGCGTTCTACTGTGATAATAATGAAAAGTAGACCGGATCTTCACTGTACGTTAAGCACAGAACATGCAAGGTCCATTACACAACTGAAATTAATCTTAAAAGGTGTGTTTGTACACACCTTCCTAATGTCCCAGCAGTGGGTACAATAATTTGAACTATATATTTGCACATACTCTTGCTGAAGCATGGTATAAGTTCTTTGTCCAGGTTAAGTTGTACTTTCAAATGTATTTACCTCTTAATAATATGGAAAAGGCACCAAGAGTTTTGGGGAGGTAGAAGCTGGAGTGCACTTTCCCAATTCACCCTCTGAATTAATATACTAATGGTAAAAGGCATCTACAGGGTACTAGAATAGGATTAAAAAGAAATTCTTGGGAGTTTTTTTTCTCTTTTTTAAAAATTTTTTTCTCTCTCTAACTCTTTCAACTGTTGAGACTATACTCTTAACCTTGTTACTCTTAAGATATTCCCAATATGGCATTTGAGAAAGGGAGAATAGAAACAATTTTCTAGGTTATTCAGTAAAAGATGAAACATTATATTGAGGGTAAATTAACTATATCAGTTTTCTACTTAATATTTTCTAATAGAAATAAATATGTGTTGGCATTTCCCTGAGTAATTGCAGGGGAAAATACTTTATGGTTACTCTCCTGTCTTCTTTCACAGAGAGTTTAATATATTCATATATCATTATCTAAGATCTTAAGATCTTACACAAAACATTTGAAATTAAAATTTTACTTCTTCGCTCTTCCAATACGAAGAATAAATCATTTGAATCCTCTCCCTGCCAATTCTTTTCCATGTTCTCTCAAGAAATGTTTCCTTAGGGTGCCTGGGTAGCTAGTTGGTTAAGCGGCTGACTCAATTTCATCTCAGGTCTTGTGATCTAGCCCAGTGTAGGGCTCCATACTCAGCAGGGACTCTGCCTGAGGATTCTCTCTCTCTCTGCTCCTTCCCCCCACTAGTCCTCTCTTTCTCCCTCTAAGGTATAAATAGATAAATCTTTAAAGCCCAGAGAGATGGTCTTTAAAAAAAAATTTCTCTTTGCTCCCAAAAGTAATTCTATTTCTAAATAATCTTACTTCTAACACTATAATTATCTTTATCTATCATGAGAATCTCATTGGATGAATGATATATCTGAAATTATATCCATATTGCTCAGCATTATAAAATTTATTGATATTTAAATAAATATTTTTTTGGATGCCCTGTCTGTACTCAGATTATAAGGTATATTTCAGTTGCCCCTTTTTTTTGGGAAACCATTCCCAGAGTCTCTCATTAAAGGTAACTAACATCTTTGTCCTAATAACTTCCAATGAACTTTATCTGTAACTCTCTGAGACTTTGTATCATAGAACATGGGTATCTATTTTATAACACTTTAAGCTACCTGAGCATAGCATATATCTATCTTATAAATCTTTGTATCACTCACATTTCCTACTATAGCTATCCATGCATGCTTGTTGAATAAATGAATGACTAAATGTACGTGTGTTACTGATCCTTATTAATCTTACTAGACTCTTATCTCCTTGAAGACCCAGAGGTCAACCCTATGGCTGGCACATAATAGATATTCAATAAATGTCACTGAATGAAAAGTAAAACTCTAAATGGCAAGACAGCTTCTTCAAAAGGGTACCTTGCTTTTGGGTGGTGGGCTGTTTGTGCTCTTGTCTGTGTGAATGCTGGTAGGAGATACAGCAGCACCGAGGTTGCCTTGGGGTATGCCTGGGAGCTTCCCTCCTGGAGATACCTGCATTGCAGCTAGCTGGGCAGCATATAACTGCTACAAGAAAAAAAGGGAGAGAGAAAGAAAGAGAGATAAAAGACTGTCAGTAATAAAATAAATGTACCTCTCAGAAAGTACCTATATTCAGAGGTCGTAGTTCTTCTGAATCTTCTTGTTTACTGCCCTGGAACATTTAAAAAAAGAAGTTGTCACCTTAACTTTCATGACTTACTTCTCTGGGGAGAAATGACAGATACCAAATAGAAGGGATTCTAGCTTCAGGATGTCCAGGGACTCAAAACAAATAACAGTCATTCATATTTAGTCTTTCCCAATGTCTAGAGAAAATAAGTCTATCATATTATTTGGTCAAGACTTCTTTTTGCTCTATTTTAAAATGTTCACAGTGCATTACAAAAGAACACAGCCTCATATGCAAAGTAATTTTCTTACTATCCGTATCAGTTTAAGTCTGGTATACCTCCTTTTTTTTTTTTTTTTGACTTGTTGCAATAGACACCTGTAACAATTTTTTTTCCTAATCATACAAATACACAAAAAGCCATTGAGAGGGCATGAAAGGAGAGTATCTGAAGAACATTATCTGGTGAGTCTACCTACATTGAAAAAATTAACTGGATGCTTGCCAGAAGTCCACTTTACGTCCATGGTATATAAACACAGACAAACCCGAAATCATCTTGAGGATTAGGGTTTTAAGAATACTGTCTGAAACATGCACTCTTCCACTAAGCCACCACACAGTAATTTTTATTAAATAACCAGTAAAAAATTCTTCAGCAAATCAATTTAATCATAAAAGAGAATGTCACTTTGATAATAATTGCCATATGATATGGTATCTTAAAACAAGGAGGTTACTTTAGATTCCAATAGTCACCTTAAATGTTTAGATCAATTCTCTTTTCTTCACCAGTCAGTAGTTTGTGAAAATTTTAGGGTTTGGATGGAAAAGAAATTATTAGCATGTATGCATGCATCTGCACACACACACATGCACATGTATGTGTGTATGCAAGCTAGAATTTCTGTAATAAAATGACTGATACTAAAGAAAAAAACCCTCAGAGAAAAGTACTGTGACATAGCTTATCTTGATTTTTCTCTGAAAGAAATTTCAAATGGTACAACTGCTCAGATAAGCCAGAGACCCTGATAAGTGGGGTCTCTCTAGAAATGAAATATTGAAAACTGAAGACAGGCATATATTTACATGAAAATACACATACATTGTTCAGAGTTTCCAGATATTGTGGTTTAAATGAAACAGATCATTAAAATTATTGATAAAAATTGGTTTTTTTATGACAACTAACACAAGATATATTCCAGACAAAGAAAACCAGAAGAGTATTTTTGTACTATCAGTAATGAGTGTTCCTTCTCCCCAAGTTTGTATTTTTTATTTCAGTCTTTGAACAGAAAAATAAGATTTAGTTCATATGCCTTAGATTTCATAAAAAAGAGTAAAAGGACATGACGTCAAATACAATGACTGACAGTTTATCATTTTTTCAAGTATCAGAATTCATCCATTTCCCACACTTGTGTTAAAAACCTTTGCATTGTTTTCTACAATTCAAAAAAAGTAGTATTTTCTGTCTTCATCCTAAGCTGTTTATGAAGTTACTAAGAAAATAATCAATATTCCAAGATACCACTCTGTAAATTAAAATTTTATCCAGTAAAATACATGTACTGAATAACATTTACTGAACTCAAAATATTTTTAAAAATAGTCTGAAGCAATATCACATATTATAAATTTCATATTGTATTATATATTATCTCCTTGTCTTTAAAAATTATTCTAGTGGGTATTATACCTAGAAGCTAATAATCCATATTACTGGTTTAGTATACATATAATATAAGATTGTTTCATAATTACTGAAGATTGACCTGAGATACTTTAATATCTGTAGGCAAAAAGAAAAATGTGAACAAAATAATTATTCAAAATTTTGATTATTAAAGAATGATTAATTCTTTCATAATTTGAAAAAATATTGCTGCTATGTGTTAATTAGATAATTAAATAGACCAGTCACTTATAAAAAGTGATTCAATGCTTAAATATAAATCTCTACAGACAGACTCACAACTTCCAAAGTAGTATAAGAACCACTATTGAAATACAAGTATAAGCATACTCTGAAATACTTTATTGAATTTAAAGGTTGCAGATGACATATATTTGGAATAAAAAATAACATGCACATCCTTTCCTCATTCAAATAAATGCATTATTTTTATCTTTTTAATTATGAAATTAAGGTTTATCCTCATTAAACTGTCCTGAGAGATGCTTTTGAGTAAAAAAAACTAAATTTGTAAAATAGATGGACCCATTTAAACATTTTTACGAGAACAGTATGGTATCATCCATTTTACTGGTACTTTTGTAGACTATAGAAATTTAAAGTAATTTATGATGAAAATGTCACAAACATAATAAATCAACAAGAGTGTGGTTAACATTAGGTAGCTCTTCATTCCTCTCAATCTTCCATATCCTCTTCCTCATATTTGGTTTTCTCCTGCTTCACCAAGGTTTGAAAGTAGGAAATATCTATTTCTAATACATTTTATTTTGTGTAAAATATATGTGCTCCTTAAATTTACATTATATTACAGGAAGCATTAAAAAAGCCTCGATCTTAGAAAATCTAACATACTTCAAGTCTGCACAGGTAAAATACACCAGAAATTTTAATACTACTGGGTCCTAATTTGACCTAATACACAAGTTAAAAAGAAATTTAAGTAGTTTTAAAGAAGCAACTTACCAAAAAGAAAAAAAATGCTGCTGTGACTTATTTAAATTTAATCTTTCAAAAAATTAAGTTCATTTATCCATATATGTGTGTGATGACTAATTTTAAAAGAAGGGAATCAAGAGATAACTAATATTTTATTTCATTTATTACATGCTCTTAAAGCAAATCAAGAGTAACAATAGCTCTTTGTATTGAGTGAGAGCAACAATCACAGAACCACTGGTTGATCTTGTTGAGAGGGAAGGGTCAGTGGAATGTAGTGGCATTGGAAGGCCACCTGAAGTAAAAAACATCCTGCGAACCATAGAACCCATTTCCATATTATAGATACACCTATAATTTGTGTGTATCTGTAGCTTAAGTATACAAAGTTTTTAGGCAAAAATCGGGTTAACATTTTTCTTTAAAAGAGTGTAGATAAATCGAGAGTTAAATATAAAATGCATCATGATAAGTGTACTTTCATGAAAAAATTAAGTTGTTCTAAACATCAAAAACAAATTGGGAGATCCAAAACATAAAAAGCTAAGGCTTAAAGAGAGCACTCACTTCATGAGGTTAGCCAGACTAACAGAATAATGATTTTTCCCTTGCAGAATAATTTTACACTTATCTTGAAACTCTGGTGTTAGGGATTTAATTTCTAAAACTCCCAAGTTCTACAGATCATTAGGTTTTCCACTCTTTAAAATACTGTATTCCTAATGTCTTTCCCTTCATTCCTACACCTACTTCAGACAAAGATTTTTTTTTTTTTTTTTAAGAAAACAATCACATAAAATTAAGATGGAAACTATCCATTGGTTACTTAGGGTCTTCTTGGTTCTCATGTGTCCATAGTGTCTGTGTGTGTGTGTAACTCACTTTCGTTTCAAATTGTTCCATAAATCTATTTTTTAAAGATTTATTATTTATTTATTTATTTATTTATTTATTTATTTATTTATTCATTCATTCATGATAGACATAGACATAGAGAGAGAGAGAGAGAGAGAGAGAGAGAGAGAGGCAGGGAGGAGGGAGAAGCAGGCTCCATGCCAGGATCCCAATGCGGGACTCGATTCCGGGACTCCAGGATCACGTCCTGGGCCAAAGGCAGGTGCTAAACCGCTGAGCCACCCAGGGATCCCCTGAAGTTCTGTCAAGGACCTGTGGCTTTCTACTTCCTGTGTACTTCTACTAGACCAGTTAAAAGTAAGGCAAAATTCCACACTAATACCAGTTCTGAACTAGTGACCTTGGGCAATGACACTGAGGCAGTGTTCTTTAATCTGCAAATTCAGGATAAATAAAACTGACCTTATAGGGTTGCTGTGAGAAATAAATCACATAATATATAAAAAGTACTCGGAGAAACATATGGCAAAGAATGCTTTATCAATAAGTAATAGTTGTAGGTAGCAATTAATTATACCAAGTAAGAAACTGACTAGGTAATATAAATGTGCTGACTTCCTGCTATATACTCTGGACTGTGCTAGGCACAGTGGAGGGTACAAACAATGGATAAATATAGTTTCTTCCCTAAGTCAAGATTGATAAACATAAAACAATGAGAATATAAATGTCTTATAACTGTATGCCACTTTTAAAGGTGTGAAGGGAAAGGAAATGAGTCAGGGCGAACTGATTTTTCATAGAAGAGATGTAGTTAAGCTGGAAGTAGAAAAGGAGGTGGCATTCTAAGGAAGAACAATTTAAAGGCACAGGGGCAGGAATGAGGTAGCTGTTGCAAAAGGAATGCAGAAGAAGGTGTGGAACAGTGACAGGAGAAAGGACAGTGACCTAATGAGTGCATATCCCAGGAAGAGTAAAGCAGCACTGGGTTTGTAGACTAGTGCACCTTACAGAAGATCTTCACATAAAGACAGAGTTTAAATTTAATATGTAGGTAGGCAAGTCACTGAATTTTTTAAAGCAATATATGTGATTGTTTTTACTAGAATAAAGATATGCAAGGTATCTGTTATGAGGTTATCAACATTTAGTAGCAATAATTTTAATGGTAACTTGAGTTGAAGTACCAATTGTGGAAATGAAGATGGAAAAAATGATACCAAGTTTATAGCACAGTGGGCACATAAATGACTACAAATTAACCGGGGAAAAGAAAAATGAAATAGAAGAACAGGATGAATAGTATAATTTATATGGTCTTTATTTCATTGATATAATATGTAAGTACTCACCTATCATATATTCTTATTTGTGTATATAGTCGTTATACTATCTTGTATAACAGCTAAACCACATGTATTTTTTTTTCCAAAAAAAATAAGTCACACACAGAGACTTCCCTATAATTCATAATGAGAGGGACGCCTGGGTGGCTCAGTGGTTGAGCATCTGCCTTCAGCTCAGGGCCTGATCCTGGAGTCCCAGGATCGAGTCCCACATTGGGCTCCCTGTATGGAGGCTGCTTCTCGCTCTGCCTGTGTCTCTGTGTCTCTCTCTCTCTCTCTGTCTCTCATGAATAAATAAATAGACACAGGCAGAGGGAGGAGCAGCCTCCATGCAGGGAGCCCAACATGGGACTTGATCCAGAACCCCAGGATCACGCTCTGAGCCCAAGGCAGACGCTCAACCACTGTGCCACCCAGGCGTCCCAAATAAATAAAATATTTTAAAAAATTCATATTGAGATAGTGAAAATGCTAGAACAATTCCATCATGGGTTTCCCCTAAAGTATGGCTCATTAAACTTTATTTTTTAAGTATTAAAAGTGTGCTGCAGTGTATCCACAACAATATGAGCTTGAATTATATTTATCTCCCTTAAACCTAATCAGTGCTTTTCTCCTGTAATGTACCACATGTTCCAAAGCACTATTAGGCAGTGGGTTGATAGTTCATTAGCAGGCATTCTTCCTGTTGAGTTAGAATGGTACAGTGTGGGGTCAAAAAAAAAAATTCTGGTGGGATGATACCGTACAGATATTTTAACTTGTGCTAATAAACTGTTGCTAATTTGAGGGAAAATAGTATAGTTGTGTTTGGACAACTTGGCTTTTAACCCACAGTTATATACAACTGTATTTTCTTCCACAGGTAGCCATTTTTGCTCAGCTATCCCAAGCTAGTGGCTGGTACTTCTCAGTGCATGGGGTGGAGAAGTTTCACAAAAGAGCCTTTCAAATTTGAGGTAGCCTATTTCATTTCTTCCTTGAGATGGTAAATTCTTGCCACTTTTCCTTAATAGTTTATTTTCCCAAATTGTTGAAAATACAACTTCTCCTGTTGCTATTACCCTGGGGCCCAACTGCCATCTGGAGTATTTGGACTGAAAGCATTACGCACTGACAAAAATATCTATTACTGGTTGGTCCCTCAAACCGTTTACTGACTAGTAAACTCCTTGAAGGCAAGGATTTAATCTCTATTATTTAATGCTTTCTCAGAAAATGCTAAAGGCAAGAAAAGTAGAAATGAATAAAGGCAGAAATGAACTGAATAAAATAATACCATTAATTTTTAACACATGTAGATCTCTAGTAAGTATTTAGTATACATTTAATAATGGTAGTGACTATTTGTGAAGCAAATTTTAAAAACCTGCATGGAAATGGAATGTTTTTACTACTTGAGGAATTAGAGAAAAGACATAATGGTGATTTTGATAAAATTTCCCATTCATCCATTTATTTCATTTACTTAAAGGAACAAAGAAACAGTGAATTTCAAAATCTTATCAGCATAGGAACAAAATACAGCATAATGTACTTACTATAGCCATAATTATAATAGTAAATGAATTAGTCAATGTGGAATTATGAACCAACAAAAAATGGATAAAGATTATTAGAAAAAAGTTAATATCTTTTAAAAAGACAATAGAAACAAGAGTTTAAGTTCAGAGAGAGATACTCTTAATTGTTTTGGAAAAGACAAATAGGAAATGCCTTCTTTCTGATAAAGGGATATACACTATTTACTCACTGTATCCTAAATATTTATTATTTAGAGAATAAAGAGGCATTTAATAGGGGCTATGGTTGTGAGATAGAAGCTGTTCTTGCGATTTTTAAAAAATATATTTTATTTATTTATTTATTCATGAGAGACACAGAGAGAAGGCAGAGACATAGGCAGAGGGAGAAGCAGACTTCCCACAGGGAGCCCGATGTAGGAGTCGATCCCAGAACTCTGGGATCACTCCCTGAGCCAAAGGTAGAGGCTCAAATGCTGAGCCACCCTGGCGTCCCCTTGCAATTCTTTTTTCCTGATTTGTTCAAAGCTTGATTTTCTGTTTGAACTGTGATCTATTATCAGGTTTCCTTTTTGCATGCCCAAGTAATATAAACAAAGGCACAGGAAACAGGGAAGAACTACATTCTGGCAATTACTCAGTAGCCAGTTAGCGTATGACAGTATATAGTGTGATCCAAGCACCTTACCTTCTCCTGCAGGCATAGATTAGGAGATGGGGATGCTCACATCTCACTGGGAAAATAGTGAGAAATAAGTCATTCTCACCATTATCTTTCTACCTCTATCCTCCCTTTCTCTGGCTCCCCACATCTCTCCTCCCCAAATCACAAATTTTGTCATACCAAATATTTACACAAAGTATTTTAAGAAAAATAAATTAAAATTGTGACTGAAAATGTTGGCTTTCCTAAATGCTTTATCATAAAACATACTGATTAAGTAAATTTGTAAACATTTATACTGCCATTATCTGAAAGAGGAGTGCTAACAGACTGCACGTTCGGTTAATAAAATTTTTGCTAAATTAATTGCTTAAAATTATTTCTATAAGTAGAATCATTTTCTCCAAATGAAATATCATATAAACACCAATATATAAAAGAGGGAAAAAAGAAGTATATTATATAAATGAATTTTACATGTTTTTAATATTTAATCCAATGGGACCAATGTGGTTGTTTAATTTATCCTAAGAATTTAAATAGGCATAGAGGTGAAAGTTAAAGTTCTTTATCAGCCTTGGGAGTCAAGGCTTGGGGGTTAGAAGTAAGTAGTAGTCACTTATAAGCTCTCATACATGCAAACATGTATAAATACAAATTTTCAAAGAGAACATTATAGAGCTAAAAACCTTCTGATTAATAGTCTCTTGGAGTTCAAATATACATACAGAAATAGCAGAAGATTTTTAGCTGAAGTCCAGGGATTGATAACTGGCAGTAAAAGTTAACATACATGCAGTGTGTTCACTACTTGGATTGGAGATTTTCAAATGTGTGTCTGGTCATTTATCATGATTTTAAAAATAGGTAAATTGTACTTCTAAAGTTTCAATCAAACCTGAAAGATGTACGTTAGATGTGATGTGTAAGAAAAGCATTTGTTTGTTTTTTTTAAGGGAAGAAACAAGGAGTAACATTTGTGAGGAAAAAATTCAGAAAGCAATTTCAAGGCTCCGTAAGTGTTATCTTTATAGCTTAATTTCAGCTTCTTAATGTAACTTAAATGTGGAGTTTAAAGAGAAACTAATGTACTGGAGAAAATATTTCAAAACATATCAGCATGTTTCAATGTGAATAAATTTGCATTGCACATTATTTTTCATAATGTTTCTTCACAGAAAATTATCAAAGCAACTTAAGTTTAAACATGGACTTCTTTCCCTAACATTGTCAGCTCTTCTTTTTGATGTTATTCAAGTATATAGCAAAAAGAAAAAAAAAAAAAGCCTTAAATTTGCTGGATCCCAGGGCAAAAGTGCAAATAGAAACTCACATGGAAAAAAACTTAACAATTTACAAATCAAGATAATGAAGTGTTTATTACAACATTTCATTCTCCCATCTTGACAAACATACCTTCAAAACACCTGAATGCAAAGGAAAAACCACAATAAGATACCACTTTACACCTAGTAGGATGGCTGTTATAAAAACATTAGAAAATAACAAATGTTCACAAGAATGTGGAGGAATCAGGACCCTTCTTGATATCTGGTGAGAATGTACAGTTGTGCAGTTGCTATAGAAAACAATACGGTAGTTACTTGCAAAATTATGCAGTATTGCCATATGATCCAGCAAACCCACTTCTGGATACATACCCAAAATAATTGAAATCAGAGACCGTTAAGATGTATTTATATACCCATGTTCAGAGCAGCATTAGTTATGATAGCCAAAAAGTGAAAGAAACACAAGTTTTCATCAACGGAGGGATGGATAAACAAAGTGTGTTATAAACATACAGTGGAATATTATTCAGCTTTAAAAACAAAGGAAATTCTGATACATACTGTGACATGGATGAACCTTGAAGACATTATGTTATGCTAGATGAAATAAACTGTTAAAAAGGGCCAAATATTGCATGATTCCATTTATATGAGGTGAGGTATCTAGAGTATTCAATTTCATGAGACAGAAAGAATGGTGGTTGCCAGAGACTGGAGGGAGGTGGGGTACTTAATTCTTTAATGGGTACAGAATGTCATTTTGGGAAAATGAAAGTTCAGGAGATGTATGGTAGTGATGGGTAAATGACAATGTAAATGTGCTTAATGCCAGGGACTATACATTTAAAGATGGTTAAAACGGTAAATTTTATGTTATGCATATTCTCTCCCCGACCGACACATAAATGATCAGGAGGGCAGGTTTGATTTTAGATTTCATGATCTCCTTGATGGTCCATGTTTGTACTCCTTCTTTTCCTGTCCCTTCCTTCTCCATTCAAGAGAAGATGCTTAGCTTTTGTCCTAGATGGCCTAAATTTCTTGTCTGTGACTAACCTGCAAGTGGCTTCTAAGGTAGGGCCCAGAATATGACATGGCTACCAGCCCTGCTAGACTGTGAGTCTTTAACAAATTCCAAAATAAAGTTAGAAAGATATTCCAGGCAGGGGAAACCTAACATGCAAAGTTACAGGTAACCTTTAAATCAACCAACAAAATACGTCTGTAAGTATTTAAGATTTTTCTGTATACCACAGAGGGTACTTCTTAAAAAAGAGACTGTCCCCTTCTCTTTTTAAAATAAAAGATGATGTTCATTTTCCTTCTCCTAGGCAGGAGAATGTGTGGTCATTCTATTTTGCAGCCACCACTACTGGAGCAGTGATAGAAGAGGCTGAACAAAAAGAAATCTGGTTTCTTTCACTCGGCATAATGTTTTTGAGGTTCCTCCATGCTGTAGCATATGTGTTAGTAGTCTGCTCCATTGTATTGCTGAATAGTATTCCTTTGTATAGATATATCATATTTGTGTGTGCATTTATCCAGTTGATGGACATTTGGATTGTTTCCAGTTTTAGGCTATTATGAATAATCCTGCTATTGAACATTCCTGTACAGCCTTTGTGAATGTTTTCATTTCTCTTGACTACCCAGTTCCTAGGATTGGACTTGCTGAGCCATAAGGTAAGTTCATGATAACTTTTTTTCATGATAACTTTTTAAAGAAACTGTCAAACTTTTCCAAAGCAGCAGAACTATTTTTGCATTCCCACGAGCAGTGTTATAAGTCTCAGTTTATACCATTATCGATACTTGGTATTGCCTGTCTTTTTTATTATAACTATTCTAGTAGGAGTGAAGTGGTATCTCATTATAGTTTTATTTTTATTTTTTTAAAAAGATTTATTTATTTATTCATGAGAGACACAGAGGGAGAGAGGCAGAGACACAGGCAGAGGGAGAAGCATGCTCCATGCAGGGAGCCTGATGCGGGACTTTATCCCAAACTCTGGGATCACGCCTTGAGCTGAAGGCAGACGCTAAACTGCTGAGCCACCCAGGCATCCCTCTCATTATCTGCATTTCCTTAGTGATGAATGACATTGAGCAACTTTTTATGTGCTCCTTACCCATCTCTATGTAGTCTTTGATAAAATGCCTACTCGGACTTTTGCTCTTTCTATAAAATGGGTTGTCATATTATTTGTTGTAAGAGGTCTTAATATTCAAATTTGATTATAAAGAGAAAAACCTACCAGAGAAACTATGTGAGGGTCCAGTTTAATAGCAGTATATAGATATTATGAAAACATTCATAATGATAAAAATATAATGATAATAAAAGAATAGCACAAACAAACATTTTCCACTCATATAAATCTTAATATACAATGATAAATTTTTTATTCTTTAAATTTTAAAAATCCTAGGCAATGGAGGTTGAAAAGGACTCACTGCACCCCAGTAAGGAATACTAGCATGGTCAAGTGAGCTCTGAAAGTTAGTGACTTTTATTAGTCATTAAGGTGACTTCTGGAAGAAATGAAGACTAGATAGGGCTAGCCCTCAAAACAAACTCTTGAGGGTGAAAGGCTTGGGATAGGGAGTAAATGGTTAGATTTCTCTCCTAACTTCCTTGATAGTTAGGAACCCAACCCCTAGAAGTTGGGTGGGGAGTGGGAGTGTGAAGCATTTCTCCTGCTGCATCACGCTCTTTACCACAGTCCAAGGGAGAAGGTGATTGGGGGAAGGTGCTTGGGGGGGATGTGGGAAGGGCTTTCACTTAATCCTCAGTCTAGAGTTCCAACTGAACAGTTTTCCCCAAGGGAGAGAAGGCAGTGAACTAAAGTCACTTGGAGGAGCAAGTTCAAGTAAGTACACATAGCATGATATGGGATCTGCGTATTTGGATACAATTCCTAAGAAGACTTGAGGGCAAGAAAGAAATGTATCAAACTGAAAGAGTGAGGAAAACTCAGACTTACTATAGATTTGTCCAAATGGAGAATAACTAATAGCCAGTATAGCTGTGGCACAAAATTTTGAAAATGAGCAAGTTGAACTGGTTGGAATATAAGTTTCAATATCAGGTAACACAACGAAATGACTTAAGTGGACAAAGCTTCCAAAAGGCTGGAAGGCCAGCTGACCTCTAGAGGAGAGTTCTAGATGGTAGTGGGATAAGGCACAAGGGAAAAGAAATGTTATCCACTTGGGACACCTGGGTGGCTCAGTGGTTGAGCACCTGCCTTCGCCCAGGGCGTGATCCTGGAGTCCTGGGATTGAGTCCCACATACAGCTTCCTGCATGGAGCCTGCTTCTCTGTGTATGTCTCTGCCTCTCTCTCTCTCTGTGTGTCTCTCATAAATAAATAAATAAATAAATAAATAAATAAATAAATAAATAAATAAAATTTTTTTTAAAAAAAGAAATGTTATCCACTTCTGAAAGAGAATTTTCTGCCTTTGGAAAAAACAGGTGAGCCTCTTGGAGAGCAAGTCTGAGGAAACAAGGGGATGGCTGATAGGGACCTCAGGGCAGAAACTACTACTATTATGACCCACATCTCCTTAAATGTATCACTCCTGGATGATATGTCTTGGAAAAGCTGGAATATAAAAGTAAAATATTATGTCTGGCTATTGTGTAGTTTTACCATTAAAAAGCTATCATGAATACATGTGCAGATGCTATAGCATTATCTATGTAAAGCTGCTATCACCAAATGCTAATAATACACAGACAATCTTTATTACTTTATTCCAAATTCAGTCCCACTCAGTGTGATACTTGGACGGAATGCAGAGCTATCAATGAGGGGTGGAGTGTTGATAGGGTGTGAAGATGGCATCTTGATAAAAATTAAAGAATACATTTGAACTTACTTAAATTGTGAGACCTTTTTCACAGGTATGATGCTCTCAAGCTGTTTCTGTCACGCCGCAGATACTGAAGCATATAAATAAGAAATGCTTCAAATGTACTGGATTTTAAAAGGCTTTCTTCATTTTGTGATACACCAATGCATCTTGAATAGTTAGGAAAAACATTTTGACTTTTACAATTGAAGCGGTTCCTTAAAGATCCAGATATATTTGCAGGAGTCATGCAAGAAAACACCAACTGATAGTTTATCTCTCTCTCACTCCCTCCTTGTTTTTTTTCTACTCCACAAGCCATCTTCATGTACTGCACAGTAATCCATTACAATATGTTCCAACATCTGCCTCCCCATATGATGTATGACCTATTCGATTGACCCTTTTTATGCCGCTCCAGACTTTCCGCTCATGACTGTGGGAGGAAGAACGCTCTGCATCCATTCCTGAGGTCACTAACCAGTAAATACATCTCCATTTGGCAAGGTAAAGGGGACGCTGGCTGGAAAGCTCTGCAAATCTTTTATATATCAGTGACTATACTCATAGCTTTAATTAGTTTAATTTATGGGAAAAAGCACTGCTGAAATTCCTTTCAGAGTAACAATAAGAAGAGAATGCTTGTTAAGGGGAGGGGGGTTTATTTTCTGTTGTTACCAAATATTTTTACTGAATATAGGGAAGCTGAATATTATCAGAAAGATTTTTAAGGCAATCACTTATCTTTGATTAAGTTCATAATTGTGAAATCATTGTTCATTTTAACCCAATAGATTGGGGGCGGTATGTAATAATAATAATCAAAGCATTAAAAATAGTGAGCATTTTTTACTCAATAAAAACAGAAAATGAATGTTAAGTCATATTAAATCAGACTATATATTATTTTGTATATTACAAAAAAAAAAAGCAACAAAACATACTTCCAGATTGCATACTTGCTGGAAGCTTGAAAATACTTGGCGCATATGGGGAGAGGCAGTGCAAGAGCCATGATTTTTCTCAGTGACTATGAAGTGCCACTCACTTTGCTAGAAGTCTGCATGCTATTTCAGGGATCACCATAACAAGTCTGTGTGTTCAGTGGGGGTGGTTCGATAACTTGACAAAGATTAAACAACTAGTAGTTGCAGAAGTCTGGGTATCCCTGCAAGTTTTCCTTTCTACTATGTGCCATATAAACTTACCATATGGGGGTAACAATGTTACTACTAAAAATGCTTTCCAAACTTAAAATTTGTGATGAATTCTCTATATTGCAGTGGGATTCCCCTACCTGCTGGCCGGTGGAAGCAAGGATTTTCCCTGACTCCGAGCCAATGACAGTTTACAAGCCCAGGGGTTAGAAGGCTTTAAGAGTAAAAGACTTCTTGAGTCACTCGTGACTCAATGTACTTTCCCTGAAGAAAGTACATTCCTTTAATATGTATATTTTTAATTTAGTTGTTTTATTTTACTGCTGGTACTAATAGACAACACGTGATGGATTAAAATAAAAAGAAAAACTTCCTCCTATGGATTTCTCCCTTATTTTTTTCCTTCATTTTTCTTCTATAAACTTTCTTGATTAAGATATCTCTAGGTATTATATTAGTGTTGGTTATTTGGGCACATAAAAGGAATCAGTCTAAATTTTGAGAGAAATCTGGATGCAGAATGCTAATAGCAGCAAAGATAATCATAATAGCTAAAATTTATAGGATTCTTACTGTGTGACAGGCCCATGCTGTCTCTTTCTGAAACTTAAGAAACAGATACTATTATTTTCCGGAGGAAGCCACTGAAGCACAGAGAAAGTAAGTCATTTGTCCAAAGGCACATAGGTAAGAGGCAAAAAATAGGTTAGAATCTACATCTTTTTACAGAGCTCAAAACTTTTTTTTTAAGAGCTCAAAACTCTTTTTTTTTTAATTTATTTATTTATGATAGTCACAGAGAGAGAGAGAGAGAGAGAGAGAGAGAGAGGGAGAGAGAGTCAGAGACACAGGCAGAGGGAGAAGCAGGCTCCATGCACCGGGAGCCCAGTGTGGGACTCGATCCCGGGTCTCCAGGATCGCACCCTGGGCCAAAGGCAGGCGCTAAACCACTGTGCCACCCAGGGATCCCAAGGCCTCAAAACTCTTAACCAATGCCTTATGAACATCTTTTTTGGTCATTTAAATACAGTAGTAGGCTCTGGGACTTTGCTGCAAAGAGTGGGACAAGCCCAGGGAGGGCAACTCTGACTTCTGACAGAGCTTGGGCTCTTATAAGAACTATATGACTGCCGTTGTGGTGCAGAAAGGACATGAGAAGTACCCAAGAGGACATCTTCCCTAGCATTTTCATTTCCTTCTTCTTGGCCACTGCCAGTAAAAAATGTTTCAGTTTGGTTTACTTCTCAATTCATGGTGTTTGAAGAGCACATGAGGGAGAGCTATGATATGGTCAGACAGATTGGGAAAAGTTTCTCTACAAATATGATTGCTTGGAGATCAGAGGGAATGAGATGTTTCAAATATGTACATGGAGTAGAAAAAGCACTAGCAGAAAGACCTAGTGGTAGGAGAGAACATGACAAGCGTGGGGTATTAGAAGAAGGCTAGTGAGTCTCTAGTGTGGTGGCAGAGATGTTCAAAAAGGTAGATGAGGAGCCATAACAATTTAAGAAGAGGAATGACATAACTAGATTTTCATTTCTATAAGATTAGTCTAGATATAATATGGAGAATTGATTGGAAGCATTTGGCTTACCTACATTCCACTTTTAATGGAATAAGATTAACATAATCATTTTTACATTATTTAAAATTGATTAAAAATCAATGATAGAATAAATCTGGATACATAATTTTCAACATTCTGAGTTTCACCCTTATTTCAATATTTGCTTTTTCCTGGATAATTTATACTAATATTTTAATCATGCTGAAAAATTTTATATTTTGTTTCAGTCCATAGTCACTAACCTTGATTCTTTTGGATCATTTAAAAAAAGAATAACAAAAAAATATATTAAAAATGAGCCATTTGCACTACCTACACCACACATTACTCTTAAGTCAATTAAAATAACAGAAACACACTCTAATAGTACCTTGCATTTACAATCTGTCTTGAATCATGAGAGGCTTCCATTTTAATTGCATGGGACACACTTCTCATATCATCAAAGTAGTCCAGAGAAATCATTAACAATTGTAACTTCTCCTTTTCTGCCTTAAACTGATTGACTCATTCAATATTTATTTATTGGACTCCCATAACTTACCAGGCTTTGTTCTAGACACTTAGAACACATCAGTGATGTTCTAGACATTTAGGACACCTCAGTGAACAGAAATCTCTGTGTTAATGATAGGATTTTAAATGTTTTTCCTCCGAAAAAGACTTGCAAAACTTTAATCTTTCATTCTGTCTATCTAGTACTTCTCTAACATTTCCCCATATGACACTATCATTTGTGGTTATTATGATTGGGAATTTATATATCTATTATTCTTTATATCTGTAAATGAATATTGCTTTTGAAAGAAGTCAAGTCATTATTGAAAGTCCATGATTGAGTTCATGCTTACAAAATGGATATACCTTGAAAACATTATGTTAAGTGAAATAAACCAGACAGAGAAGGAGAGAAGGTGAATAGAAAGTATAATAGAGTTACCAGGAGCTGAAGGAAAGGAAAAGGCAAGTTATTATTTCAGGGTTACAGAGCTTCCATTTGGGATGATTAAGAGTTCTGGAAATAAATGTGGTGATGAATATAAAACATTATGATGAGATTTAATGCTATTAAATTCTACACTTAAAAATGGTTAAAATGCTAAATTTTATTATTATGCATATTTTGCCACAAAAGTGGAATGATTAAGGGGATGATAGAAAAAAACACTGTTTCCCAGTCCCACATCAAGCCTTATTTTTTTAAAAATATTTTTCCAATTTGTTCCCATGTGTTGGTTCATTTTGTACATTAACTCAAGTGAACATATTTAAAGAGGGGAAAGGAGTAATGATGTTTTAAAGTAAAAGGAGGTTGGAAATATTAGTTTTTAAAAAAATACTAAAAATTATTCTAGGCTACAGAAACAAATATAAACAAATATAAAAGAAAGAAGAATATGTTCTAAATCAACCCAATTTGGTAATGCCCCTTTCAAATTAATGGTCGCTCTGAAACGGAAGCTACAAGATCATGTCAACCCTTCCCTGACTTTGGAAAAAACACAGTGTTTGCCTGTTCTACTGTAAAAGGTAGTTCTTTCTTCACTTTCCCCTCCTCTCTAAAGCTAGCTTCTTTTTCATATTCAGATGACTGTTTATGAGCTCAATCCTGTTTCAACTGTCAGTCTTTACATCGAGGAAAGATAGATGGGACACACCAACCCCAACCTAAATGACCTTTGGATGTGACAAGAGTTTTAGGTCAGCCTTGCTAAATGGAGGCCTTGGTGTATCGAGACATGCCTTGGGGTGAAATTTACAGTGAATTTATTATCTCCCAATGCCCTTTGGACTGCTTCCCACCATCAAACACTATGGCAGCACTTGGAACAGGAAGAAATACATTAACTGGAATCTGATCGTTTTAAAAGGTTACAGCTGCCCAAATATAATTTAATTTCATACTTGCCCTTTGAGGGTTTGGTGTATATTTTCATTTTATGACTGCAAATGATAAAGCTCTTAAGATTCCAGGCAATAAAAAGAGAAAAAAAAAGTATTTTAAGGGTTAGAAGTCTATTCAGTTCATACTCAATGAGTGAAGTGACAAATTAGCTTTTTTAAAAAAATCTAACATTTCTCTTTTTTATTTGGACCATCTCTTATTCCTCTTCTGATCTTACACTTCTATGTTTGGTTGAAATTAGTATGTGAACACTGACCTCAGATCTCAGCTAGTGTGAAAATAAAAAGGGTGATAAAGGAAAAATGAAGATAAAGCCAACCTGATTTAAAGTGAAAATACTTTAGTATAGGGGACACATTTTTCAGTAGTGTTCCCTCTCATATGATTGGGAAAATTTACCCATCAGAGTATATCAACATGAAATCGATTTACCATTGATCCTGTACTTCTATAGTATATCAGATTTCCACAAACTTTAAGGAAAGGGTCACAAAATCCTCCATAAATGCCACACCATAGCCTCATTTGTTTAATTACTAAATATTACTATTCTTTTATTAACAGAAAGTAAGTGGTATGGTGTTTTTAATTCAATAAAATTAATCAGAAAAAAATCAGAAACAAAACCAGATAAAATTATCTACAGTTTATTTTAGTCATCAGAACAAAACAAAACAAAACAAGCCCCCAAACCAACTTTTGTTCTTTCCCTTTAACCTGATACTTTATCAGACTTCACAGTTCTTTAAATATCAATCCAATAGAGTTTGAGGCAACACAGTATTTTGGATTCACTATTCATAACGAGGAAAGCCACATAGTAAAACTTTTAATACATATAAGCCAAATACAACTTAAAGTTGTATGCGTGAGCCCACGTGAACATGTATGAACATGTGTGGACACATATGCATTCTTTCATCATTTTTCAATTTGATCAATAAATACTTCTTGAAAGATTTGAGCTAGTTCCTGTGAAGTTTATGCTTTAAACAAATATTTTAGATTAAGAGGGTACTCCTGATATGAACAACAAAGAAACATAAAAAATCAGCATTTAAGTATTGTAAAACTTAAACACAGTAGATGATTATAAATATTAATGTATCTTTAAAAAAAAGATTTTATTTATTTGAGAGAGAAAGAGCACAAGTGGGAGATGGGGACACAGGGAGAAACAGACTCCCCGCGGAGGAGGGAGTGTGGAGCAGGGACCCCAACATGGGGCTCGATCCCAGGACCCTGAGATCATGACCTGAACCAAAGGCAGACACTTAACCAACTGAGATAGCCAGGTGCCCTAATACTAATGTATCTTTATTGGCAAATTAATTTCGTGTCAGTATGTCACTCTTTTCAAAGGATTTTGCATAGTATTTAATCTGCATAATGTTTCTAGTGGTCAGATATTACTATCCCTGTTTATAGATTATGAAAATATAGCCTAGCAGTTAAGGAATCTGACTCAAGTAGGAAACCCAGTTGGTTACTGGGACTCAAATGCTCTAGATGGTAAAGGGTAATGGGACTTATTGTTTTATTCATTCATTTATTTATCCCTCTTTTAATCAACAAATATTAATTAAAGGCTCACCTAAGGTGAGAACAATGAAAAACAAAGATTATCTAGGAATCAATTCCCAATTCTTTAGGAAAAAAGTCTTATGCTCATTTTTCTAAGGAAGATATAGAAACAGCCAGTAGGCACATAAAAAGATGCTCAATATTACTAATCATCAGGGAAATGCAAACCAAAACCATAGCATGGTATCACCTAACACCCGTTTATATGGCAATTATCAAAACTAAACAAAGCAAAACAGCAAAAACCACAAGAAAATGACAAATGATGGTGAGGATGTGGAGAAACTGGAACCCTTGTTCATTGGTGGTAGGAATGTAAGTGGTGTAGTCTCTGTGGAAAACATGGCAGTTCTTCAAAAAATTAAACCTAAGATTACCATATGATCCAGCAATTCCCCTTCTAGGTATACAATCAAAATACTTGAAAGCAGGAATAGGGACAGATATTTGTATATCCATATTCACAGAAGCATAACTTACCATAGCAAAAGTGAAAACATCCAAATATCTATCAATGGTTGAATGGGTCAACAACAGGGTTACACAACAATAGAATATTATTCAGCCTTAAAAGGGAAGGAAATTCTGACACATGATGAACCTTAAAACATAATACTAAATGAATAAGCCAGACACAAAAGACCAAACATTGTATGATTCCACTTATGTGAGGTACCTCAAATGGATAATTCATAGAAACAGAAAGTAGAATGCTGGTTACCAGAGACTTGGTTGCAGAGGTGGTGACAAAGTCAGGAGTTACTGTTTAACAAGTATGAACTTTCAATTTAAGATGTGAATGTACTTTATGCCACTGAAATATATGTTAAAAAATGCTTAAAGGGGATCTCTGGGTGGCGCAGCGATTTGGCGCCTGCCTTTGGCCCAGGGCACGATCCTGGAGACCCGGGATCGAATCCCACGTCGGGCTCCTGGTGCATGGAGCCTGCTTCTCCCTCTGCCTGTGTCTCTGCCTCTCTCTCTCTCTCTGTGACTATCATAAATAAATAAAAATTTTAAAAAAATGCTTAAAGTGGTAAAGTTTGTGTTACATGTATCTTAAAATAAAAAGTAAATCCATGGAAGGTTAATAAAAATTAGCAGAGTTTGGGTCACAATCAAAATTAAAAATAAAATTAAGAGCAAAAATTAAATACTTAAGTCTTCACACTAACAAAATCAGATGAGAAGTCAACATCAAAAGAAAGCCAAAAGAACAAAGCATAAACAAAGAAATGCTGGAATTAAGGACAGCAGACAGAACTGATGCCATGTTAAAATAGGGGGACTGAAAGCATGACTGCTGAACTATAAGATAGTTCAAAAAAGGTCAAAAAGATCAAGGGAATTTGAGGGGTGATGAAACTGTCTTGTACTTTGTGGAGGTGGTGGTGGTTGTGGTTAAAACTCATAGAATTGTGCATCCAAAACAGAGTCAATTTTACTGGAAGTTAATTTTAGAAATTAAAAAAAAAAGATACCATGTGAAAATGAAAAAGATCTTATTCAACAACTTTGACTTATAGTTCTAAACCATTTAGGTCCTACTTCCCAAGAAAGAGTCAGGAAAAGTGGGAATTTGCTAACACTGTAGATTACAATGATTTTTTTTTTAAACATTACAAAATTCAGACCTGATCTTTCTTTATCTTTAGTATCTCCATATGGGTATAAAAAATGAATTACAAATGGTTTCAGTGTATAGGAGAGCAGCTAGCCAGGGGTTACCACCCACCGTTTGAGATAAGAGGAGTATAAAGTACTGATAGTAGACTATTAAATAAACAAGGTGAAAGTGATTCTTTCCATCTCAGCTGATGCTAAGAAACCAATTGTGCTGCACTTTCTTAATATAAAAATAATGAGTAGTGCCTCCCCATCTACATGTTTCCTTTCCAAGAGAACTCACACTTCTGTCCCAATCTATGAAGCATGGTTTGAAAACATACCAATTCTAATGGGAGAATAAGTGAAAATAGGACTGTTTCAACTGTTGGTGTTCTGGTCTAAATGGAAGCCTCTACTATTGGCATAGTTAGCTTCATAAATAGAGAAGATGAATTAGGCTAGGATCTCCTAAGATCATTTAGAATGTTATGAACTCTATTTAGACCAAAACAACAAAGGCCCAGATATACATACTATCTTCTGATTGTTCTCATCCTTGCCATTTGAATATTCCTAATTTCAATTTCTGACCCATTGGCTTATATCTGGATTACTCCTTTACCTGTTTATTCAACAAGCAATACTTCCAAAAAAGAATAGTTCCTCCATTTTTTTCACTGTTGTGGGAGAATAACAAGGAAGTGAGAGGCTCACATCTTGAAAAATGAGAGAGAAGTGAAAAGACTTGAAAAGAGGAAAAGAAGGCAGCCCGGGTGGCTCAGCGGTTTAGCACCGCCTTCAGCCCAGGGCATGATCCTGGGGACCCAGGGTCGAGTCCCATGTTGGGCTCCCTGTGGGGAGCCTGCTTCTTCCTCTGCCTGTGTCTCTGCCTTTCCCTCTCTCTGTCTCTCATGAATAAATAAATAAAATCTTAAAAAAAAAAAAGAAAAGAGGAGAAGAGGGGAGAGGGAAGAAGTAAAGAAAGACTAATGGGGGAGAGTGGCTAAAAACAGAGAGAGGAAAAGTTAAATGAAGAGAGGAAAAAAAAAAAGAAGAAGAAGACATAAAAGTGAAAACAAAGAGAAAGATTTCTAAGATACCAGAACAGAAAGGTCAATTTTTAAAACTAGGTTTCTATTTTAAAATCTTTAGCAGTCCCCAGGGACAAAAAGGTTGGTATTGTCCAAAAACTGTGGCTGTGTAATTGAAGATGATGACATTCTGATTACTGCTAGGAAGTTATTTTATGTGAAATTGTTATCTATTTATTTCTAGATAGCTCTTCTTTTCTTGTGTGTAAGTATGCTTTTAGGTTCTCTATTGGGTAATCTAGCACTGGTCTGACCTGCTCATCTTTCTTCTCATCCCATGGAGCTGTAATAGGAATAATTAAAACTTTCTTGCCTAATTGGATCTTCAGAGCTTGCTTGATTATTTTCAAGTTTCTAAATCATTTCTTTTGAATGCTTCAGATCAATAATTGCCTCATTATCATTCTCTCATGTTTTTCTTGACAGCACATGAATAAATGTGTCCATGAATCAGAGAAGTCTACTTGTAAACTGCAAAGGTTCCTTATGGGGACTTCTGGGGCTCCTGGTTACTTTCACTGGTACTTCCTTTGCTTCATTTCCCCCCCATCCTCCATTATGCATAAGTAGGTCAGCTAGGGGAAGGATAGTAATATGCATTCTACATATAAGAAAACCTGAGTCACAAGCAGACTAAATGACTTGAGACCAGACTCCTACATCACTTCAAAGCCAGGTTGCAACTAGAACCCTTATTTGTTTAGCAATGTGAGTGGTTAGGAGGATCATGATTGATCAGCTACTTTGGCTGCCTTTATTATGTCCTGTTTATTCTTATGCCCGAACTATCCATGTTGTAAGACTCTCCCCATTGTAACAAACACTACAACTTTCCAGTGGCACATGGCTTTCCCTTCAAAGAGAAAAGCTTGTCCCTTTCCCAAATGACTGTCAATACCGTGAAAGCTCTAGTAACTCATATGGAATGAAAAGAAATAAAGAGAAATTCTATTTTTAGGAAGAATTGAAATGTAGGTTTCTTGTAATCTTACATGTAAAGATTTCTATATTAAAAATTTATTTTCATAAAGCCATTCTGCTTGCATTAAATACTTGAATAAAGATGGATTTTCTCAATCACCATACTCTTTTGTACTATAAGACATAATCGTTCTATCTCAGAAAATTACTTGCTAACTTGAATTACAAAATGTTTTGTTAGGCTCATTTCTGACAATGGGATATACTTGAACCTAGGAGATTATGATGAGGATGACAACAGCTAATGATGGCTGAATGCTTATACTATGCTCAACATTTTGTAAGTAGTATCTCATTTAATCCTCACAACACCTGTCTCATCTAGGAACAATATTATCAAATTTCACATGGAAAGAAACTAAGAATAAGAGGTATTTAGTAACTTGATCAAAGACACACACAAACAAGGTCACATTATAGAACCAAAGCCCATAACCCATTATACTGTAAATGCCATTTGCATATTATTTATTTGTAAGATTTATTTGAATATTTAAAAATATTTAAATAAAATTTGGGGAACATGTTTTAGAGAAAGAAGAAAATAAAAAGCTTAAGTAATTTTAGTCATCTAACTAATTACAGTGTCAGCATGCCATTATACTACCAAATGGTTACAATGGAAAGATTGAATCTATGATGAGACACTCTACACTTTCAAACTGTATGTGATGCTAGCTTATATCTAAGGTGACACTAAAACATCTAAACTTAAAATTGTTGTGGAAGAAAACCAGATACAAGATGAATCAAATGAAGAAGGAAAAAAATGAACACATAATGACCTTAGCTTTTTTTTTTTTTATTGTTTAGTGAAATGCCTTGGCATAACTTCTGTATGTTAACCAAATGCTTTAGCTGTACTATTTCTAATAACCTTGTATTCCTTTAAAACTAAAGAACTTAATTTAGAGGGAAACTAGTCATACGAAAAATATTAAAGGCACATATTTGAGGTAGCTAGAGTTGCAAGGCACAGTATACATTTCCAAAGGAAGATGGCTATCTTAAAGCAACTACTAGAGAAGGATCGACAATATTTACTATAGTTCTGCCTAATACCTAAAAGGAAGCAATTGCAATTTTCACTATCACTATTACTTTTTTCATTCTAGGCTGAAGAAGTTCCAATAATGGAAAAAGCAAGAGAACACTGTTGTAATTTTCATGTTGGAGGCATTAATTATGCTGGCGCAATGCTCATTGTAGCAAATCATTTGGGAGCATACTTTGAATCTGTTCGTCCATTTCCTCCTGTCTACTTCCTATAGTCAAGAAGTGGCTGGGTAAGAAAAAGGAGTATGACATTAAGGAAAAGGTCAGGATTAAGAAATATGAAATAATTAAGGGTTTATTTCCCTAACCCCCCTTTCTTATGCCTTCAGTTTGGCAAGACAATATTGAGAAACTTCCATAGGAAACAGCAAATTGGAAATCAACAAGACTGACTTAAGTTTTTTATCTGAAGGAACCAAATAAGACTCTATTTTCAAGTCTCCTGAAGACACTTGCCAACCAAACACAGCTCAAAATTGTAATGTAGTTTTTCTCCTTGGTGTCTCTCTCAGAACATTTCTTTCATGACTACAAAATCTTGTCTGCATGATTATATAATCATCTTTGAATACTATCTTTCTTCTAAGAAGCAAATAAAATATCAACAAGACTTGTGATGTAAACAATCTCACTTTGAACCTTCTATGAACAAATAGATATGAAACAGCATGCTTCTCTGTTGTTTTGTTTTCTGAATTCCTTGATCTTTCAATAGCTTTTCACAAAAGAATTAATTCACAGAGCACAATCACTGAACTCAGCAAAATGAAAGCAATTCAGAAGGTTGCCATTGTTACTAATATGCAAATACTGCCCATTGTTTTATTCATCCTTAATCTAATAGCTTAAAAGCAAAAATAACAATTTCTCCTCCCCTTTTCTATACAAAACAACTTAAAAATAATATATATGAATATATGAGTTTATTTTTAGGAATACCATGGTAAAATAGGAAGAAGCTAGATTTAGCTTTCAGTTGATAGGATTCCAGGTGGTACCCTTCTATAATATCAGATTTAGCCAGGTCATCACTTAGAGTCTAAATTGCCTCATCAATAAAATTAAAGAGTTGGGCTATAAGAATGGCTTTAAAATTTTGTTCTAGCAGAAGAATCTTTCATTCAAACAGTCCTAGCTAGTATAACTTGATTACAAAACAAATAAAAATGAATGGTACTGTTTGGGGTGCTTGGAGCCAGTTGGACTCCTGGGTATAGTCTAAAATAACTCTTTTCAATGAATGGTCTCTGAGATCCTTTCCATTTCAAATATACTCAACAGGACAGGAGGTTTTGTGACTTTCTTCAAGTTATATTCTACTTTCACACTCCATTCATTCTTTTACATTTCAAGCTCCTCTATAATCCATTAAGGATTCCTAACTGACTCATCTTTGCATTCCTTATGCTTAGCTTAAAAGCTTACAAAGAATAAATATTTGCTGAGTAAATAAAATTTCCAGGATACTCTGGGGTTTATAAAAATAATTTGCTTCCACATTCAAGTTTGAAACCATAGGGATTATTTCCTTAAAGGAAGTTATGAAAAGTTTATAAACTTTCTCAGATTTGTATGAGAAATAGTTTAGTATCTATTGACAACAGAGGAGTAAGACAAGAGTATATATTCTGCTAATATATCTAGGAAAAGAGTAGGCTTTGAAGGGGGATTCTAGAAAATCTTTTTTATATTATTTATTTAAAATGCATATTACATTAAAGGTATTTATGTAAATAACTTATTTTAAAATTTTATACGGTATTTATTTAGAATAGTTCTGGGTGGCTCACAGAAACTATTTATTTGCATTATACCCATGGAAAAACAGGACTCAACAGGAGGCATTATTTTTATTTTATAGACATACACATTGAGATAAAGAGTGAGCAATAGCAAAATACAGAACATTATACTCCAAGTAACTTCCCATATTTGGGAGGATAAGTGAAATCATTGCTTTCCACAGATTCTTGTGATGATGGATCTTAAAATTAGACCACAAAGGGGAATACAATTATTTCCTCATAAACAAGATGATATGCTTCAATTTTACTGTTTGCTTTACCTGCTGCCCTGCAAAGTAAATCCATGTAAGAAAAGTCTGCCAAGTCTTAATTTGTGAGACTGCCTTGTGGAAATAGTTTTAATTTCAGTTAATAATACCTATTAAATAACTAACAATACCACACATTTATTATTACTTAGCACATAGTGTTTGGTAGTTGGTAATGAATATTTTATTGTTATAAACACTTCATGTATGCTATCTCATTTAATCCTCACAATAAGATGTCATTTATGCCCATATTACATGGATAAAAATTAAGGGATGGAGAAGTTAGGTAACTTGCCCAAAGTCACAGAGCTAGTGAATAGCAGAACCATGGTTCTTGAAGGCACAGATGGCTGAAGGTGCCACTTTTAACCATTACCTTATAATGCCTCTCACAAGCAATAGTGCCTCTTAAAATATTAATCTAAAGATAATGCCTTAATATAACAAAAATTTGATTTACTCTTTATGTTTTCTAGTTATCCCCTGCTGAGAAACTAGATTTTTCTGTATATAATTAATTAACTACAAAGACTTCTGCCCTATGTTTACCAGTTTTATATAATGCAATTTACATGTTCCAGTTGCATGCTTTGAGACTTAGCCATGCAATTAAATGGAAAATATTCAAGGATAATATTCAACAGTTTTCTGATACCAACAAACACCAGCATTTGTTCCTCTTGAAAGGCATCTGTCTTCATTTGAGTTCTTTAGATTCACTATTCTTTTTTTTAAAGATTTGATTTATTTCTTTGAGAGAGAGAAAGAAAGAGAGAGTGCATGGGGGTGAGGGGAAGAGGGAAAGGGAGAAGCAGACTCTCCACAGAGCAAGGTGCCCAATATGGGGCTCGATCCCAGGATGCCAGGATCATGACCTGAGCTGTAGGCAGATGCTTAACTGCCTGAGCCTCCCAGGTGCCACTGGGTTCAAGATTCTTATTGATCCCATTAAAGTAATAACTTTTACTTATCAAACTCCTAAAGTTGAATTTGTCTCCATAAATGGTTCTTTGAATAAATGAATGGATACTAGTAATATAAACTAAATTGACAATTAGGTTGAAGAATAAATTTCTAATATAAATACAACCTGGGAATTTGAAAAATGTTAGTTGCTCTCTCTTATATATAGCCAAGACTAGAAAATTGAGTAGTTTCTGTTTTTCTTGGTAAAATGAAAAAACTTTACACCTTTACAGTTTCAACAAATTGGTATTGTTCTTAGGATTGAATCTACTGTTGGCTTCAAGACTTGCTATCCTTTTATGCCATGAAACATTTTACAGTGACTTAAATATGTTTTGATAAAGAGAACACAGAATGCTATCAAGGAATATGCATGGACTGATTTGGCACAGAAAATCTGGCATTGGCAAATAGTTACATTACTTCAAATACAATTTAAAGTTTAGCATTTATTTGATTGGCCATTACAATAAAAATGGGTTCTGTGGAAAAGCCTACATGTACTAATGTTTCTGTTAGCATGTAATGAGATACCATGAAGCTGCTGGAAACAAGGAAATACAGAAATAGCACGAAAAAGACACTGCTTGTACTGTCTCCATTGTCCAAATGTCAAAACAGCTCCTGGGAACCCTAGGGGTGGTAATAACTATGGAAGTAGTTCCTACCAGTTCTTTCTTAAAGGAGATTCTTGAACACTGCTGGGTTCTGACTCTAGCCCATATGGGCTTGGAAAAGTCAGAGAAAATGTTGGCTGCACTTTTTCAGGCCTATTTGCATATGTTCTTTAGTATGCAGAATGTCTCTGTATATAATTTAATTGTTGGGTTTTTTTGCCTCTATTAATACATATGCAAATGACTCACACTTGCAGCTGTGCTGTATTAATCATATGTGTGCTTCTGTCTGTCTGCCCTGCAGGCTCAGGGTCGAAAGGAGAGGAAAAGAGGGAATTCACTCTTTTAACCTGCAAGAAAACTCACTCATGCAGACAGAAGTCCGACAGCAAACAGCACACCAGGGTTGCGACTGAAATGAGGAGCAGTTGAGCATTTTTCACCGTGTATGAATACGGTGATGACCTAAAAGTTACACAGAATCATACAGTATGTAGGTAGGTAGAGATGAAGACCATCCTTGCAAGTAATTCTTTCAATAAGGAGGTAAAAATCCTCACATCCAGACCTCCATATGATTATTTTTCCCTTATTGATTTTCTGGGCGTTTCTTGTGGTTAGACACATAAAGCCATGCTCAGTCACTTACAGTGGTCTGGGAAATATGAAACATTTATCTGTGTCCTGTCATAATTATTGACCTCCTTGGGAGACTGGCAGGAGGTTGATAAAAAGATGAACTTCAGTTTTTCATCCATGTCTGCCTTGATGTTACTCTCTATCAGATAGAAGCTTAAGCCATTTCCACTAGGACACCCATGTACCTTTGATAGCTATGAGAAAAGATTGATTTCTGTTGATATTTTGTATGATTCATTCTCTAACTTGATCACGTGTCATCTCTCATTTCCTCAATCTCAGAGAGTGCATGTCACTGATGAAACTGGTTACTGGAACAACAGTCCCATGTGATTTCAATTATGGCAACTTGTAATTCTGAGTCTTTATTCCAAAAAATATTATTATGGATTTAAAAGTCATCCTCCTGAATTTATTAAGAAGTTTCACTAATTCAGTAAAAATTCTTGAATGAATGCTACTTGCTTATTTTGAGTAAAATATGACCATCCAAGGATAATTTCAATGTTTTTTTCTTTGCTTATCACTATTAATCATTGGCTGGAGTAGACATTTTTGGCTTCCTATAGGTAGAACAGGTGGCAACCATCTTTTGGCCAACACAAATACAGTATTTATAAAGTGAGAAATAAATGGATAAATATTTCCTTCTAATTTCAAATCTTAGAAGCCTTGCTTAAATACAGAAATAGTATATATACTGCATTATAACTATTGCTATTAAAAACTTCATGACGCCCATTAAATAAAATGCAAATTAACGACAATGAACATGAGAAAAGAGTGTTAGATGGACTGTTGCCATCATTTGGTTTTATTAATTAGAAATAGATGATTCACTTAGCTGATTTTATCCAGTCACAAATGTCCAAAAGATTCTAAGTGTAACTTCATTTGGCTTAAATAATTATACTCGGTTTTTGATATTGAAATGAAGCTGTGTTAGTTTCCTATATAAATCAATCCCCTCCTCTAAAAAGAGACAATATCAGGAGAACAAATGTCAAGAGTATCATTGGCTCTCGAAAGAAAAAAAAAATGTAGCTTGAAGAAGAGGAAAGAAAATAAAAAGAGAAGGAAAAGGAGGAAAAAACATAAAAGGGTAATAAACCCAGTATATGATATTGCTGATAGGATAGTTACTATTTTGATAATGCACCAGTGTATTATTTAGAAATCACTTACCTCAGTGTTATGTTGGTAAGGTGAGTTATATGGAGTCAAAGTATCTACAGCAGCTCATATTTTTATGTATGTCTGTACATACATTAACAAACAATACAAGAATAATCTAATATTATGACGTTTGGTCTTTTGTGTGTGTGCAAATTCTAATTACTTTAAAGGAATTACATAAACCGCAATACATGCTAAAACACATTCTTTATGCAGAAGCCCATGGTTAAAATGAGATAAATGGAAGAAAGCACAGGAGAGATAGTTAGGGATTTCTCATATACTAAGGATCTTCTAGGAGGGGCTGAAAATATAAAGTTCCTAAGTCTTTAAATTAACATTATTTGTTCCAGAAATTAGTCATACACTGCTATGTTATATTATTAAAAATGATTATGACTGTTAACTCATGATAGTTTCTTTCATGTTGTACATATGTATTGAGCACCAGCTATCTGCTAGATATTAATCTGGGCACTTGAGATACATTATTGAACAACAATAAAAAAAATGACAGTTCCTGCTCCGGTGAAGCTTAGAACAGACAGACAATAAATAAGGAAAATAATAAGTAAGTTTAGATATTATGTTTGAAGATGACAAGTGCTATAGAAAAAAAATGAATAAGGGAAATGGAAAATGTGGTATCTCTGGGAGGGTTATTTTGTGATTTAAACAGGTTAGTTAGGGTAGGCTGAGAAATGACATTAAAGCAAATTATTGAATGAGATGAGAGAAAGAGGCCTCCAGGCAGGGAGAAGGGTGTTTCAGGTAGAGAGACAGCTAATATGAAACTCTAATGTGGGAGCACACCTTGGTAGGTGAAGGGACAGCAAAGGGCTAGTGTAGCTGGAACAGACTGAGTAAGGTAGTATTGAACAAAACTATTATAAAAATATATTTTGGGGATCCCTGGATGGCTCAGCAATTTAGTGCCTGCCTTCAGCCCAGGGCGTGGTCCTGGAGTCCTGGGATCGAGTCCTACATGGAGCCTGCTTCTCCCTCTGCCCATGTCTCTGCCTCTCTCTCTCTCTCTCTCTCTCTGTTTCTCATGAATAAATAAACAAAATCTTTAATATATATATATATATATTTTTTTTTAATACAGGTAAAGTAAGTACAGTAGTGCTAAACATGTTACTAGGCATATAGTGTTTTCCTAAGTTTATTTCATTAAACTAGAATAGATTTTTTGTTATAAAATTTCAATGTATATCATTTTTTTTTCTTCCAAGAGTCAATGATGCCTTTGGTGTTTGTAATTTTGCTATTGTATTTTTTAAAGGATGTAAACTAATTTATGTAGAAAACTAATCATTACTATTCAGCTTAATTCCAATATTATAGAGCAGAATAGCTATTTGAGCAAAATAGATACCTAAATTATAAATGTAATGTTGTTTCATTCTTCACTCTTTCATTTAATAGATATTTATTGAGTTCATAAAATACTACAAGCACTTGGTTAAGTGCAAATGATAGTGAGTCATCGTCTTCATAGATTTTGCCATCTGGTAGAAGCCAGAAAGTAGAATTTAAAACATTTTCTACAAGTGCTGTGAGAGGGGAAATATAGTGTGCTCTTGTAAGAATTACATTAACCTAGACGAGGGGACAATGAAGTATTCCTTTAAAAAGTGAGGTTTTAAGCTGCAACCTCAGGGAAGTAACAGTTGACTTGGCAAAGGTGATGGGTTATGAGGTTCCAAGAAGAGGAAATATCACATGCAAAGATCCAGAGAACTTGAAAAAAATAGGGAGTCATTTAAGATCTTCAAGTAGGAGAAGGACATGATCAGATTTTCTAAAATCCGAAAGATCATTCTGACTAATGTAGAGTAGAAAGAGCATCAGAGAGGGCAAGATGAAAGCAGAAGACCAGTTCAGGGGCCAATATGGTAAGTTAGGCAAGCAGCGAGGGTAGTCTGAGCAGAAAGGTACTAGTTATGATGGAAAGAAATGGATGGATCCTTAATGTATTTGTTAGGTGGAATGAATAGACAGTGAATGAACAGGTGTAGAGGAAGATGAGATAAGGATAGCTAGCTCTCATGTTTCCAGACTGAGCAAAAGACGGAATAGAGACATTTGCTAGGACTGGAGAATGAGCAGGTCGAGGGGCAAGTAAAAGAACTGATAAATTATATTTTGTACTCAGTTCATACTGTCTGTAAACACCTATATATTTACTCTTGATAGCCAACAAATACTTGTCCATATGGATTTCAGGCTCAGGAAAGACTGAATGGTGGAAGAAACAGATAGATATTCCATTGTAAAAGTCAATGTTTATATTATATAAAATTTTAAATAAGCTCTATGCCTAACATGGGCTTGAACTCACACCTGTGAGATCAACAGTTGCCTGCTTACTGACTGAGCCATTCAGGCACCTCAATAAGAAATAAATAAAACGGTGCCTTGGCACACGTTCATTTGTATGCTCTAAATATATAATCCAGATTAAGCTATTTTTTTCCTATAAAAGATAAAACTAAATATATCACAATGCTTAGACTATTTTAACTGCTCCTATAGTACATAAGTAAGGTGATTTTAAAGTGTAAGGTATATTTTATTACATGGCAAGGATTTCATTATTTTTATCCAGGAACATGAAATAATATTTAAATAATTAATAGTCGCTTAATTTAAAACGTCATTTTGGTTGTCTTTTGAAATAACTGTACTCAACTTCATTCTTTCTTTAAGGAAGCTTCTGATTTTTTGGTTTTATTTAACATTATATGATCCAGGTATGAACAATTACATGCAAAAGATTGTTTCAAAAGAAACACAAATGGTAGGCAAACAAAGTCAATCATGAGTAGGAATATATTTATAGTGTAATTCCTTAGATCTAGATGTTCAAAAAGAGAGGCTTGAGTTAACATGTATCTGTGTAAAGTGGGAAGAAATGGAAATGCAGTCTGAAGTAGATAGCTGTCCTTATAAATCTGGCTACTTCTTTCAGCACTGTGATGGATATAGCATATTTGTATGAGTGCCAATTAATCAGCATTATTGTTATAATTTGATTAGCTCATTACTGAGTTAGCAAAAGTCCTAAGAAGCGTAATGTCTCCAAAGTTTAAAATCTCCTGTATTTGGAGAAGCAAATATAATTGTTTAAAAGTCATGGATTTGGGACTCTGTGACCCAGTTTTCTTATTTGTCAAATGGAGATATTACTACATAAAACTAAGGTGTTGTAATAAGAATAAAATGAAAGCCTCGCCAAAGCCTGTGAAAGCCTTGCCCAAGAACCTAGTATAAGAATCTAGGACTAAATCTTAATACCTGGAAGAGAATCTTAGTGACTTTCAGACCTGGAAGTGATGGAATCTACTCATGGTATTAGTAAGGGGTAGCAAATGGGGATCTGATGGAATATGATTAAAAGCAGAGTTTGAAGAAAATTAAAACAGGCTCAAACATTATACCCTACACTGAAATGAAACTTCTTAGAAATAGGTACACAAGCTGGAGTGAATGTTCAATAGGATTAAGGTAAGACTGCTGAGTCGGTGTTGTAGTTAGCTTGTCTCTGATGCATCTGGGCAGGTGTGTGGGGGAAGTATAGAATTTGATTGTTATCTTCAAGCAAAAGGAAGGAGAGTAGAATAGGTTTCCTTTGTAGCTCTGGGGAAATCTGACGTCAAGGTTCAGGATCTGTGAATATAGTGTCAGGAATATGAGTGGAAAAGTAAGTTGGTGTAGAAGTCTTAGCAAATGTTAGAGTCAGTCCACTTCAGAGAAAAGCCAGATAGCTGCCATGACATGCTTTTGAAATGTGTTTGCATTTGAGTACCATTTTTAAATCAGAAGCAAAAAATATGTGTGTGTGTTTATGTGTATATGTTTTAATAGTAGCTAATGGCTTACCACCAAAGAGTTTGGGATTATTAATTTTCCTGTTATACCACAGTGTTGGTTTACTGAGATCCTAACTAAAACTCATATATTTTAATGGGTAAAATGCCACTTACATAAAAAAGAGCTTCATTCTATTTATAGATCAAATTGTAGTGAAAGCTAGGGCAAATACATTTGGTGGTCTTTTTCTTGTTTTCTGAAAATGAAAAAAAATTAAGATTTTATTTATTTATTCATGAGAGACACAGAGGCAGAGACACAGGCAGAGGGAGAAGCAGGCTCCCTGTAGGGAGCCCAATGCGGGACTTGATCCCAGGACCCCAGGATCATGACCTGAGCCAAAGGCAGATGCTCAACCATTGAGTCATTCAGGTGCCCCTGAAAAAATTTTTTTGTATATCTTGATATTTTAAGGGAACCTGACATATTATGAGGATGGAAACAAAAGATTTCCAAATATTTTAATACTATCTCTATAGGAAAATAAGTTTGGATTGTTGTCTAATGAAGCTACTTTCTACTAGAATCTTAAAATGAAACATAGGAGATGCTTCCAACTTGCCCATGCTTCCTCTCACCATTAATCCAAGAGTGAAAGGAGACAACAATGTCTAACTTGCTTTGAAAATGGACATCTGAAATCTCTAAATCTCCTATTTCCACATTCAAATATATTGCTGTATATTCTACCCCTTTCCCTTAATTTCACGACTCTTTTTAGTTTTACCTATTGGAAACACACTTCCAAATGTATTTCCAGTTCAGAGAAATACACACCACATGGTAGCTTTTTGCAGAAAAGGTAGGCTAGGAATGATTGTTATTAACCTCTGTAAAACCCAGTACGTCTCAGCTCTTTGCATGTCCTCCCTCCTGGGTTTTCGGAAACCCATCAGGTCTTCTGACAATCCTCCCTGCCGACCAGATGTACCTGTCTCTTGATGCTACAATATAAAACTCTATTTTTCCTTATAGAGTAAGATCATCTATCATGACAACGCACTTTCATGAATACAATTTAAGTTTATTAAGCACAACTGCTTTATATCTGAGTTCGCAGGCATACTGTGTCTTTCAGGCAAAGGAAAATATAAAACTTCTCACAGAAGAGATTAATTCTATTATTAGATTATCTGTTATTCCTGTTAATTGTGTAACTATGAAGTCTATAATGACAGAAACTAGGGAAGATTTTACAGGATGCTGATTCAGAGATTTCGATAGTTAATGAAAGATACCTTGAATATAATATTCTTGATGTTCTTGCCAACTCCAGAGACAAAATTTCTCAAATCACTTGGACATCTGGTAAAGTTATAGTAAAGTTATCACTGATGTTCTTGGATATATGGGAATATGTACTCCTCAAGGCTAAAAAGGTCTCATAATTGATAAACGTCTGGATAAAGTTACTTGTTTATTTGGGTGTTTACTTATTTGGTTTACTTATTTTTGATGCTCAATGGAGTTGGCATTAGCAGGAGAATAAAAAGACCTACAGAGTCAATAATATTGGGTATCCTGAATATTTTTAAATGTAGTTTTTGTTAAGTTGCCTTGATTCATAACAATCTGTTTGGATATCGTTGACAGTTTTTGTTCTTCTTATCTCCATGAAGACCATCCTATGATGAAATTATGTTACACAGTAATCAAAGCAAAACCAGACCCATTTTTGTTAAATCATACTAGGGAATAAAAAATTACAATAAGCTGCTTTTAGCACAGAAAACAGGGCTACAAATTAAAAGAATCAACATCTCAACTTTTGGTTGAGGATCAGTGCAAGTAAATTCAAAAACAAAAAAGTGTGAAACAAAAATCACTAGTCAGTTTTATTCTGCTTTAACACATTAATAGCTGTTTTCGATATTTACTTAACCTTGGTCTCTCCTGCATTGTTTCCCGACTTACCTGCAGTTGGAGCGGGCCTAAGCCTGGTGTTGCTGCGGCAGCAGCTGCCATGGTAGTTGGGATCAGCTGAACAGGGTAAGGGTCACCTAAGTAAGAGAATAATAGAGGTGTCAGCACCTTTTATCTACTCTCCACCTGCAAATTAAACTTGTGCATTCACTCTTTCCAAAAGCCTTCTTTTGTGTGCCTTGCTGGGGCCTAATGAAAAGCTCTATTGTGCAGCCTTTTACTAACACTCTTTTCACAATTCTGGCTGAGAGAGGAATGTGAATAAAAGGCACAAGCAATTAAGGCGGAAACCTCATCCTTTTTTCATGATGTATTTAGGAAAATGGGAGGAAAAAGTGTGCATTGATCAGAGGGCTGCACTTTGTAACACACACACACACACACACACACACACACACACACACACATCCCTAACAGTCTTGATACAAGCACACCAACTCTCAGCACATTTAAAATGTTATTATAAAACAAACTTAACTAAACTTAATTCCGTTTTAACAAAAGATTTAAGTGAAATAGCTTATCTTTTGAATGCAATGTTATTGTTTTAATTCAGATATCCTCTTAAATAATGTTTTGTGGACAAATTCATAGCAAAGAAAACATTTTATGCATTTTTGTTATACAAAATACTGGAATCTTTATTATCCTAGAGATAAATCTTTATAAAAACATATTATAAAGAAAACAGAAAATCAATGGTTTCTCCTTGAAGGGTTTCTGTTTGTGGCGGTATCTGAAAAAACAAAATCTTAGTAATTCAAAATTAAAATTTTGTGTTTTTTTAAGATTTTATTTATTTATTCATGAGAGACACAGAGAGAGAAAGAGGCAGAGACACAGGGAGAGAGAGAAGCAGGCTCCATGCAGGGAGCCCGATGTGGGACTTGATCCTGGGTCTCCAAGATCACACCCTGGGCTGAAGGCAGTGCTAAACTGCTGAGCCACCCGGGCTGCACCAAATTAAAGTTTTAATTCATGTGATCTATAAAGATATATAGATACACGCAAATATATATACACATATATACACATATAGAAGATTATAGGGTATGCTTTTGATGGAAATTTTTTCCACTTATAAAGCAGTACATACATTTTTTGTATAGAGCACAGTGATATGCTGATAGGTACATTACTAGTATTTGAAATATGACCATAGTAAAAAATAAAAGATAATAATTATAAGAACAATTTTCTAAAATATAAAACATATCGTTTTAGTAATCTAATTTGTGAAAAAACTTTTTCAGTGTTGAACATATGGAAAATATAACTGAAAATAATCAATTAATACATTCCTTCAAAAATATTGAGTATTTGCTATGTATCAAACATTCCTCTCAACACTAGAAATAGATTTTTAAAGAAGACTAATATGCAGTTGTATTTACTGGATATTTAATGAAGCTTAAATTTTAGGGTTCTGGGAAAGGCCCCTAGCAGTCTGTTCAAAGGATCTTATGTTTTTGTTTTTTTTTTTTTAATTTTTTAAAAAAATTTATTTATAATAGTCACACACACACACAGAGAGAGAGAGAGGCAGAGACACAGGCAGAGGGAGAAGCAGGCTCCATGCACCGGGAGCCCGATGTGGGATTCGATCCCGGGTCTCCAGGATCGCGCCCTGAGCCAAAGGCAGGCGCCAAACCGCTGCGCCACCCAGGGATCCCAGGATCTTATGTTTTTATATTTGTTGCTTTTTTACTTTGTTGTGATTTCTTTTTATAAATGAAAAATCCATTTTTCAATTGAGTGTGTGTTTTTGAAGATTTATATGTAATCAAAATAATAATTATAAATAGATAATTACATATATTCTTAAGGAGGGCACCCAAATTATGTTTTTCAGGCTTTAAAATACCTGAATCTACCTCTGCTGATCTGGCCTTACCAGAACTTACAGCTTAATGGGAGAAAAAATAATTCAACAATTAGTAGAAAATACAATGACTGTTAAGATAGGGAAGTATATAGCATGAGGCACTACACGGTGGGTGCCCCAAGCCCAGTATAAGAGGCCAAAGGTAGCCTCCAAGAAGTTATTTTTAAGCTGAAGTCTGAATGAAGTGAAAGCTAGTCAACGAAAGAGGAAAAGGAAGAGGTTTCCAGAAAGGAAAACAATTTTCATGAAGAAAATGTCAAAAGAGAGTGTTCTATCATAGTCCAGTTCCCACATTGCTGAAGTTCAGGGCATAGTCCAGTTCCCACTCTGCTGAAGTAAGGAAGCAGAGATAAATGGGACTGGAGAGGGAATCAGGGGCCAGATTATATACAGATTTATAAACAATATTAAAGAATATTTATTCTATAGGATAAAGGAAACCATGAACATGGAAAAAGGATGCGTTGAGTAAAATCATTTGGCCTAGAGGTTGGAATCTGTGATCAATAATAACAAGATGCACAGCTCCGTACAGCACATAATGAGATCTTGCACTAGGGTGGTGATGTTGGTATGGAGAATGATGGGGAAAGTTAAGGGATTAAAAAGAAGTAGAACTGACAAAACTTAATGATTGTTTACATATGAGAGTTAGAGAGGACTCAAGGATCACTCTCACATTTTTTACTGAACAGCTGCTGATTGGAGTGGTACTATTTTTTGGGTTTGCAAACATAAATGAGAAGTAGGATTAACAGATTGGACCTGGTATGGAAGGGGGAAGTAGAGCGGGGGGGGGGGGGGTAAGTAAATAAATCTGTTTTGGACATTTTAAGTTTGATATTATTATTATTAAATATCTGAGTAGAGATGTTCATTGAGGCGCTTGGTAAACATGTCAGGATTTTAGGGGAGAAATTTACATCAGAGACACAAATTTTGGAGTGGTCAGCATATATCTGGAATTCAAAGCTATAAACTCTCATGATACCATTTAGGAGTTAACTGTAGATAAAATATAGGTCCAAAGGTTGGACTGTTGAATATGCTAATATTTATAGTCAGGGAGATAGGCAACTAGCAGAAAAGGTGGGGAGAAATATAAATTTCATGTTATAGAAGCCAAGTAAAGAAAGATTTTCAGAAAGAATGATTTTTTTTTTCAAATGCCGGGTTTAGTAATATGGAAGTCATTGGTGACTTCAACAAAGGACATTTTAGTGGAGGAGGATGAGAAAGCCTAATTGGAGTGTGTGTGATCAACAGAGGATGATTGGGCACCTGGGTGGCTCAGTTGGTTAAGCATCTGCCTTCGACTAATGTGGTGATCCCAGAGTCCTGGGACTGAGCCCTTCATGGAGCCCCAATCAGGCTCCTTGCTCAGCGAGCAGTCTGCTTCTCTCTCTGCTCCTCCCCACTGCTTGTGCTCTCTCTCTCTCTCTCCCTCAAGTAAATAAATAAAATCTTAAAAAAGAAAACTGAGGATGATTAAAAGTAAAATTAGAAGCAGAAAGTGTAGATCCTTGCTTTTCAAAGTGAAGTTCTTAGAGAAAAGCATTGGTATCACCCTGGAGTTCCTTAGAAATGTAGGATTTTTGACCCTACCCCAAAGCTACTTAGGCAGAAAGTCTCTAAGCTGGAACCCCCAATGACTCCTACTTCTCAACTTGTATTAATGACCTTGTATAATTCCCTACCCTTGAATAGAAGCCAAAGTGATGAGATAATACTTTTGAGATTAGTTACATGAAGACTCTGGCTTGTCTTGTTTATTGTCTCCTCATCCCTACACTCATGTCTTGAACCAAACAGCTAAATTAAGAGTTGCCCTATGGAGAGGCTCATATAGCAAAGGAATGATGTCTTCAGCCAACAGCAAGTAAAGAGATGAGGCCTGCCAATAACCAAAGGAGAAAGCTTAGAATCAGATTCTTCTCCAAGTTGACCCTAGAGATGACTACAGTCCAGACCAACACTCTGATCACAACTATGTGAAAGATCCTGAGCCACAGGTATCCAACACAATTGTTTTCAAATAAATGTTGGTTGTTTTAAGCCACTACATTTTGGGAGAATTTGTTAAAGCAGTAAGCATATACCTTCTGAATTAGAATTTAAATTTTAACAAGAGTCCCAGATCATTTGTACTCATTTAAGAAGTGCTGAAACAGACAATTCCACTGAGGTGTTTTGCAGTAGTTATTGAAGGATGTGCGATCAAGAAAATCATACTTAAAATGTATATACTTGTAAAAATTATAGAATGCTTGTATGCCAGTAAGAAATATCTAGTAAGTAGAGAAAAACCTGATATAGGAGAGAGAGTGGACAACTGACTGATGTTACATGATAAGGTTTATCATTTATTATTTTTAATATTTAATCTAGAAAACACTAACTGAATTTATGAAGTAAATGGAAGTTTAGATGCTTAAAAGCTGAATATATATTATGCAAACTAGCCAAAATAACAAATATTAATGTATGACTATTAGAATAGGCAACTTAAATGCTAAAACTATGCAATTTATTTAGATTGCTCATTTAATCAATAAAATCTTATAATTAAATATAGCAAAAGTATAAAGGCTATGATGCGCTTCACAGTGATAATTCATTTTATATAATTTAGTTTCCCTGTTGTGAATTAATCAATTAATCAGCACTTATAACATCTACCATGTGACCAGAACCTGCTGGGTTCTTTGGAAGACAAAACCAAACTGAACCAAATGAAAACAAACTGTCATCTTTATCTACTACACATCTGTCTTTTCTAATTAAGTGCTTATTTGAGGAGTACTGACTATCCATGAGTTCTATAGAATCTAAGGGAGAACTAATTCCAGGCTTCAATCTTTAGAGAATAAAGGGGAAAGTGAGAATGAACTTGGACTTGAAGATTTGCAGATAGGAGGGGGGATACATGATTTAGGCAGGGTGAAATGCACCAAAACATGTGTATACATGCTGAGGGAACAGAGAGAAATCAGTTTACCTGATAGGTGAGGGAAAGGAGGCTGAAGTCAAGGAGCTGGGAAATTTTTCATACCCCAGATTGGAGGATATTTGGATACAAAATGAAGTTTTAGCAAGTGTCATTAAAGAAATTAGGTAATAGGGGGGTTTAATAGTGACCCTAGATCTCTTACTTAGGTTGAGATTTTAACTAATGAACTTTAAACATATCATACTCAATTTGTTATTAACCATTAAATGCTAGTTAATTCAAAAGTACCCAAGATACCTATGCAGGTGTTTGCTATCAATCCAAATGTGTAAGTCTTGTGTTGTTCAAGGGTCAATTGCATACATATGAATAACTATTATGTTATACATATCCCATATTATATGTGTGAATAAAAATGCATGTATATATATAAAACATTTATACATATGAATGAATAACTATTACGTTATACACATCCCATATTGTAAATGTATGTATGTATATAAAACATTTATACATATGAATGAATGACTATTATGTTATACACTTTCCATATTGTATGTGTGGGTGTAAATGCATGTACATATATAAAACATTTATACAAGCTAAATAATTTTATGTATGTGTTATGGACTAAGTTGTGCTCCCTCTATCCAAATTTATATGTTGAAGTCCTAACCCCCAGTATCTCAGAATGCTACTGCTTTGGAAGATAAGCCTTTAAGAGGTAATTAAGGCAAAATGAGGTCATATGGGTATCCCCTAATTCAATATGACTACTCTCCTTATAAGAAGAGATTAGAACACAGACAACACAGAGGACAACCATGTGAGGAAAAAGGAGGAAACGATGGCCCTCTACAAGCGAAGGAAAGAAACCTCAGAATAAAATCTACCCTGTTGACACCTTGATCTTGGACTTCTAACCTCTAGAATTTGTGATGTTTAAGCCACTCAGTTTGTGGTATCTTGTTATGGCAGCCCTGGCAAATTAATATGTTTGTCATACATGGCCATGTATCAGTGTATTTGATATTTAAGTAAATTGGAGAAAACAAAATACTGGCAGCAGGATAAGGAAACTGCAATAGCTATGATGTACCTTTAGTCATATTTGGCTTCCAAGATATAACTATATAATCATTAACAGGATATCAACTAATTTTCAACGGTTTATGTCTAAAGCACCGTTCAACATATGAACATACATAATTTGAAGCATATTTATGTTATCACCAAGTTTTCAGGCTCAGAATACTAAGGACTAGTTTGATTGAAATTTGTCCCAAGTTACTAAGTAAATACAAATAGAATAACTGTGCAAATGGCCAATACAGCAATTTAATTTTTAATTAAATTCATAATACACTACATGAATGTGCTGGTATCTGAAGTGAACACAGAATCTATAAGACCTTATGTATCTATTTATTTTTTTAAAGATTTCATTTATTTATTTTACAGAGAGAGCGAGCAAGAGAACACAAGCAGGGGGAGTGGAAGAGAGAAGAGCAGGCTCCACTGAGGAGGGAGCCTGATGCCCCATGCAAGGCTCCTCAGGGAGCCCCCAGAATCTATAAGACATTAAAAAACAAGGTCAAGGGTAGTTCTTAATGGCAAAAGAGAAATTCAGATCTGTTGGGGAAAAAAAGATCTTTTATTAAAGTAAGTACTGTCATATATTTGTATCATCTCTTATTTAACTGTACTAAAAAATATTACAACAGTTATTTTGTAAATATCTCATCAAGTACTTAGTAAAAATTAGATAATGGAAAATTCTGACTTTTAAAGTTCAATGTGTGTAAGTTATTCAAATTGACTTTCAACTAGTTAAAAGTAATATCTTTTACTCTTTCCTAGGTTTTAACCATTTGAACAGTTTTTCCCTAAGCCTTTCCAAAATTAATTTGCTTCTTATTTCAAAGCCAAGTATGGAAAATTCTAGCTCAAAACAAATTTTTCAAAAAGTTGAAAAATACACTGAAGCATATTAGTCAATTGTTTTTAGAGTATAACCTAGCTTATAGTGTCTATTGATATAAATGATATAGCTAGTACAGAATAACCCAATAACCCCTCAGAGAGAATGTTAATTGCATTAGTGTTAAAGTAATGAATATTTAGATAATAATTATCTTCATTGACACTAAGAAGGATTTATTTCTATGATATATGACAGAGTAAAAAAAAAAACAGTATTTCCCAACAAGGTTGTTTAGGCTAAGGAAGATTGTCAAAGCAAGTATATTCTTACCCAGGGTCAAGGAAATACACACTTTCATCCACTGAACTAATATAAATGTTCTGGAGAGTTTTATGGCATTATCTTCACTGAAATAAGAAGACTCATTCCTCTAGTAGCCTTCTGTGGTTTTTTGTGTGCTTGTTTGGTTTGGTTTTGCTACCTTTACAAATACATATTGTCTTCTCTAGGTGCTGGAAAATACAAAAATTAAAATGCATACACATAGACACATACAATTGCTGCCCTGGACAAGTTCCTGATCAAGTGAGAGGGATAAACGTATAAGCCAACGCAATGATACAATGAGCAAACCAGAATGTATAAGGTATTCTGGAAACCTCAAGAAAAGAAGAACTTAACTTGGAAACAGTGTCAAAAAATGGTATTTGTTACAATGTCCTTTAAAAGAAATGGCTAGTTTCACTACCATATTACCTTCCAGGACTATTTTACCACCTACTTTCCATGTCTTCTATGTCCATGTCTGTTTGCTAAAGAGTCCCACAATAAGCATCCACAATTTAGTACTAGTTTGCTCTAATTAATCATCTCCTCAGATCATTACTTAAAAACACCCTGCTCTTACAGTTCTAACTTCCAGGTGGAGGGAGCTCTGTAGGAATCTAAGAAAAAATGAAGTTAAAAAGGACTCTATAGATAGAACTTCTGGAGAAAGGTGCTTTCTTTCATCTCATGGGCCAAAAGATGAATTGGTGTGTTCTTTCTGCCTGGAAGAAGGTCCTTGCCATTGAGAAGTTGGTGCTAACTATAACCACTATCCTTTACTGACCCCTACTTCCAGGAATGTTTTAATACTCTTCATGTGTCTGATGCAAGAAGGGAAGGGTAAGCTCTGCAGCTAAAAAAGTAGGTAGAACGCATATATTACAGAGTCTTGAGTTTTACTTTTGAAAGCAATGTTAAGTCACTGAAAGATTTTGAGCAGGAAAGTGACACAGTCTGATTTGTGTTTTAGGTAGATCAGTTTTGTGGCAAAGGATAGAATCGATTGAAAGAGGGACAGACTGGCAGACAGACTTGTTAAATACCATTGTAGCAAATCAAGTGAGAAATGATAGTCCTAAATTAATCATAAGGGAAGGAGAGGAGGGAATAGATTAGAAGACAGACATGATGGCTAATTTGATGGGAGAAAAGAGATCCAGGAGGAAAAAAAAGTTATAGTTTGAGCTTTTATTTTAGTCCATGGTTTAAAAAAATGAACAACTTTTTACTCAAATAATTACTCAATTGTCCCATCATCATTTTTTTAAAAGATTTATTTATTTATTCATGAGAGACACACAGAGAGAGAGATAGGCAGAGACACAGGCAGAGGGAGAAGCAGGATACCTGAGAGGAGCCCAATGTGGGACTCGATCCTGGATCCCAGGATCACGCCCTGAGCCGAAGACAGATGCTCCACCACCTAGCCACGATGGTGTCCCACCCAACCATCATTTTTTAATAATTCATTATTCTCCTACTGATTTGAAATATGGGCAACTAGTATTTGTTGACTTTTAGCACTCTGTTAAAATGTATACATGTATACATATATAAATATACATATATACATCCGTATATGTGAACATATTTACGTGTGTGTATAAATCTCTAATCTTCACAACTCAGTAAGGCAGATTTATTATTATTCTCATTACACACACAGAGACACACACACACAGACATTAATGTCCAGAATCTTACGGTTAGTAAGTGTTATAGACATTAGTACTCTGGGAAAAAATATACTGCTTTAGAAAACATCATGACTATTTTTAGAACAGTATGCAAACATAGACTTCAATTTTCTTTTTTTTTTAATATTTTTTAAATTTTTTTTATTATTTATTTATGATAGTCACAGAGAGAGAGAGAGAGAGGCAGAGACATAGGCAGAGGGAGAAGCAGGCTCCATGTACCAGGAGCCCGATGTGGGATTCGATCCCAGGTCTCCAGGATCGCGCCCTGGGCCAAAGGCAGGCGCCGAACCGCTGCACCACCCAGGGATCCCTAGACTTCAATTTTCAAATAGATACATTAATTTAGCATTCACTCAACTAATATGTATCAAATACTTTGTGGAGAACACAAAGAAATAAAAGGTATAGTCCTTGCCTTGATGACACAGTTACAAAAATAAGACATACAGATACCAAAAATGAAATAAAACAAAGCCATATGATTAAAACCAAATGGATAAGAAAGACAGTAATTGCCAAAGAAAGGAAGAATTTACTGGAACTCAAATAATTGAAGAAAGAATCAGAGGAATGGCTGGGCTTGGGTTAGACTTTCAGTAAAACAATAAGACTAGACAAGATGAGAGGAGTACAAGAGCTATGGTGCCTGCTGCACAATAGATAATAAATATCCAGGGAGTGAATAAATTGATGAGCTGAAAAGTAAGAATGAGAGGAACCTCTTATGGTTTTTCAGTTCCTCTAGCATATACAGTGTATAAATATGTCCCCGGGTTGTCTCCTCTTATGTCCTCATGCAAGTCGCTTGTCATATCTTATAACTTACTGTTAACAAGGAACTATTTATAGGTCCATGTACACCCTATTCCATCTCTTGCTTTCCAGCCTTCATCCAGACTACTTTCTCCTGTTTGGAATATTGTTTCTGTATTTTTCTAACCTGATTCTTAACTGCTTTCTTGCCCTTCATCCTTTGGAATTTGATGTAGGGGTCTCCACTCAAAGAAGCCTTTCCTGACAACCTTCCACTTCTCTTAAATTTGAATTCACTCCCTTTCTTCTGATTTCCTTTAAAGCTGTAGGCATATGTCGATCATATCACATCTGTCATGCTCCCCAACTACACTATGAGTATCCTAAAGGGAGGGATTATGTCTTACTCATCTTTAAATCCCCAGTTCTTAGCATAAGAACTGTCAAAAGGCACAGTTCTGTTAAATACATAGCACAGGCTGCTAAAATGTTTATTGACTGAATAAATGAAGAAAATTTATTTAATTAAGAAATTAACAAATTTCAAACACAGGAGACCACTCTTCTCATATCAAAAGCTTACGGTTTAGCAGAAGAAACAGATTGTGAGCAAATAATTGTACAAATAAGGAACAAATTAGTTTTTGCCCAGGGTTTAATTCAAACAATAATGCTGTGTTAGATCATCTACCAATGATATAAAAGTAGAATAGGAAATGGAGGGGAAGAGAAGCCTAGAGTTTGAGGATATAAGGAAATAGAAGTAGTAAAGAAGAAGTAAAGAATCTCCTGTAAAATATTTTGATTTATCAAATATCAAAAAGAAGTAAAGAATCTCTTGTAAAATATTTTGATTTATCAAATAATTCTTTTTTTAAGATTTTATTTATTCAAATATCATATATCAAAAAGAAGTAAAGAATCTCCTGTAAAATATTTTGATTTATCAAATAATTCTTTTTTTTTTAAGATTTTATTTATTCATGAGAGACACTAAGAGAGAGAAAGGCAGAGACACAGGCAGAGGGAGAAGCAGGCTCCATGCAGGGAGCCCAATGTAGGACTCGATCCCAGGACTCCAGGATCATGTCCTGGGCTGAAGGCAGCCGCTCAACTGCTGAGCCACCCATGGATCCCCTATCAAATAATTATTTTATAATATTTCATAATCTGTCTTTTGTAAATTTTTATTTTAAAGCAATTCATACCTCATTGAATATTTAAATTAATATTAATTCCTTAAATCTTAAGGAATAAAATAATTGCCGTTCACTAATAAGAACCCCATTAAAGCACCTGAGCATGGCCAGGATGTTTACCAGGAAAGATGTTATATATAAATAAATGACAAAAACAAAAATCTTCCATCATCATGATTGTTGAAATCACTTTCTGAAATCCAAGTGAGTTGAACTTTGCTTTTTTATGGTAATAAGTTCAGCTATACCTCCTTCCTCTCTACCTTTCAGGTAAGTTAAATTTGTAACAATTCCACTTAATCACCTGTGGAATCCAAGTTAAGAAGTTCAGAACAACTGATATGGTATACACACATTGAGATAAGACGGTTTCTAAATGCAGAAAATTGTAAAACTGTAAAACCTTCACTGATTTGCTAGAATAGTAAAATAAAACTTTAATATTTGAAACTTTTTATAAGAAATACGAATATTTTGTGGTAAAATCTCATAAAGTAAGTAATAAATATTTCATATGAATTTTATTTGAGAAAGCAAAATTAATAATTATCTCTTGTTTGATGAAACATCTATTTAAAAGAAGATATTTTGAGGTAATTGTTCTTAACTGCTTTGTCATAGGCTAATGTTTTCAGTAAAATATTTTTTAAAATTTTTATTTATTTACTCATGAGAGACACACAGAGAGAGGCAGAGAAATTATCAAAGGGAAAAACAGGTTTCCTGTGGGGACTCTGATGTGGGTCTCGATCCAGGACCCCATGATCACAACCTGAGCCAAAGGCAGATGCTCAACCACTGAGCCACCCAGGTGCCCCTCAGTGAAAGATTTTTAAAAACAAAAAAAGGGCAGCCCAGATGGCTCAGCGGTTTATTGCCACCTTCAGCCCAGGGCCTGATCCTAGAGTCCCAGGATCGAGTCCCACGTTGGGCTCCCTGCATGGAGCCTGCTTCTTCCTCTGCCTGTGTCTCTGCCTCTCTCTCTCTCTCTCTCATTAATAAATAAATAAAATCTTTAAAAAATAAATTATATCTTTTAAATGGAGAATGGCAAATGAAAACTTTATTCTGACTAATTTATAGTTACCCAGTTGGCTAGGGATTATAAACTTTTTAAGAAACACCTCTCAAAATAGGAAGACATTTCTGATTTTAAAAGACAGAGCATTCTTTCCTACCTCTTGGCTCATAAATTAAATGAATTCCAGCACTAATGAAAATTTCTGGGTTAATTATCTAAGAAATCTGAGTATCCCTGTAAAGGTGACAATGAATCAAAGAAATTTCCTTTGCCTCCTGTATTCCAGTATGGCTACGAAGGCATCATTTAAGCTATTGCATGATAATTCATTTTAAGCTGCTTGAAGAGAATCATTAATTAAGAAATAGCTTCTATATCCGAACCTACATTAGACTACTGTGTCTACATTTTGCTTCTGTATCTTATGAGGATAAAATGGCACAGAGAAAAGCACCCCAAATGTTTCAGGCATTTGAAAATAGTGATTTGGAAGAGGGGCAATGGTATAAGCCACTTAAGACCAAATCAAATGCTATATCTCTGTTATTTTCCACTTTTAATAATAAGGTTTAGCAAGCTTTTCATTTTTGACACCTTTCCACTTTTCTGTTTATCAGGGCTTTTTGATAGATGTCCTTCCTCCTGGAATGTATACAGAGTCTGTGATCTGCAGGTTGAGAACAGAAAGTTTCCTAAACTCTGAAACAATAAGCCTATAAGTTATACATTTGGGATGACTTCTGCTCTAGAGCTTTCTATTAGAATGATGCATTTTAGACCTCTGAAAATTAAGAAATGTTACAGAATATCCCCTCCCCCTTAAACAACAACAACAACAAAAAACAAATTATGCAACCAAATAATGAAAACCCAATAGTGGCCTAGAATAAACTCCTGAAATTCTTTTCATGATGTCACATCCGAAAGGTTTCAAAATAGACTTATACATTTAATAAATAATAGTGATGTTATGCTTATATAATAATTTAAATAATAGTGATGTTATGCTTATATAATAAAGTCTAGAGAAATGCATATACTCTCCCATCTAGTTGTTACAATCTCCTTATGAAGTAAGTAGGGCAGACATTATTGTAGCTACCCTAAAGATTAAAAAGCTAAGGCAAAAAGAAGACAATGACTAGCCTAAGGGCACAGAACAATATGAAATGGGATTGTGACTACCAAGGTCTTTTGATATCTTGTTTAATTTTTTTTCTAACAAAATTATTAATTTTGGACAGACAATTAATAATTTTGAATTACAAGTCTCATTGATGCTTATTTATAGCTTGACTCACACCAGTCAATTTTTAAAGTTTTAGACCTTCTATTAACCACCTAGTAGAGCAATAGAATTTAGAGGCAATCTCACAGGTGAAAAATGTCCAAAAAGGAACAAATAAATGAAAGTAAAATGCCATATACTGGGAATAGAACTTGTTACATGAAGAATTCACTGGGGGCAAATATGTATACACAAAAATGTTTACCTTAGAATTATTTGACTGTAAATATTGTAGAAAAAATTAAATGTTCATCATAGGGAATACAAATAAAATATGATAACCTAGCTTTATGAAATATGATGCAAGATAAGTGAGATCTAAAAGTAGAGAAAAGGAAAGATGGTCATTTTTAAAATGTTTATAAGCAGAATATAGTCCATATACCTTCACATACATTATATATTATATAGTATATATCCTATATAGAGTATAAATGTATCACAGCATATACATTACAACCTACAGATATGTTCACATATCTGTATTTCTATATAAATAGACATATATATGTATGTAAGTATAAGAATATATATATATATTCTATAACTATATATATATATAGTTTTGGAAACATAAGTATCAAATTGTTAACAGTGATTACCTCTGGGAATGAGATTATAGTAATATATAAGTGTAGACTGATAACTTTTAATTTCTGGTTTTCCTACTTCTACACTGTTTGAGGTTTGTGTAGTCACCAAGTGCTATCTTTAATATATTAGGAAAAAAATATGAAGAGTTGTTATGAGCTGATTATTTAACAGGTTTAAGAAAATACTCTTTGAATGCAGAGCCAAACTAAGTTATTAGGGAAATAGTACCATTTAAAAAGTAACTCTAATTCTTTGCTTCTGCCCTTTCCGCTGCCTGGAATGCAGATATGGTAGCTGGGCAAGATACCTAACACCCCAAGAAAGAAGTCATAATTTGTGGAAGGTGGTATAATAAGAGAACAAACCTGGGATCTGCTATCATAGAGCTACCATAGGAGCAATGTTTGGCCTAGTATGTAAGGGAAAAAGTTTCTCTCACCATGTTTAAGCTAGTATTATTTTGGCCTTTTACAGTAGGTAAACCTAATACAGTATCTGATTCCACATAATATTCCAAGTTCATGACTTCTTCAGTCCTCATGGAAAATATGTATCTACTGTAGAGTTAGAATCAAATGCTCTCCTCCTCTGTTTTATTAAATATTTTTTTTTCTGCTTCCATATTTTCCTATCAACCTCATGACTAAAATTTGCCTTCTAACAGAGTTTGTGATTTTTTTTTTTTTTTAATAGCGAAAGAGCCTGTATACTGGAGAACAGAGGCGTCTGGTATCACTGACGGTTACATTTATTCAAAATAAAATAATATATTGCTTTTCTGAGCTTTTACTTGTACTTCAGTCTGATGACTTTAGTGTGAGCCTGCTACAGAGATGAGATTCTATGTTTGCTGTGGCCAAAAAAAAAAAAAAAAAAAAAAAATGAATTTAGAAGTCAATGGCTTAGGCTGGACTATATCAGATTTATATCTGGTACCACCACATTTTGAGGCCTCTTGGCTGAGAACACAGTGTCATTAGCCAAACACTCTTTCCACTGGACAAATCTATGTTATCAAGAATCAAGTCAAAAAGAAAACACTGACCCAAAGGGGTTTATATTTAAATTGAATATCATGCTATGTTCTTAAGTGTTAAAAAAGTAAACAAGATGGATTAAAAGATTATACACTTATAGCCTAAAATCTGAGGAATTTATTGAAAAATGGACTTTTGCCTTTTTTTAAAATATTCATTTCTTTGAGAGAGAGAAACAGAGATAGTGACAGCGATAGTGAGAGAGAGCAGGAGCAGGAGAGGGGCAGGGAGAAGCAAGCTCCCCACTGAGCAAAAAGCCCTACATGGGACTGATCCCAGAACTACAGGATCATGATTAACCAACTAAGCCACCCAAGTGCCCCAGGGCTTTTGCCTTTTTTTGTTTGTTTGTTTGCTTGTATGTGTATATTTTGGTGGTATAGCGTGGTGTGGGGAGGGATAGATCAAACACTAGTTGCTAACATGGCTCAGTTATCATCTCACAAAGTCATGATGCTTAAAATTAATCACATGTCTAGCTCTATAAACAATGAAGCACAACATAAGCTATTATTTTTATACCAAGTTAGGACACTTTGTCACAATAAAGATATGTACATCTCCCTTTTCTTAGTGATGAATCTTGTAGAAATATTATAAACTCCCTTTTAGGAAAATCCCCCCACACACAATTTATTGACATCTTTCCCATGGGAATTGGAGGGTGGCTGACACCATATAATTGTAGAATGTTACATACTTTTTTGCATTCAATTCTCTTTACTTTTTAATCATCTCATATTTTTAAGCCAGCAATCTAACTTCTTTCAGCTGGGAATTTAAATGATTGGCTGTTTATATACCACAGCAATTCTTTAAAAATATACACATATAAACTATATATATTTACTAATAGTACTAATTATATGTATTTATATAATATATAATGTATACTGTATATATATATGTGTATAATTTAATATATATATTTACTAAGCTCTACAACAAAGTCAGGTTCACCCAAAGTCATTTGCTTATAAGATGTTTTGGGAGGAGGGGGGTAAAAAAGAAGAGCTGGTCACAATGATTTAAAAACACACAGACACGGAAGCCTGAATATATGATTACATCCTCTTCTCTCTGCTTATGTACAAAGAACCTACAGTATGTGATTTCTGACAACACATGTTTCTTATTTTGTCAGTTTGATAAAAGCGTACCATGTCAATGGTTTTTAGCTTGTGATTTGGTGATTGTTTCAGCACTGATTGTCAACGACCTGTGTGTCAGCTGACACAGCTGACACAGTTAAATCAGAAATTAGCATGCAGTCTCCTAAAATGCCAGACACATGGACCCTTTACACAAGAGAGATATAATGGAACCCACATGATATTCCCATTAAACAATGAAACATGTGACATTAACCAAAAACAGGAACACATCAGCAAATATGCCTGAGGAAGTTTATGGTATTTAACTCCTAAACATTAATTTTATTGTGGTGTATGAGGAACTAATTAACTGAGAGTTTCCTTTTTTATTGGAAGCGGAAATACTGTTCAGAAAACTGATGAAGAATAAATACAGCATATTTTAAGTTTATTAAGCTTGGCTCATCGACTTCTATTTATTTAAGCTAATCTCATAAGGCAATTAAATATTTCAATCAGTAACTTTATACGGCTATTTTTATTTAACACATTTCTGAAAAATTAATCAATGTGTTAAAATGCAGAAAGAGTATATTAATACATTTCTAGTTTCGTATAGCCAAAACAATGACTAATTAAGTTTTCAAAAAAAAATCACATGATCTTTTCCAACATGAGCTTTGATAAATATACAAGGGGAAATGACAATAGAAAAAGTCAAAACTTTGTGATTATGATGTAAATGGTTAGGGCTGTACCTACATGAGACAAATGGAAACCATCAGCACTGTAATACTTTTCTCTAAATAATTCTATTTTCTTTTTTTTTTTTTTTTTAATTTTATTTTATTTATTTATGATAGGCACACAGTGAGAGAGAGAGAGGCAGAGACACAGGCAGAGGGAGAAGCAGGCTCCATGCACCGGGAGCCTGACGTGGGATTCGATCCCGAGTCTCCAGGATCGCGCCCTGGGCCAAAGGCAGGCGCCAAACCGCTGCGCCACCCAGGGATCCCTAATTCTATTTTCCTAGTCAGAGGAAGCCTCGTTCAGGTGTGGCAGAATGAATTTGATCCTGGATAAGATATACAGTATAATTAATTTTCAGGTGTGGTTTTAGAATTTTTTATTTTTCCTTTTGAAACAGGATCTGTGTTTGCTGGCACAATGCTAGGCACTACTTCATATATAATCCTATTTAATCTCTGTAACAGTTCAGTAAAGTGAGTTATTAATCTATATTATAGATGAAGAAACTGAGGCTCAGTAACCTGCACAAGGACAATCAAAGTAGCAGAACAAGGCAAAACTTGACTCCAATTCCATACTCTTTCATTCCAAGTGCCTTCCAACTAGTAGTTGCCTATTTGACACTGGGTTAGTTAAATCAAAATGAATAAAACAATTAAATGTTTGAAATTACATAGACATAGGAATCAGCTGGTATAGACAAATGAATTAACTGATTATCTATACAATATTGTTCCTAAGCTGTAAGTGCAAGATACATTTTGTTATAATGTTCTGTTCTGTGGTTGTAATATGATAGGTCAACACCAATAAATTTCCAGTAAAAAAGGTCATAATAAATTTTTAAATGAATATATACTAGACTACGCCAAAAGTTCCTAAAATTTCTTGGATTCAGGCACCATCAGTGGCTCAATAACTTTTTCATGACACCCACAGGACAAGAGAAATACCCAACTGCTTCATTTTGTTAAGCAGTAAGGTCCAAAAATTAGGTAATTTATGTAGTGTCTGATGAATGTCTCTGTATTTTTCCTGAAATTTTAAAAATGCTGTATGCCTCTGTGGATTAGCAAAAGCACTCTGGTAATTTAGCACACAGTTCAGGAACTTTAGCACTAGGCACATGCCCATGTATGGGCAAAGACTATCTGTAGCTATGTGACACATTCAATTTGACACTTTGGGCTAAACTCTCGAGCCAACTCTTTTACAACTGTTTGTTTTATACTGTATATAGAAAATGGGTTATTTTATTGGATTGCCTTCCTGTAGATTTTTTTATTTCCAAATAAAATGCGTTCCTGTCAAAAAATTTCTAAAGCAGCTATTACAATTATATGACTAGAAATTTTACACCCAAACAGAAAGGAGAGGGGCAGAGGACTGCAGTTATTAGTAAAAAGAGAAACACCTATTCCTCTCATTTCTGCCTATAAACTATGTATTCTGAATGAACAGCATTTAACCTTGAGGGTGGGGTAAGAGGAAGCCATGTGTTGTGGAAAGAGAACTGGAAGTTGGAGTCAGTGAAGTGGTATTAATCAAACTTATGGCCTTCAACCACCTTATCTCAAAAGTCTCTCTCAAGTTTAACATGCTAAAACTAACATACACATTCATAATTATTTTAAATTTTGTTAGATTTTTTCTACCAAGATGAGCAAACACAAAAGTGGTATCTTATAGCCAACATGAAACTATTTTGTGGGTGTCAAAAGTGTGTACATTTTATTTCAAAACTATGTACCTAAAACAAGTTTTGTGGTTCACAAGTTGGAGCCTTTGGTTAAGAGGTTAGGATTTTAGTCAGACTTTCCAGCAGAGGCAAATGGACTATGTCTTTGGACTCTTCAACCATCCAAGGTGTATTTGAACCAGTTTATTTGTACAGTATTTATTTTATTATTCAGCAGATAGAACCTTATTTAGTTTTAAATTTTATTTCAAGAAATTTAAAGAGTTTTCTGATTCATATGAGCAAGTACCTACAAAGATAATTAAAAATTGGGATTTTTGGGGGCACCTGCATGTCTCAATCGGTTAAGTATCTGACTCTTGATTTTAAGTTCAGGTCATGACCTCAGGGTCATAAGATTGAGCCTTGTAATGGGTTCCACAGTAGGCACGGAACCTGCTTAATATTCTCTCTCTCCCTCTCCTTCTACCTCTCACACCTATCCCCTGCTCATGTACATGTTCTTTCTCTCAAAAAAAAATTGAGGTTTTTAATTATGCAATATAAAAACTGGGATGTGTCTACAAATAGTAACTTAGTTGACAGTTTTCATAGACCTAACCAGTTAAATATACAGATTATTTCATTAATTTCTTCCCCTGAATGGAATGGTCTGTGAATTGAGTTGGTTGATCAAATCAATGTTTTTACATAATTCTTTTCATGTTATTTTATATATTAAGAATATTCAGTTTAATAATCTACCATTATTTTTACCTCTTTAGGAGTTTGAAAGTATTTTTAGATATCAAGAAATAAATAGGAAATAACTAGATATAGATCCATGAAGAAGTGTGGTTTCATATTTGATTTCATTAGTAGCAAATGCCAGAACAGAATATGAGATTTTGATAATACTACATCAATATTTGTGAATTTATCTACATATTCATGGGTAAGAGTAAACTACAACATTCTTTAAAGCTTCTTTTCTATCTAGACAGTTTGCTCTGAAATCTTTGGCTGTACTGCTATTAATTTATTTTTCTATGGTTTACAGACATTCATTCTAGCAGTTAAGAGAGAATCCAGCAACTCTATACTGTGGGTCCCACTCCACACCATATTTCTACTATTACATTTCTCAAAAAGAAAATACTTTTATGTCCAAATTATAACTTTTTTTTTTTTTTTTTGGAAAAGAGAAGATGTTAACTCATCTATGATTATGTTCTTCAATGATTTTTGGTTTGGGTTTTTTAAAAAAAATCTTATTTATTTTAAAGAGGAAGAATGAGCAAGCAGGGGGAGGGGCAGAGGGAGACAGAGAGAGAGAATGCTGATTTTGAGAGAATCCTGAAGCAGACTCCCTGCTGAGAGAGTCAAGTAGACCCCGACTCTGAGATCATGACCTGAGCCAAAATCAAGAGTTGGCCACTTCACTGACTGAGCTACCCAGGTGCCCTGAACTTATGTTTTTATTTTATTTTTTCCCTGTTGAAAAAAATTTAACTTTCTTGTGTGGTTCCCAAGATTTTTATTTTATTTTATCAAGTCACATAGTCTAAACAGAAAAATTTACCATCGATACTTTCTATGAATGGATTGATGAAAAGCATTTAAATTTTTGATACCAAAAAATACAGGTTTCATATTGAAAGTCAAATCAAGATGAGTTGGTCAGCCTCTTTCATTGAGAACTATGTAATAATACTGAAATTAAAATAACCGACAAGCAGAGAAGTCACATATGGTTGACAATTATGGAGAGAAAATAATAAGAAAGCAACTGAAGAGAGATGGCAAGATTTGTGTCCTTCTTCATCTCTATTCTTTCTTGAATTGTGATGAAGGAGGAATAGTCTAGACTATTGATTCCACCCAAACTGACTCAAACTGCCGGAGTGTCAACAGGGTGGTACTTTCTCTTCCTATTGGATTCTAAGTTTTAGAGTTTGGCATGATACTAGTTTCAAGCTTGCCAGCAGCTATAAAGGCTTTATTCTATTTTATTTCCAAGGTTACAAAATAAGTGGTATTATTTATAATTTTAAACACCAAAGGTATAAATATCAAACGGTTAATATATGAACAATTTTAGAAAGGGAAAAATTTCTCCATGCCACGTCACATTAACACCGAACAAATTTAGTATGCCAACTCTGTCAAATGGGAGTGAAGGAGAGGTGTTCTTGACCTTTTCCAGGCCTAGAGTTATGCTATTGTTCATACTCAATATGGTTTTCTCTTTAGCACAATATTTGCTAATGGGACTTATTTCTACAGTTGCTTAAAAAAATTTCTTTCTGGAAAACAGAACTAGTCTATATGTATATATTGCAGGTGCAGTCTGAGGTAACTGATGATTTTTAAAAGTGTCTTTTTTTCTTCACTTTAGTAACCAAGGTTACCAAAAAACACATTGGCAACATGTGTTTAATGTGAATAGTAATTCCTTAGGAAAATGGAAACAAAACAAAACAAAAAAATATTTTATGGTTAAAAATTCAGAATTTAGTGTGGCAAGAGAGTTTGAAATTCTATATTTAGAATATAAATTACTCTTATAATTTAAATCTTTAGAATATAAATATAGTCCTTAATTGTAAAAATATGTTGGTGTTTCTGGATGAATCAATCTACAGAGATAGACTGATGTGGAAATAATATTAAATGAATAAATTCAGGATCCAGAGTGAGAACACTGTCTTAAATCAGACGAACCTGAGGTCAAGAAAAAGATGTGCAAAAGAAATCTAAAAACTGCAAAGGCAAAATACCATACAAGAGTGAATTTTTATAGTCCTGAATTCAGCTCACTTTTATCTAGACTCCGTAGTTGCAATCTACTCATGTCTTTTAAAATTTAAAAAACTACATCCCATTTCTTCGATATTATATAAAGAATGGTTTAAAGACTGGGAATAAATGTTAAAATATGAACATTCAAAACACCATTTAGCAGAAAGCTTACATATGATTTCTAGTAATGCTGGACAGAGTTTCTCAACTGCAGTAAGTACTGACACACAGCAAGATGTTAATGGGGCAATTTATTAACATATAAATGAACCCAAATACGCTGGATTTTACAAAGCAATCTTCTATATGAATAGCTAAAAGATGATATTTCATTAATTGCTTTCAATTATGTTCTTTTGCTTTTTTAAAAAAAAATTTTTATTGGAGTTCGATTTGCCAACATATAGTTTAACACCCGGTGCTCATCCCATCCCCCACCCAACTCCCCTTCCACTACCCCCTGTTTCTTTCCCAGATTAGGCGTCTCTCATGCTTTGTCACCCTCTCTGATTTTTTCCCACTCATTTTCTCTCCTTTCCCCTATAATCCCTTTCACTATTTTTTACATTACCCATATGAGTGAAACCATATACTTTTATCAATGAAAGTATTCCAATAAACTCGCCTGTTCTGTATCTTTAAGGCCACGGTAATAATGTTCTGAAAGATAAGCTGCTTAGCAGTATAGTCTCTCTTTGGAATTTGTTATGTTTTTTATTTATTGGATTATAGTTGGCATTTTGGCCTTTTAGATTTTAGAAAGTGAGGTATTAGACTGTTTCCCAAACTAATAATATACAAATTCAGTTTTGGTAAAAAAAAGAAGTCATAAAATCTAAACTTAATAAGCAATACAAACAGCTATTTTGGTAAGACTTCTTATTTAGTGTAAAAATGTCCTTGTAGTGTTTCTAATGAGGTGGTCACTCATTCATTCATTCATTCAACAGGTAATGGAATGTTGTACTAAAATTTTAGATATAAAATTGAATGAATAAGACAGATTTAGCACCTGCTCTCATAGAACTTACACTTAAAATAAAGGAGAAAATACACAAGATCCAAAGGAACTAGGAGAAAGGGATCTAACTAGGTTAGGTAAGTTTCCCCTGATCTGATTTGGAAGGTCATTAGAATACTGAAGAAAGTAAACATTGACAATATAAGTTCAGAGTCAAGAAAGAGTATGGTTTGGTCTAAGAACTAAGACTCCTGAGAAATTAGGCTAAAAACATAGGGAAGATATAGATGATGAAAGGCCAACTAATTCACATTAGGAAAAATGAGTTTATCTTAAAAGGCAATGGAAAGCAATTGAAGAGCATATTCCTATCTTTGCAAAAACAAACCAAACCTGAAAATTACATTCATATTATAAAAATACACTGGAAATGGAAGTTATGAAACTGAAATATAAAGAGCAAACATTGGTTTCAGAAGCATAGAAATAATCTAAGTTCTTTTAAATACCAACATAAATTCTTTTCTATACTTTCTGTGTGTTTCCTCTTTAAAATAAAAATGCTATATGAGTGATCTCATTTCTTGGTGTGGCAGGAATATTAAATTGCCTAATTTAAAGCCATTCCCTCCACCCACTCCCAAATGGAAAATCAGTGGTACTTACTACAACCAGCCTTATAGCTGAAGCCTGGAGGAAGCAGGAATCCTTGCTGGGCAGCTGCAGCCAGTGTTCGTTGATCAGGAGGAAACACGGGAATCATTAATGGCGGCAGTTGACCTTGAACCTGCTGAACGTTATAGAGCGAATCAAAGAGACGAAGTTTTGGTGCTCCATGTTTCCCACCCTCCTTACTTTATGACAAAAGAAGACCATTTATTAAATTCAAATTAACTGGGATATAAGCTTGCTCAAACACTGGGCCTGAGGTCATGTCTTAGGAAAATTAGAGTATACTATAGTTGGAGGTGTTACCAAGCAGCTCATTTTCTCACTTGATGAATAATTTCCCTATTTATTCTACATGAAGCATCACTCCTTCATACAAGAAAGCTTTTACTTATGCATTAATATAATGGTCAAAAAATTACCCTTAGGTTGAACTAAAATCTCCTTCTGTAAATCCTGTTAGGGCTATTTCTTTTTTTTTTTTTTTTTTTTTAGGGCTATTTCTATCTTCTAAAACACACCTAACTAAACTGGTATCATTTTACATATACTAGCTTTTCATTATTTGAAGGTAATTATCATGTTCACGTAATATTGAAATGTTTTGAACAAAAGACCTGGGAAAGAAGCTTAGAGAGTTACCAAGACTTTCCAATTTGTTTATAGAAAGGTAATTGGGGCCAAAAGAAAATTGATTCATCTAAGGCCAAGGAATGGGACAGTTAGATCAGGTTTAAAGTCCAGTCCCTTAAACCCCATTCCGATTATACTTTTGTTTCCATCTATCGTTTTACAATCAATTGAACCACTCATCAAACCACATGGTCTCTATTTTGGTCGTCATCTTTGGAATACTTTCATTTGCTGATGTCATTCTCAGAATATGGGGTTTTCACATCAGTAAATAAATAATACAGCACAACAGAATCGCTATCTTCTTTGAACTGAGCAGAGATTTCTAGAAATATCACCTAATACAGTCATTTCCTCAGCAATGTCACATTACTGATTAATGGAAAGATTTTTATCACTAAAATAAGTAAGATTCTACTCCAAAATATTTAATTAAGCAAGATCACCCTAGTGAACATGATCATGGGTTAGCATTTGTCACTAAATACATAACCACGAATTTACGATCATACTAAAAAAATCACATATCTGACACTTTATTCTCCCTTACTCCTCCTTCTACACATTAATTCAGTTATTTAGAAAATATTTAAAAAACACATACTATGTACAAGAAAATGAAATTGTCAGTAGGGAAACAAGAGTGAAGAAGAAAAGCAAGATTCAATGTAATGTATGCCCATTACATTACAGTGGGGATAATGATACAAAACTAAGACAAACAAATATCCAGAAAAGATTGCAAATTCACTCAGTTGCTAATCCTAACAGCAACCCTGACTTGTTTCCCTTTCCTCATTGGCACTGAACATTCCTGAGGAACTTGTGATTCTCGTAACGCTCATCATTTCTTACTTTAAAAGTCCACCTTCAGTTTGTCCATTATTTCATCTTTCGCAGTAAACCTCTGAGATATTTCTGAGATTTTGGTTGTTGAGTGTGTGCGCTGTGGGTTGCGGGGGATGTTTGAGAGAAGGGTGGGAAGGAGGGAGAAAGAGACACAGAGACAGAGAGAAAAATAAGCACTACAAGAATGAGAGATCTGTTTCCACAATGACTCCAAATTGGAAAGCATTTATTTTAGCCAAAAGGACTTTAAACCTATAACTGTCACCAGAGTGAAACTAAAAGGGAACAACAACAAACAGGAATACAAAAAGACAGTGTCTTAGGGTTAGAGCAGAAGGTATATATCACTACAGCCAGCATTTTTTGAGCATATTGGAGGAAAGACATACCTTATGCAGAAACCAATGGAAAACAACTGATTAAAGACTCAAATTAGAGACTACATATTGAGCAAGTTTGTAGGAATAAGTGGTCTAAAACAAGAGATAGACATCTGAGGGAAAAACAGCATGGCTGCTAGTTCAGTGCAAGAAGAGGATGCTGAGCAGAATGACAAGCAAAGAAACAAACAGCAAACCAACTCCTGTATATATTTTATATTTTGTTGTTTGTAAGTTATTATAATTTATACAGTATGTCTCCTCCTTTCGAAGATAGCATCAGTAAGACGATGTACAAATGAATTTAACAAGAGCATTTTAGAAAGAAGAAAGGAGCCTCAAATGAAACGCATATAAGGGTTGTAAAAAGTATCCAAATTTCAGATACCTTAAAATTTGGGAAAAAATAACTTCCAGAATTGTAGAAACAATAGGTTCTTGTTTTAGTGCCGTAGTTCTCATACTTGAATGTATATTAGAATCACCTGGCAAGCTTTGAAACCTCCTCAGTGCCCAGACTACATCCCATGCCAACTGAGTCTGAATCAATAGGGGTGAGACCCAGCCATGAGCATTTTTTTAAAGTTTCCCTGATGATTCCAGCGTGCATCCAGATTTGAGAAGTATGGTCTTAGAGAATGCTTTTGGTCACTGCTGACAAATCTTTTTGTCTTCTTCACATTTTGCCTTGAGTTACAAAGCACCTTTGGGTATGTAAGCAGTTGAAAGGGAGACTGCCTGACTTTTACAGGTTCTGGGGCCTACAGTTTAGAGCCAGATATTAAGCTAGGTTGCTCATAGAATTCCTTCTTTTTTTTTCTTTAGATTTTTAAAATTTATTTATTCATGAGAGACACACACACACACACACACACACACACACACACACACACAGAGACAGGCAGAGGGAGAAGCAGGCTCCATGCAGGAAGCCCGATGTGGGACTCGATCCATAGAATTCCTTCTAATTGAGTCTTTCATCTGTTTTTTTATGTCCCTTTTGTGAGAAACTTTTGATAGTTTGTTTCTACCCAAAGAACAGCAACTAAATCCCTCAGCGTGGCATTCAAGATTCTTCACAATTTGTCTTCAGTCTATCTTTCCAGATATGTGCCCTTCCTCAGAGCTGTACTCTTACCTCAAAGGACCATGAAGAGTTCCTTGCATACTCGGTGTTTTTCCATGCCTGAGTGTGTTCAAAAGTATTTTCTCTTCTGTTGTGAGTGATTTCTCTTTTCCTTTTCTTCTTGGCAAAATTTTACTTATTTTTCAAAGGCTTTTGAGACCCACATAATGTGTTTGCCTGTGAAGCACTTCTTTCTTGTGGTGCCAATTTTCAAGCAGAAAGAACTGTTACTTCTTTTAACCTCATAAAGCTAATACAATACTTACTGTATTGAATAATAGTTACTTGTATAACTCGAGTCTCCCTTATGACCTATGAGCTTCTTTAGGAAAGAGGTTGTAACTTATTACTGTACCTCTAGAGCTTAGCACAGCAGCTGAAACTATTATATGTATGGATAATTCATGAATAAAGAAGAAGAACAAATTGTATAGTCCCATCTTTTAAAATACATCTTTGTGCACCAACTCCAAATGTCCACAAAAGGCCTGTGGACAGCAGTTATTTAATGACCAGAAAGGAATCCAATTTCACCAAAGAAGGGTGACAGCATAAAGTACTAACTGCTTTGTGTTCTTATTCTTAAGCCATAGCTAAATAGTCTTATACAGGATGGTATGTCCATGCTTCTAGGATTAGGCATGCATGAAGAAATGGAAAAGTAATCCAGATACATTAGAAATTTATTACATATTTCTGTAATGGACAGATATGCCTGCTTATCATGTTCTAGTACCACGTTGTTTAATTATACCTTTACAATATGTTTTAATAATAGGTGTAGTTACTACTCTATTATTACTATTTTCTTTTTTCAAATATTTCCTGGCTTTTTGTTTAACATTTATTTTTCCACATTAATTTTAGGAGATGGGATTTCTATCTGAGTTCATTAGCCTGATGGCTTCATAGCCAAAAACAGGCTATATCTTTCAATTTATTCAAATCTTCTTTTGCTTCATATAATTCTTGTAGTTTTCTTGGTAATTTTACATTTATGTTTGTTTGAGAATATTTTTATTTCTGAGGCACGTAGGTTGCTCAGTCGGTTAAGTGTCTGACTCTTGGTTTCGGCTCAGGTCATGATCTTAGGGTTGTGGGATTGAGCCCTGTGTCCAGCTCTATGCTGGGCACAGTCTGCTTGGGATTCTCTTTCTCCCTCCCCCGGCTCACATAATCTCTCTCTCAAAATAAAAAAATGAAATCTTAAAAAAAAATTATTGCTATTATAAAGGGATTTTTTGTTATATTGTTTAACTAGTTAAACTAGTACACAGACTGTTCATGTGTGATAGTTTATATCCAGGTAATTCACTTAAACCCTAATAATTATTAATAATTTTCAGGTAAAAGTTTGAATATTTAAAAAAATAAATTGTAATGAATCCCAGTGCTTTTAAAAATCTGTGTATTCTAAGCTTTTGTCTTATTATGATTATGGAAATGCATTTTGCTTTAGTTTTATAATTTGTGTCACTATTTTAAATTTTCCAAGTTCCAAATATATAGAATAACAGAGTGTTAAGGTTGAGAAAGATCCTACAGATTGGCACACACAATCATTCTGCTGATGAGGAAATAATGCCTTGGCCTATAAATTGTTCAAGTTCTTACATTAAGGTAGAGGCAAAGTTAATATTGGAACTACTCTTAACTCTTAATCTAGTACTCTTTTTCCACATAATGAGGAAAGCTGACTGAGGTAGGGAAAGAGAAATCATGAGGGAAAGAAAGGAACAATAATGAAGAATAAGTCTAATTTCACAGTCCCAATGATGGGTTTTCTTTAGATGATCATACAACAGATTATAGAGTATTGCACTAAAATTGAGGATAAACAGTAAAATAAATATAATCCAAAGTGTGTGACTAATCCACATATGCAACTAAAAATGCATTTCAAAATATAGTTGATCATTATCTGTAGAATCTATATATGCAAATTTGCCTATTCACTAAATTTACTTGTTCCCTCCCCTCACCACCAAATGTACTTGTATCAGTGCTTTGCAGTCACTCACAGACATACACAAAGGAGTAGGAAATTTTGTTGGTAATTTCACTATTTAAAATGTATATAAAATCAATAATAAATATTAATAAGGTGTCTTTAAAAAGAAACACACATTACACAAGGTTATGTATAGATCAAGTTATGAAAATGGTGTGACTAAAGGCTCTCAGGAACTTAACTACACCTTCCCCAGGAGCAATTGTTTTGTATTTGCTAATTCAGTGTTCATGGCAACTTTATAGAACATAAGTAGTGCAAATAATGAGTACCAATTGTATTACTGCTATATCTTAATTGATTTTCAGTTAACTGCTACTGAAATTTTGTCACCCTTTGGGAGAAAAGGGACACATTGCATCAAAACAGTATAATGTTTTCCTGGTTGAATTTTAAAACTAGTTTCTTACAGGGTTAGTAATTCACACTTACATATTTGCAGTTTTGAATATTTCCAATCCTATTCACTAATAACTTAGTTTATTTTCTTTCACTTAATGCATGAAATTCCTTTTAAGCTTCTAATTAAGGTTTAAAATGTGTGACATTTATAATTAAGTTTCAATAAAATTCTTTTGTCACAAAATTTTAGTTCTTTTTATAGGTAGCATGTTATTCACTAGTTAGAACAACCCACAATAAATTTAAGAGGCTACTTCCCTTCAGACAACATATTGTTTTAACATTTTTTTATCATTCCACCACATAGTGCAATCATGCCCTCGAAAATCTTAAAAATGTAATACAAACCAGCCACATTACCATACTTGTAAAAAACCAAGTTAATACTTATCAATTATTCCTAGTTAAATATTTATATTTTATGTAAATATTCTATTGCAAACCCCTTTAGTGACTCCCTGAAACTAATATATCAACTAGGTACTTAAGATTATTAATTTAGTTTTCACTCACATGGCTCAGTTTATTAGTTTATTCATTCAATCAACATTTTCACTAAGCAGAATGTGCACTTTTGGGAAGCCTGGGTGGCTCAGTGGTTGGGCATCTGCCTTTGGCTCAGGTCATGATCCCGGGACCAGATCAAGTCCCACATCGGGCTCCCTGCGAGGAGGGAGCTATATATAAATATATATTCTCCCTCTGCCTATGTCTCTCCCTCTCTCTCTGTGTCTCTCATGAAGGAATAAATAACAGCTCTTTAATAAAAATGCAATTAAAAAAAAGAAGAAGAAAGAATGTGCACTTTTTTTTGGTAACCAGGGATGCAAAGATGAGTTCACATGCGATGATATCTCCTTTCTAGGAGCTCTGAGTCTGGTGGAGCATCTGGGTAGGTAACTATAATACACTACCATTAAGTGAACAACAGAGACTTGTATAGGATACTATGGAAGCACAGATGAGAGACTCCTTTGGCCAGGAGATATCAAGACAAGCCTCAGGGGGACAGGTCCACTAGGTACAGGGTCTGAACCGATAAGTAGGAGTTAGTCAAGCAAAGAGATGGGAGTATAGGAAAAGAATTCTAAGCAAAGAAGGAGACATGAACAAAGAAATAAGGAGAAGAAAAAGCACCATGTGAAGGGGATGCCATCTGAGCAGTCTGGGTTAGCAAAAAATGTAAGAAGGAAGCAGTGGTGAGAAGGTCTATCTGAATTAGTTTGTGTATCAGGGTAAAAAGCATGAAATTCCCAATCTAGGCTCTGGAGAACCACTGACGGGTTTTAAGTAGGTTAGGTAGAGTACTATGATAGGTATAGGGAGGAATTTGAAAGACCAAGCTTAGAGACCAGGTAGGAAATGATCAACTAGTAAGCTAACAGAGTCAACCAGGCAATAGATTATGAGGGCTTGATCAGTAATAGGAGGGTCAGGAATAAGGAGAAAAAGCCAAGAAACATTTTTTAAAGATGAGAGACGTTGATAATGGGGGGTTGTTATATATGTGTGGGTACCTAAGAAATCTATGTACCTAAGTATTTATATATATAGTGAATAAAATATATATTTATATATAGCGAATAAAAATGTTTGTATACAGTGAATAATATATATAGTAAATAAAAGGAGTCAAAAATAACTTTCAGATGTTTAGTTTACACAACTATTTATACCAAAATAAAAGCACACAGAGGTAGTGACAAGTTTTCATGGAAATGAAGATATTATGTGTTTGAGGTACCTGAATATAATTCTATTGGAGATATCTTGTGAGCAGACAGATAAGGCTCCAGTCTAAAGCTAGGGAAGAGATCTTTAGAGACTATGGTCTGGGGAGTCAGCAGCTGATAGAGTGAACTAAACAATCTAGAGAAAGTCTAAAGTATAACGAGAAGAAACAGCTTAAAATCATCCTGGTCACAACAATGATTCAAGGATAAACAAAGGAAGAGGAATCTATGAGTGGAGAGGTAAAATAAAATAATGAGTACAGTGTCACAAAAACAATGGAATTTCAAGTCTGACGTAGTGACTAAAAGTGGACACATGGCATAAAGAGTATTTTAGAGACAAAAAATAATATATTTTGGAATTGTTAATTAGAGGATAGTGATGAATCTAACAATATCAGTTCCATTAGAAGAGAGAGTAGAAACCATATTGCAAAAAGTTGCAGACTCAATGACAAGGGAAAAAAAAAGAAAAGAAGACACCAATGTAGATTATTGTTCAGAGAAGGTTTGAGAAGTCAGGAGACACATCTGACAGTAGCTACATAGGGATGCATAGACTTTATTAGGTAGCAGTGTTTTTAGCACATTTATTGACTGAAAGGAGCAAACAGAAATTGAGAATTTTAAACATAGGAAAGAGAAATCAATTGGTGGACCAAAGTTCCAGAGGAGGCTAAAAAGCAAGGCAGCATGTAGGGATTAGTTTTGAATGAGACTAACAACTCTTTCTCTGGGCCCTCATGATTGGTGTTATTTGAGTGGATATTTGGTATTATTTAAGTGGATATTTTATATGTAGGGAAATGAGAAGGTAAAGAAAATCAGGCCTCAGTGATGAAGGCAAGGTTACATGCCCAAAATGAGAGAGACTGGGATTGAACAAGGGAGTTCAGCAAAGGAAAGGGAATTTGGGATCATCATTGAGAGAAATGAAAAAGAACGTAAACCATGGACAACTAAAAAGAGTACTAGAAAACTTCTTGTTGTTCAAGCAACAATGGTGGTAAATTTGCTCAGACTACACACACAAATATTGAAATAAAAGGCAGCTATACAATTTAAGTCATCACAATTACAAATCAAATGTAAAATCTAAAACTTTCCAATGTTCCTCGAGAGTTTAGTCAGATGAGTACTGTTGTGTTCAAGCACACATCATCTTTAGGGATCAGTACATCTACAACTGAAATCTTGCCACCTTCAGTAGGGAACTTAGCAGCTGTTTAGAAGCACACAATGATGCTACACAGTAGTTTCTGAGAAAATGAAGAAGGTAATAGCCAAGTGAGATTGCAAGAGGGGTTTAGGTAGGCAGGATATAATTACCCAAACTGGAGTAACTGGAAAAACAAAGCTGATTTTCTATGATTAGCAAGAAGAGGCATGGGATCCTCAATGACTAGTAACAGTTTGTGATTTTTCATTTTGTAGAACAGAAAGTAGATTTGTCAGTTTATCCTATCTAACGCAAGGGTCTTTAGGAAAGAAAAAAAAACTATACTAAAATTAAGAATAAAGGAGTCCATTTATTTTCCAATTAATCTACTAGGAAGACTAAAGAAGATCTCATTGAGAGATACAGGGACATAGAAACAGTGCTTAAAATTGCAATGTCTGCCTTTCACTTCCCAACAGCCACACTGGAGTTGTATGGTCTCTAATTTCATGTGATTCAAGACAAAGACAAAGTAGCCATATTCTTTTAGAACAAAAATGAACAGCCATGTGGATTTTTTTACATAGTACTCTTCTTCGGCAAAAAGCCACAGAACTTTTTTTAAAAATCGTTTCCAAGGATGAAAGTGACTTTGCCAAGCAAAGTGGCTTCAAAACAGGCCTCAAAAATACTAATAGAAAGACAGATGGTTCTACTAAGAGCTTGGCTGCCAAAATTAAAAAAAAAAAAAAAGTAGGAAAAAAAAAAAAGAAAGGAGTGATGCTATTGAAGCTGACTGCAAAGTTATCTGATGACTACAAATACTTTTGTCCCATTGCAAGTGCTAACTCTGCCTCCAGGGCTGATAGAGCCAAACTAGTAACTTCGCCACATCCGATCCCCCTGTATTCCCACCCCTCCTAAATAAAACCTGTCAGCGCCAAGCCCTGCAAAACAGCACAAGCATGCACTTGATTCAGACTGCTCTGCAGAAGCAAAATATTGCGTTGAAGAACTCCTATTTCGGAACAGACCCACAAGGAAAATTGCTTTTCTTTTCAAAACTGCCTGTCACATTTTCTTTTTCTAATCCCCCCTCTCCTCCTCCTCTCTGTCACCAAAGGGCCCCTGGGCCCTATGAGTCTAGATGATACAAACTCAATTTGTATAAAGAAGGCAAGAAGCAGCACCACAGAGAGGTGGAGATGGTTTGCAAGGATAGAGAAATAATCCAGTCAAGACAGTGCAATTTTCTTTCCAAACTACTACTACAATAATACCTCCACTTTATTTCCTTCAGGGCAACTGTCATTTCTTTTTAACCAGATTGCTACTAGAGATAATAGAAACTGAAATATTATATGGTCACTGACTCTTCCTTTCAATGGCTCATTTCACTATTGCATTTTTACTTTTGCATGATGTGTTTATTGTTGGCATTGTTACTAGCATACAACCACTTTCAAATGATGTAGAATTAAGACCTCTGTCACTTTAAGGCCATGAAATTTCATTCTTAATACCATGCAGGTTTCAGTTGTATAGTTTTCTTGTCTAATAGTACCTTTTATTTATTTTCAAAATTTAAGCATTACATTTTTATGCAGCATCATTTTAATACACATTAAATTCATATCAACCAAGATGATGGCATTTCTTATAAATATAAAACATGCTTAAACAAAGTATATTTGCTGACTTAAGGAAAAACGTCTATTTTAAAAGTTGATAATCATAGAAACTTGAGGGTGGCAAAAATATGGTGTTAAATAAGAAAGCAATTGTGAAAGAGTATGGGAAAAACAGCCATTTCATTTGCCAAGGACAATTTTGAGCTGAATGAAAGAATTAAAAAGGCAATGATTAAAATATCTCAAATGATACATTATTTAGGATTAGATTATCATCCGTTTCTTAATGGCAATATTTTATGTAGTTCGATAGCTGTTACTTGATAAAATCAAAGTCTTTCTTTATAATGCAACTCTATTTATTTCTTCAAATGTGTGTAACTATTTGTATTACTTATCATGGTTCCTGACAACAAAACAGTCTAGTTCATATGATTGTGCATGGTTCTCTATTTGCATGAACAGAATCAGGCTTTGCAAATACTAATACAATCTTATATCATGCATTACTATGTCAATTGTAATTTACATGCAAATGAAAGACAACATAAAATATAATGCACAACATGAAATATAATATGTTTTTCAATTATATTTCTCAGGACACTATCATTAGAAAACTTAATAAAATTCACTATTTATTGATTTCTGAATTATGATGTTTTGCTAGATGGCCTATAATAGATTATTAGTGATTTTTTTCCTCATGCAACATAAATCTCAGTTTAACATAAGTTCTTTAAAATATTACACCTCAAAAAATTATCACGTTGTGGGGAGGGTTAAACTGTAACTGACTGCCAACGTGTACAGGGTTTCTTTTTGGAGTGATGAAAATGTTCTGGAATTAGACAGTGGGGATGGTTACAAAACACCATGATTATACTAAAAACCACTGACTTGTATGCTTTAAAAAAGAGTGAATTTAATGAAATATGAACTGTATCCTGATTAAAAAAAACAAATAAAATTTAAAAGATCATATTAAAATATACAACTTTACTACTATCTGAAGCAGCATTAAATGTGCTTTCAAATTATAATATTAGAATATTTTTTTGTATTTTTATGAGGCCCTTGCACATAAATTAGTTCATTTATACTTCATCCTGCCTCTTGGAGATCAGTAGGTCAGGTGTTTTTTTGGTTTGTTTTTTGTTTTTAGCTCAGGTGTTGTTATTTCAATTTTATTAATAAGGAAATTGGATAGGAAAACAAATAATTTGTAGAGTTACCCATGACCACACTAGCCAAAATTAGAGCCAAGTCTAGAACTTAAATTTTTGAGTCTGCTCAATTATTAGGCAAAATTATAAAACAAAAATTAAATAATTTTCTGAAATAAAAATACTGATTTAGAAAAACAGTAGAGAAACATCATCAATATTAATTTCCATATATTTGCTCAGCATAAAAAATGATCATATTTAAATTATCTTTAAAAGATAAAGTTCTATTATGTTTTAAGAGATTTTTTTTATGGCAAGGGTATCATTTTGACTTTGATTTTCATCTTTATATTACAATTTATTTTGCTTTATAGTTTCTGTCCACAATGTTCTTTAAAAATTTTCAGTATGTATACATATACTTCAATAATCTGAAAATTAATCTGAAAAACAGAGATGTAATAGAACATTATAGTGCCTGGATTAGCATAGAAAAATATTTAATACAGGAATTGCTATCGTAAAGATCCCTAAAGATCTTAAATTGTGAGACTTTGTTGGCTATTTTGGTAGAAAACGGGAAAAAGTTCTTTGATATGTGACTAAAGAATGATTGAAAAAATTTAAATTTTTTCACTCTGAATTTCATAAAATGTATATATAAAATTAACATGTATTTCAAAGTTTCCTGAAATCATTACCAATTACTTTGACCTTTATTAGTTTACTTCTTGCTGAAATATCCTATAACACCAGTATTTATTCTATGAAGTGAGCATTGGATTATGAAATCTTAACATTTTCTATTTCTTGCTGGTGTTACTTTACACTTCCCTCTTTAGATTTCAGATTATTTCTGGACAAGAGACATTTTATTCTTGGATCTGTTTTCAAATTAGAGGAGGTGAACAGGACGCCTGAGTGGCTCAGTGGTTGAGTGTCTGCCTTTGGCTCAGGGCCTGATCCTAGGATCCGGGATCGAGTCCTGAATTGGGTTCCCTGTGAGGAGCCTGCTTCTCCCTCTGCCTATGTCTCTGGCTCTCTCTCTCTGTGTCTCTCATGAATAATAAATCGAAAGAAAGAAAGAAGAAAGAAAGAAAGAAGAAAGAAAGAAAGAAAGAAAGAAAGAAAGAAAGAAAGAAAGAAAGAAAGAAAGAAAAGAAAGTTTTAAAGAAAAACTTTAAAAAAATTAGAGGAGGTGAAGATGAAAACTTCACCTGATTTCTACTCAAGGACTACTTTTTCCTTAAAACCCAACTTCAGTATCACTGTCTTTTTAAAGACTACCCAAACTCCCCAAGCAAAATATATTCATTCATGTGTTGAGTGCCTGCTTTGTGCTAGGTACTGCTCTCATGTCTAGAAATATTGCAATTAATGAGGCAGACAAACACTACAGGAAAAGGAATGCTGGGATGGAGGCTACAAATTTAAATATGGGATCAATGCTAACAGTGCCATAAAAATCTGGAAGAACAGACACAATAAACCTCAATAACCCGGGGAAAAGTGTTCCAGGCAAATGGAAGAGAAGATGTTAAAAGCCTAAAGTAGTAGGGCATCTGGGTGGCTCAGTTAGTTAAGCATTGGATTCTTGCTTTCTGCTCAGGTCAAGATCAGGGCTCTGCACTCAGCAGGGGGTTGCTTAAGATTCTCTCTCTCCCTCGGCCTCTGCCCCCTCACCCCAATTTCTCCATCTCAAAACAAAAAACAACCCCCCCAAAAAACAGGGGTGCCTGAGTGGCTCAGGTGGTTAAACATCTGCCTTCAGCTTAGGTCATGATCCTGGTGTCTTTGGGAATGAGCCCCACATCGGGCTCCCTGCTCAATGGGGAGCCTGCTTCTCCCTCTCCTGCTGTGCCTCCCTCTGCTTGTGCTCTCTCTCTCTGTCAGATAAATAAATAAATCCTAAAACAAACTAGGGTTTGTTTGTTTGATAAGACAAACAGATAAGAGTGCATATGCTGTGTTCAACAAGCCATTTCCTTCTGCCTCTACTCCATATAAGGATTCCACTAAGTTGAAATTACCTGTGTTGGTTTCCATGAGTAAGCTGCCCTAGGGGCAGGACATAGCAAACTCATATTGGTATCCACAATATCCAGCTTACTGTCTAGCATACAGTACATGTGCAATTTATGGCAATTACACCAATTATTTTAAAAGAGAATTACTATTAGGAAAAGCTACTACTCATGTTTCAGCCTGTATTTTTTTCAATAGGAGTAACTAGTTTATTAAAACATTTCTTTTACACAAGGGGTTTTAGGCTTTATTTCATTTTCATTCAAGATTTAACATTTTTTCTCAAAGTTAATACCCTAAAGCATGCCGTACAGCTTTTGCCATCTTTAACTCCAACTCATTACCTTCCTCAGACCCTAGTTTTAGTGTCAATGATGCTAAGTTAGGTTTCATGCACTTCATTATTCCTCAGGAGATGAGAGAAATAAGTCTGATGTGTCCTTACTGAAATACCGTAAGAACTGCAGTTAGATGTTATTTATGATAAGACTGCAATTTTTTATGACTCGTATGGAATGAATTCATATGTTAAAAGATTAGGAAATTAGTTCAAATATGAAACATCATGTGCTACTAAATACAGTTGAATTTTTTTTGCTATCTGTTATCCATATATCAATATATAAAGCAATGTTACTAAAAGGTATGAAAACACATGAAGAATACAGTTTAATTTATAGACATGAACTTGTATATGCTAATTTTTTTAAAAAAATTCTTGACTGGGGATCCCCAGGTGGCTCAGCGGTTTAGCGCCTGCCTTTGGCCCAGAACGTAATCCTGGAGTCCCGGGATTGAGTCCCATGTCGGGCTCCTTGTGTGGAGCTTGCTTCTCCCTCTGCCTGTGTCTCTGCCATTCTCTCTCTCTCTCTCTCTCAGTCTGTGTTTCTCAAGAATAAATAAATAAAATCTTTAAAAAAATTTCTTGACTAAAAATTCAAGTAAAATAACTATATATTTAAACTATGTATTATTTGTATTTTGTATAAGAAAATAAATGTGATTATACTGCTTAAATGTTTCTTTTTTTAAAAAAATTATTTATTTGACAGAAAGAGAGAGAGTACAAGTAGGCAGAGTGCCAGGCAGAGGGAGAGGGAGAAGCAGGCCCTCCACTGAGCAGAGCCCGAAGTAGGACTTGATCCCAGGACTCTGGAATCATGAACTGACCCAAAGGCAGGCACTTAATTGACTGAGCCACCCAGGTGTCCCATTTAGATTCCTTTTATTCAAATTTTTCCTAGTGTGTAATTTCAGTTTTTAAGCTAGCTAGTATTATATTTGTGTGAATGTCTAATATATGAAAATTTGTTTATTTGTAGCATGCAAAGAGTACACTGAGTCAGTAATGAAAAGCGTCATATGCATGGGAAGAAGTCCTTACAGCAAGTATTCCCACAAACAAAACCAAAAGTAACATTTCAAACATGTCCCCCAAATGCAACCATATTATGGGCAGATTAATATCTAGTTCCATTCCTTTGGATGGGAAAAAAAATCCCTGCTCTTTGAGTAATAATGGACACTGCCTCATAGTCTCTATTGGAACTTGGTACTCATATGCTTGTCTAACTCTACGATAGTTGAAGACATTCTAGCAGTAAGCCACTCACTAGAACATTTGTCACTGAAAATAAAATGTGTGAAATTACCAGAAAGGGCATGTTAGATGTTTCTTAAACTGAAAATGTGAAATATTTTTGTAATTGGACAATCCATTGAACACAGTGTCATTTATATAATCAAAAGTTTTTAAATCTAGTCGAGAAGGAATATTGTTTTTCCACTGTAAATACATTCAACAAGGAACTGTACACTACTTGCAACAATAAAAGTATGGCTAATTTTACTACTTTACTAATTACTTGATACTGTCCAGCAAAATGCACTATAATTTGACTATGCATAATGACAATATTTAAATAAAGATGAATTATGCAATACCATTGGTATTTTGCTAAATCTACAGACTACCTTTTCTATTAGAAACTGTCTTTATGTCATAAAAATTATGACAATTCTAGTTTTTTATGGATGTTTTATTAGATGAAAAGAGAACATGGACTGACTACATGAATTCTTTCCATCTGTCTGCCCTTTATCAAAAAGTATTTGATAGATGGTTGTTAATGTTAACACCTACTCTGTTTCCCTAAGCTTCTCTCATGATCCTTTTTTTCCATGTTGACTTTTTGCACAATTCTATTTTTCACTCATCCAAACTCACAATAACCTTATGAGATAGAGCCTTTCATCATCTCCATTTTACAGGTGAGGAAACTGAGGCACACTTAAGTCAGATGGATAGCAAGTAAAAGAGCTAGAATTCAGGCTTTTAACCATCATACTTTATAGTCACTAAAATAAAAGATACACTCATAAATAAATCTTACCACAACAAAATAAATCATGTGAAAAATTTTAAAATCACAAAACTTTTGAACATAGCTTGAAAATAATTATTTCAACACAGAATTTTTAAAGAGTATAATGGAAATAGTATTAAATATTAAATATCCTAGAAATCAAAGAAGTAGATCCTGGTTACACAATAACCAACATATTTTTTTATATACAGCCACGTTGAACATGGAAGAAAGGAAGGACTAGTAAGTTGAAAGTAGGTGAGGAGTTATACTGGTGTCACCTATATATAGGTGACATCACTTAGAACCCAAGATAAAGCCCTGGGTCCCTACAAATCTAACCTTCCAATTCCTGCACCAATTCAGGACAAAAAGGGGAGATATATCATTGCTGAAAGATGAGTTTAAAATAAAATATTGGAATTAAAGCAAACACACTAGAATGTTTCTAAAACAGCTTTGGTAGAAAACCACTGATGATAATCATGATTAGAACGATGATTATTCTTTGACAAATATTGAGGGCCTATGATGTATAAGATATTTTCCCAGGTACTTGAAAACTATAGTAAAAAAAGAATTCAACAGACTAAAATCCCTAATTTCATTGACTTTACATTCTACTACTCTAAAATACTAATCATAATAATGAACTTCTATTATTTAACTACAGACCTTACTTGAGTTTGCAATTCAAAAGCTTCCTATATGGTCAGTAAAATCCCAAACTACAAAATTAAAAATAAGTGGTCTCTGGTTTGTCCTGTGTCCTGGAACCTGGCAAAATAATTCAGTAAAATAGGCCAGACGTCACCAATTTAGATACTATGATTTCCCACAGATTAAGTTCAGTCAAACATAAACTCACTAAAAAATTATGAAGAATAATCTAGCATGTGTAAGAGCAGAATCAAGAAACAATAGATTTAGACACTCAAAAGCAGCCAAGTATTAGATCATCAGATAAAGAATAAAATAATATGCTTAAAAGGTTTACTTAAGTAAAAGTTGGAATAAAAAATAGTATCAAATTAAAAAAAAACTATCAAAGATGTTCAGGAAAAATGTTAAAAGTAGTTAATAAAACTTTGAGAAGTGAAAAAAAAAGAATAACTGAAATTTAAAATTAATCAGATGGATAGACAGTAATTAGATACAGGTGATGAGAGAAGTCATTAACTGGAAAATACTTCTAAAGAAATTAGCCAGATTTCAGTTCACAGAAATAAGGAGATGGAAAATATGAAAGACTTGTTACGTGTTATGGTGCTAGTATGAGATGGTCCAACAAATCTTAGTCAAAATTTTAGAAGGGAATAGGAAAAAAACAATAAAGGTAGGCACTATTCTAAAAAATAATGGTTGAGAGCTGTTCTGAGTTTGAAAGACATAGACCCATAGATGCAACAGACAAAATTTATACAAACAGAATAATTGAGAAGAAAATATAACTTAATACTCTTAAAAACTTCAGAAAAACAAAGGCACAGAGAAAATCTTAAAAGCACCCAGGCAGAAGTCATCAACCTAAGAATGACAATTAGTGTGACAATAAACTTCCAAACAATAGCACTAGAAGCCAATGGAGAGATAAAGAAAATAACTGTCACCTTCAAAGTGTTTCACAGTAAACAATTTGAAAAAAGCAAATGCAAAATAAAGCCTTTTAGTTCCAGGAAAAGTCAACTATGGATTCCTTCACTAAAAGAATTTTTAAAGTATACCTTTAGAAAAAAGCAAAGGTACCGTAGAAAGAAATATGAGGGAAGTAATTGGTGAATATGTCAGTAAGTAAAAATAAACTTTGTTCAATGAAAATAATGACCAATATTTGGATTAAAAAAAAGAAACAGAGAGAGCTAACTCCAGCAACAATAACATGTCAAATAAGAGAAGAATAGTCATAGTTATGGAGTCTTAATATTATTATTTTATAGCCCAAGAGGAGGAATTCAATATTTGTCAATTTCAGACTCTCTTACCATAAGTAGACATGTTAAATTTTCAAAGGCAACCCATAAAAAAACAGAAATACAGTAGATAATGCCTAAACCAATAAAAAGTGATAGAAAAGAAAACTAGACATTATATACAAAAAAAAAAAGAAAAACTACATAAAACATGGTCCAAATAGAAAGCATGAATAAAATGAGAGACTTAAGTTGTTTTTTTTTTCTTTTTAAGATTTTATTTGTTTATTCATGAGAGAGACACACACACACAGACAGAGACACAGGCAGAGGGAGAAACAGGCTCTCTGCAGGGAGCCCGATACGGGACTCAATCCCAGGACCCTGGGAACACAACCTGAGCCAAAGGCAGATGCTCAACCACTGAGCCACACAGGTGTCCTGAGAGATTTAAGTTTAACATAATAAATGTAAGTGGACAAAGCTTATAAGTTAAAAAACAGAGACTAATAGATTTTTAAAATATTTTCTTCTTCTTTCTTTCTTTCTTTCTTTCTTTCTTTCTTTCTTTCTTTCTTTCCTTTCCTTCTATCCATTTATCTATTTATTTAGAGACCAAGTATGGGGAGAGGCAGATGGAAGGGAGAGAGAATCTCAAGCAGACTCCACACTAAGCATGGAACATGACACAGGGCTTGATCCCATGACCCACAGATCATGACCTGAGCCAAAATCAAGTCAGACACTAAATCAGCTGAGATCATCCATTTGCCCGCCAACAGATTAAATTTTTAAGAAGGGAGGACTGGGTGACTCAGTGGTTGAGCATCTGCCTTCGGCTCAGAGCATGATCCCGGAGTCCCCAGATCAAGTTCCGTATCAGGCTCCCTGCAGGAAGCCTGCTTCTCCCTTTGCTTATATCTCTGCCCCTCTCTCTCTCTCTCTCTCTCTGTCTCTTATGAATAAATAAATGAAATCGAAAGAAAGAAGAAAGAAAGAAAGAAAGAAAGAAAGAAAGAAAGAAAGAAAGAAAGTTAGTTTTAAGAAAACCCAGTTATATCTATTGTATAAGAGTTACACCTAAATAGTAATGCCAACAAGTGTTAAAAAGGGGTGAAAAAGCTATATCAAGCAAATATTAACCAAACAAATGAATAAACAAAGAAAGTAAAGTGCTTATTTTAGTATCATACAAAATAAACTTTAATGCTAAAAGGATTATTGTGGATACAGAGCTTAAATAAATAATTAATTATAAAAGCTTCATTTCATCAGGAAGATATAATAATTCTGATTATATACCTATTTAACATATTACTGGAAGTCCTAGATACAGCAATTAGACAAGAAAAAGAAATAAAAGGCATCTAAATTGGTAAGAAAGAAGTAAAATTTTCACTATTTACAGATGACAAGATACTATACAGAAAACTTTAAAGATGCCACCAAAAACCTACTGGAAGTAAATGAATTTAGTAAAGTCACAGAATACAAAATAAATATGCAGAAATCTGTTGAATTTGTATACACCAATAAATGAAGTAGCAGAAAAGAAATTTAAAAATCCCATTTACAATTGTACCAAAAATAATAAAATAATTTGGAATTTAACCAAAGAGGTGAAAAATCTGTACTATGAAAACTATAAAACACTGACAAAAGAAATTGAAGATGACAAGTAGTGGAAAGATATTCCATTCTCATGGATTGTAAGAATAAATAATGTTAAAACGCCCATGCCACCTAAAATAATCTACAGATTTATGCAATCCATATCAAAATACCAACAATGTTTTTCACAGACCTAGAACAAAGAATCCTAAAATCTGTGAGGAACCACAAGGGACCTCAAATAGCCAAGACAACGTTGAAAAAGAATAAATCTTGAGGTATCACAATCCCAGATTTCAAGATATAATACAAAGCTGTAGTAATCTAAACAGTACAGTTTGAGCACAAAAGTAGATACATACATCAATGGGACAGAATAGACCAGAAATAAATCCATGCTTTTATGGTCAATTCATCTACAACAAAGGAGGGAAGAATATACAATAGAGGAAAGACAGTTTCTTCATGTAGTGTTGAGAAAACTGGACTTGGAATAGAATGAAACTGGACTGCTTTCTCATACCATACACAAAAATTAATTCAAGATGGTTTATAAATCTAAATGTGAGACCTGAAACTATAAAAGTCCTAGCACAAAGCACAGGCAGTAATTTCTTTGACACTGGCTGCAGAAACATTTTTCTAGTTATGCCTCCTCTTGCAAGGGAAACAAAAGCAAAATTAAATTATACCAAAATAAAGGGCTTTTGAACAGTGAAAGAAACCATCAACAAAATGAAAAGGAACCTACTGAACAGAAGATATTTGCAAATGATATATTTGATAAGGGGTTAATTTCCAAAATAAATAAAGAACTTATATAACTTAACACACAGAAAATAATCCAATTAAAAATGGGCAGAGGGTCCAAATGGACATTTCTCAAAAAAGACATACAGATGGCTAGCAGACACATGAAAAGATGCTCAACATCACTAATCATCAGGGAAATGCAAATTAACACCACAATGAGATATCACTTTACACCTGTCAGAATGGCTAAAATCAAAAATATAAGAAATAACAAGTGTTGGCAAGGATGTGGAGAAAAAGAAAATCTCGTGCAGTATTGGTAAGAATGCAAATTGATGCAGACACTGTGGAAAACAGTATAGAGATTCCTCAAAAAATTAAAATTAGAATTTCCACAAAATCGAGTAATTCCACTACTGGGTATTTACTCCCCAAAATTAAAGCACTAATTTGAAAAGATATATGCACTCCCATGTTAATTGCAGCATTATTTACAAGACATGGAAGTAACCCAAGTATTCACAGATAGATTATTGGATAAAGAAAACACACACACACACACATACACACTGGAATATTACTTAGCCAAAAAAAGAATGAAATCTTGCCATTTGCAACAGCATGAATGGATCTAGAGGGTATCACCCTCAGTGAAATAAGTCAGTCAGAGAAAGACAAATACAGTATGATTTCAATCATATGTAGAATTTAAGAAACAGAACAAAGAGAAAAAAAAGATAAAATAAAAACCAGACTCTTAAATACAGAGAGCATAGGGGTGTGCCAGAGAGGTTATGAGTGAGGAGATGGGTGAAATAGATAACAGGCGGAAAAAAAGTTATATGTATCTTAAAAAAAAAAGGACCTCATAATTTGTAAAGCAATAATTGAAAGCTGCAAAGAGAAATTAGAGAACCCTCATTACTGTGGGCCATTTTAGTACAAATTTCTTAATTACTAATAGCTCAAGTGAAATTAGTGAAGACATAGTAATTTGGACAATATAATTAGAAAGCTTAACCGAGTGGACATGTATAGAATTTTGCACCCAGTAATTACAGAATACAAACACTTTTAAGGCAAACAGGACACTTATACAAACTATCCACACACTAAGCCATAAAACAACACCCCAAATATTTCAGGGATTTAGCCATATGCAAAGTTATGATGAAATCATTTGGTTTTAGAAGGAGAAGAAAATGATAAGATTTTTAAAATTGGACTCCAAAAATTACAACACCTCTTTTTGAATCAGGAGTTTGTCCAACTCCAGATTTATAAGATACATTTTAACAAAGACTGAAACATTTACCTGGGAATTGAGTCTATGTTTCTATGAAAAATACAATTTGATCATTGAAATTGGATCCTTATTTGCTAAATGTGCTTTACCATTGACAAGTGGGATCATTAAAATTGCTGTGTTTGTTCTAATTAATGTGTGGGTGGTTGGCAGGAATTAGAGGTTATTTAATATCATGTAATGGTTAGCAATTCAAAACCTGTGCAGTTTGAAGACTGTACTATGGGGAAAGCAATCATGAAGAATAAATTTAAAGTCATTTTGTTTTTTAAAAAGTCAGCATCAGACACAAAGCTTTTAAATTCTGAACATGTATTTTAAGCTTTTTGTACAATACTTTGTTAACGGAAACAATAAAAAGGACTAAAAACATATCCGTGGATGTTTGAAAAAATACACATGGTATATATATGTACATGATTTTCAAGACTTCTGAGAAAATCTTAGAAATGAAGTTGATAAGACACTAGCTGTAAAAAGAGCTAAGGTTGATATAATCTTATAAAATAAAATACCACTTAACAAGTTGTGTATGGATTTTGATAAAATCGAAGTTTTTTAAATTTTCACTAAAATGCCCATTTTTTTAACCGATGAGCTTAGCACACATTTCAAATGAATAAAAACATGTATATTACAGGCAAAAGCTATAATAGCATGTTTTGATGTATATCGAAACCACATTTATATCAGTATAAATTAGTTCATAAGAACTAATACTAAATAATTATTGAGGTAGCTTTTCCACAAATTTATAAAGGAAGTAAATTCTCCAAGGTGGTATGAACGTAGATAGGAAAACCATGCCCTAATGTTGGTGTAAGTCTCTGTGTTAAACATATATATTTCTGATTATATAACAGGGAAATGTGTGGCAAAGATTCTCTACCATTTCAGTTTTCTGTCTTGTGTGACCATCCTCATTGCCAGTGGGATTATTATTCGATTTATTTTGTTGGGTATTTTAAAAAATAAAACGAAAAAGAAAATGAAACCTATTAGAATCCTGAAAATTTTTATAAAAATGTCTATCTGCATCCTTGAACTAAGTTCATGACCGACCCAGTGAACCTATCACTCATTCTTATTGGGTCATTCATCTTTCAAAACCAGTTTTCATTTGTTAGTCTTACCACGATTGATACCGTCTACATAGCTACTACTCCTGAAGCTTACATGTGGTTCTCAACATACACATGTACTTAGCAAGACCTGATTCTCATCACAGGGAGACTTCAGTCTGTAAATGGTTCACCTGGAAGAATGCAATAACAGAAGAAAAGACCCCAATGTTTTAGTACATGCATTTATCAGCAACAGAAAGCATAATAGTTCAAAACGAAAAGAAATAGTATTTCAATTTTATTAGCAACCCATTTTTACTTGACATTTTGTATGTATTTGCTGACAGTTTTCTTATTATTTCTTTCCCTGTACGGGCCCCAACACCCCATTGGTTCATAAGTTCTTTTCACCACATAATTTTGAGTAAGGGAAAAGAAAAGAACTTTTCATACATGCTTACTGAGTTAAAAATACTGAAGTCAACAAGGGAGTTAAGAAAGATGGGACTAGTGGTGGAAGAAAGGGGAAGGAGGATGTGAGAGAAATAAATGCCTAAGAATACACGCAGTGTAGAGAAGGAAAAAAATGCACTTTCAACATCTTCCTAGTTTCAGTGTTATATATTAAACGTAGAAGCAAGATTCTCAGGTTCATCTCTTTCAACTAGAAATGTGCTCTACTCTTACTTCCATTTCTAAGCCACTATAGGTATTAAACAGCAATTTACATGTGATTTGCATTTTTTTTGTACTTGTGGTTTTGGTAAGTCTTCCAAACCTAATGACTGTTCCTTTGGCCAGCAACATAAATGCTATAATCACACAATTATTGTGCTGGGAACAGTTTAATTCAGCATTTTGTTCTCAACCACAGAACAATTACTCAACAATTTCGGTTAACCAGACTAGCTAGCTGCCTGGAAAGAAAGAGGAATATTCACAAGATCTATTGTCTTACATAAAGGCAGCTACTAGATCAGCTGAAACTTTCTAGTATCACTCTGCTCAGGGTTTCTTTTCAGGATCTTTCACATATCTGTCCTAATGAAAATGACAAACTCCACATTTTCCTTTATGGAGTTGCAATTTGTTCAGTTTTTCTAATTATACATTTGCCCATGAGATTTTTGTGCATCCAGAGATACAGACCCATGGATAAATGTACTTTTTAAAAAGCATTTAATATAATGATCATTAATACAAAGAACTGCAAATTCAAAAGTATAAGTCTAGAACTCTTCTTTCCAGCTATCTTACAGTGCTTAAATGATGGTAAAGCCTCTGAACGACAGGTGATCTCATCTATCACTGAAATTACATTATTTCCTAACAGTACAACTGGCTTAATATAATCCTCATTTCATATTTTAATGTTTAAAACAAACAGAGGTGATTTGTATTATCAAGATGATAAGTTCTCTTTGTATTATTTGGCTTAATATTAATCTTACTTGATCAGAATAAAAAAAACAAAGCCTAATAAGCATATCACTATAAAAATAATTTGTGCATCTGTGTAAAATATATGTACACTGAAACTGCCGTGTCCCTTGACTATTACCCATGAGCACAGACAACTACTGCATTAGTCCTGTATCATACTTCATAGGTCTTGGAAGCTACTGACGGACAAAGCAGTCAATGGTGAAGTGGGCTGGTGAGTAGTAAGGGTAATAGTGGAGGAAAATAGGCTATCTTAAAAGAAAGAGGTCTCCTTTTCTCTCCCCATGTTCTTTTCTCTAGCCTCTTTCTTTGTTGTCTTTACTATTTCTTTTTATTCTCTAACTCTTACTTTAAAAAGTCGGCAGGAAAGAGGATAGAAAAACTATAACTTCAAGGTTAGAAACACTCCCCTTATCTAACTTATGGTAAAAATACCCTGAAAACCAGAATTAAAGCTCAAGCATAAGGATAACTCTTTTATTAGGAAGTGAAGAAAAAGATGCCTTGGAAATTCTGGTAATTTAAAAATTTTAATTGTGTCTGTTTATATATTTGGGTGAGCAAATACGAGTAATATAATGAAATACTATATTGACAAGGAATTATTTATGCCTAGATTATTCACTCCGTGAATTATGTTAGCCTACAATGAGCTCTTCAAACACATTGGTTTCAAACAGGTTTCAAATATTATTATTCCAGACCAAAATCTAATGATATAGGTGATATAGTGAACACTATTATGTCTAATGAACAGAGTTATGTGCTCAATTATTATTATGGCTTCATATAGACTGTGACTGGTAATAATATGCAGACAGACCTATTTTCTAACTTAGAGTCTTTGTATCTTCTAAAACGTCAAGCACAACATATTATATACAATAGTCACAAAATTACTTTTCTTAGGAATAAAACCCATTTACAATATAGCATAAGCCCGTGGTATAATTCCTAATTCTTTACCCAGGTATTGAAGTGAACTATAATTAGAGAGCAAACATTTGTAGAACAGAGCATGGTCTATAAAAAAAAGAATGCCAAAATAGTATCAGGTTCTTCTGAATGAAAATAACTCAACTTAGTGCAAAATTTATGCTTAAAAATGAGCCAGATATTAAATTCAGAATGAAAAAAAAATTGGCTATATCCTTGCCACTTCCTGGTTAATTTGGCTGAGGGCCAACTTTCCGATATTATGACCATCCTGTAGCCCCAGTAAGTGTTTTATTTATTTATTTTCGTATTGCATAAAAATATCAGCTTAAGAAGGGAAAATGTGAAATGGATGACATATTTTAGAACAGCTTCTCCCAGAATACAAAAATATTCCCCAACTCAAAACTGAAACAAATAGTAGAACTACCAAGCAATGCCAATTGGCGACTCTCTAATGCCATTCAAACTTCGCAAATACTGGGCTCTCAAACTGATTTTAATTATTCAAAAGAAAACTAGGAAATGATTCAAATATCAATTGCTTTCACAGAAATACAAATTCTCTTTTAAGAGAAGCATATGACATATCTTTTCTTTATCCTGTAACATTGCAGTAATTACCTGTTCAGCTGTTGCTTTGAGCAGGGCAGTGGCAAAAAGGGGAGTTCTCTTCTGCTGTACTCAAGATTACATTAGGCTACTCAAAGTTATTTTTTATTGATATAGAGTAGGAAAAAAATATGCCAAGAGATAGATTTACTATTGAAAACCCGGAGGAGACAATACCAAATAAAATATAGTACACTCTGTCCAGGTGCTTTTCCATTAGAACAAATTCCAGAGATGTTTTTAAAAAAATCATTTCTGTTGACAGGCAGCCTTTGTGAAAAAGAAGGCCTCTAGTACGCGAGTTTAGTGTCATGTTACACATGAACCACTGTAAACTCAATTTGCTACTGAAGATTTACTTTACTGTTTGGTATTGGGTATGTGCAAAGATGACTGTACTGAGGTGTGATGAAACAGCATTATGACATTTAAATGTTTTTATCTAGGTTATAAATAGTCTCCAGTCATAGTAATGCCACTTAACCTCAAAAAAGTGTCTAGGCCTACATGTATGGTAATTAAGAAATAACAGGATTATTTTTTCAAAGTGGAATTTTTTGCACCTAAGGCAAATAAGTTATAAAAATTACTGGGGCTTCTTAAATGCATGCCAACATCCAGCAACCTCTGGAAGTTTGTCTATCTATCTATCTATCTATCTATCTGTCATCTATCATCTATCCATCTATCTATCTCTATAACTATCCACTGTTAAACTTAGCATTATCATTAGAAATAATTTTTCTTTTAAAGAACACTTTCCTTGGATGAAATGAATTGGAGAGAAAGCATTTTCATTGATCTAAACCATCTAAATTTTCAACAAGGAATTCACAGAATTTTAAATATATCTAAACTCTTCAATAATAAGTTTTAAACTGTATATTCAGTCTGTTTTTCAGCATGACTCATTCGCTCACAGAAGCCATGGGTGCTGTGGCTGGCTTATGGTAGCACTTTAAATTAGTAGGCACACAATAGAGAGCTTATACGATTGCAATGGTCCATATCCAGTAAAACTGCCTAAACACCCAGAATAATGGGCTCAGTCTCTAATAATTCAGAGAGAACCGCTTACAGCTGCACACCACATATGACCATCTCTACAATGGCTCAAATGAAACACTCGGGACTATTTCCTCTGAATCAGTGTTATTGGGTAGTGTTGGTTCACATTTTTTTTATCTTAACAAAAAAGTTTTGTTTTGTATTACAATCGGCCTGCCACTGATCACCTTTCACATATTAGCCTCTGCCCTAGAATACTCTAGACAATAGTATTGGTTCCATCTGTGCTTTCCATTAAAACCTGATAATCCTTCAAGAACAGCTGGACCTTCGGTCCCCCACACACAAACTCTTTCTGTAGATCTGTTTGGCTACAATTATGCTGATGCTGTACTTACATCTTGCTTGCAAATGCCTTTTATATGGTCCTTTGGGGCTGTGAAGTAGAATGGCCTGACATCACCAATTCAACAATACAATGATATAGTTCTCATCTCAATTATAATGTGATATTTAGTCACCTCTAATACTGAGCTGCACTTAGAAAATTATTTTTTAGACATGTGACAACATTAATGATAAGCTTCCAACTATACTGTGTCATTAAATAATCAGGAAGTAACATCTCCAGTTAATCAAACAGTTTTGATATACTCTTAGTATTGGAAACACTGCAAATCTCACATTTTACTCAAGCAATTTTTATAAGCAGCACAGTAACTTCTTTTTCCACTGTAAAATAATTTCATTAGATCCATGTGACTATGTAATAATAAACGTTTTTTAAATGGCAAGATGGGAAAGGTAATAAAGTCCCATTAATGTTCTAACTTGTCTATGTAAGTAGTGACCTCTCATGCCTCATTTATTTTCTATACTTCTCCCCTTATTTATTTTCCAGTAGTTGACCAAGTTATCAGAGATCATCTGCTAAATACTGCCTGACCAACTACAATGAGTTGGGACTCATAGTCACCATTTAAAAAATTTTTTTAGATTTTATTTATTTATTCATGAAACACAGAGAGAGAGAGAGAGAGAGAGAGGCAGAGACACAGGCAGAGGGAGAAGCAGGCTCCATGCAGGGAGCCCAATGCGGGAGTTGATCCCTGGACCTGGGATCATGGCCTGAGCTTAAGGCAGATGCTTAACTACTGAGCCACCCAGGCATCCCTCATATTCACCATTTTTATTGAATAATTTCCGCCATTAACTAGAAAAACACATCTCAATATAGTCATAATCATGCAAATAATATACATACCCACTAGGTGTAAGATCTATGGGGCATCTATATAAGATCTCTATATAGATCTATCTATCTATATCTATCTATCTATCTATCTATCTATCTATCTATCTATCTATCTATAGAGAGAGAGATGAAAGCATATACTTTTTATTTAAAGATCAGGAGGTTTTGTAGTTTTTCCCTGTCATATTCCAATATTTCATAAGCATCTCTTTCAGAAAATTGTTACCTGATAGAAGTTCCTAAGCCAGTGTATCTGCTCATTTTCTTTTGTTTTACATTCCATGTAAATTGAAACAGTTATTTCGTATATTTGACCTTTGTCATTAAGTCAATATCGACATCCTTTCTTTTTTTTTTTTTCTAGGCCATTTAGATCTAATTAAACTTTCCTAATGCGTAAGTATTCTCTGTTTTTCTCCTCTACACCCAGATCAGCTACAGCATTCTCCTACAAGCATAGCTATATTGATACAGAGGAGTTTGTGTTTCAGATATCAAGTTGTATATTCTTAATTAGGTTGTATTGTCCTACATGCTTTCAATGCTAAATTTTAAAGAAACTGACAGGCTTGATGGTTATCTGCTGCCCAGTTTGTTACTTTCAACGGTTCAAACTGTTGCTTCTGCTATGTTCATTCATAGACTAGCATTCAAGAATTACTTGTTCACTTTTACCTCTATACATACACTGCTACACTATTTTCATTTTTATTGACAGTGCTTCTTTAATTTACCTAGGTTGTTTGCATTCAGTTTTGATTTCTGTAGTTCTGACCACCTCTTCTCATCTATTTCTATGCTTTTATTGACAGATAAAACTGAATTAGGGCATTCTCCATCATTTCATTCATATTGTAAGTCTTTAACCCATCTGCCAATAATACATATCACATACATTATCTGATATACGGTTTGTACTTTGTCATGATAAGATTAGAGAAGTATGGAAAAGGGAAAGGCACTGCTAAGAGACACAGAGGACAGGAAAATATGAGATGAGAATGAGGGATAAAGGATTTTGAAGTATATCCTAGAATAAGAGTAAAAGTAAATAATCTTCTGAATTGAGATTTTCAATTTAAACAGATACACTTAGAGGAACCTTGGTGGTTCAGTCAGTTGAACGTCTGACTCATGATTTTGGCTCAGGTCATAATCTCAGGGACATGAGCTCAAGTCCTGGGTCAGGCTTCACACTCAGTGGAGAATCTGCTTATCTCTCTCTCTCTCTCTCTCACTCTCTGCTCCTCCCACCCCCTCTCACAAATAAATAAATAAATCTTTAAAAATAAATAAATAAATAAAAATTAGAAAAGATACATTAATGGCACAATGTGAGCATTGAGACTACCTGGAGAAAATGCTTTTTAATACTCACACATATGCATCTGATTTCATGTCCGATATTATGTATTTCACAAGCATTTCAAATTCAGTACAGATAAAACTGAGTTTAGACACTTTCCTTACAGAATCTGCTTCTAACTCATGTAATCAATATATCAAATTGGGTCATTTCATTGAGTAATTTTACTAAGTCCTTCTAATCAATTAGCATTCAGTTCAGTCTTGACTTCCTCCAGGAAGACTTCCCTAGCCCCAAAATCTTTATTCACTTCCTCATCTCTTCCCAGTTTAGGGGAGGGAGCATATTGGCACTATTTCATTCATCACATTGAATTACAATTTAAAAACTTGGTTAACAGACAGGTCATGCTGTACAATATAAATTAAGTTCATCTTTGGCTAAAAATTATGCCAGAATTGGTATATGTATACAATGGAATATTACTTAGCCATTAGAAATGACAAATACCCACCATTTGCTTCGACGTGGATGGAACTGGAGGGTATTATGCTGAGTGAAATAAGTCAATCAGAGAAGGACAAACATTATATGGTCTCATTCATTTGGGGAATATAAAAAATAGTGAAAGGGAATAAAGGGGAAAGGAGAGAAAATGAGTGGGAAATATCATAGAGGGAGACAGAACATGAAAGACTCCTAACTCTGGGAAACAAACAAGAGGTGGTGGAAAGGGAGGTGGGGGGTGGGGGTAGGGGGACTGGGTGACAGGCACTGAGGGGGGCACTTGATGGGACAAGCACTGGGTGTTATGCTATATGTTGGCAAAATGAACTCCAATAAAAAGAATTCTATCGCTTCAATATTCAATGTAATACATATGAAAAACATGGTCTTTGATTCATTCACCCTATTATACATTTAATAATTTATTTTTGTTGCTTCTTATATGCCATTGTTAGACAATGAAGTTAAAAAGATGTGGTCTAATTAATTACCAAACTGATAAATATTTATGACTAAATGCCCTACTCCTTATTACTATCTACTTCCAATGTTATAATTTAAATTCTCATCTTTCTCCATTGTTCTTAGGTTTTAAAACTGGTTTCCACTCAGCCACCTGGTGTATCTAAAATAGAAACCTCTCCATCTTAAAACTCTTCAATAGGGACATCTGGGTGGCTCAGTGTTGGAGCATCTGCCTTTGGCTCAGGGTGTGATCCCAGCGTCCTGGGATCCAGTCCCACATCAGGCTCCCTGCGGGAGCCTATGGCTATGTCTCTGACTCCCTCTCTGTGTCTCTCATAAATAAATAAATAAATAAATAAATAAATAAATAAATAAATAAAATCTTTTAAAAAGAACTCTTCAATAATACTCTATCCTACAGTGTAAAACACTAATTGCTCAACCTGTATTGTAGCCCTGACCTGACTCTTACCTTACTTCCTGCCAGTCCTGTTTGGTACTTTATGACCATCTGAAGACGCTGTTGCCTACATACCCCTCTATTGCCAACATGTCAGTGGCCTTCTCATTTGAGTCATTCCGACTGAAATAGTAAGCCTTCCTTCGTTCCTAAATCCTGGTTTTTCCTCTTCCACACTCCCTACCTCCATCCCTTCCCATGCTGGGTGAAGGTACCATGGTTTCACACTGTTACACTCACTGTGTGATGAATTACAATTACTAATCTTCTCTGTTTATCAACTGGTCTGAGTATCTTGAGGACCCAGATCAAAGTACAGAAGAACTAATTGGGAGTTAATAAAAGGTTTTACACATGGTAGAGAAATCTATTTTCTAGGAAGATCAAATTGGGAGCAATAGGAAGAAAAATTTGGAGGGGCAGCTAGGCCCAAGCAAAGAGTAAAGGAGGGTGTAGAGAGGACTATGTTAGAAAAGTTACGGGCATGAAACAAGGCAGTGTCAATTCCTGAACTTTCTTTTTTTTTTTTCCTGAATTTTCTTTATGTCACATTATCAAACCCTATTTTTATTTATTTTGCTTATTAGGTTGTCACAATTCTAGCCTCCTAAAGTGTAATAAAGAATATTATTTTCTCTTCTCAAACGCTTCACTGGTTTTAGTCAAGACTATACCAAACCAATGAACAAGTTAAAGAGTAAGTAAGTTCTCAGTTAATTGGAATGATCTGTTCTTTGAATATTTGGTAGAACTGATCTGCAAAACTATCTGGGCTTAGTGTTTCTTTGTGGGGATATTTTAAACTGCTAAGTCGACTCATTTAATTGTTATAAGACCATTCAGACTTTCTATTTATAACCGAAGTTTTCATAAATTCTATTCTTTCCTAAGAATTTTTCCACTTTTATTTAAAAAATATCCATAGCGTTTTATTATTATATTTTTAAACTTTGCCATATGTCAATATATATATATATTATTATTTGCATTATTTACTTTTGTATATTTCAGCTTTATTGAGGTTTAACTGACAAATAAAATTGTAAGATATTTAAAGTGTACAGCTTATATATGATATACATACACATAGTGTGTGTGATACTCTCCTAACAAATTTCAATGATATAATACAATGTTATCAGCTATAGTCACAATGCTATACATTAGATCTTTAGACCTTATTTGTCCTCTTCTTTTTTTTTATTAGTAAAGAATCTCAGTAAAGATTTGTCTATTTTACAAATCTGTTCAAATAAAAAATCCTTTGGCTCTACTGATCCTCTGTTTTATATATTTGGTTTTTAGTTTATTAATTTTTCTATCACTATTCCTTCTTTCAATTTTTTTTTGGATTTTGTCTGTTCTGCCTTCTTAAGCAGACAGAAACTTAATTTTATTTCTTTATTGATATATAAGAACTAGTTATTAAACAGAGGGAACTATTTCATCTATATGCCAAAACTTGAGAAATCAGTTATACCAATAAGTTCTAAGAATATTTAAGCTTCCTTTTACAAATTCCCCACACCATCAAATTTCTTCTTTGCCTACAGATTATTTAAAAGATGGCTCATACTTTCTGAATATTTGCGGTTTATTTATATTTATTATATTTCTGTACTGTTAACTTAGTTACATTAATTGTGAATTAACACTTTTGATACCCTATTCTACAATAATTGTTGGGGCATGGTTTAAGACCTAGCATATAACAAGTTTTTTTAAACAAAACATATTGTAAACATATGCTTAAGAAAAATATCCTGTAAATATTAGATGTAGGATTCTAAAAATCTCTATTAGACCATGCTTTTCATTTTTTTCCCAAATAATCTACATCTTTAATAACATTGCATCTACTTAACCTACCAATAATTGGTAGAGGGATTATATACAATCATATACAATGATGGTCTACTAGTAAGTAGTTCTACTAGTTTGCTTTGTATAATCTGAGAATATTTTATTAGATGCATTCAAGTTTAGAATGGTAATATCTTCCCAGGAAATTAAACCTTCTTTCACTATGTAGTAGCTTTCTTTAATCCTTAGTAATGTTTTTTGGATTAAAATCTATTTTTTTAAGTTACTGATATAGATCCTTACCTTTCTTGAGATTGGTGTTTGCCTAGTATTTTTTCCCCATTTTTTTTTTTTTTGATCTTCAAACATTCTACACATTGTGCCATTTTGAATTCCTACTAGCAGTTTATGAGAGTTTTGGTTGCTCTACAATCTTTCTACCTGCAGTAGGGTCAGTCATTTTCATTTTAGCCAATTTTGTGTGTATGTAGATATCAGATTGTAGCTTTAATTTACATCTCTCTAAAGACTGATGATGAACACATTTTCATATGTTTGCCTGTCATTCTTATACTTTCTTTGGTTAAGAGTCTATTAAATTTTTTAGCCATTTTTAGTGAGCTACTTCTCTCATTGTTGTGTCTAAAGAGATGTTGCTATATATATTCTGAATATGAATCCTCTCTTGGATATATGCTTTGCAAAAATTTTCTGCCAGTCAGTCACCTACTTTTTCATTTTCTTCATAGTGCTAAAAAGTCAACAAAAGGTTTTAGCATTAATGAAGTCCAACTTATCATCTTTTTCTTTTATAATTAGTGATTTTTTGGGATTGCTATTTAATAATCTTGACCTAACCCAACATCACTAAAATAATTCTATGTTTTCTAGAGAGTTTATGGTTTTATCTCTTATATTTACATTTATAGATCCATCTTGAATTAGTTTTTGTGGATGGGCAACAGAATAGTAGATACATTTTGTTTATATGTGAATATCCAATTATTCCCGCACTATTTGTTTAAAAATATTATTATTATTATTATTTTTTGTCATTGAATTGCTTGGACACCTTTATCAAAAATCACTTGACAATCATTTTGTCATTACCTCTGAATTCTCTATTCTGTTCCAGGGATGTATAAATCTGTCAATATGCCAATATCACATTGTATATCAGCTTATGAATTATGGTAAAAACTAAGACTTTGATTCAGATGACATCACATCTGATAAATTTATGGAGAACTAACATCTTGAAAGTATTGAGTCTTCCAATGAATGAATGTGGCATGTATCTATTTAGTCAGCAAATTGTTTGTAGTTTACATCAGAGAAGTCTTGAATAGATTTCCTCAAATATATCCCTAAGTACTTAACTTAATATTTTTGTAAAACTTTAAATGCTTTTTACACATTTCAATTTTCTATTGTTTCTAGTTTTGTATGCATTGATTTTATATCCAGTGTCCTTGCTAAACTCACTACTCTTTTTAATAGATCCCTTACAATTTTCTACATAGATGATCATGTTGTTGCTAAACAAATACTGCTTAATTTTTTTCTTTCCAATGTATATGCCTTTTATTTATTTGTTGACTTATGATACTAGAGCATTGGACCTCTAGTAAAATAATGAATAAAAATATTAAGAGTGGTCAATATTCAGGGAATAGTGTTTAATTTTCAAAATTAAATATAAAGGTATTTATGTTCTTTGTAGAAATTCTTTACAGAATTGAGAAAATTCTCTTCTACTCTTAATTTGCTGAGATGATTTGTCATGAATAGGTATTGAAGTTTGTTAAATGATTTTTCTGCATCTATTAAGATAATTATTCTATTGAAATCAGTTTTTAATAGCTAAATATATTAGTAATCTGGCGAATTACCTTAATTAGTTTTTGAATGATAAACCAAACTTTCCTTCCTAATAAAAACACCATACAATCCTAATGTGTTATGCTTTTAATATATTTTTAGATTCAGTTTGCTAAAATTACAAGGAATTTTACATCTACATTCATGAAGGATATTGATCTATAGATTTCTTTCCTTTACATATCTTCATTTAATTTTAAGAAATATTCCTTCCTCTTCCACTTTCCGAAAGAGTTTGGATAGAATTGGCATTATTTTTTATTCCTTAAATATTTGGTACAATTTAGCAGTGAAGCCATCTGGGCCTGGAATTTCTTTGTGGGAAATTTTTTAACTGAAAATTCAATCTCTTTAATACTGTAGAGGTATTCAGGGTATGTATTTCTTCTTGAGTAAGTTTTCAAGGAATCTGTCTATTGCCTCTAAATTTTCAAATTTATGGGCATAGAGTTTTCCATAATAGCTTCTTGTTACCATTTTACAGCCTGTAGACTACAGTGATGTCTTTTCTCATTCCTGATATTTCCAATTTGTGTCTTCTTTCTTTTCCCTCAGCTGTTTAGCTAGAGGTTTATCAATTTTGTAATCTCAAAGAACCAACTTTTAAAATCACTTTTCTCTATCATTTTTCTATTTTACCTTTCAATAATTGCCACTCTTTATTTTTTCCTCTCTGCAGCATAATTTGGGTTTCATTTCCTCTATTCTTCTCATTCTAGTTTTTTTAGGGCAGAAGTTTAGGTAATTGATTTTACATATTTCTATTTTTCTAACATAAACATTTCATATTATACATTTCCCTCTAAGCACTGTTTTAGCTATGTGTCACAAATTTGGAATTCTTGGTGACTTCATTTTCATTTGCTTCTAAATATTTCCTCATTTTTCTTGTATCTTCTCTGACCCTTGGGAGTTATTTAGAAATGTGCTGGTTTCCAAATAACTTAGACTTTTCTAGACATTATTTGCTTACTGATTTCTTTGTTTTTTAAGATTTTATTTATTTATTCATGAAAGACAGAGAGAGAAAGGAAGAGAGAGAGAGAGCGAGAGAGAGAGAGGCAGAGACACAGGTAGAGGGAGAAGCAGGCTCCATGCAGGGAGCCCAACGTGGGACTTGATCTCGGGTCTCCAAGATCACACCCTGGGCTGAAGGCAGTGCTAACCTGCTGAGCCACCCGGGTTGCCCAGCTTACTGATTTCTAATTTAATTCCGTTAAAATGTGATCAGGTCACATTTTAAATTATTTTACTCCTAAATTTATTGAGACTTTACATGGCCTATTTGCTTAATTTTCTATACGTACTTTAATATTTTTTTTTAATTTTTATTTATTTATGATAGTCACAGAGAGAGAGAGAGAGAGGCAGAGACACAGGCAGAGGGAGAAGCAGGCTCCATGCACCGGGAGCCCGACGTGGGATTCGATCCCGGGTCTCCAGGATCGGGCCCTGGGCCAAAGGCAGGCGCCAAACCGCTGCGCCACCCAGGGATCCCATCTATACGTACTTTAAAAGAATTACTATTATGTTCTTGTTAGGTGGAGAGGTCCATAAATTTCAGTTAGGTTAGGTTGGTGAATAGTTTTGTTTGGTTCTTACTAATTTTTCCATTTTTTCTTCAACTATTGAGAGAGAGAGAGATATTGAAAAGTCCCACTATAATTATGGGTTTGTATTTTTTCTTTTTAATTTTACAACTTTTTATTTCATAGAATTTGAAGCTCTGTTATTAAGTACACAAGCCTTGTATATTCATTTGATGAACTGACCACATTACTATTAGGAAATGAATCTCAATACCCTATTCTTTGCCCTGAAATCTACTTTATATTAGCATAGCTATTCCATTTTTTTAAATTAGTGTCAGCCTGGTAGCTCTTTCCCTAATCCTTTGCTTTCACCTGTCTATCTTTATAGTTAATATGGTTTCCTGCACACAAAATAAAAGTGAGTCTTGCTTTTATTTTTTAAAAAGACTTATAAAACAATCTCAACTTGTAATTAGTTTATTTACATCATTTACATTTGATGTGATTAACGACATGATTAGGAATAAATCTACAATCCTGTTGTTTTCTATTTAATCTCATGTGCTCTTCGCTCCCTTTTTATCTCTTTTCCTCTTTTGGATTGAGCATTTTTATCATTCCATTTTATCTCTGTTATTGGCTGATTAGGTATTCCTTTTTGTTTTGTTTTAATGGATGCTACATGACTTACACGTACCTATGTATCACAGTCTACTTCAAAAAAATGTTACACCACTCTAAATATAGTATAAAAAAACTTTCAACAATTTACTTCTGCTATATGGAATGTATATTTTATCTCTAGCTGCTTCTGTGGTTTCCTCTGCATCACTGCTTTTCAAGAATTTGATGATATTTCTTCTGCTTAGGATTCACTGATATTCTTAGATACTTGGGTTTATAGTTTATGAAATATTTTGGAAAATTTTGACATTACTTCTTCAAATATTTTCTCTGCCTCCCCCTATCCTCTAGTGCAGCTCACTGATACTCTATTTTTTATGTCTTTTCTCTCTATTTCTGAATAGTATCTTTTACTATGTCTTTAAGTGCACTAATAATTAACTTTTGCAGTTTCTAATCCCTTTCAGTATACATTTCATCTCAGATATTGTACTTCTCATGTCTTTTCATCTTTTTTTTTGTATCTTCCACAATTTCTTCATCATACTCTTGAACATATGGAGTATATTTGTAATAGCTGTTTCAGCATCCTTATCTACTAATTCTAACATCTGTGCCACTTTGGGTTTGGTTATTAATTGATTTTTCTCCTGATTATGTGTTATATTTTATCACTTCTTCACATGCATACTTATTTTTGATTGGATGACAGACATTTTTAATTTTGTCTTTTTTTTTTTTTTGCAATCTCTTTATTTCAGAGGATTTATTCTAGGATGCCTTTTAATTACTTGGAAACAATTGGATCATTTCAATTCTTAATTTAAACCATTGTTTTTTTTAGGTCAGGTTTAGAGTAGCTTATCAGCCTAAAATTAATTTGGTTCTACCACTAGGAAAATAGCTTTCTTGAAGGCTCAATCTAATGACCCATGTGTTAAGAATCTCTCCATTTTTGGTAAAAACACAAAATGTGAGAACTAGGGATTATCATTTCTGCCAGTTCTTTTCCAAAGATTTTGTTTTGTTTTATTTTGTTTTTAAATTTGTTTTCAGTAGTTTACATATATATGCACTAATCACTCTTCAGTAAAGACCTTACAGAAAAAGTTTCTTCAGATTTCAATAGAGTTAAGAGTCAGTTTGCCTGTCTCTCTCTCTTTCTTTCTCCCTCTCTCTATGCAAAGCCATCCTCCACAGTGCTTTGTTCTGCAAATATATCTATCTGCCTCCATATTCCTGAACCCTAACCTGCTGTCTGTCTCTTCAACTCAGAAGGGTTGTCAGGCTATGCATAGGGTCCCCCTCTCCAGGCAAGGACTGAAACGCTCACTGTATTCCTTTCATTTGTTCTCTTCTTTCAGGGAAAAGTGAGCTGCCTACTGCCCAATGTCTGAATACTTCTGTTTCATATATTTTGTCTGAATTTCTAGTTGTTTAAGGTGAGAGGGTTAATCTGGCCCCTGGAAGGAGAAGCCAAAAAACATCCATTTATAGAATTTCTAATTTCAATTGTTATAGTTTTCACTTGTGTTGAGGTCTTTTCAAATATTCCTAATAATTTTTGAGTTTTTGATGCTTATTCTTTTTTTTTGTGATTTCACTATTTCCCTAAGCATTTCATGCATATTATTTTATACTGTCTACATGCTATTTACAATATCTGAAGCCCTTAGAGTGGTAGGGCTAAATACTTCAGTATTTCTGCTGGCTCTTATTTTTTATGGATTATTTAGTTGTATGTTCTAAGATTGTTTTTAGATTTATTTATTTGAGAGAGACAAGAAAGTGAGAGACAGCATGAGCAGAGGAGGGAGAGGGAGAAAGAGAAACTCCAAACAGACTCCCTAATGAGTGTGGAGCCCAACCAGGGGTTCAATCTCAGGACTCTGAGATCACCACTTGAGCCAAAAACAAGAGCTGGACATTCAACTGACTGTGTCACCCAGGCACCCCTATGATTTTTAAATTGAGTAAATTTTTTTTGATCTTCATTTATGGGGATCTAGAGGAACTAAATTACTGATATTTCCCTCCAGATAGTGTTTGATTCTGTTAGGCTTTCAGGGGTACCACTGAACACCTAAAGCCTTATGGTACAGTTTATTTTAAAAATAGTTGATAACCTGGGATGCCTGGGTGGCTCCATGGTTGGACGTCTGCCTTTGGCTCTGAGCATGATCCCGGAGTCCCAGGATTGAGTCCCACATTGGGCTCCCTGCATGGAGCCTGCTTCTCCCTCTGCCTATGTCTGCCTCTCTCTCTGTGTGTCTCTCATGAATAAATAAATAAAATCTTTTAAAAAATAAAAAAATAAAAATAGTTGATATCCTACTTTTTATAGGGTCCCTTTAGGAAGATTTTACTTTTTATATCACTGATATCAGTCTTGGCCATGTAGCTTCCTTTGGCTTATAAAATATGAGAGGAAATAATGAGCAACTTCAAGCAAAACTTTAAGGGCCCTTGCATACTTCTACTATAATCTTCTCCTCTCTGTCATTAGACTATCACGTCTCAGATCAGAGCCTGATCTTGTATTGAAGAGAATGTGAAACAAAGATGCTGTTATTGGGACACCTGGATGGCTCAGTGGTTGAGTGTCTGCCCTCAGTGCAGGTCCTGATCCCAGGGTCCTGGGATCGATTCTCACATTGGGATCCCCCCCCCCAGGGAGCCTGCTTATGTCTCTGCCTCTCTCTGTGTTGTCTCTCTTGAATAAATAAAAAATATATATATATATATTTTTTTAAGATGCTGTTATTGACACACAATGGACATAAATGTGAGTGAAATTTTTACCTCTAAGATTTAAGCTTGTTGTTTGTTTTGTTTTGTTTGTTACTATATCCTAAGTTAGCCTAAGATTAATAAAGGAGTCTCAGGTTAAGCTTCACCATCTCAAATGTGATCCAGAACTCATTCTCTGATCCTATGTTGATATTAGTATTTAACCCCAGGGGTAGTTTTCTGTGTCCTAAACTCATCTTAATGATTTTTCTTTCTTATCTATTTCTTGAGATTTTCCCATTAATTCACATAAGAGTAGAAATGCATTAAAACATATTTTCATCCAGAAACAATTTGTTTCAGCATGAAGAGTCTTTTAGCATATGTTCATTCAAATGGCCACAGGTAAAAAGCCCCACAATTTGGGATAAATGGATTGATGGGAGCAGAAGTTGAACATACAGTCCTGGTCGTAAGGACTCCAAAACACTCTTTCCCTTTGGTGGTGGCCACTGCAATTTTGAATGCTAAAACACAGAAGAGAGGGTAAATAACAATCAAACGTTTTCCCTTTCTGAAATAGAGAATGGGTTGATAGTTTCAATAAATATGTAGAGAAGAAGCATTAAGTAGATAAATATGCAAGCCAAATTAAAAAGCACAAAACTAGATTACTCAGAAAATAGAGAAGAGTCCAAATGAGTTCTTCCTTAGTCTACTGTGGCTACTTATGTATCATTAAATGTTTTTATTAGGTTGATAGCTAATGAAAGTTTCAAAAGTTTCAATATTAGTCATAACTTTTTATGGAGAATATAATGGTTTAAAAATTAAAATTTACTATTTTCATTGAACTACTTTCACTTATTTTATCTGTCATTTCATCCTATACAAATAGATGTTTAAAGAAAAGGTGTCTGAAAAGAAAATGGTAATGCTCAGTATGTGCCAATAGGTATGGCACAGCAACCACATGTTTTCATATCTCACATAGACCTAGTGTAACCAAACTCAGAAATAATCTTCATTATCAATAATAAGTACAAGTTTGGAATTTTAGAATCTCTTGAAAGTATTTTTAAATAAAAAGCATCCTTTTCTCAAGTTGCAGCTCAATTCTGTGTTATTTTTATTAACACTGTTTACTCCCTTTTCCAAACTTTTTCTCTCTCCATCATGAACATAGCAATAAATAACTCATATATTGAAAAATTAAAGTGAATTATTAACATTTATAAACATAACATTAAACTCAAATACAATATTTCCCAACTTGTGGGAGCATTTCAAACCAGCAATTGTTAATTTTCTTAACATTGACTACTTGTTTCTCATCAGTAAACCATATTATCATACAATTATTTAAAATACAAACAAGACTTTTAATAGAGATTATACACCAGCGAAAAAATACTTAAGTCCTCCAACAAAGATGGATTTGTATAGACATAGAACAGCCTTTTCAACATCCTGGTAATTGGTACTGGCTCTCTCCAACCCTACCACCACTCCTGGGGAACTTCTGGTAGGTAGAAACCAAAAGATTTCTACATTCTCTTTCATTTCTGTTCTACTTCTATGAATTTCAAGTATTCCTTCTTCAACCCCAACACATATTAACTTACACCAATCTTTAAAAATATCAAAACTTAGTAACTGGATTCTGTAGACTAAAATGAATACCCATGAGTATTCTAGCAGAAAATCACCAAGTAACAAAATACAGGGATATTTGGAAGAAAAAGAAAAAAGAAGACTTACCTCATGGACAATAAGCTGAAAGCGTAAACTAAGTGTCTTGCCTTTGCCTTTAGTTGAAATAGATTCATACTGCCTAATTTTCTCTTTTACTTATAATAATGCATGTTTCAACCAGATCTTATTAAGCATTCGTATATTCAGGATTCCTGTGTTTAGTGCCTTTGTTACAACATATATAATATAAAACTTAAGGAGACTTATTATATTAAAGATGAAGATCAGAAGGTTTGATCTTTTAAAAGTTGTCTTTTTAAGATAAACTCATTTTAGACAGAGTTTATGCCTGAGTATATTTTCATTTCTAGGTCTCAAAAGCTGCTTCCCCAAATTTACCACCTAAAAAAGGTCAAATCCATTTTGATTCATATGCATCAAAGTTGAGTTATTTAATTAAGTGGTAGTAGTTACTAATTATATTTGGATGTGAACCAAATGAAGCTATTTGTTCATTAAAACTAGAGGAACCATATTTTACTTTGACTGAAACAACACTTAAATATTAACTCCTGCTGATATCAATGGGAATCCTGAATAGAGTTCAAGGACAGTCTTTGGCCCTGGCAGTAATCCTAAATCTCTTGAAATGATAAGAAAAAAAAAGAAAAAGAAAAAAAAAACTTGAGAAAGCATGTTACACAAACAGTAAAATTCCAGATTCTCTATCATTTAGATATGCATAAATTAAATACCACCAGTGAGTTAGACTTATTCTGAAGGGAAATGAACCAAAAAGAATGAACGTTTGTGCATGCGTGTGCATGCATGCATTTATGTTTGTGTATGAAGTAATCAAATAGATAAAGTGACCATATAGTTTAAATGTAAAAGAATCCACTCATCTTTTTTAATCTAACAGAAAGGCCACAATGAGTGCAAGCTTTGAGAATTTCTCACAGAAACCGAAGACCTTCTTATTATAATTTGTAATTGTCCATGGGTAACTGCACGTTCATTTGAATTCCTGAAAGACTGAATCTTGTAAAGAGAACAAGATGGGCCCATATTAAAACTTTTAATGACTTTAGTAAAAAAAGGTGGAACTTTGCAGCCAGCTGGCTCCATACCGAAAGCCAGGCTGCACAGCTTGAACTTAAAGCTATCTTAACATAATGAATAAGTGCCAATAATTAGCATATGTAGTGTGAACAGGTTTGCTGGCAGAAGCAAGTGAAAAACTCCAAGGTAAAGTTATTATTAGGGAGTAATTAGCTCTGTGAAGTAAATGAGTGAAACAATAGCTGCCAGCACTGACAATATGGCTAACATCTGACTATGTGGAAGATAACATTGTAAAGTATTGCTCCCTGAGCTAGAATCTGTTAATAACCATATGTTAGTGTAATTAATGCAGAGTCTTTCTGACCTGTTGTCACATAAGAACAATACTTTCTTGGAAACATTCAAACAGGCAGTCCCACACTCTGGGTAAGAAATAATTGTGAAAGTTGCTTACAAACAACTCTTACATCTTTATTTTTTTAAGAAAAGAGAAAAAAAATCAGTGAATAAAAAGCTGAAGGACAGAGAATGAGACGAGGTAAAACTGTTTGCTGTATGACATCCCAGACACTAAGAATTCAACTGCAATGGAATGGATCCTTCAAGGTGACTGAAATTCAGCATAGATTTGGACAGACTAAATTAGGGGGATAGACAAAGTAATTTTTAATATGAAACATTTTAGTTACATACCCAAGGCTTCATGGGAAACACACACACACACACACACACACACACCACACACACATCTCATGGCCTCTCTCTCTCTCTCTCTCTTGCAGGCATGCGTGCACACACACACACATACACACAGGCCATGATATGTTTGAGCAATACCTCAAAACAATTTTGAGTTCCAATACTACTAAACACCTTTTGCTGATAAATCTAGACTCATCAGAAACAAGGACTGCATCATATTCGCCCTTTTCTGGGCGACTTTATTGACTATGAGGGTTAATTAACAATATTTTGCATGCATCATCTCCAGTAAGTACTGGTTAAATGTAGAAGACACTTTTGTATTCTCCATAATTTTGGAAATCCAACTAAAAATACACTGGGGAAATAGGGAAAGGGAGTTAATGTAATGTGTTTACTAAGAGGCAGTCAGAAACTACTGTCATAAATAACAGTAAATAGAACTACATGACTCTTTCCATTAAACAATTACTATCTTTCTGCCATTTTCTTCTACTTTATCCTTCTCCTCCTTCTTTTTAAAAGTCTCATCTGTATAGTTTTTATTATTTTTAAAGTGCTTTCATGTATAATATTTCACAATAATTTTGTTTCTCCAATTCACTAAACTTTGTATTAGTACACTATTAGTTCTACTGGTTGGTTCACTAATCTTATTATTAGTGATGATAAATTACAGACATATTTTGTTGAACCTGAATTTGATATTGAATGAGTTGAAAAATGGTCATTTTGTAATGACAAATGCGCTCTCTAGTTCAAAATATGCAGCATCGATTTTTTCCCCTGATTTTATTTGTCAATCACAAATAAAAGTTTTCCTAAGAATTTACAAGGATATTCTCATCAAACCATTGTCTTAACTTATTAAAAGTGCCAAGACGAGTCGACTATTCCTTTCTACCAGTTTGTATGATTTTACAGTAACAATATGAGGACAATTTATAATACAGTTAGCACAATTTTGACTACCAGCAAGACATATTGCTAAAAGTGACAGAATTCCCAGGTCTACATTCCCTTGTGATAGTAATAAAATAACTGATGAGATCATATATTTATCTCTGAGATATATACACATACAAATATATGAACATACATGTGCACGCGCACACACACACACACACTTTACATTTTCTTCTTGGCAAAGAGGGACCATGAAACCTGTCACAGCATTTCTTAGTTATATACACTTGTAAAAAATTAATTAATAATGTACATTTCTCTATGAAAATTCAGTTAAATATATATGTTTGGTATATTTCCATGATTATGAATTTTTTTCATTCAATATTATCTCAAAATTTTATATTAAGAATATGAAAGACATGCTATTTGAACATTCTGGTTTGTGGCTAAATTTAATTTACCTTGAATATTCCACTTATTCTAGCTAAACTTCTCAAGATCAGGTCATGAGGCACAGCACTCATAAACTCATTAATAAGCATTTCATAATATAAGGTAAAGTATGGTCACATTCATTAATTCTTGCAGAAAGTTCAGTCACTTTAAAATCTAATTTTGTATTAAGTCTGGATAATAAAAGAAAGGCTGAGATTTAATGGAAGCTTGTTAGTAACTTTTCAACCTTTTTAGAGGAGTAGGTTTCTTTAGCAATGTTTAATACTTCACAGACTAAAGTGGCCAAGTAAAAGAGCGCTGCATGTTTGAGATCTCACACATTCATCTTCTCACTAAACATCTGTTTAAGGCCTGTGTGATCTACCTGTCAGCACCAGTGATCCATAAAGTGTTTGAACCTCCTGTCACAAACCTCTGAGCTGGTTTGATCAGAGGCTTTGTGCACACTAATCACACCCTTTATCTTTCTAATGTTAGAAGGGGGAAAACACACACACACACACATACACACACGCATGCACACACAGAGCAAGGCTATCCTCTCAACCTGACTGTAATTAATCTTTCTAAGAGGGAACCTGCCTGGTTTGAAAAGCAAAGATCTGATGGGCTGCTGCTCTTTTTGTATAAAGGCCTTATTTTCCTACCAGGCATCTTTATACTTGGGTGGTACCCTTTACAAACCACCTTAACTGTGGCTCAGTGACAGTGAAACAACCTTCAAGATCACCTTATGAATGAACCTGTTGGTAACTTTACGTAAGAAAAGAAACCAATAAAAGGGAGTTCTACAGGAGCTCCTTTAAATGATTCTCTCTTTTTAACTGCATGCAGGAAGAAAGGAGCCAGAACGCAAAGCGGTCCCCTTTTCATGTTCCTTGTAAGCTTCTCTCTCCACTAATAATCCCACTGCTACTTTTCTCTTGCTCAGTTGCACACAAACGTATCAAGAGCTGCAGGAGCTCCTAGAGAGAGAACATTTAACATCTTTTTTTTTTAACTGTTTAAAGTAATGCTTTATGCATCTTGCCTCTTACCACTATTTGCTTTTTATTGCTTTAAGTGAGATTAATGCCATGGTTGAAATAACTTGGAATGGCACTGATATTCAAAATGTAATGGACCATTCCCAAGGGACATAATCCCTTGTGTAACAGTTTAAAAACAATTTGGAATATAGTAAACAAAGGCAAAGAGGGAAAAAACAATATGAGTCAGCCATAAAAGTAGATAAAAGAGTACAAATTACAGTCATTTGACAATCTTTCCCAATTACTGGCTCTGTTATGAAATATTATGTGTAGTACTTATACACACTACTGAAACTGAGGACCACATGTTATTAGAATGCACGTAAGTCCCACAAATAAGATATTTAGTCAATTGCTGGATACATTCCAACTAGCTATGCAGATAAATTCTTATAGCATTGGGTAGCACGGACTAACTTAAAATGAATGCATTTTAAGAATGTTGGAAGAATTTTAAAATAAAATGATGAAATTTACAATAAAACTACAAATAAAAAAGTCTCTACTACAGAAGAACAAAATACATCACACTTTATGATATCTCTGGCTAGGTGAAAAAAATTAAATCAAATCAGTAATAAATTTTCTGAATATTTTTAATATTAAGGAAAAATACATTTATTCAAAATGGGGCTAAATTTTTAAGTTAAAACACACAAAATCAATATAAAAAGGTTCGAATCAATAGTATTTAAAATTTTCCTATTGGTTGAAAGTTCTGCTTTAAAACTTAAAAACAATTAATAATTGGGAAATTTTATGTTTGATAAAGAGTTACATTAGCATTTTATGTCAATATAAAATACTAACATCTATGAATGTGATATTTTAGACCTAATCAAATGTAATTATAAATATATTTGAAATCATTGCAGAATGGTAGAGCATGTACCTATATCTATGTAATCCACAACTAATATGGTTACAAATCACACTTCAGACTCAAATCTGTGCTTAAAATATATGAATTTTAGGACATTCTAATTTAGCTCATGGTTTAAAAAAATTCTCTATGATGCCCAAATGCCCAGTAATAGAAAGTAGATTTCCTGTATGTGCAGTTATGAAATAATTAACTAACTTGAGGAGGGTTATAGGACTGGATTTAAATTTTATTCTATTGAAAGTATTGCCTTAGCCACCAGCTTGAATGTTCTCTTCTGTCCTAATGGGGAAAAAAAAAGCCTATTCATTGTCTTGATATCCATGGTTCATTGAAAGGTTTATTTTGTGTCTAGGCTGGTGCTTCAGGTCACCCAATCGTTAGCAGGCACTACACCGCAAGAGAAGACCAGCATAGGACTGGACTTTTAAGATAACTTCTAAACACCAAAGCAAACTACAAAAATTCCTGTCTGTTGAGGCCCTTGGTCTTGGCCACCCTGAGTGAAATGGTCTAACGTGTCAGGACCATGAGTCAGACTACATATGTAAGGTTTCATTTGTGTCCTGAAGAAGATAAAAGGAGGATACACAGAAAGCAATTCTGTGCTAGAACTTAACTATTTTTTAAAGTCTCATAATTTGTGGGATCATTTCACATTTTTAGCCTGAAGTTTTAGCTTTGGATTTCCTTTTTAATCCCAAAGTTAAAATAATTATAAGCATCTGTCCATTCATGTTAAGATTGCATTTTTCTTTTACAAACTTTTTTTTAACAGAATGATACTTGTGTTTCAAAACAGACACCTATTTCATTGTTCTTCAGACATTGAGTGAAAATTAATTTGCACATAACAAATTTTCAAAAATAAATTTGAAAATGTTGCTTATTATAAAGACCCTTGATTTGATTAAAGGCCTCCTTGGGTTTTAAAGATCCAAGTTTTGTTATCTATATCAGCCTTTCATAGATGAGAAAGCTGAGGACTTTTAATTATTTTTATTGATGTCTTTATCGAGTAATTAATATGCTTCTCACAAGATAATCAAATATATGCTGTGAAAATACAAAGATAAATTCTATCGAATCCTCCTTTCAATAAGAGAAGATAAAAATTGCTTTAAAATGTGTAATACAGGGATCCCTGGGTGGCGCAGCAGTTTAGCGCCTGCCTTTGGCCCAGGGCACGATTCTGGAGACCCGGGATCGAATCCCACGTCGGGCTCCTGGTGCATGGAGCCTGCTTCTCCCTCTGCCTATGACTCTGCCTCTCTCTCTCTCTCTCTCTCTCTCTGTGTGTGACTATCATAAATAAAAAAAGAAAAAAAAAAGAAAAAAATGTGTAATACAAAGTCGAAGGTAGTACCATTAAAGAGGTATAGAATGGTAAATGATATAGGAATCCAGAATAATTTTTTGCTCTACAATTAGGGAACTACTTATGGATAAGAGTACAAATGAATTTGATTTTAGTATGTGTGAATTTTCTTGACATAGGGAAAAAGAATATGCAACACAATTTGAGGAAAAGGAAACCATATTAGTAAAAACTCGGAGGCCAGAGAGTGAGAAAGTGTGAAGGACAGAAGAATGATGAAGATAAGTGGAAATGAGAGGAAACCAACTTAGAAGACTTAGAAGACTACCTTAGAAGGTAAAGCAAAATGGCAGAGGGTCTTGAATGACAGGAATCATTTAATCTTGTAAGTAGCTGGGAGCTGTCAAAGGTTTTTGAGCAAGCCATGGCCACTAGGAGAGTTCTTTAAGACTGATCTGACAACAGTGCACAAAGCCAGCTGGAGAGTAAGGCTGCTAGAATTAGAACAGTTAGTTGCCATTGCAGGGATAAGCAGAAAAAGAACTTAAATTTGGGACAGGAAAGGGAAAACAAGAAAACACATAAGGAGTATCATGAAGGCAAATCTATACACTACACTATTATACAAAGGGAAGTATGAGGAGGAAGATATCAAAAATAAATTCCAATTTTTGAAATTAAGTGATTAGGAGACTGGAGATATGATCATTAGCTGTTTATAGACCACAAATTTATAAAACTAAAATTTCTTTATGTAACCCATGATTGTTATTTCAGTGACAGATTGCTCGTACATGGTATGTCTGTCACATACATCACATTCCATTTCAACATACACCTTCATCATGGAAATCATTTCACAAAGCTGGAAGTCTGTTAAATTGACTAAAATTGAGTCATTTATTTGCTAAATCCAGAACTTTTTCCCACAGAGTATGAGGATAAGAATAAACAAAATAGTCACCTTTAGAAAGTCTATTACAGAAGTATTCTCTAGTGCACCCAGGCCCTTGGGGTTTTACAAAAAAAAATAATGTAAAAAACATATTTAAATGGCAGTAACCTCATGGTTCAGATGTTCTAACAAGTAAAGATGTAATCTAACATAGTAAAGACACAATCTTAGGAAAGTAACTTTAATTCTACTCCAGTAGGAATAACAATAAACAGTATAAGGGTTAGGGAATAAGGATATTACTCTTAAATCACTAATTTAAACAAGATTCCTAATGTAATGATACTTCTCTGGTTTAGAAGTTGTGGATAGTGTCTGATCTTTCTGTGTTTGTAACCTATATAAAAGGAGATGATTACATCAGTATAGGAAATACTGAGTCCCTCTAGTATCAATATAGTCATGTAGTAATATTTTGGATAGAAAACTGACATGGGGAATTGGATGAGTTTTGAAAATTTTATTATAGCACAATATTTTTTAAAGATTTTATTTATTCATGAGAGTCAGAGAGAGAAAGGCAGAAACATAGGCTGAGGGAGAAGCAGGCTCCCCATGGGGAGCACAATTTGGAACTCAATCCTGGGATCTGGGATCATGTCATGAGCTGAAAGCAGATGCTCAACCACTGAGTCATCTAAGCATCCCTATACCACAATATTGCTTGTATCATTGTTAATAGTAATACATTTTAAAATGAACTTTTGCTTAGTCCAATATTTCAATAATTTAAAGCTAAGAAAGACTGGGAGGCTTTAAGCTTTTTCTCTCATAATTTTGGTAATAGGAAGACCTATTTCTTTTTCTGAAAAAATGTTATTTCTATAGTATTTTGATGGACAAAGTTACTTACTCAAAAATATCTGGCTTTATTACAAGATAAGAAGTTACACAGAGGTGTGTGCATGCACACACACACACACACACACTCACTCATACACTGACACATGTTGGAAAAAAAAAAAGAGCCCTTTATTGGATCACACAGTTTGTTACAGGTGGGACGGAATTTTGCCTGGCATATTTTCAGTGCATTCTATGATATCAAAAATATTATTTTCAATACAGACCCACCAGTTCTGGGGGTCCTTAAAATTAGAAATTAGAAAGCTGCATAGTTCTATCTTCTCTTATTACATATATGCTATTCTCATAACAAAAATAGTTATTTACATTATTTTCAGAGTCTTTGTCTTTCTGTCATGCTTACTTTAGAAATGTGTCACTTTAAGAAAATTCTGTTACTTGATAAAGACATATCTCTCAAACAGAAAATAAATGAAGAGAATACATATCACACAATAGAGTTAAAATGCCTGCATAAATTTAAACTTAGTATCATCCATTAATGTTTATCAAGCATAGCTCGAGTTTTGGTTTTGGTATATTGTCAAACTTTAAAATATAAGAAAAAATGAGTATGTGTGTGTGAGGGGGGCTGTGTGTCTATATACAATGAAAACGGTTATGCATTTTACATGTATTTCTAACAAATTAACATTGGTACATATCTGTTATAGATATTTGAGGCAAGATTGCCTTATTTTATTAATAAATTTCTGATTAAAGTCATATTCATGATGTATTAGGATATATTTCTATGTATAAATGCATTTGATAAAAATATATGCTGATCAGCTCGATATAGCTTATAAAATATACGATGGAATGTTAGCTATATGTCAACAAAACTGAACAGAAAATGCTAACAGGAATCTAAAATAATTGCAATTGAAAAAAACAGTACTGGAAGCCTTTAAAATACTATATTGATAAAGTAATCTTCCTAACACAATAAAATAAATCCTAGCTCTTACTTCAAAATGAAATAAAACAAATCATTTCTCTGGAAATTGTTTCTTAATCTTCATTCTCTTGTCAGATAGATGCTATTAATATTTTAACTATAATTTCTTAAGCACCTTCTGTTAGCTGGGCACTAACTTGATACTTTACTTCTGATAATCATAACAAACCTGAAACAAGGATATCTTTATATTAGAAATGAGGTGAGTGCCTAAATCATTCAGGTCATACCATGAGTGACTAGCAAAGCAGCCACTTAAACTATGTTCTACCTGCCTGAAGAGTCTTCAGTATCTTCAGCACACTTCTCATATGATAATAACCACATCAGAATAATGCCAGTACAACAGCCACCACTGATGACTCAATAAAAACTTAGTTGATCAAGATCGCCTGTTTAAAAATCTGACCAAATTCATCAAATATTTTGGCATCATGTTAGACACGGCACCAAAGTGATACATAAATCTTTTTCCAAATGGTCAGAAGTCTAATGTATGATAACAAGAACAGTGGAAAAATATGTAAAACTGGTATTTTAAAATCTGTTAATAATGAAGGCAATTTGTGCAGATTTTATCAGCTGAACAAATATGGATTAGGTACAAATGACCCTTAGGCTATGTCCACATGCTTATCAGCCAAGCTATAAGACACATCTATTGATTATAACCTCAGGACAAACCAAGCAGCCAGAGTGTACGTGGAGGAAACATATGATTACAATAACCATCATTAAGTATGAACTTTACACATGCTAGTATTACCCAGAATTTACAGATGAATAAATTAGAACTTGAAAATATTAAATAAGCTAAGTCTATGTGACCACAAAGTGACGGAACCAAGGTTTAAACGAAGCTCCCTGAAGCTAAACTCAGAATGCTATCAACTATAACACTCAATGATAATACTGTGTCTTTACAAATTACAGTTGCACTGAAAAATAACAATGCAGTCTGACCAAAGGTTGAAACATAAATATGTCTGAAATGATTATACAGTTGTGTGTATCGACAGTACACACAAGAGTACTGCATGCCATGTACTTACTCATTCTTCTCTCTCCTCAATACTTTCTCAAATAAATAAGATATCTAATAATCAAAATAGCTGTAATGCAATGAATTAATAATCGTAACAGCTTTAATAAGTCGAGTTATGTTCTCCAAAAAGATATGTCCAAGTTCTAAGTCTTGGTACCTATGAATATGGACTTATTTAGGATTAGGGTCTTTGTACATGTAATAAAGACCTAGAGATGGCCTACTCCAGAATTTAGTTTGAGCCCTAAACCCAAACAATGGCATGTTTATAAGAGACTGGAGAGGGAAAACTGAGACACATAGAGATATAAGGGAGAAGATGATGAGAAGATGGAGGCAAAAACTGGAGTGATACACCTATAAACCAAGGAACCCAGACCATGCTGGGCATTCTACAGAAGCTAGAGAGGAGACATGATTGGATTCTCTTTAAGAGCTTGCAGAAGGAACCAATCATGCCAACACCTTGATATTGGACTCTAGCCTCCAGAACTGTGAGAGAACAAATTTCTATTGTTATAAACCACCAAGTTTGTGGGAATCTGTTATGGTGGGCCTATGGCACTAACACAATAACAGTTCTAAACAAAGGCACGAAAATTTTACTTCCCCAATATACGGTACTGAAGTGTTAGGATTTCTTGCAGTCCTGGATGATCCGGAAAGTCTAACATAATTAATTCAGCCCTAGAAGATTTCTGGGATGTTGGCTGTATTTGTATTACCAGAATCATGAATGCTGTGGCATTATGTAGTTAGTTTTTACATTTTATGTTTCTCTGATAGTATTAGGACAGAAATGCACTTTCTCTCTGTATTTTTGTTCTTTGACTAGCATTGGTCACTTAACAGTATATATTGGTCATGATTTGTGGTTGATACATTTGCTCAGCCGTACTCTTTTTAGTACCTACACAATATTCCATGGTATGAAAATACCATATGGATTCATTTTCTAAACAATTCTCTAAAGTATAATGGAAAGGCAAGAGTAACAGGCTAATTTTTATACCAGAAGTTACCAGTGACGTTAGAAATATTTAAAAGTAATTTTTAATTTCTTTTTAATTTTTTAATTAAAAGTAATTTTTAACAATGTCTACAGTTGTATGTCATTTTCTAAATAAGTCTGTCATTTTATCATCTCACATCATCACAGGAAGGGTGAGTACAGTAAGATACTTAGAGATACAGCATTCACATAACTTTTATTACATTATAATGTTATGTTTTATTTTATTATTAGTTATTATTGTTAATCTCTTACTGTGCCTAATTCATGAATCAAACTTCATCGTTGGCATGTATATATAGAAAAAAAGTATATGAAAGATTTGGTACTATCTGCACTTTCAGGTATCCACTGGGGGTCTTAGAATGAACTGCCTGTGGATAAGGGTGGGGGACTAATGTAACTTATATTAATTTAATATTATATGATAGGTCCATAATGTTTCAAAGGTCAGACAGAAATTATATTTTTACTTCTACTCTGCAGAGATCCCATTATTGCCCTAAGTACCTTAACGATTTTTATGACCAATAACAACATTAATAGTTATCCACTAAATACAGCTATGCCAGGTTATTGGACACAGCTGGAGGCAAGATGCCAATCGTGATGAAGCAATCAACCGCTCCCATATGGTACCTTCTGAAGAATGAATTCCATACAGAAATATCAGTGGTAAAGCAAGCAGCAACTTAGCATAGAGCCTGACAAGTAATGTTTAAAGGAAAGAATAGTCATTTCTCCAATGAAATACTTGGCCTCAAAAACAGTTAACAAAGAACTTTAATCTCACTCTCATCCAAACATGATTATCATTAGCAAACATCTTATGAAAATTGGACTTTAGTTAACTATTTCCTAGTCTCCAGAGACCTTATAATGTTTTTGTAACTAAAAATTGATTTAAATCCTTCATTCAGGTGATTCTAGAATTTTCAAGTTTACCAATATTTTAAATGCAAAGATAAGGACAACTTTAAGGTATGCAATACACAGAAGACCCTGGGACCCACCAGGAAACTGAAATTCTGGTAAATTATATGATGTAGTGTATTTATGTACAAATTAATTAAAAATTTAGAAAGTACCTGAATTCCATTTGACTAAGGACATGCTAAATCGGTGATGTAAATCAACAAAGATACTAAAAGCTAGCATTTGCTATTATTAATAAAGGAAAAGAAAAAATAACCTTTGAATAGTTAATGATTTTGTTAGACAAGTCTCCCGTTCACGGTTGTGGACAACAGGCAGGTATGTTTATTATTTCACATGTACAATATTGAAAAAATGTGGTACAAGGAATAACATTGGGAGATGGGGTAGTGATCAATTAAGTGAACTCCTGGGATCCCTGGGTGGCGCAGCGGTTTAGCGCTTGCCTTTGGCCCAGGGTGCGATCCTGGAGACCCGGGATCGAATCCCACGTCGGGCTCCCGGTGCATGGAGCCTGCTTCTCCCTCTGCCTATGTCTCTGCCTCTCTCTCTCTCTCTCTCTCTCTCTCTCTCTCTCTGACTATCATAAATAAATAAAAAAAAATTAAGTGAACTCCTTTAAACATCATACTAAAGTGTGCTAATACATACACTACAAATTAAAACTAACTGTATCCTTTGTAAAGTACATACATAATTCTTTTGTTTTTTCACTCCTGCTCTACTCCCCCTCTAGTGGGGGTAGGGGAACAACCAAGAAACAAACAAAAACCTTTCTGGGAGGCTGATTACTCACATTTCAAGATCAGAGTAATGGTATGAAACGGAGGAGGGGAAAACTGATTACCAACAACAGCATACATTTGCTCTAGTGCTCTACAAATTTTGAGACACACTCACATTATATTATTTGATGCTTTTATCTCCACAATCATGTGAGATACTAACATTTTGAACCTACCAAGGAAGAAGTTGAGAATCAATGACATTAAAAGACTTGTCCAAAGTCATACAACTTGAAAACAATAAACTCCTTGATTTCTAAATCTTATGATCTATGTACAGCTCATATAGTCTTGCAAGTTAAAAACAAACATCATTCCTTCTCCAGTCCAGTTCCTCTGTGCCCTCTCAAGGCACTCTTACTTAAGATTCTGTCAAAGAAATGCCTTTGCACATCTATGCTGCTTACCTCTCCCAGGTCTTTTGGATTTTCTGTCGCTTTTTTGCTCATGTTTTTCATCTCTTTCTTTGGTCCTTTCAAGATTTGTAATAGCTACAATTACCGCTTCAGTTTACTTTTATAATAAATGAAGCTCTATCACTGGCTTTTTTTCTACAGGATTTTGAAAATCTTAGTAATGTGTCGCCATTGTTTCAAAAGTGTTAAGAATGTCTCCATTATACTTGAGCAGAATATCTGGGATATTTATTTATTTATTTATTTTTTTTTTAATTTTTTTTTTTTTTTTTTTATTTATTTATGATAGTCACACACAGAGAGAGAGAGAGAGAGAGAGAGAGGCAGAGACACAGGCAGAGGGAGAAGCAGGCTCCATGCACCGGGAGCCTGACGTGGGATTCGATCCCGGGTCTCCAGGATCGTGCCCTGGGCCAAAGGCAGGCGCCAAACCGCTGCGCCACCCAGGGATCCCATGGGATATTTAATCCATACCAAATGGTAGTACTTTCCAGTCCCTTATACTTTGCATAAAGACATATAAACACTATAACTGAACTTTAATAGGCCAAAAATTCCAGTTCTGTTAGTTATATACATTTTTATGAATTACTACTTATGTATTGAAAATATTTAGAAAATATAATCTATATTACAATAATTTTTAATCTGCCCTCAATCTTGATTTTTCTTCTTTTGCCTCGGTAACTCCCCACCAATGATGAGCATTTGTATTCTTAATTACTGCTCTTTCACTTTTAGCAAGCTATTAAATTGTGCAAAGAAAAAGGCCTGTAGCATTTCTCACCATCATGTTTATTAAGACCGGCTCGGGACTGCATAAGGGGAGAATTATATTTCCTATGCAAGCAGGTGGGTATGTAGGATTGTAAAAAGAGAGCCTCAGTGAATGAGTTCCCTATGAGTAGGAACAGATCATTATAACAGATGATGTGGGCAGACATCCCACTGACATTTAGTACAGCTTAACACAGCCAGAACGGAATAAAACTTAATAGTGGTCAAGGTGGAGAGAAGGGACAAGTAGTAATAAAATAAGTGCAGCACATCCTGAGGTTATTTTCTGTTTCTCCTTTAAGTTAAAGCAGTACCATAAAGAAAAAAAAAAGTCTCATAACTATATTATAGTTACCTGAACAGTCAATGGCACTGGGGAAGGCATCTATCTAACTATGCACATTTTTCCTTGATAAGTTTTTTCCTTTATGATTTCAACAGGTAAGTTATAAGGCTTAGCCTATTGTCAAAATGGCTGTTATTAAGAAAAAAACTAAATATCTTAAACATGTCATTAGCATCTTTAAAATATTTTAAAATGACACATGGCACGTTCAAGATAGTCTTATTTTAAAATCTTTATGGATTCAAGCCATAAATGTGTGTTTATGGAGTAGAAATTCCAAATAAAAAACATAGGAAACTTTAGGGCATTATCACTTCTTAATGCTACTGAAATCACTAATCAGAGTAAGTGAGGAAAAAAATAGAACCAGGGTAATTATTTGGGATATAGACATTCTTTGAGCTTTCTAGAATATTCTCAGTGAAAATACATTTAAAAAAAAAGGAATTATTCTTTTGCGTAGGCATTTCGGTTTCATTCCAAGGCTGTAAAATGCTGAAAGATAAGGCCCAAACTTCCTATCCTAATCTTTACATCTAGAAAAAGAGATTGGACAAATAGGTTCAACATCTTAGGGTCCATAATTTCAGGGACTTGGCAGAATGATATCACAGAAGGTTAATCTAAATTGAACTGGGATGGTTGCAAAATATAATGTTTTCACAAACCACATTTAATCCTTTCAACTTTTCCTGTGAAAACTCAAACAATTTTGAATTCTCCTAATCTGTCTCCATTTTTCCAGGTATTGTGCCATAAAATATTAAACTTAGTGTGAGTCTTTTGTTTTTAAAATTTTATTTATTTATTCACGAGACTCACAGAGAGAGAGGCAGAGACACAGGCAGAGGGAGAAGCAGGCTCCATGCAGGGAGCCCGATGTGGGACTCAGTTCCAGGACTTCACGATCACATCCTGGAGCGGAAGGCAGACGCTCAACCATTGAGCCATTCAGGCATCCCTTAGTTTGAGAGTCTTAAAAAATATTTCTTTTCTATTTTCCTTGATCAAGTTTCAAAATGAGGAAAATCAAATACTTATGAAAGAGAAAGAAAGAGGGCAAAAAATGGCTGTTATATTAAAATGAAGGAGATGAGCTAAAAGGGAGTGCTAACTCCATGTGGCTCTGCATAGGTACTAAGAGGCTTAGAGAAGAGTAACTCTATTCTACCTTAGAAAACAGAATTTTGAGGATTTAATCAGATAAAGAAGGAACAATGAGGATAGTATCATATCTTAGCTTCAGAAGCCATTAATAATCTTGGCAAAATGGGCAAAGTGATAGCATATAAGCATTTGAAACTTCAGCACTCTTCATAAATACTGTAATCCTGATTTTCGTTTATTTAAAAATAACCAAAGAATGTCCATTGATTGGCTTTATCATTACTATCTTTTTCCTATGGTAGACCCATATAATGTTATTTTACGATTATGACTGTACACAAGAAAATCATCAGATGCTTGAATTGTGTCACTACCTGGACGAGCATCTATTTACCAGATGAATTAAAACTTAATTGCTCCATTACTCAAAGTGGGATTTTATTCACATGTATTAACATTGTATCCTGTAATGGCCATGTAAGAGATAAAAAAAATATAATAATGATACTACTGTGAGAAATGAGATTCACAAGATACTGTAAGAGGTGAGACTCTCCTTCGATTAAAAAGATTATTAGCATTTTCATGTTACCAGAATACTAAGCCTTTTTAAAGCAGGTATTTACAAAAATATCTGACGGATATTTATGTCTGTATTGTATTCTTTCTCTTCAATTCTGCTGAAGTGATCTGTTGTCTAAGGAATGAAGTTGTGTCATGAGCATGGGAATAATTGGGGAGAAAGCAACTGGATAAGAGCACAAAAACACAAAGCTATGAGGTAGCAGAAGACAGGTTAAAGAGAAGGCAGTTTAAAGTAATGATGTGTTGATGGAAGTATTTGTAGACCTCAAGATTGTGCCTGTAATGCATTTAAGAGCAGTAGCCTTTTTTAATCACAAAAGAGACTTCACTCAATGTCTCAAAGGATAAAGATTTTCCAGAAATATCTTGCTTTCCTGTACTCTTACATGAATGAAGCATTTGTTACAGAATGAAACATGAAAAGAGTGTTTTAAAACAATAGGACACTGTAAGACAAAGATTTCAATAAATGATAAAATAGGAGTATATCACATGTCCTAAACAGGAAGGCTGGGGAATGAGCATCATTTTATAGTGGAAGAAAAAAATCAATTACATGATGGGAAAATATTTTCCTTTGCCAAAATCTTCATTTCCTATTTTAGGTTTTTAAAAACATCTAGAAATCAAGAGGTTCCTTAAAATATTTTGGTTTTACTTTGAAAGGTTCTCAGCTACTATTTATCAAAAGAATACTTCTCTTGGAGAAGCAGATCGGACATTATTTTCACACTAGAACATCATTGTTTCTTTTCTTTATTTAGAGTCTAATAATATAACATTATAAATTTTTACCTAAAATGGATAAAGCAGAAATACTAGCTCACTGTAAAAATAGTCATTAAAAACAGGAACCATCATAAACCAATGAAATATATGTTTAAAAGTTATATATATATATATATACCTTCCAAAATGATATACTGATAATTTTAATGAATCAAAATGTCATTAACATTTCTTAATTGTTCTCTCCTAAGTGATGTGTCATTTACAATTTCTATGGAAACATTCATATATTGTTCCAAATTTCTTTAGCAAAAGATTTAATATCTGTTTCAAATTCCAGATAAAGTAACAAACTCAATTTGATGGGCCCTGCAGAATTACTGCTCATTTTGTTTTCAGGAGTGCTTATGATCTTGATTTATTTGATATAATTAACCAGGCCTAAAAGGCTAGGGTCTATATCTAATTACTTATGGGAATTTGGCATAGCTCTTATTATTTCTGGACCATATCTTCTCCTTCTACAAAAGAAGGAAAAGTTGGATTAAGTTAGCTCTAAAGTCTATTTTCATATTCATTATTCTATTGATCACAGAGTTCTAATTCAATACTACTCAAAGTGTTGGTCTGTGATGAGGTCAGGAGCTTGTACTAGTATGTAATCCACCAAACTGCTTCCTTCATCAAGAAAGTATTGCAATGAAAAAGCATGTCAGCTGAATTAAAGTGGGTTTAGCAAGCTCCTTATCTCATTAAGGACTTCAGCAGTTCAAAACTGGTCTGACGGCCATAGTGTCCTAACACATTCTTTTTCCTGCTCACTCGAATGATTATCTTTGAGCATACCCAAAAGTTTTTACAACGATGCAAACATTAGTAGTCTTCAGTCTTATAGCAATTGAGAAGAGTGAAATAATTTGCAGGTTTCAAAAGTAGACCCCTCCACCATGCAGTTTGTTCCTTAAATAATTAATAGACTATGCATTACGTTTAGCCTCCCAAGATACAGGCTCAGGCCGAAGAAGCTTGAATTAACCACAACTATGGTTATTGTGACTATATCTAAAACTGGGATATGCCCTGACAAAACAAAACAAAACAAAACAAAACAAAACAAAACAAAACAAAAACAACCCACAAGTGAATTTTTAAGTTTTAAAACTGAAACAAGTTATTTAAATAGATAACATGGCATTCACAGGAGGGGTAAAAATCATTGGTGTATATTGCATCTCTCTTATTAAGATCCAGAGAGTACAGAAGAACAAGTAACTAGTGTGAATAGACCAACAAAATATTTAAAATATGAATGTCCTAGAAAATTTAGAGCAGAATATACATGCACTGAATATATATATACCTAATAACTGAGTACAAAAAAATCTGTCATTTTCAGAAGTTCCTCTTTGTGGAAATTACAGCCCAGTGAATCTGTATATTCTTTCATTAACATAGTCTCAAAATTTCAAAGAAGAAATATACCCCTATCTTATTTTATTATATAATCATGCTCTTTAAGTCAGATATAACAGAATATTTTAAACATATGTTTTACATTTTAAATATTTACACAAGAAAAGAAGGGGGGATGAAAATTGGGATTCTTTCTCAGGGTAAAAATTACTGTCTATAGAAGTGGATAACATTTTCATTGCTGAGGTGCTTTAAGGCATCCGTTTGGTCAAAGGCAGCTGCTTATATGAATAATGGTGGAGCTCTTCAGTTATGTATTTTTAAATTTGGATGTTTCAGACTAAGGGTAAATTTTATCAAAATGTGTGTAAATTATTTATCCATTGGTTCCCTTCGCAAGATTGACCCCTAACAATGCTTTCTCTCCCCCCACCCTGCTTTTGCAGCTATTTGCTTGCTGAGTAATTTTTGTCTCTCTTCATACACACATACCACATTTCTCTATACATTACTTCATTTTCAATGTCTTTTAGTGCTTCTGAGTCTGACTGATGTAAGATGTTATTTTGAACATGCCAAAGCATCGAAACGGCCCCAGTCTTTTCTTTTCAGCCTGCATTCCTTGATAAGTGGCAGCGCTTCCCACTTATCAGTCACTCAAAGTGACTGGGGCTGTCAGTTGTGTACAAAGCGCAATCAGTTTGGAAGCGGAGACACCAGCATTTTTCTTCTCAGCTTGAAGCAAACACGTTTTGACTGCTAGTCATTCAATTTTAAAGCATCCTCAATTAGGGGCGGATGAAGATATAAAGAAAACACATCCTAAACACCTCCACCAGGCAACAGAAAAATTTTATTGTTATCTCTTGATTTACCTCACAGCAGCACCATCCCTCCTCTTCTCCTGGCTGCATGACACGGGTGCTCGTGACAACACACCCTCTATCATGAAAAGATTGCAATAATATATTATACTAACACTCTGTGAAACCTCTGCTGGAGCCTGTTTATGTTTTCTTTTGCTCTCTCCCACTTGCATCACCCCACAAAAATCCTAATAATTTACTTTTAAAATTAAAGCAAAATGATCTTTCAGACTCCTTTGGCTTATTAGTGGACAACTTTCTATTCAACGAAAACATGAAATCCAGTTGCCTAAACAGATAAGGAGGAGAAGACTTAGCCAGAGGAGGAACTGTGGGAGAAAGAAAATAAAATTAGAAGGGTAAAAGAAATGACTAGTGGCTATGTCAGATGGTCAAGCAGCAGGTATAGATACAGTTATTGGCAAAGTAGTGGAAAGGAACACAGAGGTAGAGAGGGAGGAAAAACATGTATTCAGAATTAGATGGTGGTTATGTTAGAAGAAAATAAATTTAAATATGTATTTTGGCAATAAACAGGGAAGATAAAGGGAAACAATGATTCAAAAAGATGTATAGAAACTTGAGTATGTGCAGATGAGTGTGTACATACATGCACACATACATACATACACACAAGTGTATACACCTATATTAATATAAGTATCTAACTAAATATGTATGTGTATGATATCAAAATTAGCTCATTATTTTACCTCTTTTAGTAAACATATGTGCATGCTATGAAAGTTCATTAGTTCACCCCTTATAATTTTCTATTTAGGTACGACAGGATTGTCAACATCAGAAATTCATTTTAAAGATATTTATTGATTTCTCCATTTATAAAAGAGCACTCTCTCAACTGGTTTATTATAGAAAGCAAAACTGAAGTACTTTAAAAAAAATCCTGCCACATTTGCCAGTTTAATAGGTTTAACTCAGTTTGATAAGATCAATTGCCCTTATTTTCTTAAGATTATCTGAATTAAATTGCCCATTGCTACTCTAATAAGGAGAGAGACAAAGAAGGCACCTTTTAAGTTTACTTAGTACTCAACTGTTAAGATCTCAGATTCTCTCTCTCTCCTCTCTCATACACACCCTCCGACAAACACACACATGTACATCACCCCCACACACCCATTCCTCAATTCCACTGTCTATAAAATGGAGATAATGTCATAACCTATCTGAATTCTTGTGATAATTATATGAAATGACCTCTGCAAAGTGCCAAGTACTTAACGAGCAATAGGCTGCTCCTTCTCACTAGTATAATACAAAGTACAAAATGATTTTACAAACCATATACAGCAGTAGGAAATGTTGGTTATCTATTTTTGATGGCTCCCTAAACATCCATTTCAGTCTCTTGAGAAAATTATCATCTTGCTTATTATTACATATACTACAGCGTGGGTAATGTGTCTACACTTTATTCATTCATCTCTTTAATATATAACTTAAAGTTATTATTATAAGCCAGGAGCTATTATATGTACTTTTCAAGTACATATATACTTTGCAAGGTACATATAATATCAAGACAGATCAAATCTTTGACCTCAAAGAATATACTGCCAGGTATGTAGTGTGGTGGCAATATAAGGTACAGTATGAGGTATCACCCCCAAAGTATATATAAGGCGGTGATAAGGGCTGTGAAGAGAAATAAACAGGACAAGTGATCAGAGATGACTAGGGGATGCGAAGACTATTTTGGATTGGGTTGTCTGAGATGCCCCACCTCTCCTCCTGAGGAGGATGGTATTTTAAGAAAGACCTGAATGAAATGAAGGTCTAAATTATGTAATGAACTAAAGAAAGCATTCCAGGACCTAAGAAAGACAAATAAAAATGTACCGATGCTAGAACATTCTTAGCATATTCCCTGAAACCAGGAAGGACAGGTTTCTGGGGTAGAAGGAATGAGGGAGACAGTTTGAGAGGCTGGCATTCATGTACAGCCCAATAGACTAACATAAGGAGAGTGAATTTATTTTAAATGACAGGATTACAGCACAATTAAATTTAAAAGATCACACTAGCAGCTATGTAAAATGTCTACTTAAGGGGTCAACAGAGGAAGTTGGATGACCAACTTGGTTAGGAGGCTACTGTAGGAGCCTAGGTGAGAAATGATGGTGAGTAATGGAAGGAGAAGTCGGTCAATTGATGGATTGAGGACAAAAAGCAATGTTGATGGATAAATTGTGAGATATGTAAGAATGAAAGGATTTAAGAATAGTTCCTAGGTTTTGGTGACAGGAACTAGGCATATGGTCTCATTCTCATAGTTGGATAAACTGGGAAATAATGAGTTTTGGAAACATAGTTAAAGGTTCTGCTTTCAAAATGTGAAATTTGGGTGCTTTCTAGTTGTGCACTTAAATAGGCTGAGAAGGTATTTGGATATTGGACTTTGAGGTCTAGGAGAGAGGTAAAGGACGGGAAAATAAGTTTTGAGGTATTATCTTTAAAACAGTGTATGAAAAAAATAAATAAAATAGTATATGGAAAAATTAGATGAGATCACTTAGAAATTAAATCAGATGATGGAGAATTACAGCAAGTTAGACTTTGAAGCATGCAGAAACTACTAAAAGAGAGAGGATGGAGAATAAAAAGTTTCTTGTTTTGTTTTTTTCTAAAGCAGCAGACTGTGGTCTTTGGAGGCCAACTGAAGACTGTTTCAAGGAAATGGGAGTAATCAACTTTATCAAATACTACCATGTGAATTTACCACTTCTAGAATATTCATTGCAGAAGAAGCAATTCGAATTTTTCTTTTTGTTTCTCCTTCAAGGGAAAACTAGTATCATATAGGTATCCTCGATGTTCTATTTGCCTTCCTTTCTCATTTTATTTGACTGTTAGTCTTTCTTTTTTAAAGATAAACAGAGCCAACACATGCACACACACACACACACACAGGCATACAAATAAAGTAAAAAGTTGGTTTCTTTTTGTCTATAAGTTGCATAAAAATTTACCACCTTTTCAAAATAAGTGAGTCAGAGAAAGACAATTATCATATAATTTCACTTATATGTGCAATTTAAGAAACAAAACAGAGGATCATAGGGGAAGAGAGGGAAAAATAAAATAAGACAAAATCAGGAGACAAACCATAAGAGACTCTTAACTACAGGAAACAAATGGAGGGTCATTGCAGGGGAGGAAGGATGGAGTAACAAGGTGATGGGCATTAAGGAGGACACGTGATGTAATGAGCACTATGTGTTATATAACACTGATAAATAACTCTACCTCTGAATATAATGATACATTGTATGCTAATTAATTGAGTTTAAATAAAATTAAATTCAAAAAATTATCAGCTTTTGAGTAGAAATTGGTCCTCTAGCTACAGAACTGAAGCAAATATGCCATGTACTAGGAATGCCTGGAATGTAAGTTTTGACTCATGATGTAACTACTCTTCATAGAATAATTAATTTTATGTTAATACTCTGTTAATTTCATCGGCATCTAATTCCTTTCTATTTGTCAACTCTATTCAAAGACAGGAGATAGAATTTTTTTCTAAAGGTTGTGAGCAATTCCCTGCTACAGCATTTATTTTTACAACATTAATGAGTATGTAACTAAGGTAAAGTGAAATAGATTCATTTTAGGCCAACATATTGACTTCTGGCCTACATTTCCAAATCTGTTATTGTTAACTTGCTTTGTTTTGTTTTGCCTCCCACTATTTGATAATTACATTCCCAGGGTTTTATCTAAGCCCTGATGGGCCCTGTTTTGTTAACTGATAAGATACAGAGTACAGAGCCACAGTGAGGAACAGTGTACCACTTTTTCCACAGGTAATGTTGTTTGGGGAAAGGTTGTAAAGTCATGGGAAAGACTGTTGCAGGTCTGCTTTCTGGGTCAGTCTCAGTGATTCCATTATGACCATACTGGATCAAATGAGCCCAGGCTTCCCTTCAGAAATCATATTGCAAAGATCAGAGAAAGACATAGCACAGAAACAGCACAGAAATAAGATAGAAAAAGGAAACTAATAAGGAAGATTATTTGAGATTCCACATAAAAGACGAGAAAAAGGGACGCGTGGGTGGCTCAGTGGTTGAGCGTCTGCCTTTGGCTCGGGTCCGTGGTCCTGGAGTCCTGAGATCGAGTCTCACATCGGGCTCCCAGCATGGGACCTGCTTCTCCCCCTGCCTGTGTCTCTGCCTTTCTGTGTCTCTCATTAATAAATAAATAAAATCTTTTAAAAAATGAGAAAAAAAAATCTCCTCCCATGAAATGCATTGTTTTTAGTAAAAAGCCCAAGCCAGGATGAATGAATTCCAGATCTGGCTTACCGCTTCCAAAAATTTGTCAAAATTACTTCAGCATATCATCAAATATGGGTACTTTAACTAGGTCTCAAAAATTATAAAGTTTAAAATATCAGGGTCATAGTTTAAAATTCTACACAAATATAAACTCTTACTGTTTGATAAATCTATCAGAAAAAGGATGGTGATATCCTCCAGATATATGTACCTTGGAAACACCAAGGAAACTGGAAAATATACATTTACAGATCTTAAACTGTGACGTTTGGTTTTGGAGCTTTACCTTTCTGCAATAACTCATTGTCTTTACAAGGACTCCTTCATTCCAAGACACTGGTTTATGTGTCTTGAATATTTAAAAATAAATTTAAGAACAAAAAATAAATATTATTAGAAAGAAAAAGAAAGAAGAAAGAAAGAAAGAAAGAAAGAAAGAAAGAAAGAAGAAAGAAAGAAAGAAAAAGAAAGAAAGAAAGAAGGAAAGAAAGAAAAATTTAAAAAATGATATCCTGATTTCCAAACCAAGGTGATAGACCATGTGCATTCATTGCATTCTTTCCTGAGATACTGTTAAAATGATAAAAACAGACAAATTTAAAATCCCATGTCACATAAAGCAGTAAAGAATAGGAGGTTTACACAGGCAAGAAATTTGGCTAGAGTTTTGGAAGATGAAAAATAATTGTATAATGTGTTAAGGACAGATGGGGTTTAAATTGCCCTCAGAACCACCAGAAAGTCTTGAGACTTGACACTCCAAGTATGAGGGAGAGCAGAAGTGAGACCTAGACTGAAAATAGTCATATTAGTTGAAAGTGGATCCATCAGTTTACCTCTATCCCAGCTACATCACATTCCCTCAGCACAAATAGAAGAGTCTGGGAAAACTTTAGTTAGCATGAGCATTGGAATTCCAGATTTAAAATATAAGGAAAATGATTTCCAGCTCAGAATTTCATTTGTAGCCAAACTACCATCAAGTAGAGAGCTTAAACAGAATATTATTACATATACCTACATTTATGTTTTTATCCTGGATACTTTATATGCTATGTATCCTCATGCCCCTTCTTTTCTTTCAGGAAGTTTCTTGATACGGTTCTAGAGCAAAACAAGGATATAAACCCAGGAGGACAATATAGGAAACAGTAATTCCAACTCTGGAGAATCATAAGTGGATATCCCAAAATATTGGCTGGACCAATTGATCTAAATGAAAGCAAGACGGACAGCCAGGAAGCAGGTATCAAGAAAAGTGGGCTTCTGGAGATTTGATTTATTCCTGAGAACTTATGAAGTTATAATACAAATCACATGAATATCACGAGGGGAAAAAAAAAAAGAAAAGGCAATTGGAAAGCACAAAGCTAAACAAAAAGGGATAAGGAATATTCCTTTAAGACTATTCCAGAAAAAAATACATAGATTTGTATTTTAATGTAAAAATCATTTCTTGATTTTCAACTTTTAAGATTAACCATTAGGTAAAGTACAACAGGTATGTGTGTATACATACATACACAAATACATGTATTAGATATATATTTAAACGTACAAATAACAGATATTGGCATTTGGGAATAAGAGAGAGATTCCATCCTCATCTGACAAGGCAAATGTCAAGAGACTAGTTATAGTTGATTGAAAAATAAAAGAGGTGCAAGTAAATTGTTTAATGCTTAGAAGTACCTTTGGGAAAAATTTGAAAGACTTCATTATAAGGTGAAGGAGGGGAATAGGAGAGGATGTTAGGGTAGAGATACAAGAACTCAGCAATTCTTCATTTCTAAGTTAATGATGTTTAATGTTAACTCAGAAACAGCATTATAATTCTATTTTTATATAGAAGTAAATACTAAGAAGTTATTAAAACAAAAACTTAAAAGATTTTAAAGTGGCTCTTTCTGAATAAAGGATTGCACATAGAATACAGGGGAGCATATAGAGGATTGGGCTCTGGATATAGTTGCTTTCATTATTCTTTGTACACTCAAGTCATGTGATATGAATTGTATCTGTAAAAATTAAGCTACATATGCATATCAATCTATCTGTACCTTTATCTAAAGGGACAGGCTTAACTATACAGTGAAATAATATGAATTACTGAAATTCCATCATTAGGTAACTGCCAAGAGATGTATTAAAAATGCTTAAAGAGTTTTAAAGTCACTCTCCCTAAATAAAAAGACAGAGAGCTACAGATAGCATCATTGCTCTTGTAGGAGAGACTACCTATCTTCTCAAAAGGAACTTCTACTTCCAGAAAGTACAAGGAAGAGCAGAAAGTGACTCTTTAAGCTATTTCTTGGTATCTCCATATTGTTTCCTCCAGTAACCTATCTGAAAGTCTAGAACTATATCCTGTTCAGTTGTGATATATTTTATTTCCTACAGCAAAACATTAGTCAGAGCTCAAGGGGTTAATGCATTTCCTTCTTAGGTTGAAATGCTACCTTAATTGCATGGTGTTTATTCTTGGCATTTCCAGTCTCCTAAAGAGACAAGGTTACTTTGCAATCTCTTTGTCCTCATGTATATGTGTGGAGTCTTGTTGAGGGGGGTAAAAGGCTTCCAACTTACCACACTCAGAGAAAGAAATCATAAATCAGCAGGTCAGTCAGGTACTATTATTTCACCTTTCATGTTATTATGTTTTCAATACAATATTTCAATGGATTTTGTTCTGCATAATAATTTATCAAGAATTACCAAAACTCTTAATGAGCTCAGAGAACTTTGGCTCCAATAAAATAAAACCTTTATCACAAATTGGTTGAGCCCATGACTGCAACTTAATCATTCAATTGTACATAAGTCAAGTTGTATTTTTATTTTGTAGGAATAAGTTCCCAGGGAAAGAAAACTCATTTTAAAACTTCGGGCCATTAAGCCTTAAATGGTAGAACGTCGGTGAAATAAAAATGAATTGGGCCAAGATTTAGGAAACTTGGAATCCAGCCATTGTTCTAAGTAACAACTTCTGTGACATTGGGAAAATCTTCTAACCTTACTTGGTTTCAGTTTTACAAATGTCAAAATGAGAGATAGGTCTAAATAAAGGCTTTCTAAAAATCCCTTGTAGTTCTAAAATAATATGAATTGTTGGAACACTGAATTTACAATTTTCAGTGGCTACTGCCATGTAGATTATACTCTTCTTTTCCTAGAAATTCTCCTCATTAAGTTGTTCATCATAAATAACAGAAGGAACGATTTTTTTTCTTTCCTATTACCTTAAGCAAAAATTTTAAGCATTGTATGTTCACCACATGTTAGGTATGATCCCATTCAATCTTTAAACTAACCCAATGTCACTTAGCAATTATAACTCCCAGTTAATGGATGGGCATAATGAAACCAGAGGGGCTAAGTAATTTTCCCAAGATCACACAGCAGATGAGGTGTGAACATGCAGAGATTGAATTCAGATATGTCTAATTCCAGAGAACTTGCTCTCTATATTTTTAATCATTTAATACAATTAAAATTGTATTTCATACAGTTAAATATAGTCCCATACCACCTGAAAAGCCAAGTTCTTCCTTATATACTAATGGAATATACAACGGCCAGTTAAGATTACAAAAGAACAGAGATTTGTCCTTTGCTCTACCCTTAGCTCCAGACAGAATCAGTGACCCAAAGATACTACTAGTCCTACAAATACATACATTATGAATCGGAAACAATGACATTGTTTAAATTGCCCATAAGAGAACACAATGAACAACAAACAATTGGAAAAGTTAGAAAGGAGAAGGTAACAGATTTGTAAAATTTCTTAAGAAAATTCAAACACTGGACTTTCAGTATGGGAATCACGTCAAATACAAGAAGTAAAACATCTTTAAAAATTCTCTTAAAAATATCTGAAGTGGATTTCATACTAGAGTATGTTACTGGCCTGACCCTATTAGATGCTAATAAGAAACTAAAATTCTATTAAGTATTATTAAAAAGGGTAAAAAAAATTAAAACTAGGACATGCTTCCCCTACTCACCCCAAAGCTATAGAATCCTGTCCCATACAAAGCTTCAAGATAAAAGGGATCTTGAGTCTCCAGGGACATTCAGTTTGTTGCCATAATGGAAGCTGAGTAGAGGTCACTCATTCATTTACTTTAAAAGGTTTTGGTAATAGTGAATGAGGTCAAGATGAACCGTTGGTTTAGGATCATTATTGGAAACATAAACCACCTAACTATCCCTATTAGAAACAGGTTGATTTAATGTGAAAAAGAGATTAGTCAGAAAATAAAATTGCTTAAAGGTGGGCACTGTACCATAAGCAGAAGATTTAAAAAAAGGTTATCTTTAAAAAAATCTAAAGATTTTTTCTCTGAAATATTTATAAATTTCCTCTCACACATTAATGCACATTAAGAGTTAGCTGGGTACAGTAAGTAGGAATGTAAAAGTATTCTATTTTTTAAGGGCAATAAACAGAAATAGTAAAGGAAAACACTGCTGAATGGGAGAAAAAGACTGAAACATCTTAGTGTGCCTAAAATTGAGAGTCTCAAAGAAAAATACAAGTTCTTGTGGGAAGATGAAATATTTTTGGTATTATAACATGATTTTTTTTTTGAAAATGAACTGATTTATGATGTTACAAACAGTAGCAGGAAACTTTTTGTTTCTTCTTCTAATCCTGATGAGTTACATGAATCAACCTAAAAAAAGTCTATACCTCTACATAAGGTCTTTGTAAGGAAGCAATGTAGATAGATTGAGTACTCAATCCAATTAACATCATGCAATTTAAGAGCTAAGGCTGCTTTCTAAAGAGAGAAATCAGTTCATAAAGAATTGATCCTGATTGAATAAAATTGATGAATTTACTAATTCTTACATCATTTTCTCTTTGAATACATAACTACAGAGTAAAACCTACTACCACTTTTTTCATCTGGAATTGAAAAAAGAAATAATAGGCCAATAGAATTTTTAAATAACTTGAGTCATTAGAATATGTGAATGTTTGGGCATTCATATGTATGTACAAACTTGTTCATACATTTTTTAAAAAATTGAATGATATATACTTCAAATGGAATAAAGATGTCTAAACCTCTCCTTTAAAGAAATCTCAGGAAAAAGAATGAGATAAATGTTGGGGAACGTCATCCTCCTGTGATGTAACATAGCCATCAAGTATGAAAATTTTCCTGCTTTCTTACTCTGTCAATTTAATCCATATAGTAGATGCAACTATATAATGCATTGCATGCCTTTACCAATGTTTGGGTCACATTGATGTCTTGTGTATTCATAATTGAAACAGCCTTAATTGTGGTCTAGTAATATTTCAGTCCACTATTTTAGCAATAAAGAAACTGGAATGAATTATTTTCTAAAGCCCAAAGAGACAATGGTATAAAACATGTAAGAAAATGCAATCAGGATGAACAATTTAAGTTGGTATATTTATTTCTAGGTCTTAGGCTCCATACCGAAGGAAGATAAAGGAAGCAGATCAAATTCAAAATATACTACATAAGTATTTGCAGATAGCAAGTAAATTCATCCTATTGTAAATTCTTATGTAAGCATTGATTATGCATTCATTGACAAAAATAAATGTAATAATACTATTTGTTATGAATTTGATTTGCTTTCCCCCATAGCAGGTTTGAATTTTACTATTCTTCTTTGTCAGATGCTGCCAAGGAAGAGGAGGAAGGGTAAGGAAGAAGAAAAGGGAGAGAAAACATTCTCAATAATAAATGTGGCAAGGATTTACATGAGCAAAAAAAGATCTGTTCCATGTTTCTAATCTTTTATTTCTACATGTCACTATAGTTGTCCTTCCCATAACTGTATGAACAGTCTCTCAATAAACTAATTTAAATAATTGTGACTTTCATAACTATTAAGTATTTGTAAGATTGCCCCAAATCAATAATTTATAAAATATACTTTAGAACTATGCTGTTAATGAAAATACAAGAGGTTGTGTAAATGAATTCCTTTCAGATTGTCATCTTGCTCAGAACTTATTTTTGCCTAACACATTCCCTACTTCCCAGATTAGAAAATATAATACTCAGCAATTAGAAACGACAAATACCCACCATTTGCTTCAACGTGGATGGAACTGGAGGGTATTATGCTGAGTGAAATAAGTCAATCGGAGAAGGACAAGCAGTGTATGTTCTCATTCATTTGGGGAATATAAATAATAGTGAAAAGGAATATAAAGGAAGGGAGAAGAAATGTTGGGAAATATCAGGAAGGGAGACAGAACATAAAGACTCCTAACTTGGGGAAACGAACTAGGGGTGGCGGAAGGGGGGAGGAGGGCGGGTGTTGGAGGCGAATGGGTGACGGGCACTGAGGTGGACACTTGACGGGATGAGCACTGGGTGTTTTTCTGTATGTTGGTAAATTGAACACCAATAAAAATTAATTAAAAATAAAAAAAAATAAAGAAAAAAAAAGAAAATATAATACCATAACTGCTTTATTATCTTAGATTTTTCAACAAATAAAAACATTGTAAATGTGGATAACCTGGTACTATCATTTAAAACTATATTCAAAGTCAGCACACTTAGACTGACCATGAAATCCAACAGTTTCTTGTTTCTTTTTTGTTTTTGTTTTTGTTTTTGTTTTAAGTAGGCTCCATGCCCAACACGGATCCTAATGCAGGGCTCAACCTCACAACAGTGAGATCAAGATCTGAGCCAAGATCAAGAGTCCAACCCACAGCTGACAGCCATCCAGGTGCTCCCCAATGAACAGTTTTAAACCACTAACTTTAAGAACCACACTCAAGATATATACAGATAGATAACATCACATTAGGATGTGCTGCTTGTAATTACAGTTAAGGAAAGCAAAGAATCCTGGTTGGATCATCTCACTGATGTTTCTCTGTCTCTGTGAAGCGGTGACTAGCTAACTAAAATTTCAGGTGGACCAAGAATGAATAAGCCCTGATTGGGATACAAAATCCAGAGTGAACAAATTAAGTATACCTGACCCAGTTAGGTAAAGTGGGATGAACTTTGCTGGCAATGAAGTCTAAACATGATTAAATACACAAACGAAATAATGTAGACATATTTGCTTCTGACATTTATGATATTTACACTTAATATGTTGGATTCTCAAGATAGAATGTCAAAAGAATGATGAATTTCTTCTTAACAAAATATGTTGGATTCTCAAGATAGGACTCCAAAAGAATGATGAATTTCTCTTCTCTGGCATCTGCTTCCAGGAAACGGATATTACATAGGGTAGATTCATAGTGACATGAATTAGATTCCATTTCTTGTTGGTAATAGCAAGTATGTATTGAACACCTATGGTATGCCTTGATACTTCATCTGTGATTTCATTAAGTCCTCATTATACTCTATGGAATAGGTAGTTTTGGAAAGGAAATTTTTCAGAAGGGGAAAAAAGTTTGTCAAAATTCATGCTACCAGCAAGTGGTGAAGACAGGACAACTCTGACACCTTACTTTTTCCTTTTGTTATCAGTATAGCTGCTTTCTTCCATCTTCACTGATGCTCTTCATCATCACACATTTCCAAGTGAGCAAAATATGCAGGTTATGAAGCCCTCACTCTTGGTTTCTCCAGACAACATGAAGGGTGAAGTTCTACTTGAACATCAGATCATTACCTTCCCTAATCTCAACCCTCATCACACATGGCTCTTGAGCATACAGTCATATATTCTCTCTGCCACTGCTCTCTAACAGAATTTGCTGGACCTTTTAGCTTTGATTCTCCTGCATATCCCTCATTTAAGAACACTCACAAGCACATTTTAAACATTAAAGGACAGAGAAAATGAAACCTTTCTAATATTTCTCTGCAATAATTTCCTTTCAGTATAGGATGAAAATGACTGTCAGCTTGCTCAGATCGAAAGCTTCCTGACAGTTGGGTCTGTGACTCCTTGCAAGATTCTCATGGCACAGGAGGTAACATGCCCTGAATCAAGTAAGCCAAAAGGAATGTTTATTTTGGAGGTTATTCCAGTTAGGTCATCTAAAAATTAGAAACCAAAGATGGATAGATGATAGATAGATGATAGAGATGATAGATAGATAGATAGATAGATAGATAGATAGATAGATAGATGATAGATAGATATTATTTAATTGGAAGTATGCATGAAATGATGATTTCTGACCTGGATCTGTTGCTGAAGCAAATTGATTTTGTGTTGTTGCTGCAGAAGCTGCTGCTGTTGTCTTGCAATCTGTGGAGAAATTGCACATGAAAAATTTAAAAGTATATTGTAGTCCCAGGGGGAAATTACCAATGTTCTCAAAATTGCTCCAAGTTTGATTTGACACTGATTAAGATGATGAAAATGGATGTTCCTGGTCCCCTACAGTATTGGCAATTCATCTTTAAGTAGGATCAAACAAGATATTTAGCTTCTGGAGCAGTTTCTTTTGACCTAAAACAAATGGAGTCTAAGAAACTCCAATAAGTGATCCAATCCAGTCAGAAATCCCTCTTCCTTCCCAGAAATATGTTAAGAAAGTACTGCCTCTGGCACTTTTAGTTCTTTTCTACAAAAGAAAGTATTGCATCAACAGGTGGTTGTTGCCACCTGGACGTTCAGGGTAGCAGAGTACTACATTGTGAGAGGGCTATATTCCTTAGCGAGGTTTTGGTATTTCTGTTTTTTTTCCTAAATATTGTTCTCATTTCTGCCTCCTACAAACCCCTACACAGCCAACTCCTCGATGCACTCGAGCATGGTTTCTGCTCCCCTTCTCCGTTGAAACGATTCATAATAAAATTCACCAATCTTGTTTTTAAATTCTTTTTTAATGTTTACTTATTTATTTTAGAGAAAGAGAGGGAGAGAAAGAGTGGGGTAGGGGGCAGAGGGAGAGAGAGAGGGAGAGGATCCCAAGCTGAATCCATGCTGAGGACGGAGTCCAAAGTGGGGCTTGATCACAGGACCCTGAGATCACGACCTGAGCTGAAATCAAGAGTCAGAGGCTTAACTGACTGAGCCACCCAGGCACTCCTCATCTTTTCAATTCTAAAGTGTTTTTTAGATTTCTCCTTTTGTCCTTCCATCAAAATTTAAGACTCAAGCTCTCTCCCTTGATCCTGACCTTTCTTTCTTGGCTTCCATGACAGCATATTTTCCTGGTTTTGCTCTGCCCTCAATCTGTTCCTTCTCAGTTATCTTCAACTACTCTGTGTAGCCATTCAATGTCTAGCTATTCAACGTCATAGCTGTATATGGCTCTATTTTAGACTCAATTCTCTTCCCTGTATCCCGACTCCTGAATGTATGCCAAGTACTTAAAAATCTGTCTAGCCTATGCTTTTGCTTTCAGCTTCAGACTCATTTTTCCAATGAGATTCTCAAAGGTACTTCATATTCAACAAGTTCAAAACTAAACTCAATTATGGTTATTTTAATGCTTTCATTTTGTCTTAGGAACAGGGTTCTTAAAATCCATTTTTTTCCCCCTGAAGAAAGGCAGAAAGGAGATGGTAGGAAAAGGAATATCACTCTTTTTTCTTAAATCTGGTCCTTTCCTCCTACATATCAGTATTTCAGCCGATATTTAAATCTTTTTAATGCATCTTAAGCATTTATCAAGAAACGGATGACCTCACACCCCTCCACACTTCCTCCTGTTCCAAGCCATGGTTGTTTCTTGCTGGATTATTGTAATAGTCTCCTATTGTTCTTTCTGCTTCTGCCTTTGCTCCCTACAGTCTATAATATACTAGGATCTACAAAGATCTTTTTAAAAAATAAGTTGTGTCATGTTATCCATCTTTTCAAAATTCTCTGTCTCACTCAGAGCAAAAGCCAGTGTCCATACAACGCCTGCAAGACCCTGTATGATTTGGCTTCTGCTGCCTCTCTGGTTTCACCTTCTCCTACTCCTCTGTTTGTCACTCCATGCTTGTCATTCTCCTCTCCTGTCTCTTGAGCACACTTAGGATGCTTCTATCTCCCAAGGATCTACCTGCCTCTGCACCTCAGCACTCTCTTTTCCCTCCGTCTGGAATCTTCTGTTCTGAGATAACTACATTGCTCACTACCCCACTTCCTATAAGTCTCTGCTCAAATGTCACCTATCAATGAGGTCTTTCCTGATAGTCTTTAATTTTTAAAAAGACTTCTCTCTCTACTTGGCACTCTCATCTCTAATCCTCTTCTTTATTTATATCTCTTATCAAATCCACTATATAGTACTTGTTTGCTATCTTTTCCTAATTAGAATTCAATACATTAGGATTTTTGTCTGTTTTATTCTTTGCTGTAACTCAGTAACTAGAATAGGACCTGGCATCAAATTGGTGCCCAATAGGTATTTATTGAATGAAAAAGTGCAGAATGGAGTTCAGAGTCCAGAGGAAAGGCTGACCAGTGAACAGGTTCATTAGAATCTCTAAGGGCTATAATGGGTATATTAGAGTACACAGACTAGGGACAATGAATAGGGAGTTTTGGGAGGAGGGTCAGAAAAGGAGTTCTCAAGAAAAGACACCCAACCTGAATCTTAAGGAATATTAAATGCCCTTCAGAGATTTCTCTATGTCCTGATGAAAAGATCAGTGACCACAAAGTGGTGAATATGCATGCCAGCACTGGATGATACAGAAGATCTAAGTAAAATAGACTCTTGAAACCTGACCTGAAGCTTTCACAAAGGATCTTCTCTCAGGCTGTGTAGGCATCATTGCTTAGTATCTTTCCAACACAGGAAAGGAATTTTGGAAGAACCTAATGATTTCTAAAATTCCAAGGGTAGTGTCAGAAAAAGTAAAAAAAAAAAAAAATCTAGAATCCTTTGATGATATGTGGGGATGGGTCAGAACATGAAAGAGAAGAAAGAAGACTTTGCTTTCTATTAGTGAAATCTATGTCAGATTTTTTTTTTTTAGGACAAATATGCCCTTGGACCTACCAAAATAGGGATTCTCTACTATATCCCCATCTGACCTACGTTTCAGAAACTTCTAGAGTTTTCTAGTATTCAAGTGTTTGAAAGTATTGAGAATGATAAACAAGAAAAGAGTAGTGTTTTTCTAAACTGTCACAGGTGAGCATTCCAAACTCTTATCATAGGAGTAAAGCAAGAGAAATATAGACCATATTCAAGAACAGGCCAAATATATCTTTAAGAAAAATGATGAAGTATTTCATTAAACATGAAAGCATCATCTTTCAAGCAGAGATAAACCACGAAGTGGGGAAGAGTAATCTGAAAGTGGGTCTCCTCAAATGTAATCTGAATATTTTTCTTTCAATTCTGCTAGTTTACACTTTAATAACTGTTAAGGTTTTGCAGGGATGTATGGACACACAGATACCCTTGACTAAATAATGGTCTTCCTCCACTTGGGATGGTGAATGGACAGAGCCCAGAACATGAGATGGCAAAAGGGAGTTAGGCCCAGAAAAGATGTGCCATCTCTGTATATAAATTCATCCTATCACAACCTCTTTCTTCCCTTCCCATTGATACCAATTTTAAGTAATGATTCTTATACATTGCCTCCATTTTCTTACTACTCATTTATCAATTCTTATGCCTCATTTCTACTATTAAAGCTCCATAGAAGCCACAGTCTTAAAAGGGTTGCAATGAGAAACTAAATGACAAATCTAATAGCTTTGTTCTTCTGGTATTGCTCATTTTCCTTTCTTTGTCAGATAAATGCAGTATTTCCTATGGATCTACCCCTAATTCCTTTCCATTTTCTAATGATAGCATCATTATTCTAATTTACAGCTTACAAACCTGCCATTCCCCTGCACAAGACACTCTGGCCCTAGATATAAATATGGCTGCCTCTTGTATGTCATTTAGATCTGAGCTCTATTGCCAGATCCTACCACCCAATCTAAGAAATATTGCCTTGTCATACCAATCAATATTTATTAAATTATTCTAATTACATTTCATCAAATAACTTATCACTGTCTAAAATATTTTTGTTAATTTCTCTTTTCCTTTGTTAATTATCTCTCTCTTTCCACTGGAATTTAGGGGTTCTGTCTTTCTGGTTAGTTGATATGGACTCAGAAGTTAGCATAGTGGTGGGCATATAAGAGGCACTTGATTACTATTTGTTGAATAAATTAATGAAACTTATCTGCCCCAGTGGTTTATTTATTTTTTTATTTTTTATTTTTGCCCCAGTGGTTTAAACTATAATCTCTATGTAAATAATCTAAGAAATCTAGTTCAGTCCTCTTTTCTAAACTGTTGCTTAGTATTTCTAGCTTTTCTTTACATACCTCCAGTTGGACAACCTGACGAGAGCTTTAATGAAACATGATAAAATCACCTGCTTTTCCAATTTTGCCCCCCTCCTGACTCTACCCATTACCCAGTCTCAACATCTTTCCTCATTCTTTTTGCCCACTGGAAAAATTCAACTAATCATAATTTTCCCACCTGTTTATTCTTTTCTTCTCTTTTTCTGTGGTCATTTAGTTTATATTCTAAATTATCTAGTTTAGATTCTCACTACTTACATAAGTTATTATAATAGGCTTCTAACTAAACTTCCTGGCCACAATTAATTTACTTCATTTGTAGAATCCTACTTAGTCTTCAAAGCTCATACCAAACACCTGTTGAATGAAATCAGTAGTTGATAAACTTTTTGTTTGTTTATTTGCTTCCTTACTTTGTATTTTATTGATCTTTGTGTGCCTAGGAGAGTGACCTATAAAGAGCAGGCAAAACAATGCCTAAGGAATCGTGTCTCTGGCTCATACTCACCTGTTCTTGTTGCTGTTTGGCCAGCTCCATTTGCTGGCGTTGTTTCTCGATCTGAGATGCAGCTAGTTTCTTCTGCTCATCGTGGGCAGCCAGTAGCTGCTCCCGCAGACTGGTCAGCTGATTGATCATACCCATGAGCTGCCTCTCCTTCTCAGCTAGGCTTTCAGGAGTCCCTGAAAATAACACAGCAATAAAACATACAAGAAAAGGGAAATGAAAAGACAGTGATTATCTAATGACAATGATTCCATTGCACAGAGAACTCTTCTAAATAGAAGGTTAACACACAAACATACACTTACTTTCTTTTAGATTTTTAACTCAATAGTGAAAAGTGATGGCTATTTCCCTTTTAAAAATATCAGAATGAACAAATATTTTGATTGTTTTTTTTGTATAACAAGTAATAATCTATAGTTTTTAATTTTACAAGTAAATAAAAAAATTCTTGGGTGAGCATCTACTATTTTAATATTCTATTCTGGGATCTGATGAAAATAAAAATAGGCCTAAAGCACAGCTCCTTGCCCTAAGTAGTTTTTTACCAAATTAAAGAGGCAAGACAAAAACACGAACATTTAATAACCATAATTATTAAGAGACCAAGTAATTATTATCAGTAATATGATTCTCCTTTTCTCAGAGAAGAAGCTTGAACAATTAGAACCAAGGAAGTCTACATTAAAAAGTGGGAGAAATCTATGGCCAATCAAACTTTACACAATTTTCTCATATGCCACTCACAGATTTTCTTCAAAAATAGGATATAACTAACAGGGAAAATATTCAAGACTGAGAATATAAATTCAGACTATCATGAAATAATGAAATACGATTGAAAAACTCAGAGATCACATTATAGCCGCCAAAGATTATAGTTAAATTCAAGACTTGGAAAAGAAACCACAGCAGTCACAATAAATAACGTGTTCAGGATAGTTAAAGTATGCTATGAATCTTCTTTGTCAGGTTAAAATACTTATTTGACACACCACAAATGTGAGCATTTCACTGAAACAAGAACAATATCACTTTTAATTGTTCTTTTAAAATTCACCAGATAGACAAGAACCCTATGGTAAAGTACTCGCAGCAGGAGAGAACACACTTTTTAATTACAATTTTCACTTTAATATAAGACACTAAGCACTATTTTAATAATGCATTTGCCACCTGTATATGTAATTAAATAGAAGAATCTGTTATAACTCAGTCAACCTTCCCCATCTCACTGTATTTCTAACAATTTGTGCTGAAAAACCATGTGCTTTTAGGAAGTAGCAGCAATAGTTAGTGGCTTATATTTTCCACAGGCCCATTTGGAATAGAAATAAAGTTTTTTATATAATTTAGATAGGCTAGAGAATAAATACCTAGAAGAAAAATTATGAGTGAATAGAAGTCAAGAATCATGCATTATACTCATTATGAATAGCCAGCATTATTCAGGACAGGTGTCCAATAAATTATTGCTAATAATTTATTATAGTTCAGATATTTGGATTCCATTGAGCAGAAAAACACCTATTCTAAAATAACAACAATATGATTATTACAATTAGAATTCTAATAGTAAATAATCTAAATATATACTGGGAAGTTTTTTTTTAATTTTTTTTTAAGATTTATTTATTTATCCTTGAGAGACACACACAGATAGAGAGAGAGACAGGCAGAGGAAGAAGCAGGCTCCACGGAGGGAGCCCAACATGGGACTTGATCCCGGGACCCCAGGATCACAACCTGGGCTGAAGGTGGCGCTAAACCACCCAGGGATCCCCTATACTAGGAAGTTTTTTAAAGAAAACATTCAAGTCATGGTATGATGTAAATCTTCACACATCATCAGTAGCCACTTTTCTAGAAATATATACTAGGAAAAGCAATACATATCAGGTCTTGTAATCCTCATTATCTTCAAGGAATAATTTCACTTATAAAAAAAATCTACCCCAGGGGCACTTGGTTGGTTCAGTCGAACTCTTGATTTTGGCTTAGGTCATGATCTCAGGTCATGAGATTGAGCCCTGTGTCAGGCTCTGTGCTGGGTGTGGAGCCTGCTTAAAATTCTTTCTCCCCTCTTCTTTCCTCTCTTATAAAAAAGTCTAGCCCTAGAAAATGTAAGAAATGAAGTATTAAAAAGTGTTTTAAATGAAATATTAAAAACAATCTTAATGTCAAATGGAAATCATCAAATAATTATGGAACATCCAGATTGTATTTTTCACCCATGAAAATATTATTTTTTAAGAATATTTAATGGTATGGGAACTTGTTAGTGATGTAAAGCTAGGTGGAAAAAACTGGGTAGAAATGAAACATCCATGAAAATGTTTGAAATGAAAAGGCAACCTACTGAATGTGAGTAAATTATATATTTGATAAAAAAGTTAATATCCAAAATAAATAAAGAACTCATATAACTCAAGAGCAAACAAAATAAAATAAAACAAATAAATAAAATCCAATTCAATTAAAAAATGAGGAGAGAATATAAATATTTTTCCAAAGAGGGCATAGAGAAGGCTAGGAAGTACCTGAAGGTAGATACTCAGCATCACTAATCATCAGGGAAATGCAACTGAAAACCACAATGAGATCTCACCTCATACTGGATAGAATGGCTATTACTAAAAAGAGAAGAAATAACAAGCATTGGCAAGGATGTGGGAAAAAAGGGGATTTTTGTGCACTGTTGGTGGGAATGTAAATTGGTGTAGCCATTATGGAAAATAGTATGAATGTTTCTCAAAAAATTAAAAATGAACTATCATATGATCCAGAAATGCCACTTCTGGGTATTTATTCAAAGAAAGCAAACACACTGACTCAAAAAGATACATGAACCCCCATGTTTATAGCAGCATTTTTTTACAGTAGCCATGATATAAAAACAACCTATGTCCATTGATAGATGAAGGGATAAAGACAATATAGTGCACACACACACACACAGGAATATTATTCAGTGATAAAAAGAATAAAATCTTGCCATTTGTGACAGGACAAATGGATCCTAAAAGCATTATACTAAGTGAAATAAGTCAAACAGAAAAAGACAAACACCACATGATTTCATTTATACAGTATCTTAAAAGAAAAAGAGAAACAAACAAAAATCAAATCTTATAAATTCAGAGAACAGATTAGTAGTTGTTGGAGGTAGGGGTAAGGGATGGGTGAAATAGGTGAAATGGATCAAAAGGTACAAACATCCAGGTATAAAATAAATAAGTCATGGGGATGTCATCTACAGCATGGTGACTATAGATAATAATGCTGTATTGCATATTGAAAAGTTGCTAAGAAAGTAAATCTTAAAAGTTCTCATCACAAGAAAAAAATTTTTGGAACTGTGTATAATGATAGATGTTAATCAGATTTATTGCAGTGATTATTTCACAATATACACAAAAACTGAATCATTATGTTTTATGTCCTAAACTAATATAGTACTGCATATCAGTTATACCTCAATTAAAAAAAAGAAAGAAAATATTGGTATAAATATCTCAATATATGCACATATCTATATTTATAGAATAAAAGATTGGAAGAAAACTTACCTATGTATTAATAGGGGCTATTTGTAGGTGAAGGGATTATAAGCCATTTTAATATTTTTATACTTTTTAAAAAAATTTTCTACAATTTTATTATTATTCACATAGAAAATATATATCATGTATAATATGTGGAAATATAACTTAAAAGTTTAAGGTGACATTATCCATTTATATAACTGGTGTGATATCAATGTATAAAGAAATATACTTGTTTGTTGGTAAGTATAAGCAAATACCATTTTGTCATTCAGTATATGAAAGATTAACAAAATCCTTTTCTCTCCCCTTATTCATATTTCATTGATTCTCAGATACACACTTTGTATATTTTAAACTCTCTGAGTCTTACAATGAATACTGTCTCAGAGTCAATGAAATATTAAGGTTTATGCCAACTCTGAGTTTGTCCTCCAGCCCTAGTCACTTACTTAGAGATGCAGAACCGGTATCTCTGAATGTAGATCTCAGTTTTAAAATTCAACATGTATATGGTGGGACTCTGCATTTTCCCCCATTTTTTAAACCATTATCAATCAACATTCTAAGTTAGAAACATTAACAACATCCTCAATTCTCTTCTCAACTACTTTCCTCCTGTATGGATTATATCAACAAATCATGATAATTTTTTTTTCTCAAAATAATTTTAGTTTTAATTTTAATTAGTCAAATGTATTTCCTCAATATTACTGTGTTCACATGAGTAAATAATCAGTAATTATAAAAGGGTATAGAGTGTAAGATCTCTGAATACTGTTCCTTCAGAGGTAACTACAATTATTTTTATTATTATGATACTCTTGTAAATGAAGATTCAAACATTTACCAGAATATTTCTGTACTAGTTTACCAGGGCTGCTGTAACAAAGTACCATAGTTTGGGTGGCTTAAAGAACAGAAATTTATGTTTATTGGCCAGAAGTCCAAAACTAAGGTCTCAGCAGGGTTTGTTCCTTCTGAGGGCTATGAGGAAAGAGCTACTCCAAACCTTTCTCCTTGGCTTGTAGATGGTCAGCTTCTTCCTATGTCTTCATGTCATCACTTTCTATACATGTCCAAATTTCCTCTTCTTATAAAGACAGTAGTCATATGGATTTAGGATCCACCCTAGTGGCCAAATTTTAACTTAATTACCTCTATTCAGATTTATCTCCCAAGTACAGTCACATTCTGAGGTACTAGAAGTTAGAATTTGAACATATGAATTTTTAGAGGGACACAATTCAACCCATAACAATTTCCTTTACACAAAAACCACCATAACATAAATACTGTTGTAGAGTAAGTAGGGAGAGTTCTTGTTTCTGGCTCCCCTCCCCATCTCTGTTGGGCCGGCGGGATCAAAGGGGATAGAGAAGCACCAACAAAATGGTGGTGGACCCTCTATCTTGTTACCCTTGCCTCGGAACTTTCCCACCACCAGCAGACCATCCAAGGACACATCATCAGGGGGAGACAGGACCTATACAGGAAATATGAACCTCACCCTACCCAAACCCCATATAAGGACATAAGCAGTTATTGCCCCATACCGATTCCACCAGTAATATGCCCTAATACCTATTACCCCATACAGACATAACCCCTTACGCCTCCCCCCTTTAAAAGCTCACATGTACTCCCTTTGGGCATGACTTCCCCGGCCCCATGACTTCTCCGACTTCACTCCCTTGTGGGGCTGCGGAACCTCATGGAGAACACGTCCATTAAAAGCCTGCCTCAAAAAAAAAAAAAAAGCCTGCCTCGACCAACTTTTACCTGGCCTCTCTGTTTCATTTCACTACCAACCGGATTAAACCTGATAATCTCCACTGACATTCTTCATCTTTTTCATGAGTTGTAGCAAACTTTTCTTTTCTCTTTTTAAGAGTCCTGAACTCATGACCCTAAGATCAAAACCTGAGCTGAGATCAAGAGTTGGTCACTCAACCAACTGAGCCATCCAAAAACACCTGTAGCCTTTAATAAAACTTTCTGTCACTATTTTTTTTTCTCTACAAGTCTATCCTCCAAATGGGTACCAAAATTATCTTCCTAAAAACCAAATTTAGTCATGTCATTCCTGTTTAAACATTGCCACTTGTTCCTCAATGTCTTTGGAATAAAATGTCAACTCATTCTTAAGAATGAATAAGGTCCTTCTAATTATGATCCAACCTTCTCACTTCTTTTGTGTATCCTAAATTCTAGCCACAATGATTTTTCTACCATCCCTCACAAAGGATACCACCCTTCACAAGTGTCTTACTTACCCTGGCTATTCCTTCCCTAAATATTCATTCTCCATGTTCCAGGTCGTATGTATTGTTCTTTAAGCTCTTATCTCAATTTTGATAATAGTTCCCTTCTTTTGGAACCCACACAGTGCACATCTTTATTATACTATTTAACCTTTAAACTATAAATTTTATTTTCACATTTGTTTCCTAAAGTCAGCAGAGATAGCTGTGACAGTCACAACTGTAAATTACCAACTTTTATACTCTCATTACCTACTAGTAGACCTGGTATATACCAAATTATTTAAAATTTTAATGAGTGAGTCACTTTCCTTTAAACCACTCTCAGGTTTAAGAATGCTGTATCGTCAAGAGAAATGGGGAGATATATTATCTTACATGAGTTACATAGAAGTTCTGGTTTGGGCTTAAGGGAGTTGAGTATGAGATCTATGAATATTGGAGAAACCAGTAAGGGTCACAAATATCCTAGACTTTAAGAATGTGTGTGTGTGTGTGTGTGTGTGTGTGTGTATGTGTATGTAAACAACATCATGGGAAAACCCAGAGGCCTCCCAAACAAAAAGAGTAGATACTATTTCTTCTCTTAGATTTAGATTTTTAAGAATCATACAAGTATACAACACTATGGGGAAACAACCATGGCCTAGTTCAATCAGATTCAGATAGCTAATGATATGAGTTCATGTTTGAGTGTGTCATTAGTAGTAATCTATTTTCATGTTTCAGTTCTTTGCACTTTTAAGTGTTTTAATCTATGCTAGTCCTCCTTCAATTCCCTTGGAATGAAGGATTACTGACATAAGAGGCAAACATATTCTATTTCAGTTCTTCCTACTGTTTAACAACTACAGGCATCATAACCATTTGAGTGATTGTTATAGTTCTATAGGTTCCACAGAAGTACAGGTCAGAACATTCCTTAATGTAATTAATGTGACACAAGTCATGAAGGAAGGGAACCAGCTTCAGTCATCTCCCTCTCAGTAAGAGACATCACCATCCATATATTGCTATATTCTTTTGTCTTCCATATCTAATTCATTGGGAATCCTTTCAACTCTAGAACATATAAATTAGCCCATTAATCTTTATTTCCTGTACAATCTCTTAATCCAAGCCATCATAAATCTCTTGCTTCATGACTACAATTATTTTCTAGCTATTTTACCTGCTTCTACTTCTACTAGAAGCCATTCTCCAAGCAAAAGTTCAGAGTGATCCATTTAGAAAGGTAAATCCGATGATGTCACACGCTTGTATAAAATCATTTCACAGCTTTACACTGTACATTGAATAAAATCCAAACTCCTTACCCTTACAAACCCCTTAATGATCTAGCCCTTACCTTCTTTGACATCATTTCTTCCATTTCTCTATTGTAAAAATGCTTCAGTCACATGGCCTTCTTTGAGTTCCTCCAATATCAATACATAATGTTCAAATGTGTTCAAGACCATTTTTTAAAGTTGCTCCCATATTAGGGTCTTTGTACTCCAATTGTTTCCCATGGGAAAGCCTTGTCCTAGATCCAGATTTCTTAATCTTGGCAGTGTTGATGTTTTGGACTAGAAAATTCCTTTTCTGGGGACTGTGTAGGATCTCTGGCTAGATGTCAGTAGCATTTCCTACCTAGCTATAAGAACCAAAAATGTCTCCAGACAATGACAAATTTCCCCCAGTAGAGAGCCACTTTAAATGATGGACTTTTCTCTTTCCTTTATTTTGCATATACCCACCTACTTCCTTCTATGTCCCTCACACTATCTTAGGTGTTGAAAATACTATAGTGTCTAATACAGACAAAAATGGTTATGTTTCAGAGAGCTTACATTTAAATGGAAAAGATAATAAACAAACTATCAGCTCCAACCAGAGAGTAATTTAAATGCCAACTCCTCAGGCCGCCTCCCCTGAACAATGAAATTGAGGAAGTCATCATATCACTTTTGGTCACATCATTTAATTTTTATTCTGTTCATAGTAGTTAACACCATATGTTGTATTTTATGAATATAGTTATTTATTTATTGACTCTTCCACAGAGTATAAGTTTTATGATAACAGGTTACCAGTTCGTTTTGTTCAATGTGGGATCCCAGCTCTACAGAGTAATGCCTAGCACTAAGTAGACATCCTATCACAACTTGTTGAATGAATAAAGTAAACTTCATAAGAACAGAGAGAAGTCCTTGATTGATAACGTACAATTCTACGCATAAGGGAAATCCTCATTGGGATTACTCAACTTAAAATAATAAGAAAAGAATCTGTGGAAGCTGTCATTTCCCCAGTATTGTTTTATTCCACTCAAATGAAATAGATATATGGTTTGAAATGAAATGATCAAAATCAAAGTAAATTGCTAGGAGTTCTAATCCAAATAAAGGAAATATAAGAGCAAACTCACTCAAGAAGAAGGGGAAAGGCCTAGAATTCTGACACTAAAAGTAAACTGGGTTTCTTCCTTCAAAAAAAATTTACCAGAAATTTAACTCTTTGTTTCAAAGCAATGGTTAATCTTTGCAGGGATTTTTTTCCTTAATAATTGGTGTTACTTAGACTATCAGCATTATAATTTGGATAGGACTTTACCTGGTTTAATTTATTTACTGGAACTATTGTTATTCTCAATTGGCATTTCAGTTGAATTATCTAAAAATCATTAGTTGTCCTGCCTTTAAAATTTCTGCCTAATGAAAGAGGCTCTACTCTAATGTAAGCTTTAAAAAGGCAGAAATCGGGATGCCTGGGTGGCTCAGTGGTTAAGCATCTGCTTTTGGCTCAGGGTGTGATCTTGGGAGTCCTGGGATCGAGTCCCACATCAGGCTCCCTGTATGGAGGCCTATTTCTCCCTCTGCCTGTCCCTCTGTCTCTGTCTCTGTCTCTCTCTCTCTTTCTCTCGGTGTCTCTCATGAATAAATAAATACTTTTTTTAAAAAATAAAAAGGCAGAAATCTCTCTCTTTGCTACCATTATATCTCCAGAACATAGCACATGGCAAGACAGATAGTAATATTTGTTGAATGAACTAAAATATAATAAATAAAAGCTAACTTAAGTGGTTCTACATTTACAACTAAAGTTTCTTTTAGTGGCGCTCTTATTGAACAAGAGAGAAAGGCAGACTCCCTCATCAAAAGTCTTAGTGGCATCATTCCAATTTATTAAAGGAGTATTTGTTAGGTTACACAAATTATAAACATCTATGAATTGGTCTTTTACATTACGAACAAATGTAATTAAACTTTGATAAAATTTAGCTACATACCCTTTACTGCTAGATAGATACCCCAAGAGGTTGGAATAAAAAAATTATATATATATATATATATATATTACATGATAGAATAAATTAATTGATATTCTATTATACACTGTCAATGCTATAAATGTTCTTATCTTATAGATTACTATATTGTTTTGGAAAAAAAACAGTGGTGTTTGGTTTTTTGCTTCAAGATCTTAAAAAGTGGCATTTAGCTTGGATTTAAATATATCTACTATAGGAAGCTTTCAGTTTTATTTTTTAATATTTTTTTAAGGAAGCTTTCAGTTTTAAAGGCAACTGACATAGAGTGAAATGGAACACTTGACAAGTAGCTATGGTCTCTACCATTATTATCCTATGGTGGATGCTTCACTTCTGTGATATCAGAAAGAAAATGTGTGCATTATCAATTTTGTAATGAAAGTCAGGGTTGTTCTTGTACATTTTTTTTTAGCTCTATGCTATTTCTTATTACAAATTTTTACCTTTTAATGGAGATAGTAATTTTATAAAGTTTTCCCAAGATTATTCCATCCACTTACTTGGATATTATACCCAAAACGTAAAAAAAAGAAAAAAAAGTGTTTTTTTTTCAAATTGCATCAAATTTGCCACATTTATAGACTTTAATGTAGTCAGTAATCTGCCTAAGACACGGCATTTTTAAAAACATTTTATTTATTTATTTATTCATGAGAGACACACACAGAGAGAGAGAGAGGCAGAGACACAGGCAGAGGGAGAAGCAGGCTCCATGCAGGGAGCCCAACAGGAGTCGATTCTGGGTCTACAGGATCACACCCTGGGCCGAAGGTGGCGCTAAACCGCCAAGCCACCTGGGCTGCCGGACATGGCATTTTTAAATTGTCATTCATTCGTCAAGAACAAACTGAGTCCCAAACTTTGGGCTAATGGTAAACCAGGTAGTATACAAGGGAAAGGTAAATATGTAAGTAGGCTAATAAGACAAAATTGTGTGTGTGTCCTAAGGGACAGATCAAAGCTTAGAATAGAACATCATGGCTGCATCTGAGGGCGTTTCATCCAGGGGTGTTGGATTTGGATATGTTTTCATGTTTTAAAGGATTTTAGAGATGGTCCATTCCAACTTTACTGAAGAGAGACTGCCAAGCATCATGCAAAGAGCACAAGCTTTGAAGACAGGCAGGATTAGCTTCACATCTTGACTCTGTCACAACTAAAGTATGTGGGTTTAGATAATTCATCTCTCTCCTCTCTCTCTCTCTACCTCTCTCTCTCCCTCTCTCTCCAATTCTTTCCATATAAACTGGAAATGAAATTACTCTGTCACAATAATTTTGTAAGGGAAATGTTTACAAGGTCCTGTACACAAATAGGCATGTAATCAATAGTAATCTGCAACAGTTTTTAAATGAGCAGATGAAGGGATCCCTGGGTGGCTCAGCAGTTTAGCGCCTGCCTTCAGCCAAGGGCCTGATCCTGGAGTCCTGGGATCGAGTCCGTGGAGCCTGCTTCTCCCTCTGCCTTTCTGTCTCTGTCTCTCTCTCTGTTGTATCTCTCATGAATAAATAAATAAAATCTTTAAAAAAATAAATGAGCAGATGAGGCAATAAACCAAAGGATAACTGATTTCTACAAGTTCTTGGAGGAATCACTGCAACAGGACATCAATTTTTTTTTTAACTATACCATGCTTCTCTAGTAAGAAAAATAATCCTTTAAAAGAGGAAAGGGTTTTAGGTTAATTTCATCAGCTAACAGTTTGGAGAGTGTAAGCTTTGGAGTTCATATCTATAAGAAAAAAATAATGTTTTAAAAATTATTTCAGGGGGATCCCTGGGTGGCTCAGGGGTTTGGCATCTGCCTTTGGCCCAGGGCGCGATCCTGGAATCCCAGGATCCAGTCCCGCATCAGGCTCCCGGCATGGAGCTTGCTTCTCCCTCTGCCTGTGTCTCTGTCTCTGTCTCTGTCTCTGTCTCTGTCTCTGTCTCTCTCTCTCTCTCTCTCTGTGTGTGTCTATCATGAATAAATAAATAAATAAATATTTTTAAAAATAAAAAGATAAAAAATTATTTCAATATTAGAATCTTTACATCTCTTGAACAAATGAATACTTATTAAATGAATGAGTATATTTTTAAATGTGAAAAAAATGTTGAAGAAAACCTATTTTTATTTTCAAAAACAGAACCCAGATTTAATATGTAAAAGTATCTATTTAAAACATGCATTACTGGGGAGCCTGGGTAGCTCAGTTTGGTTAAGTGACTTTTTTTTAAAAGATTTTATTTATTTATTCATGAAAGACACACAGAGAGAGACAGAGACATAGGCAGAGGGAGAAGCAGACTCCTTGTGGGGAGCCCAATGCAGGACTTGATCCCAGGACTCTGGGATGATGACCTGAGCCAAAGGCAGATGCTCAACCACTGAGCCACCCAGGTGCCCCAGGTTAAGTGTTTTGACTTAAGTCATGATCTCATAGGTCATGGGATAAGCCCTGCATGGGGCTCTGCTCAGAGGGGAATCAGCTGGAAGATTCTCTCCCTCTGCCTCTCTCCCTACACTCACTCTATCTCTCCCTCAAATAAATAAATCTTTAAAAATTTTTAAAAATAAAAAATAAAACATGCATTATTAAGTACCTTCTTCAAAAGGTATATGAAACTTCTTAATTTGTGAACTGGATCATCAATTCAGAAATCAATGAGATCCAGTGTCTGGCCATTCTCTTTTCATCACTTGCTGTGTTTATACACTGGCATAAGGCCTCTGGCATTCTGGGACAGAGCAAATTACCAATGTGCAGAAAACATAAAGTCACTTTTTTGCTTTTACAGACCTTGCCAAACATTTAAAAACTTATATGCTGTGCATCAGTAGTCTTTCTCTGGTTCTCATAAAGTAGTTTTTACAAAAAGTGAAAACATTACTCATAAGCAACTACAAAGAATATAAAACAAGCTTAGTAGATTAAAAACATTAAACATTTACTTTATGTAGAAGTAAATGACTATATGTTATGTACCTTCCTCACAGCTGACTCTTGCATTGAACAAATTTCAGACGTAATGTTCCCTCAAAAAAATAATCAACAATCCCACCCCTTTATTAAAATGTCCAGATATATTTTTAGGTTAATGTACAAATGAAATAAGTTATAAAGTTATTATCAGCAAAGCATGTGATCCTCAAATAGTTTTTTTTTTTTTATTTTAAAAGAAAGGATTTGAAACTACTTTCAAAGTGATACAAACCCTTATATATCTAAACTGGGATTTTAGTTTCCATGTTCTAAATTTTAAAACACTGAGGATCTCTTACTAGATTTATTACCTGGATCTGATTCTTATTCCATGCCTGCTTGTTTAAAAATTGTCTAACATTATTTAAACAGAATTATCTCTTTCAAGCCACACACTGAATCCACATGTCTCTTTTATTTCAAAATGTTATGTCACCTAACAGAAGATCTACTTTAACCCACATGTTGAATCTAAATAGCATGTCTTTATCATGAGTTCTAAGAGGCCAAAATATTACTGAATGGGTTATTTCCTTGAACCTATTACTGGCATTCTAGAGCTGTTTGGTGTTTGCCTTTCTGTTCCATCTTCTAGAAAGAACAAAATTATAGCTCTCAAAAGAGCCATTTTTTTTATTATACCAACCGCAGCTGGCATTTTTCTTAATACCAGATACAATACTTTGCTGGCCTAAATCACTGCATTCTGAGCAGGGTTAGAAAGGGTCTATGAGGGATACCAATGAGAAAGAAACCAGGCTTTAAAGAATTCTTTATACAAGGGAGGTGGAGAAACTGATTTGGGCTTATCTGTGTGACCTAGCCAGAAAACCTTTCAAACGATGTCCTGCTTTTCTAATTTTTTTTTTAAGATTTTATTTATTTATTCAGAAGAGACACAGAGAGAGGCAGAGACATAGGCAGAAGGAGAAGCAGGCTTCCTACTGGGAGTCTGATGTGGGACTCAATCCCAGGACCCTGGGATCACGACCTGAGCCAAAGGCAGATGCTTAACCACTGAGCCACCCAGGTGCCCCCCTGCTTTTTCTAACTTCACCAAGATAGAATTATTTGCAAGAATTCTGCATGCAGATTTTTTTGTTACAATTCTACCAAAAATTTCAAGTCCATTAAATACAAATTCTGCAACGACTGTTTTGAAAAACAAAAGATATGTTTAGATTAGTCAGAGCTGCCATGGATCTCCAGATACTGTCCTCAGGTGAAGTGCCAATGTGATGACCTTCAGTGTAATGGAATTTCATGCTAGCTAAAGCAACGTGTGACACTCCCAGTTGCCAACAGGAGTTCAGGCACTGCTTTGTCCCCTTCTCAGTAACTATGAGGCTCCAAGAGGTATTTCTTCACCTTTCACACAACTGTTACTCAGTGCTTCTGCTAAAGATAACAACAAAAGACTCTGTAAACTGAACGGTTGCACTAGATGTTGACTGGAGAAGAAGAAAGAAAGAATTTCTTCAGGCAGTTAATCAGTTTATACACCTATACTGATTGTTGGCTAAGCTTTTTAGTCAAATGGTTTCGTTCTGCAAAGCTGGATCTAGTGTCCTTTTTGTATGTTTTTTAGAGGATTGTTTTGAATGTAACTTTAAAAACTAATTATTTCATATTTCCAAAGTACCAGACCATAAAATGGTATCAATTCTAACAGGCAAAATAATCTAACACGAAAAATAATTTTATGCTCTTAGAAGTGGGTGACCTTTACTAACCCATGTTGTTTCTTGAAAAATGAGATTGATTTTAAGTGAGTATGACAACTATTTATCGATAGCTAAAATATCCAAACCAAATGCTATTTATTTCTATTTTTAAGTTTATCATTTTCACTTTTTAAACAGTAATAGCAAGAAACACATCTCTGAACTTTGCCAAGCTGTAATCTTAACCTTTGTCCAAATGCCCTGAAAGTAATTCACATGCAGCAACCTGAAGCTGGCACTTAGGAACTGATCTCTGCCCTCATTTGGCTATAGTTTTAGAGATTCAAGAATGGATGCCATGTGTGCCTGTGTGCATGAGCGCCCCCCCCCCCCCCCATTGGCCTACAGGTTTCCTAGGACTAATTAAAAGTTAAATGAAAACTGAGCAGTGTAAACAGAAAAGTTTCAATTGACAAGACTTGGTAAATACTGTAAAGGCTATAAATGTGTTAACATATGCAAAGAGTATATTAAATATATTATTCCAAATTATCATTGATAAATCATCTAATAGTTGAATAAGTTCATATTTCCAGATTAAAAAATCTCTCATTCTTCCCTATCTCAACCCCAAACAGTGTGCATATACATAAGACTTAGACCTTTATTTGCTTCATTAAAAAAAAAAAAAACCTGCCAAACAGCTAAGCCATTGTTCTCACATAACTTCTTCTGAGGTGGCATGAAAACCACATTCCTGAGCATGGCATAATCATAGTGTCTGACCCCCCAAGAACCATTAAGTCAAATTCATTTACCCCCAGAGGGCTACACACTATTGTATCCTTTCCACTTTCTAGCCACCTATGAACAATGGAGAGTAATTGCAACTGTCACGGGCAGTCAGTAGAAAAAGTAAGCCAGAGATATTTTCCCAGTTTTCTGCCAAACCTATCCAAGCACCTAATAACCATGCCCCCAACAGAAGAAAGACCCACAGTTGCTTTTAAAATGCATCAGAAAACAGCTTTTTGAACAGTACCAGAGGACAATAACCAAACTTATGCTCTGAATGTGAAGCTTAAAAAACTCAAAATTAAAGACGGAAACTTCTTTTGACTGTACTACAGCTTCCTGAACTAACCCCACAGGCAAGCCTGAAAGGAGAGTGGAGCTGCTTTCCTCCAAGCTTATCATCACTGCTGTTGCTGCTTTTAAGTTGGACTTGTAAAGAAAACAAGGGAGGAAAAATGTCTGTCCTCCAATGGAATGAGATCACAAGGCTTGGAACAGGCAGTCTTCTCTGCTCTACTCTCAGTTATCACCTAGGTCAGAGAAGAATAAAGAACCTTGGAGAACACATCCTATATCTCGGGTACAAATGGGTTAAAATCCAACACAATAATATAAATGATCTGTTGCCTCGGAAAATAACATTCTCCGTTCTCTTTCAACTTGGCCTTCAAGCTCTTTAAGGCATATTAATTATTATCTGTTTGAATTTGACTCCATTAAAGATTTTGGTTACTGAATGTATTGATTAGCACCCATTCATTCTCCCAGCACCAAATCATACTTAATCATAACCTGGATATATGTAACCTTCAAAGAGAATGGATAAAAAAGTGAAATAGTCCAGCATTTTCTGGAAGTTTCCAAATGCTGAGATGCTAGTGTCCTGCCTTTTGGCAGAATGCTCAAATGCAGTAGAGCCATAAGAAAGACAATTGCCTTTTTCATTGGGAGAACACGTGCACATACATACATATGCAAAAAAGTTATTTATACACATATTTATACATGTATATTAATATAAATCTGCTGATATTTTAAATATATATTCAGCTTCTACCAAAAAATATAGAGTGATACATAACTAAATATTTTAATATGATGAATAAGTATTTTTTCTCAAAATTAATCCTTTAGAACTCAGAATCAAGTGTGCTATTGTCAACAAACAGAAAGCCATAGATTGCCTACTATGCTCTAAGAAAATACACTTTAAAATTAACTGAAATGACCACTTAATTCTATTTTTGTATGAGAAATTAAGCCCTCTCCCACTGTTAATAGTAAAAGTTTATTGAGATATGAATATTCAGTATCATGAAGTCCATATAGACTTTTTCTCTTAGTTGTATGTAATGTCTGATTCAAATAGAACCAAACCAAAAATGTTGCTCTTGTTAGTACAATACAACCTTTTATTAAGCTTTCTCCATTTATCATTTCTGGTTTTATATCTAGGGTATGTACATTCACACTTCTAATACGTAGAATGTATAAAATCATCTTGTACTAAGCAGTTTGTAATCCTGATATAGATATATCCCTACTTACAAGGTAAATCATTTATTTATTTTTTTAATCATGAAAACCACAGCCTTTTGAAGATATGGTGGGGTTATTCTGTTTAAATAACATTCCATTTATCTAATAAGGCACCAACAAAGAGAAAATAAGAATCCCGATACATCCACTTTCAAACTAGGAAGAAAAACAACAAAAACAGAGAATGCATGAGGCAGAGGTGGTTCGGGAGAGAAGTACTTTATCACAGTTAATATTTCAACATATAAACTTCATTTTCATACATTTTGGATCAAAAAAATTGCAAATATATTACCTTTTATTTCACCAAAGTTCCCTGATCCCATTGCAAGAAGTTTGTCTTTCCAGTCCTTTGAGAGTAGCTTTTCAATACTGGGGGTTTCTAAGTAAAGAAAAAAAAATGTAAGCAAATCAACATGACTATCTTTACAATGAAGCTCATTAAAAGTCTATCTGCTAAAAATAAGGGCATCCCTATCCGGGCCCCAGTTCATAATGACTTCATCAACAAACTGATAACAGGGGGGAAAAAAAGAATGTGTTTTATCACCTGCTGTTTCAAAATCATTAGCTTTTTCCTCTTGCGGAACAAAGCCGTACTAATTCTTTATGACAATGGGTACATATAAACCTGCAGTTCATTGTTTTTCAATTTGGTGAACAAATTCCTGCTATAATAGATGCTTGTCAATTTCAGGGTGTTAGTCTGCAGTCAAAAAATAATTATGTTGATAAAATGCAGAGCAAAAAAAAAAAAGGCAAAGAATTAGCTCTTAAATCTGCTACATGTAATTATATCCCTCTGTGTGTTTACAATTACATCCACTTTATAATATGTGTTTAACATCGTATGGTGGTAAGCACACTGTGGAAAGATTTGCCAGTACCGTGAACATTAAAAAAAAAAAAAGTTGGTATAAAAGAAGCTTTACAAAGATTACAAAATCTAGAAAAGTGAGTAATGCCTATAATGGAAACCTATTATTTGCTTATTTCGGATTTGTCTCACATTCTTTTAAAAAGACCAGTATTGAGACAGGGCACATATATTTGAAAGAGCAAGGTTATGCTTTAGTCTGATATTTGTTTCTATATATCACATGGTTTTTGACCTCTTCTTTTGTGTTGAATTTTAATGTATAAGTAAACATAAATGCTAATAAAACTCCCAAACATTAAACTCGATTCCAAACAATGTAATTGTATATTCTTGTCAGCATTTAGATGGGTACACAATTACAATGGCTTTCAATCCCACGATTAGCACTGCATTCAGTTAGAAAATGGAGTGTACTAAAAGATAAGTGTCCCAGTATGCTCCATCTAAATAACAATACCCACACTTATTATCTGGATCTAAGACATACACTGCCATTCTCCACATTGGTGTTTATGTGTATTTGTGTTTGTTCAGACATTTGTTTACCCCCTACTAGGAGCATAAAGGGAGTACATGTTAACTTATCAAAGGGACCGTCTGGCCTACAGACCATAAGATTATTAGAAACTGGTTCATTTTCCCCACAGTAAAATGCATTTTAAGGCATCATCACCATCTTTGGCTAATGCTATCTACTTTTCTCAGGTCTCCATCTTACAGCTATTGGCTATCAGAGTCACAAAGCCTGTGAGTTTTCAACAAAGTGGAGTTGAAATTTCCTTGGAAAAACTGTGAAAATATGGAATGTCTTTTTTTTTCAGATGTCAAAAACTTCTGGAAAATAAAATGGTGAAAAGCTCTGAGTGATTACTGCTTAACATAATCTATAGTCTATACATATGCTGCAAATACACACACATACACATATGCACCTATCACAATTACTGTGTGCACATTTACTAAGGAATTTACAATGGAATGTGTAAGATATATTTTTCCCTTTGTAACAAAATATTTCCATTTCTTGCATTTTAAGGAAGAAAGAGCCTAAGAAATTAATTTTACCTTTTTAAAAAATATCCCTATTTCTGTTCCATACTGGTTTTGAAAATGGTAATGACAATTCTGAGTAATTAGATGAATTAAATCTCTTCTTACTGTAATCGATATTTCTGTTCATTGAGGCTTAAAAAGTAACTTTAAAATACTTCTGCAAGGATTTCCAATGTTTCTACATTCCCAGTAAACACTTCATGAGCGAAATCATTTTTTAAACCTTATCAGAGTAGGTCAAACAAACACCACTGTTTCTTTTTTCCAGCACTCCACAAAAATTCTTGAGTAGCATGTAAACAGGGCACAGCCAATATGGTATTTGCAATAGAGTACTGTCAGTCATTAAAAGCTAACAAACCTTTGCAAAGCAGGAATGCAGCAATAGAAATCCATTGTGCACTAACAATAGGCCCCTGAACCTCCCGGCACCAAAAGCAGACCATTTTACTTTTAAGGCTATTGTCTGCAAAGTCCATGACAAAGCTTTTCCCCTGCAGCTAGACAAAATATTCACTGTAGTGTGCTCATAAAGAAACAGAAGTCTTCTGTCTAAGTTGCAGAGTTAAAGTAACAGCCGCCAGATTTCTGAAACCTGCAGAACATTCCTGGCCTCTTTATTAACTTACATAAAGATATAAGACTCCTATACAAAGCCACTTTTTTTTCCCCAAGTACCTGACTTTGAATATCCACAACAGAAAAATGAATACCTTCTTTAAGACCAAGTAATTTGGAAGTTGTAAAATCAGAAACATATCTAACTCAGGGTTGTCAAGTCTGTGGATGAATAAAGACACTAATATTTGCAATTTGGATGAGGTATATACTTTAAATTCAGATTCAATAAACATTTATTGAGCAACCTATGTGCCAGGAACTATGCTTGATGCTTTTACCTGTCTGTATTCTCTCATTTAATCAGAGCAAATACCTGACGACTCAGACTGTGTTATTATATCCATAATACATTTTAAAAACAAAAGCAAAAAGAAAAAAAAAAAGCACTTGTCTGAGGTTTCACAAAATGTAATGGGCAGAGTTGACTTTTGAAGTCAGGTTTTGTTTTGGTTTGCTTTGTATTTTTTGCCTACAAATTCTGAACTCCCTTGTCAACAATGAAATGATAATGATAGCTACTATTTTGAGGGCTAAGTGCTAAGCAGTGTACCAGGTCCTTTACATGTGGTATCTCAAACTTCTCATAATAATCTTCTGAATTAGGTATTTCCCTAAGCTTTGGTTTCTTAAGTGGTAAACAAATGCCTCAATATCTAATTCAGAAGATTATTTTGAGAAGTTGCCCATGGGGAGCTTAAGTTCAACCTACTGGATCCCAATGTTAGGGGGACCAAAAGCATATCATTTCACCCACTTCACCTCTCTATCTGAACTACTATACAATAAAGAGCTTTAAGGAAATCCACATCCAGTATTCCTCCAATGGCTAGTGTTCTACTTTTTCTCCAGTTGTAGTTCATGAAGAAGTGGTTAAGAAATGCTTTCACAATGGACCCTAATAATGATGGTTAATGATGAGTTCACAACGGTCCTACTGAACTCAATGAATGCACAGCTTACAATGACTGAATTTCTCTGAAAATGGTAAAGAACTGAGAGAATATAAATGACTAGAACTGTAAAAGACCAAATGGCAAAATCCCAATATTTATAATACACCTGTTCATTAAATGTGTGAATGTGATTAAAGTGAAATTTGACACAATTATATAAGTGTTGCTTCAGTGTTTATGGACTAAAAAAGATAGTAGTTATCCATTAAATATTCCATTTTCTAACATGAGATGTTATTTTTTAAAATATGTGTAGAGATGTATTTTATACTGTGAGTATGCATAGAATGTTTATGGACATCTTTATTTTCCAAAAGTTCAAATTCTGGATTACCCATTATTTTCACATTAAGATGTGCCACAGTTTTACTATAAGCCCTTTAAAGATTCTCCTGAGAGTTCTCTCCAACACTGAAGTATCACAATTACCACTGAAATAAAAACTAGTACTCCCTATGTTAATATAAGTGTGAGAGATAATAGTAGCTCTTATTATTTGCATAGCATTTCAGTTTATATAATTGCTGTCAGATACAACAATGTTGTCAATGAATGGTATGTATTGTTATTACATCCGTTTTGCAGATGAGAAAACTAAGGCTCAGGGGGATGCTTTACCCAGCATCAGCTAGCCAGAAAGTACAACAGAGGGATACACAATCAGGGCCTCTTAATTCAGGGATCTGTTTCTTTAGGGGAAAGATAAATTCGTACATGTTTTAAAATAAAAAATAAAATAAATGGTAAGAAATAAGTGATAAGATAAATTAGAGGGTGATGACATATATCAGTCAATCTATTAATATTAAGATGACTCTAATTGGATTACTTTTGTCTCTTTCTGCCATCAGGACCCTTTTGATTGTTTGCTTGATTTTCCCTCCTCACCTCTTGCCTCTTTTGCTCACATATGTTTCTTCACATCAATGCCTATGGCAATCCCCACCAGTGAATGGCCCCCCCAACTGTGCCAGCCATTGTTACAACAGCATCCTGCCTCTTTAGGGCCTGTTCATTCCCTATAACTCTCACTCCTTTTTCCCTTCAGTGCCAAACACTCTTAAGACTGACTCCCTCATCTGGAACAATGAGACCTAGAGACTCATGCCAACATATTGTAATTCTCCAACAAGCTGCCAGTGCCAAGAATTAAACCACATTCGCTCCAGTGCAGTAGCTTTACACACAAGCTCAGGTTTTTGCTTTGTGTTTATGTAGGTTTTTTTCCTTAATCTCCCTTGAGCTGCAGTGGCAGAGCTCATTGAAAAATTGAACAAGCAAAAAATATGTATATGTAATATCTGACTTTTTAAACAAAGTCCCCAGAATTAGGTCTTACCAAATCTACCTCTGTGTATACTTTAATTCTGTAGCTTAAACTGAGCTGTGTTATTCATGACATGTGATAGGATGCACATTTAGGGATGGAAGTTGTCTTTTGGAAGGAACCACAGTATGTCTAAACTTCAAAATATAGCAATACCTCTTCAAAGTCAAGAAGTAAAAGCATATGAGGATTATTCACATAATAGAATCAGAATGTTAAATGTAGAAGGATCTTTAGATATCATTTAGATAAGCATTTCATAAAAGTAATCTACTAAGTATAACACATTGGACATAAATGGTACACAAATCCTTTGGTTACATAAAATCAAGACAAAATAAGCATTGCATTGTCATGTTAATCTAATTATATTACACAAATTTACATTTTGTTTCTACAAGATTTAGATCTATTTATGGGCTAAGGGACTGCCAATCTTTAAGTGAGTTATGGATTACATAGTATTATTTAAATATTTAACCAAGAAAATCAGTGTTGGGAGAGGACTGTTTCGTTTAATACAATTTGGGAAATAAATGGTCTAGACCAATTTCTTCATTTTACAGACTGACACTATAAATGAAGGTTAAAATATGCCTTAAGATCATAAATCTAATTAATGATAAAGGTAGGACCTGAAGCCTAACTCCTAATTCAGTGTTTTTTTTTTTTTGATATGCCATACACAATAACAAGTTCCTTTAATAGTCAAGCTTTTCAAAAATGAAATATTAGTCCAGTCTTATTTGCCTCATCTAGTTTTAAACAATTATTAATGAATAGTTGATCTGGGTGACTGATCTCTGAATTAGGTATCCTTAACTCAATATTCTACCCTTGCAAACTTTCATTTGATGGCCAACATAAAGCTGAAGAGTAAACACAAGTTATTCTTGTGTTTATGAAAAATATATTTTTTCTTCAAAAAGCTAATTACAATTCAATGGGCTGTTATTTAATTATTCAATACTGACAATAAGATTATTTTTGAGGGGGAGGATTGAGCTAAATCTGGAAATTATTTTTTTTTAAATCTGGAACTCATGTACCCATGAGTTTAATTAATGTTGACAATATGCACAGGCCTAGGCAATATTTTGGGGAAAATATTAAATAATGTAATGGAAGTAATGTAAAACTTCTATATATCTGGAAAGTTTTTGTCCACTAAAGACCACAGGGCCTTGTAATATTCCTATTATCCAAGCACTACAGCTAGTCTGCCCCTGAAAATGTCAAGTTTTTCTAGGAAACATTAAAAAATAATACATACAACAACACACAAGAGGAACACATCTGAAATTCCAAACCATTAGAATTTCAATAGCCCTCATTTTTATATGTAATTATCCTAAAGTGAATTAAGCTCTACAAATACTTTACTTTTAGTGGTGCCAAAATACTTGTTTGTTTCCACTTGAAAGTTAATAAGAGCTTGTTAACAGAAAGAAAAAAAAAATTGGCATGCTGACTCAAGTTTTAAAATGTTTAATGTGCAATCAGTTTTTGCAATATTGCAATATTTAAATCAATACTTACAAGCTTAAAATTTCTTGCTGCACAAGCTGAAACCAGTAACACACCTGCCCAGTTATACTCAATCTTATACCACATTTTAGAAGAGTATGTTTTTGGGGGATCCCTGGGTGGTACAGCGGTTTAGCGCCTGCCTTTGGCCCAGGACGCGATCCTGGAGACCTGGGATCAAATCCCACGTTGGGCTCCCTGTGCATGGAGCCTGCTTCTCCCTCTGCCTATGTCTCTGCCTCTCTCTCTCTCTCTGTGTGACTATCATAAATAAATTTTTAAAAAAATTAAAAAAAAGAAGAGTATGTTTTCCATCACATGATTAAACATGCCATAATCAATATGGTATAATTGCTACATCTCAATAACTTTGGGTTTACTCCTCACAAGATGGCTCTATATTTTCTATGCAAAAAATAATTCCATTAAAAGAGAGACATATGAGGCTATATTGCTTAATCTACTCCATAGCTCAGAAAGTTGAGTATATTTCTATGCAAAACTTTGTTTTGTCCTCATTTCAAAATTTAGATGCCAGCAAAATAACATAAATAATTTGGGGGCAACATTTCAAAAAATCATTGCTAAGAGGTATTCCTCATGTACAAAATCTCACTTATGTTGTGCTACTAAACATTTAAAAAAGCCTTAATGTCATACAACCTGACTCCATCACTTACTAGTTTTGTGACCTTTGGCAAGTAGTTTAACCTCGGTTTGCTTCAACTGACTCATCTGTAAATGGGAATAATAATTGCATTCATCAATGTGATTCTCAAAATAACTACAGGAGATAATTTAGGTAAAGCTCTTAAAACACCACTGGGCACACAGTAACACTTAAAAGTTTACTAACCCTACAACTGCAACTTAATATACAACAACCCCAAAGAACTATTTCAAACATCAAATGAAATACATACACATGTGCTTCATTTTGCCCATTACCAAAATGATCCAGAATTCAAAAACCTCATGAAGAGCTAATAGTTCTGTCTCTACATTTTTTATGAAAATGACCCATAATCCTTAGTTTCATTGATTCCTATGAATTTTTTTAGTTGGTTCATGCCAATAAACATAATATAGAAAAAAGGTATTGTTTTTTTAAATATTTATTTATTTATTTATTTATTTATTTATTTATTTATTCACAAGAAACACACAGAAATAGAGGAAGAGACACAGGCAGAGGGAGAAGCAGGCTCCATGCATCGCCCGACGTGGGACTCGATCCCGGGTCCCCAGGATCACGCCCTGGGCTGAAGGCAGCACTAAACCACTGAGCCACCAGGGCTGCCCAAAAGGTGAGTATTGCAAGGGACAAGGATAGTTATCACTTCTATTGCGGAATTGCCCCCTAACAGCACAGATACACAGAAATACTCAACTTATCTTTGCCTGATTTTTTTTTTTTTTTTTGGACAGTTGTCTTCCTAACTTTCCATAGGCTCTATTACATTCTCAACAATGGCTAACGCTTTTAAGTCAGTGCTGCTGACAAGTGAAAGGGAACGACAAATAGCTTTGTAGTGCTCTTTTCCCAGGGTCACTCAACTAGCGGTAATAGTTATTATTTTTATTTATTAGCTCTGTAGCCCTGTCCTCTATCATGGCTAACTCACCCCAACCCCCATGACAGCAAAAGCATTTTAACTTTTAATAAAAATGAGAGACTGCAGCAGTCCTTGTGCGAGGCTTTTTCAGCAAAGTGCACAGCTAATGAATATTGTCCATTTGTATCCAAATAATTTATGAGTCAGCAAAGTGTGGGTGGGGAAACATGAATTAAGTTGTAGTCATTAGTTACAATAAGAGGTATGACAATGGAGAATAGGAGGAAGCAAAGGGGTTACTAAGGCAAGATGGGTAGAATAAAAAAGAAAAAGTAATTTGATAGCAAGAAATTTGAAAGGAAGGTGTTCATGACTATCACTTAGTAGTCAACTTTAAAAAGTTAAAGCATTTCTTATAAAAATTTTTGTGTCTATTTCTTTCTATTATATTCATCAAATGACCAACTTTTCAGACACCAATTACAATAAAACTTATTCTCCATACATTTTATATGAAATACTATTTTTCCAACTGTTAGTATGTGAGATAGAGGAAGAAAGAAAAATAGAAGACAAACCATAAGAATTAATCATAGCAAAAGGTATATGAGAACCAGGCATCTTTAACATAAAGTCTTAATTTCACAAGACTAATTTACAAACAGGAATTTAAGATAGTTTAAACATATCACAGCTTAGTAAAGATAAGAATGCAGAGCTCTAAGCAAATTATATATGCCTACTGTTATACTTAAGAAAAGAATTACCTAAATATGTATTTGAATTATAAATGAAGCAATTATCTTACTATAAAAGAGTGTATTCACATAATCAGCCATTTAATTAGATATCTATGACCATGATGAAAATGAAAATTAATAATCATATTTGTACAATTTTGTTGTTAAAATTGTGAAAGTGGGTGGTAAGGATGATAAAGGATATACAAAAAGCATAGAAATAAAAAACCACTTAACATACATTAGAATAAGAATTCCAATACTTTAAAAATATGACAGAATGTTTTACCACTGGAAGTGAGAATTAAAGCGCATACAGCCTGATGCTAAACCACTACACATCCTGAATCTTCTCTATCACAACATATGTGAAAACAAATCGCAATCTCAGCTTGCCAGATGCCTGAAAAGATATGAACAATAAAAACTGACATGATTCATATGATAAATCAGAGACTGTGATATGCAGGTAGTTGAACAGTTGAGCTCTAGAGCTACTTACAATTCAAATTATATTTTTATGTTCTAATACATAGCATTGGATTTTAAAATTAAGAAAAATATCCCCTGATTTGCTTAAAATCATATATCTAAATTTACACATATCCTTCTCAACCAAAGTAGTCCATCTGCCTTAACAACTTGTTATATTTGGTCTTTCATAACCTTTCATGGATTTTGGATCGTGTCATTTTTAGAGTAATTTTAGATGAGAAAATACAATACTTTTATTTGCAGAATGGCATTTAATGTTCACAAGCTTAGACACCATCTAATCAACAACGAAAGCTACAGTCCTGTGTTAGCTATGATATGCTGTGTGACTCACCCTCACAGATGCAAAAGAGCTAACTAAACAAAATCAACCTGTAAGAGTTCTCTTTAAGAAGAACTTTCATTTCAGAACTAGCAAGTAAAAAAAAAAAAAAAAAGGAAAAAAGTAAACAGGAAGCAAATAACAAAACAAAGTCTGGATAACTAGAAAAAGGAAAAAGTATAGTTTGCTTTCCACTTTTTCTCTATCATCAGACACTTAGCATTCTCAACGTTAAAGTCGGTGGGTATAAAATGGGCATGGAGAATCTATTGGTATATTCATTTAATTCTTAACTGAATGAATGTGCAAAATGATCATCTTTGCTTTTAGTGGCATAATGTACTATTAGAGCTATCAGACTACTTTTTAAGAATTGGATACTGCCCTTTTCATTACTTCACACAATTCACATATATACATACACACAGAAGATCGGAAGGCGTTTTACTCTATTCATTTACTTAACATCATCTACTAAGCTGCTATGAAGCACAGTGAGGAGCACTAAGTTATGGCCTCTGTGTCTCAAGAAATTCACTATCTCTTGGGAAAGAGTGTCTAGCGAGCAGACACTAAACCTTTGACTCAAATTGTTATGGTGTCACTAAGTTTTTCTTTTCTTGTTTCACTTATTGAAGTAACAACAAAGAGCACATGCCTTATTTTAATTATTACATTAACAAATGGTAAATAAAATGTGCCAAGAGACTTTTCTAAATGTTACTTTTGTAGTATTACCATAAAGAGTTCTAAAATAGTCTACTGTTTATCAATCAAACCAGCTGTAAAAAATTCTCCTAAGCAATACTTTCCAAAAATGAGGCCAATTTCTCTTGTCTGTAATTAGGAAAATAATATTAATTAAGTCACACTATCAATATAAAGTTAAAAGATAAGTATATGGATAAGAATAAGAATGGATTAATTCAACAAAGTGTAAGTACTATATATTTTTGCAGGCATGGAGATATTAACAGGAGCAAAACAGAAGTGGACCCTATCCACTTAAAGTTCGTAGTCATAGGGAAGCTTCTTTAAATCCAAGATTCCAGGGCCATTGGAGAGTCTGGATCTTTATGTCTTAGTTGTGTCCCAAGAATGTGCACTTTCCCAAGACTTGAGGTAATTTTTTGATGACTAAACACTGATTTGGGGTCTAATAATATGGATAAAAACATTCTATTACATTTTCAGAAACTTGAATTGAAAACTTTTTTTAAGTGATTAAAACATGAAGTAGAATATACTGAATTCTTCTTACAAAAAGGTAAGAATTTTATTAACATCACAGTGTAATTTGAGTAATAATTTAAACATCATCAACTAAAAAACTTAAAAATTCAAATATATTCCAACAGTTTTCATTTTACAAATTGATGAGATATAGTAATCAAAGGGAAAAAAGTCATAGTAAAATGCAATAATGAACTACCAGGAGCTAGTATACATTTTATTTATTTAAAAAAAGGGGTGGGGATAGAGAATTATTGCTTTTGGAGTATTGGGAACAAAAATTTTGTTTAACAATCTTAAATACAGGACCACCATGCATGTGACTATGTATTATATATGTACGTATGTACATTCTTCAAAGTCATGTCCTACACATGTAATATGAGAGGTACCTATGTTTACGTAAGCAGCAAAGAGAAAAGAGAAACTCCTGAGATGCCCACTAAATGACAATGTCATCCTCTTTTCATCGTTAAAACCAAGAGACTGCAGGTTCAGAGAAGAGCAGTAGAACAACACTGCGAACAATGTGGTAATTCAAAAAAGAATGAGTGGGATAATATCTCAATTATTTATTCAAAGGAATGGGAGGATGACAAATTATCAAAACTGGAAAGGGTGTCAATGGTATAAAAGAAAATAATCTCTACCTTAAATATAATTAATAGGAAAGCACAGAAGCATTGCTGCTTACTTATCTATATTGTTAAGAACATCAATCTTAGCATCTATAGACTCATATCTCAAATCTAATTACTGAGAGGAAAACATTTGAAAGGACAGAGGAATATCCAGGGAGACAGCAAAAAACAGGAAAGAGAGGTCTGTTGAATATCCCTTTTCTCTTGCGCTTAGCTTTCCCAAAGTAATCATTGAACAGTTTAACTCCCATATGTAATAAACAACAGAGATGTAGATCCCTTAAATCTTTCTCTATCACATATACACATACTTAATGTAAAATTTATATATAATCAGAACTCATTTATCTCATTAGAAATGAACCTGAAGAGAAAAAGCAGGTGGAGGTAGGAAGGGCTCAAGGGATATTCACCATACTATGACTATAGTGTATTCTGTGCTTTCCTAATGACTCACTGATTTAAGAGAATGACATTTAAAAAGGTAGGGGAAAAAAAACCTTCTTTAAAACAGCCTAGGAATTTTGGTGAAGTACAATGAAATGCTAGCAATGAAAAAAATTAAGATACAGGTCAGTATTTCATCCTCAGAGGATGAATGAATTCAGTAAAGTAACAGACCACTCAATTGTCTGACCTGGGGGTCAGAGAGCAAGTTTTTACAAACTTGGGAATGGTCTTTCCAAAGCCACAAAGGTCTGTGCTGCACATGTCAGAAGTTCAAAAATGTTCAAAAGTGTTCCTCAGAATTTTCCCTGAGGAACATGAAAAATCCGAGGAAGCTGCTATCTCAGTTCTCACAAAAAGGTGCAGAGTATGGTTAAGCCCGATGTCTCTCTTACAGACATTAAATCTCCTGCCCAAGGTGAACATTGGGATGCATCCTGAAGATGGTTACAGAAAGCCTTCATTGCCCTCAACTACTTGGAAAAATCTTATAATTCCTCTAGGAAGAAGATACAGATAAAACATTGTGGGGCAGCCCGGATGGCTCAGCGGTTTAGCGCTGCCTTCAGCCCAGGGCCTGATCCTGGAGACCTGGGATGGAGTCCCACGTCAGGCTACCTGCATGGAGCCTGCTTCTCCCTCTGCCTGTATCTCTGTGTCTGTCTCTGTCTCTGTCTCTCATGAATAAATAAAATCTAAAACAAACAAACAAACAAAAAAAACAGAAAAAGCATTGTGAACAATGATGATAAATTAGAAACACATATTTAATCATTTTTATGAATTAACGTGTTCCATAATAGGAGTTGAAATCTTCAGTTAAATTACAAGCATGACAAATCAATTATTCCAAGTACTGTAGCTGTCTATAATCCTACCTACAGAAGGCAAATAATTTGTTGCAAGAAATCTGGTAAGCTAAACTTGTGTTTGCAATAAATCTGTAGTCATCAAAACTGATCTTTATTATCTCAAACAGGTTAATGTTAAAAGGTGTATTATCTACTTAGAATTTATGTCCATGAAATTTAAAAAAAAGGGTTCCATTTCTAAAGAGAGAAAGGAAAAACATCGTTTCATGGCAGCTATCAAAGAACAAGAGAGAAATTATTTTGTTTGATGAGGGGATTAAATTCTTTATGAGAATATTTCCAAAATTAATAAATTACATTAAAGTAGATACATAATCTAACAGGTTTCCCAATTATATAGTAGGTGTCGATTTGTTATTCTGGTCCAGAGTTCAAGATGTAAAACCTGGGTTATTTATTTCTCTCTTTTCTTCTCAGGAAATTGTTCAGATTATAGCACAGTGCCTTCAAAATTATAAAGCAGCAAAGCCAAATCTCAAAACATGTGAAGAGTTCTGTGCCAAACGGAGCTGTATAAAAACTAAAAACCAACACCTTTAAAAAATACTTGATTTGAGTTTAATCGAAACTCTTGTTTTCATACATATTTCAGTCTTTCCGTTTTTTTTTTTTTCTTTTTGTCGTGACACATTAAGTGCCTAAAAAATAATGATCAGTGAGGTTTCACAGCATGGAGGGGAAAAATAATAGGAAAAAAAAAGTTTATTCCACACTATTTGAATTACATTTGGGTAGTTCTCAATGGGGCTACTACCAAATCCTTTAAGCCCACCAGCCTCTTACCTACATTAAATTAATGAGGCATCTCAAACATTCATTCTTCACCAGCAGCTCCAGACTCTCCAGTTGGACACCTACAATTTACTAAATTACAAACAGTGACCTAGGGGAGACATCTGTTTGTTATATACAATATTGTATTATAATCTAAACTAAAAGAATATTTGGGAGATTAAGATGATAAGATATATGTTGAATTGCATTTTCTGGGGTTAATAGGGGCCGGTCTATGATTCCGTGATCTCTTTTCCCATACAAGTTCCTATTTTCCCATCAGGAAGCAAAGGCCTCTACAGATCAACATTATGAAATATAAAACTTATGAACAATCCAATACTAAGAGGTCTCTATTATGCCATGATACTCACCATAGCCATACAATACTTTTATTAAGCCTCAAATACATTAAGCTTGATTATAATCAAATTTTTTATAATACCACCTTCTTACTAATGCTCATAACACTTGGCTCCCAGGGATGTACTTATAATGAGATGGCCAGGTGTATTTTCCATTAAATGCCTCTGCTGGAGTTTCTATAGTGCTTTTTCTCATATATTTCAAGTTAAATGCTCCTCTATTTTTATGTTGGCCTCACAATAGCCAGTCCCTTTTCAATGATTAATTTTCTATTCAAAAACAATTTGCTTCTTTTTTCCTTTGTCCTGCCATGGTTTCAGAACAACGTCTTTCCTTTTCCCTGTCCACTGCAGAAACTCACCTCCTCCCCCCTTCCCCACCCAGATCACTACCTTCTAGCTCCAACTTCTTTTTAGTGACATATAGTCCAAAATATTTAGGAGCTCCCCCCAGCAGGAGGCTACTCAATTAACAAAAACAAAGCCCTGAATGATCAAGGCTATAACTGAGCCAAGAAGTACTGTGGCCATTTATATTATATGACCTCAGCAGTCTCTTGATTGAATTGCAACCCAGCATTAAATCAAACACTATGTGTTGTGTGTGTGATTTTATAAATGCTGGGTGTGTGAGGTAGAATCACGGAGGTGAGAGGGGTGGCAAAGAGATTATAAATACTCTCAGAAAAAAAGTCTCGATTCAGAATGTATTTGTTTTTTTTTTTTTCTTTTTAAATATGCTTTTTACTTGGTTTTGGAACTAAGATACATTTTGTGAAATGCTCTGAACTAGTATTCCAAGGCATGTTTAAACAACAGAAATAATGGAAGCATAATTGATTGCAGCTGGGAACTGTCACCCTATCAGTAAGCAGCACCTAACTGGCAAATACTACAGGCTTGTTACAGATTCCTTTATGAATTGGGCACTGTAAGAAGACTGGGCATTCTTTATACCACACACTCAAATCAAAATCTTCCCTGATTTATTTCTCAAATTTTACTAGACTAGAAACAGTAAGTGGTTAGTCTGTTGGCCTCTATCCAATGTGTTTGGGCAGAGAAGGTAGGGTGCTTGTTTCATAAAGTTAAATACATAACAGGTTTATAAACATACTATATCTTTCAGTCACGAAGGAGATATTCAGTAAAAACAATTTTCTCAGTACATGGACGTTCATAGGAGAAAGAAGGAGAAGTAAAAATACCTTATTCAGAAACCCATTTTTGTGAATCAAATTACTATAAATTTCTCCATACATATCATATTCCATCAAGGACTACCAAGATTCAATTCTTATCTAAAACCAGGCTTTTATATCACTCTTTCAGTTAGTTGATTTACTTAACTCAGACTTTTCCCCATAAAGGAGCAAAAAAAAAAAAAAAAAAAAAAAAAAAAAGGAAAAGAAAAATAAAGAAAGGAAAACTAATAACTTCACATTAACTTACTAAGAGAAAAGCTACAGTAAGTCCCTTTTCCTATTTTCTTATATTTGTGTAGCTGTTAGACATTTTGCAAAGGAGGGGAGTACCAGCCAGCCTTTCACAACAAAAGACCCACTGTCACTGAGCCAGTCCCAGACATGGTGGAAACCAGCCCACAGGAAAAGGCCTGGCTCCAATGTTAGGCCCCGGCCGAGTACAGTCACTATATTCACTCAAATTGGCAACAGGTCTCAGTGTTCCTGGCTTTGAGCTGTGAACAAGGGTCGGGATTGAATAACCAATTATACAACCGCTGACTGAGTTTATCCAAGGTTTGCAAACTGCTATAATAGCCCAGTATTCAACCAACTGTTTTATCCTTTTCCAGATATAGTGTCATATCTCCCCTTGTGTTCCATTTACATGTCACTTTATTACATACATCCATTAAAAAGGTTAATACAGTGTCACACTCAATGCCTACATGTTGCCTTACAGGAGTTCTGCCTCTCTCTGGGGCATTTCATATAGACACCTTTCTCTGTCTTTCACTTTCTCTCTGCAAGCTAAACCAAGTTTCTGTCAAGACTACAGAACAGTGGATGAAAGAACAGTAGCCAAATGTCAACAGTTTCAAAAATATGCCTTATACTAATGGGCTGTTTTAACCCACCTTGGTATATTAAAAATGTGAAAATTCTGAAGTTTGGCAGTGCAGACTAGCACCCAAATTTAAGGGGCACATATAAATTTATCCAAACGTGTGCCTCCCCTTTGCCAAAATGGATGTCTCAAAGTTCAAGAAGACCTACAATTTTTCTGCATATTTGCACGCCTGCCTTTAATACAAAGCGGTTATGATGGAAATTTAAAAGTAAAAAAAAGAAAAGAAATAGAATTTCAAGTACTTTTCCTAAATCTCCACAAACCTGAAATTCCTGAATGACTATCTTCCAACTCAATAAAGACAGTAAGGAAAATGATAGAAATATCAGGCAGTTATGAAGGAGGGTTTTTTTTGTTGTTGTTGTTGTTGTTCGGTTTTGTTTTGTTTTGTTTTTTTATGTCTTAATCTCTGGCCTTTTATTTAGGATGATGCTTGATGTTAACTGGTGTTTTACACAGTGTAAGCTTATCTTCTCCATTGAGGCTTTTATCTTTAAAATCAGTAAGAGAGATCCTTTCTAGAAATCTACATGATACTCACTGGAATATATAAAAATCAAACTGCCATTGAATAAAAAAGATTGCTAGAAATAAGACTGATATTAGGCAAACTCATTTACAGCTTTAAATATTTGGAGGCCTTTCTTTATGCATAATTAAAATAAGGAAAAGTATCCTTTAAACCCACGATAAAAAAATTTATATAATAATTTATTAATAATAATAATAATAATAGCTAAACATCAGTAATACTGACAACTACTAATTGAGAGCTTAAGTGGTATTAACTTTTAAGTGCTTTATTTATTTATTAATTGTTCAATTTTTGTGAAATCCTACTTGTATTTGCTAAGAGTAGGTACCCTTCATTTACAAGCTTAGACATTTTGTAAAATTACTTAACTTCCTGTGGCCCAGTCCTCATTTATAAAATTAGTATATACCTAAAAATTAGTATATACCTAAAAAAACCCACCACCAAGGGCTAATGAAGGCATTCAATGACTTTCTCAAAGTGAAGTGTCTTGATACAATATTTGTACGTGTTTTCTCATTATTGCTCTCCACATCTCCCATCTTTCTAAGTCATGTACTGCTCCAATAACCACATCTTAAGCAGCTCAGTGAGTGACAAGGCTCATAATAACCTTTTGCTTCTTCAAGTAAATCATTATCTTCAAGAATTCTACATTTTGAATGGCTTGTTAATAACACCAGTCCTCATTTATTGAGCATCTATGTTTAACTACTTGCAAAGTGAAAGTAGCAAAGACTAGTCCAATAAAGTCTAATCTTATTTCTGCAACTCAACCCTGTTGAGTTCCTAAATTTTGACCCTAATCTGCAACTAGGAATAATTTGTTCACCAAATCCAACAGCAGTGTGGATAGGAGGACTCTATTTTGAAAAACAAAACTGTAAATTGTAAATATAAAGACTCTGCAGCTCTTTAACTATTACCAGGACATTCACTAAGTTGGAGCTTATTGCTGATCTTTAAAAAGGTGGGGTGGGGTGGGGAATGGAGTTTTTACATTATGGCAGGTTTGAAGTAGCCACGAAAGCCACTATGAAACCTAATTATCAATATAAAACATTAAAATGTTAATAAGAATCAAGTAGAGTAAGGCTGGCATTTGCAGGTAGCTGCACAAATCCATTTCATTACTCTATCAGAGGTGATATAGAGGGAGAAGAAAAATTCAGAGTCAGAATTAGGTATGAATCTTGGCTCTGTTCTTTACTAACATGGGTCTTAGGCAAGCTATTTAACTAGTTTCAAAAGTGAAATTATGATGCCTGCTTGCCTTACAAGAAGAAAGTAAGAAAGAGGAAGAAAGACAGAGAAAGATTATTCCAGTGTCCAACACACGTTTTAAGTGTTTAATAGAGGATAGCTGCCATCAACATCTTCATCATCTTCATCATCATCATGTTACCCTTCTACTACCATTGTGAATATGCCTGCAAGCAGAGCAATTTCATTGTTCAGCAGTATTCTAGAACTAGTGACTCCAAGAAGTTATTTGTGTGTTTAAATATATATTTTCTTCAAGAAAATGACACTTTGATCTGGGCCCTGTAACTGGACAATGATGGGGTAAAGGGCATAAAAGAAACTCTCTACTCTTAAATATTCTGGCTATAATTATAAATGGAATTATCCAGAATATTTACTGAATGTATTTCACTCAAATTTTGGGATAATATGAAAGGCTGGCATTAAAAAACAGTATTTGTATTTTTTTCCTTTTTTTCTCCAAATTTTTTTATTTATTTTATTTTATTATTACTTTTTAAACATTTTATTTATTTATGATAGTCACAGAGAGAGAGAGAGAGAGAGAGAGAGAGAGAGGCAGAGACACAGGCAGAGGGAGAAGCAGGCTCCATGCACCGGGAGCCCGATGTGGGATTCGATCCCGGATCTCCAGGATCGCGCCCTGGGCCAAAGGCAGGTGCAAAACCGCTGAGCCACCCAGGGATCCCCTCCAAATTTTTTTAAATCAGGGAAAATTATTAATGTTTTGATTACTATTAGAATTATACTCTGATAGCATTAACATAGCAAAGAGGTGAAGGTAGATCAGAAATTCTTCATTGCGGAGTCTCTATCCTTGCACTGAGTCTTATTCTTCAGGTAATTTTCTCTGAAGAAATTAATAATAATAATAATAATATGATGATGATGATGATGATGCCTGAAATATTATACAAGCTAACTGGATAAATATGAAGAAAATAATATTTAATCTACATATATATATATATTTAACTGTCTAAAAGAAATGTTTCTGGTGTACATCTTTAACCTGAATCTATTACTTTATAGGAAGATTTTCCCCAGTGGGATGGTTTTTTAGAATATGCAAGATTCTGCTACCTATCTTCTTTTGTGTAACACAGTCTGTATTTGTAATGTTTATGAAAAAAACCTATATTTCTTATCCAATGAGAAAAACTGCAAGACTAAAGAGACATTTTTGTAATCCCCAATTAATTAAACAAATTCTCTAAATATCATGAATATTGTACAGTTTGGAGCCACATTAGGCATTATCTAATAGGGAAGACCTTATTTTGGTTATAATAATAATAATGGAATCATTAATATTTATTGACTCTTTGCCATGTATTATGTGTAGTGCTATGGCTTATGTAATTATGTCATTTAATTATTAAAAAAACCTTCAGAGGTAGGTACTATTATTATTATCATCTATTTTACAGAGGAAATTGAGATTTAGAAAGGTTAAGTCATTTCTTAGGACACACACCTAGTGAGGAAATAAGCCAGGATTCACATTCCTATCTGCTGAATTTCAAAGTTTGTTTTCTTAATCAGTGACCATACTGACTCACCCAGCCTACTAACAATAATGATAGGTGACATATTGCAAATAGAATTGAGTGCACATAAATACAATACCATTCTGAGCTCCTGTTGGTGATGATTTTTGATTTCTCAAGGGCATCTCTGATTATTTGTGCTTAGAATAAAATCCAAATCTCTTCCAAGGCCAAAGAGTTATATAAACTTTGGTCTGTGTTCATTTCTCCAGTTGTTTTCTGTTCCTCTTCCTCCATGTACTGGCCACTGAGGCCATCACGCCATTTCTCCAACTAGCAAAGTCTACCCTTATTTCTGTGTGTTTCCACTTTGAGTTCTGTGTTCACTCTATTTCAGTCACTCTTTCCCCAAAACTTCACATGACTCCTTGATCCTGAACTCATATTTCACCTTAGCAGAAAGGCCTTCTTTGACGTAACATCTAAAGCAATATAGCCCTACTATCACTTCTAGTCTATTTCTATCAAATTCCCTTTAATTTCAATGGCACTTATCTCTAATGGAAATCATCTTATCTATTCATTTATTATTTTTTTTCTCTTCCTTCTCACTAAAATATAAGCTCTAGGAGAACTGGGAACTTATCTGCCTTGTTCACTATGTACTTCCATTTCCTATACTTAAGCTTGGCATATATCAGATACATAAAAAAAAAAATATTTGTTGAATGAATGAGTATATGCATTTCTGCCAGACTCTTAGAGATCCTCTTTGCTTTAAGATGACTCAAGGTTATGTAGGATTTGGAAGTCATTCCTCATGTGTGGGAAGACCATTCTTCAAGCTGCCCATAATTAGAGTATAAAATGAAGCATTTTCATTATCCAAGTTTCTTATTTCTCTCTCATAGATGCTATATGTGAAAGGGTTTTTATTGTGATTATATAGGCAGGGCTATACTTGTTATTTCTGATTAAATATATCAAGAAAGTAATCAGAACAGCATAGGTTATGGGGAACTAGCAGCCACATGATTCCTTTGTCCTTTGAATGATTTCGGGCTCACATTTTTCTAATTTTGGATGAACTTAGGCTTTTTCTGGACACACAATTATGTCAGAAAGATATAACCAGTGACCACAATATCTGCCTCTATTCCCCAGTTTCTGTGTGCACCTACATACAAATACACACACAACTTCTTGCTGCATGTACATTAATTCATATCTACAAGTATGTTTTCTGAAGGATCTATAAAACTGTGACAAGTATTTGTGTGAATAAGGTAAAAAAAAAATACCTTTCATTCCTTTACATTGGAGTTACTTTATACAAATACCTAATTCATCTAAATTCAACTACATTTATATAAAATAGGAATTAAAAGAAAAATAAGTAAAAAATTAACAATTTAGGTAAGGCAGATGATTCTGTTTGTCACTGCCCTCAATAAGTTGCACTAAGTTGACACACATGACCTAAGGCTGCTTGCTGTTCCCTCTGCTGGATTCAGTTCCTACTTGCTCAACCCAGTTCGAGCATCTCACTCTGCCAAAAGGGGATTTCTTGTTTTAAGACACATACATTCCATTTAATAAGAAATTAAAGTCAATAACTTCATTTAAGACAACCAAAGAAACAGAAATATGTTACAATACTTTGGTGGGTTGACCAAATGACAATGGTATCAGAGTCTCCATTGTGGCAAATTCCTGAGGTATTTTGAGACGTAATTCTGTCTTTCCCACTGACTTTAGAATCCAAACCCAGTTTGAATGTGATTCTGTCGTATTGATTTAAAAGATCAATTACACATTGGATCTGCACTTTATTAGGTGGATATAGGCAGGAGTAAGTTGCATTCTTCTACTTGATTTCATTTTCTTAAAAAAAAATTGGACATACTATCTCAATCTTTACAATCTCTAAAAATCAACATGAATTAAGAATTCAGATTAGCAATGCCTATTGTTCATTAATAAATTACATAGCAAATATTTATTCTATATAATCCTATGCCTGTAGTATGCCAATCACTATGCTATGTGCTGTGATTACCAGGATGAAAGATATATTCCTCAACCTAAAAACACAAGTTAGACTCATAATTACCACTGTACCAGCAGCAGCTATAACAGAGTATGCTCAGGATGCTATGGAACAGAGGATGAGGCTAACTCAGGCAAAGATGGATTTTAATGCAAAAAGGTGTTCAAAGGAAAACTAGCTTAACTAAGCCATGTTCTGAAATCTAAGAGTTTTCCTGTGAATGAAAAGGACAGTATCACCTAAGCAGGGTAAATAATATGGAAAAAGGGCATGGTAACAAAAAAGAGTCTAGCAAGTTCAAGAAATTTAATGATATTTGATATATCTAGGGCATATAGATATAGAAAGTGGAAAGAACTATAACTAGAAAGGTAAAGGGACATCGCACCATAAAGGACCTTGAGTATCAAAATAAGGAGATAGTAAGGCTTTGAAGGAATTGAAGCAAGGATTGGCATTATCAGATCACTAAATTCTTCTCCTTTACCAGGAAGGGCTAGGGGGGCCAAATTGTAAGGTATGACCGACCTTGTGTTGTTAATTCTGTTGCCCAGATGTAGATGACTGGAGAGAGAGAAGGAGATGAAAAGTTGTGTCTTCTCCATAACAGAGTGGTAAGGCTCACGGCAAGAAAACATGTGTCTAAATGGTATATGAATGTAAAAAGGGTCTGAACTGGTGTCTGAAACTGGAGCAGGGAGGGAGGGCAGAACCCACTCTTCCCATCCAATACACACACATGTAAGAGCAAAGTATCTCAAGATGAAAATGGTCAGATGAGAGTACACTCTAAGTGCATGCAAGAATTCTATTAAGTCATTTTACCAGATAAGAAAATAACTGTACTAGAGAAATTATTCCAAGTTTATGACCAGTGTGTAGTCTTATTGCTTCCAGCATAGGATAGCTTCACAGTAAAACTTTTCCATAGTGAATTATAACGTTTAACTATTGTGCCTCAAAATACAAAACGGCAGTTTTCCTAAATAATCATTTAACAATATTTTCACTTTATTGAGGTCTTAGCAAATACTATTTTGAGAAATGCTGTATTTTTCCTCATGATACTTTAGCCACCAGAGCAAGTTCATGAGCAATCACTGCAAGAAGAATCACTTATTACAAAATCATCTGAATGAATCCAATAATATCACTTTACTTTCTCTGACTGGTCTCAGGCCTCTCTAAAAGTTATGACACTTGCTAGTATGTGCCAATAAGGACTTTCACATGACAAAATAAATGTAGCAGAAGAATTTTAATAAATATTAGTACATAAAATTCAAAAATAACCAACCATGCTTAGTTTTGTATTTTTTAAATTAAATTCATAGACTACTATGAAGAGACCTGTGACTTTAATATGCATACTTATAATACAGTCACACTCTTTGCTAAAACTGTCTCTAGTCCATATGATGGATAAAAATGATGCAAAGTGAATTTTGAGTAAGAAACACTGACTTAAAATTAATTGCATAAGAAATTCTTGTTATTTCAGTTTTCTGGCAACTTTTTTTTGATCTCAAGTATTTGGCTTTAGGAAATTTCTCACAAGTATTTTTTAATCTATGATTTTATACACACACATAAATATAAATATATGCATACATAATTATATATGTGCATTTATAATGATAAATAACCTAATAACTCAGTATGCTGTGTTTTAGTTAGATAAAAGTTCCATGTTTGAGCATGACTCTGTGTGTGTGTGTGTGTGTGTGTGTGTGTGTGTGTATGTGAGTTTGAAGGATAATGTTCAATATTGACCATTAATAGGTGTCATGATGCTGGGAAGCAATATTCCCCAAATCAATGTTTATTTATAGTTTCTTGAAAAAGATTGTAAAGTTTTTGTTTCTAAATAAAGATTGATATGGTCATATTAGGATCACTTGCAAAATTTGGATACTGCAATATTTTCTGTATTAAATACAGGTAATACATCTAATAAGTTACATTATTTAATTGAAAGCAGTTCAACAGGCAGCCACCTTCCTGGACTTCCTGTGGCACAACATGAAGCTACCCACCCTCCCTACAGCTCCCTCTGTGGCTCCCTCAGCTCTCTGAAACATGCAGAAAGATGTTTTTCTCTCCTGAAAAACAAAAAAAAAAAAAAACAAAAAAACAAAAAACAAAACAAAAAAAAAGAAAGCAGTTCAATCTCTAATTTCTTTATGTTAGCAGAAATAGCATTTTCCCCTAATTTTGAGATGATTTTGAATTTTCCTATTAAAAGACTACAGATTATATGTTAATAAAGAGAAAAAAAAAACTAAGTAAAAGAAGTAAACTCAACACTTTGTTAGGTATTTTTTTTTTAATTGTAAGAGACTGGTTCCTGCTTTCATGGATCTTATAATATAGCCAGAGAGATTTTTTAAGGAAAGCTGATATGCATAAAGCAAAGGAAAAAAAATACTAACCAAGGGGTCTTGCTCTTGAGTGTGATGAGAAATAGAGAAGAAAGAAATATTGTCAAGGCTAAAATTATTTCAACACTCTTGAATAGGGCAGTATTTACATTAAATAAGCAAAGAAAATTAGGACAAGAACACAAAAGAGGAGATAGAATGAGAAAGCACATACAGTAAGTAGAAAAGTTCTATTTGGCAGTATTGGTAGATAGCTGATGAATAACGAGCATTTAATTCAACTATATTTTGAAGGCTTTGGAATGGTGGTAAGAGTGCCTTTGATGAAGTGGACAACATATAGCCATAGGAGTGTCTTAAATATGACTGCAAAATAATAATAGTGGTATTTGAAAACCTGAGAGGGGCATGGTAAGATATGGGGAATGAGAATTGTGGTAGGGAGTGAGAATTGTCACGGGGAAATAAGGTACAGGCTCTGCTCTAGACCTGAGGAGATCGGGTTTGCAGGTCTAGTGCTGGGTGTGCAGAAAGTGAAGAAGAAATTCCTAAAAGAGAAAGACAAGTCAGAGAAGAATGGTACTGCTACTGATTGAAACAGAGGAGCTCTTTTTGCAAAGAAAATTATTAGCCACTTGTATTCAATCTACTGATTTTGGCAGCCATGTTCCCCTGGGGAATCTCTTGCCTCATCCCAGAATGTTAAATATTCTATGAAGACTAAGATGGTGGTACCCATATTTTGGATAGAGTGGAAGGCACCAAAGGTAAAAATAAGAAGTAGCTCAACTTTTCTGCACTTCTTTTCTTTTGTGCTTTTAATGGAAACCACTGTTGTTATTATGGAGGATTTTCTCTTTCTTTCTTTCTTTCTTTCTTTCTTTCTTTCTTTCTTTCTTTCTTTTTTAATCTCTCATCTTCCGCTTTGGCCCACTAACCAGGAGCCTAAAAGCTGCCTCCTTTCTAATCTACGTGTTATGATACTGCTAACAGATGACGGTTACTATAGATAACTGCAGAAAGTATGGAAGTAAAGAAAACATGCACGCACAAGGTCTGATTGTTAAAAACAGCCGTGACTGCCTTCTTCTAAAAGAAAAGGGAAAACAAAGCAGTTTAATTCATTACTCACTATCACTCCTGCATTTAAAGTAATTCAAAAATTACTTTGAAATGATGAAAAGTTAAAAGAAGGAAAGTGGTTTCAGGTAGACTATTAACAATGAAAAAAAATATATCAGGCAAAGAAAATGGAATACTTAGAGTAAAACTTTAAAACTATTTGAATATGTTTTATTTTATTTGCTTCCCCTTTCCCCCCACCCCCCTTGTCTCTCCTTCTCTTTGTATTTTTTCCCCCATCCACTCTTTAAAATACAATCAGTCTTTCTTTGGAGAGTATGTTTTTTCTTTATTCCTAAATCAACATAGTTGGGAGAATTTGAGAAACTGGAGCTAAATTAAAGGCCAAATCCAGACACTACTTTTATTTAGGCTAAGTTAAGCTGAAACAATGAGTCATGATGATTGTTAAACTGACAGAAAATAATAACTTTTTAAGCTTAAAAGAAACTAAAGGCAACTCACACAAGACTGGGATTTGATGGTGCGATTACATGTATGTGGGGTTTTTTTCTTTTTCTTTCTTTCTTTCTTTTTTTTTTTTTTTTCTTTTTCTTTTTTATAAAGTAGACATTTCCATAGCATTACATCTGGCACATTTGAGGCATGCAACAAACATGAGTGTCAACTTCATTCTAATCTCTATGGGTGTATCATGAGATATCTCTGTATGTCTTCAGTTTTCAACATAAAGGTTTAGAATGCACAATGGAGGTATAGACCTAAAAGTATATACATATGTATGCTTTTTAAATAGTAGCTTAGAATCATACTCTTCTATATAAGCTTATATCTGTGCCATCCTCTACTAGGTAGACATAAGGATTGAGTAGACAGAATTCATGCTTTCTCCAAGAATTTGGTAGTAAAAAATATAATTCTCTAGTGGGAAACACCTTAGGGGGATCCCTGGGTGGTGCAGTGGTTTGGCGCTTGCCTTTGGCCCAGGGCGCAATCCTGGAGACCCGGGATCGAATCCCACGTCGGGCTCCGGGTGCATGGAGCCTGCTTCTCCCTCTGCCTATGTCTCTGCCTCTCTCTCTGTCTCTCTGTGACTATCATAAATAAATAAAAAATAAAAAAAAATTTAAAAAAAAACACCTTAGGATAAAAACATAATGGACAAAATCAGAGATATATATGTAAAAGTAGGTGAACAGCCCCTCAGGTCCTTAAGATTTAATGTAACCTATTCGAAGGTATTAACATATCTAAAAACAAGGTCAGTCAGAGAGGAATTCTAGGCATCCAAAATGGGGGGGGGGGGGGGGAGGACTGAGAAGAGATGAATAGAGGAAAGGATCAGAAAAGCAGACTCAGCCAAAATGACCAAGGGCCTGTACACATTGGCAAAGCCACCCCCAAGGTGAGGATGGATGCCTGAGGTGCCTTAGCTATAAATACTGAATTCATACAACTCCCTCATTCTAATAACACCCTTACCAACATCTTTTTTTTTTAAAGATATATCTTTTTTTTTTTTTTTTTTAAGAGAGAGCATGCTCACATGAATGAGGGCAGAGGGAGAGGGAAAGAGAATCTCCAGCAGACTCCCCACTGAGCAAGGAGCCCAATGAGCACCACCCCAAGACCACAACGTGAGCCAAGACCAAGAGTCAGACACCCAATCAATTTAGCCACCTAGGCAACCCCTTAACAATGTCTTTAAGACAATTATTTGGATTTCCATATGAATCTGCCTACAGGAAGAGAAAAAAAGTTATTTTGTCATAAGGATTTTCCATATTCTGAACTTAGTAGTAGTTATTCTTTATTTTAAAAGTATACATTTAAGTTTTGGTTAAACAAATTAATCTCTTAATAGTGGAATTACTGGATCATATGATATTTCTTTTTAAAATTTCTGAGAAACCGCCATACCATTTTCCATATTTGCTGTGCCAATTTACACCACCAACAATGGTGCACAAGGGATCCTTTTTCTCTACATCCTGGCTAACACTTGTTACTTCTTGTCTTTTCAATTTTAGCTATTTTGACAGGTGTAAGGTGATATTTCATTATAGTCTTAGTATTTATCCAAAGGAAATGAAGATACTAATTCAAAAAGATATAGGTACTCCTATGTTTATCACAGCATTATTTACAATATCTGAGAAATGAAAGCAATTTAAGTCTTCATCAACAGATGAATGGGTAAAGACATGTCTCTCTCTTTCTCTCTCTCTCTCTCTCTCTCCTCACACACACACACACACACACACGCATGCATGAATATTATGCAGCCACTAAAAAGAATGAAATATTGCCATTTGCAACAACATGGATGGACCTAGAAGGTATTATGATAAATGAAATAAATCAGAGGGAGAAAGACAAATATACAATTTCACTCATCTGTAGAATCTAAAAAAAAAAAAACCAAATGAACAAACAAACAAAAAAGCAGAATCAGACCTATAAAATACACAGAATAAACTGCTAGTTGAGAGAGGCAAGAAGGTGGGGGAATGGGCAAAATTGGTGAAAGGGAGTAGGAGGTACAGACATCCAGTTATGGAATGAATAAGTCACAGGAATAAAAAGCACAGCACAGGGATTACAGTCAATGATATTATATAGTGTTTGGCAGTGGCAGATAACAGCTACACTTGTGGTGAGCATAGCATAACCTACAGAAATGGAGAATCACTATGTTGTACACCTGAAACTAATGTCACTTTGTGTGTCAACTATACTCAAAAAATAAATAAATAAAATAAATTAATCTCTTGAGCTTAGATGAAGTGAATCTCCTGCAGAGAGACGGATCTGCTTTCAGTGCCCTGGTAAAATCAGATTTACAAGCCTGTAAGCTCTCTGATCATTAAGTTAATGAATGCTCTTCTGTAAGGCGCCTTGAAAACCTTTCTTATGAAGAAAAGCACACTGTCATCCCTGTAAGTTCTCAGTTCAAATGCCACTTCCTTAGCAGACCTTTTTTGATCATTATATCTAAATTAGCTCATCATAGTCATTGTTTATTATACAGATTTACTTTTTCATAGCACATTTTATCTGAAATGATCTTATCTGTCTACATCTACAAGAATATAAGTTCTAGGAGAAACTACCTTGCTAATCAATGTATCTCCAGCACCTAAAACAAAGTGTGGATCATAGAAAATAACTTTTAAATGTTAGCTTAATGTTAAATAAATGAAAGATAGAGGAAGTATGCCTAGTTTCTAGAAGTATAAGAAGCAACAATTTGATGAGAAGAAAGCCTTAGTTATAGTGCAATCCTAAAAGATGTACCAATTTGATGAGAGGAGGGAATAATTAAATTATGTTTTAGGACTAGATGGAATTAAGCAAAAAATTTAAAATAGGCTTAGCTTATTACTAACACTGCAAGCAGAGAAGCAGAGAGAGAATATTAGTCCACAGATTAACTAACACAAGAGAATCAGTACAAGTTGTACTTAGCAATTCTCATTTTATTTTTTTCTTGATTTCAGAATAAATTTATCTAAATTTTACAAAAAATACATTACATATTTTGTTAATGTTTAGGTGGCACGGAACTGACAGGCTCTAAATAGTCCATTAAAGTTAATTTCTTCCACATTCAACATATACTTAGAGAACGTATCATGTACTAGACACTGGAACAAGCATCTGGAAACCCAGCAATGAACAAGCCAGGCATGCTCATCACTTTCATGGAGTTTATAACCTAGAGGATTGCTGTAAGAAATACCTAATCTTCCAGGACCCAGTTATTTTAGTCTTCTTTAACAGCCTAATTCAATCAGAATTTAACTAATTGCTGAACAGTTAACACCTGAAATTTCCGAATAAATTTTTAAAATAACCTAACAAAACAAAGAGACAAAGAGTAATGGAAAAGAGCACAGGCTTGAGGATGGGAAGACTAGTTCCTGCCCAGGCTCTTCTACCAATCATTGGATAGCCTTGGGCAAACTATATATCTCTGTAGGCTGCTCCCTGGAGATAAAGGACTGGATGACAGAACTAACATTCCATTCAGATTTGTGGGTGGTTCTCTGATTTAGTTAACATATTACACATTTATATATGAACAGTAATAAAATGGGGACATGTAGCAAAAAATGGTCTTGTGTGAGTAATACAGACTTCTCTTCTACACAGACTTCTACTGATTACTCAGTTTTGAAGTATTGCAATGCTTCTTCAGGGCATTAAAAGAGTTGTCATGTATTTAATCAAAGTTTGACATTTCCTCTTTCAGAAAGATCATAACAACTAACAAGTGCTTCTGATACACATTTTTAAAAACATTTATAACGAATTATATAAAGTAAATTTTATGAGGTGATTGTTTTCCAACCAGAGAGCTTTTACTGAACTTAGAAATTTGAACATCCATAGAATTCATGTGTCAGTACTTAAAATTAGTCTTTAGAAGCTGTAAATCAAAATCTACTTTCTTTAATACCTGATTTTTCCATTTCCATCAGTTTGTTGTTATAGGATTAGTATAAATGCTGAACTGGTGTCATTTGTGTTTAAACTAAACATTGAATTATTTGTGGAAAAAAATAACAAGGGGTGGATGTTGCAAAATTAAATAAAAACATTTCAATGAAAAGTCTAAATCATTACAAATAGTAAATCAAATAGTAAATTTTTGTTTATTTCAAAAGTTTATTTTTTATCTAATACTCTTACTTTCCTAAGAAAGAATTATATAAACAAAAAGTATAGATGAGCAATTTTTTGTTTTGCTTTTGTTTTCTTTTAATTCCAAATTCATTTATTAGAAACCCATGAAAATATCACTTCTACACATAATAATGTGTATTAATGCCATCCATTTTTTAAGTATTCCGAAAATATTGACATGATTTACAGTTGGGAAAAAAAAAACATTAGAATGCACAGGAAATGGTTTTTGATGTAAAGAATGATATGATTCCTTAACTTTAATAAGTCCATCTAAACATACAAGGCAGTCTTTCCAAAATTAAACAAAAACAGAAGAATCATAGACTTTTTTTCCATGATATTGTTAAATTAAAAAAAAAATTCTCTCTCATTTTTGTTGGTATTTTCTTTTCTTTTTGGGCCAGAATTACAAACAGGAAAGGAGAATATGAAGAAATTCTAAATACTGGGAAAAACTCACTATTTAAGCTCCTTTGATTTTAAAATAAGAACAATTTTTCCAGTTATCAATTCAGTGCTTTTTATTTTAAAAAGAATCATTAAACCATTCTTTCATTGTTGCTTACCTAATTCTTTTCCCAAAAATAATGAAGTCTTCTTATAATAGAATGCAGATCTTAAATCATCGGTTTATCCCACAACATCTGGCATTTCAATCATACCAGAAAGGCATCCTTCTACTTAGAATACTGAAAAATAGATTCCATACTCTTGGTAACGGGTTTTAGGAAATAAGTTCAAACTAATGTATACAATTGTTTAAATTATCAAAAGTCCTTATTTTAAACACACATATGCTCTTTTCAATGATTCTAATTATTACTTAGATCTTGATTGTGAATTAAGGAATTTTAAGGAATTTCTGGGAAAATGACATAATGATATAAGGTAACTATTTTGGAAATGACTGATTTATTTCAATTCAATAAATACTTAGTAAACATCTATTTTTTCAGGTGACATAAACCTAGAAATCATAACGTTTTTGTGGGAGACCAATGCTCCTGTTCTTTTTTTTTTTTTTTTAAGATTTATTTATTCATGAGAGACACAGAGAGAGAGAGAGGCAGAGACACAGGCAGAGGGAGAAGCAGGCTTCTTCCAGTAGGGGAAGGAAGAAGAGCCTGCTTCTCCCCACAGGGAGCCAGATGTGACACTCATCCCAGATCCCAGGACCACATCCTGAGCTGAAGGCAGGTGCTCAAACACTGAACATAAGACTTTGACTATATGAATCAGGAGGTATCCTGCTCCTGTTCTATCAATCAGGAATTATTTTCCTAGAAGAAATTCTAGTAGGGTAGGTATGCAACTCTAACCCCAAAGTATGACATTTTAACACATAAAATACATTTTTAAGGTAAATCACTTTTACTGTTTTCAAATTCTTATTACTATTTGTCTGCATCATTCTTTATTTGTATTGCCATCAGATAAACAAACCATGACTAACATCAAAGCTTTAGGAAAAAAGTAAAACATTAAGAAAAAAAATTAAAAAATCATTTCTCTTAACACTTTTATCTTTTGTTTTTACAAATTAGTAAGCTTATTCTTTTGGTTTTTTTTATTTTTTTATTTTTTATTTTTTTAATTTTTATTTATTTATGATAGTCACAGAGAGAGCGAGAGAGAGGCAGAGACATAGGCAGAGGGAGAAGCAGGCTCCATGCACCGGGAGCCCGACGTGGGATTCGATCCCGGGTCTCCAGGATCACGCCCTGGGCGAAAGGCAGGCGCCAAACCGCTGCGCCACCCAGGGATCCCTATTCTTTTGGTTTTAATAGTAAAAGGCAGGGTTTACGGTAATCATAGTTTGAGAATCACTAGTGCTGCCCACATAGTTCCTGTAAGGCAGAACAAAAAAAGGTCAGAGGACACTATTTCTCCCACGAACACTCAGACAGAGTTATATAACTTTAGGTAAATCACAGAACTTCTTTTGATCTCACATTCTGGAGTGGAGGGGTAGAGGATGTATGAGACCTTATAAATTCTAGACTCCTTGCAGTTGTAATTTGTAAAAAATAAATATTTATTCAAAATTAACTGTAGATTTATCTCAGTAGGTGAATAGATAAAGCAAGTATTTGGTTTTTTTTTTTTTACATTTTTAAAATTTAAATTAAAGCAAGTATTTGTGATATGGAAGTAAATGCTAGTGAAAGTACTTAAGACTTTGACTATATGAATCAGGAGGAGATCTGACATTCTCAAGTTCCAATGTCTATAGTATGAGCATGGTATTTTAAGAAGTGTGAAGAACTTTTCGCTCACTTTTTTCCCCACTATCAACTCTTTTGTGATTATTTTAAAAAGCAATTCAAACTCACTAATTACAAAATAGGATCCAAATCTGGTAATTATTTTAAGCCTAAGAGGAAGAAGTTTTCAAGAACTGAAAGAGTCCCACAGCTGCTTTGTGAAACACTTAGTTCTTGATTCAAGACTTGTTAAAATAAGTACTGAATAACAAACTAATTATTGGAGATGCTATGAGGGAGCATCATTCTCCTTTCCTCTAACTAATGCGTCTCATTTTTTAGGAGTCATCTTAAGCACAGCCTCCTCCAGAAAGCCCTCAGTTTGATTTGCATATCACTGTGCATATTTGCATCCTAGGGTTATATTTAAAATACGTTTAAATAAACAAAAATCTAACACATTTAACAAGTGGTGCTGCAGGCCCAATAACTAAAGTTATGGTCATAATTTCCAGGCATTAAATTCTTGGATGTTGGAGATGCTAAAATGGGCCTAACTGAAACAGCCAGAGTAGTAAAGGGCAACTCAAGGGCTGGAGACACTGGCCATAGCCAATGGTGAGGAATAACTTGAATCTTCACTAGTATATACCTGACAAATATCAGCTCTGCTTTACCAAAACATCTGTCAGGGTGTGCTGTAATTTATAGACTTTTTTTTTTTTCTTTTAATGCCTCCCACCTAAATAGTAAAGTCTTTAAGAGAAGAGATTATATTTTATTTTTCTATTTTCTTTTTATCCCCAAGAGTTAGAACAGTACCTAACACACAATAGGACTCTGTAAATATTGTTTAGGCCAATATATGAAATGTCACTTATCAGTGAAAAACTAAATGGTTTTTACAACTTAAAATTCTATAATTCTACTTTACATTTACCTTCTTAAAATTATCAAGGGTGCAATATAGTGGTCATGTAATTTTATAAGACATTGGAATTAAAATGTTTTGAAAAAAAATAAATAAAATAAAATGTTTTGAGTTCTTGAGAAAATAAAGCATTTTATTATGAGTAAGTTTTAAATAGAGAGCAATGAGACTCTAAAATCTTATTCATTCTAAAAATGTCATTTTAAGGTATTGTTCAGGGTGGTTGTAAACATGAGACAAATGGGGAACTAAAATGATTGTTATCCTATAGTGAAATTTTTATGTTGAGTCAGCAGAAGTGCTCTAGTAGACCAGATCTCCTAGCCACAAATGTTGCATACTCTACTACACTGAAGGGTAGTTAAAAATGTCTCTTTTCTATATTATGAGTTAAAGAGAATTACACATTTGCTTTGATCCAAGGGTTGCACATATGATAAACACTGCCATGTGAAATATATCAATACGAACTTAATTACAATCCTAGTTATATTTCTTACAAGGGACACCCATTGCTAACATGGGAATTTAGTCATTATTAAGAGAACACAGTATTGTGTGTTATGCTGCATATTTGAGAAATAAACCACAGTGCCTGCTGTCTTATCAACAGTCAAAGATACTTTGGCCTATTATAGATGTACTACAAAATCTAGAAGCATTACTGATTTTATTTGTAAAGTGAAATAAGAGTTATATATTCATGACATTGCAGTTCAAGGTTCAAATATCACCTATATTTGCAGAGGAAATACATAAGAAAAGAGAAAGTACTTTCGTATGAGTCCCTGAGATGCAATAGCAGAAGAAATGGTCTGAAAGGAGGGAAAGTTGTCTTATCATCTGAACACACAGAAAAAAAAGGGTAACTGCTCATATGTTTATTTAGCACTGGTATTCCTATAGATACTATACTAGGCAAAATAAAAAGGGAATGATAGCTAAAACATTTCGCTTATTAAAAAAAAGAATCAGAGTTACAGATACAGAAAATGACAAAACAAAAACAAGTGCACAAATGTAGATAATGACTTGGAATAAAATGAATTAAAGGGGTCAGTCATCAAGTGGCAGACATAAACCTAAGGTATGGAACAAATCTAGCAATTTCTACTATTCAGAGCTACAGGAGAGACAGTTATAGTTTCATTATGTCCAGCAGATTAAAAAAAAGTTGCATAGGTATAAAAAAGCTTTTCTTGATGTACAAATCTAAGTGAAAATCTTCCCATGAGTCCTCATTAATGGAACACCCAATTTGATTTCGTGAACTATACATCCTTGAGATAGTGTGCTTTTTATGAACATCTTAAAAAAATTCTTCAATGCAGATTAATGATATAATGCCAAAGCACAGTTTAATTAAAGCAACTGTACAATGGTCTAAGAATGGAACATGATGAAATTTTGCTCCATCCAGAGATAAAATTTTGAAACCTTTACGTATGTTTGGACTTAGAATAATCAGACATGAATACTCTATTTTGCAACTGAGCATATGACAAAAACTGAGCTTGATAACAGTTTTGGTAACAGCAGAGTTCAGATTTTATACAATTTGACAAGAACATGGAAAGTAGAAATTACATACTGCTTATTAGAAGGATTCAACAAATATTTATTGAGCACATAATGTGTGCCAGGCACCATCCATTGAAAATGGAGAATACTAATGAGTTTAAACAAAGAAACATATTAAGTACCAATAAATTGTACTATTTCCATGTTTACTGTAGCTTAAGAAGCCTTATACAGGATAAAAATAAATACGTTAAGGGCCAATGAGAATATTAATTAGTAACCTTTCCTTAAGTTTGTCAATTAATCTCTTTTTCAGATAGCAGAAGTGTCACATTTAAGTAAAAATGTTTTCAAAATATACATTATAAAAATTATTTTAAGTATAAATTATAAATATCCATGGCTGATGTAAGAAATACATCTAAGAAATGCAGTTTTATTAGAGGTAAATAAGCTACTATGTGTAAAAAGGAGGCATGAGATGGTATATGATGAAAAAAATACTTTTTTCTGACTCTTCTCCTTGCCCATTTCTTAGATGGCTCCTCTTGGCTCCCCAAACATTCATAGTACAAAGAACACTAAATGGGAATTCAAAGAGTCTCCTATCACCAAGATAAGAATTATATCAGTAATTCTTGTTTCCTCTATACTTGACAACTGAGACCATGTGTGGCATAGAACATCTCTAAAGGGAAGGAAGTGGGGGGAGTGGGGAGAAGAAGGAAGGAAGCAAGAAGGAAGGAAAGAAATTGAAAAACTCACTCTAAATTGAAGGGTTATCCATTTTTCTAATTCAACTCTGATCATTTTTTTTTTGAAATAAAAAACCCAGTAAATTATGTTAACATATTTTCATAGCCTGCTTTACCCTGTCCTTAGCATATATTTTAAGTCCAAAAGTAATAATAATTATTTTCAACAATATTCAATGAACATGTGCTTCTTCCTGTTCTTACAGAAAATATCCTTTCTAGTAAATGTGATAAAGGGACAAGGTGACTATTATATCTTGTGATTTTTCCTCAATCTGTTTTTGGCCTATTCTTAAAGGAGAACGCAGTATTTCTTTGAACATTACTCTCTAAATTAAAGCAACTCATGTAAAGGAGCAAAGTCAAAGGTTGAATACCTTTGCAAACCAGAGAGATCAAGCCTAGATGCTCAATCAGTTGAGCACCAGCCTTTTGGTTTTGGCCCAGGTTTTGGATCCTGTCCTGGGATCAGGTCCCACATCAGGCTCAATGTTCACTAGGGAGTTGAGATTCTCTCTCTCCCTGCCCCATTCCAGCTTGCTACTCTCTTTCTTTCTTCTTTCTTCTTTCTTTCTTTCTTTCTTTCTTTCTTTCTTTCTTTCTTTCTTCTTTTTTTTTTGAAGATTTTTTTTTTTAATTTATTCATGAGAGACAGAGAGAGAGGCAGAGACACAGGCATTGGGAGAAGCAGGCTCCATGCAGGGAGCCCGATGTGGGACTCGATCCTGAGTCTCCAGGATCATGCCCTGGGCTGAAGGTGGTGCTAAACCGCTGAGCCACCCAGGCTGCCCCCCTCTCTCTCTTTCAAATAAGAAACTAAATCTTTAAAAAATTTTTTCCTTGGCTAATGCTATTGATTACAAGAAGCCCAAAGTATGTAAATGAATCAGTACAAATATATCATTACTACTGGGAAAGGTTTCAAAGCAAGCTAGCTGTTCCCACTGTTTATCTATAAGAGGGACAGGAGCATTTGTCCATTCAAACAACCTTCTTAAGTGTTCACTTCAAAATAGATTTTTTCTGGCTAGCTGTTTCAAAATTAAAAATGCTACAGATAAGATTTATATTTGTGGTATATAGCTTATCTTTCATACCTAACCTATTTCTAGAATTGAGTTATACACTGAGAGAACCTCAATTTTTAAATCACGTTACAACCAATTACTTGCATGGTACTACACAGAGAAATGTTAACCTAGATCTCTGAAGGCTAATTTCCTTTTGTATTAATATAGCCAAAGTTGCCAATGAATTCTCAGGATAATTTATCTGCCAAGTAAATAAACCTTCAAAAGACCTAAGAAAAAAAATCATATTTGCAAGTATGCCAACTTCAATTTCAAGGTCTACAAGGAGATCACAGTAAAAGGTAATAGAATACAAAATCACTTTTACTTTTGTTTGAATGCAACAAACAAAATCAAATCTTCTTGATCTAGATATTGCCAGATATATGTGAGGAGGAAAATTTTTTTTAAATCTACATACATAGAAACACTGATATATTCCATACTTTTCAAAAACAACAAATCTGTGCCTCAGTAAAATCTAACACTCCAGCTTTATCAAGCTAAACCCCACAAGTTATTCTTAGAATGAATTATATGGTATCTACCAGAGGATGTTTTCTATAAGTATTCTTAAGAGAACTAACTATGTAAAGTACACCAGTAATAAATCTTTAATCTATGCATAACAGCATCAAATATAGAAAATATGTTTATATAGAACGTATCTACCAGTTAGGGCTCAATATGATAATCACTATAACTATAAAATTGGAAAACAAATGTATGTAATAGAATAACATTTGCTTTAATTTTCCCAGTTTATGTGTTCTGCTTAATTGCCAGAAGATATTATTATTTCTCTTCATTTAAATAATTTTCTGTTTATGCGAGTTTTATTATTTCATAATCACATCTTAAGTGTTATGATATACAAAATATATATAAGCATCTCTTAAATTTGATTAAAATTTTTAAAGAAAGCATTGTCTTTGAAAAACAAAAATTCTACCAAGAATTGAATATGATGCATACAATAAATAATCATAGCTATTCTATGATGTTACATTGTGTTCTTATATTTCCCTTGTGCCTAATTTGCTGGCCCTTCTTTCCATGCCTGCCCTCCTCTCTTTCTTTCATGCATACACACATCAACACACGCACACATGGAAGTTCTGTGGATAATACTCTTTAAAATCTACATATCCTTGGAATGCCTGTCTGGCTCCGTTGATGGAGTATGACTCTTGATCTTGAGGTTGTGAGTTTGAACCCCACACTAGGTACAGAGATTACTTATAAATTAAAAAATAAATCCTTAAGGGGTACCTAGATGGCTCAGTTGGTTAAGCATCCAGCTCTTGATTTCAGCTTAGGTCATGATCTCAAGGTCATGAGATTGATCTCTGTATCCAGCTCTGTGCTGGCGTGAATTGTGCTTAAGATTCTTTCTCCCTCTCCCTCTGGCCCTCATGCACTCCTTTTCTCTTAAAAAAAAAAAAAAATCCTTATTTTTTCACTGGTGACACTGCCTATTTCCATTATCATGACTATGTACATTAATCCTGAACCTTTCTAGCTATGACATCCAGAGCATGTTTTCAACTGTTTCCTAAATAATTAGCAAAATTGGCATTTGGACTTGACAAAGCTCTATTTCTTTAATTCTTTCAGTATTCCCTATCTCAATAAACCATGTTACCAATCTACCAACTGCTATGGGTCAAAATTTCAGAGGAAACTTACTTTTTCCTAGCCCATCTACCAGAAATCAAGACTAGTTAATTATACAGAGAAGGCTGCTTTTCTTAAGAAAAAGAGGCCATTACCATGGGTGTGCAAGGCCACAGGACTCAAGCTACACAATAAAAAAAAAATGTTCTGAGGCCCAAGTCACAAATATGAAACAATAAATCATTTCCGGTTCCAATTCTATTATCTAAGACATGGTTTGCCTAACTATGCAAGTATGCTTGAATTTTCAGTTGTTTTTGTTGGAGAAAGACATTATATTTGAAAGCATTTTATCTGCAGTGTTTAGTAAGCTAGACAGTGACAGCTATTTTACCCACATAAAAACTACTATGCTCTATGGAAACTTTATTACAGTTCCTTATCCTTAGCTCTTGTGAATATCAAATACTAAAGTTTGGATCAGTTAGAGTACAAATTTAGTCAATTAAAAGTCTCCAAGGTGATCTGAATTCTGAAGATTAGTTTGTTTATATGAATTACTGGGTCTTAGTAACTAACTTGTAAATGGTGGCTGATATGTCTTTGCAAATAGCATAGATTAATTGAAACACTGATGCTCCTAAAGTTTGACAAATAGCAAAATAAAAAGACTATACTGATTTCAAATATGTCTCTAGATAAGAGAGACCTTAGCAAAAATTAATAGAAGATATGGAGTCAGTTCATCCCGTAGCTTTTTGTAAGTTTACATACAGAGTAATCAGAAAATATTTTAAAATTGTATTTATGAGTTTGGAAATTTTATGTGTGAAAATTATAATATGTAAAATGGACTGTTACAAAGAAAACTACAGAGACCTTATTTAAGGCTTTGAAATTCAGACCCAATTACCAAGGCAAAAAAAAATTTCAAAGAATAAACTAGACAAATCTGGGAAAAAATTTGAAACTTTCCTCTTGTAAGACTTTCACCTAGGGACTTTAGAACTTCCACTAAAATTACAGTAATCTTCCCCTAACTGTAAATTCCCCTCATGTGAAAATAAGTAGATATATATTTGTATACTTTTTCATCACTGCAAGAATTCCTGATAAAATACATGTGAATCATGACTGACTCCAAGTTTTAAAATAAAAAAATTGGTAGTTACTGTATAAGCCATTTATTTAACAAACATTTATTAAGTGCCTTGTACTTTGTGCCATGTATTCTGGTAGGCTCTCAGGGTGAGGGACAGACTCTCAAGTCGGCACATTAGCCAAAAGAAGCTTATAAAGAAAATAACCCTTGAAAACCTTTTTATTTGCCCAGAAGGTACAGTATGCATTTTGTGATACCCAACCCTAAACAGTAACTTCTAAGCACAGAATATTTAAGAACCAAATAAATTAAACTAGAGAAAAACAAACAGAATGTCTATATAGACATTAAAACCATTCTGTATTTAAGAAAACTATTAAATCCCTCTGCTAAGAATGGCGAATGAGTGGAGAAATCTAAGAGCTGCTCCTGCCTTCCTGCAGAATTTACTCAATTGCCAGATGCACGTTAGAATAAGCAAGATAGTGTGAGGATTAAGCACAATAATGGTGAAGCTGTAGACGGTAGGGATCTGAATTTAATACATTTAATTAAATGTGTGTATGTTACAACTACAATACAGCAAAAAGAAAGATAATTGAGTCTCTGCCTTCAGAGGTGGACCTAATAGGGATGAAGTAAAAGAGGCACCCAGGGTGCAAGAATTAAGGGGACTCTAACTCTTAGGGTCATGCACTTGTCGACTCGGCATTTGCAAGACAGAGTGGATACCTTCTTAAATTTTGTGACCTAGGTATTAACATTTTATATCAACTTTCCCAAGGGGCAGAATGGTTCCCTAGGTTTCTTACTTTCATAGATATGGTGACAACTGTTTGTTTTGTTAAAGATTAACCTATAAAAGTGTATGTGTTTTCTTTATAATCCTTCATTGAAATGATTAACATAAAATGAATTAGCAAGTATTTCACTGAAACCACAAGGGAAGAATATTGGAAAAGTTTTATTGAGAAAGGAATAATCATCTATTTTAATATAGTCATATATGATATGAAAGACTTTATTGACTTTCTCTTTAATTGGTGTGTTCTTCTTACTAGTTTATTTTAGTGAATATGAATGTTGCCACTATATATATATTTGCCTAAGTATTATTTACCTAAATATATTGATTGACTTATAATTCTAGTTCCCTATAAGGTCTTAACTTCCAAAAGCAAACTCTCCCACTATGAGAGTTTTCAACAATATAAACATATATAGTGATGTCAGAATACTTTTCACAAATCTTGTTGTTTAACAGTTACAGATAAGTGTATTACTGTCTCCCAATGGATTGTAAGCTACTGAGTAAAATGAAACATCATAAGAAAACTGCCATGAAATGCTAGTGCTATTCTTCATTTTTCCTGATAGGCTTAGAAGTTGAGTCTTATTTATTTTAGCATTTCCTACAAGAGACAGGATAATGTCTTTCATAGAGTAGTCATTCAATAAATGTAGAAAAAATCCCACAAAACTTAATTCTTACTGGTAATATTTTGTGTTCTATGAATTAGGACATTTAAAAAGAATATTCCTACTCGAAGACAAATAATTCTGTATTTCGTCTTTTTAATAAAAATGTGGCCATCAGATATATACACTCATATATTCAGCTGATAATAAAGCTTATTAAATTAGAACCAATTTATTTAGGTCTAAGAATGAATATATCATTTTTATAGTATTGGCATTAAAATAGTATCACTTCTTGGTCAAACACAATTTAGACTCCTATAAATTCTAGTCATCTCCTAATAATAATGTTTTAAATGTACTATTTAACTTAGATTAGAAAGATGATTTCTAACAAGTGAGCTGATGTATTAATAACATATTTCAAACAAACATACAGTAAGAGAACCTCAAGAGTGAACTATAGTACTACTGACTATCTAGTACTCAATGTTTGAATACTAATACCATGGAGTACTTAGCACTCAATGCTTACTCAAACTTTATGTTTAAAAAGTTGACTTTTTCATGAATAAACGTTAGTAAGAGATGATCTAGAGACTTAATCTGTTTAGTTATATTATGAAAAAAGAAAGATTATATTATGACTTTAAATATAATCTCTCCCTTTCCTTACCTCAACTATGTTCCTCAAATTTTACCTTTTGAGACTACTTTTGAATATCTTTTTAATAGAGTTAACACAAACTCGTTAAGTCTTGCCTTGTGGCTAAATTGAGGATCAGATGAGAGCCAAATGTGAAGGTGGTTTTTGTGATGTGGGGTAAGCATGTATGTGTGAGTGTGTTCTCATGTGTATGTGCTTATTAACTCTTCAAATAATCCAGGAACACAGAAAAAATGCTGAATGGGAGTTTTGTGGGCAGGACTAGCCACGGAACAGAACCTTTGCTGTGCATTATTAGTTAGTGAATTTCCAAAGGTTGCTGCTCTACAATGAAGCTACAGTTTACGGAGGGCCACCCTCAGAAAAGTGTGTGTTTGTGTGCACACATATGTGTGTGCACAAAATAAATTATTTGTACCATCTCTATTGATTACCATTTTCCCTTCCTGGAAACAATCTTCAAAAATGGAGGTTTCTGGCATTTAAATTACTGGGTAGTATTTAACTAATAAACTAAAAAATACTCTGGAGTCTGGATGACAAGGTCAAGAAAGAGTGTGTAATTTAAGAGTCTGAACCTTACTGATATGCAGCTCCATTCAGCCACATAAAAGGGAGTCTGGAAAACCCCTAACTGTTACCTATCGATACCCAATCGTCTACCAAATCCTTTTAACTACAACTCAGTTATGATGAATACTTTTAAACTACAATGAATCTACAGTGTTTACAACTCAAATTATATATTGCCATTTCATTCAAAGTCCTCTTGCCTAAAGTCTTGCCTGGCAGCTGAATTCTTTCTTAGTGGTATAAAGTGTAATGCAACATTGAACAAAGCCTCACAGAACACAATAAGATAGTAATGGTCAATGGAGAAAAGCAGGGAAAGTAAATGTATCATTATTCTAAAGACTTTTAAGTATCCCTGGAGGATACATTTCAGGGAAAGGGTAAAAGAAAAGTATATTTGAATGAGTAGTCAGATTTCCTAAGTCACCAAGCAGTCAAAGGGCACATATTCATAGCTGAGCTGCATAGCTAATGCTTAAAAATCATATCAAGGAGTTTAATGACAGTGAAAGTTGGAGAATAGGAAGGCAAAGAAAAAAATATAAGTTATCACTGGTCATGGAATTTTCATATTCCACTGGGCCTAACTAGGAACTAGGTAGGAGGGATTAAGTCTGGATTAAACCTTCAAACTGTATTTACTTTCTAAGTTGGATCTCGTAAATGAAGACCAATTGTTCCTAACTGCAAAATGATAGGGTTTTACAATTCCAATGCATGAAAGAACTAACTGAAAACTACCAAAAGAGATCAGCAATATAGTAATTTCCATTCTAATTTAGTGTGCTTATTCATTCTTACATAGTATTATACATGTGCGTATTTAAACATTTTCCACATTGCAAAGGTTTAAGGTAAAATATATTTATAAACACATGAGAGAAGGAGAGATTACAATAGCTATCTTTAAAGAGAAATTAGTATATGTATTTTATACATCTCAGAGAAAGCAAAACACAAGTCTAACTTGAATGTAAAATCAGAAAAATAATACAGCTTCAAAGTAGTCTTAATCACCACCAGATGCTTAATCAGTTTAAATCATATTACTAGAATGGATTCCTGATGCCCTCCTGTTCTTTTGGTACCTTAACTGTTTGAACTCTTCTAAAATAAAAGCATCATTTTGCTGTTGTTTTTGTTTTGTTTTGCTTTTTTATGGACTAGGTATTGGCACCATCAGATTAATAAAAATGTAAAAAACCTATCATTTTTCTCTTTAATATTATTTGGGCAGTGGTTTAAAAATTTGCTCTTAAAGTGTTGAGGTTTTAGATAGGTGTGTCTTAGACATAGAATATGGTCTCACTGAATCCATCAGGATTGGTGGGCACACTGGTCAAATTCTTAAATTATGAAGCAGTGAAGGGACCACTGGGTCACTCTTCACTTGAGTTTTCAGCTATAACTTATCTCAAAAAAAAAAAAAAAAAAAAGGACTGCATACTCAAAATTCTGCTTCTTTGGTCCAAAACAAAAACAAAATGAGAAATCTAATTCTTAGAGCAGGTCTTAATGGGTTCTGAGAAAAAAGCTCCACAAGTGAGAGGAGATTCTATATATTTACCTAATTTGGGTTTAAAGGTTATAGGACAACTCCTGAAACCTCTAAAACTATGGCACTCTTCTAGAGAAGTCTGAGAGTATGAGAAATATTCTATGCAGGGCTATAAAGACATTTTATGCCACTGCTCTGTCAAATCCTTTCAATAGCTTCCACTTCTTTCAGTAAAGGACACTCTGCCATCGAGGTCACTTTTACCTATCTGAACTTGCTTCCTCCTAGCCTTCCCTCGGCTCATTTCATTCCAGCCACACTGACCTACTAGCTGTTCTTCAAGCCTGCCAGGCTCTTTGCACTTTATTCTCTGACTGCGATGGTCTCCTCCCCAATATCCACACACCTTGCTCCCCCAACTACTTCAAGTCTTTGCTCAAATGTCATTTTCTTTCACGGAGGATTTATAAACTCATCCTTCCCTATATTTCCAAATCTCTACCCTTTTTTTTTTTTCAAATATCACTTATTTTTATCTGACAAACTATATATTTTACCTATTTGTTATATTTATTATCTGACTCCTCTCACTGGGGAATCCATACATTTGGGGTTTTTGGTCTTGTCTTCTGCTGTATCTCCTGTACCCAGAACATTGGCTAAGGTATAGTAAGCATTCAACACGTATTTATTGACTTGGATTAAATCAAAGATTCTAATTATTTGAGCTGCCTGCCAAAAATACAGAAATCTTATCTTTCCCTCTCCTTTAGCTGCAAGTTTTAATCAATGAGAATAACGGGTTTATATCCTTAAGAGAATCAGGGGCAAAAATGTTGATAGCATCCTGAAGTTTGGGCATCCTCTTTCATTTGATTAATCTCAGTGCATACTGATTTTACACATGTATATATGAGTTCACAAGTATTTTCATACATGCATATAGATTCACATTTTGCACAGACACATATACCTAATAGCAATATTCCATTTTTCATCCCTAACAGTGTAGATTAAAAAGTAAAAAACAGTAGGCTCTTAAAATCACACACACATTTAACTTTAAATGTAAAGCTCTGAACAATTGTTCTTCTGACTCTATGATGATACGTTTTTGCCCTCAGGAAATAATGACATATAAAGCTTCACTTTAAAAAAACTTAATAAATTGAGGAAAACTATTAAAGTAACATGGGACACTTTTTAAAGCAAAGAATAATTATCAGAGTTCTTTTATTAGTAACATTGAAATTATTTGTAATAAAATAACTTTTGAAATATTTAGCCCACAAAAAGCAAATATACACGTAGATTTTCATAACAAATCTATTGTAAGAAAAGAGGCATACGTGGACTGCTTAGCCAAAATAGAAACTTCAACATTACTAATTCAAAAACCAAGGCTGGCTCATGAAAATAGTCACTGTACTATCATTAGAAGACTTCTTTTTTCTCTTTAGCCACAGTAAATACTTATGAAAAGGTCCCATCTCTTTAGTTTTCTGAGGGTTTCCACTGCCCTCTTTCCTCCCTCCTACTCCCAGAACACACTGTAAGAATATTTTGGTAATATCATTCATCCTATGTTGTTTTCTTCCACTGGATAAAAGTGTAAGACGTAAAGGTTACAAATCTGTACCATTCTTGCTTATTCTTGCCCATGTTTTGCAATGATAATATTAAAGATGGTGGTACAATAACAGGGAAATACTAGGATCTGTTCAAAAGCTAAAGTTAGGAACTTCCTTCTAATGCCCATTAATTAATAATGGTGTGATGTAAACGCCTTAAAAATGACAATGAGCTTCCCAAATCAACACTATATTCTCTCTCCCCAATAATCTGGCCAAATCTTTCTAATATGCTTGATGCATTTCTGAACAAAGATATTGTACAAGTGGATATGAAACAGGTAAGCAGCAAAACCCTCAACAATTTTAACCAGGGGTAAAGTTTGATAAAGCAACCAAAGGAATAAGAAGGAGTTTAAATCTTCTGCACAAAGAAGATTTTTCCACAAATCTTGTGTAAGGGCCTTACACAAGAAGTGTCCATGTATGGACATTAACCAGCTACTAAACAATTTATTCTACAAGGTAACTTCAGTATTTCTCAACTAATACTTTTGTTGTCTCTATGAAGTACGCAATAAAAAATATCTTCAGTATTATTTTTTAAAAGATTTTAAAATTTATTTTAGAGAGGGGACAGAGTAAGAGAGAGAATCCTCAAGCAGACTCCTGCTGAGCACAAAGGCTCAATCCTAGGATGAGCCACAGGGCTCAATCCTAGGATGCTGAGATCATGACCTGAACTAAATCAAGATCAGACACTTAACCAACTGAGCCGCCCAGTTACCCCTTCAGTATTATTAATATGAACTAAGTATATCCAACAGAAAATTACAGACAATATTCTACAGAAGATTAAGCAGATCATATTTCATAACTATGCATGTTTCTGCTTGAAACAATAATCTAAAGTTTAACAACCTATTTTATCTATGGAAACTTAAAGTCGAACATACTGAATTCCACATTAGATAATAAACTAGACTACTTTTCAATAATGTACTTTCAAGACAACCTTCCAAAGGTACTGAATGTAAATGTAAAATTTAAAAAAAAATCTGTCAGTGGCACAAATAATGGAGCACTTGAAAGATCTGAAACATTTTTAGAGTGAGATCTAAAATGTCAGTGAGAAGAATGGAGAATGTCATGATACTTTCTTAATTCTGATATCAGTCACAAGGCTTTTATGAAACTATGTCACCCATTGCCCAAACATACTAAGAATTCCATAAATGTTTGCTGATACATGAAAGAACCATTGTCAAATGGATGAACCAAAGGAATGAACATAGTGAAAAAAGTGTTTAAAATATAATCACTGATGATAAGTTAGATATGACAACACTTCAAAATGGGACATAAATGATATAATGTTCACTATCATTTTTCTTCATAAAATAAAACTTCTGTATCAAAATGTTCAAGGGGTTAGGCATCTATGCCACTATATAGAGGGGGAGTAGAAAATTTTATTCTTACTGTTTCCTTTTATACCTGTCATGCCAAATACTTCTCTAAAGCACTGCCTTCTGAGAAAAAGAACACTGTAGCTGCTCACATGGCAAATTATGATTACAATAGTAACAGCCCGGGATCCCTGGGTGGTGCAGCGATTTGGCGCCTGCCTTTGGCCCAGGGCGCGATCCTGGAGGCCCGGGATCGAGTCCCACATCAGGCTCCCGGTGCATGGAGCCTGCTTCTCCCTCTGCCTATGTCTCTGCCTCTCTCTCTCTCTCTCTCTCTCTCTCTGTGTGACCATCATAAATAATAAATAAAAAAAAATTTAAAAAAGATAAAAAAAAATTAAAAAAAATAGTAACAGCCCTGAAAGAGGAAGGTACATCATGGTATAAACAAGTATTCTCATTAGAAATTTCTTTAAGAGTATGATTGTTTCTTTATCTGTAAAATTGGGATAATTTTACCTTGTAGGATTGTAAAATTAGATAAAAATGCAAAACATTTAGTTTATTTGGAGAACTTGTTAAAATCCAAACATATTGGAAAGCATTCCATGTTATTACAGAGCAGTTAGTAGGGCACTGGACCACAATGAGAATGACTACTCTAGGAAATTGCTATATTTGTTGCATCCAATTCCTCTTTGGGCTTACTTTCCCAAAAAAGCAGATGAAAAGTCTCACCAGAAGCAGGAATTGCTAACCATCTTCCCTTAGTTCCTGGACGAGTTTTTATAGCACCCAAGCCTGGTGACAGCATGGCAGCAAAACTCAGAGAGGGCTTGCTGGCCAGGATAGAAATGGGGACCTAGTCTTATTATTATGCAGTGGTAAGAAGAAAGGAGAAGGGAAAGGACAGGAAGGGAAGAGAAGGAGGAGAAGAAGGAAAAGAAAGCATGAAAAACATGAACAAAGAATAAAAAATAGTGTGATTTGAGTCCTTGCCTCAATCTTCTAAATGCACATAGCTTTCAGATTTTTTGGAGGTGGCCATCAACACACAGTAGTAATCCAACTGCAAGCAATCTTTTGCTTATCCAGTGGGTTATCTGTCATGCTAAATCTCTGGAGAGTAAGCCCGAATTTCTATTGGCGCCATTCCCACAAAAAACACCTTTTGTTTGAAGGTGAAATTTTAAAACTCAGCTTCATATAGTCAAATATTATACTGCGAGATTTCTCACATTTTACATATAAAATTTTCACTTTTTAGCAAAGCATGAGTTTTTACACCTAAGATTTTTTCCATGCTTTTTAACTCTTTATTTTATCAAAATTTATTCATTAAAATATTTTAGGTAATTATTATTAGGTAAGTTATATTGCAATGATCCTTGGATTTAGATTCTCCTCCTATTGCTGATTTCTACTCTAGCCACTCTTCTCCAACATTCTTAAAACTACAGAATTAACTAGATGAGGGAGGGGGAAACTTTCACAATGTGTACATCTATCAAATTATCTTTTTAAAAAAGATTTTATTTATTTATTCATAAACACACAGGGAGAGTGAGGCAGAGACAAAGGCAGAGGGAGAAGCAGGCTTTATGCAGGGAGCCTGATGCGGAACTCGGTCCTGGGACTCCAGTATCACACCCTGAGCTAAAGGCACTTGCTCAACTGTTGAGCCACACAGGTGTCTAGTTAATTCTGTAGTTTTAAGAATGGATAGCAAATTAGTATTAAATATTTGATGAAAGAATATGGATTGAAGGTTGAAATACTTTACATTTTATTTGTCAATCTACTACAATAAAGCTGGGGGGAAAAACCCACAAAGAAACTACATTCAAATTTAACTTCCCTAAAATTGTTCTTTCCTTGTTTTCCTCTCTCACTATTTATTCTCTGGTACTCTTCCTCTGAATGTGCCAACATGGATGTCTCACAAACCAGTCAGACCTCTCTTTTCTAAATTTTCTTTTAAATCTCTCCCACTCATGCACTCCAACTATCATTACTATGCGAATGCTTTGCAAATTATGTCCTTTCCCGATCCCTTTCAGGTTCCAATTTCTCATTAACTTATTAAACATGTCAGTATGACCCCATGGTAACTCAAAATTACTATTTCCAAAAGAAGCCTCATTATCTGTCCCAACAAGAAATCAGGTTCTACTCTTGACTCATCCATTTCATTTCATGGCACCTTTATATTACAAGTCACTTTGCATCTTTAACTTTACTGTTTTTATCTTCACATACTATCTGCCAAGAATCATTCATTTTTACCCTTCAATATTTCTGAAATTCTTTTTCTTCTCTGTATCCATAGAGTCAAAACCTTATTTTGGTCTTTTTTTCTTTTTTTATTATTATTTTGGTCTTGATTACCTTTATCATAGAGCACTCTGATAGCCTCCTCACAAATCTTTCAACCTTCAATCCATATTCTTTCATCAAATATTTAATACTAATTTGCTATCCACCAAATATCGTATTAGCCTAAGAACACAAAAATGAAATGACATAGTCTTTGACCTCAAGACATCTATAGTCTAGTGGAGAAAGAGATTGTGAATTAGAGTGATTAAATGCTATGGGATATAAATAGTAAATCTTATGTAAGCATTAAAAATGAGCACAGAAGCCACACTTCTAACTAGGCTTTGAGAAAATCCTTCTTAGATGAGGTGATCTTAGCTGAGTTTGAAAGGACATGTAAACATTATCCTGGAAAGTGAAGGGTTAAATGGTTTACTAAAAAATGGTACACAGCATGAATATTATCTCATCAGTGGAAGAAAGTGATATGGTCACAAAACCTCAGATGTAAATGTTTGTAGAAAGAGATGCAGGTAGAGGAAGGCAAAGAGTTGTAGGGTTGTGTTGATTTAAATTTTATCCATTTAGCAAATATTCAACTAAGCATCCAACATTTGCTCATCAATCCTCTCATTCAATAAACAAAATTAGGCAACTCTCATGTACTGAAGTCATTCTATTTAGTAAATAAAAAAAACAAGCTGTATGATCTCAAAATCATAAAATCTCATAGTAGAGATAAATATTACAAGGTTTACAGTAATTTACAAGTTCTGTAAAGAAATAACATTAAATGCCAAGTGGATATATCATATAAACGTGGAGCTACGTGATCTCACTATCTATATAGTACCTCCCACTGAAATCCCATTAAAATAGAAAAAAAAATCTTAACTATAGATCTGTATCAGCATATCCATGTCACTACAATTTGTTTGGTTATTGTCGTTGATAGCTAAAAGACCCAAGAAAGTGTGTGGCAGGTAAGAATAATCAATGATAAAATGGATTTTGAAGAATACAACTCTGATCTGATCATTCCCTGCTGGAAAAAATCAATTGCTTTTCAATGTCTATCCTACAAAGGTTTAACTCTATAGAGTGACATTTAGGGCTTCTTAAACCTGACCCTAAACTACATTTGGAATCTACTTTGTATTCCTTTTATCAATCTATTTGCCCCATGTCCCCAATAAATTATTTATTTATTACCTCTGAAAATACTCGATGCATTTTAACTTCTATGTTTTTTAATTAAACCATTAAACTATTCATCCCAATTCAAGCCCACTTGACAAAGCCCTAGAGGGTCCTCCCCCCATCTCTGTCTATTCATATACTGGTCATCTTCAGTGACATGACTTCATCACAGAATAATCCACCTTTTTTCTCCATCAAAATATCTGTGCCTTTTTAATGGAATCTATCATTTTCTGATTATTTCTCTTTTTCTCTATCATTGCATATAGCTTTTGATATATTTTTTAGAAATTTCTTCAGCACGATAATATAATTAGTATAACAAGAATGCCATGTTACTTGTTTTGTTGTAGGTCAAAGTGTTTTGTATGCCCAGGTGTTTAAAAGAAATCTGTAGGAATGAGGGAATAAATTAACTCATTCATTCCTTTACAAATTCATTCATATTAACTGTGTCATATTATTTTATCTATGAAAATAATATAGTTCAACAGTTTAAAAGCTAAATTTGTACCAAACCTATTTGAGCTCAAGTCTTGCTTTTACTAAATTTTAGTGAATTTATTTAGCCCACCTAGACAACAGCTTCTTAACATACAAGATATTGTCTGTGTATATAAATCTATCTATCATCTATCTATCTATCTATCTATCTATCTATCTATCTATCTATCATCATCTATCTAGAAAGAGAAAGAGGGAAACAAGTATTTAACGTCTGAGGAAAAAATCATATGCTTAATAAATGTTACCTACCATTATTAAAAAGTAGTGTCACTCAGTTTAGTGCAATCTTCCAAGCTAATCAAAATTAGTTTGTTGTTATAGTTCTCTTTTTTCCTATGTCCTACCATTAAAAAGATAAAGACAAAACTGTTTATTCATTTTATATAACTTGAACACAATGTATTGCAAATCTGATGGACAGCAATCAGTGTCTGTATATAGAAATACAGATCGTCAAGCATGACAATTTAGAAAAACGTCAAGATCATAATCTAAGTGAAAGTTTTAGTAGTCTGCCAATTTTTTTATACTGCTGCCACTTCTTTCTAATAACCTTGAAACTTAATATTTGACTGAATAATTTACTGTATGTGCAGTTAAATTTTTGTATTTGCCTGAATAGACAATATATGCTGTGGAAAGCATCTGCTCACCATTTTTCTAAGGGCACTGCAGATATAGAGAGAATGCATCACTGTAATACATTCTTTGCATTTATGAAATAAGAATAGTTTAAGGTTTAGATACTCATAAGTCATTTGATTTTTTTTCTGGAAAAATGAATATAGAAAAAAAAAAGGCAAATGGTGATTCTTTCTGTTCTTCCCTGCTTTGACTTTGACAATAATAGCCTTATCTAGCCAAGGAAAAGTGAGACTTTTCCATTTTCCATCTCAGATTTTTTTTTTTCTCTTCCATTAACCTTCCATAGTTTAATGAAAAATCAGTCATCTACAGTCAGGCCTAATATTTCTCAGCACTACTGCTAAGAACACCATGAGAAAGTATGGGTCAGGAATATAGAAGACATCCCTGCCTCCCAGAGGAAAGGTCAAGCAGCATGTACTACCGCCTTCTCCTTCCCAGTCTTGAGCACTCAAGTCAGAGGACTGGCCCTCACTGCAACACTCGGCTCCTAAGAGGTGGTGGGGACATGTTTAACTTTGACAATAAATACAAAGAGGTAAGCCTGAGTCAGCTTTACTCAAGTATTTCTTTTGATCTTTGGTTCTTAGCATCAGAGTCAATGTAAAATGTAAACCAGAAATTGCAGTGCTATTACAGTGTAAAACTCATCCTTGTTCCTTTAAAGTAACAAAAACAACAACAATCCTTTTCCTATAGTAAGAATAGTGGCCTGGAGAGAAAAGGACACAGTTTTATTGAGCAAACTGCAGTTATTTCTGGCTGTGTTTTTCAAACAATCAGGGTGTTTGGCAAAAAAGAGTCACAATGGAATACAAGTTACAATAAAACACCCATAAGCTCTATAGATAGCTCTTCCAGTCACAGCTACTGCGACTTTTTTCATGCCCAGGATCTGCATCTCTGGGTGACAATAGGCTACAACAGGCTACTATCTGCATCTCTGGGTGACAGGTGGCTTTCAGGGGCACAGGAGCATTTTCTGCTACAAGGGAAGGAAGCGTGTTTGTTTTTACTCTGTGACTTTTTCATCTTCCTTTCAGCATAATGTCCTATCTCTTCTCCACTTTCAGCTAACCTGCCAGGCCCTTTGGGTCACCTTTGAGATTTTAGACTTCTCACTGAAGAGTCTATTTAGGTGGACTCCCCTGTATCAAGGCTTCTATGAACTCTAAAATTTGTATTTTTCTTTTATAACTCAACACACTTTTATATATCAATTTAAACTTCTGTGTGATTAAATGAATTCATAGCAGTCTATGAATGGCCAACTCGCTTATCTACTCAATTGTGTTTATGTTTTTAAGAGTGTTATGGGTTGAATTTTGTCCACAAAAAAATTTTATGTTAAAGTCCTAACTTAGTGCCTGTGAATCTAATCTTATTTAGAAACAGAGTCTGTGCAGGTTTTATTAAGTTAAGATGTGCTTATTAGGGTAGGTCCTAATTCAATATGATGGGGTCCTTATAAGAAAATGTCATGTAAAAACACAAATAGAGAGAATACCATGTGACATCAGAGCCAGAGATCTTAGTGATGCAGTTGCAAACCAAGGAATGGCAAAGTTTGATGGCCAACACCAGAAGCTAAGGAGCAGCAAAGAATTTCAGAAAGGATTCTACTAAGGCTCCCAGAGGGAGCATGACTTTGCTGGTACCTTGACTTCAGACTCACAACCTCCAGAATTGTGAAAAATAAATTTCCATTGTTTCAAGCCATGTCGATTGTGTTACTTTGTTGGCAGCCCTAGGAAACTAATAGAAAGAGTATTTTATGAATTCAAATACTTTCTATCAGAATGTGTGCAGAATATATTTTTAAGCAAGGCATATCCGTTTCCCAGTCAGACTACTGTTGTATATTTGTGCAACTGAGCATAGTCAGACGACCTTTTCCTCTTTTTCCACCAATTCTTAAAAGTGAGATATTTCTGCAGATATGGCTTTGGAAATAAAGGGAACAAGGCTAACTCTAGATTTCTATCTATCCCCATTTTTTACACTTTTCTTATTGTCCCCAACTTCATTTCATCACACCTTGGTGACTTCACATGTCTATTCTCTATATTACATTAGTTTTTAATGAGTTTCTTCCTATATAAGTTTATGTTTATAGAAGCTAAAAACAAAATCATTAGTAGTTCTTATCAGCATCACTAGATATATTAATTTTTATTAAGATCAAATCCCTAGTGACTAGATATTAATAAAAATAGTTAAAATAAACATGTACTAATAACTTGTTATATACACCTTTAGATGAATACTAAATACCTAAAATAAATGTGTATACAAACATACATAAATACTTGTCAAAACAGGATAATACTGTATTTCCTATTATGCAACTTTTTAAACCTAAAATATAAATCATGGACTCTCTCTCTAATTCTATGGATAAACTTCTCTGATGTCTAACCCTTTCATAGAAATCCATCTATGAATTCAAATAATATACTTACTTAGTTCCCTTATAAAGGTTTTAGTTTCTTAACAGTAATGTCACAAAGAATGTACTTAGAAATTTTGGCATATATATGTGAGACCATTCAGCTCTAATACAGGAATTACTAGGTCAAAGTGCATATGTACTTAAATTTTGTTGTGTATTGACAGATTAACACCAAATACCTGTTATTCAATGTGAATTACAATCCTTAGCTATAATAAATTATGTAACTTGCATACATGTTTATCATATACATTGTAACCACCTTATGCTTCATGTTCATGTACACATATGCTTTCTTAGGGAATAAATGTTATTTAATTAATATGTAAGTCCAGGGGTAATGACATCCAAATTTGGGGGTGTGTGTATATGCATACATACACAATCATATTGCTACATGTGTATGCAAGTGATAAGTCCAGAGATAAATAGGAGGAAACACTTTTTTTAAAAAAATATTTTTTTCTTTATTTATTATAGTCACAGAGAGAGAGAGAGAGAGAGAAGCAGAGACACAGCCAGAGGGAGAAGCAGGCTCCATGCACCGGGAGCTTGACGTGGGATTTGATCCCGGGTCTCCAGGATCACGCCCTGGGCCAAAGGCAGGCGCCAAACCACTGAACCACCCAGGGATCCCCAGGAGGAAACACTTAACATGAATCCTTGTAGAAGAAGAATTGAGTGAGTGACAGGAGGTGGAAAGAGAAAAACTTTCCATTATGCACTTTTGACTACATTTTTCACTGTTTACTTTGTGCATGTAATATCCTGTCCAAAAATTAACTACATTTTTATAAATTTATATAAATATGGAATCAGAAATCCCTCAGAAATGAATAAATGTAGAGCACAGCTCAACTAAGTTAGTGTACATTTATTCCATATCAGTACAACATGAATCCAAATAAAATACTGTTAGCCAGAAATTTTGTGACTAGTACATTTTAGTGAAAATTGTTTTCATTATTGATCTGACTCTCTTATTCCTCAACATAACAACTTAAAATCAATTTAAATAGCATATATTTATTTTTCTTTTGAAAAATACTTCTTAACAGTAAAAAAACTAACACCCAAATTCAGACTTTGTAAAAGAAACAGAAAACCTACAATTTTTCAATTTTGCAATGTGTAAGGTTAAGATAGAAGGAATACTCATTGGTTTCAGATAGTTACATGAGTGGTGAATGAAAGTCTTTTTTTGATAGAGTTGAGATTACTGCATATTTTTAGTGGGTTCCAATTGTTGAACATACAACAAATTTCCTAATATTCTTTCCTGCCTTCCACAATATTAGCTTTGAACACTACCGAGATAGATCCCAAATACTGAAATTATACAAGAAATGCCTCTTATGATTTAAAATGTCCAATCGGAGAAGATCTAGCCAGAAACCATACATTCAGCTTGGAAGTGCAGAATTATTCAAATTGTTAAAAAGAAATAAAACATTTTACTGAATATTTCAGTTTAAGAAAAATCATAACTCTACTAGAAGCAAACTATTGTTTCTGAAGACACAGCAATCTTTGTAAGCAGGTGCAGTACTGTCTCCTGCTAACTTTTTACTATACCTCCCTCTTTTATGATTTCCAAGTTGGCTTATTGGCTATTGAATTAAAGATGCCAAAAAGTTATGTAACACATCCACAGAATATAGATAGAAGTGGCATTCAGCACATGGTTTATTTATATATTACAAAACATAGTACCAGAGAGTCTTTTGAAATTATTATTATTACAATCACTTCATGTGTGCAGCATCACAATACAAGCCCCTTTAAAAAACCCACAAATTGTTACTCTACTGCATTCAGAGAGACACACAATGCAGGCTCAGATCTTGGCAACCTGTGAAAATGCCCAGTCGAAAATTACTAACAGCTGGAGATGACAGTTGTTTTAACAGCTGAGCTGACAGGATTAATTTAAATGCACTGAAATCAAAAGTAGATAACACCTGTTTAGTCTTCTAGGGCCATTCGACAAGGTAGGCCAAAGGAAAAATGCAGAGCCAGAATTGTGTCTCTCTCTCCTCGAAGGACATAGGCGCTTCAGAGGAGAATGTCACCTTTTTGATGGAGGTGGGGTTAGATTTCAGCAGCAGGGGGCTGGTCAGCCTTTATCAGTTTTTAACATCTGGTTCCTATAATGTACCCCCTTCCCTTTTTTCCTTCTCTGTCCAAGGTCTTTGACCCAAACCCAACAGTGGATAAAGATCACTAGATTTCAAAGCTACAGCTTCTCACTACAGCTTCCTAGAAATTCTCTTGGGTTAATTAATGTATTCTCTTTGAGCTTCACAGCCACAGCCACAGAAGAGCTGCTCTTTTTTTCCCTCCTTTCTTATCTCTGGTTCCAAAATATATCATGTCATACAAGAGTTTGCATTTCAAATGGTTGAAAAATTATTCAGTAGGTTTCTGTGTAGGATATCTGTCAACAGTTGATGGTTTTAATCTAAAAACTTTTTTTTCAAAAGAAGAAATATTAAAATAAAATTTTTGAATTGAGGAATAATGAAAAAATGGTTTAGGTTTATATGAATGAGAATGGTAGGACATTGTGATTATTTCAAAAGGTAAATGTAAGCCCCGATTTATGGGTTCTTATGAACACAAATACATAAATGAAGCAAAATCAAACACTTTGAAAACACAAGTGTTTATTCTGCATCACTTCCCAGAATTAGGATTTAAATTTACTTGAGGAACATAAAGACTATTTTTCCCTCACACAAAAGACTATTTTGGCCTAATATTAAGAATCCTAATATATGCACAAATCAAAACCGATTCTCTAAATATTTTGCCAAAAGTATACTTATATAATTTGCAAGTAACACATAGTATATGGAATGGATTTTGAGTAGACACAAACTTTGCTCTTCAAAATTTTACCCAATTCTCTCCTGGCCCCCATTTAAAAGAAAATACGCTTCTATCCTGTGAAGCACAGAGAAATATCTTCAGGATTAAGTCTGCTTCCTTCTTAGCCAGATCTACATGTTGAAAAGCACAGAGCATAAGGTTTTTATGTTTATTTGATTTACAGCCCAAATAAGGAGATTAGACAATAATGATTTCCTTTTTCTCATTTGGGAAAAATACATGTGTAATTTTGAGGAGGCAAATTTTTTGAAAATTCAGAAAACTTCAGAGTTTTAAAAATGATCAAAATTGATGTATATACAAAGGAGAAGCATGATTTAGAATCTCAGCTGATTACGGAAAATGTAGATAGATATATGTTTTAGGTAGGCCAATTCTAGAAGTACATAGTACTTCTCATTTTCCTATTTCATGAAAATAAGTTCTGCATTAGAAGTACTTTAAAAATTACCTCATTTGTAGTTATCTAGAAACTATTCCTGAAACACTATTCTTTTTAAAAAATGGCAAAACTCTATTGACCTCAGATTAATAGAAATGCATTAATGGTTTATCCAACAACTCAAAAAAATACAGCTTTAAAACTAATTTAAAAAATATTCATTTTAATTTTATTCATTCATACACAAAAAAGATGCACTAAGTGTAGCTGTTCTAAGTAAGGGCAAAGTGTTATTTTTCCAAGTAGTTTGCAAGGGTACTGAAATATTTTCAAATCTTGAAGGTTCATTAAATAATTGTATTCCATGAATTGCATTGCAATAATATTTTCCAAAAGCCAAGAATAATATTTTTAAAAAGCCAATCTTTAATTACTTGTAGTAGTTATAGTTTCTACAACTAATACCTGATCAGTAAATGAAGTTGTATGATGGAAAATACCTACTTATGATATATATCTATTTTTATTAATAATCTAATAACAGGCTCACACAAATATTAATTCTGGTGTGACTGAGGTTTTATTACCTAATAGGCTGCAATAAAGAAACTCTTGGTATAATAATGGCCGTCATATTTTCTTGTCAACATCAAAGTTATGACTGTGTTATGGACAGTAAAAGTGTGATGACACACTTTAAATACTTTGGGTCAAAATATGTCTAGCAATAATTTGTTCTTCTTGGTAGTTTCTTAGAGCAATTTTCAAAGCAAAAACACAGATGGGGATTTTTTTTTTTCAGAAAGAAACATTTATGCTTTAAAGGACAATCTGTTATATGGTATCAGCTATTAGATCTCTTTAGAGAAAGACACAAGAAGAAAATTTCAGAAATAATATGAAATAATAAAAGCAAGGCCAAAACCAAACTGAAAGAGGCATAGGTTATTTATTATTTGTTTCCTTCCTATCCAGCATCCTCCTTTGGGATGGAGGAGAGATAATAGTGACTCCATAGAGCTTAAAGCCTAAATTATCCTAATCCCACTTACCAATGAATAGTTTTGCCTAAAAAAGATGAGTATTGACATACTATTTCTCAGCAACGTACATGCTTCTCATAAAATGTACACTAAAATACTTCTATTTGAAAGCATCTAAATAAAATATGCAACATAAAGAAAAAAGACAAGACAGACAGTGACCTTCAAGAGGCAGTTATTGTGAGAACCAAAAGAAATTTGCTAGATGATATGAAAAAAAAACTCAAACTGTACTGCATTTTTCTCTTACATTCAGTTCTGCTTTTAAAAAAAATCACACATTTTCAGAAAAGCTAATTGTATTTCTATACCATTAACATCCAGAAAAATCTTCTGGTTTTTCTGTTTTATAATTATTTCAAAGTTTTCAGTCTACTGGGCATAGAACGGTAATTGTTGATCTATTCTATCTAATGATAGATTCTTAGATTCTTCAACTTTTATAAAATAAGGAGCAGTGCCTTCTCCGCTTTTTATCTCTTTACACAACTCAGAGACTCAAAGAAGATAATTACAAACAATGCCTGAAGAATGGTTCAGTTAATGTTAATTTATACAACAAACTAATTACTACCAAATGGTAAAAATCACATGTGGAAGTCCCTCTCTCCCACGCACATAACTAAACCAGCAGCCATCTGTCTCAGCTTGGGGAGAGCTCAGGGACACTCAGGGAAGATAAGAGAAGCAAGGGTGCAGATGCAATCACCTACATACAAATCTCAGGATTTGATCCCCGTGTTTCTGAACATTCGATGTTTTCAGGAAAAGCGAAAGGTAAATACACAGAAAGAAGGTGTTTTAAACATGTTTTAATAGAAGTACACCTTGTTCTGTAATCATCACAGGTAGGAACCAATCTTCAGCAAGTAAATGCTTACTTATTTTGTTTTAGACACAACTACCTGTTTTTAAACTGCCATTCTTCATCCATGTGCCATTTTGCTAAGGAAGAAAAAAAGCATGCATACTTGAATTTTCTTAAGGAAGTCAATAATTTCTGAGTTCTGGAAAGTATGTATCTCTATATTTTTAACAATCAGTAAAATAATCTCCTTATATGTCATAATGTAATTTGAGAAATATTTTCTAAATTATTTATATTGAAATAAGTTCATACATTTTAACAAATACAATGCTATGATATTTTAACATTTGATCAGACTATAATCGTATCAAATGCTGCAAAATAAAGGCATTATTTTTCTCAAGATCACAAGGTAAATCTTGACATTTAGGTAACAATGGATTTTCAGATGAAATAATTTAAATGGGAATGTAAAATAGGAAAATACTTTGTATTTTTATAAATTAAAAGAATATTCATTCATAGATGTGTTTCAGGTAGGTTTTGAACAGCATTCAGAATTCCAAATTGAGAAATAGGTGCCTGGCAAATATTTAGTGAGTGAAAAACAGAATGAAGAAATGAGAAGTAGTGGCAATAATCTTGATTTCCCCTAACGTATACTATTCCTTATGGAATTAAAAATGTTTTATATGTAGTATTTTGCGAACTCACTGGAACTGTTTCTCTAGAATTGCCCTTCACATACTTGATGGTAGCTAACTTAATTCAAGATAGACCACACAGCAAAACCTGAAGCAAGTGAGTTTATAAGAACTGTATTCTCTTTCACAAGGAGATGTCCCACACTGAAGCATTGCAGGCCTTCAATATAAGAGACTCCTAAAGAAGATCATGGAAAAGACTGTAAAACAAGCAATTGGATCCTAACATTAGAAATGAGGAGGCAATATAAAACTATCTATTTATTAAGTTACTTCCTGAGATTATTTCATCAAAGTTGACACAGAGCTGCTAGAAAATACTTTTTAATGAAATTCTTCTTGGATATTCACATTTTCTCCCATTTCCTTAAGCAGCTTTTAAATTATTGGACATATTTTTCCTATTATTCATCAACTTCTAAGATGTAAGTCCTACATATGTAAAAACTGGAAAAGATTAATTTGGAGGCTATTCCTATTATGGGCATTCCAAATTACCTGTTAGGCTTTTTGACAAACAGTGCAGAACATATTCTTTTAAATTTCAATGCTGCATTTTAATGCGGTATACAGAAAATGGTAGAAAAATTTGTAATTATCTATTTAAAAAGTATTTTTAAACTACCTTCAATTTTAGTTATTTTATCTGTACTATTTTTATAGGTTTTTGTGATGATAGATTTTACTCAAGAATGTTCTCATCAAAGCAAGAGTATTTTAAAAACAAAGTCTAATTTTGTTTGCCTTTTTGATTGTCTTTTTAAATGGGCTAGAGATAGGTATAAATTGCACAAGGGTTTTCATCCAAAGTTGTTAAGTTACGTTGTGATATTTTCATTTAAGGAACATAATTCATTTCATTTATGACTGCCCAAGATTATGATTGGCAACTCTATTAAATCCATAAAATAAAGTAGGTAGGTTGTATCAACATTGACCTCGATGTAGCTCGCAACATCTCTAGGGGAGGCAGGTTCATATAAGAGTGAAAAATTTGTTATAAAAGAGACGTAAACACAGGATAATTCAAGATTCTAGCAAAAACTAACATAAAGGTGTCTGCCTTTCATTATTTAGATGAAATTATCTCAAAGCAATGTAGATAAACTATAAGCCACAACTCTTACAACAAAAGATCTTATCTTCTATCCCCAATTAATTAATACTAGAAATCCATAGAGTAGACCAACAATAAACTGTATTTTCATTTGGCTTACTGCAGAACACCTAATCAAACCAGTAATAAACCTGGTGTATAATAGATCTGTAAAAGTTCACTATTCTTTTCCTCTTTTTGACCACATTTCTTAATAAAGAGCTCTCCAATTCTGTTTTAGTACTTTTCTGAATTAACAAAAACATTGATAGAAATCTCCAAAATTTTATGTCTGTAAAGAACTATGAAACTCATTTCATGTAATAATTTTATTTTTAAATAAATAAAAATGAAGAATTTGTGCAAGATTATACAGATAATGTTTAGAACAAAACTAGCATCCTGGTCTTCATAATTCAGTATTTCCTCTGTTAAACTTCCTTTAGGAAGAAAGCTAGGAATCTTAGTAAGGTAGATACCTTGCTTCAGGTTAAGTTATAAGACAGCTTATTTAAACATTTAATTGGTTCATTCAACTAGGAATCACTGTACTAGAAATTTTGGCTAATGGGGTGACTAAGATTCTGTACCTGCCCTCTGGGACAACGGTTGGCAGACTTTATTTGTAAAGGGCCAGACAGCAAATATTTTAGGCTTTTGTGGGCAATACTAATCAATGCTACCACTGTAACACTAAAGTACATTAAATTATAGAACATATATCAGACTTCAATATATAAATGAATAAGCATGTCTGTGTTCTAATGAAACTTCATTTATAGACACAAATTTAAATTTCATAAAATGTTCATGTATCATAAAATGTTCTCATTTGGAGAACTGGATATTTGAGTCTCTGAGAAGGGGCCAAAAGAAGGACCTTAACTTTGCTCGTCTGTCTCATTTTTTGTCCTATTTTCATCCTTCTATCAAGATTATTTCGGAAGCCTAGCTGGGGCAATGCCCTTTCACAGATTAGGCACTAATCTAGTGACTGAAGGGCTGAAGTTTGGAATTTACCCTCTTGGAGAAGTGCTATAAAGATGTCTGGATGCCCAGGTAATGGCTCCTGCCACTTCCATTTACAGGGTATGATGAGAAGGGCAGAGCCCCATCCTTTCTCCCTAGCTACTATGGGTTTTGCAGACACAAAGGATGTCTCCTCTCTGGTGTTGGGCATATCCTAGGAACACATTAACACATTTTCTGCATTAACCTGTGTAAGCAGCTCTCAACTTACTGGAGGGAAAAAACTGCTTACAAATTTTGAGATACTTAAATATCACTTAGACTACTTTGACTTCTTTATCAAATGTAAGAATCTGATTTTATCAAAAGGATTCCAATAAAATATTTTAAAGCCAAAAAACCTTTTTTTTCAACAATCCAAAAATGGAAAAAAAAAACTATTCTTAGCTCACAGGTCATATAAAATCAAGCAGCAGCCTAGATATGGCCTACAGGCTGTAGTTTGCTGACCACTGCCTAGGAGATCAATATTTAATGGAGAAGAGACACAAAGACAACATTTCTTTTTCTTCCTCCTTTTTTTTTTTTAAAGATTTTATTTATTTATTCATGAGAGACACAGAGAGAGGCAGAGACATAGGCAGAGGGAGAAGCTGGCTCCTTGCTGGGAGACTGATGTGGGACTCAATCCCAGGGTGCTGTGATCACAACCTGAGCCAAAGGCAGACACTCAACCACTAAGCCACACAGGCACCCCACAACATTTCTTAAGGGAGGGATGATGGAAGCAGTTAGAGTTCACAGAAAATTCCTTGAACCTACACCAAATATTAAGGATGAACAGCCATCTTCCAGGTGCAAGTAAGATGAAAGGCACTGCCGCTAGACATCATAAGCAAAGAAAAGCATGGTGGCTGTGAAAAGCTACAGGCAACTCAGCATTGCTATTGCAAAAGTCATAAAGAATGATTCAGGGAATGGTAGGAAATAAGAAATGAGGCAGGGGAGTTAGACAGGAAGTGAGCTCACTGCAGCTGCAGGCTGAGTACCCACCCACTTTAATAAAGGTCTCTGGGAGACCCAATAAAATATATAGATGGCACAAGTACCACAACACATGCCAGCTAAGGTTATTTTTCCACTCCTGAAAAGAAATTAAATAAGTCTAATACCATACCCCTGAGGCTGCTTCACCATTGTCTCTTCTCTTTGTCCAAGGAACTTAAAAAATATGGATTGCATTTTATTAATTGTCTGCATGACCTGTGAGCATGTCAGAATAAATGTATTAATACTTTGTTCTATATGAACCTGTTATATATTTCTATGTTTTACACTTTAATCAATTTTGTTTAAAATTGAAGTTATAATTATAGAGCGAACAATATTTTAATGAGTTGTAATGAGGTGGGCTAAGCATTTAAATTTTTCATAATGGATAAAACGTGAATCAAAAACTTAGTGTATTTTAGCTCTTTGAGTAAAATTTAGGTTAAATGCCAATCATCATCATCATCATCATCATCATCATGACCACCACCATGATTTTGGCTCGCCTTTCCAAACATCATTCTTCTAGTACTAAACCAAGAATTCAAAGATAATATCCTCTATTATTTTGGTGAGTAAAGGTAAAGATGGATAAAGGGGAAGTAAAACATTATATATCCAGCCTTATTTACTAGAGAACTTGGAAGAAAGTGATTAAAATATTTTCTTCAGAGCTGTATATTTTTCTCAGAAAGGTGTGGCTAGCCAGAAATCAGTAACTTGAATACCCAGACAAGATGGTATGATGAATTAAACTACATTATTAAAAGCTATGTATAGAAAGGCAGATTCAGTGAATATTGTAAGTGTTTTTGCACAAACACTTAAAGAGAATTGTCTAGAGCAGTAATAATAGCCACATGGCCTCCATAGATTACATAAATAACAAGAGATATGTGTATCAATATGTACATATTAAGCCATTTTAAAGGATAAATATATGAACTGAAGGACCCTCCCCTCTACTGACAGAGCCTCCTGTGCCTCCTTGCTCATAGCTCCTTTCACCTTGAAGACACATGGTTTATCTCCCCACAAAAAAACTGTGAGCAACTAAAGGACAGAAACTATATCATTAATTTCTATCTTCTCATTAACACCTATAAAATTGTTTGTATATAATAGGGCCTCCAGAAATGTTTTCTGTCAGAACGAGAATGAGTGGATAGGTGAACAAACACAAAACAAAGGTATTGCAGAGAAAGGAGGTATTGACCCCATGTTGGACATCGTAAGAGACTTTATACAGATGTTAACAGGCATCCAAAGGTAATGAACAAATAAAATACAGACAGAATGGGGGAGTTCTGTTCTGTGCTGAGATCCTTCTCCTCTGTGTATTTTCTTTTGGTCAAAAATTGTTTTAGGTCAAAATTTTTAGTTTAGAGATTAAGAGTCAGAGAAATGCTCCTAAAATGTAACAGTAATTTATTATATCTTGGGTGTGCATGTGTGTGTGTGCGCGTGTGTGTGCGCACGCGTGCGCACATGCGTGTCTGTGCACACATGTGTTCATTTCATTCTAAGGAATTTTTGGAGATTTAACAGTTGGTAAGCTTTTGTCTTATATATGTGAAGAATGTTAACACAGATTTAAAAAAAAAAAAAACCTAAAAAATACCTTCCAAACTGATAGAGATAGATATTT